>NC_134533.1:178052836-180552836 GCF_050624435.1 Tenrec ecaudatus | reverse complement strand
CTCAAACATACTGTGCAGAAAAGTTAATTCGAGAGAACAAAGAGCACCTAAGATTAGTTATAAAATTTCCAAATTGTTTTGAGTGCGGTTATGGCAGAGAGACAAGAGACAAGAATATACTCAGTGTAGGATCAAAATTATTTGTCATGTAGTGAGCAGTGATCTCAGAATGTGGCTCTTAATTTCTTTATACACAGAACCCATCCTCTTATAAGGATAGCTAAAACAAACTTTAATTTTCACAAACCAAAACAGACCTACAATAAAATGTGAAGACCTACCAATGCAAGAGAGTCACACCCTGATTCAAGACATTTTTGCACCATAATTCCTGAAAACGTGTGGAGATGGAGACCCTACAGTAGGGCAGCAGACATCATGCCCCTGTCTAGAAGTGGTAAGGTAGCATCAAAAATCCCATATGGTTGAAATCCCACTTCGGATACTACAAATGTCAAATCAGAAACACACGTACTTTGTCGGGAGTGCTTGAAAAAAAGGTTTTATTGAGTGGGAAGCACTAAATAGAAATAAAAGCTCTCCACTGCCTCTCTGAAGGCAGGTTTGTTTATGCATAAGGAACAATAGGAAGGAAGGGAGAGAATGATTCATTGAGCTTCAGCTTTAGAGCTTTTGGAAATGTAAAAATCAGCCATTACATTAAGGGTTGCACATTTACTACTTAGCTGAGTGTCACTAGCTAATTTGGGTATTCCCATTCTTACTAGGAACAAATTGTTTACATCCTGAGTCATTATTTCCCAGAAACAAATTGTTAACATTTGATTTTTTTTTTTTTTTGCTTCATGGGAATGCATGTTAATCCTACCATTCTTGTCTTGAAGTGAGTGCCTCAGTGTTCAAAGATTTTCATCTGCATCCTATCAAGATTAAACCAAAAGCCACAGCCAGAGTTGATTCTGATTCATAGAGATTAAGAAACAAAACCAAACCCACTGCTTTTGAGTCAATTCTGACTAACTGTGACCCTATAAAGTGTTTTAGAGATGCTCCTGAGGGATTTTAAGACTCAATTTTTACAGGATCGGAGTTTCATCCTTTTCCAAGAGTAGCTAGTCAGTTTTAACTTTTGACCTTGCAGTTCACAGCCCAGTGCCTACCAGTGGGCTGTTCTATTCTGACCTTACCATGTCACATAAATCAGAAGAAATTTAACAATGTGGTGTGTGTGTGTATCTATAATTCTATATCAATGAATTGCTAATAAAAATTCAGGGGAATGATTCAATTTCAGAATGGGAGAAAAGCATTTTAAAAAGCAAAAATGATGGGCCAGAAATACACAAAGAATAACTGTATTGGTTCCTTATTTATTAAGCTGTCCAGTACCCACATTATAAAAATTTGTTATACCTCTGTGTCTAAAAGATTTTAGAATTCATGTGAAAAATCCACAGAGTATAAACTGTTAATTTAAGGTTTCTCAAGTGGGTAATCCCTCGGTTCTTGGCTTCATATGATGAAAGAATTAATGCCGAAGCCTGTTTTGTAATATGAGTAAAATTTTTTATGAAGTTCAGAACAAGTTTCAGGTTTTACAGGCTCAAGAGAGTGCATGCTATTTCATTCACAACTGGCCATCATGGAGCAACACAGCCACAAGGTGCGCAGAACTGGGACCAGAGAGGCTGTGGCACAAGCAGGGACTGGAGAGTCAGTGGGGGGAAGGGGAGGGGGAGGGGAAGAGGGATAGGGAGAGAAGGGGAGAGAGAGAGAGAGCATGTTCCCTGCGTTTACTCTGGCCCACCCCTTGGCTGGGTGTGGTGTAGTTGAAGGTATTGGTTGACCCCATTGGCTGTGTTCAGTAAACCTGGCTGATGTGAAGGGCCTGAGCCCAGTTTGGGCCTTCCAGGTGTGCCTCCCACCTGGCTGGGGGCTTAAATTTGCACATGCTCAGTTTGGGGGTCTTCATAGGTGTCTAACGATCACCTGAGTCCTTCCCAGCTTCCTTTATGGGACCTTTACAGGCATGGGAGGGACAAGCCCCTGTCCCTGAACTAGCTACCTAACATTATAACAAAGTATACTTTTTAAATAGTTAGAAATCTGTTCATCTGATTATTTATGGAATTCACATTGAATGGATTCCCCCAAGAAATTGGTCATAAAATAATGCTACTTAAAAAAATAATAATGCTACTTAACAGAAGAGAAAATAAAGAGCTTTTCCTTTTACTTAAACTTCCATTAGAAAAGAGAGATGCTGAAGTTGGATGTATTTTTGAAAATGAGTGTGGTATGTGACTATCAAACATGTTTATTTTGGCACAAAGGAACGTGAAGACTAGAAGTGTCTCAAAACACAAATAATGCTTTTCAAAAAAAATAAGTTAAATGCTTTAAATGGGCCAGACTGTCTTACAACTGAGAATCGTCCTCAGAAAGAGATATAGTTTTGTGTAGCTCTAAATTTTATAGACTTTTGTGGAAATATTGAAGGCCTTTCCATATTTGTAGACACTTTAATGGTGTAAAACTTAGATTCACTAATTAGGCTAAGTATGTGCTGCCAGTAATATTTATTAACAAAAAGTTTAATTTATTTTTGATACTTCTGGGTGTATTTTATTTTGGATGGAACACTGCTTTGTAGAGTCATGATAAAATCACTACTCCAGCAGGCACAGAAGATAGAAGGCATTGTATCAAACACCACCAAACACCAGTTCACATCATAATCTTAGGACCTGTTTTGTGCTACTCTGTTTACCATTAAAAAAGAACCTATGGCATTCCGTGAAAGCAATGGGCTGAAAACGAACCAGCTGCTGTCGAATTACTTGCAGTTCATGACGGGTCCATGGGTCTAAGAACAGAACTAAGAACAGGGCTTTTCAAGGGCTCCGTGTTTAGAAGTAGATCTCCCAAGGCGTCGCTGGCAGGTTTGATTAGGAATCACTTAGGTTAACCAGTTGTGCCACCCTGGCATTCCAGACTACATAGTAGAGTTCTCGAATTCACTCTCAGCTTTTCTACTAAACTGTTAAATGGTTTTCAGAGTTCATAAGATATCACAGAGTAAGGCTTAATAAATGTTTAGAAATTCTGACTAAGCTTCATTTCTTCCAAAGCATTAAATATACTAAGACTAATTAGGTGCTACCTCCTTATGGAGTGCTGGATGATAAATGCCTCCACAGAGTTTTGAAATTCTGGGGAGAGAAAATGCAAGGCATAATTCTCAATGGCAGTCAATAGTCTACATGATGAGCAGCATAAAAAAACTTTATATTACAATTTTACTAATTTTAATACTTTCACTGGTAGAATTAGAAAATAATACTATCTGTGTGGAAAGATACAACTGACATCAAGTAACTGATAGGTATAAATCCTCTGGATGGAGCCTCAAATTGTAGCTTCAGGGTATCAAATGATATGGGAGCGGAAGATGATAAACTATTTCAAGTATTAGACACCTTTAAATGGTTTCTTTCTAAGCCCATTTCAGCAACCACAGAAAGTCTGCTTTAGAAATATTCCAGTTACTTGGAAAGTTACAAAAGAGTTCTGGAGAAAAAGATAAAGAAATGAATGATGAGGATTTAGAAGAAAAAGAAACATTGAACTCACAGTTTCAAAATATGACAGCACAATATCATCTAGTACTTCTTGAAGCACCCTGAAAGCCTGATGCAGGACTAGGGAATGGCAACAATTTCCCCAGGTTCTTTCACTTCAGGAACTACTGTGGGTTATACCTCCACTCTCACTAGACTGTGTTAATATACACCCCTCCTGCCCCGGAGCCATGCACTTTGTGCTAGATTTTGTTTTCCCCTTTCTTGTGTGTAAGATAGTTATACCGCAGCCTAGGCTATCAATTACAGGGAGCTACATAATAGCACTAGGAGAAAAAAAATACATTTAGTGATTGACTGTGGCTGTTAGGTAAACCAAAGAAGCTATTAGGTAAACCAGTGAATGATTACCCTTGGCTGTGCAAACTGCTTTAAAGTTTCTAACCTGTTTTCATACTCTGCTGATTCCAAAGTCAGAGATGGAAGATCCACTTTTTATAGCTATTCCTTCAGGTGCAGCTGCGCTTGTTTATTTCTAAGCACTGTCAGCATGCTGAGAAGCATCTTGCGCTCTCTAAATCCTCAGTTCTACTCTCAACATTTTTAGGTGTAAAGGATTGAGAAAACTTTTAAAATGTCTCTTTTCAGACCAGGATTTTTTCTTTTCTTTTTAAAAAATTTATTCTAAATGAGTGAAAGTCAAGCTTATATTATTTAAACTCAGACGATGAATGAATTTGATTTGTAAATAAAGCTCCAGGCAAGTAAGTATATTACTGAAATCCACAAAGCTTAGGAACGGGAATGCCACGAGGACGCTGCCCCTAGATCTCATTTTCCCTTTCTGAGTGCCAAGTCATTCTCCCAGAGACCACCGTTGAGAGCTGCTCCGGTTTGTGCTATCTCTGTTTCCTAATCTGGAGAAGGAAAACAGAGTAGGGAATATCTTAGTTTCCTAGTGCTGCTGGAGCCGTTGAAGAATGGATATTTACTTTCTCCCATTTGGGAGGTTAAAAGTCCAAATAAGGATGTGGCTGTGTAGATTTTTTAAAATTAGTGCTGAGCATTCCTCTTTACCATTGCCAGTCCTCACATGGCCTTTCTCCTTGCCCATGCATATTCCACTGTGTCTAACGTCTTACGTGTCTTCTTGTTGTTGCTGTTGTTTTGTTTTAATTACTCAGAAGTGAACAGCCTACAGACCCACACTGTTTAATTGGGCACATTACATTGGATTGCATTGTAGAACCTGACTACATTACATTACATTGCATTACATTACATTGCATCCACAGGCATAGTGGTTAGGATTTTTAACACGTATCTTGAGAGGACCACAGCACAAGCCATAGCATAGAAGTGCCTTAATCTAAATGGGGAGTGGAGTGGAAGAATCAGGAAATATGACTGCTCCTAGGAGAATCTCATGATTATAGCACAGAGGATACCTTCAACCAAAAACCTACTGCCATCAAATAGATTCATCTCCTAGGGTTTCCAAAATAATAAATCTTTATAGGAGAAGGAAGCTTCATTGTTATTCTGTAGAGTGGAGGGTGGGGATGAACTGCCAAAATGCCTATTAGCAGCACAAAGCCTCGCCTACAGCAGCACCAGCACTCGCCACCACAGAGAAGAGTTATTTTCAAAATAAAGCGCTATTGTCAGTAAAAAATGGTATTTGGGACAAACAAAATGAGAAGTATCCCTTGTTAAATAGCACCTTATCTTTTGTTGGTTATTGTTAGGTATCATGGAGTCAGTTCCAACCCATAGTGACCCTATGCACAACAGACTGAAACACTGCCCGGTCCTGCGCCGTCCTCACAATCATTCCTAAACCTGAGTTGCAGCAGCTGAGTCAATCCAGCTACTTGGGTGTCTCCCTCTTTTTCACTGCCCTTCCATTTTTCCAAGTATGATGTCCTTCTTTTGTGACTGGTCTCTCTTAATAACACGCCCAAAGTATGTAAGGTAAAGTCTTGCCATCCTTGCCTCTAAGAAGCTCTCTGGGCATACGTCTTCCAAGATAGGTCAGTTTGTCCTTTTAGCAGCCAATGGTATTTTCAATATTCTTTGTCAGCATCACAATTCAAATGCATTCAATTCTTCAGTTTTCCTTATTCAATGTCCAACTTTCACGGGCATCTGAGGCAAATAAATATATCATGGCTTCGGTCAGGTGCACCTTAGTCCTCAAAGGAACATTCTTGTTTTCAATATTCTAAAGAAGTCTTATACGACAGATTTACCTAATGTAACATGCCTTTTGATCTCTTGAGGGCTGCTTCCATGAGTATTGATTATGGATCTAAGCAAGATAAAATCCTTGACTTCAATCTTGTCTCCATTTATCATGGTGTACCTATTGGAGGTTGAAATCCTTGATCTTCATCAGGAAGCGCTTCAAGACTCCTCACTTTGAACAAGCAAGGTTGTGTCACCTGCATTATGCTAATCCGGTGTCCTCCGATCCTGATGCCACCTTCTCCTTCAAACAATCCAGCTTCTCTGATTACTTGCTCAGCATACAGGTTAAATAAGCATGATGACAATACGTTACCCCGGCACACACCTTTCCTGATTGAAAACCATGCAGTATCCCCTTGTTCTGTTTGCACAACTGCATTTTGATCCATGTACAAATTCTGCATGAGCAAAATGAAGTATTCTGGAATTCCCATTCTTCTCAAGGTTATACATAGTTCATTATGGTACACACAGTCAAGTGCCTTGGCAAACAAATACACACCTCACTGGTATCCTCAGCTTTGAGCCATGATCCACCTGACATCAGCAGTGATATCCTTTGTTCCAAGTCCCCTTCTAAATCTGACCTGAACCTCTGTCAGCTTCCTGTCAATGTATTACTGAAAACTGTTGGATGACATTCAGCAAAATTAAAAAAAATTTTTTTTATTAGGGGCTCATACAACTCTTATCACAGTCCATACATATGCATATATCAATTGTATAAAACACATCTGTACATTCTTTGCCCTAATCATTTTTTTCCTCCTCTTTTCTTTTTTTACATTTTATTAGGGACTCATACAACTCTTATCACAATCCATACATATACATACATCAATTGTGTAAAGCACATCTGTATATTCTTTGCCCTAATCATTTTCAAAGCATTTGCTCTCAAGCCCTTTGCATCAGGTCTTTTTTTTTCCCCTCCCTCCCCACTCCCCTCTCCCTCATGAGCCCTTGATAATTTATAGATTATTATTTTGTCATATCTTTCCCTATCTGGTGTCTCCTTTCACCCCCTTTTCTGTTGTCCATCCCCCAGGGAGGAAATCACATGTAGATCCTTGTAATCGGTTCCCCCTTTCCAACCCACTCACCCTCTACTCTCCCAGTATCGCCCCTCATACCCCTGGTCCTGAAGGTATCATCCACCCTGGATTCCCTGTGCCTCCAGCTCCTATCTGCACCAGTGTACAACCTCTGCTCTATCCAGACTTGCAAGGTAGAATTCTTATATAAAATGCCACACCTCCAAGGAAATGTCATCAGTTGTGACTTGATTGATGGTTAGCCTCCACCCTTTCCCTAACCCAGGAATGTTTAATTGACATCATCCCTAACCATGACGCTGTTAGAAAGAAAAAAATTAAGTGTTAGAGTTTATCAACTAAATAACTAACAAATATTCAATGTGCAGAAAAGAAAACTGCCTGATATACTGTGGGAGTATATGTAGCGGAAAGATATAATGCAGACTTTTAAAGGTGGGTTACAGATGTGACCGTGACAATTTTCCTTGCAAAAAGCCTTGAGGTTATTTAACTAGGCCCATCACATTTTGAGAGTTGTAATCTTTGTTTTCTTTCTAGAGAAGCACCTGGTCCTGGATATCATGTTTTTCTTACAGTGCAAAAAAAAAATTAAATTCCATACAGATTAAATACATACTCTTCTAGAAGGGCCAATTAATGTGTCTGTATTAGTTACCTGTTGTTGGAATATAAACTATCTCAAAATTCAATCATACAAACCAGTTTTTGTGAAATTGCACCCCCAACTCGTGGCCACTCCATGTGTGTCAGAGTGGAATTGTACTCCATGGGAGTTTCAATGGCTAAAGTTTGTGAAGTGGATAACCAGGCCTGTTCTTGTAAAGTATCTTGTTAGACTAGAACCTACAACCCTGTTCATTACCTAAGAATTGCTCAGTAACTGAATGCAAAACTTATCAACACTTGTGCATCTGCTAGTTTGTGGGAGACTTTGTTAATTTAGGTTAGGTTTGACAATGCAAGTATATTTCAGGCTAAGGATATAGACAGATTTAACTGTGTAAGGCTGGTTAGCTCAGTCTGCTCCCTATGTATTCATTTTTAGGTCACAGAAGAGAATATAGCAGCCACACAGAGGAAACTCTTCCCATGACCAAATCAGAAATATGACATAGCAGTTCCAGTCATGTCAGTGCATTTTAAGCCTTTGAGTATGTCACATTTACCAGCATCTTATTGAATGAAGCAAGTGACATGGCCAAGTTCAAAGTCAAGAGTTGAGAAAAGAACATTCATAAAAATGGGGGTAAGGTTGGGGTAGAGAAAATGAGTTAATATAAACAATAATCTAATCTACCATAGAGTACACAAATACAAAAATTTAAACTACCATGTAACATCTCGCCGGGGCCCCCCTGAGGTAATGGGATGAGCACCTGTTATCTTGCGGGTGATTGCTGTTTCTCCGCTGTTCATTCAAAGCCCCATTGACACTGCAGGGCTTTGAATGTTTGTTTACTCACATCTAACCAATCAGAGCCATTCTATGATGTGGATGGCTCCAATTCACAGAAGCACCCGTAGTGATTCACTTAAGCTGGCAGCTGAACTGGTAAGGATGTGTCTGTGGATGCGCTCCTTCTGTCCCCTCTGGTCTCTGTGTTAATTCACATCCTGGATCCACCGCCCGCACGGACTCACCCCCTCCTCCCAGCTTAACATGTCTGGGGTGGGGGAGGGGGGGCGGCATTACCATGAAAGATCTTTTTCAAAGTCTTGTTTGTTTATCCTATTAGAAATGGATACTCTTGAACCAAAACAAAAACACCAGTCATATGAGGCTGGTTACAAAATGAAGGTTGTGTCAAGAACAGAAGAGTTCAATAACAGTATTGCAAGTAGGGGATTCTGTGTTGATGAAAAGCAAGTGAGGGAGTGGTGGAAAACGAAGGCTGACTTGGATCAGATTCCAAAAGCTAAAAAAGCTCATTGTGATTTAATGTCTTTTTATGGGGCTCTAGAGAGTGAATTTCATAAATGGGCTATGGAGTGTCATCAGAATGGTTACTGTGTAACACACATGGGAATCCACATACGTGCTCTACAAATGGTTAAGGACGACAAATATAAAGCACCAGGCATTGAAAATTTTGCTGAGTCAGCAGGATGGTGTACCCGCTTCATGAATAGGTTTGGCCTATGTTTGAGACAAAGAACAAAGATTTCCCAGAAATTGCCACAAGACCTTGAAGAAAAAATTATTGTATGTCATTCCAGTCATTTATTATAAAACAGAAGGATTTATAATTATTACCCGGCAGATATTGGGAATATGGATGAAACTGCCATGACTTTTGATCTTCCAAGCAACAGAACTGTGGCAACTTTAGAAGGTAAAAAAAAAACATTTTTCTCAAAACCACAGGAAATGAAAAAAAAAAAACACTTTACAGTTCTATCATGTTTGGTTAATGGAACTAAGCTGCGTCTTGTCATTATTTTTAAAAGAAAGACCTTGCCTCAAAAGATCAATTTCCCACCAAGAATTACTGTACGTGCACATGTTAAAGGCTGGATGGATGAAGACAGAACAAAAAATGGCTGGAAGAAATTTGGAACCAATGACCAGGAACAGCCTTAAAGAAAAAGCCATCGTTACTTGTTTGGGATATGTTCAGAGCCCACCTATCAGATGACATAAAATAAATTGGCAAAATCTAGTAAAGTTACTTTAGCCATTATTCCAGGTGGGCTTACATCATTACTGCAGCCTCTGGATGTATCTTTGGATAAGCCTTTTAAAGACCATGTGCGAAGGATGTGGCATGAATGGATGTCATCTGGTCAAGCCCGACTAACAAAAGGAGGAAATCTCATAAAGCCTGACATATTGTTAATAGCGAAGTGGGTTCAAGCTGCATGGGAAGACATTCCAGAAGACATGGTGCGACGTGCCTTCCAGAAATTTAGTATTAGTAATGCTATGGATGGCAGTGAAGACTGTGCTTTGTAAGAAAATGACAGCAGTGATGGTGATGACGGCGATCTCAGTGAGGACAGCGTCTATGATGACCTCACACCTGCTGAAGCTCTGCATTGGGATTTGGGTGATGATGAGGAATTCCGTTTTGAAGGATTTTAACTCTTTACATATTAACTTCGTTGCTTATTGAGCTCAGGGAATAGTACTCTTAAGGTATCATTGTTGATATCTTATTGTTTTTGTTGAACCTATTTTCCACTTACTGTGCTGGTTTACTAATGTTAAATGACTTGTCCTTTTATTTGTGTTTTTTATTTAAAATAAATATTTAAATAAATTACCCCACTGATACCTCAAATTTTAGTAATTTTATTTTAATTTGTTTTGATTACTAAAACTCACCAATAGTTTATTCATTTTCCACCCTAGGCTTATACTCGAGTCAATGAGTTTTTGTGGTTTCCCAGGTAATAATTAGATACCTCGGCTTATACTTGGGTCAGCTTATATTTGAGTATATACAGTATATTCTAGGCTGATTATAAAGGAGAAGCACAATTATGAGATGTTGATTTTAAGAGTAGTTTATATATGCTCTTGCCATCAGAGGGAATCAGTAGTGAGGACCAAGTCACCACCATTTATCTTCTTGGGTATGGTCTGCTGAAAATGCAGCTCACATCTCCAGCCAAGTTATTCCTCTGTGTATAAGAGCCACCTCAGGATCAGGGACACAGAGAAATCTCAGGACCAACAGTGGCCTCTGTTTGAGATCTTTGTCTAAAATGGTAGAGGTTGCTTGTTTAACTTCAAGCTTTTAAAACCTCAGACACTATATCTTGTGATAGCCGGGCACCATCAGCTTTCTTCACCACATTTGCTTATGCATTCCTTATGTTTTCAGTGATTATGTCAGGATGGTAAGCATCACAGAATGACAGGTTGTTAGAACAACCAGCCGCTCTATGGGAGAAACACTAGACTTTCTAGTTTGCTAAAGACTTTCAGCATCAGAAAGTTCTGCCCCATACTATAGGGCCAATATGAGTTGAAATAAACTTGATTGGATGGTGGTTTAGTTTTGATTAATCCTGTCCATTAGCATAGCAGGGAACTCCCTCAAACATAGGATTATTACCAAAGCATAGAGACCAGAATTTATATTACTTCATAAGGGGGATTATGCCTAGAAGGGACTCCTTAATTGACTACATCTCAGTACCTAGGTCTTCAGTTGAGTAGTCTTTAATGTGTATTTCTGATACATGATCTGTTTGAATTATAGGAGGTTCCTTCTAATTCTAGTTTGCTAGTTTATTTAAGGCTTTAGTGAGAAGTGACTTTAACAAGATAATAATTTCATTTTAACCTTTGTCGTTAATATATTTTCTAATTTTGACCCATTATATGCCTAGGATAAGGTACACATAGTTAGTGTTTACTACTACAAATACATTGTTGGGATTAGTTAGCTAGAGGTTCTTAAAATAGCTTTCAAGGCTCTATATTTCTACTTGCTCCTCTCTCTACATTGTATCTTAAACCCTTATACCTCTACTTGATTTCCATTTCCCCCTGTATTGTTATGTAGCCACCCTGCAATTACTCAACCTGGCCAGAGATGTTCCCACTTCAAGCCTTTGTATTTGTAACCCTTCTGTCTATGAAGCATGAGAAAGAAGAGACTTTCTACTTTTGTAAAGATTTAGTCTATCCACAGGGGTAGTTCTACTTTGTACTGCAACATCACTATAAGTTGGACTTGACTGGATGGCGTTAATTTGGGTTTTCTCTTGAGTTTCTGTCAAGAAAGAGATTTCTTCATATGTGAATGACTCACTATCTCACCGACTTCAGACCTTTATACGAATGATTCATCTTCTTAGGGAGGGCCACTCTGGCAGCACGAACCAAAATTGCAATTCACTTTTCCAACATTTTATCTCCTCCTCTTATACATTTCCCCCCTTAGTCCTTACCACGTACCACTTATCACATAGCACACTGTGCAATTTACTTATTTATGCTTTGTTGTAGCTCTTCCCTAAGATGCAAATTTAATAAATTAGGATTTTTCAAATTTGGTGTGTTTCTATCACTTTTATATTCACTGCATATAGAATAGTCCCTAGGAAATATTTAGCCATCAATAAACATTTAAGAAATGAATCAGTGAGGCAGTAATGAGCAAAATAAATCTATAGTTTTCTTTGTACTGCTCCTCAGCCAGATAAGGGGTATAATAATAAGAGGCACTCATTGTTGGCATTTTGTTACATTTTTTTTCTTTTTTTTAATTTTTTTGTTTTTTGTTTTTTTTTGTTACATTTTATAGTACTCGATTTATGCATTTTTATTTACAGCTCGCTTAATGTTTTCATTTGCTCACAATCATTCAAGTGTTTGTTGAGCAGTTATAGGAAGCATGCTGGGTAATGGGCTAGCAAAAATGACAACACGCTTAAGCATCGTTAATTTTTGTCTGCAGGCAGTTTCCAATCTATACTTCCATATTTAATCTTATGTATAATATTTTATTATGAATATTTTCTTTGCTTATAAAAGCAGCTTATCCTAAAAAATAATTTTAACGTCTGTAGACTAGATAATTTTTAACAGCTTTCCACTCATTGCAGCAAATGATCAGACTTGCTACGTGCTCAATGTCTAAATTTCTTGTCAGTAATTGTAAAAATGAGAGATTGAAATTTTATAATCTAGATTTCCAGCTTCTGAAAGAAAAAGAAATCTTCCTTTTAAAAAGTGACTTTCTTAAAAAGAAGATTCCTCTTTTCAAAAGAAAACTTCTTCTTTTATTAAAAGAAGGAATTCCTTCTTCTTTGAGGACAGAGAATTATTCAAAAGGTGCTCAATGTCCCTAAATAAAATGAATTAACACTTAGAACTAAGTGGTCCAAAGAGTCAGACTGGGTGTTGACTTGTCAGTAGAGGTTTCTTTCTCCTGTTTACTTTACTTATTAATATTAACTGACCTCCTTTTTTTTTTTTTACCGTGGTGGGCGGGGCCGGGGGCGGGGCTGACCTCCTTTTTTGATCCCTGCTAGTATAGGGCTGTGTCATCATTTTCTTAGCTGTTGTTCAAAGTTTGAACAATTAGGTTATTGCTAATTTTTCCCCTACATAAACAAATAATATATCTTTGTCAATATTATTGATTCTTTAACCTGATTTGATTCTTTTTTTATTAACTCTTAAAAAAGTAATTTCTAAGTCATAAGCTAGGGATGTTTAACTACTTTTTAAAAGTAACATGCATTTTTCTACTCTGAGCTATGGCTGTTTTAGCAATAACCTGATAAAGTTTTATTTTAGACTGTTTAGCAATTAGTCGTTGCTAATTTAGTAGCAAAATGATTCAGACATTTGATTACTCCTCAGATTAAACTGTTTCTATATATGTAGGGTCCGTTATACAGGGCTATTTCTCTTGGAAGAAGTATGACAGAGTGCTCCCTCTAGGCAAGACGGCAAGAACTTGTTTTACATGCTGTAGACATATTGCTGGAGAAGCAAGTTCTTGGAGGAGGATATCACAAAGCAGAGGGGCAGCAAAGGGGAGGAAGGCCCTCAAGGAGGCCATTGACCCAGTGGCTGCAACAATAGGCTCAGGCTTAGGAACAATTGTGAGGATGACCCGGGACTGGGCAGTGTTCCATTTTTTGGTGCATAAGGTTGCGATGGGTCAGAACTAACTTGATGGCACTTAGCAGTGACATTTGCAAATTGCTTTTATTTCTAGTTGGACATGTGGACTCTTTTTGTATTATGTGTACTCTTTTTTAAAATCATTTTATTGAGGACTCATACAACTTTTATCAAAATCCATATATCCATCCATTGTATCAAGCACATTTTTTCATCGTTTTATTAGGGGCTCATACAACTCTTATCACAATCCATACATATATAAATTGTGTGAAGCACATTTCTACATTCATTATCAAAACATTTGCTCTCCACTTAAGCCCTTGACATCAGGTCCTCACTTTTCCCCTCCCCCCCTACACCCCTTTCCCTTATGAACCTTGATAATTTATAAATTATTATTTTGACATATCTTGCCCTGTCCGACGTCTCCCTTCACCCACTTTTCTGTTGTCCGTCCCTCAGGGAGGAGGTCACATGTAGATCCTTGTAATTGGTTCCCCTTTCCAACCCACCCTCCCTCTATACTCTCAGTATTGACACTCACACCACCGGTCCTGAAGGGATTATCCGCCCTGGATTCCCTGTGTTTCCAGTTCCTATCTGTACCAGTGTGCATCCTCTGGTTTAGCCAGACTTGCAAGGTAGAATTTGGATCATGATAGTGGGGGAGGGGGAGGAAACATTTAGGAACTAGAGGAAAGTTGTACTTTTCATTGTTGCTATATCGCACCCTAACTGCCTTGTTTCCTCCCTGAGACCCTTCTGCAAGGGGATGTCCAGTGGCCTGCAAATGGGTTTTGGGTCACCACTCTGCACTCCCCACCTCATTCACTATAGTAAAATTTTTTGTTCTGATGATGCCTGATACCTGATCCCTTTGACACCTTGTGATCGCACAGGCTGGTATGCTTCTTCCATTTTGGCTTTGTTTCTTCTGAGCTAGATGGCTGCTTGTTTACCTTCAAGCCTTTAAGACCCCAGATGCTATATCTTTTGATAGCTGGGCTTTCTTCGCCACATTTGCTTATGTACCCATTGGTCTTCAGCAATTGTATCATGGAGATGAGCACACAATGACATGATTTTTCTTTGTTTGATGCCTGATAACGGATTCCTTCAGCACCTCATGATCACACCGGCTGGTGTGCTTCTTCCATGTGGGCTTTGTTGATTCTGAGCTATATGGCCACTTGTTTGCCTCGAAGCTTTTAAGACCCCATATGCTATATCTTTTGATAGCCGGGCACCATTAGCTTTCTTCATCACATTTGCTTATTCACCCACTTTGTCTTCAGCGGTTGTGTCAGGAAGGTGAGCATCATAGAATGCCTGTGTAATAGAAGAAAGTATTCTTGCATTGAGGGAGTACTTGAGTGGAGGCCCAATGTCCTTTTGCTACCTTAATACTAAGCCTATAAATATAAGCACACAGATCTATTTCCCCATCCTCATACATAAATATATTTGCATATATACATCTCTTTATCTAAACCTCTACAAATGCTCTTTGCCTCCCAGCTCTTTCCTCTATTTCCCTTGACCTTCCTCCTGTCCCATTATCATGCTCAGTCCCCACTTGGGTTTCAGCAATACCTCTTCATTACATTACCCTTGATCACGTCCTACCAGGCCTCCCACACCCACCTCACCACCAAATTGGATCACTTGTTGTTCCCTTGTCCCTGGGTTTATTAGCACCACTTCCTTTTCCCCCCTCCCCCTCACCCATGCCCCCCTGGAACTATTGATCCCATTGTTTTCTCCTCCAGATTGTTCATCCAGCCTATCTTATTTAGACAGACCTGCAGAGATAATAACATGCACAAAAACAAGAAGCAAAACCAAGTAACAATATACAACAGAACAATAACAAACCAATGAGAAAACAAAACACAACAAGAAAGAAAAGCTTGTAATTAGTTCAAGGATCATTTGTTGGCCTTTAGGAGTGTTTTCCAGTACAGTCTGTTGGGGCACCACGCCCTGTCCCCAAAGTCCACTTTCAGCATTCCCTGGGGACCTCGCTATTCCATTCCCTTGCTGTTCTGTTGCTCCGCATTAGTGTTTTGCCTCGGTGTGGTGGGATCAGATTGGGTGCAATTCCCACACTGTGTCTCAGGTGTTGTCCCCTGTAGGGCTATGGGTCAGTGAGGGGCGTCATGTCTCATAGTGGGGCGGCCATGTGGTCCTCTCTGTGGACTGGCTGCTCTAATTGGTGTGACCATCCTCAAGACCTGGTTGGCCAGGATGTTCTCCCCTCTTTCCTCCTCCCCCTTCTTCTGCTCCCGTGTGCTCCAATCAGATATGCCCCTCTCCCAGAACATGTACTCTTTTTATATTACAGTGTGTTCTATTCAAAATAGGACACAAACTCTAACTTCTATACCTAGGGTTATAATCCCATTAGGGAGTAGGTTGTCACTATTATGATAATGGGATAGGGTGTGTTTTGAATCAAGCTCTTTGAAGATATAAAAGTAGGCGGCTACAAAAGCAGAGAAGGTGGGGTGTTGGAGAAGGGCCAGGGTGGAGACAGAAATCCAGCCACATGAGGATTGCCCTGGAACGGAAGCTCAAAAGAGGCAAAGACTTCCACACAGTGGTAACCAGGAGAGCAAGCTTGCCCCTCCTAGAGCAGGCAACCTGAATTCCTACTTCCAGCTTTTTAAACTATGAGATCAGTGAGTATCTGTTTATTAAACATACCCACTTGTTCATCCAAACTCGGTGGTAAGGAGGGTGTAGGAGGCCTGATAGGATTTAATCAAGGGCAATGCAACCGAAAGGAATTACTGAAACCCAAACGAAGGCTGAGCATGAGAGTGGGACAAGAGGAAAGCAAAAGGAAATAGAGGAACCAGGAGGCAAAAGGCATTTATAGAGGTCTAAATACAGACATGCACATATGTAAATATATTTATATATGAGGATGGGGAAATAGATCTATGTGCATATATTTTTAGGTTTTATATTAAGGGAACAGATGGACATTGGGCCTCCACTTAAGTACTTCCTCAATGCAAGAACACTTTGTTCTATGAACCTGGCATATCATGATGCTCACCTTCCTGACATGATCACTGAAGACAAAGTGGGTACATTAGCATTGTGGTGAAGAAAGTTGATGGTGCTGGGTTATCAAAAAATATAGCATCTGGGGTCTTAAAGGCTTGAAGGTAAATAAGTGGCCATCTAACTGAGAAGCAACAAAGACCACATGGAAGAAGCACACCAGCCTGTGTGGTTACGAGGTGTCAATGGCATCATGTGTCAGATATCAAAGAACAAAAAAATCATATCAGTGTGAATGAGGGGGGTACGGAGTGGAGACCCAAAGCCCATCTGTAGGCAACTGGACATCCCCTTACAGAAGGGTTGTGAGGAAGAGATGAGCCAGTCAGGATACAGTGTAGCACCAATGAAACATACAACTTTCCTCTAGTTCTTTAACACTTTCCCCCACTCCATCATGATCCCAATTCTACCTTACAGATCCGGCTAGACCTGAGGATGCACACTGGTACTGATAAGAACTGGAAACACAGGGAATCCAGGACAGATGAACCCCTCAGGACCACTGGTGAGAGTGGCAGATATCAGGAGGATGGAGGGAAGGAGGGGTAGAAAGGGGGAACCTATCACAAGGATATAACCCCCTCCCTAGGGGACAGACAACAGAAAAGTGGTTGAAGGGAGACATCAGACAGTGTAAGATGTTAAATAATAATTTATAAATTATCAAGGATTCGTGAGGGAGGGTGGGTGAGGAGGGAAGGGAAACAATGAGGAGCTAATACCAAGGGCTCAAGTAGAAAACAAATGTTTTGAAAATGTACAAATATGCTTTACACAATGGATGGATGGATGGATTGTGATAAGAGTTGTAGAAGCCCACAATAAAATGATTTAAAAAAACAGTACCCACTTGTGGTATATCTGTTTCCCTAACTACACCTAGATAACTAAGACAGAATGTGGCACCAGGAGTGGGGTGCTGCTGTGACAAGTACCTACATGGTGGAATCGAGTAATGGGTAAAGGCTTGAAGGTTTTTAATGTATATACCTAAACTTACTTGAAAAATACTGCTGAGAGATTCCTGGATAGTAAGGGCAATTGTGGTGAGGGCTCAGAAGGGAATGAGGAGAGATACAGAGAAAGTCTCCTGTTTTAGAGTATCCAGAGAGCACCACAGAGTGATGACGCTATTAACGGGAATGTTAAATGTGCTTCCCGGGAGGCTTGAAAAGGGTGCATATGTCATCAGAGAATGGCAAAAGGGTGGTGCTTTTTTTACTCAGTGCCAGATAATTTTTCTATGTTATGTTCAAATATTTGTTGGAAGGTAGAACTTTTAATTGATGAACTTCAATATCTGGCGGATGAAATTTCTAAGTGAGATCTTAAAGTTGTTCTGTCGTTTTTCCTCGCATTTTACGACAAACTGTGAAAGGTGAGAGATGGAGTGGACTTAAAATTCACTTCACAAAATGAAAGCAAAACATAAAGATTTGGAAAATTCTGTTGTACAAAATAAAGACACATATTTTAGCCTGCTCACCAAACATATTCCTATATGACCCTTTGTGAACGTGATTAAGCCTGAGACTGATGGATTCCACCAACTACCATAAAAGTCATCCTCCGTGTGGACTAAAGGGGATGGGGAAAGACTTCTGCAGTCAGGAATTCCGACGAAGGAGTTCCGCAGTAGGATTCCAAGAAAAGGAAAAGCGCTTCCCTGGAGCAGCTCAGACATCAGCAGAACTGTTGGCAGCAGGGTTTTGTTTTAAAGTGAAGTCACATCTCCTAGTTTTAAAAGAGTCAGATCTTTGTCAACAGTCAAAATTGTACCAGGGGCAAAAGGATGGGATCTCCTCAGGCTGAGGGAGCAGAGTGGGCCATCCCAGGAGGACTGGACGCTCCTGTTCCCAGCTTCCAGAGGACAGCGTCCACATCCAGCACCTGAAAGGCTGGGCCAGTTTCTAGATGATCTCGGGGAGTAGAGGACTGTTTTCAAGTCTTGAGAGTGAATACAAACGATTCTGCTATGCGTTGGACAAGCTTTGTGCCTGTTAACGTGAGTAAATGGTACAGTAAAACCTGTAACCACTGGAACCTGTGCAAGAGATAACCTTTCAGAGAAGAAAAGCTTAAATACTTCCCACTAAGAGGATTGATAACGTAGTGGCAAAACTGTACCTCGCAAGGCTGGAAACCTTGAGAGACTCAGCAAAACCAGGTGGCCTCATGGAATTCTGACTTTCACACTGTTTTTCTGTAGAAGGTTGATGATACAGGTGGGATTAGAGGACAAACTTATATTATACCATCATAGAAAGTGTGATTGCGGTGTCTATTCTTTATTTAAGGGCTTGTAGCAGGGGGAAAGACTTGACCATGTTTTATTTTAGAAAATTGGCTGGCGGTATTGCATCAACGATTTTGTTCGGATGCAGCAAAACGGAAGGCAACAAGGTCAATTAGGGTTCTGTTGATCATCTGAGCAAACACTGAGATACTGCTGAGCAATGGCAGATGGAGGGCAAGAACAGGGATATTGTGGATTGGAGAGGATAGTCCAAATCCTAATCTTCAGGATTATAAAATTGAATAAGAAGTGCTTGCATTCCCAGATAAGTTTCTTCCTAGATAAGAAATGCTGGGAGAAAAAGAGCAGACTAATGGGAGATAATAAAGAACAAGCACATCCAAGATTAAATGCCCAGTGAAAGACACTCAATTTAAACTTCTGAATGTGTGTGTAAATTAATCCCCTTTCTCCAAAAGTGGTATAAATTTGTATAATACATGAGATCTGAGAGACTATTTTATTTTGTAGTTGACATCCAATATATGTTTATGTGCTTCTAAGAAAGTCTAAATATATCCAGAGGACTTGTTTATTAATTGGATTTCCTGAGGCATAACTCATTCCCATGAGGTACTAATAATCTTATAATTTCAGATATTTAAGGCTAGAAACATTGGAGAGAGCAGTTAAATAACTTCTTAAAAACTACATTAGTCATACTGGTGTCCTTTAACTTTTACTAGAATAGTAATGCCTTTCATTATTTTCCTGCCACGCACACAGCTCTTTTTATTTTAGGAGCCTTCAACAAGGACTGTTTCATGTGTTATCACTCAAAAGGACAAATATATATCTAAAAGTGTCACCTCAATAGCACTGCTTCCACTAAGAAACTTACTCTTGCCTTTTGAGAGAAGGTTAAATGAAGCCAGAAGGCTCCCCTGTTCTTTCTCATTGACCTCCCCTCGAGGCTGTTCTCTGAGTGTTCCCACTGGGACGAATCGGTGCTTCCTGGGAGTCCTCACATGTGAAAGAGGCAGTGGTTTTGTAGGGGCACTCTAGGGGAAGACTATGAAGCTGCCATTCAGCACCCTGGGGGACAGACTATCTAGTAAGGTGCTCTGAGCTTGCTGGGCCTCGTGGTGCCCAAGGCAAAGCACAGCCCCTCAGAGGAAAAAAGATTCCTAAGAAGAATGGCAGATACAGTCAGCAGGGTAGAAGACGGAGTGATTCTAAGTGAAATTCTGAGAATTAATGGCTGTAGCAATAATTCAGACAAGGGGATTATAGCATGTTTTCAATAAATATATCACATATATGCAAATATATACTATGAAACCCTAAAATACTAGAGCTGAGATTTACTAGCTAGCTACAGCATAGTGGGTAACTACCCGAAATATCAATAGTTCTACAGGAGAAAGATGAGGTGATCTAGCTACTCCCAAAAGAGTTATAATCTTGGGAACTCACTATGGTCACTATTCTGTCCTATACAGTCACCATGAGTCGGAATTGACTTTGTGGCAGTGTTTTCATTTTTTTTGTTTATTGTTGTTGTTTTATATAAGACTTGGATTTTTTTTGCTTTGGACATTGTGGTAGTTATACAATTTCATGCCAACTTGATATAAGAATGAAGGGGTGTAGTGTAGCCTGTCAATCAGGACACACTCTGATAATCACTCCTTGGGTAGGTGTGGCCTTCTCATGAGGATCCTGGGAATTCTCTTTCACTGATGCACATTCCAGTTGACAAGGCACTTGGAGACACACTGATGGCAGTCAGAATCCTGGAGCTGCGTCCACTGCCATTAGATCCATAGGACTTACCATCCATCAGCCTGTGATCTTCCTGCATTCAGCATCATTGCATGTGCTGCATGAGTCTGAAGAGGAATTCACAGTCTAATATCAGACTTTTGGGCTAATATCAAACTTATATACTTGATTTGGATTGGGCTGGGGTGTTTTATTGATGCATAATTATTTCTTGATATAAAGTTCTCTATTACACGTATATGAATGTCAATTAATTTGTTTCTCTAGTCAACCTGGCCTAAAAGAAATTGATTAAATGCTATAATAAATTCCCTGATGGACAATCTCCAATATTTGTATTAATCATGCTATTGCTATCATTCCATTCCAATGGATTTTTGCATTACTATATCACATTATTTCTCTATGAATGACTGATGTTCTTGATAATACAAAAATCAACTCTGAAATCACTCTACTGCATGAAAATTCTGGTGAGACTAATAATAGTCCACATGTATTCACAGTTTCAATGTCAGCCATAGGCTAAACCTCATAGAACACTGTTAAGTGAGGATTATTATATTTTTGAAATTAGGAAAGTGAGCTGATAGAGGATGAGTGTGCTGTCCAAACAATATATTCCTATATACTACCAGATAATAAAATCCTGGAGCTGAGATTCACTAGCTGGCTATATAGTAGGTTACATGTTGGGCTGCTACCCACAAGGTTAGAGGTTCTAAAACAACAGGCTCTCTTCAAGAGAAAGATGAGGCTTTCTTCTAGTTCTGTAAAGAGTTACAGTCCTGGAAACTCCTAGGACCAATTCTATCCTGTCCTATATGGTCACGATGAGTTGGAATTGACTCTAAGATAATGGGTTGGAGGTTTGCTTATTGGTTTTAACATTTCTAATAGGCAAGTTTTGGCAATTCTAAATCTTTGTGATAGTGCATTTAGAAGCTGGAAAAATCAAAGTCAAACCGACCTAGAACTTCTACCAAGATGCTGAACGCCTATATGAAACCTTACCTATATATTATCATGCCCTTAAAAAACACGGCTTAATCAATCTGGGGAAAAATTCATTGCCTTGCCAGAAATATGTGTTGAAGTTTATATGAGGGGGTACCATGCAAAACCAGAATAGTTTTTTAAAGCTATGTGTTTAATTTTTTTTACAAAACCACCTTACCACTGTCAAAATAGTCTCCATCACACTTAATACATTTGTCAAATCTGTGATTCTATCCTTGGAAACATTTTTCAAACGCGTTTATTCGTATGGCTGAAAGCACCTCCCTTGTTTTTTTCTATACCTCTTCCATGTTGTCAAATCACTGTCCCTCCATGTACCTCTGCATTCGCAGAAACAAAAGAAGTTGAGATCAAGTGAGTCAGGTGTGTGCGGCAAGAGAAGCATGCTGGTTTTTGCCCAAAACTGGCACCTTGAGATGGCTGTGTGAACAGGTACACTGTTGTCATGGAAAACCAGTCCCCATTTACCACAAATCAGGCCTTTTTTGTCACTCACTGTTATGTTATGCTTTTTTTTTCTCAGAAGCTCTAAATAGAAAGCATGATTAACAGTCCGACCTGGGGGAATAAACTCCCAATGCACTAAGAGTCGACATTTTCATCCATTCAGGAAGTTGATGGGTGTCCAGAACAGTGTTTGTTATCAATTGATATTTCACCATTTTTGAAAGGAGAAAACCCCTTGTACACTTGAGTGTTTCCCATAGTGCTGTCCTTAAAAGCTGTATCACAACATTTTCTGCGGCATTTTACCCAAGCAGAAAACAGCCGCACACCATTCTCTTAAATTGGCCATCACGTTGGCCATTGAATGAGATTCAACAGAAACTGCTTTTACAAAAAAATTCACTGTGACCAGAGAGAACCTTCCCAGGTGATGCCACTGGGTGTACTAACTCAGAGCTAGTTGCTTGATGCTCACTTATTGGGAAAAATGTATCCTGAAAAAAGCTGTACTCTGTGTTTAGCTTTTGCCTTTTTTGGGGAGGGATGTGGATACCCCCTCATATATGAAAGTCAAGATTTTTAAAGCTTGTAAAGAGATAGAACCTAAAATGTGATCAGAGCAAGTGATGGGATTTTCAGAAGTACGCAGGAAAACCCAAATGAATGTGAAAATAGAAGCAAGGATGGGTTGTGACAACCACAATTTCAAGGAATTTCTACAATATAGAACAGAGGGAAGGGCCCAACCCAAACAAGTGGTAGCTCTGAACAGCATCGTAATTGTGGGGCCCTTCCAACCTGCAATCTTTAATACCTATTAGGTATTTGTTTATAACAGCCACGAGAGCTTGAAGGATGGGAAGATGTGATCAGGGTCATACTGTGCGGTGTTAGGAGCCCTAGAGCCTTACCGGGTCCTGGCTGTGCAGTGCTTAAGAACTCAGCTGCTGTCCAAAAGGTCCTGGGTTAAAACCCACCAGCTGCTCCCTGGGCAGAAGGGGTGGCAGTCTACTTCCGCTGATTTGCAGCCTTGGAAAGCTCGGAGGTCATTCTACTCTGTCTCACAGGGTCACACTGGGTAAGCATTGACTCCATGGACATTGGTTTGCTTAGAATTGACTCCGTGGCAGTGAGCTTTGTTTTACTCTCTCTGAGATGCTAATTTGCATATCCAACTCAGCAGTTAATTAGAACCACCCTATCCAGAGGTCCATTTAGTGATGATTTATCGCTATTTGAGGAGCCCCAGGGTGGTGTAAACATGCCTGGCGACTGCTTCTGAAAGACCACAGTCATGTAAACCCCACACAACGTGATTCTACTCAGAAACACATGGCATCACCACCAATCAGAAATGACTCAATGGTTAGTGTTGTTTTTTCTTTGTCTCGATTAGACTCAAGCCTGTCTTGAACAGCTTATGAAAGTATGACTTTTAGCCTTGTCGATACATTCTTTCTCTACAAGGAGCACCATGAAAGAGATTTTTTTCCTTTTTCATATTTCTGGTGCTATTTATGCACAATGATGATACACCCCTAGCTAGCCTCTTCTAGTTCAATGTCACCAATTCACATCACTGGTTGAAGTGGGAAACTCCTTCGAATTACATGCCTAGATAGGAGGAGGAGTGTGAGGAGAAGGGTGAATGGGGGTTATTTTGAGATCACCAATTTCAGGGGATGGGCTAGTGTTGCCCAAGTTCAGAGGTAGCCAAGGCTCAGAGTGGCACACACTCTGCCCTTATGACTCACACCAAGAGCCCTTTGGAGTTTGCCTCCAGGACAGGGCCACAAGTCAAGGGAAAAGTATTTCTCTGACTGGCGACCTTGTAAATGTCATTGATAACTGAGTTTCAAAAAGCAAAAAAAGAAAAAAACCTTTCCCCAGAGATAAAACTTCCCAACTACCAAACCACAAAAAGTCAAATGAACAAGAGCAAAAATATTTGTTTCACTCGTCTACCATTTCAATGATGAGCTGCCAAATCAAACCACATTCAGTAAAAACAAGAGGTCAGCAATAGAAAGCATATTGGAATGTGCATACACTTGAGTCAGGGAAAAAATAAGCATGGTACTTCTAACTCTCAGAGAAGGAAGGGCAATTGTATCCCTTCACTAAAATTTTATGATAAAATCAAGGAATCCCAGTTAAGTGAAAATTTCAAATAAATCATGAAATACTTTTAGTATAAATATAGCTGGAATGTTGCATGAGTGCATTTATATGAAAAAATAATGTTTGCTATTTGAAATTCAGTTAAATTGGGTATCCTGTATTTTAATTTGATAAGTCTAGCAACACTGTTCTCTGCCTTTGGGCATGAAGATTTGAATTTCCTTTTAACCTGAAAAAGTTAAGTGCAGCCATGTGACTGACTCTGGCCACTGAAAAACAGTGGGAGGAATTTGAGCCACTTAAAACAGGGAGGCTATCAGGAACTAGTGTATCAGTGGCCCCATTTCTTGAGTAAGGATGATAAGAGTAGAGGATTAATATCACCAAGATTTAGGAGCTGTTTGTTTTGGGAGCCTAATTTCATCAATCATAAGTCATTAATCTGATGAATACATACATAAATAAAGATAGAAAAGAAGCTTGCATATATTTTGAGATCCAAGACAGTGAGATTAACTATGCATTGTTTTAAAAGAAAACGGTCATAAACCAATGTTTTTGTGTCAAGCCACTTGAAGAAAATTAATTTCTGAGGCATAGGAGACATGGTGGAGAGAATCTTAGATGGCCTTCCTCCTGTGATCCCTTCCTCCTTGTGTTCACATCTTCGTGGAGTCTTGTCTCCATGAGGAAGTGCATAGCCTATAACTTGTAACTGGTAATAGGATGGGATGCCGCTTCGTGATTATGATATTAACAATCTCGTCTTACTAGCAAACATGTTCTACAAATCTTGCTTGCTTAATAAAGCAAGTGGCTGTTTTGGAGACACATATAGGGAAAAGAATGATGATAAGTCTTTAGAATGAGGGGGCCTCTAGTCAATGACCATAGGAAGCTGTGGGTCTCAGACATACACAGCAGGGCAAATGTATTCTGCCAAAATTCAGAGTGTGTATAGAAAAAGATTCTTTCACAGTTAAGTAAGCCAGCAGAGGAGAATGCAGCTTCAGAAACATCTAATTATGGCCTGGTGAGACTCTCAACAGAAGAGTTAACAAAGTAAATGCATGTTTTAGGGGGGGGGGGCTTTAAATTGGTGATCATTCGTTACCTCGGAATAGATAGCTAATACACACTCTCATTTAATTACTCATTGCCATTGAGTTGATAACAACTCATAGTAGCCTTATAAGACAGGGTATAACTTTCCCTCCCAACTTCTAAGACTGTAACCCCACCTTTCTTCCTCAGAGTGGCTAGCGATTTCAAACTGTTGACCTTGCAGTCCATATCCCATTTTATAACTACTGTATCCACAGGGCTCCTAAGTAATCTACATTGTTACCTAAAGTAGTAAAAATCCAATTCAGCAGTTCTTTATTTAAACATGATCATGACTATGCTCGCTGGGTTGAAAGGAGTGACATTCATATATATATATATATATATATATGAAAAAGCATAAGATTAAGAGTAATTTTATATCAAGAAGGCATCTTGGGGTAGGGGGGAGGCATATTAGTCAAGACCAAGTCTAGTCCATGGTCTGAGACTAGCCGTAGCCCCCTTCAGACTCACGTAGCTTCAGGCCCATGAAGCTGAAAGGTGGAGAAGCAGGGAGATTATAAACTGGTGAGTGCCGAGTTGAGTAGATCGGAAGTCGGTGAGAACATGGCAGGGTGCTGACAACCACCTGCCCCCTTGGGGTTACTCCTGGAGGCAGACACAGAATTCAGAAAGGTAAAGGGCAGAGAGAGAGAGAGGTTCTCATTATCTCTTTTATAAAAAGACACAGCCCTCAAGAGGATACCCCAAGGTACTACTAGATGGACAAGTTGGACTCCAGCCCCACACTTTCATACAGGTTCTTATTAACATACAATCTAAAGATCACAGACTACCCTTGGCAACTTGACGCCTGTGCACAACTCATTGACCCTATGTAATCTCTAAACAAAGACCATTGTAAAAGAAGATCTGTAGGAAACAGAGCACAACTAAAATGCATGTAACTAAAAATACACCAACCCCATTTAAATCTTACATTCTGTAAGTGAACACAACTCAAATATTTTATGCTGAAAAATTACAGTTCTGTGATCACTTACACCTCCATCCTATCATGCTATCAACATGATTTCCCCAACCTCTCTTCCCTACACACCAGTCAGAACTTGACTCAGATATGGAATATAGACTTTGGGGTGACAAGATAGAGAATGTGAAATGACTAGATCGCACCTAATAACATCAACAGCAACAAAATATTAAAAACTCTCGGGCAAAACAGAATGAAAGGATAGATGGGTAATGTAAGTAGGATAATGTAAGTAAAAACTAAAAGTATCAAATGAAAAGCTATAAATAAACCGAGCTCCTTAGACAGGGTTGACTGGAGAAACAAATCCAGAGACACTCATATGTGTGTAAGAGAGAGTAGCTTTATATCAAAAGGCAATTGTATATTGAGAAAGCATCCCAGCCCAGTCTAGAACCAGTCTATAAGTTTAGTATTATCCCATATGTTCATACTAATCCCTAAATTCCTCTTTAGA
This sequence comes from Tenrec ecaudatus, assembly GCF_050624435.1. NCBI lineage: Eukaryota > Metazoa > Chordata > Mammalia > Afrosoricida > Tenrecidae > Tenrec > Tenrec ecaudatus. The sequence goes on along the minus strand of NC_134533.1, from coordinate 180,526,152 downwards.
CTCACATAACACATGCAATGATGCCAAATGCAGGAAGATCACAGGCCAGGGGGTGAAATATCTTGTGGATCCAATGGAGGTGGGCACATCTCCAGGGCTCTGGCTGCCTTCAGCCTGACTCCATGTGGCTTGTCAACAGGAAGGTAAAGTAGAGAGAGTGTGAGGCCCACTTCCAGAGAGAGAGAAAGGAAGTTCCCAGAATCCTCATGAGAAGGTCATGTCCACCAGGATGCATCGGCAGACTGTGACCTGATTGACAGACTAAACACCATCCCTTCACTCTGTCAAGTTGACATGAAATTATGTAACTACCACACATAGAAACATAAATGAAGACACTCTTTCTTGTGTTGATCAACAGACTACATATTACTGAGGGGAAAATGATACATCAATAGATACTTCCCAAACTGAAATGCAAATGTCAAAACAAAACCAAAAAGGAACCATGAGAACAATTTCCAGATATACAAGGGGGTAACAGGAAAAAAAACCCTCTGCCGAGGGGAGCATTCGTACTATGCATTTTCCTGGCTAGGTAAGCATTGACCAACTCACTCTGAGTTAGTGCACCCAGTGACATCACTTGGAAAGGTTCTCTCTTGTCACAGTGAATTTTTTCGTAAAAGCAGTTTTGATCAAACCAGTTTTTTTGTGATGGCCTACATAAGAACACAGTATGAAGCTGTGAAAATTTGTTTCCTGCTCGGGAAAAATGCCAAAGTAACTGTTGTGATGTTAAACACAGCTTACAAGTACAGTTCTATGGAAAAAACTCAATTGTATAATTGGTTTTCTCATTTCAAAAAGAGGTGAAATGTTGATTGATGACAAACCTCATTCTGGACATCCATTAACTTCCAGAACAGATGAAAATGTAAACTTGTAGTGCATTTGGAGTTCATTCCACCAGGTCAGACTGTTAATAGTGTTAGGTTATCAGTGTGCAACAAAAAGACCTGATTTGTGGCAGACGAGGGACTGGTTTGCCACCACAACAATGTACCTGATTACATAGCCATCTCAGTGCACCATTTTTTGGCAAAAAACAATATGCCTGTTTTTCCCCACACACCTTACCTGACCTCCCTCCATGTGACTTCTTTTTACTTCTGTGAATGAAGAGGAACATGAAAGGACAGCAATTTAAAACATTAAAAGGGATGGAGAACAACAAGGGAGGTGCTGTCAGCATACAAACAGATGAATTTGAAAATTGTTTCCAAGAATGGAATCGCAGACTTGACAACTGTATTAAGGGTAATGGAGAGTAGTTTGAAGATGGTAAGGTTGAGTTGTTAAAAAAAAAAATTAGGGCACATGAGGGAGGGGGGAGAGGGGAGAGAGGGGGGGGGGGAAAGAGGACCTGATGCAAAGGGCTTAAGTGGAGAGCAAATGCTTTGAGAATGATTGGGGCAGGGAATGTATGGATGTGCTTTATACAATTGATGTATGTATATGTATGGATGGTGATAAGAGTTGTATGAGTCCCTAATAAAATGTAAAAAAAGAAACGAGGAGAAAAGAAAATGATTAGGGCAAAGAATGTACAGATGTGCTTTATACAATTGATGTATGTATATGTATGGACTGTGATAAGAGTTGTATGAGCCCCTAATAAATTGTTTTAAAAAATTTAAATACACAAAATTGAAAATAAATAAATAAATAATTTTTTAAAAAATTAGGAAACACCCCCCCTTTTTAAAGTACCCCCTTGCATATGTAATTAGAATAATAGAAGAATGAGAAAAGAAAGCGAAAGAAGTATTGGATGTAATAAAGGGCAAAAACCTTCCAATTAACGCATGATACAAAACCACAGATTCTGAAAACTGAGAGGGCACTAAACAATGTCATTTTACATCAATGTTTGTCTATAAACAATATGTCTAGAAATGTCATTTTAAATTCCAAAATAATAATAGTAAAAGAAAACCTCCTGAAAGAGAACAAAAGTCGAGGAGTGGTGAAAGCTTTCCTAGAGAAGAACAGGGGTACAAATAGGACTGATTTATTAAAAGAAGCCACAAAAACAAGAGGAGAGTGCAGACACATATTTTAGGTATTGACATAAGAACAGCAGCCTAATACTTACCTGGCAGGGGAGCTACCATGATCACGAAGGTGGTTTTCCCAGGGCGAGGCTCACCCATTGCACTCCGGGTGTGCTGACCCCTGCGATTTCCCCAAATGTGGGAAACTCGACTGCATAATTTGTGGTAGTGGGGGACTGCGTTCGCGCTATCCCCTAAAAAAAAAAAAGAAAGAAAGAAAAAAAAAGAACAGCAGCCTAGAATTATATATCCAGCAAAATTACAATATTGAAGAGAAAATAAAAATGTTCACAGACAATTAATGAGGGAAATCATCTCAAACAGACCAGCTTTTCAAGAAAAAAATAGTTTTCCTTTCTTTTTTCCCCCCAATTCACAGTGACTGAATAGGGAAGGGTAGACCTGCCCCTGTGAGTTTCTTTTTTTAATCATTTTATTAGGGGCTCATACAGCTCTATCACAATCCATATATACAGCAATTGTGTAAAGCACATTTGTACATTCATTGCCCTCATCATTCTCAAAACATTTGTTCTCCACTTAAACACCTGAAAAAAATATGCTTCAAGGAGAAAGAAAATTATGTAGGACAGAAACTCAGATGCAAATAAAGGAGAGCACTGGAGAAGCAACAAGTGAACATAATGTCTTTGGTTCATGGTCACTGGTCAGACTTTCCACTCCTTGGTTTGGGAATTGGTCTCTGAGATTTGTTCAGTCAGTGTTTCCCCTTCTAGCAGTGGACTTTTACAATGCTATCTCCTTTGTGATGGACTAACTTCACTCGGCATTATGGTTACCAGATCCTTCCATGTCATACGGTGTCTCGTGCTGTCATCGCTGTCTTTGTTGGGGTACTTACTATTCCATTTTGTATATGTACAAGTTTTTGTCCATCTTCCACTGTTACACATTTTGGCTATTTCCAGTGTCTTGTGAACTGTGCTGCCATAAATATGGGGGCTCATACATCCACTCATGTAGGGTCTCTTCTTTCTTTGGGGTCTATACCTAATAGTGGTATTGCTGGGTCGTATGGGATTTCCATTTCTAGTTGCTTTAAGTATTCCCAGACTGCTTTCCTTAGTGGGTAAATATATTTACAAGTCCACCCACAGTGTATAGAAATTCCATTCTCTGCACAACCTCTCCAGAATTTGTTATTTACTGTTTTTGTTCATTGGGCTACCATTAAAAGTGTAAGAGGGTGTCTCATTGTGGTTTTAATTCGCGTTTTCTAGATGGCTAGTGATTGTGGTCATTTTATCATGTGATTGTTAGCCATTTGAACTTCATTTTTGGTCAACTGTCTATTCGTGTCTTTTTCCCACTTTTAATTGGGTCATTTATTATATTCTTATCAAGGTGTTGTAACATTTTGTAGACAGAATTTTGTAGATTTGGGTAATTAGACCTTGTCTGGTGTGTTGTTGATAAAAATTTCTTCCGAATCTCTGGGCTCTTGTTTTATTTTTTTGATGAAGTCTTTTGATGTGCGTAAGTGATGGAATTTTCGCATGTCCTACTCATCTACCTTGTCCTCTGGTGTGTGCGTTTCCTTTGTTATACTTGAAATAATCTATATATGTCCTACAATAGTCCTTCAGTTTGTTCCAATTTTCTCATTGATGATCCTGATAGCTCTAGGGTTTACATTTTAAGCTTTTAATCCATCTTAAATTCATTTTTGTGCATGGGGAAAAATATGGGTCTTGTTTCAGTCTTCTGCACATGGAAATCATTTGTCTAACACCATTTGTTGAAGCGGCTTTGTCCCGTTGGATATTTCTAGGTCTTTTGTCAAAGATAAGTTGCTGGTAGGCAGTATTTATGATTGGGTTTTCTGCTGTGATCTATTAGTCTATATATCTTTTGTTGTGCAAGTACCAGACTGTTTTGACAACTGTGATCATCCATTTATTTAGGTTTTCTTTGGTTTATTGTAATACTGTTCTGCAACTTTCTCTGTATAGGTCTTTGGCTTTTTTAGTTATGGTAATTCCTATGTATTTCATCTTTTGTGTGGTTATATTGAATAAGATTGTTTCTTAAATGCCTTTTTTGTAGCTTTATTCATATACAGGAATCTGACCCACTTCTAGTTGGTCATTTTGTATCTTGCTACCTTACTAAATCACTCATTTGTTTCCAATAGGCTTTTGGGGATTATTTTGGGTTTTCACTATATAGGATCATATCATCTGCAAATAAGGAGAGTTTCACTTATTCATTGACTATTAATGTTCCCTTGATTTCCTTTTTTTTAACATTTTATTAGGGGCTCATACAACTCTTATCACAGTCCATACATATACATACATTAATTGTATAAAGCACATCTATACATTCCCTGCCCCAATCATTCTCAAAGCATTTGCTCTCCATTTAAGCCCTTGGCATCAGGTCCTCTTTTTTTTCCCTCCTTCCCCACTCCCCCCTCCCCCCTTGATTTCTTTTTGTAGTCTGATGCCTCCAGCTAAGGTTTCTAGCACCTTGTTGAATAAGAGTAGTAACGGGATTTCCTTGTCTGGTCCTAGTGTAAATATTTCTAGTTTTTCCCTATTGAGTGTAAGGTTGGCTGATTGTTTTTCTTATATGGCTTTTATTATGTTGAGGGATTTTCTTCCCATTCCTATTTTGTTTTGAGTGTTTTTATTAAAAATGGGTGTAACATATTGTCAAATTCCTTTTCTGCATCTATTCATACGATCATGTGGGGTTTTTTCTTGGCCTTGTTTATGTGGTGAATTACATTGATTGTTTTTCCAATGTTTGTGAGGTGTGCTTTTTGTAAGCAGCATATTAATGACTTTTGTTTTCTTATTTATTCTGCTACTCTCTGTCTCTTCACTGGTGCATTTAGTCCATTAACATTCAGTGAGATTATTGATATACATGTCTTTTTTACTGTCATTTTGCTTTATATTTGTGCATTTTGTGTGTAATTGTATATGTGTATTATGTTTAGTGTCTTTGTTCTTCTTGTATTACTTTGTTGATGTGTATGTTGCTCTACGAGTGCTGGGGTTTTGTTTTGTTTTTTAAGGAATTGTCTTGTATGTTAGTTTCAGGATTGTGTGTTGTTATTTTTTATTTGGGGGGCATAGTACTTTATGGAGTACCTTTGTAGTGGTTGTCTGTTTCTGTAGATTTCTTTACTCTCTTTTTGTCTTACAATAGTTGTTACATCTTAAGCCACAGCCATTCACAATTTGTCACATATGATACACACTCAAATGTTCAACCCTTTCTCAGCACATAACAAAGTTATCAGAAAAACTGCACTGTCACAATCAAAAGTGTTATAGAAGGCACACAGTTCTAACAAGAAAGTCATGATGGTGGAATGGTTTTCAGACAAAATTCTACTTAAGAAACAACATCACAGATACAGATTTTAAAATGTTCAATCATACAAATGCATAATATTAACAAATGTTTTTGTATTAGGAATAACCCCCTCCACTTTCCTTCCCACCATCATGTGGAATGTTACATTGACACTCAAGACAGTTAAATCTTCCTATAATTCAATATATCACTATTTTCTGGCTGTGTAAAAAAAAAGTAACCAGGAAGTGATTTTACATCTTAAAAATAAAAGTGTTTAAACTTTGAAAAATGGAATGAAGTAGGATTGCCTCCTTCTTAAAAATGTTTCTAGAGTTACTAAAAAAAAACCCACCTTGCATGTAGAAAATAGTTGTTTAAAATATTCCTTTGGATTATACAAGAAGGGAGAATATATGACCCACTGAGAGGAAATGGTCTTAAAATCAAACCTGCTGCCATAGAGGCAATGCTGACTCATAGGGGCCCTGTGGGTTTCCAAGACTGTAACTGTTTATGGAGTAGAAAGCCCACTCTTTCTCTCTTGGAGCTGCTCATAGTTTCAAACTGCCAACCATGTGGATCACAGCCCAGTGAGTGGTTACTAAGCCACCAGGGCTCCAGATAAGACATGTTAGATAACATTAATCAGATTTGGCTTCTGTTTTCTCCTGCTTCGTGAGGATGAGGATGAACTCTGCTCATTTTCTGTCTCTCCATTTTTGGCAGGTAAATCATCTTGAGTTCCTTCATTAAGTATTTCAGCCTGTTTTTCTTTTGCTTCCCTTTCCCCTTTTGTTTGCACATCTTGTCTGAAGATCTATCCTTTTCTACTGCCTTTTTGGGCTTCGGTTCCGCTTTTGCAGGTGCATGTCTCATCGACAACCTTGTGAATCTCTTCCTGGGCTCCTCCTTCACCGCCCCTTCTGCTGAACTGACTTTCCTTTTGGTCATCTTGGCTATGGGAGGGTGCTTTCCAATGCCTGCAGATCGTGGGACACTGAAGCTTTGTTTCCTGGATGCTGCTATTCTGCCAGTCCAAATGATATACTTCTGATTTCGTCTATGCAGAATGCGCTATATTTCAAAAAGACAAAATCTAAATTCCAGGTAACCTATAGCTTGCAGTCAGAGTCACTGCAGGCTGAAAAGTAACTTTGTCAAGAATGTACAATTAGCAATATAATAGTGAGCAGATTCTCCCATTGGGATCTATATAAGTAATGTGAAGCATTTTCCCCAAAGCAGGCTGCCCCTCCTTGGATTCTTTGCCAACATAAATAAAATCACCTTCTCAGAGACAGACAAAACCCCATCTCCTAGTAATGAATTCCTATGGAAATTCACTGATCATTACAGTACTGTATATGAGTTTGAGGTGACCGTGGGACAATACAATATGGTACGAACAATTTGGTTTTGTCTCTCTCCCCTAAATAAAATATAATTGTAAAACACTGCCTCCAGAATATGTTTTAGAGTATAATGTAAGGTGAAAATTATTATTTTTTAAAAGATTAATGTGCTAGTCAATTGTCTTTGCACGATTTATTGAAGTAAATATATGTCAAATGGAAGTTGCATATGAATACAGTACTTTAACCTTCCAGTGGTCTCTCTGAAGGGAGTTTAGGCAATTATAACACAGCTCAGAATTCTCCTACCTAAGTTTAGGAGATCAAAGCATCGCAAGCTTTATTAGGAGTGGGATGCTGGGGTGACACATCTGTCACTGTGACAGGTGATAGAACACTGAATAGTTGCATTTAACGGAAACTGTCAGAACAAGATAATAGAGGGGTTATTGGGGCAGACAAAATAGTGACAATACTTCCTGTCTCCCCTGGAACGACTTTTCTGTACTCCGTTCCAGCCCCCCAGGAATGCATTAGCAAGGTGGTTTGAGAAGAATCAGAGAAGAATGTGCATGGAAAGGTAGACTCAGGGACAAAAAAACAAAAGACATAAACCTAAGGAACATTTAATCTGTGAATGCAGATGCCCTTTGGATCCGAGAAATAGAGGCTATCTTGGCAAGTAGAACCCAGAACCAGCTAGCTGCCCCCTGCTGCGCGAGCACCGCAATGACTCAATGCGTTTCAGAACTGTCTCTAGTTCCGAGTCAGAGAGCATTCCCCACTAAAGAGGAGCGTTAGTTTTATTTTCAGTTTTCTATTCATTTTCAGCCTCCTGCCTCATAGTTTCTACTTCTGTGTGGCCACAGTTCTCCCTGTGGCCCCAGAGGTCACCTCATAGCCAGACGTGACTGGTGACACACCAGTTAGACGTCATTTTTTCATTGTGAGCCCTGCCTTAGTCCCAGTCAGCCCTGGCCTTTAGGGTCGAAGGGAGGAGCTGCTGCTGAAGTAGCTGAAAGGTCATGCCTTCCCAGGCAAGGCTCTCTGAAATTACAGCCTGGGAGGAAATGGCTTTGTGCCAATTCTCACACATGTTAGACTCCAGGTACTGTCTCAGAGGTCCTGAAGCTAGAACAACAAAAAATTAAGTAACTTTGATGACTGTTCCTTCTTTTCTTTTTTACCTTGTTATTTTATTCAGCTGGGGAACTGAAAGATTTCTTACAGCTAACTAGACAGAAAAGAGTGACAGTATAGCATTACTATTTTGTACTTGGGTTTATAGATATTGCTAACCCTAAGTCCAAACCATTATATTATAAACAAAGGCAAAACTAAGATAATTACATTTTTGGTATTCAGGAAGTACTTTCAAAAGCACTACAATTTAGTTCAATGGGATTTTTTTATTATTGTTTGCTTGTTTTGAGCATGAATATGTGCTTGGAGGAACTAAGAAGAAATCAAATATGGCTTTTGCTTTATCAAATATTTCTGGCTGGTAATTAAGGGGAAGAACGCTACCTTAAGTATAGGATGTTACATATGGATGTTCTTGTTGTCTCAAACTTTAAGCTGAGGGCCCCAAATGAGGTGGTAACCAACCCTCTATTGTAAAGAAAAGTACTAGCCTGTCTAGGCAAGGCTTACATATTGGGGCAATTGGAAGCCGAGTTATGCCAGTGTTCAGAAAATTAGTGGCTTCTTTAAAACTAAAATATACACTTACTGTGGCAGTTACAAAATCTGTCAACTTGTGAAGGGGTGGAGACTAGCCTATCAATGAGTTCATAGCCATTGAGGTCTCTGTGTGGGCATGGCCTTCTCCTGAGGATTCTGGGAACTCCTGTCTTCCTCCCTGGAGGAGGGACACACACTCTCTCTACTACACCTTCCTGGTCACAAGCCACCAAGAGCTATACTGATGGACCCAGAGCCCTGGAGCTGGAAGAGCCATGCCAGCACTGAGATGCTCCTACTGCCACTGGATCCATAAGACCTTCTACCCACTGGCCTGTGATCTTACTGCATTTGGCACCATTGCTTATGTTGCATGAGTCTAAAGTGGAATTTATGGGCTAGTATTGGACATATGAACTAATATTGGACTTGATCTGGACTGGGCTGTAATGTTTTCTCAATATACAATTGCTCTTTTATATAAAGCTCTTTCTTATGCACATATGAGTATCTATGAATTTTTCTCTCTCGTCAACCCAGACTAACACACTTACTCTATGACCCAGCAATTCCTCCATTAGATTTTGTCCAAAATAAAAACATGTGTCGTTACAAAAATACTTTTAGCACATACATGGTGCTCACAGCACAGATAAGCATGTTATGGTACAACAATTCCGCTGCTGCTACTCAACAATGAAAATGACCAAACTTACAATGCTGACCAGTCATGACCCTAGGGGACAGGGTAGAACTGTCCCTGTGGGCTTCCGAGACTTGAAACTATGTGAGCAAAAAGCACTGTCTGTCTTCCGAAGAGCGGTTTTGAATTTCTAACCTTGTGGACCGCAGCCCAGTGTGACTACTATGCCACCATGGGTCCTCAAAAATGAACAAAGAACTGATAAATACACCCTGATATGGATGATTGGTGGTAAATCAATGCATCACAGCTATAGATGAAGCAACAGACATGGGTTAGGGACTATTATTGGGTACATCCATTATGTTAGAAGAGTTTACAAAATTGGTTCAAAGGCCTCTGGCCAAGACAGTCTGGAGGTGACTCATTGCATGGGACACCTGTTCCTCTAATCCAAGAAAGGCACACCCAGGAACATTCACCTCTCCCTGGACCTGCTGGGTATTATTTTGTTGTAATAGTGATATGACATCAATATAAGAAAATAGTATCAGATTTCTGATAAGATTTTAGATGAGTGCACACAAAATCCTTTGATTTGAAAAAAATGAGTCATACTGTGTAAGTAGGATATGTATTCCGATCATGTATGTAATCAATAGAAAGTTATTTAGAAGAGTATATCTTTAAGGAGTTAGTAGCATCAATTTTAGAAAAGGATGATATTGGTTATTTTTCTCTATTCTTTAGACTAATTTTCTAAATTTTATAAAATGGGAAAATAATTGATTTTAGAGAGTCAATACAATAAATTGTGCACTCAGTTGAGACATTCATTGACTATTCAGTGATGAAATGGGAAATGCTACAAGGAGACAGAGGACAGGAAAACATAGTTCTACCTGTTAGATTTTATCAGACGCTAGAAATGGCAAGTTTATTTTCTCTTATAACAGATAGTCATAGTTAGTGTTATCCAGCTGATGAAGTACGTTCATCTAAACCCTGGGATACTTCACAACTTTTACTGTACTATCCTTGGCTTACTTTTGTGTCTAGGGTCTTGCCACCACGTGGCCACAGTATGGTTGTGTCAGACCGCCTGTCCTCATGAGTATCCACTGCGAGAGGAAGCAGGGGTGTATAACGAGCAGATCTTTCCCTTCCTTCCTTCCTTCCTTCTTTCCTTCCTTCCTTCCTTCCTTCCTTCCTTCCTTCCTTCCTTTCTTTCTTTCTTTCTTTCTTTCTTTCTTTCTTTCTTTGTTTTAAGTCAGAGAGAAAAATATATTTTCCAGAAACCTCTAAGCTGACTTAGGCTTAAATCTTACCACAAGGCTGTTCTCTAATTGCAGGTAAGTATGAGCGTGAGTATCTAATCGTTTCACATGCATCCTGTGGGCAGTAGACCAATGAGAAAAGGTTGGAAATGAAAATTGGATTTGGAATCCCACAGGATTCTCCATAGAATTCTGTTTGTAGACCGAGAAGCTGATAATTAGGATTTAAATGAGATTGTGGGCCTAACGCAAGAGAACAGGAAATAGGCGAGGAATATATTTGATAGATAGGCCCTAGAGCACATTACAATTAGATGATGCAGATTGGTCAGAAGGCAACAAATGGTGTCTTTCAAGGGGAGTGACTCTTATGTAGTGATGCGATGAACTAAATTTAGAAATAGCAGAAAATGAAAATTTTTGGAAATATAGAAGACAGAAAAGGTGAGCTCAGATATTGACCTAACCATGTTATCATTTACATAGAATCCTGATATTTATTATGATGATTCAGAAAAGGGCATATGTGCATGGATTTTTCATATGCCAAAGAAAGACTAGTAGTTCCATCTCAGGTTAGGATATGAAGAGAAGTTGATGGGCGTCTACAGAAAAAACAATGTGACATGAGAGGCAGGCTTTTGATGGTGAAGTAGCTGTAAGTAGCAGAAAATGGACGGCAGTTTCTGGGACTGGAGGAAAGAAGAAATTTCTTAGAGGAAAGGAAGTGGAGGTTGAAGAAAACCCTTTGAGCCACACGTCCCCTCCATACTCATCTTTCCCATGAACTCGGGTCCAATGGCTTCAACCATTTCCTCTTTTTGTAAGGACTTCTGGACCCCATTTGACACGTGTATGCATGAAAATGAACATGCGTGCATACACACACACACACACCTCTGCATGGGGAAGGTCACAAGACACAGGACATTTTCTTGGATTAGCACTCACCCAGGGACTGGTGGGGATTGCTCAATAAATGCCGCGGCTCCCTCAGCCCTTGCTTTGGGATCCCGGAGCGGTGCTCTTCACTGTCTCTCTCCCACAATTCCAGTCTACTTTCTCATACCAGTAACTTGCTCTATAAATACATGCTTATTGGCTTGCTTTCCTTTCTGGATTATTTTTCATACTCCCCTGCTGGCATCTCTTGGGAACATTGTTTCTGTGAGTGTCAGAGAATTGGGGGTTGATCAAGGGAAAACATGAATATAAGATGGTGTTGCACAACAAGCCTTTTACTGTAGTCTGTGCATTGAAAGGCTCATGCAGTACTAGACTCCCACAGTAGGAGGTTTTCAAAAGCACGGGGCTCCCAGAAAGGGAGGGGAACATTCAAAGTAAACAAGAGGAAAAGAAGGAAACACCAAGGGTCTTACATGTGTGTAGGTGATGCCCACGTGTAATAAGCCACGGGGTCAGAGAGCGCCAAAGGACCTACACATGCTTATTTTATCCCAATTTGGGATACTGTTTTGCAGGATATGTAAAGCAGGCAGTCTCTAAGTGACTGAAAATCTGCTTATTTGGATTATTTTTAAACAATTGGATATGTACAAAATTGAATTTGGTGCTAGCGGGCTTTTTTGTTTTTTGCAGGGGGCAGGGGTACTGAAGAGGTTCATCTATGAAAAAGTAAACAATTTGGGGCTAATACCAAAGGCCATCCTTGGCTTATTTCTAAACTGCCAAGAGCTACGAAGGGTCTGGGATTATTTTCTACTTAAAAACTAAGCAAATTAGCCTGATACAGTTGCTGGCAGAATGCACAAACTCTTGGGTTAGAGACAAAGGATTTTATTACTCACAGCAAAGTAGTGACCAAGTTTTACTATTTAAATTGATTTTTCAAAGGTTTAGTTCCCACAATATAACCCAAAAGTACCAGGTGGCACTTGAGCATACATGTTGAGTTATAGGAGACGAACCCTAAATATTTTCTTGTGTTTTTAAAAATCATTTTATTAGTGGCTCATACAACTCTTATCACAATCCATATACACATCAATTGTGCAAAGCACATTTGTACATTCATTGCCTTCATCTTCATCATTCTCAAAATATTTGCTCTCCTCCTAAGCCCCTGGCATCAGGTCCTCATTTTTCCCCCTTCCTCCTCGCTGCACCCTCCCTTATGAACACTTGATAATTTATAAGTTATTATTTTGTCCTCTCTTGCTGTGTCCGATGACTCCCTTCACCCACTTTTCTGTTGTCCATCCCCCAAGGAGGAGGTCACATGTAGATCCTTGTAATCGGTTCCACCTTTCCAACCTACCCTCCCTCCACCCTTCTAGTATCACCACTCACACCACTGGTCCTGAAGGGATCATCCACCCTGGATTCCCTGTGTTTCCAGTTCCTATCTGTACCAGTGTACATGTTCTGGTCTAACCAGATCTGTAAGGTAGAATTGGGATCATGATAGTAGGGGAGGAAGCATTTAGGAACTAGAGGAGAGTTACATGTTTCAGCGTTGCTACATCGCATCCTGACTGGCTCATCTCCCCAAGACCCTTCTGTAAGGGGATGTCCAGTGACCTACAAATGGACTTTGGGTCTCCACTCCACACTCCCCCCCCTATTCAGTATGATATGATTTTTTGTTCTTATGATGACTGAGTCCCTGATACCACATCTTCCATGTGGGCTTTGTTGCTTCTGAGCTAGATGGCCACTTCTTTACCTTCAAGGCTTTAAGACCCCAGATGCTATATCTTTTGATAGTTGGGCACCATCAGCTTTCTTCGCCACATTTGCTTATGCACCCATTTGTCTTCAGCTATAGTATCATGGAGGTGAGCACACAATGATATGACTTTTCGTTCTTTGATGCCTGATAACTGATCCCTTCAGCACCTCGTGATCACACAGGCTGTTGTGCTTCTTCCATGTGGGCTTTGTTGCTTCTAAGCTAGATGGCCGCTTGTTTATCTTCAAGCCTTTAAGACTCCAGACACTATATATTTTTTATAGCTGGGCACCATCAGCTTTCTTCACCACATTTGCTTATTCATCAGCTTTGTCTTCAGCATTTGTGTCAGGAAGGTGAGCAGCACAGAATGCCAATTTAATAGAAGAAAGTATTTTTGCATTGAGGGAGTACTTGAGTGGAGGCCCAATGTCCTTCTGCTACCTAAATACTAAACCTATAAATATATGCTCATAGATTTATTTCCCCACCTTCATATATAAATATATTTGCATATGTACATGCCTTTATTTAGACCTGTATAAATGTTGTTTGCTTCCTACCTCTTTCCTCTATTTCCTTTGACTTTTCTTTTGTCCCACTATCATGCTCAGTCTTCATTTGGGTTTCAGTAATTCCTCTTGATTACATTACCCTTGATCACGCCCTACCAGGCCTCCTACACACTCCTCACTACCGATTTGGATCACTTGTTTTTCCCATTTCCCTGGGTTTGTTAACACTACCTTTCCTCCCACCTTTCCCTCTCCCATGTCTCCCTGGAACTGTTGGTCCCATTGTTTTCTCCTCCAGATTGTTCATCCAGCCTATCTTATTTAGACAGACCTGTGGAGATAATAACATGCACAAAAACAAGACAGAGCAAAACCAAGCAACAATATACAACAAAACAACAACAAACCAATGACAAAAACAAAACACAAGAAAGAAAAGTTTGTAGTGAGTTCAAGGACTGTTTGTTGGGCTTTAGGATTGTTTTCCAGTCCAGTCTGTTGGGTCATCACGCCCTGGCCCTAAAGTCTACCTTCAGCATTCCCTGGGGACCTCGCCGCTCTGTTTCCTTGCTGTTCTGTTGCCCCCTATTAGCGTTTCACCTCGGTGTCTCTGGTGTTGTCCCCTGTAGGGCGATGGGTCAGTGAGGGATGTCATGCCTCATAGTGAGGCCAGCCATGTGGTCCTCTCTGTGGACTGGCTGCTCTAATCGGGAACATCATCCTCAAGGCCTGATGGGGCAGGATGTGCTCCAGCTTCTCCTACTCCCACTTCATCTGCTCCCACGTGCTCTGATCCGATATGTCCCCCCTGAATATTTTCTAATGTAAAGTATGTCTGCCTGACTTTTAGCCCTACTTAAGTAGGACATTGCCTTTGTTATACTGGATATTTAAAAAGAAATGAAATACAAACAAGCAAAAAGCTGTTTGTAATTTTGGTTGTGGAGGGAAACACTACCTTCATCTTGAAAAGTTTGCTTACAACACACTATACAGTGATTCTTCTCATAACATATTCAGAAACTTAAAAGTCCCAACAAGAAGTCCCAGTGGTGTAGTGGTTACGCATTGGGCCGCTAAACACAAGGTCAGTAGTTCTAAACCACCAGCCATTCTGAGGAGGTGTTCTTCCATGAAATAGTACAACCTCCACCCCCCCCACCCCCCAGAGTAGTTCTAAGTTCCACCCTGTCCTATCGGGTCCCTATGAATCAGCATGGACTCAGTGGTAGCGAATTTAGTTGTTTGGTTTTCTTTCTTTCTGTTTTTGAAAGAGACCCAACAATCACTTTACAAATAAATATATTTGAAATTGCATCATTTTAATTTTTTTCTTAGAAGCTTCTTGTACACGTTACTACTTATTGTGTGATAGAGGTTGCACCTGAGTTGCCACTTCTGTGAAATGAGATCACTGTTATGAACTTTCCTAAGGAGGAGGTGGTACAAAAGGTAATTCACATCACAGATGATGACATACATGGAAACAATTTTGAACTATGAAGCACTATATATATATAATATATGGTGTTTTGTATATACATTTTTATATACATACATGCATACATTTTTCATATATATACATTTTCATGAACACTTCATAAACATTTTGAAGCCTCATGTTTGTGTGCACATATACAAACATATGTGATGGATTATCATTGAACACATTGCTTGTGTATGAAGAAAACAAACAGGAAAACCTGAATCATTCTTATATTCTGTTTCCCAGAAACTTAATTACAAAGGCCACCTAACCAGATTCTATGCCAGAAACTTGATGTGAGGAATTTTTTTCTTCCAAGTTGAAAATTAGCCAATTCTGTAAAGCCTCTCTCTGCCCTTTCAGAACAATCACTATTGGTTAACTGTCACCCCATAGTTCTCCAACTGTACCCAAACAGGGCCCAGAATACACCGTGCCAACCGCTGGTTCCTACCACTCCCGATGGGGTGATTGACGCAGGATTCCAGTCTAAGTCAACAGTGGAGCGATCCACCTGCACCCAGGACACTCACTCCTGCCAACTGCGCACAGCTGGTCAAGGCTGAGCAAGAGAGGCTGGCTTTCTGAGATAGACAATGATGTCCGCATGCCAGCAGGCTCCTGCTTCCCTCCGTCTGTGCGGCACATGGGATGCAGGATGTGCTCTGCAGCCCTCCACTTCTCCGTCACCTTTCTGCAGATGTCTTAAGTGTACAGTCACTTAAATCACTGCCTGTCCGAATATGGTGTTCTCTCCTTCATTCCTTTTCCTCTGTCTCTCTTTCATTTGAATGTGAGGATGTGTAAAATGGAAACAGCAGCAGCTTGGTGAGGTATGAAATCGACTCTGGCGGAAGAAGAAAGGAAATGAGGACAGGCTCACTTCTCCTCCTTGGTGCACAAGGTCTTCCAAGCATATGTACAGCATATGTATAATATAAGGGACAATGAGTAGCTCATGGAATGAAAAGATAATAGATTTTTAAATGAACTTTTTGAAGCCTTCTTGTATTATATTTCCTAAAAATGTTTTATGTAATTTTATGGAAATATATATTATTGCTACTGTGTGATGTAAAATGTTAAATCAATTCCAATGGAAAGGACCCCATTTGACAGAGTAGAATTAATTACGCATACAAAGCAGGACATCGGGTCTTATCTCCTTAACGCCTCTGATAGTTTTCAACTGCTGAGTTATGGGTTAGCAGACAAACAATTATAGCCCAACCAAATTCTTACAAATAAGCATAGCATGTAGTAATTATATAATAGGGCATTTATACTCATAGTTACAAAAATTGATCAAATGATCATATACTTTGTAATATGGTAAATATAGTTACTAAAGTATAGCATAGAAGAGCATAAACAATTATAGCAGCAACATTTTTAGCAATAGTAGTGAAATGATAGTCACAAGTGTAGTGACATTAATAACTACTCTGGGTTGTGAAACAGTCTGATGAGGGATTTACATTCATTACCTTGGCTACTTCTTGCAACAATCTTATGAGGAAATAGTATTTTCCTTATTTACACATGAAGAAGTCAGGGGTTAGAGACAGAAAATAACTTGGTCAAGGTTATCCAACTGTTAAGTGGTAAATATTGGTTAAACAAATCTACTTGACTCAGAAATCCTTTTTGTTCTGGTGAAGAACCAATTTAGGGCAACTCCTTTGGCAGAAGTTTCTCTTGCAACTTACCTGCCATTTTCTTCTGCAGCCGGGAAGAATAAAGTTTATACGTGGTCATTTGATTTGGTGGTGCAATGGCCTAACATTCAGCTGCTAAGGAAAGGTCGGTGGTTTAAACCAACAGCTACTCCATGTAAGTAAAGACGTGGTCCCTGATTGACTACCCTAACAAATTACAGCCTGGGAAACCTGATGAGACAGTCTCACATTGTCCTTTGAGAGGAGATCCACTCAGTTTATAACACCAACAAAGTCACTGGTGGGAAGAAATTCCATTCTCAGAATAAATACATATCAGTAAACTGATACAAGTGTTTTTCACGAAAGGTAGCCCACTTAAAGCAATGCAGTTAAAATATTTGCAGTGGATGCAATCTTCCTGGATAATAATGACAATATAGTATATTGAAGGGCAGGAATGTCAATGCCCACACAACACTTAGATGATGAGTGCGTTTAACTGGACAGAGAATTCTGATACACTGGAGCATCTCTATGCTGAGGTCAACTCTACACCGTTAGAATTGAGAAATAGTTACTGGAAATATCTTTTATTTTACTGTACATATCTTAAATATCCAAATAAAGGTCAAGAGATAGCTAAATTACTTTGCTAATGTTGAAATTGTCTCTCTCTCTCTTTCTCTCTCTCCCTCTTTTTCTCATGATAAAAAAATACACAGAAATCATAGATCGAGTCATTTTACTCGGATCTCTTTTACTTATTTGATGCTTTCTAAAATAAGGAATTTACATGTACCTCTTATGGCTAGTGAAATAAAAATGTCCAAAAGCAAAGTGAATCATCTTTTAATCCCTCCTCCTCCCTAATGTCCCTGAAAACAAAGCTACCAAAGGAAAAAAAATATAACACGCTAACATCAAGAAGGTTCCAACTCATAGCAACCTAATGTTTGTTGTCGTGGTTTGCCCTCAAGTTGGTTGTGACTAGTCGTGACACTGTGGACAGTGGAAGGAAAAGCGATCCTGTCCTGTGTCCTCCTCATAGTTGTTCTTATGTGTGTGCTCCATGTGGCAGCCAATGCGCCAACCTGTCTCGTCAGTGTTTTGCTCTTTGTCACTGTCACTCTGCTCTACCAACATGGTGGTCTTTTCCAGAGACTGGTTTTTCCTGACATGTCCAAAGTCCATGAGACCGAGTCTCGCTATCTTTGCTTCTCAGGAGCATTCTGGCTCTACTTCTTCAAAGACCGATCTGTTTGTCCTTTGGGCAGTCCTTAGTGCTTTCAGTATTCTTTGCCAGCACCATCTTTCAGATGCATCAATTCCTTTTCAGTCTTCCTTAATCAGTGCCCAACTTTCTCATTCATATGGGGAAATTGAAAATACCATGGCTTTGGTCAGTCATACCTGAGTTTTCAAAGTAACAACCTTTCATGTCAAAACTTTAAAAATATCTGTACAGTAGATTTAGCTAATGCAGCTCATCTTTTGATCTCTTGATTCCTCCTTCCATGCACATTGACTGAGGAACCAAGCAAGACCAAATCTTTGACCACTTCCAGTAGGAAAAGTTGTGTCATCTGCACATTGCAGGTTGGCAGTAAGCCTTCGTCCAATCCTGAGGCCATATTCTTCTTCACATAAGTCAGCTTCTCTAATTATTTGTTCAGAAAAAAGATTGAATATGTATGGTGAGAGGATACAACCCTGTTGCACATCTTTCCAGATTTTAAACCATGCAATACTCCCTTGTTCTGTTTGCATAACTGCCTCGTGATAAATGTACAAGTTCTGCACGAGCACATTGATGTTTTCTGGAATGTCCATTCTTCTCAATCTTATCCACAATTTATTATTGTCCACACAGTCAAATGCCTTGGCATAGTCAATGTAGCACAAGAAAACATATTTATAAACAGCTATGAATAATCAGAACATAATCTATGATATATGACTCTAAGAAAATTAGAAACTGTTAAAAATGAAATGGAATGTGTAATGATCAGTACACTAGGCATTAGTGAGTTGCATAGGACTGGTATTGACCACTTTGGATCAGATAATCACATAGTTTATTATGCCAGGTATTACAATTCAAGAAGAATTACATCACATATTGTCAAAAAGAATATTTAAAGTTCTATCATGAATTAAGAATGTTGTTAGATATGGGATAATAACTATAAGCCTATAAAGAAGACCAGCTATAGGACATTGGAAATTGTATTACAAAATTTTGCAAGGACAAGTATTTTTCATTGGAAATGCCTATTCATTCAACAACATAATTAGTGATCCTACCTGAGGAGTCACCAAATGGAATCCACAGAAAGCGAATTTGTAAGAAGAGATTTACAAAAGGCTCACAAGGCTGTTCCACTTATTGTGAAACAGGCCACCAATTTCTTATATGCAATTTCAAGTTGAAGCTGAAGAAAATGGAATTAGTCACCATAGTAAAAATCCAACCCTGAGTAAATCATACCTGCATTTGAACAACATCCTGAGAATAGATTTGGAACATTGAACACTATTGACCAGACATGAGAGGAACTGTGGGGTGATATTAAAAATATCACACATAAAGAAACTAAAATATCAATAAAAAGACAGATGGGGGGGAGGCCAAAATGGATGTCACAGGAGACTTCCAGCCTTGCTCTTGACCATAGAAAAGTTAAAGTGACTGTTAGAAATAATGATGTTAAAGAACTGAACAGAAAATTTCAAAGGGAAACTTGCCAAGACAAAATATTATAATAATATAATGTATAAATATCTGAAGAAAGAAACTTAAAGTGAACCACTCAATGCTCACAGAACTGAGGGGAAAAAAACCTGAGTTAAAATATTGAGGGATTCTATTGGCAAATGTTGGATGGTGCAGGGAGAATCAACAAATGTTCGAAGGCTTACATACACTCACTGTACCTAACGGAATTGCTGGAACGTCAACCCTTTCAGAAGGTAGAATATGATTAAGAACTGATGGTATTGAAGGAAGAAATCTGAACTGCACTGAAGGCTCCAGGAATCAACAATATATGAACTGAAATATTTCAACCAAAGCATGCATTGGTCAAATCTGCTGCAAAAAAAACCCCACTTTAACGTTTAAAGGCAAATATGTCCAAGTCATGATATTTTCTATCTGTATTCAAAGGCTGTAAAATGAGTAAGGAAGGCAGGAGATACATGGACACTTGAAATATGTTGCTGTCAAAGCATATTGATTATACCATGAAGTTCCAGAAGAACAAATCTTTCTTAGAAGTACAGTTGGAATGCTCCTTTGAATCCAAGATGGCAAGACTGTGGTCCCTGGATTGGTCATGCATCATGATTGCTAAAAGATAGGATCAGTGAAAAAGAAGTTGGCCCTCAATGAGATGATCTGCCACAATGGCTGCAATAATGGGCTCAAACATAAGGACAAGTGTGACAGTGACAAAGGAACACACAGTGCTTCATTTTTCAAGGACTTATGAGTTGTATCTGACTCGACAGGACCTAACAGCAACTGCATCAACACATTAGAATGATTGATACCTTCCTGTCCATGTTGTTGTTGGTAGGTGTCATTAAGTTGATTAGGACGCATAGTGACTCCTATGCATAACAGAAGGAAACACTGTCTGGTCCTGGCCTTCCTCACAATTGTTCCTATGCCCAAGCCCCTTGTTGCAGCCACTGCATCAAGTCCTCTCATCAGGGTCTTCCTCTTTTTTGCTTGCTTCATATCCTTCTCCAGGGGCTCGTCTCTCCTGGTAACATGTCCAGAGCATATAAGACTAAGTCTCTCCATCCTTGCCTCGAAGGAACCCATGGATCATATACAGCAACTTCACCAGAGGGAATATACAGAAATCAAATTGACTACATCTGTGGGAAAAGATGATAGAGAAGGTCAATATCAACAGGTAAAACCGGGCCAGTGACTGACTGTGAGAATGACCACTGACTGCTCAAATGTGAATTCAGGTTGAAGGGAGAGAAAATTAAAACAGATCCGTGAGAGCCAAGTACAACCTTGAATGATTCCACTTGAGTCTCGAGAACATCTCCAGGAGGGCTTTGCTGCATTGAACACTAGTGACAGCTGTGGGAGGACATGAGAGCTTCATTCATGAAGAAATCAAAAGATGCTTAAAAAACCAGCAAAGAAAGAAAAGATCAAAGTGGACCTCGGCAGAGACTCTGAAACTTGCTCTTCGTCATAGAGTAGCTAAGGCAAATGGAAGCAATGAAGTCAAAGAGCTAAACAGAAAAAGCCAAGGGGCAGCTGGGGAAGACAAGGTGAAATATGACAACGAAATGTGCAAAGAACTAGAGTTAGAAAATCCAAAAGGGAGAAAGCGCGCAGCATAGCTTTTGAAACTTCATGGTGCATTCTGATATTTCAGGTAGCAAATTTCTCATCACAATTATTTTTAATTCTTCTTTGGCTATTCCTAGGCCTTTCTTCTACATATAAACCTTTAATAAGCGTGTGTCCCAATTCATAATAACCTGCTAGAATTCTAATTGCAGTTGTATTATAGTTATATTTTAATTAAAGAAAAAAGAATGATGGCAACCTATGTACAAATATGCCTGATACAATTGATGTATGGATTGTTATAAGAACTGTAAGAGCCCTCGATAAAATGATGGGGAAAAATGAAATGGTATTTTAATAAAAATGAAATGACACTTTTATGAAAATAAAATATTTTATGAAAGTATATAAAATTTGTTTGACAAATTAAGAATCTGAAATATGTTTCCTATTTTCAGAATCTCTATGTCCTTTGATAAAGCTTTATCTTTTTATCTTATATATCCCATTTTGTTTTGAATAAATGCATTCCCAAATAAAGTTTTATTGCTATCCTAGTGCCTTATTTTCCCATTTTTAATTCCTAGATACTTATTGGTAACTGATGCTTGAATGCTTGTTTCATATTAAGTCAACTTACTAAAATCCCTCATTAATTAATGCCCAATAATTAGATATAATTTTATTTATTTCAGTGCTAACACTAGATACTTAATAGTCTCTTATTTTTAGCCCAAGAGACAGTTGGATACTTGTGTTCCCCCACCCAGCAATTCCTAAGGGTCTGTTGTTTTATTTAAATAATTTATAGATTTTGGGTTTACATGAAGTGTTAATAAAATATTTTCCCATTATCTTCTAGTTTATTTTTTCTTTTTCTTATTTTTAAGTTTGGTCATTGGCTTAGCTGTTGAGTTGATTCTGATTCGTGTGGACCCTTTTGAGCAGGGCAGGACTGTCTCATACAGAAGCAAAATACCAGATGTGTTTTCCAAGGTTCTCATAGCTGTGTTCAAACTACTCATTTTTTGTCTCATTATCAAGTACTTACCATATTCACCCAGGGACTCCTGCTGAGCTGATAGGTTTATTAAAGGCATTCTAACATATTTTTATTTGTTCATATAAACTTTTCCTTTAATTTATGGGATTTTGTGGTATTAAACTGTTCACCCATTTATGGTAAAAATCAACTTATAGTATGTTATATGTTTTGAAATTCTATTAGTCAATATTTTATTTAGAATTTGTTGTGTTTACTAGGTGGGACCAAATGAAATAGTTATTTTTATACTTCAAAATCAAATAGTTATCAGCAATTACATAAAGTTCAATCTAAGATTTTTTTTTTAATAAGATGCTTTTCTTCTTTGTACCCTAGGGACTAAAATTATTCAGGTTCCATCACACAAATTTAGAGCAATAATCATCTACAGTTGCTATGGGAATTATCTTACTTAATTTTATTGTTACTGCTTTGGTAAATAATCTACACGCTGAAAAAAATAATTCAAAAATTTTCAAGTTTGAACATGAGATGTAAGTTTCCCTCTAGCCTGAGATAATCATTACTCTCTGTTTCTTCAAAAATGACGTGAATATAAATACTAGAGCTTATAACATATCCACTCCTTGGCAGTTTATTTTTCAACTCATGATGTTTTTACTTAGAGTTTCCTGTGTAAGGAATATATTTACACAATATTCTAATATATGAATACTCACTGAATTTCCAGTTTCGTATTGCTGAACCACCACCACATGTCTGTCGGTTTGTCCTACTGTGGTGGTGGTCATGTTGCTGTGATACAGGGAAGTCCCATGTCACCTTTTGTCAAATACCTGCAGGGTCACCAAAGGTGAGCAAGGTTCAACAGAGCTTCCAGACTCAGAGCAGAGCATGAGAAAGAAGGACACTGACTGTTACGGAGGGATTAGCCACAAAAACCTTAGGAATAAAAGTCGAACATTGTTGGGTACATTGCAAACTTCAAGAATAACACTATGAAAAGACGATGAAGAAGGAATTAGCTGTCCAATTTGGACGGATTCACCATTTAAAAGCTTATGAATCGCAACAGAGCGTTGCCAGACGTAGTACGAGAAGATGAGTCCCTAAGGTGGGAAGGCACTGAAAATACAATTGAGGAAGAGCTGGTTTCTCAAAATCGGCTAGAGCGACCCCAGTGAAGTAAGCCTGTGTGACC
The DNA here is from genome assembly GCF_050624435.1 of Tenrec ecaudatus. Classification (NCBI taxonomy): domain Eukaryota; kingdom Metazoa; phylum Chordata; class Mammalia; order Afrosoricida; family Tenrecidae; genus Tenrec; species Tenrec ecaudatus. The sequence goes on along the minus strand of NC_134533.1, from coordinate 180,502,925 downwards.
TGCGTTTGCTGGTGAGAAGCAACTCAAAATGGAAAGAGACAGCTGCAAACATCTATTAATATTGGAACTTGGAGTGGACAGAGGCAAACTGAAGAAAATTCAAAGTTATAAAAAATAAAATGGAATACATAAAGATCAAATCTTAGATCTGACTTGACTGAAATGCACTTGACCATTTAGAATCACGAAAGCATATGTTTTATGCTACTAGGAATGACAAATTCAAGAGGAGCGGCATTCCATTTATCATCGAAAAGAACATCTCAATATCTATCTTGAAGTGCAATGCTATCGATGATAGGATAATATCTATACACATACAAGGAAGCCATTAATACAACTAGTAATCAAATTTACATACTGACCATTAAATCAACGATGTAGAAGTTGAGGAATTCTAACTCCTTCCATCTCAAATTGATTAAACATGCATTCAAGATGGATTGATAATATTGGTGATTGGAATGAAAAATTGGAAGCACAGAAAGGGATCAATAGTTGAAAAACATTAGCTTTGGTGAGGGAAACAGAACTAGAGGTCACATCACAGAATTTTACACGACCAACAAGTTCTACATTGCAAATATCTTTTTTCAACAACACAAATGGTGCCTATGTATGTGACGTCACAATCGGAATCCATAGGAAGCAAATTGACTGTATCTAGTGGAAGTTCAATAGCAACAGTCAAAACTAGGCCAGGGGTTGAGTGTGAAACAGACCATCAATTTCTAATATGTGAGGTCAGCTTGAAGCTGAATGAAATGAAAACCTGTCTGAGAGTCAAACTACAATCTTGAGAATGTGCTGGCAGCATTTTGAGAAGATCTCAGGAATAGATTTGACACGCTGAACACTAATGAGGAGAGATGATATCAAAAACATCGTATTAGAACAAAGCGAAAGGTCACTGAAGAGGAAAGAAGGAAACGATCAAGCCAGATGTCAGAAGACACTCTGAAACTTGCTCTTGATCCTAGAGTAGCTAAAGTAAATGGAAGAAATGATGAAGTCAAACAGTGGAATAGAAAACGTCAAAGGGCCAATAGAGAAGACTGTTGTATGTTGAAAGTCAAGGTTGCCGAGCCTTTCTTCCTGGGAGAGAAGCTAACACGTTCCTCTGAGGCAGACAGATTAGCATGTCTCCCCCGAGTGGCTTGTCTCCACACAGAGGGAGCCACACAGGCAAGAGAAGACAGTCAGCTGAGCACAGGACGCGTCAGTCACAGCAGGTCACCTCACCGTTTGAGGAAGCTGAAAATGCCTAGGGGTATGACATTGGATTTCATAGGTGGCAGGACTCCACTGGCTCATTTCGGTCCCTATCCTTATATCCTATTGGTCTTTATTCTTGCATTCTGATTGGTTCTTAGTTCAGCATAATGGTTAGTCTTGTGATCTCAGGCTTGTGCGTCTCGTCATGTGGGGCCGTGGTAGTCAATAGATTATCTGGATTTGACTCTGGAATGAATAATGACAGGGAATATGAGATGTGTCTTCTATATCTTTAGTTGTCCTCTATATTACCAGTGGAATGGATCAGGTGGGGCAGTGTTGGGATAAGTCATTCACACATAACCAGTGGAATAGATCAGGTGAGGCAGTTCAGGACAGGTCTTTCAGACCTCATAGATTATCCAGGCCTCTAGCCGATCCTGACAAAAGTAAAATATTATAACAAAATATGCAAAATCCTGGAGTGAGAAAACAAAAAAGGAAGAACGTGGTCAGTATATATCAAGCTGAAAGTACTGAAGAAAAAATTCAAACCTCAAGTTGCAATATTGGAAGATGCTAGAAGCAAAATATTCAATAGTTCAGGAGCATTTAGAAGAAGAAGATGGGAAGTTGAGGACCTGATGCAAAGGGCTTAAGTGGAGAGCGAATGCTTTGAGAATGATTGGGGCGGGGAATGTATGGATGTGCTTTATACAATTGATGTAAGTATATGTATGGATTGTGATAAGAGTTGTTTGAGTCCCTAATAAAATATAAAAAAAGAAAGAAAAAAAAAGTAAAAAAAGAAATTCCAGAAAAAAAAAGAAAAACAGGAAGATACATAAAACTCCATTTTTTAATGTAATTATTGTATATGGGAACCTGCAGGATGTAAAGTTTCCCATAAACAACTGATGATGGGAAATGATAATGCTCTTTGACCAAAGGAAAACCCATGTTGGGGCACTCTAGAAATGAAAAACGTAAATCTGGGTGAGGCAACACAGAAGAGAGCCTGTGAAATGCGGCATTTTATGATTTCCTTCTCGTCCAAGAAGTTGAAAATTTAAGGGATGAGCTGAGAATAGTAAAACTGATTGAGGCTACATTTACTAGAGGCAGGCGAAACACCAGAATAATTGCCTCTTCCTTTATATTCTTGAATCTGCTGGAGTTACCTTTGGAGGTGAGCTATGTGAAACTGTTTGAATTACAATAGTACAGAAGTAAAAGCAATTTTACACTGTGAAAAAAAAGAAGATGGGAAGAATACACAGATTCACTACACTGAAAGAATTGTCATTCAAGTATTTAAAGAAATAGTATGTGATCAAGAACCAAAGGTACTGAAGCGCAGTCCAAATGCACTGAAGTCATGGGCCCAAACCAAGTTGACAGGAATGAATGGAATATCAGTTCAAAGGTTTCAACAAGCTGATGAAACACCGGAAGCATTGTCTGTGCCAAGAAATCTAGAAGACAGCTGCCCAGAGACTGACTGGAAAAGGGGCATAGTTGTACCCATTCCAAAGGAAGGTAAACCGACAGAATGAGGAAATCATCAAACAACATCATTAATGGCACATATAAGAAATGTTTTGCTGAAGATTTGTCAGCAATAGTTGCAGCTGCCGGGAAGCTGGCAAAAATTCAAGTCAGATTCAGAAGAGCACTTGGTCCGCAGGATATCGTGATTGACGTCAGTGGTCCCACAGTAGATAATACCAGGAATGGGTTCACTTGTGTTTTAGTGACTATGCAAAAATATTGGATTGTGTGGATCATCACGGACTATGGATACATTGAGAAGAATGAGGATTCTAGAACACTTTATTGCGCTCACGTGGATGAAGAGGTACCCATGCCCTAGAACAAGGGAACGCTGTGGATTTTAAATTAGGCAAAGTGTATACCAGATTATATCACTTCACCACACTTATTCAATCTGCATGTTAAACAGATGATGTGAGACAATGGATAATATGAAGAAGAGTGCAGCATCGGAATTGGAAGGAGGCTTATTAACAATTGCAACAGACAGATGATACAACCTGGCCTGCTGGAAATAAGGAGGACTTGACGTTCTTGCTAATTAAGAACAAGGGCAGTAGTCTTCAGTAGGGATTGCAACACAATGTGAAGGAAGCAAAAATCCTCACAACTGCACCCACAGAGCATCATGTGAATAGAGAAGAGATTCAAGTTATAAAGAGTTCAAGTTAAATTTCATCTTACTCAAGGCAGTGCTCACGCATTGCATTGAACGAATCGGCCGCACAAGACCCCCTTAAAGTGTTGAAGAGCAAGGAAGTCACTTTGATGAGTAAGATGCGCCTGACCCAAGACACGATGTTTTCCATGGCGTCAGATGCATGTGAAAGTCAGACATTGAGTAAGCGAGACCAGAGAAGACTCCATGCGTTTGAGTTATCATGCTGGCAAAGAATAGTGACATGGCTGTGGACGGACGGAAGAACGAACAAGTTAATATGCTCTGTGGAGGAGAGGAGGGTGGGACTTCGTTTCATGTGCTTTGGACATTTTAGTAGAAGACCTGTCCCTGGATAAACACATCATGCTTAATGAAACAGAGGAGTAGTGAAAGGAAGAGACTCCTGACAAGATGGATTGGCACGGTGGCTGCCACAATAATAACACTTGTAAGGATGGTGCAGTGCCAGGAAGCACTTCCTTCTGTTGTGTTTTACGTTGCTATAAATAACAACAACAACAACATATTACTGAAATTTTGGGTATCTACATTTTTTCTGATAATGCTATGTAATGAGGAGCACTGGTTTCATAGTGGTTAGGTGTTGAGCTACTAACTGCAAGTTCAGCAGTTTGAAACCACCAGCCACTCCGAGGGAGAAAGATGTGACTTTCTGCTCCTATAAAGAGTTACAATGTCTGGATAAAGACATCATGCTCGATGAAATGGAGGGACAGTGAACAGGAGGAAGACTAGACACAGTGTGTGGTAATTACATAATCTGGTGTCTATTTGAGGAGTAAGAGTAGGTGTGGTGTCTAGCCAGGATACAGCCAATGAGGCCTCTGTGTGGACGTGGCCTTCTGAGGATTCTGGGAAATCCTGGTTTTCCTCCTTGGAGGAGGGAGACTCTCTCTCTTCTCACTCCCTGGGAGACATTACAGCTGACAAGCCACATAGAACTACTCTAGAACCCTGAACTAGAGAAGCCACATGGACCTACTCTGATGCAATCAGACCTCTGAAACTGGAGAAGCCACATAGAGACCCCTGCCAGTGCTGAGATGCTTACAACGCCACTGGATCCAAAGACTTTCTACCCACTGGTCTGTGATCGCCCTGCATTTGGCCTCATTGCATGTGCTTTGTGAGTTTGAATTGGACTTTATAGATTGGTATCAGACATATGGACTAATATTGGACTTATGGGTTTGGACTGGACTGGTTTGGGATGCTTTCTCAATGTACAATTACCCTTTATATAAAACTCTCTCATACACAAATGAGTTTCAATGGAGTTGCTTCTCTAGCCCACCCTGACTAACACACAGTGGTTGTTAAAAATGGCTGGGCATCAATTAGATAGCATGAGTTTTTTAAAAAGTGAGTTTACAATGTAGCATTTTATATCTTGTATTTACTTCTGGCATTTTACATTCATGTAAGACATTTGAGGGACAACGTCCTACTGTAGAAGTAGTGTGCCTAAGGACAAGGTTTATTTTAAATGTTTAAGATCTAGTTATTCACAGGTCTTGGGCCCAGGAAGAGATCTTTAGATTCCTTCAATCATTTTGGAGATACATGAATTCTACTTTAGGAAATTGTAATCTGGACTCTTATTAGAAGTAAAGACTACATTTTCCTAAGATTGGACAATATTCTTTTTCCTCGAGCAAGCTCTTCCCTTGTGTTGCTAGTCATTGTCAAGTTGATTCTGACTAACACTGACCCTATTGGTTACGGTAGGTTGAAATCCCCAGTCTGAAGATTAGCAGGTGGATGCAAACTGTTTATGCTACTGAGAGATTTTTAAAATATATAGTACATGACAAAAGGGCTGAAGGCTTGCCCATGGTCATTATGTTAAGGCTAGGGGTTTGTAGAAATGGGCAGGAGAAGACTTATCATTAGGTATCAGAATTTAATAGACTCGAGAAAGAGACGGACTTTTCTTTGAAGATTAGTGGGTTGTACCTAAGGAAAGGGATTGGGTTGCAGAGTATGCAGATCAGAATGAAATATCATGGGATCCAAAAAGACATTACGGAGGGTTTTCTTGACATTAGGCTGAGTAAATGGCATGGGGTCATGTCTGACTTCCTTGCTCTACACAAGGAGAAAGGAGAGTACAACTCTAAACGTGCCCAAGGGTGGTTCATTTGAAGCAGAGATCCAACATGCCTGCACCCTCCAGCCCTCATGATCCCATTCTGACACAAATCCCTCCTCCCATGATGTTCTACCTCTGCTGGGTTTGATAATCCACTGCAATGACCACACTGAACTCACATCCTATGAGTTACTACTCACAGTCATGAGGTTTATTAAGAAGTTAACTGGTTATGAGGCTTTGTAGAGAAGTTAATAGGATAAAAAAAATCAAGAGATAAAGTCATTTTGTCTGCAACATTTCTTCTCCACCGTACTGGTGGGCACATCACTCTGGCTCACACCTCATTCACTCAGCCATATGGCTCCTTGGCCTGTACTGCTCAAGCAAGAGTTACAAAGCTCCCTGAGCACAGATAAATGTCCTTTGCGTACCCTACGCTGCACATCCTCCTCCTTCCAGAAGGCAGCCAGCGTTACTCCTGTCTGTCCACTGCTGTCTCGCATGGATTTGGATGGGCTCTTCTCCGGCTTGTGTTTCTGGTGCCATAGTCTCTTGTGTGTCTGCTGCCTCTATCACTTTAGGCAAGGGTCTCGTCTGTGTTCTGCTGGAGTGTCTTCGATAGTCTTGAGATTCTTCTTGCATCTGAAGTGGATCATTTCATACCCAGTGGAATGGCAAAATTGACCAATTCCGAAGTTAGTCTTCTACCCCTTATTTACATGCTCCCCTCTAGTCACTGGGGCTGGAAGGAGGGATTAAAATGAGTATGGATACAAGAGGCCTACAAATAAATTCACTTCACTGCATACATTTAATAACAGAATGAGCAGAAGAGAGTTTTATTTTTTATCAATTTATTTTATGTTTATCTCTCATGCATTTCACTTCTACATATAAATATTTGGTTGAAATGTTTCTGATGGGACCAGAACCATCTGTTACTTGCTGTGTTTGCTTTAGGAGACTACCCTTTGTACTTGAACTTCCTTAACAGCAACAGCGATACTTCACTTCTCTCACTGAGTCCACATACTCTCTGCAACTGCCAGAAGATGTTTTCCTTATGCATTCTGCCTTTTCTTCTCTCCCCCTGCCCTGCCTCCCTGCCCCAAGCAGTACAGCAGAGTCTTAATGTGCTACTGTGTTTGAATAGCCAATTTAGACTGACAATTAAAATAAAATAACACACTGTAGAATTGCTGCATTGATCGAGGAACTTTTCAAATGGTAGATCTGAAGAACTTAAAGTTTCGGTTTTGCTTTTTTTTTTTTTCTTTTTTTTTTTTTTTAAAAAGGGCCACTAAAGGCACAGAACTTGACAGAAGGTGCAATCTGGCTATCTAGCCCACCACCCCTAACCCAGCTTGTTATTTATGCTTAATGTTGACTTTTGTTTGGTTGCTGAGAATTTGCTTAAGAATAATACCTTTTAGGATGAAGGTTGTGCTTTTATCAGAATAAACCTAATTGAAGCAGACATTGTTGAAGCCTATCAACTGCTAAGCAGTTTCTATAACCTAGTTGGGTTTAGCACGGAAAGGATTAGAGTAGCAATTTCATAGGGAGTTTCTGGGTTTGGCATGCCCCGAGGCAGAGCACCAGACTGCCTCAATATACAGCTAAGGGAAACACATTTACTCTGTCACTCACCCTTTGCTGCTGCTTATTAAGGACCAGGTATGAATTAACCCAAAATAGAATTAGGAATAGATTATCTTTTCAGCAACTCCAAATTAGTTTTGTACTCCATGTTACCAAAAACCTGACTGACTTACTCTGTTTTCTTATGACACTCTGAATTTAAAATCTCTCAATGAATACCTTTCTTCTCTCTTTGTGATCCAATTTTCTTATTTTGGGACGGTTCTAAGCCTCCTTTGATTATAAACAATATGGAGGAGAAAACAACGGGACCAACAGTCCCAGGGGGACATGGGAGAGGGAAAGTGGAGGAAAGAAAGTGGGTGTTAACTAACCCAGGGACCAGGGAACAACAAGTGGTCCAAAATTGATGGCGATGAGGGTGTAGGGGGCCTGGTAGAGCTTGATCAATTACTGAAGCCCAAATGAAGGCTGAGCATGAAAGTGAGATAAGAGGAAAGTAAAAGGAAATAGAGGAAAGTACTAGGAGGCAAAGGGCATTTATAGAGGTCTAAATACAGGCATGTACATATGTAAATATATTTGTATATGACTATGGGGAAATAGATCTATGTGCATATATTTACAAGTTTAGTATTAAGGTAGCAGATGGACATTGGGACTCTACTCAAGTACTCCCTCAATGCAACAACACGCTGTTCCATTAAACTGGCATTCCATGATGCTCACCTTCCCAACATGATCACTGAAAGACAAAGCGATGCATAAACAAATATGGTGAAGAAAGCTGATGGTCCCAGGCTATCAAAAGATATAGCATCTGGGGTCTTAAAAGCTTGAAGGTAAGCAAGAAGCCATCTAACTGAGAAGCAACAAAGCCCACATGGAAGAAGCATACCAGCTGTGATCACGAGATGTTGATGGGATAAGGTATCAGGCATCAAAGAAGAAAAAAATATATCATTGTGAATGAGGGGGAGTGCAGAGTGGAGACCCAAAGCCCATCTGTAGGCAACTGGACATCCCTTTACAGAAGGACCGCAGGGAGGAGATGAGCCAGTCAGGGTGCAGTACAGCATTGATGAAACATACTATTTTCCTCTAGTTCTTTAGTGCTTCCTCCCACCCCTACTACCACACTATCATGATCCCAATTCTGCCTTCAAACCTGGCTAGACCAGAGGATGTACACTGCTACTGATAAGAACTGGAAACCCAGGAATCCAGGACAGAAAAACCCCTCAAGACCAATAATGAGAGTAGCGATACTAGGAGGGTAAGGGGGAGGTGGGGTAGAAAGGGGGAACTGATCACAATGATCTACATATAACCCCCTCCCTGGGGGATGGACAACAGAAAAGTGGTTGAAGGGAGACATCGGATGGTGTAAGACATTACAAAATAATAATTTATAAATTATCAAGGGTTCATGAGGGAGGGAGAGTAGAAGGGGTAGGAGAAAATGAGCTGATACTAAGGGTTCAAGTAGAAAGAAAATGTTTTGAGAATGATGATGGCAACAAATGCACAAATGTGCTTGACACAATGGATGCAGGTATGGATTGTGATAACAGTTGTATGAGCCCCCATAAAATAATTTTTTTTTAAAGAACTCCCTTGATATAATGCTTGAACCATAAGATATAACCACTGAGAGGATGTGGAAGCAGCATGGCAGGAAAAGTGAACAAGGGTTAGGTGCTCCTAGATAAAACATGGGTTGCTGCCTACTTTGTGAGCTTATAGGATTAGCCCTGGCTTTGGTCCTCCACGTTTTACCTTCGGGAAGATATTCCATTGGGAAATTGATAAGCTTCGGAATCATTTTGAACTGCAATCCTTGCTGTTTTCTTTAAAATCTTGTCCTTGAAACACCATGTGAACAGTTAATGAAAAAATAATTACTTTGCAAATCCAAGCTTGCTAAGTGTGATATTCACTGGTAGGAGTCTTTTTTTATTATAAAGACTTTTTCTTGAGTCCACCACAGGCCTTTGAATTTCCAAATCGCATAGCAATATGATTTTGCAGTCAGTGTTATCTATAAGGCAAACTTACATATGATAAGGCTTATGTATCGGAACCTATGCTGACTGAGGTTCTCTCATCAAGGAAAGTAGCCTTCAGTATGGGTCCCATCTCAATGTAAAGAAGACCAAACTCCTCCCAACTGAACCACTAGGTGACATCATGATAAATGGAGAAAAGGTTGAAGTTGTCAAGAATTTTGTTCTGCTTGGTTTCAGAATCAGTGTGCATAGAAGCAGGAGTCAAGAGATCAAAACCCATTGCATTACGTAAATGTGCTGCACAAGTCTCTTTAGAATATTGAAAAGCAAGGGTGTTACTTTGAAGACTAAGGTGTGCCTGATCCAATCCATGGTATTTTCAATTTCCTCATATGCATGTGAGAGTTGGACATGGAATAAGGGAGACCAAAGAAGAATGGAAGCATCCGAAGTGTAATGTTGGAGAAGAGAGTTGACGGCATCCCGGAGTGACGAAAGGGCACACAGATTGGTCTTGGAAGAAGTATGGCCAGAGTGCTCCTTAGAGGCTAAGTTGGTGAGATTTTGTACCCACACTTGAAGCATGTTATCAGGACATCAAGCTTGGCGAAGTAGAGGGTAGCTAACTAGAGAAAGACAAGAGAGACTGGCACAGTGGCTGCAACACTGGGCGCAAGCACAGGAGCACATCTGAAGACGACACGGAACCGAGGAGAGTGTCCTTCTATGCATGGGGCACTAAGGGTCTAAAATGACTCCGGGGTGCCCAACAACGTGCCACAAGTAAATGTCGGAGCCCTGCCAGGGGGTTGCGTTAGGGCTGCAAACTGTAAAATCAGTGCTTCGAAAACCACCAGCACTCTAGGGAGAAAGGGAAGCGTTTCTATGTTTGTAGATTGACAAGGACAGTTCTAGCCTGTCCTCGAGGGTCACTGTCCATTGGAATGGACTCAATGGCAGTGGTTTTGTTTGTTTGTTTTTAATGAGGACAGGCTGACGACAGACCTTAAAGGAGGACTTGGAATTGCGAAGAAGCTTCGGGTGGGCCCACAGTTTACTTCTTACGTTGATCGGATTCCCTTCGAGGCCCCAGTATAGTAAACGAGGTCTGCCTGGAACGCTGTGCTTGTTTCAAGATCTAGCTATGAGGCATCAAACCGATCCCTGCAACTCAAAGGATTCAACAGGAAATTTAGCGGACTTTAAGTGAATCGGAGAGAGTTCATGCAAAAAAAGGAGGGCGTGAACAGCGGTGCAACTTGAAGAATCTCATCAAGACTGGAGAATTATCTATGTGGGAACATTGAATCGGAGTATATTTTCAACAATGAAAAGATAAAATGAGAGGCCTTTCTTTTAAATGATCTGATTTTATATGCCTGCACTTTTCTACACAAATCTGTTCTCTCAACCCACTTTCTTGGAATAGTTCTCCATGGCTCTATTTCCTTTATGGGTAGAGAATGGGACAGTGAAAACAAGCCAAGGAATTGCTGAAGAGGTCAGTTTTGGAGCGAGAGTGTAAGACCAGAACGTCAAAGAAACCCAGGAGGTTTCAACTAGGTGATGCTGCTGCCAGTCCCCCTAATGGGCTGCAGATATTCTATTGTCTACATATGACAAACAGCTGCTGCTCCAACGGCCCACATGTGAGGCAGAGGCAACCCATCTGGAGAGATTTTAAATACTGGCATCCTGGAGGGACTTCTACGCTGAAAAGACAGGATGTGGCTTCTATACAAAGTGTTATCTACGCTCTTAATAGCATTGAGTGGTTGCCAACGAGGATGCATTTAGACTCTACTTTTTCCTTTCATCACAATGAGATGGATCTTGTGAGACATTGCAGGACAGAAGGGTGTACAAGGCTTCCTATGGTGCTTGTTTCCTATTAAATGCAAGGAGACAGCATCCAGATATTAGCTCTTTCTGGTTTTATTTAAGGGGCTCTTCAGCCCTCTCTGTCCTCCGAAAGCCCAGACTGGCACTTTCCAGTCCATCTTCTTGAGCAGCTTATCATGGGTTGTGCCCCAAATAAATTATGGAACCCTTCTAAGCTACCAATTCCAGCAAAGGGAAGGCCCTTTTGGAGCAGAAAATGTAGATTTCATGGTCAGGTTGAATTACAGCTTCTTTGTCCATATTTAAAATGTCCTTTGCTAATCTTCCTGTCTCATATGATATGTGAATTATATGCCAATAAAACTGTTTGGGGGGGGGAACTCAAGAAACAGGAGTTCTATACAAATAGACCATACATATAATATTTGCTGATATTGCACTATATTCTTCAGGAAGTATGCAGCCTATATTTCAAGACCTGTCACAATGTCAATGACATAATTCATGAAAGTTATGAATCCCATAGCTTTCCCATGAGGAGGACAAAATAATTTTCCAGAAGTATCAATGTCCTCCTTCCCCAAAGTATGTTTCCCACCTCACAAAATTTCCAGGACAAAAAAAATTGACCAAATTTTGATTGAATTTAGAATCACATAAATTATTAGAAGAAACAACAGTAAACAAAAAGTTAATAAAAGTAAAAATTCAAGCCATGGTTTATTGGGCCAACCTGGCCAATAGGAACATGTGGGATTAATCAGGTAGCAGTTAGATGGAGGGCAAAGAGATAAATGGCTATGCAAGGCCCACGCCTGTCTCTTTTGCTCTCTGATGGTCGGATCAGCCTGCTGCTGCTTTAGCTAGTTCTACCCATGGATTGTGTGGCGAGGGATTGAGGCTCCTTCAAGGCTTGCTTCTCCACACTGGTGTGTCCATTGCTTAAACTATGGCTGATGGATCCTATTGCTGTGATTGAGTTCCAGAGCCCATCAGTGCCTGCCTGGCTAAGCTCTCTAGCTACTGACTGCTGCCTGTGGGCAGACTCTGCCTGCCTTGCCTGAGGGGAGACTCCATTCTCTACTTCCTTGATCTTGGACCTGGCAGTCCACGTGAGTTGAAGGACTTCTAGAATATTAACTGTTTAAAGAAAGTGAGTTGAACTGAGCCCTCTGTACTGCTCTGTGAGCTAATTAGCTATAATATTCCTTCTCACTGAATAAACCTATCCATATATATATAAAATCACAAGTGTCCCAGTTGTGTTTCTCTAGAGAGCACTGCCTAACACTGCATGAGCCATGGTGAAAGGACTTACGATTCTATAACTTTAGAAAAGTTTGTTAACTGGAAAATTCACTCTTCTCATACCCCAAAGTTTAATCTGCTCACATATAAAATCTTGTTAGGAAGGAGATAGATCTAGATAGTGGTAATTTTGAACCTAAAGGAAATGAGTTAACATTATAATTTTCAAGAAGTTCTTGACCCCAAGAAAAGACTCTTGGAAGCTTATCAGGACACTGCATAATCAATTCTTGTAAGATAGATGTTTAGGATTTATTACATTAAGAAATAGGGGTTGGAATTACTTGTAATGATGCCTACCTTGTAAACAATTTTCAATTTTTCTTCTGTAACTGATATAGCTACTCTCTATCTCTGAAATTATGACCCAAAAGAAGTCTGAAACAAAGCTCGCCTGTGGTCATCTCAAAGGGCTTAAAATTACTCAAGGTAGATGGCAAGAGAGTGCCTCTTTCCCAGGTCTCAAGACCTTTGTTAAGGTGGCAGTCAATCTGACAGGTATCCCCACATTCTGTTCATGTATATAGACCGTGGTCCTTCACTACTATTGATGGCACTGTCCTCTTGGAGTTTTCCAATTTCTGTGTTTCAGAAACTACTTAATCACAGTAGCAGGATATGCAATTTGAGCTTCTTTATATATTGCTTCTTTCTGACTTTAATGTACTGAAGGTTTTCCTAGAAAAAGTCCTGGATTGTTTTCTAGATATTTAGCTCTATGAGGCTTTAGACTTTCTGAGATGTTTATTATTCTTTTATAAAGTAAAAATCGTCATGTTTTAATCTGAGCAATTTCCTGGCACCATTCTCACTAATACATATTTTTTTCAAATGAATAGATCAACTATTTCTCAAGCAGATGGTCCAAATGAACTATGAGTTAGTTAGTTTATTATGCTAACCTGGCTGATAAACACATGTGGGGTTAATTGAAGGCCCCAGAGATAAATGGTTTGCTGAGCCTGGCCTTTCTAGTTCTTGGGTCTCTTGTTTTGTGATGGTTGGACCAGGGTGCAGCTGCCTTAGCATTTCCCTGCTTCTGCTTGCAAGGCTGACTTCCTGCAAGACATCCCCAAGGAGAATCCACATGGATGCAGTCCCAATGTAGGTCTGGGTGCTGGAGTAGCCGTGTGGAGACCCCTGCCAGTGCTGAGGTGCTTACATATTCACTGACTCTGCTTTCCTCCTGCTGTCAGCATCATTGTATGTGTTTTGTGAGATGGAGGAGGACTTTGTGGATTAGTGTTGGATATACGGATTAATGGGTTAATGTTGGACTTATGGGCTTGGGCAACACTGGGTTGGGATGTTTTCTTGATGCACACTTTAACTTTTATGTAAAACTCTCTCTTATACATGAGTTTCTGTGGATTTGTTTCTCTTAAGTACCCAAACTAATACAAACTATATTAATGAAAATTAATGTTAAAATTTTCAAAAGTCTGGGCAGGCGGGCAGGTGGGCAGGTGCCAGCCGGAGCTGTAAATAGAGCGCTGTGCTTTTGAAAAAATTTTTTCAAAAGTCTAAACAGATATTAAGATAAAAGAAAAGAATTGTCACAGGGAGTGTTTTGCCAGTCAGGGGGTGTGTCCCCTAGCTGACACACATGGTTAAGTTTTTACTACTAACCATAAGGTTGGAGGGTTGAACCCACTAGAAGTGAGTTGGAAGAAAGGTCTGGTGATCTGCTTCTGAACAGGCACAGACTTGAAAACCCTGTGGAGCTAAGTGCCAGTCAGTGACATACAGGATCCCCCAGAGATGGAGTTGATCCAATGACAACTGATAAGACTGAGAGAGAATATTCCCAGAAAAAAAGTAAGTGCTAAAGAGAATATAAGATTTGCCTAGAGGGCTGCAGTCACGAAGGCACCCCATCACTGCCAGGGACCCTGCATCAAGGTTTGGAAGACATGGGGAACAAGCACCCAAATTTGGCTTCCTCTTGCCACAGCCTCTCTTTGGAGAAACTGAACCGAAGGAGAGAACCACCCAACCAACTTACTCCCCAACAGTGAAATCTAACTCTTGCAATGTATAGATCATTATTATGCTTCAATGCCTTCATCAGTTTGACTCAGAAAATCCCCTCAATATAATGTTTGGTGAGGGAGTTTCATTTGGAAGCATTGAAAGATGCCACATCTATTGTTGGAGAGCCTGCTGTAAGTGGTTATGGGCAACCAAATCCCATTGCTGTTGAATCAATTCTAGCTCCTATCTGTCAGAGTAGAGTTGTTCCTTAAGACATAAGAGGCTTAAAAATTGTACAAGGTAAAAAAATAAATCAAGGCAATGATTAGAAAGGATACATGAAAATTAATGAATTGTGCTCTAAATTAGCCTTGTATTCTTCCTGCCATATGTATGCATGCTCCAAAAGGCATTAGGCAGCTCTCAATAAGTACCTAATCCAGAAGGCAGAATCCATGGGAGAACATGGAGAAGGCATTCTTTGGCTCAGTCTGAGAAAACATTCCTCACTTCTCCTCCGAATGCAGTGAATGACTTGAAATGAATCGTGAAACTTTCAAAGTAGAATAGGCCAATCATATCAAAAGGGGCTTCAAAAAATCGGTGGAAAATTTCCTTGTATGTGTATAGTCCTTTTTTAGGGGATGATAGTAATTCAGAAAAGAAAATTGGTAAGACTTCATTAATTAAGTATTTATATATGGAAGAAGAATTAGGAAAATAGTAAATGTAGAAGACACAGCATACTGATGAAAAAGCTGACCTCCAGAAAATGAGAAGCAAGTCTAATTTTGCACTTCATTTATATGCTTGATGAGGTTAGAAAAGAGACTATTTCTGAGCCTTCTCTATCTCTTCAGCAAGACAAGATTATATTCGTTCTCTGGTAGGATTTTTAGGAGTGGGGTAGATATTAAAGAAAATAGTGTATAAAAATTTTCTGCTAAATACTTAATAAATGTTTCCCTTTAAAGACTATTTGACCATAAATTATCTCTAAAATATAGCACATATTAATTGAATAAGACAAAAGTGTGATTTTTATTCCTTTCAAAAGATAAATGCTATTGGAATGTTTTAATTTTAAGAGGAAATGATAAGGAATAGAAATTTTACACTATAGCAAGTTAAAAATATGTGACTCTTTCCAATAGCTTGAGGCATCTACACTATAGTGGCTCAGTCTATCACACCTTAATATCTCAATAACTTCAAAAACACCAAACCGGCGACTTAGTTTCTTCCTCTGGTGGAGACGTGAAATCTGCCAATTTACTCAGGTAATAAAGACTTCTGAAGCTTTTTAAGGAAAATGGCCTACTGAGCATGTGCTCTTGATATTTCAGTCCTAATGACCTGTTTCCATATGTTTCAAGAAAAAGTTTTTATTTTAATGAGTATTTGGATGCCCAGAAAAAAACATACCCATACTAATGCATAAGTACAGAAACATGTCACCAATTTCTATTTTCCAGTCTTTCCCAAAATGAAAATTCAAAAACTAAACACAATGAACAAACCAAATAAATAAAATAAACAAATTAAAAACTGAATAAAAATAAAATATTTTCCTAATATCTAAGTCTAAATCTTTATTGGCAGTATAATTTCTGAAATCATAATGAAACACTTTCATTGTTTTGTCTAATAACCAAAAAGGAGATATTAAACTTGCCATTACTAAATAAAAAATAGCCATACAATTTTGCGATGTTACACAAAGAAGATCATCTATTTTGGTCATGAATCCACAATTTTGTCAATGATTTTATGGGATGACATTTCTCAGTAAAATTTGACATTGACTGGGATGACTGAAGTGGGTGCTGGGTACACTGCAGTGAATTATTTAATATGGTCCTTAGAGCTGTAGTCTTTGTAACGTCCACTAACTGATTGGATGGAGTATGTAAACGTGAGGTGCATGTGGTCCACCAATTAGATTGCTTAGCTAACTTATTTTATAAATAAGGCACATGGTACCCCTGTAGGAATGGAACTACACATGGGACATTTGGGAGTATGGGACATTTTGAAGGGAGTGGTCAATTTTGCCATCCTGCTAGATTTAAAATGATGCCCTCCAGAGGTGGAACAGGGCCATCTCATGACCAACAACAGAGCTGGGTTTGGACTGCATGTTTTTGAATTGGAATCCCTTCGCTGAGAATATTTTTTTTTTAACCCCGGAAGACAGAGAAAGGAAGCTGTAACACCTTGCTAACGTAGCAAAGGTTGGGAAGCAGCAGAAAAGAAAAAGTGACAGAGTCAAGAGGATAGTAGACCAGCTTCAGGGGATAGCAAGTAGCTTTCCTGGCCCACAGAGCAAGCAAGTTGAGTGTTTGGTCCAGAAGTATGCTCAAATAGAAGTGCACCTCCAAGCAGTTGGAGGACTTAGGGTTGTGGACCCAGGAAGCTAAAGCTGAGTTCTTAGCAGCTCAGGCTTACTGATGGAGTGGGGTGCCCTTAGGCACTTACTGGCAGAGCTAAGGAACTTTATATCACTTGCCCAAGCAGCTGTGAGGCCAGAGAAAAGTGTGCCTGCATGCACTCCTGAGAAGAGGTTGTGCTGCCTGAAGAATTGTATATCCCTGTGGCCATTGCAAGGAAACCAGCAGAGGACTATAGAAGGTCAGGGCAGGGAGAAGAAAGAGATTGGAGGGTAGGTATATGTGTGACTGGCACCTCATGAGAATCAGTCTTGGTCTGTTGATCTTTATCCCTCCTTCACTCCGTGTGGTTAGAGGGGATCAAATGCCACCCCCATGTCAATTTTACAATGAGAAATCCACTTTCAAGATGATCCATTCATAGTGGTGGCAAGTTGGTTCAGTCTATTAGCTGGATACTTAGTTGGGGAGTGAGTTGGGGGATGGGGGCCCCTCCAGGGGCTGCTCAAGCTTTCTGAGAGTTTTGCAGCTGAATTCCATGAGCAATGATCCCAACTGAACCAGGAAGAAGTGCATGGAATTTCAAAATTAACCTTGCATGGCATAGAAAGTACTCTGTAAATCAATGTCATCCCAGCATGTAGGTTCACGGCAAGAGGGATTTAGGCCCCATCACTAGATGAAAGAAAGACCAAGGTCACATTGTAAAGCAAATATATGAGGTGAGAATTATTGGTGGGACTGTCTGTAGAAAGGACCATTTGCTACCAGATGGTGACTTACTTTGTTTTCTCCAAGGAAAGGTTCCAGTCATCTGATTCCGTTAGCATTCCTTGGTTGTTTACTGTCAGACATAAATCTTTCATTTATTTAATAACAGATGAGGTTCTGCTTCTGTGAGTAAATGTTGCTAAATATTAATGTTATCTTTGTGCATCTGGTTTAATCCTCTTTTTGATTCTTTTCCTAAATTTCTCTTGGTCTAATCTGGCTTTAAAGGCAAATGGATCAAAGAACTCATAGTTTGCAAATAGTCAAGTGGTCTGGGCTCCTGGACAATGAGTCCTCCTTAAATTATATTTTCAGTGAGAACGTTTTACCTGCATGACAATCTGACATTCCCCTGCATAATGACAGGTAACATTTACTTAACACTGGCCTCCATGGAGAAGTCCTGGTAGCACTGTTGTATAAGTGTGTTTGGGACTGCAAATTACAAGGTCTGTGGTGGGTGTGAATCTACCCTGCTCCAGAGGCTATCTGCTCCTATAAATCTATGTAGGGTCACTATGAGTCAAAATTGACTTGTTAGCCTTGAACTTTGGTTTGTCCCTAATAGGAAAATGAACAAAGACAAATCAGCTGTAACTGCTTGAAAATTAGGATGAGGCGGTATTTTATAATTCTTTGTACCTGCCATAAAGATGCTAAATCATATTCACCCTAGATTTTTGCCCCAGAACTTGCCAGAGTGCTTAGCACAAACATTTGAACTGAGGCAACTTCGATTTCTACTTCCACAGTAACATTGTACTCGTTAAAGACTGATTTTGAATGATACCTAGATTCCATGGTTCCACATTCTATCTCTTGTTAAATGATGCCTACATTTCTGGTTTTAAAAGCAACAGTCGTATTGTGTGGTTGGTTAAGTTACCCTTCAGAAATAAATATTCTCACCTTATCACTTTCATGGGAGTAAGATATTTGTCTGCTTCATTGATACTGGGTTGGCCCTGTTGCGTGTTGGCTTTATAGTCGTGTTGATAGTACAGTGGTTAAGGACTTGAGCATTAAACAAATGTTGCAGAGTTGAATCCACCAGCTACTGCAGGGGTGAAACATGTGAGTTTACTTCCATAAGATGTTTTTAGTATGTGAAGATTATATCATCTAAAAATAGGGAGGGCTTAATTCCTTCATTGTCAATTTGAATTTCTTTATTTCCTTTTTGTTGTCTAATACTTTTGGTTAAGACTTCCAGCATAATGTTGACTAAGAGTAATAATAAGGGGTATCCTTGTGGGGTTCCCATTGACAGGAGGAATGGTTTCAGTTTCTCCCCCATTGGTTTTGCATATATGGCCTTTATTATGTTGAGAGATTTCCCTTCTATACCTATTTTGTTTCATCCTTTTGTTTTTCAACCAGAGATGGGTTTTGGAGATTGTCAAATGCTTTTTCTGCCTCAAGTGAGCCTTATCTTTTGTTTTGTTTATGTGGTGACTTACATCGATGCTTTTTCTAATGTTGAACCATTTTTGCATATCTGGTGTGAATTCAATTTGACCATGGTGCTTTGTTTTGTCGATATATGGTTGGATTATTTGGGTAGGTGTTGGGAAATTTGCACCTATGTTCACAAAGGCTCTTGGTCTGCAGTGTGCTTTTGTGGCCATGTCTTTGCCTGGTTTGGGCATCAGCGTTGTGCTTATTTCATAATAGAGTTCTGTATTTTTGTCATTCTTTTCTAAAGCCTAAACTAGTCTGTACAGAATTAGTGTCAGCTCTTCTCAGAATTCGTGGCAGGAGTCTGTAGGGAAGTCATCTGGCACTGCACCTCGCCTCCATATTTTTAGATTACACTATTATTTTTAAAATTTTCTTCCCATATTTAAAATAGACTCTTCTCTCTTGTGAGCTACTTGTTTTTCTCTCAGTTTGAATGTTTTTTATCGACAGCTTCCCCCTCTATTTTCTTTGTATTTATAGTGCCTCCCTCTACTTGTCTTCATTGTAGATTGATATATCTATTTCCTAATTTGGGGTCTTGAGATTTTGTTTGACTTTAAATACTGTTTCAGTGGGTTAATTTCTAAAGGGTGTTGTCTTGTATGCTGATCTGAGCTTTGTCTATTATTGTTGATTCTCTGTCCAGTGTTCTCTTCAGTATACTTTTATAATCCTGGTCCTGATTTTCAAATTTCTCTCATTTCACTTTGTCTAGAAATACTCTTATTTTTCCTCATATTTGAGAGGTAATTTAATTTTGCTTGATTAGCAGAGTGTTTTTTTTCCTTCTTCTATTTTGAGGGTTATGTATTTTATTGCATTGCCTTTTTGCCTGCATGGTTCCTATTGAAAAAATCTGAGCTTATTTTTATGGGTTTTCCTTTGTGTGACTGTTCATTTTCCTTGGCTACTTTTGATATTTGAAAGCTTAGCTATTGTGTGGCATGATATTTTTTTAGGTATCTATCCTCGTTAGGGTTCTTTCATCTTCTTGAATAGTTATGTTCTTCTCTTTTATGCTGTTAGGGAAATTTTCCTCTAGGCTTTCTTGTACTATTTTCTTTCTGGATTTTTTGTTTTGTTTTTCCCTGCTCTAGAATCCCAATGAGAGATTGCTTGTTCCTTTTGATAGTGTTCCACATAATTCTTAGGCTTTTATTGGATTCCCTTGCTGTTTTTGTGAATTATTTCTTTCTTTGGGTGTAGTTGAGGAATTTGTCTTCAATTCACTAATTATATCTTCTATTTCTTCAATTCTATCACTCTGTTCCTTTCATGTGTTGCCTAATTCAGTTTTCTTAGGACGATCTCATGGAATTCCATTTTTTGTTGTTGTAAGAGTTCTTATTTCCATACTTTTTCTGTATCTCTTTAAATCTTTTATTTCACCTATTAGAAGTATCTGAGCATCATTATAAATAATTTTTTTTCTAGAAGATCCAGAGATTTTTCTTCTTCAGAAAAAGTTTTGGTTTCGGGTATTGTTCACTTGTTTGTTTCTATTTTTTAAAGTATTTTCTGTGCACCAATATTGACTGCTGCAACAACTACAATGTGATGCAGATGTTAAGGTCGGTCAGGAAACTGGGGTGGATGGGATAGTTGACTGTGACATGTGGTGTGGGCATGGACTAATGTGAACCGTAAAACAAACTGATAAAGGAGGGGAAAAAAAGGAAAATGATACAAAAATTTAAATAATAGAAAACATTAATACAAATATTTTAAAAGAAACATAAAAGGCGTGGCAAAAAATGTGCTGTTGGGA
The DNA here is from genome assembly GCF_050624435.1 of Tenrec ecaudatus. Lineage (NCBI taxonomy): Eukaryota > Metazoa > Chordata > Mammalia > Afrosoricida > Tenrecidae > Tenrec > Tenrec ecaudatus. The sequence goes on along the minus strand of NC_134533.1, from coordinate 180,482,254 downwards.
TCATCCCTTATCCTAAAAACCTTACAACTATTGTAGGTGTGAGCAGTGTTGGCAAGCTACATCTAGAAGGGTGTGGTGCTGGTATGGGAGTGTGTGGGGGGGTGTGGACCCAGAACCGGTGGAGCAGTCATCTTCAGGTCAAGAGTGAGTGGTGTGTGGTGTGTGTCGTCATGGTAACAATGGTGGGGTGGGGTGGGGGTTAGCATGTGCCGGCAGCCCTGGCCTACAGAGGTGCAATATGCAGCAGTGGCGACGACCATCAACAGGGGATTGGTCAGCAGCGCTGTGGCTCCATCAGGGAAGTTTGTGATCGCAGCAGTGGCTGGCAGTGGGAGAGCATGTGGTGGTGGTGATGTCTTAGAAGAGGGGCATACGTGGTGGTAACCCACAGTGGAGGAACATGCCGTGACAGTCTTGATCTAGTATGGGTAGTTCTCGATACCCACTGTGTTACCTGCCGTGATGGCTAGCAATGGGGGAGCATGATCAGGGATTTCCCCATGATGGAGGATCATGTGGTGGCCAGGGATGGGGAGTACATGGCAGTGAATGACTAGGACAGAGGATAGTGGGGTGGTGGCAGCTCCTGGTAGCAGTGTGCATGGGGATGGCAGGCAGCCAAGGGAGAGGGTAGGACACCTTATGAATGGGTTTGTTCCTTCATCCCCTTGTTCTGTTCACAAAACAGTACATAGAGTGTGGAAAACTGAGTCCACTTGGCTTGTTCTCCAAGTTTCCAGATAGACTGGATTTCTCTTTCTCTGCTCTTCTCCTGATTGTTGTTGAGGAAATCTTCTTATCTGGGTTAGGTAGCCAGCATGACTTGAAATCTGTTTTGTTTTTTGTAATTCTAGCTCGTAAGAGTTGTTGTGGATTGAATTTTGTCCACCACAATATGTATTGAAATTCTGGCCCTAATTTCTTTGTTATGTTAATGAGGCCATAGTATAAAGCCATAGTAAATAGGATGGGTCCCAAACCTAATCATTTCTGAGTTTTATAAATACCAGAGTATACACACACACACACACACACATGAGAAGACAACTTCATAAGGCTACTGAGGAAAAAATTACTTCTCTCTAGTACTGTGCCCTAAATTTGAATTTCTAGATGCTTGAACTATATGAAAAAAAATTTTAAACCCACTAATTTACAGTATTTTTGTAGCTAAAAACAGAGTTCCACAGCAATGAGTATTTCATAAATGTTTAAATTGATAAAGATAAGAAGAAAGATGTTTTGCTCCAGATGAAATAGTGAATTATTTTGGAGTGGGAATAATTTTTAATGTAAAAGGAAAGAAAAGGTATGTGGATTAGACTGAGATGTCAAATCCAAAAACAAAGGACAGTGATCTAATAAGATAGAGGAATATCAAGACATATCCATCATTAACTCAGTGCTTACATGGTACTGTGGGGGCCGAGGGACTGCTGAAGGGTGGAATAAAGATGATAGAGTGTAGATTTTAATATGTAAAGCAAAAATCTGACAGTTATTCATAGGGTGAAAGACTATGGGATTATGATCCAAAGCATTGATTTTTAGAGACAGAACTAGTTTTAATCCTTACTGTAATATTTTTATGATGCTGGATTAAGTTCTTTGGCTTCAGTTTTTTTCATCTGTAAAATGCAATCATCCCTATGTTGAGAAAAGTAGGCATAGGCACACACATCCCACTGACAACTTGGTTTATTACAGCTGCCTTACAGCAGTGTGAGCTCCACTACAATTTCTGCTCACACAGTACTCTGCATAACAACAGAGAATGGGGGCAGGAACACCTAGATCAATGTGTAGCATGGCCTCTCTGTGTGGAGAAGAGGGTCTTGTTAGAAAGGAGGAATCTGAAGAGGCAAATGTCTCTTCTTTATAATGAACCCACTCCTTACTAAGCTGCCAAAAACAAGTGAACAGGCAAGTTTATGTTTGTTGTTTATGTTGCCATTATCATTTAAAAAATATTTTCTTTCTACTTGAGCCCTTGGTATCAACTCCTCGTTTTCCCCCTCCCCACCCTCATGAACCCTTGATAATTTAGATTTTTCTTTCTTATGTTACACCAACTGCTCTCCCTTCACCCACTTTTCCAGTTGTCCATCCCCCTGGGAAGGGGTTATATGTATATCATTGTGATCAGTTCCCCTTCTCTCCCCCATGTTCCCCTTACCCTCCTGATATCGCTACTCTCGTTATTGTTCCTGAAGGGTTTATCTGTCCTGGATTCCCTGTGTTTCCAGCTCTTATCTGTACCCGTGTACATGCTCTTGTCTAGTCAAATTTGTAAGGTAGAATTGAGGTCATGATACTGAAGGGCAGGAAGCATCAAAGGACTAGAGGAAAGTTGTATGTTTCATCGTTGCTATACTGCACCCTGACTGAGTTATCTCTTCCTTGTGACCCTTCTGTGATAGTATGTCCAGTTGTCTACAGACGGGTTTGGGTCTCCACTCTGCGCTCCCCATCATTCACAATGCTATGATTTTTTTGGTCTGGGTCTTGGATGCCTAATGCCTGATCCCATCAAAGCCTCATAATCACACAGACTGATGTGCTTCTTCCATGTGGGTTTTGTTGCTTCTCAGCTAGATGACTGCTTATTTATCTTCAAGTCTTTAAGACCCCAGATAATATATCTTTTGATAGCTGAGCACCATCAGCTTTCTTCAGCAGCGCATTTGATTATGCACCCATTTTGTCTTCAGCAATCATGTTGGGAAGGTGAGCATCTTAGAATGCCAGGTTATTTGAACAAAGTTTTCTTGTGTTGAGGGAGTATTTGAGTAGAGACCCAATGTCTGTCTGCTACCTTAATACTTAGCATATAAATATATGTACATACATCTGTTTCCCTCTTGATTTATTTATGTATATACACACGTCTGTATTTAGACCTCTGTAAATGTCCTTTGCCTTCTAGTTCTTTCTTCTATTTCATTTTACTTTCCTCTTGTTCCACTATCATGTTTGACCTTCATTCAGCTTTCAGTAACTCCTCTCGGCTATAATGCCCTTGATCAAGCCCCAGTAGGCATCCTATACCCTCCTCATCATCAATTTTAGATCACTTGTTGTTTCCTTGTCGCTGGGTTGATTGACATCCCCCTTTCTTTCTTCCACCTCCCCCTCTTCTGTGTGCCCCTGGAAATGATGGTCCTATTGTTTTCTAGATAGGCATGCAGAGACAATAATTAGCCCCAAAACAAGACAGAGCAAAACAAAGCAACAAAACAACAACAAAGCAAAACTAACAACAAAAAAGAAAAGCCTATAAATATTTCTAGGTCTGTTTGTTGACCTTTAGGAGTGTTTCCTGGTCTGTTGATTCTGATGGGGTGCCACACTCTGGCCCCAAAGTCAATTTTTTGTATTTGCCAGGAACATTATTGCTTTGCTCCCCTTGCTGCCCTGTTGCACTCCCTTAGTGTTTCACCCTGGTGTGGTGGGGTCAGATCTGGCACAATTCACACTCAGTGTCTCCAGTATTGTCTCCTGAAATGCTGTGGATCAGTGAAGGGTGTCGTGCTCAGGGTGGGCTGGCCTTATGGTCGTGCGTCAGCTGCTCCAATGCTATAATGTGGTCCTCAGGGCTTGCTGGGCCAGAAAGTGTTCCACCCTCTCTCTTCCCTTCATTTGCTCCTGAGCAGAAGCGCCCCTTCCCCTGAGCTGCACCTTCAGTACTGTCCTCTGAAGTGCATTTTTCTGGGGAGGGAAGGCATGGTCCACATATTAGGGGTTGGGGCCAGTCCGCAGACCTCTCTGTTGGTTCACTGCTTCATGCTGATTTGTTGCACTCATGTCTTGGCACACCAGATTGAAGTCTGGTCCCTTTCTCCCTCTCCACTGGAGATATACGCAATAGCCTCCCCTTGGGTGGGTTAGTGTACTGTCTCTCTGCCCCACCACACTCTCAGCCCCTACTACCCATGTCATTTCCCTCTCCCTCTCTTTCTTTTCCCTTCCTTTTAAGTTGGCTGCCATATGTATCCCTGGATTGAGTCTGGCCCCTGCCAGAGTACCTGGACCTCACCCCAGGAATGTATGTATAGAGTAGATTTTCCCCTAAGCCCCTTTTGCATTTTAAGCTTACATCAATGGATTCATGTTGTACTTGTCCTCTTGTGCTTGGTTTCCTTTGCTTAACATAATTTTCTCAGTTGTTCCCATGTGACAATGAGCTTCACACATTCATCACTGCACTTTAGGGATGCATAGTAGTCCATTAGAACGATTAATTCTTGTGACATGGCCCTGCTCAACACTTGCCCTCATGAAGAGATTACTGAACATATGGGTGTTATAGCAAAGTGTGGTAAAGAAACCCAACGGTGCCCAGCTATCAGAAAGAATAATGTCTGGGGTCTTAAAGGATTGTCTTAAGACAAGAATACTTTTATGTGGGGCATTAGCAAAATCCAAATGGAAGGAGCACACCAGGGTATGTGAACCAAGGATTGTAAATAATAAAGTCCAAATCTGAAGGAGGGGATTACATGGTTAGCAGAAGGCTATCGATAACTGTGGAAACCCCCCCAAACCATTTGCACAGTGCCCCATGACCCTAGGGAACCCTTCTGACTAAGGAACAGGTAGGAATGGTCTTATGACCAGACAGAGTGCAATGCCGGGTGTATTACTGCAGCTGTAGTCCGTTTTCTGTGTATGAAATCCAGGATAGGTCAACTCTATAGAGACAGCAACTGGAGAAATAGTCTCCAAGGGGCTTGGCAGGGGAAGTTGGTGGGAAATGGAGAGTTAACAGGTAATACAAGGACGAAGAAATGTCCCAGACTTGTTTGTGGTGATGATTATACAACTCTTTTGAATACGACTGAATGATTGACATGTATTGCATGTGAACTAAACCCAGACCCAAACTCACTGATGTTGAGTCAAGGCTGATTCATAGCAACTCTACACCTCAATCAAACTTTGAAAAATAAAGAGGTCTTTTGCAGCATATTTACCCAATGCATCATTTAATTTCATGAGTGCTGCTCTCATGAGCACTGATTGTAGGTCTAAGTGAAACAAAGTCTGTGAAAACTTAAAGAATAAGCAACAAACATGAACAACAAAACAACAGACTATGGCCAAGAAAATACTACAGAGCAGTTCTATTTTGTAACACACGGGGTAGCAAGAGCTTAAACCCATGCAAAAGTGATAGATTTGTTTTAGTTTTATTTTGTTGTTATTTTTGGTTTGGGTTTTTGTCTTACTTAAAGCTATCCTACCTAACCATCCATAGTCACTGATTATATACTCCTAGTGGGGTCTATTGAAAACTTTATTTCTAGTTGTATCACTCATCCTGCTTAAAGATTTTTGTTAAGAACTTTGAGGACCTCAAGCAAACTCATGAACATGACAAATGAGACCCCTCATCAAGAAGTCCGTGTAGACGTTCCTAGTTGCACTAGTTGTCACTCCCTTGCATAAACATACATCCCATCTTATACCCACATATATCATCATGGTCATATCACATTTTCCATGCATTCTTTATTGTCACTCATTTTTATTTGTCTCTGAACTTTGTGCATGTATCCTTCGCCCTCTATCTTGGGCTAACTCCTCCAGATTTTATGGATCGCCTCCTGTGGAAGCCACTTTTGAGTCTTCTAGATTTAATTTAGCATTTCTCTTATCACTCTTTGGTTTAATATTTTCTATGCTTTTTATTATTATCTATTTGATCATGACTTACATTCATTGAAAACTAATTGTGTCTTCTCTGCTTATATCCCCAGAACTTATTACAAAGTAGTCATACTACATACAGTTATTGAACGAAATATTTCTTTCTCTATAAAATGCTCTCCCTTGTCCATTGGATAGCATACTTTAAAATTTTATATTATCAGTATCATTGTCCTGCACTAGTGGGTTTGGTTTTATTGTCATTGTTTGTGACAAATTTTATTTTATCAAACGATATTTCTAATCTTACCTGTAAGTACAGATATCACCTACAAGAAGTGGAATATGAGGTAGAGGTGATAATGTGAAAGTTTGAAAGTAGCTTAGAAATGCAACACAGCTTTGATATGCCACTTTATTTTGAATGCTTCCTCTTAGAACTCAATCATCATATAGCAAAGAGGTTCAAAGCACATGAAGAAACTCAGTTGGAGAAGAACTGAAACCTTGACTGAACTATTACTTGTCAGCCAACATCAGCTGGCCATCCATGTGAGTGAATAATAATGGAATTGGATGCCCTGGTTCGCATTCAACCCACACTCACTAATGCCACAGGGAGTAGAAATGAGATTCCTTCTACCACTTCTTCTTTTCCAAGTTACATATTTGTGATCAGAATAAATGATTAGTAGGTTTAAAGCCATTACATTTTGGGGTGATTTCATATGTAATAACATATATCTAGAAACAATTGTTTATCAAAATAATACATTTTCCAAACAACTTATTTAATATGGCATAAATATTAAACAAGTTTACAAGATTGTGAGGCTGAATTAAGATAATTGTTTTTTCAAAAGCATTTTCTAAGTGTGTATAGTTATATACAAAATTATGATTTTTTTATGGTTTAGATGTATAAATTTCTTTGGTTTCATTTCAATGTTGGTACTAGTGTGTGACACCATTGCCACCCGATCCTAATTTGGAAACCAAGTACTCTCTGTGACAATTAAAAGGATGAGTAGGATTGAACCAACATTGAAGTGACTTGATATAATGCCAAATTAACTTCTTTTTTCTTATAGTCAAGAAAATACCATTTCTCAGACACACACATATATCTTTTCTCAATAATTCAAGAAACAATGAAGTCCAGGGTTGGTTTTCTATAATTTATAGTGAATTTTAATATCTGCCTTTCAATATAACATTTGGCTCATAATTCTACTTTAGAGTGTTAAAAGTCTGCTTATGTTCCTGCTGCCAAGTTTTAATTACTTCCTGTAGGGGATTCTTCTCTTCTTAGTAACTGAGTTTATTCAGAAGAGAGACATCTGCTTGTTGTGTCAAAGAAGAACATTCTACACTCGGTTGTGAATGAAAGAAAATGAGTTTTACTGGGGAATACATAATACAGCTATCACTGGGCAGCACTAAGTCAAAATATAAAGTCCTCTAGAGTTCAACTGGAGTTATTTTTATTTGTAGATGTCCCTAAGTAATTTCTGATTTACAGAGACTATAAGTACAACAAAATAAAATACTGCTTGGTAGTGTGCCATACTCATATGCTTGCTATGTTTGAGCACACTGTTGTCCACACAGGGTTAATCCATCTTGTAGAAGAGCTTTCTCCTTTCCACTGGCCGTCTGCTTTAACAGGAATGATGTCCTTTCCAGAGATGGATTCCTCCAGATTACATGTCTAAACTGCATGAGATGTAGTCTCACCATCTTTACTTCTATAAATGGAAAAGTTTCAAACACGTGTTACTTCTGTCAGAAGAACTATGAAACCAACACGCATCCTCAAACATCTAAAGGTCAGCATGTAAACCATTTGGGGAAACGAATGTCAATATGTAAAAAGATTCTTCCCAGAATAGAAATATAATCATGGACGACAATCACGTCTAACCACACCAGCGAGTGTCCTTCACGTAAATGAAAAGGTACTTTTTAGTCACCAAGAGGCCAATCTTTATCTTTTCAAAGAATTCAAGCAGAAGCCGATTTTCTCTATGGTCAATCATCGACATGCCAATTTTCCTGTGCTCTCCATGTCTGTGGACCGCTACCTCTACTACAATGAACTGCCGTGCATTTCCTTAGCAGAGTTCAGCTTGAGCTATATTATTTCTCAACAAAAATCCTTTCTTTCATTCTTGCCAAAGTACAAGATTTTCGATGCTGAAATTTATGGTGTTAGAAGCAAGACTTCTAAGGAATATTCACTACTATGATCCCCAGGCATAATTGAGATTTAGGCACTATCTCTAATGAGCCACTTTAGACTCTGTTTCCTCAAATTCTCAGGCATAGTTTAACTTAAAAACAAACCAATAAGTTTTGATGTTCTACAAACTACGTGAACAAATATTATGTTCTCCTCTAGTATAACATCACTCAGAACTGTTTGGAAAATCAGTGACTATTTAGTGATTCTTTTGATCTCTCTACTTTACATTTTCTGCCTATGTTTTAGATAATTGGGTCTCCCAAATTACATAGTTCCAGTAGGATACCTATTTTGATTGGCAAACTGAGGTCTCATAAAACATTAACAGTAAAATTGCATCCCTACAAGACACTGTACTTAAATTTATTAAACTGTTTATAACTCAAAACAGTTACATCTCCAGTAAATCTTTGGTAAAAGACCAAAAATCAGTACATTCTGGAAATTAACTAAGCAGGATAAATATATTCAATTTTAAATTAAACTCCGACTTCCTCTATTCCCCTGCTAAATGCTATTTCTATATATATCCCTGTTTGCTTTGCTAATCTTTTGATAGCACTTCATCTGAACTTCTATCTGGCTGTATGAAAACCCTTTCTGAAATGCCTTTTAAAATTTGCCCTAACAACAAAGTTGAATATTCCCTTTATATCACTTTTACCTGATGTACATATTCAGAATTATGCAGATTTGTATATGATTTTCTTAAATACCCTAAGGATTCCTAAAAAAATTTATTTGAGGAACTTAAAAACCATCTTGAAACTGCTTGCCAGGGACTCTCAACCAAGATTCGATTTTTACATGATTACTGGGTCAAGGAAGCCCAATGGTAGCTAGATTAGAACAGGCAGAATAGAAAAACTACACGAATCATGAGGAGAGGTTAGCCTTAAATCATGATAAAATGTCCACTGACCACTGGAAGATACTCAGGCCATGAGTCAAGGCTATCCTTAAGTATTTTCCTGTGATTGAACAAACTATTCAAAACTTTCCCTGTGATACAAAAGCACTGACTTGAGTTTCCATGTAACTTTCCCCTTTTGTTACCACTCACGCCAGTGTTCAGATCAGATGGAGAAGGGAAGTGGAAGGTTCCTGTGATGGCTCTTAATGCACAAAGAGAAATCATGGATTAGTGGAGAAATCAACCATGTAAACTGATATTGTTTGCTACTGTTTGCTAGCAACCTCACCTATTTGCAAATGCCCCTGCCACAAAATATGAAAATATTAAAAGTAGTGAAAACATTAAAAGTTTGGTCCATCAATCAGGACCAAATCTTTATTTGTTTCCAGCTTGTTCAGATATCTTTTGGCATGACTGAAGATTTACAACTATTTTTCTTCAGTTATGATACTCCGGTTTCATCTAATGGGAAATGATCTTCTATCAAGATGGGTTTTCTAATTACCAGTTAGTGGGAAAGAGCTGTGTTTGAGTTTGCCTGGTGACCCTGGGTGTAAATAGAGATGAGTAAGCCAAGATTCAGGAAGAAGTCATTTGCCATATGTAAGCTCTCATCACTCCACTCCAAAATTCAATTCCATCACCCTCTTATGACATTTTTTTCTAGTTTCTGAAACATGATGGGCTATCACATCCACTGGTATAGTCAGAATTTTGTAAACTAGATTTATCTAAACTTCTGCCAAACATTCCCCAGTATCTGTTCAATTAAGAAGCAAAAGGATTATCTCCTATTACACAAGGTTTCCTTTATTAAAAAAATTGAAATTGTGTTTTTGTACAAACTGTTGTTTATACTCTTGATTTTACAAGTAAAATATGAATAATAGGGGCTTCATATTTGTCCAAATTTCCCATGCAATCACTATATTGTCTGTGTTAGTCTAGGTAGACTAAAGAAACAAGTCTACAATAACTCTTATATATATGAGAGTTTTATATCAAAGGTAAGTGTACATCAAGATAGCATCCCAACAGTCCAGTCCAAGCCCATAAGTCCGACATTAGCCCATATGTCCGATGCTAAACTACAAAGTCCTCCTCAAACTTGCAACACACACACGCACACACACACACACACACACACACACACACACACACACACACACAATAACGCCTATTGCCGGAAGAAAGCTGAATCAGTGAGTATGTAAGCATCTCAGTCCAGGCAGGGGTCTCTACACAGCTGCTCCAGCACTCAGGGCTGCATCAGGGTAGATCCATGTGACTTCTCCTCAGGGATGCCTCGCAGGAAGTGAGCCTTACCAGCGGAAGCAGTGAACAGGTTAATACAGCTGCACCCTGGTCTGACCATCAGAGAGCAAGAGACCTGAGAACTAGAAAGGCAAGGCTCACTGAAGGATAGGGGCTCAGCTATATTGTTACTTTTGTGTCCCTCTTTTCTTTCTGCTATATTGTTACTTTTGTATCCCTCTTCTCTTTCTATCCCCCCACAGTCTCAGTTGGCTTACTTTAAAAATTGTTTTCTTTTCTTTGTCTCTTCCCTGATCTCTCACACACCATTGCTAACTTCCAGACAACTCTCCTTAGCCTAGGGCATTTACACTGCCCCCATTCAGTTAGGTGAGCTCCACCCTGTGCAGTATAGTCTGAGGTTGGGGAAAGCATGGCCAACCTCCACCAGGGGATCCTCCGTCCAACTTCTTACCGGGTAATTCCTGCCTGTGTGTCTTGGTGAGCTCCTATTTTTCCTCTTTTGTCCCACATGACTGCAGGAACTTCCACCTACCTTGGTGCCTCAAATGGCCTAAGGGAGCTCGGCCAACACTCGCCAACATTCCAACCTGCTGCAGGAACCTCTGTCCAACCTCAACAGTGATCTACCTGGCCAGGGCAATTCCCCCTACCATTCACGGTGTTCTACACCAAAGCACACAACCCACCAGATTTCTGGGACACTATCCTTGAGAGTGAAGCCACATGAGGATAAAGTGGTAGGCTAATTCCATAGTGAAAATAGCTATAGGCAGTTCAAAGAAGCATTCCTCCAAGTCTCCCAGAGACAGCCAGTGCTCTTTGGCTCCCTGGAAAATGGCACCTGGCTCCTCTAAAACAAAACAATGCAAACAATCATCAGCCCCAACGACCTCAATGAAAAAACAGAAGAAACAAAAAGCAATGTCAGAAGATGTTCTAAACTTAATGACATGCATAGAAGAAGCAGACATTGAGCTTCCACAGAAAGAAATGTTCAGAATGCTGCTTGGAGTCATACAGTATATGAGGGAAACAATACAGAAAAAGGATGAAATGATAGAAGAGGTAAAAGCCATGAATCAAAGAGAAATACAGGAGCTTAGGGAGGAGATACCAAAAACCAGTAGCACACTCATGGACCTCGAGAAGTGACTGGAGAAATCAGAGAACCGCATCATTGACTTGGAGAGCAGCCAAGCAAACTTTAACAAATGCAAACAAACATCTAATAAGCTCATAAGAGAAGCTGAAGAAAACCTAAGAGCTATGTCTATGCTATGAAGAGGAACAACATCAGAATAATTGGATTACCAGAGGAAGACACAACAAAGACATCATCTGTAACAATAGGGAGAGAATTCTTGAGGAAAACTTCCCCAGGTTAATGAATGAAAAATGGGCAACTGTTCAGGAGACTGAAAGAACACCAGCTAGACTGAATCCCAAGAAGAAGTCACCAAGGCACATAATGGTTAAACTATCCAACTTTGAGGAAAAGGAGAAATTCATGAGAGCAGCTGGGAAAGACAAGCAATCACACATAAAGTTTCCCAAATAAGAATATGCTCAGACCTACGAGCAGAAACTATGAAGAAGAGGAGAGAGTGGAGTAACATATTACAAAAATGGAAGGAAACAATGCAAACCCAAGAATACTCTAACCAGCCAAATTATTGATCAAGATAGATGGAGATGTAAGTCTTCCAAGACAAGGAAAAACTCCAAGAGTACACTAGAAGAAAACCAGCCCTACAAAAACACTTTGCTGACCCAGAAAGGGCAGAAGAACAACACTCACCAAATATAAATAAGAGACCACCACATAGAACAACCTTATCTAGAGGGCAACAAAGAGAAAACAGACTCCAAGATAGCATTGACTTAAGTGTGGAAAGAAGTCAAGAATGATACACACACACACACACACACACACACAAACACACTAATAAGAAAGGAAGGTTGGAAAACACCCAACACAAAAGGTATAAGATGACCTCACAGAGTCCACAAATGGAGATAATAACCCAGAATATCAATGGACTGAAATCAGGCATTAAAAGACTAAGGCTAGTAAACTTGCTTAGAAGACAGAACCCATCAATCTGATGCCTACAGGGGACACATCTCAAGGCTATAGATAAAAATAGGCTGAGAATCAAAGGCTGGAGAAAGATATACCAAGCAAACAGCAATTCAAAAATGCAAGGGTTACAATCCTAATCTCAGATAAAATTGACCTCAAAGTGTGAACCATAAAAAGAGATAATGATATAACACTCACGGGAATGGTAGACAAAAAACCACTAAGCATTGTAAGCATATATTCCTCAATGGGAGGCCTGCTGAATACGTCAATCAAACACTCCAAAAGATAAAAAAAGAAATCAGAGCCTCAACAATATAGTGGGTGACTTCAATACACCACTCTGAGAAAGATAGATCAGAGGGAAAGAAACTCAACAAGGAAGCTAGAGATCTAAACACTACAATTAGACAATTTGACCTGATAGATATTTACAGAGCTTTTCATCCAGATACAGAAAATTCACATTTTTCAAGCCCGCATGGCACATATTCAAAGATAGACCACATGCTGGGCATAAGTTGAATCTACATAAATTAAGCACATTGGTATCATACAGACTTCTCTGACCACTGGGCGGTAAGGCTGAAAATCAACAAAAGGAAGATTAAGAAAACGAGAGCAAACACTTGGAGGATGAATAACTCTCTGTTGCAAAAGGAGTGCGTACTGGCACAGATCAAAGATGAAATTAGGAAATTTCTAGAAACGGATGAGAATGAGAACATGATGTACCAAAACTTATGGGACACAGCAAAGGCAGCTATCAGAGGAAGTTTCATAGCAATACATGCATACCTGAAAAAGGAAGAGAGACTCATGATTGTTATGCTGGCACAAAATTTACAATAGCTAGAGCAGCATCAACAGTACAATCCAACTAATAAGAAAAGAAATAATAAAAATCAGCCTGAGATTCAGGAGATGGAAAATACGAAAATTATGGGAAAAAATTAATGCTGCTAAAAGTTGGTTCTCTGAAAAGATAAATAGAATTGACAGACCACTGGCAAACCTAACCAAAGAAAGGAGTGAACAAATTTGATAGCAACCATAAGGGATGAAAGCTCACCTTCCTGACACAATCACTGAAGACAAGTGGGTGCATAAGCAAATGTGGTAAAGAAAGTTGATGGTGCCCGGCCATCAAAAGGTATAGCATCTGGGATGTTAAAGGCTTGAAAGTAAACAAGTGGCCATCTAGCTCAGAAGCAACAAAGCCCACATGGAAGAAGCACACCAGCCTATGAGATCATGAGGTGTCGAAGGGATCAGGTATCAGGCATCCTCAGAACAAAAAATCTTATCATGAATGATGTGGGGAGTGGGAGTGGAGAACAAAGCCCATTTGTGGGCCACTGGAAATCCCCTTACAGAATGGTCTCAGGGAGGAGATGAGTCAATCAGGGTGCATTGTTGCAATGATGAAATATACAACTTGCCTCTAGTTCCTAAATGCTTCCTCCCCCACCTCACCACCCTCCCTCCCCCAACTATCACGATCCCAATTCTACCTTACAAATCTGTCTGGTCAATCAGGGTGCAATGTAGCAATGATGAAACAAACAAATTTCCTCTAGTTCCTAAATGCTTCCTCGCACCCTCCCTCCCCCTATCATGATCCCAATTCCACTTTACAAATTTGGCTAGACCAGAGGATGTACACTGGTACAGATAGGTACTGGAAACACAGGGAATCCAGGACGGATGATCCCTTCAGGACCAGTGGTATGAGTGACAATACTGGGAGGGTGGATAGATAGATGGTAGGTTGGAAAGGGGAAACCAATTACAAGGATCTACATATAACCTCCTCCCTGGGGACAGACACAGAAAAGCTTGTGAAGGGAAACCTCGGACAGTGTAAGATATGACAAAATAATAATTTATAAATTTTCAAGGGTTTATGATCAAGTGGGGTGCAGGGAGGGAAGGGGAAAATGAGGAGCTGATGTCAGGGGCTTACGTGGAGAACAATGTTTTGAGAATGATGGGAGTAAAGAATGTACAAATGTGCTTTACACAATTGATGGATTATAATAGGAGTTGTATGCACCCCAAATAAAATTATTAAAACAACAAAAGAATAGTAGAAGAGGTATACAAACTAAATTATGTTATAAGAAAATTTTAAAATAGTAATTAAAAATATTAAATAATACCTGAAGACATACTAGAATTTATATTTAAGTTAAAAAAATAGTTATAGTTCTGGCTGCTGATTGACAATGCTGTGCTTCTATGTTTATGTGGGTTTTTGCTTTCTTGCTTGTAGTTTGCTTTTTTCTTTATTTCTTTGTGTGTCTATTCTGTTTGTTTTCCGGTTGGCTTATGGCTGCTGTTGATGCAGTTGGTCATATAGGGCTGTGATTTTTCATATTATAACTGTCAAAGTAAACCTGAAATGTGCACACCCCATGGACAAGCAGATGGAGTCTGAACTTTTACTTAACTTTAGCCCCAATTCAAGAATAGCTAGTTCTGATAATATGGCCCTTCTCCATACTTACCTTCATAAATAATTACTGAAGGTAGGGTTGGTACAGCCAAGTGTGGTGAAGAAAGTGCATGGTGCCTGGCCATCATTTGGAATAGTGCTTGTCTTCTTAAAAACTTGTATTTAAACAAGCAGCTGTCTAAGTAAGGAGTCAACTAAATCCTCACCCAAAAAAGCACACTAGTTTGTGTGATTCAAAGATGACAATTACAAAATTTGAATATTATGAAAGAAAAAGTATCAGAGCTAAAATGAGAAATACACAATTTGTAGAAGGCCGTGGACCACAGTGGGAGCCCAAAACCTATCTGCAGAGTATCAAGTCAGACCAAACCGCTGGCAATCCCCTCTAGCCACAGAGAAGGTTCTCACACAGCCTAACTCTCAAGCCACCATTATAATCTTGATTATGCTGAATTGAACTCAACCTATAGGTGCTACCTGAATTTGTTCTGGGTGCCAGTATGTCTGGGTGCCAGTATGGAAATGTCTTCCCTGTCTTTCTTTAAAAAATAATTTCATGAGTGCTCTTATAGCTCTTATAACAGTCCATACATCAATGGTATCAACCACATTTGTACAAATGTTGCCATCATCATTTTCAAAGCATTTTCTTTCTATTTGAGTGCTTGCTATCAGCTCTTCCTTTTGCCCTCCCTCCCATTCTCCTCCCCTTGTGAACTCTTTATAAATGATAAATTATTATTGTTTTCATATCTTACACTTTCTGTTGTTCATTCCCACGGTTGGTGGCAGTTATATGTCCATCTTTGTGATCAGTTCTTGATTCTCCCCCTTCTCCCACCTTCCCCCATCTTCCCCCTGCCCTCATGGTATCACTACTCCCATTACTATTCCTGAGGGGTTCATCTGTCCTGAATTCTGTGTGTTGAGAGCTCTTATCTGCAAAAGTGCATATGCTCTGGGCTAGCTGGATTTGTAAGGTAGACCTGCGGTGATGGTGGCGGGTGGGTGGGGAGGAAGCATTAAAGAACTAGGGGAATGTGTACTGCACCCTGGTTGACTTGTTCCTTCCTTGTGACCCTTCTGTGAGGGGATGTCCAATTGTCTACAGATAGGCTTTGGGTCTCCACTCTGACTCCCCAAATTTGCATTGATATGATTGTTTGTTTTTGGTCTTCTGATGTCTGATACCTGATCCTGTTAATACCTACTGATCACATAGGCTGGTGTGCTTCTTCCATGTGAGCTTTGTTGCTTCTCTGCTAGGTGGCTGCTTTTTTAACTTCTAGCCTTTAAGAACCCCAACACTATATATTCTAACATCCAGGCACCATCAGCTTTCTTTACCAAATTTACTTATGCAACCATTTTGTCCTCAGCATGTCAGGAAGGTGAGCATCACAGACTGCCGGACTATTAGATCAAAGTGTTCTTACATTGAAGCAGGACTTGAGTAGAGGCCCAATTTACTTCTTCTACCTAAATACTTAACATATGAATATATGTATATAGACCTATATACTTATCATTGTATATTAAAATAGGTATGTGCCTGTATTTTTACTCTATAAATGCTTTTTGCCTCCCATCTATTTTCTCTATTTCCTTTTACTTTCCTCCTGTCCCACTATCATGTTCAACCTTCATTCAGCTCTCAGTAATTCCTCTGGGCTACATTGTATGTGATCAAACCCCAACAGGCATTGTATGCACACCCTGCCATCAATTTTAGATCTCTTATTGTTCCCTTGCCCCTGGGTTTGTTGGCATCCCAGTCCCTTTTCTGCACTATCTCCTCTCCCATGTCTTCCTGGAACTACCAGACTGTTGTTTTCTTCTCAAGCTTATAAACAATCCTGCCTATCTTATAGAGATAGACATGAAAATTAAAAAAAGAAAAGAAGTCTATAAATATTCCTAGGTCTATCTGCTGATCCTTATGAATGTTTTCCCATCAGATCTGATGAGGTGCCAAGTCATGTCCATCATGTCAGAAGTCTATTTTTAGGATTTCTTGGGGAATTTTTTGCTTTGCTCCCCTTGCTGCTCTGTTGAACTTCCTTTGTATTTTGCCCTGGTGTGTGTGTGTGTGGGTGGGGATGGTCAGACCAGGCACAATTCCCGCACTGTGTCTCCGGTGCTTTCCCCATAGTACTGTGGGTCGGTGAGGGGATGTCATGTCTCGGTGGGCCCAGCCCTATGGTCCTCTCTGTACATTGGCTGCTCCAAGCAGGAATGTCATCCTGGAGGCTTGCTGGTCCAGAATGAGGTGTTCTCTCTCTCTCTCCCTCTCCCCCTCTCCTTCTCTCCTTCCCTCTCTTCCTCCCTCTTAGTTCGCTACCATGTGTTCTGGGCAGACCTGCCACTCTCCCCAGGTTAGATCTTCAGTGCTGTCCTCTGTAGTGAATTCTTCTGAGGAGCAAGTCAACATAGCTAGGACTGGGGTTGACCCACAATCCTCTGTGTTATTTCACTGCTCCATGCAAGTATGTTGCCCTCAATGCTTGGACAACTGGGATGAGGTCTAGTCCCTGTGTCTCTTTCCTGTCAAGATATCAACAATACCCTCCCCATGGATGGGTTAGTGCCCTGTTACTCCACTACTCTGGTCTTTCTTTTTTCTTCTCCCTTTTAGCTGGCTTCCACTTTTAGCTGGCTTCCATGTGCATTCCTGAGTTGGGCCTGACCCCCCCGCACCCCCCCCCCCCAGATTCCCTGGCTTTATGAATGCTGATGGGGGTCTTTTCTTTCTTACTCATTATTTGTATTTTTGTCGTTATATTATTATTTTATCCTTATCACTTTATTTAAATTTTGCTTTTTATCATTTCTGTTGGGATTCTCAGTCTGTGAAACACAGGAGTGGCTGCATAGTGATAATCATGGATACAAAGGTTGATAGGGGATGCAGGGGTGGGGGTGGGTGATAGGGAGGGAAAGGGGATTTTAGAAATAAAACATGAAGGCAGGAGTCGGGAGGGCACACTGGAGCTGATGGTGATTGCACACGTCATTTTAAAGGTGATTTAACTATGGGTGGGTGTGTCTGTGTTCTAACATTGATGTGGTAATGATTGTATAATTCTCCCTGATATAATTGAATGATTGAACTATTGACTTGTATGATTTATAAATTATGTGCCAATAAATTGATTTTTTAAGAGTTACAGTCTCAGAAACAGACAAGTGTTCTTATCTGTGTTACCCTGTCCTATAAGGCCACCATGAGGATCAATTTAATGGCAGTGAGTTTGGTTAATTTTAACCATGAAGAGTAGGATCAGTTTTCTCTTGGGGGCAGAGGGGAAGCAACTGTTTTGTCACTGAAACTATAAATCACTTATTTATTTTCCACTAGTCCCTAAGAAGATTTCTTTTTGTGATTTTCTTACAAGAGTGGGGAGTTTAGTCTGTATGTCATGGCCAGGGTTAATTAAATAATACCTCATGGCCATGTTTTCCTGGAAAACTGGGAAAGTGTTATCTTTTACAACGTGGCTCAGTTAAGGAGGTAAAGTGATCAACTTTATTGCAAGTAAATAGCAAATGAAACTGGAGATACATTGCTTTTTCTCTAACATGCACACAGGCATGACAAAGTGCTAAATTGTTCTGCACAAGCAATTAGCAACAGGACACTATATACAGTGTTAATTATTTTGCAACTATAAACACTAAGGAAATTAGAGAGGGGGAGGTGAGGACAGCACAGAGTGTTTGAGCTAGAATTCATAGCAGAGTAGCCAGAGGAGGGAACTATAGAAGTATTAAAAAAAAATGGCTTTGACATTTCCTGGCTGCGAGGCTCTGAACTAGCCACTGAATGCTCAGCTCCACAGTGTCCATAGGCATTTCCATTTGCTCATGGATTGTTCCTCTTTGCCAAAGCAAATACTGTCCATTTCTACCTGGATGGGGTCAGAGGTGCTGCACACCTGTCCGATAGCCACATGCGTCAGGACACTTACTCCCCATACTTTTGGCTTTATGTTCCATCTCCATCCTCTGTATTACCATATGCCTCAGCTGCTCCAGGGAGTAGATTTGGAGGCTACTTTGGTAGAAGCATGGGAGCCCTGGTGGTGTAGTGGTTATGCATTGGGATGTGATGAGCATGGTTGGCAGTTCAAAACCACAGGCAGCTCTGAGGAAGAAAGACTGGGTATTTGACTCTCATTAACAGTGATAGTCTCCTAAAGCCACTGAGGTCACTATCGTCAGCATTGGCTCAATGGCAGCGAGGTTTTGGTTTGGGAGAAGCAGCCCTGGCAACACGGAGGAGAAGTGTTCACTTGTTAATTAAGAGACTGGTGGTTTGAAATCCTGAACCACTTTATTGGAGAATAATGTGGCAGTCAGTTTAAGATCATAGCTTTGAAAATGCAAAGGATTGATTCGACTATGCACTCTAGGGTCACTACATGTCAGAATTGACATAGCAGTTTTGGGGGTCAAAAGCTGAGTGCTCGATATAATGATGCTGATGGTCATTTCTAGCACCAATGATGTTGGCTCATTTTTGATTGACACATATTACCAGCTTGCTTCCACAAATGAGAAATATTATCATTGCTCTTTTTCCTTATTCACCATGTTAAGACAATCTTGGTCTAGATCCTTATGATTACATTTCATATTCATAATTCTGGATAGGGGACAGAGAGGGAAATGTCCAATATCATGGGGAAATGAGAAGACTAATTTGAAATTAGCTGTGGTAGTTACACAATTCCATGTCAACCTGAAGATCTATGAAAGTAGAGGGGTGGTATTCAACCTGTCAACCAGGTCACAGCCTGATGGTGCCTCCTTGTGGGTGTGGCCTTCTCATAAGGAGGGTCCTTGGAACCTCCTGCACTCTCTCTGCCTTCATCTTCCTGCTGGCTGACCCTGATTGCTGCCAGAGCCCTTGGGTCCACATGACTTTGCACCCACCAACCTCTGATATTTCTACATTCTGCCTCATTGCTTGTGACTGAGTGAATCTGAAGAGGGACTTTGGACTGGTACCAGGCTTATGGACTTGAGTTGGACTGGATTGGGATGTTTCCTTGGTAGACAATTACTTCTTGTTATAAAGCACATCCTTAATCTATGTGTCATTGAATTTGTTTCTCTGTCAACCAGCTAAATACATTAGTTCTCAAACAGATGTGGAAGTTTGGAGAGTATTTTTGGTTTTTTAAAATTTAAAAAAAATTATATTTTATTAGGGGCTCATACAACTCTTATCACAATCCATGCATATACATACATCAGTTGTATAAAGCACATCCGTACATTCTTTGCCCTAATCATTTTCAAAGCATTTGTTCTCCACTTAAGCCCTTTGCATCAGGTCCTCTTTTTTTCCCCCCTCCCTCCCCGCTCCCCCCTCCCTCATGAGCCCTTGATAATCCACAGATTGTTATTTTGTCATATCGTTCCCTATCTGGAGTCTCCCTTCCCCACCTTCTCTGCCATCCATCTCCCAGGGAGGAGGTCACATGTGGATCCTTGTAATCAGTTCCCCCTTTTCAACCCACTCACCCTCTACTCTCCCGGTATCGCCCCTCACACCCTGGTCCTGAAGGTATCATCCACCCTGGATTCCCTGTGCCTCCAGCTCCCATATGCACCAGTGTACAACCTCTGCCGTATCCAGTTCTGCAAGGTAGAATTCGGATCATGGTAGTTGTGGGGAGAAAGCATCAAGGATCTGGGGGAAAGCTGTGTTCTTCATCGGTACTACATCGCACCCTGACTGACCCATTTCCTCTCCTAAACTCCTCTATGAGGGGATCTCCAGTGGCCGAAAAATGGGCTTGGGTCTCCACTCTGCACTTCCCCCTTCATTCACTATGGTGTGTGTGTGTGTGTGTATAATTTTTTTTTTTTGCATGATGCCTTATACCCGGTCCCTTTGGCACCTCGTGATCGCACTGGCTGGTGTACTTCTTCCATGTGGGATTTATTGCTTCTGAACTAGATGGCCGCTTGTTCTCCTTCAAGCCTTTAAGACCCCAGACACTATCTCTTTCGATAGCCTGGCACCATCGGCTTTCTTCGCCACACTTGCTTATGCACCCGTTTGTCTTCGGCAATCGTATCATGGAGGTGTGCACCCAATGATAAGATTTTTTTGTTCTTTGATGTCTGATAACTGATCCCTTCAGGACCACTCGATCACACAGACTGGTGTGTTCTTCCATGTGGGCTTTGTTGCTTCTGAGCTAGATGGCCGCTTGTTTATCTTCAAGCCTTTAAGACCCCAGACACTATCTCTTTTGATAGCCAGGCACCATCAGCTTTCTTCACCACATTTACTTGTTTACCCGCTTTGGCTTCAGCAGTTGTGTCGGGAGGGTGAGCATCGTAGAGTGCCAATTTAATAAAAGAATGTATGCATGCATCAAGGGAGTGCTTGAGTAGAGGCCCAAGGTCCTTCCGCCACCTTAATACCAAACCTATAAATATAGACACATAGATATATTCCCCCATCCTCATATATATATTTGCATGTACATGTCTTTGTCTAGACCTCTATAAATGCCCGTTGACTCCTAGCTCTTTCCTCCATCTCCCTTGACTTTCCTCCTGCCCTACTATCATGCTCCATTCCCACCATATTTTTGTTTTGTACTAAGAATCAATCCAGACATATACTATATATATTTAATGTAAGAGTTCACGTCTTTATAACTTCTTTGTTGGATTCAGTTATGCGTTGCAGTGGTTTTATTATATGTCCACAAAATCTCTTAATCTTCACCCTACAAGTACTAGACGCTGATTCTCCTCCCCTTGAATATTCGCTGATATTATTGACATGCTTTTAACAAACATAATGTGGCAGAACTGACACTTTGTGACTTTGCAGATTAGGCTGTAAAAGGTGATATTGATCTTCTTGGCTCATTCTCCCTGAGCTCCCGTGGAGGAAGTTTGGCTATCTTAAAGCTTCCATGCTGGAGAGCCTACATGGGCTGATTGTATAGAGACAGAGATGTCTCAGGCAACCCCAGCTCTTCCTGTTTCTAGCAGATTAAGTATTCCAAGCTCAGAAACCAGCTTTATAAGTAAAGCTGCTTTCAAAATGGCACCAACATCAGGGCGTGATGACACCCAAGACGGATTCTAAGTAAGACCTTCCTCACTAGATACAACGAATGTCCCAAACCCTGAGCACTCATGCTAGGCTGTGAGTGTTGCCACTTTCTGCTGTTAAGTGTGGGGAGGTTCATTATGCAGGCATGGGTAACTGAACATGGGCAGTACTGGTCAAGTGATCGGTGTGAAGCATGGCATCTAAACCAGGCAATCAGGTAACTAGGTAACCGCGATTGGCCCTGCCTCCAACAGCTTGTCAACCTTAGAGCGGTCACTTGGGCTTGCTTTCCAAATGGACCATTTCCCCTTTGCAAAGCACAGGTGATGGGATCCACTCACACGTGGACTGGATGAGGAAAAAATATATAGGGATTGCAAAGCATTTTGTAAAGTTGTTATCGCCATGTTTATGCTGACCTAAGGACTCCTTGAGAACCAATAACAACACACACACACACACACACACACACACACACACACGCAAACACACATTCTTCCGAACCTTTGCTTCTCTGTGCAGGAGGCACGCCGGTCACCCTGTACGGCTGCTGTGTTTTCCTCCTCTGTCTCTTTCTCAGAGGACTATGGGTTAGGGGTTCTTTTGTAAAAATGGAATCTCTTCACTTTGCACTCCACCAAATCTGAGTTGGACAGATGATTGGCTTGCAATGCAGTGTCATTTGGGAGACAGGTAAGAAGGGCTTCCCCAGTAGTTACTACTGCTCAATGAAATAAATAACTTGCCTTCTCTCCCAATGTCTCTCACACACACGTGTCAACGTAGAGTCCCTGGGGGCTTTATCCTGGGCTCTATTTTTGTTTAGATGGCCTTGTCCCTAAATTTGCTGCCTGGTGTTGGTCATTTCCAGGAGGATCACAGAATGTCTACTCTGTGTGTGTTTTAGAAGTAAATGCCCGGGTGAAGCAGGGCCCTGGTTTGAGAGCCACAGGCTGGGGTTAAATTCCTGGCCGGACAACATTGGAATGCTACAAGTCATTAAGGTCTCTGTGTGGCAGTCACACTGCCAGCAGCCAGTCCTCCCTTTCAGGGTGTGACACTGAGAAGCAGAAATGCACTAAAGGGGTTCCTGGGAGGGTTAACCGGTTCAACAGTGCTTAGTAACTAAAGATTAGCAGGTCAAATCCATTCTGCGGCCCTTCTGAAGCTAGGGCAGGTGACGGCTTCCAAAGAGCTAACTCCTTGAAAACAAGCGAGTCTCCATGAGTCAGAAAGGCTCCTCTCATAGGATCTGGCACCGAGGCGTGGGGAATCCTGGCATGTCCTTCATTGTTCTCTCTCCTCACTGCCATTGCTGGTCTTCACACACGCTCATTTTCTTTCCCTGGCCACTAGGTGGAGAACGCCTTCTACACTAATTGGACGCAGCACCAGGCCAAATCCGCCTGACCTAGATACTACAGATATTTAAGAAAGGCTTTCTCTCTCTCTCTCTCTCTCTCTCTCTCTCTCTCTCTCTCTCTTTCTTTCTTGCTTTTAGAACTTCAGACAGCCGGACTGAGGAATCTGGAGAGATGTTTGGGGAATTCTGAGCAGCTCACAATGAAAGTGTTTGAGGTTTCAGCGTGGCCGTGCCTCGAGGCGCTAGAGTTTGCTTGGGTTGGCCCAAAGAATCTTCTCATCCTGCACACCTTAGTCCCTCCTCACCCGCATGTTAAGCAGAGCCTCGCAAAATAGTCTTTTCACTCTGATG
The DNA here is from genome assembly GCF_050624435.1 of Tenrec ecaudatus. Taxonomy (NCBI): domain Eukaryota; kingdom Metazoa; phylum Chordata; class Mammalia; order Afrosoricida; family Tenrecidae; genus Tenrec; species Tenrec ecaudatus. Next base: position 180,458,821 of record NC_134533.1, on the reverse strand, counting down.
TATTATATAGCTACTCATTCTCAGGGACATCTGCATTTTAGAAGGAATTAATTTGTGATTTAGGAGTCAGGAGGCTCTGCTCAGCCTACTTCTGAGAGCTGTGTCAGCACCTGATTAGTACAAGTGCGCTTGCTCTGTGTACGGTAAGTTCCGTACAAACCCAAATGTCAATTTCTATTTAGAACCCTTACAGTGTTCAGAAAGTAAAGAAAACAGGTGCGAAGAATGAGGATGGTATTTTGGAGGCAAGGTCTCCTGATAATCGAATACCATTGAAGGCCTGGCAGATCCAATTCCCTACCCTTGTCACATGTTTTCCTAAGCTTCTCACTCACTGCCATGGAGTCAGTGCAAACTCACAGAATTCTTTCAGGAGTTGCATAATTCACCCATAATATCTCATGGGAGTTTGGGGCATCTCACAAAGCTGAAATGAGTGACAGCCACTTTTCCTCCTTATGTTACATATTTGTTTACTGAGGTAACAAAGGCCAGGGAATAAAAATGTAGTCTTTCATCAAAAGTATAATGAGTTTTATAAAATGAATAAATCAGTATAACGAGCATAGTTTCGCTTGAGTTTTTATAGTGATGCATGGGATGAACATTACTACGGTCCCTTAGTGTGTATGGCTGTTCAGCTGAAGGTTAAACCCGAGTCAGGAATGTAAATTTGTGATTTTCACCTTGGGCGGCTGCCCAGCGGCCCACCTTAGAGCAAATCCTGATTAAGAATGTTCTTTTATCAACTCGTTCGCAGATTCAACAAAAATTAGGCATCGGCTCTGCCAATCTGGTGCGAACCAGCTAATTGCCACCACTGTCTTCATCTCTTCTCCCGTTCGGTTTCCACCGTCACCTTTCAGATTCAGCTACATCTTTGTTTACTTCGCCAACAACGACCAACTGGTAAATGACTATTTGGAAGGCCAGTCATTCTCTTGATTCATATCTATAAAAGAATGATCTCATCTGCTTCAAAAGTCCCTCCTAGTGGGAGAAAGACGGGGCTTTCTACGCCAGTGGATTTACATCCTTGGAAGCCCACAGGGGCAGTCGTAGGCTCTCCTATAGACTCTCTGTGAGTTGGCATCAACTCAATGGCAGTGAGTTTGGTTCCCTGCCCAGTATACTTAGCCTGACTTTTAATATGAAGCCAGCACAACAAAACAAAAACCAACCAACAAACACAAAAACACCCCCTTTGCCTTAAAGTTGATTTCCATTCATAGTAACAATATAAGGCAGTTTAGAATTGCCTCATAGCGTTTCTATGGAAGTCAATCATTCTGGCAGCAGACACCTTCATCTCTCTCCCATGGTGCAGCTGGTGGTCAGAACAGCTGGTCTTTCCATTAGCAGCCAAGCTCTTTAACTGCTGTGCTCCCAGGGCTTCTGTCCACCTTCATTGGTTCATCCCTAGTCCAGGGAAGTACCCATTGGCCTGACGACCACTATCATTCTCTTGTATATAGGAGTCTTGAAACAATTTTTCATTTGTATTCACACTTTCATTTCTAAGCAGATGTCTTTTCTGTGTACCAAGTTATCAAGCTGTAATTGATGTGATTTTTTATTATATTGCAGAAAAGTTATCTGATACATGGAAAATAATAGTCTTTGCCTTTTCCCTGCTACTCTTCATAGGCACCTGGTTATTTTGGTTTTCCTGTATTATTTTTAAAAAAGAAAAGGCCAGGGCAATATTGTAGCTTATATTCAGTAGATTTCCTCTTTGCGACCTGAACAAAAGTTCCCACAGGCATCCAAGAGCTTGATGGGAGCCTTAGAAGGCTTTCCCATTGGGATGTTCTTTGAAATAGCACACTTATTTCCACTAAATTTGCTTTTAATGTATCTCATAAAATGATAACTTATAATTTTCACAACACGGATTTTAAGCTTTCATTATCAGATAAAATTTCATATTGTTCTCTCCGAAAATGTCCTGATTTTAATATTTTAGCATCATGATGTTTCATGTGCACAAAACACTTATTATGATATTAAATGAATCATGTGGTGTTTTCCCCAAAGGAGATTCTGAAACAAAGATTGGAGTACAAGCAGATTTGGGGGAGATGTGAAGAACATGAGTTGGTGAAGGCCTGTAGATACAGGAAAAGGAAAGCAAGCAACACAGGGAAGATTGAAACGTTGACTACCACAATGAGCGGTTGGGGTTTATTGCTATAGGGAAACCCTAGAAGTTGTGCCAAATATATTTCTCAGTACTTAGCTGACCCAAAGCAGCACAGTTGAGGGATCGAAACCCTCTACCAGTTGGTTAAAGGGAGCTGGTGAGAGAGGATGTTAATGGTTAGCCTGATAGCCTTGTGCATAGGCCCAGTACACTCAATAAACCAAGGGCAACCCCGTTAACAAAGATGCAATTTCTGGCCACTGGAAGTCAGGCTGCCATGCAAAAAAAATGCTAAGGGGTCTGAAAGGAGAGAGATGAGCATTGGTGTGCCTATTACACAATATTAAACAAAAATGCTACTGTTCCAGTATGGTGTGTGTGTGTGTGTGTGTGTGTGTGTGTGTGTGTGATCCCCAAACTCAAATCAAATCCACTACTGCTGGGTTGATTCCAACTCATAGTGACCCTGTAGGACACAAAGCACATTTGTATATTCATTGCCTTCATCATTCTCAAAACACCCACTCTCCACCCAAACCCCTGGCCTCAGCTCCTCATTTTTCCCCTCACTCCCTGCTTCCCCTTTCCTCATGAACCCTAGATAATTTACAAATTATTATTTTGTCATATCTTGCACTGTCCAAGGTCTCCTTTCACCCACTTTTCTGTTGTCCATCCCCCAGGGAGGAGGTCACATGCAGATCCTTGTAATTGGTTCTCCCTTTCCACCCCACCCTCCCTCCACCCTCCCAGTATCGCCACTGGTCCTGAAGGGATCATCTGGCCTAGATTCCCTATGTTTCCCTTTCCTATCTGTACCAGTGTACATTCTCTGGTCTAGCCAGATTTGTAAGGTGGAATTGGGATCGTGATAGTTGGGGTTGGGGGGCAGGAAACATTTAGGAACTAGAGGAAAGTTGTATGTTTCATCGATACATCACACCCTGACTGACTTGTCTCCTCCTTGAGATCGTTCTGTAAGGGGATCTCCAGTGGCCTACAAATGGGCTTTGGGTCTCCACTCTGCACTCTCCCCCTCATTCATAATGATATGATTTTTTGTTCTGATGATGCCTGATACCTGATCTCTTCGACACTTCATGATCGCACAGGCTGGTGTGCTTCTTCCATGTGGGCTTTGTTGCTTCTGAGCTAGATGGCCACTTGTTTATCTTCAAGCCTTTAAGACCCCAGACACTATATCTTTTGATAGCCGGGCACCATCAGCTTTCTTCACCACATTTGCTCATGCACCTACTTTGTATTCAGCAGTTGTGTCGGGAAGGCAAGCATCATAGAATGCCAATTTAATAGAACAAAGTATTCTTCCAATGAGGGAGTGGTTATCAGTTAGCCTGAAGATCAAAACCACCAGGTGCTCTAAGGGAGAAAGATGAGGCTTTCTTCTCCCATAAAGCGTTACTATGTTGGAAACTCACAAGGGCACTTCTGCTCTGTCCTATAGGGTCACTATGAATCAGAATAGACTCAATGGTAGGGAAATATTACTCAAATATCAAAACCAGGCAACAAGAGTGTGAAAATGGAAAACTATAGACATATATTTCTCAAGGATTTAGATGCAAAAATTCTCCTAAAATATTAACAAACTGAATCCAATAATGAATAAAACCACTTCCAAGTAGCATTTATTCTAAGAAATCTGTATATTTGGCTTAACCTTAAAACATTAACCAAAAATAAGTAAAAATGTAATATTATTGATGTAGAAAAAAGTATTTGACAAAATCCAATAACCATTTGTAATAAAAACCAAGACAAAACAAATAAAAAGCAGCAAATTAGGATTAGAGGGGATTAGCTCAATTTGACAGAGGCTATCTATAAAGACCCTTCAGCTAGTTTATATTTACTGGTGAAACATTTAATTAAATTCCTTTAGCATTGGAAAAAGTGGAAGGATTCTGCCCTCACCATTCTTATTTTAAAAACTATGGAAAAATCTAACTGTTGCAATTTTAAGATGTATACAGATTGAAAAGGAAGAAACCAGACTTTGTATTTCCAGATGACATGATTGCCTATGTAGAAAATCCCAGTGAGTGCATAAAACACCCCTGGGCTTAATACATTAGCTCAGTGAAGCTCCTCTACACAAGATCAACCCATAAAAATCAACCACACATTTATATACTAACACAAACCATATGGAAACAAAAATTAAAACACAATACTATTATTAATCACACCAATCACGAAATATTTCTCAACTTTCTTCCATCAAGTCTTTTCCAAGTCATCATAGTCTTGTAGAACAGGGAAGAACTGGCCCTCTGGTTTTGTGAGACTTTAATTCTTTGCAGTAGTACAATGCCTTCTCATTCTCCCATGAAACTGGTGGTTTCAAACTATTGACCTTGTGGTTAGCAGCCCAAAGTCTAGCCACTATGCACCAGGCTCCCCATGAAATACTTAGCTACCTATTTTTAAAAACATATCCCAGATTTATATGCTGGAAATTGCAAAATACTGATGAGATTATTTTTTATTCTCAGAAAAAAAGAATAAAGTAGAAGGAGTCCTTCTAATATTAAAGCTTACTCTATGTGGTAGTTAGATTTTTTTATTTTTTATTTTTAACTAACTTAATGGAACCTATGAGGAGGTAAGAGTAGAGTCAAACCTGCTAATCAGGTGGTAGCCTGGTGATGCTTCCTTGTGGGTGTAGCCTTTTTATTGACAGTGGCCCATATTAATCTATACCAGCTTACTAGCACCTAAAATATTGTTCTTTATGAGTACCATTTCATTTCTTGACAAGTTTCAATGTTCCTAAATTCAGATTTTGTACATTCCAAGTTCTGATTATTCATTGATATTTTCAGCTGCTTTTTCTCATTTTGAATTGTTCCCCATAAGCAAATGAAGGTCCCCAAAACTCCATCCATCATGATAGTCAACTGTACTTAGAGAAGGCAGCCCTTCTTCAGTCGTATTTTCAGTGCTCCTCACCCGAGAGAACTCATTTTCTGGCCCTATTTCTAACATGTTCTGCTTCTGGTCATGACATTTTCAGTATCTAACATTTCGATGGTATTCATAAGCTTTTCAGTGGCTAATCCTTCAGAAATGGACAGCCTATTACTTCTTAATAATCTCTTCTTAGTCATCCTACTCCATTAAAATCTGTTCACTTTGGATGGTCCTTCTGATATTTCAAATACCAGTGCCATACCTTCCAGCATCACAACAGCACACAAGCCACCACAGTATGACCATTGACAGACAAGTGTTGTTTTGTTCTTGTGTCTTTGTTTTTTGTTGATGTAATTAGTGTCTGGATTGGTATAATGCATATTTCTATAAAAGGAAATCCAATCAATGCAACCACTATCCAAATTTATGCACCAACTATGTAAGCTAGTAGTACAGAAATTGAAGAATTCTACCAATATCTTCAGCCTGAAATTGACCAGCATGAATTCAAGACACATTGATCATGAATGGCGACTGGAATACAAAAGTGTGAAACAAAGAGGAAGAAACATTAGTTGGATATATGGCCTTGGGGATAGAAATGAAGCTGGAGAGCACTAGGTAGAATTTTGCAAGATCAATGAATTCTTTGATGCAAATACCTTTTTACAACAACACAAATTGTGACGATGCACTTGGACTTCTCCAGATGGAATACATAGAAACTGTAATTACATATTTGAGGGAAGAGATAATGGAAAAGGTCAATATTAGAGCTAAAACTAAGGGACATATGTGAAACAGGCAACTAATTGCTCATTCATAAGTCCATATTGAAACTGAAGAAAATTAAAACACATCCATAAGAGTCTAAGTGACTCTTAGACTCTTCCACCTGAATGTTGAGAACATCTCAAGAACAAATCTGATGCATTGAACACTAATGACAGAAGCCATTATGATATCATAATAATTCTTGAACAAAACAAATCATTAAAAAGACAGAAAGATTAAAATGGATGTAAAGTGATACTCTAAAACTTGTTCTTAATCATGGAATAGTTAAGGTAAATAGAAGAAATGATGAACTCAAAGAGCTGAATAATTTTAATGAGTAGCTCAAGAAGAAAAAGTACATTATAATAAAATGTGCAAAGACCTAGAGTAAGAATACCAAAAGGGGAGAACATGTTCAGCATATATTAAACTGAAAAAAAATTCAAGTCTTGAGTTGTAATATTGAAAGTTTATATGGGCAAAATATTGAATGATGCAGGAAACATCAAAAGAAGATGGAAATACTACACAGTCACTGTACCAAAAAGAACTAATAAATATTTAACCATTTTAAGAAGTAGTGTGTGAGCAAGAACCAATGATACTAAAGGAAGAAGTTCAAGTTTCACTGAAAGCATTGGTCAAAAACAAGTCTCCAGGAATTGATGGAATACCCGGATGTTTCAAATGAAATGTTTTAATGAGCTGATGAAGCACTGGGAGCACTCGCTTACCTCCACCAGGAAATTTGGAAGACAGTTACTTGGCCAACTGACTGGAAGAGATCCATATTTGTACCTATTACAAAGAAATAACAGAATAAAATAACAGAATCCTCAAATTAATATCACATGCAAGTAAAATATTGCTGAAGATCATTCACAAAGTTTGCAGCAGTACATTGACAGGGAGCTGCCAGAGGTTCAGGATAAATTCAGAAGAGGATGTAACAAAGAATATCATTACTGGTGTCAGAACTTGTATGTAGATTAACAGGCAACTGTGAGAACAGAACAAGGGAATACCTCATGATTGAAAATCAGGAAAGGTTTGTGGCAGGGTTGTGTCTTCGCACACTTATTCTGTATCCTAAGTTAATCATCAGAAAAGCTGGATTATATGTGGAATACCGCACCAGGATTGGTGGGAGTTTCATTAACAACCTGTGTGAGATATTCAATCACACAACCTCGATTGCTGAAAGTGAAGCATTTGCTCATGAAGATGGAGGATCGCAGCTTTCAGTATGCGTTACAACTCAATGTAAAAAGACCGAAATCCTCACAACTGGACCCAAATGAGACAACACCATGGACGTGCAGAGAACATTGAAGTTGTCAGGGATTTCATCTTAGTTGGATCAACAACACATCACTAAAGGAAGTAGCAGCCAACAGATCAAAAGATACATTTAAATGAACCAGTCTGCTGCACAAGACCCCTTTAATGTGTTGGGAAGTAAAGAGGTTAGGGGAAGAGTAAGGTGTGCCTGACCAAAGCCATGGTATTTTCAATCCCCTCTCCGGTGACCATTGGACATCGACTACAGGAGACGGAAGAAGAAAAATGCATTTGAACTGTGTTGCTGGGAGGAATATTGAAAGCCCCCCAAAAACAACTAAATCTGTCTTGAAAGACGTACAGCCGGAATGTGCCATAGAGGTAAGGGTCCCAAGGCTTCATTTCACCTACTTTGGATGTATTGTGAAGACAGACCAGTCCCTGGAGAAGGACGTCACGCTTGGTAAAATGGAGAGGCAGTGAAATAAAGGGAAGCCCTAAGCAAGGGGATGGCCACAGTGGCGGCAACAATGGGCTCCAGCCTGAGATGGATGCAGTGTGGGACAGTGACTTGTTCCGCCGTCCACAGAGCCACTATGAGTCCGAACCCACTCAACGGCACCCAACAACGACAATGATACCTCAGTCCAAAGGAAATACTTCATTCAGGTTCCGAAAATTGTCATTTTTGAACTAGGGATTTGCTTCCTGAAATAATCTGTTCTTTTCATGATCTATAAAAAAAACTTGTATAAATAATTTATTCTCATCATATGGTTACTTTCAAATGAGTCTGCCCAGCCAATGTTTATTGGGGCTCATTTTACATTTTCTTTGGCATCTATCCAACCGAAGCATATGCTTTAATTTCATATTATAAAGGTTAAAGTTAAATTTTTCTTTGGGTGTTGCATACTTAACTTCATGCCTGATCATTGATTGTCTTTCTGGCATTTACATAGTATTTCTTTTTCTATAACACTGGTGCATTTCAAAAGTATCTGTGCGTTTGCTTCTACTTATAAACCTTTGGCTCCACACATTTAGTATGTCACCAAGGAGCCCTGGGCTGCAAATTGAAAGATACACAGTTTGAACCTACCCCGGAGGCAGTCTATTACAGATTTACAGCTTGGAAACACTATGAAGCAGCTCCACCATGTCCTTTGGAGCGTGGTGAATTAAAATCATCTTGGGTATACTGGTATCTTTACTAGCTCAGAACAATGATGTTTGTTTCTATTTTTTTTGGTAATCTTATGTGAGTGCTACTTGGATTTCTCTTAGTCAGTTAGCTAACATTTGGGTTCATGTTAACAGTAATTAGATCTTTTCCTAGGTCTTGTTCCTACCTGCAACCATAAGACTGGAGGTTGTCAACTTTCCTTCAGCATCACTATTTTCTAAAGCTGGGAGCAACATTCCCAGAATCCTTTTCGATATGTTGTTCCAGATTGTCATTTGGCAATGTCAGTTGCTTAAGTCTAATTCAAAAATAGGAAGCCCAGCTTCTGGAGGCAGCTGAAGCCCTAAGCACAAGTTTGGGGCTGCTTAGTGATTCTTGAGAGTTGTCGGGGCCTCCATGCAAACGTTGGGGAACTTGGTACTGCAGGCTGAAATCTTTAGAATCATTGTTCTCTTCTGGCTTTTTCTGACAGATTTGATCTTCCATAGTATCTTTTCAACTTCCACCCTTCTGATCGTCATTTAAGGCACCGAGCAAAGAAAGAAAGAAAACAAAACCAGTAAGTCAGTCTGTGTGTTCCCCAGAGGAACTGCCCCAGAGTTCTCTTGGATGTAATCTTTATAGAAGCAGAGTGTTCCGCGAGTTACTTTACTTACTGGAGTTCGAAAAAGTCCCCTTAGAAAATGCAGTTAGCCTAAGGTACTTGACTTAGTACAGTCTCTCTGGAATTTTCACAACTAGCTACATTGCTCAAAAGCACACAAGTTGGATTGCAGATATCACCTAAATGGGCCAGGTGATGCAGAGAATCCTCTTATTTCCCTGACTGTTAGTGATGAAAAGTTAGGACTGCTATCTAGTTAGTCAACAAAGATATCCTGAGACTGACCCAAGATTTAACGAACCTTCTTGTTCCGTTTGCTTGCTCCTGTTCAAAAGTTGTCTCTCATGGTTCCTCGGATACCAAAGGTGATGTAAAACATCTCTACATGAATACGCAAGTGTAAATTCCGGAGTCAAAGGTCTATGCATTCTGATTTCAAACAGGACACCACAAAGTCAGTATGCTTTGCACTGCTGTGGCCTTCTTATTGGTATTCCTTCTTTTCTTTTCTTTTTTCTACAAGAAATTATTTTATTGGGGGTTCTTAGAGTTCTTACAACAATCCATACTTCAACTGTATCAAGCACATTTGTACATATGTTGCCATAATCATTTTCAAAACTTTTTCTTGCTACTTGAGCCCTTGGCATCAGCTCCTCTTTTTTCCCCTCTCTTCCCCACTCTCCCACGTTTGTGAATCCTTGATAAATTATAAATTATTTTCATATTTTACACTGTCTGCTGTCTTCCTTCACCCATGTTTCTGTTATTCATCCACCTGTGGGGGTGGTGGGGTGGTGGGTATGGTGGGTATGATTATACATCAACATTCCCCTTTCTCCCCCTTCCCCCTACCTTCATGGTATCGCTACTCCCATTATTGTTCCTGAGGGGTTTATCTGTCCTGGATTCCATGTGCTGAGATCTCTAATCTGTCCCAGTGAACATGCTCCAGTCTAGCCAGATTTGTAAGTTAGAACTGGGGTCATGATCGTGGGGTTGGGGGGGAGGAAACATTAAAGAACTAGAGGAATGTTCTGTACTGCACCCTGGTTGACTTGTCTCTTCCTTATGACCCTTCTGTGAAGGGATGTCCAATTGTCTACAGATGAGCTTTGGGTCTCCACTCTGACTCTCCTAGTTTACATTGTAATGATTGTTTGTTGTGGGTCTTCTGATGCTGGTATACCTTCTAAATGAAACCAGATATGTACTGGAAACACAGGGAATCCTGGACAGATGAACCCCTCAGGACCAGTGGTGAGAGTGGCAATACCGGGAGGGTGGAGCAAAGGTGGGATAGAAAGGGGGAACCGATTACAAGGATCTATATATAACCTCCTCTCTGGAGGACAGACAACAGGAAAGTGGGTGAAGGGAGACATCGGATAGTGTAAGATATGACAAAATAATAATAACTTATAAATTATCAAGGGTTCATGAGGGAGGGGGAAATGGGGAGGAAGGGGGAAACACGAGGAGCTGATACCAAGGGCTCAAGTAGAAAGCAAATGTTTTGAGAATGATGATGGCAACAAATGTACAATTGTGCTTGACACAATGGATGTGTGATAAGGATGTGTGATATATGGATTGTGATAAGGATTGTACAAGCCCCCAGTAGAATGATTTTAAACAAACAAACAAACCATCTCTTTCTGCCTCAGACTTTGGGTGACTAAATTGGCTCAATACTCCAGAATAAAATACTTGCATTTCAAGTGATAAGATCACCAGGTCTAACTTTCATGGTGCTACTGTGTGGGTTTGAACTTCCAACCTTTAGGTTAATACCACCTAGGACCTCATAATAAACCTTTAATCATATATTAAGCTCAATATACCTATTCTAGTGGCATGGTGGTTAAAGCGCTTGGCTGCTAACTAAAAGGTCGGACGTTTGGATTGATCAGCTGTTGCACGGGAGAAAGATGTGGCCATCTGAGTCTCTAAAGATTTACATGATTGGAAATCCTACGGGACACTTACACTTTGTCTTCCAGGCTAGCTATAAGTTGGAATAAACTTAACCACAGTGATGGGTACAGTAGAATACATGGCATGCTTCTGTTTTTCTGACTGAACTCTGATGGATATGAAGATTCTGAAAAAAAAACCAAAACTACCCTCAAATATACCCCAAAATCCTCATCTAGCATTTCAAGTAACCCCACAAGACAACTTTATTATTATTATTTGGCAAGTGACAATTTCTGTGTTTCTAATTTTCTGCAACACTGCTTGAGAGTACTGAAACACTTCTAAGAATGTCACTGCCCAATAAGATGTCCATGAACCCGGATGATGCCCATCTTCAGAGAGCTCCAAACTATCTGAGGATGATAGCTAAAAAAAAACCCCAAAATTATGAGAGGCCAAGGGTGAATTCCATTGCAGATGGATGCCACTTTCTCCCCATTTGATATCAAGCTTAATCCATAACACTTGGACATCAAAATGCACATTCAAATGCTTCACAAATTCACTCATGTTAACATCATGCTTGACTTCTACCTGCTTCCCATCTCTCTTTGGGACCCAACCTGTATCCACAGAAACAACATCTTGTATATCCAACCCTCTTTCTTTCCTTAGGAGGCTGTCTACCCAATTCTTTCCACCTTGAGAACTACCATTCATAGTGGGTTTTGTCAAATTAGCTAAATATGGCTGCCCATGTGACTGGACATGCCTGTATCCCAGTACTGGGTAGAGCTTAACCTAAATATTGACTCCTCTGTGTTGATAAGGGTTATTGATTTTTTTGAGTTGATGGTCTAAAATGCAGTGGGAATAAAAATCTATTTTTTAAATTATTCATCATTTTATTGGGAGCTCTTACAGATGTCATAACATTCCATAATTCAAATGAATTGAGCATAATTGTACAATTGCTACCACTATTCATTTCAAAACATTTTCTTTGTTCTGGAACTCTTTGATATCAGCTGCTCTTTATGCCCTCCCTCGCTTTGTTAGTCTGGATACATTAGAGAAATAAATCTACAGACACTCGTATGTATAAGAGAGTTTTATATAAAGGGTAAGTGCACTTCAAGAAAGCAACCCAACCCAGTGCTGCCCAGGCCGACAAGTCCAACATTAGCCCATATTGTTTGGGCTGGGGTCCGGACCAATGCAGCCCCTTATACCAGCTTCTCGAGAAGACAGATGACCTGGCTGAATTTCACAGCACCTGGACTTCAAAGCACTTGCCTTCAGCGTTTTACAGAGCTTACCTTCCTGGACAAAACACAGCCTCCCTCTCCCTAGCATTGTCTCCTAAGAACAAGATGACCTCCCCAGACAGAACACAGCCCTCCGCTCCCTAGCATTTTTTCCTAGGAACACCATGATTTACTAACAAAATGTCACCTGGTTCGAAACTTGCAACCCCAGCACAAAGAATCTTCCTTCCCCTTACCGGCCCATATGCCTTTAAGCTCTGACTCTATATATGTCCCACCACCCCAGTACCGGGTGTGACTTCCTTGACCTAACTCCTTGGGTCATGGATCCTGCCCTGGGCTCAAGATACCCTGTCCCTTTCCCTGCCCTCCCTTGCCTCCCAGGAGTTCTTTCCCCGCCTCAATAAAATCTCTCTCAACTTCACATTCCTGGCTAAATTCTATCTCTGTTCCGTGCCTCCATCTCCAACCTTTCACATATGTCCGACACCAATCCACAAAGTCCCCCTCCATTCACCAAAGACAAGCAATGATGCCGACTGCAGGAGGAAAGCAGAATCAGTGAATGTGTAAGCATCTAGATGCTGGCAGGGGTCTCCACATGGCTGCTCCAGCATCCAGGACTGCATCAGGGTAAGTCCATGTGGCTTCTCCTCAGGGATGTCTCCTCAGGGATGTCATCACAAAGCAAGAGACCTGAGTACTAGAAAGGCAAGGCTCACTGAGCCATTTATCTCTCTGCCCTTCAATTAACCCCACATGTGTTTATCAGCCAGGTTGGCACAATAAACTACCTCACTCCCCAACCGGTCCCATCAGGAACCCTTATTGCTATTATTATATACTATTATTATTATATGTTTTATAGCCATATCTTAACCCATCTGATATATCCCTTCACCTACAATTCTGTTGATTGCTCCCCTTGAACAACACCATTGCTATCAGCTCCCCCTTCCCTTCCCCTGCACCTCTTCCTATATCCTTAGGGAATCATTATTCCCATTACTGTTTAAAACATAAGCCTGAATAGTCTGGGGAGAAAATATTAAAGAACTGGAGGATAGTTGCATGTTTCTTCAGTGCTCTACTGTACCCTGAATTTATCATCCCTTCTGTGTGGCCCTTCTGAGAGGGACTGTCCCTTTATCTTATAATTGGGTTTTGGGTCTCTACTACGTCCATGCCCCTTCACATCAATTTGATTACTTGTTTTTGGACTTGTGATACCTCTTCCTCTTGACACCTCATGATCACACATGCTGGTGTGCTTCTTCTATGTGGGCTTTGTTGCTGCCCTGCTAGATGACTGCTTGTTTAACTACAAGTCTTTAAGACACCAGAAGCTATATTTTCTAATAGCCAGACACCATCAGCTTTCTTCACCATATTTGCTTATGTACCCATTTTGTCTTCAGTGATCGTGTTGGGAAGGTGAATATCATACATTGCCACGTTATTGGAACAAACCACTCTTGTGCAAAGATAAGAATTTATTAGAGGCCCAAAGGTATATTTATAGTGATACCTACATATATAATTTTTACTTTCTTCTTCATTCCTCTTTATTCCTGTCCCACTATCATGCTCAACCATCATTTACCTCTCAGTAATTCCTCTCTGACAGTTTTTGATTGGTCACATATGACTAAGAATGCTACATCCTCCTAAACATCAATTTTGTAACCCTTTCTCTTCACCTGTCCCTGTCATTATTGGCTCACCATTCACCTCCCCATTGTCTTAATATCTCCCACCACCTCTCGCTCCCTAAAAAAGAAACCATCAGTTCCATTCCTGTCTCTATGGGATTGTTTTTCTTGCCTATTTTATATAAACAGATACACGCAAAAAAAGAAAGAGGAAGGTCATAGAAATAGTTCCAAATCTAACTAATATCCTGACCCACAGTAGATGAATATCTCTCTGTTAAATAGCAATCAGGACCGGTTATAAACCCTCAGTCCAAACCCCTTTTCTTTCAGGGTTCTGTATCCCAGGACCAGCATACCTAACTGTACTTAAAGCCTCTTAGACCTCAGCATTCATGTTCGAAAGACACGCACCCTACAAGTCCCCATTGTTTTTCTTGCAGTTAGGGATGGAACAGTCTAGTGTACTCTCCCACCCTGTTACAGCTTTAGACTTTCACTGTGGCCTCTTGTGAGTATGTCTCCAACCAGTTCGGATAAGGTACAAAGTGCTGCCCCAAGAGTCAGAAGTCTAAATCAGGATTCCTCAGGACGCTTTGCTCCTAACACTGGTTTGTTACACTCTCCTCTTGGTTTTCCCCCATGTGTGTGGCACAGAGTGGCCACTGTCCCCGAACTGTATCTTCAGGGATGTCTTCTATAGCGCTGTCATATAGGGAGGGGGTATCATGTCTCTAGCTGGGGCCAGCTCTGCAGTCATTTCTGGGAATGTGCTGCTATGAGTAGGAATGTTGTTCTCAAGGAGTGGCATACCGGGATGTGGTCTACTCTCTATCTCCCTTTCCTGTGGAGATATAAACAATACCCTCCTCTTGGGTGGGTTAGTGCCCTGGTACCCCATTGCCATCTTTTTCTTCCCCCATCACTCTTTAAGCCTTCAATAAGGAATTTGAGAGAGGTGGGAAAGATGCCTTCAGCATAAATGCTTTCTGCATCTTTTTTTTTACAATTTTATTTTATTTGTTTGTTTGATGATGTATGCATCATTAGGTTTGGTCTGGCTCATGCCAGAGTATCTAGTCCTCAGCTCAGGAACTGTGATATGTGCATTTTCTCCTATGCCCCTTCGGCTGTCTGTGCTTACCTCAGTGGACTCATGTTGTACTTTTCCTTTTGTGCTTGTCTACCTTCACTGAGAATAATATCCTCCATCTCTTTCCATGAGACGAGGTGTTTTATCTTTTCATCACTATTTTTTAGGGATGCATAATACTCCATTGTGCGTATATACCAGTGTTTTTTAATCAGTTCATCTGTTGACAGAAATTTAGGCTGTTTCTAATTCTTTGCGATTGTAAACTCTGCAGCAATATATATTGGATCACAAATGTCTGGTTGTGGTCTGTTTCTTATTTCTTCTGGGTATATACCAGTAGTGGAATTTCTGGGTCATCAGATAACTTGGTTTCCATCTGTTTTTAGGTAACACTAAATTGCTTTCCACAGTGGTTGTACATCTCTACAAGACCACCAGCAGTGAATGAGAGTTCCTATCTCACCACACCCCTCCAACATTTTTTGCCTTCTGATTTTTTGAATTGGGCTATGGTTTTGGGTGTTAGGAAGTATCTCATAGTTGTTTTAAATTGCAATTTAATGATCAGGAACATTTCTTATATGTTTATTGGCCATCTGGATTTCTTCCCTTTTTAATCTTCTGTTTAATACTTTTGCGTACCTCCTCAGTGGGCAATTTGTTTTTCTTTTTTGGTAAGCTTGCAGGATTGTGTAGATTTTAGTGACAAGCCCTTTGTCTGATATGTCATTGCTACATGTGGTAGTTATATAATCATTTGTCAATTTGAGGAATGAGAATGTAGGGGTTGAGTCTAGCCTATCATTCAGATAATAGCCAATGAGGCCTCTGTGTGGGCGTGGCCTTCTGAGAATTCTGAAAAATCTGGTTTTTCCTCCTTGGAGTCAGGAGAGTCTCTCTCTCTCTCTGCCACATCCTGGGAGACATAGCAGCTGATAAGACACATGGACCCACCCTCATGCTGCCCTGAGTGCTGGAGAAGCCATGCAGACACCCTTGCCAGTGCTGAGATATTTCCAATGCCACTGTATCAAAAGACTGTCTACCTACTAGCCTGTGATCTACATTCAGTGTCATTGCATGTGTTTCGTGAATCTGAGGAGGACTTTATGGATTGGTGTCAAACACATAGGCTAATATTGGACTTATGGACTTGTTCTGGACTGGGCTGTGATGTTTTCTCAATGTTCAATTGCTCTTGTATATAAATATCTTTCTTATAGGTGTGTCCATGGATTTGTTTCTCTAGTCTACCCAGACTAACATACTACATATCTTTTCCTAGTCTATGATTCTCTTATTACTCTCTTGAGTAAGTCTTTCAATGTACACAGTGCTTAGTCTTTAGTATGTCCCACTCATCTATTTCATTTTACTTTGAGTGTGTATCCTTCCTTATTTCTGATAGCCCACGTGGGAATAGAAATAGTAAACCTCTCAAGTGTAGTGTAATGCATCTCAGTAAACTGGCTGATCATAACCTGGGAATTTACTGTAGATTAAGATCCTTGACAACTTTAATTTCTTCACCATTTATCATGATAACGTGCCTAGTTGAGATGATTTTTTTTAACTATCATCCACACAGAAGACTATTACTTTTATCAGTATGTGATTTAAGTCACCTTCATTTTTAATAAACAAGGTTGTCACCTGCGCATTGCAGTGGTTAATGAGATACCCTCTAAGTTCAGAGAACTAGCTAAACTAAAATAGCATTATTATTTTCTGTTTACCCTGTTGCTTTTGCAAACTACTTTTGTATGACTGTGTTTGTGCTCCTAAACTAGAAGTTAAACTCTAATGCTCTATGGGTCTATGTGTGCTCTCTTTATCAAGTGTGACTTTGTTACATTTGAACAACAGACTTTACTGATTTTCTCCATGGCCAAGGCAAACCACACTCCCTTCACAGAACTTCATGCTGCCCCATAAAATGTGAGAGTAGATATTTGTGGTACAGTGAATTACTCGGATATGTCTTCCCTTGCTAACATTTTCACTTCCTACCACATGCCTGAATAAACAAACCCCTATAAAACTCCAAACCCACTGCCATCAAGGAGATGCTCACTTACAGTGAACCTAGGTCGGGGGGAACTTTGACTAGGACGATGTAAATACAAGGTATCTGTGGCCCGCCAAGGGTGTTAGATAGTTTGCTAATAATGTAAATATGGTGCATGCCACACATGTTGAGTGGGACCATGAAATTACTTTGTGCAGATCTCTAATGTTGGGATTGGTCTGTATTGCCATCCCACTAGGAGTCTTAAAATGAGTCATCACAGAAGCAGAAGTGGGAATCTCATTACCACCAATAAAGAAGAGTGAGAAATGGACAATGTCTTTTGGATCCCAATAACCCAAGACACTATCCCTCCTCTAATAAGGAGACAAAGAGTGGCAAAGAAGTGGCAAAGGAGCCCTGGTCACAGAACCAAGTGCACAAGACAGAGCACTGGGCTCCCTTGCCCACTGAGCAAGAAAGCTGAGTGTCTTCAGGCTTAGGCTTACATAAGGTAAAGTGGAGTACCTTTGGAACATTTATTGGCAGTGATAAAAGGGCAGAGGGAAAGTGGCAATATGACTGAAAGGCCAAGAGCCAGAAAAAAGTGTGTCCATGACCATGACTCAGAAGTGGCTCTCTTGATTAAAGAACTGTATCCCAAGCATTTCTTTAACCTGAATTGTAACCTGTTATCATCCCTAATTAATCTCAGAATTGTGAGCACCATTTGGGAGGTCCGTGTGGCCATCGAGCTGATTCATTAAGCCCAACGGAGATAGAGAGAGTCCCTTGGGACAGTGAGCTTGTGTGATGATTGGTAAAGAAGACTTGAGGATAAAGGTGTCTCTGACATTCATACAAACTGGCCTTTGGCTGATGAGTTTTTCTTTTTCTCCCTTGTGCACTTGAAGGAAGTCAGATGTTTTCCTGCTTTTAATAAAAAATATTCTTAAACTGTGAAAAGGAAGAAATAGCTCATTTCAAAATGCCCTTTGGAATTAAGGGTTGTGTAAAATTAATCACTATAATCATCCTTTAACTTTTTCTAAAGTCACTGCTGGTGGGGATTGCGAATCGGCTTTTCTGAACTGTTCCTACAGGAGAAAGGCAAGGTTTTCTCCCCCTGGAAAGAGCTATAGTCAAGAAACCCACAAGGGAAGTTCTACTTTGTCCTACAGGGTCACTATGAATCAGAATAGTGGTGAGTAACCAGTTCCTCTATTGTAGGTACTGCTGGTTCTTGATCTACACTTTTACCATTACTGCCCCACATTGTGTTCTGGGATTCTTACCTTTCAATGACTGCTACATCAAACCATACTCTAACAGAGAGATGTAGGGCATTTTCTACTTTGGTTGATTACAAACAAAATTCTAAAACATACGTAAACCCCCAAACTGGGAGATATTTGTGCTGACTTTGGAAAGATGAATAGAATTTTAAAGGATAGAAAGGAGGCAGAAGTGACAGCGTGTAGAGTAACTCAGGCTTGCTGGAGGGGGAGATTCAGAAGGGAAAGTCTAGCTGAAACCAGATGTTGACTTTGAACACAACCTTGGGCCTTGGGTTGAAGGAACAGAGCATACATACTCAAACAAATCACGTATCATTGTACTATTCACACTAATTGTGGACTAATTAAAAAATTATTTATTGCCATGTTGAATATTTGCAAACAAGAAGAAAATTTTATCTAATTGAAGATTTTGATTTGTCACTTATTTTAGCCTTTATTTTAACCAAAAGTTATTCAATGATAATTCCAAAAATAAAACATTTATGTTCTTTTTCTTACTTTCATGCAGCCCCCTTTATTGCCATCAAGTCAATGCTGATTCATTGCAACCCTATCAAACAGAATAGAACTGCCCCTATGGGATTCCCAGACTGTATCTCTTTCTGGGAGTAGACACCCTCACATTTCTCCAACAGAGCAGCTGGTGGTCTTGAAATGCTGACCCTGTGGTTAACAGCCCAGCTTGTAACCTGCCATGTCACCAAGCCTTCTACTCATGCATCATTTATTATAAATATTACAGACAAGAATCGTTGCTAGCATCATATTTCCAGAGCATCACCATAATCATAAAATATGTAATTTCTTAGATGCTTTTCTCCTGTGTTGAGTAGCATGAATACATTTTTGTTACTATTGCTACAAAATTTTCAGTGGCCAATAACACATTGAAGTCTTAATCAGCGTATTTATCATTTTCCCTAATCCCACCCCAGAAGTTAATTTTAGTGTTCTTGTTGTTGTCACTAGGTGCTGTCTGGTCAGTTCTGATTCCTCATGACCCCGTGTACAAGAGAACTAAACACTGCCTTGTTCTGTGCCATCCTCAGAATCACTGTTATGTTCAAGTCCATTGTTGCAGCCACTGTCGATCTAGCTCCTTGAGGACCATCCTCTTTTTCACAGACTCTCTCCCAAGAATAATGACCCTTAACAAGAACTGGTCTCTCTTGATAACATGTCCAAAGTAGGAAGTCTGGCTATTCTTTTTCTAAGGAACATTCTGGCTGTACTTCTTGGAAAAGAGATTTTGTTTGTACTTTTAATATTCTTTGCCAACACCATAATTCAAAAGCATCAATTCTGATGTACTCTTTCTTATTTGTGGCTTAATTGTCACATGCATATGAGGCTATTGAAAGCATGTTTGTTTGTTTGTTTACTTTCCTCTGGTCCTACTATCATATTCAGACTTCATTTGGGTTTCAGGAGGTTCTTTTGGTTATGTTGTCCTTCATCCAGTCCTGCCAGACCTCCTACACCCTCCTGGCCACTGATTTTGGATCACTTGTTGGAAAGTAAATAGAAATAGAGGAAAGAACTAGGAGGCAAAGGGCATTTATAGAGATCTAAATACAGGCATATACAGATGTAAATATATTTATATACAATGAGGGGAAAATAAATCTATGTACATATATTTATAGGTTTAGTATTAAGGAAACAGATGGACAGTGGGCCCCTGCTCAAGCACTCCCTCAACACAAGAACACTTTGTTCTAACAATTCGGCAGTCTGAGATGCTCACCTTCCTGACATGATTGCTGAAGACAACAGGCGCATAAGCAAATGTGGGTGAAGAAAGCTGATGGTGCCTGGCTATCAAAAGATATAGTGTCTGGGGTCTTAAAGGCTTGAAGGGAAACAAGCAGCCATCTAACTGAGAAACAACAAAGCCCACATGGAAGAAGCATACCAGCCTGTGTGATCATGAGGCATTGAAAGGATCAGGTATCAGGAATCAAAGAACAAAAAATCATAGCATTGTGAATGAGGGGGAGTGCAGAGTAGGAACCCAGGGCCCATCTGTGGGCAATTGGACATCCTTTTACTGAAGGATCATGGGAAGAAGACGAGCCAGTCAGGGTGCAGTGTAGCAATGATAAAACATATAATTTCCTCTAGTTCTTGAATGCTTCTTCCCATAACCTTATGATCCCAGTTCTAGCTTACAAATCCAGCTAGACTGGAGGATGTACACTGTTACAGGTAGGAACCAGAAACACAGGGAATCCAGGACAAATGAACCCTTCAGGACCAGTGGTGAGAATGGCAATACCAGGGGGTGGGGGGGAGGGAGTGAAGGGAAGGTGAGGGAGAAAGGGGGAACAGATTAAAAGGATCTACATGTAACCTCCTTCCTGGGGAATGCACAGTGGAGAAGTGGGTCAAAGGAGACGTTGGACAGTGTAAGATATGACAAAAGAATAATTTATAAATTATCAAGGGTTCATTGGGGAGGAGGGAGCAGTGGGGGAGGGAAAAAATGAGCGAATACCAGGGGCTCAAGTAGAAAGCAAATGTTTGAGAATGATGAGGCAACAAATGCACAAAAGTGCTTGACACAATGGATATATGTGTGGATTGTGATAAGAGTATAAGAGCTGTACAAGCCCCCAATAAAATGCTTTAATTAAAAAAAAAGAAAACAAATGGTTTGGTTTCCCTTTGGTAGGAGACTTCATTTTTAGCTGCAGTGGCTCTTGATTCATGGTGACTCCGTGCACAGTGGAGTACAACGTCGCCCGGTTCTGAGACATACTCGTGACCTTTGCCATTGATGTGCTTGCATTGACAACTCTTCACAAGTAGATTTCTGGACCTTTTTTGGGGGGTTACTGATCTTAATCTGGAAGTTCCATTAAAACCTGCTCAGAATCAATAACAGATGAGTGATGGCTGGCCTGAGATACATTGACAAGGAATAGAGCCCATAGCTCTCTCATAAAAGGCCATTTGTACAACTGAACCCCCAATGCCTCAGACTGAGGTCACCTGCTATGGAATGATCACTGCTTAAGTGTCCATGTCCTGAAGTTTTACTTAGACTTGATTCATACTCAGTTTCCCCATCCTCTTACCTTCTTCTGCATTCATTCTTTACGATGTCTGTGCATATCTGCCTTACTCACGTAATAGTAAATCCCTCAGAAACTTATGTATGGGTTTTAAAATTTGTCAACCCTCTACACTCCCGACCTCCCTAGGTCTATATAGTCCTTGACTTAGTTTGATTCTGAAGAAATGCAGCAATCTTACAATGTTAACAGATCAAAGACTTTTGTGCAATTGTGCTCTGTGCTGCTGGGATGCCAAACTTAAGGGAACTATGAACTATGTCCACAAAGATCATAGATGAGACTTCTTCTTCTTCTTTTTCTCCTCCCCCTCCTCCTCCTCCTCCCCCTCCCCCTCCTCCTTCCCCTTCCCCTTCTTCTTTTAAAAATCATTTTATTGGGGGCTCATACAACTCTTATCACAATCCATACATACATCCATTGTATGTCAAGCACATTTGTACATTTGTTGCCCTCATCATTCTCAAAACATTTTCTTTCTACTTAAGTCCTTGGTATAAGCTCCTCATTTTCCCCCTCCCTCCCTCTACCCCTCCCTCATGAATCCTTTATAATTTATAAATTATTGTTGTTTTGTCATGTCTTACACTGTCTGATGTCTCCCTCCCTTTACCCACTCTTCTGTTGTCCGTGCCCCAGGAAGGAGGTTATATGTAGATCCTTGTAATTGGTTCCCCCTTTCTACCCCAACTTCCTTCCACCCTCCTGGTATTGCCACTCTCACTGCTGGTCCTGAAAGGATCATATGCCCTGGATTCCCTGCGTTTCTGGCTCCTATTTATACCAGTGTACATCCTCTGGTCTAGCCAGATTTGTAAGGTAGAATTGGTATCATGATAGTAGGGGGGAGGATGGAGGGGGGAGGGAGAAAGCATTTAAGAATTAGAGAAAATTTGTATATTTCATCGTTGCTACACTGCACCCTGACTAGCTTGTCTCCTCCCCGCGACCCTTCTGTAAGCAATGTCCCATTACCTACAGATGGGCTTTGGGTCCCCAATCTGTACTCTCCCTCATTTACAGTGATATGATTTTTTTGATCTTTGATGCTTGAGACTCTTCTTTCAGATTGTCATTACCTTTCAGATTCCTAAATCCCAAATAGAATGATTCAATGGGATGAGCAGGCTTAAGACAAAATAACAGGAGAACTTGCAGTCTTGTCAAAACCAGGAACAGAAGAGAATCATTATTGAACTGAGTTTAAAGGAGGAAGGGAGTGGAGACATCTCCAGATGGCAGAGAGAATCTTGGCTGCCTGACAGAAACTGTGACCTTCAGAGGAGAAGCAGAGGCACTCATCAGCAATAGCTCAAGGAGGTAGCCAGAGGGACACATACGCTGACACTCACTCCACTCGTGACCCTTCAGCTGGTATCAGCTAACCAAACTAGAAGCAGACATCCAGGAGGCTTTTGATAGAGCCATTCAGCTCAGCTATTTGGAGCAAATGACAAGCTACTTGGAGCAAATCAACATCAGATGTTGTGGACCCTACATCTGGTGGTTGCAGTGCTCATGGGGAGCATGAGGTGGATGATGTGCTGGTGTCTGAACTTCTGCAGCCACTCTGCGATGGCCAGCACTTGCCCTGGAGGGGGCTCCCCAGTACTCCTCCCCTCCTGCCCTGTCTCTGGCCCAAGTCATGTTTCCACAAAGGAAAGGAAAGCTGGGTCTGATTCTATGTTATATGGAGGTGGTGGAGATCTACAAGAGGAGGAAGGACAAGGCCTAAACCCCAAATGGCCAGTAGAGACAAAATTTCAGAAAAAAAGAGAAAATATATTCCAACAACCCAAAGCACAAGCTTTTACCGAATTTTGAATTAGGGAACCAAAGGATTCTTAGGAGAAAAAGAAGAGCCTGGTAGCACAGTGAGATAAGCAAACCAAGAGATCAGCAACTTGAACCCACCCGTCCTCTGTGGGAGAGCCATGCGGCAGTCTGCTTCTATAAAGATTTATAGCCTTAGGAACTCGAGGGATCAATTTTACCCTGTCCTAGAGGGTCACTATGACTCAGAAGCAGCTCAATGGCAATCAGTATGGATTTTGTGTTGGTAGCAGATAAATGGAAAAATCCAGCCTTCCACTGTATACTTTGCTTTTTAACTCTGTTTCTTCTTGCCCTATTTTGCCCCCTTGAGCTCTTGCATCTTATGACGTACAGGCCAAGAGCACCAAGGGAGCTCAGATAGCTCCCCTTATTGGCAGGAATGATATCCTTTGGGTCCAGCTTCAATGGATCAGATATTACTTAAAAAGTACAAAGGCGTTACCTTTTGACTAAGAGAAAGGTGAGGGCAATTATCCCACGGCAGGAAATATTGCAAGGAAATGCAGACTTCTATGACATCAGTGGACAAGAAATATGCACCAGAATAACTTGGACTTTTGATCTCCGCCTGCTGACAAAGCTGAAAACCCAAAATAGCTTCTCTCAATGCCAGGCGTGACCTCTTTAATCCCTTAGCATCTTTCTTTTACTCAGGCCATGTTACTCAGATTGTGTACTTGAAGGTCAGTGGTGACAAATGACCTTTCAGTTAGCAAAGCCCAACGTCATTTAACAATCCCACCTTCATTCTTTCAGCAGCATTTGATGCCGTCAAGCACCGTGGCTCCTTCTGCCTCGTTGCAAGCAGTAAACAGCACTGTCCTGTGTGTGTTTTTAACTTCTTAGGATATTCCTTTTTACATCTCATTCACTGATTTTTTTTCACCTCATTACCCCATGAATATTCATGTGCACTCACTTTTTCTTGTTTCTCACCATTGGGGATGCCAACCATCCTGTTAACGAGAAGGACCCTGAAGTCTACAGGCCTAACTATAACTACTTTTTAATGACCAGGCCCTGCATCTTCAACTCTTTCTTTTAAAAATCATTTTATTTATTGGAGCCTCATACAACTCTTTTTAAAAAATTATTTTATTGGGGGCTCATACAACTCTTATCACAATCCATCCATCCATTGTGTCAAGCACATTTGTATATTTGTTGCCATCATCATTCTCAAAACATTTGCTTTCTACTTGAGCCCTTGGTATCAGCTCCTCATTTTGTTCTGTCCCTTCCCACCCACCTCCCTAGATAATGTATCAATTATTATATTGTCATGTCTTACCCTGACCAATGTCTCCCTTTACCCATTTTTCTGTTGTCCATCCCCCAGGGAGGGGATTTTATGTAGATCCTTGTGATCGGTTCCTCCTTTCTACCTCACCTTCCCTCTACCATCCCAGTATCACCACTCTCACCACAGGTTCTGAAGAGTTCATCTGTCCTGAATTCCCTGTGTTTCCAGCTCTTATCTGTACCAGTATACATTCTCTGGTCTAGCCGGATTTGTAAGATAGAATTGGTATCATGATAGTAGGATGGAGGAAGCATTAAAAAACTAGAGGAAAATTGTATGTTTCATCATTGCTACACTGTACCCTGATTGGATCATCTCCTCCACTTGACCCCCCTGTAAGGCTATGTTCAGGACTTTGGGTCTCCACTCCGCACTCCCCTAATTCACAATGATGTGATTTTTTGTTCTTTGATGCCTGATACCGGATCCTATCAACATCTCCTGATCACACAGGCTGATGTGCTTCTTCCATGTGGGCTTTGTTGCTTCTCAACTAGATGAGTGCTTGTTTATCTTCGAGCCTTTTAGACCCCAGATGCTATATCTTTTGATAGCCAGGCACCATCAACTTTCTGTGCCACATTTGCTTAAGCACCCATTTGTCTTCATCGATTGTATCAGGGAGGTGAGCACACAATGATATAATTTCTTTGATGCCTGATAACTGATCCCTTCAGCACCTCATGATCACGCAGGCTGGTGGCTTTGTTGTTTCTGAGCTAGATGGCTGCTTGTTTACTTTCAAGCCTTTAAGACTCCAGACGCTGTATCTTTTGATAGCCAGGCACCATCATCTTTCTTCACCACATTTGCTTATTCACCTGCTTTGTCATCAGCAGTTGTGTTGGGAAGGTGAGCATCATAGAATGCCAGTTTAGTAGAACAAAATATTCTTGTATTGAGGAAGTACTTGACTGGAGGCCCAATATCCATCTGCTACCTTAATACTAAACCTATAAATAAATGCACATAGATCTATTTCTACATCCTCATATATAAATATATTTACATATATACATGCCTGTATTAAACCTCTATAAATGCCCTTTGCCTCCTAATTGATTCTTTTACTTCCTTTTACTTTCCTCTTGTCCCACTATCATGCTCAGCCTTCATTTGGGTTTCAGTAATTCCTCTCGGTTACCTCACCCTTGATCAAGCCATACCAGGCCCCCTACACCTTCCTCACCACCGATTTTGAATCACTTGTTGTTCCCTTGTCCCTGAGTTTGTTAACACCACTTCTTTCCCCCCACCCCCTCTCCCACGTTCCCTTCAGGAACCATTGGTCTGTTGTTTTCTCCTCCATATTGCTATCCCACCTGCCTTATCTAGATAGACCTGCAGAGATAATAATATGCACACACAAAAAAGATAGAGTAAAACAAAGCGTCCTCAACTCTTTTCTGATACTTCCACCCAGTTGTCTCCATTGCGTCTTCTCTATGTCATGCTCAGCTCTATTCCTTTCCCAGCCTAGACAAAATCACCAGGGTTCGTGAGAAAGGAAAGCTGTGGCTGCAGCCTGGTGTTCCTACACCTAGTTTGTAATGACATCACCCACTCTCACGTTTGCTGGCACGGATTCAGTTTGCTTCATCTCCTTTATTCTTTTTGATATGCACCTCTTTGATTTGACTTCTTCCCCATTTTTCTTCCTTAGATACCTGGTTGTTGATCTCATGTTAAGATTGGCAACCTGATGCTTAGTTACTTGAATAATATTCCAATGGGTTCAACTCTTAGAACCATCCTAGTGGAAACATCTCTTTCCTTTAGCAAAACCCAGGTTTAATTAAGGTGTTTAAAACTGAGTTTATGATCTTGATCTCAAGTCCAATTTAGATCTGTATTTATGATTCTTTTCACAGCCTCATTATTTTGCCATTGTCTCCAGTGAAAAAAATATTTTTGCTCCTACAAAATATAAGCAGAAATCCAGACATGGATGGGGAGGAGTATTGTTCAGAAAGAAAAAAAGGAATATGATCATAGTAGGGGATGGCGAAAGCTCTGACTATAAGCTCAGCAAGTGTTTAACGAGTTATATAAAAAAATATTATTTTTATTTCATGAAGACCAAGATGAAAAAAACTGAAAATTCCCTGACATCCTGTCAATTATGACTCGTAGTGGCTCTGTAAGACTGGGTTGAGGGGCTTTGTTGGGTTCCTGGGGCTGTAAATCTTTGCAGGAACATCATTTTTCTGCTGAGGAACAATTAGTCTTGACTTGTGGACCTTGTAGAGAGCATCCCAGCTCATAACTCAAAAGCCACCAGGGCCCCACAGATGAACAAGAGTAGGGAAAACAACAACAACAAAAACAACAAATAGGGGCGAGTCAATGGGATGGTTTATTCTGAGGCTGACCTATTTCCAGGACAGATTCTTAGGGAGTGTGTTGAGTGTCTCACACAAAGGCAAGTCTTACATAGATTCTACTACCATTAATGTGAACAATGTGATCCATGATTAAGGTAAATGAGACCATGAAGCTTTCATAACTTGGCTGTTCTTATTTTTCAGAGATTTAATTGCTTGCCACTAGCAATTTCCATACAATATCAGTACTTGATTTTGCAGAATCTAAACTGTTGCAAGCCCACCACTACCTACTAGTTAATGCCATGTCCTGGAGACTCTGTAGGATGTAGAACTGTCCCCATACATTTAAAATCTTTACAGAAGCAGATTGCTTTTGGTTAGCACTTGAGCTTGTTAACCACTGCACCACAGGGTGGGGGGGGGGTGTCATCTTGTCTACAGCAGAACAGAAAAGAGAGAGGGAGGGAGGGAGGGAGGGGAGAGAGAGATAGAGAGAGAGAAGTAATTCCCACAAATAAATTTGAATTCCTTTTAGGATAGAACAGAGGTTCTAGACCAGAAAGGATTTTACTGTTGGTAGACAGAAAAGATGTTGCTGAACATTTTACAATGCACAGCATCTCCATCAGGCCAGTTGACCCTACCTCAGATGAGGATTCTAGTCTGGGGAACTTGTCACTTTCCAATAAGCAGAATGGAAACACCTTCATTCTCCCTCACAAAGCACAGAAGGCAAAAACGAATTCCACATCAGAAGTTTCACTCTTTACAGTTGAAGGACAAATAGATTCTGTGCCTGACCGCCAGCTGTCTCACAATGAACTGGGCCTAACATTTTCATAGCAATTCATCCTTGAAGAAAATTACAGATGTTTTATTTGGTGACAAAGAACGATAGAATTGTAATCGGTTAGACCTTTAAAATGTCCTTTAATATAATCTGGATGCTATTTTCCTCTTCCTTCTTACCTTCATCTGTATCTTGTCACAAAGGAAAAGAAAGAAAAGCGAATAAAGTTCAAAGTTCAGAAACTGGGGCAGACCTATGAGCC
Organism: Tenrec ecaudatus; assembly: GCF_050624435.1. Classification (NCBI taxonomy): domain Eukaryota; kingdom Metazoa; phylum Chordata; class Mammalia; order Afrosoricida; family Tenrecidae; genus Tenrec; species Tenrec ecaudatus. The sequence goes on along the minus strand of NC_134533.1, from coordinate 180,431,053 downwards.
TTCATTGACATCAGTATATTTATCCCATCTGCTCGAGATGAACTTGGACCTCTGTACCCGAGGCAGGAAAGGAGCCAATTGGTGGAGAAAAAATTCTTCTCTTGTTGAAACTAGACACCAACCCAGGGTCAACCAATGCTGAGAATACCTTGTGTCACCTGTTTTCAGTTCACCAACGTGAGTCCTGAGAGAGGATATGGCGGTCATTCTGCCGTTCTGTCTCTGGAATCCAGTAGAACCCAGGGAAAGTCCTGACAGGTAGAGGTTGTGGATGCCCACAGGCTTTGATTGTGGTGGCAATCAAGGAGCTTCTTACCACAGGCTCCATTTTTCTTCTCACAGCAATGGCATTGCTGTCAATGGGCTGTGGCTAAATATTACAACGAATAAAGAAAACTGTTCTAGTCCTGAATGGAGAAGGAGTATGTAGACTAATACGGTATATTATATTTTTCTAGGAAGAAATTCACATTTCAGATTCAAATATTTAAACATTTTCTATTAGAGTTTAAAGAGACTTTTAGATTTCTTGAGTGGGAGCCAGTTCTCTATCCACATGACTAACTGTCTGAAGACTAAAATGTTTTTGTCATTTTTTCCTACTATATGACAAAATGAGGGGGGTACATCAAACCCCTTCAGCTACACAAGGGGGCAGGGGATGCCACTCCACATCTGCTGAAGGGCAAAGCTTATGAGGCAGAGGGCAGCTATACCTCTACCTTGCTATCTTCTTTACGCTGGTCCATCGCCAAATGTCCCCCCCCCCCCCTCTGCACAATATTTCTCTGTTGGGTTCAAGGAAGCACAAAACATATATGTATGGGGATTATTAAGGAACTTAACAGGATACCACATGTCAGTATCATTAATCATTTAGGAACCATGCCTTTCCTAGGCAGCAACCCTTCTCAGTCAGGTTGGCAGTGAGGTCTCTCTCTGGTCCTCGGTCTCTCAGCCATGCTACTCCTTGCCCTCTGCCTTGCTTGGGAAAATGTGGCAAAGCTGGGAGATTTGGTGCTCTGGCTCATGGTCTTAGTGCTGCTGTTTTGGGTGCCTCTGTGGCTGCTGCCACGTCGCACAGAATTTGTACATGCGCTTTGCTTGTGTCTCTTCTTTCTTGCTGGCTCACGGTTCTCTCTTCCTGCGTCTGAGATAGCTCACTTTATACTCATGGTAAACCCATGATTTAGAGGCCGCTACACCCTTTTTACATTCTTCCAGGTATTGGTGGGAACTACAAAGAGGACGGCTAGAAGAGTCACAAGTAACTTCACATCACCGCACTCTGCTTCTTGATAAGAGGCTTTCACATATGCATTTGCTTTAGGATCTATTCACTTATATCAAATCCACACATACTTAAAATCTATATATGTATATATATAAATAAAAAAGCACACACAAGCATATGAAAGGGTTTCAAAAATTTGTAGAAAATGGGATTGAATGGTAATGGAATTTTTTGCACGGCATATTTGATGTCCCACCCACACTTGCTGAATATATATAGTTCTTTTGTTTTAGGGCCCTGTGCCCCCCAGAAGGTATCCAACCTCCTGCCATACACTGGGGGAAGGATACCATGAGCTATAATGGTGTGGTTCAACTCTTCTGGAAGTACTTAAAAGACAACCAGAGAGAGTTCCACTTTTAGTCATTGTGGAAAAACTGATTCTGAACTTGTCTCCCACCATAAATAAGTCGAAAGCTGGAGTAGAAAATGAAACACCTGTTGTTGGTTTTTTTAGTTATTGGGAGGACCTTTGTCTCTGAAACAAGGGAAAGAAGCATAGGAGACGTACATGGTTCATGTTGGCTCTATTCCTAGCGGGACTTTCTGCATCATGGTACAGTGAAGGGGAAACTCAAATAAAGCGTGGAGGTCTCATTGAATTGAGGAAGCAGAAACCAGACCACAAGAATTAGAGGAAACAGGCAGTTAGAATTTGTGGGCAAATATCAAAGAAGTTTGGGCTAGCAAAAAAGAGTTCTAGAAGATGTGTCTTTGGCTCAATATATTGTTCATGCATGGAGTGACACTCTACAAGATAGCGCTAAGAAGGAGAGACCTGTCAACTGCGTCCTCTCCAGCTCTCATTCAGGCTTATGGGATGTTTGAATTCCAAACAACCAAGATGGAAAGGCCTCACTGATCATCTGAAGCATGGTTTAAACACAGGACAGGTGTGCATCAAAGTTGAATAACTTTACCATATCATTTAATCTGTATGTTAAGTAAATAATCTGAGAAGCTGGATGATATGAGGGAAAATGTAGCATCAGGATTGGAAAAGGGCTTATTAGCAACCTCTGATAAGCAGATAACACAATCTTGCTTTCTTGCTGTGCGAAGGATTTGAAACACTCACTGAAGAAAGTGAAGGACTACAGACTTCAACATGGATTACAACTCAATGTAAGGAAAGCCCAGATTCTCACAAATGGACCCACAGACAATATCATGCGAAGTGGAGGAAAGACGGATTTTGTTAAGGATTTCATTTTACTTCAATTTACAATCCATGCTCATAGAAACAACAGTAAAGAAATGAAATAACATATTCTACTGGGTAAATCTGGGTAAAAGGAAATAACATATTATACTGTGTAAATCTGCTGTACATTGATCATTTTAATGTGTCGGAGAGCAAGGATGTCACCTGAGCACTAAGGCTCCCACGGCGCAAGTCGTGGTATTTTCAGTTGTCTCGTATGTAGGTGGCCTGTCCAGGAGATGGATTGACACAGACAGGGCTGTCACAATGTGCTTAAGCAAGAGGACAATTGTGAGGCTGCCACAGGATGGGCTGTGGTTTGTTTGGTTGTGCGTAGGGTCACCGAGAGCCAGGTCTGACTCTGTGACACCTAACAACAACAATAACAACAGCAGATGCATGTGAAAGTTGGACAAGGAATAAGGAAGATCAAAGGAGGATAGATGAGTTTGAATGATGGGGCTGGTGAAGATCATTGAAAGTTCCATGGACCGACAGAAGAACAAACACACCTATCTTGGAAGAGGTATAGTCAGAGTGCTTCCTGGATGCGAAGTTTCACGTCCTTTGGACATGTGATCAAGAGAGGCCTATACCTGTAAAAAGACATCACCTTTGGTGAAGTAGAAGGGCAGTGACAAAGAGGAAGTCCCTCAATGAAATAGAATCCCAGAGTGCTATAACAAGAGGCTCAAACATCACAATTACGAGTTTGGTACAGGAACCCGTAGTGTTTTGCTCCGTGTTCCATTGGGTTGGTGTTCGTTGGAATCAACTTGATGCCACTCACAACAACACCCCTACCAGAAGTGTACAGTCTAACAGCTTGTAAAAACAACTCCTTGAACAAAACATACCTTAGGGTTTTAAAGGACTTAAAATAAAATAAAACTACTAGATTTTTTGCTTTGTTTTGATTTTAAAGGAGATAGAAAATCATTTGAGTCTCCATCCTTCCATCTCAGTTCAGATTTACTTGTAGGTGTTTTATCTGCCTGTCACACCAAAACTCAACACTTGTAAAATGAATATAACAAAGACCAGACACTCAATAACATTTACAATATCTGGCATTCAATTTTAAAAATCTACTAGAAAATGAGAATGTGAGCCATGACCAGGAAGACTGGGTTGGGATCACCCCAAGCAGCCCCCTTTCAGAGAAGTGTCATCATTTGACGGGTATAGCAGATCTGTAGGATCCCCCATTCACAGTACTAGTCTCTATTTGATCAAACTCAGAACTCTCTCTCTATATATAGAAAGTCTAATCCGCAAGGCATTTGTCAAAACAATCAGCAGCAGTTGTTTAACACCCTAGTTTCCTGGGGTGACAATAATAATAAGCTAACAAAGCACTTAAACAGTATAAATTGAAAAATAAAATATTTATAGAGACCCGTGAAAAGCTCTGATATGTCCCTGGGATTCTAGAAGATCACGTGCATGGAGAGATCTGTGTACATACCCAAGAAGACCTGCAGTCCGAATCTCTAAGTTCTACAAAAGCAGAGGGTGAAGGCTAAGGTGTTATTGTAAATATCCATACTATCCCAATAAACACTGCAAAGGCTCGGGGCTACTTACTGACTTGTGGAATTAAGGATATCTCTTTCTACTCAACAGATGACCATTCCAAAGCCAAACAGACTTTCAGTAACCACACATGCCCCAAAATTCTTCACGAGATTATTTCTGAAAAGTCACCGATTAAGCAGAAGCAACAAGTAGCACAAACAATCTACATATTATTTAAATGTTCTTCAATTTTTAAAAAATGCTTGGCTGGTGCCAAAGAAATCCGAGTTCCATTCCTTGCCTTTCCATTTAACCTGCGGCATACCCATGATAAATTTAAAATAAACACATACAAATAGACAGGAAAATATCATCCAGACAGAGGAGTGAAAGTTTCAATAAAAACTATCCCTCAGGTAGGCTAGACTTCAGATTTACTAGACAAACATTTTAAACTAGCTATAATACACATGATCAAATAATTAAATCTTGTTTACAGAACAAAACGAGATCATGAGAAGAATACTTCTTCAGATGGGGGATAGCAATAGGGAGATGCATTTATTTTAAAATAACTACAGACATTTTGAAATTAAAAATTTTAATAATGAAACTGAAAAATCCACCACATAGTTTCAACAGCAAACTGGGCAAGGCAGAACACAGAAGAAAACCTTGAAGCAGGCCGACTGACATTCTCTCTGGATTTGTTTTTTAAAATATGTTCTTTAGTTTCTACCCTTGAGAGTATACACAGCAACATGTTCACATATTCGACAGCTTCTACATGTACAATTTAGTGGCATTAATTGCATTCTTTTGTTGTAGAATTGTCCTTTTTCTGAGTTGCCCTTCCCTCACTCACACGAATTCACTGCCCTTCAGTTCCCTACCTAATCTTTCAAATTTCTGTTGTCAATATGATTCCATATAGACAGGTATAAATGAGTATAATATTCAAGGCAATACTTTTTAATTAGCTGAACTGAACTATTTTTTTTTTGGTTTTAAGATTTCAGGACGCATTTTTTTTTATTAAGACTTAAAGATTATCTTAGGACAATAATTTCAAGGATTTACCCAACTGTCATGACTCCAGGAAATCTGGGATTTAGGATAATTTAAAAGTTCTGTTCTGCACTCTCCCTCCTTGGATCAGGATTCTTCTATAAAATCTTTGAGCTTGGTGAGTGTTGTTCTTCTGCCCATACTGAGTCGGCGAGGATCTTTTGTAAGGCTGGGTTTGTTGTAACATTTTTTGAGTTTTTCCTTGTCTGGGAAGACTTTTACTTCTCCATCAATCTTGATCGATAATTTGGCTGGGTAGAGTATTCTTGGATTTGCGTTGTTTTCCTTCAATTTTTGGAATATGTTACTCCACTCTCTCCTTTTTTTCATAGTTTCTGCTGATAGGTCTGAGCATATCCTTATGTGGAAACCTTTATATGTGATTGCTTGTTTTTCCCTAGCTGCTCTCATGATTTTCTCCTTTTCCTCAAAGTTGGCAGTTATTCATGCAGATGATCGATTGTCCAGTCTACATTCTATTCCTGACTCCTTTCTGAGGCTGTTGTGCTATACAAGCTGAGTGAATGCGTAGTGCCTGGGATCTGTATTTTAAAGCAATTTTTCTGTTCCTCCAATAGAAATGTGACCAACTCTATTATCTCTCTTATTCTACACATAACAGAGGAATTCACAACTTGAACTAGGGTAATGTTTGGGCTGATAACATGGAAATGCAACTGTAGTATACCTGTGAACATCCCTGAAATTATCCATTCTAATTTCATAAAAAATACATCAGAAATTTACACAGGTCTCCTCAGCTTTTAATAACTCGGGATTGTTTCTCTTAAAATATTTTATTTGTAAACATCTAAATATTTTATTCTACAAACGAATGAATTTTTTCATTGTTAGCTTATGGAAGGCTGCATATAACATGCAGCAGGGGAATCGTATTCTTTGGGATTGATGTCTACAATTGGGGGCAGCCGTAATTATACCATGAGTCTTTATCTGGAAGGGGACCAGGAGGTGTCTGACCTAGTTCACAGGAGCCACACTATGCATTGTGAAACAGGATTGGTAAGGGAGAATATAGAAACCCAGAAAGCTTCATTTGCAAAAACCGATCGCTGTGGGTCATGGTTTGCCTATGTAATATGTATCATTGCATTACAGTATCATGCATCTTCAGTATTGGTAGTTCAATGGTAGAATACTCACGATCAGTGTGCGAGAGCCGGGTTTGGTTCCCAGTTCACGCACCTCTGTGGGTGAGGATTTGTGTGTTGCCGTGATGTGAAGCAGATGGCAAGAAAGCTCGCGGTTGGAGATGAGATGAAAATTCTGGTGATTTACTTCTGACGTCAACTAGCAGGACTGTGAATCACAAAGGCCTGGCAGACAAACCGTCCTGGGGATGGCTCAGGATCTGCCGGCTCTTGGCTTGATTTTGCTCATGGTCTCCATGCGTTACCGACCCCGCAGCGTCTCCAAACAGCTGTCTTAGTTATGGAGGAAGTTTGCACGCCTTTCGATTTCCCAAGGAGCCCTGGTTGTGTTGTGGTCTATGTTGTTAGCTGATGACCACGGATTCAGCAGTTTGAACCCACCCATCACTCCTTGGGAAAAAGACGAGGCTGTGTGCGCCTATAAAGATGTAAACCTCGCAGATACCCACAGGAGCAGTTCTACTCTTAAAATGTATTCGATGGCTTTGAGTGATTTTGGTTTGCTCTGGGATGAGTGCCATCCATTGTAAATTCTTTGGCTGGTGCTAGTTCATTTTTTAACCGTATTTATTTTTCTGAGCAAACAATAAAAAGCAAACTCCATGGCTCATTACTGACATAATAGATATTGCCTGCTTTTGGCAGGCACCATTTGTGAGATCAATATCATGCTATATGATTAGTAAAACTGTGTCTCAGATGAGGTCATGTTTCTTGCCTTCTGTATCTCCACGCTTCCTCTTCTCGCCCTTCTCTGTCCTCTTTGCCACAGAACTCATAGTATATTCCAAATAAAGAAAAAGCAATCGATGGCACTGGAAAAACTATTAATCATAACGTGTAGCTCAAGAACTACCTGAGAATTAGGTAAGTAGACATTTCCAAGTGGCATTTAAACTTATTACTTTCATATATCTGAATGTGGCTCTGGGGGAAAATGACAAGCGTTAGGCCCAAATATTTTCTCTTCAGCCTCTGCACCCTGGAGCAGGGAGGCAAATGGCCTTGCTCGCATGCAGACAGCTTTGGAAAGTGGATTAGCGCAGAAGCAGTTGGGTTTAAACTTAGCACCCTCTCATATGCTCTGCCTTACTATCCATTTAAATGGATTCTAATTTTTAGTATTTTCTGTTTTCTTTTCAGTTGATCTGTTTTACGTTGTTATTCTTGATTGTGTTGCATGTTCGTTTTTTATTGTATACCTCTATGTGAAATGCAGGGAAAGTAAAGCTACAGAGACACTAACTGGATTCATGGGTCATTGGGTGTGTGGCAAGGGAGGCTGGGGGAGAAATGGGGAGCTAATGACAATGTGTACAAGAATGAAGAATATGTTGCAAAACGAATGGTGGTGATGACTGTACAACTCTTCTTGATGTTGAATTGTATGACATGTGAATTATATAACAATAAACCTGTTGGGGGAAGAGAATACAGTTGTGATGCATGCTTAAAAATGCATATTTACAAAGAAATCAAATCCAAGAGGTTACTTTTGTTTTTCCTCCCAATCTGCCATAATGAGCTTTACTCTTATAGAAGTGTTTTTGAGTCCATGCATGAATCTTGTTTATGGATGCTTCGTTTAGCTTTTCCATCCCTGGTAGTAAATCCCATTGGCAGGCACCCAAGATTCACCCAACTCACAGGAAATCAGTCTGTAATGCATTATGTTACACTGAATGCTGTTGGTTCTTGGGATCTGTGGTTATAGAAAAATTCTCCATGAAATGTTAACAATGAAAAAGAAGTCGTTTTTGAAAATTAAAATGTGAGAGACAAAATGACCCACTGGAAGAACACAGAATTTGGATTCAGATAACCTCATCTGCACTTTGGAAAAGTTACTTAATCTCTTTCAGCCTCATCTATACAATGGGAGCCCACTTACGTACCTTATAGTGCTGTTCTGATTCTTAAACGAGATCAATGATGCCAGAAATGTAGAGGCTTCTCACATAGTAATTGTTGATACTATTCTTTAAATCAGGAGATGGTTTGAGTCAGGTAGGTGATGCCTATCTTGATAGGTTAGGTACCTATAACTTGACTGAGTGAATTAATAACACCTACAAGAAGAAAAGGAAGGGAAGGAAAGCTAAAAGAGAAAATTTCACATATAAGAAAGCAGACATGGGAGAGGGAAGGTGGGGCCGGGGGCCGGGAAGGAAGTGGTGTTAACAAACCCAGGGACAAGGGAACAACAAGTGATCCAAATTGGTGGTGAAGAGGGCATAGGGGGCCTGGTAGAGCATGGTCAAGGTTAATGTAACCAAGAGGAATCACTGTAACCCAAAGGAAGGCTGAGCATGATAGTGGGTCAAGAGGAAAGTCAAAGGAAATAGAGGAAAGAGCTAGGAGGCAAAGGACATTTACAGAGGTCTAAATAAAGGCATGTACATATGTAAATATATTTATATATGAGGATGAGGAAATAGACTTATGCACCGATATTTATAGGTTTAGTATTAAGGTAGTAGATGGATATTGGGCCTCAACTCAAGTACTCTCTCAATGCAAGAATATTTTGTTCTATTAAACTGGTATTCTATGGTGCTCACCTTCTCGACATGATTGCTGAAGACAAAGTGGGTGCATAAGCAAATGTGGTGAAGAAAGCTGATGGAGTCCGGCTATCAAAAGATATAGCATCTGGGGTCTTCAAGACTTGAAGGTAAACAAGCAGCCATCTAGCTCAGAAGCAACAAAGCACTCATGGAAAAAGCATACCAGCTGGTGTGATTATGAGGTGTCAAAGGGATCAGGTATCAGGCAGCAAAGAACTAAAAATCATATCATTGTTTGCTCACCTTCCTGATAACGATCGCTGAAGCAAAGCAAGTGCATAAGCAAATGTGCTGAAGAAAGCTGATGGTGCCTAGCTATCTAAAAATAGAGCATCTAGGGTCTTGAAGGCTTGTAGGTAAACAAATGGCCATCTAGCTCAGAAACAACAAAGCCCACATGGAAGAAGCACACCAGATGGTGTGATTATGAGGTGTCGAAGGGATCAGGTATCAGGCAGCAAAGAACAAAAAATCATATCATTGTGAATGAAGGGGAGTGTGGAGTGGGGACACAAAACCCATCTGTAGGCACCTGGATACCCCCTTACAGAAGGGTCACGGTGAAGAAATGAGCCAGTCAAGGTGCAGTGTAGCACTTTTGAAACATACAACTTTCCTCTAGTTCTTAATGCTTCCTCCCGCACCCTCACCCCCACTATCATGATCCCAGTCCTACCTTACAAATCCAGCTAGACCAGAGGATGCACACTGGTACAGATAGAAACTGGAAACACAGGGAATACAGGACAGATGAACCCTTCAGGACCAGTAGAGAGAGTGGCGATATGGGGAGGGCGCAGGGAGGGTGGGGTGGAAAGGGGGAACCAATTACAAGGATCTACCTATATCCTCCTTCCTGGGAGATGGACAACAGAAAAGTAGGTGAAGGGAGACATCAGACAGTGTAAAATATGACAAAATAATAACAATTTATAAATTATCAAGGGTTCATGAGGGAGGGGTGAGGGGAAAATATACAGAGCTGATACCAAGGGCTTACATAGAAAGCAAATGTTTTGAGAATGATGAGGGCAACAATTGTACAAATGTGCTTGACACATTGATGTATGTATGGATTGTGATAAGAGTTGTATGAGTCCTCAATAAAATGTTTAAATGAACAGCAGATATGAACATGAGGCCCAGAAGGGAAAACAAAGCAAAATATACAGATATTGAAATAGGCTGTCATTCTTTGTCAAAAGGGGAAAAGAACCCTTAACCAGACTCATGTGTTTCTGATATCCAAAATCAGTTGGATACATTAAGGTAAACTGACAAAGTCATTAATGTGACATTTCACCTATTGCCTCAGCCTTGGCTGCACATCATAATCACCTGGGGACTTATTATTTACTTTTAATGATTGATTCCTGGGCCTCATCCCACCCTGACTCCCCAACCCCTAGAAAATTTAAGCTGATTGTTCTGTAGTAGGCTTGTTGAGCTCATTCAAATTCATGGCAATCCCATGTGTACAGAGTAGAACCTCTCTGTATGGGTCTCACGCCTGGGACTTTTCCAAAGTAAATGGCCAGGTCTGGCCTACGAGTTGCCTCTGGGTGTGTTTGAACTGCCAACTTTTCAGTTAGTAATTGGGCCACTGCAGTGACTCCTGCAGTGGGCTTATGCATTGGTATTTCATAAAGTATACTCCAGGTAGTAGTTGGAGTTGCAATTTTATGCTTATTAGTCATCCTTCTGATTGCTATTTAAGCTTTGTCCACACCTGAGACTGGTATCCCTCATGATGAATCACTGATGTGACTTCTGACTATAACTTGGTTCCCATAAAGGCTGACAAGAGAAAGAATATGTCTCAATCATGCATGCCAGATGAATGTGACTAGTCTTGTGACTGTCACAATTTTCACTGTAAGTTAATAAAGTAACATTATGGGACTCTAGCGTAGTCTCCCATACCAGACTTCACATAAATCATCTTCTTGGGATGGGATTAACCTAATAATAAAATTTCATGTCTCCATTGTTCTTACCAGTCCTTTTCCCCTTCTTTCATCTTTTGTTCCATCCTGAACTACTTATTCCCAAATCCAGTAGGTTCAAACAAGCATGATTGACATCCTTTCATGTGGGGAGCCACATTAGCCTAGAAGGGGCTATTGGAACCCAATCATGGAAAAGAGAGCATTCACCCAAAGGGAAACTGGGGTGATGACTTGGCATAGGGAGGGGGACAGTGTCAAGGGCCAACCAGAGTGAAGAGTAATTCATCTTTGTGTGTGTGTGTGTGTGTGTGTTTATTGGGAGAGAAATGATCATTGTGACTCAACACTAAGTGTTAGAGCCAAATGAGTTGAAGAGGGTATTCATATGGTTGAGAATAGTTTCACCATACACGGGTGGTCTGGTGTAGTATGGTTTAACAAAGTAGTGAAAATTTTACCTAAAAATCATAAAGGGAATTTATATATCCACTTGTAAAGTGATCAGTGTGGCATGTATCCCCTTTGAAAGTAATGGGAATTTGTTTATGAAATGTAATAATACTAACTATAATCGATATTGCTTTGGTGGTGATAATGGTTCTGTTAGATTCAGATGGTAACGGTAGGTGTCAACTTATGAGCCAATTGTGATTCTGCCCTCTAGGAAATCTGAGGGATGCTTCAGCAACTCAGGCAGAATTAACAATTCAATCAATTTTCTGATAGAAAAAGAGTACAGAGTGTTGATATGGCCTTTATTTTTAGTTCTAATAATAGCTGTTCTGCAAATGTTTTTCCTTGCATCACTGCCTCGATTCATGAAGTGAGAAACATCTATTTATTTCATCAGCTTTTTATTAAAGACTAACAATGTCACAGATACTATGTTAAACAACTGTAATGCAGAGGAAAAGACCAAATTCCTTGAATCTTCTTTGGGTTTTCCCTGAAATATGACCTAAGGAAATAGCTTGGATACAGGCCATATCTGGGAGGTGATTCCAGGAAGCACAAGTAGATGATTGGCAAACTGAGACAAAAATCTATTAGAAACCCCATGCGTGTTTTTATGACTGAGCTTTTATCACTGTGTCAAATCAAGACACGTGGAAGAATCATGGAGAGCATGCCTGAGAATGCTCAATTGGGACAGGAGAGAAGAAGGGGACATATGGTCCTTTCCACACTTGACCACAGCAACAGTGGACCTAACCCATGCTCTTCTTACAATATGATCCTAAGACTTCTTCATTCAAGAGATTGAGTCTATGTGCCCTCTCCTTGGGTAAAGATGAAGAGAGGCTTTGGTGGAAGTGGTGCCATGTGACTTCAGAGGGAAGGAGTAAAAAGGGCAGTACGACTCCCTCCTTGTTCATCTTAGCTGCTGACCCTTAGAAGTTGACCTCCATGCTGTGTAGCAGCCCAAATTAATCCTCCCAAGAAACTGCTTGAAGGTGACACAAGCTGGTGTTCCAAACATCAGGCCTAGCTAAGATTCCAGCTCCCGCCCGCAGTGACCATCAGACAGACGAGCAAGGAAGCCTTCCCTTGATTCTCCCTCAGTCCACAAACACTTCCAGGCTTGCCAGCTGAGGTTCCCAGACATCTTGGTGCAGAGAGAAGCTGTCCTGCCAGTGATCTTTCCAAATTCTTAGATCCTGGGATCTAAGACGATGTTAGTTGAGTAACTCTTACTTCAGAGTGGCTTGTTACAGACTGTAGGGAGCCGGACACTGCAGCACTAGCTACTGACATCCAGCCCGCCTTGGCTGTAAAGCATTAAATCCTCATTGTACTTTTGGATGGTTGAGCAAACGCATACCCCCCTTAAAAAGCCCTCAAGCAGAGAAAGTAAAACCCAGCGCTATCCAGGGGATCTGCCTGACAACGACCTTATGTAGGGCTTCTGAGGTTTTGTAAATCTTTACAGGAGCAGACAGCCTCATCTTTTTCCTTCTAAGCAGTGCAGCACAGAGATAGATATGCATCGTGGGAACCTACCTGGGATAATATATCTAACCCTGGAAGCTATAGGTAAACTCTGAGGTGGACTGAAGGCCTAGGGGCAGAAAAACACAAGAATCCTCTCTAGTCAATTGCCCATCTTACTGGTGAGCTCAAGATACAAAATGACAAGCTAGAATTTGCTTAAATACAATGATAAAGTGGTACCAGGTGGCCTGGGAGTTCAAAGAAGAATCTCCTACCCAGCCCTTGAGGAATGAGAAGTGGTCCTTGCCAGGAGGACCATGACAGCAGTGCTTTTCCTTTCAGAGGACCAGGGTTTAGGGGAGGAGAAATCAATACCTTCTGCCATAGGGCTACACTGTTTGTGGAAAATCATAGTTTACAAAGATATCAGTATTTAGAATTGCATCTTCTTGGTCATACAATGGAAACTATTGTGGTAACTAGGTAACATCCAGTTTCCTCACATAGGGGACCTATCTTTATGCACAAAAGAATAAAACAATCTAGTCACTCTCCATTCTCATGGTGGTTGTTACAATTGAGGCCGTCATAACAGCCACTGTGTCAATTCATCTCATTGAGAGCCTTCCTCTTTTGTTGGCTCACCCTCCTCTTCATGAAGTATGTCCGATTTTCAGTTACTGGTCCCTCTTGATAAAATGTCCACAGTACGCTATGTGAAGTCTCCTGACTCTCACTTTTTACGAGCATTTTGCCTGATTTCAATATTCTCTCCCAACACCTTACTTCAAGTGTGTTCATTTTTCTTCAATCTTCTTAACTCCTTGTCCAACTTTCCCATGCAGATGAGGCCACTGAAAAATACCATGGCTTGGGTCAGGTACCCCTTAGTTCTCAAAATGACATCTTGGTTCTTTAGCACTTTAAAGAGGTCTTGTGCAGTAAATGTACCCAGTGTAATACATCCTTTGTTTTTGTTTTGTTTTACTGCTGTTTCCATGAACACTGATGGTGGATCCAAGTGAAATAAAATCCTTTACAACTTCAATCATTTCTCCACTTATCATTAGGTTACCTACTGGTCTAGTTGTGAGGATTTAAAAACAAAACAAAACAAAAAACCACACTGAATTACAATCCACCCTGAAGCTTGCAGTCCTCGATGTTATTAGCAAGTGCTTCAAGGCCTACTTCATCAACTCCGGATGGGTTAGCTGCATACCGGAAGTTACATATAAGCCTCCTCCAAGCCTGATGTCACCTTCTTCTCCACAGAGTCCAGCTTCTTGAGTTATTTTCTCAGTCTACAGATTCACAATTATGGTGAAGGGATCCAATCTTGATATGCATCTTTCCTGCCTTTAGACCAGGTAGTAGTCTTGTGTTTTGTCAAATGTATGCCTCGTGGTTCATGTACTGGCTCCACATGAGCACTATTCGGTGTTTTGGGATTCTCATTCTTTACGATGCTAGTCATACTGTGTAATGATCCACATGGTTGAATGTCATTTCACAGTCAGTAAAACACAAATGCCTTTCTGGTATTCTGTGCTTTTAGATAAGGTCCACCTGATATCAAATCCTTTTCTGAATCTGGCTTGGATTTCTGGTAGCCCGCTGTGGATTACTCCTGGAACTATTTTTTAAAATGAGTTTGGAGGAAACTTTACTTGCATGTGATATTAATGGTGTTGTTTGATAATTTCCACATTCTGATGGGCACAGATCTCTTTCAGTCAGTTGACCAGGTAGCTGTCCTCCAGCTTTCCTGGCACAAAGAGTGAGTGCTTCTGATAGATGGAGTGAAAGAGGTATCTTGCTGTTACGTCAGTACTGGAAATGTAATATAGTTTGGGATTTAGTCTGTTGAAAATTAGTTTGCTAAAATGGAGTCATGATGTAATAACCCCCTCACTTGACCTAGAAAATAAAATTTAAAAATTCACTTGAAATCTAATCAGCAAGGATGCGCTTATTCAGGAAATAGAAAGCAGGGTCATGTAGATAAATATGGAACCTGAATGGGGTTGCAGTCTGTCAGCCCTTGAAGTAATGAAGATATCAGCCAATGGCCTGATAATCCCTTGGACAGATGTAGACCTTTTCTTATGAACTTTGCTCCCTTTATTCCATCCTCTGAGCATCCTAAAATTTGTTAATTATCTTCTGGGCCTGTTGCAAAACTTGTTAATGATTTCCCTCTCCCCAAGTGTCACAAAGGCTGGGGCCTACAACTTGTAGGATTTTCACTTAATCTTGAAACAGTGTGGAGGTAGAACCCTTACTACTTCCTTCTGTCAGTGATTGTAGGAATAAACCTAGAATTTCGTGAATCAAATTGGTCTCTCCTTGGGGATTTACAGTTGTTAGCATCCTGGACCCCTAGTCTGCTGGCAGAACTTTAGTATGTTATCAGCTTGTTGAAATATTTTAATTGGTGTTCTATCAATTCCCATAGCCTTGTGTCACATGAATATCTTCAGTGCAGCTTGGACCACTTCCTTCCATACTGTCAGTTCTTAATCACATGCTCTTGAAATGTTTCAATGTCATCCAGTTCTTTTTGGTAGCCCTATCTGGTAAGAGTTAGACTGCCAACTGTTTAGATGGCAAATCCCAGCCTTTCTTGGGGAGACACATTCCAGGGGTCCTCAAACTACAGCCCACAGGTCACATGTGGCCTGCCAAGGACACTTATCTGGCCGGCTGGGTGTTTTTGCTCCGTTTTGTTTTTTACTTCAAAATAAGATATGTGCAGTGTGCATAGGAATTTGTTCATAGTTTTTTTTTTTAAAAACTATAGTCCGGCCCTAAAACTAAAAACTATAGTCCGGCCCTCCAACGTTTCTGAGGGACGGTGAACTGGCCCCCTGTTTAAAAAGTTTGAGGCTATGTGATAATGATTTATAGCCTTGGGAACTCTATATATGGCTACCATGAATTGGCATAGACTTGTCAGTAGGTTATTGATTTGTTTTTGTAAATCTTGATAGTTTATAATTAAGCAAATGGTGGCAGCTGACTTCTTTTTATAAGAAAATATCTCAATCTGCACATAATTGATTTAATAATCTGTACATCCTTAAGGTAGATTAGAGTGCTCTTGATTTTTTTATGCCTCAGTAAAAAGAATGTGGTCTTGCATACTGCTATTCTGTATGCTTAAATTTACTTCAGAGAATATTTGCTTTTCCCCCCAAAATATGAGTGTGGGGAAGAGAAAATAGGAAAGGTGTGCCATCTTCAGGTCTACCGGATGACAACTGTCCTGGGGCTGTTCTGAGGGAGTTGGCAATGTGTAGCCGGTCATCACAAAAAGAACTTGAGATCTGAAAAGTTGCATTTAGTACCGATGGCAATCATGTAGCGTTTCCATTTAATTGCTTCCAACCCTCTCCTACTCTTCTTGGGATGCAGAATAGTCTGAGTTTCAATTTTTCCACATTGGTCTTGCATACCCGTGCAAACGATTATAGAAAGGGAAAAATGGCACACGCCCAAATGCCCTCTTGGGCTCCCCCGCATGCGCAGTGAGGGCAGGGCGTGGCTACGCCAGCGCGGGAATTCACGCACAGCGTTCTGCGCGTGCGCCCTGCAGCGGGGTGTAGCGGCGGTGCTGGTCGGTCCTTGGGCTAGAGAAGCTTCTGGGCCACCTGAGGAGAGCAGTGGCGGTGGGCGGGTTCCTTGCTGGATGCCGTGGGGTCAGCGGTACCAGACCCTGGAGGAGGTGTTCCCTGAAGTTCAAGTGCCGCGGGCGCCCAGGATATCCAGTGCGGCCTGCAGAGCCGGCGTGGCGCTGGCCTTGGGAGGCCGCCAGACTCTCTGGGCAGCGGCCCGCGGTGCCTCGTGCTGCCTCCCTGGCCCCTCCTGCGCCCCGAACCCGAAGCTTCCGTTCCCGAATGGAAAGGCCTTTGGGAAGTTCTGCGACGCCTCTGGCCGCGTAAGACTGCTAACCTGGCCTGATTTCCGTCTGGTCGGAACTCCCGCGTCTTAGGACTGGCCCAGAAGTGAGCCCTTGCATTTCCCCTGATTTTCAGACCAGGTGTTTCTCTGGACGCCGTCAGTTAAGAACAGAGTCATTAGCTCGTGAAAGCCCCTGATCTTCACTGGACTAGCTTCTGGTGGCGCACGGTGAACGTGGCAGTACAGGTACGTTGTTGAGGTGCGTGCTAAAGCAACTAATATTTAGGTCGGGTATAGAAAGTCAAGGAGCCCTGGTGTGCTGATGCGCTGTTCTGTGACCTGCAGTTCGGAACCAACCAGCCGCTCGAGGGAGAAAGGCCAGGTTTTCTGCTCCCATAATGAGGTTAGTCTCAGACAAAGGGGCAGTTCTACCCCGTCCTGTAGGGTCGCCAGGAGTCAGCATGGACTTGATAGCAGTGAGGTTGGTTGGGGTTCTCATTAGAAAATTACTTTGCTGTACAACATATAATCAAATAAATGTGCGTACTATAATGTACCAACAGGGCAAGGTTTCAGAGATGACATAGGGTGATTTATTTTCTTGGTTGACAGTCTAAAACTTATGCATGCTTCGGGAGTGGTCCCCGTAAACGAAGGGTGTGAAGACGATAATCAAACCCTCTTCCCTGTATGTCTTCTCACTCATGCCCCTATTTATTTGTTAAGCTTGTAGTGACGTTTAATTTGCCGATTGTAGTTGGTAGTCTTTCTCAGGTGAGGTGTCTGATGACTGTGCAGTCTAAGGGTGAAGGCAGGAGACAGTTGGATGCATCTGCCTCTTCCGGTTTTTAAATTTTCTAGGCTTGGCAAGAATCTGTTTCAGTGTCTCCAAAACTATTTTTTCCATTCTTAAGAGGCGGGTACGTTGGTACTTTTCTCATGGGTTAGTTTGATGACCCCCATATGAAGAGCTTGTGCAAGTGATAAGCACATATGTCAGCTACTAATGTTTTACATCCAAGTGTTTTGTGTGAGTACCTTAGGGGAAAGGTAAAATTGCTTTGTATCAATTTGGATCTTTTAAAAAAAATAATTTTATTGGGGGCTCATACAATTCTTATCACAATCCATACATACATCCATTGTGTCAAGAACATATGTGCATTTGTTGCCATCATCAATCTCAAAACATTTGCCTTCTACTTGAGCCCTCAATATCTGCTGCTCATTTTCCCCCTCCCTCCTCACTCCCCCCTACCTCATGAACCCTTCACCATTCATAAATTATTAATTTGTCATATTTTGCACTGTCCGACGTCTCCCACCGCCTTCTCTGCTCTCCATCCCCCAGGGAGGAGGCTATACATAGATTCTTGCAATCAATTCCCCCTTTCTACCCCACATTCTCTCCACCCTCCGGGCATCGCCACTGTCACCACTGGTCCTGAAGGAGTCATCTGTCCGGGATTCCCTGTGTTTCCAGTTGCTATCTGTACTTATGTACATCCTCTGGTCTAGCCAGCTTTGTAAGGTAGAATTGGGATCCTGATAGTGGGAAGGGGGGTTAGCATTTAAGAACTAGAGGAAAGTTATATGTTTCATTGTTACTACCCTGCGCCCTGACTGGCTCATCTCCTCTCCACAACCCTTTAGTAAGGGGGTGTCCAGTTGACTACCAATGGGCTTTGAGTCTCCACTCTGCACTCACCCACATTTACAATGATATGATTTATTTGTTCCTTGATGCTTGATACCTGATCCCTTCAACAGCTCGTGGTCACACAGGCTGGTGTGTTTTTTCCATGTGGTCTTTGTTGCTCTGAACTAGATGGCCACTTATTTACCTTCGAGCCTTTAAGACCCCAGACGCTATATCTTTTGATTGATAGCTGGGCACCATCAGCTTTCTTCACCACATTTGCTTATGCATACGTTTGTCTTCATTGATCGTATCCGATCTTTGATGTCTGATAACTGGTTCCTTCTACACCTTGTGGTCAGAGAGGCTGGTGTGCTTCTTCCATGTGGGCTTTGATGTTTCTCAGCTATATGGCTGCTTGCTTATCTTCAAGCCTTTAATACCCCAGATGCTATATCTTTTGACAGCCGGGCACCGTCAGCTTTCTTCACCACATTTGCTTATGCACACATTTTTCTTCAGCAATCGTGTCGGGAAGGTGTGAATCCTGGAATACCAATTTAATAGAAGAACATGTTCTTGCATTGAGTAAGTTCTTGAGTGGAGGCCCAATGTCCATCTGCTGCCTTAATACTAAAACTATAAACATAGATCTGTTTCCCCACACTCTTATATAAATATATTTACATATGTACATTCCAGTCTTTAGTCCTCTGTAAATATCCTTTGTCATCTAGTTCTTTCCTCTATTTCCTTTCACTTTCCTTTTGTGCCACTATCATGCTCAGACTTCGTTTGGGTTTCAGTAATTTCACTCGGTTACCTTGCCCTTGCTGAATCCCGACCAGGCCTCTCACACCCTCCTTGCTACTGATTTTGGATCACTTATTGATCCCCTGTCCCTGGGTTGGTCAGCACCACCTCCTTACCCACTCCTCTCCCTCTCCTGTGTCCCCCTGGAACCATTGGTCCCATTGTTTTCTCCTCTAGACTATTCATCCAGTCTAATCTTATCTGGATAGATCTGTAGAGATAATAATATCCACTAAAAATCAAGCCATAGCAAGATAAGGCGATGATAACACAGCGATGACAACAAAAAAGGAAACCAATTACCTATAGAAGAATAAATTAATTGAAAGAAAAACATTTTTAAAAAGAAAGAAACACTTGTAAATAGATCAAGGTCTGATTTTTTTTATCTCTCGGCATGTCCTTCAGTCAGGTCCAATGGGGTACCATGCTTTGGCCCCAGAGTCTGTCCTTTGTACTCCCTTGGGGGCTCCCTGCTCTGCTCCTATGGTTGCTCTGCTAAACGCTTTTAGTGGTTTGCCTCAGTGTCACAGGGTCAGTCTGGGCCAGTCCTGACACTGGGTCTCCAGTGTTGTCCCCCTTAGCGCCCTGGGCCATCAAGGGACAACATGTCTCACAGTGGGATTAGCCTTATTGTCCATTCTGTCCATCGGCTGTTCAGAATGGGCATATTGTCTTCCAGGCCTGATGGGCCAGGATGTGCTCCACTCTCTCTACCTCCCCCTTCATTTTCTCCCATTTGCTCTGATCAAACCTGTCCCTCTCCCCTACCTGCAGCTTCAGTGCTGTCCTCTCAAGTAAATTCTTCTGGGGTGAGGGGCAGTTGTCCACATAGCTGGTATGGGACCCAAGCATTCAGGCCCCTCCATATATATATGAAAGTGCAAAAGGGGCACAGGGAAAAAGCTACTGTATACAAACACTCAAGGGGTGAAGCCAGGTAGCATGGCAAGGGCCAGACCAAATCCAGGAGTACATATGGTAGCTAACTAAAACGGGGGTGGAGGGAGGAAAGGGGAAAGAAAAAAAAAAGATGTGTGATGGGGGGATAGAGCACTGACCCACCCAAGGGGAGGGTATATATATATATAACTTAGCGGAGTCATGTTATACTTGTCCTTTTGTGCTTGGCTTACATCACTTAGCATAATTTCCTCTAGTTCTTCCCATGTGGCGATATGCTTCATGCATTCATCACTGCTTTTTAGCGATGCATAGTGCTCCATTGTATGTATGTACCACAGTTTTTTAATCCATCCATCTGTTGATGGAAATTTGGGTTGTTTCCAACTCCTTGCGATTGTGAACTGTGCCGCATTGAACATTGGAGCACAGATGTCTGGCTGTGGTTTGCTTCTTCCCTCTTCTGGGTATATGCCCGGTAGGGGGATTGCTGGGTCATATGGTAACTCAGTTTCCATCTGTTTTAGAAATTGCCAAATCGATTTCCATAGTGGCTGTACATACCTACAGGTCCACCAGCAGTGGATGAGAGTTCCTATCTCATCACAGCCCCTCCAACACTTGTTGCTTTCTGATTTATTGAATTGGGCTATCTTTAAGGGTGTGAGGTGGTATCTCAGAGTTGTTTTAATTTGCATTTCTCTTACGGCTAATGATCAGGAACCTTTTCTCATATATTTATTCGCCATTAGGATTTCAGATTCTGTGAAACTTCTGTTCCGGTCCTTTGCCCACCTCCTCAGTGGGCAATTACTTTTTCTCTTATTGTAAGCTTGCAAAATATTGCAGAGTTTAGTAATAAGACCTTTGACTGATGTCATTGCTAAAGATGTTTTCCCAGTCGGTGGACTCACTTATTACTCTCTTGGTGAATTCTTTCAATGTACACAGGTGTCTTATCTTCAGAATATCCCACTTGTCTATTTGTGAGTCCTCTGTATTTGTATCCTTCCCTATTTCTGATAGCCTATGTATTCCCTGTGCCAAGGTTCTCAGGTTTGTCCCATTTCCCTCATTAATGGCCCTAATTGTTTGGGGTTTTATCTCAAGGTCTGTGATCAACCTTGAGTTTATTCTTGTACATGGAGTGAGGTAAGGGTCTTGCTTCATTTTTCTGCAGGTAAATATCCATTTTTTTCCCAGCACAATTTGTTGAAGATGGCATCTGCTTCCCATTTGATATATTTTGGGCCCTTATCAAAGATCAGTTGCCTATGCTGATGTTTTTATTTTTGAGTCAACCTTGTCTGGTCCCCTTTTTCCGTGGAATTGTTTTCATCTTTTCTCTGTTAACTACCACATTAGTTGTTGGTTTTTCATATGTGGCTTGTATAATATTCAGGAATTTTCCTTCTATCCCTATCTTCTTAAGTGTCTTATATAGGAATGCATGTTGGATGTTGTCGAATGCTTTTTCCGTGTCTATCGATATTATCATGTGGTTGTTATCATTTTTCCTGCCAATGTGGTGAATAATGCTGATGGTCTTTTGTATGTTGAACCATCCCTGCATCCCTGGTATGAATCCCATTTGGTCATGGTGAATTATTTTTTTTAATATGCTTTTGTATTCTATTGGCCAGTATTTTGTTAAAGTTTTTTTTGCATCGATGTTCATTAGGGATATTGGTCTATAGTTCTCGATTCTTGTGGCATCTTTGCCCATGTTAGGTATCAAAGTTATACTAGCTTCATAGAAAGAGTTTGGGAGTTTTCCGTCTTTTTCTATGTTCTGGAAGAGTTTGCATAGGATTGGTGTCAGTACTTCCTTGAATACTTAGTAGAATTCTCCTGTGAAGCCATCTGGCCCAGGGGATTTTTTTGTTGTTAATTCCTTGATTACCTTGGCTATTTCTTCCTTTGCTATGGGTTTGTTGAAGTTGTTGACACCCATCTGGGATAGTCTAGGGAGGGATCGTGTTTCCAAATATTTGTCCATGTCTTCCAAATTGTTGAATTCGTTAGAATATAGATTTTCATAGTACTGTGTAATTATCCTTTTGATTTCATTAGGGTCTGTTGTAATGTTCCCTGTTTCATCCCTCATCCTTGCAAATGTCGTTTGTTCCTTCCTTTCTTTGGCTGGGTTTGCCAGAGGTCTATCAATTTTGTTAATTCTTTTCAAAGAACCAACTTTTAGCAGCATTAATTTTTCCCATAGTTTTCTTGTTTACCCTCTCCTGTATCTCGGCTCTGATTTTTATTATATCTATCCTCTTGCTATTAGTAGGGTTGTTCTGTTGACTCTGCTCTAATTGGTTTAAGTTTTGTGTCAGCATATCTTCCACGAGTCTCTCTTCTTTTTTAATGTGTGCATTTATTGCTATCAGGCTTCCTCTGATAAATGTCTTTGTTGTATCTCACAGGTTTTGGTACGTCGCATTTTTGTTCTCATTGGTTTCTAGAAACTTCCTGATTTCATCTCTGATCTGGGTCAATGCCTACTCCTTTTACAATAGGAAATTGTTCATCCTCCAATTGTTTGCCCTTCTTTTCCTCACTGTCCTGTTAATTTCCAGCTCTGTGGCACAATAGTCAGAGAGAGATGTCTGTGTAACCTCTATGTGCTTGAATTTACTCAAGTTCGACTTGTTTCCCAGAATGTGGTCTATTTTTGAATATGTGCCATGTGGGCTTGAAAAGAATGTGAATTATTTGCATGCGGGTGGTAAGCTTTGAAAATATCTATCAAGTCAAGTCATCCAATTGTGCTATTTAGATCTGTAGCCTCCTTGTTGAGTTTCTTTCCCAATGATCTGTCTTTTTCAGAGAGTGGTGTATTAAAGTCACTGACTATAATTGTTGAGCCTGTGATCTCTTTATTCAACCTTTGGAGTGTTTGATTTATGAATTTCGCAGGTCTTTCGTTAGGTGCATATATGTTTATTATGCTTACTGGTTATTGGTCTATTGTTCCCTTTAGCATTATATAGTGCCCTTCCTTGTCTCTTGTTATGGCCTGTATCTTGAGGTCAATTTGGTCAGATATTGCGATCGCTATCCCTGCTATTTTTGCATTACCATTTGCTTGGTATATTTTTCTCCAGCCTTTAATTCTCAACCAGTTTTTTTCTGTAAGCTTGAAATGAGTCTCCTGCTGGCAGCAGATCAATAGGTTATGACCAAGTTGAATCTGAATAGTTGTGCATTTTATTGTATCCTGAATAATGGATTAAGATTAAAGTTCAAATATCTTTTAATAATTCTAATAACTTTAGCCATTTAGATGTCCTTGTAAATCAATAAGGTTTGTGTTCTCACTGGTCAAGTTGATATGCTCAAACATTGGTTTTGTATTTTGTGATGATTTAATTTAATTTCCTAGAATTTAAATTTGGCAAGTAGCAGCAAATGAAAATGGATTTTCCTGTATGCATCCACTCTTTTTAACACACATTTTGTGTATTTTTTTTAGAACAAATATTTCAGAAAAAAAAATCAGGTCACAACCAGGTAGCAGATCTCAAGCAGTATGTGCTATAAAAAACATTTAGTACAAAAAAAAAACATTTAGTAAATGCCTAATTACCCAAAGGAGATTGAAGCAGTTTTCAAAAATTGACTTTAAAGCCAGCATTTCCTCTTAGTTTCAGCAAGAGATCTCTTTTATAGTTCATTTTAAGTAATAAAATTAAAGCTTTTTAGGCATTTACTTCACACTTGACTAATGAGTGACCAGAAGTATTTCTACATATTCAAGAATTGAAGGTGCCATGATCTTTCTGACTGTGGCGCATACGCATTGGCAGAGAGTCCCAAGGGCTGTGAGGTAGGTTCCACTTCGCTCGATGAGAGGACACTTTCGACTGAGCATATATAAATGTAAAACAGCATGACATTTGATCAAATAAAAATAAGGAAGAACGTTCTTGTGCTGACATGTAGCTCAGTGGATTCATATCCAGAGACTGAGTCCCTTACTTGGGGTCTTGACTTTTAGAAGGAATGGGGGTAGAGTCACAGGATTGTCTTTGATTGGTCAGAGAACCAGCAAGTGAGAACACACAGAAGCAGAAACAAGCAGTCACACAGGACGGCCAGGAACTGCCTGGTCAGTTCCTAGGACAGCTTGCTTTCTGAAGTGAAGGAGGTAGGCAGGTTACAGGAATTGAAGTAGGCAGGGTGGGGTGTCCACGGTGGCCAAGAGCTTCTCATATTCCTTTGGTTTCTTTGTCTTGGGAGCAGTGCGTTGGCCTTGCCTCAGTAAAACCATGGACAATGTTTCTTTACTGTGGGAAACTGAGGACCAGGAAGAGAGTATATGCAGACAAATGATGCTTGGGATTAAAGAAGTCTGGAAGGCCAGGAATCTGGGTGGAGGCAGCCTTCAGATTTACGAGTGGAAGTAGAGTCCTAGTCACATTCTCATTAAAAATCATTCCCAAAAAAATCCTCCCAAGTACAGTGCTACCTTAATGATACCTCTTACAAGAACATGGCTAGTTACTGGCTGACTGGCAGCTTATCGATAGTAGACATGTTGTTATTGTTCTTCTCGCTCAAGGGACAGTCACTCCCCTCTATCTGCCCCTGGCACTGATGTTAGGTTACTCCCCCAATTTGTTCAGGAGCCTCTAGAATGTGTACTTTGTTGTATACACCTTGTTATGTACACAGATGTCTGTGCTTGGGGTGGTGGTGGAGGAGGGCTTGCATGCCACATGACTATATAAGTTGGTGAAAGAATACATTCGCTCTCTCTCCCACTTGGACCTGGTTACATGGAGAAGGTGAGCACCTAAAACCTTTTGTCTGTTTCTTTATTTATTCCCTTCAATTGCACAGCTGCCCCTTGGGGCCCATCTGGTTGTGGGCTGGCTCCCACACTTAACTGAATAGGATAAACAAACAAGCAAAAAACCAACTGCCATTGAGTCAATGCTGAAACATAGTGACCCCCTGTGGGTTTCCAAAACAGTAAAAGTTTATGCTAATAGAAAGCCCTGTCTTTTTCTGTGGAGCTGCTGGTGGTTTTGAATTGCTGGCAATGTGAATCCAAGCCCAGTGAGTAAAACTCACACCTCCAGACCCCATCACTGAATAGAGTGGCTTTGTTAAACCCTCCCAAACCAAACCCACTGCCATTGAGTCCATTTTGATTCATAGTGAGCCTATGGGGCAGCAGATAACTGCCCCTGTGGGTTTCTAAGACCAAATCTTAAAAATACAAATACTAAATACTATCCAGCCAACACTTGTCTATCATACTGAGCAAGAAGAACCAAAAGAAGATAGGAAGAATTCACAAAATTACTGTACCAGAAAGAACGATTCCACATTAGCGCTCCCTGCTGTGGACAGATCATCCCCTGTAGAGTTCTTTGTGCCTCATCTCTTTCACTCAAATATTACGTTAGTGAGATTCACCTATCTTGCATGGGATTATTTATTTCGACTTCATTTTGATTGTTAACTGGCATTTAAAATAATTTTATTTCAGTGGACAAATTGGAGGTTCAAGGTTACAATCTGGCATTCCAACATTCTGCTTCCGAAGACAGCTTTCCGTAAACAAAACAACCCAACAGAAACAAAAAGATTGCGTCCACTGCTATCAAGTTGATTCTGGTGAGTTTGATCAGCACCGTCTATGGTTAGTAGCCAAGTGCCTAACACAGTGTGTGCCACCAAGCCTCCTTGAATCGATTCATAAGTGGAGATTTATTTTTATAAAAGAATTTTCCTAAATGCACTCTATTCGTGATACTGCTTCTTCTGAAATTTCTGGAAGGGGACTGCACTAGCCAAGTAGAGGATGTTGTCCTTAAATGCCCTACTTTTGTATTCAAACCATTCCCATTGTATGGCAGAATTAAAAGGTTTCTGGGTATAGCTCCTATTAGAAATGCAAACTCTAAAGTTTGAATTCAAAGTACCACCTGTGATGTTTATTTGCATGTATTATCATAGTTTTGACTCATCATCTCAGCTTGTGCTGGGAATTTGGGACCAACAATGAAGGCAGACGCTTCCTCCTACTTTGAAACATGTCAGTACCTCTTAAAAAAATTAATGCAGAAACTTTAGTGATTTGATTAGTGAGTCCTACCACACTACGGTAAAACAGCAGACGCATCTATCTTCTTTGCTCAGGAAGTAACATTCTGAGTTGAGTCTTCCTCAACAGGGGACATCAACTATAGAATGTACAGGCAGGTGAAATTGTAAAAGCACTTCTTCCAAGATGCTGGCAGCCTCAGGAGAATGTGGGTAACCATCTACCAAAGGGGTATACACAAGACATTAGCTGATGCCCAAATTGAGTGAGAGTCTGTGCCCTAGTATCTCTGGTCACTTTACATTGTCACGCTGCTTTCCTAAGTTCTTCTTCATGAGAAAACCCCAACCAGCTGTAGCCTCTAGATATCTAAAGTGTTGCATACTGTTCTGAAAGCTGGAGTGCTTTGGGGTGAGGTTAGTAGGGCAGCTAGAAGGCAAAGGGGGTCTTGAAGGGTCTTTATGCTAATCAAACTGTCCATTGTGTACGCTCTTTAATTTTTCTTTTCTTCGAACCCACCCAGTGGCACTTTGCCAGACAGGTTTTTAGCAGCGCTATTCCATTTGACTGAGTAAAAGATTGCCATGAGTCAGATTCAACTGGAAGGCAACTGACAACTCAAGGCAGATATTAACAAAATGTAGTGCTGTTGAGAACAATCACCCATTGTAGTTAGTGGACTTGAGAGGCCCCATAATGATTACTAATACCTACTGTGTATTTATGGCATTCCACACCCTTTCCAGGCATGATTTCATTGAAGCTCACAATGACCTAAACCCAAGCCCATTGTCAGTCTATTCAGACTATTAGTGACCCTATAGGACAGAGTTGAACTATCTCATAGGGTTTCCAAGGTTGTGAATTCATTTTTAAAAATCATTTTATTGGGAGCTTATACAGTTCATACATCCAGCCATTGTGCCAAGCACAGTTGTATATTTGTTGCCATTATCATTCTCAAAACATTATCTTTCTACTTAACCCCTTGGTATTGGCTCCTCATTTTTTTCTCCCTCCCCCGCCCTTCCTCCCTCATGAACCCTTGATAATTTATAAATTCTTATTATTATTTCATGTGTTAAACTGACTGATGTCTCCCTTCACCCACTTTTCTGTTGTCGGTCCCCCAGGGAGGAGTTATATGTAGATCATTGTGATCAGTCCCCCCTTTCTCCTCCCACATTCCCCTTCTCCTCCTGGTATTGCTACTCTCATTATTGGTCCTGAATGGTTTATTTGTCCTGGATTCCCTGTGTTTCCAGCTCTTATCTGTACCTGTGTACATCCTCAGATCTAGCTGGATTAGTAAGGTAGAATTGGGGTCATGATGGGGTTGGGGGAGGAAACATTAAAGAACTAGAGGAAAATTGTCTGTTTCATCGGTGCTATATTGCACCCTGACTGGCTCGTCTCTTGCTTGTGACCCTTCTGTGAGGGGATTTTCAATTGTCTATAGATGGGCTTTGGGTCTCTGCTCCGCACCCGCCCTCATTCACATTGATAAGATTTTTTTTGTTCTGGGTCTTCGATGCCTGATACCAGATTCCCATTGATACCTCCTGATCACACAGGCTGGTGTGTTCTTCCATGTGGACTCTGTTGCATCTTAGCTAGATGGCCGCTTGTTTAGCTTCAAGCCTTTAAGACCCCCAGATGCTACCTCTTTTGGTAGTCAATGTTCCATCAGCTTTCTTCAGCCTTTGCTTACGCACCCATTTTGTCTTCAGTGATCATGTTGGGAAGATGAATATCACCAAGTGCCAGATTATTAGAACAAAGTTGCATTGAGGGAGTACTTAAGTAGAGACCCAATGTCTGTCTGCTACCTTACTACTTAACATATAAATACATGTACATAGATCTATTTCCCTATAGTTATATATAAATCTATCACTACATATAAATATATTTACATATGTACATGCCTGCATTTAGACTCTATAAATGTCCATATGCCTCCTAGTTCTTGCCTCTGTTTCCTTTTACTTTCCTCTTGACCCACTATCATGTTTGGCCTTCATTCAGGTTTCAGTAATTCCTCTTTGTTACCTTGCCCTCCTAGGCCCTCCTTGCCATCTGTTTTAGATTACTTGTTGTTCTCTTGTCCCTGGGTTTGTTAACAATAGAGAGGTATGTGGGGCCAGTCCCAATACCAGCTACATGGACACTCTACCCCTCCCCACTCCCCAGAAGAATACACTTCAAAGGACAGCACTGAAGCTACAGCTCAGGGAGAGGGGCATATCTGATCAAAGCACATAGGAGCCAATGAAGAGGGAAAGTAGAGAGAGTGGAACACATTCTGGCTCACCAAACCCCGAGGATGGTACTCCTGTTCTGGGCAGCCAATGCACAGAGAGGACCATAAGGCCGGCCCCATCATGAGACACTATGTCCCTCACTGACCCATAACTCTATGAGGGACAGCACTGGAAGCACAGCGTAGGAATTGTGCCTGATCTGACCCCACCACAGCAAGGCGAAACACTAAGGGTGTGCAACAGAGCAGCAAGGGAAACAAAGCAATGAAGTCCCCAAGGAATACCAAAAATTGACTGTGGGGCTAGGGCGTGGCACCCATCAGATTGGACTGGAAAACACTCCTAAAGGTCTGAACACTGACCTGGAACTATTTATAGCCTCTTATTTTGTCCTTGTGGGTTTTTTGGTTGTTGTTTTCTGTTTTTGCTCTGTCTTGTTTTTGCATTTATTATTGTCTATGTATGTCTATCTAGATAAGCTAGGCGGGATCAACAATCCGGAGGAGAAAACCATGGGACCGACAGTTCTGGGGTGACATGGAAGAGGGAGTGGTGGGGGAAAGGATGTGAATTCTGATAAAAGCAAATGGCTATAACTTTTCCCTACTGAGTAATGGGTGGGTTTAAGCATTCAGTCTTATAATTAAAAGTGAAGCACTTGATCCCTGCATCACCTGAGCACCTTATATACAGCAACCTTAGTGCACCTGATTCAAGGCATGGTGCTTTCAATTGGCTGAGGTGCATGTGGAAGTTGGACAACAAATAAGGAAGACTAAAGCAGGATCCATGCTTTAGAATTAGGATTCTAGCAAAAATATTAAAAAATATTATGGACTGCCAGAGAACAAATAAATCTGCCTGGGGAAAAATACAGCCCAAATGCTTCTTTGACACAGGTATGGAGAGACATGTCACTTACATTGGACATGTTGTCAGGTGAAAAGTATTCTTGGAAAAGGACATCATGCTTGGCAATGTAGACGGGCAGAACAAAAGAGGAGGACCTTCAATGAACTAATTGCAGTGGGCTCAAACACAGCAATTAGGAAGATGGTGCAGTTTTGAGTAGTTTTTTGTTCCATTGTACACAACAATGCTATGAGTCAAAATCGACTTGGTAACTAACAACATCAAGATGGCTATTCTTCTTATTATTCCTATATTTTCACATGCAGGAAAATGAGACTTATAAACAGTGAGTAACTTGTCAAAAGTCCAGTGAGTCTGACATCAGAGACTGCTCAGAGACACTAAGCTATATGCCCTGTAACCTACCAAATGTGAGCACAATTATACTAGCGTAATAGGGTTGAGATATTTCAATGAATGCTTCATGTGATGAACACCTGGAATATTTTTATTACTAAGAACTTTGATGACACATTGATTTACAAAGCTTAGCTGCTAACTAGAAAGTAAATGATTTGACCCACCAGGTCCTCCACAGAAAAAAGATGTGACAGTCTGCTCCCATAAACATAGCCTTGGGCACCCTATAGAGCCATTCTACTTTGTCCTCCAGGGTGACTACAGGTTGGAATCAGTTCAATGGTGTGGGCTTCACAATTGCAATGTAGAAAGAGACTCTAAGCAATGGTTATCAACTTGTGGGTCGCGACCCTTTTGGGGGGGTCTAACTACCTTTCGCAGGGGTCGCCCAGTTCATAACAGTAGCAAAATTACAGTTATGGAGTAGCAATGGAAGTAATGTCACCACAACATGAGGAATTCTATTCAAGGGTCACAGCATTAGGAAGGTTGAGAACCACTGCTCTAGAGGCTAATTGATATTCCAAAAGTCAGTTCAAAAGAAATAGTACTATCTAGTTCTGAAATTGCTCCCTTTTGCCAGCACCATACTCTCTTCCATTACATACATAACGAACTATATTAATATTTCTACCAAGTACCCACTGAATTCTCCAGGTTAGTCATTCTTTCACTGTTATTCTTCAACAATAGTGCAAAACACCAAAGCAAAGTCTATGTCATCTGGCCTTCAGAACGGATCAGTAATTCAGGACAGTGACCATCAGCATTAACATGTAAACTGCTTTCTTTAGGTAGGTCTTATCATTCTGAGGGAGAACCTGTGGGCTCAACACCTATAGTAGTCCTGTCCCCTTTTTAAGGGTCTCATTGGCTGTTAAGGATCCGTGGTATAGCAGTAGTCAGTTATCTATGGGACTGCTAACCCCAAGGTCAGTCATTTAGTCCCACCAGCCACCCCAAGATGAGCATTTCTGCTCCTCTAAAGATTTATAGTCTTTTGTCTTAAAACAAGCAGCCATGTAAGTGAGGTGTCAGCCAGTTCCACAAGACAGAAATGCACCAGCCTGTGTGATTCAAGGATTGTAAATAATAAGATCTCACATCAGAGGCAGGAACTACATTAGAGCTTAAATTCTGAACACCTTGTTTGCAGAAAGCTGTGGCTGACCATTGAATCCCAAATCCATTTGCAGAGTTC
This sequence comes from Tenrec ecaudatus, assembly GCF_050624435.1. Classification (NCBI taxonomy): domain Eukaryota; kingdom Metazoa; phylum Chordata; class Mammalia; order Afrosoricida; family Tenrecidae; genus Tenrec; species Tenrec ecaudatus. The sequence continues at coordinate 180,400,296 of NC_134533.1, read as the reverse complement.
CCATGTGGACAGACCTCCAGAGAACCCCCTCTGACCATTGACCATAGATGGGAAAGGACTTGCTATCAGACAAAGTGAATTGAAAAGTGAATTAATGCAGATGTACATAGGTTAAAAGTTAACACCTTACCAGTTGTTCTCCCTTTTGGTCCATTTTAAACTTATTCTAATTTTTTATTATTTTCTACTTTGTTTTGTACTGAGGTTTTCCTGTGATCTATTTGGATAGTGTTGGTTTATTTTATTTTTCTTTATGTGAAATCCATGATAGGTAAATCTATAAAGACAATAACTAGATCAATAGTTTAATTAACAGGGTCATGACAAGGGAGATTAGGACAAAATGAGAAGCTAATAATGAGTACAAGAATGAAGAAAATGCTCTAAAATTGACTGTGGTGATGATTACATAACTCTTTTTAATATACTTAAAACTTTGAATTGTATGGTATGTGAATTAAGTGTCAATAAAACTGATGAAATAAAAATTTAGAGTCTTGGAATCCAAGGGGAAGTTGTACTTTGTCCTATAGAGTCTCCTGAGTCAGACATGATTCTGTTGCAATATATTTTGTGGTGGTTTGGCACCATTTCCCCATGTGATCCTACCTGATAACTTCTTGAGACCCACATACCTTCGTATCCTTTGGCCCCGTTTTTTAGTCTCCTTGGAACTCAAGGTCTATGTGTCCCCAGAATTATCCTAAGGAGAGGTTGGTTTGTCCTTCCCCGCTCATTTCTATCCCTAGGAATGAGCTTTACATTTTAATTAGCCAACCCCAGATCAGTACAGGTGATCGCAGCCCCAATTTGAAGCTCAATAAAGGCAGTTAAGTGATTAGTGCCCGGCTTTCTCTCTCCTGCTTTCTCCTGGAGGGGTCTCTGCACTGCCGGCATCTACATGGTCCCACTGTGCAGCAGGTAACACGAGGAGGACTAAAACCTTAGTCACTTTCATGGATTCCCTTCCTGATTTCTCATTGGGGTCACACCTGACCGACAACCTACGAATTGGTTATAACACTCTCCATCTGCTCTGGCACTAAGGAGCCCTGAGTCCTGATGGGGGCAGCATCCCTAACAACAGAGATGGAATCTCCCAACAGTCTGGCGAGATGGATGCTGGGCTCTGATGAAAGCTGGTTGTGATGAAATAAGGATTGATGATCTATCTACCACATTTGATTTTCCACAAACAGAAACCCAGTTGAGAGTTTACCGTGAAAGGTCATGGTATCCAGGTTTCTCATAATTATTAGAAAGGGTTGCCAAGTTAACCCAGTCAGAGGTGAAGACAGAAGAGACCCTGGGGGATATTGATTGATACAGCTGTAACAGGATCGTAAGTAGATTCCAGCTGAGTGAAATTCATAATTCTAAATTTTCTAGCCTCATAATGGCTCCCTGTCCAGGTCTGGATATAGTATCTCTTATTTGAAGCAATGTATTATTTCTGCTCGTGAGAGTTAGGGAAACTTGGTGGAAGATGGAAATGTAACTGGGCTCCCTGGGTACCTTTTAGAGCAGTAGTTCTCCACCTTCTTCATGCCCGGACCCTTTCATACAGTTCCTCACGTGGTGGTGACCCACCCCCCCACCGAACCATACAAGTATTTTTGTTGCTATTTCATAACTGTCATTTTGCTACTGTTATGAATCGAGTGACCCTGCGAAAGGGTCATTCAGTCCCCAAAAGGGTTGTGGCCCACAGGTTGAGAACCGCTATTTTAGAGCCTCCACTCCCTGCCTCTCCTTGCACACAGGTTCTGGGTTGTATTTACCGAGTTTGAGAACCAGGGCGCTTAGAGAAGCGATTATTGAAAAGGACTTTTAGAATCCCAAGATAAAAGTGCTTGGTGAGCCTGCAATGTTATTCCTTGAAGGATAACCACTGTTTATGATTTGGCTACCACTTGGTTGTGTTTAAGGGAAAGGCTTGTTTCAGAAATTGGTCCCTTTACCCTTTGAGCAAGACAAAGCAGGCAGAATTGAAAAGGGATTTGAGACTCCTCTGGGCTGCTTTGTTGTAAAGGCCTGTTATCGCCTCTGCGTGTGGTGAGTCTCTCGGGCCTGGCTGGCCTTGAGCAGTTAATGAAGCCACCTCTCGGGTCACCTTAATCTTTTCCTGCTCTAGCTTGAACACTTGCAGGTGGGTGAGAAAGATGAGCTCCACTGAGGAATGAAAAGAAGCAATTGCCCAACAGGGCACCTCCCAGCCGCCTCAGCTGTCTTTGATCAGATGGCTTTCCAACTTTGTGGCAATCAGGCAGTAGATGCTCATGCCATGAATCTTTGGGGAAGACAATTGGCCTGAATTGGTTTGGGTGGGTACAGAGAGGCCATGGGATGGAACAATGGATTCTGGGAAAGTGCTCGCGATGGGAATCATTGCAGGCTAGGAACCTGTCAGAAGTCTCCAGGAACTGCCATCCCTCCGAAAGTTACTACTGTCTGTTTCTGCTGATGTATCGCTCTTCTTTTCACGGCATGGACTTCTGTGCTTTTGACAAATTTTCTTCTTATTTTAATTTCTTCTTCCCAGTGATTTGGAGTAGAAGCTGAGATTGTTAGAGCTTAGACAGGCTTAAAAAATTATGAACTTCCCACTTTATTGGAGGGAGCAGAGATGTGTGAATGACCAGCCAAGCTGATGATAGAGCCAGAGGCAGGAATTTGAAGGCTCTGGCTCTTCATAGGAGACTCCACAGCTTTGTCTTCTCATCCCCTCTCCTGTCTCTCAGATCCATGAAATGTTGTCAAGAAGTAGGAACTGAGGTTCTTTCCCTGACACTTCCACCAAGCAGCCATCTGATTTGCTTGAAATCATTCAATCTCTGGACTACAGTTTGCTCATCTAAAAAATGAAGGACTGACGTGTTGCATTGGTTCACGAAAGTTCTCAACACACACACAAGGAGGTTACATTTTCTAATTTTTGCTCTATACTCAGAAGTTCTTTGGAATAAATAGCTGGTGATCTGTTTCTGAAAGGTCACCACTGTGAAAAACCCTTTGACGCTATTGACTCTGACGTCCGGGATGGCCACGAGTCAGAATCAATTCTATGGCAACTGTTTGGCTCTATGTTTGAGACAAGATGGCCAAGTTTGGGCCTACGTAACTTCCATTGACCATGTCGGACTTGGACAAACTCTCTCCAGTCTTCCTCACTCTCTTTTCCCATTTTGGAGTGACCTTTGAGGCCACAGACAGAGGCCAGGAGCATGACAACTTGGAAGAGTGACCGTGTGGAGCATTATTCCCTCCAGTGAACATCTATGTTGGATGATGACCTGAGAACACAAACTCTTTATTAAGCTACAGAGAAGGAGATAATGTCTGCTACGGTAGTTTACCCTGGCTAATTGAATATCTAATGTCACTCTCAGCCACAGTATGTTCAGCTTTGACTACTTCTTGTTCATTGATTTTATTCTCCTTTGTTCTTGACTTACCAAGAACAATGTTAAGAAGCTTTGGTCTAGACCAAGAGTTGGCAAACTTTTGAGACAGACGAGCCAATCCTGGCCCTCACAACAATTTAAACATTATTTGAGAGACATAAAGATATTTTCACAAAAAAATCAAATCACCATTATCTGAATACTATCCTTTAAAAAAAATTCAGTTTTACTTCAGATTCACATGTACGTTCGGAAAGAGCTGGTTGTGGTTAGAGACCCATACTCTCTAGACAAAGAGACAAGAAGAGTTGAGGAGGAAGCTCGATGGCATGTGCAAATTGACAGGAGACCTAGGAATGCAGAAGCCAGAGAAGTGGAGACAAGGATCTTAGCCGCAGAGCCAACACATGGAGAGCTTCCTATATGCTGACGGAAAGTCCAACCTACCAACCATTGAGGACCATCGAAGAAAGACGTGGCAGTCTGGTTTTGTAGAAATTACAACCTTGGAAACACCGTGAGGCAGTTTTATGTCTTACAGCATCACGATGATTGGAATCGACTTGATGTGAATGTGCTTGTTTTTTGCTTATTAGTTTTGATAGCCTCCTAAACTGAGAAAATAAAGGTCTGATTTTACTAACCACCCACTTATGGTAGCTCTGTTGGAGCTGCAGTAGAAAGCCAAGCCAAGGTTAACCTAACAGAAGAAGCTGGAGGAAAGGAAAACAGCTTCCAAGTGCAACTACCTAGGACTACTTTAAGAAGCCCTGGCTGGGGAGGGGGATGCGGGTGCAGGCAGACTTGTACATGTCATTCCAACACGAAGGGGAAAGCAGAGGCAGGGGTGTGGTGCTAGTGCTCGGGGAGCAGGGCATTGGTCCACCCAGGGGGAGGGTATTGCTTATGTCTCCACTGAAATGAGAGTGTGAGAGCAGACCTCACCACAGCACACCAAACTTTAAGGGCAAGGTAACCACATGGAACAAATCATGGAGAGGTCTACAGGGCCGGCCCCAATCAAAGCCACACTGACCCCTTTCCTAGAAGTATGTGATATAGAGGACAACACTAAACCTGCAGGTTGGGAAGAGGGGCCAGCCTGCCACACCCACACAGAAACAAACCAATAAGGAAAATGAGAGAGTGAGGGATAAGACCCAATACTGGCACACCAAGCCCTGAGGATGACTGTCCCTACACGGAGCTAAGGCACAGAGAGGACTGTAGGGTTGACAACAGCTTGAGATATGATGTCCCCTAGCTGGAGCACATCCACAACTGAGGACAATACTGGGGACACATGGTGGGGAGTGAGTCTGATCTGGCCCCACCCCACACTGATGTGAACCAAGAAGGGAACATAACAGATTAGCAATGGGAGCAAAGCAAAGTCACAAAAACCCGGAGGAGCCCCCAAACTAGGAGGGGCAGTTCCCGGAACCCTCCAGGACTGGTGGGGAGATAGTCACAAAAGTCAGCGGACAGACCTAGAATTATGTATGCTTTTTCATTTTTTTGTTTTCTGTTTCTATTCAATCTTTTATTTTGTCTCTATTAATGTTACTTTGCCTACTTATATAAGACAGGCATGGGAAGCAAGCCTGAAGAGAAAGCAACAAGACCGATGTTTCCAGAGGGACTTGGGGTGAGGAGGAGGCAGGGAAGGGAGCAGTGAGCAAACAATGCCATAGACAGGGGGACAACTAGATCATTAATATCAACAATGAGAAGGATGTAGACATCCTGGTGGTGGAGCAACAGCAATCTGGCTGAGAATTAGTAAGAGGCAGAAGAAGGGCAAGCGTTATGGTGGGCTAAGAGGAAGGTAAAAGGAAACAGAAAATATCTAGGAATCAAAGCTTTAGGTAAATCTATTAATTCATAAAAATAGAGGTATTGGCCTATACATATATTTATATGGTAGCACATTGAGGAAGTAGACAGAATGGAATTCTGCTCAAGCCCTCCCACAATATAAGGACTTTGTTCTAAGATCCTGGCATTTTGTGATGCTCACTCTCCCAACAAGATTGCTAAAGAAAAAATGGGTGCATAAGCAAATGTGGTGAAGAAAGCTGATGGTGTGTGGCTATCAAATATAAAGCATCTGGGGTTTTAAAGGCTTGCAGTTAAACAAGTGACCATCGAGCAGAGAAGCAACAAACCCAAATGGAAGAAACATACCAGCCTGTGCAATCATGAGATGTGGATGAGATCAGGTAACAGACATCAGAAGACACAAAACAAAAAACATTGTTGAGATAAGGTGGGTCAGTGCAGAGACCTCAAACCCATCTGTAGACAATAGGAAATCCCTTCACAGAAGGGTCACAAGGAAGGAATAAGCCAACCAGGACTCAGTATTGCCTGATGAAACACACAATATTCCTCTGGTCCTTTAAGGTTTCCTCACCCTCTCCTCCCAACCCCTGTTCCGCCTTTCAGTTCTGGCTAGACTGGAGGATGCACACTGGTACAGAGAAGAGCTCAGGACACATGGAATGCAGGTCAAATAAACTTGTCAAGAACAGAAATGGGAGTAGCGATACCTGGAGGGTAGGGACAAGGTGCAGGGAGGAGGGGAAGAAGGGGGAGTTGATCATAATGATTGACACATACCACCACCACCACCTGAGGGAGATGAACAATAGGGTTAAAGGAGACAGTGGTCTGTTTAAGATATGAAAATAATAATTTCTAATTATATAACAATTATCAAGGGGTCATGATGGTAGTGTTGGGTTGGAGTGGGGGAAGGAGGGGAAGTGATACCAAGGGCTCAAATAGAAAGTAAATGTTTAGAAAATGATGATGACAACACATGTACAAGTATGCTTGATACAATTGATGTATGGATTGTTATAAGAACTGTAAGAGCCCATAATAAAATGATATTTAAAAATAAATAAACACGTGACTCATGAGAAAATGAAGCAGCAGCAGCCCTAGTGGCATAGTTGGCTAGCTATCGGGTTGCTCAGCACAGGGTCAGTAGTGCATGTTTGCCAACTGCTCCTCTAGGCAAATATGGGGGCTTCTTCTCCAAGAAAGATTTACAGTCTCAGAAACCCAAAGGGGCAGTTCTACTTTGTCCTATAGGGTCATGATGAGTCAGAATTGACTAGATAACAGTAGGTTAGATTTTGGTGTTAGCATTATGTTAAGGGGATCTTAAAGTCCTGATGGCTCTGTCCAGTAAGATTTGGATTGTTAACCCACAAGGTGGGTGGTTCAAATCCACCGGTAGCTTCAAGATATAAAGATAAAGCTGTCTATTCTCAAAGATTGACAAAGCCTTTGAAGCCCTACATACAAGGTCACTATGAGCCAGAATTTCTCAATGACAGTGGGTCTTTGCTTTTGGAAGCAATTACACCTACGAATGGGTCCATTCACAAAAGGAAGAGAGCCAGAGTGGTTCTAATTATGGGGCTTGTGGGCCTACTTGAAGTTTTTTTTTAAACATTCTCCACTTCAGGGGACTATGTGACCCATTTAGAAATAGCTCCATTGAACCTTCTGGTACTTTTGAAAGCATCTTTAATCAGGCTACGGGCAAGCACTATCTATCCTCATTAGGACTTCCAGTCTCCTCTTGGGTGTGGTGACCACCCCCACTCTCGAATTCTTTAGGTACATTTTTCTTCTGGGCATTGTAGCTCAGCACATCCATCTGGCCAGTGAATGAATATAATAGGGCATATTTTCAGCATGACCAATTAGATGTTCAACTCCCATTAACAATAACAGGACTGGGGCTCCAGATTCTTCCTCAATAAATCCAGCCTTTCCCCTTATGAGCAACAGATGGGTTTTCCACACTGGCTCATTACCTCTGGCTCTGCTCTGCTGCCAGAAGTGAAATATAAAGTTATTTATGGATGGAGAAAGATGCATAAGTCACTGTGGATTATTTTCTGCCATTCTTTTTCGTTTATTTAGTTAGAGTTTTCCATCTCTCGAGATGAACAAGTTAGAGAGAATGGCGATGTCCCCACGGGGGATGGAGATGGATGTCCCTTCAGCATCATTACTTTTCCTGATGACCACAGATCTCTGAGGGGAGCAGGGGAGTGAGAGGGAAGGAGGTTGCATTTCCCAAAAGGAATGGTAATTGGGATATTTCCATAGAGAACATCCCCATTCCTCAAAAGGTCCTCTGGGTTCTGACAGGCCATCTCAGTGAAATTTGGTCAGTGGGAAGCAAGTCAGTGTCACTTAGCTGTGCGTGCTATATTTGAAAAAAAGAAAACAAATTGCTTCCCAGTAAATAAATAATGCCAGTATTTTCAGGGTCAGACAGATGGGGATTATTCCTTTCCCAACTGGAGGAAGACAGGGAGACCCTTTATGGTTATGTCATGCTGTATACTATATGGAAAGGTGCCTGGTAAAGCAACAAAAGTCCATGCAGAAGAAGAAAGGAGAGATGGGAAGATGATAAAGACAATGGAATAGAGTAAAAGTTTCAAAATTTTGTGAGCGCGGGGCAGGCTTTGTTATGTGAGTATACTTCCATTCCTAGTCCAGCTCTGATCTGGATAGCTCTGTGCCTCAGTTTCCTCATCTTTGACATGGAGATAATACTAAGTATGTGATAGGATTGGGTTGAGGATCAAGTTAATATTTGTAAAGCACTTACAATGATGCCTACCATGCAGTAAGTGCTATCACTGATTGTTATTTAAAGAAACGCAAGCCAGTAGTGAACATTCACTACGTTGTTTTCCTACAATTCAGTGGAAGTATGAATTATAAGAACTCTCTTGCCCCTCAGACCACCAGAGTGGATACTTTAACCCAAGTTCTTGCTTAGGATTATTTGAATGGGCACAAAGGATCATGACCAAATTCATTTACTAAAGGTGAGGCCCTGAATCAAGATGCTTCCAAAGGGCATTGGAGAAATTTGATCAGCAACACATGAGAGGATTCCAGCCCAGACAGTATCACAGAGAATCGTGAAGTCTTACTAAAGACTGGATATTTTTTTACCAACTTACCCAAGTGGCTGGGTATTTTTTCGGCTGTTAGTTTTTGTTTTGTTTTTTTTGCATTAAACCATAAATGGGTTTACATCTCATTAACTTTTTATCATATTTATTTATGACTTTCAGTTTTTGAATACTGTCTCACATTATAAAACAATATTTTGCAATGTATGCAGAACATTATTTTTATGAACTATCTTGTAAAAAAATCAACATAATCCATATTACTTTGAAAAATTAGAAGATTTGGGGCTAAGAAGTTCTCCATGTCTTTTTGTGTAACGGGAGACATTTGAGCGATTTGGGTGATGTCTTATATTTCACTGAGGCTCGATCAGGATAAGTGCACCACTCCTTGCAAAACAATTCAAACAAACAGTAACTATTTGATTTAACCAAAATGCACTAAAATCTATATAAACAAAAGGAACATGAAGCCAAATGAGTTTGATACATTTACTAGTGATGTAAACACCTAAATAGACAAAGTAGTTATAATATATCCAAGCAGATGGCATCTGAAGGCAGCGTGTAGTAATCACAAGTTATCTCGTGATCTGTCAGTAACAGATGGTGCACGAAACACGAGTAAACTCAGATCTACCCATAATGTGTTTAAGAAAAGTTCCTGCTTCTGACATCAAGTTTCCAACTTAGCCATACCTGTGGTCTCCTTACAGTTTTAGTACACGAAGCAGGATGTCTGTTTTTGTGAAGAAGGAGGGGAGGCACAATCAGTTTGGGCCAGGCTTCTGTTATAACCAGAAGAGCAACATTTACCAACAAAATACAGCTCTCTTTGTTTTGCCCACATCACTTCCCTATGTTACAGAAAAACAGAGAGAGATGGATCAGAGGATGTGGGTAGGATAGACTGCCATAACCAGAAAGTCTTTGAAGAGAGAAGTGATCTTTGGATTATTAGCAGAGACCAAACACGTTATTCACAGAACTGTAGACTCTGAGGGTTGAGAAGGACCTCATCTATGTCACTTACAATGATGTGACTTCAGAAATTGTCCGGACAGGACTGAGGACAGGAAGCCAATTCTTCCGAAGTCTTTAATAGCCTTGTGGAGAAGGAACTTACAGCTTGGATAGAAGCAGCTCTGCTTGATCAATGTGTTCCTTCAACATTCCTAGTCCTTCCCTCTGGAAAACTCTAAGTTTAGTTTTTCATTAATATGAAAGGATTACAATACTTTGAAGATAGTTTTTATTTCCTCCTAAGTCTTTCCTCTTTTGAGCAAATATCTGTTCTAGGACCTTCCACTAAATATTACGAAGGGAGGCATACTTTAGAACACTCAAGGGTCAATAGGTTTCGTGGAAAGAATGTTTTCTTAAAATAGAATGATATACATTATTAAAATATGACAAGGCTGGTTGGAATCTATTACCTGGAAAAATTAAACACAGTCCTGGGCACCCCTGTGCAGCAGAATAGGCGGTTGTCTACTGTGATTCCAGCCATGAATGATCCCTAACTTTTAGAACTACCAAAGCAGAACCAATTGGTATTACATAAGCCTACTTTCATTTTCCCTTGGTTTATTTCCTTTGGAATTATCAATAATTAAGACAGATGTCAGGCAAAAGGTAACATACTGTAATTGATGAGTTTTTTTTTTAATTCACATGTGGCAAGGCGTCTACTGAAACCCTACCCACTTTAATGAGGGAAGAGTTTTAAATGAAAAACAACAACCCTAAGACAAACAAATTCATTTTCTGAACTTGAAGTGGAGAAATTAAACTCTAGCACAGGAGAATTCTCCCCACCTCAGGTTTCATGTCTCTGATCCTAGCAGTCTGAGTCTAGCTGAGATTTTACTTCCATTTAGAAAGCAGAAGTAATGAACCAACTGGGCTGCCCTTCTTTCTGGTCTTAATTAATGGAACAGGCAGCCTCAGTTACAGCTGAGGAAATAAAATGAAAGGGGTTTAAAAATAGCATAATGACCTCTAGCAGGTATTGCATTGCAAAGGACTCACAATGTTGGAGGCCCTGAGCAATACCAGCGGATATTCTGAAAGTCCAAGATTTCTCACATCTGGAAGAATGCTGGCATCACACAAAATCAGAGATTAACTTTAGCCATTTAAAAACACCACCACCAACAACAAGGAAAACAGTGTAAGTAACAATGAAAGTCAAAGCACCAGAAAATATTGCCACTGGATCAAAGAGACAACAATTTTGTCTCCGTTAACTGTACACACACACACACACACACACACACACACACACACACAGTCACACACACACACACAGTCACACACACATTGCTTTGCAGACAACATTAAGCATCATTGTGAATCCCTTTAAATGACTGAAACCATAAAAGTTGACCATGTTCCTGATGAGGATACAGGGCAAGTAGAATTTTCATACAAACCTGTCTTCTGGAGAATATTACTCTTGCTTTAAACAATGAGAAGCCCGTGGCTCCTATTGTTCCTTTTCATACAGAAAACTCACAACCAGTTAGTTGTATTGTACTGAACCATCATGCTATGTTAGGTTCTTTTTATGTGTCTCTTCATGACCTGACCTTTATATGTATCTGCCTTAAATATGTGTCTTTATTGTAAAATTCTCCATTGGATTTTGACTATAGACAGAGGTGTAAAGAGGGAGTAGAATGTACAGATGAGATCTTTATATGAAGGCATATAAAATCATGCATAATGAAGAGAAACATGAAAAGAACCCAGCACAGCATGGTTGTTTCTGTAGAATATAATGGATAGATCTGAATTTTCGGGTTACCAGTATGAAATGAACTAAAGTCTGTGATGGCAGATGTACTTAGGTTAAAATGTTGCTCCTTATTTGATCTCCCTTCTGACCTACTTTTAAATTGTTTCAGTGTTTAATTTCTGTTTTCCTTTCAATCGCGCCTTTTCTATGTTTAGTCATTTTTGTTGGCTATTTTTGTTTACTTGCTTCTTGTTTGTGTTGTGTATGATTTTCTGTATATGAAATCAAGGATAGGTAAATCTATACCAACAGTAACTGGATTAATCGTTACCTAGGGGCAGGGGAGGATGGGAGGAAATGGGAAGGTAACAAGTATGAGAAGAAAACCTTCTGAAATAGATTGTGGTGTGATTGCACAAGTCTTAATATGACTCAATAATTAAATTTTATGATATGGATAGCATATGCTATTTTAAAATATTTTTAAATTTTCAATTAAAATAAAACTTAAAAAAAACAATAACAATGCAAAGACTGGTGTGTGGTGGGCAGAGTATTTATGATCCATTTTCTTGGAACATACTAGTGAACTCTGAAGTCCTTTGCTCTCTATGTATCTTTATTTCTTAATGATTTTATGAAGCTAATTATGTCTGCATCTACTTACTTTTCATCATAATGTAAAAATAATGTGAAATTACAGGGTCTTTTTTCTTTTCTTTTTTGGCACATCAACACTTTAGATATAAGCCATCTTCATTAAGTGAACACATAAGGTGTGACTTTGGCCCTAGAGGAAGCCCATATTCTATAAATGGAATGAAGCCCTGTCTATCCTTGATTTCTTGCAGGGGCTTTATCTGGTGAGTGGTTCAGGAGATTTGTAGTAAGAAAGAGAAGGCTCAACTGCAGCTCACTTGTCGTTTTAAACCTGAATAGAAGGGTGACAGTTCTTCAGTTGCTGACAGTCCTGAATGAGCTGGTGGTCTCAGGCTAATTTTAAGTAGAAAGCTTGCCATCATCCCAGCAAGATCTGTGGGATTTACTGTGTCAAAGCCAAGGTTGAATGAAGTTCAGGGATAAAGGAGCTTGACTAGCTGCAGAGAGGTGGCTTCTAAGCCAGTGAGTCATTGAAATGGTGCCTACGACAGTCCTTTGGTGAGATGGTACAGAGAGTTCTCTGCTAGGATGATAATTAGTTCTCTGACCTACCTGTGCTTTTTCCTCGACCCACAGAGCAACACTGGACAAATGTCCTAACCCCTCTGAGCAATATATATATTTTTCATCATAAAATAGTGACTTAAGTGGATAATGAGTGAGAATTCATAGAAATGTTTGAGCTGTGAAATTTTGTCATCTGCATGAAGTCAGAGCCTCACAGTTTTTAAGACCCACATGCTTCAAAAGTCCATGAATTAGTGCAAAGTGAATTAAGGTTGAAAGTTCTTAGCTGGTTTAAATGGTTAAAATGCTTGGCCACTAAGAGAGAAGTTGGAGGGTCAGATCTATCCAGAGGCACCTGTTGACCTATTTCCAACAAACCAGTCACTGCAAACCCAATGCACACAGCTTTACTCTGACACAGAGGGTTGCCATGAGCTGAGGCTAACTAGATAGTGCCTGAACAGCAACTGAAAATGCAGGGAAAAATTACACTCTAGGTCTCTTTTTCCCCCCCAAAGTATACATGTTTTAGTAAAGTGGTAACCTAGGGCTGATAATAGGACTTCAATAGACGAGGATCCCTTCTTTGAAGAATGTCTATAAAACTTTAAATCATTGTCAGAATCATCTAGCAAACATATCAAAAGTGCTAATGTATGTAGCTGGGTTCTTTCCAGGCCTTTTGAGTTAAAATTTCCGAGGCAGGTCCCTGGTACTTCTATTTTAAATATATTCCTCAGATGGTATTAAAAGATATTCTCATTTGACTGTGATGGTATAATAGAGAGTATCCTAAGCCATAAGGAGACTTGGTGCAGCAGCTAAGTGCTCGAACACTGCCTGAACAATTACTGGTTCGAACCCACTAGCTCATCTATGGGAGAAAGATGTGACAGTTTGCGTCTGTAAAGATTGATAGGTTTGGAAACCTCTGGGGGCTGTTCTACTCCGTCTTCTGGGAGAGGCGGAAGTAACAGTCTACTTGGAGGCACCAGGTTTGGTGGAGTTAATCCTAAATCATGCTTCTCAAACACTGGGTGATTCCTTAAAATATTTTTAGTAGAATGGTGATATAATTAAATCTGCTCTTCAGACAGATGGATCTGGGAGTAGATTTTGAAATGATTTTTATACCAATGGGAGGAAGGAAATCTAAACAAATGGCAAAGAAAATGGAAAGGGATTAGATGGGATAAAAATAAACTTAAAAGGACAGAACTTTAGTGACTTGCCAAATGTGGGGTAATAGGATGAAAGAGGAGACACAGACCATTCAAACTATGGTGCCTGGGTTTCTACTGATACTAAACTGAAATATAGGCTCACATAAGTGAAAGTTTGTTGGCTATCTTCTGAGTGAACAGTTTCCAAAGCTATGACAAAGTGACAGTTCCATTGATTCATGTCATATTATTCTACATATTATCAGAAGGGACATGCTATCAGGAGGGACCGGTCCTGGAAAGGACATGGTGCTTGGTAAAGGGTCAGCAAAAAACAGAGTGGTTCCAGGGAGATGGACTGACACAGTGGCTGCAACAATGAGCGGAAGCATGGCAAGGACTGTGCACTGGAACTGACTTGAGGTGCTGAACAAGAGCTTTTGTACACCAGCCTGCTGGACCTGGGAGGAGTGCCGAGGGCCTCCACATTTTTAGCTCTGTGATCAGTCCCCACAAGGAGGCATGGTCCTCCCCTGTTTAGGACTCTTAAAAGTATAAGAACGAAAATATTTTTATGATTCCTCAATTAAATAGATTAAAAAGTGAGTACAGGCCAAAGTGGTTTTTTTTTTTAGTTTTTTAGTTTGGTTGTTTTTTTAAACATTTTATTAGGGACTCATACAGCTCTTATCACAATCCATATATACATCAATTGTATAAAGCACATCTGTACATTCTTTGCCCAAATCATTCTCAAAACATTTGTAAAGAAATGAGTATATATAAATATATTCCTTCAAAGAGAAAATAAATGTAGAATAATTGAATGAATGATAAACAGTGCTAAAATTATAGTCTTAAGTTAATTACAAAATTAATTAATGTCTGATGGCATTATCTTCTCCAATTGACAAATAACTTGGTTAACAGGAACAAAACTCTGCACACCTACGAGGTAGGAATAGTTTGTATCATCTTTTACAATGAGTACCTTTGCAAAATTGCATCTTCACAGAGCTGTCATTTGCATGTTTCCTAATAAATAGTAATAGGGAGCTACATTAATGTAACAAATCAGATGACTCTGAAGCAGGATTGCCACTGTCATAGCATGGCAGTGATGGTCAAAAAATTCTTGTCTTATTCCAAATTTGAGACACATGCTGTTTTACCTGTGTAAACTGACCTTCTGGGAATGGTTCTTTCCCCGGCTATGTTCATGTGCATTCTGTACAGATCGTTTTGTTATGGAACTGCAGTTCTGCCTTGAGGGCGGTTCTCAGTCCAACTCTGGAGGAAGATCCAGGAGAAGGCTTGGGAGTCACAGGAAGGAGTGGCAAGATCACTGTTCATTCATTCATTCGTTCATTCATTCATTTCAGTTTTTCAGTGTGTCCACATTATGCCCAATTGAGTGAAATTGTAGTAGGTATGTTGTATTTGACTTTATTATCCCTTTATAGTGTGTGAAACTGGTGATTAGAGAGGAATAAGTGAAAATGGGGTACCTAAGTTAGATAGACAGATTCTTCTTTATTTTGCACTATTGAAGAATTGACAACTTTGTATCAAAAAGAATGATATATGATAATGTATATATCCACATTCATATCATATGATATTTTATGTTGTAAATTTTCTCTTCAAATTTTGGTAGTTTTTTGTGTTTATTTTTATTTAGTTCACATGCAGGTGTCAAGTAAGGACTAATTTTTCTTGGGTTATTTGCTCAAAGATTATGTCCTTCATACTTTGATTCATGTTAATCACACCCCACCCCCCAAATGATGGTAATATAAGATAATAGGTGTTTTTCTTATTTTATTTTATCCCTACTGTTCTTAACAAGTAAAAACTCTACATGGGCAACACTGCATCTGTTCCTTAGTTGCCTTTTTCTTTGCTTGCATAGAGGTTCACTTTCTTTATTAATCGAAGGCTGAAATTACTCTTCCAGAAAATCTCCAGAGTAAATCATGTTAATGCTCCCATATTTTCAGAATCAACCTCCAAACTTTGCAATTTTCACAAACTAGATTTTTTTAACTGTACAATTGGTAAATTGGATCATTAGTAGTAATTGGTTGTAGATTAGTTCTTTCAGGGCAGGCTCACATTAGCCAATATTAACATATAAAAGCAAACCTAGCATATAGAGCAAAAATATGTCAATTGATTAAATTAAAATTCTAATTGCAGAGGTTGGAATCATGAAGTTTGGCACTTCCTCCTTGGCCTTCTACCATCCCACTGGGCGGTGCTGCCAAGTTACAGCCAATGGACCGCCGTCCAGTGGATAATCACAGCTAAAGAGGTGGATTCTAGAATTCCAGGATTTGAATGGTTAATAACTGCAGGCATGGATAGTCTTAATAGTTCAAGAATTTTTATCCCCAAACTGGGACTGTGAGCACTCTTCCATACTTTCCACTGGGTCTAAGAGTGCTGTGTCCTGACGTCCTTGCTCTTGGACAATTGTTGGTTGTCCACTTAAGACATTGATGTCTCTGCATCTTTTATTCGCCATTAGACTAAGCATGGGACACTGGCGCTCTGCCAGGTAAGCCTTTGGTCTGCTAACCACAAAGTCATGACTCAAACCCAGGAGCTATTCCACTAGAGAGAAATGGACCCATGTGCTCTTGTTAAGATGTACAGAGCCTGTTGTTGTGTTTAGGCACCTTTGAGTCAGTTCCGACCCATAGTGGCCCTATGTACAACAGAGTGAAACACTGCCCAGTCCTGCGCCGTCCTTAACACTGTTCCTGTGCCTGAGCCCATTGTCGCAGCCACAATGTCAGGCCATCTCATTGAATGCCTTCCTGCTTTCTCTCCATTTTACAAAGCATAATGTCCTGCTCCAGGGCCTGGTCTCTCCTGACAATATGTCCAAAGTAGGTAAGATGAAGTCTTACCATCCTTGCCTCTAAAGAGCACTCTAATATCCAGCACCACAATTCAAATGCGTTATAGAGCCTAGAAAACCATAAATCGCTATGATTCTGAATTCACTGTATGGTAGTAGGTTTGTTTTTTGTTTCATTTTGTTCTTGTTTTTAGACTAAATAAACATATGGGGGGTATCCCCCCCCAAAAAAAACTCCTGAATTGCACTGGGCAGAGTGGAGCTTTCATAGTACACGTTTTTCTCGCTATTTGAGTATCAATTAACTTGCTGTGAGTTATTGTACCCATTGGCGTTGCCTGGGAAGGTTCTTTCTGGTCACAGTGAATTTTTTTCATAAAAGCTGTTTCTCACAAACCTTGTTTTTTGTGAGGGATGATTTAAGAGAACAGTATGCAGCTGTGAAATTTTGTTTCTTGCATGGGAAATATATCACAGAAACTGTTGTGATGTTGAACACAGCTTATAAGGACAGAGCTGTGGGGGAAAAGTCAAGTGTACAAGTGGTTTTCTCATTCTAAAAAAGGTGAAATGTTGATTGATGAAAAACCTAGTTCTGGTCATCAGTCAACTTCCCAAATAGAGGAAAATGTCATCTTAATGGGCATTTGGAGTTTGTTCCACCAGGTCAGACTGTTATCAAGCTTTCTAGTTAGAGGTTCTGAAAAGATTGTGTAACAGTGTGTGACAAAAAAGGCCTGATTTGTGGCAGATGGGTGACTGGTTTTGCCACCATGACAATGCACCTGCTCACAAAGCCATCTCAGTGTGCCAGTTTTTTGCAAAAAACCCCAGCATGCTCTCTTGCCCCACACACCTTACTCGCCTGACCTCACTCCGTGCAATGTCTTTTTGTTCCGTGGATGCAGAGGGACAGGAAAGGACAGCCATTTGAAGAAGAAAAAGAGGGAAGTTCTGTCAGCCTTCCAGTCGGATGGGTTTGAGAAATATTTCCAAGAATGGAATCAGATTTGACAAGTGGATTAAGTGTAAGGGAAAGTACTTTGAAGGTGATAAGGTGTTTTATTAAAAAAAAAGTAACTACATACCATTGAAAAAAATCAGATTTTTGGGGGGTGGGGTGGGGGTTGGGGTTGGGGTTAGCCCCGTGTGTGTGTGTGTGTGTGTGATGTGTTGTTATTGAGGGTATGCACAGCAAAGCGTATGCAGTTGTGCAGTTTTTACCTGTACAATCCAGTGACGTTGGTTATAGGATATCCTGTGCATCCAGTTGTGCAACCATGTGCACCTTGTTTCCCCTGAGCTGCGTCTCACCCTGTAGCATAAACTCACTGCTCCTGAACGTTCAGATAGCATTTTTGTGTTGTTTTTGTCAATTTGATGTCATATAGACAGTTTATACAAGAGCATAATGTTCAAGACAGGCATTCTTAACTAGTTAAGCTATTTTTGTTTTATGAAGGCTTCAGGGGATAGCTTGCTTTAGGGTTAGAACATTAACTCAGGGCAATCATTTTAGGGTTTCTTCTAGTCTGCATGGCTCCAGAGCTTCAGATTTTGACATTCTGTTCAGTATTTGTCCCCTTTTGATCAAGATTTGTATATGGAATCTTTCATCAGACTGCTCAGTAATGGTCATTGGCACCATTTTGTTCTCTCTTGGCAAAGGAGGCAATCAGCCCCACTTTCGCTGACTTCCTATTTCTAATTCACCTTCCTTTGCCATAGTCTTAACAGCACCTCTCTTTTAATTACAATTTTTTTTGTCCTTTTAGGTACTCGAAGTTCTTCATAGGTGGAAACTATTCTATCTACTCCAATCCATATGGATAATTATTAATATTTGATTTTAACAGGATGATCTTCCCCCCCCCCTGTATCTCAGCAATTGAAAGAAGAAATAGCACTTAACTTTCTCCAATAATTCAGGGTATACAACAATCACCATTCTCTTTAAAAATTACAGAGATTGATTGATGCTTTACCTGATGTATCAAGATATTATTCCATTATAAGTTTTCATTTTTTGTATATATCAAACCAAAGATAGCTTACTGATAAACTTTTCAGAACCTTGCCACCCAACAGCTAAATTTGTCATGTTATTTTATTGATTTTAGGTTCATGTGAAAGTATTGTATCCAGATTTCATGAGTACTTTTTGAGAAACATAATCACTGATTTAACACCACTTTTGAAAACTGTCTTAATTCTTGACCTTTCCTTTGTTTCTGCATTAGGTTTGGGATTTTAAAAATTGTACTTGATTTCCTTCAGCATTTTTAATTGTTATTTTTACCCTGTAATTTATTAAAGACAAAGAGAACAAACTTAAATTTCTAGGCTTATAACATTATTGATTATTTTTCATTTATAGACTAGCTCATCTCCAAATTAAACCTTGAGTTTTAGGTAATACCCTTGCTTGCTACTATCTTGATAGAGTTTTAAATTGATCTAAAATATGAATGATGAAAGTAATTTCCTTGTAATAAGATAAAAAACAAAACTCACAGCTATCAAGTCGATGCTGACTCATAGTATTCCTTCCTATAGGACAGGGCAGAACTGCCTCGGTGAGTTTCTGAGAGTATAACTTAATGGGATTAAAAAGCCCTGCTTTCTCTCATGCAATGACTGGTGGTTTTGAACTGTGGACCTTGCAGCTAAAAGTCCAGTGCTAACCAGTGTAGTAAGAAATACCTTGTGAACTTGCCAAATTTCGACTAGATATTAGTTCAACCTAATTGTTTTCATAACCTTTATTTTTCTCACACTCCTGAACTATGCATGGATTTACTAAAAATGGTTACATGTCTGATAAAAGAATATCAACCTTCCATCATAGTCAAGTTGTTGTTAGTTGTTGAGTCCACCCAAGAAAGCTCGGGGATTAGCTGAGGAAGTTAGAACTATCAACCTCATGGCTACCAGTCAAGTGTTCAGTTGTTGGTACCACTCAAGCAATATATCATAGCAAACGTAAAGGAAACTTTGGGCCACCATAGACTTCTTTTCCTAAAACTCAAATTATTGTTCATTCTATAAGAAATCCTTGATCAAAGCCTAGGCCCCTCATTTGAATTAGAAGACTCATTCTCCCTAGGTTTTGCCTGACTTTGTTACATTTTACATAAGTTATTGATGCATTCGCTACCCCCTATCCTCAATTTCTTCTGAATCTCTTTCTTATAATTCTTAAGGTTCTGTCACATATTTAAATGATTTCCCCCTCCGAACATCCATCATACTTTATTTCTCTAAAAGTCCAGCACATGTGGATTTATGATGATTTTCCTCTGTCTTAGAACCACCATCAGAACAGAACTTTAAATGAGTTTATTCTGGTTCAACTTCCTACAGAGAATTTACTTTTCTATTTCACTTACACACTTAATCAGAATCTACATCTTACCATTCTCTAGGGTTCTTCCTAATTGTTGTTAAAATGTAGATTCTGATTCGGTATCCCTGGAGTGGAAAACCAGTTCAAAGTTTCTGAATCAAATCCACATGTTCCAAGATCTCAACTCACAGTGACCCAATCTGGCAGAGTAAAACTGCCCTGTAGGATTTCCAAAGGTGTACGTATTCATGGAAGTAGATTACCACACTTTCTTTGGAGTAACTGATGCGTTTGAATTGTTGAATTTTTGGTTACAGTTGAGTATTTTAACCATTGTGCCACCAGGGTTCCTGGAACCAATAGAAAAAAAAAGCAAAAACACTGCCAAGTTGTTTCTGACTCTCAGTGACTAAAATAGTTAGGTTTTATGCCAAATTGGTTGGGCCAGAATTTGGCAGTTGATGTCCACTAATCTCCCATAATGGGACCTAACAAGATGGCCTACTCCATAAAGCAATCTGCTGGGAGCAGTCGAGCAGCTGGAAGATTAGGGTGAGGTATAGCCCTCTTACTCAGGTCCTGGCCCAGATGCAGTGGTAAAAATGTGTCCTTGGAAGGGTGGCCTCCCCTATGCAAGTGGATTCTATGGAAAAGCTGGCTTATTTTTCGTTAGGTCTGCATCCTGTATCTGGCTCATTGATCTCCCGTTCTTTGCACTTGATCCAATGGTCTGCCAACCAGAGCAGCCATCGCAGCCTGGCATTGGACTTGCTACCTTGTGTTCATTCACCTCTCCAGTAACAGTCCTAACCTGCTGACCTTAGATTCACCTGCTTCTGTAACCCGCTTTCAGCCTGTAGTGCTTCTGTCAATTTGGGGTTTATCAGCCCTAAGTTTTCTCAGTTCAGGAGAAGCCTCTAACTTAATACCTGACACATGGAACTTCTACTGGAGATGCTGGCTTCTATAGCTGTGTTTCTTCATAAATTTCTGTCTCTATCTTCTTATAGAATGTTGTCTCTTTATATATACACACACACATATATACAGAAAGAGCATTTATATATACATATATAAATCCACATATATGTATATACATAGGAATATTTATATAAAGAGAATATTTATATATCTATATAGGATATATATGCACACAAAATTTTGTATATATAATCTAGATATATATACACAGACACTTTCTGAAGAAACACAGTTTTATATACAGATGTCTTCAGTGAGATACATATCTATATATCTGGTAGATTTGAACTAATGACCTTACAGTTAGAAGTACAATGCCTAACTTTTAATGATCTAATAGCACTTTTAATTATCTTAATCCCAGCATTCATTTGCTTTGTTTCCTTTGTTCCCTTAAATATCTCTTTATGTCAGTTTTACTTTTCTCAAAGCAGAGCTCAATCTCCATTTTTTCCTATCTTAAGAAAGAGACAACAGACAGCAAGCACTCCCCCACACACAAATGACAACTCTTAAAAACAAAAAGAAAAACCGACAGCTTATAATTTCTCACAAAACTGAATTAGTATTTTTATCTAAGATTGATCAAGCAATTTCTGAATATCATGCTCATGTCTGGGTACTACATTTAAAGCCCATTTTATTTCATTCGGCCATTTGAATTATCCCTTTGTAGCTCAAGAGGACCAATATAATTTAATTTTTTTCAAAGAATGCATTTGAATACTTCATAAAGAGATATAACAAGAAATGGATAATTTTAGAAACCATAGTTTTCCCATACCCCAGAAATCTGAGTACTTGGCAGAAGGTATAACTGAGTATAGGAAAACCAGTCCACACATACCTGTGTGTTCAGAACCTGCGAGCTGAGTTCCAGAGATAGAAATTATCAGAGATTTTGGTATAATATAAGGAGACTTAATGGCACAGTGGCTTAAGGATTGGGTTATCAACCAAAAGGCCGGTGGTTCAAGCCAACCAACCACTCCAGGAGAATGATGGGGCAATCCACCTCCATAAATATTTCCAGGCTCAAAAACACCGTGGGGCAGGGCTGTCTACTCGAGCCGACAGCCATGGGAATGGACTGAATGACAGTGGGTGTGGTTTGGAGTTGGTTTAATACTATAAAAAATTAAAGCTTTTTTAGCTTTATGACAGAAATGGAATCATTAATTCCAGATTCAATAGTTACCTCTGCCTAGGAGTTTCTAGAACAGAGGTCAGCAAACTTCTTCTGCCTATGGACTAATTTGCTTATCATATGTTTTTTGTAAATTAAGTTTACTAGAAAAACAGCAAGGCCCATTAGTTTTCACTCTGTTATGGCTGCTCTAATACTTCAGCAGCAGGACCAGTGGCAGCTATAAAAACTGTATAAACTCCAAGCCCCAAATACTTGTTATCTGGCCCTTTACATAAATGTTTGCTAACCTCTCTTTTAGATGAGGATATTTTGTATTACTTTAAATGGACTAGTGCTAGCACAAGTCCACATGTAGATAATTGACTCATGAATCTCCAGAGACTAAAATCAGGCTTTGTTAGCCTATTTAGTATGTGCTAGGATGACCAATTCATCCTACTTTGCCCAGGTTTTTTTTTTTTCAGTTTTAGCACTTAAAATCTCACCTTCCTGGAAAATTTGCTATCCTGGGCCAACAGAGATAGTTGATCACTCAAAGTTGAACAACATCTAAAGCAGATTATACTACTGAAATCTTATGAATACATTGTATATATTCACATGAAAACAATTTTTTACTGATAAAAAGGAAGCATAGTTCACAGTTTACTGATAGTAAAATACACAAACGTCTTTAATACAGGTCTCCTCAGTCAATTCATAACCATAGTATATTTTCATTGATTTTATTATGAATTTCTTATTTATAGTTAATCTACAGTTGCAGTTTGCAAACATATAATTCTGACCTGAATGCTGGTTGGTATTTTGATTTATCTTAACCAGTTTAACAGAAGCCAGGCAACAAGGATGTGTGGGAGCTTCACTAGTTTGTGAATAATTTGATTTCTTTGCTGAATTGTGTAAATATTTTCAAATACTGGAAGAATATTTATTCAGTTTTTTGTGCTATTGAAAGCATAACAACTATAAACATGACACACTTGTAAGATTAAGCTTCTGTATAGTATATAACTAACATTTTCTTTGGGTCTTTATGTCACTGGTAAGCAAACTATTAATCTTGAGCCAAATCTGGTCTGCCACCCTGTTTATCAACAAAAGTTTATTGGAACACAGCCATTTGTATTGATTTCTATATTATCTATGGGTATTTATATAATGGGGCCCCAGCGGCATAGTGGGTTATGTGATGGGCTGCTGACTGCAAGTTGGGAAGTTCAAATCCACTAGCTGTTCTTCAAGAGAAAGACGAAGCTTTTGTCTCCTGTAAAGACATACAGCCTCAGAAACACATCATGGCAGTTTACTCTGTCCTGTAGGGTTGATATTAGTTGGAATCAACTCAGTGGCAGTGAGATTTTTGTAATATGGCAGCAAGAAAAAAAACCAAAACATTGTGATATAGATCATAAGGCCCATTAAAGTTTCTATTGTGTCCTTTACAGAAAAGTGACAATCTCTGCCTCCACAGATTGAAAACTCCAAAGGAACAATAGGTTCTATGTGATCAGTTCCAGATAAGATCATATATTGGAAAAGGAGATCTTATAACATAAGGAACATCACGAGGGATTAAAAATACCATTGTTTGGTCTATGCGGGGATCCTGGAATTTCGGGACACATAGCACACTATTTAAATAGGCAATGATTATTAATACACATAAAGTCACTAGAACGTATATGGGTGAAGAACCAAGCCAACTCTGGCTAAATACAAATAATCTCTGTGGTGGTTAAATTTTGTCAACTTAATGTATCTGGCTGAAGATAAGAATGGAGCCCATTATATCAATCATTCAGGTCACAGCCTGATGAGACCTCATTGGGGTGTGGCCTTTTGCTTGGCTGCCTTCAGACAGACCTGGAATCTGGATCCTGAGTCTGGTTGTCAATCTTGTGTCACCTGCAACTCCCAGAAGCTCTAAATAGACTGCTGATCACGGATTCATTCTGCAGATCCAAGATTCATTCAGATTTGTATCCACCAGCCTGTGATTATCTTGCCTCATCTTTCTGCTTCCTGATCATCAGGTCCTGAAGCTATGTGTATTGTAAGACGTCTCCAACTTGTATCTGACCTATGGACATGAACCAGGCCAGACTTACTCACTTCTACAACTATGTGAGCCATTGCTCAATATACATACACATATAAGCATCACTGTTCTTTGGTTGTGCTTCACCCAAGGATCCACCCTAATACAGCCTGTCTGCCTTTCATTTCATTATATTCTCTTTTGAGCTTCATACTTTGTTAAAAAAAAAACAAAACAAAAAACCACAAGTCAGTAAACAAACAAAAAACCCAGAAAACATCCGGAGAAGCATGGAACATTGACTTTGTAAAAACCCATTTAAGAAATCACCTTTTCTCTTCTAAAGCATCAAAGCCTCAGTTTCAAGAATAGCTGCAAGCCTGTCACATTTACACAGTTCTTTTTAGATGCTAATAGTACTCAGAGGAAGGAAAAAAGTTTTAAAAGAAAGATTGCTAGAGCAAATGAGGGCATGTGGGAGCTACTGAAATAATGGATAGGTTAAAAAAAGATGAATGATATAAAAAAATTGATGTTACACTAAATTCAGATCATATTTCTTTCATGGGTATTGAATCCAATTATTGCTAGTATCAGGAACAGGAAAGTCTTCATGGTGTATTTAATACTACTTAAAATTATTAATACATAGCATATTTACTATTAACAAATCAGTATCTATACTGCTAATGACCTGCTTAAAGTTGATACACTAAAATGAGATATTCCTATCATTAATAGCAAATATACATTTATCTATGGAATCTGTTCTTTTTATTCAGCATCATATTATGCTATATCTATCATAAAATCACAATTAAGATTATTTTTT
Organism: Tenrec ecaudatus; assembly: GCF_050624435.1. Classification (NCBI taxonomy): domain Eukaryota; kingdom Metazoa; phylum Chordata; class Mammalia; order Afrosoricida; family Tenrecidae; genus Tenrec; species Tenrec ecaudatus. The sequence continues at coordinate 180,375,648 of NC_134533.1, read as the reverse complement.
TCTTTTGTAAATACTGCTAGCATTTTATTTGTTGTGAGTTCTGGGTTATCTTGTGACTCTGGCCTTGGACTGGATTAATAAAGGCATGAAAGAGTGGCACTGGAGTCTCATGACAAAATTTAGTTACAATGAGGTATATATGTAGTCAAGAAAATATGTGTTTTTCCCTATCATTATCATTAAACACATACAATTAAACTATTCTGGAAACAATAACAAAAATAAAATGTTCTTCTCAAGAACTCCCAGATTTATGAGGTAATATGTGAGGATTATTAGGCATCTACTTAAAAAGATATGCTAGACGACATTTTTCAAGTGAATTTGACTTTAAATCCACACATTTGTGGCGTGTCCAGTGGATTCATGGAGAAGACTTAAATTCTGCTCATTGGGAATCTTTCCTGTGATAGAACGACCAACCTGAAAAAAAGCCAAGACTACAGTTTGCTTCCTCAACATCCGGCAGAGAAGCCAGGTCAACCTCCCTTTCAGCCATCACCGCCACACAGCCCTAACTTTATTCAAGCTTAAAAAATAAAGAAATCGATCACTGCAATCTCTGGATCCAGGCAGGACCAGATGCTCAAGTGCCAGTCTCCTAGGTGTTCTCTGACCTGATTGGAATTGTTAGTGAGAAAGCTCTTAGGAGAGAAGCTGGGAGTCCAGGTTTGCTGTCTTCGTAAGCGTGCATCAAAGACCCTCTTAGACGCTGTGTGGCTTCAGCATAATTACGTCTTAGCCCAGGAGTACTGGTAGCACAGTGGTTTAAGTGCTCAGCTGCTGCTCTTCTGTTCAAACCCATCAGCAGTTCCACTTCTTCTTCCATAAAGATTACAACCTTGCAAACCTTTTGGGGCAGTTCTGTTCTGTCCTTCAGTATTGCTATGAGTTGTAGTCAATTTGGGGTTGAATGGGATGTTATTCACGTATAGTCAGAGTGCTGGTGGTGCAGTGTGCTAAGCACTGAGCTGCTAATACAAGGTTGGCACTTTAAACCCACCAGAGACTCCAGGGGAAAAAGAAGAGGCAGCCTTCTCCCAGATAGTCTAAAATCTTGGAAACCCTAAGGAACAGTTCTACTCTGTTCTTTTCTTTTTCCCCCCAAATACTTTTATTGGCATACAGTACATATTGTACAATTTAATCATTCAATCATATTAAGAGTTGAGCAATCATGGCCATAATCAGTTTCAAAACATTTCAGCTCATCCTCCTTATTCTTAGCTCCCCGTTTGCCCCCCTGCCCCTGCCCTACCCCTTGCTCATCACTAATCCAGTTACCATCTAGAGATTTACCTCTTCTGGATGCCATTGAAAGGAAATCATTCAAAAACGCAAACAAGAAGCAGTAAACAAAAAAAAAAATCAACAATGACCGGACCAGACAGAAAAACCTCAAAAAAAAGATCCTGGATGCTTCCTCCCCCCAACTACCATGATCCAAATTCTACCTTGCAGGACTGGATAGGGCAGAGGTTGTACACTGGTGCATGTGGGAGCTGGAGGCACAGGGAATCCAGGGTGGATGATACCTTCAGGACCAGGGGTGTGAGGGACGATGCTGGGAGAGTGGAGGGTGAGTGGGTTGGAAAGGGGGAACTGATTAAAAGGATCCACATGTGACCTCCTCCCTGGGAGACGGACGGCAGAGAAGGGGGTGAAGGGAGACTCCGGATAGGGCAAGATATGACAAAATAACAATCTATAAATTATCAAGGGCTCATGAGGGAGGGGGGTCAGGAAGGGAGGGGAAAAAAAGAGGACCTGATGCAGAGGGCTTAAGTGGAGAGCAAATGCTTTGAAAATGATTAGGGCAAAGAATGCACGGATGTGCTTTATACAATTGATGTTTGTATATGTATGGATTGTGATGAGTTGTATGAGCCCCTAATAAAATGTAAAATAAAATACAAATAATTTTTTAAAAAGAAGAAAACAAAAATAAAACCAAACAGAGTTGTATGAGCCCCTAATAAAATGATTTAAAAAAGAAAGAAAGAAAATCTTGAAAACGGAAAGAACTTTAAAATGGGTCCAAAAAAAAAGAAGAAAGGGAGAGCTGCTCTTCATGAGGGCGAGTATCAATTAGGGCCACGTCATAAGAGCCATTGTTGCTTGATTGGGGCTAGCATTAAGTATGGTCCCCAAATTTATTCATATATTTATGGTTTATATATGTCTGTAGCTCACTTTAGAGGATCATTATCATTTTTATGATAGAGAACAAAATAAATCATACCCTTGGGACATAAGGTAATTTTATTGGTAGTGCCATTAGTTTAGCTAAGGATGTAGAATTTAAAACACTGTTGAAAACAGAAAAGCATACAACTATAGGCCAGCTTCAAACTAAAATATATTAAATGTTGATTTGTACAGATTAAAATCTTAAGTCACTGAATACTATTTACATGAACATTGGGGATTTGTCATAGGATATAATTTTCAATAACACTCATTCACAAAGGCAGAATCATACCTACTGGACTTAATCCATGTCATAAGCAAAGAGGGCATTAAAATAGTCAATATATGGTAGTCTCAGTCACCCCTCATTAGGTGTACCTTGAAAGCAAGAGATGAAAACCAAAGTCTGCCAATTCCATAGCCTTGAGGCAACAGTCTTCTGCTTCTCATGCTGCCTATGGAAGATGATCTTTAGACTTTCAAAATTCCTCTTAATTTCTCATCTGAGTACTTAACTTTTCTTACATGTATGTATATAGATGTTTTCAAGAATTATATTTATAACCTATTCTGTAATCACAGTTCTGATTGTATTTTAGTTCCATTTCTCTATAAATTTAATGCAATAGTTAGTATTTGTTGCTTAGTTTTTGGTATTAAAACTTATTTTGTGAATTTAAAAATTCATTTAAAAATCTCTTCATTATCATGCATAAAAATAATGAGTACTTTCTAGTGATTGTTCTTGTGTATTTAAGAAGTTTTGTGACCTTTCATGCTAGAATGAAAACCTGATTGGACATAGGATTCATAGGCCACATTTTCTTTCTTTCTCTTAGAACTTTATTGCTTCTGCGTTATGGCTTTGAATGTCAGTGTGGAGAAGTTTAAAGTCTGTCTCCTCCTTAGCGGTGTCTTACTTTTGCTATTTGAATGCCTGGAGCAATTTTCCTCTAAACCTAAAAGCTTGGTCAGAATGTGTCTTAAGTGCCAGCCACTTTGAATCTCATTTTTTTTCTCCTAAAACAAATTGTGCCCTTTCAACTCATGGATCCAGTGCTTCTCACTTGTCAGGACATTTCTTTGAATGCCTTTCTGTTTCATATATGATGTCTCCTACCTCAGCCACAGCGTTTCAGGTTAGCAGTTTTCCTGATGAAGGGTCAATTTCTCTATCTTATGTAATATTTAATTTCCAGATTGCTTTAATTCTTTGTTGTGGTTAATTCATTATGTCTTAAGTGGAGTGATTTTTCTCTTCAATTTTATTTACTGTCTTGATTTTAGAATCAGTATTTCTATGTCATTCCATTGTCTTGATGGATGTTATTACATGATCTTAAATAATAAAAGATTTATGAAAATTTTACTTTAAAAATAATTTTATTGGGGGCTTGTATAACTCTTACCACAATCCATACCTCCATCAATTGTATGTCAAGCACATTTTTACATTTGTCCTCATCATTCTCAAAACATTTGCCTTCTACTTAAGTCTTCGTTATCAGCTCCTCATTTTCCCCCTCTCTCCCCGCTCCCCCCTCCCTCATGAACCCTTAATAATTTATAAATTATAATTTTGTCATGTCTTACACTGTCTGATGTCTCCCTTCACCCACTTTCTTCTCTGTCCCCCAGGGAGGAGGTTATATATAGATCCTTACACTCAGTTTCCCCTTTCCACCCCACCTTCCTTCCACCATCCTGGTATGGTCACTCTCAGCACTGGTCCTGAAGGGATCCTCTATCCTGGATTCCCTGTGTTTTCAGTTCCTATCTGTATCAGTGTACATCCATCCTCTGCTCTAGCTGAATTTGTAAGTAGAATTGGGATCATGATAGTGGGGGGTGGGATCGGGGAAAGGAAGCATTTAGGGACTAGAAGAAAGTTGTATGTTTCACCTTTGCTATACTGCACCCTGACTGGCTTGTCTCCTCCCTGTGACCCTTCTGTAAGGGAATGTCCAGTTGCCTACAGATGGGCTTTGGGTCCCCAATCTGCACTCAAACCTTTTACTTCTACTATTCAGATTATTTTTTTCTAGAATCATATTTTCTTTTGTCAATGCCTCCTTCCCTTCTTCTCTTTGTTAGTTCCTTCTACATCTATATATGAATTTACTATAGGTTACTTTTCAATTTAATCTTGCTTGATGCTGATCCTTCCTTCTCTCTAGTCATTTTCCTTTTTTTAATACAGTGTGTATGAATTATCTTGATCTTTTACTGCCACCTCCTCCAACACTTGTCTCATTTCCTGTTAATTTATAGCGTGAAGGTTGGACTCAATTTTCATAATTTGAAGGTATGGTTTCAGAAGGTCAGGTCAGCTAGAGCAGGTCTTTTTTTAAAAGAAAAGTTAATTTTTTACCTGAAAATAAGGGTGGTGGTAGAAGTAAAGCTTCCTTAATTTCTATGGATGATGTTTTTAGATGATTCTACCAGTTGAGCATGAAGTTCCAGTAACTGTACGCAGCCGGAGTCGACTCTGATTATTTTCTAATTGGCTATCAGGTTGCTACTAATTGCTACCAGGTTAGCAGATTACAAAAGAAATGCAAGTGAATGACTTGAAGAACAGAAATTAATTTTCTCAGAGTTCTGGAAGCTATGTTCAAATCAGGGTCTTCGCTGTGCCCACCCTCTCTTTAGCCTCTCTCTAAGTTTCAGGTGTCTGCATGTAATCCGTGACATTCTTTTCCTGCTAGCGGTGTCCTCACATCATGTCTGCCTTCTTCCTATGGCTGTCTCTTTGTTTAGTCTATTCCTTTTTATTACGTGGAAGTAATTATATTTAAGACTCATTCTACTCTGGCAGATAATCATTAAGATAACAAAAGAAAATTATATTTTAAAATAAGATTCTATCCGTATATATGGGGACCAAGTACATCTGACATTTTTTTTGGTGGGGGGAGGGTAGACACAGTTAATGTAATGATACTAATTTAATTGAATCTTTATACAGTAGACATTTAATTTCCTCTGCCTTGCCTCATATCAGAATAAGGAAAACATATGGACCTACCCCAACTCTATTTAGATTTTAGGGCGTTAATGAGCACTAGTGTTTTGGTTTTCCTAGCTCACAAGTACTGTGTCCAGTGCAGGTAGAAGCAAGGCCAATTCATCGTAGGCCTTCTGCTTTTATCCTTGCCCAAATCCTCTTACATTTATGCTACCAGACTGTACTCTTTGTGATTCTCTCTTGATTTTTTTTTAATTATTAAGGAGGTTTTTTTGTCTTGATTTCATTAAATAATTTGAGGGTGAATGAGAGTCTGTGATCTGGATTCAACTCACATCCTTTTTTATAAATTCTCAAAATTTAGGTTTTAATTCCTTCAGTGCTGGTGAACAATGTTTTGTTGTCTTGGTATCACTCCCAAAGGTTCTGTGCTTCACTATCTAATAATAGAAATTTATTAAAAACAAACCAAAATAAAAATCAAACTATCCATAGATCTATGCAGGGGAGAACTAATTACGTAAACAAATTATTTGTAAATACTTATTGTTGTAGCACACCACAGAATTTCATGTCTCTAAGATCATTATTTTTATAATAATAAAAATATTGGCAATGTAAGCACAGAGTAAGTATCATCTGGCTCTAGGGGCACTGGCTGTGCTTATTGTCCTTTTTGCAAAAAGAAAAGTCTTAAACACAATTGCAATGTGTTGCTCAAGGTCAAACTGCTATAAAGGCATCTTTGAATTCTTGTTAGCAGCATGACTGTGCCTTTTAAATGTTCTGTAGGCAAGAGGTATTAAGCAACAGTCACCATATTAACCACCTGACTGCAAAACCTGAGATGGGGCACCATGCCAAAAGGCATTGCAGAACCCAGCACTGACCCAAGCTGTGTATTTCCAATCTTGACTAATCAGTTTCCCATGGATGATCAAGCACCCGTGTGCACAGAGGAGCTGGGATTCCCTCCCCTTCTGTTGATTAGTGCATTCCTTTTGGTGCTGTGGAATAGTACTGGCATAGAAGCTGCCAAGTTCGTCTCTCTTAAAAATTGCAGCACACACTTGCAGTCCAACTGATTTCTATCCTAGTATATTTTATGATTTGATTGAAAATATCCAAAGTAATTGCTCTAAATGGTCGGTTTTATTAGATGAGGACAGAGGAAGGCAAAGGGGGATATTAAAAGCCCTCCATGCTGGGAAATATGCAAAAGAATCTCTTCCTTACTGATTTTGAGCCTGGAAAATGCATGCCTCTCAATCCTCTTTTGAGAGCCTTTCTTTGGCGTTTTTCAAATATAACAACACCTTTTCTTCAGTCATATGCATCGATGCGCCTTATTAGTGAGACTTTAAATTCATAAGGACCAGTATTCCTTTGTCATTCTGGGTAAAGAAAACCCTTCAAACACTGAATATTGATGTGTTTTGAATTCAAGGGCGTCTCTCCAAAAGATACGCTGGAGTCCTGACCGCAGTACCTGTAAATGTGCTTGTACTTTGGGAACAGCCTTTAGATATGACCACTTAAGTTACTATGAGTTCCTACTAGAGGAGGTAGGGTCTGATCTAATCCCAGACACAGAGGAAGACAGAAGAAAAATGTGTAAATGGAATTAGGTTGCTGCCTCAAACTGAGAAATGCCTGGGGCTACCATAATCAGGGCGAGGCAAGAAAGAATTTTTTTTTGTCCTGGCTACTTTGAAGCCAAAGTATTATTAGTCTCCAGGACATAGCTACCTTAAATATCATCCCATTTGTGGTACTTTGTAATAGCAACCCAAGGAGAGGAATACACCATGGTGGACATAGGCAACATGGAGTGGCTGTGAGGCAAGCCCTGGGCTGCTAACCACAAGGTCAGCAGTATAGACTCGCCAGTTGCCCCATGGGAGAAAGATGAGGCAGTTGTTCCCCTGAAGAGGTACAGTCACAGAAAACTTATAGGCTCATATAAAGTCAATATAAATGGGGTTTCGTTTGCTTTTGGTGTTAGACATAATAACGCCCCAACCTGCCAATGTCTTCATCCCAGGATCTGTGACTATATTACTTAATATGGTCAAAGGGAATTTGCAGGTGGGACAAAATAAAGGATTTTAATATGGGAAGAGTATCCAGGCTGGTCAGAGAGGACCCTTAATGTAATCATAAGATTTCTTATATGGAAATAGTAAAGCAGGAGAATCTGCGTCAGTGATAGACATACTATAACAGAGCAGAAATCAGAGGGATGTCAAGATGCTACAAAGCTGCTGGCTTTGAAAACAGATAAGATCCCCAGCTAAGGCCTATATACAGCCTGCTGCAGAATCTGAAAAAGGGCACAGGAATGGATTCTCCCTTGACATCTCCAAAAGCATCAGCCCTGTCAACTCGTTTTAAAATTCAGACTTACTGAACGGTAAAATGATCCATTTGTGTCATTCTAGGCCATTCGATGTTTTAAATCAGCAGGAGAGAATTAAGAAAAATACAGAATTCATGTTGAGTTCAGAGTGACAGGCAGGCTTATTGCAGGACTTAGAAGTAAATAATAGATATGGTTGGTGCCTTACAATAGAGTCTAGTTTCTCATGTTTTATAGGAATGAGACCTTCATTTGTCATTAGTTACTTAAAAAAAAAGCATTGCTAAAGAGATTGTTGTGTGGTACTGTTTCATAGTGACTCTGTACAACAGACTGAAACCTTGCCCAGTCCTCTATCAGCTTTACAGTCATGGCTGGGATGGAGCCAGTTGTAGCCGCCGTGTCAGTCCAGCTTGTTGTGTGTCTAGCTCTTCTTTTCACCGACCTTCCAGCTTCCCAAGCATGATATCCTTTTCCAGGGATTGATTCCTCAGGATAACGTGCCCCAAATATCTACAGAAACAAGGTACTCTCGTTTTTCAGACACTTCCCCTATTATTCCAAGAGTGGTAGCTGACAATTTTGGGGACACAGGAATTAATGATCATTTCTTGCTGGATGTAGTGAATGGACAAGTTTCTTCTCACACTAGCTCTGTTCCCATTTCTGTTTTCGTGCCCACTGAGCTTTTTATACTTTTGATGAAAGCTTAACCCCAATGGACTGCTTTCATTCATATTGCTTTCAGCACTACAAGAAGATTGGAAGTTATTTAGTACAGTGTTGATAGTCATAACTTAGATGAGTTTGTCACCCAATGGAGAAATAAAGTCTTTATGTCCTCAAAAAACTCTTAAATATCTTTTGTGAAGTTTCCCAGGGAATTCCTCTACATTCATCTTCCTTTTTCTCCCTCAAATGAGCAGTAATGTAAACAGCCACTACTTGAATGCTGCTGATGTAAATGTCAAGCTTCTTCTTCTAGCTAAGACTTCAAGGCTCTATCTATTGTTGTTGTTCACTGCCAGTAAGTCAACTCTTGATTCATGGTGACCCATTATGGACAATGGAACAAAACACTGTTCAGTCTTGTCCCATTGTGATCCACCAGGTTTTCGTTGACTGCTGTAGGAAGTGAATACTCTTTCCTGTCTCAGTCTATCTTCCGCTAGAAGCATCACTGAAAACTGTCCAGCATCATAACAACAGTCAAGCCTCCACTGACAGGTGGTGGTTGGACAGGGGGTACACTGGCAGAAAATTGAACGCCAGTCTACTTCATCGAAGGTCAGGATTCTACCACTGAGCCACAGCTCCTTCTTGGCAGCAACGACAGCCCACGAGCCTGCTCGCATACTGCTGCTTCCATCGCCACACTTTCCAAGTGCTCCTCCTTTCTCTTGCATCCAACTCCTCAGACTGACTCAGAGTCTCGTTCATAAGCTTCCTTTTGGCAAACTAATCATCTTACAAAAAGTGTGGAACTCAGGCAATGGAGATGTAGATTGCGATCGCATTTTAATAGAACAAACAATATTTTACAAAGTGGAATGTTTTAAAAGATACCAGAGTCATTTTGCAAGAAGTCAAGCAATCTATAATGTATTAATAGAATTCACAAAGCTCTATATTCTCAATATTCTGTTCAAAATTCTATGATATCACGGCTTCAAATATTAGTACCTCCACTCTCCATATCACTGTGAAAAAGTTTTCACTGGGGTTGAAGTTTTGTTTTTATTTTACCTTTAATCTGAAGTATTACCATGTGGACAAATACTTTCTCTTCTTTTGCCTAAATATGTTGGAATGAAATAATTGGGCAACATGGCAAGTATATGTGAAAATGTGTATTAGATTTCCAATTGTTCTTTATTTCCAAAGAACATTAAAATCATCCATTTTATAACTTTGTTTTGCTAGTTTTTCTAATAGGTATGCAATAGTATCTCAATCTCATTATAGTTTATCTTTCTCTTTACAGCACCTTGCATAGAGCAAGACATTTTAATTTCTATAAAGTACAGTATGTGAATATTTTCCTTCTATAGATGACTCTTTTGGTGTCCTCTTTAAAGCTTCAATACCTAACACTAGGTCATAAAGATCTTTTTGTTAACTTTTTGTTGTGGTTTGGGTGAAAGTTTACAGAAAACATTTGGTTTCCATTCAACAATTATATACATTTTGATTCATTACATGCATGGACAGCAATCTCCACAATGTTGTATCACCCTTTTCCCTTCTTCCCTGTGATTACTATTGCCGTTAGTCTTTCCTACTCCTTTACAGCCAAGGGTTGCTTACCAGGATAGGGCTAAGCAAACAGGATAATCTCTCTCTGTTTTCTCTCTAGTTTCCACCATGTGATTGCCTAATTTACAGGTCCTGGCAGCAAATGTCGCTATTGGAAACTCTAGGTTTCCATTCAATTATTTATAGAATCCAACTAGAAATGCATTTCTTCTTAACTAATAGTTGCAAGTTTCATGAGAACAGCTTGATCTAGATATGCCTCCTGATCTATTCGCTGGCTGCGGAAAAGTGGATTGCTCTCATGGATCAAGTCAATGAGCAGAGTCATTCACCATTCAAACCACACAGACTATGAAAACGATACTGTGCGAGGCCGAATAAAGCTATGATTGACTCAGTGGCAGTGGGCTTGGCTTTTGGTTAACATTTTCACATCCTAATCCCTAGACTTTATGAGTGTTACTTTTTATGCAAAGCAGATGTGATTGCTATTTTTGCGAGGTTCTGTTAAGTCAGTTCAGATGCATCCTGATACCAAGTGCAACAGAATGAAACACTGCTCCACCCTGTGCTAATCTCATAATTGTTTTTTTGTTTGAGCCCATTGTTGCAGCCACAGGTCCATCATCTTGTCACAGGGCTTTCTCATTTGTGCTGCCCCTTCACTTTACCAAGCATGCTGTCCTTATCCAGGAACAGCTCTCACCTGATAACAGGTTCAAAGTACCTGTGACAAGGCCTTGCCATCCTTGCCTCTGAGGAGCATTCTCGTTATACTTCTTCCAGCACAGATATGTGTGTTCTTCTGGCAGTCTGTGGTACTTTCACTATTTGGCAGCACCGTCATTCAAATGTATGATTGATTCTTCTTTGGTCTTCCTTATTCGATGTCCAACTTTCACATGTGTAGGAAAATGCTAAGGCTTGGGTTAAGTGCACCTTAGTCCTCAATTGACATCTTTGTTTCCAACCCTTTAAAAAAGTCTTTACAGCAGCTATACCCATTACAACTAGTCATTTGAACTCTTGATTACTATTTTCCATGAGCATTGATTGTGAATCCAAGCAAGACAAAAGCCCCAACAACTCTAATCTTTTCTCTGTTTATCATGATATTACCAATAGTCCATTTCTGATGATTTGGGTTTGCTTCACATGGAATTGTAATCAGTATGAAGGTTGCAAACCTTGGTGTTTATCAGCAGGTGATTCAAGTCCTCCTCATTTTCAGCAAGTAAGTTGTGTCATCTGCATATTACAGGTTGTTAGTAAGTCTTTCTCCAATGCTTATAACATATAATACTGCTTATCTGATGACTTGCTCAACATATAAATGAAATACTATGGTTAAGGGATACAGCCCTGACACGTGCCATTCCTAATTTTAAACCTCGCAGTATTCCCATGTTCTGTTCTCACAATTACCTCTTTATCCATGTACAGGCTCCCCATGAGCATAATTAATGTTCTGGAATTCCTGTTCTTCTCAGAGTTATCCATATTTTATTGTGATCCACAGTCAAATGGCTTTGCATAGTCAATAGAACACAAGTAAATATCTTTCGATATCCTCTGCTTTCAAGCAAGCTCTATCTCAGTAGTGATATCCCTTGTTCCATGTCCTCTTGTAACTCAAGCATGAACCTTTGACAAACCCCATGTCAGTGCACTGCTACAACTGTTGTTGGATGATCTTCAACAAACTTTTGCTGGCATGCTATATTAACAATATTTGTTCTATAATTTGCACATTCTGTTGGGTAATCTTTATTTGAAATGGGTACAAATATAGATCTCTTCTAGGCAGGTCACCATGTCTTTCAATTTTCTTGTCATAAGTGAGTTAGTGCCTTCAGGCTTCATAAACTTGTTGAAACATTTCAGTTGATGGTCCATCAATTCCTGGAGCCTTGTTTTGGGCCAGTGCCTGCAGTGCCGCTTGATCATATGCTGCCTCTTGAAATGGTTGAATGTTTGCTAGTTCTTTTCAGTCCAGTGATTCTCAATATTTTTTCCATCATCTTTTGATATTTCCTGCATCATTAAATATTTTCCTACAGAATCTTTCAATTTTTCAACTCAAGGCTTAAAAATGCCCCATCTAGTTGTCTCAGGAAGCAGATTTCAGCCAGTTTAGAATTTTCTACAAGGATGAGAATCTACTATCAGTTGGCATCTACAGTGATTAAAAATATATCCTTCTGCTGACTTGCACTTGAAAAAGTCTTACAAGCATCAATGATAATTAAAATACTTCTTTAGAATATGTAAACACAGGGAAATATTAGCTAATGCAATACCCAAAGCTTTGGGGCTTTCTCAGACCAGTTCTCAAACACATCATAGACTTGATTATAATGGGCATGGAAATGCAAACTGCTAATAATAGGACCATTGAAAGTAATGCTTTTACTGAGCAAGAATCCGACTTCTTACCCTTGCTCTAACCAATAGATACCAATACCATTGCAGTGGCAGCATCCTCTCACTCAGAGGGCAACCGGAATTCATATTCATCTGTTATTTATTTGTAGTGCATCTCCGTTCTCCCATTGGGGCTTTCTTGGTTTGTTCTGTTTTTGTCAGGTTGCTTATAGAGACGTCTTTTTAGTTTTGCTCCAAATCCAGCATTGATCTGTGAGTCTGAAGACAATCCTGTTTTGTTACTGTGCCCGTCCTTCTCAGGAGCGTTGTCCAGGTGACCCCCAGGCCTGTCTGGGAATGACGACTATCGATATCAGGAGAGAAAGACCCTGCCAAAGTTTGTCTTGTCAGTTCTTGGTGACCGCCACATTCCCACAAATCCAGTGGGACCAGAATGATAGGCTTGCTTCCTCCTTTTTCTTTTCCAAAGTCATGGTTCTTATCCCAGCTGAAATACTAGAGTCCCTTGGAAGTGAAAAATCAACCAAGCAATAACAATATCAATGACAACCAGAAGATTCTGTCTAAGCAGCACCTTAGATCGGGTAAGTCAGAATCCTGGGGGCTGTATGTCCTGCTCTAGAGTTCTAAATAATTTGGAAATGCAGTGAGTTCATGTGCCTTATTTACTGTAACTGTTAGCTAGAGAAAATCTATAAAACCCCAGCATGACACACGAAAGCAATGTTTCTCCACCAGGGGCAATTATGTTGTCACAACCAGGAGACAAGATGTTACTGTCATTTAGTGGGTACAGGCCAGAGATGCCAGTCATTTAAGATGCACAGGATAGCTGCTTGCAACAAGGATTTTATGCAACCCAAAGTGTTCATTGTGACCTTAGAGAAATCTTATTCTAAAGCTGACCTTTTCCCTGGCTGAACAAACGGAAACGTCAAAGGAAGCTCAGTACATTTCTCTTTAAGGTGACCCTGAGTTATTTAAACCCTATTTGCATGTGTATTCTCCTCCCTTCAAAGAGAACATTTTCTTGGGAAAGGTGGGAATGCTCCCGATTCCTGTAAATCTACTCTTCTGCTGATGGACGGGCCATGCATCCTTCTTCAAAACAGAATACAAAGACACTGCAAAACTATTGGAGGTTTTCAGACTGGAGCAACAAGCTCCAGAATGTCAAATTTCTATTTCACAGCACTTCTAATACCATTCTTTTTGGCAACATTTCCCAAAATAAATGTTTATCAAAGAGAAAGTAAAAAGGACGATATATGGAATGTGTAAGCTAGTCATCAAGGTGTATGTATAAGTCACAGGATTTGAGTAAGAGAAACTTCTTATCAAATTGTGTTTCAGAAACTTTGATATTGCCCAGCTTCCCGTGGATAGTGGCAGAGTTGGGACATATACTCTTGCTTCTGAGCCATTTATTAAACGTTAATTAACACATACATTTTTCAGAAGTGAGTATTACAACCAGAGATTCAGTTTGATAGTGTCAAATTGAGTCATTTAAAATGAATCCCTCTTTTGTTGTTGTAGTTTATTTTCCAAGTAGGACTCGGGCTGTGGTCTATTGACCCAAGTTACAATCATGTCACAGCTATGAAGAGATGAAGGCTTTAGACGCCAATAATCTGAGAAGACAGCTTCTGTTTGCCCAAGATGGGCTGCTACGACCATCCTGTCCCACATGCTCTTTTCAGTGTGACCGTGACACACCCCTGAGGAGTGGTGATTGCCATGCCTCTTCCCTTCCGTCGAGGCAGATCTGCACAGCTGTTTCTCCCAATAGAGGACACTATGAGCACTGATGCTTCAATCCCCCCAAACTTCATAAAGATGCCATTTATTTCTCTCTTCCTTTTCTCACGGAGGATTCCATTTTGGAACCCGGTCACCAGGTTGTGAGAAAGTCATGAAGCCTCATGGAGGGACTTCCTTTAGTTATTCCAGTTAAAAGTCGCAGTTGCCATCCCAGGAGACGGCTCACATCAGCAGTCAGGCTGGTGAGTGCGTAAGTCTTCCACTGAGTCCAGTCCACAGGCAGCAGGCCACTTCCTGCATTCACGTCACTCAAGCTGATGTGCTGTGTGACATAGAGACACGTAGTCCTTTTCAAGTAATGGATTTTTAAAAAAATCAATGCCTATTGACAGTTTTAAACACTACATTTATGGTCATTTCTAACTCATTGACAGGTGATTGATACACCTGGTGGCATCAAGCATTTGAAACAAATAAGCAATTTAATGTCTTATGATTGTACTCAACTCACAAATGATCTGCCATAGAGATTTATGTAATAATTAATTGAATTTCTTTTCACTTACATAGAAGTTTCAGATTTGATTTAATAAATATTATAGACCCCGTAACCCAGGGGTCCTCAAACTTTTTAGACAGGGGGCCAGTTCACTGTCCCTCAGGCCCGTTGGAAGGCCGGAATATAGTTTAAAAGAAAACTATGAACAAATTCCTATGCACACTGCACATATCTTATTTTGAAGTAAAAAAAAAACACGGGGCAAAAACACCTGGCAGGATGGATAAATGTCCGCAGCAGGCCGCATGTGGCCTGCGGGCCACAGTTTGAGGACGCCTGCGATAACCACTCTCAATGAATAAACTGGCATTCTGTATTATATATCGGTCTTTGTGAACATAGTGTAAATTTGCTCACATTTTTAAGCAATCACCTTTACAGTTAAATCTAGTGTCTACTGCTGAACCTATTAGATCACTAAGTATAAAAAAGCCAGAAAATAAAGTGTGATAAATTGAACAATGTAAAGAATCCTACTTTTCAGTATTTGGTTTAAGAATCATATGGTCTTGCCTCGTATACATAATCTCTGCTGAACCACTTATATCTCAACCTTAGCTATCTTCTTCCCCTCACATCTGTGCATTTCATACCTTACGGATCATTATGCCTGGATGAAGAAGTGAAAAACTAAGTGATTTTGACATGCCCTTAAAGAACAGCTTGGATATAAAACTATAAACACCATTTTTCAGATCAGTTCTGTTAGTGCATCAGCCAACTCTCTGCACATGCAGGTAGATATCTTGTGAGAAGCAGCAGTGGCCTCTCTGGGTTGGCTATCCTCCCTAAGAGCATTCTATGTGTCATCCGAACTCACCAAAGAACGCCAAGGCCGAGGTTTTCCTCCCCTTGATTTATGGTGCTTTAGATGTGGTCTACAATGAGTTAATTACTCTTGGGAGCAAAGTACTAGCTTATAGATCAAAACAGTCCTTAGAATTTCTTGGAGCTAGTAAAATAACTCACAATAATGTGAAATAATTTCTCCTCTTTCTTGAGAGTTAGGGATATAAATTGGAGATAGTTTCCTGGAGAAAAAAATTTCTTTAAGTAAGAATTACTCTGAAGCATATAAATAGGAAAGAAAAATAGGCAGGAGAAAAAAATGTGGAGGAAAATGTAGCCAACTAGAGAGAAAAACTTAATCAGGGCTTTGAACCTGTTCAACCCAATACAGTCATGGCCTTGAAGCCAAACTGGAACAAACCCAGGATGCTAACCAGAACCAGAAAAAAAGTTTAGATCGATGCCCTAGAATGTCTTAGAAGAAGCTTAGTGAGTCCTTTCAGGAGCCTGATGCATGACATTGGATTATAACCAGGATTGTGTAGAGTGACGCACACACTCAGGCAACACTGCCAATGCCCTCTTTGAGTCAGGCACAGTTGTCAGCTCAGGCTTTCAAGAGAGTTGGTTGTTATGCAACACGTACACTGTCCTTCTATCCTATGATGGAAATGAAGTTTCCAGCAGGGTTTCCACCCATAATGATTCCCATTCTCATTCGCATCCTATTTCCCACACTTTAAAAATTCAACTCCATTACAGTGTCACTTGTTGGAAATGACTGGGCGGAACATCTTTGCAGCCCTGATTAATACTGATTTAAATTAGCCCAGTTTGATGATGAAGATAGAAAATTAAACCAAAGAGACTGAGTTCAAGGCCTCCAAATAGACAAATACACATAAGTAAGCTTAATAGATGACCAAATAGCACTGTGAACCACTGGAGAAAGGGTAAAGTATTCATTAAGTTGTGGCAGCAAGTTATGCAAGATGTATATTTTATACAATAGTAAAAATTAAATTTCAAATAGGTTAACTAATACAAGCAATAAACTAACAGACAAAATCATAGGTGGTAACGTTTAGGATCTTGGAGAAGTGAAGGGTTCATTAAAAACATGAAAAATGTACAAAGTTTAGGAACTATATTAATAAATTCAACTACACTCCAATAGAACCCTTTATACACAGTAGCAAAGCTTGAGCCCAAAATAGGAGAAGGTATTTAAAAAATGATATAAGCGACAAAGGTTTGCTATTGAAAAACATATATAAAGAACTTCTAAGAGCCAGTAAGAAAAAAGACAAATGACTTGGTATAAATGGGCAAATGATGAGAATAAGCATTTCAAAGCAAAGGTAACACTGATAGAAATGATCGATAGAAAAAATTAAAAAACAACAACAATGCTAAACTTTATTAGTAATGTGAAGATACAAAACAAGATTCCACAGTAAGCCACAGCAGTAGCAAAAGTAGTCTGATGTGACGACTATTGCCAAGGCAGTAAGCCTGGGAAATGTGCAAAAATGAAGCGCGTGTAGGTGAGGAAATGCCTTTGTTAAAGAGTTGCGCACACTCAAGTACATCAGAAGACCTGTAGATCCCGTATCCCCGTACTTTCCCACCAGAGACATCCGTGGCACACTTTATACGCAGACATGTAACCCGTATGCACAACAGCATTATTTATAGTAACAACACATGGGATTTTAGCACAAATGAACATGTCGTTCAGTACCTTAATGGAACATAGTAGGACTATGAGAAGGAAGGAGCTGTGGTTACACACAGCACTACAAATGAAGCTCATGTACACAACACTGTTAGCCTGTTTGCAATTACCTACAGGAAAAGGGAGCTCTGGAGACAAATGTTAGAATCATTAGGTAATAACATTTGGGACAGAAGGAGATAAGGTGAAACTCTTGAAGATACCCAGGGAGCTAGAAGGTTGTGTTCTGTTAAACTGGGTGCTTGGGTCACATGTTCATTGTATCGGTACTTTAAATTATTTATACCCATCTGTGTATTTATATCTGAGTGAAATATTGCATAATACAAAACCAAAACAAACAGAAAGAAGATAGCATGCTATCTGATGGCTCCAAAAAGGTATGTTTCACATCTGAGCTCTGCTATCTTTATAGGAAACAGGGCTGGGCTGATTACATTTCATTTCCTAGTGGCATTCAGAATTAACTTCTTTCTGTTAACACAAGACAAGCTTGGTTCCTGTTACTGGAGCTCTAAATAGATAAGCAAAGGTTATTTTGAGAAGACAAAAAATGTTCAAGAGTTGAGATATGAAAAAAAAAGAGTTGAGATATGTTTTTTTTAAGGATCTCTCATAGCTTTTCCCCTTTCAGCATAACTTTCTCCTCAACATTCCCCAGAGCATTGAGGTCTCGTCACAGACTTGCTTTCCCTTGCAGGGCTTCTCCTTACTCTTTCACCACTCCTTACGGCCTTCCTGCTCTCAGAGATGGCCTTTACTCTATTGTTAAATCATGAGCACTGTCTTTAGTTTGTTGGTTCTTCTCCATTAAACAGGAGCACAATTGAAAGACAGCTTCTTCTTTTTCTTTGCAATCATTAAGCAAAGCAGTACCCATCGACCATTTTGCATATGTTTAGAATTCAAGATGACATAGTTTGCTTGCTCTCAGAAATCAAATGTGATGAAACCACAGGAATCTGTTAAAGTTAGTTAGAAGGAGCTGAACAGTGGGGATAACTGAAGTGCAAGAGTTGAGAATGCAGATGCACAACAGTTGTATTGGTCATAACTGATGCACAGTGAGCTGCACCTGTTTCATGTCTAACACTTAATGCATTTTGACCTATGGACATACCTGTGAAACAGACACTACCATCAAAATATCACATGGTCTTATAATCTCCCAAAATTTCCCTGTACTACTTTATAATCCGTTCCTTCCTTCAGTTCTCCCAAGGGCATCATGGTTCTGCTTAGTTGGCGTTTTTAGGATTTTATAGAAATGAAATCTAACAGAAATTATTGGCCTTGTCCCTTTGAGATTTTTTTCATACAACAAAATATTTAGCTGTATTATTTATGTATCAGTAATATGTCCCCTTTAAATTTAGAGTAGTATTCTGTATAGATCGTAGGTTTCCATATTTCTTTAGCCTACCACCCCTTTCTGAGGAAGCAACATTACTCAGTGCCTCTCCGATGATGAGAAGCCTCTGTAGTCGGCCATGGTCCGGGATAAGCGTAGGTGCCGGTGTTCGGAGCCCTCTGGGACAGTGCCAGCTCCCCATGGGAGACAGGGTTGCCCACGTTGGGGAATGCTGGTATAGAATTCAATGTCTTCTTTCAAAATGATTCAATAGTCTTTCTTATTTTCTGTTTCTGATATCCCATGTGCAAGGGAGTCTCAGTAACACTAATGATCCATCTGTACCTAGTTTATTTCTCTAATCTGTTTATACAATAATTCCAAACTCCTCCCCCTGCCCTGCCCCAAACCAAAAACCATTGCCCAGTTAATCCCAATTTATAGTGGCCTAGTAATTTTTACAGGACCAGACTGCTCGTTTATCTTCCCTGCTGCTCTGGTGGGTTAGAACTGCCAGCCCTTTGTTGGAAGCCAAACACTTCATCATGTTGTCACTAGGACACCCAAATGATCTGCTTATCCCCTTTTCCCTTAATTTTTGGATGTTTTTGGTGGTGTCTCTTTTCTATCCACTTGTTCGCAACATCTTTCACATCTCAATCAAAGATGGAGGGAGCTCCAAAAGGGCAGTGTGGCTGAAGCACTGGATTCTTAAGATGCCCCCGTTGGATGAGGTGCCCTTGTAAATAGGAAAATATTGAACTCTGCGTGGGGGATTCTAAAGCCAAGCTGCTCGTGAAATATTAATAAATAGCGATTTTAGCTATTTTCCTATGTAGGAAATTTGAGATAGTACATTTCAATTTGCAAGCGATAAGTTTGGTGTTTTGGTAGCTTTAATATTCTTTCACTGAAATTAATTTTTCATTGAGCTCACATTGCTCTTAGAGGTGAAAACTTAAAATGCAATCCATTCAGTGTATTCACAATTAAATGTGATCACCACCACCCGCCCCCTTTAAACTTAGATTTGCATCTAATTGCCATAGCGTACCTGTGTGCATGGAATTAATGATTATGAGAAGGGGACTCTCATGGGATTAATATTGAGAAGTGTGACTCTGGTCTTCAAATGGCTTCCAAGCTGACTTTTACTGGATGGTGTTTTCTAATTTTTTCGTCAGTGTTCAGCCCAGGCAATTCTCTCTCTCTTTGCACCATCCACTATTTCCCTATAGGTCCATCATCCATTGGTGCTAGACCTTATACTATAGAAAACCGCGGCAATCAAGTACTTTCTTTGCTGGAACTAGAAGGGACTGTCTCTCTGTTTCAGACACATCTGAAATGCCTAAACATGGTATCTCTGGTCTACTATTTCTAAACTACAGAGGGCCATGAATGAAACTCTGGCACGGCACTGATCTCCAGGGTATCTTCTGCTTGCAAATTCCCTTGTCATCTGAAAGTAAGATTCTCTCCTAAGGCATGGCCTCAGGAACTCAGAAGAAGACACAAAAATTTACTCTTTTCCTCTGTTCCAGAAGTCTTCATTGTCTTATTTTATGAGTCTATTTTAAGAGGAAATTCCTTGGTTTTCATATAAATGGGTTTCTGTCATCCTTCCTAGTTTGTTGCGCTTCTTTAGATACATCCAGTTCTGCTGTTTAAGTCTTTAAAGTTTTTCTAGATGCCTTATTCATAAAGTAATTCTAAATTCACTTTATAGGAGCCATAATGGTTAGTACGTAAATGATATACAAAGGTGGTTGGTTCAAGCCAATCAAATGCTCCTTGGAAGAAGCGACTTGGTGATCAGCACCCATGAAGATAGAAATGACAGCAGCAAGCCCCAACCACCACCACCGCAGCATTGCTGTGAAGGCAATTCTGATCACAGAGCCCCTATTCTATAGCATTCCTGGAGCTGAATGTAGCTGGACAACAGGCAACAGCAGCAGCAATCCATGAACAACAATTTTATTTAAACATACTGCGTTTGGAGAGAACATCACCTTGATAGGGTTTAGAAGAAACTCTGAAGAAGAAGTCAGAGTGGGATATGCATAGTAATTTGTGGTCTAAAGTGTGCATTTAAAGATGGATAACTGTGTTAGTCTGGGTAGACTAGAGAAACAAATTTATGGATACGCATATGTGTATAAGAAAGAGGTTTATATACAAGAGCAATTGAGTATTGACAAAACATCCCAGCCCAATCCAGATCAAGTCCATAGTTCGATATTAGTCCATATGTCTGACACCAATCTATCAGACTCACTCAGGGCACTAGCATAGTTCCATGTGTCTTTTCAGATGCAATGTCTCCCAGGAATCTCCAGATTCCATGAAGGAATTCCGGAGTTCCCAGAATCCTCAGGAGAAGGCCATGCCCACACAGAGGCCTCATTGACTATGACCTGATTGACAGACTAGACTCCAACTCTTCATTCTCAGTCCTCTCAAATTCACAAACAGTTATAACTACCACAATAACTGACTTGGAATTGGACAAAATTAATCATATAATGATTTAGAATGGGCTATCAGTGAGGTAAAGATCTTGAAGCAGTGTCAATAGATATATTTTGCCTGATAAGCAATATTGAATAATGCAGGAAGTGTTGAAATACAATGGAAGGAATATGCAGAACCACTGTACCTAAAAGAACTTGTCAACATCCAACCATTTTAAGAGATAACATATGATCCAGAAACAATGGTGCTGAAGGAAGAGGTCCAAGTTGCAATAAAGGCACTAGTGAAAGCAAGGATCCCAAATTGAAGGACTACTAATTAAAATGTTTCAACAGGCTGGTCAAGTGCTAGAAGCACTCACTTGTCTATGCCAAGGAATTTGAAGCATAGCTCCCTGGCCAACTGTCAGAACGGGTGGATTGATATTTGTTCCCATTTCAAAGAAAAGTAATACAACAACCGAATCCAGAAATTACTGAACAATATCATTAATATCATATGAAAGTAAAATTTTGTCAAAAATAATTCAACAACTGTTACAGCAATACATGGGCAGGGAACTGCCAAATAGCCATAAACAGAAGAGGATGTGGAATTGAGAGATCACTGGTGATGTCAGGTGTAAGCAGAGACTCCCAGAAAGATGTTCACATGTGTTTCATTAACTAGCAAAGGCATTTGCCTGTGTGGATCATAACAAACTATGCATAATCTTGAGAAGAATGGAAATTCCAGAACTCGTACTGGTGCGCATGGGGAACATGTACCTGGGTCCAGAGACAATTGTGGGAACAGAACAAGGGAATACTACATGATTTAACATCATAATAGGTGTGTGCTTTAGGGCTTTATCCCCTCTCCATACGTATTCAAACTAGGCTGAGCAACTCATCAAAGAAGCTGAGGTATATGAAGAATAATACGTCATCAGGGCTGGAGGGAAGCTTATTACAGACCTGTGATATGTAGATGGCACAACCTTGCTTCCTGAAAGTGAGGAGGAATTGAAGCACTTGCTGATGAAGATCAAGGATTTCAGCTTTCAATACAGATTACAAGTCAATGTAAAGAAAACCAAAATCCTTACAACTGGATCTGTAGATAACATCATGATAAACAGAAATGTTTGATGTTGATAATGATTTCCTCTTGCTAGGATCCACAATCAATGATGAGAGCAGTGGGGAAGAAATCAAACTATGTGTTGCCTTGGGCAAATCTGCTGTACAAGATTTCTTTATAGGTTGAAGAGAAAGGCTCTCACTTTTAAGACTAAGGTATACCTGGCCCAAGCCATAGTAATTTCAGTCAAGTCCTGATTGCATAGAGGTTATGTGTTGGGCTGCTACGCATGAGGTTGGCAGTTCAAAACCACCAGCTGATCTGTGGGAGAAAGATGAGGCTTTTTAGAGCTATAGTTTTGGAAACCTACCGGGCAGTTCTACCCTGTCCTATGGGGTTGGTATGAGTTAGAATAGACCCATTGAATTTAGTTTTGGGAATGTGCATGTGAAAGTTGGACAGTGAATTAAAGAAGACCAAAGGAGAATTGACACGTTTGAATAATTGAGTTGGTGAAGAATATTGAAAGTACCGAGGAATGCCAGAAGAACAAATGAATTTGTCTTGGAAGAATTGCAGTCAGAATGTTCGTTAGGAGCCAGGATGGCAGGACTTCATCGCAAGTCCTTTGTTGTCAAGAAAGTCAAGTCCCTGGAAAAGGGCATCATGCTTGGTAAAGTGGGAGGTCAGTGAAAAAGAGGAAGACCTTCAGTGAGCTGGGATGACCTTCAGGCGGCAATAATGGACCCAAACAGCAATGATCGGGAGGATGGCAGAGGACGGGGCAGTGTTTTGTCCTGTTGTGCAAGGGTTGCTGTGTATCACACACAACTCGTGGGCAACAGCATGGCTTGCAGATGCGCTACAAAAGTGAGAGGCAGTGACAGGGCCAAGCGTGCCCGGGGTGGGTTTGGAGAGGATAATATCCTACAAACAGAAAATGGGTGGAAGAGGGAAAGCTAGTGGGCGGGTTGACGTTTTTTTCTGAGCTGGAGAATACAGACATGATGATCTTATATGTAAGCCCCACATTGTTCACCATAAAGGATTTTATATGAGTGGCAGAAATATGAAATGAGGAATGAGCACCATGAAGATTCCCGAAGTCTAAATTCTCCTCTTTTTTCCCTCTACACAAATTTACTTGGGATGAACATGTGGATGTGCATTGTTAATGATATTCTCCAAGAAATTTAGGATTTCCCAGCCCTATCCCGTGTAGTGAAGCAGATGGTGGTGCATTGGCTAAGGAGACAATTGTTAACCAAAAAGTCAGAATTTTTCAATCTTCCTTGCTCCATCAAGATTATAGCCCAGCAAAGGCCTATGAAACTTTCTCATAAAATGATTTGGATTCAGAATAGTTTGCACACAACACAGAGACATCAACAGTCCCATGTACCAAGTCTCCTCTCCAAGGGCTGAGGTTCGCCTTAAATTACTCTCTAGAAACAATAGAAGAAATGGAAAGAACCATGTTTATGTTATTAATAACAATGTAAGAATCTAATAGCCCATAATGGAGAAGCCTATATTTTTAAAAATACTGACTGGACCATCCAATTTAGGATGAAGATTTCTTTTTCTAAGTTGATATTTTGAGATTCTGCACTGTCTGTCTGGATGGTCACAGAGAAGAAATTAAGTTCATGAGGCAAAAATATGATCATGTCTTCACTGAATATATGGCTTACACTTCCTAAAACAATCATAGGCAGAAAGTACGCACTTAGTAAGACCTAAAAACACAAATAGTCTCTTCCCATTGGAAATCATGGCTCCTTGGTATTCCATTCTTTGAACAGTTAGCTTAGCTATTCTTCTATTGCAAAGCAGTAGGAAAGAAATGAGTTGTGGAGAGGGAGAAGGCATGGACATTTCTCTTCTTTTTACCAGGGTGTCAGACATTTTCTTGGAAAAGCAAAAAAAAATCCGTAAGAAGGAAGGGAATGAGATGCATGATTTTGGCATCAGTGCGCGCGTGAGCGTGCACACACACACACACACACACACCCCATTCTTGTAGTCTCTTTACTTGCCTCGCTTTGTGCTCTTGATGTGATTGCACCAGTTGTCCAACCATTTAAAGCCTTGGTGAAGGGAAATTGCCAGTTACAGAGGTTACCCTCTGTAGGAATGGACCGTATCTTTCATTTTTGCTGTGTACCACCAAACCCATGCCAAACCCAATGCAGGTAATGGAGAAGACTGACCTTCGTAGCATTTCCTTGGCTGTAGTCTTAATATAAGCAAATGGGAAGAACTTTTTCTGTGATACCAGTGGGTAAGTTTGAGTCAGCAACTTTCAGTTAGTATTGCACTACAGTCAGTTTGCACTGCCAACACAGGGCTTGATAAGCCTTTCCGATGCTTATTAATAGCCAGCCAATCTTTAAAGAACTCCAGGTCAGGTGAGCTTGCTCTCATTTGCTAATACCTACCCTCATTCTCTCACCTAATGGAAAGTGTAGCAGACTTTTCAAGAATGCCCCTTCTCTCTTGCTACCTTCCATTCTGGTGCCACAAAAACTAAAAAGGCTCACCTTCCCAGCCTCCCTTGCAGTTAGGGTGCTATGTTATGACCATTGAGGGGAAAACAGTCATCTTGTGCTCAGATCTGAAGGTGAGATTGAGCGTGGCAGTGCTGACACCTTCAAGCGACAGAACCCAAACCAGCATTGCCTAGCTTGTCCTGGGCAAAAAGTAAACCCCTCTTAGCTCCAGCTAATGGGAGCATCCTATTGCATGATACTACTAGCCTTCTTCACAGAATGGATCTGAGAACTGAGCAGTAAAAACCCTGAAGCAAAATTGCCCAAATGGAAATTCACATGGAGCTGAAAATAATCACGATTCTTCTTTTTGCAAAATCGGTGTTTACAATCTGCCTCTGTGTGCCACCCTCCCCGGGTGCATAGATGTGGACACGCAAAGACAACTTGCTCTGGTCTCTGACTTGTGAGCTATAGGACACGGAGAAGGTATTCTCCATAGAGAACAAAAGGCCGGGATTCAAATGTCAGGAGTCTGACTGTCCTCGCTGCCTCCAGCCGGCAGCCTGAAGCTGGACTCGAAGCTCACGTTTCACAGTCCCAGATCATGATTTTGTGAAGTTCCTTTGTACGGCCACAGTGGGGCTACTGCGTACGTGTGGGGGTGTCATTACACATTTCTTTATTAAGAACAAAACAGACAAACCAAGGAAGAAATAGATGAGGGAGATTTCAACAAGTTTGTGGGAAAACTGGAACTCAATGATAATGGATTTTCCCCACAAACTTTTTGAAGCCCCAGTGTATTAGTGCAATAAAACAGTGCAAGAAACCGGAGGCTGCCCATTCCCATAACAATTTCCTGGCTCTGAAACCCTCTGCGTGTACAGCTCCTGACAGGGCAGTAGGGAAACCAAAGACAGCTGGATCCAATGTAATAAGACACTGTGTTCTTCTAGAACATTATGCTTCCAGGCTATGGCTGTAGATTGGAGTCAGGTCACAGCGAAAGGACCCTAACAGTGGAGATGTACAAACTCGGGGCTGAATCCTGGCTCTCTAACCTCTAGGAGTGTAAATCCCTTAACAGCTAGTCTAAACCCACTTGGTTCAGTGTGACCCACGTGTGTCCAAGTACCATTAATTGTGCTCGGTAGGGTCTTCAGTGGTTGGTTTTTCCAAACTCCTAGGCTTTTCTTCCTAGTCACCTCTGAGTGGACTCTAATCTTCACCCAGGACTCCTGTAGCTAACGTATTAGCACTAAAACAGCCAAACAAAACGAAACCCATTCCCATCCCTTTGATTTTGCCTCGTAGTGACTCAGTAGGACAGTAGAATTGCCGAATAGGGCTCCCATGGCTGTCACATCTTTCTCTGGAGGAATGATGGGTGGGTTCAAATGCTGACCTTTCCGTCAGCAATCAAGTGCTTAATCCAACGGGCCACCAAGATTCCTTCCTCTCCTATACAATTCAGTTATTTAGGTTGTGACTTTGAACCCTGAACCCCACTTATTTGAAGTGTGTTATTCTCAGGTGGACACTGGCTGATTGACACCCATCATTAGCAAGAAGCGGAGGCATAGAGCTGATCCATACTATCGGCTGTCATCATTATTCATTAACTCTAGGCAGACGGCCGGGCTCTCTTTCTGCATTACATTTTGCAGGAACTTCCCAAAGGGTCCATTTCCTGGGATGAGACAGGAGAGTGATTGCGATAAATGGAACCACCGCTCCAGAGCCTCGGCCCGTGCTCCTCTGACTTTCCTGGACAGCTGCGAAAGCTATTTTCGGCCAAGGGCAATTTAGAAAACAGATGGACTTAATCTGAGTGGAGATGGTCTTTGTTATCCCCTCTCGAGTCCGAGGGGTTGGCAAGGCTGAAAGTCAGAGGTAAAGAGGACAGCAGAGCCCTTCTCTTCTGGAAGTCGGCGCTACAGATCTGAGGGATCAAGCCAGCGCCCCGGAGCTCCCTACAGAGCTCCCAGAGAGGAAAAGCAGATGCCTCCCCCCTCCCAATTCACCGCTAGCTCCCGGCTCCCCCATAGCTGAACGGCTTAAACAGCTGCACTCTTCCAGAGTGGGTGGATCTTGAAAGAACAAATTCCAGGCAAGTTCTTTATTTGGAACAATTTGTCTGGAAGGTATGGAGGATTTAATAAAAGGTGTCTGCCATTGTGTGTTGGCTGGATTATAAAGCCAGGCTGATTTTCATAAACCAACAACCACATTGAGCGATGCCAAAGCAGGCAAGTTATGGGGCTGAAGCTGCAAAGCAAGAAGAGGCATAATAATAATTATTATTTTTAATTCAGTGAATCGACAAGTTGACCATCGGGGACTTGAGAGCTTGACACAAGAGCAAATATTTTCTGAAACCACGTGGGTTTGGACCAGACTGCAATCATAATTTGGAGCCCGCTATTCTATTAGCAGCCCTGGTGATGTAGTGATACGTTTAAAGTTCAAAACCAACAGTAGCGCCCCTCCCTTATACAGTCACAGTCTCAGAAACCCGCCGGGGGCCACTAGGAGTTCACATTGACTCCCAGGCAGTGAATGTGGTTTGATTTGTGTTAAATGCTTAGGTCTCATGGAGATCATAACGCATGTCAATGTATGACACCCACCTGTCAGGTGAGCTCTCTGGGGATGCAGTTAGTGCCCAGGACACAGTGAGATTGGATGTTTGTGATTTATGATTAAAAATGACAGTTTTGAAAAATTGATTGATTGATGGTAAATCTTACAGTTGGAGTACCTTTCCTAGTTTCCATGACAACTATCGATTCATAGTATATATTGATGGGCTGAATATTGTCTTCTAATGCACATAGATTACTCCTGTCCACATACTGAGTCAAGCCAAACTTTTCTGGTTATAAGGTCTTTAGGAGAGAAATGTTTTCTTTTCCACAGTCAGATTCATCTGCAAGTTGCTAACACATGTTCTCGATGCTCGGGGTTGACGCTCATTGTAAACTTATCAGGCTATTTTACGGACCCTTTTATTTTAGGCGGGTGAGGGAATGCAGAGGAGCGGGTACTCTTTCTTACAAAAAGCAGCCTTCTAAGTGGCTGTAAAGTTAAGCTGGCACAGGCTTGCAGCGCCACCTGTTGGCTATTGTGTCAATAATCATTTAACCACCGGCCTAAACTTTCAAAAGAGAGACGAAGCAATTTCTAATACTAATAACACCAATAATAAAATAAGCGACAGGAGCACGCTACTCTTAATTAAACTCACTAACAATTGAAAAGTTAAAAAACAACCCAAATGAGTAGCCACCTACTGACTTTCATTTATTTTGTTTGTAACAAGCATTTAATAAATATGGCAGGGAAGAATGAGAGAATCTCAGAATGGGATATGTCTTTGAATACTAGCACCACATCATCATTGTAGAGGTGAAAACACTAGGCACTAGCACGCTAGCTACTCCAGAGCTGCAGAGCTCAGTCGTAGTGAAAACGCCCCAACTAGAATTCTCCTTTCATCAAATGTGCAGTTCAGGGTTCTTCTGAGATGTCTTTCATTAAATAGATGCTTTTAAAATGGCCTTTACAGTCTCCATTTTTTTTTTCACAAGAGAAAAGCTTGTAGTTAGTTCAGGGATCGTTTGCTGGCCCTTAGGAGCGTTTTCCAGTCCAGTCTGTTGGGGCACCACGCCCTGGCCCTGAAGTCCACTTTCAGCATTCCCTGGGGACCTTGCCACTCCATTCCCTTGCTGTTCCGCTGCACTCCCCCAGTGATTTGCCTCGGTGTGGTGGGATCAGGTCAGGTGCAATTCCCACACTGAGTCTCCGGTGCTGTCCCCTGTATCGCCCTTAGTCACTGAGGGGCATCATGTCTCATAGTGGGGCCAGCCATGTTGTTCTCTCTGTGGACTGGCTGCTCTACTCAGGAACATCATCATCACGGCCTGGTGGGCCAGGCTGTGCTCCACTCTCTCCTCCTGCCCCTTCATCTGCTCCCGTGTGCTCTGATCAAATATGTCCATTTTAAAGAGGATGTTGTTGAAAATTAGAAGCATTTCTTAATTTTACTTCTCCCCAATCAGGATGTAGCAATTAAACTAATAACCTCTATTTCTAGCTACTTATTATTTTTTTCAATAACTGTTATGAATATAAATTTTGTTTTAGAATCTAAATATGCCAACTTTTTTTCCTGCAGATTTCTAGTTTCATCCTTCTCAGCCATTCATTTCTGTGTTTTTCCCTACCTAGTTTATGCAAAGAAATGCCAGTATGGCTTCTCCTCTCATGGAGATATATGACCATAGTTATTCAGTCTGTATATTGAGCAAATAATCATAGAAACTGGATTATATGAAGAAGAAGGCAGCATCGAGATTGGAGGAAGGCTTATTAAACCTGCCATATACAGGTGATGTAGCCTTGCCTCCTGAAAGTTAGGAGGTGTTTGCAGTTGAACACCAATGATTACAGCCTTAAGAATGGGTCACAACTCAATGTTAAGAAGACCAAAACCCTCACAATTTGAGCAGTAGGTAACATTGTGATAAATGGAGAAAAGATGCAAGTTGTCAACAATTTTATTTTGCTTGGATCCATAATCAGTACTCATGGAAGCAGCAGTCAAGAGATCAAAATTTGCACTGGGTTGCATTGGCTAGATCTGTTTCACAAGACCTCTTTAGAGTATTAAAAAGCAAAGACATTACTTTGAGCAATAAGGTGCTCTTGAACCGAGCCATGTTTTGTTTTGTTATTTTTTAATCACCTCATATGCATGTGAAAATTGGATATGTAATATGGAAGACCAAAGAAGAATCAATGCATTTGATTAAAGTACTAGTCAAGAATATTGAAAGGACCATGCATGGACAAAACACGAAAGAACAAACAAATCTGTCTTGGAAAAGGTACAGCCAGAGTGTTCTTAGGGCCAAAGATGGTGAGACTTTGTCTTCCATTCCTTGGGCATGTTGTCAGGAGAGACTCTCCATGGGAAGGTTTGACACAGTGGCTGCAGCAATGAGCTCAAGCATAGGAAACACTGTGAGGTTATTAAAGCACTGGGCAGCAGGCGGTCCACTTGTTGTGCATAGGGTCCATAGCGTTTGGATCCGATCCGATGGTATCTAACAATAACCCACACCTTTTTTCCTACATCTCTTCAGGTCTTGTTAAGGGCAGTGAAGACTCATCCCCAGGACAAGGTCTGGCACAGGAAAAGTGTCACACGAATGCCAGCCTTGTTGAGAAAAATCACCCTACAAGTTTACCAAGGCTCATGAGCTCCATCTCAGACAGAAATCAGGAAATAGCTCCCAGGAACAATATTTACACATATATTTTCCAAAAGCAAAACTCTACCTTTGATTTTAAAATTTGCTAATAACACTGTTAAAAAATCAAAGAAATAACCCTTCTTGTCCTGGAAACTGAGCAGAGTCAGAGAATTTAGAAGAGTCTGCTTTGTTTCCTGGCTCGTTTTGAGAGGAAGAGGGTGGGAGGTTACGGAGGCAAGGAAGCAAGCTGCATCACAGTTGCATCACTTGGTGCTGACTTGGCATCTGCAAAGTGGTTTCAGGACTTGCGTGTGGAAACGTGTGGGGATCCCACACTAAATTCCCTATTTAATCCATTGCCCAAACTAGAGTACCCATAGTTGTCAGTAAATCCTCCTTTATTGTAACCTCTACCAACTGTGCTGCTTCCAAAATGTCTCTTGTCCATCCCTCCTGTCACAAGTCACATATTACATTTCAACTGCCCCCTAACTAATCTGCTGCCCTCAAATTCATTTCTCTACACTTTCACCTGCATAGTTTTTCTCACATGAAAACTGGATCAAGCCCAGTATCTTCTTAAAATCATTAAATACGCCATAAAATGTTAGCTCCCTAGATGGTATATGAGACTCTCCAGTTTGACTGAAATTCTCTATCTCATTTCTTGTCTCAGCCCCTACAATCCCTCTAATTTTCAGCCTCCTTTTCTTTGCCACACACTTTTCTGACTTTGACATCGCTTCCACACGGACAATCAATCCTTTAGTCCATAGATTCCTTCACACTTCTCACTGGGCCCTTCGGGACTCATCCTTCAAGGTCCATCCCATCACTGGTGCCTCTAAGGAGGCTTCTCTAAAATTTCAGGCAGTGGTCTTCTCTCCGGTGTGCTTCTGCTCTGCTTTCTGGTTGCTTATCTTTATTAGCACCTGCAGCCCACTATCCTATCACTCAGCCAACCCATCTGTCTCTTTAACATACATCGTAAACACCAAACCAAACTCACTGTCATGAGTCCATGTGGACTCATAGAAACCCTACAGGACAGGGAGATCAGTCCATTGTTTCTGAGACTGTAACTGTTTACAGAAGTAGAAACAATGCATCTTGCCAGTTGCTTCCAACTGCTGACTTTGCAGGTTGCAACCCATCTGTCAACCAGTTTTAAGGAACCTAAAGGCATGTTCTGCATGATAGGTCTTAACAGTCCCATTCTTATCAGGTTCTGCTCCAGCCATGTTCCCTAGTGAATAAGCATGGCTTTTAAACTGTGCCGAGTACTAGAGATACAAAGATAAGCTGCATATGACGCCCGTGGTGGTAATTTCACTCCAGGTCTCTCTCGCCTACATCCTAAGATACAAAATCTACAAAAAGTTAGAAAGTGGAAAATTTGTATGTTGGTTCTCTTCCACTGAATACCATTGCCATGTAGTGATTCTCTGGTGCACCCAGATCAGCGGAGAACTCTTCTGCATGCAAAGTATGGAATGCCGGCTCTTACCATGGCCTCGCCCCTGTGTACAGCACGCTTCATCATTTTCATGATCACATGCATTGCTTTCAATTACACATACACAGGGTTTTGCTTCAGTAGTGTAGAAACATAACCCATGCATTAAAAGCTAATCTCATCCCACCTAATGAAGTTTAAAAGGTTAAATATGTCAAACTGTTTCTAATTACTCCAGAATCGGCCCCAGAATATTTATAGGAATCAAAAATAGCCAGTGCCCAGAAATATAGACCACATGCCATCAAAACTCGCCATAAATATAAAGAAACAGGATAATAAGTACAATAATACTGAAGGGAATAATTAATCAATTAAATTGAATGACAAAAGATACTAGTTTATTAGAATATTGAAACAATAAATCATGTATTCAAGAAGTTAGACATAGATTGGGCATATTCAGTTGATATATATATATGAATGGGACTTCAGAAAGGTCATAGATAAAGGAATTAAAATAGGATGAAAATTTCCCATGGATTTTTTGAAGTTCTGTCTGTGGAATATCTATATAAAAATATAAGTAAAATATATAATTAGATACATAATTATACAAATAATTCTTTTTCTCAGCATTTACTTCAAAGAAACGCAAGCCTATATCCCTACTGATATAGGAACGTTTACAGCATTTTTATTTGTAATAGCTCACATGTCCATCAGCAGTTAAATCAATAAACAGTTTGTGGTATATCTAATAAAAGTTATCAATAAAAATGAATGAACTCTTGTCATGGATGTCACTAATTATGCTGAATTAAAAAACATGCAAGTATGTATGTATCACAGGATCACATTGATATATATATAAAATGCTAGCAAATGTTAAATACACTATAATCACGCAAAGAAAGTTTCTTAAGTTGTGGGTTACACCCCTGTGGGGTCATATAGCCAAATATGGGGGAGGTAAAAGGTTTCTGAACGGGCAATGGCCAATTATTCATTCAAATCAAATACCTAATGAATCCGCGGTGTTTCTGCCAACATTTGCCCATGTTGCAAATTCCCCCAGACAAAAAGGGGTTGTGAGTGAAAAAGCTTATGAAATCCTCGTGACTCAGAGTTTCCCAGAGGAAAGGGTTAGGAGCAAGCAGGGCCAGAAGGACAGGGTTACAATTTGGGAATGAGGAAACATTTGAGAATGATACATGTGTTCTTTGTTATTGTGGTTTTGTTGGTTGCACATATATAAAAGGTGTGACATTATACATTTCATATTTTAAATATGTACAACTTTTTATACCAAGTATACCTCCATAAATATGTTAAACATTTGCATGTATTTGGATAGAATATTAAACATTAATGCTTCATGAAGATCATGGAGCAAGTAATTGTACAGTGACAAAATTGTAATCATAAAGGTAGGGAAGTGATCGTGCATTGGGATGCTAACTGCAAGACATGTCTACCTACCATTCCTTCCTGAGAATGTTCCTTTTCATTCACATTCCTCAATGCCAGCTGTTAAATGTCTATGCTTCTTTGATAATGAATTTAAGTTTTATGAAGATAGAAAACTTTATATATTCTACCAGAATGACACCTGTCTCATACTAGATATTCAATAAATACTTATTGAATGAAAGATGCCTAATTTACTTTAACTTGCATGTATTGGTAAAATTTCACTGCAATACTCTTGCTGTAAATTGAATTCTTCACTGTTTTTCCCTTTTTGTTATATTATAGCAAATTATTATCTTTATTATTTGCTATTCTAGTAATCATGTCTTTCTTTCGAATTTGATGTCTGCCGATTTTGTGTCAACAACTTTCTCTACTGTTCACTGATAGAGAAGAGTGTATGTCTGTTGCTTGGGTGGGAATAGTCACTTTCAAACTGGATTCTCTGCTGATGGCTTAGCTTCTGTGTAACAGCGTTAAACATCTGACTATGAAGTATTCCTCTGCAATTAGTTCATATTGCAAATAAATGATTGCAGCAAGCAAGTGTGTGTGAATTCACATCTACACTTGCATCTTTAATAAGATGTGAGAGCCCATTGATTATGACAATGATTCATAAGTCATTTATAAAGTCATCCACAAGTATATATAAAAATGCATTCACTGCCATCCAGTTGACTGCAACTCATAACAGCCCTAAAGGACAGAGTAGAATTTCCCTATTTGATTCATATACTTTTACCTAAAATGTCTTTTTCCTCTCATATCTACCCCAAATCCTCTTTTAACAATCTTTTCTACAGCCAATAGATGAAATTAATCTATTGTTCTATCTCAGTGGTTCTCAACCTTCCTATTGCTACAACATATCTAACTTTCTTGTTTCTCAATCATCTGTAGTGTCTAGTCTGAGATTTGCCTAAAAGCAATAACACATAAATGAATAAAAAATACATTTTTGAAGTTATATAAAAAACTTGAAGATATGTGACTTATTTATATTGTTTGCTTAATCTTTATAGCTACTATGGAAGATAATGTTAGAGCAGCGTGGCATATGGTTTATAAACATGAATTCAAAGCCAGATTGATTATATTTTATTTATGATTGAGTTTGAAGCCCCTTATCATCTTTAAAACAGTGGGCACATCTTTTGACTACTGTGTACCCTCATTGCCCCTCTGTAAAGAGGAGCTAATCATATTCACACATGTTCATTAGAGTAAGGACTAAATTGCTATAAGATGCTATTAAAATATGTCTATCAGATATACATTTATTTACTTCTTGTTACACTCTTGAAGGGGGCAGTGCTGGCTTAGTCTTGCTCCAAATATTTGCCTATACACAAATGCAACTTTCCTTGAGTATTACAGATCAAGAAAACCATCTGTATGGGGAAAACCCGAGATACTTAGACACTAGGAAAAACCAAAGCCAGCAATTATTCTTTAGACAAGAGAAGCCGATTTGCACATATCACTTGGAAAGGAGGTGGGAAATGTAGCTCCAACATGAGTCGTCATGAACTCACTTAAAAATCTGTTACTAGAGGAGATGGGCAGGACAGATGTTGGTGGGACACTAGAGGTTTACTCCAATACTTCATAAAGCTGTTATGAAAGTTTCAGAATGAACATGTGCAAACTCATTGAAAATAGTGCGATTTGGATATACACTTCTATTAATATTATTATGTTCATATATAGATATTGCCTCATATATGGGGAATATTTTCATATATGAGATATTTTCATAATCTCAGTCAAGAAAACGGAGATTCAGGGAGATTAAATAACCCGGGTTGGAGCTCACACTGAATAAGTTCAGAGCAAGAAGTTAAGTTCAGATTCTACTTGAATGTCAACATTTCAAGAAATTTCACTGCCTAGAATATTGTGTCCACTTCATGAACTTCTATAAAGAGAAAACCTTTCCTGTATATAAGACTAAGTAGCATTCGGTTCAGGGAATGAATCCTCTGTGCTAAGCCTTCTTCAAAGAGTTCTTAATGACAATGGCATTCAAAATGTTTCTGTGGACTCAATTGTCCCAGAAAGCAGTTGAAATATATATAGTCTTTCGATTTTATATCACCTAGAAAAGGTCATCAGCCAGAATGAGTAAAGGATTAGCTGCTTCCAGGAAGAGAAAATAGGATGTTTTCTCTCATATTTAGATTGGAAATATTTAACCCACTTTATGCTACAGAAGAATAAATGGTCTTTTCTCAGTTTTGAGGAAATCCAGTCTGTGAATTCTCTGCCTAGTACATCAATCTTAACTGGTAGCTTGTGAATACAATGATGTCAAAAGAACGAGTAAGATACCAGGTACTGTTTTACAATATGTTTATCAGCTTCTCTCTCCTTACATGCCAAAGAACAGGAAACAGTGAAAAATATGGGAGGGAAAGACAAAGAATGAGTAAGATGGCGTGAAAGAGAGAACTGGTAGGAGTTGGGATTCTCAGAAAATACAGGAAACTAAACCTCAATGTGATGAGAAACTCTCCGTCCTCAAGTCTGTCCTGGCTTGTTGTATGTATGTCATCTCCATCCGTCTCACAGAGGTGTGCTTCAACCTCTGACTTAGCCTGAGTTCTCGCTTGTACATAGCCTTTGTGCATTTTTATAGGTGAGTAACTCAGGAACAATATTAGCTTTCAACTTTTAAGATAAGGTAAAATGCAGACTGAAGAACTAACAATACCACCGGGACCATCTATGTGAGTCATCCTTGGAGGATACAAAGCACTCAGATTTGTCTTTGAGAGAATGTCATGGCTAAAGGTCAGGCCTAGTGAAAGGGAATTTTCACTGCTCATTTTCTGCCAAACATCTGACAGAAATGCATTTTTAACAGTAATTATGAATTCACTAGACAGTTGCATAAGATTCTATTAGCTTGCCTGTGCTTTCACCCTGTTTCTCATTTGACCTTCATAACTTCTTTAGCATAGATGCTAATGGTTGTGATGGCAACTCCATGTGGGTCTGGGTGCAACGTTGTTCCATGTGGCTTTCAAAGGCAGGTCACAAGGGCTTCTTCTGAGGAGCCTCGAGGTGAACTAATGTGGGATGAATGAGGTAGTCATTGTGATTCCTACTTTATAAATGAAAATTTCTAGAATTTATTGGCTTCCGAACTAAAACTTCATAAATGGTTGCTGGTTCCTTTACCCAATATTAATCTTATGTTATTTCTCCTTTAGTCTTCTTCGACTAACAGCAATTGGACATTTACTAGATTTAGGGCTTTGTGATAGGCATTCGCGATGAAAGCAGAATAAGAAAGGAAAGTCCCTGACCTTAGGAAACTTGCAGTCCTCTTAGACAGACAGACAGACAGACATATAAAAGCCTGCCTAACTTTTAAAGTGGAATGAAATATATCGCAAAGCCTCATGATAACAATGATCTATAGAAATAAGAATTTTAAAATATTGTGATCAGTGGTTTTATTGCTCTATGCACATACATAGTCATGAGCAAAATTATACATAGGGATCAGGACAGAGAGAGCCAAGTGAGTTAATGGCTTGTCAAACTAAGAACTACAGGTAACCCCTGTATTCCAAGTATTCTCCCCATGGAGAAATGGAAACTGTGAAGTGAAGCATTTGTATTATTGCTGCAACTGTTATACATGGGCTAACAGGCTGAGAGGCTCAGAATTGCCCCCATTAATATATAAACCAGAGCCAACATTGACCACTGAGCAGCATCAAACCAAGCCAGGGACCTAGACTAGAGTGAATATCCATCTTGCTTTCAGATTTCCATTCCAACCTCATTTGCTCAAAGGGAGACACTTTCTATCCTTTCGATAACTTAATATATTATGATGTTGTCCAAATAAGAAATGCTTATATGACTGATGAAAGAAAATAAATCTTAAATTCAAATAAAGATTTCACATGTTTGAAATGAATGGATTTAAACAGTTTGCCCATTAATAAATATTCCAGTTTAAATAATTTACTCTACTTCACATGAATTAGTCATCTTCAAATATGATTTTTAACCTAGATTTTCCTGTATACATATCCTGGGGGCAGAGGTTTATCAGAGAGATGGTAGGGTGTGATGACAGAGGTGTCTCTATAGAACCCAGTGCCTGTGGCGGGCATTGAAATTGCGTGTCCACTCCATTCTAAGCATTAAACACCCATCCTTTAGATGACTTTATTATTATATCAGCTAAAAAGCACAAGTCATTAAACTTTTACTTAATGCATTATGACCCTACATGAAAATTACAACTACACCATCTTTGCTTTTACTGATGAAAATTGGCCTATCATCTGCCCCCAATATTTTTTTTTCCAGTTTCTTCTCTTTCAGCACTCAGCAAAGCAAGCTCAGACACAAATCTTGACATGTGGAGGTTCCCACAGGTGAGAGTAATGGTTTTGGCTTTTGGAACGATCCCTGGAGATGGAAACTATGAAGTGACAGAAACTGTTCAGTACTACTCCCCTTTCAATTGGTGCCCAGAGTACATGTCCTTGCCAGGCCTTAGGCATGCCTCAGTGGGATTGCTTTTTTCTTTAATGGGATTTGTACCCAGAGGACAGGAAGTCCAAATAGACACCATAAATAATATACAATCAGGATAATCTCCACTATTTGATTTACTCTAGAATTAGCAACACTGCCCTGATAATCTCTTAGCAGCTTGAATCTGTGTTCATTAGCACTCTATGCCATAATAATTATTGTTTATATTCAGGTCATGCACATAAACCTCGTTGGCGGGCAGAAATGTAAAAAAATATAGGCCAGAGTATAAAAACTAGAAAACAATGGGGATTTGGGCTAATTGTAGAACAAATGGTCTTCCTAAAAGTACTAAATTTTAAAATGTCAAAAATAGTGTATATCCAAAAAAAAACCCTGTAAAAAAATTCTGTTGATCTTGGTCCCATAATACATGAACTTGAAACACTTGGTTTACATATCTAGTTTCCAGGCCATACTGGATGTACTCAAAATGTTCTATTTTTACTGATATATCCAGAGATTAACATTGAACTTGGTAAGAATAGGTGTTTATTAAATGTATAATGAATGAGTGAATGACAGTGGTGGTAGCTAAGCTGTTAGAACAGGAAACATGGCTAATAAGGGAAAAATTTTTTTCTTGTGGTCTTACTATGTGAACTGATCAACAATTTATTATTTGCTTATCTTGTTAAATTTTTATAGTAGCCTTGCACTTTTACTTATCAGATCAGGACACTCATCGAAGCACATGAGAAGTAGTAGGGTCAAGGTCACAATGGGGATTGATTTCTTTTTTCACTTCAGACTTCTCAGTCTTCACTTTTCTCTACAAGGGTATCTTTTCTTGACTCAGCTAAAATGCCCAGTATAGTCTAACATTTGAAAGATAGAAAATTTTTATCCCTTTGATTGTCATCATTTTATTTTATAGCCAAAGTGTTTATTGTGTCACTGAGTGCACTGGAACCTTATTCTCCTGGCTATTGGATGGTATGCCGTGTGTCCAGCATTATGATGATCATAACACTGAGAAAGTTGAATTGTGAGTGTGATACTGTTAATTAGATGTGGGCTGGATATAGGACTGCACTTAAGTAGTCTGTGATACCATATTTTCCATTCCTTTTCTTTCACTTCTTAACTATGTCTTGGCAAATTCTCAGACCTCAAAAGGAGCATCCAAAAACTAAAGGAGAGCTCAAGTACATGGGCGAGGCTTAGAGGAATCTGAAAGGGCAACCACAAAGAGAACTCTGGCAGATTTTAAGCTCTTTCTTTCCTTAGAAAAATGTTCTTCTTGTTGCCTTTGGGAGCCTTAAAGATGCATTACAATAAAATTAAAAAGCTTCATTGATGTTTCCTACGGGCTTATCATATAGAAGCATTTTAGAACGGCATCAGCAGACTTTTCCAGTGTCTCAGAGGAAATGAGTCACCCCAAGGTCAAATGGGAAAATTAGAAAGTAAGGCAGATCTTCTCTCTAAGCCTGCTTGGTGCTGAGTTAGAGGGGAAGAAGCATCATAGATTACATGTGGGTATGTATATAGGTCCTAGCTTTCCAGACACCAATTTCGAAGAGATTTCAGGCTGACTCTCCTGTCCTTAATACAGTTAGTATGATAGTGAAGAACATGGATATTAGACCCAACCCAGCACCAGTGAGCTCAGTGAGCTCAGTGATCTCGGGTGAGTTCAGTATCTTCTTTGTTCCTCCCACAAGTAAAGTGTCAGTTGCCTACATCATCACTGTACCTTTATTGACAGGTCCTTGTTCCCATAATACATATTGAAAATGTCATTATTCACTTGCCCAGCTTTCTTTGCACCTCGTACATGTGCGTGTGAGTCAGTCCAGTAGGATCCAGTGGGGTATGAGGGAGAGCCTACTTAGAAAGTTTTGTGAGATACAAGGGGAGAAAAATCTCTTCTTTACCAATAACTTAACCTATCTGATGTTCCCAGGACTGTAGTTACTTTGAAACTAATGACAGGCAAGAAAGAAACCAATCCACAAAAGACAGGATATGGAGAAATAGAGTAACTTGGATCCTTAATGGCACTCATAAATCAGTGCCCTAACTTTGACCCCTCCTTGCTTTCTGTCATCATCTTATTATACAAGACAGTCCTTAATGTTATGCCAACTTTAGTCATTGGTAATTATAGTCGGAAAGATCATAATGGATATAAGGATAATTGTTCTTAGGGTTGCTATAAGGGCTAATTGGAAGAAGGCATTTAAAATATGATGCATTAAAATACAATGCATTCACAAAGCCCACATGGAAGAAGTACACCAGCTTGTGTGATCACGAGGTGTCGAAGGGATCAGGGATCAGGTATTAAAGAACAAAAAATCATATCATTGTGAACTGACCTTCTCAGTATGATCACTGAAGACAAATGGGTGCATAAGTAAATGTGGTGAAGAAAGTTGATGGAGCCTGACTATCAAAGATATAGCCTTAAGATATAGTCTTAAAGGCTTGTAGGTAAACAAGCAACCATCTAGCTCAGAAGCGACAAAGCCCACATGGAAGAAGCATAGCAGCCTGTGGGATCACAAGGTGTCGAAGGGATCAGGTATCAGGCATAAAAGAACAAAAAATCAAATCATTGTGAATGAGGGGGAGTGCAGAGTGGGGACCCAAGACCCATATATAGGCAACTGGACATGCCCTTACAGAAGTGTCGGGGGGAGGAGAAGAGTCCGTCAGGGTGCAGTGTAGCAACAACGAAACATACAACTTTCCTCTAGTTCCTAAATACTTCCTCCCCATCGACTATCATGATCCCAATTCTACCTTACAAATCTGGTTAGACCAGAGGATGTACACTGGTACAGATAGGAACTGGAAACACAGGGAATCCAGGACAGATGATCCCTTCAGGACCAGTGCTGACAGTGGTGATACTGGGAGCGTGGAGGGAGGGTGGCATGGAAAAGGGGAACCGATTACAAGGATCCACATATAATCCCCTCCCTGGGGGATGAACAACGGAAAAGTGGGTAAAGGGAGACGTCAGACAGTGTAAGAGATGATAAAAATAATAATAATTTATAAATTATCAAGGGTTCATGAGGGAGGGGGGAGTGGGAAGGGAGGGGAAATATGAGGAGCTGATACCAAGGGCTCAAGCAGAAAGCAAATGTTTTGAGAATGATGATGGCAACAAATGTACAAATGTGTTTGACACAATGGATGGATGTATGGATTGTGATAAGAGTTGTAGGAGCCCCCAATAAAATGATTTAAAAAAAATACAATGCGTTCAAATCAAATGCCTGACATAAATAAATATAGATAAAATAGTGATTAGTGTTCATAAAAGGAACCCTAGTGGCTCAGAGGGATAAGTGTTGGCTGCTAACTAAAAGATCAGCAGTTCAAACCCACAGACTAACCTGTTCTATGGTTGGAAGATGAAGCTATCTGCGCGCATAAAGACTGACATTCTCCGGAGCCCAGAGGAATGCTCCACTCTGTCCTACAGGTTCATTAGGAGTCAGAATTGACCTGATATCATTGGACATGATTTTTTATTTAATATTCATAATACAAAGCTATTTCTCATGTCTATTTTATTCTCCCATGAATACTGGTTATATTGTACTTATAACACTGTCGCAAATTGTCAGAATCATCTGT
Source organism: Tenrec ecaudatus (assembly GCF_050624435.1). Taxonomy (NCBI): domain Eukaryota; kingdom Metazoa; phylum Chordata; class Mammalia; order Afrosoricida; family Tenrecidae; genus Tenrec; species Tenrec ecaudatus. Next base: position 180,334,904 of record NC_134533.1, on the reverse strand, counting down.
ATATTAAGACTCAATTGGATTGTCTTAAATAAAATTTATTTTTCTTTACTTAAACCAATTTTTCTATAGCCACACTAACTCAGGGCACAAGTGGAATAACCTAATCTATCTATCTATCTATCTATCTATCTATCTATCTATCTATCTATCTATCTTTTTGGTCTCTTATTCTTTATTGTTGTTAGCTACTTTCAAGTTCATCCTTGACTCAAGGTGACCTCATGCACAATGGAAGTGGACTACCAGGTTTTTATTAGCTGGTTTGGGGAGGTAGATTATTGGTTGGTAGGCTCATTGTGATGTTAGTTGGCATTGACTCAGCTTGGATTCATTTGAGCTTCTCAATAACAGAAAAAAATGTTGCTAGGCCTTCACTAAAAAGCTTCAGTGCCATGGATCCTCTTTCACGATTGGCTTTATTATCAGTATCTTTACAAACCTGATCTTTATATTTCAGTGTTGGTCTGAAAATAGGGGTTGGTACCAGCAAATCTTGAGCTCTGACATTGAATGTAGCACACAGTACTAATGATAAGATGTGAGAAAACAAACAAAAAACCAGCAAACATAAAGGAACAGACAGTTGTAAGTTCAGTTCATCGTAACTTGAATTTGTCATTAAATCAAGAACTGCTTGTATTTAAGTAAGTGCACAATGAAGTATGACTTTCAATATCATTTTATGTAAAGTTTTAAAAGTCTCATTGGCCTCATCATATATTTTGTTGTCAAGTCCTTAAAATTATGTGCATTATTTTAAATTTTTTAAATAGTTCCTACATCTTTAAAAATGTGCTAAGTCAGTTTATTTAATTACTTGGAGTTGGTTGATTTCTCAATAGACCTAATACTGTCACGCAAGCCTTGGACCTAAGGGCAAAGTTAGCCCTTCAAACCTACCAGTGACGCCATGGGAGAAAGATGAAGTGATCTGCTCCCATCAAACTTCACAGCCTCCTCAGAGGTACTGTGAAGTGGGAACAGACTCAATGGCCGGGGTAGGTAGAGTTGAGATCTATGAAGTAAAGAAAGGACTGATGGTGCTAATTATATTTGATTTAAACTATATTGAGAACCAAACTTGGTGGATGGGTAATTGCTGTCTACTATCAATGTATTCTGGGAGAAAGACGGGACTTTCTACGCTCACTGTCCTCTAGGGAATTGGAATCCCTTGATATCAGCGAGTTTGGTTTTTTGCTTTTGTGTTTTCGGTCACTGTGTTTTAAGCCATACAAAAGACATTGGAAATAATTCCAGATGTACCCATTGACTAGTTGAAAATTAAATTATCTTTAGTCAATTAGAAATTGTTCCATTCAGTAGAAATTTGCTTTATAATGAAATGTTTATTATCCCATACATGACTTCTCTTCTGATGGTTCAATTTTTGTTTAGACAATAACCATGCATCCATTCACATGCCTTCCTTTCCAGTGACATGTATTAGTAGATTATTCCCTCAGATCGTCAAATTTGAAATGATTGAAGGTGAATGTATAATCAAGTTTTATATTTTGCCAGTATATTTTGAACATTAAGAAATACTTTTAGTTGCTGAAAAAATTATCACAGAGACCAAATAAGGACAGGTACTTTTATTGTCCAAAGGAAAGAGAAACCAGATTACTAAAGGATTTTCTTATGAATTGAATAGTAACTCCCAAAATATATGTAGTAAATACCAATTTCTATGCTTCTGGTTATAATCCCACTTGAGAATGGATTGCCTTGGTTATGATAAGGAGGCCGGATTAGCATAGCTTGTGTCTTGAGAGAGTCTTTTGTGAGGTATCAAAGACACTACAACAAACAAGCGTGCAGTGCAAGCAGATTCTGGAGAAGGAAGATGCGAAGCTACATGAAGAAAGCCGAAATAGAAGTTAAAAAAGAGAGCCATTTTCCTCCGGCGCCAAGAGGGAAAGAATGCCCTTTTAGCACCCTGAACTCAGACTTCTAGCCTCTTAAAAGTTGTTTTTTTGGGGGGGATGGTGGTGGTGTGGGGGGCTGTTAATTTCTGTTTGTTAAAGTCACCCATTTGTGTATTTTTGTAATAACTCTAAAAAAATCTCACCCTCATGAGTTGATGCTAACTCATAGTGATTGCACAGCAGTATAGACGGCCTCTGTGAGATTCTGAAACTAACTTTTCATGGGAGTAGAAACCCCTTTCTTTCTCCCAAGGAGCAGCTGGTGGTTTCGAACTTTGCAGTTAGTAAACCAATACATTCATCACTAAGCCAACAGAGCTTCTCCTGGTATAGCAGTATTACATAACTAAACACGAAGCAGATCTTTCTTTCTTTCCTCCCTGCCTTCCTTCCTGCCTTCCTTCCCTCCCTCAAGGAAGACCCTCTGTGAGGTTCTTATGATTAACTACAGGGGGAAAATACATCTTAAGTAATTATGGCCTGATCATATTGCCTTCTCCCATATTCTAGAAGCCCTTCCTCACATGAAGCCTAGCAATCTTTGGGGTGAATAAATATTGATTAAAATCAAGTAAAAATTTTCTTCTTAATAATGATAATCAGATAATAAAAAGTCACAGAGCAGATAGTCTTCTGTAGGAAAATATTTCCATCTACTTCACATTAACCATGACACAAATTCATATTTCACACACTTTGGGCCTGTCAGTATTGCTACACTATGCTATAGGTATCTTCTGATTTAGCTGAAAAGGACTAATATCGTGTCATTTCACTAATATGAAATACCTAGAATAGGCAAAGTTACGGAGATCAGGGTTTTATGGTGGCTACGAGGGGCTGGGTAGGTGGAAAAAAGGGGTAAGGGCCTTAACTTAGGTAACATAGGTTTTTTTGTTTATGACAGTGGGAAATTTGGCAATGGATATTGGTGATGGATATACAACATGTGAGTGATTGGCTTTCTTGACTTGCACATGTGAAAAATGTTGAATTGAAAAACATTGGATTCTTTATATTTTAGCACCAATAAAAATATCCTATAAAACAGCTAAAATAAGTTAAATATTCAAGTCACCATTTAACAGCCATTGGTGGAATTTGGGGCACAGGTACTAAACCTGTATCTGCATACTCCAGTCATGAAAAGTTGAGAGATGTGGTCTGTAGATTGAGCCAGCCTGCGAGCTCTGCGGTAAGAGTTACAGTGAGGCAGCCTCAGTCTGTGAAAGTGGGCACAGCTGATCATGGTGTTCATATGGACAATTGGGGCTGAAAGGATGGCAGGTTTTGCTTCCATCACTGTGGATTAATTGCAGTGGTGACAATGAGACCTGTAACACTTTGGAAAAAATAAAAGAGTTACAGTGAGATCACGGACAAGACTGTGAACATGAGAGAAAAACTATTTGGTTTGTAAGATGAGCAGTGGCTTTCACAAAAGCCCTTGAAATCAGTGATGAATATTTTAAGGCAGATTAGGCGGTGTCAAACATCTAGGCAGAACAAACAATCTGAGTGATGACCTAAAGAAAGGAAAAATACAGAGCATTTGAAGACCAATCTGTCCGCTGTTTGGGCTGGCGGGTGCTGGAGAGATACAAGAAACGCAAGCTTTTGATGATTCTTAAGGGTCTTTGGAACCATAGGAATAAGGTCCTTTTTCTTCAGGCAAGGAATGTGTGTTCGTCCAGGTTGACTAGAGAAATAAATCTGGAGACACTCGTGTGTAAGAGAGAACTTTATATCAAAAAGTAATTAATTGCACATTAACAAAACATCCCAGCCAAATCCAGATCAAGTCCATATGGTCCAATATTAACCCATATGTTGATACTAATCCATAATGCACATTAACAAAACATCCCAGCCAAATCCAGATCAAGTCCATATGGTCCAATATTAACCCATATGTTGATACTAATCCATAAATTCCTCTTATACTCACGCAGCTATGCAATGATGCTGAATGCAGGAAGATCACAGTCCAGTGGGTGGAAAGTCTTGTGGATCCATTTGTGGTAGAAACATCTCAGCGCTGGCGTGGGTCTCCATGTGGCTTCTGCAGCTCCAGGCCTCTGGCTCTATCAGCATAGCTCCATGTGGCTTGTCAAGGAATGTCTTACAGGGAGTGAGTGTATATGGCCTCCTGTGAGATATATATCTGCTCCTCCAAATGAGGTCATCCTTAACAGGTTAGATGCCACCCCTTGCAAGTTGACATTAGATTATGTGACTTCCACAGAAGGATTTTAGCAGGATTCTTAGCCCAATCGGAGAATATAGTATAGAGTGGGCACGACTGAGGCTGTGGTGATGGATATTTAATTTACTGGTTATTGTTATTTTTGTTGGGTGCTGTCCAGTCTATTCCAATGCACAGTGATCCTATGTACAACAGAACAAAACATCACTGGTGTGTGGTGTCCTCCCAATTGTTCTTACGTATGTGTCCATTGTGGCAGCCACTGGGTCAATCCATTTGGTCAAAAGCCTCCTCCTTGTTGATGCCCCCCACTTTACCAAGCATGATGTCCTCCAGGGACTGGTCTCTCCTGGTAACATGCCCAATGCAGATGATATCAAGTTTCTCCATCCTTGCTTCTAAGGACTATTGTGACTGTACTTCTTCGAAGAGATCTGTTTGTCCTGTCAGCAGTCCATTGTGCTTTCAATATTCTCTCAAACCATCGTCCAGATGTATCCATCGTTCTTCAGTCATCCTTACTTCATTGTCCAACATTCCTCTGCATGTGAGTCCTTGAAAAATACCATGACTTAGCCCTGAAAGAAACATCCCTGCTTTTTAGTATTCTAAAAAGATCTAGTGCAGATTTACCCAATGTAACATGTCGTTTGATCTCCCTGAGTATCGAGTGTGCATCAACATTTTCTCCATTTATGATGATATCTATGCGCCCAGTTGTGAGGATTCGGATCTTCTTTACACTAGTTATAATCCACATCGAAGGCTATAATCCTTGATCTTCATCAGCAAGCGCTTCAAGTTTCTCTCCCTCTCATCTGCATATCACAGGTTGCTAATATGCCTCCCTCTAGTCTTGATGCTGCATTCTTCTTCATATAAGAAGCCAGCTTCTCAGATGATTTGCTCAGCAGACAGATCGAATAAGCATGGTGAGAGGATGCAACCTCGACACATACCTTTCTTGATTTTAAGCCATGCAGTATTCCCTTGTTCTATTAGCAGAACTGATGGTTGGATGAAAAGAGGAAGTATGTGGACAACTCATTTAAAAATGGAAAGAAATCACTGGATTTTTTTGCCCAGGCTACCCTTAAAATCCGGTTGCTTAAATTACTCTTGTTTTCCATTCTGAACTTGCCTCATACTTTGCGGCTGAGGCAACTTGCTCTTACGTGTGAATCTAGGCTGTTGAGTGAATTGGGCAAGACTAATGAGCAACCAGAAAGAGGTGTCCAGAGAATGGCCACACAGAGAGAGAGAGCTAGATCTCCTTAGTGATGGCTATCTGCACACAGTGTGAAGAGCTGAGAACAAAGGCGAGGTGTGCTGGCAAGCACGGTGTGAAAAGGCAGTGGGCTTGGATAGACCCGATGTTTTCCAATTGACTTTGGAGGCTTAAGCCCTAGGGAACAGTTTGGAAAAGTCACCAGGGACCATTAACCTGTGACAATGGCCTATTGCCTTGATAATGATCATTCCTTTCCACAGACGTTTCCAGTGATAGGAAATGTGGAAACACAGCGCCCATTTACCTAAGCCTCTATTGTGATTCTCTGGCCTTTCTGCAGGAGCAGGGAATGTGCTTTTTAAATTATTTTCAAGCCTTTAAAATTTTTTTTTATATATTACACTTCTCCCCAGCTGGCCCTCTCCCATCACGCAAGTAACCTTATATTCTCATTGAAATCCTGTATCTGAAATATTTTTCAGACTCTGTGATAAAAATGCACTAACAATCCGTACTAATACTTTAAATGGTGACACAGGCTTTTGCTTGAAGCTCCTCTGTAATGAGAAAATGCTTATAATCTGCCCAGCCATCCAAGAAGAACAATCTCTGAAAATTGGTGACATAAATTTGTTAGATTTCCCTAACACTACCTGTGATGTAACCCTGGAAATGTAAATAAGACAGAAGTACTCAAGGAAGCATGCTAAAAAATGATGTAGATTAGAACCCTCAGTCCAGAGTGAGTTCTCATTATCTGAAATTGTGGAAATGCAGATTCTTGGCCTCTTCTGATTCTAAGTGTGCAACACTGTAACAAGATTCCTCAAGTCATTCCTGGATAGTCCCCTTCAAAGCAACATGGAACATAACAAAAGGCCTGCTCCTCTGAGAGTACCCATTGTGTGTTTGGGGTTTTTGTTTCTTCTGACTATTGATTGTTTTTGTTTTATATTCAACTCTTCCTTACTGTAGACTCTGTTGGCAGTCTGGTGAAGGCTGCAAACCCCTGTGAGTTTCTGACACTGACAGAATAATGATAGGGACCTATGGTACAGAACCCTAGACACTTTGCATAGTATTGTGACGTGTTAGCTAAACTCATGGTTAACCCGCTGCTTTCTAGTTGCTTCTGAATCATGGCACCCCTTGTGTGACAGAATAGAACTGAGCTCTATAGAGCTTTCTTGACTGTATTATTTACAAAATCCGTTCACCAGCCCTTTCTTCTGCAATTCTGATGTGTGGATGCAAGTTGGCAACCTTTCAATCAAAAATCTTGAGTGAACTGAACCAGCCCATGGGCCACACTTACATGAAAAGGAAATACGAATCATGAGAGGGCTTCAGAAAATGTGTGGACAAATAAGTGAAAGTATAATGGAATTTTTCCAACACTTTTTGGAGTTCCTTTTTATCAATTAGCCCAAACTCCAACCTATTGACTTTGAGTCAATTCTGACTCATGTGTTAGAGAAAACTGCTTCATGCAGTTCCCTAGGCTCAAATTTTTATAAAAAATGGAGCTCCAGATCTTTCTTCCTTATTGCTTGAGCAAATTCAAATCAGCGACTTTTAGGTTAGTTAGTAATTAAGGGACATTGTTTCAGGTTTTAAAAGGGTTAGAGTCTTATGAGAATAAACATGCGATTTCTTTCTTAAACAAGTTAACACAAAAACCCTACTTCCCTGCCTGGCACCTCCAGCCTCAACTCCTTTGAGCTAGCTCCATTCAACTAGCTGCCTCTCCTTCATCTCATGAAAAGTGGAGGGAGAGGCAATGGAGGATGTCCTTCCACATCAACCACCTTTATAGTGGCTTAAAATACCTTCTCCCAATTTGAGTGGTTTATAGTGGCTTATCATCTGCAGAGTCAATGATCCTAAAAAGTAAACTGTATGAAGAGCATCAAGATTAGAGAAAGATGCATTATCAACCTGTGAGATGCAGATGACACAACCTTCCTTGCTTGAAGTGTGGAGGCCATGGAATATTTACTGATGGTCCAAGGCCACAGGCCTTTGTGCAGGAGGCAGGCCTGCGGAGTAGGATAGCAATCACAAAAGGCCACCTCCTTTAGGATTAAACCTCAATATAAAGAAAATAAAAATTTGTACAACTGAATCCCTAAGCAATAGCATGATGGATGGAGAAAAGATTGAAATTGTCAAAGGTTTCCATTTATTTAGATCCACACAAACCATATAATCAACTTCCATGGAAGCAGTAGTCAAAAATTTAAATCACTTGCTACATCTGCAAAACAACAACAAACTCCCAACAGCAAAACCCCAAACCAATTCCAACTCAGGTTGTTGTCATGATCAGATAGATGCCTTTGAGCCGGCCGTGACTCAGAGGCACCCATTGTAAAGCAGCACCATACACGGCCTGGTTCTGTTGCGCTGATGTCTGAATCCATTGTTGCAGCCACTGTGTGAATCCGTCCTGTTGAGAGTCTTCCTCTCTTCACTGCCCCATCACTTTCCCGAGCATGATGCCCTTTTCCGGAGGTAGTCTCTCCTGAGAACTTAGGTAAAGTGCATGCTACCTTTGTCTCTAAGGAGCACTCTGCCTGTATTTCCTCTAGGACACATTTGTTGGTCCTTTTGGGAGGCCATGAGACTTTCAATATTCTTGCCCAACACCCCTATTCAAATGCCTAGATCCTTCAGTCTTCCTTGTTCAATGTCCAACTTTCTCATGTAGACGAGGCCATTGAAAATACCATGGATTTCTCAAGGTAACATCTGTGCCTTTCAATTGTCTTGATCACTTTCCCCCACTTGCACTTCTTCCCTGCACCCTCCACCCCCAACCTGGAATCATCAGTCCCATTGATATTTTCTCAGGATTGTTTTTCTTGCCCATGTTACATAGATAGACATGAAGAAAAGGAGAAAGAAAGATGGAGTATAAATAGTTCCAGGTCTGTCTGCTTACCTTTATGTATGTTTTCTGAATGAGTGTGATGAGGTGCTAAGCCCTGCCCTCCAAGTCTGAAATATACTTGGGGGGTTCTTTGGGCACTTCGTTGTGTTGCTCTCTTTGCTGCTCTGTTGAGCTCCCTTTGTGTTTTTCCTTGGTGCTTCATCTTTCTCTGACAGAGCAGGTGGTGGGTTTAAGTTGCCAATCTTTCTGCTACCAGCCCACTTCTTAATTCACTCCACTACCAGAGATCCTGAAGAAAAAGACCTCATTGAAGTTAAAAAACGTAGATGTTACCAATGTGTACCCGATCCAACTATGGCATTTTCAATCTCCTTAGATGCATGCAAAATTTGAACAATAAATGAATAAGGCCAATGAACAGTTCATGCCATTGAATTATGGTGTTGGTAAAGAATACTGATATACTATGGGCTGCCAGGAGAACAATAAACCTGTCTTGGGAGAAATACAGCCAGAATGCTCCTTAAAATTGAGGATATGAACACTTGTCTCACATACTTTGGATATGTTCTCAGGAGGGACCGTGAGGGAAAAATATCATGCTTGGTAATGCAGTGGGTCAGTTACAAAGAGGAAGCCTCAACAGGGTGGACTGACACCGTGGCTTCCACTGTGATTGTATGTGAATGATTGTTGTGGGGGTACAGAGCTAATTGGCGTTTTGTTCCATTGCACATAGGATCACTGGAGGTCCAAAACAACTCGACATTTAACAATAACAGTATCTTTTATGTTTCAACATTTTATTGTCAACTATGTGGGCGCTTCACATTCCTGATCATTAATTTTGTATTCAACAGCTTCAACTGCTAATTAAACCGATAGTTTACCCTTTGCCTACTTCTCACTTTCGCTTCTCTCTCTGGTGGACTACTATCTTCTGTTACACCCATGTTTACCCACCTGCAGGAGAGCCTTTGCTTTAGTTTATCTCCCTTTCCTTATTCCCCTGCCTTGGCAGTCTCCAATTCTGCTTCCTTTCTTAGGAAATTTCATCTTGTGTTTTTAATGTATCCCCTTACAACAGTGATCTCATATAATATTTGTCCCTTTGTGATCGACTGATTTTACTCAGAATGATGTTATCTGGGTTTATTCATGCCAGGAGGTGTTCCAAAATTTCATCATTGTTTATTAACAATGCATACGGTTTATTAACAATTCAAACTCTGGTGTATTCACCAGAGTTTCGAGTCTTCTACTGATAGATATTGATATTGTTTCCCTCTTTTTGCTTGTAAAGAGTGCTGTACTGAAATAGGTGTGCATATGGCTGTTCAAAGAATAATTGTGAGAATGGTGCAAGACTGGGCTGTTTTGCTGTGTTGCAGATAGTGTTGTATATAGTTGAGATTTCATCATTGCAGGAGAGATCTTGTGAGCAAGAACCAATGTTGCTGAAGGAAGAAATCCAAGCTGCACTGAAGGCATTGTCCAAGAACAAGGCTCCAGAAATTGCTGAAATACCAATTAAAACGTTTCAACAAACTGATGAAGCATTGGAAACACTCATCTAAGCCAAGAAATCTTGAAGACAGCTACTTGGTCATCTGTACTTACTCCAAATAAAGGTGACCCAAAAGATGCTCCAATATAGAACAGTGTCACTGATGTCACATGCAGGTCAAATTTTGCTCAAGATCATCTAGCACAGTGGTTCTCTCTCAACTTGTGGGTTGCGATGACCCTTTCACAGAGGTCATGCAATTCATAACAGTAGCAAAATGACAGTTATGAGGTAGCAATGAAAATAATTTTATGGTTGGGGGGTTACCACAGCATGAGGAACTGTATTAAAGGGTCGCGAAGGTTGAGAGCCACTGATCTAGCAGCAGTACATTACAGCAATACATTGACAGGCAGCTGCCAGAGGTCCAGGACAAATTTAGAAGAAGATGCGGAACACAGGAGAGAAGATGGATTTTGGTTTAATGTTGTGAATACCAGATGTTTACTTGTGCTCAGTTGACTACACCAAGGTATTTGACTGTGTAGACCATAATAAACTATGGATATCTTTGAGAAGAATGGGAATTCCAGAACATTTTATCATACTGTGAAACTGGTACATGGATTAAGAGGCAGTCCTGTGCAAACAAGGGATATATTGCATGGTTTAAAATCAATAAAGGTTTGTGACAGGGCTATATCCTCTCACCACACTGCTCATCCTTCAATCTGTGGGCTGAACAACTCATCAGAGAAGCGGGATAATACAAAGAAGGGTGTGGATCAGGATTGGGGGAAGGCATATTACCAACCTGTTTTATGCATATGATACCACCTTGTTTGCTGATGTTGAGGCGGACTGGAAGCACTTTATGAAAATACAAAGGATTATAGCCCTCTGTATGGATTATGTCTTCATGTAGAGTAGAAAAATCCTCACAACTGGACCAATAGGTAATATCATAATGTATGAAGAAAGGTTGAAGTTATCAAGGATTTGTCTTGCTTGGATTCACAATTATTGCTCATGGAAGCAGTAATCAAGAGATCAAAAACCACTTAGCATTTAGTAAATTTGCTGTACAAGACCTCTTTAGAGTATTGAACAGCAAGGCTGTTACCTTGAGAACTGTGGTGCACTTGCCTCAGACCATAGTGTTTTCCATGGTCTCATATGCCTGTGGAAGTTAGGCATTGAATCAAGAAGACTGAGGAAGAATCAGTGTATTTGAATTACGGTGCTGGGGGAAAATATTGAAAGTACCATGGACTGCTAAAAGGACAAAGTGATCTGTCTTGGAAGATGTATGGCCAGAGTGCCCTTGAGTGCTCAGAGTGCTCCTTTGAGACAAGGGTGCCGAGACTTCCTGTTGCATACATTGAACATGTAACAGGAGAGCGCAGTTCCTGGAGAAGGACGTCATGCTAAAGAAAGCAGAGGAGCAGTGAAGGAGAAGAAGGCCCTCAATGAGATGGTGTGACCCAGTTGTTCTAAATGGGCTCAGTCATAGGAACAATTGTGAGGGTGGCACAAGATTGGGTAGTGCTTTGTTCTCATGTCCCTAAAATAGCTTTGTGTCGGAACTGACTCAATGGCACCAAACAATATAGGGTTTCTATGAGTTAGAACTGTCTGCCTAAAACTTAACAATTAATCACATGTCTGTTTGTGTGATGACTTACTTCTTTAGGACTCGACAGAGGGATTGCTGGATTGTATGGATTTTCTATTCCTGGTAATCTGCAACAATAGTATCATGAATCTTTCAAAGGACAGGGCTAACTCAAAAATAAGAATTTACAAATATTTAATACTAGATCTTCTCTTTATGCCTGTATGTGCCACAGGGTTATGTGTAGAGTGATTAATATTTCACACTTACTAATTTATTATTTAATTTTTTTTCTTTTATCTCTGATTTGGTATTCTAATTTAATTAATAATGCTACTTGTACATAAAAAGGACTAGAACAATATGTTTACATATTGGAAATCATCTTAAGCAAACATAAACAGTAGCATCATGAAAAAGAAGGGAGATAATACAACTTTATGCTAGGGTACATATTTTATATTACCAGTTGATTAATTTTAAATAAAAAGGGTAAAGAAACGAACAAACACAAAACAGAGATTGGCAAATAATAAGCACTCAATAAGTGCTTCATGAATGAATCAAGTACTAGAAAGAAAACTATTTACAAGAACCTTCTCTAGAAGCCACTACTCATGTTTGTGATGTTTTTGTGAACATCTGTGTACTTGGCCCTCATTCAAGGGGATCCTGTAAACAATAGAACAAAATGTTGACTAGATCTTCACCAACCCCATGATCAGTTTTGGACTGGACTCTTCTGCCCCATAGGGCTTTCGTTGACTGATTGTCAGAAGTATATCTCCAGGTATTTCTTCCTACTCCTCTTGGATTGGAAGTTCTGTTGAGCATCCTGGAACACACACGCCTCCACTGATAGATGGTGGTGGTTGCACATGAGGTGCATTTGCTGAACTGAGTCCCCTGTGTGGAAAGCAAGAATCCTATCATTGAACTATCATTACCTCTTCAGAAGATGAGCATAAGTTATTTTGAGAGGATAACGATGCCCACATGTTGAGATATTTATTTTAAAAGATGTGTCCTTGGTGTTTTGCCCTTTCTGTGGAACCTTGACCTAAACGTTCTTCAGAGGATATGGTCCCTGCCAAAGTTTTCCCCACTTAGTTCTTGTTTGTCATCCTCTTGCATCAACATACCTGGTTTCTCATGGCTAAACTACAACTTATGTTAGTGATTAAAAAATAACCACACCAACTGCCTTAGAGTAGATTCTGACATAGCTCGACCCTGTAGGAGAGAACAGAACTGTCCCACAGAGTGTCCGAGGCTCTGATCCTCCTGGAGTCAGATGTCATCTTCAACCTGGAGCACAGCTGGTGTGCTCACACTACCGAATTTCCACTTAGCAGCTGAGTGCTTTAACAATGGTGCCACCAGCTCTCAGATTTAGTGCTAGCAGTGCCTAACTGAAGGAGCCCAGGTACTTACCTGTTGGTCTGCTAACTGCAAGGTGAGGATAAAACTCTAGGGGCAGTTTTGCGCTGAGTCAGAATCGACTGATTGGCAGTGTGTCTGATTTGGGATATCTAATTGACTTTCAATAGTTCTGCTTTAGGAAGGAATTCATTAAAACAAAGCAATTAAATTTGACCCCCTCTCAACTTCATGTTGTGAGCTTCAGTAATTTTAATATAAGCAGATAGCGCATGGGTTCAGCAATGAGCTGATGCTGTGTTCAGGCAGTGGCTTTTTCATTGTCAAATATGAGATAATTTAAAATCATCAAAGCATTCTCATTAATACTTAAAGAGTTGTGGGAACTGAATTCATTTATTTCAAAATTTAAAATAAAGAAGCCCTTTTTTTTCTGCCAGCAGTTTTATTGGCATATAATTTATATATCATAGAATGAAATAGTTCAATCATTCAGACATATCAAGGGGAATTGTACAATCACCACCACATCCATCCTAGAGCATTCCCTCCTCCCATGGTGGATTCACCCGCAAAATGAGCTGCTAAACCAAGGTCAGCCCCAGTGCTCCACCCACCTCTTGCCTCCATTATTTACCCCCAAACCCCATCCCCTCCCTACTGCCTTCCCCTCCCTACCGCCTTCCCCTCCCTTGCATTTCCTGTAACACCATGCTGGCATCAGTTATTATCATTGTACATCCATTCCTCCTGCACTAATGAAGACCTTCGTGTATCTTTAAACAAAATTGTCAACAGTCAACATTTGAACCAGCTTGACATTGTCTCTGAATCCATGAACTTGCTCCACAGTATTGGTGCTTGATCATGAGACTCTCAATACAAATCACTTGTAACTGAAGTTTGGTTTATGCTCTTGACATATATTGAAAATTGACCAAAAATACCCCAGAGTATTTAAGCTGTTGTTATCTGGTTCTCTTCATGTTTTCCAATGAAATTGAAGAAGTTTTAGGACTTGTTAATTTTTACTTCCTAGTATGGGTTACAAACGTAGATGGCTATTATTCAAGTTATCTGAAGCTTAGAATCAGACCTAAAGGAATAATTGTCTCAAGGAAGTAAGTGATGTCCTATATTCACCCATGAGTTAGATTCTAAAAGCTCTCCCCCAAGTCCATCTGTGGGTGGCACTCCATGCACAATCCTCTGTCTACTGCTTGGTAGCATGCAGAGCAGGTGCACCATTGCCCTGTCATCTGTCATCCATAAATTCTAGAAGATTAAGTATAAAAATCAATATTTGTCAAAACATATTATTCTAGGCACTGTTCCCTCAATATCTGTCTTCAAAATAACAAGTTCTGTTGTCAATTACAATGGAAAAATGGTGTGCGATGACCTTTTCTTAGGCATGCATTATTACAATATGCCATTAAAGACATTGGAAGTAATGCCAGAGACACCCGGTAAAGACAGCCGACTGAACTGGCACGGAGGACCTCTATGCCACTCTTAACTCTGCTGAATTAATCATCTACTGAAATTGGAAAGAAGGCAAAGGCTATTTCCAAGTGCCAAAGCCAGATGGGAAAACTTACAAAGCTCTGCCAGCCCATATGTCTCCCTTCCACAAATTGGAATTAGATGTCCCTTTTCCCAGGTAATGTTTGGTTTAACTTGCTGAAATATTATCATAAAACCCTAATCTTCTTTTTAAAATGGCCCTTTATTGCCATCTATCAAGAAAATTTTATAATGAGTACATGCATTTATGATGTCCTTAATGTAAATGGCATCCCATGGAATTCAACTGTTCATGACAGTCTGCGGAATTCCAAGAGTGAAAAGGGGAACCAAGGGCACAGTGGCCACTGCTTACTGCAGTCTTAGATTATTTTCCAGGCATGGTTATTAATAATGTTTTCTATTACTCTAGAACAATTGCCAGTTTGGAAGCTTAATTATATGGCTAATGTACTTAGGAGATACAAGCATATGGAGGCAAGGGTTTTCAAACGTATCCACTGCAGCGGAAGCCATCTTTACTCAGGTGCCACTGTTCGGGGCAGTTTATTATAGGCAGGCTCTGCTCTAAGTTCGAGCATCTCCACATTTGACCCAAAGGATTTCTTTGGCTATTGGAGTTTGTTCTGCACAGGCAGATAGGCCAGAAATGTGTGTATTAATGCGCCTGTAAGAACTTCTCAAGGAGCCCGGAAGGCATGGTTACTCAAGTGCAGAGCTGCTAATGAAGGAGTCAGAGGTTCAAACCTACCAGTAGCTCCACAGAAGATATGACAGTCACCTTTTTGTAAATCTTCACAGCTTTGGAAATCTTAGGAGAATGTTGGTACAAGTCCGAATGGACTCAAAGGCAATGGTTTGGATTCATTTGGAACCATCTCTCAATCTGTGACTGATCAGATGTGAACTGTAAATTTCCAACACCGTTACCCTACAGGAGATGGTATGGAATAAATCATGAAGCCCCCTGGGCCCAAATGTGTATTTCAGTGAACTCTTAACACATATATACTTGTGGATACAACCCTTTGTGGGTACAGTTTTCTTTGCTATGCTAATGAGGCCACATCATGATACGGTGTGTCTTATAAAAGAGCATATTTGTAAAAAACCAGCACACAATTCTAGATACAATGGCTTTAAACTCGAGCACAGAGATACGCTCATGCTACCATATGGTTTAAAATGTCTACAAAGAACTATAAGATGCTTCAGACATTTTATCTATTAGTTTCTGCCTCTTTGAACTGGTTTGTTCGTCTCCTGAAATGCTTTCCTTCACTCCAGCATCCACTTCAGCACCTTCCTAAATGCCAAACCTGTGGACAGGGAACGTGGATAAAAATCACTTGAGAGTGGATGGCCAGCCAGTGATTACAACCAAACGTAAAAGCCAGGCGTAGGTGGCTGTGTTTCTCAATATGTGTGTGTGTTCACATTGTAAGTAGCACCTACATTTTTGCTTCACATTTGTAGTCTGGACTAGTGGTAAAGGGAGGAATTAAGAGTGATTTCATATAATATTCTGTGAGAGCTTGAAAAATAAGAAGTATAAACCTAACTTGTGTTTTGAGGGTTTGTTGTGTTGTTGTTTTGGGGGGCGTTTTTTCCCCCACGCATGAAATACTATGTGTTCCTGTTTTAACTTGTACACATCTTCAGGTTGCCAGTAAACGTTTTCAGTTCAAAGATTAAAAAAAATGCATATTTGACACAGATTCAAGTCAATACTGGAAGGGGGTTGGCAGATGCATATTAGGATCCTCAAGAACTAAGACACACCTAGGGCAACCCTCTGGGAAGACAGCACCAGGGTGAGACTTTGATTTGAACTTTCAACCTCCAAGACCTAGGAAGCAAACTTGTGCTGTTGAAAGGCATTTGTGCTGGTTGTTATTTGTGGTGCTTATCTTACAACAGCCTTATCAAACTTAGAGAGGAGCCCAGGTGGCACAGTGGGTTATGTGTTGGACTGGGAACAGAAAGGTCAGCAGATTTAACTCAGCAGCCACTCCAAGGGAGAACTAGTTGGCTCTCAGCTCCTGGAAAGATGTACAGCCTCAGAAACCTCTGTGGGGCGCTTCTACTCTGCCGGGTCAGTTTGCTATGAGTCAGAATCAACTCAGTGGCAGTGGCCGAGTGAGGGAGGAAACTAAGACAGTTGGGATGACTCTAAAGCATGTGTTCTATTTTGACTCAAAGAGAAATCAAACCCCATGATAACCCCTTCCAGGTGGATTTTCCATGCAGCCATTGCAGTTTGCAGCCCAGCATATAATCATTATGCCACCAGGGGTCCTTGTTGGTTACTATCGAATCACTTTATACTCATCACAACCACTGTGTCAGGGTACAGCTGCTCCATTGGGATTTCAAGGTTGCAACATTTCTGAAGCACAGTTTCATGGACCTCCTGTATGGATTTCTACCTGCAGCCTTTGAGTTAGTAGAGAGCCCTTACTTATTTGTCCAACCAGAGATTCCTTCTTCATGTAAGCACTAAATGTAACTATAATTCTCATAAGATGGAGACAAGAGATTGGGCAGATAGGAGAAAACGCTGTGAGGCTGGAAACAGAGATTCAGATGATGTGGCATGTTCCAAGAAAGCCAAGGAAGATTCTAGAAGCTGAAAGAGGCAAGGGCAACCATTTCCTGGGTGCCAACAGAAGGCAAAAGTCCTACTGACATCTTGATTTTAGTTCTGTAAGGTCAACATTAGATGCTAGGCCGCCAAACTGTAAGGGAATACATTTCTGCTTCAAACTAGTACACTTACTATCCATCTGGGACCTGAATAGAAAGTTGTTCATGAGAAATTAGATACTCATGCCCATGCCAGGTACCATTTGAGGCCCAAAACCACAGTGGCACAGTGGTATGATGTAGCAACTCAAAATTGCTATACTGTGAGTCATGTAACTGTCTGATTCAAAATGGTCAATGCCTATCCATTTCATCTCACTAATGCCTAGGATACCAATCTCTAGATGTTCCATTTAATTTTTGATGGCATCTAATTTTCCTAGATGCATAATTTGTACATTCCACATTCCAATTGTTAATGGATGTTTGCAGTTGCTTCATCTGATTTTGATTCATGTCCCAGCAGCAAATAACCTTCCCAACCCACGCAGGAAGTAAAGGTGATTGCTTTTGCGTAGGAGGCAGGCTTGCAGAGTAGGCTCCCTTCTGGTTTTTAATTCAGTACTTGGGTTTGTAGAGGCGTGGAAATGGAGCTGAGTGCCTTTGGGGTGAGACTTCCTGGGGTGGGTGGTCTCTGGGTGCTTAATTCAGGGATCTGGGTTTGCTTACCCACAGAGTGGGGTAAGCAATGCCTTTTGGGGTTAAGGCTTATAGTAGAGTGGTATGCCCTTGGGGTATTTATGTGCAGAATTGACAGAATTCTGTGACATGTCCTGATAACCATGAGCATGTATCCCTGGCCTTACAATTTGATAAATTCCCTAATAAATCCTTTAATCATGAATTTTGCCTGTGAGTTCTGTAGTCGTTGCAATGGATATTAGAATCCAGAGAGATAAATAGCGAACACCCAGATATAACACACTTCTCCCTAGGAGGCATTTAACCAAAGTTTAGCAATTTGATAAAGCTAAATCTTTATTAGGAGAGAGCAATCCCTGGGAAAAGGTATCCTGCTTGGTAAAGTAGAAGACCAGCCAAACAGAGGAAGGCCCTCGGCAAGACGGATCAACACAGTGGCTACAGCAAGGTGCTCCAGCATAACGCCTGTGTGGAGGGCATGCGACCGAGTGTCCTTTTGTTCTTCTGCTGTTTTTAGGAGGCAACTTGATGGCACCTACCAACAATGCAGCAAATCTATACCGAACTCTAAGTCAGCATCATTTATATAATGCAATTCAGCAAATTACTTCTAACACATACTGGTTTTACTTTTTTACATTAGTTCCCATTTCAAAAGTTTATTGTTGAAAGCCAAAACAACAGTACAAATACTCAGACAAATACTCAGACTGTAAAAGCAATAGTAATCCAGGTTTAATCATCTTCATCATCAACATCGTCATCATCATCCAGGCACTGTAATTGTGTTGGACATTTTATAGTGTTTCTTACACTAGGGTCCACTGTTTCCCTTGGGATCCTGAATTTTCCTTAGGATGTTCATTTTAATTATTTGCTATCATTATTTGGATCATTTCACCTTATAACTGAAGGTAGCATGGGCTTTGAAGAAATGTCACTTTGAAGACTAAAGTGCTCCTGACCCAGCTGTCTCAGATATATCTGCCAAAGCTGGATAATGAGTGAAGTAGAATTGCTGCCTTTTAACTATAGAGTTAGCAAAGAATTTTAAATGAGCCACGGGCTCCAGAAGGAACAAATCTGTGTTGGAAGAAGGATAGCCAGAATGCTCCTTGGAAATGAGGAAGGCAAGACTGTATCTCACATACATGGGACATGTTATCAGCCCCTGGAGAAGACCGTCATGCTTGGTAGAGTGGAGGGTCAGAGACAAAGAAGAAGACCCTCCATGAGATGGATTGATACCAAAAGAGGGATGGCTACAACAGAGGCATAACAACAATTGTGAGACTGACACAAGTCCTGGCTGTGTTTTGTTCTTTTGTCCATGGGGCCACTGTCAGCGCTGATTTGGAAGCATGTAACAACATTAATAATACCTACATTTAAATGTAGGACTGTAAGAGCATAAGAATGGGGCCCTGGTAGTAAAATGGATTACATACTGGGTTGCTAACTGGAAGGCCAGCAGTTTGAAACCACCTTATGCTCCTTGAGAGGAAGATGAGGCTTCCTACTTTCATAAAAATTACAGTCACAGAAACCCAAAGGAGCAGTTCTGCTCTGTCTTGCAGCATTGTTAAGGGTCAGAATTAACCTGATCGTACTCAGTGAGAAGGGAATAAGAGCCAACGTTTAGCACCTTAATACTCTTAGCTAAGGACTATAGAAATAAATTAATGGTGGTTTGGGGCTAATTAAAGTTCAAATAAAGAAAAAGGGCTTCATAAGGCTTAAGAACAAAGGCTTCAAATAACGGTTTCTCAACCTAGACTAGATTAGAATCACCAGAGAGTTTTTAATGTATAACTGCACTCCAGCCCTAACCCAGACCAATTAAATCAGCATCCTTTGTGGTGGAGCCCAAGCACGAATGGATTTTCAAACTCCTTGGGTGATTCTCATGTACAGTAGGATGGAGGGCCACTGGGTTAGAGTAACTAAAATGGAGAATTGAATGGAAGAAGTGACGCAGCCAGTCTATGAGGTACACAGTTATTTAGGAATGCTGAAATCAAACACCCTGCAGCCAAGGAGATAGTAACATGTCTGTATAGTTGAGAGGCACATTGCAGTTTTGAAAAATCAACACCACCCATTAAATAACCACTGATAATTTAAATTTATCTTCCTTATATAAATGTGTTTGGTTTTAATTTATAACACTGTTTTTATTTTATTTGAGGAATAAGGAAGGGAAATATTCTATAAAAACACCACATATCAGGCAGTCATACAACATGTGTGTGTTTCTGTGATTCTCAAGGAAACTGGGGATGATAGAAAAATATTTTGCCTTCAAAATTGAGTCATGCTTGATCTAAGTTTGAGGAGTACTAACAATGAATTTTGACTGGGCTAATGGATTCTGTAACTCAAGAAAATTGGGCAGTAGCATATGTTGGCATGTAAATGAAAGTTAAGTATACAAGGGGATAGAACACCCCACCCCCCTAAAGTGGATTTTTTTTCAAGGCTATATCTTTAAATGTTTTACAAAAAAACCTCATTACCTTCAAAGTACTCTCCATTACACTTAATACATTTGTCAAATCTATGATTCCGTTCTTGGAAACATTTTTCAAATTCATCTGTTTGAATGGCTGACATACCTCCCTCATTTGTTTTTGTTTTCTTCATCTCTTCTATATTGTCAAATCATTGTCCCTTCATATTCCTTTTCATTCATGGAAACAACAAAAAGTTGCATGAGTGAGGTCAGGGAGTCAGGTGCATGGGGAAAGAGAAGCATGCTGTTTTTTTGCCAAAAACTGGTGCACCCAGATGGCTGTGTGAGAAGGTACATTGTAGTGGTGACAAAACCAGTCCCCAGTCTGCCACAAATCAGGCCTTTTTTTGTTTCACATGATTATGCAATCTTCTCAGAAACTTTACATAGAAAGCTTGATTAACAGTCTGACTGGGTGGAATGAACTCCAAATGCACTACAAGTCCACATTTTCATCTGTTTAGGAAATTGACTGACATCCAGAATGAGGTTTTGCCATCAATTTACATTTCACTCATACACTTGAATTTTTCCCATAGCACTGTCCTTGTAAGCTGTGTTCAGCATCACAACAGTTTCTAAGGCATTTTTCTCAAGCAGGAAAAATAAAATTCACAGCTGCCTGCTGTTCTTTTAAATAGGCCATCACAATAAAACAAAGTTCAAGCAAAACTGCATTACAAAAAATTTACTGAGACCATAGAGAACCTTCCCAGGGGACACCACTGTGTGCACTAACTCAGAGCAAGTTGTTCTATGCTTGCCTAGCAGGAAAAATGTGGACTACAAAATCTCAAGCAAGCGGAGCATTTCTCTGTTTGGGGGAGTACCCCCTTGTGTCTTGGTATGTGTCATAGCGAGGAATCCTATGGATTGAGCAGTCAGGTCTGACTCTGGAAACAGGTCACAGCTTTAATTTCGTGGTAGAGAAAGATAATATGGGAAATGTCTAGTCATCTAGTGCTGCCAGGGCAGAAATAGATCAAATGGGTGGCTTTAACAGACAGAAGTCATTATTCTTACTGTTTGGGCGGCTGAAAGTCTGAATTCAGAGTCTCGGCTCTAGGGAGAGACTTTCTCTGTGTGTCACCTCTGAGGGAAGACTTTTCTCTTCAGGTTCTATTTGCTGATTCCTTGGAGGTTACTGCAAGGCTTGGTTTCTGTCTTCCCTTGTTGGCTTGGTTAATCTCCTTTTTCTTTTGTAAGAGCTTGACTCAAGACCCATTGTGTGCTAAGTCTACCTCATGAACATAACAAGGAAAATCTATTTCTAATGAGAATTTTAACTACTGGTAAAATAAAGTAGTAAATAATAAAGCATTCTTCCCAGAGTGAGCCTCGGGGAACCAATAATACTTATAGATTCTGAAAATGGTAAGCTTCTGGATTTTGGAAAACAGAAATTAGTATGTGGTGCAAAAAAAGGGGAAAGAACACTTAAGGAACAAAGTGAAAATTTAAATCCTCTCTGCTGTTCTTGTTTTTGTCAGGTACCTTCAAATCCATTCTCCTCAGGTCATCCATATCTATGGTCCAGCGTTCACCTGCAGCCTTACCCTCACTACCCTGTTGGAATCCATTGTGGTCCCCACTCTGTCACTCCAACTCCTGTGGGTCTATGTAGAGCTTCTATTTTACCAAGCATGATGTCCTTTGCAAGAGATTGGTCCCTCAAGAGAACATGTCCAACAGGAGGCGAAATCCCGAGCTTCTTACGTCTAAGAAGCATTCTGGCTGTACTTGCTCTAAGACAGATTGTTCTGTTGTTTTTCCTTGTGGCATTGATTGTACATTCAGCACTCTTTGCCCAAACCATATTCAAATGCAACAATTAATTGGTGATCTTCTTTATTCATTATCCAACTTCACATGTATATGAGGCAATTGAAAATACCTTGGTGTGGTATTTGCAAAGGTAAAGGTGTGTGTATATTTGTGTGTGTGTGTGTGTGTGTGTGTATTCATAGGTACTAACCCCAGAAAAACAAAATCTCAGTAATCGATGGGACTGGCGGGTCAGCAGTTCAAATCCACCATGTACTCCTTAGGAGTAAGATGAGGCCATCTAGTCCTGTAAAGGTGCACAATTTCAGAGATGAACGGTAGAGGACTCACTTATAATCAATAAATTATAAGCTGATAGTCTATTAGCCAAATCCAGGAATTGATCATATTTTATTTGATTGACACAGTAATTTTAAAGTGTTTTCAAAGTTTAAAATGAAAGGTACTCACTTACAAAACCAAATTCACTTCCTTAGGTCAATTTGGACTCCGCAACACTAAAGGAGAAAGTGGCGCTGTCCCTCGGTGTTTCGGCAGCTGTTCATCTTTAAGAAAGAAGAACGGCTGCTCTTTCTCCCATGGAAGGTCTGGTGCAAAGGCGTGACCCACTAGGCCACCGTGGCTCACTTACACCATTTGAATTTCCCAACTTTTTAAACAAACAAAGTCGCAAGGTCAGCCAGAGTGAGAAATTAGGGTTTTCTGAGGTCTTTCCTAAGCACATTTTGAGTCCAGCTAATGAGCACAGCAGCCTTCTGCTTCCTAAAGTTATGTTGGAGATTTTAACAAGTCTCCCATAGGGTTTTCATGGCATATTTATATACATCTTCCTTTGTTCTTTTGATTTTTTTTCTTCTTTTCTTCAGTTTCTTGTGAACCCCAACTAATAGTCTACTTTGGGAAACTTTGATGTCAAACAATTGCCACCGATTTTTTTTTTTTTAGACAAATGACCTTTGGCTGAGTCTGTTTGCACAGAACAAGCTCAGAGTTCCGTCAAATACACACAAGCCCTGAGAATGGAGTTTTTCAACAAGCAGCTGATCAGATAAAATAGTGACCATGCTCTGGGGACTGGGTTGTTTGAGCAGCTCCAAACTCCTGCTTCCTCTTCCAGTGGATAGTAGGCTACTGGTTGCATAATTGCTGTACTGGATAAGCTTCTTTGTTTGGTCTGATTTAAAGGCCATCATAGAGTTGGGGTGAAAGGGTTGGAATTATGTAAAGTTAAAATACCACATCAAAAAAACCCTCAGTTTTTAATAGAGATTTTATATATATATAATCATATATATATTCATTAGATTGTTAAAGGATTTTAATGATTGTCAAGACTTTTGTAAAAGTTATTTTCTTAGTTTGGTCATTTGGTCAATGCTTCTATTGCTCTTATTTGTGAACTGATTTGGATTATTTTTTAATCCCACTATTTCAGAAGTTGGAAGTAGAGAGAGGCCTGTATGTTTTTGAACCACACAGTTTCTGATATTTGACCACTTTTTGCTTACATGAAGTAGATTCCACATAATTCTGAGTAGCATGAGGTTAAGTCTAAAGCATGGCTACAAGGGTTCCACTTTATATTCGCATGGGTTTGTTTGAAGTAAATGTGGTGAAACATACCTCTGATCAGCGGATGGCTGTAGAAAAGTTCACTCAGGAATGGACTGTGTCAGTCTTATTAGAATGCCGTTTTGTAAAAGATATGACCAAACGATTGACTTCTGAGATGATCTGCTGGGTCAGTTTATTTCACAGCAAAAAATAAAAATCATATAAGAACGCTGTGGCATTTAAAATAGTCTTGTTATTATTAGAGGATACAGGATGATCATTGGACTTATTAGGAAGCAGTGTAAGAACTGCTCTGGTGAGGGAAAGCATGCTGAGAAAAGTTATTTTCCCATACCTTGACATGACAAGGGCTGTCCTGTGAGAATTTCTTTAGGAAACCTTCCCCAGTCGACCCTGCATCTCGAATCTTGCTTCTTTGGGTATCTTTTTGTTCCCCCAAACTCAAAGAACATTTCAAAGGAACATGAGTCAAGTCTCTCAGGACTCCCAAACTGCCACTTTTACTTGACACAAATAGAAGAGCACAGAATTCTGGGGACAAGGGTTAGAGACATGGGCACACCACTTACAGGAGTGGGTAGGCTTAGATGGAAGGTGTATTGGAAAACAATAGTGTCACAAGTTGACAATTTAATTAAATAATAATTTCCATAATTGTACAGCAATCATTTTTTACTAACCCTCTTCTAATAACTTTAGGTTAATTGAAAATAACACTTTTGGATTTCAATCATGTTAATTCTAAGATTGATGAATACTAGATTTTACCTAAAGACAGAACTTGAAGCTAATCAGGAGTAAAGGCAAAGTCACTGTTCTGGTATAGCTGCTTCCTTTTGGGCTGCTGTTCTTTTATCCTAGTTTTTGCATGATTTTTATCTCCTTTTGCATGGTCTAAAATGCACTAGATCTTGGTTTAGTAGCTTTGATCGAATGTAAGGAGTGACCTTAGTTTTGGTATTTGTACCTGCTCAAAGTTCATTTTAAATACTGGCATTTTTAATGTATGGAATTATATAGAAAGTTGCCTCTTGGGCATTTGTTTTACACACAGGTATCTTTATTATTTTTATTGATTTTGAACATTGTATTGTGATTTGGGTAAAAGCTTTATATGCACATTTTGGTCATAATACTGGTTGCAATTCCCTCAATGTAAAAGCGTCCTTCACTCTTCCTCCTTGGGCTCTCTGTTGCCGTTCCTCGTCTTTTATAACACTACCTGACTTATGACTTTTGTCTTAGAGCAAATGTTCCCTTTTCATTTCAACTAATGGATTTTTCTAAGACTTGTCTATTGTTGGGCTGAAAGTGGAGCCATAGGCGTGAGTTCGTTCTCAGGTGAGGTAGTTGGTTGCCTGTTGAATTGGTAACTGCAATGTCAGCAGTTTGAAGCCACTAGACGTTCCATGGGAGAAAGATGAGGCTTTCTTTTATTTTTAAATGATTTATTAGGGGCTCATACAATTCTTATCACAATCCATACATACATCAATTGTGTAAAGCACATCTGTACATTCATTGCCCTCATCATTTTCAAAGCATTTGCTACCACTTAAGCCCTTGGCATCAGGTCCTCTTTTTTTCCCCCTCCCTCCCCACTCTCCCCCTCTCTCATGAGCCTTTGATCATTGAAAAATTATTATTTTGTCATATCTTGCCCTGTCCGATGTCTCCCTTCACCCATTTTTCTGTTGTCTGTTCCCCAGGGAAGAGGTCACATGTAGATCCTTGTAATCAGTTCCCTCTTTCCAACCCACTCTCCCTCTACCCTCCCAGTATCGCCACTCACACTCCTGGTCCTGAAGGTATCATCTGCACTAGATTCCCTGTGCCTCCAGCTCCTATCTGCACCAGTGTACATCCTCTTGTCTAGCCAGACTTGCAAGGTAGAATTTGGATCATGATAGTGGGAGGAGGGGGAGGAAACATTTAGGAACTAGAGGAAAGTTGTATTCTTCATCGGTGCTACATCGCACCCTGACTGACTCATCTCCTCCCCTCGACACCTCTGCAAGGGGATCTCCAGTGATCAACAAATGGGTTTTGGGTCTCCACTCTGCACTTCCCCCTTCATTCACTATGGTAAGTTTTTTTTTTTTATGATGCCTTATACCTGATCCCTTTGACACCACGTGATTGCAAAGGCTGGTATGCTTCTTCCATGTGGGCTTTGTTGCTTCTGAACTAGATGGCCGCTAGTTTACCTTCGAGCCTTTAAGACCCCAGACGCTATCGCTTTTGATAGCCGGGCACCATCAGCTTCCCTCGCCACATTTGCTTATGCACCTGTTTGTCCTCAGTGGTCGTATTATGGAGGTGTGCACCCAATGATATGATTTTTTGTTCTTTGATGCCTGATAACTGGTCCTTTCAGAACCTCGTAGGCTGATGTGTTCTTCCATGTGGGCTTTGTTGCCTCTGAGCTAGATGGCCACTTGTTTATCTTCAAGCCTTTAAGATCCCAGATGCTATATCATTTGATAGTCGGACACCATTAGCTTTTTTCACCACATTTACTTGTTCACCTGCTTTGTCTTCAGCTATGTGTCGGGAGGGTGAGCATCACAGAATGTCAATTTAATAGAAGAAAGTATTCTTGCATTGAGGGAGTACTTGAGTGGCGGCCCAATGTCCTTCTGCCACCTTAATACTAAACCTATAAATATAGGCACATAGATCTATTTCCCCATCCTCACATATATATTTGCATATGTACATGTCTTTGTCTAGGCCACTATAAATGCCCTTTGCCTCCCGCTCTTTCCTCTTATTTCCCTTGACTTTCCTCCTGTTGTACTATCATGCTCCATCCCAACCTTGGTTTCAGCAATACCTCTGTGTTACATTACCCTTGATCATGCCCTGCCAGGCCTCCCACACCTACCTCACCACCAATTTGGATCACTTGTTGTTCCCTAGTCCCTGGGTTTGTTAACACTACTTCCTTACTCCCACCTCCCTCTATCCCATTTCTCCCAGAACAATTGATCCTGTTTTTCCCCCAGATAGTTCATCCAACCTATTTTATTTAGACAGACGTGTGGAGATAACATGCACACACACAAAAAAAGACAGAGCAAAACCAAGCAACAATAAAGAACAAAACAACCACAACAAACCACTGACAAGTAACAAAACAAAACACAACAAGAAAGAAAAGCTTGCAGTTAGTTTCTAATTCCATAAAGATTTACCGTCTCCGAAACTTACTGGGGCAGTTCCACTCTGTGCTACAGGGTTTCTATGAGTTGGAATCAACTCTCTGGTGGTCAGTTTGGTTGTGCTTTTGTGGTTTTGGTGGGGAGGGCTCTAGCCTTGGGAACTCCACCAGACTCTATCTGACCAGTAAGGCTGGCCTTTTTATAATTCTGAATTTTGCTATAAATTTGTGTCCCACTTTATCTACATCCTATATCTTCTATTATGATCCTGGGAAGAAAGTTTGGTAGGGGAATCTGGGCACCATCTAATTCCTCTGATCTCAGGCTGGCAGAGGTTGTGGTTCACAGGTCCATTCAATAGTCTTTTCAATTATTTGTTTCCTGGGTCTCTGGTTTTCTTCACTCTTTACTCTGGATGGAAAGGTGGCTATTCATATATTTTTTGGACCTCACTGACTACCCCCCAAAGTGGGATGTAGACTGTTGTCTTCATGAACTATGTTGTGTCAGTTGACCTAGCAGTTCCCCAAGACTATGGTCTCACACCCTCAAACCCAGTGACTCAGATCATCAAGGTGTTTGTTTAGAGCTAAAAACTTTGCATAACTTTCTCCCAATATGCTCTTCTATAGCCAAAATCATTGTCATCAAGTCAATTCTGAAACATAGTGACCTTATAGCAAAAGTAGATCTGCCCCTGTAGGTTTTCAAGCCAATAAATCTTTACCATCTTTCTCCTGTTGAGTAGAAATAGCCTCATATTTCTCTTGTTGAGATGCACTCTACTATATGCTTAGATATATTTACAACATATACGAATGATCCATGTAGAAATATTCTTTTCCCAATATATGTATGCCCTTGGCTGTACTCATATATACCATCCCACACATGTTTCTCTTATATATTTATACAAGTATTTACTACAAAATGTTGTTATTAGCATTATTGCAAGATTATGTGTGCAAATACAGCCAGGACACAGATGGACTTTGGACCGCTACTTAAATTTTACTCTAGTACAAGAATAGTATAGTCTAACAATGTGGCAGTGTAGGATGCTCACTCTTACAACATGATCACTGAAGACAAAATGGGTGCTTAGGAAAATGTGGTAAAGAAAGCTGATGGTGCCCAGCTATTAAAAGATACAATGTTTGGGGTCTTAAAGGCTTGAAGTTAAACTAGCAGACATCTAGCAGGGAAGCAACAAAGCCCACATGGAAGAAGCACACCAGCCTGTATGATTATGAGGTGTCAACAGGAATAGGTATCAGAAGGTCAAAAATAAGCACAGAATTGATGTGATGTAGTGGAGACCAAAAACCCACCTGTAAGATAATTGCACAGTCCCTCACAGAAGGCACAAAGGTAGAGATGATTTACCTAGGGCCCAGTATAGCACCAATGAAAACATAACTACTCTAGTTCTTTAACACTTCCTCCTCCTGCTTTTATGGTTTTAGTTTTACCCCATTAACCTTGTTAGACTTGTGTATAGTCATTGGTAAAATTAAGATAATTTGATGCATGACAGGTAACCCCCCACCTCAGAAAAAGTAATGGGAGTAATGATTTCCTGAGGGTAGGGGAAGAGGGGCAGGGAAGAAGGGAAAGCGCAGAGAAGAGGGGAAAGGGGTAGCTGATAGCAATGATGACTCTATAACCCCACTTTAGGGGGGTGAATGGGAATATTAGATAGTTAAAGAGAAAACAAAATAATAATATATATAATCCAATAATAAGGAATGGGGCTATGGTGGGAGGGAGGGAATAAAGGGGAATATGTATCAAGGAGGTCAAGAAGGGGAGGATGTTTTGAGATTGAGAGTGGGAACAAGTGTACAATACTGCTGAACTATGGAATGTTATGGTATCTATAAGAGCACTCAAAATGATTTTTTTTGTTTTTGTTTTGGGTATTTGATGCCTGATACCTGATCCCATCAACATCTCATGATCACACAGGCTGGTGTTCTTCTTCCATGAGGGTTTTGTTGCTTCTGAGCTAGATGGCCACTTGTTTATTGTCAAGCCTTTAAGACCTCAGATGCTATATCTTTTGATAGCTGGACACCATCTTCTTTATTTGCCACATTTGTTTATGCATCCATTTTGTCTTCAGCAATCGTGTCAGGGAAGGTGAGTATCATGGAATACCAGGTTATTAGAACAAAGTGCTCTTCCATTGAGGGAGTTCTTGAGTAGAGACCCAATGCCCATCTGCTGCTGTAATTCTTAACAAAGAAACATATGTACAGAGATCTATTTCCCTATCATTATATAAAAATATATTTACATATGTACATACCTGTATTTAGACCTCTATAAATGCCCTTTGTCTCAAAATGATTTTTTTAAAAGTATGTATCGCTGTTGCCTTTTACTTTTGCACATATCCCAGTGTCTTTCATTCCCTTGGCTATGCTGTGCTGCCTTCTCCTTTACTGTGTACACTGCCTTTTGCTCGAGTTCCTAAATGTCTACTGTCTAGTGATTTCTCTCCCTGCACCATCTCTGGTAATCATCAAAGAATACTTCTTTCCGTGAATAAACTACTTCTTGATTTTTTACAATAGTGGTCTCATATAACATTTGCCCTTTCGTGATTGACTAATTTCATTCAGCATGATCTCTTTTAAATTCACCCATTTATAAAGTTTTTCACACATTCTTTTCTATTTTTAAAAATTGTATGACATTACATTTGTTGTGTATCATAGTTTGCTTATCCATTCATCTCTTCATAGGCATTTAGGTTGTTTTCATCTTTTTGCTGTTATTAAAAATGCTGCAGTTAAGTTGAGTATGCATCTATCTGCTTATCGTGGATGACCAGACCATATGTTATCTCTGTTTCTAATGAAAAGACAAGGGGTTTTAAGAAGGAAGAAGGTTTACAAGAGCAGAAAGCTTCAACTTTCTCAGAGATGCTGGTGGTTTCAAACTGCTGACCTTGCAGTTAGCAGCTCAACGTGTGACCAAGTACGCCACAGCCGCTCCTTATGATTGATATGTATCTAGAAATGAAGAAAGTAGCACTGGAAAGGGGATGAACATGTAAATCAATGGACCACGTGCGATAACTCAGTGTAAGAACATTGAAAAGTGCAGTGATAAGTAAAATTGTGCTGAGGAAATTTTTTTCTAAGCGATAATGCAGCTCTCATTCTCCGAGTAGTAAAATTGCTGGCCTCTACAATAGCTCTATTTCTGAATTTCTAAGGATGCTATACTATTTTCCACAGTTGGTGCTTGATTTTAACATCATACTTACAGTAGACAATTTTCAATCTCCTTAAATCCTCATCAGCATTTTATTTTTCTTGATCATTGATATTACTGTTGGGCTTCGATGATATTTCATTGTTGGGTTGAAGGCAATACTCCTTAAGCAATATTTATCCTTATTTCAGATGATGTTTGCTTCTTGTCTGTGCAATTCCCTGAATTGTGTTCTGCTTTGTATCACCTCTCTTTTCAGTGAAGAGAGCACTCTGCCAGGCTTGGAGGTTGGTAAAGTTATATATTACCACTGACAAGAAAATTCATTTACTGATTATCATCTGACTTGAAAATAAACTTCTGACTGCAAAGCATTTCCTGTGTAAAGTGATTAACTCTTCTTTCTACAGCTGAAATGCAGGAAGTAGTATTGCTATTTAATTGCTTTGTACCATATAGTATAGAGCTTTTAATTGCCAATCTTTAAGGAAAATCTACTCTGGCTTCCTACCATCTTCAAAATTAAGTTCAACCATTCTAGTCTGGGATTTCTTCACCGCTCAGTCTGCCTTCAGTGACTAGAATCATTTCTGGGCCATAGTTGTTGTTGTAGCTAGGGGTCAGCCAGTTGGTTCCGATCCGCAGCGACCCTATAGATGTGCAGCAGAATGGCACACTGTAAGGTCCTGCACCATCCTTACAATGGTCCCTGTGCCTGAGCTTACTGTTGCAGCCCTGGTGTCAATCTGTCTTATTGAGGGCCTTCCTCTTTTTCAATGCCCCAATGACTTTCCCAAGTATGATATTCTCTGGCGAAGACTAGTCTCTCCTGACAATATGTCCAAAGTATATAAGACAAAGTCTTGCCATTCTTGCCTCTAAGGACTACTCTGGCTGTACTGCTTCCGATAGAGATCCGTATGACCTTTGAGAAGTCCACAGTATTTTTTAATATTCTTCATTAGCACCAGATTTCAATTGCATCCCTTTCTTCTACAGTTCCTGTGGTAGTTATATAATCTAGTGTCATTTTGAGGATTAGGTGTATAGGTGGGGGAGTCTAGGCTGTTAATCAGGAGATCGCCAATGAGATCTCTGTGTGGGCATGGCTTTCCCATAAGGATTCTGGGAATTGCTGAATTTTCCTCCTTGGAGGTGGGAGACTCTCTGCTCACACCCTGGGAGACATAGCAGCTGACAAGACACATGGACCCACCCTGATGCAGAGACCCCTGCCAGTGCCGAGATGTTTCCAGTGCTACTGGATCCAAAGACTTTCTACCCGCTGGCCTCTGATCTTCTACATTTGGTGTCATTGCATGTGTTTAGTGAGTCTGAAGAGGACTATAGATTGGTATCGGACATATGAACTTATATCAGACTTATGGACTTGATCTGGGCTGGGCTGGGATGTTTTCTCAATGTTCAATTGCTCTTGTATATAAATCTCTTTCTTATACACATATGTGTGTTCATGAATTTGTTTCTCTAGTCTACCCAGAATAATTCAGTTCGTTATTTAGCAGCCAACTGTCACATGCTTACGGGGCAATTGAAAATGCCATGCCTTGAGTCTGGTGCACGTTATTGCTCAAAGTAACATTTTGCTTTTCAGTACTCTAAAGTGGTCTTTTACAGCATATTTACCTTTTGAAACAAGTTTTTTGATCTCTTGACTGCTGCTTTTGAGATATTCTCAGAATTCAAGTGGAATAGACTCTAGGTCATACTTTGGCTATCATGGACTTTAAAAAAATTTCTTTACTTACATCCTGAATTTACATTTGCGCAATTGATGGTCTGTTCCATAGTCAGCCCCTAGTTTGGTTTTAGTTGCTGATATTGAGCTTCTCTATTGTGTCTTCCCACAGATGTAGTCAATTTCTTTTCTGTGTATTCCATCTGGGGAAGTCCATGTGTGTGGTCACTTTTTGTGTTGTTGAAAAAATGTTTTTGCTATGAACAAGTCATGATTTTAAAAAAATGTATCATGCAATCCGTAGCTTCATTTATCACCAAGACCATAGTTTCCAACTTTTGTCCCTTTCTCTTTGTTTCCAACTTTTGCATTCAAATTACCAGTAATTATCAATGTATTATGATTGCAAGTTTGATCAATTTCAGATTCAATTTGTTGGTAGAATTCAATTTCTTCCTCACTAGCTTTTGTGGCTGGTGCATACATTTTAATAATAGTTGTATTGTTTGGATATCTTTGAAGGCAGATCTATATAATCCTATCACAGAGAGCAGTGTACTTAATGATGGATTTTGCAGTGTCCTATTTGACAATGAATTCCATGCCAATACTCTTGAATTTGTTATTCCTGGCAGAGTAAATCGTATGATTTTCTGATTGAAAATGGCCCCTACCAGTCCATTTCAGCTCACTTATGCCTAGGAGATCAATCTCCATGCATTCTGTTTTGGTTTCGATCATTTCTAGCTTTCCTACAATCATACTAGGAGCATAGGACGTGATAACTAAATCATCTGTTGAATAAATTGATTTATTCCCGGTCCTTTACATTTTTCTAGCCTCATCTCTCTTTAGTAAGGAGGGCATGCTATGAACTCAATAAACTTTTCTCCAGTTTCTGACCTCTTTATGTCTCATAGGCTCACACATTGATAGCATCTATTTTGCTGGAAATGCCCTACACGTAGACCTTCTTCTATCTACAGAAATAGGTAAATACATTCTTTCAAACTTTCCTTCAAGGACTGCTTTCACAGTACTGTCTA
Source organism: Tenrec ecaudatus (assembly GCF_050624435.1). Taxonomy (NCBI): domain Eukaryota; kingdom Metazoa; phylum Chordata; class Mammalia; order Afrosoricida; family Tenrecidae; genus Tenrec; species Tenrec ecaudatus. The sequence continues at coordinate 180,302,320 of NC_134533.1, read as the reverse complement.
GATGGCTTCCCCAAAGGCAGTCTTGTGTGAAACAATTGGTCACACTTGATAGAATGAAGTAGGCAGCCAAATAATAAAATGAATCTTTCCCTTTCCCGTCTCAGTGGATTTTCTTATCTCACTACTGGAATTTCACTCCCCAATTAAAGTAGAGACACATAAGCCTCTGAGAAAGAGAAGCTTAGGCATGTTCACCATCAAGATGATGGGGGAATGGAATGTGAAGGAAAGCAAAGCTCCTATGCTGAAGAACTTGATGGGAAAGTCATATAAATCATCAGCCATAACTTAAAGTACAGTCTGCAGTAATTGAATTATGAACAAGGTACTAAGGGAACTGACATGAGATGCCATTACATTCTGATTGTGTTTTTGGTTTTGGAGGTTTCTATAGAGCAGATCATACTAAATAAAGCTGCAAGCATTGAATAGTCATTAAAGGCAGTGACTTAAAAAAAGAAGAAATTAAATTCCAGAAGTTAGCATGCATGATGGGAAAATATATGGGGAAAAGCATTGTAGATAGATGTTTAAAAATCCGTGTTCCTTATTTTATTGTGAGTTCTTTGAAGAGAAATAACAAGTAGTGTCCAGTTTGATGTGCTTCATTTTTCTTTCATCCATTCAGTTTGAAAGTGTATGGCATTTAATAAGGGCTGTTTTAATTCTCAACTAGGTTTTATAAATCAGTGTTTCCTATTGTCTAAGAGCAGATAGAAAGTCATTGTTTTTCTTTTTTGTTGTTTTAAAAGCTTTTGGCTTTAATAATGACGGAAAAGTTGCAGGCAAATTGCACCTTTGCAAATCAGTTCTACAATGGTTGCTGAGAGCATTTATGTGACCAGACATTTGTATGTACATTCCTTAGGAGCCAGACTCCTAGGTTCCACTTCCTCCCTGGCACCAAGGGAAGGTCCCCTTCAGGACACTGACTGCCACTGTTTGGCTTTAGACCCCATTGACACCTTGAATCTACCTGGAGCATCCCATACCTACGAGCTCCACTCCAACCCTGCTCCAGTAGCTCAGGAAGTCTGTGCCCCCTCGACCCTCTCAGGCACCCAAATCCTGTGCAATCTGAACTTCCTTTATGTGTGCACATGGGATCCAGTGTGGCCCAGTCAGGAATCTCAACCTTTGTTATTAGTGCCAGACAGGTCCTATAAATGGACAAGAGAGTTGTATAGTAGTTTTTTTACTATTGTCATGAATATGGAAATGTCTGCTAATTCGACAGTAGATAAGTGAGGAATATGTGTATTTTATTTAAAACTAGATGAAAATAAGCCCAGTTAGTTTAAAAATGAGCTCATCTAATCTTGAAGGAGCTCTGGTGGCAAAAGGGATAGGCGCTTGGCCGCCAATCGCCTGAAAAATGGGAGTCTGGACCTGCTCAGTGGCCTGTGGGAGAAAGAGGTAGAGGTCTATTCCCATTAAGACTGCAGCCGGGAAACCTGCACGAGGATGCTCTGCTCTGTGTCACAGGTCTCTGGAAATCAGACTCTGTTTGTCGGTACATAACGTTCGTTGAGCACTATGCTCAATGGCAGGGGCGGAGAAGCATGTGTCCTCATTCTCCGTTGTTAGAAACGGGAATTGGAGTTGGCTGTCTTGAGCACTCACTGCCATCAAGTCAGTTCTAACTTATAGAGACGCTGTAGGACAGAGCAGAAGTGTCCTGTGGCTTTCTGTGGCTGCCAATATTATAGTAGAAAGTCTCATCTCTCCCCTACGGATATGTGGTTTGAGGACTGAAGTGTGCCTGACCCAAGACATGGTATTTTCAGTCACCCCGTAGGCATATGGAAATTGGACATTGAATAAGGCGGCTGAAGAACTGAAGTGTCAGAATTATGGTACAGGAGAAGACTACTGAAAGGGCCATGGACTGCAAAACAAATCTGTCTTAGCAAAAGCACAGCCAGAATGCTCCTTAGAACAGTGTTTCTCAGCCTGCCTCACGCCACGATCCTTTCACACAGTTCCTCCTGCTGTGGTCACCCCCAACCTTAACATCATTTTCGTTGCTACTTCATAATGGTCATGTTGCTACTGTTATGAATCGTCGTGTACATATCTGATAACGCAGGATGTATTTTCATTGTTACAAATCGAACATAATTAAAGCATAGTGATTCATCACCAAAACAGTATGTCATTTTATATTGTCATATATTTATTTCTAATGACAAATAAATGAAATTTTGTCTTGAAGCATGGTGTAGCATGGGGAACAGTCTTCACACTGTGTAGGCATATCTGCATATGGGTGGACCTGTGGGGAGACACATAAAGGAGCGGTTTCTCGGTTCCTAAGACTATCCGAAATAGGTGCTTTCTGATGGTCTTAGGCAATCCCTTTGAAAGGGTCAAGACCCCCAGGTTGAGAACCGCTGTCTTAGAAGCCAGGAGAATGAGACTTTGTCTTGTGTACTTTGGACCTTTTATCAGGGGAACCCAGTCCCTGGATAAGGACATCATGCCTGGTAAACATGAAGGACAGTCAAAAAGAGGATGAGCCTTGACAAGATGGAGTGACATAGTGACTGCAACAGTGGGTTAAACATAACAACCACTGGGAGGATGGCCCAGCACTGGGCAGTGTTTTGTTCTGTTGCTATGAGCTGAAACCAACTCCATACTACCCACCCCACCCCACATCCCTGCACACTTAGTGGGCACTTTTCACTTAAGTAAAGACTCAGAATAAGAGTCCTGTCATCTTGTTCAATACCTTCCCCTGACATAGGACTTTGGAGTTCATGTGGCTCATGTGGAATACATTCCTGTCCGGGGTCGCACAGGATGAATGAACTCTTGTGCATTTGGGGCTAGTAGTGAATGATGACATCTGTAAATACTTGCCACTATAGCCTACCTGGGGCCTGCTGGGGAGTGCCCGAACAATTCAGACTTCAAAGGACAAGGTTGAAGACTATCTGACGTATATATAAGACTTTACTCTAAGACTATATAAAGAAAACATTGTGGCAGAATTAAAAGAATATCAACACTGACATAACAATCTAGTTCTTCTAAACTTCGTGTTTAGTGTATTCCTTTGTTCTCACTAAAAATGGTCTCTATAAGAATGGTTCTCTTTCCATTTGGTGAATGAATTTAACCTCCCCAGAAGACCATTGCTGAGGCACGTGCCTCATTGCTGAAGCATGTGCCTCGCTGCACACACCCCTACTTCACCTGCCATATGTTGGAGGGTGTTTTGGAATGAATTCGTGAAAAATACCAAAGTGAATCTGAACTCATTTGCTCCAAATATGTTGTCAGTCAGACTCAAGGGTATTAGGTCCTGAGGGCAAAAATGATGATGATGATGATGATGATGATGATGATGATGGTGATGGTGGTGGTGGTGGTGGTGGAGGAGGAGGAGGAAGAGGAGAAGTAGTTAATTCTGTTACAGGCTTAAGGAAATCTCATGTTAGACAACATTGATTGCCCTCACATAAGTACTGTCTTGAACAGTAATATTCTTGACTACAGGTTCCATTCAAAAAACAGACAGTTAAACTGATTAAATTCCAGATTCAGGGATATTGTGGTTATAGACAGGGAGAGCGAAAGGTTTATTGAACTTGAACGACATGGATAATTTAAAACAACCACAAAAAGCTCATTTTCCCTGACAGCAGGCAGAGGAATCATCTGGTCTGACTGCTTAGAGTCTAGGTTTGCTCTGCCAGGGCCACTCAAGCAGCTCCTGTTTAGTTCTGTGTGTAGACTGTTGGCTGTGTCATGCCTCCTGGCTGGGCAGACAGAATGCTTCCAATTTAGACCACAGATCTCTCAGTACAACCGAGGGCAAAAACGTGGATAAACCCAGCAGACAGATGATCACCTTTGGTTTGATTCCAAATGAGAATCAGTTCAGCATGGCAGCTGATGGAGAGGGACTGTACAAGGGAGAGATAAATTGATAAGATAACCACTTAACTTTGCTGTCATCTGGCACTTGGCCAGGCCAGTGAAAGTCTTACAATAAATCATGATTGCAAGACTGTCACTGCAGGGAGGTGTTCACAACTTTGTATTCTAACCCAAGCACAAGGAAGGTTCTCCTGCATTTTTTTAATGTCTACTTGTTTGCTTGTTTTTTTTAATCCTGTTTCTTTCCTTTCTCTTTCCTCTGCTCCCACATGCAGAGTGACATCTTTATAAATATGTACGGGGTGTCCCCCCCAACCCAGAATTTCCCTGGGAGGAGCAGAACTGCACATTTTCCCCACTATGTGAGCATCTAGTAACTCCCTCTGAATTAGTGCACCCAGTGGTGTCGCCTGGGAAGGTTCTCTCTGGTCACAGTGAATTATTTCGTAAAAGCAGTTTCCCTCGAACCTTGTTTATTGTGATGGCTGATTTAAGAGAATGGCGTGAGGCTGTGAAATTTTGTTTCCTGCTTGGGAAAAGTACTGGTGTACCCTTGAGTGGTTTTCTTGTTTCAAAAAAGGTGAAGGAACCGATCACAAGGATCTACACATAACCCCCTCTCTGGGGGATGGAGAACAGAAAAGTGGGTGAAGGGAGACATTGGATAGTGTAAGACATGACAAAATAATAATTTATAAATTATCAAGGGCTCATGAGGGAGGGAGCTGGAGAGGGAGAGCAAAATGAGCTGATAACAAGGGCTCAAGTAGAAAAAAAATGTTTTGAGAATGATGATGACTACAAATGTACAATTGTGCTTGACACAATGGATGCATGGATTGTGATAAGAGTTGTATGAGCCCCAATAAAATAATTTTTTTTAAAAAGGGGGACATGTCAATTGAGGACAAACCTTGTTCACCAACTTCCCAAGCAGATGAAAATGTAAACAAAATTCATGCACGTGTGCTGGAAGATGGACAAAGGACCATTGAAGCGATGGGGACATTATCTGGTATCTGGACCATCTTGGAGCTCAGTTCAACGAACTTTAATGGACAATTTGGGAATGAGAAGGGTCACTGTGAAATTCGTGCCTTGGGTTCTGACTGACCAGGAAAAAGAGCGCTGATTGGAAACATGCTGTGTTTTAAATGGACAGTTCCGAAGCAGCCCAGACTTTTTTCCCCCAAGGTCATTACTGGTGAGGAGACATGGTGCTATTCTTAGGACCCTGAATGCAGTAGAGCCAGTGGAAGACACCATGGGCACTTCAGCCAAAAAAACTTGTCAAGTGAAATCAAAGATCAAGATGATGCTCATTTGTTTTTTGGATGTGAGGGAGATAGTGCATTTGAGGGTCATTCCACCAGGTCAGACTGCTAATCAAGCTTTCTATATAGAGGCCCTGAAAACATAGTGTAACAGTGCATGACAAAAAAAGGCCTGACGTGTGGCAGACAAAGGACTAGGCATGCCACCATGACAATGTACCTGCTCACACAACCATCTCAGGTTTTGCTGGTTTTGGGGCAAAAATCAAGCATGTCTTTCTTGCTGCACATACCTTACTCATTTGACCTTGCTCTGTATGACTTCTTTTTGTTTCTGGGAATGCAGAGAACTTTGAAAGGACAGTGATACTGTGGCATAGAAAAAGTACAGGGAAAAAAGGGAGGTGTTGTCAGCCGTCCTAACAGATGAGCTTGAAAAATGTTTTCCAGAATGGAATCACAGTTTTGACAAATGTATTAAGTGTAATGGAGGGTACTTTGAAGGTGATAAGGTTGTTTTGTAAAAAAAATTAAATATATAGCTTTGGAAAAAGCATCCAGTTTTGTTTTGTTTTGGGCACTTCCTTGTAGACGCACTTGTGTGAATAGATGTCATCTTTTGAGCTATAATGTCCACAGGGTAGCTTTCAGCAATACAACAGCCCTAAGAACCTTACTGATGAAAGAATGGATGTATGAAAGCCTGTCAACTTTAATATGTTCCTCTGCTTATCATCATGTTCCTTATTGGCCCAGTTGTGAGGAGTGTGTGTTTGTGTGTGTGTTTGTGTGTGTGTATTCCCTGCTGAAGACTTTGGTCTTTGATCTTCCTCAGGAAGTACTTTAAGCCCTGTTCATTTTCAGCGTGTAAGGTTTTGTTGCATCAGTTGCATGTTGCATTCTGTTAATGGAGATATAAAATATGACAATGGACCCTACCCCCAGCCAGTCAAGGGGCTCAGCTCAAGGGGCTCAGCTCAAGGGGAGTCCATCTGGTAAATTGGGGTACAGTGAATTGTATGACCCTTTGCTGGGCATGCCTACACAGTAGGGTATGCTGGGCCCCTCTAGGGGTTCCCGTATGGGCTCTAATAAATTACTTTCCTTTTGCTTAAAAAATATATATGACAATGGGTATTAATGATGACCGCACAACATGACTGATGTAATCTTTTTTGCCCTATTTTATACGTATGTGATAAATGCTGAATTGGCATATGTAGTAACTATATTTTTACTATAAAATTATTTTAAAATGTAAAGCAAAACACTTATATTTGATATGTATATAAAGAACTGATATGTAACATAATATGAATTTCTATGCAATGCAAAGAATTCTGTAATAAAGAATGAATTTCCCAGCAACTATCCAGTAATTTCAAATCCCTACTCATTTGACTGTACATTAATTTACACAGTTTTATAGTTTTTATCTTATATATTAAAATTATTCTTGTGAAAGAAAACTTAGAATATCTTGTGCTTAATAAAGAAATCCATTTGTTCTTTTTCAATGGTCTCATAAAACTAACAAGTATTTTAAAAGCCTTTTAGTTTCTGATTTACTTTGATATTTTTCTCCATCTTTCTTAACATATGTTTGATTGGTAAGTTTGGAAACAAAGTCTATTGAATGCTGGCGCTCCTCTTGGGAATTCCCCAGTCTTCTTTCCCCAGTTGCCATAGAGAGGTTCCAGTGAGGTTTGTGATTTCTGCTGGGAAGTGAGCATCAAGAGAAAATGGATTTTTTATAGCACTTTTAATTTTCAAAGCTAACCTTTCAAGTGACCCTATCATATCATCAGTGGGATTATCTAGTTATAATTATTCTGGCTGGTAATGAAAAGTTGTTAGATATTAAACCAAAGCTGAGTGCTATGTGGAACACACAATTAAACACAGCCTCAGACCACATCCTGCATCCTAACCATAATTCTTTCTGGGAAGAAAGCAGAGAGAATGGCTTCTCAAGGTTTCAAAATGTTCTAACTACCTTTCAAAACGTAGGCAGAAAAAGTAAATTGAAGAGGGTTGACTTCCTGATATGCACATATTAGTGATTTTCTCGGTAGACCATGTGAACGTGTGTGCTAGATGGGGGTTGAAAATGAATTCAAGTCCTAACTTTATTACCAAGTTCCCTTAGACTAAGCTTGCCATAGTTAGCAAATAAATAACCAAATAAAATGGGGCACCCAATTAAATTTTAATTACAAATAGACACCACATTTTTAGTGTCTCATGCAATATTTTACTAAAAATTAATCTTTGTTTATCTAAAAATTAAAATTTAACGGTACCCATAATGAAACCAGTAACTCATTGCTGCCAAATTGACTTCGATGCATTGTGACTCCATGCCTCTCAGGATAGAGCTGTACTAAGGAACTAAGCTTTACAATGGCTCTTTTTATTTAGACGTAGATGACAAGATCTGTCTTTAGAAGTACTTCTGAGTTGATTCTAGCCGCCAACCTTCAAGTTCTTAGCTGAGCACAGGCATGTTGATGATTTGCACTCAGTAAGGATTGCAAAGGAAGTGAGCATGCCCAAGAAAACGTCTTGCAGACAGAAGGCACAGAAAGAACAAATCCTAAGGCAAGACTGCTCTCGGTGTGTTGGAGAACAGAGAAATTACTGCATTGAACATCAGGGCATGATGGTAGGAGAGTAGCTTGGGGCATTATAAATACTGTCACTTTTCCTCAGAGTGGTGAATTCAGTGGAATATTTAAATCATGGGAATGATGTAAGAGCGCTATGTTTTAAAAGTCAGATTTCTAAAATCCTGTCTGCTTTGTTAATTAGAGACTGAAGGTTGTAGCATGAGGAAAATTCTGAGATGATTGCGATATTTTCAGTTGTCAAATGATGGGCCAGAGTGGGTAGAGTGTATCTGTTAAGAGTGAAAGCATTTCAAATATATTTCAAAGATTTTGTTAAATGTGGGTCATCATGAAAAGTGAAGATGCAAGTATCATTCCGGACATTGAGACAAAATTGACCGTCATTTACTGACATAAGAAGTTGATGGGCAATCAGGTATGGGATGTCGGAGATCTAAAGGGTTCAGTTTTGAGTAACTTGAATTAAAGATGCCTATCTTCGTTACATAGTGCTGATACAGTGTAAACACCAACAGAAATAGCTTTAACAAACAAAATTTTATTCTCTTGTAAATTACTAAGCTGACAGTTTGAATTCAGGGTAACAATTCTAAGGGAAATCTCTTTTTCTCTGTTGATTCTGTGGAAAAGTTTTTGTCTCCTTTCAATATTTGTAGTCCTGCATTCCATCGAGATATTCCAGTGTCTTGAGTTTTTCCCTATTTCTGTAAGCTTCACAGCCAGGGATTCTGGGTCCAAAAGGTATGCTCCACTCTTGGCTCCTCTCTTGGTGTGACTGAGGTTCCTCTGCTCTCTGACTCACTTGTTTAATTTCTTTTGTAACTCAAAAAGAGTCTGACTCATGATGCAATTTAATCCCGTAGATTGCATCTTGCCTCATTTACATCAGTGCCTCAACTCCTGCCTCATTGATATCACAGAGGAGATAATGTACAACACAGGATGATTAGAGCACAAAAATGGAGGGCAACTACACAATACTGTAAGAGTCACAGCCCAGACAGATTGACATATTTTGGGGCAACACAATTTAATCTATAACTGACTATTTTCCATCCATGTGCAGAATCATGAAATTCAGTAGAAGGTGTTAAGCTGGAGAGGCAATGTCCATCCCTGTAGAGGTGACATCCCAGCTATGAGGTGACCAGGAAACGTAAGTGTGAAGACGAGTTTGAGGGACCGGGTTCTGAGTTGATCCATCATTGATACGTCAAATAAATGGGGATGGATTAGCAAAAAATTTAATAATGTTTAGCCAAAGAGGAAGGTGATTCAAATAAAGGTTAATTTGTAAGTCGATTGAATCCAATTCAGTCCAGGGTTTCAAATGCTGTTGGTGGAATAATTGAGAATCCATAAAAGACTAATCGTTTAATCACTGATGATATCACTTATGATAGTCCAAGACCTGATTTTGTTGAAAAATGGGGATTAAAGCCTGATTACAGAACGTTCGGTAGAGAGGTACAAGAAAAGATAACTCTTTGAAGAGTTTTGCAATGCAGAAGTGAAGAAAAATGGATGGAGTAGTTTCTCTGTTCCTCACAGTAAATACAAATCATTAAAAATAATATTCACAAATTGAACCAACATTTTGCATGTCAGTGACATAACAGACATGATACTATGTACCATTGGTACAAGGTAAATTACACTCTACTCCTTTCTAAAGTCGTGGTTTTAGGGTAAGCTGGATGTCAGTAGGGGATGGTAGTGAGCAACGGGCTAATAAAGAAGCAGTTGGGGTGCAATAGGAGTAAGCTGACAAGTGACTGGGCCTTGCCCGGAACACTCCACAGATGAATCGAGGGTGGAGTCAACCTTTGCAAGAGGATTTGGATTCAGCCCATGATTTGGGGCCTATGGTTATTCTTGGCAGAGGATATGGAAACTGCAACCCTGTAGGATTCATGCCTGGCCCCTTACTCTACTAACGACTCGCGCTAGAGAGAATTCTTAGGGTTTTCACTCCTTTGAATCCCTGGCACCTGCACCATCATGTCCTGGAAGCTCTTAAATGAAAGTATCATCACCTCTCTAATATCTGTAGTTTTCTGGAAGAAAAAAATATGCCTTCTTTCCCAAACTCCAAGGATCCCAATACTGTACAGCTATTGATTATAGTACAATTAAGTCTATGCAGGTATGAGTCATTTTAATTTTAATAATATGCCAATTAATATGTCACCTTACAAACACCATGGCTATAAGCAAAGACTTTGGAGTTAGACAGCTAGGAGTTCAAATCTAGATTCTATACATGCATTGCTAGATCTTATTTTGTCATCTGTATTTGAAGATAGACTTTAAAGCATTTAGCTCTGGGTTACTCAATGGTAGTAGCTAACATTGCTAATATGAATATTTTTAAAACCCTGGAAGTTCATAAGACACTAGAAATTGCCTCCCTGGGCTGCTGTATGGAACTAATCTGTTGGTGCATCTCTGGGTGGTGCAAATGGTTAAAAACTTGACTAGCAGCTAAAACACTGGCAGTGCAAATTGACCCAGGAGCATCTGGAAGACAATGCAGGCAATCTGCTTTTGAAAGGACACAACCTTTAAAATATATGGAACAGTTCTACTCTGCACACACAGGGATGTCACAGAGAAAGCATGCAGTAACAACTTCAAAGCAAAATAGGACAACAAAGAATATGAAACGGGCAAAGGTATGCAAAGGGCAAAGTTTGGAAGGGACCTCAGTGTGGTTCTTCAATGTTTAAAGGTCCCTTCCAAACTTTTCTCTTTGCATATCTTTGCCCATTTCATATTCATGTGTCAGAGGGGAGCCACCTACCCGTGCCAATAACCAATGTTCATTCTCATCTATCAGAAAACTTTCAGATAGAAAACTCGATGATGTCCCTTGACTGGATTGATGATTGGTCCCTTCTGTTAGGTCTCCCATGTTTCATTTTATATACTCTGCATCCAATGTCTGAGTCTGCTCATTGTCTCTGCTTCTTCCAGTACATCTCAGTGTCTGCCTCCATCCCTGTCATAGTGTGACTTGGTCCAGAAGGTTGACAATGAAGGGCCTTGTGTCTAATAGAGAGGCTCTTCTGGTTCTCATCGATCAGGAAGCTCTGCATGAGACTCCTTGTTCCTTGGGCTTTGTAGGGCAGCCCTGTGTGAGGAAGGGAAATCTCTTAAGAAGGCTCTCTGATCAACGCTTCTGACCCTTCTACCAAATGATAGGGTGGGACCAAGCACAAGCATCTGTGAGCCTCTAAAAAAAAGAGATCAGACATTGTGATTACCACTCGCCTGGCTACAAGAAAGCCGGGTCAAAATCAGGCACAGAGAGATAAGTCCAAGACCATCAAAGGAGACGAGGTCACTGTCAGAAGTGGTGGAGTCCAAGACCAAAGGCACCAGAGGCACCAACACAGACCCTGAGACAGAGAACATGAACCAGGCCAACGACAGATGTCAAGGCCAGGAGACCATGAGTGAACACAAAGGAGCAGCTTGGAGACGAGCAGACGGTGAGGCTGAGGATGGGGCTGTCTTCCTAGCCCACAGAAGCAGAGACCTAGAGACCACGTGGGTGAGAAACTGAGGACCCGGGAGAGACTTGGCTACTAGCTGTAGAGAGGTGTTACTGTGGATCCGCTCTCCTTATTCTCTCCTGCTCCTAGCTCGCCCTGCCTGCTAACTTCTTGAATAAACCCCCTTCATCATTGTCTGGGAATTCTGTGTAGCCATTGCAGTGAATGATCAAACCGAGCAGAAGAGTGTCATGGAGGAAGAGTTGGTATCAGGAGAGGGTAAGAACAAGGAGAGTGGAAGCATGCCTGACCTCGGCCTCATGGCAATAGGCCTTGGCCTGGTAAGCACTTGGGTTCTGATTTTCCCTTGTGCAGACAGGGGTGGTGGTGGTGGTAGAGATGGCCCCCAGCCTGCTCACTCACACTTGGACTCCAAAACCAAACCAAACTCACTGCCATCGAGTTCAGTACTGACTCATAGCAACCCTCTGAGGGATGCTGAGACTGTCACTGCTTACTAGAGTATAAAGCCCAGACTCTCTCGCACCGAGCTCCAGGTGATCTTGAACTGCTGACCACATGGACAGCAGCCCAATGCATCATGACTGGTACCACTCCTTCATTTCAAATTGGGCTTTCCAGCCTATCTGGGTGTGGGTCCGCTTGCACAGGTGCCTCAGGAAATCTAGTAAAGGACAACTAGAGGATGGATCCTAAACTGAGTGATCATTTGCAAGTAGCTAGTACAGATTGTAAACTCACCTATCACTGGCAAGATTGAGCCTTAATGAATTATATTAGGAGAATTATAAATGCAGGGCCTGCAAGGCCATATTAAACAAGTGATTATACTGTAATATAAGTAATAAGAATTCTACTTTGACTATTTATTATATGCCTAAAGATTTATGATACGGCTAAAGATTACACATTCAAAATTCATGAAGATTGTTACTACCTCATTTTACAGCTGAGAAGACAGACAGATATAAGTCAACAAAAATAAGTCTGTACAGAGAGCTGGGATTTTCACAGAGGTCTAATTTTACAGGTATCTTATATACCAACAGGTGATAAGAAAAATCACTTGCTATAGGTAATCTCTCTTTTTCTTTAAGAACAGTTATTACTATTGCTTTTATTAGTTTATTTATAAAGTATACACTGAGTGTTAGCTTGCCTCATTGAAACACTACGTTATGGGAGAAATATTGTTACCTGGACAAACAGATTAAGGCCTTTATCTGCTTTCTTTAGCTACCTTATGAATGATATTATGAAATGCGTCTCACTCAATTTAAGTAGGGCAGGGTTTAAAGTAAAATGATCATATTGGTGCTCTGTAGATGATATCCTAGTGTTAGGGGAAAGGAGGAGAGAAAAGGGACCATAATTTACAGACTAAAGCTATCTCTTACTCTAGCAGCAGCTAAAAACACCCTGGAAAACCCCCCTGATGTATATAAAGAAGGAAGGGACAGAAGACTTTTTATACATCTGCTATTGAACTGAGGGACAGGACCAGTGGGCGACCCCATAGGAATTCACTTTCCTGCTTGGTTTGCCATAGAAGGGAAGGAGCCCGTTGTTTTGTTCAGCTGTGAGATTTCCTATTAACCAAACAGAAGTTTGGCTGTACACACTGCGTGTTTGCATGGCCTGCCGTGGCAGCTCTTCAAGCTTCTCTGTTGTCTGGAAAGCCCTCTAAGTCCCGAGTCTATAATAAAACAAACAGTTTGCACAGCCATTCCTGGCAGGCCTAGGAATGTCACCAGTTGAATTAAATCTCAAGGCCTAACGCAATGCATGATGGTTAAAAGTGCTCTTGTGTTCGCCAGCACATCAGCCACCTCCTGCCCATCCAACGATTGGAGATTGGATAATAAAGTGCAGCCAGGGCAGAATTCCCTCTGAGCTTAAAGGAGGATCTTTCCACTAACTTGCAACCACGCAGCGTTGCTGTAAAAGTTTACACTGGGTGCAAGGAAGGATCATATCAAAAGCTAACAATTACTTATATGGCCTGGCTTTTTATAATCACTCATCAGTGCATTGCCTCATTTTACTGGAACAAGTCTTGATATAAGCTCATTTTATTCATGAGAAAAGTACTGAACTCACTTCAAGGATTTCTTAAACTTATTATTCATGTCAGCACCCTGGCGGTGCAGTAGATAAAGTAGTTAACCGAACAGTTTGAGGTTTGAGTCCACTAGCTGACATGAGGGAGAAGGATATGTTAGTTGGCATCCATACAGAAAAGTGAGTGAAAGGAGACATCGGTCAGTGTAAGACATGAAAAAATAATAATTTATAAATTATCAAGGGTTCATGAAGGAGGGAACGGGGGAGGGGGAAAATGAGGAGCCAATACCAAGGGCACAAGTAGAAAGAAAATGCTTTGAGAATGATGAGGGCAAGAAGTGTACACATGTGCTTGACACAATGGATGGATGGATGGAGTGTGATAAGAGTTGTACAAGGAAAAAAAAAGGAGTTGTACAAGGTAAAAGCCCCCAACAAAATGATTTAAAAAAAAAGAATTTCAGCCTAATCCCTAGAACTATAAAGACCATCAATGAGACCATAGGGACAAACCTAAGGGCCATCTTACATCGCATAAACACACTACCAAACATAACAAAAATCACACACAGCAGAAGACAAAATATATGACTAGGACCTTTTAAAAATAAGACACATGCATCAAAAGGCTTTCTCAAAAGAGTAAGAACCCCACAGACTAGAAATTTGGGGGGGGGGGCTTGATACATCAGAAAAGGGACTAATCTCTAAAATCCATCGAATTTGCAATGCCTCCACAAGGGAAAGATGAGTAATTCAATTTGAAAATGGACAGAGGACACAAACATAGAGTTTTCTACAAGACTCCAGGCAGCCAACAAGCACATGAAGAAATGCTCATAATCACTAGTCATTGGATAGAGACAAGTCAACACAATGAGATGCCACCCCACAGCAGCCTTGATAGCATAGTTCATAAAAATAGAAAATAGCAAATGCTGGTGAGGACGAAGAAAGATCAAAATGCTCATACACCGCTCGAGGGACAGTGAAAGTGATATAGCTCTTCCTCAAAATACTGGGAATAGAAATACCACACGACCCAGCAATGCCTTTACTTGGTATAAACCCTAAATACATAAGACCCATTGCACAAATAGGTACATTCTCAGCAATGTTCACCACAGCATCATTCACAAGAGTAGAAAGATGGAAACCACCTTAATGCACATCAGTGGAAGAATGGATAGATACACTTTGGTACATATATACAATGGGATATTACCCTTCATAAAATAATAATTATAAAATTGTGAAATATTTCATGATATAGCTAGATCTAGAGGAAATTAGTTGAAAACCAAAAAATTAAAATGTATGACACTATTATGATAAAAAAATGAATATTTTTTCCTACCAAAAAAAAAAAGTAATCCAGAAAAGATTCCTGGTCTAGGGAACAGTCCAGCTCAGTTCTCTACTGTCTTATGGGGCCTCTACGAGTAAATCCACTCAGTGACAATGCCTCGTTATTCATCTATTAAGTGGTAGAGACAAACAAGTTCAGCCTCTCACGTTTCTCTTGGTCCTCTCTCCAGAACCTTGAAATGTTCCCCTTTATGCTCTCTCTCTTTTTTTGTTTTCACACATCCAATTTTATTTCTTTATAATGGTCATCCTTTAATCAGAATTCACAGCTTGAATTATATTAAAAATATATTGTGAATGAGGTAGTAGTTTAAGGAGCAGATAAATCTGCTTGCTACTCACCAACTCATTAAGCCTCCCCATGCCGGGCCCTCTTTCCATTGATTTTTGCTACTCTCCTTCGAATTGCATATTATTTTCCCTTCATCTGTTGGCCCATTAGCCTGCCATCCTTTACTCCACCCCAACCCTGGCCCAAATCTCTTTCTTTTGGTATGAAAAACTTGATTTCTTTTATAATAGTAGTCTCATACAATATTTGTCTTTTTTTGTGGTTGACTCATATTACTCAGCATAAGGTCCTCTATAGAGAGCACTCAGCATAATGCATTCCACAGGAACAAACACATTGGTCTTAGAAGAAGTACAGCCAGAATGTTCCTTAGACTCAAGTATAGTGAGACTGTTTCATGGATTTTGGACATGTTATCAGGAGAGACTTCCCCTGAAAAAGGACATTATCCTTAGGCTAGGTTGACTAGACAACAGAACCAGTGACACTCATACATGTATAAGAAAGAGCTTTATATCAAGAATAATTTTATATCCAAGAAACATCCCAGCCTAGTCCAACTCGGGTCCATCTCTCCTGATGCTAGCCAGAGCCCTCTTCAGACTCAGGTAGCTGCAGGCTACTGATGCAGAAAGGTGAGGCAGGAAGCAGAAGACCACAGGCTGGTGGATCCAGGTCTGCATTGATCCCGGGTAGGTGGAAACATGGCAGGATGCTGACAGCTCTTCAGGTTACCCAGTGAGAAGGAAGATGATGGGAAAGAGAGGGGAAACGTTCTCACTGTCTCTCATATAGAAAAAGCTACAACCCACAAGGAGGTGTCATCAGGCTGGGACCTGATCGATAGGTTGGATTCCACCCCTACGTTTTCACCCAGATACAAGCGGACGTGAATTCGAATCACCACACTTGGTAAAGTCGAGGGGCAGTGACAAAGAGGAAGGCCCTTGACAATACAGAGGAGCACAGTGCCCGCAAGGATGGACACAAACATAAGAACAATTGGGAGGATGGCTAGGCCCGGTGGTGGTTCCTTCTGGTGTACATAGGGGTCGGCTGCTTGCATGGAACTGACTTGATGCCATGTAACAACAATGACAACAGTGTGTTCTAGGGGCAACCCCGTCATGAGGTGTCCTACAAATTCATTTTTATTCTTGCTCACTGCGTAATATTCCATTGTGTGAGTAACAAAGTTGATTCATTTGCCCATGAGCACTTAGGTTGTATCTATCTTCTTGTCATTGTGAATCATACTGTGATGAACACGGGTGTGAATTTATCTGTTTGTGCTATGAGTCTTATTTCTTTAGGGTGTATACTAAGTAGGGGGTTTGCTGGATCATATATTTTTATTTCCAGTTTATTTAGGAACTGCACTATTGTTGCCCACAGTGGACACGCTGCTTTGTAGGACCACCAGTGCTGCATGAGGGCAGTCTTCTTGCATCCTCACCAGCATTGTCTATTTTTTGTTTTTATGAACGCTGATATCAATGCTGAAATGAGGTGGGATGGCTTACTCTTTCAGTTGGTATGTCTTAGATAGCTGGTGATGGTGAGGGAAATACTTCCCTTTTGGTCAGCTCATGGAGGCCAACTACAATCTGACTAGTCCATGGGTGGTTCTTGCACCCACAGCATTGGCCTCTCCTCAAAGCTTGGTACAAAAGCAGAAGGCCGAGCCCTAACTCAAATCTGCTCCACCCGAATCTGCATGTTTACACGTCCCTCTGATTGGAGGAGTTTTAGAAGCACAGTAAAAGTGAATCGCACACAATCCCCAGTAAAGGAGAGTCTGCTTTACTGACAACTCCTACGTGCCCTTCAATGGTATACAAATCTGTCCTCAGAACAAATCCTTTATCACAGGGACCTTCACTTGTAAAGCCTCAGAAGGTCTCCTAGGATTCTCTTGCCCTAGATACTGAACTCGCATGTATTCAACGACTCTGATCAAGAATGACCACATAGGAGAGAGTAGAGGCTGCTAATCTTTCCAGGTGAAGAATCCCTCGTCTTCCTCCTCCAGAACTGCTGGTGGTTTTGAACTGGCTGGTCTCACAGGCAGTGCCCCACTATGTAATCCACTAGGCCACCAATGCCCCTGCCCTAAAGTTAAAGAACTTAAGAACCAAATACCCTGTTCCAGCTCACCTACAAATTCCACTTAAAAACAGACCCAAGAATGGACCTCATATTGGAACTTGGTGGCTGCTTGTATGGTTATGCCTTTCCCAAAGGCTTCCTAGATCCACACAGACAGGCAATCGAGAATGGGCACATTAAATCACAAAAGAACAGTTGGGATTTTTATCATTCCTGAAAAAAAATTTTATGGGCTAATTGGTTTATAATTTCATTTGTACTTCTTGGAGAGCCCATTTTTAGTAAAAATTCAATGATATCCACAATTGTGTCTACACCCACTTGGGCAAGAATGCTGCTGCTGTCTCCCCCTGTTTGGGGAACAATGTCCTTCTTGATCAGCAGGGTGGATGTGGATTTGGGGAAACCATCCGAAGCTTGAGCCAGGTATTCCATTAGCCGCTTTCTAGTTGAGGTACACTTTTAAATTAAATGTTGAAAGCCCGGTAAATGCTTGTGAAATTGCAATCCTCCTGCCATATGGTGTGCTGCTTAACAGTGGATTTTATTTGACGTTTCTAGGACAAATTATCTATTGGAAATCAATGCTTTGTCCAATAGCTTTGCTGATAACCAGTTAAATGTGCTCAGATAAATCATTTAAATACTTGGGTTCTTATTCTTCTCTCTCTCTCTCTCTCTTTTTTTGGCCTGCAAAATTGGATCAGGTAATCTCTAGGTGTCTCATCCAAGTTTGGGCGCAGAATTAAAACTTTTGAAAGCTGCTGAAGATTTGTGGCGACTGGAAGGGAAAAGTGAATTCACAGCCAAAGAACATCTTTCCACCTTGCATTCTTTCGTGAATGGAATCTTCAGGCTTTTCAATTAACTGCACTTAAGGTAAATTTTTTGCTTTCTTATTCTTAGCATGAAAGAGCTTCTAAAATTCCAGCAATGTAGTTCTGCTTGGCCCCAGAATGAAGTCTGTGTAATTGAATGTCAAGGAGTTGTTGAAGCACTCCAAGGAATTCCTCCCACAATCACAACGGCAGATGCCTGGACTTTAAAGGAGGGCAGGAGGTCTTTGGTGAGAGAGAACACCGTGGCAGAAACCTGGCTCCTGGCAGATGAATACACTTGCCACTCATTTAGGGGTGGTGGGTAGGTGGGGGCACCAGGAATACTCTTGTAAAACAAGTTAGTTTTTAGGGTGTGCATGCTCAGGTTATAGGGTGATCTAAATTGGCCATGAAATTGATTTGACACATAATGGCCTTTAAGGACAGATCGTCTTAGGTCTGCACGTCTTTACTGAAGCATACGGATGCTTTTTTTCTTCTTCAAACAACTGGTAGGTTTGAACGACTGACGTTCTGCTTTGTAACTCAGTCCTTAGCCACCGTGCTACCACTGGGCCACCAGAACTCTGTCTAGCAATCTTGGGCCCTTCTATTCTAAACCAAGCCTGAGGCCACGTCTTTTAGTTTCATAGCAATCTTGGAGCAGATATCTCACCCAGACTTCTAAGATGAAAGGGTGCTGTCTGGCTGGTGCTGGCCTCTCTGAGAGTCACCAGCATCCTAACCTCAGGCACTTGTCACCTGGACTTGTACAAATATATATGTGTGTATGTGCATGCAAATAAGCAAGATAGAGGGCTATAGAGAACTCAAATCCCTGTAGTCTAGTCCAGAACACACTGGATTTGGTAAACTCCGGCAATACTTATCACAGGACCACAAGATATTGAAAAATAGATATTTCCAAGTCAAAAAGTTGGCATAAGTTTGCTTCAGTTAAAGTGGTAGATACTGGCCCTGAGCAGAGAAGGAAGGAATGGGCGGGTACATAATAGTTCAAACTCAGTAAGCAATCACCCCAGGTTCCCCCTAGCAGCTTTCCCAAAGAAGGACCAGAGGCAGAAGTCTGCTCCTTGGTCTTCATGCCTTCCTGAGCCTTCTGCTGCTCAGGTTTTGTGGAACCATGATGTTTCCTACTTGAAGGGCTCTTAAGACCAAGTGACTGTCCAGCCATTATCCAAGGCACATTTTCTGGGAATTAAAAAGCAAAGCACTCTCATGATTTCACCAGAATTCAAAGTTTCAGTCTCTCCACTGCTGCTCTATTTTTTCTTTTCATTCGACAAGAAGCATAAGCATTTTATATCACAGACCAGAACACACACACACACACACACACACACACACACACACACACACACACACGGTGCCTTTGCGAAAGAAAAATTTCAATACATATATATATATTCTCTGTCCATGGAACTAGTAGTCACGAAATCAAAGGACATATTGCTTCAGACAAATCTGTTGCAGACATTTTCTTTAAAGCGTACAAAAGTAAAGATATCTCTTTGATGAAAAAGGGGCAGTTGACCAAAGGCTTGGTCTTTTCAGTTTCCCCTTTGCCTGTGAGAACCTAACAATGAAAAAGGAAGAGAGGAAGAGATTGGTGGCACAAGACTGTGACTTCTTGCTGGAAGTATTCAGGAGATTTAAGAGCAACTGTCAGGGGAAACAAAAAGGTGGGGAGGAGTGAAGATGATTTGATTCCTGTCTGGGAACGAGCGAACGAGTTGGAAAGCAGGGGTTATTAGGCATGTGAAGCCATAGCATTGGCTGACTTTCATGGGGAGAATAGGAGCTCTCCCAGGATGGCCCCTCCATAGTGAGGATGGTCCCAGTCTCCACAGCAGACCTGAAAGGAGGGCTTTCTGCTCACTATGCCCGGCTGCTTGTGACCCTAGCTTCACCATGTTTACGCATTGGCAACATCTCATGGGTTTTAGAACATGAATCCTTCGACAAACACCTTTGAAATCAACTTAGATGAAATCCACAGTAAAGTTGGTGTCTGTGATTTGGGGATTCTCATGAAGAATCAGGAGTCAGAAGGCATCCACATTCCTCCATTGCATCCCTCCTATAATAAGAGTGTTTTTACCAGTTGAAAACAGGAAATGTCTGGGGGCTAGGAGGAGCCTGTGGCTGGCTTCAAGCCTCTTGCCATGTTCTCCAATAGTATTTCTTTGGAAAATACTTGAGGTTGGGGCATGTTTTATGTAGTTCATGCAGAATTCAGCAAAGAAGCAAAAACGCATCAGTTTAACACGTTCCTCCCATGAAGGAATAGATTCTCTTTTCTCTGTTAATGGGGTAGGCAACCTTTGACATGCTGCTGGCTGAATTACCTTTAGCTTCAAACATCTGAAGGCAATAAAGTCAAGTTCCATCTGGTGACTCATAGGACAGGAACGTCTCCCTTCTCTCCACTGTGCTCTTGCTGGTTCTTGAGTGTGTAACGTAGTCAGAAGGCTTGGGAGAAAAAGGGTTTTGTAGGTGTGTGGTACCTAGGCATTTGCATATCATGTGAATTTTCAAGTGATGCAGATGCTTGATCTGTTTCTTAAAGCTTTGCAGAATACAGTTCACAAAGAATTATGGGGCAAATAGTCTGGGGACACTTTAAGAGTTATCACCCTAAACACTGATTGCTGCTTGCCATTGAGTAGGGGCCAATTCATGGTAACTTTATAACTAACAAACAAATAAAAGAATGAAATGTTGCCCGATCCTTCACCTTCTTCATTATTTGCATGTTTATAGTATTGAGGGTTTCTTATTCAAGAGCAGTGCGGTTACAGTTATTTCAAACCTGAGATAATTCCCGTGATTCCCTTCTGTAAGGAACTTCCATGGGACCCCCTTACCTGTGGGATAAAATACATAATATTAGTCCAACTTTCAAGATCCATCAAGATCTAACCTGTTTTCCACCACTCCTTTCTAAGTACTACTTGCGTTCACGGAGGAGACCATTCTCCCATCCCCAGAATGCTGTGACTCTGAATTCAGTTCAGTGACTCTTCCCCTCAAGCATTCTTCCCATCTTTCTGTCCAAAACTGTGTCTTACCGATGTTAAGAAATAGGTCAAGTATTGCCTCTTATTTCCTATCAAGCACTATTGTCATTCTATCCACCTTGCAGTTTATTCTTACCAATAGCAAAGCCCTTCTCATTTCCTGTGTCAAATGTGCATTGATATTTCATGTACAACAATGTGTTTGCCAGTGTAGGGTCTAAAAAATTAAAAAAAATCACCAGGGAAAGAAAAGGCTCTTTAGCTGGCATGGCTCTGTTAAATAATTGATCTGTGCAAGAAACATCAAGTGTCGTGATATTGCTATGATTTTGAAAAAGGAATCCAGTTCTAATGTCAAGGCTTTTCAGATTTCAGTGAGGAGGAAATTGAAGCTCAGTCTTATGAGCGTCATCCTTTTCTCTCACGTTTACACCAGCGTGAAGGCAGTTTACTGGGGACTAGAAAAGAAGGGTTTCTGGAAGCTGGTGCTCAAAGGCTTCGATGTATTACAATGTGAGTCCATCGGGGTGAATCTCTACTATTACAGCAGCGGTTCTCAACCTGTGGGTCGTGACCCCTTTGGGGGTCGAGCTATCCTTTCACAGGGGTTTCCTAATTCATAACAGTAGCAAAATGACAGTGATGAAGAAGCAACAAAAATAATTGATGGTTGGGGGTCACCACAACATGTATGAAAGGGTGGCAGCATTGGAAAGATTGAGAACCAGTAGTGTACAGGCTTTGGGATAGAATTTCATTACATAAGCTAGAAACCTGATGCCCAGGATCCTGCCTCCCCAACCTCCTAGTGTAACTCCAACCCTGCGGTTCCTGGGTCTCTGGTATCTCTGAAATCTCCTGCGACTTTTTCCCTGAAAAACATTAGAAGTAAGTAGAGGGAGAATGGATTTTAATCTATGGGTTCTGCTTTCTAGGGTGCTTATTTTCTGCAAATATGGCCCAAGCATTGGTAAAGTCAGCCATCAGTAGCTGCAGATTGACCTTTTACTAGGTTTGAAACCTACTTAAGAGAACCTTTTCTTTTTTTTTTTTTCCTGTGCGGGGCGTGTTTATTGTACACACGTGTGGTCTCACCTGTGACTCGCTCTGGCGCACCGCCACTGAGTCCATTTATGCCTGCTGCTTAACTGCATGGTCAGCAGTTCGAACCCACCCGCCGCTCTGCAGGAGAGAGAATGACTTGACTTTGGGCTCCTGTAAAGACCCACAGTCTCAGAAGCCGGCAGGGGAGAGAACCTTTTCCTAAGCAGTCTTCTCTTTTGGCTTACGTGGGTCACACGTAAACGTCGCTCATTTTAGTCAAGAGGATTTGTTGTTTTCATTGTCAGGCTGGCTTGGTATGAGAGGCAGTGTGGAAGATACGGTTTCTTCCAAGGAAGAAATGAGTTGTGTTTTCAGGAGAAAGACGGTAGGCAAAAGGAGCCATACGTCACTCACTTGAAGGTGTCAAACTGCGCAACTTAAAAATCCTGGAACGTGTAACTATTATAGTGAAGACACAGCGTCTTTTTGGTGCCACAGATATAGACAAACCTCAGGGAGAGAAGACCTTTCTTTGCCCCATGTTTGCATGGAAAGTTTGGAATTTTTTTCTTTCAGTCTTTGGTTTTTTATACTCCCTAGCTGTTCAAAGTACTCTATTTTTGTGGACACACCTGGCCTATTTTGCTGATTCTATCTCCAAAGTTTAGGATGTCCTGTTTATTTTACTTTTCTAAAACCGACTCATCTATTGGAGTAAGTATATTAAGGAGATGCTGTGTTATATATTTGGAGGTAACATTCGCATGTAAACTCTGGGACAGTTTCCTTTCCTAAAAACAAGTTGTTGCTAGCTGCATCAAGGTGGCCCCCGCCTCCTGGTGATCCAGATCCCCTAGGATCAGACCATTGGAGCTGTAGGATTTTCATTGGCCGGTTGTTTTCCTTTTGGAGGTAAGATCTTCAAGTCTTTCTCCGTAGTCGTCCGTCTTAGTCTGGAAGTCCATTTAATAAACCCAGTGATGGATAGTTCAGATGTGGTTGGCAGAAGGTGCTACTTTAAAGTAGGAAGTAATTGAAACAACATACTATAGACTGATCATTTCCTCAATTTGTGAATAGCACCTACTCTATTCCAGGGCTGGCATTTAAAGAAAAGAATTAATGTGAAAAACATTCAGGAAACATTATTATTTTTAAAAAGCAGCTGAAACACAATGTGATCTTATTTATGTCTTTGCATGTATATAAACACAAATAAAGATATTTATAAAGATAAAATATTAATATTTGACTATTAGGATTGAGATCCCCCTGAAAACTTTAAAACAATCATGTATTTAATACAAGCATACATTTATTTCCTCCACTTTAAGACATTCTAGACAATGAGAATGTATCAATATATAAAATTTTTAACAATTAAATGAGCCTACAAGACATTAGCCAAAGTTGTTAATTCACAGAAAATGAAATACTCCCAAATGAGTATGTTTGAAACGGTAACATTTCTCAGAAGTGTATTTAAACTAGCCCAGATATCAGTTATAAATACAGTGGCATATTGGGTGCAGGGGAGACATCACCAAGTAATTTGCAGATCGAACTAGGACTGTCTGGTGTTGCAAATAGTACTGCAAAAACTGACAATCCACTCTTCGTAGTCAAGAAAATATACAAAAAGTCTTGATGACGACAAAGTTCACTTGTTCAGAAAAGAGTATTGCATGGACTGAGTCTAAAACTTGCCGTCTTGTGGTCATTGATATAACCTGGTTAACCAGGGTATCTACAACAAGGAGTCAAATGCAAGTAGTTGTCTAGGAGTTGTAGAAAATGCTGAGTGAGTGAGAATGTGAAAGAGAAAGACATTGCGTGATTATTGAGCCGTTTACCAAGTGGGCAACTAAAGCTTAATTACATGGAGAAACTTGGAGACTCAGAGCAACGCACACACACAACTTTAGGTTATTACACGCAAAGGGGAGGGAGCTGGTAGGGTAGTCACACAACATAGAGTCACTGGTTGAAGGCTGTTCCCAGGTAGTGTTAATTCTTTAGTCTGTTACTCATGCTTCTGGCGATAGCAGCCTTCTATATTAAAAAAGGAAAAAAGGGGGGCCCAAGTCCTTCTGATCGAGGCCCCCCCAAAAAAGGAAAAAAATACATTGCAGTTAAGTTAAAAGTTAACACCTTATTATCTCACTTTTGACCTCTCTTAAATTTATGCTAGTTTTTAATATTTTCTAGTTTTTTTTCGATTGAAATGTTTCTCTGTCACTGTTATTTGAGTCACTTGTGGTGTTTTTGTTTCTCATGGATTTTTCTGTTTCTGAAATTCTGGATAGGTAAACTAGAGACAGTAACTATATTGAGGGTTTCTTGAGAGTGTGGCAGGGAAGGATGGGGGAAGTGGGAAACTATTAACAGTGAGTACCAGAAAGAAGAACAACAATTTTAATTGATTGTGATGTTAATTGTGAAACTCTTCTTAATACGATTGAATTGCATAATATGCGAATTATATGCCAATGAATGGCTCTGTTTTTGTTTTTTTACAAAGTTTGGGGGGAGCCTTCAGCACAAAGACCAGGACACTAGCTCATGGACATCACCATCACCGTGGGCACACAAGTTGCATGGGTTATGACAGCCCCTTGCCAATGTTTGCTACAAAAGGTCGATAAAGTCAACGCTTTTCTCTTCAGCTCAATGAATAAAGCAAAGGTCTTCTAATCTAACAGCACTGATCTCTCTTTTTCCATCTCCTTCCTCCAAATGGTTATATTTTTAGTAGTTTTCTGTGTTATAGTCAGTATCATTAATTTCCTGGTAGCCACTTGTGGCCATAACAGTTTAAAACCTCTTTGCAGCCGCTCAGGATATATTTGGATTGCACATTCTGCTTTGGCATTTTAAAATGAGTTTCTGCACCATTAAATCCTGGATGTCCAACAGAAGCTTCACAGCCCTGAACCTCATCCAGATAATGACTTTTCTTCGGTGAAAATGCCACACCGAGGTGAAAGGCAAAACCTACATTCTTAGGCATCTGGAACTCTGACCCTGCCTGTGGTCCAAGTCCTCACATAATCTCATAGTTCTGAGCAGGTATCTGCAGATGCAATGGCCACAGGAGACTCATGAAAACTGAAAGCACAGCATTTGAAATGACGAGCTTAACCATCCTCTCTAAAATTAGAAGTAACTACCCTTCTGGGACAGAGGGTACCAGCTAAGCTGTGTGATAAAAAACACTGGCTATTTCCACCCTAGAGAACAAAAGCTAAATTATTTGAGAACTTGAATTTCATTACTTTTGAAAACTATTGTTTGATGTATCATCATCATCTTCCAGTTATCCCAGACCCATCTACCTTTGAGTGTGACAATGTTTTATGTTCACATTCATCTTGATTTCAGAATGTGAAAATACACTAAGGAATCATGCATCTTAGAATGGAGAGGGGAAATGGACGCAGAGCAAGACATTTCTTAGTGCACAATTATCTTCATGTGGGAGAATGCTTTAAGTCTTTGTAGAATAAACACTCCATGCTGTGTGGGAATGTGGCCAGATACATAGATACCAGAGGCAGCATGGAGATGCAGTTGTTCCATAGAATAGGTGACCCATGTTGAATTCCTCAGCAATTCACAATGGAAGAACTGGGGAGCAAAGCTGAGGAACAGAAGGAGAAAGGGGAGTCAAACAGAAGGAAGGCTAGAACCAGTGAGTCCAGTAAAATTCCTTTGTAGAGGGATGGTGCTGACTCATCCCTTAAAAGGTTGTTTTTGCCTCTGAAAAGGCAGTAACTACTCTCATCTTTAAAACTGTACTCTCCTTGAGGAAAGGGCATTCATCTTATGGGTAGTTTATATTGCATGACCTTTTTTACTAGAAAAGCAAGAAATGAATCAGTATTCAAATGCAAGATTGATACAAGGAAGGGGAGAGACAGAATATGAAGTTTGAGGACTTGTGAGTCTACTGCCCTGAGAATGTAAACTCCACTCTAGGGACATGAGAAGGAGACTTGGCACCTTAATGAGTAAGCACTTTGCTGCTGATTGAAAGGTCACAGGGTTGAACCCACCAGCCACTCCAAAGGAAAAAGGACCCGGTCCCTTCTCCCAGCATACCCTGTGCCCAAAGCCCATTGTCAAAATGACCCTCCATAGGGTTTGGAGATAGTAAATATTGATGGGGGCAGATAACCTCTCCTTTATCCTCTGGGTGGCTGGTAGGTTTGAAACACCAATATTGCAAGTAGCAGTAGAAACATTCTCCCAACAGTGCCACCAAGACTATTACCTTCTGCCATGTGAGGTTGATAGGTGACAAACTGTTCAACAGTACACAAGCACAATAGGGACCCTAGACGAGCAAAGCTGTAAAAACTGTATACTTCCACAGTTACGGGAACTGGGGCAGGGAGTGAGCTATACCTGCCTATTGACCCTGGGGAAAGATGAGCTTATGACCACATAAACATATTAAAACCTCTGCATTTGGATGGCAGTGGGTTTTGTTTTGGCGGTTTGACCCTTAACTGGCACCTTCTTTCCATGTATTTCTGTTTGTATACCTTATTCGGTATCTTCTTCCAAATTTAGGAAGTTAGAATATTATGGTGAAACTTATGTGTTCTTAAAGAAAGCCTCTCATAAAAATACACATTATAGATTCATACTAGTGACATTTAAATGGTACAGATGCATTTTATATACGCGGCATATACAGTCCACAGGTTAAGAATGCCCAACGTACAGATTAGGGGCTCCTTGCCTGTTAATGTTAGTTACCTAAACTTGCCGTCATTTTCAAATGGTTGAACCAACCCCTCCTTGAAACAAGCTCTTCATCACAATCACCTTCAACTACTGCCTAAGTAGGTGTTGAATAACGGAACAATTTTCCAGTCGGTTCTTGCACTGAAGTAAGGTTAGATAAGAGCCAAGTGCATCTCTTCTGACTCACCTACAAATTCTTAAGGTCTTGGGAACATGTTCCAGTCACAAATTGGGACTGACTATATTCTTTAATAGAAAAGGAAAAGATAGTATTGTATCTTTAAACGTCCTCTTATACTGAATTGAGTGGAGTTTTATAGAGCAGGCCATCTGTTGTGCATTCAACAATACCTATATGGTTTGCTACGTTTCATTCACTGAAATTCTCTCAATGGAATGTCATGTATTGTGTGTCCTCCCTGTGTTTTCTGTATGTATTGCTCCCTTCCTAACCTTTTCTGAGTGTATCCCTGGGGCACTGGTGCCTCCCGATCTCAGTGGGCTATTTATGCTGAGATGTGTGGACCTCAGTAGGGTCCGTGCTCTCCTTATAAACCTATCTTTTGTTTGTCTGAAAATAGAGCTACTGGGTTGATTTCATTTCTAGATAAGGGCTATAATCTTGGTAGATCTGCCAGTCTCTAAATGATCAGTAAAGCCTGGTCACATATGATCTTAAGTTTGCTTTACTAACCCCCCCCCCCCGCCCCCGGTCTATCCAGTGCTTTTTAATATGATCCCTTTCAGAGCAATTGGAAGTGAGCATCATCTAGTTGTTTGGTCTCTGAATTGCAGAAACTGATGTTTTCCTGGTTGATGGTCTATTTGGACAATTATGTGTCCATGAGCCTTTGATTTTCAGCATGTTTCCTTCCTCTGGACAAGGGACTAATAGTTGCACCTCTTATGGCCGCTTACAAACTTTCACTTTTTCTTAAATTACCATCTATGATAATGGTGGGCCTTATATTAACGAAAACAGAGAAGTGAATTGAAATACATATTTATGTGTACTTTAATATTCTTTATATTACTCAAATATTTCATTGTATGTATCCTATAAAATAGTGCCGATATGTATAGAACAACTTTGGGCATACTATACAAGAGGCTTCAAAAACTTTGTAGAGGAATAGAATTAAATGGAATTTTCTCCCAAACATTTGAAGCCCCTTTGCATGCTAATAACCACAGTTAGCTTTTTTGTTGTTTTTAGGTCTGTTCTAACTCATAGCAAAACTATATACAGCAGAACAGGCCACCACCTAGCCCTTCCTGTCCTCACAGTTGCCATATTTGAGCCCATTGTTGCAGCCACTGTCAATCGTCTTTTCAAGGACCTTCCTCTTTTGCCCCGCCCTTCCACTTTCACCATGCACGATGTCCTCTGCCCTTCTGCAGGCACCAGACTCCTTGACAACATGTCCAAAGTACTTGAGAGGACATCCTGCCATCCTTGCTTCTGTGGAACTTTGTGACTGTAATTCTTTCCATACAGATTCGTTTGATCTTTTGGTGGTCCACGGTACTTTCAATGTTCTTCTCCAGCACCATAGTTCGAATGCATTGATCCCTCATTGACCTTCCTTATCCAGTGTCCAACTTCACAGGCATAAGAGGCGATTGAAAATACCCCAGCTTAGTCCTCAACAGACATCTATTGCTCTTTAACACTTCAAAGAGTCCTGTGCAGCAGAGTTACCCAATGCAATGTGTCATTTGATTTCCTGACTGCTGCTTCCATGAGAATTGATTGAGGGGCCAAGCAAGATAAGTAGTTAGCTTAGGCTGGTGGAGTACTAGATGTTAGATTTCCCCCTAATTTTTCTCTAATTTACAGTAACAAAAAATGGGCTTCCCATTGTATCTTGGCTGTTTGCTTTATTGATTTAGGCAGTGCTGGAAGATGCTTTAGCATGAGATTAAGAAGAAATGTGCTGTAGCTATGAAATCTGCACACCTTATAATCCTATTGCCTAGCTCTTGGTGTTCAGCAAATATTCCTTGAGTCAAGGAATAAAACATACGCACCTAACAAGAATGCTGTTCGGTGCTATCAAGTTGGTTCCGATTCCTTATGTAGAGCTGCGTGAAACACCGCCCTGCTGGGCACCGTCACCGCCGTTATGCTGATGCTCGAGCCCTCTATTGTAGTCATGAGTGTCTGCAGTCGTTCAGCACGCTACCTGGCTGTGAGTTCTTTGCTACATCCAGGTGTAAATGGCTCCAAAACTGGTGTGCTGGGATTGTCTCTGAATGATCACACCTTGTGGGCAAGGAAGAGTTCACTAGTAATTCTGTTATGAGGCTAGGGGTAAGATTTCTCAATCTGGAAAACCCAACAGCTATCTCAAGCCTCTGTCTTGAAAGGCAGAACCATCAACTGATTTAGTACGTAATTTTCTTTTAGGAAGATGCTAGTACAGGAGTCCTACTGGTGCAGTGAGCTAAGCATTGAACCCAAACTTGGCAGTTTGAACCAACCGGCCACTCCACAGGTCGAAGATGAGTCCATTTGCTTTAAAGATTGACCCCAGAAACCGTTCTGCTCTGTGCTACAGCATCACTATGAGTTTAATTGACTCACTATCACGGGGTATGAAGTAGTGCACAAAAAATAATGATCATTCTATAAAAATATTTTTTAATTTTTATAATTGCTTAAAAATAAGCATAAGCAATAGGAATAAAATAAATGTCACCCATAATTCCATCATATAAAGAGAAGTGCTGTTAAGATATTGGTGAAGCTCTATAATGAACGTATATATGTGTCTGTGACAAGAACAAGAACGGGAAAGAAAAATAGAGATAAAGGAAGAGAGACAAGAAATACATGTGCTTATCCATGTACCATCTTTTCAAAAGGAAAACGGTATCTCATCAGCTATACTCTTGTTCATATTAATTTTTCATCAAATATGTCACGAGTAACTTCCAATGTCATTTCTACCACATTTTTCTTAAAGACTGTCTACTTAACCAGTTATTTTTAATTGGTAGTTAGTTTGTTTCTGGACCTTGCTAGTCGAAAGAGTCTGAATTGAAAAGCCTCCCACCCGCACCTGGGCCCTTCAGACTTGCTGATCCTTCTTTTCATATATCTGCCCCGAGGCAGAGGCTCTTGCCCAGCGCTGCTGGCAAGCAAGGCACTCAACAGGTCTGGTAGCAGATGGTCTTCTGCGTTTCCATGCCTGAGGTCAACTGGTATTTGATTAAACTAAATGGCCAATTAAATCCAAAATTAGAATGGCCTTTCCTGCCATTCATTTGATTTACTATTAATGTGGATGAAACAATTGATTGTATTTTTAAAAACACACCTTGCTCTCCTTGTACTGCCTAATCCTTTCTTGACATCAATGTCTTACAAAATGTGCACATAATTATTTATGTATTTGTGTGCCTTTGAGTCAATTTTAGTGACCTTTGAAGACACATAGAGATGTCCCATGGGGTTTTCTGTGCCATAAGCTTGATGGGAGCAGATTGCTACATCTCCCAAGAGGCAGCTGGTAAACTTGAACCTCATCACTTTTAACAGCTGAGTAGTGAATTTTTGTGTCACTAGGGCTCATATATATGTACATGTATGTGTATATATTATATATAGACATAGACTGTTTGAAGACTACATGTAGATTCCAAAACTTCATAAACAATTGAATTACAATATAGTCACATTTTTTTTATTTTTTAATGGAGCGCTCATATACACTTGGCTTGATGGCACACAACAATTTATGTTTACATATATGTCATATGAATGTTCTATGACTTCACACTTGAAAGCTCATGAACGTTCTCTATGATTTATACACACACAATTGAGTACACCATCTCTAGCAGGACCATTTCTGAGGTCACATTTCCAATGGCATCAAAGCAGAAATTCAAACTCAGCCTTGTTGTCTGTGTTGTTTTTGAAGGTGGCACTGATTGTTTTGCTGCCACTGGAAGGAAAATGATGAAGACTGCACTCACACTCAGAATCAGGCTCTTTTTATTCCGTTCGATAAAAGCTCAGGAACAAGCTCACAACAAGCCCTTGCTTGATTGCCAACAGTCTCTAAAGCCTTCAGTAAGTGTGTGAATTCCCCCTGTAGGAGAATCAGAATTTTAAAACAAAATTTTTGAAGTCAGACCATGAGAATGGTCATTGGCTGCTGGTTCACATCCATCTATACACTGCGAGAAGTTCTGAGTCAACAAGTATGTGACCCAGGAGACAGCCTTGCCGCCAAGGGGGATTAACGAATCTGAGTCACTTCTTGTCTTCTAAAGTAGGTAATAATGAAATCTGTTGTGATTTTTCATTTGATGCCAGTGGTCGGATGGAATTCTCTGGTGGGAGGCGGGAGTGGTTGGTTGCTCATACTCTGCCACTCCCCTTACAAAAAAAACCTGCATACATCTTGGATGAGATCATTCCATTAACTGTTTTCTCTAATTAAAAATATGTTAGAGCTTCTCATTTTCCCTTTTAAAATCTTATTTTTCACATATCTAATAGAATTCAACAGTATATAGAATATGTGTAATCAATATTTTTTGTTGAAGGAATAGAGAATTAGTGGATTAATAAATTTGAGTGCCAAGTATACACTAGATACTGTTTTAGGCACTGAGAATACGGCAGTGAAAAAACAAACAAGAATCCTTCTTTTTAATTCTAATAGAAAGAGATAAGGTAATATATAAATAAAATGAAATTACATTCTGTGAAATTCTGCTAACAGTTTAAAGAAAAGTGAATTCAGGAAAGGGAATAGGATGTGGGTATGGGAAGGGTGGGTGATGCAGAGGTTTTACTAGGCTTGTCAGGAATGAAAACATCCATCCCAACTATTTGCAGTATCAGGAGAAAGAATGCCAGTGGGGGCTCTCTCTCTCTCTCTCTCTCACTTTCTCTCTCTCTCTCACACACACACACACAAATTCTAACTCAACAGAAGAGACTGTTAATTAAAAGTAGTCTTTTTACCTTGGAAACTATTTTCTTAATGACAAACTTGAAAACTATGTGCAAAGTTATATTATTTTTACGAGAAAAACTAAACATTATTGGATTCCATTATTAACTTGTGTTCCTGCATGTTATGTTGAAGAACAAATCACATTTAAGAGAATAATAATATAAAGGTATACAAACTGTATCACTTTTTATATACTTAGTCCCTGAAGTTCATTCTATTTTTTTTTTTTGCTTTAAGTAAAATCTCTATGTGACTAGCCACCAAAAGATCAAATATAAAATATGATTTTATTTAAGGTGAATAAATATGAATATCTCATCAAAGGTTAAATTGAGGTACATGCAAAACAGGAAATTTTATAAATATGTCCCTATAAACCTCTGTCATCTAGTTATGGCATATTCTCTAATTAAAATGAAATAAAGATGTTTTTGATAGAAAAGGCCACTTGAGCTTGGGAGATGATACAGGTCCCCATGTGAACTGCAGCACTCCAAAGAGTTACAGAGATTGCTACAGTTATATTGTTGAACCAAGAGTGAATACTGCAATGTTGGCTTCCCAATAATGTGCAAAAATCAAGGATGGGCTTTACAGTGATTGATGTCTTATAATTCTTTTGTAATCTCTGGGGAAGAAGCCGGTAAAGATGAGCAATTTGTGCTAACTTGGGAACAAGTTAACAGTATTTTGATTGTGTTTGGTGAAGTAAAAATAGTTTGGGGTAGGCTACTGGGAGAGGTAACTTTTACTATGATTGGTATACGTACATATACAAACACACATATGCATACACACATATACATGCTTTGTTGGTTGGTTTCGACTTACTGATATTATAGGGGGTTTACAGGGCAGGGGTACCGCACAGTCACAGGACATTCATTTCTGGGTGCATGGAACTTACAGAGACAAAGAAGCGCTGGTGGCTTAGTGGGACCGTGTTGGATTGATAGTTCAGCTGTGCGAGAGCACCATCGGTTCATAAGCACCAGCTGCCCCTCTGGAGAAAAATAGAGCATTCTACTCCCTAAAGTTTTTCAGTCTCAGAAATGGGCAAGGGCACTTGTCGACCCTTCCCTATGGGAGTCACATTGTCTCAATGATCGCGAGCATGGTTTTGGAGAGCTTAGATGCATTGTTTGGATCCAGCTAACAATATTCTTAGATTCATTACAGAGAAAACACCTTAGATCCAAAGTTAAGTCCATATGATTGCTCAATGTTACAGAAGTAAAATCAAAGGTTAAAACTAGGGTTGGCTCCCAACATTTGAAGATGTCTGACATGGATGTCAGACATTTCTTTTAAAAGCACCTACACACTTATTGTGCAAATTCTTTTAAAGAGGATGTTCTTCTAAAATATTCAAAATTACTAAGTTAAAAACCAAAATGTGGCTATAATGTACAGATACCAATATTTTACATTGGAATTCATTTAAAACTGAGTATTTAAATTTGTTGAAGATACAATTAAATATTTTAGTACTTAAAAACACTATTTTTTAACACTAGCATTTGATATATTTAATTTCCCTCATAAAGAATTTTATCACACTTCATAATCTTATGTCTAAACATACATACATATAAGTTCTAAAATAGTGTGAATTCTTTAACATAAACAGATATATGCAACCTTGCAGATATTATGCAACTTTATGAGTATCACCACACCCACACCCTGGAGCTTAAAGGAATAAGGAAATGGATGTTCAATATGATTAGGAAATGATATTTCATTAAGCAAAAAGTTATTGTTTTCATATTATCTGAGATGAGTGTGCATGTTGATCAAATTATCTTATCTCTTTCCCAATATGTATATTAATAATGTATCAGTGCATAGGAAATTACTCTAAATGTAGCTACTCCAATCAATATTTCCAATCCCACACTTTCTGTAGTTCTGGAATCTTGGTGTGACTTGGTCGGCATTTCTTGCTCAGTATTTCAGAAGACTGTTGTGTTAGTTTGAGTGACTAGAGAAACAAATTCATAGACACTCATATGTGTACAAGAAAGAGCTTTATATAAAAGTAATTGTATATTAAGAAAACATCCCAGGCCAGTCCAGATCAAGTTCATAAGTCTGATAGTAGCCCTTATGCCCAATACCAGTCTATAAGTTCCTCCTCAGACTTATGAACACATGCAACGACGCCCAAGATCAGGAAGATCACAGGCCAGTGGGTGGAAAGTCTTGTGGACTCAATAGCGGTGGAAGCCTCTCAGCACTGTTGTGAGTCTCCATGTGGCTCCTCCACCTTCAGGGCTCTGACTGGGGTCAGTGTGGCTCTGTGTGCTGTGTGTCTTGTCAGCAGGAAGACGAAGCAGAGTGTATGTGTCCTGCCCCCAGGGAGAAGACAGGAGTTCCCAGAATCCTCTGGAGAAGGCATGCCCACACAGAAGCCTCATTGGCTATGACGTGATTGGCAGACTAGACTCCACCCCTTCAAAAGTTGACAGATTATATAAGTGCCACAGCTATGATGAAGGTATTCATATGGGTTGCATCACAAGGTTCAAATGGAAGAAGCATCCAATTCCAGACTCACTCATGTGGGCAGGCTTCAAATCCAATCTGACTATTAACCATTGAAATTGGGGACATAAGTATAGGATTTCTACTCTTCTCCCTAGTCTAGTTTACTGGTAAGTGAGCACAGAGCAGTTCAATACAGAAGCCATTGCCTTTTTGTTGCCTATTCTCAGAAGTGATACCTCATAATTTCTCTGCTATCCTATGTATTATAAGTGACTCAACCAGTTAAGCTCGTCTACACAGGGGCATGGCTGTCAGGGGCAGGGGCTATTGGAGAGCATGCTCAATGCTGTCAAACACACTCAGATTCTTTCACTGCTCAACACCTGCCCATATTACAAATCCTGGTCACAGAGTGGGTAATGTGCTCATCTGTTAGCAGGGAGGGCCATAGTTCTAACCCACTAGCTGCTCTGTAAGACGTTGTGACAGTCTGCTTCGAAAAGGTTTATGATCTTGGACAATTTAAGGGACAGTCTCCTGTGTCCTGAAGGGTCACTTTGAGTGGGAATCAACTTGACAACAGTGCATATGATGGAGAGAGTTTCAGAATGGCAAGAAATACAGTCTATATACCATATGCTTAAAACATACCGTTTTAAAAATGTTTACAAAATGATGGCCATGAAAAGCTGATGGTAAGGTTTTGGGAAAGTCTTAAAACATTCAAGTTTTATAAATCCTCCTATGAGTTGGATGAAAACAATAAACAGTGAAAAAGCCCCATGAATTATATAGTACAATGCAGTTTTCAGAACTCAATAGTTATTAATGGTACTAGTGATTTAAAATGTATGGGACTCCGCCCCTCCTCAGGGAAAGAACAATGTAGACCAATCCACATTGAAAGTCCCCTCCAGTAAAAATATCTAATGCGTTCAATGGGCCAGGTAGGCAGAGAGAGACTCAAGGTCATCCAACAGGAAATCAACTGCACCAAAGGTTCTCACTGTCAAAAGGGCCTTGACAGTGAAGATGAAGCTGTTTTGTCAGTGTCAGAATTGTCCCCTTGCCAGTGGCAGACCCAGGCTTGATTCTAGGTCCATTCGCCTTATGTGTAGCTACACCCATCTGTCTCTGGGAGCTCTTAGGTTGCCTTGCTGCGGAACAGGTTTCAGTGACCTTACTGGAGTGGTGCTGAGGTGAGGGCACCTAAGACGTGGTGGTAATTGCCTTAGGAGCTGCCTGTGTGGAGAGTCTTTAGCACTTACCCAGGCCACAGCTGCCGACACTAGGAAGCTTCTACATCACAAATTATATTGCATTTCGTATCATGTCTGCTTCATGGCTAGGCTTAGTTCTTCCTTGTACATTTTTATTAGTTGTCTCTGCTTCCTATCGATTTTAATGGACCATTTTCCCTAACATGCTTTCATTCCCTGAAAACAAAGCCTTTAACTATAAGGAACAAAGACTTCAGCAATGACATCTGGCATTCTTTAATTAACTAGAGTACCCTTAATAAGAACCAGAGGAATGAATACCACATCTGAGCACAATTGCACGAAGTCTGCATGACTTGCATTTTGCATTTCTGAGCTTCCTGCTTTTCTAGATGTTACCAAGAAGAAAAGTACAAAGGACACGAAATGAAACAAAAGACGTCATAGAGCATCTTGCAAACCTAGTCTGTGTTAGCTTAGAGGAACCAAACAAAAAAAATAAAGCTTTGGAATTCAATTTTACAAACATTCAGTGGCGGTAAAGTAATCATGTACAAGACACAGAATTATTTTGATATTTAGTAATGTTAGTGTTTACTAGTTCCCAGATTAGCCAAAAACATAAATTCTGGTGGAGAGTTTTGGTTTCAAATTGAGGGGGTTTTATACAAGAGGTCTTCAAACCATTTATAGAAAAAATGGCATTAAAAGGTAATGGAATTTTACTACAATTTTTGGAAACCCTTTCATATTTATCACATTACAGTGACTACATCCCTGATTTGGAACATCTTAAAAAACCTATGATTTGGCATACACATTCTTTCCCCTAATGGGTAACGCTGGGAAAGTGGGAGCTACAAGAGGCAACATCGTTAGTACATTGTATATGATAGGTAACCCCAGGCCCCCTTTTATGGAAAAGGCTTTTTCTTATCAAACATGAAATTCAGGAAGAATTTGTAAATGGGCTTTTAATAAATTCTCCAGAGGTGGAGCCAAAGGTTTGAGTGAAATCCAGTACAGGCAGATTTCTGCAGCTACTTTTACTGGCGAACAATGGCCACCGGCCAAGGCGTGCTCTAGTCACACAGCTGTTTCCAATGATTCATTTCCCTTGATTTCCCAGCTGACCCATTCCGAGGGCGAACGGCAGGTTTCAAAGCTCCAGTTGCAGCCTCAATGCTGAAAGGATCCTTCCCTTCCCATTGTGGGGACATTTTAGCAAGAGAATTTCTCTAGGAAACAAAGTTGTTTCCTTGACTAGAGTGTAAACAGTCCAGAAAAGTTGGGAAGAAAATTGTTTTTAATTTCATTGTAAGCCTACCTCTCCAAATTGCCCACCTACCGAATGAGAACTTGAGCCTCACTTTCCAGCCACCCTGGCTGTTTCGAAAATACAGACGATTATTTCACTCACTGTTAGCACTGACAGAAATGTTCTTTTCCCTCCTTTGTTTGAGAAACTCCTTTTATTTCTAAAGAGTGACTTTTTAAGAAAATCCTTAACAT
Source organism: Tenrec ecaudatus (assembly GCF_050624435.1). Taxonomy (NCBI): domain Eukaryota; kingdom Metazoa; phylum Chordata; class Mammalia; order Afrosoricida; family Tenrecidae; genus Tenrec; species Tenrec ecaudatus. The sequence goes on along the minus strand of NC_134533.1, from coordinate 180,265,324 downwards.
GTCAAATTGGGTTAGACAGCAGTGGTTCTCATCCCGTGGCGACTCCTTGCAGGGGTCCTCAAACTTTTCAAACAGGGCCAGTTCACTGTCCCTCAGACCCATTGGAAGGCCAGACTATAGTTTAAAAAAACCAACTGTGAACAAATTCCTATGCACACTGCACATCACTTATTTTGAAGTAAAAAAAAAACAAACAAACAAAAAACGGGGCAAAAGCACCTGGTAGGCAGATAAATGTCCTTGGTGGGCCGCATGTGGCCCTTGGGCCATCATAGTTTGAGGACGTGTGCTAGGGAGTCGAATGATCCTTTCACAGGGGTCGCCTAATAAATACATCCTGCATCTCAGCTATTTACATGACGATTCATAACAGTAGCAAAATGACAGTTATTGACGTAGCAATGAAAATAATGTTATGATTGGGGGTTCAGCACAACATGAAGAACTGTATTAAAGGGTGGTGGGATTAGGAAAGTTGGAAACCACTGAGTTAAAGAATTTTAATGTGAGCTATATTGCCCCCAACAGGGTGAAAATAAGTTCTTAGTGAGGTGGAACATTTTTTTCATATGTTTATTTAAATATATATTGTATAAACATATATACAGCAATGCTAATTTTTCATTGGGAGTGATTAGGAAAAATGCTTTAAAGTTTGTGTAAAGAGATTATGTATGTGTGTGTATATATGTGATCAGAAACCCTGGCATATAGGTTCCTTTATTTTCCCTGTACACACTATTTAGCTTATTTCAAATGACGTGTGGGGACAGTGGACTGCTAAACATATTGCAACAAAAGCTGCTGTTAGACCTTTAAAGCTTCCTGTCTCCTGCCCAGGTGCTGGTCTTCTGCTCCACCAGAGCCCCGGGCCCAGCACAGTGCTAGAAACCTGCAGGCACTCAGGAAATGTGCGCCCAGTGGCTCTGATGAGATCATGACTTCTTAGCCCCATTCAAGATATTTACATCTATTGTGTTCTAAAATAAAGGCCTGGGTCCCTTCCAACACTTTCACACCCTATGACTGGACGGGATGCTATGTTCTGTGTTCAGGAGTTCATCTCTAGTAGCCAAATAAGTGGAGTTTCCACAGAGGTTGATATGTGGATGTGTCTTGTACTTGACACACTTTGTTTCCAAAAGGGATTGCTCACACATAGAGTAACCATGCCTTTAAAACGGAATGTTTCAGTAATATCCTTTGAAATTAACACCCTTCTAAAGTACTGGGTGCTAATTTCTAGACATATTTGCAGCTTTTATAACAGCACAGAACCACCTGGTTGGGGTATATGGTTAACATCTTTGGCTGCTAACTGAAAAGGGAGCAACTTGAGTACATCCGAAGGCCCCTTGGAAGAAAATCTCAAACCACCCTCCTGGCCCTCAAGTTGATTCTGATGGCGATGGTGATGGTGATTCTGATGGCAGAATGGATTCTGCCTCCTACCGACCCTGCAGCATGGGGTAGAAGTGCCTCTGTGGGTTTTTGAGACCGCAGCTCTTTGTAGGAGTAGAAAGCCTCACGTGTCTCCTCTGGAGCAGCTGGTGGTTTTGAACTTTGGACCTTGTGTATAACAGCTTCAGTTTGGAAGAACGGCCTAGGAAAATCTGAAGAAGCACCGTTATACTCTGATGTACTTGAGCTTCAATGAATTCGAATGAATTTGGTGGCAACTGATTTCGAGTGCTGCCAACTGTGATTTTCTTTAAGTCCTTGTAAAGTCAAGATGGGAAAACTCTCTCAAAAATTATTTGTACATAGCACCTAATGACAAGAACATTTTTTATCTTATATCTCTCTCTTATAAATATCCTACATAATAATAATGGTGAAAAAGATGGAGGATAGATAACTTTTGTTGAGTTTGTACTATAGTCTGACCATTTTTTTAATTCACAACTTCATTTAAATTTTTCAGTTATCCTATCAGATAGATATTATTTTTATTTCCCTGATTTATACATGAGGAAACGAAAAACCAAGACAATAAGGAATTTAGCTGTAGGATTCACTGGTTGAAATGGGAATGCAGGAGTAAAATGCAGATAAGCCTGACTTCAGTGACTTAGTTTCTAAAACTTTCTCTCTCTCTCTCTCTCACACACACACGCACACACGCACGCACACACACACCCCTACCTAAATTCATCTTAATAATAATGATTATGATTGCCCTTAGCAAAATTAAATGGACAACACCAAAGCAAATGACTTAATCTGGGTTGACTAGAGAAACAAATATGTAGACACACAGCTGTATATAAATAAGAAAGAGGTTTATATACAAAGGCAATTGAATATTAAGACAATGTCCTAGCCCAGTCCAAATCAAGTCCATAAACTCAAATTATCGATACTAATCTATAGAGTCCTCTTCAGACTCACAAAAAACATGCAATAATGCTGAATGCAGGAGGATCATAGGCCACTGGGTTGGAAGTCTTGTGGGTCCAGTGGTGGTGTAAGCATGTCAGCACTGGCAGAAGTCTTTACGTGGCTTCTCCAGCTCCCGAGGTCTGGTTGCATCAGCGTAGGTCCATGTGGCTTATCCAGCTCTTAGGGCATAGCGCTTGTGTCTTGTCAGGAGAGTGTCTGGGGAATGAGTATTGAGGCTTGTCAGTAGAGCTCCTCCAAGGGAGTGAGCAGAGAGAATGTCTCCTGTTTCCAAGGAGGAAAATACAGGAGTTCCCAGAATCCTCAGGAGAAGGCCATGCCCACACAGAGGCCTCATTGGCAGACTCGACTCCACCCCTTCACTCCTAATCCTCTCAAGTCCCAAATTGACACCAGATTATCTAACTACTGCACCAAACCCACCAGTATCAAGTGAATTCCAACTCATAGAAATCCTGTTTCTGAAGCTGTACAATCTTTATGGGAGCGAATAATGTCATATTTCTCCTGTGGAGTAGGTGCTGGGTTTGAATTGCTGACTTTGTCGTTAGCTAACTAAACAGAATGTTTTGACTTACGAGACTTGGTGTGGGGTATATACACAAGATTCCATGTCAAGCCTGCATCAGGACAGATTATGCCTCGACAGTAAACAGTTGAAAATAAGTTTCCAGGAAAAATATTGAGAGGTGTCAAAATGTCTCAGCCAAAGTTGTAATCAGTTGTTACTGATAAATGTAAGTGTGTGAATGGTGGGAGGCAATATTGACTGAAGATCCAGATATTAGAGGGAAGGGAGAGAAAGACAAAAATCTAGAATTTTTCTTCTAAGAATCCTTACTGTCTCTTACACTCACTCCAATTGCTAACATATAAAAATTATCTAAACAGATATTGTCACAATAGGATACCAATGATTAATTTTTAAAAGCTAGATGTGGACAATGAAAGCATGGCTCAAAATGAATGGAATTTAAGCAGCCATTCATATTTCTAGGAGACATTACATTTTCCCTTGTGGCACCTGACCCCCTTGAGAGAATCAGCCACAATGTTTATAGCCTTTGGGAGCAAGATGTAGGGAAGGGTGCTCCTTAAACCTAGGTGGCATTGTTACTTTTAAAATTTTGGCCACAAAGTACAGAAGCCTGTTAAAAGAAAAAGAGACTTCACCTCTAGTTAAGAAATTAATCAAAATAGAATTTTAGATTTTATGCTTATGTTAAAAACTCCTTTTTCCCAATGGAACAGCTTTGTGGACAGAAACCCCTTTCCTCAGACCTGTCACTCATACGAGCGGAGCATATGTTTCCTTTGCAGCTCTTTCACTGCTAGAAAACCAGCAAGCCCAGGCTGATGAAGGAGTTCGGTCTATAGAGCAAGGCACATCGCTAGTTCTTCTGTTTTATTGTCCAGTGCTCTTCAACACACTTCCTAACTTTCCTGACCTTTGGTTTTCTCACCTAACAAATTGGGCAATAACATTTACTTCCGAAACGGGTTATAGGTTGACTGAGAAAACAAAGTGTTCTCTGTTTTTCCTCTTTCTTCATGTCCTTATTTTTTTGACTATAAAATAATTACATGGGCAACCTTGTCTCTAAGGTTGTTCCATTTTGTAATTTTATGGTAGTGAGGTCCCATTGTCAGAAACATTTTCTATATTCCATTTGTTTGCCTGGTTGAATGTCCTGTAAAATTTTCAGGAGCAGCTATTGAATAAAGAAGGGCGGTCAGGAAAGACATGAGAACACGCCGGGGTGTGGTTCCGAGTGCATGCAGGCCACCGTGGCCCGTGGCCTGCATCCAGACAAGCTTCCTAGTCACCACAGGCACCGAAACGTCGGAAGCCAACACACGGTTTTAGTTGAAGAGATGTTCCCAGTGAGTCCCGGCCCAAAGGGTCTGGGAAAGCTTTGAAGAAGACAGGACAGCTGCCAAGGATTGCAAAGAAGAAAACAACGATGATTTTCCTTCTTAGACACTCTACTAAATGAATTCCGTGTACTCTCTTACATGTATTCCTCTGAATGCAGAAGATTGAAATATTTCATCTGCATTTTGAAGATGAGAAAACGCCGGGTGGGAGGACCTTCCTAAGTCACACAGACAGTAGCAGCAAAGGGTGGATATGGATTTTCTCACAGTTCTGATACCAGAAGTTCAATCGGGGTATCAACGGTGCCCATTCCCTTTGAAGACTTTGAGAAGCTCTCTGTTCCCCGCATCTCTCTTACTTTCGCATCTCTCTTACTTTCGGATGGCTGGTAGCAAGGGCTGCATTTTGATACATTGTTACCTGGCATCTTTCCTCGTTGGGGACCTTCTATTCATGTTTGTTCTCTTCTCTTCTGATACATCACTTGGAAGGAAATAGGATTCAGTTCATCATCCTACATTAGTATGTTCAGAGTTATAGCATATGCAAAGAAGGACTCTATTTCCCCAAACAAAATCATACTTACAGCTATGAACTTCAACGTATCTTTTTGGGGATACACAATTGTATTCCTCACCACATCCATCTCTAACCCGATAAAGGTGTTCATGGGGAGGATTACAATTGCTAACTCAGGTTTTGTCAGGTGCCTAAACTGAAAACCAGAGGCTTGCAACATATGAAGTGGAAAGCCCCTGTAGAACCATAACATAACAGGGTAAAGCTATAAGGGGGCTATTCTTTGATATTTGATTAAGAAACAAACGAATGACTACTTTCCAACTAGGTAAAACAAAACACAAATAGAGATGGAATTGAACTCTCCAACTAGGTAAAACAAAACACAAATTGAAGATGGATGGAAGTAAGTTCTAACTCCTGTTTCCTGGATGTATGACATTGACCTCTCCTCCCCAGGGTAAGGGAAGCGTGGAAATAATGAATCTGGGCACCGCTCAAGCTCAATCACTACTTGCTAAATGAATTGACAGAACAGTGCCATGTTCTAATATTAAAAATCATTTAAAATTTCCTTTATTAGGGCTTTGATGAGATGGTACAATTTCAGTGCATTCCCTTCTCCACCAGCCCCTTCCTCGCCTGGCACAGTCATCAACTGGATTGCAAATGCCTACAAAGCAAGATAATGGTTTTGATCCCGTAGTACTTAGCACAGAACAGGGCATAAAAATACACCAACAAATAAAACCCCAAACTTGCTATAGAGTCCGTGCCGATTCAAAGCAAACTGTATGACCGAACAGAACTGTTCCCAAAGCAGGTGAAGGCTTAAGTCTTCATCGAAGCAGACGCTGCATCTTTCTCCCACAGAGCAGCTGGTGGGTTCAAATGGGCAACCTCTGGGTTTCCAGCCAAGTGTTTATGCCTGGTGCCATCAAAGCTCCTCCCTGTGATTGTAATACGTGTTTTAAGAGCATGGGATAACTTGTATCATTATATATTGGTAATTGATGCCAAGAGTTACCACTAGCGGTGGCCTTATTTCACATCCCTGGGTGACTCAAAAAGTCAAACCCATGGTCAGTAGCTAACTAGAAAACTGGAGGATTGAGCCTACTCAGAGGTGCCTGGAAGAATGCCCTGTGTATCTGCTTCTGAGAAATCTACCAAAGGGCAATTCTATTCTGATACGCATGGCGTTGCCATAGTCAGAATCTATAGCACACCAATTTGTGTCTGTGTGTGTGTGTGTGTGTGTGATTAGCCAAGGTCCTAAGCAAATATAGATTTCCAAAAATAGGCACTCAGACTGTTAATATCATTTTTATCTAAAATGTACAAATGAGTGGGCTTCCATTCATTTGTTTACCTAAATTTTCAGATTTGTGTTAAATTGTTTCATGTTCAGTACTATGGTTGCCTTGAAAACAAAGAATATTATGGAAATTAAGTTCTTGCACATTGTCTTCAATTAGGGATCTTATTATTTAATTTTTATTCTCATGATCATTTTCATATTTCCACATTTTAATTATGCTCACACTATCGTTCTGAAATAATCTCAGCCAAATTCATTCTACATTTTGAGAGAAAAGGACTTAACTGGAGATGACCATTTATATGCACTTTTCTAAAATAGATTTCTAATGAACCTTAAAGACCTTTCACCAAACAGATCCTGATTTGGATATTCAAATTGCATTTTATATTTTGTCTTGCACACCTAAAGCAAGCACATGACTTTTATGGCTGTAACTACTGAATATGATTACTCATAGATTTTAAACATGTGTTGCAGCTTTTTGACCCTTTACCAATGAATTGAAAAACATCTTCTGTGAATGTCAGGAATCATAAAGTCCCAAGGAGATCTAGGTGACTGAAAACACCTGAGGTGAAGTGATAAGCTACCAACTAAAAGGTTGGCAGTTCAAACTTCCAGCTACTCCCTGAAGATGTGGCAGTCTGCGTCTCTAAACATTACAGCCTTAGAAACTGTGTGGGTCAATTCTACTCTGCCCTAGATGATCACTGTGAATCAGAATTGACTTTATGATAGAGGGCTTCTTTTGCAGAGAAGAATGGGGAGGGCTTGACGGCTGCTGTGAGGACAGGGAGCTGCAAGACTAAAGGTGGTGTAGCATTGACATGGATGTCTCTATTATTTTTTGTGTGAAAATCTGAGGCACCAATATCCCTTGAATTGAAGAATATGATTCAGTTGAATTGAATCCTCTTTCTTTTGTTCACTTCTCAACAAAGCTTATTAAAATAAAATATAGTCAAAGGTTTACAAAGCAGATCAGCTTTACATTGAGCAAGGCATATACTTTATGGTTCCTGTCATTGATTTTAATCCCTGCAGTGTAACATCACTAATCCAACTTCTCATTTCCAATACTCCTTCTTTGCTAACCCTTCTGAAGTTCACCTTTGGGCGAATGTTACACTTTTTTTTCTTTCTATCACTCTTCTTTCCTCCTAACAGAGACTTCACGAGAGTGATTATTCCCCCTTAAAGACCTGTAGTTGTCCCTGACAACTGATGAGCATTTATGGTCCCAGTAGCTGCTCACCAAAGTTTGATATGCAACATTGTCTTTGTGGCTATTATGCCAAATGGCCTTGATGTCCCCTGAGACCATGATGCTGAGCTCACAGGTCCAGAGACTAATACCCTCAAGGTGTTTGGTTCTGCAAAACCTGCCCTTACTCATAATATAGTACAAACTGGTTAATTTTCCCTCAAGAACTTGTATAGACTGGTGACAGAGGATCTTCACAACCTCATCATGTGTCACCAGCTGCCCCTTTCTCCTTCAGTTTCTCTGACAAAGGCCCATGTTTCTGAACACATGAACCGTAAAATATATTCATTTATTACCTCTGCCTAGAACCCTCTCCCTCTCTTTCTTTCTTTCACCTGGCTGGCTCTTACCAGCTCATAAGTTTATGTTTAAATAGCATTTCATGCTAACCTCAAAGAACATGGGCAGTTTACTTTCAGAGAACCATATGGTTTGGGTTTGAATTTCTAAGATCTAATGATTAAAATTGTTCCCTTAGTCACGGACCACTTCCCCAAGTGCCAAAGCTAATAGAAACCAAGAACAAAGAATAGGGATACTTATATTTCGTGAATGCTTTCAGTTTTCCTTACTCTTTTCCCAGAGAACAAAACCAAGGAAACAGAAATTGGGTAAGGGGGATAGGCAAGGTTTCTAAGAATGGAGTTATACACAGAGGACCCTCATCATCCTATTGAGGAACTCTGGATGAGAAGATGACTGAGGCACGCTTCAGGAAACCTCCCTGGGTTAGTGGTCCATGAAACTACTCTATCAGTCTCTGCTGAATGCAGGTGCCTCCTGATGCAACTCTGAAAACTGGGCTCATTGCTCTTACTGATGATACCTCAATCCAAACCCAAACCAAATCCATTGCCATTGAGGCACTACTGACTCACAGCGACCCTTCCAAGGACTTCTGAGACTGTAACAGATTACTGCAGTAGAAAGCCCAGTCTTTCTCCCAAGGAGCTGCAGGTGCTTTTGAACTGTTGACCATGCATATCACAGCCCAACACGCACCCGCATACTGTCAATTCATACTTATGCTTCATATTTTAGGATAGTGCCCCTCTCTGCCATTGTATTAAATAATTTTCAGAAGTGAGCAATGTACACATGTGTGTATGTATTTCAGTGACTAAAACCATATTTCTAACTTGTCATAATATTCCACACAAACAATAATTTTACACCATTTCAGAAGCTTTACTGGCAATCTGGTGATATATATCTATATTATATATAGATATATATATATTACAAATTAAATGTTTACAAAGCAAAATGGTTTTCCATTCAATAACTCATACACATTATTTCATGTTATTGATAGCCACCACCACAGCTTGACATCACTGTAACATTTCCTCTCTATTCTTCCTGTTTCCATGACTTCTTTTTGTATCCCTTCAACATTTTGTGCTTGGTTAAATATTGACCTTTTGATCTAAAATGATTGACTCTTCTAAGGCGTGTGTACCTCACTAATGTTATTGTTCTCTTTCTAGACTGGTATATTGTTTGGTTGAAAATTGAGCTATGGGGGTGAATTCATTTCCAGACCTGAGGATAACTGAGGGCTAATTTTAAAAGGGGGTATTGAGTTTCATTCTACATTTTCTGCCCCTCTTACCAGGACCTCCTAATGTGTTCCCTTTCAGAGCAGTTGATAGTGGTAGTGGGGCACCATCTAGTTCTTCTGGTCTCAGAGTCATGGAAACGAATATTCACTACCTCTATTCCTATTCACAAAATGGGATGTAGAACATTGTCTTTGTGGATTATGTTATACCCATTGATCTTGATATCTCCTAAGATATGGTCCTGAGGCACAAGGCCCAGGGGCCTACTCTGTCGTGGTACTTTGTTATATCTAAGTCTTTATAACTTACTCCTATGTGCACTTATCATGTGACTACTTGAAAGTCACAGTTTGTGAGGCAAACAGTACTTCTGTGCAGAGCATAAACTGTACAAGTATAAGTTGTGGCTCTGTTTCCAGTTTAGCCATATAGAAAACAAATTGATTATTGAACTTTAATGGGAAAGATTCCTGTTATTCCTTGATATGTTCTTTATACATTCATCTACTCTGTTTTAAATATATTATGGGGTAATTTAACAAAATGGTTACAGATTTGAGCTTTGCTTTGAGAGAACTACTTTAAATTCCTGAAATCACCATCTACTACATCTGTTACCTTTCATCCTCCTCTCTGAAAGTCAAGCCCTTCAACCATAATAGCAAAATAAGTGCATAAGCAAACGTGGTGAAGAAAGCTGATGGTGCCGGGCTATCAAAAGATATAGCATCTGGGGTCTTAAAGGCTTGAATTTAAACAAATGGTTATCTAGCAGAGAAGAAACAAACTCACATGGAAGAAGCACACCAGACTGTGTGATCATGAGGTGTCGATGGGATCGGGTAGCAGTTATCAAAAGACCCCAAACTAACCAATGATCAACAACAAAAAAACATGGTTGAGAGAGAGAGGGGTCAGCACAGAGACCTAAAGCCCATCTGTAAACAATGGGACATACCCTCACAGAAGGGTGACAAGGAAGGGAGGAATCAATCAGGGTGCAGTATAGCACTGATGAAACACACAATATTCCTCTGCTTCCTTGAGGCTCCCTCATTCCCCACTGTCATGACCCCAGTCCTGTCTTTCACTGTGGGCTAGACTGGAGCATGTGCACAGGTACAGATAAGAGATAAGAGTTTATGACACACAAAATCCAGGAAAAGTAATGGGAGTAGCAATAAGAGGAGGGTAGTGGGAAAGTGGGGAGAGGGAACAGATCACAATGATCAACACATAACCACCACCACCCCATCATCCCTGGCGGACAAAAAACAAACTGTGGGGGAAGGGAGACAGCGTTTGGTGTAAAATATGAAATTAATAATAATTTATAATTGTTCAAGGGGTTACGAGGGCACGTGGGGGGAGGGAGGGGAGAAAAGAGGAGCTGATACCAAGGGCTCAATAGAAAGTAAATGTTTAGAAAATAGTGATGGCAACACATGCTTGATATAATTGTGGTATGGATTGTTATAAGAGCTGTAAGAGCCCCCTATAAAATGATCTTTAAGTAAAAAAAGAAAAGAAATGATAGAGTCTTCATTAGTAATATTATGAGGATTAAATAAATTCAGGTATGTACTAAGCCGAGCAAACTTTACTAAAAATCAAACCCACTGACACCTAGTCCAACTCATCTTGATGCTCTACAGAGTTTATGAATCTTTATGGAAACAGATGCCTTTGTCTTTTTTCCATGGGTGGGGGGGCGGGGTTGGCAGTTTGGGACCACTGACCTTCCAGTTAATAGTCAATACAAGCCACAGAATCAGTAGGTGTTCAAGAAATAGTATTTGTAACTATATAGGTTAGTCTTTTACTTTTAATACTAGGCACAATAAGAGATTTTAAATTAAGCATTTTACTTTATTATTATTATTTTTGGAAATATACACAATAGAAACTATACCACCTCACCAGTTTCTCCTTGGACAACATGATGCTCTTAGTTCTTCGAGTTGTACAAGCAGTCTCTCCTGCTTTTTCTAAATTGTTCCTCTCAAGGCAAAAAAAAAAAAAAAAGAAACGGAATATTTTTCTTAGACCACACGTGAAAACATTAAAACTGGATCAAGGATCTAGATGTGAAAGCAAAAACTATTAAATTCTTAGAAGAAAGCAATAGGGATAGTCTGTCCAAACTCATTTTTAACAATGAATTATTCAGTATGAATAACATAGTCATAAACAGCGAGATAACTAAATGGGATTTCATGTAAATGAAATACTTTTGTTTTTCAAAAGAATACAAAAAATGTAAATACAAGTCATTATGTGGAAGACTAAAAAACACCAAAAAACATTTGTTTTGCAAGAATCTAATAGTCAAAATAACAAAAAAAGTTTCAACAAATTAGCAACAAAAAGTCACTGCATTCACCGTGTTGCATGATCCTGTCCCACCCCTCCCAGAACACCCTCCGGTTTTGGGCTTGTCCTCAAGTCCCTGCCGGAAGCCAGTCTGACATGGCCATCCCTCTCTCTCCATGTTCATGGCCCTCTTGTGCAACTGGCTGGAGAGTTTCAGTGCAGCAGATGCTTCCTACCACATTCACCCCATTCCAGGTGGGGAAAAAAATGCCACAAAGGGAGCAAAAAAAAGACAACCCAATCATAAAATTGCCACAGAACCTGACTAAGAAATGTTTTAAAGCAAAAGTTCTTACCTTGACTCACTAAAACCACAGAGATCAAGTCTTTCCTAGGACAAATTAAACTATACACATGTGAACTTATAAATTTGATGAAGTAGAAATATTTGTGGTCAATGAATTTTATAAAGGAAGAATATTGACAATTCAGTAAATCGGAGAACCTGGCTTGTCTTTTATTGCATGAGTGTCCTGCTGAGTAAGCTGTGACTTGCACACAGGAAGGAAGCTGCCTGGTCCTGAGCCATCCTCACAATCCTTTCTACGGCTAAGCTCACCATTGAGGGTCCCTGTGTCAATCCATCGCATTGAGGATCTTCCTGTTTTTCACTGGCCCTCTACAAAGCATCTCCTTCTCTAGGGACTGGTCCTTTCTGATAACCTGTCCTGTGATCATTAGATTTTATGTAAACTTGGCGGTGCCCAAGTTCTCAGTAATCCTCCATAATGCCATCTCACACACTGTAATAAATTCCCGAGGGGCTCTAGCAGAATGTAATCAACTCTGTCCATAGTAGTCACAGTGGCGTGTGACCCCACTGATCAAGCCAAAGCCTTGATGCAATTGGAAGGAAGACTCCTCAGGGCGGTGGCATGCTCCTTTTTAAACAGACTCCACAGGAAAGCTTGTCACTTCTGATTGATCTAGATCTGGTTTGTTGCCCCCCCCCACCCCCAGCCATATTGCCTGCTAATCTCAGTGAACTGCTGACCTTGGATTTGCTCTACTGTGCATCCATCAGCCTATGATATCGGCCTACTTCATTTTCCCACTTCCCGATTCAGTAGCTGCCACCTCCAAAGGACTGGGAAGAAGCGATATCGACTGCCCATGGAACTGGGTTGGTTATGACTCCTGGTGACCATTTAGGAGAGAGTAAAGAGCCTGAAGTGCTAAATCTGACTGGGAGCAGACAACTTCATTTTTCTCCTGTGACATATAGAGAGTATGCACGTAGAAATAGCCACCCAAACTCTTCTCGTTTCAGCTAATATTGTATTAATTGCTGCTATGTTAAAATATATTTTATTAGATTCTAACACTTCTATGTGTTCATTTTATGAACACTTACACAGATACACACACACACACACACACACACACACACACAGAATGCTTATGTAAAGACATCTAGTTCACCAGATAAAAAGAGAGTAGGTCGTGGGGCTGGTATTTTACATCTTAATACTGGCTTCATGGGCAGTTATTTTCCAAATGGATCTCAAAACATAATTACATTAATCAAAACTCTATTTACTCTTCTACAACAGTATTGATTTCAACTCCATGTACCAAATTTATATTGTGCCTCTTTAATTATCTACCTCCTCCTGCCTCTTACTTTTCTGCACTAAAAATACACAGATATAATCAGGGTTCACTTTCAGAATAAGATATTTCTGAAGTAAAGACAAAGATATAGAAATTAAATTAATTTTTTTCTTAACTTGTTTCTCACTGGACTTGTTTTTAAAATTTTGGGTCTGCTCTAATATTCATCAATATTCACTCCATAAATTTAAAAAATGAATTCTCTGAAGTTTTATAAATGACTTCATTCTTGGAATGTCACTTTAAACAAGAAAATAAAAATATAACAAAGATTTTTAGGAGCATCTCATGCAGTTGGCATAAATTTCTAAGGAAGATGCCTATAATTTACTTCCAAGAGAAGAATCCTTTTTGTAAATGTAAACTTCAGGGTAACTTAAGTGAAGAATCTAAACCAAAGCCCAGTGCCCTGGACCGGTTTTCAACTCATCACAACCCTTCTAGACATCAGAGAATTGCTTCTCACAGCTTCGGAAGCTGGAATTCTCTATGGAAGTTCATAGCTTCATCTTTGCCTGGAAGTGGGTTCAAATCACTCACATGTCAAGCAGGTCAGTGCTTCACCCCTGTGCCACCACAGCTCCTGCTTAAAGGAGAGTAAAAAGTGATTCTTTGTAGTGTAAATATAATTTTTTGTGAATCTGAAATTATTTAGAAATTACAAATATTAACTTAGGTTAACAAAAAACAACAAAAAACAAAACTCACTGCCATCAAATTAATCCTGACTCACAGTGACTCTATAGAACAGGGTAGAACTGCCCTTGTGAGTTTCCAAGATTATAATTCTTTAAAGGAGTAGAAAGCCCCTCTTGACTCCAGCAGAGAAGCTGCTGGTTTCAAACCACTGACCTTGCCATATAGCTTGCAGTTACAACTCAGTGCATGACCACCAGACTTCGTAGGGTGGATGAAAGGGAAGATAATATTCTGCCAGAGGGAAAAAGGAAACAAAGGCGGGGGTGAGGTGGTGGTGGTAGAGGACAGGGCTAGTTATCGAGGGCTTAGATATGCTGTTAAGCGTAATAATAATAACAATAATCTGAAATGTGACCCCCTACATAATTCACAATGAGTTAGAAAAATTCAAAATAATCTCTGAATATCAGATACGATTTTAGATAAAGATCCACGAGCATCTAACCTGATGGACTTTGTGGTGTGAGTTTTGAAATAATGGTGCGATAAACAAGACTCACAGGAAAAGTATCCTGGATGAGCCCATCAGGTGACACCCCACAGAAAACTGGTCAGCTTTAAAATACCTTCATTGCTGCTTAGCCCGTCTCTACTAAGAGCTGAAGGAATCCAATACCCGATACTAGTCCCCCAAGTCACTACCAGCAAAATGAAACAAAAGCAAGTTTAAAAAATAAAACATGAAAGCTTTTCATTGTTTTGAACCATTTCTAGCTAAAATCAAATATCTTTGCTGACAATTACCAAAAGAATAAATTGAAGACAAGTAATCCAATTTGCAATCCACACACCAGCAATTTTGACTCTGTCCCTAACTGTTGCCGTTACGGTGGCTCTGACTCAGGGTCTCCATATTGCTACCACACAACTATGACCCAGAGAGGCGTCAATGACTGGTTCTCCTTGGCCCCCAGAAGTGGACTATCAGTCTTTATGATCAATGTTGTGTGGAGTGTGTGTGTGTTTTCAGTGTACATGTTAATCCTCTCAGTTGTCTCTAGGATCCACAAGCCACAGCACCGCCATCAGGACTCACAGCCCTGCCTTTGGAGTGGAAGTGGCTTGTGCCTGCAATAGTGATATCCAGCAGTGTGCAAAGAAAATAAATGTGTCCACTGCGGTGTTTGCGAGACCTTTGTTTCCGTACAGTGGTGTTTTATGGCTTTTCTCTAGAGACAATTACAGTTATTCTCACCGTTTATCTAGGTTTCTGGAAAAATTTGTTTGAATATTTCCTTCACACCTCTTTACCCTTGCAATAAATTTACTGAGAAATACATTTTACCTTTACATGTTTATTTTGGAGGAAAAAACACAACTGTTCACTAGACACTAGTTTTCCCCCTAGTTCTAGAAAAGGAGGCAAAAACCAGGAAGCCATAAAATGGGATAGGATAAATTGAAACATTAAGATAAATGTGCACTTTGACTCAGATATTTTTACCTACTTTTTAAAGCTACGGACAGGACAAACTCTGTTACCCCCTCCCAAGTAATTCCTTGGGAATTCTCTTAGAGGAGCGGCAACACACTAAAAAGTAGCTCTCTTTATTCCTGGAGGGAAAATTCTGCTTTTCAACTTTCCAAAAGAAATAAGAATAATTGTTCGTGACCTCTCAACAAAATCCTCCTCTTATATTTTAGCTCAAAGTGGCAACAACTATCAGACCTTGGGCAAGTTAGCAACGTAAGGTTGGCAAGGTGGCTAGAATTTCCACAATTCCTTAGCTTCCAGAAGCTTCTCAATTGGGAATACTTTGGGCGGGGGTGGGGTTGGGGGAGGAGGCAGATTACCTGATCTTCCAACATCCCTCCATGTGTGATAATATGGAAAAGTCTCCTCTTGAAGAAAGTTGGGAATGCTTGAAATGTGATTTTAGTATCATGAAGAAAATATCATTTATTTCAGGTAAAACCTTCACTTTCACATTTATTCAATGCAATCAAACTCAAATAATCTTGGAAAAACAGGACCAGAGGAGCACAGCTAGAGAAATCTAAAGGTTGTCTGAATCTTTCTTTTACTGTCTTCTTCCTGCTTCTCAGGTGTCCTCCAGGGCAAAATTTTAGTCAAAGCACTTGTAAATTGAACATATTAATAATTTTCTGCACTTTTATTTAAGTTTTAATGAATGGGAGCATAACATTGTTGCAAATTATGCCAGAGGATATGCGCCTCAGGTCCAAGGGCACTCAAATTGTGAGTGAGAAGGAGCTGATTGCTCCGAGTGGAGTGAAGTTTGTGACAGTGGCGCCTTGGGGATCTTCATTTGCTGATGTGGCACGACTCAACGTAACGAGGAAGGACTGAAAACCATCTGCTAATGACTGGCACTTGGAATGTGGAAAGTACGTATCTACGGAAACTGGAAGTCATCACAAATGAAATGGAATGCAAAACGATCTATATCCTGGGTATTAGTGAACTGAAGTGGACTAGCATTGGCCTTTGAAACAGAAAATCATATGATTTACTATACCTGGAATAACACAATCAAAAGGACATTGCAAATATATCATGAAGTACAATAATGTCTGTGATAGGATTATGAGGGGTACTCAAAAAACATGGATTTTTTTTAAAAGGGCTGTATATTTAAGTTTTTTTGTTTTTACAAAACAGCCTTATTACTTTCAAAGTACTCTCCATTACATTTAATATATTTGTCAAATCTGTGATTTCATTCTTGGAATCATTTTTTAAACTCATATGTTTGTATGACTGACAGCACCTGCCTCATTTTATTCTTCAGCTCTTTTACATCATCAAATTGCTGCCCTTTCTTGTTCCTCTGCATTCATAGAAACAAAAAGTCACATGGAATAGTCAGGTGAGTCAAATGTCTGGAGCAAGAGAGGTATATCGTGTTTTGCCAAAAAATTGACACTCTGAGATGGCTTGACCAGTCCCCCATCTGGCACAAATCAGAACTTCTTTGTTGCACACTATTGTGCAATCTTTCCAGAACCTCTAAATAGAAAGCTTGTTTAACAGTCTGACCTGGTGGAACAAATTCCAAATGCACTATGAGTCAATATTTTTGTCCATTCAAGAAATTGTTGGATGTCCACAATGAGGTTTGCCCGCAATCAACCTTTCACCTTTTTTGGAACTGGAAAAATCACTCACATACTTGAGTTTTTCAACATAGTACTACTATCCTTGTCAGCTATGTTCAACACCACAACAGTTTCTGTGGCATTTTTCCCAAAGAGGAAACAAAATTTCACAACTACACTGTATTCTCTTAAATTGGCCATCGCAGAAAATGAGGTTCCAGTGAAACTGCTTTTATGTACAAACTCACTGTGACCAGAGAGCACCTTCCCAGGTGACGCCACTGGGCGCACTAACTCAGAGCGAGTTTCTGGATGTTTTCCCAGTGAGAAAAGTGTGTACTTTGAAAACTTTGCCCAGTTGAGCTTTTTACCTTTTTTTGGTTTTGGCGGGGGGGGGGGGGGGTGAGTAAGGTGATTACCGCATCATATATCAATAAAATCCAGTCAGTACAATTACTATTCAAATGTATGCACCAACCACAAAACTAGTGAGGAAGATGTTAAAGAATTTTACCAATGTCTTCAGTCAGAAATTGATCAAACACACAATCAAGATGCATTGATAAATTATTGGCCATTGAAATGCAAAAGTTAGAAACAAAGAAGAAGGAATGGTTATTGGAAAATATAGTCTTGATGATAGAAATAAAGCTGGAGATCAGATAAAATATTTCTACAAATCAACAACTTCTTCATAGTAAATACTTTTTTTGAACAACACATGGACTTCCCAAGATGGAACCCACAGAAATCAAAGTGACCACATTTTGGGGAAGTCACAATGTAAAAGCTCAATATCAGCACCTAAAACCAGACCAAGGACTGGCTGTGGAGCAGACCATCGATTGCTCATATGTAAGTTCAAGATAAAGCTGAATAAAATTAAAAAGAAATCCATGGTAGCCAAAGTGTGACTGTGAGTCTATCCCACCTGAATTTCAAGAGCATCCTGAGAACAGCTTTGATGCATTGAACTCCAATGACTAAAGACCTGATGGCCTGTGGGTGGACACCAAGACCATCATTAGTGAAGAAAGCAAGAGGTCATTAAAGAACCAGAACGAAGAGATGAAAATAGATGCCAGAAGGGGCTCTACAACTTGCTCTTACTCATTGAGTAGCTATGGCAGATGGAAGCCATTGTGAAGGCAAGGAACGGAATGACAAATTTCAATGAGGGGGGGGAGGGAGGGGGAAAAAAAGAGGACCTGATGCAAAGGGCTTAAGTGGAGAGCAAATGCTTTGAAAATGACTAGGGCAAAGAATGTACGGATGTGCTTTATACAATTGATGTATATATATATATATATATATGGATTGTGATGAGTTGTATGAGCCCCTAATAAAATGTTTAAAAAAATACTTATGTGATTAACAATGAGTACAAGAAAGGGGAATATGTTCTGAAAATGATTGTTCAACTCTTTTTGTATGCTAGAACTATTGAATTTTATGATATGTTAATGAAGTGCCAATAAAACTCTTATAAAAGCAAAAAGAAGAAACATTTCAATGAATAGCTCTAGACGATAAAGTAAAATGTCATAATGAAATGCACAGAGACTTAGAGTAAGAAAGCCAAAAGAAGAAAACACATTCAGCCTATGTTAAACTTAAAGAACTAAAGAAAATATTCAAGCCTCTATGTGCAATATGGAAAAATACTCTGGGAAAATATTTAATGAGGCAGGAAGCATCAAACTAAGTTGGAAAGAATACACACAGTCACTGTACCAAAAAAACTAATCAGCAATCATTTTAAGAAGACACATTTGAGCAAGAACCAATAGTACGAAAGGAACACATTCAAGCTAAAGGAAGACATTCAAGTTACACTAAAACCATTAGCCAAAACCAGAGCCACGGGAGTTGATAGGATACCAATGGAAAGTTTCAGCAAGTTGATGAAGTACAAAGAAGTTTGAAAGACAGCTACTTGACCAGCTGACTGGATGAGATCCTTATCTGTGCCCATTCCAAACAAGAGTAAACCAACAAAATACATTGAATTGGTATTGGAAGAAGTAATATTGAAAGTACCATGTACTACTAAAATGACAAACATCTATCTTGGTAGAAGTACTGCCAGAGCCTCATTAGAGACAAGGATAGAAAGACTTTGCCTTTCATAATTTGGGCATATTTTCAGGAGAAACTTGTCCATGGAGAAGTTTATTACGGCATACTCAATGAAGTAGAAGGGCAGCAAAAAGAAGAAAACCTTCAATGATGTGCATTGACATCAGGACTGCAATGATGGGCTCAGGCACAGGAACAATTGCAGACGAGGCAGGACTGCAGTGTTTCTGTTGTGCATGGGGCTGCCACGGGATGGAACTAACTCCCTGGCACCTAACAACAACAACAACAACAGCAATAGAGTCTTCCTGACAATGCAATGAATTGAGTCACAAAAGAGGTGCTTACTAATTCAACAACTATTCATGTGTCCCCCAATTGATCAAATATACATATATATTTAATTTCAGTTACAGGAATGGATAACAAGGGCTTTGAAGTCAGGCGAAAAAGACATCCACAGACACAAACTGTATTTTCAACCAGGCCAGATCCCTGCAAAGGAATACAAGGAGTACCCCCCCACACACACACATGCCCCAAACTCGAGTTCTTTTCAACCTTAAGTATTTAAATTATTTTACAAAAAAACGTATCACCGTCAAAGTACTCTCCATTATACTTAATACATTTGTCAAATCTGTGATTCCATTTTTCAAACTCATCTGTTTGGATGGCTGACAGCACCTCCCTCATGGTTTTCTTCAGCTCTTCCTGCCTTCAAATCAGTGTCCTTACATATCCCTCTTCATTCCAGGAAACAAAAAGATGTCACATGGAACAAGGTCAGGTGCGTAAGGTGCGTAGGGCAAGAGAGACTTGCTGTTTTTCCCAAAACTGGTGCACTGAGATGGCTATGTGCGCAGGTGCATTGTGGTGGTGGTAAAAACCTCTGCCCCATCTGCCACAACTCAGGCCCTGTGTGTCATATACTACTCCACAATATTTTCAAAACCTCTGATAGGAAGCTTGATTAACAGTGTAACATGATGGAACAAACTCCAAGTGCACGACACATCGACATTTTCATTGGCTGGAAAAGTTGATGGATGTCCAGAACCAGGTTTGTCATCAACCATTTCACCTTTTTTTTGAAACAAGAAAACCACGTGTACACTTGAGGTTTTTCCCCTAGTGCTGTCCTTACAAGCCATGTTTAAAGTCACAACAGCTGCGATATTTTCCCCAAACAGGAAACAAAACTTCACAGCTGCACACTGTTCTCCTAAATCAGTCATCACAAAAAAACGAGGCTCCAATGAAACTGCTTTCATGAAAAATTCACTGTGACCAGAGAGAACCATCCCAGGCAATGCTACTGAGTGCACTAACTCAGAGTTCATTTCTGGATGCTCTCCTAGAGGGAAAAATAGGTACTACGAAAGCTCTCCCCATTCCAGTTTTTTTTGGGGGGTGGGTTACCTCGTCATATGTGGAATGTGAAGATAATAACATGAGTATAAAGAATTATTGAAGTGGAAGCATGCTGACTGAGTTTAATCATGGCATCTCACTTACTGGAGGACTCTGAGTGATACCAATGTTTAACACATGTTGTTCATAAGTGAAATCTTGGGAGTTTGAGTCTATTCAGAGGCACCTAAGAAGAGAGTTCAGGAAAGCACGTCTGAAAACCATTGGAATTGAAAACCCTATGGAGCAGAGTTCTACTGGGACACACAAAATTCTTTCACTAAACAGCAACTGGTTAAACCAAAACCCATTGCCATGGAATTGATGCCCAGTCATACGAGTGCAGTCCCTAGCAAGTAAGTTATCCTCTGGGTCTTGTTTACCTCATTTGAAATATCAGGATACAGATAATACTGCACCTACTTGATAGGATTGCTCCAATCATTAAATGCGTTATCACAGGGAAAGTAGCTTCCAGTAGGATTTGTCCTTGTCCACACTGCTATGGGAGTTCATAGGGCAACATGATTCTTCCTACCTGAAGGTCTCTGAAGGGACTCGATATAGGAATTGTGTTATTCAGGGCACACCAATACAGAGACCATAGACTTCTCTTTCAAAGAGCTTGAATACAAGAGGGAATTTTAGATTTTAGATTGATAACTCCTGCCAGCTGTGCAGCTTCTAAGTTACTATCCAACAACATCTGCCACGAGATGTTCCCCTCCTATTAAAAACAATCATTACTTCCTGGTTATAAAAACATGTGACGCTATCTCTGAGTCCCCCTCTTGAATGATTCTATTTTTGAAAGAAGTATTCCCAAGCATCACGCCAGTTGTAAAGGCATAGGGACATCATGAATTTTCCCAGATTGCACCTGACCTTCAAAATGAAGAAAGGTGGAGATCTTCTAAAGTTCCTGGGGAATGCTGAAACAAACAACTCTTTCAAAAGAGCCAATGTTTAAGATGAAATGTGTTTACTTGGATTTATTTACCATAAATTGAGTGAACTCTTTTTTTAAAAAAAAATCTTTTTATTGGGAGCTCGTACAACTCGTATCACAATCCATCCAGGCATCCATTGTGTCAAGCACATTTGTACATTTGTTGCCATCATCATTCTCAAGACATTTGCTTTCTACTTGAGCCCTTAATGTCAGCTCCTCATTTCCCCCCTCCTTCCCTGCTCTCCCCTCCCTCATTAACCCTTGAAAATTTATAAATTATTATTTTGCCATATCTTACACTGTCCAACGTCTCCCTTTACCCACTTATCTGTTGTCCATTCCCAGGGAGGAGGTCATATGTAGATCCTTGTAATCGGTTCCCCCTTTCTACTCCACCTTCCCTTCACCCTCCAGGTATCACCAATCTCACCACTGGTCCTGAAGGGGTCATCTGTCCTGGGTTTCCTGGGTTTCCAGTTCCTATCTGTACCAGTGTACATCCTTTGGTCTAGCCAGATTTGTAAGGTAGAATTGGGATCACGATAGTGGGGGAGGATGCATTTAAGAACTAAAAGAAAGTTGTATGTTTCAGCCTTGCTACATCTCACCCTGACTGGCTCATCTCCTCACCACAACCCTTCAGTAAGGGGTGTCCAATTGCAAGCCGATGGACTTTGGGTCTCTACTCAGCACTCACCCTCATTTATTTTTGTTCTTTGATGCCTGATACCTGAACCCTTCGACACCTCATGATCACACAGGCTGGTGTGCTTAGTTGCTTCTGAGCTAGATAGCCACTTGTTTATCTTCAAGCCCTTCAGACCCCAGACATTATATCTTTGACAGCTGGGCACCATCAGCTGAACTCTTTTCTTGTACCCAAAGGATTCAGACCACCAGCAAATTCCTGTGAGTGATGTCTACTCACATACAGCTAAGGAAACAAACTTCATATTGGGGAATTCCCTTTTGGACAGAGTCTGACCTATATGATACCTGAAAGATTATAATTAGAAATGATTAGATATTGAAGTTACTGTATATATTTATCATTTGTAAACATGAATATGTACTGAAATTCCAAATACAAAAACAATACCTTTTTTATTGCAGTTTAAAGAACCCAGAATCAGCTGGCTTGAGAGAGTGAAAGATATAAACTGATCCAGTCCTAGTATGAGGTCACGAATTTGAATGTAATTTATTTCCCAGAAAAATGTTCAAAATTCAAGTAATACTGTACACTCTTCCTTGTGCCATAAATGGATATCAGCCGACATTTTTGCCTATTTTATTTTTCACAACTATGTCTATTACAAAAGAAAAAATCCAAAGTGTGCATTGTGGGATAGGAAGTATTGAAGAACATTAGCAGCATTACTTTGGTGATGAAGACAAAAACTTTTGAGTTAGTGTTATGAGAGGGATGGCCTTTCACAAGATGAAAGTGATCAACCAGGGATCCACTGGTTACTTTTCCTCTCAATAAAAGCATATTTATTTTGGAGCCTATGATGTTGCAGGTGTTCTTTATAGAAGACAGACTTATTTTAGTCCTTGAGGAGTGTGCCAGGAAACAGCTGACTAAACAGATGGTTAAATAGCTTCTTCTTGTTGGATGGAATTGAGCCCATGTGAATAGAACTGTCCCATAGGCTGTAATCTTTACAGAAACACATTACCAGGTCTTCCTCTCACAGAGTCATGTGGATCTTCAGCTTTCCAGTTAGCAGCTGAGTTCTTAAGTGTTGTGCCACCAGGCCTTTTTAGCAAAATAGTTTAGGATTAGCTAAGATCGAAGGATGTGCAGTTTGCTATGGGGATTTTAGAAAAATCTAAAATTGGGTGGAAAAGAAATGCAGAAAGGTAGTTGGATAAAGAGTCCTGGAGGAGGAAACATCTGTGCTCCTACTTATCATAAGCTATAAATTGCCATCAGCATACACAAAGGCCAAGAGATGTACAACCAAAAAGCATTTTTGGACACACAAGTGTTTTTGCTGCAAGCATGACATTAGATTACAATACAGAAGGCAGGAAGTGGCCAGGAGCGATTGGGGTCATCTATAGCTGGGGGTCAAATCTTTGGGTTTCATCTTAAGAAGAGTGGGCCTTCATCCTTCACACATTAAACCCTTCCTCTGATGTAGAACCCACATTATGGAAGTCCTCCTCCCTTTCAGCAAACAAGGCTGTGTCAGCTGTATCTCCCAGGTTATTAATAAGCTTTTCTCCAATCCTAATGCTGAGGTCTTCTTCTTATAGTTCTTCTTCATATAGTTCATATAGTTTTCTGATTATTCACT
Organism: Tenrec ecaudatus; assembly: GCF_050624435.1. Lineage (NCBI taxonomy): Eukaryota > Metazoa > Chordata > Mammalia > Afrosoricida > Tenrecidae > Tenrec > Tenrec ecaudatus. The sequence goes on along the minus strand of NC_134533.1, from coordinate 180,241,874 downwards.
TAGCACACAGACTGAGTAAGTATTGTGAAAAGATACAACTCTGATTCACATAATTTTAAAACCATTTGATATTCCCTTGTTCTATTCAAATGACTATCTCTTGTGGGGTCACTGAAGTTTCCGCATGAATATAATAAGTGTTAAGGAATTCCCATTTTCTCGATGTTCTCCATAGTTTGTTAAGATCCACTCAGTTGAATGTCTACCACAAATATCAGGTGGAATAGAGAGAAGAATGGATGAGACTGTAAGTCAGTGGTCCTCAGCCTTCCTGATGCCATGACATTTTAATATATACAGTTCCTCATGTTGTGGTGACCCCCCCAACCATAAAAATTATTTTTGTTGGTACTGTAATTTTGCTACTGTTACAAATCGGGTGACCCCTCTGAAAGGGTTGTTTGACCCCCAAAAGGGTTATGACCCAGAGGTTGAGAACCGCTGCTCTATCTAATTCAATCCTTCCATGTTGTAGATAAAATTTTGACTCATAGATGTTAAGTCAAATACCTTTCAATAATAAGTTTACTGATGCTACTCTGATATGAAAATTTTGGAAAATGGAACATAAATGTACAACTTTTGTACTCTCAGTAGTCGTGCATGTTGCTTCCTGGAAGGGTCAATTTTTTATACTTCTTGGTGTGCAGAAAATATTTTAAAAATTCCAAATTTCTGTGTATAATGTTAACTTTGAGTTATCACCTTCAGTAATTAAAGAGGTAAATTTCCCCTAAAGAATTGAAAATAAAAGATTAAACAATAGTATTCCCTAGTACTGTGCTGAGTATAAAGAAGGGTCATTTCAACAAAAGATTTTATTATGCAACCAGACCAATCCATTGACTGAATGAATAGACAAACTCATGTAGACTAGAGGGTCTGGGGGAAGTTTGCAGTATTTTTCTTATGGCAAATGAAGCGAATGGACACAGTCATGCAGCTGGATGGAGTCTTTGTTTTCCATCCTATAGCCTAGGTCTTGAAAAATGCTCAATACGTACAGGTCTACTCTTTATTAAAAGCCAGAAAGCAACTAGAACTGGTTATACATATTTGATCCGCAAGTTGGATGTTTCAGATGCTGAATCAATCATTAGAGTTAGTGCTGTCTGTGGCTATATTAATGCAACGTGACTGTCCTCTTTCCTGTGGTCACTCTGTTGACTGGCCATTTGCTAAATCAGTCATGCTCTGTCCTTTGCTAGTAAGGACCCCTTCTACTTTCATTTCAAATCAGTTTATCATCCATAACACAATAGATAGGACAAATGTTTATGTGACTTTTAAATTTTAAAAATTAGATTTCAGAATTTTTCTTCATATTATTGGATGATTAAGTTGTACAATATAAGAAGTATATGTCAATAAAGCTATTTAAAAACTAGGAATGATGGTTAATGAAACCCTAATTACACAGAAGGAACAGATGCCTAGAGATAATAACTGATGCAGTGGTTTACTGGGGATGTGTGTGTGGGGGGGTATTGGGAGGTTGAGGGGCTTTGGAGAGAAAACAATGAATGTGGGAGGGAGGAGGGAGCAGTAGAACTGATTGTGATTATATCCAGACAACTCATTTTACAAGTGATTTCACCATAGAAATGTCTGATATGTGAATTGTATGTCAAGAAAACCATTAAAAAAAGAAAAGCCAACAACCAAACTCAGTCCATGGTTACGATAGTGACAGGGACAGAGTTGTTGTGCAGGGGGCATTAGAGTTTATGTCAGTGGTGGCAGAACCATTTGACAAAGGAGATCAATAATGGTGTACAAGACAAAGAGTATAATCAATGACACTGTAGAAGTTGTAGAACTGGAGAATGTTCTGTTGTGTATATTATTGGCACAATTAGAAAAAAATAAAAATAGTTGCATGAATAACAATGACTACCAGAAAGAAGAAAATGTTCTAAAATTAAATATGGCAACAATTGTACAACTCTTCTTGATGTGATTAAATTATTGAATTGTATGATGTGGCCAAAGTGCTAATAAAAGTGTAAAAAATAAAGAATAATGGGGGTTAGTGATAGGGGAAAACTTTCAATTAGACTCATTAACAAACACAGAACCATGCTTACCATTCTAATACATGACATAAGAAAACAAGGAGAGCATTAAAATAGTAAATATATGGCACTCCCTGGCCACCACTTATTGGGCGCCCTCAAAGCAAAAGACCCAAAGCAAATCTAACTACTACCAATCCCATAACCTTGGGATAGCCGCCATCTGCTTCTTCTCATATTAGAGCATTTTAGCTCAAGTCCAAAGGATGATGTCAATCCCTTTATCTGCCCCAAGAGAATTGGAGGCAGAGCCCAGTTTGCTTATGGGTTTCCACATTAAATCCTTCTGGTATGGCCTATGAAGGACACTGCGTGCTTTGAAAGGTCAGAGTCTAAAGTCCCTGTAAAGAACCACACAGTCTGGGTCACAGGGCTGGATGGAAACTAGGTGAAAATGTCCAACCGAGTACATGGCATACTCTCCCCTTGGGTTCTATGTAAGTAGTCGGAAGCATGTTTTTCCCTCACGGGAGGTTGCTTACTGTGATTTACCCACCAATGGCAGTGTAATCGCCTTCTCTGAGACATAAATGCACCCGGGACTCCATCTTGACTTGAGCTTCCAGTAGGATTCACTTGTTCCTCTTAGAGGAGTGCGTGGTGACTTGGGGTGTTTTGTGTCATGTTGTACCACTTCAACGGAGTGGTCCTGTGTGCTCCCTTCATCTTGAGAAACTAAGCCAGCTGAGCGAAGTGTCCTCTGTCAGAGTCACTTTTAGGATGTAGCTGTAAAGGCAGTGATGTATGGTGTGTGTGAGATAGGCAGGTCTCTACCTCATTGCTTGTGGGATCAGATTCGATAACATGACCTGGGAGCAGGAGCCGGCCTTTGTCTTGGTGTTCATCCTTACAGTATTGGACTCGTACAGTATTTGTCCCTTTGAAATCGAGCCGCTTTACTAAGCATAGTGGTGTGCAGGTCCATCCAGAAAGCTTCTCAAAGCCATGCTGGGACCTAGCCTGACCCATGGGTGTTTTGACTACTCTGCTTGTATAATAGGTTTTGAGAGAGTTGGTAGTGAGAGGTTCCCTACGTTATTCTTCTTTTTGAGAAGGTCTTTTGCTTATCCTTGGCCTTTTCCATCTCCATCTGAAGTTAGTAATTATTTTTCATTTCTTTAAAGAATGAAATTGATATTTGGATTGGAATTGTGTTGTATTTGTGGAATTCTCAACGTATTAGTGACAATTTTACAATATTAAGTCCTAACCATAAACAAAGGTTGTCCTTCCATTTGTAGGTCTCTTGGTTTCTTGTAATGATGCTCTATAGTTTTCTTAGTATAGGTGTTTTGTTTCGTTGGTTGGATTTATTCCTAGGCATTTTCTCTTTTGTGCAGCTATTAGAATTAGCATTTCTCTCTTGGTGATCTTTTTGCAGTGCTCTCTGCTGATATATGAGAGTCCAGTTGGTTTCTGCTTGCTACTCTTTTAACCTTCTTCTTTACCAAGCCCCTCAATTGTTTCCAACAATCTTTTTGTAGAACCCATGGAGTTGTCGCTATTTAAAATCATGTAGTCTGCAAATGGCAAGAGTTTCACCTTTCACTGTCCAGTTGTGATCCTTTAATTTCTGCTGTCTAATAGTTCAGGCTAAGACTCAGCATGATGTTAAATAGGAATGATGATAGGAGGGAACCCACATCTTTTTCCTGTTTTCAGGGGAATATTTTTCCAGTTTTACCATTAAATATGGGAATACCCACTCATCTGAACCAGGAAAATTGGAATATAGCTATGTGGCCAACTGATGAGAAGAGGTCCACATCTGTACCCATTCCAAAGAAAACTGACTTAATAGAATGTTCAAACTATAGAGCAACATCACTGATACCACTTGCCAATAAAGTTTTATTGAAGATCATCCAACAATGGTTGCAGAAGCATATTGCCAGAAAGCTGACAGCTACTCAGGCTGATTCAGAAGAGGACAATGAAACAAGGGATGTCATTGCTGATATCAGATGGATATTGGCTCAAAGGAGAGAATACAAGAAAGATATTTCCTTATGCTTTATTGACTATGACAAGGCCTTCAACCATGTAAATCATAACAACTTATGGATAACCTTGAGAAGAGTGGAGATTCCATCACACTTCTTTGTGCTCATTTGAATACATGGACCAAGTGTGAACCAAACAAGGGACTACTGCATGGTTTAAAACCAGGAATGTTATGCATCAGGGTTGCATCCTCTCACCATCCTTATTCCATCTGCATGCTGAACAAATCATCAGAGAAGCTGGCTTTTATATGAAAAAGAATGTGGCATCAGGTTTGGAGAAGCTTATTAGCCGCTTGTGAAATTAGCAACTTGTGAAATTTCAACCTGATCCAGCTGAAAGGGACGAGGACTTGAATCACCTGCTGATGAACAACGGCCGAGATTGGATCTGCGTCATGAAGTTAGAACCGCGCTCCCCCTGCCTCTGCTGTAACTGAATTTTGTTTATCCCAGTTTGGGCACACTGGAGGTCAAATGCCTACAGCCTTGAACCCTTGTTCAGCCTTCGTCCCTTGCCCTCCTTCGACTAACCAAAGTAAGGGGCTGTTGCCCTCACCCTGCTGGTATGTTAGCTGGCTTGTGAGACAGCCTAACCATGCAATGTAGGAGATGGATCTGGGCCAACTTAAAACTTACCCTACAGCTAAGTTCTCTCTGAAATTATTAAGAATCCAGCCGTTTTACCATTTCTGAGGTTGCTTTTATATATATATATGTGTGTGTGTGTGTGTATATATATATATATATATATACACATATATATATATATTTAATGTAGAAATAGCAATCAGGGTTAGCAAATTTGGCACGCAGCACGCATTTGGCATGGTTTCCGTAGGAGGGTCTACTAGTTCTACAGTTGAAGATCTGCCAGCAGTGAGGGTTCAGTCATCCTAGTTGGTAATGACCCCGTGCAGCCAGTTATATTCATCCACAGCCAAAGCCTTCACACTGACATTCAGGCCATAACAAATCTGGCCGTGGTGTGTCTCCAAGATGCCACAGCTGCTTCAGAGTCTGGTAGATAAAACCAAAAGCAGGTGGAACCATGGCCAAGTGGGATTCTAAATAAAGACTTTCGTAAACACAACTGGTGAAGCTCTAGGGATTTGGGGATAAGCCACACAGATAGGACAGATGAATGGATAGCGCCCTGGACCTGTGGTGAGAGACAGAAGCTGCGTGGAAAGCTTTAGAGTCTGAGATAACAGGCCAATGCTCTAAGACCAGAAGATGAGACCGGAGGCAGAACCTGGAGAAAGGCTTTAGAGCTGGGCTATATTAAAACCTGTTTACTTTGTTTCTGTCCTTGTGGTTAGGCCCTTTCTGCCTAATTATCTCATTAACCTTAAAAGACCTTTTGAGGTAGGTATCGTGATCTCCATAATCCAGATGATAAAACTGAGGCCAGGTAGGTAAAGTAAACATTTCAAAGTCATCCTGGGACCTAGCCTCACCCATGGGTGGAGAATGGTCAATATTAGAGCATGCCAAATGGATCCAGACAGTTACAAAAATGGTTAGATCCGTTGCTGGGCCTCCTTAACACTATGATCACATTGCTACTCAGTCACATAAAATGGATTTGATTTGCCTATCATGTAGTTGGAAGAAAAGAAAGAAATGATAAATCAGCCAATTAAAAAAATTGTCTAAGAACAGAAACTATTTCAAATCCTGAGCAACTTGGTTTTGTCCTGGCTTTGTGTCTCCATTGACACAAATTGTCCTCAATCCTGGAGTTGCTGGATTATGCAAATGAAAATGGGTAATACACTCAGCGGCTAACAGAAAGGTTTGAGGTTCAAGTCCAGCTAGAAGCACCTCAAAAGGAAGGCTTGTTACGCTGAAGAATCAGCCATGGAAAGCCCCGTGGAGTTGTTCTACTCTGGCACACATAGGGTCACCACAGGTAAGAATTGACGTGGTGGCAAGAGGGACTTCTAGCCCGAATCAAATGCAACAAATACCAAGGTTTCTCCTGCAAGAGAGGGGTGGGCACTCCTACAGTGTGTGCCCTGCTCAGGGTCTCCTGGTCGGTCCTCCTAGTGGTTCTGCTTACCATCATATCATTGACCCACAAGGAGAAGCCTACCTCCTGCTCTCATCTCCGTCAGCCGACTCATTCCTCCATCCCAGGCTACTGGAAATCCCCTAAGTCACGGTTCTTCTCCAGGGAGGGAAGACTATTTGACTGCATTCTCAGGGTAAAAAATAGAGCCCCATCCCCACCTCTTTTCCAGAGCTAGTTCTAGGCTAAACTTCCCCTACCCACCGCCTTGTCACTTCTGTGCCCTCTAACACATCTCAGAGGGTCCCAGCCTGGCTAACCAAGCACAAAAGGCTGTATTTCATCCACAGGATGTGAAGTGAAGGAAAACAAGAAACTACAGGCTGCAAAGGCAAAAGAAAGTCCAGAAGGCCAAGTCTAAACCTAAGGACAGAGTGCAAGAATTATTCCAAAAATATGATTCAAAAGCATGGGATGAAATAGACCTGGCAGACGTATCCTAAAGGTGGCACAGGGAAGAGGACTGAGGGGCGGGGGCGGTTAATAAGATGCCTGAGGACAAGTGTGGGGAAAACAAGGGTGGTCAAAGTCACTGTGCTGATTTGGACAAAGAGAAATTCAAGGCCAACATGGAATCCCAGCTCCTGTGTTACCTTCATCCTCTGGTCTGTGTCTGAGTCATCTTGCTGCTGCTCTCCTTGGGAAGGTGAATGCAGTAAGAGTGCTGAGATGCTTCTTCCAGCAGAATCACTGCTAAGTCAAGGTTATGATGAAGTACCACTTTCAGGAGGTACTTTGGGCAGGTTTCCCATCCCTGACCCAATCCATTCAGTATTTTAGCTTTAGATCCTTCATTTGGGCCTAAAAGAATTTGTCTTCCTCAGCTCCATTAAGATAATTGAAAACTTAGAACACCTGATCCTCTGGAAAATTTATTTTACAGACGGAGCAGTCTATTGGAAGGAGAATGGACTCCATTCAAAGCCATCTTTTGGAAATCTGTTTGCACTGTCCTTATTTCTAATTCCACCCACTAGATGCCATCATGATTTATTATGTTTGTTGGCTAGTGGATAGTAACTCAGCATTCTGACGACATAACTACTGAGTATAGTTTTTAGTGATTTGTCGTGTTCCTTAACACAAATCTGAAGGTAGACTTTTTGTTGTTGTTGTAAATCCAGACTCCTGTCTACAGAGAGTCCAGAGCGGTTCAGGAACTTTCCACTCAATGAGGTCAGGGTGTATCCTTGGAATATGTGCACATTTGTATTGTCCAAAGACTTTTCTGTGATCAGGAGAGGAACGAAACCAAGTGCTGCCCGTGCTGGCCCGTGCACTGTGACTCGTGGAAGCCCCATGGAGGGCAGAGCGGCACTGAGCGTCCGAGGATGCTTGTTTGAATTTCAACGGAGTCGTGAATTGGATGAAGGCTTGTCAAGAAAATCAGTTTTTCATTTATCAAGTCATATGCATTTTGGTTCCTGCAATCCCCACTCTGTCATGTTTCACTCTTCCCCGGGATGTTTGTTTCCATTCCTCCTTCATCCACAATCCTTCTGCCTTCTGAACTCTGTTTTTGGAGAAATGCTGTCCCCTTTCATCTTAAATGGTTGATTTTCTGAAGGAATGTGTGTCTCTCAGGTCGGATAGCTCACTTGTAGGTCTGTCTGTCGACTGCTTGGCTGCAAACTGAGTGGAACGAGTTAGTTCACTTCCGGGCCTGAAGGGTAACAAAGAGCCATAGTCAGGGGTTCTACCAATCTCTGTTCAACGCAAAGCTGGGTATTTTCATCATTTTGAGTTGAGTTCCACAATTTCCTCTCATTCTTTCAGGGGCCTTTCTGTGAAATCCCTTTCAGAGCAGTTGGTAACTGTAGGTGGGGACCATCTGGTTACTCCAGTCTCCGAATCACAGAGACAATTGTCCCTTAGGTCTCTGGACTAATTATCTTCATTCTTCTCTTCTTCAGATGGAGAAATATTGATATTTGCACATTAGTAAAGGAAAGATTCAGTCCCTACATTCTAAGGAAGGATTTAGTCTAAAGACTTTGTGGGCTGTATTTTGCCAATTCACCTCTTGTCCTCCAGACTATGATCCAGAAGCCCCAAGCCCAACTACTCATTCCCTCAAGGTGTTGGGTGATAACTAAGGAGTTTTTAATACCTTTGTCTTCTGTGTGAACTACTGTACCCAAGGATTGTTCTGTTGTTTGGTGCTATTGAGTTGTTTCTGACCCATAACCACACTATATAACAGAAGGAAACACTGCATGCTCCTTGTGAATATAGCCACACTTTCCTTCCTACACTCATTCAGTACATATGTCTACTGAGTGTCCACTCATAAATTGTAAGATTTTGTAAGAATTATTGTAAGATTTTGTATATTACAGTATTTACCTCTATTGTCTTCAATTCATACCCCTCCGAGTGTCTTCCTTTGCATTCATTGTTTGTTTGTTTTGGCTGACCTCCCTTTTGTTATACATTACCTTCCTCTTAACCTGTAGGAACCCTGGTGGGATAGGGGTTCTTGCTTGGCTACTAACCACAAGGTCAACAGTTCAAAACCATTAGCTGCTCCATGGGACAAAGATGAGGCTTTCCACTGCCATGAAGAGTTACACTTGAGAAACCCACAGGGGGAGTTCTACTTTGTATTCTAGGTCATGATGAGGCTGGGTTGGGTTCAACTTGATGGTAGAGAGTTTCCCCTTCCCCCTAGTTAATATGTATCTGCCTTCCAATTGGTAACTTACTCTCTCTTCTCCCACCTTGGTAAACAACAAAGCATGTCTTGAAAATCCTTGTCTTGATTTCTGTGCTTGACTAATTCCATTCCTCATAATGTCTGCCCAGGGTTTATAGGACTTTTTTTTTTTTTTTGGTAAGTATATTATCAAACAACTTCCTTCTGATGAGCCACTGGATAAAGTCAAACCTCTTGACTTTCAGTTACCAGATGATTGTGTTAGACATTTTTGCCAGAGAGAGAGAGAAAGAGAGAGAGAGATTCCTATTGGCTTTTGGCAGAGAGATTCCTATTGGCCTTTGGCAGAAAGCTTCCATGCAAGTTAGGGCAAATGTGCCCCACTTGGTTATCTTTTACATGTCTTGATTAAGAAGTGCCTTTGTTTAAAGGAAGACAAATAGCCTTATGTTTTTGCTTATAATTTCACATTTAAAAGAAGAACACCTGTGTGTCTGCTGAGGTGGGTTGAGACATATGGAATGGCCATCAAGCAGCAAAGCCTGCAGCTGGCAGGACACCCGTATTCATTTCCTTCTCAGCGTATTCCACATTTCCCTGGGGCATTTTAGAACATCCCTAAGCACCAAGAACATTATGCAGTTTCTGGTCCCTTGTGAACTTCTTGTGGTTGTGTGGATGAACAGAAAATAAAGGAGCCCCTATTTTTAAAATGTATCTTATGTTAAAAGTTTCTTAGGTTAAAATCTCAAAAAAGGTAATATCTTGAGGGCTGTGTGGATAGTTTGGGGCTGCCACTAGCCCGCCTGAGTCTTATAAGACACAGCTAAGACTCTTGACAAATACTTCCATCTCTAGATTTTTATCACTGAAATAGTTACTTCTCAGTACTCAATAACAGTCTTTCTGATAGAGGTAAGATACAGGTGAGAGGTGCACAATACTGTAGATGTACACAACGATCACTGTGAGACAATGGATTTCTCACTTTAAAATAGTTGATTTTATGTGATGTGTATTTTACCTAATTTTTTAAAGAATAAATTCTGTTTGAATTTATGTATTGATTTATTTTATTCCTGTTTTCTTAAGACAGGAAACAACCAGATATTTTTAATAAGCAAAGAGCATTATCTCCTTATAGAGCTCAGATGGAAAAGATGGTTTTCTTGAATGCATGTCAATGGGGATGCACTTGTAAAAGCAGAAGTAGCCTGTGTGTTTGTTCCCTTTTCAAGGAGATTTGGAGAGTAAACTAAGCTGTCTGGGGCAATCTTTCTTTCCCTCATTTTGAGAGAGAACATTCATTATAGAGATTTTCACACCAAGATGTATTTCTGTCTGTGTTCCCATATAGATTCTCCTGGACGAAGAGACCTCAGAAGGCAGGGACGTTAGCTCCCTGTCTAAATAAGGTCAAGATGCTACCCTCAGTCCAAGACAAAGTGATGACCAGCACAAATGCTGAGCAAAACTGAAGGACATGCATGCAATGGGCTCGTTCTAAAACATAACAAAAAATGATATCCTGCTATGAGATGTATGGATCTTGAAAATATAACCTTACTGAAAAAAGTCAGTCACAAAAGGATAATTATTAGATGCTGCTACTGATATGCAATAGACAAATGTATACAGACCCAAAAAAAACAAAACCCAAACAAACAAACTCTGATTGTGCAGTGTTAGGAGCTTGGCTGCTAACTGCAGGTCAGCAGTTGAAGATCACCTCCCTTCTGCAGGGAAATGATGAGGGAATGGGTTTCTGTAGAGTCAGGCCTTACGTTTGTATAGAGCACTACTACTCCATCCTTCAGAATCCTATCAGACAGTAGATTATAGAGACCTACGTTGATTTGTGGTTACAAGGATAGGAAGGAAGGGAAAAAGAGAAGCCATAGCATAAGGATCTCTGTTGAAGTTCATCCCAACTCTCATTGCCATCACGCCAATGCTGATTCAAAGCTGTGGATTTCTGAGACTATAACTGTTTATGGGAATAGAAAGTGAGGTCTTTCTCCCACAAGTATCTGTTAACAGTGGTGGGATAATTTGGAAATGGAGAGTGTTGCTGCCTGCATAATACTGTGAGGGCAACCAAGGGTGTGTGTGTGTGTGTGTGTGTGTGTGTGTGTGTGTGTGTGTGTGTGTGTGTACACACATATACATGTATATATGAATGTTGAGCTGGTAACTTTAACATTTCTTTTTTTTTAAAACTAGAGCAGGTAGCTGTTTAATTTTCCAAGCACAGCCATACGACCAACTACAAAAAAAAGTGGATGGCTTTAAAGAACAGAAAGTTATTTTCTAAGCGTTTATAAGTTTAGAAATTCAAATCATACTATCAGCTCTAGGGGAAGGTCTTTCTTTCTCTCTTTTTTTAAATGTTTTATTAGGGACTCATACAACTCTTATGGCACTCCATCCATACATCAATTGTGTCAAGCACATCTGTGCATTCTTTGCCCTCAGCATTCTCAGAAACATTTGCTCTCCACTCTTTTATCATGTATATTTACCGAAATAAAATGACAAAGATTAGAACAAAAATCTATACATAAGACTCTGAGCAATTAAAAACTCTCACTGCCATGGAGTCACATTGGAGTCATAGTGACCCTGTAGGACAGATTAAAACTGGCCCCGGGGCTTCTGGGACTGTACATTTGTACAGGAGTAGAAAGCCTCCTCTGTTTCCCTTGGCGCGACTGGTGGTTTGGGATTGCTGCGCTTGCAGTTAGCAGCTCGATGCCACCAGGGCTCCTTTTTGAACACTTAGCATGAAAAAGTTTATGTCATAAATTAGCTGATTAATCACTTTTATATAGGTTATCCGTTGAATGGCTATATTTTGATATATAGTTAAATGAAATATATTATTAAAATAGGAACGGAAAAATCTCTGTCTTAAGTGTCTGAAATGCATATATTCTCTTCTACGGGTTACGCACTGCAGTGACATAAATCAGAGGTTAGCAAACTAGCTGTAGACTGAAGAATCAACTCAGTAGAAATGGACTGGGAGATATATTCAATAAAGCTTTACTGGAACAGAGCTATGCTCATTTGTGTACATAATGGCTACATTTTCCCTCTTTCATCAGAGTGAGTGGTTGAAGCAAGGACTGTATGACTCAAGTCAGAACTATTTACCTTTTACAGAAAAAAATAGTAGTAACCTTTAATTCACTTTATCAAGACCAAATATTTTCTGTTTTGATTTTTATCTTTAAACCATCTCTTTTCCTCATTGGAAAGTATTGTGAATTAAATGAAAAACCTTTTAAAACATCATTTTATTAGGGACTCATACAACTCCTACTATAATCCATACATACATCAAGTGTGTAAAGCACATTTGTACATTTGTTGCCCTCATCATTCTCAAAACATTTGCTCTCCACCCAAGCCCCTGGCATCAGGTCCCCATTCCCCCACCTCCCCACTCTCCCCTTCCTCATGAACCCTTAATAATTTATCATTTATTATTTTGTCATATCTTGCTCTGTCCTATGTCTCCCTTCCCCCACTTTTCTGTTGTATGTCCCCCAGGGAGGAGTTCACATGTATATCCTTGAAATAGGTTCCCCCTTTCCAACCCACCCTCTCTATCCCCTCCCAGTATCGCCACTCACACCACTGGTCCTGAGGGGATCATCTGACCTGGCTTCCCTGTCTGCCCTGGCTTCCCTGTGTTTCCAGTTCCCATCTGTACCACTGTACATCCTCTGGTCTAGTCAGACTTGCAAGGTAGGATTCAGATCATGACTGGGGGTTGGGTGGGTAGGTGGGGGCGGCAGGAAGCATTTAGGAACTAGAGGAAAGTTGTATTTTTCATGATTGCTACATCGCACCCTGACTGTCTTATCTCCTCCCCAAGCCCTTTCTCTAAGGGGATGTCCAGTGGCCTACAAATGGGCTTTGGATCTGCACTCCGCACTCCCCTATGATGAGATTTTTTGTTCTGATGATGCCTGATACCTGATCCATTGACACTTTGTGATCGCACAGGCTGGTGTGTTCTTCCATGTGGGCTTTGTTGCTTCTGAGCTAGATGGCCACTTGTTTACCTTTAAGCCTTTAAGACCGCAGATGCTATATCTTTTGATAGCCTAGCACCGTCAGCTTTCTTCACCATATTTACTTATGCACCCATTTGTCTTCAGCGATCATATCATGAAGATGAGCATGCAATGTTATGATTTTTTGTTCTTTGGTGCCTAATAACTGATCCCTTCAGCACCTCATGGTCACACAGCCTGGTGTGCTTCTTCCATGTGGGCTTTATTGCTTCTGAGCCAGATGGCCGCTTGTTTTCCTTCTAGCCTTTAAGTCCCCAGACTCTATCTCTTCTGATAGCCGGCACCATCATCTTTCTTCACCACATTTAGTTGTTCACCTGCTTTGTCTTCAGCAGTTTGTTTCGGGAAAGCGAGCATCATAGAATGCCAGTGTAATAGAAAAAAGTGTTCTTGCTTTGAGGGAGTACTTGAGTGGAGGTCCAATGTCCCTCTGCTACCTTAATACTAACCTTGTAAATATATGCCCTTAGATTTATTTCCCCATCCTCGTGTATAAATATATTAGCATATGTACATGTCTTTATCTAGACCTCTATAAATGCCCTCTGCCTCCCAGCTCTTTCCTCTGTTTCCTTTGACTTCCCTCCTTTCCCACTGTCATGCTCAGTCCCCACCAGGGTTTCAGCAATTCCTCTTAGTTACATTACCCTTGATCATGCCCAACCAGGTCTCCCACACCCTCCTTCCCACCGATTTTGATCGCTTGTTGTTTCTTTGTCCCTGGGTTTATTAACATCACTACCTTTCCCTCCCCCTCTCCCATGTCCCCACAGAACTATAGGTCCCATTGTTGATTTTTTTTCTCCTCCAATTGTTCATCCAGCCTATCTTATTTAAACAGACCTGCGGAGATAATGACATGCCCAAAAACAAGACAGAGCACAACCAAGCAACAATATAAAACAAAACAACAACAAACCAATGAAACAAAACAATACAATGCAAAACAAAACACAACAAGAAAGAAAAGCTTGTAGTTAGTTCAAGGATTGTTTGTTGGCCTTCAGGGGTGTTTTTCAATCCAGTCTGTTGGGGCACCACACCCTGGTCCCAAAGCACACTTTCAGCATTCCCTGGGGACCTTGCCGCTCCATTCCCTTGCTATTCTGTGGTGTCCCCATAATGTTTTGCCTTGTTGTGACGGGATCCAATCAGGTGCAATTCCCTCACTGTGTTTCTGATGTTGTCGCCTGTAGGGCTATGGGTCAGTGAGGGATGTCATGTCTCATAGTGGGGCTGGCCATGTGGTTCCCTCTGTCGACTGGCTGTTCTAATGGGGAACATCAACTTCCTGGCCTGGTGGGCCATAATGTGCTCCACTCTCTCCTTCTCCCCTTCATCTGCTCCCATGTGCTCTGATCAGATATGTCCCTCTTCTGGAGCTGTAGATTCAGTGCCGTCCTTTGAAATAAATTCTTCTGAGGGGAGGGGCAGGTGTCCCCTTAGTAATTGGGGTTGGGACCGGCCGTGCAGACCTCTCCACTGGTTCCCTACTCCACGCTGGCATGTTGCATTCACATCTTGGAGCATTGGGTTGAAGTCTGGTCCCCCTTTCCCTGTGGAGATACAAACAATACCCTCCCCTTGGGTGGGTTAGTACCATTTGTCCCCTCTACCCTTTGCTGTTTTATTATTATTAATTTTTTCCTTTCCCCACCTCCTTTTTAGTTATCTACCATGTGTATTCCTGTATTTGGTCTGGTCCCTGCCATATTACCTCGTCCTCACTCCAAGAATATTTGTATACCATAGCTTTTTCCCTATGCCCCATTTGCCTTTTTTTTTTTTTTTAAAGCTTACCTCAGCAGCCTTTCAAGTCTTTCTATATTTAAGTCAATACTATCTTGAGGTCTGTTTTCACTTTTTTGCCCTCTGAGTCAGGTTGTTCTATGTTGTGGTCTCTTATTTATGCTTGGTGAGTGTGTTCTTCTGGCCATACAGGGTACTTAAGGATCTTTTGTAGGGCTGAGTTTCTTCTAACGTATTCTTTGAGTTTTTCCTTGTCTGGGAAAACTTTACTTCTCCATGTATCTTGTTTGATAATTTGGCTGGGTAGAGTATTCTTGGGTTTGCATTGTTTTCCTTCAATTTTTTGAATATGTTACTCCACTCTCTCCTCTTCTTCATAGATTCTGCTGATAGGTCTGAGCATATTCTTATTTGGGAACCTTTATATGTGATTGCTTATTTTTCCCTAGCTGCTCTCATGATTTTCTCCTTTTCTTCAAAGTTGGATAATTTAACAATTATGTGCCTTGGTGACTTCTTGGGATTCAGTCGTGCTGGTACTCTTTCAGTCTCCTGAGTGGTTGCCTGGTTTTCATTCACTAAGCTGGGGAAGCTTTCCTCCAATAATTATCTCAGTATTGTTGCAGATGACTTCTTTGTTGTGTCTTCCTCCAGTAAGCCAATAATTCTAATGTTGTTCCACTTCATAGCATCAGACATAGCTCTTAAGTTTTCTTCAGCTTCTCTGATAATCTTAGTAAATTTTTGTTCGCATTTGTTAAAGTCTGCTTGGCTGTCCTCCAAGTCACTGATGCGGTTCTCTGATTCCTCCAGTCACTTCTCGAGGTCTGTGAGTGTGCTACTATGTTTTGTTATCTCTTCCCTAAGCTCCTGCATTTCTCTTTGATTTATGGCTTTTACCTCTTCTATCATTTCATTCTTTTTCTGTATTTTTCCCTCATATCCTCTATGACTCCAAGTAGCATTCTGAAAATTTCTTTCCGTGGCAGCTCAATGTCTGCTTCCTCTATGCATGTCATTATGTTCAGGACATCTTCTGGCATTGCCTTTTGTTTCTCCCATTTGTTTCATTTAGGTCGTTGGGACTGATGGCTGTTTGTGTTGCATTGTTTTAGATGAGCCAGGTGTCATTTTCCAGGGAGTCAAAGAGCACTGGCTCTCCCTGGGAGACTTGTAGGAGTGCTTCTTAGAACTGCCTATAGATTATTTCACTATGGAATTAACCTATGACTTTATCCTCCTGTGGCTTCCTTCTCAAGGGAGTGACCCAGAAGGATTGCCTGCTTTGGTGTTGCGGAGGTTGGACAGAGGTTCCTGGAGCAGCTTGGAATGTTGAGGAGTGTTGGCCCAGCTGCCTTATGTCCCCAGGCACACAGGCAGGAATTCCCCAGTAACAAGTTGAGCAGAGTATCCCCTGGCGGGGTCAGAGGGCCTTTCCCAGCTCTGGCTAGCTACACAGGGTGGAGCTCACCTAGCTGTGTGTGGAGCAGGCGTAAATGCCCTAGACTAAGGGTAGTGGTCTGGAGGTTAGCAGTAGAGTGTGAGGGACCAAGAAAGAGGCAAAGAGGAGAAAAAAAGTTAAAAAGCAAGCCCGGGGGATATAGTAAAGAGATGGAAACAAAGCAACAATGTAGCTGAGTCCTGATCCCTGCCAGTGGAGCTGCAAGGGTTTAGTCCCTGCTCCGAGGAGGCAGTGGCAAGCTGTGACTGTGTTGAGAAAATGCCCCTGTGCAGCCCTCCAATACCGAGGGGGGGCGGACAGAGAGGAGCTGCAAGGGTCTAGTCCCTGCCCCAAGGCGGGTGGTGGCAAACTGTGGCTGCGGTGATACCAAGCCACCCTACAGGCTCCAAATGGTCCTGGCTCGGCAGATACAGTGGCTGGGCCAAGGTCAAGCCCCAGCTGGCCTCCACTGAGGTAAGCCAAAATCCCCAACCCCTCAAAACACCATGAGTCTGTGGCTACTTATCTTTATGATGCTCCTCCTGCATTCCAGCAGTGTTGAATTTCCCTCTAAGCAACTCTCCTGGGCTTTCCGTGGAGCCCCTCTGGTATGTGATACTCTGTCGCCATCTTGCCAGAAGTCTGATATATAAGCTTTTCGAAAAACTTTTTTTAGACAATGTGAATTTTGATATAAATAGGTATATGCCCCTAAGGGTTTTGAGTGCTGAGATTGGTGGATGAGGCCCATTTTTTCAGATGTGTGCACATATAACGGACCCGACTGGATAGCTACAGGTATTTGAAGTGAGATAATGGTTTCCCAGTAAACCTAGAGGTACCATGGGTTGTTAAAAGGGAAAACCTACCTGTTTTTGGAAGACCTAGGGCCAGAGAGCTCCTTAGAGACAAAGATGGCAAGATTTCATCTTACATGCTTCAGACATACTGTCAGGAGAGACCAATCTATGGGGAAAGACATCATGCTTGGTAAAGCGATGAGGCAGCAAAAAAGGAGACCCTTAATGAAATGGATGGACACAGTGACTGCAACAATGGGTCCCAGCATAGGAACAATCATGAGGCTGGCACAGGACTAGGCCGTGTTTCCTCCTGTTGGGCACAGGGCTTCTATGGGTTGGAAGCGACCTGACAACATCTGACAAACCAACAAAATCTTGATGTGAAAAACACAGGTGATGGCTCTATATCTTATTTATACACTGCATGTCTAAGTGAGAAAGGAATGGTGGTACAGACCAGGAAAGAAGTTAGCAGGAAACAATTGCAGAGTGCTTGATTTGTTCTTTTTTTTTAAAAAACATTTTATTAGGGGCTCATACAACTCTTATCACAATCCATGCATATACATACATCAAATGTTTTAAGCACATCTGTACATTCTTTGCCCTAATCATTTTCTTTTTCTTTTATTTTTTTACATTTTATTAGGGGCTCATACAACTCCTGTCTCAATCCACACATATACATACATCAATTATATAAAGCACATCCATACATTCTTTGCCCTAATCACTTTCAAAACATTTGCTCTCCACTTAAGCCCTCTGCATCAGGTCCTCTTTTTTTCCCCTCCCTCTCCGCTCCCCCCTCCCTCATGAGCCCTTGATAATCCACAGCCTGTTATTTTGTCATATCTTGCTATATCCGGAGTCTCCCTTCCCCCCCTTCTCTGCCGTCCATCTCCCAGGGAGGAGGTCACATGTGGATCCTTTTAATCAGTTCCCCCTTTCCAACCCACTCACCCTCCACTCTCCTAGCCTTACCCCTCACACCCCTGGCGTGATTTGTTCTTAATGCTATTTCTTTCTTTGTCGTAAATGCAATGAGATACATGGTAACTCTCCGAATAGTATTAGTTCCTTTAACCATTATTTGTGGGGATGTCTTTAAACAGCTGTGACAGTAAAAGAGAAGGTGGAATATAGACTTCAGGGAGATGGAGTAGCTGATAGATAGGATCCCAGGAGAGGTGTGTAGAGGAGATGGAGGAAAATATTATTATTATATTGTTGTACCAAAAAGGATTATTTTGGAAGTACCTGTGGTAGTTACATAGTCTGGTATCAATCTGGAATTTGAGAGGATTAAGAGTGCAGGGGTGGAGTCTAGTCTGTCAATCATAATATAGCGACTGAGGCCTCTGTGAGGGCATGTCCTTCTGAGATTTCTGGGAATTACTGTATTCCTCCTTGGAGGTTGGAGAGACTCTCTCTCTGCTTATTCCCTGAGACATTCCACTGACAAGACACATGACACTACACTAATAGACCCCGTGCCCTGGGAACTGGAGGAGCCATGTAGAGATCTCTGCCAGTGCTGAGATGCTTCTATCGCCACAGGATTCACAAGACTTTGCACCCACTGGCCTGTGATTATCCTGAAATCAGTGTCATTGCATGTGTTTCATGAGTCTGAAGAGGACTTCATAGATTGATATCAGACATATGGGCTAATACTAGACGTACAGCCTTGGACTGGACTGGGTTGGGATGCTTTCTTACAGTATAATTACCCCTTATATAAAATTCTCTCTTACCACATATGAGTTTCTATAGATTTGTTTTGCTCGTCTATCCAGACTAACACAGTAGTGAAGACAAACCCAAAGCATTTCAATATAGTCCTCATAGGGGCTTGTAAGGGAACCGAGGAGGTGCAAGGCCAACCAGACATTCCTGAAAAGAAAAGACACACTAGTGACCTACTTCTGAAAAACCAACCATCCCAATCCTATGGAGAACAGTTTTACCTTGACTCACCTAAGCTGAGCTAAAATCTCCTTGATGACAATAAAAAGAGAAAGAGGGAGACAGCAACCAAAGAATGTGATTATACTATTTTTTCCCCACTTGCTTTCCTGTAAGGAATTTTAAGGAAGATACTGTCTTCTGCATTCAGTGTAGTATAGACATCGGGATTCTTTTTCTTGGATATTAAGTAAAGGGGTGATCTCAGAAGGTTGCAAAGCTTGGAGGCAGTTAAGTTCCTTATATTTAACGTCCACTGTGCATAGTCTTTTATATATTTCACTGTAAGCATGCTGTGAATCAAAGGGCCATGCTAAGTGCTTTCCATGCAGTATTTAATTTGATCCTCCTTAAAATGGTGTAGAGTAAACCTAATGATGTCCATAGTACCGCATCGTGAGCGTCATAAGCATTTCCTAAATCACATAGCATGAGTCCTTAAACACACACCACTAGCTAAGCACACCTCTACGTTGATTTCTTGCTCACTAGTCACATCCAGTGTGACTCAGCATGGCCTCTGCTAGCTGCTGTCACTTAGGGAATCAAGCTAATTTGGCTCTATCCTGAATAACATCACTGCCTCCTTCCACCTAAAACATGTTCCATCCAGGAGTGATACTTCACATCCAGAAGTGATTTTCACTCAAATTTCATGCCAAGGACTAAAGGCAAATTCTCCTTGACTCCAGTGTCCATTATGTCTCTTCCATGGCAAGGATCACATTTTATAGTCACATAATGCATTTTTATTAACCCAACAATGTGCCTTATCTGTATCTCTCACCCAAACCAAGGTAAGCACAGGAGTCTACTAACACTCACTAATCCAAGAAATATTATTTCAGTGGCTTCTGTGAGCCTTACATTTGGCTCTAGCTAATTGGAATATAGAAAGAAAAGAAAAGAAAAAACCCAGAAGCACCTGCCCTCATTTCATTTATATTCTAACAGGGATTAAACAATTAATTTCTGAAACACATAACTTATTAAGATGGACAGCCATACAGTTAAGAGCTATGGGACAAGGTAGTAGAGAGTGTTGGAAACTGGAGGTCCTCCCCATAGAGGCCTTTACAACTTGGACCTGGGAATGACAGCTCCTATGAGCTTGAAGAAAACCCACATCAAAGGAAGGTGTATGTTACTTCTGCTGACGACTTCAAGTCTAATCAAGG
The DNA here is from genome assembly GCF_050624435.1 of Tenrec ecaudatus. NCBI lineage: Eukaryota > Metazoa > Chordata > Mammalia > Afrosoricida > Tenrecidae > Tenrec > Tenrec ecaudatus. The sequence continues at coordinate 180,221,842 of NC_134533.1, read as the reverse complement.
TGCTGATGCTGTGAGCAGTGGAAACTTGGAAGTGGTAGAGATCTTGCAAGAATCGAGTTTTCTGCAGCCGTTCTCAGATGAAGGTAAGGAGACTGAGTGCACGGTTATTCAGCAGGAGATATTCAGTAACCCCCAGTGCTACACTCTTTGATGCGTTCTCATATGTAATATAACTGTGTTAGGAAGAATAGGTTTTCAAAGGTAAGGAAAAGAAGAGAGACTAATTTTTTATTACAAGAAAATTCTGGGCTTAAACCTTATAAAGGTGTGAATGGAAATTAGAGTTAAGACTGTTTGATGCTTTGCTTTTAAGGAGTACAATATTTCTTAGAGGATTTCAAAGTTTCTCATCATAAATGGCATGTTTGTAATGAATTTTCCCATTTTAAGCTCTGATTCTTATTTCCCCATTCCTAAATGACCTGCTTCTTTTCCTTGTATCCACTCCAATGTCCTCTAGAGTCTAGACCTTGTGGTATCTGGTAGCTCATGGAGTCTTTGAAAATACAATTTATGTTTCTCTTACTAACATACCTACTCTTCATGTGTCAACTATCTATCCTATTATCTGATATTTTTCACTGAAGACAATAGAAAAAAATATACTATCTGACTATGAAGCACATTAATGATAAGTGTATCACAGAGTAAGGAATAATAGATGTGAGACAAAAGTAACACAGGCTGTGATGGTTAGTGTTATGATTTAACTTGGCTGCACCATTTTGCTCAGTGGTTTGCCATTATGTAAAAATGCACCGTTTATCCTTGGTCTGTGCAGACTCACAGTATACATATTTCTTCACTGGTTCCCATTGCGGTGAGCTCTGGGATTAGCAGTGTGATGCTAATCATCTGTTTGAACAGACAACTCATGTGTTCAGTAACTGCAAACTTGGAACCATTCTACTTCCCTTAACTACAGAGGTGAACTACTCACACAGAGATGGTTAGTGTCACAAAATGTTTTAAGTGGATACTACCAAACTTAAATGTTGCTATACTCACAAAACTGTTGTAGCAACGGGAAAATAAAATATCCAAGTATAAGTGGGCCCACTTATTTCAAATGCAGGTTACTGAAGGTTCAGTCTAATTTGGCAGTTATGCAATGATGACATTTGGCAGCTGTCATCACTCTCCACTACATCATTTGAGGTATAGGCATCCTCCAGATTTTCACGTCGATTTTACGTGATGACTTGGTCTTTGGAATCTAACCATGTAACTAAGTTAGTAGTGATATAAGGATTTACCTTTTTTTAAGCAATTTTTTTACTTGCTATAAATATTCATGTTAAAGTATTTAGGAAGAGTTTAGATTCAAAAATGCACCCTTTGCAAGTGGCCTTTTCTATTAACTAGGCTCACCTGACTGTGTCAAAATACTTAGCCTCTAGATAGCAACTCCCTCAAAATCCCAAGTTAGATTTCAATGTACCAGTGACCTTGAGTGGATGACGCACTTTGCTATTGTGACAGAAAAGGCTCTTTGGGGAATAAAGTGTTATTCATTTTCTGCTCAGTTACAGAGTCTGAGAATTTGTTAATATTTGAGCAGGGCTCTCGAATTTAAAAGAACGATACAAACCCTGTATATAGTGACCTTGATCAGTTAGAGACATAGGGGAAGTGGATGTCTAGCACACTCCCAGATCAGCAGCAAAAGTGAGCCAACCAACAGACTCGTGAACACGATGGTCATACTTCTATTTGGGCAATGTATGACATATGTGAGCAACCATGGACTCATGAAAATTTAATAGAACTCAGAAATTATAATTAGAGAAAAGGACATTGTAGACATCCGCTTTCTGCATGCAATGCTTGTATCTTTTGTCTCATATTAAAAAAGTGTCATAAGTGTGTAATGGCTCAGCACATAGACACAAGGCAGAGCCATGTCTGGATTTTGTTAGCTGACACTGTGTAGGCTCTGACTTGCAGTGCCCCTGTGCACAACAGAAGGAAACACTGCCTGGTCCTGCACCAGCCTCACAGTTGCTATGATTCAGCTCGTCATTGCTGCCACTTTGTCAATCCATCTCGTCCAAGAGCTTCCTCTCTTTTGCTGACCCTCTGTGTTACCACACATGATGTCCTTTTCCAGGGACTGATCTCTCTCATAGCATGTCCAAAATACATGACATAACATCGCACCATTTTCTTTTCTTTTTTTTTTTTGTGAGTGAGTGAGTGAATGAGTGAGTGAGAGAGAGAGTGGGTGAGTGAGAGAGTGAGTGAGTGAGAGAGTGAGTGAGTGAGAGAGAGACTGAGAGTGAGTGGGTAGGTGAGTGAGTGAGAGAGTGAGTGAGTGAGAGACTGCACCATTTTTTTAATAACGCATTGACATCTATACTCTAACACTTTAAAGAGGAATTTTTGCAGTAAATTTACCACATGCAATACAGTATTTTATTTCTTATAAAATTATTTTATTCGGGGCTTGTACAACTCCTATCACAATTCATACATCTATCCATTGTGTCAAGCACATTTGTACATCTGTTGCCATCATCATTCTCAAAACATTTGCTTTCTACTTGAGCCCTTGGTCCCCACTCCCCCAACCCCTTTTAAGCAGTATTCTGGCTGTAGTTCGTCTAAGACAGATGTGCTTGTTTCTCTGATAACCCATGTACTTTCAGCATTCATCACCAATGCTCAGCATTCAAGTGCACATGAGGCTATTGGAAATCCTATGGATTTGATCAGGTGCAGCTTACTCCTCAAAGTGAAATCTTTGCTCTTTACCATGTAAAAAAAGTATTGTGGAGTATAATTGCCCTGTGTGATACAGCATTGGATTTTTGAATACTGTCTTCATGAGCAAAGTTTGTGGATCTAAGTAAAGTGAAATCTTTGACAATGTCAATCTTCCTCCATTTATCATGATGTTGCCTATTGATTCCATTTTGAGGATTTGGGGTTGTTTTATGCTGAGTTTCATTACACACTGAAGCAAAGTTGTGTCATCTGCTTGAGCATTCTTCCAATCTTCTTCATATCCAGAATATGTTTACTTAGCATACAGATTAGATTGAATACATCTCGATATAGCCCTGACACACACACACACACACACACACACACACACACACACACACACACACACACCTTTCCTGGTTGTAAAACATGCACTATTACCTGTTTCTGTTTGAACAACTGCCTCCGCCAGTGAAAAGATTCTGCATGACCATGATGAAGTGTTCTAGAATTCTCATTCTTTGCAACATTATCCGTAGTTTGTTATGATGCAGAGAGCTGAGTGCCTCTACAATGAACATGCAGTACATGTCATCTTTCTGGTACTCTCTGCTTTTAGTCAAGCTCCATCTGACCTCAGCAATGAGACCCTCAACCCACCTCCTTTTCTGAATTCAGCTTGAACTTCTGGCAGCTCCCTGTGGATAAACTGCTCCAACTTTTGTTTCTGTTTTAATTGGTTTCAACAAATTTCACTTACTTAAGCAATTAGTGATATTGTTCAAAAATGTCTGTATTCTTTTGGATCACCGTTCTATGCAATGGGCATTAAAATGGATCTCCGCCAGTCAGATGGCCTGGTAAAAGTCTTCCAAATTTCTTGCTATGGACTAGTGTATACTTCCAGCACAAAATCATTTTTTTTTAACATGTCAATTGGTATTCCATCAACTGCGGGAGATTTGCCATTTACTACTGTTCTCATGACAACTTGAACTTCTTCCACAACTTGAATTAATATCACTAATTTCTTATTTAATAGTATTTATTCAATAGCATTGATGCATTTTAAATGGATCAATAATGATCAATTACTTTTAATGCAATAACTGTGTATTTTTTCTATCTTCTTTTGTGACATTATTGAATAGTTTGTCCAGAGAATCCTTTACTACAGCAATCTGAGGCTTGATGTTTTTCTTCAGTTTTGCCTTTTTAAAGATATACTGAGAATATTCACTCTTTGTTTATTAATTCTAGGCCTTTGCCTCCTTATTAATATGTCTTATTTTTTCCTCTCACACTGTTCTTTGAAACTTTATGTTCAGTTCTTTTAATGAATAATTTCTGCTTTTTTATTTTAAAGATACTCTACATTGAAGAGCAAGTTTCAGAATCTCTTCTAATACACCCACTGGTCTTTTCTTTCTTTCTCATTTTTTAATGACATTTCACTTTATAAATTATGTTCTTGGGGTCTTTCCACAACTCAAGCTGATGAAGCACTATGCTAAAAAATCTGGAAGACAGCTACATGCCAAACTGACTATAAGAAACCCGTATTTGTACCCATTCCAAAGAAGTGTGGCCCAACAGAACGTGGAATCTATCCAAGAATATCATTAGCATAACATACAGGTAAAGTTTTACCGAAGTTCATTCAGTGCTACTTGCAGCAATATATCAAGAGAGAACTGCCAAAATTCAATTGAAATTCAGGAGAAGATATGGAATGAGGATATCACTTCTGATGTTAGATAGATCTAGGCTGAAAGCAGAAAATAATAGAAAGCTATTAATTTGTGTTGTATTGGCTATGCAAAGTCATTTGGCCGTGTAGATTATAAAATAACTGGATAACATTGAGAGGAAGGAGAATTCCAAAACACTTTGTTGTGCTCCTGCAGTACCTGAACTGGAGAATCATATGACTTACTATACTGGGATGGTGAGTTCAACAGGAAGAGAGTCACAGTACTCATAAAAAAGAACAGTTTCAAGTTTATTTAGAAGTACAATGTTGGGCTGCATGTGATAGGGGCAAGATCTGTTCTTGTCAAGTGCTATCACATCTTTTCTGACTTAGAGTGCTCCTATGCACAACATAGGGAAACACTGCTTGGTCCTGAGCTATACTCGCAGTGGTTCCGTTCCAGCCCACTGTTGCAGCATGTCAATCCATCTCCTTGAGGGCTGCCCTCTTTTTCACTGTTCCCTCACTTTAGCAGGGTGGTGTCTCCCCAGAGACTTGTCACTTCAAAGGACAAGAGAAACAAAGTCTCCCCAATCATGCTTCTAAGAAGCATCTGATCTTAATTCTTCCAAGACAGATTTGACTGTACTTCTGGCTATCTGTGGTTATTTTCACTGTTCTTTGTCAACCCTATAATTCAAACATAGCAAATGTTCTTCAGTCTTCTTTGTCAAATACCCAACTCTCGCATGCATACGAGGCAATTGCGAATACCAGGGCTTGAATCAGGGACACACTAGTCTTAAAAGTGATATCCTTGCCCTACAACATTGTAAAGAGGTCTTTTCCAGCAGATTTTCCCATTCCTACAGATACATCATTTGCTATCTTGACTGATTCTTCCATGAGCATCAATTATGGATCCAAGCCGGATGAAATTCTTGACAATTTCAGTCTGTGCTTATCATGATGCTGTCTATTCAGTTTTGAGGATGTTGTTTTCTTCACAATGAGTTGTCATTGAAGCTGACAGTTGCAGTCCTAGATTTTCAACAGCAAGCACTTCACGTCCTCCTTGCTTTCAGCAAACAATGTTGGGTCATCTACATATTACAAAGCCTCCTTCCCATCGTGATGCTGAGTTCTCCGTCATGTAGTCCAACTTCTCAGAGTATATGCTCAGCACACAGATTGAATAATAGGATGTAAATATGCAACCCAGGTGCACACACCTTTCCTGATTTTAAACCATGCCGTATATCCTTGTTCTATTCAAATGACAGCCTCGTGGTCTGTGTACAAGTTCTGTTATACAGATGAGTAATTACGAGCAGGTATAATTGTCTAATGATTTAAAAACAAACATACGTTTTCCCATTTATTTATTATGAGCATCCTTGTCCTTGCTTTTTTGATTCTTGGTTATCTTTAAATGAGAACCAATTTGTAATCTATTGTTTTTTGAAGCTAGGCATTTCTCTTCTGAATTTTAAAGGTTTTTTTATTTTGTTTTGTTTTTAAAGTTAAAACTCTGAATTTCCTTTTCTGAGTTTTAAGAACTTCTCATTTGACATAAAATGAGAACTTATGGTGGTCCTTAAATTTTGGGGGCCTTTGTTGTTTTGTGGAGATTTTCTGAAAGAAATGTCAGTGAAAGGATAGGCATGGGCATTTCTGAACACTTGTAGAAGTATGTTTATGGTAATCACTTGTTTATGCAAATAACATTGGTGTTTGCTCTAAAAATTCCCCGTGCCCCTTCTTGATGAGTTAATATAATTAATGGGTTCTGTCACTCAGCCAGAAATAAATGTGTTCCTAATGCTGAATAGCTAATCAGACAGGTCACTACATACAGGATCCTTAGGGATAGCTTTGTCAGAATGGAAAAACTTAGCGGGGAAGTTGCTCTAATTTCATGGGGATGGTGGTGTGCACCTTAACATATTACTTGGGACTATCTCTCCTGCTGCTCCACAAGGTCCTCCTTAATTCATGCCTGTTTTCAGGAATAGCACAATGGAATGATTATTCTTATATGATACATAGAAGAGATACTTTCATCCCCGGAGAACATAGGCTGGTTCTCTTGTTCAGTAGATTCCAGTAAATGAAAGGTTCTCCTCAAGCAGTCATCTGTCGTTAATCTGGTTTTGTTACTGGCAAAACTCAGACCTTAAGTCCTTCTATTTTAATCAGATCATAGTGCAAACATATATTAGTTGCTATTTCATCTTCTTTGAACATTTTGTAAAAATGCCATTGTGAGTTTCACACCTCCTGGTATGAAGCATGTCTATGAATGAAGGAAAATGAGGAAAGAAACTAGTATCTCTCTGCTCCCAGCCAGGAAATCTGGGATAGTGCACATTGCTATAATTAATTTTTGAGAACACAGCTGAGGGGGTAAAACAATGAAAACTCAAATGCTCATGATGCTTGAATCATTCTGAGCCCTTGTGTTTGTTCCACTGTGAGTAACCCATTTGCATGCCATTTTCTTCCGATTTTTCCCTTCACAAAAGAGGAACAATTCCTAAGTATGACTCTTTCTTGAAAGAACTAAATAACTGAATATTAAAAGAAATTTTTACAAGATATTATAGTTGATGTTGTGAATGTTAGCATGCCAAATAATCCTACAAATATTTGAATTAAAAAAATTAATGTGTCTTATTTATTATCCAGACTAATATATTTTTTAATGTGGATGTTTTCATCCATGAAGGAGATAAGATTCTCGCTAAGTTATCTAGATAACTCAGTCTACTAGGATTACTAATTTCTGTTAATTATTTCCCTGTTCATTTAATCATTTAAAGGATCTTACTATTTAAGGGAGCTTGATAGGACAGTGAGCTAAGCCCTGAGCTCTTCACTGACATGTTGGCCATTGCAGTCCCCCAGCTGCTTCTCTGGAGAAAGACAAGCAGTCTTTATCTGTTAAGACTTACAGCCCCAAACCCTATAAAGTAGTTCTACTCTGAGTCAGAATCACCCTTGACAGCACTAGGTTAGTTTTTTTTTTCTGTTAGCAATATTTGGTAGGCAACAGGAAATATTTTCCAGATCACCATGGTAGCATCTTATGCTTGGAATAATAAACATATATTTAAATTTATCTGATGGCTAATGATTCATCATACACTGTGTAAGAAGACTATCACTTCAAAGAAAGCTAGTCTATTTACATTTCAAAGTGAGTATTAATATGTGAATATTGAATCAGAAAACTTTTGCTCATTTAATTTTGCATGTCTTGCTGTGTAAATATAATAGTGCCTATGTGATCACAGGATTACTGGGCACACAGCTTCAAGGATACTGTAAACAGGATGAACTTGCATATACATTTTCAGCCAGAAATTTCATTTATTAAAAGATCATTTTACTGGGGGCTCTTACAGTCCTTATAACAATCCGTACCTCAATTGTATCAAGCATATTTGTACATATGTTGCCATCATTATTTTCTAGACACATACTTTCTATTGAGCCCTTGGGATCAGCTCCTCCCCCTATCCCCCACTTTGGCCCCTTGATAAATGATATTTTATTATTATTTTCATATCTTCCATCCCTTATAACTTCCATCCCTTATAGCTTCTGTTTTTCATCCCCCAGGAGGGGGCGGGGTGTTGTGGTTATGTGTTGAGCATTGCCATCCGTTCCTCTTTCCTTCCCACCCCTTTCCTCACCCTCCACTTTCCTCCTACCCTTCTGGTATTGCTACTCTCATTACTGTTCCTGGATTCCGTGTATCTTGAGCACTCATCTCTTATCTGTGCACATGCTCTGGTCTAGTCAGCAGTGAAAGGCAGGACTGGGATCATGATAGTGGGGGGGGTGAAGGAGCCCCAAGGAACCAGAGGGATATTTTGTGTTTCATCCGTGCTTTACTGTGCCCTGGTTGACTCATCCCTTCCCTGTGCCCGTCTGTAAGGGAATGACCCATTGTGAGGCAGACAATTCAATATGCCATGGCTAGCAGTAAAGAAAGTAGTGTGTCAACTATCACAGCGAGAGCTAAACATGGATGCATCCTGGGATAGTATTAGAGCCTAAGTTTTAAGACAAGAGAGACATTTTCTTCAGGATCATTTTGAACCTCTGTTATATATGTGAATGCCATTCAATTAAAACCATGTGCTTGCACCCCAAATTAAAGGTCTATTGTGGCCATTGTGTATTTTGAGTGCTTTTCAACCAAGGTGACGTACTTGTCAGTCCTTAGAGGAAGCAACAACAGTCTCTTATGATCCATATGCTTGTTATTGGCCAGTTTTGGGACGTAGATCTCCAGGCGTGTTTTCCCTTAGTTTCTAAGTTGTGGTGAAACCTATCTACCATTGGTGACCCTGCTGACTCCTGAAATATTGATAGCTAGCTCCCAGCACCATTGCAAAATGCAACTCACCACTGTAAAATCACCTGACAAGGTGACTCCAAATTTCTTGTTCCTATTGTGCCTGTGAGTCCTGTATAATTCTTCCCTCCTTAAATGAGGGCAGAAAATAGCAGAATATCATTTCTGTGATTTGAATCAGATTTAAGCAGGGGTCAGATTATCCTCGTGGAGTCTGACATTAAAATGGAAGTAGGTGAAACTTTAGAAAGGAGATCTATTGGTCTAGAGCACGGGTCAGCATACTTTAGCTGTCGAACTATATAGGGTTCTTTGTGTACCTATACATGGCTTGGAAGTAAAATTGAGAGGGAAAAAAAGGTAAAGGATATTATTCAATTAATATTTATGACTTCATTTGTAAAAATATATTTATGGCTTGCCAATAACTTTTAAATTGTTGTGAGAGACAAGATTGGCTCTTCCATCTCAAAAGTTTACCTCCCCTGGTACAGAGAAGCACCATCAATTTTGAAAATGTCTTATGTGGACTACAAGGTAAGGACCCAAGAGTAACCTCAGGAAGTTGGGAGTAGTTCCTGGTTGGAGCTGGCAAGAAAATGAGTAGTTACTGGTTGGAGCTGCCACAAGAGATTTAATGCTGCCACCGTGTAGGTAAAATGAGCAACTCTTTTCCCTTGTACCCGTAGTGAGCCGAGCAAATCCACGCTCTGTCTAACTCACGACCACTGCTGTCCTGTGGGTCAGAAGCCAAACTAGTAATTGTTGTGCCCCTAGGGATCTCTTTTGTGCCACCAACTTTTAATGAATTATTAATTACTCAGGGATACTGAATAAATACCTTAGCCTTACTAGGCATCCAATTGGAAGTTCCAAACCTGGCCATCCACAGAAACCATGTGGGTGGGGATGTAAAGGAGTAAACAATTAAGCAACCTCCACACTACAACATACAGACACAAACAGACCAAAATATTAAAGGAGACACCTAGCTTAGAGAGAGGTAAAAAGATAGCGTATTCAGTTTTAGAAGGAGAAGAAAGAATTTCCACAAACAAAATACAACAGAAAACCCTACACCTAAACAGAGTCAAGGAAACCTTCAGAAAGTAAAGTATTCATAAATTACTAGGAAAATATTGTCTCCAGGAATAAATAAGGATGTAGTCAAAGAGATAAAGAGATGAAATAAAAGAAGAGAAAAAAAGTAAGATAAACTCTTGGGGTGAGGCAAGCAGTGGTGGAAGTGATGCTCATGGGGTTTTCTTCTTTGTGGAAGAAGGTTGAAAGGGGCTGGAATGGAAGAAGCAGAAGTGGTTGTGGTGAGAAAGGGTTAAAACAAATTAAGGACGAGCTGTCTGAGTCTCACTCACTGAAGGAAAAGCTTCAAAGCCTCAGTATGCTAGGTAACCTAACACTATTCTTTTGTTTAAAATGAATAAAGCACTTAAAAAAAATCAGGGTACATTGTCTAAATATCTGGTTGGAGTAGGAGGATGCTTGTGTGACAGGTCGTTACATATTCTGATACAAGTCAACCAAAGGTCATAGTATCACTAATAAAGGTGCATCAAACCCCATGTCATAACCTCTTCTCATAAACAGGCTCAGCTCACCACTGTTTCCTACCCTACAGCCAGTGTTAGGCTCCATTAAAACGTCCTTTTGCCTTTAAATTCTAAGAGATAAAGGGAGCTAATGAGATTCCCTTTGAATTATTTTGTGTTAGAGCAGATTTAAAATATGCAGCATAAAAGAGACTGAATGAGACCGAGATGAGTCTCAGCTCTCCAAGCATACTGCAGCAGATAATAGAGAAGAGATTAATGTATGCCCAAAAAAGGTGAGAGAACAATTCCAGAAGAAAAGTAAGTCTTCAGAAAAAAAGACATATTTCTGTGGTAGTTACATAATCTGGTGGCAATTTGAGGATTCAGAGTGAAGGGGTGGAGTCTAGCCTGTCTATCAGGTATTGATTGCCTTATTTGGAGGCACTAAGAAGATAAATAGTTCCCTGGAGGCAGACACATGCTCACTCCCTGAAAATCGCTCTACTGACAAGATGGATGGCCCTGTGCTGGTAGACCCTGTGCCCTGGTAACTGGAGGAGCCATATGGAGACCCCTGTCAGTGCTGAGAGCTTACAATGCCACTGGATCCACAAGACTTCCCACCCACTGGCCTGTGATCTTCCTGCATTTGGCGTCATTGAATGTGTTTCATGAGTCTAAAGAAGACTTTATAGATTGGTATCAGACATATGGGCTAATATTGGATTTATGGACTTCATCTGGACTGGGCTGGGATGCTTTCTCAATATTCAACTACTCTTGTATATAAAGCTCTTTCTTATGCACATATGATTGCCCATGCATTTGTTTCTCATCCCTACCTGGACTAGCACAATTTCCTAATTGCTTTAGTTTATAGATGAACTAAATCAGAGGATGAATTAAATAAACTAATGGTTCAAAGGTGAAATAAAAAAATCCAGAATAAAAAGGACACAAAAATAAAATGAGGTGAAGCACTTCAGTAATAAGAAAATAGAGGACAAAACCTTCACAGTTACAAGTGAAATATATTTTAAAATAGACAAACAAAAACACAGCATGGAAAATTACAATCTAGCCACAGAAAGAAGGAAAATTAAAGATAAAAAAATGGAAGCCAAGATGGGGGGCAGGGTAAACTCATACAAAGAGTTTCAGCAAAGTTTAAGCAAAGCTCAAAAAAGTTCGGCAAAAGTTCAAAAAGCTTCAGCAAAGATGGAATTAAAAGATAATGGAATTTTCTACAAACTTTCTGAAGTCCCTTGAATATTAAAAAGATATGAAAGACATAAATATTACTGTGTATAATGGTGCCAAACAAAAAGAAGATGTGATATGTTTAAAGAATAAAAATCTTATGGGAAAATATCAATATCAAATAGACAATATTCCTAAAATGAAGGGTAAACTAAGCAAATAAAAAGGAAAATTGATATAAAGCAATTGACATGAAGACGCCTTCTAGCCAATCATTGACACCAACTACCAAGAATAAAGTATTCCATGGAACTATTTGGGGCCCAGACTGTACAAAGACACATATCCATGATAAGCGATTGGACTTTGGGGTAAACAAAGTATGACCCAAAGTATAAGCCCCCCAAGATGAGTGGGGTAGAACTCTGGATGCCACAGAGGCTGTGCTGGGCCTGGGAAGACCCTCAACCAGGCCCTTTTGGACCTGCATGCCATGGGGTCCACTCACGCTGATCCCCACCTCTGTGACTTTCTGGAGAACTACTTCCTGGACCAGCAGGTGAAACAAGAAGATGGACGACCATCTGACCCACCTCCGCAGGCCAGCCAGTCCCCAGGCTGGCGGGCGAGGATCTCTTCCAGAGACTCACCCTCAAAGAAGACTAGGAACCTGCACCTGCGTCCCTGAGCCACTTGCCAGGGGCCCTCTGCCTTCCCCTGTGGCCTAAGCCCCCCAATCTGAACCTACTCTGCCAGGCTCAGAGCCAGGGCCCTGCAGACCCTCCCCCAAGCTGGGGACCAAATGGAAACAACAAAGCTTACTTTTGCAGCAAAAAAAAAAAAAAAAAAACACACCAAAAAACGACACAATGGTACGAAATCAGTGATACCACAGAGTCAAATCACTTAAAATATAGTGACAGCAAACAATGCTACAACCTCACAAAATAATGATAGAAAATAGTTGGTAAAATGAAAGCAAAGGGAGATGAAAAATAGGACATTAATTTTCTCATTGTTATAATTTCTCATTAATACAATCCTCAGTTGATAAGCTAAGGAGCAGAGGCTTGATGATACTTTCTAAAGTTAAAGGAAAAATGAAAAAACTAAATATATAACAAATATGAAATGGCAAAATGAAGAAAAGGAGCCATTATCAGGGTTAGATTTTTCTAATGGCAGGTAATAGCTAATAACTGCTATCATTACCTCTAGAAATAGAACATTAAATTTGATTTATAAATAAAATTATGAATGCAGGTCCCTCTAGATCTAAACATTACAATATTCTAAATTAATAGCACCACATGAAATATGAAGACAAACACATTCACCAAAAAGTAGAAAATGATTAACTAGGATATATAACATATATGACAGAATTAAAGTATATATGTTTTGTATCAGGAGCCTTGGTTGCAAGGTTAGCAGTTTGAGTAATCCAGTCTCTCTACAGAAAAACGCCCAAGCTTTCTGTTACAGTAAAGACATACTCACAGGAACTTACAGCAGAGGCTCTGCTCTGATCTCTAGAACCATTCTAAGTAGGAATAAACTTGATGGCAGTGACTTTCTTTTTTTTAGTTTTTATTTCAATTAATATAATAGCAATAGATTTACCTAAGAGAAGCCAAAACCTCATACCTATTTTCCCCCCAGAGTAAAGCTCATGACAAAGAGACGCATCTATAGCAAGGTGTTTCATAAAGTTCAAAGTGGAAGTATACAAGTAGAGTAGAAGAGTCGTAGAAAAATAGTAACACAAATTTTAAAATCCAGGTCCAAGATATAGTAAAGTGCAAGGGCAAAGCTTTAAAGTATTCAATGGGTCATTGATAAAAGAAAAACAAGACAGTTGCAATCTGGTCCACTCTAATTTATGCGGAACAGGAACGCGTGTGTTCAGAGCGGAAGTGCCGTGAGTGGCTGTGGCCTTCAGAGGTCCATCTCTAGGCCTTTCTTCTGGAGCAAAAATGAGACACAGCAGGTGCTGCAGCTAGAGGACACCATGAAGATTAAAAGATGATCACTGTTTGTATCAAATGTAGCTACACTGTATGTGACAGTAAAAAAAGACAAGGATACATTTATTTGTACACACTGTCTCTTAAGCGCCACTTTATAATAGATGAGTTGATAAAAGAATAAGTAATGTAACAGGGGATCTGAACAAATATATAATTCATGAAGTTGAATTTCCAGGCACCTATCTGATAATAGAGCATACATTTTCTATGATAAGAGAATATATTTCTAAATAAGGAAATCTTTCTCCTTTTTTAGCACCAGTAGAACATTTAAAAAAATTTAAACCATATCACATGAAATTCCAAAAAGAGAACATCATTGGAGATCATATTTTAAACCAAACCTAGAAATAAAGAACAATAAAAATAGCAATTATGGATACAACTGGGAAAAAAGTTACTCTATAAACACTTTTGGAAAAAGGATATTAAAATAAAACATTGAGAATAACTAGAATATAGCAGTGTTGTAAAATCTAGCCCCATGTGCTTAGGAAAATTTTTTGGCTTAATTACCATATAAAAAATTACAAACAAACAAATCAAGCATCCAGCTGAAGACATTTTAAAATAGATAGTAACAATCTCTGTGATGCAGAAAAGGTTGAAGACAAAAGAGAAATTTTTTATAAGATATTTAGAAACTATTCTGAGCAGCAAGAAGATTGAAACTGATTGAACCAATAATACTATGAACCACGGTTTCTATTTATTCATTGAGAAAGAAAGCATAAATAATTTAAAATTAAGTATAAATAATTTAAAATTAAAAGAATCATACAATAGCAGAATCATATACTGATTCTATAATAATGTAATATAGAACTAAAGGTTCTTGAATTTATATTGTAAATTTGTAGTAAATAAATGTGAAAATCTGCCAGAAATAGATGAAATTGACTTTAAAAAGAAGGGAAAATAAATTAAAATATAAGACTTATGAAATTTTCAAAAATTCTTAAAGAAATATTACTCCTGGTAACATTAGGCCCAAATTATTTTGCAGGCAAATTAAGTCATTTTTATATCATTTAAATATTTCAAAGAAAATAGTAAGTCATAAGAATTCTCTTTATCAGTGCAAATGTTATATGCAAATCTAACAAAAATAGTATACACAAACAAAACTACACACGGGGGCTTGGAAACCTATGGTTCTTGGCTGGCTACCTATTTTTATAAATAATATTTTACTGGCACATTCATTTGTATGTTGTCTATAGCTAGTCTTGTGCTACAATTCAATAGAACCGCAAAAGTGTATTATTTTATCAGCTATAGAAAAATTAAGCTGACAACTGTGAAATAGTCTTGCAAATTTAACAGTTCAGATTAAAAAAAAATTAATAATTTTACTGGAGTCTCTTACAGCTCTTATAACAATCCATTCATTGATTGTATCAAGCACATTTGTGCATATATTGCCATCATCATTTCCAAAACATTTCTTTCTACTTGAACCCTTAGTATCAGCCCCTTCTTTTCCCCCTCCCCCTCCCACCCTTCCACGCTAGTGAACCCTTGATAATTTATTGTTTATATTTTCATATTTTACACCTTCTGCTCTCTCCCTTCACCCATTTCTGTTGTTTGTTCCCCCTGGACTGGGTATGGGTGGGTATGCATGTGGGTGTTGTACATTGATCTCTGGAATCCATTCCCCCTTTCTTCCTTTTCCCCCTCCCTTCCCCCTACCCTCATGGTACCGCTATTTCAGTGGTTCTCAACCTTCCCTAATGCTGCAACCCTTTAATACTGTTCCTCATGTTGTGGTCACCCCCAATCAGAAAATTATTTTCGTTGCTACTTCCTAACTGTAACTTTGCTCCTATTATGAGTTGCAATGTAAATACTGATATGCAGGAAGTATTTTCATTGTTACAAATTGAACATAATTAAAGCGTAGTGATTAGTCACGAAACAATGTGACTAATTATTTATTTTGAGATATTTATTTCTAATGACAAATAAATGAAATTTTCTCTTGAAGCATGGTATTGCATGGGTAACAGTATTAATATATCAACAGTAAACTACATTGGTACATTTGTGACAGTATGCATAAAAAGCCTGCGTCAGTGCAAAAGTTGCAATAGCTTCTTTCTCACACGATCAGAAATCGGGGGGCAATTTTGCAAGAGCACAATGAAAATCCACAAG
The DNA here is from genome assembly GCF_050624435.1 of Tenrec ecaudatus. Classification (NCBI taxonomy): domain Eukaryota; kingdom Metazoa; phylum Chordata; class Mammalia; order Afrosoricida; family Tenrecidae; genus Tenrec; species Tenrec ecaudatus. The sequence goes on along the minus strand of NC_134533.1, from coordinate 180,206,137 downwards.
TCTCCTTCTGTATTTAGACTTGATAACCAACAAGCTGGAAAAAGTCTGTTTCACAAAGATATGTTGTTGGAAATGGATGCAGAAGGTGCAACCCGGTCTCAGACAGAACAGGATATGACTGCAAACACTTGATCCAGAATTTTGTAACGAGCATTGTAGAGAAATCAGTTCTTGCTGCATCGCTGTCAATAAGTTCAACGGACTCCTCTTGTGCTGTCTCAGGAACATCTTCAACTTTGACTGTGAATGGGCTTCTGACAAGTGCTAGTGGAGTGTCAGGTAGATTTGGAAAGTATGATGAAATTTTGTCTGCAAGCATGTGCAGATGTTCTTTCACAGAAATTATCATTGTAATCCTTTTGTCTGATTCAATGTCATGTTCCTCAAAGAAAGCAGATAAGGCAGGCAACATGTAAATTTTATTCTCATCCATTTTTGTTGTTGTTGTTTTCAAAGCTGAAGTTTCATTTGGAATGATTGGAACTTTTCAGACAAATCAACACATGTTGCATTTGGTCCTTAGAGTGATAAATTTAACTCATTCAAGATGGCAAAGATGTCAACCAAGTAATCTATTTTCTGCAGTTCACTTCTATCGCTGAATAGTGCTCCAAACTGTGGCCTTAATTTCTGATTTTAAAAACGTTTTTAGTTCATCACTAGCTCAAAAACAGGTTTTAAAACTTTTCTTCTTGACAACCATCTCACTTCAGTGTGAAATAGCAGAGCATTATTCAGTGCATCAAAATCTTTGCACAGTTGCGAACATAGTTGACTGTTTAAAGTGCTTGTCTTTATAAAATTGTCAGACTTGATGCCACTTTTTATTACTTCTTGTGACTCTTGTGGCAGTGTCTTTGCTGCTAATACTTGCTGATGAATCATACAGTGAGTTCTGACGACTTTGGTCATTTATTTAGTACCAAGCGTTGAAATTCAGATCAACATCCTCCCACAGCTGGAACACCATCAGTGAAAACACCACAGACCTTTTCCCAAGAGGTCTTAGGCTCTTTCAGAAATGAACCAACTGTGTCAAATACATCATGTGCAGTAGTTTTCATTTTAAGAGGTTTGCAAAAGAGAAACTCATCTTTAAAGTTGCCATCATTAATATACCTCATGTAAACCAGTAATTGTGAACAGTTTGAAACATCTATTGATTCATCAAGCTGGATACTAAATATAGGAAGTGGAGCAGATTTAATTTCCTGGATTACCTGATCAAGAATATCAGCAGACATGTTATCTGTTCTTCTGTGGACAGTGTCATTAGATATGGAAATTGCACTCAATTTGGTAACAAATTCGTCTATGATCATAACTTGAACAATGTCTTTGGCCACTGGCAACAGTAAATCCTCAGCAATGGTGTGAGGTTTCATAGCTCTAGCGATTCTGGGTGCCACCAAATATGAACCTTCAATAGCTGCTATGTTTTGTTTGTGGTACTTCCCACCAGTGTCAAGTCTAGCTTTCTTGAGTCCATCAGCTTTGCTTCTAAAATAGTTTGGTATTCTTTCAGGCAAAGCTTGGATGCTTGCTATCAAAATGGCATTTTAGTTTGTTTAACTTCATAAATTCGACTGCTAGAACTTCACAACAAATAACACATTGCATTTTCTCAATTCCTGCTGTAATTATTGAGGTAAAACTATACTGTAAAAAAATCCCCACTATATTTTCTTAATGTTTTTCTCTTCATGTTCCATTGTCATGGGATGGTTTGCTAATGATAATAATATATAACAATAGCTTTAATAATGCAAAAGATGATACATGGCATAGTTAAGTCAATATGGTTCATTAAAGTTTCCTATTATTTACCCTTCTCTGTGTTGTTGTTTTTTTACAGAACTGTTACTATCTATCACCAGGGGACAGTATTCACATAAACCACAGCTGAATATAAAAAGACCAATCACCAGCTAGATTAAGTTCCCATGGTACAGACTTTTTTTCCAGCTCTTATCTGTACCCTGAATTTGTAAGGTAGACTTTGGGTCATGAAAGTAGGGGAGGAAGCCTTAACGACTAGAAGAATGTATGTTTCCTTGTTGCTATTCTGCATTCTGGCTGGCTGTCTCTTCCTTGTGCCCCTTCTGTGAGGGGATGTCCAATTGTCTACTGATGGGCTTTGGTCTCCATTGCATTCTCCCCCCCTCATTTGCATTGAAATGGTTGTTTGTTTTAGGTTTTCTGATGCCTGATGGCTGGTCCTATCATACCTTGTGATCACATGGGTTGGTGTGCTTGTTCCATGTGTGCTTTGTGGCTTCAACTGTTCAGATCTTAATACATTCCAGCAACACGCTGCAGGACAAAACAGTGTGTGTGTTCCATCTTGCATTGTGATTAGATGTTGCCCATACTGTACTGGTTTTTAAATATTTTGACCATAACTCTTAAAAATTCTTTATTACTATATCAAAAGAGAATAACCATACTATTACTTCATTCATATCCAAGAGTCTTATGACAAAATTCCTCCTCTGGATCTGATAATATATTTATAATTCAAGACATGGTAAAATTTTATATGTAAGTGTATAGAGCAAAACCACAACAATCCCATTAGTGGTGACAATCACTAGAATCACCCACCCTAAAGTCAAGACCAAGAACAGTTACCTTTCAGTACATAAAAAATTAAGCATGCAATAACCATTGGAATAACCAGAAAATTCCACTCCTAAGATCTACCCAGGCCACAGAAACATTTGTGTCCACAAAAAGACTTGTACACGAATGTTTATAATAGTCTTATTCATCAAAGCCAATCTCTAGGATCCACACAAATCTGTATCAGCAGAGAATGGATAAATAAATTAATTGGCATGAACTACAGAATCAGGACCAGCAGATGGATCCTTGTAATAGAAACATCAAATTCTCATGAAAACCACACTTACTGGATCCACAGAACCCAGGTCTCTGGTATAGGAATAATTTTTAAACCTTGAACTGAAATTATGTCATAAAGTTTACACTAAAAAGAAGTTTAACTAAAAAATATTTGCTTTAAGTATCATAATCTTTTAAAGGATGATCTATGTCAGTTCACACAGACTGCTGGGAAGGTAGAGCACAGAGCATCTCCGTAGACGGTGGTGAGACACAGGAGAGCAGAGGTAGTGAGAAGCGTGGCACCATGGTAAGTGCTTCCGTAAGCTTTCTCTTTCAACTGCACACAAGACAACAATTCAACAGTATGTGTTTACAGTTACATATTTTCCCAATTAAAAGTTTACTTGAAAAAAATAACCACTGACATATCGAGGAGCATGGATGAGTCTCAAAGTTGTGTTAAACCAAAATGTGAAGTAGGTCATTCAAACTACTGTATGATTATATTTACAGGGAGTCTGAAACCAGTCTCAAACCATATCATAATATTAATCATGCCTCAATTCCAAAAATAAAATGTCGATAAATGAGAAAATGGATTAGCAACAACAAACACATCTATCTCTGCTGGAATAGTTCTCAGAATCCTGAAAAACCAGGAGACCTCAGAGGGGAGCGGGGGTGGATAAGTGCCCCACTGTTCTTGGTCAGTTCACCTGGTCTAGATAAACTAAATTGAAAGGAAAGAAGACACAAAGCATAAATCCGTGAATACTTCCGAACGTGTTTCTGTGAATGGTATTTTGAGATGCTAAAATTCCCACTCCATAGCTACAGAAAATATCCCTGCTGTTGAACAATTTTTTTATTTTCCTTGGATCCAAAACCAATGCTCACAGAGGTGGGGTAAGAAAGGGGGAACTGATCACAAAGATCTACCTATAACCCCCTCCCAGGGTGGGGGATGGACAACAGAAAAGTGGGTGAAGGGAGACATCGGTCATGTAAGAAATGAAAAAAATAATAATAATTGATAAATTATCAAGGATTCATGAGGGAAGTAGGGTGGGGAAGGGAAGTGGGAAAATGAGGAGCTGATACCAAAGGCTCAAGTAGAAAGCAAATGTTTTGAGAATGATGATGGCAACAAATGGACAAATGTGCTTGACACAATAGATGGATGGACTGTAATAAGAGTGTATGAGCCCCAATAAAATGATTTATTAAAAATTTTTAAAAAGAAAGCAAACAATATATTGCATTGGGATAATTGTGCTTCAGAATACACCTTTAGAATGTTGAAGAACAAGATCAATTTGAGGCCAAAGGTGCATCTGGCCCAAGTTATCACCTCAGATGTATGTGAAAATTCCAGTGAGAAGGGCCTATCGCAAATACACTCCTGAAATGAAAAGATTTGTTTTTACTTTTAGTACTGACTCTCCTGAACCAGTGAATCTAATAATCATGGTGACTTCTGGAAGCCTGCCCCTATTTTGTAAGAGGCTCGGGTCCCCACTGTGGATGACTGGCACCACATCTTAGGACAGAAGATGAGGTCTCAGTAGGTAAAGAGGGAGAAAGGTGGACATGCGTGAAGGCAGGTAGTTTAATGATAAAACCTTAGCCTCCTTCTGCTGTGCCGATAACAACAAACACACCCACTGCCATTGAGTTCATATTGACTCACAGTAACCAATGTAAAGCACACACCGTCGTCCCGTTTCTCCAAAGATTCTGCTATTGGTCATTGCAATTTTCTAGCAGATTGGTAAACAGTAATGATATCTAGTATTGATTGGCATTTTAAAGGAGTAAAATCTCTTGTCTCTTAAGTAAATTTTAAAGCTTCAATCAGAAAAACGAAGGAGTAAAATCTCTTATCTCTTAAGTAAATTTTCAAGCTTCAATGAGAAAAATGAAAAAGTAAACAATATTGTACCACCTGCTCCAAAGTCTCTCAAATTAGGATTTTGGAGAATAATCCATATGTCCCTCCACTGCTTCAGGACATCAAGGGTCAGTTAATGCAAACGTTTGCTGTGCTCTGCTTTTGTGCTTGCTAAAAGGAGACCGTTCCCTGTGTGTGTAGAATTTTAAGCTATTAAAAAAACAAAACAACCTAAGGCCTAAAGAAACAAGTAAACATTCCATAAATGATGATTTAACATCTGATATAAAAATGAAAGCTTATTTTTATTGATTTTTATAGGTGAAAGATTGTGCTACCTTTATGGATTTTTGAATTCCTCAACCTTCATAAATCTATGAGATAGTGTTTATTCTTCATTCTATTTTTAAAATTAAGAAAATATAAATCAGAGAAGCTAAGTGACTCACTTAATTTTGCAAAAAAAAAAAGATGTAGAAAATTCATGATTTAAAAGTATTTGGGCCCAATCCTAATTTCCCTTTGCAATCTCTTTCTCAGAATACCCCATTAAAGGTACACAGAGAACATATTAACATACATGAAGTGTTTACTTGGTGCTTCCAACTGTTTTCTGTAATTTTTGTTTGTTTGTTTTCTTTTTAAAATGCAGTCTCCACAATAGTGTTATAAGGAATAGCTGTAATTTCCAATTCGTAAGAAGGAAAAACAAAAATGTAAGACTTAAGAGTGGAGTAAAGTGATTTGTCCTCATGAGCTTTCCATGTGTTTTAAAGTGGGCCTCGTGTGAACCCAAATCCCGAGTTTGGGATCACTATGAGACGATGTTTTACATCAAGTTCAAAGGGGAGCTGTGAAATCTGAAGCCAAGTGTATTCTGCAAGGCCCCGGTGCTCATATGCACCCCACAAGACCCTGACCTTCTCACTGTCCCCGACAACACACTGTTCCTCTCCTGTCGCTGACGTTCATCTTCACGAAGATCTTTCCTTACACAGCTTTTCCAAAAATTCCATCCAAGTATTGTTGAAAGGGTTGAAGACAGAAGCAGGCCTTAAACTTTCATTTTAGCCCTTTTACGTGGTCCCGTAGAGTGTAACAGTCTCCACAGTGTGAAACTCGCAGGACATGTTCCCAGGAATACGGTCCCTGCCTTCGTTTCCCAGAGAAGGAGCCTTTGCGTGATCCGGCCCCTCCCACAATGAAGGCTTTGAGAAGCGCAAGGAAGGCCGCCTCACACTTGCTGCTTTCGATTCTCGCAGAGACTTGAACATAATTAGCCAGCCGCCCCAGCAGTGATGTTTTCTGTTCTGCCAGCGAAGCTCTTCAGAGGTAATAATTTGCCTCACTTCAGGCACATCGAACTCTTCAATTGAATAATGATGGGTTTGAAAAATACAGGTCTGGAACAGATCAGCAAGAATCCAATTCTTGAAACCTGTAATCCTATTTTACTGTTAAGAAAAGGAGGAGAAAAATAAAAGTACTATCAGAGCAATGAAACTATCGGCTGGGGCCCTAAGACCCTTCCTCTTAACTAAAAGCCCCGGGGCTGGAATCTAGGCCTCGGTTCCACACAGGGGTGTGTGAGTTCATAGCCCACTGCTCTGTTCCGCTCAGGGACAAATTGTATGTGCTGCCTTCCTCGTGCTACTAGTCGCTCCTTTGCCTTTCAGAAAACGCACGGAAAAAGCCACTGTTTTTCCTTCTTTGGTTTTTGTAATACTTATAAAAATAATTCACGTTCACTGTAAAACAAACCAACATAAACTTGGAAGCAGGGATAAGTATGTGGAGGTAAAAAATTGCCAGTAAGATTAGAAGCTGAGTCGTTTTTCTCCATAGGAATGAGGAGGTGGTAGTGACCAAGCTGTGGCAAAAAGGGGCTCTCTGGGATGCTCAATAAGTTCTGCACTTTGAGTTGCATGACTGTGACATAGGGACTACAGAGGTAAGATAACTACTAAGTGACACACTGTGTATTTTATAGATCAGGCATCACCCCCGAAAACTCAGGCATTACCTCCACACTAGGGAATATTTCCTTCACATAGGTGTATAATTCATACATGCATATGAATTCATTCACTACCATTGAGTTGATTCTGGCGCATTGTGGTCCTACTGGACAAGGTAGATGTGCCCCTTGGGGTTACCGAGGCTGAACATCTTTCACAGAGCAGAAAGTCTCGTCTTTCTTCCATAGAGCCACTGTTGGTTTAGAACCGCTGACCTTACTTACTGTTGGTAGCTCACTATAACCTGCTACACCACCAGGGCTCCAACTCATATACATATGAGGGGTTTCCCCCAAACATCCATTTTTTTCAAAGCTATGTATTTAATTTTTTTTATAAAACCACATTATACACTTCAAAGTACTCTTCATTATACTTAATACATGGGTCAAATCTGTGATTCCATTCTTGGAAATATTTTTCAAACTCATCTGACTGGATGGCTGACAGCACCTCCCTCCTTATTTTCTTCACCTCTTACGTGTCATCAAATTGCTGACCTTTCATGTCCCTCATCATGCAAGAAACAAAAAGCAGTCACACAAAGCAAAGTCAGGTGAGTAAGGTGTGTGGGGCAAGAGAGACACGCTGTTATTTTGTCCCAAACTGGCACACTAAGATGGCTGCATGAGCAGGTGCATTATTGTGGTGGCAAAACCAGTCCCCTGTCTGCCATCAATCAGGTCTTTTTGTCACACACTGTTACACAATCTTTTAAGAACCTCTAAATAGAAAGCTTGATTAACAGTCTGAACTGGTGGAATGAACTCCAAATGTACTCTCCCCCTCATATAAAAAAACAACCAAATGAGCCTTATCTAAATGCTCCATTTCACTGGATGAGCTTTTGATGTTTGCTTTTGGGCTCATGAGAATAGCAGCATGTCTCGTCACCAGGAATGACCTTGGGGGAAGTCTGCATTCCTTTCATAGCCTGGCATGTTTTCACGTGAAGCTCTTTTCCTGTCAGTCAGAACACAAATAAAGCAGCAACCCTTCTCATTTCCAAATCTTCCATTAAAATTCTCTGAACCGAGCCCCAAGGTACTCCAGATAACGTCCCCATCTCGTCAATAGTCTGTCGTTAGTCTTCTAACACAAGTGCACTCATTTTATCGACATTTTTGTCTGGTTGGGAAGTTGACGAATGTCCAGAATGAGGTTTGTCATTAATCGACATTTCATTCTTTTAAAAATCATTTTATTGGAGGCTTATACAACTCTTATCACAATCCAGCCAGCCAGCCACTGTGTCAAGCACATTTACACGTATGTTGCCATCATCATTTTCCAGATATTTTCATTCTACTTGTGGCTTTGGTATCGGCTTCTCATTTTCTTCCCCCACCCATGAACCCTAGAGAAGTGATATATATATTTCATGTATTACACTGATTGATGTCTCCCTTCACCCACATTTCTGTTGTCCAGTCCCCTGGGAGGGAGTTATTGGTAGATGATTGTGATTAGTCCCCATTATCTTCTCCCACCTTCCCCTTCCCCTCCTGGTGTAGCTACTCTCAATATTGGTGCTGAGGCATTTATCTGTCCTGGATTCCTTGGGTTTCCATCTTTTATCTGTACCCATGTACATGCTCCTGTCTAGCCAGATTTGTAAGGTAGAATTAGGGCCATGATAGTGGGGATAGGGAGGGGGAAGGAAGCATTTAAGAATTAGAGGAAAGTTGTATGTTACATCAGTGCTATACTGCACCCTGACTGGCTTGTCTCCTCCCAACAACCCTTCTGTAAGGGGATATCCAGTGGCCTACAGATGGGTTTTGGGTCTCCAGTCTGCACTGCTGTGATTTTTGTTCTGGGTCTTTGATGCTTAATACCTGATCCTATGTACGTACACCTCATGATCACACAGGCTGCTGTTCTTCTTCCATGTGGGCTTTGTTGCATCTCAGCTACATGACCACTTGTTTTTCATGAAGCCTTTAAAACCCCAGATGCTACATCTTTTGAAAGCCAAGAACCATCAGTTTTCTTAACCACATTTGCTTATGCACCCACTTTGTCTTCATTGATCGTGTCAGGAAGGTGAGCATCATGGAATGCCAAGTTAATAGAACATAGTGTTCTTGCATTGAGGGGGTACTTGAATGGAGGCCCAATGTCCATCTGCTACCTTAATACTAAACCTATAACTATATGTTCAAAAAATGCATTTCCCCATTGTCATATATACACTATATAATCAATTATAAGCCAACCCAAATATCAGCCGAGGTACCTAATTTTAGCACAAAAATTACATTAAAATGTGCTGAAAAACTCAGCTTATACTGAGTATATATGGTATATATGCCTGTATTTAGACCTCTATAAATGCCCTTTGTCTCCTAGTTCTTTCCTTCATTTCCTTTTACTTTCCTCTTGCCTCACTATAATGTTCAGCCTTCATTTGCGTTTCAGTAATTCCTCTTTATTACATTGCCCTTGATCAAGCCCCACCAGGCTTCCTACACCCTGTTCGCCATCAATTTTAGATCAGTTTTTGTTCCCTTGTCCCTGGGTTTGTTAATACCCACTTCCTTTCTCCTGCCTCCCCTCTCCCTTGTCCCCACTGGAACCATCAGCCCTGTTGTTTTCTCCTCCAGATTGTTTAACTTACCTATCTTATCTAGATTGACATTCAGAGATAATAATAAGCACAAAAAGAAGACAGAGCAAAACAAATCAACAAAAGAAAAGAAAACACCAATAACAAGAAAAAGAAAAGCCTATAAATAGTTCAGTTATGTTCATTGACCTTTGGGAGTGTTTTCTAGTTGCATCTGATGGGCTGCCATGCCTTGGTCCCAAAGTCAAATTTTGGTATTCCCTGGGGACTTCGTTGCTCTGCTTCCCTTGCTGTTCTGTTGCATGCCCTTAGTGTTTCCCTTGGGTGTGGTGAGCTCAGATCAGGCACAATTCCCACACTGTGTCTCCAGTGTTGTCCCCAAAAATGCTATGGGTCAGTGAGAGATTTCTTGTCTCAAAGTGGGGCCAGCCCTATGATCCTCTCTTTGCATTGGCTGTTCTGAGCAGGAATATCATCCTCAGGGCTTGGTGGTCCAGGATTGGCTTCACTTCCTCCCCTTTCATTTGTTCCTGTGTGCTCTGATCAGACATGTCCCTCTCCCTGAGCCAGTAGTTTTCAATCCTTTGGGGTTGAACGACCCTTTCACAGGGGTCACCTGGTTCATAACAGTAGCAAAATTACATTTATGAAGTAGCAACAAAAATAATTTTATTGTGTGGGGGTCACCACAACATAAAGGAATTATATTAAAGGGGTGCAGCATTAGGAAGTTTGAGAACCACCGTTTGAGCTGTAGCATCAGTACTATCCTCTGAAGTGAATTCTTCTTGAGTATAGGGGCGGGGGGTGTTGTACATGTTGTTAGGATTTGGGCCGGCCCCTCTGACCTCTATGTTGCGTTCATGTCTTGGAGCACCAGGTCGAAATCTGGTCCCTCCTCGTTCACTTGAGTTTTTCCCATAGCGCTGTCCTTTTAAGCCGTATTCCACATCACTACAGTCTCTGCATTTTTCCTGAACAGGAAACAACAATGCACAGCTGCACGCTGTTCTCTTAAAATCAGCCATCACAAAAACGAGGTTCAAGGGAAACTGCTTTTATGAAAAAATTCACTGTGACCAGAGAGAAACTTCCCAGGTGATGCCACTGGGTGCACTGACTTAGAGTGAGTTGTTTGATGCTCGCCAAGCAGGGAAAATGTGTATTGTGAAATCTCCATTCAGGGGAGCTTGTTTCAGTTCCTTTTTTGTGTGAGTTAACCCCTCTCATACACATGTGTAATTATTATCATTCCTTATGTGGGTATTATGTGAGTATGTCTACATATGCAAACGCGTGCATACATATGTCATATGTATATATGAAAGGATTTCCAAAGTTGATAGAAAAATTTCATTCTTTTAATTTCAGTTTTCTATGAACATGGAACCCTCCTCAAATACGTATAGGAGAACACATTTTATATGTGTGTTTGCATATATGCATGTGCATATACATATTATGCATGTACATATACATATTTATGTATACACACTCATAATATACTTTTCTGTTTGCGTATATTTGTGCATGCCTGTACATGTAATGACTCTTTGTGTGTGTGTGTGTGTGTGTGTGTTTGTGTGTGTGTGTGTAATCTTCAGTGGAGAGCTTAATTTTTTCCCTGTGGAATGGCTGGTAGGTTTGAACCACTAACCTTGAAGTTAGTAGTTCCACACTTACCTGACAGGGCCATAAAATACCAATTCCATCAGCATCAAATTGATTCCATTCATAGTAACCCTCTGTAGGGTTTTAAGGACTATAAATCTTTATTAGAGTAGACAGCCTCATCTTACTCCTACAGAGCAGCTGGTGGATTTGAACTGCAGCCCACGCACTAACCCACAGCACCACCATATGAATATACTAAGGGAATTCAAAAATGTTAAGGACAAATTATATTTCTATTTCATTTCTTCATGTACTTTTTGGGGCTTCCTCCCTCATATTTTTATGTGTATATACATACAATTTTGTGCAAATGTGTGTATATATGTATGCATATGCACATTTATTACACACAAACTCATAATATGCCTTCATAAACATTATTTGAGAGCCTCCTATTTTTGCTTTAATTTTCTCTCCTCAATAGCTTTCAGCGTAGACAAACCTTCATAAAGCTCTGTACAGAACAAAATCATGTCAGTTGTTACACACCAATAGATGCTGTTAATGCAATTTTGTTCTTTTCATAAACCAATAGTATATTTGCTATTGTTTTGTTTATATTTTAGGTATTCCACCTAGCATATAACTCTATTTTCCCAAATCATTTAAAGTTCACTGTGTTATTGTTGAGTGTTGACATTGCCAGGAAGAGGTAAATCATTATGGTGGAAACAGTTTAGAGAGGCATGCCAGACCCGGAGCCTGAGGGAGAGCCTTGCTTTCACAGGGTTTGAAATGGGTATTCCGACTAAGTTACACATAACCTCCCTGCTCAGGGGCTCAGGTGACAGCTGGATCACATGATCAATGAACTTTTCTTTCTAACCTGTCACTTTGTATCTACAGCTCTACATCAGTGTGTGCGTGTGTGTGTGTTTAAAGTGACTCATATCTTGTAGAAATATTTAAAGTTTTCAGAGAATGGGCTTTATTTTGGAAGTGGCTGTAATTTATCCATTAATATCCAATATTGGATACTTGAGTTGGCACCATTATCATCATGTCACCTCGAGGTCTTTGGACAAAGAAAGACTCAGCCTCAGCCACTCAGTCTACAGGGACTCTGGAATCCAAATGACAGCTCAGGTGATCTGCTCCTGAGCAAGGGCCAGGCTTTCCTACTCCTCCTGCACAAATCATCCCTAGGGTGATCATGTCTCCTGGGTGCCATGCTCTCCCAAGCATTCCCAAACTTCTGTGCAAAGTGGAAAGTAGCACCAATTGATCGAGGACATTTCATTTTATGTATCTACTAATTATAACAATTAAATATTTTATTGTAGATTGACTGAAGGTGTACAGAGCAAACTCCTTTTCATTCAACCACTCATACCCCCATTGTTTCATCTCATTGATGGTATGCTTCAACACTTTAGTAACCCGACGGCATTCTAAGAAGTACCATTACCTCCACCTGAAAGCTGGAAGAAACAAAACTTCACATATGATAATGTGTTTCTTTACCAAGTTCATACTTTTTACTTTACTGTGTACCCAATCTGTATAGTTTTAAAATTTCCCAGTAAGGCTGCATATGCAGTTCTAGCTACCCCCTGTAGCACTCCTGGAAGCACTGGTCAGCTAGACTACCAACAGCCATGAGTTTTACAGCTGTGCAATCCCACCTAGCTCTACCCGCCACCAAACAGCCAGCATCCTTCTCGAGGGATTTTTAAAAAATTCATTGCATTATTTGAAAGTGACCACCAAGAAAATAGTTTTTATTTTATATTTTATATCATAAGAGCACTTTGGGAGGGTGCTTGTTTTTTTTTTTTACTTATTTTGAATGTCTATTTTAAAACTATAACCACCTCTCTGAAACATCTATCTGCCTCATCTACAAATATTTGAGTCTTTAAAATTCCTTTTTTCTACATCCTATCCCCAGGACATATCACTGAAATCTTTTTTTGTAACTCTATTGCCTGAGTCAGGATGATAGAAAATAAGGTGAGATCATATGGGATTTATATATAAAAGAAATCAAATTTGGGAACTGGGTAATGTCCTCAGAAACAAATGTGTGATTCTGATTGCGTATAACGTTCTTCCTTTAATTCATAGGAGAGTCTCAAATATCAATTCTCCAACAATGCATATTAAACTTTAACATTGATTTAAGGCATTTTTTAAGTCTCACTTTCCTTATCTATAGAAATAAGTAATGACTGGATAATTTATAGGGTTCTTGAAAGATCCAAATGTGATGATGTTTTGAAAAGCACTTGGTTAAGCTGTATATCACTGCTCATGTTTGAGAATCAGTGCCACCATATGTATGTATGTAAATGTGTATTTAGCCAAAATTGTATAGGCTAGTGGACCAGAAAACATAATGACCTAGGATCAGAGATGCTGTATTGTATTCCCAGGTGTGCTCCTTATAAGTAGTTTGCTATGGACACAGATAAGTCCATCTTTATTGATCAGTTCTATTTCATTATCAATAAAATTGGATGAACAAAATTTGAGGTTCCTATGAAACCTAAAAACCCTTCCTAATGTTTCTGTAGGTACAAATATTGGTCTTTGTAGTTAAGTATAACTACGTACATTTTGTGCTTCCTCCTCTGAGGCCAAAGATGATGGAAAAGAGGCTTTTGTTCCCCTGAATGACAAGAAGCAATCCCACGGGGAGGGACTCCCATGTTGTATGACCTGAGCAATGTCATAACACTACATAAGATCTGGAAATCAACTCAATAGGAACAGATAGAATAAGAAATATCATGTTACTGATAACATCACATGATTGATTCAAGGAAGGAATTTAACCGAGACAGCATTTAGCATTAGTTACGACGTCTTCTTATGAATTTTAGTAGGCAGGCATGTGTGTATCCGCACATAAGTGTACCCAAGCAGGCATGCACACACACTGAAACACACACATGGGAAACCTCAAAATATTTATGATAAACTAAAGTTAATTATAATGGTTCATAACTCGAGCCCTTCAAGTCTGCCCAAACTCCCATTTTGAGACTGAAGAGTTATCTGAGAAGTACAGCAAGATGGTTACTTAACAATAAGGATGTCTAAAGTTTGTTTCTTCAGGAGGGATTTAAGAAAAATCATCGTAGTCAAGCAGAGACTCAATGAGAAATTGCAAGATTCTATAAAAGATGGATGGACATAGTGGTTGCAAATTGGGCTTAAACGTAGCAATGATTTTGTGAGTGGCTCAGGTCTAGGTAGTGTTCACTCTGTTCTACAGAGGGAACTGACTTATGTGAATCTAACAGTGGCTTATACCTACAGCACCTCTCGGGCTACATGTGTGTATTTTGAGTGCTGACTAACCCCCATGTATGGGGTAATTACTATCTTGGACAATGCATGTCTAGACATCTGCTCTTCAGATTGTGGCCCCTGGACCTGTTGCATCTGTATCACCTTCTTAGAAACTAAGGTGTCCAGAATCCTCCTTATTTGTATTGAATCAGAATCGTTTTATGTAGATGGCCAAGGATTGGTTTGACTCGAGACCATGATCTGCTGTTACAGATGCTCATTCGCTGCTTAATCTCACATGTGTATTAGATGCCAAATACATGGCAATTCTCTACTAATTAACATTGATAGCAGTGTTACATTGTAAAAATTGCATTGATTTTTAGATAAAGGTTGATTAGTAGATCTAGTCTTATAATTGTGCACAATTACTTAACTTCTTTGAGCCTTAATACCTTTATTTGTAAGAGTATGTTAATTTGCCTATTATGTATCATTCCCCCTTCTATTAATTATAGACCTTGAATTATTAGGGAAGGACATTTCCTTCAGAAATAAAACTGTGTTTCTGATTCTTCCTGTGACCAACTTCCCACCAATGAGCTATTAGGCTGAGTCTGTTTCCGACTTCTGGAAGGCTCCTTTAAGTTTCTGACTCAATTGAGAATTACATCCCATTTCGGGATGTAACTTATTCTTTCAGCCTGGGATATGAACATGATGACTAGAGTTTCAGCAGCCATACATGACATTGAGGCCATCTGAAGACTTCCATGCACACATCAAGGTGCCAAAGCAGAAAATGTAGGTCAGGTCTCCCCGGGCCCAGGCTAAAGTGGAATCTCCATGCCAACTGTACTGCCCCATTCCTATTTCCGCTCTTTGTAGGATGACTAAAGTGAACCCGATCAAAGCACATGCATTTTAGATAATCTCACATGCGTATGAAAATGGAACATTGAGTAAGGAGGACCAAAGAAGAATTGATGTACTTTAATTATTGTGCTGATGAAGAATCTTGAAAGTTCAATAGAAAATACTGCCAGAAGAACAATGAAGTGTGGCCGTGGAAACACAACCAGATGGTCCTTAGAAGTAAAGATGGTGAGAGTTTTTGTCCCGTGTTCAGAGCATGGTTTTAGGAAAGACGCGTCCCTGCAGGAGGAGGAGCTCTTACTTGGTAAAGTGGAAGCACAACAAAGCAGAGAATGGCCTTTAACACAATAGATTGAGAGATTGACAGCAGCAGTCAGCTCAAACGCAAGAGCACTGTGAGGACGGTGTAGCCGTGATCAGTGTTTCATCGTGTTGTGCAGTCTCTGAGTTAGAAGCAACTTGATGGCACCTAACAAAAACAACATTCTTTCTTCTCTTTCTTTTTCTGGATCAAGCCTTTAACTTCTTATCTTTTCCTTTTTTCCCCCTTTACATTATGTATCTCTTCCCTTGTTTTTAATTTCCTTTACCTTTTAAACTCTTTTTAGTTTTACATTTTTATTCAGGCTATTGTTTGCCTGCTTTCCCCTGAAGTGCTGCTCATTTGGTGAAGGCTGCTATCTGCTTACGCATCAGGTGATCATCTATGGACAGCAGCCTACAGCAGGCAAACCCACCTGCAACTCTGCTAAATAAACAAGGAACAGAGAACGGTAGACACTGGCACATTCATTATTGTCATTATTATTATTCCAACTTCTGATTGCTCTTCTAGCAGAATGCAGGTAGTATGAAATAAGTGGTGAGTACCTAAGAGTACGCTAACATACAATCATCTGCTAGCTAAAAGTACGACACCACGATGCCTCAGAGAAAGCAGATAACTTCAGTTCACACAAAGAAACAAGACAGAGCTACACAAACGAATAACCAATTACAGACAAGATTTTTCTCAGGAAGAAAAAGCATTGCGGCTAGCTAATAAATAATTCAAAATAATGATATTTAGATCCCTTCAACAAATTGAGGTCAATAAGAAAGATCAAGAATAAGAAAAATGCAGGGGGGGAAAAACTTTACAAGAATTCAGAAAACAAACCAACCAAATAAATGAAAAAAATTAGAACTTATACAAAAACAGTACATATAAATCCAGATTAATACTAAGATTTTGGATATAGTGCATTGCAAGAGAAGAGAGTAAAATTGAGTCCGTAAAAGGCTGAGTTAGTGAACCTGAAGACAACTTGTCAATACTATTTTGCTAGAAGAACAATCAGAAGGGGGAACAAGGAATAAATCCTAAGAAAACCTAACAGTTATGTGGGACCCTTGTAAGAGAAATAACATCCATGTGACCAGGAAGATATGTAAATAAATAATTATACAGAGAAAATTGTCAGAGTTGGTGAAAGAAAACTTCCCTAGCACCATGAATGCAGAGAAGATATGTATTCAAGAAGCTGAAAACACACCGCCAGACAAATAGGATAGACACTCCCATCACCAGAAAAATTCATACTCAAACTTCTAAGAACCAAAGACAAAAAAGAATCCTAAGAGTACCTCAGGAAAAAAAATAAGAAATTACCTACAAAGGAGAGGGAATAACACTAAGCTCTGATTTCTCAGCAGAAATCAAACAGACAAGAAGACAATGGATGACAAATACAACTCAGAAAGAAAAACATTGCCAACCAAAAATCACATCCCCAGAAAAATTGCTCCTCAAAAAAGATGGTTATGGTTAAATTAGGATATTTGCAGGTAAATATAAATAAAAGAAATTTATGAAAATTAGAACAATCATATATGTTAAGAGTAGAGACCCTGGATAAGTAAAACACAAAGAAGAAAAACAAAAGAGGATTCCTCATACTGTCTGATCTCAAGCTGTATGCACAGCCACATCTGTCCAAGCAGCTGGTACAACAACCACATAGACCAATGGAACAGAATTGAAAACCCATTAGTAAATCTACCTACCCATCGATAGCTGTTCTTTAACAAATGGTCTAAATACATTAACTTGGTAAATAAAATAGTGTCTTAACAAATCATGCTGTCCAATTTTAGGAAAATTAAAGTAGGATCCACATCTCACAATCCATACAAAAACAAAATCAAGATGTATCTAGGACCTAAATATAAAACCTAAAACAATACAGCTCATCAAAGTAAAAAAAAAAAAAAGGACAAATTAAGGACTTTAGCTTATGGCATAAATGGACTATCAAATGGAACTAAAATGTACAAACCTTGGGAGATAAACTAATCAATTATGCCCTTCTAACAATTAAACATTATGTGCATATAATTTATCCAAAATATTAAAAAGAGTATTTACATATTGGGAGAAGGAGGGATTAATCCCTAAAATGTTTAGAGAACATCAACATTTACCAACAAAATAAAAACAATTCAATTTAGAAATGGGCATAGATATGAACTGACTTCAAAAGGGAGACATTTGGGTATATAATAAACAGATGATGAAATGCTTGTGCTCTTTAACAATTATGAAGATGCAAATAAAACAATAAGATTTTGCCTCACTCCAGCATTAATAGCAAAGTTCTAAAAGTAACAAGCAAACATACAACAGATGCTAATGAAGGTATGAAGTTATTGGAACTTGCTTTCACTACCAATCAGACTGTAAAGTGGCACAACCACTATAGGAAACCAGATGTTTTTGTTATTCTGTGCCATTACGTCGATTCTGACCCATAGCCACCTTATGCACAACAGAACGGACCATCCTGCTCCCACACCTTCCTCACCAATGCTTCTGTGCCTGAGCCCATTGTTCCAGTTATTGTGTCAATCCATCTCCTTGACGACCTTCTCTGCTGCTACCCCACTACTTACCAAGCATGGTAGTCCTTCCCCAGGGACTGTTCTCTCCTGACAACATGTCCGAAGTATGTAAGATAAAGCCTCACCATCCTGGCTGTACTTCTTCCAAGACAGATCTTCCTTAAAAGGTTGAAAATAGAATGTACATAATGTATCGATCCCAATATCAAGTATATATCCAAGAGAAATAAGAGCATTGACATGTATATGCAGACTAATTATGGATAGATATGACATGAATACATATATTGGAATACCATTTATAATAGCAAAAATGTGAACACAATATAAGTGCCCATCAATAGAATGGATAAACAATCTGGTAATACGAACAATGGAATGCTATGCTGGGTTAAAGAATAGCAGTCAATCTGCAAAATACCTCATAATACAGATGAGTCTGAAAGATATTATACTCGGTGAAATAGTATGAAAGCGATTTTACTGAATGGAATAAGTCAAGGGCAGATATTGTATGAAAACTTTATTGTATAAAACTAAAAAGTGAGTTACAGAAAGGAACATTATTTGGTGATTATCAAGGATGGACGAGTGGGGTGGAGGAGAGGGTAAATGACTCAGAGTGTAGATATGTTTTAACTTTGTTGAAGGAAAAGGCAATATTAATAAAGGGAAATGGCAACAAAACATGACCATGGAACAGGAAAATAGTGGGAGATGCGCATGCCTACAAAAGTAAATACTATTATATGCACAATTCTGTGATAATAGTAACTATATTCAATATTAATGAGTAGGTACATTGGTAGACATGTAAACTGAGTATATGTGGGAAGGAAAATGGGCGTGTACTGAGCAGTATATATTTATATGATTGGCAGAAGATATTTCTACATATGCATTCATATGTGCCGCAACTGTACTATAGGATATAGTCAAGTCTGTAGGGGGCAGGTTCTAAGACACCATCTCAGGCATACCAAAACACCTTGAGGGAAACTCTGGGCTTGGTTCCTTAGGATCACAGCATCTGGAGAGGTCTAGGTCAATTAGCATAGCTTAGTCCCTAAAGAAAGCATTCTACATACTGTTGTCGTGAGTAGAGACTGGAGTTTTCAACACTTGTGAGGAGTCCTCTAATTTTTGTCACCACTGATCTCTCCCCATCCAGTGAAAAGAAGGGTGATGAAAACCAAAGACAGGAGCCAATCTGAAGGGTTATGAGCCATGCAAACTCCAGAGTCCACTATTCAGACCATGAAGCCTACCTAACATGAATGTCCTCGCTTATTAGGATCACAATGGAAAAGGGGTAACAAAACACAAAACCATAAAATAGACTAGACATATTGGTCTGTTAGAGATTGGTGTAATGCCTGAGACTATAGTCCTTAGGGGAGGAACCCCGGTGGTGCGGTGATTATGTTTTGGGGTGCCATCCGCATGGCCATCAGTTGGAGACCGCCAGCAGTTTTGCTTGAGAAAGACGAGGCTTTCTACTCCCTTAAAGGGTTACTATCTTGGAAGCCCACAGGGGGTTGCTGTCAGTCAGCATTGACTCAATGGCAGTGAGTCTGGTAACTCACCCTGTTGAATAACGGTCAGGCACCAGGAGATAAGCTTATACAATGAAAACCATCAGGGAGAAACATACTCCTCAGCACACCAACTATGAATAAAAACCCAAACAACTCACTGCTGAGGAGTTGATCCTGACTCACAGAGACCCTATAGGGCAAGGAAGAACAGCCCCTGGTGAATTTCTGAGACGTTAACTCTTTATGGATGGAGAAAGCCCCGTCTGGTGCTTTTGAACTTAGCACCCCAACACAAAATCACTGCATCCCCAGGGACTTCTACAACCAACTATAGGCGCCCCCAAAACTAAGGGTAGTATTTTCCCAAAGACAAAGCTCAGAAATCAGCAAAGAGGCCGGAAAGAAAGGTATATAGCAACAGAGACCCCAGGGAGGAAGTGGGGGGAATGCTGCTGCTTTGTACACAATGTGTATGCATTGTTGAATTGGAAACTCATTGAGTAGGTAAATGTTCACTCAGCTGCCCTCGCCAGTTCCCTGCTTCAGCTGGCAAGGCTCACTTCCTATGAGACATCCCTGGGTGCTGGAGCAGCCATGTGGAGGCCCCTGCCAGTGCGAAGTGCTTACATGTTCACTGATTCAGCTTTCCTCCTGCAGTCGGCATCACTGACTGCATGTGTTTTGTGATACGGAGGAGGACTTGGTGGATTGGTGTCAGACATATGGACTAATGTTGTACTTGTGGGCTTGGACAGCACTGGGTTGGGATGCTTTCTTAATGTACACTTATCCTGTATATAAAACTCTCTCTTATATACATATGGTTTCTGTGGATTTGTTTCTGTAGTCTACCCAGAAGAACACAGGTACATATAATAAAATAAAACATTGCCCGGTCCTGCGCCATCTTTATGTGCATTGGAATGTGAGTGTTTTGTTGTAGGTATTCTGTCATTCTATGTCCTTTTTTATAGGGTTTCTCTCAGTTTTGCTGGGTCACTTCTTTGCCACAATTGATGTCCTTTTTTTGGCAATTGACCTTCCTCATGATATGTCCAAAATAAAGGGGTTGAAGAGCCACATTCTCAAGTCGAAGGAACAATGTCATTATATAAGTTTCTCCTTCACTTTTGGATTGTAAAACTATATGCAACTTTGCTTTTATGGAATAAAAAAGACTACTTGTTTCTGCTAACTAAAAGGAATCGAAGAGGATGTTTACTTTTATGGGAAGAGTAGGAAAGCGAAACTATTGTTCAGAGTTTGTTTTCCAGTAAACTCTTAATGAGGAAGCAAGCACCTAAGCATGCTCCTTCCCGGCGACTCCACTCAGCATCTCAGTGTCAGCTGCCAGAGCTTTGAGTTGTGGATACGGTGCCCGTGGACACTATGTGTTGGGCTTGCTTTGGGTTTTCTGTGTGAGGTGGCATGGTTGGTTAGGTTATTTGCGGGGTCTGGGAATGCTGGGGAATCTTCCTAAATAAATTGATGCTAATTGCTGCTTTACTTTTTGCCATTTCGTCTTTGGAAAGCTTTCCTGGGCACACACTCCTGTTGGATAGCCAGGGCAACCTAGTTAAGACTGATTTGACAAGATGTGTTAACTTCTCATGCTGGACATAGCTTACATCACCTACATTTCTAGACTAATATATCCTGAATCATTGACACCTTTGCTTGTACAGAACTTCGTGTTGCTCTAAGTTTCCAAAGCATTTTATATACAAAACACTATTCTCTTCCAAGTCCCATATTTTATCTAATCTACTTCTGCAAACATACAAGCTCTAAGTGAATTTGCCAGAACTCAATTTGCTGAGTAGGCAATTTTCATAAAGACAATTACTTGAGAGGCTAATTCACCAAATGACTGATTCATCAAATTTACTTATACCTTTCAACTACTTAATTGTGGTTCAGGGATTTTGATTTTGTCCTCACTACAGCTTTTTAAGTTACATTCATTTTGTTTCTGTCACAATTCCCAGTGCTCCACCTAGTGCCTACCAGGCAAAGCAAGGGGGAGGCGCTGGAGAGGTAAAACAGGGACAGCACTATTGAAGAGGGGGCATTGGAGCAAAGGAGAGAGAGCCTGTGGATCATAGAAAGATATAATTGTAAGGCTATAATCTCAATTATGGAGTATCTGATGAATGTATTTGTCAAAAATATAATCCTAATCATGCTAGTGGACAATTATAATTGTTTTTCATAGTCAAGAAACTATTCAGGAATGTATTCTTCATGAATACTTATTTTTAAAATAGACTCATTGACTCTAAGGAGAATGCATATTAATATCATCCCATTCATAGTAATATATATGGGCATTTTAATTCGATTATTACCCATTTGAAACACCATCTTGGTGTTCCAAATCTCTGTGCCTCTCATTCTTTCAATCTCTGGCTGAAGAAGATGAAAACCAGGGGTTGAAGCACGCTGCTATGAAGGCAAACATTTAAAAAAAAGATGCCACAAAACAAAAGTTTTTTTAAAAAAAGATAATTGCACACTAAACACATTTACCAATGGAAAAATTTCATCAAGTGAATTGGCTTCGATGAGTTGGCTGCTTCTGGATGTGTCAAGATAACATTATAGTAGATGAGTTAAGGAAACACAAAAAGCTGAAGACAGGGTTGTATATTCTGGCTTTACTTTTATTACATTGTTTAATGCAAGTGATTATCAGGTGCGCTTTTCTTTCTAGTTCTCTGACTATTGTATAAAATGTGAAGCACTGTGAACAATACTTGAAAGGGTTCACTCTCTATCACCATTGGGACCTGTGCCCTCCACACTTACCCATCACTAATCAACCATGTTAATCTTTCCTGCTGAAGTGGATGTGATTTGAGAACCTTCTTAGTACAGGTCCCCATGTAGCCATTGCATTCTTTGGAATGTAACAGAAAATCTATTTGTCAGTTGAGTCTCCCAACGGTATGAGCACGTAAATGCCAATGGAGGGGATCTTCCTCAAAAGTTGCATCAGAAAAGAGAGCTACATTCACTTTAACGAGAAATTCTAATTCAAAGACAACTAAGACATAACTAGACACAGACAAAACGACTTAAATAATGGAGACTGTGTCATAGAAGATCTGGATGAAAACCCCGGCAATGTTCACCTTAGTGCAAGGATGCCCCTTGTGTAGGTCTCCATGTGTGTGATCCTGAATGGACCTCTGGTAGAGACCAGAGGAGTATGATGGTCATCACCGGACCTCATGTAACATTTACACGCTAGATTGCATTGCCTCTATTCTGCTTCTGTGTCGACCCAAGAGTCAAACTATCGTTTGAATTATATGTTTAAAATCACAAGAAGCAGATCCACGGAGTAATTATATTTTTCCTTTAGATGCTGATTAATAATAATCATTCTCAATAATCATCATCTCCACTTTTGCTTCAGCTTGTGTGTTGTGTTGTGTAGATGTGTAGACATTGGGGTCATTTGATCGTTATATTCTCATAATGAAGTAGGTGTTTAGATCCTCATCTATAAAGGGCATATTGAATCTCAAGTATATAATATGTAAGGAACATACTCAGCTAAAATAAAGCCTTTGGTCAATCTGTTGGTCTCCAAAGCCTGCAGATTTCAGCCCTTGCAGACAGAAGGCTTATCCAGCCACTCGTGGGAGTTGACAGGATCAGAAAAGGTGAGCCATATTCTGAATCGTGGAAAATCCATCCCTTGTCAAGCAGTTTGAGGCACAATGGCAGAATTTACTTCAGTAAATTCACATCTCTCCCTGATTTTCTTTGGAATATTCTAGCATTTGAAAGGCAAACTGATTTATAATAAGAAGAATTTTAAAACGGTAACTAGTTATGTTATTGAGTTTATTCTAATTTATGTATTTCAGAGTAGAACTGCTCCATCAAATGTCCAAGACTTTGACCTTTAGGATGCAGACTGCAAGGCCTATCGCCCAAGGGGCCTCTGGGTGAGAGTGAACCAACTGTTTGGTGAGTAGTCAGAAGACATTTTCACCAATGCAGCTGCTTACGAATGCCATACATGTGCTTATTACTTGCCTCAAGTGCGAATACCTAGATAATTGCATATGACCCAAACCATCTAGCATCGTTTCTGTTCATGAAATACCTACTAACTTCTTGCACAGCGAGGGTACGCTTGCATAACATATAAGGTATGCTAACAAAACGCCTGGAAACAGTGTTTGGTCAGGACCAACTTTTGGTTGAGAACAAGAGTTTAAGTCCCTCCACGTTCATTCCCTCATGCTCCAAGAGTTGGAGGAACAGCAGATAACTGGTAGGCACGAGAATGTAGTCAATAATCAAAATCAGAAACCCTAGAACAGGCAGAATGAAACATCAGGATTAAAAACAATCATTGCAACTGAGGTCGTTCCAGCTTACAGGGACCATGTGGGGTAGGATACGTGATTCTTAAGGCTGTTGTCGACGGCTACATTTTTGTCCAGGGGGTCCCGGGTGGGGTCCCACCATAGATCTTTGGGTTATTCGACAGGTGCATAATCTTTGCACCACCAGGGTGCCCATCAAGCTAAAAGCCCAAAAGGGTGAAATTACACAAAACAAACAAACCAGGGTGCCTATCCAGCTAAATACAAAACAAAGCAAAATAATAAAAATTAGGGTCAAAGCAGTGACAGCTCTAGGAATAACACACTGTAAAAGTGTAAATTTTTTCAATCACACAAGCCTCTTTTTTACCCCTTGATAATATACACCTTAACATCTCACAGTCTGCAAGACGTTGCGCCGATACCTGAGCTTCTCTAGTGAGAACCCCTTAGGAGGCAGTGAGAACAGCTTAGGGTCACCCTTGTTTTAGTAAAGTGGGAATAGAAGGTTTTGCCACTGGCACCTTGATAGTCACTTAGAATGATTCTCAGAATATTGAGCTTATGAGGACGTCCTGTTCTTTGGTAAAATAGGACTTTCCTGACACAAATGTTCCTGACCTTGGGAAAGTATGAACAAAAGGATGTGTTTTTTGTTTTGTTTGTTTTCATCTGTGGAACAGGCACAATGAATGATGCTAGGAAATTGTGGGAACACAATTTGGCTGTGGGAGTGCTTCCAGGATTTTTAAAGGCTCAAGTTGGCATTGGAGGATAATATGAGGATTTGTCTTAACACCACTTAAGTCTTAACAAAGGAAGAATGACAATTAATGTAGGCAAAAGGATTTTCTTTCAGAACACAGGAAACTGAGTCAGAGAAAAGCCCAGCTCTCAGATCCAGATTTCAATTTGGGTCTGAATGAGGTCATTAGGACGTGAAGGCATGTGAATGCAAACACTCATTCCAAGAAGAAGTTGTGATAGAATGGGAAAATGCAGCCCTGTGTGATTTGAACTATTACTCCACAAGTTTTTAAAGACTTACAAAGTACCAAGCAAAATAAACAGCAAAGCAAACAAAAAATATGAATGTGTTTCTAACTAAATGTTGCTAGGTATGATCGAATTAATTCTGATTCATAGAGACCTTGTGTATAACAGAAAGAAATATTCAATCTGGCTCCATTCCCATAATTGTTTCTATGTATGAGCCCATTATGTCAGCCAGTGCATCAATTCATCCTATTTCACTACTTTTTACTTTATAAGCATAATGTTCTTCTTCTGGGAAAATTCAAAAGTATATGAGATGAAGTCTTGTGTATTAGTCTGGGTACTCTAAAGAAACAAATCTATAGAAACTCATGTATAAGAGAGAGTTTTATATAAAGGTTAAGTGTGCATCAAGAAAACATCCCAACCCAGTCCTGCCCAAGCCCACAAGTCCAACACTAACCCATTAACCCATATGTTCGACACCAATCCACAAGGTTCTCCTTCATCTCACAAAACACATGTAATGATGCCGGCTGCAGGAGGAAAGCTGAGTCAATGGATGTATAAGCATCTCAGTGCTGGGAGGGATCGCCACAGGGCTGCTCCAGTACCCAGTGTTGTATCAAGGGAGGCCCATGTGGCTTCTACTCAGGGATGTCTTGCAGCAAGTGAGCTTGCCAGCTGAAGCATGGAACTGGCTAAGGAAGCTACACCCTGGTCCGAACATCAGAGAGGAAAGAGACCCGAGAAATCAAAAGGCAAGTCTCACCCAGCCATTTATTTCTCTGCCCTTCAATTAATCCCACAGGTGTTTATCAACCAGGTAGATACAATAAGCTAACTACCTCATCTTGTCATTCTTGCCTCTAAAGATTCATCCCTAGACAGATTTGATGGTTCATCCACCAGCCCATGTATATTCAGTATTCTTCAGCAAAGTTATAATTCAGAAGCATCTATTGTTTGCTATCTTTCTCATTTATTGTCTGCAGCATGCATAAGAAGTGTTTGATAATATCATGGCTTGGACCAAGTGCACTTTAGTTTGCGTTGTGATAGCTTTGTGTCTTACCACTTTAACAAGGTCTCCTGAAGCAGATTTGCCCATGGACATACTGCTAAACACCTAGCAATATCAAAAACCTCTCACGATATTTGGGGGGGAGGCAGAAAATAAAGAACTAATGTCTGAAGTCAGGTAGAAAATCTGAAGCCTAATTTATCAGATTCATAAGAGCATCAAGACGTAAGTCTCTGGAATCTGTGCAATGGGAGCACCTGATTGAAGACTCAAGTGCACTCATTCAAATGGGAAGTGCCAAGGTAAATGTTAATGGCATATGATAACATAACTCACAACCATTTCCTGATGAAAAATCCATATATTAACATGATATACTTGTATTAATGAAAAATGACATTTACTTTATTTTTCTGTTAAATTTCTCAATATACACTCTTTCTGTTTTAAACGAATGATCTTAATTATGAAAAATGATCCCTTAATAGATATTAATGAGGTATAATATATTAATAGATATTAATAATTGTTGGAGGTACATAAGAACTATCATAATAAGATTACAATCACTATGCACCAATTCTGTCACACATACTTTTTTGTAGCAGAGCTTATAATCTAGAGAGTCAAAATGAGATGTGTTAACTCTCATTGTGTGTTCTCAGTAGCACACTACATGACATATTCTCACTCAAGACAGGTCAAACAATCTCTTACTGGTTAAAGATTCAGTAACCACAAAGAAGCTTCTACATCTGAGGCTATGCAGAGGCCATCTCAAACCCTAAATCTATGGCTCCATTCTGAAGCATATGATTTAGTTTCATTAGATGTTGACCTACTATTCATTTAAGGACGTCTTCAGTTAAGGAAGGTAATGCAAATGGTTAAAAAGCTATGCTGCTAAACAAAAGGTCAGGGGTTAGAATCAACCGGCACATGGCTTGAAATGAAGGCTTGAGGCCTCCTTCTGAGTGGTCATAGCCTTTGAAATCTGTGAATCACAGTTCTACTCGGACACTGTGTTAGTCTGCCTTGCCTAGAGAAACAAATCCAGGGACACTCATATTTGTATAGGAAAGAGCTTCATACCCAAGAGCAATTGAATATTGAGAAAACATCCCAACCCAGTCCAGATCAAGTCCATAAGTCTGACATTGGCCCTTTATGTCTGATGCCAATCTATAAATTCCTCTTTAGACTTACAAAATGAAACATTTTCAATGATGTCGAATGCAGGAAGATCTCAGGCCAGTGGGTGGATAGTCTTGTGGAACCAGTGATGGTAGAAGCATTTAAGTGCTGGAATGGGTCTCCATGTGGCTCCTCCAGGTCCAGGGCTCTCTCTGCCATCTGCACAGCTCCATGTGTCTTGTCAGTAGAGAGTCTCTCAGGGAGTGAGCCTAGAGAGAGAGTATCTCCCACTTCCAAGGAGGAAATACAGGAGTTCCCAGACTCCTCAGGAGAAGGCCATGCTCATACAGAGGCCTCATTGGCTATATCCTGATTGACAGGCAATACACCACTCCTATGCTCATAATCCTCAAATTGACACCAGATTATGAAACTACCACAGACACAAATGGTGTCGTGGGTAGGAATTGAGCTGACAACAACCAGTAAGCTCACAATTCATTTAAGTAACACCTATAAATGCACCACATGTCGGTGTAGAATAAATGCATGTATAAAATGCATACATTCCATCTCTACTGAGATATTTTCAAGGAAATTAATTGCAAACAACATTGGAACTAACCAAGCACACATTCTTCACTGCCATCAAATCATTTCAGATTCATAGCAACCCTGTCTAGCTGGGTGGGACACCCCCTGTGGATTCCAAGACTGCGTCTCTTGAAGGGCTTAGAATGTCTCACCTTTTCATTCGGTGAAACTGGTGTTTATGCATGACCGCCCTTGCAGTTGGCAGCCCAGTGATTAAGCATTATTCCACATCAAATAACAAGCGATAAGTGGCCATCCACGATGGATGAACAACCTATGGGATGTTCATATAATGAAATACCACGCAGGAATGAAAAGGACCAGGCTACCTATAAGAAGATGAATATATCTCAAAAAGATGATTTTGATCAGAAAAAGCCAAACACAAAGAAGTAAAATTGTTTGGTTCCATCTATATGGGAGTTTAAAAATAGGCAAAGCTAGTCAATAGGGAATAAGTCTTAATAATGATTTAGAGGAAGAACATAGAATGAAGCACGGTAGAGGAAGACTAAAATGATGGGTAATAGGAAAGTTCCATTATTTTGATTGGCTGTTGGTAACATGAGTATATAAATAACCAAATCCATTTCCAGACGTGAATTCCAAATCTCATGGCACTTCATAGGGTTTTCATGGCTGTAATCTTGTGGAACTAGATCACCAAAACTTTCTTCTAAGGTGCTGCTGGGAACAAACTACTAATTTTTAAGTTAGTTGCTGAGAGCAAACCCGTTAAGATGTGTGTGTGTGTGTGTGTGTGTATTATATTTGAGTCTAGTACCATGGACTGCCAAAGAAAAAGAATATATGTCTTGGAGAAAGTACAGGCAAAATGCTCCTTAGAAACAAACATGGCAAAATTCAAACTCAGTTACTTTGAACATGTTATCAGTAGAGACCGGTGTCTGGAAGAGGACATTATTCTTCGTAATGTAGAGGGTCAGTGAAAAAAGGAAGGTGATGTGCATATATTTATAGGTTTAGTATTAAGGTAGCAGATGGACATTGGGCCTCCACTCAAGTACTCCTCAATGCAACAACACTTTGTTCTATGAAACTGGCATTCCATGATGCTCACCTTCCCGACATGATGGCTGAAGACAAAGCAAGTGTATCAGCAAATGTGGTGAAGAAAGCTGATGGTGCCTGGCTATCAGAAGATACAGTGTCTGGGGACTTAAAGGCTTTAAGATAAACAAGTGGCCATCTATCTGAGAAGTAACAAAGCCCACATGGAAAAATCACAGCAGTCTGTGCCATCACGAGGTGCCGATAGGCCAGGTATCCGGCATCAAAGAACAAAAAATCATATCATTGTGAATGAGGGAGAGTGCGGAGTGGAGACCCAAAGCCTATGTGTAGGCAATTGGACATCCACTTACAGAATGATGGCAGGGAGGAGACAAGCAAGCCAGGGTGTAGTGTAGCAATGATGAAACATACAACTTTCCTCTACTTCCTAAATGCTTCCTACCACCCACCCCTAATTCTATCTTACAAATCTGGCTAGACCAGAGGATATACACTGGTATAGATTAGAGCTGGAAACACAGGTAATCCAGGACAGATAAACCCATCAGGACCAATAATGAGAGTAGAGATACCAGGAGAGTAAGGGGTATGTGAGGGGGCAAAGGAGGAACCGATCACAATGATCTACCTATAACCTCCTCCCTGGAGGATTGACAACAGAAAAGTGATTGAACAGAGACATTGGACAGTGTAAGACATGAAAAATGATAAAGTATCAAGGGTTAGTGAGGGAGGGAGGGTGGGGAAGAAGGGAAGAATGAGGAACTGACACCAAGGGCTCAGGTAGAAAGCAAATATTTTGAGAATGATGATGGCAACCAATGTACAAATGTGCTCGACACAATGGATGGATGTATGGGTTGTGATAAGAGTTGTACGAGACCCCCCCAAAAAATGATTTTTTAAAGGAACAAAAAAAAAGTATGGCTTACCTTCCAATTAGCAGCTGAACGCTTAAAAAAAAAACAAACGAATGGCCTTTGATGAAACGGATTGACCAGTGGCTGCAACAATATGATCAACCATACAGGGAGCAGTGCGGATGGCACAGTACTGGACATTTGTTCCACTCTGTTGTCCATGTGCTTACTATGAGCTGACTGGCCTAACGGCACCTAACAACAACATCTATAGATATCTATCCAACTGGATATTTACCATGAGTCTATGTAACTATGTAATTCTACCTTGATAAAATATTACAAACAAATTAAGACCTACTTACTTCCTAAAATAAGGCATCTGACTAGTTTAAAGGTTCCCGTGTGATTAGGAATGAAAGTGTTAATTTGGTCTCTTGGAAGTAACAACAGTAATTGTTCACCCTTAATAAGTGGTTCAAATGTGCCAGGGACTAAGCTAATTGCCTTACATGACTGACATTATCAAATTCTCTCACTCATTTTATTATAATTGAATTATCATCATCTGCACCATGGTGCACTTGATGCCAAGGAAGCTGGGATTTCCCCCATGCCTCAGTCTAGTAAGGAGCAGTGCCGGCCTTCAGGTTCAGTTATCTTTGTTTAACCCCAGGGCTTCCCTTCATTAATAGTAGATCCAGGTTGTGTCCTTCAGGTCAAGTTATCTTGGTTTAACCCCAGGACTTCCTTTCATTAACAGCAGATCCAGGTTGTTTCCTTCAGGTTCAGTTATCTTTGTTTAACCCCAGGGCTTCCCTTCATTAACAGCAGGTCCAGGTGTGTCCTCATCCCCATCATTCAAACTCTCCATCACTCCTATGTTGCTGAAAGCAGGAGTAGAAAAATGTAAGAAAGGGTAAGACTATTTATAAAAATACTTTAATCATTAAAAAGAAAAGAAACATAACATATACTGCCAAAAAATAAGCAAATATCTTTTAGAGAAAGTATTGCCAAAATCCTTGGAAGCAAGGAATGCAAGATTCCATCTCAAGTACTTTGGACAGGTTATCAGGAGAGACAAGTCTCTGACCAAGAGCATCATGGTTGGGGAAGTAGAGGGTCAATGAAAAAGGAAAACCCTTAATGAAGTGGATTGTCACAAACACCCCAACAATGGACTTAACAATAGTGAGGATGCCAGAGAGACCAGGAATGTGCTTGACGATAGAAAAGAATCATATATATCCCCTGTGGCAGACCCTGATAACTGCCTTCGCTCCCAAAGGGGCCCCATGATATTTAATCACTATCAAAGCCAATCTAATGCTGATCTTTGTGGTTTTTGTTTCCTCTGCATTGTAATAATAACACCTCCTGACCAATCATGACTGGCAGCTCATTTTTAGTTTAGAAGGATTTAGTATTTAGAAGGACATAAATTTTGATAGGAGGTGTGTTTCCATCGCTTTTAACCTGTAAAACTACTTGGATAACAATTATTTCACCCTGCTCACTTGTGATTCTGGTTGTGCTTTTGTCTGAGATAGTTTGCCCCCAAACACTCTCAATCCTTTAGTCAACAGCTCAGTTCATAAAAAATGCTATCAAAAAGTTCACTCCCCACCCCACCCCTAAAGTGAGGAATCCTTTTTGTTTTTTAAACAATCGTTCACAAAACTATAAATACAGGTACAGTCTCATCATGCCTCTGTTTTATCTGGCTTCATATTTAGTAAACTAGCTTCATTCTGTGTTACCAAGTAACCGAACAGTAACATGCTATTACTTGCCCGGCACATCTGGCACTGTGGCAAGTGAAGAAACTCTTTAGATGTAAATCAGCTTCAAGTTTCTCTCATGGCAAGATTATACCCAAGGTACTACAGTGGAAGGATACACTTACAATCATTTTAAAGAAATGTTTTCAGTTGGTTTGAATTTTGCTGTTATATAGGAATAAGAATGATATTCTCTCCTCTCTCTCTCTCTCTCTCTCTCTCTCTTTCTCTCTCTCTCTCTCTCTCTCTCTCTCTCTCTCTCTCTCTCTCTCTCTCTCTCTCTCTCTCTCTCTCTCTCTCGGCCTTGTCACCCATACAGCCCATCTTGTCCCACAAATTTAGTGCTCATGAGCACACCTGCACACCCTCAGCATTCTGTGCCAAATTGTATATCCACAGGGATATTTGAAGAGTATGAGAAGCATTGATTAGCCCGCTTCAGGTGTGTAGTGGTAAGCTGACAAGTTAGGCCTATATTGTCGACTTACCACTGCATACATGGAGAGGGTTTTTGAACGCTTCTAATATTTGCAAAGACAATTAGGAACTGACCCCACTGGGAGAGCTCAAAAGCACTTAACTAGCTGGTCCAAGAATATATTGATAATAGTAATTTTCTACCTGAAAGAAAAATTGACACGTCATTCCAGAAAAAAGTGATCACTAAGGGCAGGTGCCTAGGCTGAGGTTCAAGAAACCCCAAACCAAACTCACCACCACTGAGTTGATTCTTCCTCAGGGCAACCCTGTAGGACAGAGCAGAGACACCCTCTGGGGTTCTGAAACTAGGACAGACAGTGCAACGTTTCTCCTGCTGAGCAACTACCTGGTGGGCTTGAGTCCTGGTTTTGTGGCCAGCGGTTCAATGCATAGTACATTCTATAACCATAGATTCTTGTTGTCAATGTGTTTTATGACGAAGGCTTTGAAAGCACAAGTCTACTATACTTAGGTAGTGTTGAATCATTGTGCCTCATTGAAGTAGTTTTTTCTCAAGAAAAATTTTCTCTCTTGCTTGAGCTTCTTGAGGATGGTAGCTCTGGATCCCTATAAAGTAAGGTTTTGCAATTATGTGGAAATAATTTGGGCTTAGGAGTAATGCTGACTAGCCTTCTCGAAAAGATTAGTCTAGTAATAGTGAGCAGAGTCAGAATTTGATCCAAAGCAGCTTGACATTAGTTTCATGCTTCCTCTGAATTTGCAGAGGATCCAGAACATGAAAGGAGTGAATACCATTTCATAAGAAATTAATGATTGAGGCCTTGGACAATCTCAATCGCAAAAACAAAACAAAACAAAACCTTGCTGGGAAAACACAGGTTGAAAAGGCAAACGTACTGTTTTGAGATAGTATTCTCGAAGCTCTGCCTGGGGTTGTGATGTGCCCGGAGACATCATCTTTACTCCCACATAAAGGGGGTCGTTGTGGCTGGTGGGTTGTGAACATTTGTACATTGCTGTTGCTTGTAGAATAAAACTTGAAATAAAAATTGTTACAATATTAAATTCAGGTGATTTCTGGAATGAATCAGAAGGGGGAATGCAGGACTGCTTGAAAGGAAGAAAGGGGAAGAATTAAGTGCTTATAGCATGGCGGAATTCTGAGAGAATGAAAACATGAGGAAGGAGGCTGTAACAACTAAATAGTATACCACCACACCCAGGAAACATTCCTACTGTAGGTGACAAATGAACGTGAGCCAAAGCAAACTTCAGCTCTATCTGTGTTAGGATAATTGGTCATCAAATGTTCTATTGAATCACTGTTGTAACATATTAAGACTCCAGTCTCCAGACACAGACTGTCTGGATTTGAATCCTAGTTCCATCCTAAGCCTCTTCATTGGGCAAGTTACCTGATCCTTTGAAACCTCAGTCATAACAATGGAATCTCTTTCACAGTGTGGTTGTGGAGGATGCATAGGACAGTCCATGGCAAGTGAATGACACAGGGTAAGTGCCCAGTGTTTGTTAGATCCCGGAATTAGATTTCAGACTCTACTTCTGTCCTATGTACTACTCTAAAGCTTGGCATATGGAAAAAGTTCCCTATATAGTGAAAAATAATCTAAAACAGGAAGAAGATGATGAAGAAATGTTCATTTTAAAAAGGAAAAATGAGCATTCACCCAGTCAGTACAGATATGGCTTCTTCTGTAAACCAGTGTACCCATCCCTCTTCTCCTCCCTACTTATTCTTCCAGGTCTCAGGGTCAACTCAAGCTGACCTTCATAAAGCTTCATCCGATCCAGCAGATCGGGCATTAGTTTTTGCTTCCTCTGCTTCCCCAAAGTGCCTTGGCTTTATCCCTCCTTGCAGCAGTTCTTCCTGCGTGGTGCTCTGGTTAATTGCATGTTCTCTCACCAGCTAAATTAGGACATTCTTAAGGACTCATTTCTGATTCCAAATAGAGATTTGTTTTTCACATAAGAAATAATTATATGAATGTCTATTTAATTAACATTGAAGTGAGGAAATATTTTCATGGGCAATGACTGACTTACTCAACGTGCCCATACACGTGCACACCCACCTGAACACAAGCACCATCGACAGATGTTTACCAACTTTGTCTGAAAAGTGAAAATGTATGAGTGTCCTCACTTTCCAATGCCATACATATTAGTGAGAGACCCAGAAGTAACCACACCCTGTCCAGATTTGTGACCCGAGTTAACCTCATAGGGAAGAGGAAGAAAGGAAAAGAGGCCACAGCAGGGCACGCAGAATTGTATTATTAGAAGGCAATCTCAGTAGCATTTTGTTGATCTCTGTGAAGGATGGAAGGGCAGATGAAAATCCATATGACTTATGATGAGGCTTAAAAAGATTCATGGAAAAATAGAATTAAAAGGCAGTGGGCTTTCTCTATAAACTGTTTGAAGCCCTTTAGCATATGTCAGAAATACAGAATTATTAAGTTCCTTGTGGTCGTGTGTGTGTGTGTGTGTTTGCTCTTTGTCTTACAAAGGACATTGTCACATGCCACTGGAACTGAATCTAGGCCCCTCAACTACACAGTTCCTGGGCAGAGATCATTTAGAACTTAAGATGCGTACAATTGCTCATTAAAATTTATCACCAAAATCCCGAGCTCTTCAGCCCCTGCAAATTCCCAGCTAGTTTTCCTTGCTGCCTTTGTGCTAGCAGTGTTCCTGCAACACTGGCCCTGGAGGAAGCTGTCCACACAGAGGTCGGGCAGGTCCACAGAGCCTTTTTTCGAGTGCACAGGTGATACAAAATACATCACAATCACCACCAAAATAACAGTCCTCTTTATGAAAAAGGAATTGTGATTATTTTTAAGCCAACATTTGGTCTAGAAAGACTTTTCTTTTGGGCTCAAGAGGAACAATGGCCAAGTCCTTTAAGAGACAAAACTGTGTTTTCCCCAAATATATTGCACAGTAAAGATAAGGCAGCTTCTCCCCAGGGAGGTGGGAAGAACAAACAGTCTTGTCAGCACAGGAAAGCTCCTGCAGAGGTGGACACATCCCCTGCCACCCTGATGAGAGAAAGCCCGGAAGTCAGGCCTGTTGACTTGGGAACCGCCGTGAGAACCACGCTGCAGCCCAACGCCCGAAAGGAGGGGCAGGAACACTCCAGCCTGCATTTTCTCCCACCCTCCTCAGTGGGATCTGTTTCTGCCCTTGTGGAGGCCATGTCTGGAAAGTGGGGTGCGATTATCGGGCAAGGGCTTGGGACAGGAATAGGAGCTATCACATTGCATTGATTTAGACTGCAGAGATGGAAGGGCAAATTTCATAATGTGCAATTTTATGCTGGGTCCAGTTAGCAACAATTGAACTCTGCTTCCCACGATTCCCTGGCTTGCATAATGCTGTTAGCTTGGGTCGCGTAAAACCTACAGTGTGACATTTGGAAGGCTGACATGTCAGCCTCCTTCTGTGAAACCTCCTTAGGTTAGTGCACCCAGGAGCAGAGCGCCACGCCTGTGGCTGTTCCCGCAAGTAATCAAGTGATCGCTCCTCTGCTGGTGCCTTTTCATCCCGGGGTGGGGTGCAGTGGCCAGGCTCCCAGCTCCTCCAGGCTCTGCACGCTCCTCCTTCAGCCTCTCTAGCTTCTGAGCCAGGGGTAAAGGGAGCTCCAGCATGAAGCCCCAGCTGTTTTCCTACCAGCCACTTGCATCGATTGATGCCAGTTGGAGGCTTTGAGCCTCAGAGAGACTCTGGGTTCGAGGATCGCCCTGTGAATTCCAGAGCTGGCTCCTGGTTTGTAACCTCTGACCCCAGCACTAAGGGACAACTGTCCATAGCCCGTCTGGCTCACACTGATAATTGTCAAAAATCCCATCTCTGTAATAAAAACTTCGATCTCCATTACTCCTAGTGGTTCTGTATCACTTGTAAAATCTAATATGGTCTGAATTCCAGAAGAGAAGCAACTGATGTTCTTGGTGCTGGAATGATCTGGTTATTAACCAAAAGATAGGATATAGGTAAGATGGAGCTCTTGAGGTTTCTGATCAAATTAAGTCATGAAATATAGTTGTGTAGTTGAACAGTAAGACAATAACATATATATGTATGTATATTATATGTATTCATGTATATATTTACATGTGATGTATGCCTATCAAGGTGTATAGATATTTATAAATATTTACAGATGTCAAGTAAGCCTTGGGCTTCTCACACCCAGAAGGGACTGTGGGGGAGAAAATGGAACTTTCTGCTCCTGGAAGAATGTCTAGTCTAGGTGCCCCTGTGTAGGGTTAATAGATGTCAGAATGGAATCTGTGACAGTAGGCTTGCTTTGGGATGCGAGCCCATGGACTTATCAATTGATTGATCATGTGGGGCCACGAACCACAAGGTGTTAGCCGTTCAACTCCACCTGCCACTGCTCCAACGGGAGAAAGACGAGGCTTGAAGCTCTGATCTAGATCTGCAGCCTCAGAAACCCAAAGAGGAGTTCTACTCTGTCCTATAAAATCACCTTGAACATAATCGATGCAGTGGCAGTGGGGTTTTGAGTTATCCATCTATCTATCTATATCTATCCATCTATCTATCTATATCTATCCATCTATCTATATCTATCAATCTATATGTATCTGTCAAAAGTATTGCTACTTAGGTATCAGTTCACACATGCACAAATTGATTTCCCCCAAATGAGTTCCAATACCTCTCTGTGATCGCTGGATGGCTGCAGACATAGTATGTCATCAATACACTTGCTAAAAAGATCCTAGCAAGACAGGGGCTTAGGAAGGCATCTATTGGCCAGTTAAAGTCAAAGAAGAGAGATCACCTCAGAAGGCTAGAGGGAATTTGGAGGAATTTCATCCTAAGATATTTTCACAAACAACACGAGGTAACTATAGGGGGTAGCTAGGAAAAACAATTAGGAACATGGAAGGTACTATTGATGGGAAAAGTCCAGGAAATCAGCACCCAGAGATTTACCCCCCACATGTCACAGTAATTCACCTGCTCATTCTTTGAGGGTCGAAGGGCGGCCCTGCGAGGATTTCACTGGAAAACCGTATGCAATCCACCACACAGAACTGATCCTGCCTGAAGGCTTAATTGTGTATCAAAAGCTCAAAGAAAATTTTAGTAAGACACAGTTCAAATCCTTCAAGGATCCTAAAACCTCCATATTGAAACAATATAAATCGAAGAGCACAGAACTCTTTGGGGAAAGACTGGCAATATAGAAGCACTGCCTCTAGAAGAGTGTAGACAGAAAAGGAGGCCATGTCCAGAAACAATATCCTTTCATTGTGATATTTTCACTTAATAAGCCCTTTGTGTATGATTTTATGGCAATTCTTTTTACAGATCTCTGTGTGTTTACATTGAGACATCTCCCATGGATGCATTTTTACTGAAATATAAATAGTTATTCCTGGTTTGGAGAAAATAACATTGTTTTCTGTAAATCAGATAAATCAAATGATTGGGTAGAGCATTTTATATAATATTTCTTTATATTCCATCCCATTTCCAAAATTATTTGCAGGATGCAAAATATATGTCCTCAAAATAAGCACACAGTGAAATTAGGAATAGGAAATGTATGCCTAAGGCCCACCAAACAAAACAGCAGAGTGAGCATGAGGTGAGGTCAAAAAAAGTACAAAATCAAATGAATGAACACCATTAATTCCCCTGCAGTCAAGTACCATAAGCATCAGCAGTGTGCCGCCATGACCTAAAAAGCCAATGCCATCCCCGATCAAAATGTAATATCTTGCACGTGCAAAGCGATCATGAAATTGTACTGTGCACTAATCAGGTCTCGGAATACGGCATCTAGTTTATGGTTTCAGAGCTGGAGAAATTTAGAATCAGGAGGACGTTCAATCAATATTGACCCAAAGTCAAAAGAGACCTGAAATCATGGACAAATATTTGAAGAAACTGAGGCCTATTAGTCTAAAAGGAGAGAAAGACTTTGTGAGACAGGATGTCTGTTTTCAATACTAAGGGATTCTTGAGTAGAAAAGGGAAAACTGGAAATGCCATCTGATAAATGTACACTCAAAGAGTTAAAGAGCATAGGAATAAAGGTAAGCTGTTGTTCACTCTTAGTGATACAAATATTAAGAATAACTGGAAATATTCTTGGTGGTCCTGAGTCAAAGTCTTCAGGCAAGCAACATTTGTTGGGGACATTACAGCAAGGAGCCAACCATTGGATGTGATATTGGAAAGAATGATGTCAGTGCCCATTTCCAGTCTTCTTTATATTGTGACCACCGCCCCATGACAGGAAGTGCATGCTGTCTCCAAACATCACAGGCCAGATCATTGCAGTTTGGGAGAGAAGAGAGCCCAAGCACTCAGGTGCAGTGCTCGCCTCGCTCTTCCCTCTGGGGAAACCAGCCAGCACTGTCAAGGGCAACATCCTCCTCCGCGCCCTGCCTCCATCTCCGATGTTTCATAGTCATCCCAGTGTAGGCTCCCCACCTAGGCTCAATGAGAAGGCGCCAAAATGTGTATGGGAAATGGGATTCAAAGCTAAAGGAAGTTTTGCACACACTTTTGGAAGGCCCTTTCTAAGTTAGCGGTTAGATAAACCATTGCACCTTCTAATTAAGTATGTTTGACCTTGGGACTGCAGTCTAATGGTCTAAAGTTCTGTGATTTAGAATTAAGGGGAAATCTTTGACAATTTCAGATTGTCGATTGATTTTGAAAAAAGAAAGAAGGGAGGAAAGAAGGAAGGATCTGGGACTGTTGAGGCCACGTGACAATGATATCGTCGGACTTATAAAATCTGTACCCTATTCGGATGTAACCCAGTCTCCCATGTGCTACTGCTCCGTAGTATCATAAGAATGTGCATTAGCTATCTGGCTCATGTTGAATGTGGAAAATCCCTGCAATGCGTTCTGAGCACAGTGCATGGTAGACACTGTGTTGTCTTTTTGACTGGGAAGCAATGAGCATGTGACTATGTTCTCAACAGTATCTTCGCTGAGATCCTGAGAGGACAGAAGACAAACATGGAGTGCTGTCGTTTGATTTAGGAGGTGCAAAACTAGGGCAAGGAAAGTCTGGAACGAAGAAAGTGCGGCAGGCAATTGTTGGAAGCAATCGCAAAGTGACCTTGTTAGACACGGCGCACCACTCAGCTGGTGCAGCTGCTCAGTGACTCACCCACGCAGGATGTCGTAGAAGAGCTGTGTAAGAAATAGCGTGGCCCTGGAAAGGAAGGAAGGAAAGAATTGCCTCCTTTTCAGCTCCGCTCCCCTGGGTCCACATGGGTCCCATTGCAGTTATGAGTTGCTCTGACCCTTTGGGTAGTCTCTCAAAGTGCCATATTCCAAGTTCTCAAATGCAGTTTTTACCCTGGTCTTGAAATGGGAAGAGGATCCCCAAATTCAGATGTGTGAGCAGCTTGGCTAATTGTATAGTAGGAGCTAAGGTCGGTACAAGTGACTACTTTGCCCCAGGTGGGAGAGCTTATGCCGACATACCTGAATGAGGTCAATCAATCATCGCGGTAAAGAAAGTGATTAAAAAATGTTTGTGAGGACGCTGTTAGCGGCGTCTAGGGCAGGAGTCAGCCAACTATGCCCTGCAGGCTAAATCTAGACTAGCTCCTGTGTTTGTACAGAGTGACTTTACATTTTTAATATTTGGGAGAACATGTGAGGGCATAATTACATAAAATTCTAAGTAATCTCAGAAAGTTCGTTAGATGTGTCTGAATCAAAAGGCAAAAGGAAACCTTCTCAGAGACCGACCACAGGGCTGGGTGCCTGTAGGTGTTGAGTTGATTCCAACTCAAAGCAGCCCGGTAGAGTAGAGCGGTTCAATAGGGAGGGTTCCCAGGCCGCCTTTTAAAGCCCTTGGCAACTGTCTCTTGTGCGGTGACTTGTGGGTTCCAACTGTCAACGTTTTGGTTAGGACTCTAGCTCTTTAACCACTGGGCCACCGGTACTCCCAGAAAGTCTTAGACATGATGGGAGAATCTACTGTCGTGTACACAGACCCTTTGTGAGCATGAATTTCATTGCACTCCCATTTATCCCTCCCCAAAGCCGTTGTTAGTTAATATTGCATGACCTATTTATGGAATCAGTGACAAGATAAAATATTTTTATGGTATTAACTCCAGTAATGGTATTGCAAGTCTGTTTCCAGATGAAAACAATCCCAAGTTGATAACCTTATGATGCCCAGGACACAGAACAGAGCTAACATTATTGAACATCTGTTTTAAGCCACTTGTTTTGAATTTTATACATCTATTTGGAATAAGCGAAGGTACACATCCTGAGAAGTTCCAAACATCTTGTTAATGTGTGCATGGTGGGCACATTGTGTCTTCTGGCTACTCTCTGACATGAGCTAAAAGTCCTCCGGGGGCCAGCCCTGGGCCAGGTGAAACAATAGACAGCCGGTCAACAATGAGCCTGATTTTACTCCG
Source organism: Tenrec ecaudatus (assembly GCF_050624435.1). Lineage (NCBI taxonomy): Eukaryota > Metazoa > Chordata > Mammalia > Afrosoricida > Tenrecidae > Tenrec > Tenrec ecaudatus. The sequence goes on along the minus strand of NC_134533.1, from coordinate 180,165,923 downwards.
AGCTGGAACAAAGATGCGGCCTCTGTGACTTACAATATTAATAACTCTGGACAAAGAATGATACTGCTCGTGGTGAGGCTATCTGGTGAAGGACTGATGAGGTTTTATTTATTCATTCATTCCAGGAAAACCTGCTAAAAACCTATTAGTAAATATTAGGCCCTAGGGGAGATGCCAAGGACATGCACACAAATAAGATACAATCCCTGCCGTGGCACTGCAGCTACCATCAGCCAACCTACTAGCTCCCAGTGGCTGGATGCTGAAAATGAGCGCTCCCAGAATAGCCCTGTGTGAGGGCCCGGGCTCCCAGTGGAATACCCTTTAACAATTCTTGGCTCTGCTTCTCAAGGCAATTCTGACCTGCCCTGGCAGCTATAAATCATCAGCTGCAGGAGTCTGGAAAACCTCTCCTGTACACACTTCCTTGAGCCAGGCAGGTAGAGCTTTTTCTATTTATCCAACAAAGGGTCAGAATGACATCCAGAACTCAGAGCATCACCTTTGCAGAGAAATCAAGATAGTTACCCTTCCTCTTGCCAACCCCCTGCTTTCTCAGGACTGAGCATTCCAAAGTAGATGTTGCTTATGGCTCCTAGACAAGCTCAGGCGATGACAGTAGAACCTAAGAGGTTTAGGCGATCCGCAGCAACGCCCTTCACTCTGGATCTGACTGAGAGGGGTCTCACATTAGCTTGACCAAAGTCGGGAACTCTGAAAGTCTACCACCTGAAGATAATATGCTAACATAATAAAATGTTCTTAAGGCCAAGGTTCTTGTTTGATTGTTTAACTTTTTATTGAGATTTGAGAGCATTTATAGTGCAAATTAGTGTCCCATTTAACAATTTAGACACATTTGTATTTCTGGTACAATACAATAGCACTCTTCCCTCTTTGTCCCTCTATGCTCCATTTCCAGTCCTCTCTTTTCCAGTGCTTCCTCCCTTCTCAGCTTTATTCCTGGATAAATTCTCCCATTTAAAGAGTGTTATAAGGAGCGTTACTTTCCTGGTATAATTTGCCCCAAAATTGAGCTGCAAAAATAAATTCCGTCTAAGTGTTAAGGGTGTGTAAGGACTATCCTCGTAGGTGTTCCACTGGTCACAACCACGCCACTAAGCCAGGACTTCTTAATGATTTGTAGTTTTTTTTTTCCTGCGTTTTTTCTCCCATTCTAGTCAGAACCTTCTACTGTGATTCTTTTCAGAGCAGTAGGCAGTGAGAGTTGGCCACCATCTAGTGCCTCCGGTTTCACGGTCGTAGATGCTGAGTCTGGAAAGGCCATTAGTCTTTTGGATTACTTTTTCCCATAGATATTTGATTTTCTTCTTCTTTTTTTTCCCTTCAGCTAAGGAGAGAACAAAGTTACCCTTTAGATGTGCGCTCATGGGAGAGTAGAGATGGTTGTCTATAGTAGGCAGTCCCATGGGGTAGATCCCAAAGTAATTCAATAATGCTCTGTGCATACTTACCACCACTTTTTCCCACTATTCTTAACATTAAACATTCATATTTGAACAGATCTGCTGTATACACACTAGAAATTTGTTATTGTGGGTGAATTGTACTTAAAAAAATCTGTCAGTTGTATATCAATCAAAGTCTGAAAGTATTTTATCTTCATATAACATTTTGAAAAAATGATGTTTTAGTAATGGGGAGCACTGGGATACTGACATTGAATTTAAAAATAGAAAAAGATATGTCTACATATAATTTAAATATTTTTTATAAAAAGCAAATTCTTTAACTTCAGTTGTATACCAGTGCCTTGTGTGTTATTTGGGACACTTTAGAAATCCTGGATCATAATGCTTCTATTTTTTAAACGACACAGTGGGACAAAGGTGCCCACATATGACTTATTGAAATCTAAAAGAATGCCTGGTATGTAGCAAACACAACTATTAAATTTAATTTATTTTGACCTGACCTTAGTTGAACTACAATCTTCTATTATTGGTCATTTAGAAATAATTTAGAATCATCTAAGTTAAGCTAGATTGTTCTTTTTAATTAACCAATATGCACAGCCAAGTGGCCTCGAATCTCTTCTGCTTCTCTGACTGACACTCACCTCACCTCTGTGGTTCACTGCAGTCCCAGCTCACTGGTTTGCTGGCCCATCTTAGATACAGTACACCAGACAAAGTCTCAGCTTTGAGCCCAGAAAAAGAAGTCTGAGAATACCATCCCCTGGTATTTTCCAAGGAACACCCGCATTCCACACCCTTATCCAGACAGCTTTCTACCAGCCAAACGGCTCACAAGAACTATAACTACGAGGGGATGGGTCAGTCCTCTCCTTACAATGTGCCTAGGAGAGTCGGGGTAAGACCTTCAAGGGACCTTGTAGAAAGAATGAATAATTCTCAGTTTAAATGTAAAAATATATTAAAATGGAGCCACACGTTAAAGCAACAGGCAGTTCTAAACTAATAGAAAAAAATCCTATGAATTAAAAATTACTTGAGACATAATTCAACATTTGTAGCTTCTAGAATGGTCTTAGTCCAACAGAATGAGTCCCTTATTCACCTCTGCCTTTTTCTGCCTATCCCTAGCATAGGAAGAATTCTTGCTTTCTTCAATTTAACATTATAAAAAGTAATCAACATGCCTTTAGAAGTCATATTGTATGTAAATGCACATAATATTTTTTTAAAAGAGAAAAATGGTTAACCCAGCAAGATGTTATAGTATGCTCCCCCTGAGGCTTACACTGCATTGACAATTGAAAGATAAGTGTTTTTTTTTTCTCGTACTGGCGGAACTCCCTGGTGTGAAATGCTCACTGTAACTACAGTAAACCCAACCTTCTGTCTCAGTGGGGTCAGAGCAAGGAATCCACTGAAAAGAACATGCTCCACGGAGGCCGGTGGGTTTGAGGCCCAGGCCATCTTTCCCAGGGCACGGTGATGGATGCTGGACTCCTCCCTGGACATGAAAGGGGACAAGGGCGTACAGCTGATCACTGTAGAGGCTCGTGGCACTGCGTGCTGGAAGCCCAGGCCTGGGGTGGGGGGGTGGGGGGGGAAGCAGACAGCTCTCTAACCCAGGTGGATGTTGAGGAGCAGCATTAGGAAAGCTCCTAGGGCTCATAGGGTATCTTTAAATGGAATCAGAGCAAGCACTACAGCCCTGCACCAGCGAACTTAGCTTGGCAGCAGGAGGGGGCCTAGATTTCAGCTGCTGTTACCCCCTGAGCCCGGGCCCGCATACAATGCTCAAACCGCACCCCTCTACAGTGGCCCTGACCAAGAGGTGAGCACAAAAGCTTGAGGGATGGTCGTGTGTATTTTAAGCCCCACCCTCCATGGAGCTGGGATGGACTCAGCTTGGGTCATCCTAGCAGGGTGGGGGGGGGGGTATAGAACTACCCCAAGGCAGGCAGCCAGGTCTCTCAGGCTCAGGAACAATCCTTTAATCCCACCAACTATCCCTGCAACGAGAAACACCGATTCGCCTTTTCTTTAATGAGAGGACTGTTTTCTCGTGAGCATTTTGCCTGGTTTATGAATACCCATGTTTCAGTGTGATTGCGTATTCAGCGCTGCTCAGAGGAAGAGGGGGCACTGGAGCTTGTCCTGCTGGCTTTACATGTTAAAACCCTTTGCTTAAATGTATATGATTCATTTCCTATGATGCATAATATCAAAGCATTCCAGGGGGTATTTATGGCTAGGGGTGATTTTATATATATTGTTATTAAGACTCATGGGGCAGACGGTGCCAAGGCAGCCAGAGCAAGGCCAGGCAGACTCCAACACTGGAATGCGGAGAGCTGCATAGACCGTGCCTGAGGGCCAGGCGGAGGTTGGTCTCCAAGGTGCTCACTGTCTTCAGGGATCTCCCCATAGAGTAGATTCATTTCGAGTAAACGAGTCACCGAATCATACTACGATACAGCTGTAAGCAGACACAGAATTTCCTCTTCTACATATAGTGAGGCTCTCTTGTTCCTCAGAGACATTCCTTGCTGGGTTCCAGTGAACGGTGCAGGTCATTTCAGGCGGCCAACTCATCTCAGTAGCCTTCCCAGAGGGAAGGGTGGTGTCGGGGTCTGAGTCCGGCAGCTAACCGCGGGTCCCCAGTCTGAAACCACTGCGTTTCAAGAGAGACGAGGCTTTCAGTTCCCATAAAGCGTTACTGCCTTGGGCATCCACGAAAGGTGGGGGTGAGTGGCAATTCTATCCTGACCTGTAGCGCCGCCACGAGTTGGAATGGACTGGAGAGCAGGTTGGTTTGGGTGGCATTGGGAAGTGGAACTGCACGCGGCAGGCAGTGGTGACTTTACCTGGGGCCCTACAGCTTACTCCGCAAGGTGCTTTCCTCATTTCATCTTCACGCTAGGGACTCTGACGGAGCAACGGTAAAGTGCTCGTCTGCCAAACAAGTCAGAGGTTCAAGCCCAGCAGAAGGTCTCTGAAGGAAAATAACTGATGTCCTGTGCCCAGAAAGATTATAATCTAAGAAGTTGTTTTTATGTTGCTTATGTTGCCTCCTAAGGCTGTTCTAGTCGATGTTATTAGAATCGACTCAAAGCCACCAATCAACAACCATCTCCTAACTCCAACAGCATTCCTGCTATTGTTGTTAGATGTCATTATCTATGTCTGACTCATTGCGTTTCTGTGTTTTCCTAACATTATCCGCACTTACATCTCTGCGCCCTGCCACCTTTCTGCCAAAAGGAACCATTTACTCACTCTTCCTCACATGCCCAGGCTGCCCCACGCCTGTCCATCTGCCCATGTTGTTCTTTGTGCCTCATGTAAGTTTCCAAGGCAACTAGAGTGACAAACACACTGAAGAGACTAGGACTGAGGTACAATTGCAATACTACTTTTTAATAGACATGAAGTGAGCGTTCACCACACCCTACCATAAAGTCAGCATCCTCTCACCTCAGAGAACTTCAGCAATCAAATACTGGAACTGATGTAATCTTTCTCTCAACCAGTTCTCAACAAATATATACGTATGTGCTATTAGGTCTAAAACGCTGTTCTAGGCACTGGGAACACCAGAATGCAGAAAAGGGCCTTTTTAGCATTAAGGTTTTCTTAGGGATTTACTCAGAGAAATGCATCTGATTTCATAACATTAAAAGGTGCATAAAATTACTCAATTAACATGAAATTACTCAATTACCCTCAGTTGTCTTGCTTTTCATAGTATCCTTTTTAATAGCAGATATTTGTGATGCATTCTTTAAAGTGGTAACTGAATTGTTCTTGTGTTAGAGGTTTGTTAGATGCCATCTAGTCAGTTGGAACTCACAGCGACCCTGTGTGCCACGGAACAAAGCACGGACCAGTCCCGGGCCAGCCTCGCAGCTGCTCTCATCCTCGAGCCTTCAATGCCGACCCGGCGACAATCCATGTTATAGAAGGTCTTCCTCAGTTTCTCTGCCCCTCTACTTTACCAGGCATGATGTCCTGCTCCAGGCCTCTCCTGGTAACATACCCGAAACACACGTGATAAAGTCCCACCACCCTTGCCTCTAAGGAGCATGCTAGCTGTACTTTTTCTAAGTAAGGTTTATTATGTCCTTGGAGAGTCCATGGTACTTTCAATGTTCTTTTCCAGCACCATAATTCAAATGCATTGATCCCTGTAGCTGATTAGTTAAGATTATGTTCCATCATCTACAGGAGAATTGTACACCGTTAAAAGAAAACTAATCTTGAGGAAAAAACAAAAACATGTTTCGATTTTCAAAAATGACATGTGTTTTAGACTTTTGGGCCATGCAGTTTTTGACTAAAGTTTGATTGTTTTGTTATTGGTTTGATTCCTACTCATAGTGAACTTATATGCAATAGAAATAAACACTGCCTGATCAGGCACCAGCATAAAAACGCACTTCTACATTCGAGGACACTGTTGCAGACGCCGTTCAATCCCTTTGAAGTCCTGCTAGTTGTTTGCTGACCCTCTATTTCAGCAATTCTCAACCTGTGAGTCACGACCCCTGTGGGGGTTGAACGACCTCTTCCTGAGCAGTTCTACTCTGTCTTACAGGATGGCTATGAATCAGATGGGTTGATGGCAACACATTTATTTTCTTATTAACGGAAGCTTCCAGAGGACTGTCACACCAGTCATATAGAATCCTTCAAACACATACGTGCATACAAAGTCAGTTTTTATTCTCTTTCCTTCTGATCTCCTAATTACTTCAGTAAAATAGATAAATTTCTTGAGTTTTTTTTAATTTTAAACTGAATTCTTGAAAGTATGGTGTATATGTCAATAGTTACCTACATACTCAAGTATAAGCCAACTTTTCCAGCACATTTTTAATGCAGTTTTTGTGGTAAAATTAGGTGCCTTGGCAGATATTTTGGTCAGCTTATACTCGAACATATACAGTAACCACCTTCGATAAGACACTTTACAAATCATTTTCTCTAAGTACAGTGTCCTGTCTTCACCACATCACCACAGTAACCTCTCAAAAGTCTCTTCACATATCACAGCAAATAAGTATGGATGGTTTGAAATATACTTCGCACTGAAACATGGCCCCATTGTGGTTTCACACCGTCATCTATTTCAATCCTCTCTCTTACAGATCCAGATCCACCTGGCTTTGCTGGGTGGGTGATTACACACATGGCACATTGTGCTGTCTTTTCATAAGGTTGGCACTTGCAGATCAGCCTTTGTTCAGTGGCTTTTTGTCAGCAGAAGGAAAAACATGCCAACTTGAACAAGATAATGATCACACACAACATGGTCATTAGCCATCCTTTCCTACCAGGCGTCAAAGGAGTAAGTTAGTGATATCTGTTGACAAAGAACTTGGCCATTACATCATGATGTCTTATTTATAGCATATCCTGAGGAAAAATCCATGTGAAATCTTAGTGTCCAAATTGGCTATACTCTTTTCCCCCAACCATTGGTCCCCTTTTCTCTCACAGAACTGGTTCAAATACCGTTTTCAGTGTGCTTAAAGCCAATTTTGTGACACAGGTGAATTCTAATGCTGCATTTTTGGTCTTGTCCCAACCTGCCTTTAACTTCAATTTTTCTTTTGCTCTTCTTTTAAAGCTTCCATATTGTATGGCATTGTTAGTTGCCTAAAAACCGATCTGAAACCAAACACCAGTCTAAAGCTGGGGTGGGGATCCTCCAGCCTACAGGCCCTCTAAGGCCACAAAATTGACCCCCCACTGACATCACAGCCCTCCCCCTGGAGAAGCAGTTCCAGATTCACATTAGGGTCGAGCGAATTAAGGGTTTGACCACTGTGGCCTGTGGATGATGTTGCTCGTTTTCAAATGACCCTTGGCAGAAAAAATGGTCCCTGACTCCTGAACTAAAGAGTCAAAAAGGGAACTTCCAGTTAACATGGCTGCATATTGTTGGTGGTGGTGCCCTTCAGTTGGTTCCAACCCATAGCAACCTTGTGCATCACATAAGAAAGCAATGCTCAGTCCTGTGCCATTCTCACCACGGTCCCTGTGCTTGAGACCATTATCGTCGCCACACATCTCCTTGAGGGCCTTCCTCTTGTTCCCTGCCCCGCCACTCGACCAAGCAGGGTTTCTTTCTCCACGGACTGGTCTCCTGACAACAGCTCCAAAATATGTTAGCTGAAGTCCCACCATCCTTGCCTTTAAGGAGCTCTCTGACTGTACTTCTTGCAAGACAGATCAGTACCTTCAAAATTCGTACTAGTTTCAATATTCTTCTACAACACCATAGCCAGACGCGTTATAACTATAATGGAGAAATCTGACACAGAAGAAGAGCTAGTTGCCAAGGAGTTCAGGATATCCAGCTAAAAGCTAAGTGAATTTAACTAATGTGGTTAATAATATTATTTCGTTCTTGAAAAATTTATATTATTGTTACATAAAATGTTAATGTTTATGAAAGCAGCTGGAGACATATAAGGGAACTCTTTATATGATCTTTAAAATTTGTCTGTAAATCCACTCTTAGGTCAAACAAAACTGATTATATTTGAAAAAAATAGCAGGTAGACAAAATTGCAACTTGTAATGGAGAGCATAATCAATCAACTCAGAATTTGAAAAGATGTCAAAATTAGCCAACAAATATGTTTAAAAAAAGTTAATATAATTTTATTTCATATTTTTAAAACATTAAGTATAAATGTGACAATATAACAAATTATCCATTTTAAACTTTCAAAGTGAAAATTCCATTAAAAACATTCTGGATAAGATTAATCGCAAGTAGACATTGTAAAAGAAAATATCAATGCACTTGAATATGTAAGAATAGAGTATTTGAAATGAAGCAAGATAACAATTTATAAAAGCAGCACCAAGCATAATATATTTAGTAATATAGTTAGAAAATATGTGCACAATATATACAATCAAAACTTCAAAACACTAGGAGAAATTAAAGAAGATTAACTTAAAAAACAGGTAAGCCAATTTGATTAGAAATCTCAGTATTAATAAGATCTAATTATTCATTCTTCAAGAATTATCATAATTTCAATGCAATCTTAATCATAATCTTGGTGAACTTTTGGTTAAAAACTGACAGGTTGATTTTAAAATGTTTTAAAAATGCAAAAATCCTGGGAAAATAAAAAATAATTTGAAAACCTGCATTACCTAATTCGAAGAGTTACTATAATACCATGTGGCCCAGCAAGCTTTTTGTTGGCTATATACCTTAAGTAAATAAGAGCCAGGGCATGAACAGATATGTGCACATCCATCCTCACCGTGGCAGCACTGTTCACAATAGCAAGAACATGGAAAGAACTTGCATGCCCATTGTTGGAAGAATAAATGTTGGCATATACACACAATAGAATACTACATCCTGTTAAAAAGTAATGATGCAACAAACAGTGAAACATCTCTTCAAATGGGTGGATTTGAAGGACATTATCTAAGTGAAGTTTAATAACCACAAAAGGACATATATTGTACAATACCATTATCATAAAATAATAATGCAGATAAAGATTTTGATATCAAGATAAAAAGACTTTGATGATTACCCAGAATAGGAAGGAAAAAGTGGAACAGGGACACAATAGGCTAGAGAATATACTAGTAATAATTAGGGTTAAGGGGATGATAATATTTTATAAGAGAGAAAGATATTTAATTTGGAATGGGAGTGTATAACAAACAATTGGGATGATTGAGAAATTATTTAAATTGTTGAATAATTTTTTTAAAACCTGAAATGTAAACCCCCACCTAATTGACAATTGAAAGTTTAAAAATTAAGAAATACCAATATATGAATATAGAATTACCATAAAACTATAATCTTGAAGATGGTGTGACATTAACATTAGGAAAGACATACAGGCCAATAAAATGGAATGGAAAGTAAAGACTTATACAGATTGATTCAATTGGTTTCCAAAAGAGGTAACAGTTAAATGTGAGAAGGATAGTATTTTCAACAGATTGTACTGGGACAACTATTTGTATGTTTAAAACAGTGGATTATTATTATAAAGTAAAGAAATAAAATACTCAGAAGAATCAGTGGAGAAAACTCAGGATTAAAAAAACAGGATTATACAAAAATATAATTTACAGTTCATCATTGTTAAAATAAGAAATGTATGTTCTTCAAAATATATCATTTATAAAATTAAAATATTTTACATGGAAATATTCAGTCTTTATATCTGACAAATTATAGCAGTAATAGTAAAATAAATTGTATAGTCAATAATAAGACAAAAACGTTCCTGCCTCAAAATAATAATAACTAACTTGACAAAGGAGAATTTACCAAAGGAGACATGTAGATGACCATTAAGCAAGTAAAAAGATGATGCTTAACATCATTAGCCATTCGAACATTACAAACTAAACATAAAGTGAGATGTGGTTATACACTTTCTAGCATATTAAAAAATCTGACAATACCAAGTGTTGACACAAATGCAAAACAATTGAATCTCTCAGACAATGTCCATGGAAATGCAACAGGATACAGTCAGTTGGGAAGCAATTCGACTAAAAATGCACATTTAACTTTCAAAGTATTTAACCAAAATAAGCAAAAATATTTATATAGAGAAACTTGTACATGAATTTAAAAATAGAAACCTAAATCATAATAGAAAACTAGAACAAATCTAAATGCTCATCAACAAGTGAATGAATACATTAAGAATATTTTTATGATGAAATGATAGTCATAAAAAAAGAAACTGATGACTGTAACCTGAAATAATGAGGATGGATATTGAAAACTTCGTAAGGCAATACTTTCTGAAAAGTAGAAGCTATACACTAAAGTACATTATAAGAGTACATTATAAATGATTTAAAAACAAAACTAATTTATAGTGACCAAAAGATCCGTTTATTTATTTATTTTCCAACAGAGATGGGGGGGGATGTACTTCAGAGGAACGAAAAGGAAATGTTGGATATGGAAGAAGTCTTCTAAATCATCATTGTGATGGTGGTTACAGTTATGGATTGAACATGTCTCTTAAAGTGATATATTGACATACTAATCTGTGTAAGCATGAATGTGACCTGGCTTGGAAGTGTTAGCGTGGCAGTTGTTGTCAGGTGCCATCTAGGTCGTTCTGACTCAAGGTGACCCCATGTTCAAAGAGAGAAACGCTGCCTGAGCCGGTGCCATCCTCATAACTGGTTATGCGGGAGCCCAGTGCTGAAGCCATTAGGTTAAGCTATGACCTACAGCAGTGGTTCTCAACCAGTGGTTTGCGACCCCTTGTGGGGTCAACAACCCTTTGATAGGGGTCGCCTAAGGCCATCATAAAACACCTATTTCCGATGGTTTTAGGAACCGAGATTCCGCTCCTCTGTCCATCTCCAGGAGGGTCTGCTCACATGCTGATATGCCCACATACGAGTACCGGCGTGAAGACTGTTACCCATGCTACACCATGCTTCAAGACATTTCATTTATTTGTCATTAGAAATAAATATCTCACAATATATAATTACATACTGTTTTTGTAATGTATCACTATGTTTTCATTATGTTCAATTTGTAACAATGAAAGTACATCCTGCATGTCAGATATTGACATTATGATGCATAACAGTAGAAAAATGACAGTGATGAAGTAGCAATGAAAATAATGTGTGGTTGGGCGTCCCCACCACATGAGGAACTGAATGAAAGGGTCGCGGTGAGGAAGGTGGAGAAGCGCTGTCCTACAGGGCTTTCCTCTGTTTGCTGCCCTCCCCTTAGCAAGCTCGGTGTCCTCTAGGGATCACACTTCGGCGTGACCTATCCAAAGCCCATGAGACAAAAGTTTTTTCGCCCTTGTTCTATATACCATCTGGCTGTACTTCTTCAAGACAGATTTGTTTGTTCCTCTGGCAGTCCACAGTGCTTTCGATAGTCTTCTGTAACACAATAGTTCAAATGCATCAGTTCTTCTGTGGTGCTTTTTATTCACCATCCAACTCTGATGTTCATCAAAGAAGATTGACGGCGGCATCGCTTGGATCAAGACCTCAGTCCTCAAACTGACCTCCTGGCCTCACTTGTTAAAGAGGTCTTTTGTAGTGATTTCCCCCCTGCAAGGTTTTCTTTGATTTCTTGACTGCACCTTCCATGAGTTTTATTTTGCACTTCATCTTAGCCATAAGGCTAAGAAGCCGTGAGTTTTTATTTTGGATCCAAGTGAAATGAAATATTTGAAAATGTTAATAATTTCTCCATTTATCAAAAGATGTTTTCTATTGCCTGGGAATAGATTCTTTAAAAATGTATTGGCTGTGTTGACATGAGGTTACATAGCAGTAGGGTAGGTCTCAAGCACATCTACGTGCTGTCCTTATGGAAGAGGAAAAGAGACATCCAGGCAAAGATAAATACTGTAGATACTCGTGTATAAGCTGAGTTTTTCAACACATTTACTGTGTATATTTGTGTACAAGCCGAGTTTTTCAGCACATTTTAATGCAGTTTTTCTGGTAAAATTAGGTGCATGGCTGATATTTGGGTCAGTTTATACTCGAGTATATATGGTATGTGAGAATGCATTAATGAGCTAAGATTTCCAAAAGTGCACCTACAGCTACCAAAAGTAGAGAGATGGGGAAAAAAACAACAACATTATTTTCCTTTGGAGACTTTGGAGAGAAAGTCGCCCTGCCAATACTTGATATTCAGGCTACCTGCTGCCAGAATGGTGACAATATATTTGTTTCGGTTACAGCGCCCTAGGAAGATAATGCAGCTAATTATCCACCACCCTCAGTCAGTAGGGGCAATAGAACTTCCCCTTTGGGCTTCCAAGGCTGTAAACCTATAAGAGCCTAGTCTTTCTCCTAAGAAGGGCCTGGTGTATTGGGACTGTTGACCTTGCTAGGACACCAAGTTTTCCTAGACAGCTAAATAGGTGTATGCATTTGTAAACACTTATCCAACTAACTCCACAAAATGGAGAATTTTATTGTGTATAAAGTGTTGTTCTTCAGTGTCTTTGGGTTTGTTCAGACTCAGGACAATACCTATATACAACAGATCCAAATACCGCACAGTCTTGTACCACCCTGAAAATTATTCTTTAATCTGAGCCCATTTTTGTAGTCACTATATAACATCCACATGAGATGAAGTCTCACCATCCTGTGTCTAAGGAACATTCTAACTGTACTTGTTACAAGACAAATCTACTTGTTCTTTTGGCAGTTGTGCTAGTAACTTAATCTGGTGCCAATTTGAGACTATTAAGAATGAAGGGGTGGAGTTTGGCCTGTCAATCAAGTTGCAGCTTGATGACTTCGTTTGGAGGTGTCACGGAGATTAGTAGCTCATTGGAGGCCAGATACAAACAGATTCTCTGCTTCAACTCTCTACTTTGTATTGCTGCTGAAAAGACACAAGCTGAATCAAGCTGAGGGAGCCAGAGCCCTGGAACTGGAGGAGCCATGTGGAGACCCACACCAGCTCAGAGATGCGTCTACCACCTCTGGATCCACAAGACTTTCCACCTACTGGCTTGTGATCTTCCTACATTTGGTTTCATTGCATGGGTTGTGTGAGTCTGAAGAGGAACTTATAGACTGTATCAGACATATGTTCTAATCTCGGACTTAGGGACCTGATATGGACTGGGCTGGGATGTTTACTCAATATGCAATTGCTCTATGACATAAAGTTCTCTCTTAAACACATATGAGTGCCCTGGATTCATTCTCTAGTCATTCCAGACTAACACAGCCAACCATGGCACTGATATTCTCCACCTACATCATCATTCAAATGTGTTGATCCTTTTGTCTTACTTACTCAGTGTCCAACTTTCACATGCAAATGAGGTGATTGAAAATACCATGGCTTGAGTCAGAGGTACCTTAGTCCTCAAAATAATATCCTTGCTCTGGGTGTAAATTACATCTCAATAATATTGATTTTAAAATATATAGAAAACTACTGGCAGGCATTTCTAACCTACACTGTAACATTAATCAAAGCAGGAGACTAATTGCAGGGCTAGGTTAGAATTGGATCCATCATGAGAACTGCATGAGGACCTGGAACCTGAGGACTTAACCCAGAAAAGTCATGGTAGTTGAAGAAACAGAAGAATGGTTTAGATATTGTGATATGTAGTTAGTCTACACTGATCCATTATCCCTCTCTCTGTATTTTAAAAATTAGTACCAGGATCTAATCAAGGACAATATTAATGGCAGATCTTTATGCTCTAGGGAGATTGTAAGACACTGTACCATAAATTAATAAGGATGTCTCCAAGAGGAGCAAAAAGTAGATAAAAAACAAATTTAGGAATTATGTGGGGGCTCACACTAAATTCTAGCTCCAATTTAAGAACAATCAGTTCTTACATCATGGTCCTTCTCAATACTTGCCTGCAGGAAAAGAATACAGAAAATATGGGTGCTAGAGCAAAGTGTGATGAATAAATTAGATGGTGCTTGGCTATCAGATAGAATAGAGTCTGGGGTCTTAAAGACTTGTTTCCAAACAAACAGCCATCTGAGTGAGATGTCAGCTAAGTCCACAAGGAAGAAGCACACCAACAATGACCCAAGGATTTTGTGGTAGTTAGAAAATTTCATGTCAACTTGATATATAAACGTGTAGGAGTGGAGTTCAGGCTGACAATCAGGCAAGAGCCTGCTGGTGACTCCCATCATGTGGGCGTGGCTGTCTTATAAGGAGGGTTCTGGGGACACTCCCCCTCTTTCTCTGCTTTCACCTTTCTCTGGCTGACCGTGGTTGCTGCCAAAGCCCTGTGATGAACTGTGCCATTGGATCCACATGACTTTATACCCACCCGCCAGCGAAATTCTGCATTCTTCATCATTGCATGTAGCTGAGTCTGAAGAGGGACTTATAGACTAATATTGCACTTATGGACTTAGACTGGGCTGGACTGTTTTCCTGATATAATATTACTTCTTGATATGAAGCTCTTTTTAACACATATGAGTGTCATTGTTGTTTTTTTCTCTAGTCAACCAGTCCTAACCAGATTGTATATCATATATTTCAAAGCCAAAGGTGAGAGTAGTATCAGAGCCTGCATTGTGAGATTCTGGTTTTCAGAAGGCTATGGAGGAAAGTGGAAGCCCAAGATACATTTGTAAGAAGTACATTGGGAATAAACTGTTTACCAAACAGAAAGTATTGGACAGATAACTAAAGGAGATCAAAATGATAAACCTGGCTTAAATAGTTAAAACCTTGTTACGTGATCCCCCACAGATAAACATTGAGCCTGATTTAGTTTGCAACGTTCTCTGTGGCTGTTCCCCCCATACCCTCATATTTGGGTTTATCTCTGATGTATTTTGTCACTGGGGGTAGCCCTCTTGATTTTTTTTGTTACATGTTTTTTTTCTCTGTTTTTCAGTCTCTGAGCCCCAGGACTGATGAACCTATAGAGAGAACAAGTAGAATATGGGGTCCCGGGGAGTACAGTGGGGAAGGGTGGGAAGAGGAGCTGATATGAAGATGTTCCCCCCAAAAGTGTTTGTTTCACAACTGATTGTGGTAGCAATACTGCTTGATGTCATTGAACTGTTGAATGATATGATAGCTATATTATCTCCCCCCAAAATGTTTTTTTTTTTAATGAAGCAGAAGAACTGGGTGAGGAGAGAGGGGCCCGTGCAGGAGAAACTGTGTGGAGCACAAAGATTATTTCTCTGACTTTCCCACTTTGTCCACCTCTCGGTCTGTTGCCAGTGCCCCTCGCTGGCTGAGCAGAGCAGGAAGCAGATGGCAGGGGAGCTTGGGAAATGCAGTTTGGCAGGATGAGCCCCAGTGGTGGTGGGTAAATTTTGGCAGGGGATTCATCTGAGGGCATAAAGGCAAATAAGCAGCCCATTTCCAGCACCAGGTACATCTTTTCCTTAACTTGGGAACAACTGAAGGAAAAATAGCGAGGCATGGAAGATTTCAGATTCCAACTCTGGATGGGCTTGAATGTGTTTTATCTTGACCTTCTTGAGCAAGGTGAATACGAATGAATAGTTTCTTTTTAAAACTCCTCCCAAGGGTGTTTCATAAAACAATGAAGCTATGCCAAGAACTCATCACAGAACCAGTGCCAGGCAAGCAGTGAGCGATTTCTGCTTCCAACCAGCCTTTCCTTGGAGGGTCACTCCAGTTTGAGTGGAAAATGAAGTAAATCATTAAGTGAAAGGAGAACAAATAGTTTAACATCGGAGCATTCCTCTTTGTAAAATTAAATAAAGCAGAGAAACTGATAGAACCACCGCCAAGGCGTTTGTCTTCTAGAAACGCTGAAGCATCACTGAGCAAATGAGCCAGGAAAAGCAAACATTCATTTTCCTGCCACACGGAGGTGTGATCCTCATTCCTTCAGTTCAGCATATTTATGAACCGGCTTGCCCTCTTCTCTCCATTCTCCCAGTTCTTCCGTCCTGTCCTTGCTGGATGCTTTCCTTACACACATGTTGGCCTTCCTTAATAAAGTAATAGCTGTCGCAATCTGCCCTCTCTACAGAGTAATTATGTTAGCCTGTTGTTATTGATTTTGTTGCTAAGGTCTGAGAAGCTGCTAATGCTCCGCTGTGGGAGTGGAGGGAAGTGGGGGAAGGAAAAATCATGTTGCTATAATTTTCCCATAAAGCAGATGTTTTCCTTAACTGTTACATCTTTAAAATATTTTTCACTGGGCGGGGAGGGAGACAAAAGAGGACGGAGACAAGTGTAGGCTGCCACTTGTGTACTTTCTCAGCGTACGTACCCGGGTTCCCCACTCACAGAGGTGAGCGGGGAGAATTCATGTTCGTGGGGACTTTTGTGCTTGCTCCCCATTCAGTAAGCTGCACAGATGATTCAAGTACAACCTGTTTCCTAAGTGAACTGCCCCACCGTGGAGTCCAAGAGGACATCACTCACGTGGCTCCTGCTTTGGCAGGGATGGCCAAAAGATGAGGCTCCCCTGTCCCTTCGAATGCCTACCTGCGGTCTCTAAGGCGTGGCTCTTTCAAGGGAGAGGGACTTGGTCAGCAATTAGTTTGTTCTGGAGTGAGTCGTCCGCGAGAACCAGGATAGTAGTGCATGGCCTTCCATGGTCTACCTATAGAAGTCGTGCATCATCACAACATAGCTGCCGTAATCTATTGCGATGATTGTCAATTAAGGCTGATTCCTCTCCCCTCCCCCAATCCCTCCTTCCCCACCTCTCTTGAACATGTGGCAGTATCTGGATTCATTTTTGGTGGTTTCCGCTGGGAATGGGTGTGCTTCTGGCATCTAGTGGGTAGAGCTTAGGGATGCTGGTAAATCACCTGCATTCCACAAAATGGTTCTTTCCCCCGAAAAAGAACAGCCCAGCACAAATTGGCAATGGGGCCAAGTTTAAGAAAGTTGACTGTATTCACTGAGATTCACATTTACTTGCCCAGATTTAAGGGAGGGAGCAATAGTCTAATGAGAGTAAAGGAAAAATGACAGTCAATAAAAACATTGCAATAAATGCTATACATTATTGTTCACTTAAAAGGCTCAAAATAGCAATTCTTGTGGCAGTTTAATTTATACTTTAAGAAAGAGTGAGTGAGAAATTGAGAGAGAGAGAGAGGGAATGAGCGAGAAGGCTATAATGTTTTGTACTCCTAGGGAATTTTAAAGAGGGCCTTAAAAGCATCCAGGCACACACTGCACCCTGATCTGAGGAGAGAGAGCTCAACATGGAGACTGGAAAGGGCTTGGTCACCACACACAGATGAGCAAGAAGGACCAGGTCCAGAGATCCGTTCTCTAGGTTGAAGTCCCCACGTCATTATTTGCCCCGGTTCTCTCTCATGTTCCTCACTTCCTCTCTCATTGCAGTGCTGTCCAGCTTGCGATGAATGCTATTTTTAGAAGTCAGTGTAGTTATATTTAAACACATGTTTCAAACTGGCCTGCCCGAAATCTTGAGATTAAATATAGCTTTGTTTAGCGACAGGGAAAGGCTCTGTTTCTAGAGATGCCATCCGAGAATGCAGCAAGCAGTAAGTTGTGAAGCTTTCTCTCGATGCCCCTTCCAGTTGAGGAATGCCTGCTCCGGCCACATCCGAGCACTTTCCAGATTGTTCCCAGGTCTGGGTAATTCAGACAGCGCCAGGGTTTGACAGGTGTCTACAAGCGAACTCGTGCTATATAACACATTGAGTAAACTACTGCTTTATAATTTTTAATAGTTAAAAGAGGATATTTAATTTACTCCATTTTTATTTTGTTTTAATTTCCCTAATTTCTAAAAATCTACGTTCCCATATTTATTTGTTTTAACAGGTCTTTCTGAATATCTTCAGATAAAGTACCAGTTTTTCATCTCATTTTCTTTTTTTATATAAAAGGGAAATGGCATATTATTCAAATATGTTCCAGGTAGTGTATTGAACATCAAAGGGTTTATCAATGGGCAGGACAGATTTGGACAGAGGGTCACATACCTACACATGGTCCGGTACACGATAAACCCAACTGAATAGGTAATTATAACAGTTGTCTGTTATAATTGAGAAAATGAGAAAAAAGCCTGTCTATCTGTAAAGAATCTTGAATCCTTCCTAGGATAAGGGACATCTAAATAAATTGTGGGAAGGAGCTGGGAAGGGAGTGTGAAGGTAGGATGTTCTGAGCCAATAAAAGAGTAAGAGAAGCCCTCAATAAAATAAATTTTTTTAAAGAGAAAAATACCAAATACATCAGAAATTTAAAAAACCAAAACAAAACACGTAAGTAAACCTCAGAAAAAAAAAGAGTAAGCGAAGGTCCTTTTCATTCAGGTTTCTTTGTTATTGGGTTCAGAAGGTGCTACCATTTATATGAGCTTTTACTAATAGAAGTGATGACACAAAAATGGAAAGGAAGTTAGAATCAGCTGTTGAGTATATGTATTATTTCAATCTTATGTTCTTTTACTTATTTTACACAATTTATATAACCTAGGAAAATTGATTTTAGGCCTCTTCATTTTTAAAAATGTTTTTATTTAAGATCAACTCAATGATATTAATAAAATGTTCGCCAATGTTCTAAGATTCAAATACCTTAGCACATGTCTACAAATGACTATAAAAGATACATGATTATTGATTCTGAATGTAGCAAAAAAAACAAATATAGAATCCAAAAATATTGAAGGCCAATTGTATCCACTGAACAAATTGCCAGTTATCTAATTGGCACACTTAACTGCCTTCCTTTAGATTTATTCCCTAGAAACTTTTGATACTGAGCATGTCTAGCCAGTAGGTTTCTGGAAACTAAAGAAGATATAGATAGAAGGTACTTAGTCTGCAGGCAAAAATATGTATATTATTGCTGTTGCCATTACTGGTACTATCACATAAACAATAATGAATTAGAACAAAATTATTTTTAAATGGTGTTAATCTGGGTACATTAGAGAAACAAATCCACAGAAACTCAAATGTATAAGACAGTTTTATATAAAGGGTAAGTGCACATCAAGAAAACATCCCAACCAAGTGCTGCTCAAGTCCACAGTCCAACATTAACCCATATGTTCGACACCAATACACAAGGTTCTCTTCCATCTCACAAAACACGTAATGATGCTGACTGCAGGAGGAAAGCTGAATCAATGAATTTATAAGCATCTCAGCGCTGGCAGGGTCTCCACGCGGCTGCTCCAGCACCCAGGGCTGCATGGGGCAGGTTGGTCCATGCGGCTTCTCCTCAGGGATGTCTTGCAGGAAGTGAGCTTTGCCAGCTGAAGCAGGGAACTGGCTAAGCAGCTGCACCCTGGTCTGATCATCAGAAAGCAAGAGACCTGAGAATTAGAAAGGAGAGGCTCACAGAGCCATATATCTCTCTGCCCTTCAACTAACCCCACATGTGTTTATCGGCCAGGTTGGTATAATAAACTAACTACCTCAATTGTTTACTACTTAAAAAATTAATTTCCAGAGTAGTTTCCATACTATCTACAGGTGTACATTCAGTAAAAGCAGGAAGATTAATTTGGTGTGTTCATAGAGAATTAGCAAAATCACTTCAGACTGGGAACTTAATCTGTGATGCTGACCACAAATTGCAGCCTTTTAAGTTTTTATATGACATAACCTTAAAACCATTATTTAATATCTGTCTTGTTTGAGATATTTACAAATTCTTTTGACAAAATAAATTGGAAAATAATCAATTCATAAAGTACTCAAATGCAGATGTCTACCCTGACAATGTAAGTACCTTACCCTAACGAACCTCAAACTTCAGGGAACATCAAGAGAAACCCAGGGAGGTGTTAGGACGCATGGTGCCCAGTGGTATGGGTGTGGCGGTAACTTGGGATTGGCAACAAATACTCCATGTAGTTCTCATGATGACACTGTGCAGATTTCAAACTTTAGTACATTTTTTTTCCTGAAGAAATAGGCATAGGAAAAATCTAGAAATTTTTTTTTGATAATCAAGGATCTTACATTGTTGAAGCCGTTCAGCTTTACTCTTGTAGGTATAAATAAACTAAAGTATTCATCTGTAACAGAAAGAACGGTATTTTACTATTTCTCTAATTCTTTTAATGCTAAAACAAAGCATCCGGAACTTCTTTGAACTTGTTTTGTATGAAACCCCTGGTTCAGGATGGCAGTCTCTGAAAGGAAGGTCCACATTTCCCCTAGTAAAACCTATTTTGTAATTATTTCATATTCCAAATGCATGTTTAAAATTCCACACTCAGAAGCAATTGATAATACATAACCTAGAACCACGTTCCCTGATACTGGTTCCTAAGTGTAAGAACCTGAAACAATCATATCTCAAAAAATTCAGAAAAATGTCTTGTGCTTGGGTAACAAATAGGCACTGTCTTAGTTACCTAGTGCTAACATAAGTGGGTGGTTGAAACAAACGAAAAGCAATCTTCTCACAGTTTAAGGGTCGAGAAGTTCAAATTCAAACCTTTCTTCTTAGGGGAAGTCTTTCTCTGTCAATTCTGGAGGAAAGAGTCTTTGTCTCTTTAGTTTCTGCTTCTTGGTTCCTTAGAGCTCTCTGTGTGTCTCAGCATACATTCTCCCTCATTTCTTCATCTGTGGGTTTAATCTATTTAATATTGAGGAACCATGATGGTGCAGTAGGTTAAATACTAGTAATTGAAAGTTCAGATGTTTATGCCCACCAGTCTTTTCACTTCTATAAAGACTTACTGCTTTGGCCATCTATTTGTTATTTTCATACTTTCCTGATTCTTTCAGGGAGCAAGATAAATCTTTCTACTTTTAGGGAGCAAGATGAATCTTTCTACTTTGAAGGAGAAAGATGAGTCTTTCTACTTTTAGGGAGCAAGATGAGTCTTTCTACTCACGGAAAGAATCACCCTCTTGGAAACCTCAGGAGCAGTTCAGCCCCGCCCTGTAGGGTCACTAGAAGTCAGAATCAACTTGATGGTAGCTAGTTTCCTGTTTTGTTGTTTGTTTGCTTCTGTTATGAAATGTTTTATTCTAGCAGATAATTTCTCCTTCATGAATGAGCATTATTGAATGTTTTTCCCTATTTTCAACCCTCATTATTTGTGTAAATAGCACCGGGTTATTTAAGTTTTCAATCTTAAGTGTGCAATAAAACAACTGTGTGTGTGTGTATTAAATATATATATAAATACTTTGCTTTTCTCAGTAGTGTTTTACATTTCATACCATTGGCTAAGTTAAGGATAATATCAATTGAATTATTGTATGCCCCATGGGGATGATTTACAATGTTCTTCAATAAAATAGAAAGTATATATCTAAAGTGATACAGAGAAATATATGAACCGTACATATATGACTGAATTTTGAACTCACACGTGAGCATAGACCTAATCTAAGAGAAATTCATTCTTATGACATGGGCTCTACTTGATACTTGCGCTTAAGAAGAGAGCACTAAAGAGATGGGTGCTATAGCAATGTGTGGGGAAGAAACCAGATGGTGCCCAATTATCAGAAAGAATCAGAAAGACAAATCTGAAAGACTTGTCTTAAAACACACAACTATATAAGTGAGGCATCAGCTAAATCTACACTAAAGAAGCACACATGCCTCTGTGCTTCAGGGATTATAACTAATAAAAATCCCTATACAGAGGTGGGAATAGTATTGAACCTTAAATTCTGCACTCCCAGTTTTGCAAATGACTATGGACGATGGAGCCAGCCCAGATCCATTTGTAGGGTGCCTATGTGACTCTAACTCCAGTGAATTACTTCTGACTGTGGACCAACAATGGGAATGGCCTTGCTATCAGACATCATGGGGTAGAGTGCATCATAGGGTGAATTACTGCAGATGCAGATGAATCAGTGACACCATATTGTTTTGTCTCCCTTTTGAGTCACTGTACATTTTCCCAAGGTTTCAATATTTCCTGCTTTCACTTTGATTGAGGCTCTTCTGTGCATCGCCATTGTTGCTCAGGGTTTCCTGTTTGTTTAGTATGTTCTCCTTGTAGGAAATCCTGAAGAGGTAAATCTAGAAAGACAATAAACGGATCAGTACTTTCTGAAGGGAATGGCAGTGGAGGTTAGAGGGCAATAGGGAGGTAACAATATCAACAGTATGAGTACAAGAAAAAATGTTCTAAAATTGATTATGGTAATTATTGCGCAACTCTTTTTTAATATGATTGACATTGAACTGTGTGATATGTGAATGTGTCAATGAAACTGGGAAAAAAAACAGATTTACAGCTTCTGAAACCCCACCAAGCTGTTACACACTGTCTAAAGGGTCACTGATGGGTCTAACTGAAGACATTGAGTATAGTTGGACTATTTTTAAAAAGATCAATTCAAGACGCACCTGTTTTAGCTACTTGGTGTTTCATTTCTGATACTCATTTCAATGGTTACACATAAACCACAGACAGTTCTTGATTGATGGATATATTAAGGAATTTAACAAGTTGTAGTGACAGTGAGAAATAATCAAGATCGTTGTTTATCAAGAAAAATTACAAGTTCCTTCAGGTCTGCTAATAAAGGCCAGAGGGTGATGGCACTGTGCTGCAAGCCTCAACCTGAGTTTTGTGGGCCAGGAAAGCCAGCTAACTGGATTCAGTGACAGAGCCGTGCCACTTCAGCCAGCTGGGGCCCAAGTGCACTTAGCTCCACTTCCGTGGCTCAGCAAGCCCAGCTTCCACACTTCAGGGCCCGAGCAATCCGACTCAGCGAGCTAGCCTCCTGTGCAGAAGCACCCCCTTTACATGCTCCCGGCATTCAGAAGGTCAGCACTGTGCTCCGTGTTCTGCTCCTGCTCCTGCTGCTCCTGCTGCTCCTCGGATGCTATCGTTATCTTCTGGATCCAGTGGGAGACGCTGACTCGAAATGACACGTTAAATCGTGCACTGCCCCTGTGGATCCCTCATGCTTCTTCCAGCCACTTCCCGTTCCATGGCGAAGGCTTTATTTCCCTTCAAATCATTTTTAACACATACCTGTAAAAGTTTGTAAGCCATTCACCTCACACTTTCACCTTCCTCCCACTGTAAATATCCAATGTCTGAGTTGCCTGTCCCGAGCCACCCCGTACTGAGGGGACAAGAAGGTTTCTGGACGGGATGAGTCTTCATTTCTGGTTTCACCTTTGACCAGCTGCATATGTAAGCAAAGTTCAGTCTCCAGCAGGAAATCTATGACTCTGTTCCATGCTCTGGCTCCTGGTTCATTTGGCTAATAAAGACAATAAATTCCCAATTCAAATCATAACCATCGGAATTGATGTTAGGAATTACAATACATATTTTGGGGTACATAATTGAATTTATAGCAGACATCAAAGAGAAATTAAGCAAAAGTTGACTTTGTGTCAGGTCAATTTAATAATTTGTTAGATAACTAATCTGTAACACTTCATGCTCTGGAAGCCACCAGGTATATGTGTCCCAGGGGACATGCTGAAGTTATAGTAAATAGTTGAAAGTAAGCAGAAACCTTGTTTTAAATTAAGTAGATATTAATCTAGGGTAGAATGGAATATGTAATTTGCATGCCTCATCTAAAATATGCTTTGAAATATAAATAGGAACAGGTCTCACAATTGAGAAAATCCATGAAGATAGATAATCACATTCTGGCTTCTCTGGGAATCGGCAACTTTATTAAGTATGTCTTTTAGATTGATGCTTGTAGAAAGTAAGGCAAAAAATGACACAGGCTTAACTTATTTTGTAATGGAGATTTGTGCAGGGTTAACTGAGTAAAGATTAAAGAAGTATTATGGTGTAGTTTATAGAAAGATGCATTCCTACTTCATTAACTTATTAGTATAGTTGGTTCAGGGCAAATTCAGAGGATGTGAGACAAAGGTTATCATTGCTGACGCCATATTGATCTTGGCTGAAAGCACAGTGCACCAGAAAGATGCTCATGTGTGTTTTATTGACGATGTAAAGGCCTTTGACTATGTGGATAAAAAGAACATAACACAACAAAAAACTATGGATAACCTTTAGAAGAATGGGAATTCTAAAAGTTGAATAAGGAAGACTGAGGAATAATGGGTGCATTTGCTCTGTGGGGCTGTAGAAGAATACTGACAAACCCCATCTCTCTTGGAAGAAGGACAGCCAGAGTGCCCAAGATTGTATAACAGATAAATAACAGATCAAAATGAAGTTCAGACAGTCTGGCTGCAGAGACTGGCTGTGCTCTTAATCTCTTTGCTCAACATTCCCATGTGACACGAAATTGTAATGATATTAATGGACAAATTCTCCCAACCTGCCCACGTTTTAAAATTAAAATGGTGCAGGGATTATTAATCACACAAACATGCTTTAGTTGGGATGGCAAACATCAAGTAGAAACAAGAAGACAAGGCAAGAGCCAGGTATAATCTGGAACTAGGAAATTATCCCAGAGTGTCAAGCAAGAAGAAGGCTTCAGATGTCAGAAGTCAAGACAGAAGAGGATTGGGACAGGTGGAGGGCCAGAGAAGACGAGCACAATTAAAACAAGGATATTGGAAGGCCCCAAACACACTATTTCAAACAGCATTTTTGAAGGTAGTCCTTCTCAGTGGATCCAGGAGATGTTATGAGGGGGTACTCCACCAAAACCAGAATTGCACCAAGTGGAGCAGAGCTTTCGTTGTATGCGTTTTCCCACAGGTGGCCATCAAACAACTTGCTCCGAGTTGGTGCACTCAGTGGTATCACTTGGGAAAATTCTTTCTGGTCACAGTGAATTTTTTCTTAAAAGCAGTTTTCTCAAACCCCCTTTTTTAATGCCCTGTTTAATAGACAGCATGCAGCTGTGAAATTTTATTTCCTGTTCAAGAAAAATGCCACAGAAACATTTGTGATGTTAAACACAGCTTATAAGTGTACTAGTGGTTTTCTTAATACAAAAAAGGGTGAAATGTCAGTTGATAACAAACCTCATTCTGGATGTTAGTCAACTTCCTGAATGGATGAAAAGGTCAACTCATAGTTCATTTGGAGTTCATTCCACCATGTCACACTTTTAATCAAGCTTTCTATTATTCTGAAAAGATTGTGTAACAGTGTGTGACAAAAAAATGCCTGGTTTGTGGCAGACAAGGCACTGGTTTTGCCACCATGGCATTGCACCTGCTCACGCTGCCATCTCAGTCTGCCAGTTTGGGGCAAAAAACAGCATGTCTCTCTTGCCCCACAAACCTGAGTCAGCTGACCTTGCTCAATGCAACTTATGTTTGTTTCCACGAATGAAGTGGGACATGAAAGGGCAGTAATTTGATGATGTAGATAAGGAAAAGCGAAAAAATGATCAAGGTGCTGGCAGCTATCCAAACAGTTGAGTTTGAAAAATATTTCCCAGAATGGATACACAGATTTGGCCAATGTACTAAGTATAACAGAGAGTACTTTGAAGGCGATAAGGTTGTGCGGATTTAAAAAATTTTTAAAAACATTTTATTAGGGGCTCATACAACTCTTATCACAATCCATACATATACATACATCAATTGTATTAAGCACATCCATACATTCCTTTCCCTAATAATTTTCTCTTTTTTTCTCCTCTTTTTTTACATTTTATTAGGGGCTCCTACGGGGATCCACATGGGGGGGTACCCCTTGTAAGTAATTCTAAGGACATGAGAAACCTCTAAGGGTAGACCTTAGAAATATGGACACCCCAAACAGACATACATTCATGTACACACCAAAATAAATGGAAAACAGTTTTTTCAGAAACATTATTTATAACAGAACTATACTTGTGACTACCCAATTGTCCATCAAATGTAGAACAAATAATAAATTGTGGCATATTTACAGAGTGAAATACCATTTAGCAATATGAATAGAGGATTCATACTACATATGTCAATTTAGTTGAATATCAGCCCCCCAAAAGTACATACGAGTATATATTTTATAAATCAGCAACAAGTTATGGTATTCTAAGGTGTTTGAAGTTATGGTAACTGTTACCCTTGTGGGGTGTGGGTGGTCAGTTTTTTGAGTGATGATGGAGCTTCAAAGTAATGCCAAGTCACTTTCTGATTTGCTTCTGGGTACGAGATGTTGTTAGATGCCATTAGGTTGATTCTGATTCACAGGAATTTTATGCAAAACAGGATGAAGCTCTACTAAGAGCTTCCAACTTCACATCTGTTTTTCTGTCTGATCCCCTTGTTGCAATCAGTGCCAATGTATCTTGTCGAAACGCTTTCTCTGTTCCACTGCCCTGCCACTGTTTCAAGAATGAGGTCCTTTCCTAGAGACTGCTCTCTTCTGATAGCCTGTCCAAAGTATGTTTGAGACAAAGAGTTGCCATCCTTGCTTCCCAGGGTCATTCTGGCTCTATCAATTCCAAGACAAATGTATTTGTTCTTTTAGGGATCCATATTACTTGAAAGATTCTTCACCAGCAGAATAATTCAAATGCACTTATTTGTCCTTGGTCTTCTTTTTTCAATGTCCACTGTTTATACGCAAGTGAAGCCATGGAACATTGCCTCCGTCAGGTGAGCCTTAGTCCTGAAAGTAACACCCTTGCTTTTCAATACTAAGAGGTTTCATAAAGAAAAATTTCCCAAAGTAATACATTGTTTGATTTCTTGATTGCTGCTTCTGTGAAATGGAATCCTTGATCACTTCAACCTTATCTCCATTCATCATAATGTTATCTATTGATCTAGTTGTGAGGACTTTGGTTGTTTACACTGAGGTGTGATTTTTGAAGCCTGTAGTCATTGATCTTCATAAGTCAGTATGTCAAATCTTTCTGGTTTTCAGCAAGCAAGGTTATGTCATCTTTACATTTCAGGTTGTAATTAAGCCTTCCTCACATCCAGACGCCACATTCTTCTTCATAGAGTCCAGCTTCTGGTATTACATGTTCAGAATCTAGATTAGATAAGGATGGTGAGAGGATACAGTTCTATGCAGACCTTCTGTGACTTTAAACCATTTAGTATTTTCAAGTTCTGTTCAAATGATTGCCTCTGGATCCATTTACAGATGCCCCATGTACACAATGAAATGTTCTAGAGTTCCCAAATTTTCTCAATGCTCTCCATAGTTTGTTATGATCCATACAATCAACTGTCTTTTCAAAGTCAATGAAACACAAGGAAACATCTTTCTGGTATTCTTTGCTTTCAGTCATGAGTCATATGATATAAGTAATTATATCCCTCATATCATGGTCTCTTTTGAATCAGGCTTGAATATCTGGAAGCTCTCGGCTAATGTTTGCTGCAACTGTTGTTGAGTGATTGTGTTACCAGCACACTTATGATTAGATAGATAGATGACAGATAGGTAGGTAGATAGATAGACAGATTTACACAACAAGAAGGAATATAACAGCTATTAGTCCACACAGAAGTAGAGAAGACTCATTTCAACTCACTTTCATGGAACGTTTAAAATACTGGAAGTCCTTCAAATCATGTGGTCAAGAAGCAGACAGCAGGGTCCTCCCTTGGGCAAGGCAGGCAAAGTCTACCTGTAGCAGTCAACAGTAGGGTGGGTCAACAACAGTCAATAGCTCGGGAGCTTAGCGAAGCAAGCCCTGATAGGATCTTGGACTCAAGCAATGCAAGGCAACAGGATCCACCAACCTCAAGCTCAAGCTCATGCAATGTATGCAGTGAGATGAAACAGGTCTTGAAGGAGTCTCAAGCTCTAGTGACGGGATCCACAGGTTGACTTGGCCCACAAGTAGTGTAGCTCACAGACTGAGTAAGAGCACTAGTGAAGGCAGCAGCATATTGGTCCAATCACCAGAGAGCAAGAGAATTGGGGGCGGGCCTTACAGAGCCATTTATCTTCTTGCTCTCCAATCAAACTGCAACCTGATTAATCCCACATGTTCCTATTGGCTGGGTTGGCACAATAAACCAATCACAATGATCTTCAATAGAACTTGAATTGCGTACAATAGTTTAAAATAAGTAAACCACTGGTGTCATGAGAAATGTTGAAAAACAACAATTTGAGTCTGAACTAACAGTTAGTTAACTGTGTTCACCATCTTTGATAGCCTGCTGGAGAACATTCTGATAGCTGGTTGAGAAGAAGCAGAAAACTATGATTTTATTAGCTAAACTTTTCTTGACACCATTTAAATCCTATGTGCTCATGTATCCTATTAGAAGATAAATGTTTGTTGGTAGTCATGATAGATTCTGTCCACTGGTCAATGTGCTTGTCATTTACAATTCACATACTTATTTTTTTTCCTGGTGAATGGGTCTTTCATGTCTAAGGATAGCTCCAAATCATATATTTTGAAATATTAAATTGGTTAATCTGTTCTACTGAATGAGATGGTGGATTCATGATTTAGAGCAATAAAATCATTATCTGTGCTTAGAAGGCCAGTTGCTTGGATAAACATTCAGTCATTAAAGATAAATGTCTGTTTCTCTATTTGTCAATTTCCCACAACTTCCCCAATAATGGGCAAAAAGCTTTCATTTGTGCTCAATATCCCTTTGTCTAAGAAATTTTACTTTAATCAGATGTCACTGAAGTAATCCATTAAACATTTTAAAAGAGGATTATAAAAACAAATGCCCAGTGTGGAGGATATGTGTAGCAAACAATTTTGAGAGAGGGAAAGTATTGATAGTTTTTGGAATGTCAACAATCTGAAATTTTCTATTTTTCAATATTGGCAATTAATTAAAAATTTTATTGAATTTATGTGAGCCCCAAATTATGTGTGAGTTGGATTCAACTCACACATTTCCTGTCTGAGCCTTCCACGATGGCTCATCATCCATGTCTCGTGAGATGGGCATTGTATGGAGGAGCAAAGTGAGGCGGTTCGAGGTGAGTTGGATTGGTCAAGTTCACCCAGATACTAACCCCGTGGTTCTCAACCTTCCAAATGCTGCAACCCTTTCATACAGTTCCTCATGTTCTGGTGACCCTCCAACCATAACATTATTTTTGTTTCTATATCATAACTGTCATGTTGCTACTGTTATGGATCTGATGACCCCTAATGATCATTAGACCCATTGTGACCCACAGGTCGAGGACTGCTGTACTAACAGGTCAAACCGACATAAAATATGAGCACAATATACCCAAATTATCATTATTTTCTCTGAGAAAAAAAGCCTACTTGCATAATACTGTTGTCAAGATTATAAGGCAAACTATTTTTATTTAGGCACAATGGGAATAAATATTTATCTTATTTGCAAGAAATATTCATGTGCTCGCTTCGTCAGCACATATACCAAAATTGGAACGATACAGAGATTAGCATGGCCCCTACGCAAGGATGATATGCAAATTCATGAAGCGTTCCATATTTTTTAAAAAATAAATATTTATGTTATTTTCTCAAGAATTTATTGGGGAAAATTGGTTTAAGATCCTGCACCACAAATAGAAAGTTATCACTTTTGGTGTAGGCTTCTTGATGGCTATTTTGGGACCCAGCAGTGATTTCCCAGTAAGCAAGGTAAGCACTGACTTACTTGTGCTTTCTTACAAAGCTGAGTAAAAAAGTTTCACATGTTTTTCACCACCTCATTATTCAGAAATTTCACCTGAGTTTTACCATATGTGGTGAAAAGGAAGCATTCACTACAAATTAGTAAGGAAGCACCCATAAAGCCCAGGTTTCCCTTAGCTAATGAACGCTCTGTCCCTGTTCCAACAACCCACCCACTGCTACTGACCCCTTTCCACCGCACAGCAACCCCATGAGGACAGAGTAGAGCGGCCCCGTGGGGTTTTCCAGGCTGTGAAGGCAGAGGAAAGCAGACGGTCAAGCCTCTCTCCTGGTGAATTCAAGCTGCCTTCAGGTAGCAGCTGAGAACTGTGGAACTGGACCATCTCGTCTTTTGTCCCTGCCGGGGATTGCAGATTTGAACAGGGGCTTTGATTCTGTGCGAAAATGCTGTGGGGTTGGCTAAGCGACTGTCAGCAGAATCTTTGACATACTGGGAAATGTGATGTTGTTCACTGCAGATTAGTAAGTAAGCACAGTTGCTCACATGCTTCCCTTGCTTATCCAGCAATCCCACACTGCTGGTCGTACTATTTCTTAGGAAGGTCCAGTAAATAATCCTATTTAATCTTAGATAATTCAGAAGCTACAAAAGGAAAGGGTTTGCAGATGAATCTAGATAACGAGTGACAAGTGTCACCGAATGGCATGGATCCCAAGAGTCGGAATTTGGACTGTTCCATTTGCAGAGCATCATGCTTCCCAAATAGTTATTCTCGGGACAGCTTCCCTAACGAAAGTCTTAAAGTTATTTCAGTGAGAACACAGTTTTTTACCCATACTACCTGGAAATGCTCTTGATTAAAACAACAAAAACCCTTGGAGAACAGAAAATTTGAAGATGGTTAGGGAATGCTTCTTAATTTGTTCGTCATATTTCAATGGAACAATCAAATGCAGCTTATCTCTTACAGGCAGGATAAACCATTTACATATACAAGTTAATGGGGGTGCTGAGTTTTCTCCGAGTGTGAGATAGCATATTTGCAATTACTTTAAAATGTCATTGTTAGTCATCTGGAAGCTTATGTGCTACATTTGGTATGTTCCAATGCTTCGAAACCAAGGGACTAAGATAAGAATTTGATTATCTTTTAAAATATCAAGGCTCATTAGCAGCAGGATGCTTGCTTCACATAATTTTGTGGCTTAAGCTATTTGAGTTGCAGCTTTCCATTGGTTAAACTATTTGGCTAATATATATGGAAACATAGGATTACATGTGAAACTCGGTGAAGTTAGTATTTAGTAATACTCATGTGAGAGTATTGAATGAAAATTGAATGTTAAACCCTGCTAACCAGAAAATATGGTTCCCCTCCCACATTTTGGTGTTTTTCCATCAAGTAAAGTACTTCCATCAAGTCTCTGCCTCACACAGGTTCTGCCTTCCCAGAATAATGACTCAGGACTTGACACCAAACCAAGAATGTTACTGACATCCTCCTTAGACTGTTTACTACACGTATCGGTTTAGACTTGAACTTAAAAACATTTATTGAAAACAGGGCCTCCTTCTTTCCTTTAGACCTTTTATAGACTCAAGAACAAAGAATATCAGGTACTTAATCTAAAAAGAAAGCAAACCAAAAAAAAGCACACCAAAGGATCTGTTTCCTGGTTAGTCCCTCCTCAGATAGTCAATATATTCACTACGTTCATGACCCTTATTATATTTGGTGCTGTTGGTGTTGCTCAGTGCCACTGATTGATTCCAACAGAAGGAAATGCTGCCTGGTCCTACGCTATCCCCATAATTGTTTTATTTGAACCCATTGTTGTAGGCACTCTATCAATCCAGCCACTACTAAGCATGATGGCCCTCGCCAGGGACTGGTCTCTTCTAACAAAGGTCCTAAGTGCTACACATGTTGTAGTTCTTGATGGTAGACGCCAAACTTATTGGATACTATGTACCACAAAATAAAACAATATCTAGTTGGGCCTTTACCTAAATCTTTGTTATTTTTAAAAATCATTGTTGCTGCCACTGTGTCAGCCCATCTCTTTGAGGTTCCCTTTTCCATGGACTCTCTTGTTAACAAGTGCTATTTGCTTTTCCAGGGACTGTTTTTTCCTGATGCCATAGCCAAAGTACATGAAATGAAGTCTTACTGTACTGACTTTTAAGGAGCGTTCTGGCTATACTACTTCCAAGACAGATTTGGTCATTTTTCTGGCAATCTATGATATTTCAGTGTTCTTTGCCAACTCTATAGTTAAAATACATCCATTATTCTGTGTTGTCCTTATTCCGTTAACCACCTTTCACATGCATCTGAGGTGATTGAAAAGAGCAGGACTTGACTTGTGGACATTTTAATTTTCAAAGTGATACTTTTGTTCTTAAAAACTGTAAAGTGGTTTTGTGCAGCATATTTCCCAATGCAATATGACACTTGGTGTCTTCCATGAACATTGACTATGGAGCCAAGAAAAATGGGATCTTTTGCCACTTCAATATTTTATCGGTTTATTATGATGTAACCTATTGGTCTGGTTGTGAGGATTTTTCTTTTCTTTATATTGAGTTGCAATACAAACCGAAGGCTGAATTCCTTAATCATCAGCAAATGTCTCCAGTCCTCATCACTTTGTGTAAAACATTTTGTGCCATCTGCATATCACCAGTTAATAAGGTTTCCTCCTATCCTAATGCCCCATTCTTCATGTAACCCAGCTTCTCAAGTTATTTGCTCAGCCTACAAATTAAATAAGTATGGTGATACACATTTATCCAGATTTAAAACTGTGCAATATTCCCTGTTCTATTTGAAAGATTGTGTCTTAATCAATGTATAGGTTCTGCATGAGCACAAGAAGGTGTTCCGGAATTCCTATTCATTGCATTGCTATCCATAGTGGGGTTTTGTTTGCTTTTTTGCTTTTTAATGATCCACAGAATTGAATGCCTTTGCATAGTCAATACAACACAAATAAGAATCTTTCTGGTTTTCCCTGCTTTCATCTAAGATCCATCTGACATTAGTTATTCTAGCCCTCAATTAAAGTCCTTTTTTGAATCACACTTGAATTTCTGTCACTGTACTTCTGCAACTATTTTTGAGTTGTCTTCAGCAAAGTTCATTTTTGCATGTGATATTAACTATGTTGTTTAATAATCCACAAGTCTGTCAGATCACCGTTCTTTGGAATGGCCACAAATATGAGTCTCTCTATCAGTCGGTTCACTGAAAGCCTCTCTCAAAAGTCTTGGCCGTTTCAGTTGGTTTTCTGTTAACACCTGGAGGCTTGTTTTTCACTAATGCCTTAGTTCAGCTGGACTTTTTCCTTCAATAATATTGGTTCTAGATCATATGTTCCCTCTAAACGAGTTTGAACTTGAGCGATCCTTTTGGTTGTAGCGACTGTGTTTTCCTTCCATCTTCTTTTGATGCTACCGGCATCGTTCAGTACTTTGCCCATGATTTCCTTCAATGCTCAAGTTCAAGACTTGAATTTTCTACTCAGTTCTTCCAGCTTGGGATAAGCTGACTATTCTTCCCTTTTAGCATACAACTCCAGATCTTAGCAGATTTCATTATCAGAATTTGTCTTCTGATGCTGCCTTTTGAACCTCTTTGATTAGCTCTTTCACGCCATCTTTTCTACCATTTACCATAGCTCCTCCATGTGCAAGAGCACATTTCAGAGTCTTTCTGATTTGGATTGTGAGTTTTTCTTTCTTTCCTGTCTTTTGAATGACTTTTAGCTTTCTTCATGTATGAAGTTCTTGATATCATTCCACAACTCATCTGGTCTTCAATAAGTAGTGTTCAATGTGTCAGATTTGTTTTTGAGATATTTTCTAAGTTAAGCTGTGATATTATCAAGGTTTTATTTTTACTTTCATGGACTGGTTTTCAGTTGCTTAGCTTCAACCTGAATTTTCAAATGCTCAATTGAGGCTTAGTCCCATAGTGCACCTCTGATCGGTGTGGCTGATGATATTGAGTTTCTCCATCATTTCTTTCTGCATTTGCAGTAAATTAGATTCCTGCTCATTGCACCCTGTGATGACAGCCTGTTGTCTCATTCCCATTCATGAGAGAAATACGTTCTGCTCCCTCCATTGAGAGTAATGTTGGCTTTGTATCTATGCTTTTAATTATGCTGAGTAATATCTGTTCTTTTCCTAGTTCAAGGGTTTTTAATAGAAACGGTATTAGATTTGTCAAATATCTTTGCAGAGTTGATGGATCATGTGATTTTCCCTCTTGTTTTTATTATGTGGTAAATTATGTTGATTAAGTTTCTAATGTTAAACCGTCCTTGAACAGCTGGTATGAATCCCACTTGGTTAATGCTTTCTATACATAAGTGGATTGACTAAGACTTTGTTGAGATACTTTGTTTTCTGTTTTTGTGAGGGAGATTAGTGTAATTTTAATTTTTTGTAATGTTTCCATGGGGCAGACAGCCCTGTGCTTCTCCCTTGAAGTGGCTCTAGTTGCTTTGAACTACCAACCTTGCTATTATCAGCCCAACCTTCTTCTCCAGCACCACGATTCAAAGGCATCCCTTCTTTTACAGTCTTCCTTATTCAATGTCCAACTTTCATTCCTGCCCATTGGATTTATTAATATCGGTTGAATTTTAATTTATCAAGATGCATTTTAATAGATTAAGTTGGTTAATATTTTATTTAAAATTCTGCATTTATTATCATAAGTGAAGTGAGTTCATAACTTTCTTTTACTCCTATTTTTGGATGATTTTGCATATGACAAGTAATAATCTTATCAAGTTTTATCAGTCTGGAACACTGTAGAAAGTCTTTGGTAGTTCATTTTCTTTAAGAATTATTAGTCCTTCCAGGTTTTCTGTCTATCTTATTCTTTTTCCATCTAATTTTTTTCAAGATTGATATTTTCACCAAGGTTTAAGCATGTTTTACATTTAGTTGCTCCTGTGCTATTTTTAAAAATCATTGTTAATTTAATCTCATTTTCTTACTATAAATCCATATATGACATAATATTTGTCAATTAGACATTTGTCTGGGATGCAATTACTTTAATCATGTTATACAACTAATATTTATATTATTTATAATATTATTAATATATTTATAATCATAGCTAAATTTCCCAACATTTTTAACAGAAACTCACTCTCATTCCACATTTCCAGAGATAAACAGCTAAACTAAAAACTCAACCAACCCTACAGTCTGTGTGTCTGTTTAGTCCGTGTGTCTGTTCTTCCTTGTCACCAGCTTTATTCTCACCCTGAGACTATTGCCTCTGATTTGTCTTCCTGTGAACTTAGAATTTAGAACACACTTTAAGAAGAGGGGAAAAAAAACAAAAAGACCTTTCCAAATTCAGCCAAGGAGCCGATTCTTACTCATAGGAATGAATTGTATTGGATAAAGTAGAACTCAACTTTTGGGTTTCAAGACTATATGTTTTGTTTTTATTAAATTATTTTCTTTTATTCTTTTCTTCAAACCCTTGTGTC
The DNA here is from genome assembly GCF_050624435.1 of Tenrec ecaudatus. NCBI lineage: Eukaryota > Metazoa > Chordata > Mammalia > Afrosoricida > Tenrecidae > Tenrec > Tenrec ecaudatus. The sequence goes on along the minus strand of NC_134533.1, from coordinate 180,131,022 downwards.
GAGGGCTGACTTTCAATAGATCGCAGCGAGGGAGCTGCTCTGCTACGTACGAAACCCCGACCCCCAAGACTATACATTTTTATGGAAGTAGAAAGCCTCATCTTTCTCTTGTGGAGAAGTTGGTGGTTTTGAACTGCTGACCTCACAGCCCAAAGCATAACCACTACACCAGTGGGGCCCCTTGGAATGGGCCAAGATAAAGTAGTTAACCAAAATAATGTTTCTACGACTATAAAGAAGAGACTATGGAATTAACCAAACTTAGGATTCCACCAATTGACCTGATGGAAGATTTATAATGGAAGTTATTTTTTGTTTAGAAAAAATTATATTGAATTTCTGCACATTTGAGTTTTCTAAATGAAGTTTATACCTACTAAAAATCTATAAGAATTCTCTAGATGGTACAAATGATTAAGTTTTCACTTACTGATGAAAGGTTGGTGGTTCACCAAGGCAAAACACTGGGGGAGCGCAGCAGAACAGCAAGGAAATGGAGCGGCAAGGACCCCAGTGAATGCTTAAGGTAGATTTGGGGGCCAGGGTGTGGTGCCCCAACAGACTGGTCTAGAAAACACTACTAAAGGCCAACAAATGACCCTTGAACTAACTACAAGTGTTTCTTTCTTGTTGTGTTTTGTTTTGTTCTTTGTCAGTGGTTTGTTGTTGTTTTGTTGCATCTTGTTGCTTGGTTTTGCTGTCTTGTTTTTGTGCATGTTATTATCTCTGCAGCTCTATCTAAATAAGATAAGCTGGATGAACAATCTGGAGGAAAAACAACAGGACCAACTGTTCTGGGGGGAAATGAGATAGAGGGAGGTGGGGGATAAGGAAGTGGTGTTAACAAACCCAAGGACAAGGAAACAACAAGTGATCTAAATTGGTGGTGAGGTGGGTGTGGGAGGCCTGGTTGGGCATGATTAAGGGTAATGTAACGAAGAGGAATTGCTGAAACCCAGGTAGGGACAGAGTATGATAGTGGGACAGGAGGAAAGTCAAGGGAAATAGAGAAAAGTACTGGAAGGCAAAGGGCATTTATAGAGGTCTAGACAAAGACAAGGGGGACAGAAAACAGAAAAAGGGATAAAGGGAGATGTCGGACAGGGCAAGATATGACAAAATGATGGTTTATAAATTATCAAGGGCTCATGGAGGGGGGAGTGGGGAGGAAGGGGAAAATAAGAGGACCCGATGCCAAGGGCTTAAGTGGAGAGCAAATGCTTTGAAAATGATGAGGGCAATGAATGTACAAATGTGCTTTACACAATTGATGTATGTATGGATTGTGATAAGAGTTGTATGAGCCCCTAATAAAATGTTAAAAAAAAAAGAAAGAAAGGTTGGTAGTTCAAATCCACACAGGAACATCAAAAGACCAGGCTGGTGAGGATGAAAGGTCAGCGTGTTGAAAACCTGGTGGAGCAATTCTACTCTGCACACACCGGATCACTTTAAGATGAAGTGGACTCAACAACAGCTAAGGAAAATTAATATTATATCAATATTCCCAAAATAGCAAATGCTGTCTGATCTGCGGCAGTGTGAGCCAGTGGAACATGCTTACCAGTTGTAAGACTTCTTACTGCACATCCAGACTCGTTTTGCTTCAGTCTCACTTTCTGCAGATGAGCATGTGGTATTATTGCATCTTGTTTAATTATGGAATGAAATAATGAGTGTTTGCATGGCCAGCATCTAAATTGTGTTCAATGTTTATCATTTTATTTTCTAACTCTAACTCCAGAGAGAAAATGTGGGAAAAACAGCTAGCAGAATTAAAAAGAAAACAAATCTGGGTGAAGGTTGTTGGAAGATTATTAATGCCGTTACTGCTAATTATGAGATGTGGGTGTGCACTTCCCAGAGAGGGACTGCAATCAGCACAATTTGCCGTTTGGTGCTCACGCCAATTAGTAAGGCCAGGTCTGTTGATTACCCATTACTTTATTTTTCTAATTTTAAAAAAGTTTACAGTTCTATTGGCACATAATTCACATATCATACAATTTAATAGTTCAATCATATCAAGAATAATTGTGCAATCATTACCACAATCAGTTTTAGCACATTTTCTCTCCCCCCTCCCCATGGTTATGTAGCCTTTCAATCAGTTCTGGTGCTCCCTCCCCACTCCCACATTCATTATTTAATCCTGACATCTCCTCGCTTCCCCTCTCTCTCATCATTCCCCCCTTACATGCCCTAGAACCACTTGCAGCCATTGGTTTCTCTTGATATCTACTCCTTCTGTGCTTCACCACCTGGGATACACAACAGAGACAACAAAAAACAAAACAAAAATAAAGCAGTAAGGATAAAATAATAATAATGTAAGGATAAGTACACAAATAATGAAAATAAAATGCAAATACCGTGCAAGAGAGAAAACACTGCTATCAGTATTTCAAAAGCCAGGGAGAACATATTTGTCATGGAATAAGCAAGCGATACCTGCTCCTGGAACAAATCCAGGTTGGGTCAAAAGGGAGGGCAACTGATCAAGTAGAAAGTTCAAAATCAAGATTACCATGATCTCTGTCTGATTGTAACGCTGCTTGGGGCTCTTGCCTGGGACCAGCGAGGATCTGGCCTGCGGCTTGATCTGACTAGATATTCTCCAGAGGGTGTTGGGCGCCCACTATCCTCCACAGGCTTCTACAAATTACCCAAGACTTTAAATGCTTGTCAGTTCCTTACAATGTTATGTTTATTGGGAGCGTCTTCTCCATCAGTGTGTAAGACCATGTCATACTCCCGCAACATCTCTTGTTTATTTAAAAGGAAAAAGAAAACTTCTCATAGTTGTCTTATAGAGGTGGAATGTCCTGCCCACCGGCCATAGAAGGCCCCTGAGATCATCGGTATCAGCTCACGTCACAGCCTCACCAGGAGAAGCATTTCCAGCCATCACAGTCGAGGTGGTATTTAAATGATTGACCAAATGGCCCTGGCATGATATTATAAATTCAAATAGCCATTGACAGAAAAAAAAAATGTCCCCGCCCCAGTGAGGGTTAGCAAAAAAGAGGAAGGCTTTCAAGGAGATGGATTGACACAGCGGCTGCAACAGTGGGCTCACACATAGCAACAGTTGTGTGACAGCACAGGCTTGACAGTGCTCCGTTCTCTTGTACCAGGGGTCTCTGTGTGTCAAACCTGAAACGATGGCAACTAACAACAGCAGCCGCAGAAACACCCTATTGGTAATAGTATTTTCTGTATGTGTCACCACAAGTTAATGCACATGAAAATGAAAACTGGGTCTTCGCGCACTCACATTTTTAGATATTCTGAGATATAGAACAGAAAATCTGTGAGAAGTCTGTTTCCTGTACTGATCATACAATGTTAATGACGCCATAATACGTTTATAATTAAATGTCTTCTAATTTCTTCTCCGATTATGCTTAAGAGTTTACTATTAGAAATGTATTTCTTTGAACCATATATGGTAGCCGAATGTTAGTAATTCCCTCTGAAAATATAGCAGAAAAATTAAATTCCCTACCCCCGGAGACCTGACTGGCATTTGTGATTGCAAGCATGGCCATTGCTGCGGACCATACAGCAGCGCTGCCTTACTTAGTGTCTGTCCTAGAGCCTCTGCCTTCCGCATCTGAGAAAAGGAAGAGAAACATGGTATTCTCCGGTTACATGGACTATATATCGCATATTCTCTGGAACAAGGCGAATTTAAATATCTCTTATCTTCATAATTTGATTCATTCATTTTATATCAAGGGTTAAAAATACATCAAACTTATATTTAAATTTTTTCTTTTAAAATTAATTTTAATGAATAATTTTATTGCGTGCTCTTATAGCTCTTAGAACAATCCATACATAATTGTATCAAGCACATTTGTATATATGTTGCCATCATTATTTCCAAAACATTTTCTTTCTACTTGTTTCTGTGATTATTTTAGAGATCAGACCTTTCTACTTGGTTCTGTGATTATGTTAGAGAACAGAAATGGTGTTAAATAAATTTTTTTTAATTTGGAAAGATGAACTAGAGTAATTAGATTAGGAGTGAGGGAGAAGGAGATGAAATGAACCCTGAGCTCCTAGGGTGGACTCTGGTGTCCGGCTCTCAGAGCGAGTATCAGAAAGAATGGGGTCTGGAGGCTTGTTTTCAAACAAGCCGCTAAGGGAAACATCAGCCGAGCCCAAATGGAAGAAGCGCACCAAGGATTTTAAATTATATACTCAGAATCTGAAGGAGGGGATAATATCAGAGCTGAATTTTCGAGATTCTAGTATGCAGAAAGCTCTGGATGACTTTGGAAGCCCAAGATTCATTCACAGGATCTGCACATGCAAAAAGCTTCTGGTGATTTCCCTCTAACCTTAATTGAGGGCTGGAAATAAGCTGATTTCAAGCAGAGAGTATTGGAGAAATGACTATGGTACATTAAAATTCCAAAAAATAGTATATTAAAATTAAAATGACAAAATATAAAAAAGCAGATGAAGCAAATCAAGACGAGAAGATAGAAACCAAGCCATATGGCAACGCCCAAGGAATGAAGAACCGGGACCCCAGGAGACAAGCACCTTGCCAGGATGGACCCAGACAGAAAGCCTTCGCCCAGGGCTGAGGGCCTGAATTCAGCCGGACCGTTAGCCTCACAGACTGTACGAAAATGGACTCTCTGTCAGAGCCACTCTGTTGGTGTGTTCCTGCTCTGGAACACGAGGCCACTAGACATGTCCCATAGTGGTTTTCTGTCATGAAAGTTAAGTTGTGCTCAGTTTCTAGAGTCGGGCCTGACTACTCAACCCCTATGATCCCACACGTCAACACATATCCAGACTCTACTTGACTTTCATGAACATGCCAGCGTGTGCTTCCGCCCACCAATTGTCTGGCGTTACAGAACCCACTAGCCCAGACAAAATTCATTATTAGTGCTTCTCAAACTTGGATCTAGTGTGGATCATTTTAAACGTAAAATATTTCTGTCTAACACCCAGTTTCCTTGAGAACAATGGAAACACACTCAAACACACACGTATGTGTATGGATATGTCCAGCTCTGTGCATGTCTGACACGTGGTATTTCTATGGAATAAACTTCCCTTCCTTATTCCTTAAATAAAATGAAAGCGGTTTACAAATGAAAACCAAATACATTTCCGTGAGGTAGACAAATGCAGGTTATCATTGGTCCCTTAGTGGGTGCTGTTTCAGAAGCTGTGTTGTGACTTTCTACGACAGGCATAAGTTCCTGTCTCCTAGAGAGCAGGGTATTTTACTTCAGCATTCTTAAGTTGCTGTATACCTCGTTCACTGGCTCATTCCCTTCTTCCATTCAATCCTTCATTTTAGCTACTCTCCCACAGTGGCCCTCCATCCTGACTGTACATGAGAATCACAAGGAGTTTGAAAATCCATTCCTGCTTGGGCTCCACCCCCAGGCATGCTGATTTAATTGGTCTGGGCTAGGGCTCGGGTGAAGCTCTATTTTACAAGCTCTCTGGTGGTTCTTATCTAGTCTGGGTTGAGAAACAGTGCTCTGGAGCCTGTGTTCTTAAGCCCTATGAAGTCCTGTTTTAAATTTGAACTTCCATTGGCCCACACTCACCACTAATTAACCTCTGTAGCTATTAACTGAGTAGTATTCAAGTGCTCTATACGTTGCTTCCTCGTCCTTTCTCACTCCCTGTCCCTGAGTCAATTTTGACTCCTAGCAACACTAAGGGACAGAGCAGAACTGCTCTTCTGGATTTCTGAGGCTGTCGCTCTTCACAACAATCAAAAGCCTCATCTTTCTTGCAAGGAGAAGCTGGTGGTTTCAAACAGCTGCCCTTGCAATTAGCAGCCCAATAGTAATTCATTACACCACCAGGGCTCCATTCTTATGCCCTTATAATCCTAAACTTAAATATGGGTACTATGAATGTTACTCAGTGCTGTCAAATCAGCCTTGACTCTGACCCCACGTACAAAGGACTGAACTACAGCCAGGCCTCGCACTCCCTTCATAATTGTGGTTGTGCTGGAACCCCTCGTTTTGGCCACTCTATCAACCCATCTCATGGAGGGTCTTCTTTGCCTCTGACCCTCCATTCTCCCAAGCATGGCGGTCTTCTCCAGGGGCTGATAACATGGCTCAAGTATGTGTGACACAGTCTTGCCTTCCTCATTTCTAAGGAGCATTCTGGCTATCCTTCTTCTGACACAGATTTGTTCCTTCTCCTAGAGCCCATGGCTCATTTCAAATGTTTTTCCAGCTCAATAGTTCAAGGCAATGATTCTTCCTTACTCGTTGTCCGTCTTTGGCAGAGACATATGAGACAGCTGGGTCAGGAGCACTCTAGTCTTCAAAGCAACATTTCTTCAAAGCCAATGCTACCTTCAGTTATAAACTGATCACTGTGATGATCCAAATTATGGTTGTACATAATTAAAATAAAAGCCTAAGGAAAATTGAGAAGCCTCAAGGATACAGCAGACCCTAGTGTAAGGAACACCATCATAAGATATTCAACAAATTATCTTAAAAGCCATATTGATGGAGGGGTCCCCACATCACCTGGGATCAGATTTCAGATGTGCTCCTCCCAGATTGGCCGGCATTCCTATTAGAGGGATGAGGATACTGATGGGAAAGTCAAGTGAGGGGGTGGGGGGGAAAGGGAGCAAACAAGTTTGGGAGAATATACGTGCTTGTCCCTTGATAGATAAAAGGGGAGGAACAACTTCCTAGAGGGGCGTGGGGTAAGACTAACAATACTCTTAAGGACACCTCCTGTGGACCCAGGCCATGTGCCATAGAACACTGGGGCATTGAACCCTGGATCTTTAAAATGCACAACATGCTCCAACGGCCATACCAGAGGGACACAATGTGGAAACTCCACTAGCTGAACTAGACTCTATATCAAACACACCTGTTACCTGAGGGTGTAAGCCTGAAACTACATGGTGTGTGAAGAAGCAGAAAATATCGATAGCAAAAATATAGAATTGTTGATATGCAGGCTAAAATTTACTTACTACGCCAATGCCTTACGTGTTGTATTAAGTTCTGTATTGTTCTTGCAGACCTGTGTCTGACACTGTCAATGAGTATTATTATAAGTTTTGCTTTTCTACCAAATAGCCATGTAAGGATTTTTTCTGTACAAGTGAATAATCCAGACATTGTGCTAAGTAGTTAGCCAACACCTGGTCAATCTCCCTCTCTCAATAGTGTTTTGAAATTAGTACCATGGGCTAAGCAATGACACTGTAAACAAAAGGTTGTTATACTCCAAGGAGATGATTGATAAGATTCTCTATCATAAATCAACAAGGATGTCTCTAAGGTGAACCAGAGGCAGATAAAATACAGATTGGGCTCACACATCATCCTTGCTCCAACCTAAGAACATTTATTTCTTACCATGTGGTCTTGCTCTATACTTGCCCTCGTGAAAAACCTCAGAAGAGATAGGTGCTATAGCAAAGTGTGGTGAGGACATTAGATAGTGCCCAGCTATCAGATAGAATAGTGTCTGGTATCCTACAGGCTTGTTCTCAAAGGAGCAATCATCTAAGTGGAAGGGCAACTAAGCCAACCTAGGAGAAGCACACCAACATCTGTGATCCAAGTATTTTAAATTATATAATACTAATCTGAAAGACAGATTAGAATCAGAGATTAAATGGTAAGATTCTGGTGCACAGAAGGTTATAGGTGACAGTGGAAGCCCAAATATATATCTGTAGGATCTGCACAGCAAAGAGGTCTCCTGTGATTTTCCTCTAACCAAAATTGAGGGATGGGAGTAACTTGGTTATCAGACAAAGCGTATTGGAGAGAGATTGTAAAGGATTACAATGATGCATCTGACTTCAATAGTTAAAACTCTGTCATTTCATCTCCTTTACAATGCATTTGATTCTTGATCTGGTTTTTAATATTTAACATGGTTATTTTTCCTATTGGGTTGTATATCTGTTGTATTTTGTCATAGTTGGTAGCCTCTGTGACTCTCTGTTATGTGTTTCTGTATGATTTTTAGGCTGTGAAACGCAGGATGAGCGTATCTACGGAGACAACAACTAGAATAAGGGTTCCTGGGGTGTCGTGAGGGAGGTGCTGGGTAAAGAGGAGTTGATATCAAGGAGTTCAAGAAGGAAGGAATGTTTTGAAACCGAGCGTGGTAGCAGTTGTATAACACGGCTTGATATGAATGGTATGATGTGTGGGTTAGCTCCTAATACAATAGTCTGGGGAAAAATAAGAATAGGATAATTGGTGTAAAAATAGATAAAATTTCAGTAAGGTCTGGTAATAGTTAATAGTGCTATACTAAATCTAGTTTCTTGGTTTTTGATCATTGTGCTATGGTACAACAAGATATTTACATTAGGAAAATTATGTGCAAAAGGTGTACTGGAATTTTCTATACTATATTTGTAACTTTTTCAAAATGTAAAATTAGTCTGAAATAACAGTAAACTTTTTAAATCAAGGGGGACAATACACAAATTCAGCTTTCTATAATGTGCTAGGCATTAAGAGTTGACCGTGAAAACACCTGGAACCTAGCCTTGGAGAATCTGCTTCATAAGATTTCTCTTTCTTGAGGACCTGATGCAAAGGGCTTAAGTGGAGAGCAAATGCTTTGAGAATGATTGGGACAGGGAATGTGCGGATATGCTTTATACAATTGATGTATGTATATGTATGGATTGTGATAAGAGTTGTATGAGCCCCTAATGAAATGTTTTTTTTAAAAAAAAGATTTCTCTTTCTCTTCCCTGCCAGACCAAACTCACCGTTGCTCTATAAAAGGTAGGGTAAGAGATAATGGGCGCCTTCTCCAGGAGCACATGGGCTCCTGTTCCTGGATGGAGCACGCCTATTCACAAGCAGCCCGGAGACAGGGGACAACAAGTGTGTCTTGGGAGCAGTACAGCCAGAATGCTACTTCATGCAAAGATGGTGACACTTCATCTCACACACTTTAGACCTGCGGTCAGAAGAGAGCTCTCCCTGGAGAAGGACATCATGTGGGTAAATAACTGGGTAACAACAAAAGAGGAAGACCATCAAGGAGATGTATCGATGTAGTGACTGCAGCAAAGGGCTCAAACGCAGCAGCAGTTGTGAGGGTGCTGCGGGCCAGGCAGTGCTTTCGTTCTGTTGTGCATCGTCGGGTTTCCATGCGCGAGGACTGACTCGAGGAGCATGAATAACAACAGCACCATCGATCCGATGGGTCTTTATCAAGAATGCCGGTACTGTCCATGTAAAACCCTCTGCGGATCATCCTTGACTCTCCTTTTATCATGTTTTCTACTCTCCTGACCCTGCTTGCCGAACACATCGTACCACCTCTCATCATTTTCCCTGCTTCCATGGTGGTTCAATCCACTAACATCTCCTACCTGGAAGACAGGCATACCTACGACTGTGTGACAAATTACCCCAAACATCGTGGTTTCAAACAACATTCACTGTAATACATTATATAGAAGTAGGTCAGGAGTGAAGATGCTTCATCCAAGCAAGCGAGTGACAGGAGCCAGAGAGAGTGTGTGAGCAAGAGAGAATGCACTCCTTTCACGGAATATGAGAAAGGACTTGCCGTACGTGCCCATAGTCTATCCAGGACAGAGCGTCATTAGACTCGGCTCACCCCAAGGGGAAGGGGCTTCCTGAGAGAACACTAGGAGGCAGGAGTCCGTGGGGAGCCCTTAAAAATCTGCCCCCTCCCCCACAGCCTCCTATCAGGTTAATTGGATGGCAGAATTGACAATCTAGTGTTTTAACAAAAAAGCTGGAGTCTTATAAACTGTAAGTCAGATTGTGTCATGACTCCATTGTCCCCTGTGCTAACACGAACATCTTTATAATGGTTTCCCAAACCCTTAATCGGGTCTTCTCCTCTCTGCGATCCACCATATCTACTGTGACACGTGCTCATCCTGCTCCAGCCACCCTAGCTCCTTGCTGTTTCTAGAACATCCCCACCGTGTGTCCGCATCAGGGCCTGGCTGCTGGCTCTTGTCTCCAACCAGAAGGTTCTTGCATCCGATTTCAGATTTCTGCAGGGCTGACGGGTCCTATGCGCTTTAAAGCTCCCACCAAATATTTCTTCCTGAGTGCACATTTCCTGATAAACCTCGGTTACCAGAACTTTCCATTGCTACTACCTCTTTTTGTAAAATAGTAATTGTAATACCCTACTTAATTTACTTATTTTTTAATGTGACACTAAATGGTAAGCCCACGAAGGAAAAGATCATTTTGTGTTGGGTACTGATGACTGGCTAGACGACGGCTACAGACTTGTCTAAGGGAAAATCAGTATTTACGTGACTGGTAGAGGAAAGGGATTCAGAGAAGGAAAGGAGAAGATGGACTGGCCCTTTCTGGGACTCCTCCTCGTATCTCATTGGTCTGATTTCTTCAGGTTGGGATTTTTGATACAGCCACCGGAGCGCTACAGTGGGCGGCAGCACTCTTGTCTCAGCGCTAGGCAGTAACTGCAGGATTTCCTGCACTGTGGCTTTGCTGCTCCCAGTGAGGACGCCTGGAGATGGAGTCACCGGAGCCCCGGGAACTGGTACATAGATAATTCCCCTTGGTTGGACGCATAAGGCGGGATATTCTGAAGTGCCTTTACACAGCTCCTTAGAAAGTGCTGACAAGCTGGGCACCCATGGTCATGATTTCCAGGTCCAAGAGTTCTACCCTTAAGTCACCCTTTCTCTTTCTTTGTTTCGTTCATCCTAGGCTTCCTGTCAGTTTCCTGGAATTACTTCCCAAAAGGAACTCCTTCCATGCAAGTCCTTGCTCCGCTCTCTCCTTTCAGAGGAAAGCTGTGTTAAGACATGCTAGAGAGACACTAGTGAGCAAACAAACAAACTTGTGGACCAATGCTTTCAAACAGGACTTCCAAATGTTTTGGTTGTTATTGCTGTTTTCATTTGGTATTCCTCCCACCCACCCCATTTTGCTTATTGTTCTCACTCACCAAAAATTTTAAAAATTCTTTTCTGCTCTGGTCTCATTTCATCAACCATTACTAACCCAGTCCAGGCCTGTTTTTTACTTTCCAATCTCAAATTTATATTCTGCAAGTGAATCACCTGGAGCAATTCCATCTAAAGGAATATGGCTACCAATTTAATTTCTTATATGGCAAATTAAATTGCATTTTATATTACCTCAAATTTTGTTCATCCCAAGATTTAGTCATTAGTTTTGAAATAGCCATACTAACTTATCCTTTTGCTCTGCACTTACTCGCATTAAAATCTAAAGTGACCAGAATGCTCAATTTAAATCACAGCCTCAAAATATTTCAATGCAAAGAACCATTATATAAACATATATATGTTACATTTATTTTTCAGATAGACTGAAATTAACTTCAACTTTGTGTCATTTCATTATTATTTTTTGACTTTTTATTGTGAATTGGGTGAAGGTTTACAGGGCAGGTAAAGTTTCCATTCACCAATACAGGCACAGTTTTGGTTCATGATATTGATTGCCATCTTTACAAGGTAACTCACCTATTCCACTTCCTCCCTGTCTTTTCTGATTCCATTCCTCCTTTTTTAAAAAGTTTTTTGAATGTTGTCCTTATGTAAAGAGTGTCTTTTTTATCACAAGTGACTGATTATCTTAAAGTACATGTACCTTCATAGTATTAGTATTCCCCAATAGAGCTAAAAACTGAAGGTTGAGTTAGTTTTCAGGTCTGAAGGTGTCTAAGGGCAATGGTCCAGTCTCTATGTAAACAGTAATCCTGATTTATTTTTATGATTTTGAGTTTTACTCCATATTCCCCCACTATACCCAGGACATTAAAATGTGGTCCTTTTCAGAGCAGTTGGAATTTGTGGCTGGGCATCATCTAATGAATCTGGTTTTAGGATTGTGGAGACTGACATTCATGTGGTCCCTAAGCCCACTGGCATACTTGTTTCCATAAGCCTGTGACGGTCTTCACTCTTCTTTCTTCCAGGTGGGAGACATCAACAGCTGCCCCTTAGATGCCCACAGGCACTTTAAAAGTACCATTGGGATAAAACACTCCTAACATACTTTATAAATATTCATTTGAAGGTTAAAAATGCTTTTTAGTAGAAAATCATCATCTTAATACTATAAAATACACAGAAAACAAACAATCTTAATGTAGATGACATTTCGCAATTCCATGTAATAGGTTGGACTGTGAGCTGCAAGATCAGTAATTTGAAACCATCCACAGGAGAAATACCAGGACTTCCTACTGCTGTAAAAAAAAGGAACAGTTTCAAAAGCCCACAGTGGAGGTCAAACCTGTCCTACAAGGTCACTAGGAGTCGGCATTGACTCAATTGCAGTGTGTAAGTAAAACTGCTATAGGCTGGATGCATAGAGAAAAATCCAGAGACACACACATATGTGTAAGACAGAGTAATGTATCATGAAATAATTATATATATCGAGAAAGCATCCCAGCCCAGTCCAAGTCAAGTCCATAAGTCCCATACCAGTCCATAAGTCCCTCTTCAGAGTCTCACAGCCACATGCAAGGAAGAATGCAGGAAGATCACAGGCTGGTGGGTGCAAAGCTGTGTGGATCCAGTGGTGATGGCTCTGGCACCTCTAACAGTGACTCAACAGCGGGAGGTGAAGGCAGAGAGGGGCTTGGGAGGTTCCCAGGACCCTCCTTAGGAGAGGCCATGACCAGAAGGAGCCCTCATCAGATAATGGCATTCTTGACAGCTGGAATGCCACCCCACACTTTTACAGATCTTTAAGTTGACATAAAATCATGTAGCTACTGCAAATACCCACTGTCATTGGGGAGATTCTAGTTCAAAGCTACCCTAAGGAATAAAGTATAGATGCTCCCTAGGATTTCCAAGGCTGTGCATCCTTAATAAAGCAGACTGTTACCTTTCTCCAGTGGAGGAGACGATGGGTTTGAATCGCAGCCCAAGCATAGCACACTGCCCCCTCAGGATTCCTTTGAACATTAACATCAGCCATGCCAACCCCACTGCAGTCAAGTTGATTCCAACTCATAGTGAGCCCATCTGGGCTTCCTGAAGCTGTCAATATTTAGGGGAGCAGACAGTGTCCGTTTTGTCTTGCAGGGCGGTTAGTTGATGGGTTTGAACTGTCGGCCTTGTGGTTAGCAGCTCAATACCTAACCCACAGCGGCATCAGAGCTCCTTAATTGTATTGTAAAATTAATAAGAATTTATAATGAAATACTAGAAACACAAAGTATGCTATCAAACCTAAAACACAACATAAAGGCAAAGCACAATGAAATCTTTAATACTGTAATATTCACCCCAGTTCCAAGATGAGGGATTGCCATTAAACCACCAAAATGCTATAGTTTATTAAAGCTATAGGTTTAATTTTACACCATTATAACATTTATTAAGAAGACATCATTGACCATAGTTGAGGAAGAGGAATAACCTTGCTATCAGGGAGTATTGTAAACTCGATTGTGACAGATGTAAGTAGGTTAAAGGGTAATATCGGAACTCCCTTTTGACTCACTTAAAATGTGCTCTAGTTTTTCATAGTTCCTGCTTTTTTCCTTGATAGAGGATTTTCCCTTGCTTATTTTAACATAGTTTTTGTCTGTTCTTTCTTTGTTAAAAACATGCATTTGCTGGGGTTTTTGGTTTTTGCTTTGTGTGTTTCCAAGTATATGAAGTCCAGCATGGGGAAATGTAGAGACAGTAACTGGTGTGGTGTCATGGCTTATTGAGGTTTGTGTATGTGGTAGGAGAGAGTTGGAAGAAAATAAGGAGCAAATATTGAACACAGAAGGAAAAAAGTATTCTAGAACTCATTCTAGTGATATTTATACAACTCTTTTTAATATGACTAAACTGTAAAAGTGTATGTGAATTATATCTCAGTAGAACTATTTTAAAATACTGGGGGTAAAAAGAAAACAGCATTACAAGGTACCACACAGCTGCTAAGTGCTATTGCATTGATTCTGACTTCTATCAACTCCATGTGCAACAGAACCAACCACTCCCCAGGCCTGCACCATTCTCGTACTCGTGGTTGGGCGTCAGCATATCGTGACAAGCCCAGGGTCAGTTCACCTTGTTGGGTCTTTCTCTTTTTCCCTGGCCTTCAACTGTACGATGCATGATGCTATCCTCTAGGTATCAGTCCTGCCTGAGAATGTGGCCAAAGTCCATGAGAGGGAGCTCACCATTCTTGCTTTTGAGGAGCATTGTCTGTCCTGTTTTCTAAGACACTCTTGGTTAGTCCTCTGCCAGTTCATGATATGTGGAAGATCCTCCACTAACACCATGATTGAATGGTTCCAGTTCTGCATCCATTCCTTTGCATTGTCCAGTTGGCATATACCTATGAGCTGAATGAAAATGCTCTGGCTCGGTTCAGGCAGACGCATGGTAGTCCTCAGCATGACATCGATGGTTTTAATTTATTTATTTTATTTTGACATCTTTGGTTTTTAAAAGAGATCTTTTTTGCAGCAGATTTTCTCAATGCAATATGTCATTTGATTTCTCCACGGCTGACTCCATGACATATTTTTACACAAGTAAAATAAAATTTAAAAATGAGCAAAATCACTGACAAGTTCAATATTTTGTTTATCTTTATGATGCTTATTGGCACAGTTCTGAGGATTTTTTTTCTTTCTTTCCTTATGTTGACCTTCCTAGAGGACAGAGTAGAACCACCCCTAGGGGTTTCCAAAGTTATGAGTCTTCATGTGAGAAACAAACCAGGTAGTAATCCCATGGGGCACCTGCGGGATCGAACTACTGACTTTGTGGTTAGCAATGAAGGGCAAAACCACTAAGCCAACTGACTCCATGGCGGTGAGTTTGGAGTTTAGAGTATGTTGAAGCGTAAAGGATACTAGACTATTGCTTCTTGGCCTTGTGGCTAAGATGAAGGGTAGGATGGTAGACTATACAGTCTCTTAACTCCATCAGTAAATGCCTCAAGTTCTCTTCACTTTCAGAGAGAAAGTTTTGTCATCTTCATATCACAAGATCTTAATAAATCTTCAATTCTGATGCCACATTCCTTTTTATACAATCCACCTTCTCAACAATTGGGTCAGTATGTTGTTGTTGGTGTTGTTTGCTGTTGCCAGGTACCATCGAGTCAGTTCCGACCCAAAGCGATGCTGTGTACAACAAAGGAAGCACTCGGTCCTGCCCCATCCTCACAATTGTACCAAAGCCTGAGTCCATTGTTGCCGCCCCTGAGTGGACCGTCTCATGCAGGGCTTTTCTGTTTTTACTGCCCCCCTACCTTACCCAACATGGTGCCTTCTCCAGAGACCCGTCTCTCTGGCTGCACTTCTCCCAAGACAGATTGGCTTGTCCTTTCAGCAGTCTGTGGTATGTTCAATATTCTTCTCCAGGACCACAATTCAAATGCATTGGTTCTGCTCTGGTCTTACAGCATGGGGAAAGATCCCAACACTGATCTGTCAACCCCTCCTAATGATCTAATTTCACCGAACAGCATGCTGGAACGGCAAATTCAATGAAGAATTTTTATCTGTTGGTTTGTTTATTTACCGCCTCTCTTGGCACTTTACGATCTTCTTTGTCTTCTTGTTTTGCCCTGGCTTGTAGAATGGTGTTTCACCATCCTCTCTAGGGTCACCAAATGGTCTTGGACCATGTCTAAATTGCAAATTTTACAAGTAATTTTATTTTTCATCTTTTCCTACTGGAAAGATTCTGGACAGAGATTTCCTCTGGTCCATCACATGTTAGAATTCAAAGGGTAATAAATAATATTAGCGTGAAGGCCTATTTTATAGTCACTTTATAGGGTTATTATGAGTCAGAATAGACTCGATAGCTGTGGGAATGGTTTGGGTTAGAGGGTCTCTATGAGCACGAACTGACTATGATGGCAGTGGGTGTGGTTTGTGTTTATATTACAGTAAAAACAAATCACACTGAGATAGTGAGTTTATTGTGCCAGTCTGGCCGATGTGGAATTAATTGAAGGGTGGAGAGATAAATGACTTGGCGAACCTCGCCTTTCTTGTCTCTCGCTCTTTGATCATCGGACCAGTGTGTGGCTGCCTTGCTTGTTCTGTGCCTCAATTTGCAAGCTATACTACCTGTGGGACACCTAACCTGTGGACTGTGTCGCTGTAAGTTGAGGCCCCTTTAAGACCTGCCTTGCCATAGAATTGGAATGTACATCTCTAGAGTTAGGGACTGACTGTTGGTGACCTGGCTGATGATTGGTGACCAACCTTGCTGTTTGTTGCCTGTGCTGGGATAGCCTAAATCTCTCTACAGAGGACTACCTGGCAGCCCTGAAGACTTGAAGGACTGCTCGTGTCTCACAACTCTCTCACAGGAGTGAGTTGCATTGAGCCATTTGTACTGCTTTATAATTTAACTGTTCATTTCTTGTGTTATATATTTATCTTTATAAATATATGTATAAAATTATCAGCAAGCTGGTTTTGTCTCTTTAGAGAAGCCTGTCTAACATACAGACGTTAATAACAGATATGGAATAGAATACATAATACATTTTTAGAAATTATCTAGGGTCCAAAACGAAATGCATTGCTCTCGAGCCCACGCTGACTCCCGTAGGATAGACCCTGAGCCTATGGAACAGGGCAGAGTGGTCCTGTGGGTTTGTGGCACTATAACTCTTTCTTTAAAAATTATTTTACTGAGGGCTCATAAAACTCTTATCACAATCCATACATCCATCCATTGTGTCAAGCACATTTGTACATTTGTTGCCATCATCATTCTCAAAACATTTGCCTTCTACTCGAGCCCTTAATATCTGCTGCTCATTTCCCCCTTTCTCCCCACTCCCCCCTACTTCATGAACCCTTCATAATTCATAAATTATTATTTTTTCATGTTACACTGTCCAAGGGAGGAGGCTATACATAGATTCTTGTAATAAGTTCCCCTTTTCTACCCCACATTCAATCCACCCTCCAGGCGTCGCCACTCTCATCACTGGTCCTAGAGGAGTCATCTGTCCTAGATTCCCTGTGTTTCCAGTTGCTGTCTGTACCAATGTACATCCTCTGGTCTAGCCAGGTTTGTAAGGTAGAATTGGGATCATGAAAGTGGGGGGGGGGAGCATTTATAATAATTAGAACAAAGTTATATGTTTCATCATTGCTACCCTGCACCCTGACTGGCTCATCTCCTCCCCATAACCCTTCAGTAAAGGAGTGTCCGATTGGCTACCCATAGGATTTGAATCTCCACTCTGAACTCACCCACATTTACAATAATATGATTTTTGTTCCTTAATGCTTGATACTTGATCCCTCGTGGCCATCTAGCTGAGAAGCATCAAAGCCCACATGGAAGAAGTACACCAGCCTGACTAACCACGAGGTGTAGAAGGGACCAGTTATCAGACATCAAATAACTAAAAATCATATCAGTGGATAGCCACCTTCCTGATAACGATCAATGAAGAGAAACATGCGCGTAAGCAAATGTGGTGAAGAAAGCTGATGGGGCCGGGCTATCAAAAGATAGAGCGTCTGGGGTCTTAAAGGCTTGAAGGTAAACAAGTGGCATTCTAGCTCAGAAGCAGCAAAGCGACTGCAGCTCTTTACAGGAGACACCACTCTCTTCTTTCTCCCATGGAGCAGCTGGTGGTTTTGAACTGCTGACCTTGAGTTTAGCGGCCAATGTATAGCCATGTATGGTCAGTAGATTAGAAAAAACACAATAGCTTTGATTTTTATATTCGCAAAATTTCCCAAGTATTTCCAAATTTCCACATCACAACATTCTCAAGCATTTACCCAGCACCCTTTAAAGGAAACTCTTATTAATGCATCAAGCCTTTTACAGTGACATCACAGTGCATCACAATTAATACATTAATTTTCTCCCCACTAATTGCGGATCTGTGGCCTATCCCATTTAAGCATATATGTATAAGCAATGTGTAGTAATTGATTAAAATTGAGATAGACTATAAGAATAGAGCCATCAAAATTATACACTGTTTATCTTATTTGGATTTAAAAATAGTGCTTAAAATGGGAATAGTGTCCATTTGGAATGTCTACATTTGCCTGACACATTACTGTTCCCATAAGACCGTATTCACAGCCTTATGCAGTGGAACCATCGCTTTCACGTTTCTGACAAGAAGTTCCCTCAGTCTATCAACGAGTGCTTCACACAGCTTCAGTGGGCACCGCTCACGTCACCGAGAGTGAGGTCACTCATGGCAGAAACAGTGAACTCTGGTTGCCTGTGAATCATCTTGTCACCATGGACAGCTGTGTCTGCACAACATGGGTTTTGGAAGCAATGAATTTCGCCCTTACCAGTCAGGTGCCAGGAAGAATTCAGCCTATGGGTACCAGATGTAAACCAAACATAAATTGGTCAATGTCTTTGCCTAACAACAAAACAAACATGACCATCGAGTCAATGTCAACTCATCGCAACCTTACAGGACTGGGTAGGACTGCCCTCGTGGGTTTCTGAGAATGTAGTTGTTTACAGGAATAGAAAGCCCATTCTCCTGCAGAGTGTCCAGTGTTTTCAATGTGTAATCACTACAATGTGTAATCATTGTGTAACCACTACAGTGCAGTGTAGCCCAATGTGTAACCACTACACTAGCAAGACGCTGCCTGCTCTTGCTTGGAACTTAAAAATTATCACTGAACTGTAAAAATGGGGCAAAAACTAATAGTGGTTTACAATTTCAGATCTGGGTTAGAATTGGTTTTTTTTAATTAAATATTTCTATTTTGGATTCAGTTTCACTCCAGTGAAAATTTTGCAATTTTGTTTTCTTTTTGTTTTTCAGTTTAGGTATTTGGTTTCATTCTGGTTTCATTTAAAGGTGCTGCTTTTAAATATTATATCGAGGTATGTCCAGATTTGAAACTTTAGAGACTAAGGTTATCCAGTTGAGTGAGGAAGCTACATGAAAAGAGGCCACCAAGTTTTAAAAGCCAGGGGAATAATGACAATAAATAAACATGATTCTGTTTTAAAGAAAATGCATAGGTTGGAAATGACTGCTAGAGGGAGACATCAGGTACAGGGGGAGCGGGGAACAAATGTTCTAAGAAATAAATATGATTTGATGGAATAACACATATGACACAGGGGGAAGCATGTGTCTCATTTGCTTTGGAAAGTGTACAGAAGGACAATATTTGAGATGTGTCTTAAAATACATTTTTGAAATACAGAGGGTTGGAGGGTTCTGGACCAACTCCAGCTAAGGAGCAACTTTTTCAAAGGCATTGAATTCTAAAAGAGAGGAGAAATTTTGAGGAAGTTCAAGTACATCAACCTAGTAATGTGATGATGTTTACAGATGATGAGGAGGATATGGTAGGGGCAAGCAGTATCTTTTTGCCACAAATCATTATGAGATAAACAAGACCCGGAGATCTAAGGTGTCTACAAGAGCCAGAAGCCTGTGCCTCCCACTGAAGGACATTTCTTTTAGTAGGACACTTAAGTCATGGAATGAAGAAGCCGTGCCATTATCTCAATAACAAAATCTATATTAAATGGTTTTGATTATTTTATCCTTACTACATAATCAAATTGGAATAGCCATCTAAAACAAAATTTTTTTTTCTAATCACCCCTCCACACACACACACACACAGGAGAGAGAACAGGGAGAGAGAACAGAGAAGGAGAGGGGAGCGAGGGAGGGAGAGGGAGAGGGAAAAAGGGAGGGAGGGAGGGAGAGAGAGAGAGAGAGAGCGCTAAAACAAAATATTTTGACAACCAATTTTCTTTGAAAATAAAATAAAATCCAAACAAGGTCAACCCTGTGTGTTTGGTTTTAGGTCATTACATCTTTTTTGATTTAGAGACATAGCCCCTAAATTCTATCAATGACAAACTTGTTGGAGGGGGGATTAATTTAAATATTTTTAAGTCCCACTTAAATAAGATAGCATGATCTGGGTTCTCTTGGTAAACCAGTGCTACCGCCTCTGCTCTGACTACTGACTTCAGAATGACTTTCACCTTGGGGAATTCAGTGAGGTTTTCTTTATTAACTGAACGTGGTGATTTCTTTGCAAATGACTAATGGACCTTGGACAAGAAGGTTTTGTTTACATATGAAGAATTGTGTTGACTCAAGCACGCACGCATCCACCCACTCACTCACTCACTCACCCACCCACTCACTCACGCACGCACGCACGCACTCACTCACACTCACTCTCACTAACTCTCACTGACTCACTGACTCATGCACTCACACACTCACTCACCCACTCATGCACTCGTCTTTGAAAGAAAAAAAAAAAGAATTGACATTGCTTCATAGCCCTCTCAGCCCAGCTGCATTCAGGGTGCATTCACAAAGAAAGAGGTGAATTTCCACATTGATCAAGTAATGCATACCTGTTTCAGATAAATACCATTTCTGCATCTGTGCACTAAACAAGCTGTGAAGGTAACATTATTTGAGTTTTTCTCATGACGCTTGCCACGGGGATGCCTTAGTTTGATACCAGCCATATGGGGAAGAGCGATGGAGAAGAGGTGGATAATGAGGAGGATGATCGCAACAACTCTACTATCACATTTGGCCACAAATAATTATGGGATGGCGAGGGACAAACCCCCTTGGCCAAGGCCAGGAGAATGGTTTTCATAAAGTTTATAGCAGGCACCCATCCACTGCTATGAAGGAGTGTACACCAACACAGAGAGAATTGAAAGCACAGAGTTGAACACTCTTAAAGGTTTTGGAAACTGAATCTTTGTGAAATGGGCTAGCTTTATCTTTATCCTGAAGAGCAGCTGATGGGTTTGAACCACCAATCTTGCAAACAGAGGCCCACTTCCTAACCCTCTGTACCACTAGGGCATATTTCATAAAGATTATATCCGACAGAACACCATGAAGCAGTTCTATTCTGCAACATATTGCGTCATCATGAGCCACAGTGGAATGGAAGACAACAGGTTTGGGTTTTTTGTTTTGTTTTATTGTGCAGAATAAGTAAGTAAGATGAGAATTCACTCCTAAAGGATATTTCAGAAGGATTGACAGACAGTACTTATAACCCCCCTCTGCAATTTTGACAACCAGCCCTATGGTGTAACATTCTTGTGTAAGACTAATGACAACAGGAAGCAGATGATTCAGGCCATAGCACCGGCTCTACCACCAGCCACCAAACACCATCGTGGCACACTGTGTGGCAGAGAGGGGCATTCTTCCCCTCCGCTCAGAGCTTTCCTCTAGTTCTCAGTGAGGATACACTGCTAAAAGCCTGGCATTACCACCACAGTTGTCAGTTTCCCCCAGCAAAGGACATTCCCCAAGCCTAGAAGCCATGCCGTCACAGTTTGAATTTGCGTTCAGTTCTTAATAACAGAAAAGCAGTTACCCCAGATTTTAGGTTCCATGTAAAGTCATTCTGAAGTCGGTAGTCAGAGCAGATGCGGTGGCACTGGTGTACCAAGAGAACCCAGATCATGCTGTCTTACTGTCATCACAAACCAGGGTCACTCCCTTCTGCCTCTTTAAACCAGTCAATTCATTTGTTGTTGTTGTTTTTTCTTTAAAAAAATCATTTTATTGGGGGATCATACAATTCTTATCACAATCCTTAATACATCAATTGTGTCAAGCACATTTTTGTATTTGTTGCCCTCATCATTCTCAAAACATTTGCTCCCTACTTAAACCCTTTGTATCAGCTCCTCATTTCCCTCCCCGTTTCTCACTCCCCCCTCCCTCATGAACCCTTGATAATTTATAAATTATTATTATTTTGTCATGTCTTACACTGCCCGACATCTCCCTTCACCCACTTTTCTGTTGTCCGTCCCCCAGAGAGGAGGTTATATGTACACCCCCTTTCCACCCCACCCTCCAGTATCGTCATTCTCACCACTAGTCCTGCAGGGATCATCTGCCCTGGATTCCCTGTGTCCCTGGTTCCCATCTGTACCAATGTACATTCTCTGGTCTAGCCGGATTTGTAAGGTAGAATTGGGATCATGATAGTAAGAGAGGAGGAAGCATTTATGGACTAGAGGAAAGGTTTATGCTTTATTGTTGCTACAGTGTACCCTGACTGGCTCGACGTCCCGTTACCCACAGATGGGCTTTGGGTCTCCACTCTGCACTCCCCCTCATTTACAATGATATGATTTTTTGTTCTTTGATACCTGATCCCTTTGACACCTCGTGATCACACAGGCTGGTGTGCTTCTTCCATGTGGGCTTTGTTACTTCTCAGCTAGAAGGCCGCTTGTTTACCTTCAAGCCTTTTTGTGTGTGCTCATGTCTTTATTGTGAAATGCAGTCAATAGCACTAAGGTAAGCTACTAATATTTTGTTTTTGACTTCTTCATCCAAGACTACAGATACAGTCAGCTCATTCACTGCCCCCCAGTCTACTATGGACCAGAGTTTTGTATAAGCAGGATGCCATCACTGTAGCCTCATTGGCAATGCCTTTGCCATTATCTGCCACCTCAGCAGCTCACTTCGAGGTTTCTGGGATTAGTATGGACCGGTTATTCTGCACCGTCAATTACAGACTGTGACTAATAGATGTGACCACCTTGCCTCTAGTAGGACTCCTGATGTGTTTACACAACAATTCCTTGTGTAGTCCCCGAGAGCAGGTGCATGAATCACTTTTCTGTCACTCTTTCTCCTTAATTTCTGACCCCCATCACCAAAACTCATCTGTCAAAGAAATCACCTTCTCAGCACTATTCTGTATGAAACCAAAACATAAAAATGACCTCCCCACTCAGCACATGCGCACAAGCCCCACTGCGTGAAGTCTATTCCAATTCCAGTTTCTGAAACTGTACTTCTTTACAAGTAGAGACATCTTACTTTTTCTTACAAGGAGTGGCTGGTGGATTTGAACAGGAGTCCAAGTTAGCAATCTGAGGGACTAAACTGCAGGCAGGGCAACCCAATTCACAATTTCCAGCCAGCAAAACGAAAGTAACTCAGGGAGAATCTTGGAGATCCTTCCAGCAACCGAGTAACCCCATTGAACATGGAGTACGGGCTGGGGTAAGGACAGGGTAGGCGTTGTAGGGTGCAGTGGTTACACATCGGGCTGCTAACTGCAAGGTCCGCAGTTTGAAACCACCAGCCACTTAAAGGGAGAAAGATGAAACATTCTACTCTCGTGAAGTGTTACAGTGGCAGAAACACAGAGGGGCAAGTCTACGAGTGCAGGGATGAGTGATAAGGACAGTCTCTCTGGGGACGCTTCTGAAATAATGCCAAATAAGCTTATAAACTTGTAAAAAATATATATGGTAGAATTGTCATGCTTTTTCTATAATTTCAGAATACTTTCTGCCCCTTCTTGCTTTGACAACTTTATATACAGGCGCACATCTCTGTCCTAACTTTTTATTGTGATTGGGGTGAAAGTTTATGGGAAAACTTTTTTTCCATTTAACAATTTATACACATTTGATTTGTGACACTGATTACAATTCCCGTGAGATGACAGCACTCTTCCCATTTCTTCCCTATGTTTACAGTGTACATTCCTCCTTCTTTCTCAGCCCTCTTGCCTGCAGGGATTTATCCTTAGGCAAAGCTTGGCCTGTGACTTTGTGTAGTTGGAGCTTATAGAGAGTGCATGTCTCCCTGGTGTTATTGTTCAGCGTATAGACCTATAAATTGTTAGGCTCAAATTTAAGCCACGGGGTTGGGTTAAAAGTTAACGAAAAGGTTTCTAAGGACCAGCCTCTATCAGACCAGTAAGATTTTTTGTTTGTTTGTTTTTAATTGTTTATTTTAGTGTTTTAAAATTTATTTCCACATTTCTCTTCCACTCAATCAGGGATTTCCTATTGTAATCCCTTTCAGCATGGCCAAGCTGTGGTGGCTAGGCTTCATCTCAGTTTCGCGTGAGGAGGCTAGGATGGGAAAGCCCAACAATTCCTTTGCACTGGTTTTCCCATGAATCCTTGCTTTTCTTCACTCCTCGCCTCAGACAGGCACAGACAAGTGGTTGCACCGTGGATGGCTACTCAGCAGCTTCTAAGATCCCAGTTGCTACTCAGCACAGCAGGAATGTTGA
This sequence comes from Tenrec ecaudatus, assembly GCF_050624435.1. Classification (NCBI taxonomy): domain Eukaryota; kingdom Metazoa; phylum Chordata; class Mammalia; order Afrosoricida; family Tenrecidae; genus Tenrec; species Tenrec ecaudatus. The sequence continues at coordinate 180,106,953 of NC_134533.1, read as the reverse complement.
GCAGTGGTCTTGTGGTCTTTCTCAGGCCAGTTGACGTTGGTGTCCTCCAAGACTATGGCCCTGCGCCTCCACACCCACCGGCCCCTTCCCTCAGAGTGTTTGCTTAGAGCTAGGAAGTTTCGGTGTTGTTGCCTCCTCAAGGGTCTACTATACTCATGGCTATAATGAAGCATGTGTAACGACGTAGGGAAGCAATGCAGTGCATGGAGAAATAACCTCTGTCAGCCTGGATAGATTCGTGGACACTGACCCCTTCACCCTCCCTCTCCTGTTTAGCTTGCATATCTATCTACGTATTCATTCATAGGTTGTTATCACTGCCATGCTGGGTTATGTATGCGATAGTATTGCTCTCTTGCCGTTCGCTTTTGTCCTCCTTCCAGTGTACTCCCCTGCCTCCAACACTCTACATTGACTGTGGACGCAGTCTTTCCCTTTTCCACAGTTAATATCTACTCTCTCGCTAGTGATTCTGTGAGATTCCTTGGATGGGAAATACCTCGGTCCTTGACTTGGTCATGAGAAAAAAATTTCCTTTGAAACCTAGTTTGTGATCCAAATGGGATTTTATAAAGGATTGAAGTTTCAGACATTATAGTTACTGAACACAGACATCCTCACGGCACTGCACAGCACAGCCCCACGTGGCACCCTTGAGGGCAGAGTGAAAAGAGAGACTGCGGCCTGGCCACGCAGTCAAGCCGCTGGAAAAGAGAAGGTGGCCTCCTGGTTCACCTGTTGTAGGGCCTTCCTCTGGGAGGCATGGTTGACAGTACTGCTTGACCCCATTGGCTGAATTAACCCCACCTGGAGCCCACCCAGGTGTATCTTCCCCCGAGGTGTACCGCCCCCTGACTCAGGGCCTGAATTGGCGCATGCCCTTAGCCTTGATTGGCTTCCAACTTCCTGTAGGGGTCCCTAGGCCTGGAGAGGACAACCCTCTATCTGGCTACCTAACAATTTCATATAAAAATCTGAAGCAGATCCAAGGATCCACACTCCTCACTTCCGAATGCAATTCCTTTAATCATCACAACCACCACCCCATCAGTTTGGTCCACTCATCTCCAGGAAATCAGCTTCCCCTCCATCACTTTTCAGGTAGCCAAGTCCGTGAAGGGCCTGTCTGCCCCCCGTGTCGCTGACAAAGTGCTGCTTCCTTTGCTTAGGCTTTCAGCAGTGGTCAGTGCTTTGAAACCATGTGTCAGCTGTGCACAGGCAGCGGCCGCCCCAGCGGGCTCAGGCCATGGGGCATGGTGAGGCGAGCGCAGTATTTTGTTCTGTCGTGCGTAGGATCGCTATGGGCGACACTTCACAACACAGCCGTCACCACAACGTGATGGGGCAATCTGACCGGCTCTAGCAAGGCTAAGAAAAACAACTAACAACAACAAAAGCAAGAGACATAGTCATGGTGGTTTATGTTGAGTTGGGAGGAAGATTCCTCCCATGTCTAGGCCTTGTGGTGTGGTCCTTTGGCTTATATCCGTGGAAACATTTAAATGTGAGAATCGCAGAAGAAAGGGAAGGCGGCACCGCTCTTTGAAGGGTCAGATCACGGGAAGCCTGGAGGAGAGACGTGCGCAAAGAGTAAGGCTTTGTGAGGGGTCAAAGGCAGCTCGGGTCTCTTGAAGGAACACAAGAACCTTCCACCCTTTCCGATACAAAAGAGAAGGAATGGAAGAGCCAAGACTGCTTAGCTTCTGGGAGTGATAACTTCCGGGAGCCCGGGGACTGATGGGACCAGACTCATGGCAGGGCTCAACATCGATGGCAAGCTTCCAGCACCACTGCACATTAGACCGGGAGTGACATGAATAGATGTGCCTGAGGACTGGATGCGCTAAATCATCAGTGAAGGCTAGTCAAGAAGCGATAATCCAACCCTACCACTGCCTTCACACGAACAGAAACACACATATACAACCCAGTACTATCATCCCCATAAGTCTCTTCTTCCCAGGAAGTTGAGATGAAACGTAAAATATGATTATATGATGGAGTTATACTTCTGGATTTACTAAAAAAGCACTAGACTGAGCTTCACGAAATTTGCAATTGAGTAGATTTGATTATGTATTGCTGGGTAAGCTTGAGGCTTAGGCAGAAATTAAATTGGGTTAAGAAATAAATTTCTATTCTTGCTGGCCTCAATCTGTGAGTGAGAAATTCACACCTATTACACCTTTAATCAAATCAGGTCCTATCCTTACTTAGCAACCTTTGATAACTTCCCAGGTTTGCACAGAAGAAAATCCGAACACTTTTGGAAACCCTAAGACTCTGCAAGGTCTCCTCACTGCTTATTTGCTGAGTTCACTCCCTCTCTCCCTTTCAGCCATGTCCCCAATACAGGCCTCTTTTCTTCTCCTTCAACAGAGCAGACTGTGCTGCTGGAAGACATCTCACCTGCTCAACTCTGTGCTTGGCCTGATGATGCTTTGTTTGGAGTGCTATTTCTCAGGATTCTTGTGTTTGATTTTTTTATTTGTTTGTTTTCCACGTCTGAGGTAGTTATTTTATTGTGCCAACCTGGCCGATAAACACATGTGGGGTTAATTTAAGGGTGAAGGGACAAATGCTCAATGAGCCTTGCCTTTCTAGTTCTTGGGTCTCTTGCTTTCTGATGGTCGGACCAGGGTGCAGTTGCCTTAGCCAGTTCCCTGCTTTAGCTGGCAAGGCTCACTTCCTGCAAGAAATCCCTGAGGAGAGCCTAATGGGCCTCCGCTGATACAGCACTGGGTACTGGAGCAGCCGTGTGGAGACCCTTGCCATCTCTGAGATGCTTACACGCTCACTGACTTGACTTTCCTCCTGCAGTCAGCATCATAGTGTGTGTTTTCTGAGATGGAGGAGTACTTTGTGGATTGGTGTTGGACATATGGGTTAATGGGTTACTGTTGGACTTATGGGCTTGGACAGCACTGGGTTGGGATGTTTTCTTGGTGGGCACTTATCCTTTACGTAAAATTCTCTCTTAATTGTTTCTCTAAAATACCCAAACTAATATAATTTCCTTCTAATTCTTTAATTCTCAACTCTAATGCCACATCGTCAAATGCTTACTCTAATTAGTTATTTCGCATGATATTCTTATTTGTATAGTCATGTCTCTCAAATTGATATTTATACCTTTTACTTTTCCATTGTTTAGTATCTGGCTTCTCCCACAGACTGGCCAAGAATAATATTCAGTGCTTTAGACTATTTCCAAGTATGGTGTCTGGAACATAAAGTGTATTTCATAAAGAATATTTCAGCAAATGCATCATTTATTTAAAATCATATTATAGGACATTGTACATAGACAAAAAAGAAATATTGAACATATATTAAGTGAAAAAGGCAGATCACAGCTGATCTCAATTCTGTAAGTATATGTGCCTATAAACATGTATATGCATACCAAAAACAAACAATGCTATAAGGACATGTACCACAAATAGACAATGATTTTCTTTGTATATTCTAGGATTACAAATCATTTCTATCTCTTTCTTTATAGTTTCAGAGCTAATTTTTCTCTTTTATACATACACATAAATTATTAAAAGCTTTGAAGTATTTCAAATATATTATTTACACGAGAAGATGTGGTCTTTTTTCATGATCTTCTTCCTCTTTTCTGTTTTTCATACATCCTTAATTCTGCCTAAGAGAGAGGAGGTTGTCATGGAAACAGCTGATTTGGATCAAAATCCATCTATTCCTAATGACCATGTGATTGGGACAAGTTACTCAATTTCTATACGCTTCCACATAATAAAATGGAAATGGCATTAAATAGAAATAATTAAAACTTTTTCCCAAGACTATTATGTGGATTAAATGAGATGGTGTAAAAAGGCACTCAGAGTGGCAGCTTTAAAAAAGCGAACTGGGAGAAGAAAAGTTATTGGGTAGCTGTACTCCTACTTTGCATTTTATTTCACTTCCTTATCTCACTGATAGCCATTCACCTCTACCCTTCTGTCTGTCTGCCACTTGCTTTTGCCCTCTGCACTCTGGGATTGCACCAAATGAGTCCTCAGGCAATTGAAATGTGGCCCATTTCTTTGAAAACACACTAGGCTTGATTGCCCCGTAGAAATGGAGGAGGCTTGACCAAGGCTGGGAGGGCCATGTGTCTTTGGGCACTCAGCAAGTTCTGTTGCTAAATTCTCACCGCCATTTCCCATTTTCTCGAGGTTTCCCCTTCAAGCTTTGCAACTCTGGGCACCAGGGGAAAAATAATTGCAGTCTTCAGGCTAGAATTTGAAACCGCTTCGGGAAAGAAAAATTATCATATAAACAATGCTCTACATTGCCATTTCCTACCTAAATAAGAGGTCAGGAAAGTGAGAATTTGAGAAGCAAAGCATGTTTGGTATCTCCTGGGTGTCTTACTCCAAACAAGGGGAAAATGTTTACATTCTGAGGCAGGAGAGATTGCAAGTTGAAATGTTGCCATTTGGTTGGCTGCTCTGATCAGCACCAGTCATTTCTCTTTCATGTGGAAGAACAAAATGAAGCAAACAATCCAGGATTAAATGAAAAGAGGTGGAACCGAGAGGTGCATTTAAATTTTACCACCTAGAATAAGAGTATTTTCCTCTCATGGTTTTATAGGCTTTGGGACTATTGAAGAAACAGCACAATCTATAAATTCAATCAACACTCATTAAACTCGCTGGGAGAAATTTAGCTAGGGAAGCAGCCTAGATGGGGGAAAAGTGTCAGTGTTTTTATTGCATTTTACAATATGGAGCACTCCAGACTTTTAAACATTCACGCAGGAGAAAGCTAACTGGAAATTACCCTAGTATGGGATTGGACTTTGGGGAGATTATTCTTCTCTGGAGAGAGAACATATTCACAGCAGAAGATTGGGTAAGGAAGATATTTTATTTACTTCAGAGCCAAAACGAATAATCCTCATGTGATCACCGCACTGTCATTCCATTATTTCTCCTCATCACTGGAAAATCCCTTTTCCTTGTCCAATTCTCCTAAATCCATAGCTCCTCTCATTTCTTTCCACTTGACTTTTCCAAATACCTCTTTAAGGAGCATCAACCTGTTCCTGTTACATGCTAATCTTAGTCACACTTTGTAAAGCTTCCCTGTAGGCTGAAGCTAGCAAGGCTACTTCTGTGTGTCCAGGTATGCTACAGTATCACGTAATCATTTGTCATTGCACAGAATCCTTAGAATCCTATCTCTGGGCGCGGTGGCGGGTGGTGGGTAGCAGGGGTTAAGTGTCACTGAAAACTAACATCAGTGATCTATCTTTCTATCTTTCAGTGAGTTTCTTTTTTTTTTATTATTGGGGACCCAAACGTCCCTGTTTTGCCCCCTGGACACCACTGGAGCACGTTCACAAGGGCTTTCTTTTCTTTTTTTTTTTTTTAAACATTTTATTAGGGACTCATACAACTCTTATCACAATCCATATATACATCAATTGTGTAAAGCACATCTGTACATTCTTTGCCCTAATCATTTTCAAAGAATTTGCTCTTCACTTAAGCCTTTTGCATCAAGTCCTCTTTTTCCCCTTTTCCCCACTCCCCCCTCCCTCATGAGCCCTTGATAATTTATGAATTATTATTTTGTCATATCTTTCCCTGTCCAATGTCTCCCTTCATCCCCTTTTCTGTTGTCCGTCCCCCAGGGAGGAGGTCACATGTAAATCCTTGTAATGGGTTCCCTCTTTCCAACCCACTCACCCTCTACCCTCCCAGTATCGCCCCTCACACCCCTGGTCCTGAAGGTATCATCTACCCTGGATTCCGTGTGCCTCCAGCTCCTATCTGCACCAGTGTACAACCTCTGCTCTATCCAGACTTGCAAGGTAGAATTCAGATCATGATGGGGGGTTGGGTAGGAAACATTTAGGAACTGGAGGAAAGCTGTATTCTTCATTGGTGCTACATCGCACCCTGACTGACTCATCTTCTCCCCTAGACCCCTCTGCAAGGGGATCTTCAGTTGCTGACAAATGGGCTTTGGGTCTCCACTCTGCACTTGCCCCTTCATTCACTATGGTAAGATTTTTTTTTCCTGATGATGCCTTATACCTGATCCCTTCGACACCTCGTGATCACACAGGCTGGTGTGCTTCTTCCATGTGGGCTTTGTTGCTTCTGAGTTAGATGGCCACTTGTTTACCTTCAAGCCTTAAACCCCAGACACTATCTCTTTTAATAGCCGGGCACCATCAGCTTTCTTCGCCACATTTGCTTATGCGACTTGAGTTTCTGACTTTACCAAAGTGCATTATAAATTGGATTCCATTCACTAAACAGGGAAACGTCCCAAACTCTAAGATCTGCATTAGATTTCAAAAGAGACTTCATATCTCAAATATAATTTAAGGAGAATGTTTACTAAGTATTACATCAAAAAACTCAAGACAAAAACAAAGAGACACCATCCTGATAAGAGAGACAATCAGCACCCGGTCATAATGATATCCAAGGATTTCCAGGGATTTCAAGATTTAAATCAAGGAGGTGTTGCAGTTGCAAGTTGGTCTGGAATCCACATGGTCAGCAGTTTGAAACCACAAGTGGCACTAAGGGAGAAAGATTGGGCTTTCTATTCCTAGAAAGAATTATAGTCTTTGAAACCCACAGGGTGTCACTCTGAGTCAACCTTGACTTGAAGGCAGTGAGTGAGTTGAGAGGGGATTTTAAAAGACATGGAAGGGCAAAGGAAACTAACAAAAGCAAGATTGGCAACAGAACATGTGGTAGTTATGTAATGGTCAATTTAAGGATTAAGTATGTAGGGGTGGAGTCTAGCCTGTCAATCAGGTCGTAGCCAATGAGGCTTCTGTGTGGGCATCGTCTTCCGCTAAGGATCCTGGGAATTCCGATATTTTCCTCCTTGGAGGTGGAAGACTCTCTGCTCACTTCCTAGGAGACATTGAAGTTGACAAGACACTTGGAAATACCCTAATGCCTTGGAGCCAGTCAAGCCACATGGATGCAACCGGACCTATGAAGCTGAAGAAGCCACAGAGAGATCCTGCCGGTGCTAAGATACTTGTAACACTACTGGACCTAAAGACTTTCTACCCACTGGCCTGTGATCATACTGCATTTGGCGTCATGGCATGTGTTTCATGAGTCTGAAGAGGACTTTATTGATTGTATCAGACACATGGGCTAATATTGGATTTATGGACTTGATCTGGATTGGGCTGGGATGTTTTCTCAAGGTTCAATTGCTCTTGTATATAAAGCTCTTTCTTGTACACATATGTGTGTCCATGGATTTGTTTCTCTAGTCTACCCAGACTAACACAGAACAGTACAACACAGTGACAGATGAGACTACAGAAAGGGACCTGGGACCATGATGAGAACACAAAAATTATGTGGGAAAAAAGAGTCATGATGTGAGGCATGACTAGAAGACGCCAGCACCCCAATTTCCATTAGGGTACCCAGGAAAATCCCCAAGTGCTATGAAACTTCCCACTGGACCCACTAGAGAAGTGACAGCCGTCCACCCTCTAATGCCCTGTGCCGGAGGCCAAAGCTGTTCACGCTGCTGTTTAATGGACAGAAGGGATTCAAAGGGAGACTGAATTCAGGTGGAGACTTTTGCAAACTTCATGCGCAGAAATTTAAGCTGTAATTCAGATCTGTGTTGAGTATTTCACATTTGGTAAAGAAAGAAAAGGTAAAGAGAAAGCTAATATTTCTTAAGATTCCAACCCTTTCTGTGAATTTTGTGCCTTACCTAATAGCAAACTACTTTGCTGTTAGTAAAATTGCAGTATAGAGAATAACTAAGTTTTTAATTCTAAACCAACTTTCTGACTGCCCTGAAATTTGAGACATCTCAGAAGAAGTAACCTTTCTGCTACAAAGAGTTAGTTTTATGGGTCATTATTAGTCACAGAAAGAGAGTATTGGTTTAAGTTGGAAGCAGTTATCTGATAGTTTGCCTTAAAATTCATGATGAGATAGTCAACACATAATGACAAAGAGAATTTTCATTGCTTCCAAGATGGTGAGGCAAAAAGACTGAACAGAGACCTCTAACATTTTCTACAAAATCAATGAACTAGTTCTAAGTGGGCTGGTTTTCATTTGTTTGTTTTTTAAGTAAGTGCGCTATTTGCAAAAACATTGAAAGTGCCATGGACACCCAAAAGAACAGACAAATCCGTCTTGGAAGAAGTATAGCCGAATTCTCCTTAGAGACAAGGATGGGAAGAGTTCATTTCATGTGCTTTGGACATGTTATCAGGAAAAGCCAGGCCCCGGAGAAAGACCTCATGCTTAGGAACATAGAGGGGCAGTGAGAAAGAGGACTAGACGGACACAGTGGCTTCAACAACGGGCTCAGACATGAGAGTAATTGTGAGGAGGGGACATGACTGAGCAGTGTTTCCTTCTGTGTGCATAGGGCCACTGTGAGTCGAAACCAATATGATACTAAGAACAATGTGGTAAAAATAGATTCTCTCTGTGTTAGTCCGGGTTTGACTGGAGAAAGAAATTCATGGACATTCACCAAAAACTTTATATCAAAGAGCAATTGTATATTGAGAAACATCCCAGCCCAGTCCAGATCAAGTCCCTAAGTCCAACAATGGCCCATATGCCCAATACTAGTCCATTAATGCCTCTTTAGACTCACACAGCCATGCAATGATGCCGAATTCAGGAAAATCACAGGCCAGTGCATGGAAAGTCTTGTAGATCCAGTGATGGTGGAAGCGTCTCAGTGCTGGTGTGGGTCTCCATATGGCTCCTCCAGCTCCAAGGCTCTGGCTCCATCAGTGTCTCCATATGACTTGTCTACAGGAATGCCTCACAGAGAGTGTCTTTTGCCTCCAGGGAGTAATACAGGATTTCCCAAAATCCTCAGGAGAAGGCCATGCCAACATGGAGACCTCATCGGCTATGGCCTGATTGACAGGCTAGGCTCCACCCCTTCGTAAATTGTCAGGCGATTGTGTAACTGCCACACTCTTTTCAAAATAAATTATCTTTTTGAGTTGGATGTGTTCAAAGGAAGAATAAAGTTAGGTTGTCATAGAAAAGGTTACTACCACCAAATTAGCTACTCTTTCAAGGAATGCCCAGGTTCTTCAAGCTGGGTATCTAGCATATTGTCATTGCTTGTTAGAATCAGTCTATCCAACAGTCTGATTAATAAGAACATTCTTCAGCTGTAAAAAAATCAATGGTGGTTTTTGGTTTTAAGTTTTTCAACGGTTATACCCAAATCTACTCTGTACAGGAAACTGAGTAATGTCCATTTATTCCAACTTAAGAACTCTTTTCAGAGCCAGCAAGGGCACTCAGTTTTGTGTGATATTCAATTCACTGTTGGTTCTCTCATAAAGCTTGTGTATTATAACAGATAGCTTCATGCAATGCCAATCCTTGTGCAATGGCAAAATGAAAGTACATCATTTCTGTTGTCACCAAAGAATCACTGGGAAAATTGCATTTCTTTTAGTGTTATGCAGTTTTTCAGAAAAAAACAATGATGAGGCAAGCTGGCCAAAAGTTTTCTCCAAGCTGAAAGGTTGGATTATTTTAATTGTATCTATCCATTATTGTTTCTGAGATCAAATGAAATGCTTACTGTGAATCCATTCATCAAAAAAGTTACCACTCACTACTCAACAGAATTAAATGTACTGACATGATTTCCTTTCTAAGTAAGCAGTGCTACTTCCATATGTCCCGTTTGAGGAATTAAACTATATTTCTGATTAGGTCTCCCCTGCTATTTGAAAAGAAGCAATGACATTCTTTAATGACAGAATGCGTGGTTGAATTTTCAAATTTGTGGAGGAAGGAAAGACAATATTCTGGAGTGGATGATGTAAGTGTCAGCATTTCCTGGTATAATTAACATAAACAAACAAAATAAGAACCAAAACATTATCCATTTTGCCCTCTAAACTCAGTATAAATCTCTGAAAAGTCATTGATACCTAACTAAATAAGCAGTCTACCTACCCTGGTACTATCAATCTAAGTAGAGTACCAGAGACCCTTTATTGTAGTTGGACAGAGTCACAGGCTTGTGCAATGAGAAAATGAATAAACAAGAAAGAAATAGCGACCTTCCAAATAAGTATGCATCACTCTGTTCTAAGATTACGTTTTCAGATTCAACCAACCTTGGTTCTTCTAAGGCACTGACTGTGCTGGCAGTTATTCCCAGACACTGTTTAGTAGACATTGCTCTCAGCTTTGCATGAGATCAAAAATGCCCTTGCCCACATGAAGTGGACTCTCACCGAAGGATGGACAATAAGCCATTAAACAGCAATGTCATTTTATTCAGTGATAAATCCTCAGGAAGGATTAAGCAAACTTAGATGACCCAGAGACTGAAGGAGAGTCTACTGAGTAGATCAGAGGGACTTTTATGTACAGGTGGTCTTTAAGATGAAACTTGAAGAGAAAGACATTAAAAACTTAGAAGGATTGTTTTTCAGCCAAAATGACAAAGAGCTAGAGATGAAAATGAGCGTAATTTGCCCGAGAAACTGGGAAAAGGCCACGATGATTAGATCATGAACAAAATCAAGGGCAGTACCATGTACCATAGGAGGCCTAAAAAAGAGGCCAGGGTAGGGGGTATTGCATTGAGGGAGGGGTAAATGCCTCCAGGGACTCCCGTTTTTAAAATACGATTTTGATTCCGTCAAATCCATTCTTTCATTTCCTCTTCTCCTTGGAATCTTTTCTTCTCTAGGCTTCTGTGAGCCTACAGTTTCTTCTTTGCTCTCACACAATCGTTCCTTTGAAATGTTCAGCGGCACTTTTCTTTTGCTCCCAGTACTGTAAAGGTCAGCGTGTCACAGAGCATCGTGCTGGCCCTTCTGTCCTTCCTACTCTGTCATTCACCTGGGTTCTTGATACCACAGTGATTCCTGAAACCCACCTTGTATGGCTAGTAGAGACATTGTCAATTTGGAAATGCCAAAATCAGCTCTTTCTTCCTGTGGTGGTTACATAATCTGATGTCAATTTGCGATTTAAGAGGATTAAGAGTGAAGGCGTAGAGTCTACTCTGTCAATCGGGTCATAGCCAGTGAGGCTTCTGTGTGGGCATGGCCTTCCCCTAAGGATTCTGGGAATTCTGGTATTTTCCCCCTTGGCGATGGGAGATTCTTTTCTCTCTCTGCTCCCTCCCTTGGAGATGCTCTACTGAGAAGCCACACGGACCTACCCTGATGCAGCCCTGTGAGCTAGAGAAGTCACGTGGAGACCCCTGCCAGCGCTGAGATGCTTATAACACCACTGGATCCAAAGACTGTCTACCCACTGTCCTGTGATCATCCTGCATTCGGTGTCATTGCATGTGTTTTGTGACTCTGAAGAGGACTTCATAGATATGGATCGGACATATGGACTAATATTGGACTTAGGGGCTTGGACTGGACTGGGTTGGGATGTTTTCTTAATATACAATTACCCTTTACATAAAACTCTCTTATTAAAAAAATTTATTTGTTTCTGTAATCCACCCAGACTAGCACACTCCCCACCTTGCTATCCGTGTCTCATCTACTGACAGTGTTCTCTCCACTCAACTGCTCAAATCTAAAACGTGTGAAATCTTCCCCTCTCACATTGCTTATTTCCATCTGTCTCCTTGATTAAGATTGATTAATCTAATAAATACACCTTCAATCTATCTTTCTCTTCCCCAAGCCCAATTCATCATCAGAATTGAGCTTCACTATTTTTTTGAGGTTCCATATTTGGCTTCCTGCTTGCTACCTGTAGTCTTGTAAAAGCACAAGTCCCCTTGTTCCAGGTGACTTACGTTGGGCCTCTTGAAACCCACCCATGGCCTCCCATTGCACTTAAAGATAAGCTAAGCTAGCTGACCAAGGGAGAACTTGGCTGAGCATATCTGTCCAAACCCCTTTCACACCCCACCCCCACCCAGCTGTTTGCCTGTGGAACCTATTACTTCCAGTTTGTTGCTACTTATTTTGGATCTACTGCATTATCACATTTTCTATTCAGATTTTTCTATATATGTATTTCCATGAGGTGGACTGACTGCTCATTATTTCACTTCCAAATTCTCCTTAGACTTTTCACAGCTCTCCAAAAGGACTACTACTCTTTCTCTCAATTACTTTCAACCAGCTAGTATCATTTATTGCTTGATTTTATTTTCCTCAATATCAAATAGTTGAGTTTATTTAACTGTTTACTTGTTTGTTTCCTTTCCTCTCCCTCTGCTCAGCAATATTGGAGTTCAGTCAGAGTAGAATGCTTGCCAGTGTTATCTGCATTGCCTCATCACCATTCTTGGCAAGAAAAAGAATAAAATTGCCTTGTCAACCAGAAGTTCTGTTTTATAGAAGTTCCCAAGGATACTTTTTATAACGTAACTGTTGTGAAGATAAAGGGTAAATGACCACACCTTCACTTGCTGTCAAGAATTTTGCTAATAAACTATCTTCTCGACTAGCATCTAATTCTAAAATGCTGTGTTTGGCATGACATTTTGATATCACATACTAATTGTGGTTCCGAGTTTTGTAGAGTGACTTGCTTTGCATCTTGAAATTAAAAACTCATTTTATTTTTCTTTGAGTTGTTTTCAAAGAGTTCAGGAGAAAGGTGAGATTTTCTACTCCCATAAGGATTTTACAATCTCTTAAACCCACCGGAGGGTTACATTCTGTACTGCAGGGCTGCTGTCAGCTGATCTCTACTAGATGGCATTGAGTATCTTTGGTTTCCAAGGACCTCACAAAACAAATAGGTAGAAATGAATAAGCAACTATGATATATTAAAGGCATGAACATGAAGTATAAATTATGATATATGAAAATGAAGAATAAATTATGAAGCAAATAATTTTCCATGAAGTAAAACAACATTTAGACAAGACGTTGATGTAACAATCTCAGAAGTGAGTAGGACATTTCTGAAGTAGAAAGTGCACGAAAACTTAGACGATGTGAAAGTGCATGCAAATTTCTAGGAGCAATGGGGCATATATGGCGTGAGAATGAGCTATTATTTGATATGGCTTGATATTGGAAATGGGAATATTTAATTTCCAGCTTTACAAGTCCAGGTTTCTATCCTGGCATTATAGATCGGAGTTTAAAAATTCAATAAACCTAGTTGACAGATGTCTTTTGTTTACTCTGTAGTGCTTTAAAGAATTTTAATTTGATGCCAATGTTTAAAAGTAAGGAGATTCCACATGAAACTATGAATATTTTACCTTTCTTAAAAAACCATAAGATGTGTCAAAACCCAGCCAGCATTCCTAAAAGGCCACGATGGGCTGAAGTTATAATGACTGCCCCACTTAGAGGAGTAAGCAGGCAAGATCAGTTTGATTGGCAATTCCATCTCACCTACTGCTTTCATTTTACCTGAAGTCAATATTTTATTGAAATATAGAATAGCTATAAAACAGTAAATTGGTAAACAAGCGGCCATGTAGTTGAGAAGAAACAAAGCAAAGCCCACATGGAAGAAGCACACCAGCCTGTGTGATCATGAGGTCCTGAAGCGATCAGTTATCAGGCATCAAAGAACAAAAAAAATCATATCATTGTGAATGATGGGGAGAGCAGAGTGGAGACCCAAAGCCCATCTGGAGGCAACTGGAAATCCCCTTACAGAAAGGTCGTAGGGAGGACATGAGCCAGTCAGGGTGCAGTGTAGCAACAATGAAACATGCAACTTTCCTCTAGTTCCTAAATGCTCTCACCCACCCAACCCTGCCACTATCATGATCCAATTCTACCTTACAAATATGGCTAGACCAGAGGACGTACACTGGTACAGATAGGAACTAGAAACACAGGGAATCCAGGACGAATGGTCCCTCAGGACCAGTGGTGAGAGTGGAGATACCTAGAGGGTGGGGTGGAAAGGGGGAACCAATTACAGGAATCTACATATAACCTCATCCCTGGGGTGTGGACAACAGAAAAGTGGGTGAAAGAAGACAGCAGACAGGGTAAGATATGACAAAAAAATAATTTATAAATTATCAAGGGTTCATGCCGGAGGGCAGAGTGGGGAGGGAAGGGAAAAATGAGGAGCTGATGCCAAGAGCTTAAGTGGAGACCAAATGTTTTGAGACTGATGAAGGTAATAAATGTACAAATATGCTTTATACAATTGATGTATGTATGGATTGTGATAAGAGTTGTATGAGCCCCCAGTAAAATGATTTTAAAAACAGTCCATAAATCATTAGAAATCAGTTTTCACAATATGAACCTACTTTTGAAACTACCACCTGAAATAATAGCAAGCTATGGAAGCATCCCCAGCGCCTTCCTCACACCTCTGCCTGTTACTGTTGCTTGTAGGTGCTACCCAGTTGGTTCCTACTCAGAGCAGCCCTGTAGCCCTGCCCAGTTCTATGCGTGCTCACAGTCCTCCCTATGTTTGATACCATTTTTGCAGCCATTGTGTCGTTTCATCTCCCCTAAAGTCTTCCTTCTGCCCATGACATTTTTCACCGTGAAAGATGCCACCCTTCAAGGACTGGTCTCTCCTGATGACGTGTACACAGTCTCGCCACCATCACCGCTTAAGGAGCATTGTAGCTGTGCTTTTTCCAATATGAACTTGTTCCTCTATCAGTTGATGGCATACTGAATATTCTTTGCCAACATCATAATTCAAAATCATAATGTATTCTCCTGTCTTATTAATAGTACAGATTTCCCATGAGTATGAGGCAAATTAAGGTACCATGGCTTAGATCAGGCATACTTTAGTCTTCCAAGTGTCATCTTGGTTTTTTGACAGTCTAAAGAAATCGTTTGCAGCAAACGTGCCTAGTGCCACACATCATCTGATTTCTTCACTGTTCCTTCCATGAACATAGATGATTGATCCAAGTCAAATGAAATTCTTAGCAAGTTCAATCTGTTCTGTTGATTGTGATGCTTTTTTTCATGTACTATATTTTAAATAAAGTGAATGGCATCCTTTCATAAGCTTATAAATATTGTGACTGTTTACATATTGTGTAGATGGATTCAAATATATTTGGAATTGGCATGAACTAAAATTACTCTGTTGCTTTTTGGTTGTTTTTTTAACATTTTATTAGGGACTCATACAACTCTTATCACAATCTACACATACATCAATTGTGTAAAGCACATCCGTACATTCTTTGCCCTCATCATTTTCAAAGCAGTTGCTCTCCACTTAAGTCCTTTGCATCAAGTCCTCTTTTTCCCCTCCCTCCCCGCTCCCCCCTCCCTAATGAGCCCTTGATAATTTATATATTATTATTTTGTCATATCTTGCCCTGTCCGACATCTCCCTTCACCCCCCTTTCTGTTGTCCGTCCCCCAGGGAGGAGGTCACATGTAGATCCTTGTAATGTGTTCCCTCTTTCCAACCCACTCACCCTCTAACCTCCCAGTATCGCCCCTCACACCCCTGGTCCTGAAGGTATCATCCGCCCTGGATTCCCTGTGCATCCAGCTCCTATCTGCACCAGTGTACAACCTCTGATCTATGCAGACTTGCAAGGCAGAATTCGGATCATGGTAGTGGGGGGCGGGATGAAGCATTTAGGAACTGGAGGAAAGCTGTATTCTCCATCGGTGCTACATCAACCCTGACTGACTCATCTCCTCTAGACCCCTCTGTGAGGGGATCTCCAGTGGCCGACAAATGGGCTTTGCGTCTCCACTCTGCACTTGCCCCTTCATTCACTATGGTAAGATTTTTTTTTAATGATGCCTTATACCTGATCCCTTCGACACCTCGTGATCGCACAGGCTGGTGTGGTTCTTCCATGTGGTCTTTGTTGCTTCTGAGCTAGATGGCCGCTTGTGAGGATTGTGGAGGTATAATCTATGCTGAAGGCTGGAGTTTTTGATTTTCATGAGTATACGCTTCAAGTTTTTGCACTTCCAGGGAGCAAGGTTGTGTCAGATGCATATCAAAGGTTATTAATGATTTCTCCTTCAATCCTGACATATCGTTCTTTATACAGTCCTGCTTCTCAGCTTGATTGCTCAGCATACAAGTTAAAGAAATACGATGAAGCAGTCCAGCCCTGATGCACACCTTAGCTGATTTTAAACCATTCTGCTGGAACAACTGCTTCTTGGTCTGTGTACAGGGTCCACACGATCACAATGAACTGTCCTGGGATTCTTACTCTTAGCAATGCTATTCACAATTTGAATCCCTTCACATTAAAATGCCTTTGTAGAGTAAAAACAAAAACAAAACAAGACACAGGTAGACATCCTTCTGGAATTCTCTGCTGTTAGCCCCAAACCATCTAATATTAACAATGATATCCCTCATTTAATGTCCTCTTCTGAATCTGACTTGGGTTTCTAGCGACTCCCTGTTGCTGCAGAAGTTCATTTACATGTGATTGTGATCATACTGTTAAGTAATTTCTGCATTCTGTTGAGTCACCGTTCTTTGGGATAGATACAAATATGAATGTATTTTGGTCAGGTAGCTGTCTTCCAAATTTCTCGGCAGAGACGAGTGACTGCTTCCAGAGTTACATTCGTTCTTGAGACCTTCCCTTGGAATTCTGTCAGTTCCTGAAGCCTTGTTTCTGCTAATGCCCCTGATGGCCCTTAGACTTCTTCTCGCTCACATGCTACCTCCCACGATGGCTGCAAGGCACCGTGATTCCGTATGCTCTTTCCACCCTCGCTTTATGCTTCCTATGCCGTTCACAATTTTGGCCACAGAATCTGTTAACTCTGGATCTCAAAGCTTCACAGTTTGCTCCAGTTCTTTCAGCCTGAGAAATACCAAGTATGTTCTCGCTTGTTTTTCTAACTCCAAGTCTTGGCACATTTAATAATAATATCGAATTCTTCCGCTTTTACTCTAAAAATCTATTAAAATGATGTAACTAGCTGTGCCTGGCTTAGTTACATAATCATATTTTTAGATTCATTTATTTTTAAAGCAGTATTTACTCATATTCATTAGTGTCTAGCACTCTGTTGTGCTATCAGAATTAATTTGTCCCTTTTACTAATGGCCATTTAGATTATTTCCAGCTCTGGTACATACAATTGTGCTATAAAATTCTGTTAAATCTCTTGTGATATATTAATGTATGTCCCTGCCTTGTATTTTCACTTAGAAGTGAAATTGGAGGTAATAGATGGCCATGATTATTGCTGTAGTTCATATATCCCTCCATTGTCTAAGTGATGGTAGAGATCTACACGGTAACAAGCAATTTATGAGAGTCTCATTTTTCCATAGTCACCAGCATTTGCTTTTGTAATTTGGGGTGGATTGATTTTTTTAATTTTAGTATTTCTGTTGAGTATGTGTTTGTTATTTCATTGAAGTTGTTTTTTATTTCTCTGATGTCACACAACTTTTATATGTTCATTGGGTACTTGAGCATTACTTGTGTGATGCCACTTGAAAACTTTTACCCATATTCTTATTGGATGAGTTCTTTATATTTTTTTAATTTCTCTTACTGGGTGTGTATAATGTTACCTTTGGGTAATCCAAATTGTTTTTTCTTTGGGGAAGCAGGGGAGTTGGTGGTTATTTTGACTCATAGCAAACCCAAGTACATCAGAGAAGAGTTATACACCGTAGGATTTTCTTTCTTTAATAATATTTTATTTGCAGTGGAAATTTACTCAGCAAGTTAGGTTCCCATCTGACAACTTGTACAAACATTTCAGTAATAATAATTATATATTTCATAATGTGTTAATATCACCTATAGTTATATTTGAGTTTGTCCATTTCTGGCACCCTGATGGAACTATATTGAACTACTAACTGCATGGTGGACAGTTCAAACCCACAGTCTCAGAAGCCTACAAGGGTCGTTGTAAGTCAGAATTGATCCAATGGCAAAGGTTTTGGTTTGTTTTTTAGTTTAATTACTTTCTCTCACTCTCTGTGAGTAATCATTGACCTTGTCATCTCATATAGATTGTTTTTAGTGGAGTATTGCACTCCTCATTAGTATCTCTTATTCATGTGTGCTTGATAACACAAATTTTAATTTACATGAAGTATAATTTATCAGTAATTTCCTTTACCATAAATTTTTATATTTAAATTTTATTAATTGCTCATTGATAATATAAATGCAGTGAAACTGATTTTGCATACTGACGTTCTAACCTACGACTTCATTAAAAATGTATATTTTCTACTTATTTGATATTGGTATTTTTTCTTCTCTTATTGCACATTCTAGGCTGTATTAGAGAAAGCTGAATAGAAGTGAAATCACTTAAGTTAAATTGTCTCAAACTTTATCAGCTTAAAAGAAAAGCATGTATTACCTAATTTCTAAAAATCAGAAACAGAGATGCAACTTACCTGGGTGCATATGGCTTAAGAATTTTCTATTAATTGTGCTCAAGCCAATTGATCAGGACTGTATCTTCTCTGAAGAGTCATAGGAAGGGAGTGGCTAGCAGGTGATTCATTTCTAAGTTTACTCACATAGTCTTATTGAGGCTTAGTAGTTTCCTTAGATGGACCTCTCCCCGAGGCTACCTTAGGGCATTCCGGATGACTTTTCCTGCGGTGACTAATCTAGTGAGAGAAAACAAGAGTCCAAAGCAAAACATCCATCCTTATATAACCTGCCACCAAAAGAACATGGAAGGGTCTTCAGTGTGGGTGTTGTGAGCCTCGGAACACTGCAGAAGGCCTGAGTGAGCCTCTTCGTGTGGATAGGAGAAGTGACCACATTTGTTTTTCAACATGATACTTTTTTTTCTCTTCAAAGTAATGGTTGTTTACCAAAGCCTTAGGAAAGGCTTTAAAACAAAACAAAACAAAAACTTTAGTCAGCTTTTATATCTGTCTAGGCAGAGAAGTTGGTCTGTGCAATCTATGAGGAACCCCCCACCTGCCCCCCCACCACCACCCCGCCACTCCCCACCCACCCCCAGCCACCACCACCCCCAAAACAAACAGAAAATAGCTGCGCTGGGTGGAGATTTTGTACTAAGCATTTTTCCCACTTGATGAGCACTCAACGACTCACTGAGTTAGTGCACCCAGTGGCATCGCCTGGGAAGGTTCTCTCTGGTCACAGTGAGTTTTTCATGAAAGCAGTTTCCCTAGAACCTCATTTTTTGTGTGTGATGACTGAGTTAAGAGAACAGCATGTGGCTGAGAAATTATGTTTTCTGCTCGGGAAAAATGTCACTGAAACTGTTTTGATGTTGAACATAGCTTACAAGGATAGAGTTATGTGAAAAACTCAAATATTAAGTGGTTTTCTCATTTTAAAAAAGGTGAGTGTCAATTGGTGAAAACTTTATTTTGGACATCCATCCACTTCCCAAATGGATGAAAATGTCAACTCAACTCATTTTGACTTTGTTCAACTGGGCCATAATATTTCTATTTAGAGGTGCTACACAGATTATGTAACAATGTGCTACCAAAAAAGGCCTAATTTGTGGCAGATGGGGAACTGGTTTTACCACCATGACAATGCACCTGCTCACACAATCATCTCAGTGCACTGGTTTGGGGCAAAACCCAGCATGCCTCTGAAACATACCATATCAGAGGACAATACTGTGGACACATGGTGGGAGTGAGTCTGATCTGAACCTGCCACTCCCAGTCTCCCCACCTCACCCCCACACACAGTGGAGCGAACCAAAAAGGGAACAGAACAGATCAGCAATTGAAGCTAAGCAAAGCCAGAGAGCCCCCGAGGAGCACCCAAAATAGACTTCCGACTAGGAGGGACAGTTCAAGGACCCCCCCCCCCCCAGAACCAGTGGGAGATAGCCATAAAGGTCAGCAGACAGACCTGGAATTATGGATGCTTTTTCATTTTTGTTTTTCTCTTTTTATTCAATCTTTCGTTTTCTTCTTGTTTTGTCTCTGTTATTGTTGTTTTGCCTATCTATAGCAGATAGGTATGGGAAGCAAGCCCAAGGAGAAAGGAATGGGAGAAAGGAGGAGCAGGTAGAAAAAAGGAGCAGTGAGCAAACACCGGCATAGGGAGGGGAATAACTAGGGAATTAAAAGCAACAAGGAGGTGGACTTAGAGATCCCAGTAGTGTTGGGAAAACAGCAATCTAGCTGAGAGGAATTACTAAGAGACAGAAAGGCAAGCGTGATGGTGTGGCAGGAGGAAGATAAAAGGAAACAGAGGAAAGGTCTGGGAAGCAAAGCTATGGATAGAGGTATAAACATAGGTGTGCACTTATGCAAATCTATTAATTCATAAAAATAGAGATACTGGTCTATGTACATATATTCATATGGCAATACATTGAGGGAGTGGATAGACTTTGGGCCTCTGCTTAAGGCCTCCCTCAATGCAAGAACACTGTTCTAACAAATTGGCACTCTGTATTGCTCACCCTCCTGACACAATAGCTGAAGACAAACCGGGTGCATAAGCAAATATGGTGAAGAAAGCCAACGGTGTCTGGCTGTCAAAAGATATATCAACTGAGGTCTTAAAGTCTTGAAGTGAAACAAGTGGCCATCTAGCAGAGAAGCAACAAGCCCATGTGGAAGAAGCACACCAGCCTGTGTGATCATGAGGTGTTGACAGGCTCAGGTAAAAGGCATCAGACGACCCAAACAACAACAACAAAAATATGTTGAAAATGTCGGGGGGTGGCGGTAGAAGCAGAGGCCCAAAATCCATCTGTAGATAATCGGACATACCCTTACAGAAGGGTCACGAAGAAGGGAAGAGTCAACCGGGACGCAGTACAGCACTGATGTAATATACGATATTCCTGGAGGCATTCTCACCCTCCCCACTATCATGACCCCAGTCCTGCCTTTTAGTTCTGGCTAGACTGGGGCATGTACACTGGTACAGATAAGAGCTCATGGCACATGGAATCCACGTCAGATACAACCCTCAGGAACAGAAATGGGAGTAGCTATCCCAGGTGGCTAGAGAGAAGGTAGGGGAAGGAGGGGAGGAAGGGGACCCTATCACAGGGGGATGAACAACAGAAACATGGGTGAAGGGAGACAGTAGTCGGTATAAGATATGAAAACAATAATAATAATGATTTATCAAGGGGTCACAGGGGTGAGAAGAAGAATAAAGAGCGGAAAAGGCGAGCTGATGCCAAAGGCTCAAATAGAAAATACAATGTTTAGCAAATGATGATGGCAACATATGTACAAATATACAAATTGATGTATGGATTTTTATAAGAGCCCCAGTAAAATTATCTTTAAAAAATTAAAAAGAAGATTTTAAAAGTGGGGGAAATAAACCAAAACACAGCATGCCTCTCTTAACCCAAACACCTGAACCATGTGACCTTGCTCCCTGCAACTTCTTTTTGTTTCCACGAATGAAGAGGGATATGAAAAGATAGTGATTTGATGAAGTAAAAGAGGTGAAGAAAAAAAATGAGCGAGCTCCTGTCAGCCATTCAAACAGATGAATTTGAAAACCGTTTCCGAAAATGGAATCACCAATTAGATAAATATAGTAAGTGTAATGGAGAGTACTTTGAAGGCGATACGATTGTTTTGTCAAAAAAATTAAATATATAGCTCTGAAAAAAAAAATTCCATTTGGGGGGGAGGGTACTGCCTCGTACTACATTATGACCAGAAGCAAAAGTCACACTCTTTTAAGAACGAGATGTTAACATTGGTGAAGCGGGACACCATTGATAAAACTCATATCCTGGCGAAATAGCCACATGGCAGCCGAAAGCATATACTCTAGCTTGTCGTGCATTCTTTCCAAAAATTGTCTCTTAAAAAATGCTGCGGGACTCGAGAAAAATTGTTAAAAATCATGACTGTCCCACCAAAAGCAGGACGTCTGGTCACCTTATTTAAGATCCCCTGATGTCAATAAAGCCTATGTAAGTCTCATGTGCCATCATCATGACCAATTCTGAAAATTTAAGCTCACCTCTCATAAAAAAAAGGGTCTGACCAGATGTTCTCTACCTACATAGACAAATACGGCTGGAAATTCCTGTACTTTGCAAATGACTAAAATGGGAACCTTACGAAGCAATGTAACTTACCCACATTCACACACGCTTTGCTGGTGGAGTGAAAGCGAGAATCAAAGGAGTCCGAATCGGGTCTGATTTCCTACACGGTGATACCTCATGAATAATGCCAACAGAGCTGCACGTTTCACCCCCGCGTCGTCACACATCCCTGGGGGAGGCGTAAGGACCTTTCAACTGCAATGTCTGGGGACGGATTGCACTCTTAACATTTTGCAAGGAGTGTCTAACTTACCAAAAAATGTTCCACCAGACTCCCGGCAGGAAACAAACTACCATCTTCTTCTCTCTTGTCACCTAAAAATAAAAAATAATTTAAAAAACCATTGCCCTGGATAAATGAATGGCAGCATTTGCAAGAAAAATCATACCAGAAACGCTACTGCGGGTATAACGGTTGCAGCACTAGAGACAAGCCCACATTCACTGTTGCGTACCCGGGGACTGAAACCGAAGATGCCCATTAATCTCAAATGAACTTCGGCTTCGTTTCAGCTAAACAACTCCCCTGCTAGTACTTTTGCTGCTAGCCCTAACTGCAGTTAAAGAAAGTTCATTTTTCTCTTGAGGCACCAATATAGGGAAGGCATCTTTAATTTAAGACAGTAAGATAAATCTCTGTATCGCCTTCCTTAGCAAGTGCGTTGGCAGTCTGGGTGGTGAAAATGGAACGAGGAGTTGTCTGTATATTGCTTTGGTCTCCACAGACTAGGCATATTAAATAACTGCTCGCCAAAAAGTCAACATCAGCTCTACCAGAGGGCAGCATATGGGAGCTCTCAGCAGCTGTTGGCTTATCTACTTGCAGCCTGCATGTCATGTGACAAGGCTGCTCTGTCTATCAATGATATATCGAGCTCAGAGGCATTTCAGGACTCGACTAGAAAAATACACAGAATCCTGCCTGCTTAGTCATGTGAAATTGGATTTCCCTGGTACTCAGTCTTCCTAAAGTTAAATTCACTCCTTTGAGAGCTGTGGAGATTTGCTTACTGGGCAATAGAATCAGTTCATGCCACACAGGATTCCAGTGTTTCCTGTCCCAGAGCCAGGTCACAGTCTTGGCTTTCAGTCGCCGTGCATTTCCTTCACCAGGACTCCCATAGAAAGCAAAACTCAGGTTGCATTTTGAGGCCACGGGCATTCTTAATGTGTCATCTTGTTTGTAGAGCTGACTTAATATCATCAGTGATAAGTACCTTCCAGAATTCATTAAACAATGAGTCATCTTGGGTAGCCCCGTAGTCTCCCATATTCCTCACTCTAAGTCTGCTAAAGGTATCCCCCAATGTGCTGCCGCCTAACCCAAGAAACTAAACAAATTACTCTTTAAAACATTTCTTAGAAGGCAATGGATATAAGGGAATTTTTTTGCACAAGGTGTATATTCTATTGGACTTTGGATCAAAGGGATGCGGGCATTTGTCAAAAACTCTACAGCATATAAATTGTACCTTAAGGTACCTAGAATGAGAGAGAGGGAGGGAAAGGCAGAAGACTCTAGTCTGATGTGCACAATAGGAGTCATTCAGTAAGGGGGGAAATTAGGAATTTCACTTAGTGTTATTTATTAGTACTCAGTAGAAGAGGCTACTTCAAGAACTGTTTATAGCGAGTCTTCCAGAAGATGATTTCTTGTTCTTCTGACCCCTTAATGTACGCATGCCTTTTATTATACACAATACAATCCTTTTGAAAATAAGAGGAATGTAAGTTGTCATCAAATTGAGTCACATGCCCTAAAAACCACCAGTGCACTTTTGCTTCGCTTGGTGCTGTCCTATCATCTTCCTCGAGTGTTGGTGACTTTTTGAAGCACACCCAGTTTATCAAAACAATAAAGATCCATCTGGGGCCGCAAACTGCACCTCTCTTACAAGAGATAAGATGACAATGTCCATTGGAAACAACTTTCTGGGAAATATAGGAAATTACTAGGAGGCAAAGGGCATTTATAGAGGTCTAAAAACAGGCATGATATATGTAAATATATTTATATATAATGATGGGGAAATAGAACTATGTACATATATTTATAGGTTTAGTAGTATTAAGGTAGCAGATGGACAGTGGGCCTCTATTCAAGTAATCCCTCAATGTAAGAACACTTTGTTCTATTAAACTGGCACTCCATGATGGTCACCTTCCTTACATGGTCGCTGAAGACAAAGCAGGTGCATAAGCAAATGTGGTGAAGAAAGCTGATGGTGCCTGGCCATTAAAAGATATAGCATCTTGGGTCTTAAAAGCTTGAAGATAAACAAACAGCCATCTAGCTGAGAAGCAACAAAGCCCATATGGAAGAAGCACACCAGTCTGTGTGATCATGAGGTGTTGGTTGAATTAGGTATCAGGTATCAAAGAACAAAAATCATGTCATTGTAATGAGGGGGGTGAAGAGTAGAGACCCAAAGCCCATCTGTAGGCAACCTGGACACCCCGTTACAGAAGGGTCGCAGGGAGGAGATGAGCTAGTTAGGATAGAGTGTAGCAACAATGAAATATGTAACTTTCCTCTAGTTCTTTAATGCTTCCTCCCTCCCCCACTATCATGATCCCAATTCTACCTTACAAATCTAGCTAGACCAGAGTGTGTACACTGGTACAGATAAGAACTGGAAACACCAGGAATACAGGACAGATAAACCCCTCAGGACCAATGATGAGAGTAGCGATACCAGTAGGGGAAGGGGAAGGTGGGGAGAAAGGAGAACTGATCACAAGGATCCACATATAAATCCCTCCCTGAGGGACAAAAAGTAGAAAAGTAGGTGAAGGGAGACATAAGACATGGCAAAATAATAATAATTTATAAATTATCAAGGGTTTGTGAGGGAAGGAGAGTGAAGGAGGGGTGGGGGGAAAATAAACTGATACCAAGGGCTCAAGCAGAAAGCAAACGTTTTGAGAATGATGATGGCAACAAATGTACAAATGTGCTTCACACAGTGGATGGATGGATGGATGGATTGTGATGAGTTGTATGAACCTCCAATAAAATGATTTTAAAAAAAACAAACCAGGAAAGTAACAACTTTCTGTTCTCTTTCATGTTAGGGATCTCAGAGTGTTCTTTTGCTTTGTAATTCTAATTGTTACCACTAAGTTAAAGAGAAACCAGAGATTCTTAGATGTGATTTAAAAAAATAAAACCCTGTAGCTATAGTTCAGGATTGGAAAATATTTTTCAAACAGTATGTCCTCAATATGTTTTAGAAGGAGGTCATTTTCTCTCATATTTAATGGTATAAAATAATAATAATGAGCCAAGTACTAAAGTAAGCTGCAGAACAATGGCTAAACATGCCCAAACCTGTTTTTTATGCTTCTTATAATAAATAATTAATATGACCCTTCTTACCAATGGGACTGTTATTCCTTTTCAGAATAGAATAGAAAACACTGGGAAATCTATTCTTTCAGAAGAATGGCTTGGAACTCTTTCTGTGCTTCACCTTGTAACCCATTATTTCTATGAAATATTTTCATTCAAAGACCAGAAATTGGAATGTCATTTTGTAGGATAGCCTAGATGCAAGATCTAAAGGCACACTTTGAACTTATGTACTTTATTATTACCAAAAAATTGCAGCACAAAAAGGCTGGTGCTGGAAGGAGAACTAGTGGACTAAGAGTAAGAAAACCCTTTTTTGGAAGGTGTAGTTGAATAGCCTTCACAAAATTTTGAGGTCTCGATTCTTCCTTATAAAATGATAGTGGCAGCAGGGCTTGGTAGAAATATTGAGAATACTAGAATTAAGTGAGCTAAATGCAAGCCATAATCCTTTTGTTGGATAATATTAACTCCACCAGACCCCTTTGTAGCTCCATTTCTTCGTTGTTAAATTATGGCACTGTTCTGTCTACTGTCCAGGGCCCTGTCCTAGTCTATGCTGCTCTGCAGTGAGTCATGTGTGTGATTTTGTTTCTGTTAGGTGCCATCCACTGACTTGTAGCTCACAGTGACCCCATGTTTAATAGCCTGAAACTCCGCCCACTCCTGCACCAGACCCACAATTACTGCTACATTTGAGCCATTCTTGCAGCCACTGTGTCAGCCAGTCTCATTGAGGACTCTCCCCTTTTCTGCTGACCCTCTTCATCTGATGTGTGTGATACTTGTATCTAATACTTATTTGTCATTTTTCAATATAAAAATTAAATTTCAAATGCAAATTTTTATTTAGAAGTGAATCCTTGAGTTTTTCTACAATTTTGCCTCAACTCACTGCCGTTGCTTGTATCTTCTTGTATCAGTTCAACTCCAATTGATAGGGACCCTGTAAGACAGAGTAAAACTGTTCCTATAAGTTGTTGAGTTTGCAAAAACCTTTACAGGAGTAGAAAGCCTCATCTTTCTCGTGTTGAGTGGCTAGTGGTTTCAAACTTCCGATCTTTAGGTGTGCAGCCCAACTCAGAACCCACCATGCCACCAGGGCTCCTCCACTACGCCACTGGGATTCCAAATACACAGTGACTCGATCTTAATCTCCCAAACAATACTCGTATTCAGACCGAAGGGTGAAACTTTTTATCAAGAAAGCAAAGCAGGCTGCTTGATGGAGAGTGAAATTGGAGCTAGTTTAAAGTGAATGTTCAGGGGTGGCCTCTTTGATGTGATAACCGAAGTGTGACTAAATGAGTAGATAGAATCAAGCATTTGAATATGGAGCAAGAGAATGTGAAGTACGTAGAAGATGCAAGCTTGGTGTTTTCAAGAAACAACGAGCAGCGAGACAACGGTACTGAATACTACCCAGTCCCACACCATCCCTACAAGTGTTATGCACTAGCCTACTGTTGGAGCCTCGAATTGACCGAGCATAATGTCCTCTTTCAGGGATTGTTCCTGACAACAAATCCAGAGGGTGTGCGAGGAAATCTTGCCATGCTCAATTCTGAAGTGCATTTGACTGGCCTATTTCTACAAGAGGTTTATTAATCCTTCTGGAAATCCATGGCATAGTCAATATGCTTTTCCAACACCTCTGCTTATTGTAAACAAAGTAGTGGTATATTGTGGGCAAATATGCAGTGGCAGGGAGATTGGCACAGCAGTTAAAGCACTCAATAGGTTAGTGCTCTGAATCCACCAGCCACTTGACAGGAGAAGTATGTAGCAGTCTGTTTTCATGAAGGTTCACAACACTGGAAACTATAGGGAAATTCTTTGGTGTCTTATAAGTTCGCTATGAGTTGGAAGTAACTCAAAGGCAATGGTTTGGGGGCAAATAGTATGAAATGGGATTGATGCAAGCAGATAGGGGCTGAGTCCAGCAGAATCACCCAGACCCCAGGAAAAAAGTTGGATTTCACTTGAAATATAAAGTAATGTCCTGGAACGTTTTTAAGCTTGATGTGGCTCATATTTTTAAATGGTCTTGACTACTTTGTGGAAAATGATTTATCAAGGACTGAGGATGGAAGCAGGAAGACTCATCTGGAAACAACTGCTAAAGTCCCAGTCAGGTATTTTGGTGACTTGATTGGAGCAGTAGGGTTGTCGAACTCTCCATTAGCTAAAGAAGCAACTTTATTTACAAATTTGATATTTGAGTACTTTATAGAACAATGTTTTGATATCAAAGATATAGTCATAAGCAGTCATCAAGGCTTTAAATGAGGTGTTATTTAATTAAGAGGTGTGTCTCTCCAGGTCCTTCTTAATCTTTTGCTTCTATGAAACCTACACTTAAATGAAGCCCTTCTGAAATGTAGCCTACTTGGTCATTTGTCTAATATCTAGAATGATTTGTCTTTTTTGTTGAATATATAAGTGATGTGAATCCTTCTTTGACTTTCTTCCTTTACTTTAAGAAACAAAATCTCACAGTCATAAATCAACACTTCTACTTTGACTCAAATTTACGATCTGTTCTTCTCTCTTACTTTCACTTTCTATGAAATTTAGATTTTTCAAATTTGAATAAAATTACCATAAAACTCAGGAATTCCTCTCAGAATATACCCCAAAGGAATAAAGAAAAAGACATGAACAGAGATATGTACACCCATGTCTATCATAACTGTATCCACAATAGCAAAAAGATAAGAAACAACCAAAATGTCTGTCTGTGGAATAGATAGATAAACTTTGATAAATACATATTCAGTGGAATATTATGCTTCCCAATAGTACAGTGATAAAACTGTCAAACACAGCATGGCATGTACAAGTTTGGGAGACATTATGCTCAGCAAAGTTATGGTTGTTACGTGCCATCAAGTAGGTTAAACTCAGGGCGACTTTATGTATAACAGACTGAAACACCAGTGGGTCCTGCACTGGCCTCGCAATTGTTCTGAGGCTCAAGCCCATTGCTGCAGCCACTGTGCAGCTTTATCTTGGTGAGAACCTTCCTCTCTTTCCACCCCCTTCTACTTTACCCAGATGCTTTATCCAGGGGTGGGTCCCTCCTGACCACATGCCCAGTGTATGCAAGACAAAGGCCATCATCCTGGCCTCCAAGGAGCACTCCAGCCACACTTCTTCCCAAACAGATGGATTTGTCCTTTTACCCCTCCATGGCTCATTCAATAGTCTTTTTCAGAACCTCAATTCAAATGCACTGACTCTTCTGCAGTCTTTCTCATTCAACGTCTAACTTCCCCATGCACAGGAGGCAATTGAAAATACCATGGCTTGGGTCAGGTGCATCTTAATCTTCAAAGTAATATCATTGCTTTCCAATACTCTAAAGAAGTCTGTTGCAGCAGATATACCCCCTGAAACATGTCTCTTTACCTTTTGACTAGTGTTATATGAGTATTAATAGTGGATCCAAGCAACACAAATCCTTGACAACTTTAACCTTTTGTCCATTTATCATGATATTATCATCGGTCCCGTTGTGGTGATTTTGTTTTTCTTTACAATGAATGGGAATCCACACTGAAAGTCTGAATCCTTGATCTTCATCGGCAAGTGCTTCAGGACTTCCTCATTTGCAGCACGCAAGGTCGTGTCATCTGCAAAGTTAGCCAATTTCATTAGAACATATCCTGTGTGAGTTTACTGTTATAAAAGAGAAATCAAGAATACTTATTTTCAACCGAAAGAAGCAGAGTTTGGGGGTTACAGGAAGGCTAGTGGAAGGAAGGAAGGAAAGAGAGGGAGGGAGGAAAATGATAGACGATAGAGATATATTAAAGCTACTTATGGGTAGAGATACACACAGGCACACATATGAAGAAGAAAAGAGATAGGTAGGAACACAGAGATATTAGCATAGGTTGATATTGTTCTAGTCATAAAAGTCACTAGTGAAAAAGACCAACAGAAACGATTTTGTGTTTTGGAGAACAGCTACAAATAGTGCCTTTCCCCAATAAGTTGGGAGGAAAACGCCATGTCGTGGCATGAATTGTGTCCCCTCAAATTATGCGTCATCTAGGTCAGACCATGATTCCCAGTATTGAAGAGTTTCCCTCCATGTTGTGATTTGATGTCTTTAGCCTCCCTTTTGTAAAAATTGTTATAAATACTACCATATATATGTTATTGAGACAAGATAGGATGAACTTTTAAGAGCCTAGTGACTCAAGTCTTCCCCTCCTGACTCTTACGCAGACACTATAGCACAGTGGTTCTCAACCTTCCTAATGCCATGGCCCTTTAAGACCGTTCCTCATGTTGTGGTGACCCCCAACCATAATATTCTTTTTGTTGCTACTTCAAAACTGTCAGTTTGCTACTGTTATGAATTGGCGACCCCTGTGAAAGGGTTGTTCAACCCCCAAAGGGGTCATGACCTGCAGGTTGAGAACTAGAGGCTAGTCCCACCTTTACTCAAGTCATACCTTTTATCTTACAAAAGATGAAAGGAGAGTGAATGCACAAAAAGAACACAAGCATGACTACTGCTGAGAAGGAAGAGCTAGTAGCAATGAGCGTCCTTGCGACCACCTCAGGCACCTCACTCTGCACTGAGAACATCAGTGAGATAGTTAAAGTTTATTTTGCTAACCTGGCCAATAAAAACATGTGGGGTTAATTGAAGGGCGGAGAGATAAATGGCTCGGTGAGCCTCGCCTTTGTAGTTCTCAGGTCTCTTGCTTTGTGATTGTCAGATCAGGGTGCAGCTGCCTTAGCGGGTTCTCTGCTTCAACTGGCAAGGCTTACTTCCTGTGAGACGTCCCTGAGGAGAAGCCACATGGACCTACCCCGATGCAGCCCTGGGTGCTGGAGCAGCCGTGTGGAGACCCCTGCCAGCGCTGAGATGTTTGCTTATTCACTGCCTCTGCTTTCCTTTTGCAGTCGGCATCATGGCATCTGTTTTGTGGAGAACTTTGTAGATTGATGTTGGACATATGGGTTAATGTTGGACTTGTGGGCTTAGGCGGCACTGGGTTGGGATGTTTTCTTGATGTGAACTTACCTTCTATATAAAACTCTCTCTTATGCATGAGTTTCTGTGGATTTGTTTCCCTAATGTACCCAGACTATCACATTATGGTACCTTGGGAGTGGGGTCCTAGAGAAACAAACCATAAGTTCGAGAGTAGATGTTTCCTCGAGCTCCTCGTGGTAGTTTTTCATCTTTGCTTAGCCAGAGGTCAGATAAAGCCACACTAGTTACTCGGTGTTTTGTGGGGAAAATATGGGAAGTATGAAAATGGAAAGTTTGTGAGTCCACTTGCTTTCAACCATTAAAATTTGATCTTTAGATGAGTTTAGGCCATGCCTGTAAGAGAAAGCTTTGAAAATATATGCCCCACTCAGTGCTTTGGAGTACTCAGGAACCAATGGTCTTTGTTAGAAGCTGGAAAAATCTGGAACCGTGAAGAAAACTCTCTGGGACTAAATGTTAAAGGGAGTCTATGGGCAGGCTGAGATGCTTGCTAGGTGACCACTTGGATCTACTTGTTGAGTGGGAGTGAGAGAAATGCAGCAATAAAGAGGCAGGTTGAGTTTGGCCACTGACACCTGTGGACTTGGTTTACAGGAAAAAGAGAAGATGAGAGCGGGTTGACTGATCTAAAGCTCATGACCTAGCACAAGAGGCCTAGGATGTTGAGTATTGGTGAGAGCCCGTGGTCTAAAGGCAAGGTGACCAATGGGCACCCTGTGGAGGCTGAGTGAGGCAGCCCACATTGAGTTGACCAGAACCCGACTAGATGGAGATTTTTGAGCCTGTGAACTGACTTTATAGACAGCCTGTCTGGATTCGACTTTACTTATGTATGCAGACTTCACAAGGTTCCAACTAGAATGAAGATTTCTTCATGTCAAAAAATATGATTGCCTTCACTGGGTTGATGTAAGTGGGGAGTATATAAATTGGATACCCAGAATTGGGGGATAAAGGCATGAAGCGGTTGGCTTACAAACTTTCATAGGCGGGGGAACATATTCACAGGATTATAGGATTAAGGTGTAGGTGTTAATTAATTGCAATTGTGAGGCTAAATAATTATGTACAGGTACGAAGTTGGCAAGAGGTGGATTGAGATAGTTAAAGTTTGCCAACCTGGCCAATAAACACATGTGGGATTAATTGAGGGGCAGAGGGATAAATGGCTCAGTGAGCCTCACCTTTCTAGTTCTCGGGTCTCTTGCTTTGTGATTGTAGGACTAGGGTGCAGCTGCCTTAGCCAGTTCTCTGCTTCAACTGGCAAGGCTCTCTTTTATGCATGAGTTTCTGTGGATTTGTTTCTCTAATGTGCCCAGAATATCACAATCATAGACTCAGGAAAAGATAAATGCCAAACTACATGAAGATCACCCAGGAACAGAAACCGGAAGATTCAAAGGCCGAACTTAAACTCCTTAGTTATGAAAGAATAAGGTTCTCTTTGTTAAAACTGTCCGCTGTGATATTTTTCTTAGAGCAGGAAAGTGTAACTAAGATAGAATTTGGCACCAGAAGAGTAAGGTACTGCTCAGATACCTAAAATAAATACCGAAAATGTGGGGATTGTTTTAAAACTGGGTAATGAGTAGAGGCCGAGAGCATTTTAAGGTGATCAGCCAAAGTTGCTTTAAGCAACTGTTGGTAGAATTATGGTCGTCAGAGGGGATCCGTGGGAAGGCTCACAAAGAAGTAGCGAGAGCTACCAGGGAACACTGCTTGTCTCAACGAATGGGTATGGTGTTTCCAAAACATATTTCTAGCAATGCAGATGTTTCTAATAGATGGTTCTAATAATGCTTTGAAAAATGAACACATGATTTGACCCCACTTTATGGGCCTGAATATATTCCACTATCTTAAGTGTACTAAAATTTATTTCCATGGAACAATATCAAAATGTTGACATCCCATATTTCTTTAAAATAATCTTAAACCATGGACAATGGGTAGAAGGTAGAACGTGTTAAGACAAACTTGGATGTCTGAGTGATGAGATTTTTAAACTTGATCTAAAAGGAGATCACTCATGTTTTTCCTTGTTCAAAAGAAAGTGAGTAGCTTATCTTATAGTAAAATGTGAGAGACGAAGATGAACTTTAAAATGAAATATACAAAATAAAAACTGTATTAAGATGGGAAAAATTGATTTCACACGTGACCCATATATACCCATGTATAAGCTGAGTTTTTCAGTACATTTTTAATGCAGTTTTTGTGGTAAAATTAGGTGCCTCAGCTGATATTCGGGTCGGCTTACATTCTAATATATACAGTAAGGACTCATTCTAGTATTTTCACCAAGGACTTAGAGACACAAACTTTTGTTCAAAGATTAGACTTGTGGTTGATGGATCTGAGCAAGTACCGCAGCAGAAAACCCATCAGTTTAGAATGAAGGAAACAGAAAGAACAAAAGAAGCTTGGATTAAAAATATCTATTAGTTGCAGTGATAGAATAACCCGCAAATGATCTAAGAGCTGGAATGATTGTCATACACCATCACTCATGACATAAGTGTATGTATGGAAAAGTAACCACCTGGCCACTAAGAAACTAAATCCTTTAAATTGCTACGGTTTGACTATATTTTGGGGTGGGGGGGAGTGGGAACCATAGAACCTGGCAATATTCAACATTGATTTATGGGGCCAACCAACTTTCAAAGGCCATTTAAGCTGCAGGCATCCAGAATTTGCTTCTATTGGGAATAAATCTGCTCAGCAACTTGGTTGGTCTCAGGAAAACCATCATGGTAGCTGACGAAGACCATCTTTTCAGCTCAGCTTGAACCAAGAGTGTGATGCTGAGACCCCACATTATAGGCATAAATATTTTCCACTGTCTCACGAGTATTAACTCTTCCTTCCATGGCACTCTACCAGAATATTGGCTTCTTTCATTTCTTTAAAATAATCTTAAACCAAGACGTTTGATAAAGAGAAATCTGTGTAAGATTTGAAAGATACATCTGACCCCTGAAATGGTAGTGTCATGTTGTATGTACATTTTTAAGGAGCTAAGACCCAAGCTTTTAGGCACAAAGGTAATGTGGCTTCAAAAGCATAGAAATGGTTGTCCTACATCAACTGTATTACTATTTTCTTTCATTTCCTTCTTCTTGAAACTTCAGATGTTACAAAGAGATCTTAACAACTGAAAGAAGACAACGTTTATTCAGCTACTAAGCATGACAGATCATTTTCAAAAGTGCAAATAAAAACTTCCCAACGCCTTTTACAGGACACAGAGTGACTTCGACTGGTACGTACTGACCTTGTGGACCACAGAATGAGAAGCTGCTGAGTCCTGAGCCCCCCTCACAAGTGTTTGAGCCCATTTTTGCAGCCATTCCTTCAACCCATCTTGAGTCCTCCTCTGTTTCATTACTTCTCAGCTCTCCCAGGCAGCAAGTCCTTTTCCAGGACTTAGAACGTGTCCAAAGTATATGACACAGCGTCTCACTGCACTGGCCTCAAAGGGACATTCTGTATGTGCTCTCTCAAAACCGATTTGTTCTTTCTTCCCTAAGTCCATAGTATATTCAGCATTCTTCACCGGCACCATAAATCCAAAGAAATCAGTTCTCCTCTGGTCTTTTTCATTCATTGTCACATATAAGTCAGGCAGTTTAAAACACCATCACATGAGTCAGGAGCTCCTGTGTCCGCAAACGACACCTTCACTTTTGCACACTTTAAAGGGGTCTTGTGCAGCAGAGTCGCACAACACAGCGCACGGTTAGGTGTCCTCATTGCCGCGTCCATGGACATTGTTGTGGATTCAAGTAAGATGAAGTCCTTGGCTTGCTCAGTGTCTCTCCAGTATTCAATATTGCCTATTTTTGTTTTCTTTATGTTGAGGTGAAATCTGCCGAAGGCTGTCTTCTTTGATCTTCATCAATAAGTGGTTCAAATCCTCCTCACTCACAATACAAGATTGTAAAGAAAATAAAACACTGGAAATGCTATAACCAGAGTGTAATGAAAGAGAATGTTGTGACCCAATTTGAGTAAGATAACCAATGTCATGAAATAATATCTACAGAAATGGTCAAATGAGAATGTAATGTGCTGTATAAACATCCACACAAAAATGAACAAACAGGTTTCTTAAAGAGTCCAAAATCCCAAGCCAAATCCACTGTCAGCAAATTGATTCTGAATCGTAGCAGCCATCTACAGCGTTTCCAACGTTATAAATCGTATCAGAAAAGATAGCCTCACCGGTCTTCCAAGGAGTCGCCGTGAGTTTCAACCATCGATCTTGGACTAAGCAGTCCAACCCTTACCTGACCCCACCAGGCAGGGAGTTGCAAATCCTAAATTACATCAAACCAGAGTCAAGATGTAAATTAACCAAGGAAGGAATTTGAGAAACAAAGCAAACTTTCATGGGACAAACTCTAGAGCTCTGCTATAGTTTATTGTGCCAGCCTGGCCGATAAACACAAGTAGGATTAACTGAAGGGCAGAGGGATAAATGGCTCAGTGAGCCTCACCTTGGTTGTTCTGTGCCTCAGTTTAAAGGGGTACACTACCTGTAGGGTGCCTAGCCTGTGGACTGTGTCACTGTAAGTTGAGGTCCCTTTAAGCCCACACGATTGGAATGTTCATCTCTGGAGCTGGGGACTGACACTTGATGACAGTTGGGGACCTGCCTTGCTGTTTGCTGCCTGGATATATATATAGCCCAGCTCTCTCTACAGAAGGGGACTGGCAACTGGCAGCTCTCAAGCCTTGAAGGACTGCTAGTGTCTCACTGCTTTATAATTTAACTGTTAATTTCTTTTATTATCTATCTGTATATAATTTAACGGTTTAATTCTTGAATTATATATAATTACTAGTAATCTGGTTTGTCTCTCTAGAGAACCCTGTCCAATACAAGCTCTTTTCAATTCCAGGAGTTCAAAATCACAAGGAGATGTCATGTTAAAGGAAACTATCTGTTTTTACTAACTTCAAGATCGGCAGTTCAAACTCACTAGTTGCTCACAGTACGAGAGATGAGGCTTTCTGCTTCCATAAATATTGACAGACTCAGGAACTCAGAAAAAGCAGTTCTATGTTACCATGCAGGGTTGCTATGGATCGCAATCGGCTCAATGTCCATGGATCTATTTTTTATTTAATCTCTACTGATGATCTGGTCATCAGATCAAAAGCCTTGTTTGGATTTAATGCCTACAAAAACCATAATTTTAACTTTCAAGTTATTGGCATGGACAACCACTAAACAGAGTTGTCTATTTCTTTCTAAGCTGGATACTGACATCACATCCACTCACTCAGCCATAGAATAAAGGGGTAAGCCTGAATTGAAAAATATGACAAAATATGTTGACCATCTCACCTAAAAAAATTATATTATCCTTACCAGAATGTTAGCTATTTTTGAAGGAAGTATTATAAAGGTGGAATATTTTTCATTAAATTGTCTTGGGAATGATTCATTTAAACAAGGATGCACCAGACGGTTGTTTTCATTTATTTCTACTTTGATTTTGGTGCATATTTTATGAATTAATAGAGAAGCACCGAACTCTGAAAGAGCCCGACTTTTAATCAGATGGAAATGAATTACTTTCTTTGAATAGAACAATAATTATGATTCAACTCAGAGGTGCTTTTAGGGTATGCTAACAGAGAAGCCAATACTGGTAAATATCGCCGACAGAGCGGTATTTTGATCAGTTTCCGATCACCATAATCTCCGGAAGCACAAAGCACATTTGCTTGATTCATGAGAATGTTCTTGTTTTTAACATGGAGAAAATGAAGGCTTCATCTATCAATGAAGTGATGGGTCTCCCAGCCCCCTCTGAACCTGAGCAGTAAATCTATCACACAAAAGAAAAACAAGCAATTTAGAAAATCCATTATCATTATGCTGCACAAACTGATCAAAATAACTTATGCAGAGTTACCCAGTAGGTTGTCCTGCAAATTGCTGGATGATACATATTCAGTTTACCCTAGGATGCCTCTCTACCATTATGAGAAGTTGTGATTTATATTAACTATTAAGAGGGATTAGGAAATCTCCATCCAGGCAAAGTGGCAGCATGGCTAGAGGGCTTCCCTAGACTTGAAGAGCGAAGGACTTGTAGTTCAGCCCTTCTCTGAGAGAAGCCCTTCAGGCTTGGCAGCTGTTGGGGTGCATTCTGCAATGACCTTCCAGATACTCAGTGGCTCCCATTCATTCTATGGCTTAATGACTAAAGGCTGGCTTTTCTAATCACCCAGGGCTTGAAGGCCTGAGGAATTTGCTCTCAAGTCCCCTAGTAAATGTGAAGTCTTTGTTGTTGAGTGACAACTAAGGAATCAAGGAGGGGCCACCAAAATCAGAGGAAAACAAAGAGAGACTTTTTGGCCTCTGCAGCACTGCAAATGGTAAAGTGGGCAAAGTGCTGATGTGAATATCCACGAACCCAGCTGCCATTTTCTTGACCCCAAGGACATGCTCTTCAGAGAGCTCTCTTGTTCTGATATTAAAATATCTTGTCAATCTCACAAAGCTGTGTTTTCTAACCGTTATGAATGCATTCTTATGACTTATATATAGCTCTGGTTCTTGGAATGAAATAGTTGGGTGACAATAATATCATTATTGTTCTAATGTATCAAAGAATTCCTTCATGGAAAAAAAAAGTCATTTTAATAGGCTTATATGCCATGCAGAAAAGACCTATAAGCCAAACTGAAGCACTCTTTCATCTGGGCTTAATTCTTTCTGAGATCATTAGAAATCTCTCGATGGGAATAAATAGTCAAGGGCACCTTGCATGTGGAGACATTGTTCTAACTTTAAGAAGCATAAAGCGTAAGAAAGACCAGGTATAAGATTAGCTGATTATTGTACAAAATATAGTGGAGTTTAAGAGCCAAGAGGGGCCACAATTAAACTATAATCATTGACAGAGATATGTGCCTTCAGTTTCCTTTTCTCCCTTTTATAAAAGTTGTAAATTTCTTAAAGACATTACATAATTTTGAAAAGTCATTAAATGTGAAATAATTTAAGATGGACAAAAGAAATTCAAAAACAGTGTAAATAATTATCAAGTGTCCATCCTTACTCCTGGAAAGTAATATTTTCTAACATTTGTTTTATCATTTTCTCTCTCTCTATAATAGCTAGAGCAATAAATAGATAAGTAGATAAATTATTTTTTCTTAACTATTTGAGAATACATTTTATATTACTTGCCTCTTTAATCTCTGAACACTACAGTATGAATTTTCTAATGACAACAACATTCTCATACATAACCCCTATATAAGCCTTTAACCAAAAAATTAGCATTAATATATTATTAAATCTACATACTTTATCCAAATTTCACAAATTTTCTCAAAAATGTCCTTTATAGAAAAAAATAATAATAATTCTACAAGGACTATTTCGTGGAGTTCCAGAAGAGTGAAGAGATTTATCTTGGAAAAAGCATAGTGGAACGCTCCTTAGATGTGAGGACGTCAAGACTCCGTCTCGCGTACTTTGGACATGTTACCTGGACACGCTGGTCCCTGGAGGTGGCCCTCATGCTAGGGAAAATAGAAGGTTGGCAACAAAGAAAAGGACCTTCAACAAGATAAATCGACACAGGGACTGCAAGAATGGTCTCAAACACGGCAGTGTTGGTGAGGATGGTACTGGACAAGGAAGGGTTTGGTTCTGTTATACAAAGGTTGCTATGGGTAACAACCAACTTAGCACCTAACAGCAGGATCCAATCTAAGATCATACATTGCATTATTCATTCTAGTTTGTCTTTCTGAATCTAGAACAGTCCCTTAGACGTGCTTACCATCCACGCCCTCAGTTGAGTTTGGCTGTTTGCCCATGACTAGGTTCAGTTTTGCATTTGGAAGGGCAATGTTTCCCCTTTTTGAAATATTGAATTCCCCAGACCTTTACGACAGGCCGCTCTCTGCATTTTCTCACAGGCTGCTCTATCCCAGTCTTCCCTATTAGATTTATAATTGTCAGACACAGTTGCTTCTGCTCCCCTCCTCTCTCTGAATTATAATATTCAATCCAAGGAAATAGGGAAATATTCATACTGTGGTCTAACTTCCACAGGCTCCAGACTCATACATCCAACCCCCAGTTCACAACTTTTAAAAAATTTCAAATAAGCATCACAAATTGCAATATGGTTGAAAACAAACTAGTACCTCTTCCCTCTAACGTCTCTCTGAGACATGTTTGAGTTGAGGCATGAGAAGTTCGAAGGAGGACTCTGGGTAAAAAGAGGGTATTGGATAAGATAGAGAAATATTGCAAGCGCAAGGACCCCTGAAACTATTGATTAACCTTCATGAGACTGTGAGATTGAGATAACAGAAGAATTGACAGTAATTGTTAAAAATATAGATTAATTCACAGTATAATCAGTTTTTCTGTTGGAGTCACTATACGGTAGTTGAAATCTTAGGAAATCTTGATTTATAAAATATTATATTGTGACTGCAATTTGACTAAGCTGAGCAGGCTGGTTGACAATAAACCCACCTCCATATCATCTATATCTCATATTTTTAAAAAATGAACATAATTCAAATTAGGTTGCAAAATGACAACACAGTTTGCAATTATGGAGATTGAAACAAAGGAATGCAATGCAAGCGAGTAGCAGGCAGCCTTTCGAACAGCTGTGTAGTGTTCGTTTCCTGTATTAACTCTTTTCTATGTACATACAGTTAGTGATCGTGTTATGGCTAATAGTAGTCTGCATGAGACAAATTGTGTTTCTGAATTAATGGATTGCATTATACATAATTTACCTGAAGGGAACGGAGAAGCAGTACGTGTAATTACCTTCTGCTCCAGTGCATGCCCGGACAAGGAGACTGCGGTCTCACAAAGCAGCTCATTTCATGTTTTAAAACAGCACTCACTGTTATTCATGATTTCCGTTTCCTTCAACCCCTCCCACCACATCATTTTCCCTGTGGACTGCAGGCTCGGGCCTCTGTAGTCACACAGCCGTCTTCTTGGCTTTTTTTCCACATGGTTATAGACATTTCCATTCCTTTTTTATTCATTTGCTTCTTCCACCCTGGTCCTGTCCATTCTTGGTTCTTAAATATAGTTTGAATAAAAATTACAATAGCAAAGATGGGTCTTGCTGTTTGCTGGGTTGTGGAGGGCAATGAAACTGATCGTCTGCCTCCCAGTCTTTTCTTGCCCCCCTCATTTCAGGATTGCCTAGACCATGTGTACCAGGTGTA
This sequence comes from Tenrec ecaudatus, assembly GCF_050624435.1. Taxonomy (NCBI): domain Eukaryota; kingdom Metazoa; phylum Chordata; class Mammalia; order Afrosoricida; family Tenrecidae; genus Tenrec; species Tenrec ecaudatus. The sequence goes on along the minus strand of NC_134533.1, from coordinate 180,067,373 downwards.
GTGGTGATTGCATTTTTGGTTACCCATGACTGCAATTCAAGTCTCACCTAAAATCACTGGACTGGCCCCAAACTTTCAGTTGGTCTCATTACTGAGATACAAAACCCGTCCTACCAAAGATCTTTGGGTTCACACTGTGGGGTCTGCGCATGAGAGAGATTGGTCCTCCTATGAGGGTTATGGTATTCCATGATGAAAGAGTTGCATCATCTCTCCTAACAGTCTAAAATTCTCACCTGAATATTTAGCTTAGATTTCCAACGTGATTGTCTTCGAGAATGTAGTAGGATAGCAAAGAAGCAGAGATCTTATAATCATCTTTATAGGTTCATACTTTTTCTCACTTGTACTCCACTTTCTTCTCCCCTCACACCTTTCTCCTTCCTCACACCCGAACACCAGGCTACAACTTAACGTACAAATAGGAGAAGGTTGAGGTGGGTCAGGTCAGTGAGACAGAGAGGTTCATTCTATTTCCTCTTCCAACATCAAGTTCTGTTCTGTTGTGATAGAGGTCTAACTTGGACCAAATTTGTGGCAATAAGGGGAAAATAGAAATTTTGCCTTACAAAAATATATTTAAAAGACTGTCATCTCTGGGAAGCGTGCCAGGTTATTTGAGAGCAGTTTCTGGGCTCTCACATGTCTGGAAATGTTCTCTATCAAACACTCCCTCCCCTGTCAGATTACAGGAGTGACTGCTATTGATATAACGCGCCCTCAATTGAGGCCGCTGAGACCGTGGAGCAGAGCTAATGGCTGACTGGCAAACCACTCCTCCGTGTGCTCAATGAAATTCTCTCCCCTAGTCTTTGACTTTCAGGCAAATTACCTCTCAGCAGCAGCAGCAGCAGCAGCAGCAGAAAAAAGTACCCATCAAAACCAATTCAATTTTTAAAATTGCAACCATTTAAGTTTATAGGACCATATTACAGCTATTCATTCGTCTTTCACATTGAAATCATTCAATTCAGCAAAGGTCAGATTATACCTTGGGTTTTGTTTAGTGTCTTACTTTTAAAAAAATCTACCCAGGAATCACTCCAAATCTGAAAAATAAATGCTAAGTTTCCATAGACCCAATTCTCTCATTAGGAACTCCACCCCATTGTCATCAACTCAGCCCCTTATTCTCATTTGTTCCTATGTAACTGATTTGATATTGGGCATGGGAAGAGTAAACCTGCTCAACCTGAGATTCACCTGAAAAAGACATTACACAGAGGCTTAAGGGGGTCATATATGAAGTGTGATGGCGCTGTGCAAATGGGGTGTACATTTTAAGTTCAAGAAGCCCAAGCTCTCTCCACTAATGGAGCTTTCAGAAATGCCTCGATTCACTTACTTCTTTTTAAGATCTCAGTCACTTCTCAATAATTCAGGAAGTAGAATAAAAGTCTAAAAAATAATCCTAGACTACTTGATTGAGCTGTCCTTTGAAACCTGACCCTAATCTTTAAAAGAGGGAAACAAAGCCCTGGAGATGTTTCATTGTGTACAATCAGCCTCAATGAGTACATTTTTAAACTACTATCGTTAACTAGAGAAATGCCGTGTGCTCATTGCCCGACCATTTGTTTGGTGTGCACTTTGGGGGCTGGGGAATAGAATCAGGGTCCCGAGCTAGAGGGCTCAAAGCAGGACAGGGGTGATTTTGCAAAGGACAATTGTGAGAAATTACCTCTAGGGAGGAAAAAACAGCACAGTCTAGCTCAGAGAACAAACGCTGAACCAAATAAATAGAGTTCAACCACAACAAAACCTGAATCTTTCCAAATATTAAAATCACAGGGGACAAAAGTAATGTAACCCTCCTAAGGAGATTCTAAATCAGATAAGGGGCCTTAATCCTTAGAAATTTAATGTTTTCACACTGGGGCCACTATATGTTTATCATCTATATCTAACATTGTTTAAAAATAAAGGCAATGGATTGGCTCACCAGGTGGTGGAGTGAGTTAAGCATTGGGCTGCTTATCCAAAGCTCAATGGTTTGCACCCTCAGCTGCTGCTGAAGAAAACTATGGTCATCTGTTTCCATACATGACTGCCACAGAAATGCTATGGGGCAGTTCTAATCAGGCCTCTAGAGAAGTGGTTCTCAACCTGTGGGGTCGTAACCCCTTTGGGGGTCCAACAGTCCTTTCAAAGAGGTCACCTGATTCATCATAGTATCAAAATGACATTGATAAAGTAGCCATGAAAATAATGTTATGGTTGGAGGGTCACCACCGCATGAGGAACTGTCCGAAAGAGTCGCAGCGGGAGGATGGTGGAGAACTACCACTCGAGAGGCACCATGAGTTGTGATCTACTGGCTAGAAAATAGTTTTGGTTTTTGGCTTCTCACTCATTGTCACCATGCCGATTTTGATCAGAGCAACCCTATAGAACAGAGTAGAAATGTCCCTGTGAGTGAAAGCCTCATTTTTCTCCTGCAGAGTAGATGGCAGGTTTGAACTGCTGACGTCTCTGTTGGCAACCCAATGTGTAACTCATATGCTGCTAGGGCTCCTTTTTAGAAAGGTGCTCAGGAACACTTGTGGCACAATGGACAAGCGTCCACCTAGTAACGGAAAGGTCAGCAGTCAGTCCTCCCTCCCCTCTCATTCTGTGTGGAGAAGATCTAGCAAGGTGCTCCCATAAGCATTTCTGCCTAGGAAACTTTCGGGCCATTCTACTCCATCCTATAGATTTGATGTGAATCTAAATCTACTTGACTGCAACGGGTTGGGCACTTCATGATTAATTTGCCCAACAAAATAGTCCAGAATTCAGAAAACATTAAGCAAGATTCAGCTCAATAGTCTCACGGAGGATACGTTTCTTTTCATCTTTTCATACCGCTGACATTTTCCTGAAGATGGCTCCTTTTTCTTTCCAACATGGCTGCCAGAGCTCCTGAGGGTTCGTGCTTTCTTGTCCAGAAGAAAACTGATAGCATGTCGGATGCAGTGTTTCCCTACCAAAGTACAGACACACCAGTTCTTTGTACCCGCTAGGCTACATACAGATCACTAAACGGCGAACTGAGTGCAGAGGCATGGGAAGCAAAATTGGCCTAGCCCAGACCACTTATGAGGAATCTTGGTGGTGAAGTGTGTTGCACACTCTGCTGCCGCTGGCAAGGTCAGCAGTTCAAACCCAAGACCTCCTTCATGGGACCCAGACAAGCCCTGTGCTCCTACCAAACTTTACAGCCTTGGAAACCCAGAGAGACGGTTCTATTCTGTCCATCAGAGTTGTTGTAAATTGGAATCAAAGGAGTCTGGGTTTGGGGTTTTTGTTTTCTTTTGTTGTACCACTTACAGTTGTCCCTGTATAGGACAAATTGGTTAAGTCTACTAGTTAAAAGGTTACTGGGTTGAACCCACCAAGACAGGCTTGATTGTGTTTCTGACGAGTCGCACACAGCCTTGAAAACCCTACAGAGCAGTTCCATCCACACAATGTTACTATGAGTCAGGATAAACTCAATAAGTAACTCACAACAACCTATCACATAGTCTCTCTCTCAAGCCAGGAACAAAATGAAAAAAGGATTATGAGAAGGTATGGAATACATTCTAGGTAGGTGTGGCAGGTACATAATCTACTGTCAACTTGAGAGCGGGTAGAGTCAAATCAATCAGAACATACCTAATGAAGCCTCTGTGTGGGCATGGCCTTCTCCTGAGGATTCTGAGAATTCTTGTGTTCCTCCCTGAAGGTGGGACACACACTCCCCCTTCAAGACACTCCAGTTGACAAGCAACATGGAGCTATGCTGACTGAGTCAGAGCCCTGGAGCTGGAGGAGCCATGGGGAAACACATGGCAGTGCTGAGATGCTTCCATCACCACTGGAACCACAAGAGTTTCTACCCACTGGCTTGTGATCTTCCTGCATTCAGCGTCATTTCGTTGTTGTGTGAGTCTGAAGAGGAATTTATACAATGGTATTAGACATATGGGCTAATTTGTGTACTTGATCTGGACTGAACTGAGATGCTTTCTGAATATACAATTGCTCTTTTAAGCTTTTTCTTATGCACATATATGTGGCTATGAATTTGTTTCTCTAGTCAACCCACACAAACACAGTAGACAACTAACAAATGTCTACTACAGGGATTAGCTAGCCATTGTCTCTTTGAACCCACATTCTCTAGCAAACAAGTTCTCTATGAAACTAAGAGCTAACATCTATTTCACTTTATTGTATTCGTTTTTTAATGTCCAGCTTCTCTATTTTAGGTAGTTTCCTTAATAACAGGAAATATCCTTTGTTCATTTTTTCCCCTCATAAAGTAAAGAAAATGCTTAGAAAATGTTTGAATGAATGGTCTTAAATATTCTGACAAATTAGAGTGAACATTATTCTATAAACAATTAGTCATTCTTGGGAGATTCTGAGAATGCAGAATTATAATAAGTAATATTTATATTTAACCTTTTATTTATAATAAGTAATATTTAACAAGCAATGTTGAAAAAATTGAACAGACAAATCAGTATGAATACTATCGTGTTTATACAAGTAATTGCTAACAAAACAAACAAACAAAAATGAATTTAGAACAAGCGGCCATCCAGCTCAGAAGCAACAAAGCCCACATGGATGGAAGAACCACACCAGCCTGTGCGATCACGAGGTGTTGAAGGGATCAGGTATCAGGCATCATCAAAAAAAAAATCTTACCATAGTGAATGAAGGGGAAGTGCAGAGTGGAGACCCAAAGCCCATTTGTCGGCCACTGGAGATCCCCTCACAGAGGGGTCTAGAGGAGGAGATGAGTCAGTCAGGGTCCATGTAGCATAGATGGAGAATACAGCTTTCCTCCAGTTCCTAAATGCTTCCTCACCCCAACTACCATGATCTGAATTCTACCTTGCAAGTCTGGATAGAGCAGAGGTTGTACACTGCTGCAGATAGGAGCTGGAGACAGGGAATCCAGGGCGGATGATACCTTCAGGACCAGGGGTGTCAGGGGTGATACTGGGAGCGTAGAGGGTGAGTGGGTTGGAAAGGGGGAACACATTACAAGGATGTACATGTGACCTCCTCCCTGGAGGAGGGACAACAGAGAAGGGGGTGAAGGGAGATGCCAGATAGGGCAAGATATGACAAAATAATAAATTATCAAGGGCTCATGAGGGAGGGGGGAGCGGGGAGGGAGGTGAAAAAAAGAGGACCTAATGCAAAGGGCTTAAGTGGAGAGCAAATGCTTTGAAAATGATGAGGGCAAAGGATGTACAGATGTGCTTTATACAATTGATGTATGTACATGTATGGATTGTGACAAGAGTTGTGTGAGCCCCTAGTAAAATGTTTAAAAAATAAAAAGGCAAAAAAACAAAAACAAAAAGCAAGGCAGAAGAGATAGACTTGGATGGTAAGTTGAGCACGGGCACTAGAGCAGAGAGAAAGGTTAAAGATGACTCAGATTTGCAGCTCGGAAGCCCAGGTGATCGAGAAAGGGACAGAAGGGAAGGAGCAAGCTTGCTTCAGAACACTCAGGGCGCACTGCGCTAGGGCTCCGTAGGACTCAGCCGTTGTCCATGAATACTTGGAAAGGAAAAGATTTTCATTTTTAATAGTCCATTGTCTTCTCAGCTTTCCAAAAATCATAAAGATATATAATTTGTTAATAATTATTAGCACGGTGTATATCAAGAACAGATGGTTCTAATGCAACTTGTTCACATCATGCCTTCTATTTATATGCTTAGTGGATTTCTTGCTTTGAAATCCATGTGGCCTACTGAATTTATAGACAGCTGGCCCTAACCAGAAGGGACTGCAAAGGGATGGACACCAGCCAGATCTTCTGAGCTGGCTATGAGCAATGCGAAGAACTGGGGGTGGGGAAAAAAGATCTTGTTTTCCTCCCCTTAGGCTTTTCACATCTGAGCAGGGCTTAGCTCACGTTGCCCAGGATATTCCTCCAGCAAGGGCGTTTGTCACTGCTTCCTGCCCACAGGCAAAGATGGAGCCTGTTATCACATATGCCATCTAGAGGCTCCATTTTCACTCTCCTATCTCCACTGATCTAACCACAAGTACAATATGAGAGCCACCATGAGGTTGGACTTTAGAGCGTGGGCTTTGAATTAGGACAGATCTAGGCTTGAATTGGACATAGTAAATATCAGGACAACCTCGAGTACATGTTTTATTCTCTGTAAGCCTCAGTTACCTGCTCTCTAAATGAAGGATAATAGCTGGTACCTCACAACACCATGTTACAAAACTTAAGTAATATGCAAAGTCCTTAACACAGTGCCTAGCAGAGAATGAATTCAATAAAAGGTTGCTCAAATTGCTGTTATAATTACAACTGTGAGGTGTCATTTGTAACTTGATCGGACTCATTTCCTTAACACATGTATAAGGAATTTATTTTGCGGTCATCGTTAAGTTTCTTCTGCCAAGCATGGTGTTCCATCTTCTTTCTCAGATAATGCACTTGCGTAAATAGTGCACTCACACATCTGATGCATGGCCATGATCAAATGAAGTAGAACAGCTCTGGCTTAATACACCCGTGCATATACCGCGTCCGTGCCACAATATTTCTAGAGGTGACTTTTCAGATCATTCACCCATCTTCCTCTTTGACAGTTAAGTGATATTATCTGTTATTTTTCCTTAATCTCTAGCTTATGTGGAAAAAATCCCAAATGTTATTTTCCATCATAGTTTTAGAATAAAGACATAATCCCTGACTAAGAAATCATGGATCAAGTCCACTGGACATCAGAAGATAAACAATGCATATTTCATAGCTAACTTATGTGTATTCTTGGTGTAAATTGAAGTCAATAACTTGTAATAAAACTGGCACAACACACAAGAAAATAATGCCAGGGGATGGGAGGAAGTGGGTGGTCAAAAAGAATGTACCGTGCCTGCATGATTGAGGGGAAATGATCATGCGCAGTACAGACAGGTGAGTATTTAAAGTGTGCCGGTCATGCATTCAGCCATGTTTGCCATTAGTTTTTGGCTTCTCTGAAATTGATGATAATAATACTTTCTACTCCCCACCAGGCATTTCAGTTAATATTCAATAAAACAATTGTTGATAAAAGGAATTCAGTGAAGTTGTGGATATTTCTCTGTTTTCTTCACTGTTACATCCCAATACATTATCCAATTTCTGTCATATCCTATGCACTATGTGCTCAATAAATATTGATCACATGGTATTAATAATGGCTCCCATTGGATGATTGTTTTTATCCCTCCTTATTAGTTAATTGATGTTCTTGAAGTACAGTGAAAAGCAATAGAGTTTGTGAAGCCATTGAACTTCCATCATTCTATAATCAACTTTAAGTCTTTTCATGAGTCAATTGGTCCAGAGCCCATTTGATCCTGAAGATGATCTTTATCCACACAGTGCTTTTAAGAAATTTGACTAAGTGGTCAGCATGTGGGGAAATGGAAGATTCCAGAGCAGTATCCAAATGACAACCTCTTCTGAAAATTTGGAATATTTAGCAACTAATGATTATGTTTTCAACAAACAACAAAGAATTAGATATAATTAGTATCTGCCCCTGTGAGTAGATGGTAGAGAGGTAGGTGGATTATAGGTGGAAGGTCTTTGGTTCAAGTTAAGAACCAAGGTCAGTGGGCCAGGTGCAGGACCCAGACCTAGCAAGAAATAAACCAGCCTTTCCACAGCATTTCCTTGTGTAGGAAATAGACCATATTCCAAGGAAATCTTTCCATTGTACCAGAACTGTGGCCTCAGTAAATAGTTTACTCTCTACCTCAATCTTCTAAATGGCTTGGTTGCTCATAGCAGATCCCATCATGGAGTTGCATACGTTCTGATAAGCCACATTTTCTTCTTGTCAGCGATGACTGGGTCTTGAGTGCCAGACCACTAAGAATCCCAGCACAGCCAAGTTGACCCAAAACCCAACCATCATAGATGACGTCAAAATAACTCTAACTCAGAGCAGTTTTATGTATAATGAAATAAAGCATTGCCAGTGATGCGGAGTGATTCTTATGGTTGCCAGCATAGTCAAAGCCTTTTCCCGTGGCTATCAAGTCATTCTGTGCCTCTGAGGATCTTAGTGACCATCATTGGTCCTGTACTTCACTAAACATCATGTCTTCTTCTAGCAACTAATTCCCCCTGGTGGCACAGCCAGAGCAAATGAATCAGACGATGTCCTGTTGTGGTCCATATGATTTCCTTTGGCTCTTTTCAGAAGTAGTTTGCCACATTTTTCATCCTTGTCCCTCTTAGTCTGGATGTTCTATTGAAACCTATCCACCCGGGGTGAGCGTGCTGGTATCTGAAATACCAGTGGCATCGTTTACAGCTTGAAAGCAATGTACAAGTCATTATAAAATGTCAAACTGACATTGGAGTGGTGGGCTGCTCCCTTTAAACAGTCCGTGCGTCTTCCCATTTTTCCCATAAGCTGTTGTCCTTTATTGTTGTTGGTTTTGGACATTGTAGCTGAGTTGTTACCTGCAGTGCGAGCGAGTACTTAAATGACAGCGAGAATGGAACAGAAGTAAAAGTGAGATTTCTCTCTCTTGCTATCAGAGGCCAAGATATAAAGACAGTCTGTGGTGTTCTTTTCATTTTAGAAACATATTTCCTAGAGGAAAGGGCCTTTATGGAGGTCTAAATAAAGGCATGTACATATGTAAATCTATTTACATATAAGGATGGGGAAATAGACTTGTGTGTACATATTTATAGGTTTAGTGTTAAGGTAGCAGATGGACATTGGCCCTCCACTTAAGTACTCTCACAATGGAAGAATACTTTGTTCTGTTAACCTGGCTTTCCATGACCCTCACCTTCCCGACACAATCACTGAAGACAAAGTGGGTGCATAAGCAAACGTGGTGAAAAATGCTGATGGTGCCTGGCTATCAGAGATATAGCATCTGGGGTCTTAAAGGCTTAAAGATAAACAAGCGCCATCTAGCTAAGAAGCAACAAAGCCCACATGGAAGAAACACACCAGCCTGTGTGATCACGAGGTGTCAAGGGATGAGGTATCAGGCATCAAAGAACAAAAACCATATCATTGTGAATGATGGGGAGTGCAGAGTGGGGACCCAAAAGGCCATCTACAGGCAACTGGACATCCCCTTACAGGAGGGTTACAAAGAGGAGACGAGCCAGTCAGGGTACAGTGTAGCAATGATGAAACATACAACTTTCCTGTAGTTCTTTAATGCTTCCTCCCCTCCCCACTGTCATGATCCCAATTCTACCTTACAAATATGGCTAGACCAGAGGATGTACACTGGTACAGATAAAACTGGAAACACAGGGAATCCAGAATGGATGATCCCTTCAGGATCAATGGTAAGGGTGGTGATACTGGGAGGGTTAAAGGAGGGAGGGGTAGAAAGGGGGAACCGATTACAAGAATCTACATGTGACTTCCTCCCTGGGGGACAGACAACATAAAAGTGGGTGAAGAGAAACATCAGAAAGTGTAAGATATGACAAAATAATAATTTATAAATTATTAAGGGTCCATGAGGGAGGGAGGAGAAGGGAGGATGGGTGAAAAATGAGGAGCTGATGCCAGGAGCTTAGTGGAAAACAAATGTTTTGAGAATGATGAGGGTAATGAATGTACAAATGTGCTTTATACAATTGACATATGTATGGATTGTGAGAGTTGTATGAGTCCCCAATGAAATGATTAAGAAAAAGGAGAAACCTATTTCCTCAATCTGTGGAAGAACTGTAAACGTTGCCAGTAATATATTATAAACCCTGACATGTTTGAGATCATTCACGAGCATTTAAGTAAAATCTCTGACTTTCCCCAACAGTTTTATTGGCATATCATTCACATACCATACAATTCAATAATTCAGTCACATCAAGAAGAGTTGTAAAATTAGTACCACAATTGGTTTTAGAACATTTTCTTCAATCTTTCATTCATCGTTCTTAGCTCCCTATTTCTCTTCAACTTTCCTTACCATACCCCAGGAACCATTAGTCCCGTATTGTCTCTATAGATTACCTATCCTGGATGTCATAGAGAGTAAAACACTAAAGGGGGAAAAATTAAATTAAAAAACTGAAAAGAATAACAAAGTAACACAGGTGAAAGCATCAATTGAAAAGAAAGCCAAATATATTAAAACCTAGAACAAGGTTTAATATATCATAAGGAAGCTCAAATGATAAGGTGCTAAATAATAAACCAACCAACAACAATCCTCTGCTCAATGCACTCCGCATGCTAACAAGGCTATTTTAAAAATCCCTGACTTTTTAGAACAGGGTCATGTCCAGAAGCATTCACTATGCTTGTCCACTGGCACTGACTTGTGACTGATTTCCTGGACAAGCAGCATCGAAAGCAATAGTCCGCTACCGAAAAGGCAACAAAGAGAATTTGGTGTTTTGAATACCAGAGCTATTAAAATGGCTCGGTCCCAGTGTGGGTTTCCTAGGCTATATTTATGGAACGAGTGATTTGTGAATTTAAGAATAAAGCACAATCCATTTTAATTAACTTAAAAAAAAGATACTCACAATGTGTAAGATAAGGGAAAGTTACCAAGAGAAACCATCGCTTCAGGGAGAGAAGACAAGAAGGCTGCTGAGGGGAGAGTAAAAGATGCTGAGTGCGAAGAAGAGGAAGAAAACCCAAGTTGACCAACGTTCAGCCTCCTTTTGCCGGAGTCATTAGAGGGGAAGACTGGGCAGGGAATGGGCAATCATTAAGAAAATGAGCGGAGAAGAAGGAACAAATTAGCTGGTGGATTTGATAGAAGTGTTAGCCTCCCTTTACAGGGTTTTCTGGAAGCACAGAGAATCAACCAGCTTTCTTATTTGATGAACAATATTAGGTTGGGTCACCCTAGGAAACTGTGCTAGCTTTAACTGTGAAGATGGGAGTTTAAAAATATTACAATCTGATTGATTATTTATTTTGGAATGTGACCACCATGTGCAACACTAAGCAGTCTGGAATTTAGATCTGGGATTATAATGAGAGATATGGAGAATGGCATTTTTGTAATTTATCAGAAAGGGGTATGAGTCACTACAAAGAGCTTAGGAAACACCACATTGAGATCTCTGTCCTCCTGGAGGGAATCCCTTGGTGGGATAAGCCTTGCATGTAACTTAGCTGCAAACGGAAAAGCCAGAGGTTTAAGTCCACTAGAGGTGCTTCACAAGAAAGACCTGGCAATAGTCATAAAAAAGCCTCAGGAGGGCAGGTGACTTTGACACATCATGAGTGAGCGGCTGAGTCTGAATCCACTCAATTGCTTTTTAGCTGGTCCTCCTGGAATAGAAGAATAGAAAGAGGCATGCACTCAGTCACCACAATCCCTACATATTTTCCCCAAATCATTTTATTAGGAAATAATCCAGACATCATACTATTCAATATTTCAGTCAGACAAGCAGGACTGTTCAATCGCTACCACAATCATTTGCAAAACATGTTCTTCCTTCTTGTCCTCCTTGGTATCAACTCCTCCTTACTCTCTCCCTCCCTCCCTTGCGGTATTGTCTCTTTAGATTCCCCTGAAGAAGTAACTCTTGACGTACATTCGTACCACAGTTAGAGCCAGTAATAGATAAAAGCTACCCTCATTTTCTACCATTCTTCCTTCGCCCCTTTATACACACCAGAACACAAGGCTCCTTTCCTCAGAAATCCAAACGGGCAGTCCCCGGTTACAAATATCCAACTTACAGACAATTCCTACCTGCCTTTTAAAGCAGGACTTTTAACTGATTTCAAAAAGGGCATCTAAATACAGGCATGTACATATGTAAATGTATTTATACATGATGGGGAAAGAGATCTATGTGTATATATTTATAGGTTTAGTATTAAGGTGGCAGATGGACATTGGGCCTCCACTCAAGTCCTCCATCAATGCAAGAACACTTTGTTCTGTTAAACTGGCATTCCATGATGCTTAACCTTCCCAACATGATCGCTGAAGAAAACTGTGTGCATAAGCAAATGTGGTGAAGAAAGCTGGTGGTGCCCGGCTATCAAAAGCTGTAGCATCTGGGGTCTTAAAGGCTTGAAGATAAACAAACGACCATCTATCTGAGAAGCAACAAAGCCCACATGCAAGAAGCAAACCAACCTGTGTGATCATGAGGTGTCAGTAAGATCAGGTATCAGGCATTAAAGAACAAAACATCATAGCATTGTAAATAAGGGCGAGTGCGGAGTGAGGACCCAAAGCCCATCTGTAGGCAACTAGACATCCTCTTACGAAAGGATCGCAGAGAGAAGATGAGCCAGTCAGGGTACCGAAACATACAACTTTCCTGTAGTTTTTTAATGCTTCCTCCCCCCGACTATCATGATCCCAATTCTACCTTACAAATCTGGCTAGATCAGAGGATGTACACTGGTACAGATAGGAACTGGAAACACAGGGGATCCAGGACAGATGAACTCCTCAGGACCACTGGTGAGAGTGGCAATACCTGGAGGGTGGAGAGGGGTGGGTGGGGTAGAAAGGGGGAACTAATCACAAGGATCTACATATAACCCCTTCCCTGAGGGATGGACAACAGAAAAGCAGGTGAAGGGAGACCTCAGACAGTGTAAGACATGACAAAATAGTAATTTATGAATTATCAAAGGGCTCAAGTAGAAAGCAGATGTTTTGAGAATGATGATGGCAATAAATGTAAAAATGTGCTTGACACAGTGGATGGATGTATGGATTATAATAAAAGTTGTACAAAACCCCAATAAAATGACTTTTTAAAAAGGTTCTTTTATGGCTGACCAGGTGGAAACAAACAAACCTGATGTTTTACAATTAAATGGTTCATCATGGTAAGAGCCCTAATAGCGTAGATGGTTATGCATTGAGCTGCTAACCAGAAGGTTAGCTGTTCAAAACTACTACCAGCTCCACAGGAGAAAGATGAGGCTTTCTACTCCAGTTACCATCTTGAAAACCCTCAGAGGCAGTCCTACAGTCTTACAGGGTCACTTTGAGTCGGAATCAACTCGATGACACTAAACCTGGGTTATAAAAGTTTGATTCATCATGGTAACTAGATAAGGAAAATTACAGATGGAAGCCCTAGAATGGAATACTCACAGTGGCATAGTGAACCTTTTGGGGAGCCTGATGTTTGTGATCAAATTGCTGGCAGGACCCTGGAGAGCCACACACTCAAAGCTGTCTGCCAGATTTGAGCACTCACTGCCAAGCTCCCTATCATGGAGTTGCTCACACTCACAGTGACCCTGTAGGCCAGGATAGAACTGCTTGTGTGGGTTTGAAATACTTCAACTTTTCAGTGAAATCGAAAGTTTCCTCTTTCTCCTGCTGGTTTTGAACTGATGACCGTGTGGTTGGCATGGTGCATAACACACCAGAGCGCCTATATTTGAGTAGAGTAGGGCAATCGGCTCAAAATTACTTTCATGTTTATGCAAATGTGCCCTCAACTTGCAACACATTCTTCATAACAATCACCTTCACTTACTGAAATCACTTATTTCACTTACTTACACCACTGAAAAGGTTTGGAAGCTTTGCTTGAACTACATTAAGGCTAAATAAAATCATCTGCACCTGTTCCAACTGTTTTTCCACTTATTACAGACATGCTTAGGAACAGACCTCATTTGTAACTCCTGGGCTGCCTATAGTTTGACGCGCTGAGCAGGCCTGCGGAGTTGTAGTGGACTTAATTAATGAATGAATAAATAGGAAGGGAGCATGATATAGGAAATGTGATGACAGACATGCTCATCACTTTCTTCTCACTCTACCAGAAATAGCATTGATATTTTTATCTCCATCTCTTTTATCCTGTTATGTTTATTATTTCTGAATTTAGAAAAGTAAAAGAGGAGAGAATTATTTATTATTTCAAAAAATGTCCCACTTAGTGAATCAACAGGAAGTCTTGATTTTCAGGAGTATTCCATAGCCCATGGAGAACACGGCCGGCTAAAAGCTATTGATTCGGGGTAATAGGATTAAGCTTTAGTCCTCAGTATTTCATAAACTGGGGCCTTCCTGGTTTTTCATCTTGGTAATATGTTGCAGATCGTGTGACCATCGTGCAGCTGTTCTTTAAGAGGCCTGAATCGTGGAGGGTCTCTACCAAAGAACCTGAACTGCTTCTGTTTTTGTTATCACACAAACTTGTTTGCAATAGGGATTCTATCTACATCCTTTCCTAACTGTATTCTAACATTTATCCTTTCAAGAACACATATATTTAATGAGTAAATACTATGTACCAAGCACTGCTGTAAATTCTTGTCGTACAGTAGTAAACAAAGAATAGAAAAGGGATTCATACTTCCAGGAGGATTTCCACTAGGAAATGACTAGATTACAATATGATATCCACACTGAAAGGATAATATTAGAGTAAATAATTAAAGGAGGTGATTGAGTGAATCACACAGCTATGAGAAGAAGTGAAAGGGAGGGGAGAGAATTTCAGGTGTAGAAACAGATTTAAAACAAAATAAAGCTGACATGTTCCTAGAGCCATCTGGGAGTCAGTATACCTGTGACACTGAGCATTGAACATACCAGGACCTGGAATATTGCATTGTATTAGGAACACCAGGCAAGTATGAGAGAAGCAAATAGAGTAGGGACTTACAGTCATTGTACTGACTTCTCCTGAGTGCAAGAAGTCATTCAAGTGTTTCATGCTACATTATCTGATTTATATTCATTAAAAGTGATTCTAGGTTTTGTGCAAGGACAGGCTGTAGCGGGCAGGGGTGAAAGTCAAGAGCCTAATTAGGTGTGCATTTATTTCTAATGAGAAATGATGTGAACTTTGATCGGCGTCATCAACATGGATGTGGAAAAAGATTGATAGTTTTTTATTTCCAGAATATGTTTCAGATGAAAATCTAATAGGTCTATAGGAGCCCTGGTGGAGTAGTGGTTCCACATGGGGCTGCAATCCACATGGTGGGCAGTTCCGAACCAACAGCAGCTCCATGGAAGAATGCCTGGGCTTTTTACTCCAGGTAAATGGTTACCATCTTGCAAACCCCCAGGGAGGTTGACATGAATTAGTGTTGACTCTAGGGGAGTGCATTTGGAGGAGTTGTTGTTGTTGTTTTAGGCTAGAGGTAAGAAAGAAAGAGGATTCCAAGATGACCCTAATAGCTTTAGCCTGAGAAACTAGATGAAGTGTGGAAAGGCCATTAATTAAGGAAAATAGGTCTGCAGAAGGTCAGAAGTTTAGTTTTGAATTTGTTATGCTTGAAAATTTATTATCTATCCAGCCTGATGTATTGAATGCAGTTGAATGTATGATTCTGGATTTCAAAAAAGCGACTGCAGAAGAAATCTAAATTTGAGAACCATTAATATACTGCTGGGACTTCACATCACGAGACAAAAGGAAATTACTAAAGAAGTAAGAAGTAATATAGATGGAGGGGCAGGCATTGGGGCAAGACCTGGGAAACCTTCATATTCTTGGAGAAAAGCACAGATGTTTGGCAGCTCCAGGAGAACCTTAAATCATAAAAGACAAGGTATCTGTTTACAGTTATTTGAGTAGGTGAAATACTTGTATCCCATTTGGGCTAGTTGATAGCCATCATTATCAGCCAGGAGGAGACTGTTTAAATTTAGAATGGTTGGGCAGTCATACTAAAATCAACTTACTCAAATTCCTCTCTACATTTTTTTTGGGCCATGTATGAGACACATGGGGACACCGTGAGTTAAAATCAACTCAACTGCAACACTTCTTCCTCACTGGCTTCCTAAGCCATTGAGAGCTGCCCGGTCTGATGTTAGCCTTTTGAATGTGTATAGGCTCACAGAGTAAACTCATCTAGAGAGAGATGGTGTATGTTATGATTGGTGCCATGTTAGAAATGGCATATCCTGCGATCTATTGAAAACATAATTTGGGGGGAGTAGAAATGGCAGACATTTTGAAAGACATGATCACAGATACAATTAGATAAAAGTAGTAAACAGAAGCTTTTGCATGGATTGTTTAGTCTTTGAGGAGAAATGGGAAGGAGAAAAAACAATGCAAGAAAAACTTCTTACTTTACGTTAATCAGAAAACTTACTCTCAATAAATGGTTCTACCTGGACAAGAGTAAGGGAAAACTGAGAAAATATCAAGGCATGAAGGAAGAAAAAGGATATCCTGAGAGAAAAATAATAAATTTTAAAAACTAATACTTAGCAAGTGGGGAAAAAATGGTCAGAGTTGACTCATCTTCAAGATAAAGGTATAAAAGAAGGGATTATTTGATTGAATCAGAGAAATTTATTTGGGTTCCAAGAAAATCTTCAAAGGAAAAGATACAAAGTCTTAGAAAATAAATTTGTTTTCTCCCCCATGAAAGTTAGCGATCCAAAAGTCCTCTGAAAGAAACAGATAGAACATCTAATTCTGGAAGCTTTGGAATCTTGTGCTCATAGAAACTGGACCATAAGCCAGCCCCAATCCAACTACGTGGACACATGCCCCTCCCCCCCAAGAAGAATTTATTTCATAGGATGGCACTGAACCTACAGCTCCGGGAGAGGGACCTGTCTGATCATAGCTCACGAGCAGATAAAGGGGGAGGAGGAGAGGGTGGAGCACAACCTGGCCCACCTGGCCTTGACGACGATGGTCCTGCCCAGATGAGCTAGTCTACAGAGAAGATCACATGGCCAGCCCCACTATGAGACATGACGCCCTTCACTGACCCATAGCCCTACAGGGGACAACACTTGATGCACAAGGTAGGAATTGCGCCAGATCTGATCCCATCACACCAAGGCAAAACACGAAGGGGGTGCAACAAAACAGCAAGGGGACAGAGTGGCGATGTCCCCAGGAAATACCGAAGGTGGACTTTGGGGCTAGGGTATGGTGCCCCAGCAGACTGGACTGGAAAACACTCCTAAAGGCCGACAAACAGTCCTTGAATGAACTACAAGTTTTTCTTTCTTATTGTGTTTCTTTGTCATTAGTTTGTTTTTGTTGTATATTGTTGCTTGGTTTTGCTCTGTCTTATTTTTGTGCATGTTATTGTCTCTGTGGGTCTATCTAAATAAGATAGGCTGGATGAACAATCTGGAGGAGAAAACAACAGGACCGACAGTTCCAGGGGGACATGGGAGAGGGGGAGGACGGGAAAAGGTAGTGGTGTTAACAAACCCAGGGACAAGGGAACAACAAGTGATCCAACTCGGTGGTGAGGGGGATGTAGGAGGCCTGGTAGGGCGTGATCAAGGGTAATGTAACCAAGGGGAATTACTGAAACCTAAATGAAGATTGAGCATGATAATGGGACAAGAGGAAAGTCAAAGGAAATAGAGGAAAGAGCTAGGAGGCAAAGGGCATTTATAGAGGTCTAAATAAAGGCATGTACATATATAAAATATATATCAGGTTGGAGAAATAGAACTATGTGCATATATTTATAGGTTTAGTATTAAGGTAGCAGATGGACATTGAGCCTCCACTCAAGTACTCCCTCAATGCAAGAATACTTTGTTCTATTAAATTGACATTCTTTGATACTCACCTTCCCAACACAATCGCTTAAGACAAAGCAGGTGAATAAGCAAATGTGGTGAAGAAAGCTGAAGGGGCCTGGCTATCAAAAGATATCGCGGCTGAGGTCTTAAAATCTTGAAGGTAAACAAGCAGCCATCTAGCTCAGAAGCAACAAAGCCCACATGGAAGAAGCACACCAGCCAGCGTGATCACAAGATGCCAAAGGTATCAGTTATCAGGCATCAAAGGACAAAAAATCATATCATTGTGTGCTCACCTCCATGATAAGATTGCTGAAGACAAATGGGTGCATAAGCAAATGTGGAGAAGAAAGCTGATGGTGCCCGGCTATCAAAAGACATGGTGTCTGGGGTCTTAAAGGCTTGAAGGTAAACAAGCAGCCATGTAGCTCAGAAGCAACAAAGTCTACATGGAAGAAGCATACCAGCCTGTGCGATCATGAGGTGTCTAAGGGATCAGGTATCAGGCATCATCGAAACAAAAAATCTTATAGTGAATGAGGGGGTGAGTGGGAAGTGGAGACCCAAAGCCCATTTGTAGGCCACTGGACACACACTACAAAAGGATCTCGGGGAGGAGACAGCCAGTCAGGGTACAATGTAGCCAGGATGAAATATACAACTTTCCTCTAGTTCTTAAATGCATCCTCCCCCCCACTATCATGATCCCAATTCTACCTTACAAATCTGGCTAGACAAGAGGGCGTATACTGGTACAAATAGGAACTAGAAACACAGGGAATCCAGGGCGGATGATCCCTTCAGACCAGTGGTATGAGTGGCGATACTGGGAGGGTAGAGGGAGGGTGGGTTAGAAAGGGGGAACCGATTATAAGGATCTACATATAACCTCCTTCCCTGGGGGATGAACAACAGAAAAGTGGGTAAAGGGAGACGTTGAACAGTGGAAGATATGACAAAATAATCATTTGTTAATTATCAAGGGTTCATGAGGGAGGGGGAGCACGGAGGGAGGGGGGAATGAGGAGCTGATGCCAGGGGCTTAGGTGGAGAGCAAAGTTTTGAGAATGATGAGGTCAATGAATGTACAAATGTGCTTTACACATTGATTTATGTATAGATTTTGATAAGAGTTGTTTGAGCCCTAATAAAATGATTTTAAACAAAGATATGGCCATAAGAACAGAGTAGTTACCCAACTGGTGAGCAGATGAGGGATCCAATGTAAAGATCGATCATTGAGTGGCACCTAAATAGATAAAATTATTTAAGTTTTGGGATTGTTGGGAAATGGTCAGTCATTTCATCAGGACAATAGAATCTTGGGAAAATCAGGGACATCATATCATCTTAAAGAGAAAGCACCAGGAAGATTAGGTAAATGAACACAAGCACAATAGGAGAGAGCCAGCCTGAAATGGTTTAGGGCTTGGTGTTTTAGAGAATCCTTCTGGCTGTGGTGGTGTAAGACCACCAAGGTGCTGACTAGGCACTAGCATGCTTTGCACATTGAATGCTCCGACTGGTCCCATCTCATTATCTCTAAGTCCCTAACGACAGTCATGCCATAAAACAAAGTGTACAGGAGCGTGGGAGAAAAACAAATGAAAGGTATTTTTTTCAAAAGCAAGTAATGCAAAGAAAAGGTTCCTCTCTAGCGGTGCTAATCTTATGGATCAGAGAAAGCTAAGAAGTTCACATTTTAGATGAGCCATCCCCAAAGGAGGGGAGCAATACTCAGAAACAATTTAATCAGGGACGCATGAGAGCTTTCAAAACTTTGTGGGGGGGAAAAACAGAATTAAAAGATAGTGAAATAGTTCCGTCCTACGCAGAATAGGATGCAGGAAGAAATACTGAACTAGAAACAAGCAATTCAAGGCAGGCACAAAGAAGCTTTAGAAAACTTTCCCGGAAGACTAACCTACAAGAAGGTACACAAATCATAAATGTGCATGTGGCTTACTAAATTTTCACCAAGTAAATTCAAATGTGTCATCAGCAGAGCCTAGTGAGTAAAGCAGAAATATCCTTATTCTCTTGTCTAATCACATCCTTCTCAACAGTAACCCTTATGACCTCTCGCAGCAGAGTTTAGGTTTGCCTGGTTTTTGACCACTACATAAATGGAGTCAGATAGCATATACTCATTTGTGCCTTCATTTCTCCTGTTTTTGAGAATTTTCTGCTCTTTCTCGTGACTCAGTGGTTTCTACAGTGCTCCATTGGAAGCATTCTTCAATGCATTTATTCATTCCATTGTTGATGGACATTTATATCTTTTCAGATTTAGGGCTATTATGATTGGGGTGCTATGAATATTTTTGTGCATTTCTTTTGGTGAATATACATTTGCATTTTTGTGGGCAACGTGCATTTACCAATGGTCTGGTGTAAAAGTCATGTTTGTATTCCATTTTAGAGGATACGGCCAGCTAGTTTTCCGAAGTAGAGATATCAGTTATGGGCTAGATATTTACAGCTGAGAAGAGACTCTGCCTGGGAAAGAACCTATGGTAGAGGTCTTGGTCTTCCCAAGACCTCAGGGGCATTTCGTTACAGAATCCTCTATAGCAGTCAGTTTCATTTCAACAATTTCCTAAAGGGGGTTTCTTCAGCTGAAGCAAATATAGAGATAAGAAAACAAAAAACCAAATACAAATCATCCCTGGGAAGCAGAGATCAAAGACCAAGAAAATGAATCCCACGGCGAGAAGTTGGAGTGCCAGACATTGTGAAACAGGATGGAGGATGGAAATGCCTTCTTACATCAAGTGGCAGCTCTGTTATCAGATGTGAACCCGAACTCAACACTAGAAACACTGGGCTCAAGAAGTTTTGAGAGGACGGCACAGTGAACAGAAAAGCTAAAGTAAGGTGTAATGGTTGGAAAGTGTGGTGGCCGCAATGGTATGGCACCCAAAAGAAAATACAGCTCAGCTTTCAAGAGGATGCAAGCCTGCGATTGCCAAACCCTGCACGGACTTCCTCAGTTGCAGAGACTCCCCTGCTTAAGATTAAGCTCTTTCTTGGACATCCAATATCTAGTGATCATGGATGTACCAGTATAAAGACTTGGCCATCTTGGTCATGCTTGGGAGCTTTCTGGGTCGTGCTAGGTCCCCATGGAAGCTGAGGGACAGTGCCATTGGGCTGCATCTCCACTATCCGCTCCTGTTTCCTTCTCTTGCCTCCCATAGCCATTGACATCTGAACGCTCCTTCATAAACATCCTACACGTAAAACCACTTTTCAGAGTTAGCTTTCTAGAAAATTCTACCTGCCTCCTTCACAATTCTCTAAAATGCACAACAACCACAAAAGCACTTTCATGCTATACTTAGTATGTTCTGCTGATTTGGGGGCTCCTTATAAAGCATTTGAACCATGTGAGACAGGAACCTCACCCAATCTAAAGAGAGACAATAAAGGCACATCCTCATTTGTACTGGCACATCTGTACCTCTGGCTGGGACTAGGACTAAACAGAATTTGACTTTGGGGAAGAGGATTTGGATTTGAATTCATTTAGATTTTCACTTAAATTGGCATGGGGATATAATTCAGTCTTTGACTTTTCCACAGGACCTTAAAAAGAAGAGATTTATCTTATTCAAGTTAAGGATATTTTCATATTGCTACTACTGTGCTATTTGTGATACTTGTGTGCTATCATTCGGACTAGTATTTATGAACCTGTATTGAATGCTGAAGTTAGGCATGATTGAAAATGGAAAGTTACATAGAGAATAATATTTCAGTTCCGAACATAGCATGATATATGAATTAATTTAATAAATGTCCAATTCTAACTCATTTTAGAATCTTGCCTTGGTGAAAATGAAATGTTCCACGAGCAGGATCTAAGCGGTGATTAATGTTTCTGTTATAGCCTAATGAAGGTGGGAGCAAAATCACTGTATGAAACACAGAGTTGTGGGGTAGATGGATCAGAAAGTTAATAAGAGGGAGAATACCTCCAGGCTCTCGTGCTACTGTGTGAGGTTGAGTTGTCAAGAGAAGTAAAACCAGCAGTGCTTGTATGTGTCTGTATACAGAAAGCAAGTTCTAGCAACAAATGGTCCACACAGTTGCAGAAGTAGCTCAGTCCAGGTCAGTGCGAGTCCATCGATCAAATGTAAGCTGGAGGCATCCTCTGACTTTGGTAGCTGTGGCAATGGATGAAGAGGAAGCAGCATTGTGACGTGGGAGGGCTATCGGCTAGGAGATGCAGAGGTACATAGATCTGAGGTTGGCCAAATGAATCTCAGGTCAGCAGTCTGCTGATGTCTCCTGGGATCAGCAGTGACAGAGCAGGAGATCAAGACACCAGACGCAGACTCCACATCCAGCAGAAGGCAAAGGGACCAGAGTACGCAGCTCTGCTCTGAGTCTCTCTTACCCCAAAGGCTACACCCCCAAGGAGGTGTTGTCAGGTTGGAGCATGACTGATAGGGTGAGGTCCACCCCTACCTACCCTAAGCCAGGAATATCTGTCTAGTTGACATAAGTTCTAACGATCAGAATTCTTGTAAGAAAGTTTCTGCTAAAATAACCTGTGTGTGTGTGCTTGTGTGTCTACTCTTTTTTTTCTGCTATTTTCTCAATTCCTATTGTCAAGAAAGGAAAAGCTATATCTCTGACTCCTGACAGGCACAAATGCAGAGAGGACCTAAGCATGCTTGGTCTGGCCCAGGTCCGTGTGGAAAGAACATAGTAACCTTGCCTGGAGCTGCTTCTGGAAGTAAGCATAGAGCTCAAGTTCTTTAATGCTTAGGCCTAGATTAGACCATAGGGTGCTAATTCTGGGCAAATCTTTTGCTCATGAGACTCAAACTCATTCGAGTTAGTTGTCTCAAAGTTAAGTCTTTGGGAAACCTCATTGTCATTTTAGATCCAAGAAACTCACCAAATAGAAAACTGATATATTTTTCACCATCAATCCCAGTCATATGTTTATAGTCAGTTATTCTAAATTTAGAAGAAGTAAAGGGGGCTGGGAGGAGTTATCAGCAAAGATAATGGAAGCGCTCAAGAAGGCCTTGAATGACAAAGACGAAGGACATTTTCGAGAAGACTTGTAAAACTACTCACGACACAAGAGGATATTTTTAGTGTGCAATAGGACTGTCCTTTCAAAGCGATGGTTCTAGGTAAAACAATCTATATTTCATATTTTTGCATTTGTGTGTAAAGTATTGATGACGTGGGATGGAGGAAATGCACGTCCCGTCCTATTTTCATGAGTGCAACAGGTCAGAAGAAAACCAACGACACCCAATTTCATGCTCCACTGGGTGTCTGGGCATCATTTTGATTCTAGTCCTGGACCAGTACTGCACATTTTTTTTCATTCATTTTGTGATCCAGTTTTGTTATTTATTTCCAAGTTGAGGATTGTTGGTTTCTAAAGACCCTTGAAAACCAATAGAGGATTAGCAATCTCCTCAATTTAACCTATGTAAATGTCATTGATAGTCTCTTCTAGTTGATGTTTGGTCAAATCATTTTGTTGACTATAAATGTTTGAGAAGCTTTTCCTAATTTTATTCAAGATACATATTTATTCAATATATCTAACCTTCTCCCCACCCCTGTACCTCATTTTCCCCATAAAGAAGAACCGCCGCCATGTAGTGTCCTACCCCTGGGGTTGTGACTCCGCCCTGCTGTGTTGGTGATTTCTGCCTTCCAATCATGACATCCTTCAAATTCTTTTACCCTGTCTCATGATACGCTCACTCAAGGGTTCACCCCACCCAACTCGTGCTTTTGTCACTGTAGGTTGATAAGTCCTTATCTCCTACCCAACTCCCTATCTCAGGACAAACAGACTCAAATGCTTCCCTTCCCTTCCCTTCACATGAGCCCAACCTCTTCAAGTGAATGAGGGGAAGGTCTGGCTGTGGGAAGACTATTTTGATGAATTATCTGTTGAATAATTCATGCACTCTCTTTGTGAAGTTAATTAGCTGAATCCACTTAATCGAAAGATGTTGCCAGAAGTAGTTTTCTTTCCAATGGGTCTAAAGGAATTGAATGGAAAAATCACTTTTCAACAGTGTGCCCCTGTCTTAGGCGTCACTGGGAAGTCACCGCAAACCCTCTCAAGGTGCTGAATATATATTTTTTTCAATGGCTTCTTAGTTTTGTAATTACAGGGATCTAAAAAGCTTG
Source organism: Tenrec ecaudatus (assembly GCF_050624435.1). Lineage (NCBI taxonomy): Eukaryota > Metazoa > Chordata > Mammalia > Afrosoricida > Tenrecidae > Tenrec > Tenrec ecaudatus. The sequence goes on along the minus strand of NC_134533.1, from coordinate 180,043,724 downwards.
ATTTGCTTTTCAATAACTTACAGTGAAACCCGATTGCCAGCACAAGCCAAGCAATTTCCACTATACCTGTGGGACAAATGGATTGTGAAAGAGCAGAGAGCTAGAAAAGTTAGGTTTTCTTCCCTCGCTTTTCCAGTGTCCTAGCTTGTCCCTTATTTTCACTTCCCAGGTTTTAAAAGCTAGCTTGTGAACATCAGGTTCCACTTGCAGGGATTGTTTTTCTGATTTTAAAGCCTTTAAACAACCTTCGAGTAGGAATACAGACCTATTTCAATTAAACTCTGGAGAGTTTCGCATGCATATTCCCACCATTCTCTGCTATTTCAATGAATTATAGAGACAAAACAATGTGTTGATTCTCTGATCCTGTCTTTTACTACCACTCAGATGCCATTCAGGAACTTTAATTTTGATGATTTTTTTTTTATTCTGCTCTGCTATTTTTTGTTGTGGGGGTTGTGTGATTGTTTTATTTTTGGTTTTTAATTTTGTATTTCTCAAGGTTTTTTGCTTTTCCTGGAACAAGCTTTCAACCGCCTCATGTTTGTAGTCATCTAAAAGTAATTCATTATCCCCCAGTAACTACTTAGTCTACTGCCAGTTGATGTCAGAAGGCAGTAAACTTACTCAATGTTTAATCCTGAAATCCAGAACATTGGTAATTAACCATGGAACCTAACAACATACAGGTGGGAAAAAAGAGTGGTTGGGTCTGTTCACAGTTGAGTTCACCAACGGGTCCCACTGGATGCCTTGGCACTCTCCGGAGAGCTATTCAGAAGCTTGGGCTGCATGTCTTGCTCGCCCTAAATAGGGCTTTCAGTTAAACACAGCCAAGCTTCAGCCGCTAAAAGTCTCCATGTCTGGTAGTTGGGATTTCCACTGCTCTTGCACCAAGGGGCTGTGAGTGATCAGCCAGTTATGCTATCCCTAGGCCTGGATGGATCTGCGAACAAAAGAAGTGTTTAATTGGACTATACCCTCTCCATACCACAGACTCAGACTTTGCAATATGAACCAAGGGCGGCATGCCCATCACCACCCGAGAGCAGTATTTAAAAAGGGCAACAATGCCGCATCACACATGATCATCTAAGAGAAGCGAAGTTAGTCTTGTTCTTGCCATGTCCACTCAAGGACATTCTATTAGGTACTTCCTCTGGCTAAGCCAAGGAGAATGAGAATCCAACTTCACAACAGCACAAGGTCGATGGCCAGAAGGCAAGGATCAAACATGCCCCCCACCTTCCATCTGTCTTTACTTCTACTCTGACATCAATCATCTCTCCTTTGGCACTCTGCTTCTCTTTGGGTTCAATAATTTTCTTCTTATTATAAATAATTTTATTGGGGGCTCTTACAGCTCTAACAACAATCCATACATCAATCATATCAAGCATATTTGTACATATATTGACATCAACATTTTCTAAACCTTTTCTTTCTTCTCGAGCCCTTGGAATCAGCTCCTCTTTTTCCCCTTCCTCACCACTCCCCCAACTTCATGAACCCTTGATAAATTATAAATTATTATTGTTTTCATATCTTACACCATCAGTTGGCTCCCTTTACCAATGGGTCTATTATTTGTCTCCCTTGGGGAGGGGGTTGGTGTTACACATCAATCTTTGTGATCGGTTACCCCTTTCTCCCCATTCTCCCTTTACCTTCCCCCTACCCTCATGGTATCACTACTCTCATTACTGTTCCTGAGGGGGTTAGCTGTCTTGAATTCTGTGTGTTGAGAGCTCTTATCTGTACCAGTGTACATGCTCCAGTCTAGCTGGATTTCTGTAAGGTAGAATTGGGGTCATGATAGTGGTGGAGAGGAAGCATTAAAGAAATAGAGGAGAGTTGTGTGTTTCATCAGTGCCGTACTGCACTGTAGCTGACTCGTCTCTGTCTTGTGATCCTTGTGTGAGGGGATGTTCAATGTCTACGGATGGGCTTTGGGTGTCCACCCTGACCCCACTCATTCTCAGTGGAATGATTGTTTTGGGCCTTCTGATGCTTGATACCTGATCCTGTCAAAACCTCATGGTCACACAAGCTGGTGTGCCACTTTCATGTGGGATTTGTTGCTTCTCTGCTAGATTGCCACTTGTTTAACTTCCCCTTTAAGTCTCCAGACACTATATCTTTTCAATAGCCAGGCACCATCAGCTTTCTTCAACACATTTGCTTATGCACCTATTTCGACTTCAGTGAGGGGTCAAGAATTTATCACAACAGCCACAAAGAACTCAAGACCACCAATCAGGATTATGCAAGTTTATTAGGGAAGCTTGGTGGTTTAGTGGTTCCAAACATGGATTATGTGTTGCTTGTGGCTGAAATCTACAAGGTTTATAGTTCAAAATCACCAGTCACTCTGAGGGAGAAAGATGAGGCTTTCTACTCCCATAATGAGTTACCATCAGAGACCCACAGTGGCAGTTCTCTCTGTTCCTATAGGGTCACCTTGAGTCAGAATCAACTTGATGGCATTGACTTTGGTTTCTTGGGGGTAACAGGTTACAAAATGTGAAGGATATGGTTCTTTGTCCACAACGCCTCTTCTAAACCATGTTGTCAGGTAGGTATGTCTTTCTCTGATCCTTGGTCTGAGTCACATGACCCCTTGACATCTGCGTAGTTCTATGGAACAGGAAGTCCCCTGCTTTGACTTAAGAGCTAGAACAGCTCCTCTGCTCTGTCTCATGGTCTCTCACGGTGCTGTAGTCATCTGGTTCCACTGCTGCTTCCATCACTTCAGACGGGGATCTCACACATGCTCTGCTGGTGGCTCTTTCCTGATGGTCTTTCCTGGAATCTCATTCTTCCTGCTTCTGAGATGACTTACTTATATATACAGTGGGATGGCAAAACTGGCCAATCACCTCTTTATTAGTGTCTCCTATACCCTTTTGTATGGTCCCACCAAATCATTGGTGGAAGTTACAGAGACATGGGTAGAAAAGGCATATCATGTTACACACATGACTACATGCTGTGAAAGAGAAAAAAGATAAAGATAAAAACAACAACCCCACACCCTTCCCCCAGATGATAATTTCAAATCTCAGACAAACGCTGCCCTCAAGTGTATGCCGACTCATATCAACCATATGGGTATCCAAGACTGTCAACTGCGTACAGGAGGAGAAAGCCCCGCCTTCCTTTTGTAGAAGATTGTGGGTTCAACTGGCGACCTTGAGGAGTGTAGCCTAACGTGTCACCACCACACCACCATTACAGTTTCCCTAGTACGAATGGATTTCTTCTGAATCCCCAGCCTCCCTGGAAAGGTACGGTTCATACCATTTGTTGAAATTATTGGACCATTCATTGAAATATTTAGGGGTCGATCTACTTGGGTTGAAGCAGAGGGAGGAGTTACCTGGGTTTCTAGAGGAAGCATAGTCATGAGCACTGTGAATCAAGCCACGTGCCCAGGCTGCACAATTGAAGGGGACATTCACTCTGATCACCGACCTGGAAGAGTAAACAAAGACAACTGAACAGGGTAATCCGAAACCATGGGTTTCAGAAATCAGTGGGACACCAGGAAGGAAAGGGGGATGAGAAATGTGATCTGTACCACACATGCAGCCAACTGAGAGGTTGGGTGGTGGAAATGTGGGGCCTCTGACTACCCATCTAGAGGTTCTTTTTTTCTTTCTTTCTTTCTTTCTTTCTTTCTTTCTTTCTTTCTCTCTCTTTCTCTTTCTTTTCTTCTTCTTCTTCTTCTAAATGTCTTAAACCCACGATTTTTGTTTTTACTGCTTATTCAATATATTTTTAAAATTTATATTTTGTTATTGATATCATTATGGCTCTGTGGTAGGAGGGATTAGACTTCACACACAGTTTTTTACCACTTATCAATTTAGGTGATTTTAAAGAAAATACTTAGCATCTCTGAGCCATAGAATTAAGTAAGATAACTTATTTGGTTTACTCAGGCATTCATTCATGAAGGGTACTTGGTGGCTATCTATCACAGACTCAGTGCCAATGACGGGGATGAACCCACCAGGCTCTGTTATCAGAGTATTCATTTCTGTGAAGAAGACAGGTGAGTAAAGATCTTTAGAGTCGGTATTACTTATACCTATTCTAGTATTGGTTTTAAAGAAATGGATAGATCCTACAATGCTTGAGTCCAGTCTTTCTTAGAGTAGGGCTACTAGAATGTGTTTGAATAAGAGATATTTCTCCTTCCTCCTTCCAGCATAGAAGTTTCATCCCCTCCCCTGCTCCCAACCTCCACCCCCATGGATTAACCTAGCTTTAGGTCCCACCAGGCAGTCCTTAGAGTTTATTGAATGGATACCACACACATTTTATAAATTCCTTTACTCAAAAGACTATAGTGAGTCATGATTTCAGAAGTGCCTGAAGAAGGATTCGCACCACACGGCAGCCCTAATTGTTCATTTGGAGCCGTTACACGGTCTATTGGGTAAATAATGCGAGTTGTATAAATCATATTGATGCTGTGTTTACACAATAGACCATAACTACTCCAGAGAAGCCCAGACAATCTGGTATGAAAACATTGTATAAATAATGTAAATACAGTGGAAGTTTAAGTTAATCAAGTGAAGCGGCCCCAAAGGAGTGCAGGTTTTTGTCCGGGAGGCCTGGAGAAGATATGTTGAGTGAAATATGTTCCTTTTGGTGTAAGTTTTTATTAGTTAAGTCTCCTGGCTAGCAAATAACTGGAGGCAATTTCAACGCTCTCTTAAAATACACAGGCCATTTAGTACAACCCCCAAGTTAGACTGCAGTAGATTTTCAGGCGGACCTGGAGAGAGAGAGGTAAAGGAATGCTGGAAATGCACAGACGTTTTCTCTTTGGTTTTCTGCATTTTATTCCTAAACACCTTATTCTACATGTTTATGCAAAGTGGTCTTCTCTGCTTTATAATCTGTGTGACCACATAGCTTCCAAGTTTCTCTTTTGCACTTCTATCATTAGTTGGGATGGGTTCCTTGTCTCTAGGGCTTAGTTCCAATTTCCTACCAGGGAGATTCCTATTGGTCATTTGGTCTGGTGCAGCCCACATACCCATGAAACTATGAGGGAAGGGTAGATGCAATCATGGTTGACTGCATGTGGAGAGGCAGTTCTCACAGTGGATGAACGGCTTCTGGACTGGGAAGAGAGCCAAATAAGTACAAGAGCACTACAGCCTTGATAGGATCCAGAGACCGAGATGCACTTAAAGATGGCCTCAGAGGTACGTTGCCATATGGAGACATTCAATCTCTTAACTACATCCAGAGAAACAAGGGGCGGCACATCGGTCAGGACACTGCTCTTTTCTGATGGTGAAACTGATCTTCAATGTTTTCCAAACTCTAAGCACTACAATGGTGGTTGTGATTTGGGGCATCTTTAGCAAAGTATCTCCCCCTTTTTATTAAACCCTCTGCCATTGAGTTCATTTCAGTTAGTAGTGGCCCTCGCTCGAGTGCAGAGTAAAACTTCCCCATAGAGCTTCTAAGGCTGTGAACTTTACGCAAGCAGACAAGCTCACCTTATGGACACACGGCTTCTGATGAGTTCAAACCGCCAACATTTTGCTTAGCAAAGACGTACAAGAAATTCAATAAATGTCTCCAAATGCCCCTGCCTTACCTATAATGTCCAGTGAATAGACTGGACATTTGATAAGTATCATGGAGATTAGTAAAGGATTATTATTCGAAATGAATAGAAAACTTATTAACATTACCCAAAGTGCCTTTACACATTGTGCTCTTTGCTAGCTCCAGATTCTCCAAGAACAATTAAGCATGTACTTTCCTTCATAACAGTTTTAAGACATTGCCACCTCCACTGTGTACCTTTGAGAAAATTCTGACTCATAGTGACCCGATAGGGGAGGGTGGAGCCGCCCCTGTGACTCTCTGAGACTATAATCGTGACAGAGGTAGATTACTGTATTGCTCATCAGCAGACTAGTGAGTCCCCAGCACAGACCTTTCTGTTAGCAAGTGAGCAATTAACCCCTGTGCCTCCAGGACTGTCTGTGAGGCTGTTAAATTGATTCCAACTACTAGGTCTCTATACGTCAGAGACGACTTCATGGCAACAATGATGGCGCTAATCTATGTACAAACCTAAACCCAGTCCAAGCTTTTAATAAAGGATAGCTCCTTCTTTTTCCTATTGAGGAAAATTTGTTGAGGTCAGTCCTGAAAAGTTCTGTGAAGTGTTAAATTAAACCCCCATTCTTCTCTGGTCTCCCTATTGGATGTATAAGTTCGAAGCATGGTCCCAAACGATATCTCTAGTGGTTCCAGTTTCAGTTTCACAGATGTCTCCCATGAAGCAGCTGGCAAACCTATGCATCCCTTTGGCTACGGCAATCTCTCTACTAGCTCTCACATTCAGCAGAGTTCATCTTTGATGCCCTAACTTCATTCGAGAAATTCTCACTCCACTAAAACCTAATTTCTTCTCTTCACAATTCACTGAAACTGTTGTCACTGAAGTCACAAATCACATTCTTGCCAAGCCCTCGTATTGCTTTCTATCCCTGCTACATTTAATACTCTGGACGCCTCCCTTCTTCTTAAACTTGCCTCTCTTGTCAAGTCCTCTCTCTCCAGGCTTCCTTTGACCTGGTCGCTAACATTTTTCCTATTGGTTTTCTTCGTGCTGTGTGTACATTTTGTCTTCAATGATTAAAGTTTCTTATCACTCCAATGGCTACTTTTGTGTTAGGGTTCTTACATGATTGCTTATTCAGAGTTCTCTGATACCTGCCCAGAATAATGAAATCAAATGGGCATCTCTAGTTGATGGGTGTACTTATGATACTCCATCTCCTTTTTCTAATTTAGAGACAAATACTGCAATTGAGTCTAGCCAAAACATAAACATTCAATTTAGTCCTTCCTGTCTTCCCCTGTCCCATTGCCATCTGGCCACTACAATAAGCTAGAGAGGCATCTTAATATCCCTGGAATGTGCTCTCTTGCTATTGTACGCTCTGCTTACCTACTTTATCAATCTGGTTCATCACTGTGTCATATTAATTGATCTCTGATTCAAGGTTTTGTTTCAGCACTAAACTATTTCCCACAACCATATACTCCATTGTATCATTCTAAAATGTAGACCTTATTCAATCACAAATCTTGAATGTAGGGTTTTGCTCCCTAACTTTTAAAACAGCGTACAAGTAAAACTTTGATGAAAATCAAAGAGGAGTACTAAATAAAAAACCAAACAAAGAAATAGCTTATTCACTCCCACATTGACTTCCACACCACTCACTCTGTAGGTTTGTCAGTAGGGGTTTATTTTTCAGACATGAGTTTATTCTGACTTTCTGAACCGTAAGGAGCCCTGGTGACGCAGTGCTTAAGTACTTGGTTACTAATCGAAAGGTCAGCTTTTCAAGCCCACCAGCCTCCCTATGTGCCTCCATAAAGATCACAGTCCTGCAACCCTGCAGGGCAGGTCTACTCTGTCAGAGCTGTTCGGAGCTGAAAATGACTCCATGGCAACCGATTGGCTTGTTGACTTTTAGGAATGATCTCATTTATTCCCGTCGTGTTTTCAACTGCTAAATCAAGGAAAGATATTTTCCTGGAATCCCAGCTGCTCTTCTTTCTATGTATTTGTTGGAGAGTGAAATATCTACCCCCTTATCATCCAAGCATGAAACATTAGATAAGTAGCCCTGTTGACACTGATTCATAAGCATTGGACCACAAACAAACACAAACAAACAAACTCATTGTCCTCCGTTGATGCTAGCTCACAGGGACTATTGGGCAGGAGGGAGGCTCCCTGTGGGCTGTCACTGGAACTCCATGAGAGAGGAGAGCCTCATCTTTCTCCCTCAAAGCAGCGGACAGTTTCAAACTGATAACCCAGTGGTTAGTAGTCCCACGTATAACCACGACACCACTCAAAACAGTTACAATTCAAGTCCATCAACTGCTCCATGAGAAATATATGAGACTATTCGCTCCCCTAAAATTCTAACACTTCAGGGACCCTGTATACGGCCAGTGTGAGCCGGAGTCAACTCAATGGTACTGAGGTTGTTTCTTGGTGCATTTGTTTTAATTTGGTGGGTCACAAATAACATATGAAGGGGGTTCAAAGTTCATGTAAAACTGTACCTTAAAAAGATAGGTTTTTCCTATGAGCTTTATGAAGCCACCCATATACTCTTCAAAGTGGCATGTCGCATCTTCTATAAGCATTCCTTTAGATAAATTATTTCTTTTTTTCCCTTTTTATCATTTATCGGAGCTCTTACAACTTTCCATACATCAATTACATCAAACGTATTTGTACATATGTTGCCATTATCATTTCTAAACATTTACTGTATATACGCATGTATAAGCCGAGTTTTTCAGCACATTTTAATGCAGTTTTGTGGTAAAATTAGGTGCCTCTGCTGATATTCGGGTCGGCTTATATTCGAGTATATAGGGTACTTTCTATTTGAGTTCTTGGTATCAGCTCTTTTTTCTCTGCCTCCCCCGCCCCACCCACATGACCTCTTGATAAATTATAAATTATTATTGTTTTCATATTTTAAACAGACTTCTGTCTCCCTTCACCCATGTTTCAGTTCTTCCTTCCCTGGGGCAGGGGGATTATGTGTTGATCATGGCAATGGTTTACGCCTTCCTTCCCCCAACTTCTCCCTACCCTCCTGGTATTGGCATTCCCAATTCTCTTCCTGAAGGGTTTATCTCACGTGGATTCCTTGTGTTGTGAGCTCTTATCTCGACCAGTGTACATGCCCTGGTCCAGCCAGAACTGAAAGGCAGGACTGGGGTCATGATAGTGGGTAGTGAGGAAGCCTCAAAGAACCAGAGGAATATTGTGTGTTTCATTAGAGCTATACTGCATCCTGGTTGACTCATCCTTTCCTTGCGACCCTTCTGTGAGGGGATGTCCTGTTACCTACAGATGGCTTTAGGGTCTCAGCTCCGACCCTCCTAGTTCTCAAAATTATGTGTGTGTGGGGGGGCGGTTTCTGTTGCTTTGGGCTTCTGGTGCCTATTACCTGATTTTGTCAATACCTCATGATTGCACAGGCTGGTGTGCTTTTGCTTCTTTCTTAAATGGCCACTTGTTTAACTTGAAGACTCCAGACGCTAAATCTTTTGATAGCCGGGCACCATCAGCTTTTTCACTACATTTGCTTATGCACACATTTTGACTTTTAAGCAATCAGTCATGTTGGGAAGGTGAGCAACACAGAATGTTTTTGAATTGAAGGAGGGCTTGAGCAGAAGCCCAAGGTCCATTCCCTTACTTGATGTGTTGCCATATACATATATCTACATAGGTCAATAACTCTGTTTTTATTAATTAATAGATTTACATTAAGTATACACCTATGTTTATACCTCTATCCATAGCTTTGCTTCCTAGATCTTTCCTCTGTTTCCTTTTATCTTCCTCTTGCACCACAATCATGCTTGCCCTAGCAAAACAAATTCATAGACACTCATGTTTATAAGAAAGAGGTTTATATACAAGAGCAATTGAATATTGAGAAAACATTCCAGTCCGGTACAGATCAAGTACATAAGTACAATAGTAGTCCATATGACCAATACCAATCTATAAAGTTCTCTTCAGACTCACAAAACACATGAAATGATGCCAAATACAGGAAGATCACACGCCAGAAGGTGCAAAGTCTTGTGGAACAGGGGCAGTAGAAGCATCTAAGCACTGATCTCCACATGCTCCTCCAGTCTCCACATGCTCCTCCAGTTCCCAGGGCACAGGGTCTATCAGTGTAGTGCCATGTGTGTTGTGCATAGAGCGTATCTCAGGAGTGAATAGAGAGAGTGTCTATTGCCTCCAGGGAGGAAATACAGGAGTTTCCATACTCCTCAGGAGCAGGTCATGCCCACACAGAGGCCTCATTGGCTATATCCTGATTGACAGACTAGACTCCACCCCTACTTCTTAATCCTCCAATTGACACCAGATTATGTAACTCTCACACCCTTCTTCTTTCTCAGTATCCTCTCAGCTAGATTGCTGTTGCTCCAACACCGCAGGGATCTCTACATCCTCCTCATTGTTGCTTTTAATTCCCTAGATGTTGCCCAGGTACTCTCTGGAAGCTTCAGTCCTGTGGAGTTCTCATGCTTGCTTCCTGTCTATCTTATACTGGTAGGCAAAACAACAAAAACAGAGACAAAATGAAAAGAAAACAAAAGCTTGACTAAAAAGAGAAAAAAAGAAAACCAAGGCGGGGGGGGGGGAGGAGGAAAAAAAGCATACGTAATTCCAGGTCTCTCTGCTGACCTTTATGATTATCTCCTCACTGGTCCTGGGGGTGTTCTGGAAACTGCCCCTCCTAGCCTGAGGTCTATTTTGGCGCCTTTTTGGGGGGGTTTGTGATATTACTTTGCTCCCGTTGCTGGTCTGTTATGTTCCCGTCTTGGTTCATCCCACTGTGGAAGTGGTCAGACCAGACACACTCCCACTGTGTGTCCACTATTGTCCTCTGTCGGGGTGTGCTCCAGCCCGGGGACATCGTGTCTTGAGCTGTTGTCAGCCCTACAGTTCTCTGTGTGTCTTAGCAGCTCTGTGCAGGGACAACGTCCTCAGGGCTTGGTTTTTCAGTGTGGAGTTTAATTCCCTCACTATCTCTTATTCCTTCTTGGTTTTATTCCATTTGGGAGTGGCAGTCTGGCCCCTCTCCCCAGCCTGAAGGTGTAGTGTTGTCCTCTGTAGCACATATGTCTCGGGTGGTGGTGGTGGTGGTTGTGGGAGAGGTCAGTTTGGCTCTGATTGGGACCAATCCTGTAGATCTCTCTGTTCATGAGTTGTTCCCACTGGTTACGTTGCCTTCAAGGTTCGGTCCTCCGTGGTGGGGTCTGCACTCACTCCCATTTCTGTAGAGACATATATGGTACCCTCCCCCTGAGTAAATTAGTGCCCTCCTCCCCCAGTGCCATTGTCTCCCTCTTTCTCCTTTTTCTCCCTCCACCCCTACACTCACCCCCTTTCCCCTTCTTTGTGTTGTAATGACATGTACACCCTTGGGTTTGGTCTGTCCCTTGCCCAATTGCCTGTACCTCAGCCTGTGTGTGGATTATACTTACCTCAGTGGACTCATTGTGTTCATGTCCTTCTGTGATTCGCTAACTTCGCTTAGTAGAATTTCCTCCAACTTTTTCCATAAAACGATGTGCTTCATACTGGCCCTCTGCCCACCCCTAAGGTTTAGTGTTGTCCTCTGTAGCACATATGTCTAGGGCTGGGGGTGGGATCAGTCTGGCTCTGATTGGGTAAAGGGGGTTGCTGATGTAGTCACTTCTTCCTGGCTGGGTAGGGAGAATGCAAGAGCAGGGTGGATAACAGAGAGGGGGCACTCTGGTGTGAGGTCTTTAGCTAATCCTCAGAGGCTCTCCACAAGCCTGGGACTATAACCACCGTTAGACAGCAGCCTGGGGAAATTGCTGCATGCTGCAAGCCTCGTGTGCTGGGTGTAGGAAGGGGTGGTGGATGCTGCCCCACTGGATCTGGTCAGGGATTAGTGGATCCCGCAGGCAGACACAATGAAGTTAGAGCATTTCAGTGAGTTCTCAAATCGCTGCTTGGGGGAAAATCGCAGGGGGAGGTCTGAACCAAACCTTAGTGTACTGAATCTATTTTTAGCACCCAGCCTCCCAATATTGGCCACCTTACCTCTTAATTTTCTGATCTAACAACAGGAGCATGGGGTGGGTGATTCTACCCGGACACCATCTTTTGAAAGTTATTTTAAGTCATGGAATGTTTGTTCAAAGAAATCATATGAGGAAGCTCATGATATATGAAAAATTAAAGCTCAACAGTTATGTTGTAAATTAGGATATCAGTACCCAGTCTCTTCTTTAATTTATTCCAAAAACCTATGAGTGAGTTTTGAGATTTGCCAATAATCTCTTAGACATTGTATATCTATGGGTCAATTAAAAATCACCCTTCTTGGATCAAGACCACCTATCAAAGAACCAGTGGATACACAGTACACCGTTAGTCTCTCTGCCAGACTATAAAATTGTTTTTAAGGAGTTTTGCTTCAGCAGGACACTATCAGCGTCACATATTGAGAGGCAGTCCTGTAAAACCTATGGCTATATTTATTCTAAGTATGTTATTAAAGATGTTGATTGTGATAGCACATTGTATTCCTTATCTTAGGAAAAATGGGAGACTTGTATTTTAATTTATAAGTAATGCTTTGAATATTGGCCTTTTAAAAATTTTTATTAATCATTGAAAACATTCTGGTAATAGTGTAAAGAATGAGTGAAATCTTAATCATACTTTTATTATATCCTTCCAGGTAAACTTATAGGACAAGAATGGTGTTTTACTCTTCTTTAAATTGAAAAAAAAAATTCAAGTACCTAGAACACAGTAACATTTTGCCATTAAATTGATAATAATAACATGAACCAAAAATATAATAAAAAATATTTTATTTCAAAACAGATTCTCCCATTAGTAGGAGCCGGTAGTGCTCTTGATTTTTAGTGCCTTGAAAAGAAAGGTGAATTCCCATGGAAAACTAAAAAAGAACCTAGCTACTTATAGTATTTATATGTGTGGTTGTGTATTTTTTTTAACTAAAGTTTATCATCACTAAGCTTAAAAATTGGTGTAGTGGTTACGGGTTGGACTGCAACCCACATGGTCTGCAGTTCGAAACCACCAGTAGCTCCACAGGAGAAAGACTGGACTTTCTACTCTTGTCAACAGTTAACTGTCTCAGAAACCCGCAGGGACATAGCTGAGTCAGCATTGACTTGATGGGAGTGAGTTTGGTTTGGGTTTGGGATGCTTAAAAAATTAACATTTTAAAGTCATATGGGTATGACTTATAGTCATGTGGGTAGAAACTACTCTGAGTCTGTTAAATCTTCACAGTGTTTTATTTCCTGTCACAATGTCCGTCTTTCTCCCTCTGGAGTTAAGTAATGGCAGCCCTGACAGAGAGTTAAGAATCAGTGTCTTCTGCACACCAGTAAAGCTAGAGGTACGAAGGTTGGAGTAGCCTGTAATCCTGCCACTGTAGTCAAAATCATTCTGTGCTTTTGAAAATTGTGTTCCATTATTAATCTATTCATGAAATTCACCGATCCATGAGCAATAATTAACAAAGCATCACAGGCTGTTTTCCCTTTTGCACAAGTTAAAAGAGAATATAGCTCACGGTCAGAGGGCCACTTTACACAATACACCTTCATACTCATCAGAACTGGAGCACCATTTAATCTGTGTGTCTCTTCTCATAATCAGGTCCAGACAGGCCATATTTTAGCTTAGTGGGCATGGAAATAAAACTAAGGGCATTTGATTGACTGTGTCAATGCACTTGGCTGAGAGAGCATTATGTTACCATTATTTCACAGTAGTGATCAGTTAGCGGCTGAGCACCTGACCTCCGTGCCACCAAGTCCCTTCATTACAATTTTAATATTACAAATTACCAAATATAAAATCTCCCTCTTTATCTCTAGTTATACTCTTTTTTCTTGAACTTTACTTTCATGCAAATACATCCATACTTGCTTTCTTATCCTTAATGTGTTTTTATTCATTTCATTTTAGTCATATAGTGATTTTATGTTTAAAGTGTGTTTAAAGTGCAGTGCATCTTTTCTTTTTGGTTTTTAAATTTCTGGTGTGAGTTTCTTTGCCTTTTTCTTGGATTGGTTAGTTCACTCATACTTAGTGGGAGGATCTCTGTTTGTGTATGTCTCCCGTCTCAGCATTTGTTTCCTATGTTCTCATTGTTCTTGGTTTCTCTGATGCCCTTTTCTGCCTTCCTTGGAATAGAGTATTTTTTTCAATACTACACATGAACACAGCCTTTTCCCTCCTTCTCCGCTAGGAAGATAGTACCGCTTTCTGGATTTTAATTTGTTTTGCATGTTATAATCTATCTGTTCTCATTTTTTGTTATCGGATATCTTTTTGTAACTTTGAAATTATACATTTGCCGTATATTTACTCTTAGAGTCAGATAAACACAACTTTTTAAACTTCATTGCTCTGTATTCTTTTGCATTTTTGTTGTTGTTGATGCTCCTGGCTTTTTAAAACTCTATCCCTGTGTTTTCTTGGAAAGCTAAGGCTTACAGGAACCTCTTTACCTACATATTTGGGCAGAATTCCAAAAGTGCCTGGGGATGTACAGTCCTGGCATGACCTTAACCAATGCCTGACTGATAGAGATGTATGAGAACTCAGCAGCTCATGATGTGATAGACACTGAGATATCATTTCATTTTCAGATCTCCCATAGAGTCAAACTAAATCTACTACCGTGCCACCTCCTTCCTTTTGCTGGCCTAAGTCTTCCGCTGCCTATGGGTTTCTCCTGAAAGCATTCGCTGAATAAAAATCATTTTCACAGTCCTTGTCCAAGTCTGCATCCAGAAACCTGAGTTAGCATATGCATTTTGTAATTCTGGTATTGCATATGTATAAGTCAGTTGTTCTACCCTGCCCCCATCAACGCGATGGCAGTGAGTCTGGGTTTTGTGAAGCTCTGAGAAAACATGTCGTGCTAATTCACCCTCTTCTGCTTGTCAAGTCTGTGTTTCAAATTTTCTAATTTTCTCTTTGACTGAATTACAATTATTGATGCTGGAGTTGAGATATCTAATTTACAATTAGATAATCTGAGAAATATTGGAGAAAGGATTTCACCCCCAGCATCCCAATAGGCATATTCAGACACCAACAGTAACTGGGAAATCCTATGGCTCTTGTCTCAGCCCCCTCCACTCAACATTCAATCAATCTGATCCTCTCCTCCCTTGGCCATGCTCTATACTTCAGGTAGCTCTGCCCCTTGCTGTTTCTCAAATACATCAAAACAGTTTCTGCCTCAGGAATCGAGGATTGCTTTTACCTCTGCCTGGAAGTCTCTTTTCAAAAGACTTAGATGAATGCATCTTACATGGGTAACATAAACTCAGAGAAATTAACTAACGTGCAATTGGTCCCAAAGCTGATATGTGGCCGAGGTGAAAGTCAAGATGTTCCTCTTCTTTTTTGCCATACTCTGGGTGACTATTGGATGTTCTGTGGGTATGGTGGCCAAATCTTCCATCATCAGAGGTCAGTGTATTCACAATGACCCATCAACAGAAGAGTGGATAAGTATAACCACACTTCAAAAACTCAGGGAAATATTATCTTTCATTCCATTTTCCATGAAATTTTTGAACTCTTGCTATATCATACTGCATTTGTAAATTGTCATATGACATAAAAGTAAAAAAGGGACTAGCTACTGCTACATACAACAAATTGGATCAATCTCATTGGTGTTACGCTGAATGAAAAAAGCCAGATTCAAGAGAGTTCATACCCTGTTTATATATGCTACGGTTCAAGAAGAGGCAAAGCAGAGTATAAAGCCAATGGACATGTACTGACTACCATAAATCGTCCATGACTTGCTCAGCAAAAGGGTTGAGTCCAGGATGCTAGAAATGATATTGGTAGAATGTTATACTTTATATATGTTAACAATTTAATATATAACCCCCCCCCAATGGAGAAAAAAGAACTTGAAACCATCAAAGGTCAAGCTTTACAGCTAATGCAGATGAAACGAGGATTTTAATCGGTAAATGCCAGAAGCATGGCACCCCATCTCTTAAAAACCCAGCAGACAATCTAGGCGAGAATCCACAAGTATTTCAGTGGCTGAGAGTTGACTGAAAGATGAAACCAACGCCTGCCATCTGTCTGAAACGGCCTCAAAAAAAGCTGAGCCGTATGAAAATTTAGAGAAGTGTTTTGTTTCCTCCTGTCTGGTTTGCCTCAAACTCCCCTCCCCCCACACACCCCCTTCGAATGTACTGAAGTCCTGTCTTCTGAGCTCTGGCTTCTCTTCTGAACACCTTGCTTTCGCTCCACCAGGAAGGATGGAGAAGCCATGTCTGTCAAGTTTGAATCATGCTTGGCCGGGAAGTCAGCCTGTTTGACTGCTGTTTGCCGTTGGAATGATCTTACATGAAAAAGATTACAGCGAAGACAGCATGCCTTTTCCCCTTTTTAATAACAAGCCATAAAAACGTCAAGCCATTTACACATGGAAATATCCAAGAGGGCTGCCCCAGTCTTTTTTAAAGCAACACACATTCTATGAGAAGGAGTTAGAGATGTGAATTCTTTGAAAGGGAACAGCAGAGGGTGGGGCTGGGGGAGGTCTGTAAAAGGGTGGAGGTGGGGAGGGGCTGTGATCTTGATCTGTGATCTCAGTCCCTAAGAGAATCCCAATCGGAGACCTCCTGGAAGAAAACTTTGAAAAGTGACATTTTTTTACTAACACCCAATCACAGGAAAAGATCGGTTTCCCCAGTGCGGAGAGCTGAGCAAGTCATCCATCTGGGCGCTTCGGCATGCCTGCAGAGTGAAGTCATGCAGACAGCCTTAAGAGAGGCATGTCTCGGCCGCTGGGCTTGTTTATGGAAAAATGAGTTTCAGGGCTTGGCTTTGCTTGGGTACAGAGTCTTCTGAGCTGGGGACCCATGGTTCTTCCTTTACAATGTTGTCCTTGTCTTCAGGGGCATGTGTCCTGATTTGGGGCCTCAGCTTGCAGCTCAAAGACTTGGCCTATCAGTTTTCTTCATTTCCTGTGGGCTCAGCCACTACCCCTGTCTCAAAGGGAAGCTTTTAAAACTCCGCCCTCAGCAAACTTGGACGCTGCTCTCTCATCCGAATAAGGAAGCCAAAAAACACATGAGCGTGTATATGGGCTGGAAGCAGAAAAGGTGGCAAGAAACCTTGTGGCTTTTTTTTTTAACAGCATAACTAGCCTCATTCATACCCCTCTCCCCATACACAGAAGTCCCCTAAAAGCCCTGTGGGACCTTTCTCCTCTTTCAGAAACAGACTGAGCTATTGGGACACGGGTATCACAGGGCAGATAACTCTTCAACTCTTCTCCTGCAATATCCTGGCCTCACTGCGTTCCCCTCAGAAGAAACTGATTATCCACCTGCAATGCCTCTCTATTCATCAAGAGCACTATGGGAAAGTAGGACAAGAGTATTTTAAAAATTGATAAGGGCCTTTCATTGTTTATTTGCCCCAAGTCTCTGTGGAGAGTTTATGATTTCCAGAATAAACTTGATGTGACACTGGGGGACTTGAGCTACTATTTATATTCAAGAAAACAAGAGAAGGGCTTCAGATGTCTTTAGAAATGGCAAGAGCACATACAGAGGGTCGGAGGCAGGGAGTTGTTTTTCCAAGATGTCTTATAATTTGTGGTTTCTTTCCTTTCTTACCTTGGAATATTTTTCTTCTTTTCACAAGT
Organism: Tenrec ecaudatus; assembly: GCF_050624435.1. NCBI lineage: Eukaryota > Metazoa > Chordata > Mammalia > Afrosoricida > Tenrecidae > Tenrec > Tenrec ecaudatus. The sequence continues at coordinate 180,026,400 of NC_134533.1, read as the reverse complement.
TGGATGTGGAGAAAACTCTTAAGAAATTTCCATTGTTCTATGCTCTTGCTTCAGTCTCTTTAGGCTTGTAAATGATTCAAAGAAATATATTTAAGCATAGGCATTAGAAAAAGGAGGAGGGAGCTACAGTTAATATGGTAGCCTAGTGAGAACCGTTGCTCCTACGGAACATACTGAGACACTTGTAACCTTGGTGCTATAGTGGTCTACACATTGAGCTGCTGACCACAAGGTCCACAGTTCTAACCCACCAGTCCCTCCATAGGAGAAGGATGAGGCTCTCTACTCCTGTAAGATGTAAAGTCTCCCATTATTTGTCTAAATAGTGTCCAGTCACTTAAGAGTTTAATCTGCAAAAGTCAACAATCCATGTATTGACATTTGTAGCGGGCCTATACCTTTATAATATCCCTTTCTCAACCATGCTTTAAATTCTATACCAGCGGTTCTCAATCTGTGGGTCACAACCCCTTTGGGGGTCGAATGACCCTTTCACAGTGATCACCTAATCCATAACAGCAGAAAAATGACATTTATGAAGTAGCAATGAAAATAATTTTCTGGTTGGGGGATGGGTCACCGCGGGATGAGGAATGGTATAAAAGGGCCGCGGCATTAGGAAGGTGAGAACCACTGTTCTGTTCTGTACCATTGGCTTAATCAGTGACACTGCAATATGCCCTTGTGCCCCCAAAATATGATTGTTTAAATTTTTCTATCATAAAATGACAATTGTGTCTCTGAGGTGAACCAGACACATATGTAAACCATAGGTATATGGATGGGTTAGGGCTCATACTTAATTCTAGGCTCAATCTAAGAACAATCAGTTCTGATGAAATGGCCCGACTTGATGCTTGTCCTCATGAGGAGATCACTGAAGATAGAGGTGCTCAAGTAAATTTTGATGAAATAACTAGATGGTGCCTGGCCATCAGAAAGAATAGCATCTGGAGTCTTAAAATTGTATCTTCAAACAAATATTCATCCAAGTGAGGCATGAGTTAAGTCTACATGATTCAAGGATTGTGAACAAGATAATCCAAATATAATGTAGGGAATGGAATCAGAGCTTAAATTGTGAAGAGCTGGTTTGCAGAAGACTATTTATGATAGTGGAATCCCCAAATCCATTGTCATGGTTTACACAGAGAGAAAGCCTCAAGTGTATCCCCTCTGACCAGACGCTAGGGATGAGAATAGACTTGCTGAGGGTATTGGAAAGTGGATTTTGGCAGATAACGTTAGGTTAAAATTTAACATTTTGTCATTTGATGTTCCTTTCAACTGAGGATTTCCGCTGTTTTATTTTGTTATTATTAGTTTTATGTTGTTTTGTTTGTTTGGTTGGTTAGTTTTGAATGTTTTTTCTATATATGAAATCTAGGATACGTAAGTGTATAGAAATGGTAACTGGATTAATAGTTCCTTGGGGGTATGGCAGGGAAGTTAGGAAAAAATGGGGAGCTACTAATGATGAGCACAGTAAAGAAGAAAAGGTTCTAAAATTGATTGTGGTAATGATTGTACAACCATAATTGAGATGGTTGAACTATTGATTTTGTATGATATTTGAATTATGTGACAACAAAACTGCTTAAAACATTTATTTCTTACCATAATTTAGATAGATCAAGGGAACCACTTTCCCCTAGTTATCATTGAATAACCTACCAATATTAGTGTCCTTCTTAGAATAACTCCACATCCATTCATTTTGGGAGGGTAGTAAAAAGAACTTTACAAGATACATGAACCATTTTGCTTCTACTTCCTTTGATTTCTATCTCAGGCTACCCTTACCCACTTTTTTCCTTCCTTGTAGAACTGTGTGATTTTTCAACATCTATCTACAGGATTGCAAAAATGGTTTCAAACATAAGAACAATTGTAAAGACTGTGCAAGACCAGGCAATGTTTCTTTCTGTTGTCTATAGGAATGCTGTGAGTCAAAACTGACTCAATAGTACCCGCCAACACCAATATCCTCAATAATTGAAGAATATCAGTGTTACCAGATACATGAACCTTTGAGATTATACCCTGGAACCTAACAAGCTGTGGGATAATATCAAGAACATCATACATGTGTTAGGCTGGAATTTCTAGTGAAACAAGAGAAGTGGCACTGATATACATATAAGGAAAAAAACTTTGTATCAAGAAAGAATTGTATATATTTAAAAAAAAAGGCAGCCCAGCCCGATCCAACTGAAGTCCATGGGTCTGATTCTAGCCAAAACTAACTTCAGACTCACACATGTGCTGATGGATGAAGCAGGAAGGTGAAGGGGGAAGCTGCTAGATTACAGGGCAGAGTTGGAGCCAAGATGTGCAGGCACAAAGCAAGATGACACAGTTGCCAGGATCAATAGGCTGCATGAGCTGCCAACCCTAGAACCAGGCACTCAACGCACATAAGCAGGAAAAGACAGGGGTAAGAGAAAGAGAGTTCTCAGTTTCTCCCTTATAAAAAGGCCACACCCCAAAAGAGGCTTCCTCAGGTCATGACCTGATTGAGAGGGTGGACTCCACCCCTTCCTCCACACAGGCAAGCATCACCAATTTGTGACATACAATCTAACTATCACAATGCAGAAGGACGATGGGTCATTGAAAAGACAGGAAAGAAAGAAAGTGTCAAAATAGATGTCAGAAAAGACTCTGAAACTTCATCTTGGACATAGAGCAGTTGAAGCAAATATAAATGATGAAGCAAAAGGGCGGGACAGGAATTTTCCAACGGCAGCTTGAGGAGACTAAATCGAGTATTATAGTGAAATGTGTGAAGACGTAGATTTAGAAAACGGAAAGGGAAGACTAAACAACCTATTTCATGAAAGAGCTGAAGAATGACGCCAAGCCTCAAGTTTTAATACTGAAGGATCCTATGAACAAAATATTAAACAATGCAAGAGAAGATGGAGAGAATACACAAAGTCACTGTATCAAAAAGAACGCGTGAACAACCAGCCATTTCAGGGTCGCATGCGAGCAAGAAGCAATGGTACTGAAGAAGTCCGAGCTGCTCTGAAATCGTTAGTCGAAATCAAGGCTCCAGGAATTGAAGAACCACCAGTTGAAATGTTTCAACTCACTGGTGCAGCACTGAGAGCACTCGCTGTCTAAGCCAAGAAAATTGGAATTTAGCTAGCTGGCCAACCTTGTGGAAATGACCCATATTTTTTTTTTTCTCAAAGAAAGGTGACCCATCAGAGTTTATCAGAAATTATCAAACAGCATCAATAATGTCACGTGCAAGTAAAACTTTTCTGAAGACTATTCAAAAGCGGTTGCAGGAGCACAGTGACAGAGGGTGACAGAAATCCAAAGCAGATTTCGAAGAGGCCATGACAGGAGGGATATCATCGCTGACGTCAGATGGAGCTTGGCTGAAAGCAGAGAACACCTAAAAAATGTTAAGTGTCTTTTATTGACTCTGTGAATCATAGCAAAGCCTCACTCTACTTGTTTTAGCTGTGTAAATTCTGAAAATGGCCAGTGCTCACTGTCCTTGTCCACCAAATGAGCAGAATGGAAGTATCTAAATGTATGAAAGTATCTAAATGTATGTTGCAAAGTGATTCTGGGAAGTGCACAAGTTAAAACTTGTGCAGTACATGAGGGCAGCTTGCAAATAGAATATGCTCCCTAAATGTGTGGTAGTATTATCGGTTGAAACATAAAGGATGAATAAGCGCTCTTGGCTGAAGCATCTACAGGAATGACTCAAAGAACCTTTTGTTCATGAAGGGCCTTTCCTGGGTCTTTCTTAGAGCTGTCGAAGGATCTGGTCTAACGCTGGCTACCCCACTTAGATGAAGCACGGTCTTGAGCAAAATCATACCTTCTATAAGCCTCAGTGTCTCCAAAAATACTTTGAAATCTTTAAAATAAACTCCCACAAATGTAAGGCAGTAACGGCTACCCGAAATGTAGACAATCACTTAAATGAAAGAAAGAAGCAGCAGCTACGGGCATCGCTCCCTTCTGACGCAGGAAATTACCTCTCTGAACCTCCAGTTACTTAACCGAAATCTGAGCTGAATCATGCCCATTTCATAGTGATCTTGTGAGTATTCACACAAAGCACGTGCCCTAGGGCTGATCTGTAGTGCACATAGGAAATGCTTTTTTTTTTTTTTTTTTTGCCCGCCTCTCCATCTGAGCTCTGTGAAATTGCCTGGAACTCACTGGGGACGGGCATCATCCCCTAGGTGCCCAGGGCTGCCAAATGGAGGTCGCCCTTCACCTGCACTGGAAAGAACTGCAAGACTGCACAAACAGATTTTGTTCCTGGCCATGTCTGTTGAAAATGTCAAGAGACGGAACAATGGCATCCCGGGGTCAATTCCAGATGGCTCTCCCACCGAGAAGTGTCATAAAAGGTACTGGTGACTAGCAACTGCAGTTGACTACAAATAAGACCATTTTACACAGAAGTGTAAGTATTTTAACCAAAGGAATAGAAATGAAATGAAGTGACCTTCAAGGCATAGGACAGAGGAAACCTGAGGAAGGGCAGTGTGTTTTGTTTCGGTCTGGTTTGCATATTTCTGCTATAAGAAACGGGCAGGAGACGGAAGCAGGAATGAAAGTGGTAAAAAGAGCCCCCAAGAGAGTTTTTCTATTTATTTCGTGCTTTTGAATGATCCAAGGTGCTGAAGTAATTTTGAGATTCGAGTTCACCTCTAGTAATTCCGAAACGCGAGGGCTCTTTGTTCTCCACACTCAGGAAATGCAGCCACCTGGATAGGCAAATGCTTTGATTAAGATTAGTAGTAGCATTCGTAACATTGATTACGATCCGTAGCACAAGGACCCTGTGTGCGCCAAAGGTTAAAGGCTGCCTTGCTAATCAAATGTAAGAAAGACTTTGTGATCGGTTCCTGAAGAGACTGCAGGGTTTGAAACGATGGGGCAGTCGGGCTCTTAGAGGCCACGGTGCACATGTCAGGAGAGAGCAGACCCTGGAGAAGGCCATCATGTTTGGGAAAGTGGAGGGGCAGCGAAGGGGAGGAAGGCCTTCAGTGAGCTTCCCTGACGCGGTGGCTGCATCAAGGGGCTCAGGTATAAGGAACAGTTGTGAGGATGGCCGGGTCCAGCCGTTGTTCGTAGAGTTGCCATGGGGTGGGGCAGCGCCAACTGTGACACCTAACAATAACAATGAGGGGCAAGTCTAATCTGTCATGTGGGGTCGGGTCGCTAAGAGTGGAAAATCAACTTGACAGCAACTAACAACAATAGTAGCATGCGCAGATGGTTTTGAAGACAAGGAATGTACTTGACTGTGTCCCAAAGGACAATGGATTTCAGTTATTTCATGGCATGGGATTTGGAAGACTTGGAGATGGTAGTGTAGACCTTCATTAAAAACACATAAATTTAAAACCCTCAGTGGGGAGAAGATAGGCCTGGATGGAGCTCCAATTCTCTTATCTCTTAACTGTCTCTAGCCTAGTCCACACCATCACCTCTCTGAAATTGCAGTAGGACACCCCCTAACTTGTTCATCTGCCTATAACCTTACCATCATAATTAGTGTTGCTCATGATGACAATTTATTAATAGCCTCCCATTTCCACAGGGTAAAATCCAGTTCCTTCATTTTACTTTTAAAATGATCCATGTGTCTGCTGAGCCTAACCTCTGTTTCCACATTCTAACTATTCAGCCCGTTCTTGTATTCTGAGAAATTACCAGCTGCTGCTGAGTTTCCTAATCCTAGCTCAGGCAGTTCCCTCCTCCTAATGCAAATGCCTTCTTCCTTTTTCTGTTGTACTTCTCATTCTCTCTCTCTCTCTCTCTCTCTCTCTCTCTCTCTCTCTCTCTCTCTCTCTCTCTCTCTCTCTCTCTCTCTCTCTCTCTCTCTCCTTTCCTTCCACCTTCCACACTCTCACGCACTACTAATCAATTCCAGTTTATCTTTCAATAATATGTTTCAGTGCTTCTGGACTGACTTCCTTGTGTCCAGCATCTGAAAGAGCTACTCCTCTGAGCCCCCACAGCACACTCAATTCCAAAGTAGAACACACTAGCACACACCCTTCTGCTGTTGTACTTGTGTGTTGGATCTCCACCTCAGGACGACTGAACTCAAGTCAATGTAGCAGAGATTCCAGTCCTCGGCTCTCCACAATGGAAGAGACAAAGAAATTTGAAGCTACTAAAAAGCTCTAGTTGTTCCCTAAGGTATAAAGGCCCATCTCCCCCTTAAAGAGTCCGAGGTTCCCCAGAATTTGGAGACCTTCATCACTTTCTTGTCAATTCAGAAACAGAAAAGAGAATGTGCTATGGACGAAGGCCTCCCTCATTTGTTACAGTTTAACTAAACCATCTCCCCAAGGCCTTTTTAGAGAATGGCAAATTTAAGCAAGTCTCGAGGTCTAGACTGGAGTTACATTAGGCACTGTCCTGCCAGCTGCCATTTTAGGTACTGACAATTCAGAAGTGTTTGCCAACTCTTTGTGAATAAAATGACCCACTGCAGTTGAGGTGATTCTGACTGATGCTGAGCCCAAGTGTGCCACCGGGATTTTAAGTGCTGTTTTACATGTAGATAGCCAGGTCTTTCTTCCGAGGTGCCTTGGTTTGAACTTTGGGCCTCCAATATATCAGTTGACCACTTAGTATGCTGTTTACTTTGGACCTCCCAGGAAATGTATTATAAAACTAAAAGAGGTTCTGGTCTTTGGATGATTTGAAGTCAACTTGGATTTATGGAAGGGCAGAGTCCTTATGAGAAGGTTCGCCCACAGGAGGCACCATCAGGCTGTGACCAGATTAACGGGCTAGACTCCATGCCTACACTGTTTTATCTTCAAGTTGACATAGAATTACGTAAATGCCACACTAGAGATATGTTTGTTGGTGTTTTATTGATTTGTGAAAATATATTGAGTGTCTGAATCATAACCAACTTTGGATCACAATGAGAAGAATGGAAATTCTGGAAAACTTCCCTGTGCTCAGGCAGAAAGTGTACTTGGCACAAGAAGCTATAGTGTGAGCCTAAAGTCTACTAAGGAACACTGCCTAGTTTTAAAGCAGGAAATCAGGGTTGTGTCCTCAACATACTTCTTATTCAGTCTGCATACTGAGCAGGGAATCAGCATGCTGGACTGTATGAAAAGAAAATGGCATCAAGATTGGAGGAAGACTTATTGACAGCCAGCAATATACAGATCACACAAGTTTGCTTGCTGAAAGCAAGGAGGACTTGAAGCATTTGTTGATAAAAGTCACAGATAGCAGCCTTTAGTATGGATGACCACTCAATACAAAGAAAATTCAAATCTTCAAACCTGGACCAATAGAACTATCAACTGATATGATTAATATATGTATTAACTCCCAATTAATAATAATTTTTGATATGATAAACAGATGAAACATTGAAGTTGTCAAGGATTTCATTTTTTTTTTGGATTCACAACCAATCCTCATGGAAGCATGAGTCAAGAAATCAAAGAACATATCGCATTGGGCACATCTGTTGCACAAGACCTCTTTAAAGTGTTGAAGAGCAGAGAGGTCACTTTGAAGACGAAGGTGTGTGTGTGTCAGTTTGGGTAAACTAGGGAAATAATTCCACAGAAACTCATGTATAAGAGAGAGTTTTATATAAAGGGTAAGTGTACATTAAGAAAGCATCCCAACCCAGTGCTGCCCAAGCCCATATGGACAACATTAGCCCATATGTCCGACACCAATCCACAAAGTCCTCCTCAATCTCACAAAACACATTCAATGACACTGACTGCAGGAGGAAAGCAGAATCAGTGAGCGTGTAAGTATCTCCGTGCTGGCAGGCGTCTCCACACAGCTGCTCCAGCACCCAGGGCTGCTCAGGGTAGGTCCATGTGGCTTCTCCTTGGGGATGTCTTGCAGGAAGTGAGCCTTGCAAGTTGAAGCAGGGAACTGACTAAGGCAGATGCACCCTGGTCCGACCATCACAAAGTAAGAGACCCGAGAACTAGAAAGGCAAGGCTCATAGAACCATTTAGCTTTCTGCCCTTTAATTAATCCCACATGTGCTCATCGGCCATGTTCGCACAATAAACCTTAACCATCTCATTGTGCCTCACCCAAGCAATGCTATTTTTAATTGCTTCCTAAGCATGTGAAAAAGAGACGATGGCTTACAAAGATCAAAGAACTGAATTATTTGAATTATAGAGATGGAGAAGAATATTGAAAATACTGTGGACTGTATTGGAAAAAGTACTAGCAGAATGCTGCTTAAAAGTGATGAGGATGGCAAGACTTCATAGCAGGTGCTTTGGACAGGTTATCAGCAGAGAACTGTCAGTGGAATAGGACTTCATGCTTGTAAAATAGAAGTTCATTTTTAGAAAGAGAAAGACTTCCAGAGAGATGGATTGGCACAGGGGCTTCGACCATGAGTTCAAACGTAACAGTTGGGAGGAGAATGCAAAGCCAGGAAGTGTTTTCATTCTGTTGGACATTGGGACATTATGAGTTGCAACCGATTCAATGCCACCTAACAACCTTCTTCTTGGGACTCTAGTGGCGCCATGTGGAAGTGCTCCTCTGTGAACTGAAAGGTTGGCCAGTCAAACCCTCTAGCTGTTCCATGGGAGAAAGATGTGTGAATCCTAAAAGATGTACAGTCTTAGAAGCCCTGTGAGGGCAGTTCTACACTTTCCTGTGTTACTACTCAGTCATTGCTTGCTATGAGGAAGTATTGACTCAAAGCCAAAGGGTTTCACCCTGCACAGGTTTCCCAACTATGGCACACATCTGGGACACAGAACTGAGAACAGAGAGCGCTGGTGTCCCTGGTGACTAGATAAGGAAGCTGCACTTTGTGTAACCTTTCATGCAAACTACTAATGTGCTTAGTGCAAAATAGGAAGTGTTATCAACAGAAAAACTTTAGTGTTAATCCCATCTTCATAGTCTACCAATTAGGGGACAATGGGCAAGCCACGTTTCCTAAGGCCCAGTAAGCTCACTGATAAAACAGAGACAGCACTTTCAGAAAAGTTATATGAAAATTCAATGGTACCTGCCACTTATTGGAGACTCAATCAGTAAAGTTATTATTGTGAAGTTATTTCCATTTGTACAAGAAGATAGGCTGTTGATATACATGTATGAGATTGGGAAAGAATATGTGCAAATTAGAAATTGTTTTGAGTGTTTAGATACCCTTTAGTTTAATTTAGGAAATCTTCAAAATTATTTTGTGGCTGGGGTGCCATGATCATTTCTCCATTATTGATAAGGAAACTAAGAATATGATAATTTATTATTTTTGGGTTTTTTTCTGAAAAGAACAAGTATCCATCATTAATGATACTTTTCATGCTCCTCTAGACCTTCAGAGTAAATTCTAGAATGAGCCACTATCTGGGATCGTTTCTGACCATCATATTTCGAATCAATCTAGCACTTTCTAGAGACGGCTACTCCAACATGGAATGTTGATAGATGATATCAGTTCCCCATAGAATAATATCACTCCTGCTTCTTCCATATTCTTTGGCGTGGGCTCAAGAATTAGGTCCCTAAATAACTGCCAGAATGCCAGTACATCCAGCTGTCTTCATTTCATGTTTCAACATAAAACTGACAGATGTTTAGCTAATGTTTCTCTCCAAATAACCCAGAATCTTCTTCATGCTTCTTGCAGTCAGGTTCTACTTCAGTAGGGACTTTCTTCATGTGTCATTTGGAAACTGATACTTGGACCACATGCCACACTGGAACTTTCCCTGCTTTGTGAGCTTCGGGTATGTGTTTGCTAACAGTCCTGGAAGACCAATGAAAAAGGACATCTGCTCTAAGCCAACATGTTGCCCAAGAACTCTGGTTTAGGCCATTCCTATCTTTAAACCTTCGCAGCTCTGATATCTATAAATCCGAACTAAGCTAAGCCCTGGGAATGTGAATAAGAGTAAGAGAATGTAAATAAAAATATGAGACCATATTTGTCAACTAAAGGATCACATAAGACAACTGCTGATTCATTTGCTCTTTCAGTAAAGACCACCACAACCACCGTGGGTTATAGCTAGCTCAAGTGTCTGGACTAAGGGTGGGGGAGGGGCGTGTACAGTTTACTGTTATCCCAGAGCTATTCTGAGAATGGTGCAAGGATTTATCTTCTTTAATCTTCACAACAGCATCATGAGATGGAAAGCTATTTTCATGCCGATTTAATATATGAGAAAGCATTGACCTCCAGAGTCTAAGAAACTTGCCTAAAATCAATAAAATTGAAAAGAGGTGGAGCTGATATATGATGAAAGGACTGCCTGATCTTGAGACCACCTTAAATTCTGAGTACTACCACTTTCTACATGAGTTCTAATTGACAGGGAATTATCTTTGAAAGCAAGCATACTCTATAGCTCTACTTGTTCATTTCAAATACATACTTCCTGGGAGTCAAGCAAATTGACTTCCATAAAATGTTGACATGTGTTAGGATATGGTACTGAGCTGTATAAATAGAATGTTATAAGTGGCGTTTCTCGGAATACCTACAGTGTTTGGCATGGCATTGGCATTTTGGTAGATCACTCGCAAAGTTCAGTGGATTAGGAACATGTCCTCAAGACAAGAAGGCTACACTTTCCTGTGTTATAAAGTTATGATATACAGGGTGATATTTGCCTTTTAAGAAATAAAGAATAATTCAAAAACTTTAGAGATGACATGCAGTCTAGAGGGTTGCCCAAAACATGCAATATAATAAATCTAGCATTTGATAAACTTTTCCTCACAAAACTTGAACAGGAGTAAATGAAGATTGGTGTGTTTTTGGCCATGATAGAGTAAATTCTAAGAAATAACCCACATTTATACAGAGTATAGTCCTATTTTTCTTTGTGTGTGTATAGCCTTTTTTTTTAATCCTTATGAGTTAAGGTAAGATTTTGAATAGGGGCAGAGAAAGATGGTTGACAGATCATGGAGCGCATGAAGGAATAAAATAGCTAATTAGTCCACACAGCAGTACAGAGGGCTCCATTCAACTCACTTCTGTGAAACAGTTATTATACCGGAAGCCCTTCAACTCACGAGGGCTGTTGGCTCCAATGTCAAGAAAGCAGACATCTGAGTCTTCCCTCAGGTAAGGCAGGCAGTCCTGCCACAGGCAGCAAACAGCAGAGTGGGTCACCAACAGTCAGCAGCTCAGGAGCTTAGTGAAGCAGGCCTGGATGGGACATGGAACTCAAGCAATGCAAGATGACAGGATCTAATAGCCTCAAGCTCAAGCAATGTACACACCATACCAGCAGTGTGGCAACGCTGGTTTTGAAGGAACTTCAAGCTCTAGCGACACAATCCATGGGTTGGCTGCCCCACAGGTAGCGTAGCTCACAAGTTGAGGTAAAGAACTCACTAAAGTAGCCGCACATTGGTCCGATCACCAGAGAGTGAGAGTGGAGGGGCTTGCCAAGCCATTTATCTCTGCCCTCCAATCAAACTGAAACCTTATTAACCCCACAAGTTCCTATTGGCCAGGTTGGCACAATAAACCTACCTGTCACAGGATTTTTACAGCTCTTATCACAATCCACGTATATATCTATTTTGTCAAGGACATTTGTACATATGTTGCCATCATCATTTTCAAACCATTTCCTTTCTACTTGAGGTCTTGGTATCAGCTCAATTAACTCCCCTCCCACCCTTCTCTCCCTCGTGAACCCTTGATAATTTATAAATTGTTTTTTGTCTTACACCGATTGATGTCTCCCTTCATCCACTTTTCTGTTGTTTGACCCCCTGGGAGGAAGTTATGTCAATCATTGTGATTGGTTTCCTCTTTCTCCCGCAACTTCACTTTACCCTCCTGGTATCACTACTCTCATTATTGGTCCTGAGGGGTTTATCTGTCCTGGATTCCAAGTGTTGCAAGCTCTTATCTGTATCAGTGTACATGCTCTGGTCTAACCAGATTTGTAAGGTAGAATTGGGGTCATGATAGTGTGGGATAAAATGCATTAAATAATTAGAGGAAAGTTGTATGTTTCATCGGTGCTATACTGTACTCTGACTGGCTCCTCTCGTACTTATGACCCTTCTGTGAGGGGATGTCTAATTGTCTACAGATGGGCTTTGGATCTACACACTGCCCTACCCCTCATTCACATTGATATGACTTTTTGTTCTGGGTCTTTAATGCCTGATACCTGATCATTTTGAATACATTTTCTTTTGTTCTTGAACTTCTTGATATCAGCTCCCATTTATCTCTTCCATCCCCTGCCCTGCCACCTCCAGGATACCTCAGTATATTTATTATCTATTATTATTGTTATTATTGTTTGTGGGGCTTTTTTGCCATAACTTCCACCATCGCATTTATCCAATCACCCACAGTTCTGATGTTCATTCTCTTCAAGTGGTGTGATACAGTCATCATTGCTATCAGTGATAGCCATCTCCACCTCCCCTTCCCATATCCTCAGGGAGTCATTACTCCCCTTACTGTTTTTGAGGGATTTATCTATCTTGAATTTCATGCATAAAAAGGTCTTGATTTTACCAATGTATACATGCAGGTCTAGCAAGATTAGTGAAGTAAAACTAAGGTCATAATAGTGGGAGGGGAAAATTTAAAGAACTAGAAGATATTGAAAAAAATAATTATTGACTTAAAATCTTTCCTTCCAGTTGAAGTCAAACTCTATATTGCAGGTGGGAGAACATGGAGTTTAAAGTAACATTAAAAACTGGGAAGGGATGCTATAATATCAATACAAGTCATAAGTCTTATTTGTCATGGATAAAGTGAACTTCGATAAGCATATGTTAGTTAATCTGGTCATTCTAATAGCGATACTACAATTAAAAAGAAAACTAAGACTCTGATTAAAGAAAGAGACCCACCATAAATATATGCTAAATTATTTGGTTAATTTTTGTTCTTCAAATTATAAACACTTTTTTGTTAAAGCCAATTTCCTCTTCCTATTTATATTTCAATCATTCTAAGTAACATACAAGACTAAATGTAACATATACTTAATGATGGAAGAGATCAAAACTGAGGGTACCTCTTTAAGTATATGCCAAAATCATAATGTTCTTTAGGTTCATCCATGATGTGTGCTTCACAAATTCATCATTATTCATCAATGCTGTATAATATTGCATTAAAGAGCCCTGGGGAATTGATTTGATGGCAGTGAGTTTGCATTGGCTTTTTGAGTATTACAATGGAATGTAGGTAGGTAGGTACCATAGTTAATCCACTCATTAGTTGATAAGCACTTAGGTGGTTTCTGTCATTTTGCTATTATGAATAATGCTGTAATGAACATACTTATTCATGTCAGGACTTTTATATCTAGAAAATATCTCTATAGTAGTAGGATTACGAATCAAAAGATATCTCTAACTTCAATCTTTTAGGAAGTACAGTACCATTGTCCATAGTGGTCACCCCATTATACAGTTCCACCAGCAGTGTGTGAGTCTTTCAGACTCTCAACCTTCACCAGCATATTTGTTTATCTTTGCTGTTCATGCTTCTGTAAAATAATACCTGAATTTTAGTTGAGTTTTGCCAACAGAAGTGATGATTAAAAAAACAGAAGACAGGTAGAGAGAGGTCCATTCTCCTGATTTCTTCCATTCTGGGTTATTACAGGTTGGCTAGGTCCCTCTACAGCTGCTGTCAGGTAACTGTGTTTTACGACTCCAGTGAGGAGTTTTAGGATTGTGTCAACTGCTTCCACCTGTGGGGGGACCCTTCAGACTAGGATTAGCAACAGCTTTTTACTATGACCTGTCCTTAAATATTCTTTGTGGGTTCCCTGTAAACCTAAGTAATTCCTATTTCCACATCAGTAAATCATCTCTTAATTGCTCTGAATCTATTTGCATATGCCATCTGTTTCCTACCAGAAATTCTGAGCAAGACAACATTTTATCCGTATCGTTAGGTATCTATAGGACCCCTCACTTCTGACCTGGTAGTTCCCACTTGGCTAGGGTGTCCAAACTCCAAGCCAAACTCACTGCCATCGAGTTGGTGCAGACTCACAGGGACCCTAGGACGGGACAGAACCTCCCCTGTGAGTTTCCGAAACTCACTCTTCACAGGAGTAGAAAGCCCTGATTTTATCCTGTGGAGCGACTGGTGGTTTCAAACTGAAGCCTTGTGGATCGCAGCCCAATGCCTAAGCACTCTGCCACCAGGGCTGCTTTTGGCTAGGACAGAGTATCGAACCCAGTTATTCAGAACAAAGGTATGGTGTAGATGTGATGTTAACATCTCCAGTCAGTTGGCTTTCAGTAAAGATCATCCTTTCTGGTGAGCCTGATCCGCTCAGTGAAAGGCCTTAAATATAAAATGGTGACTGCCTTGAGGAAGAAAGCCGGCCTGTGGAGTGCGGCACCAGCTCCTGCTCGTGAGTTTGAACTTGCTATTCCCGAGAGCCCATGGGTTTCAGACATTCCTAGCCAACCTCCACAATTGGCTAACACAATTCCCTGTAATAAACCTCTGCTTCTTTTTTCTCGGCTAGAATGCCGACTGAGATATCAAATTACTGAAGTTTTGATCATCCCTTTCTCTTCAGGTTTCACTGCCCTCGATATCAAAATATTGACTCGGAACGTTGGGAAATGATGCTTTGTGTCAGCAATGATTGGTATTGTGTGTTGTTTTATTATTTGTTATTTTTTTTTAAACCTGGGGAAATTAAGATTCACACCTTGATAAAACGCCCCATTTGCCTTTCCTGCTTTCCCCTCCTCTGTTTGCATTGGCTAGCAGACTTGCTGTCCCTGCCAAATCTGTCAGCTGGGATAGGAACAGTCATTTATTTCAGCTGACATATGGAACCTGACTCAGTAAAACGGTGTGGATGCTTGATACCCATATGTGCTATCAAAATAGGGTTTCTCCTTAAAATGCTGAGCTCTTAGAGAATTCAGGATCCACAAAGTCCTTGCGCAAGACTCACCTGATATATTAAAAATGGAATTACTTAAACCCTATCTCCTCTCCACTAAATTAGAATTGCTTAGGACCCCAGGGACTGGATTTTTACAAGTACCCAGCCTGATGCTTACCTGCACAAATATTCAAAAAAGCCAGGCCTCGAGCATTCATTCCCTGGGGAATCTTCAGAATGGCTCTAATTTAGTACTTTTAACACTTTCATATTCTGCAATTGGTTGTATTTCGGAATTTCTGTTACAGATTTAAGAACTCCAACTTTAGAAATTACTATACTTGTCTGCAGTAGACTGAATTCTGAGCTCCTCCCTGTAGCCCCAGCCTTGCCATCCTGTCTGCATAGGCAGGGTTAATTCCACATACTCTGAGAGGTTGGTCCTAGGAATGGCTTTAGCCTATGGCAGAACTGATGGTGAAAGTTCTAAACCTAGACCTTACGTGGCTTGTCTATGGCTACTCGTGGGTTTTCTACCCCTGTCCATGCTGGAGAGGACGTCCCTTTGTAACTGCTGTTCTGTCAGTGTGGGCGCCAAAATGAAGATGTATAGACAACAGATGCTGAGTCAACCTGTGGACCCCAAGTTTAAAGGAAATTTGAATCTGTCATTAAAATCTAAAGCAGTGTCACCCCCAATAAACCTCCTGTTCCATAAGTGATCTTTCATTTTAATTGAGGGGTTTGGGGATCATGCATAAGTTAGCATTATTATGGTTATAATTAACTGATGTTCAGTTTAACTCCCTCACTTTTTAGATAAGGAAACTGAAGATCCAAGTAGAAGAAAAAAACTTTCCTAATAAGTCTTAATCCAAAAGAAGAACTCAGAATGGCAGCAGTTCATGGCTGGTCTGAAGGAGATAGGAAAAAGGAGTTTTCCAGCATTCTTCACTGTAGTCATGAAAACCAGGTCAATATTTTCAAGTCAATGTATCCTTAGGGTAGCAGAATGAGTCCCTTCCAGAAAATTTCACCATCATGTGTCACAAGGATAAAAATGAAGTCCAAGGGACTCTCTTTAAGAACTCGATGGTCAACCCCATCCGTACAGTTAATTTCCTAAGTACTCCTTTCTTGCTATAAAGGAAGAAAATGACTGCTAAATGCTATTGTGCTGAGGCATGACATTTTTGATGCCACGTATTAAGATTGATGGGTCCACTGTCTTTATTTGCAATTCCAAGACAGTGTCTTGCCTGTTGTAACCATTGGGAGGTAATTTGAGAGGGAAGAAGAGTGCACCTGTGTATTACATGAGAATCCAAGTAAGAACTCAGACTTGAAATGGCTTTCTCTGACTGAAAAATGTCAACTGGGTGGGTGATTGATAAGATGCTGTGGAAGATAAGATAGCGCAAGTCAAATCCCTATACTCAGGATAACACATATGGCCTCTTGTTTATTGCCTCCACATGTCAAAGTCCTGGAAGTATGGATTATCACAGTGTTCCCTGGAAACCCAGTTTTCCTAAATATCCTGATTTAAGGCCTGAATATCCTCCCTAACCAGTCATATTGTGAGTCTGGTGCTGAAAGTATATTGCACCGTTGTATTATTGCAAAAATTCTCAGTTTACACAGAGTTAAATGATATCAATAATAACCACGATCCTGGGCACATTTCAAGCCTCATCTCCATGGCCGAATTCCTATTCGCCAGCAAATACATTTTAAAATAGTCCACATTTTTCACTCCTGCAACATCAACAGTACTGGAAAATTGGCAGGTATGCTTCTTTAAACAAAACTCCCAAATTTTCTGCTGGCAGGTGTTTCCAGAGCTCTTGGAGCAAAATTCTTTGGATAGGATATTTGCCAACGTACATAGCAACAGGGGGAAAAAGTATTTTTTTTCCTTTGCCACAGTTGAAACACTGAAATGCCTTAGATGCAAAGGTAGGGATTCAGCTCAGGGTCTTTTGGCTTCAAGTCAAGAAATAAACAAGAGTAAAATCTGACATTCCTCTGCTCAGAACACTGATGGGCTTCAGCATGGAGTAGGGCTACTTACCAAACGTGCGCCCAGACATCTCTGTGCAGTTGGCACCAATGGGTTTGGTTCTCTCTGCTTTGTCAATTGGCCAGTCTTCAGAGTATGCTGTTACCAAGCTTTCCAGTGAAATATGCTTGCCATGGAGGCTGACCAAAGATGTGGGTATGGATTTCATACGAGGGGATCTAGGGCTGCCCTAAAAGAAACACAAGCAGGTGGTTGTAACAAACAAATCGATTGTCTTACAATTCTGCGGGGCGGGGGGAGGGGGGAGTCTGGAGATCCAAATTCACATTACTGAGGGTAAGAAAAGGCTCACTGTTGGTTCTACAGGATGCATGTCGTCTCCTTTCAACACCTGTGTCCCCAGCAGCCCCTGTTTCATGTATCAATCTTCCCCAAGCATTAAGGCTAAATGTGCTTCTAAAAAATATCCTCAATCACATATATATATATTCAAGGATACACTATCACTCTCCCTCTCACATCTGTTCAGCCTGCATGTCTAACCATGCATCCATGGATCCCAGTTCTTATAGGGTTGTGTATACAAGGGGGTATCAAAATAACAAACAAACCCACAGTGCGGGGACTTTGGGTCCAACGAACAGGTTCCATCCCCACATTCTTTGGTGTTACTGAACTCTGCTCACTTGTTGAATCTCTGGGGTAGGTCAGTTGTCCAGAGAATAAATCCAGTGACACTCATCAATGTATAAGAAAGCAACTTCACACCTAGCAAACCTCCCCCCCAAGCCAGTCTCACGCAAGTCCATAGTCTGATGCGAGTCTATAAATCCCTCCTCAGATCTATGCAGCCACATGCCAAGGACCCAGAATGGTGGATTGGAAAACAGGAAGATGGCAGGCAGGGAGTTCCATGGATCCAAGATTGTGGCAACACGGCAGGGACTAGCAGCTCTCAGGACTAGCAGCCTCCATGGGGCCACCCTTGAGGCAGGCAGAGTTCCAGCAGACAGAGGAGCGGAGAGGGAATTCCCAGAGTCCTTCACTGTCATACACAAATCCACACCCCTAAGGAAGGGTCACCTAGCTCCCGCTTGATTGACAAGTTTAGTTCTACCCCCAGCCATGAGTGGTTTGTTGACATAAAATCATCTAACTACCACAAGCCATTATATATCCAAAAGAGATTGAGTCAAGGTACAACCTAATCCTGTAAATTGAACTCTGTCTTATTAACATAACTGCCACTAATCTTGCCTCTCGAACATCATAAAAGTGAAGATTTATAATACATAAAATGATTATATTAGATCACCCAAAAGAGACTTATTACATAATATTGAGAAGTATGGCCTAGTCAACTCACTGCCATTAAGTCAATTCTGACTCATTATGACTCCATCAATAGGACAGAGTAGAACTTTCCCTGTGAATTTCCAAGACTGCAACTCCTTAAAGGAGTAGAAAGCCTCATCTTTCTCCCGAGAGTTCCTGGTGGTTTCAAACTGCTGACCTTGTGGTTACCAGCCCAGTGCATAACCACTACACCACCAGGGCTCTTTATGGCCTAGTGAATTGACACATATTTTGTGGGGACACAATTCAATCCATCACAGTAGGTAAGACTTTCCCTACTAGCCCCTGGGCATTGATTTTAGTTATTCTTAAATATAGCTTTCCAAAATTGAAAGCTGTAAAAGCACATGACCAGTTTTATGATCTCTTCTTTGGCAGTTAGACTGATTCATACTTGCTGCCATTAGTTTCATACCCGTAGCCATGCAATTGCACTCGGAATTGGCACCGCAACCCCACAAGAGAGAAATAATCTTGAATCTCTCACTCTGAACTGAATGTAAATAAATTGATGAAAGGGGGTGGGAGTGGGGTGGTGGGGGGAGACAAGACCAAAGACTGACAAGGAGAAATATAAGCCCAGTAGGGAAAAGTTTTGAGAACAAGTTTTTCAAGGCTTAAAGGAAGTAAAAATGTTTCTGACTTAGAAGGTACTTACTGGTCATAAAATTGCAACCCAGTGAAAATTAACAGTTTCAAATCTGCCTCCAAAAATTTCAAGTAGTAGGCATTGCTAAAAGTTATTTTTAGACTTTTTTCGTCATTACTTACACATGGGAAAGGTGTCCTTGATTTAAATTCCTTCGTTCCTGTATGAATGGTCTTATCTAAAGAGTCATCTTAGAACTCTGTCTATAATCTCTTTGCTTAGTCATTTTCATTTTGTATTTTCCTGAACTTCCTAATAACTTTAAAAAGGATTGTACCCTTTGTGTCGCTACGATTCAGAAAGGGGCTCCGAGGCAGATGGGCAGGAGCACAGTTGAGGATGTTACCTTGATACCCACCGTCAGTTTCAGAAATAGAATGGGCGCCTCCCTTGCCAAAGGCACCGCCCACGTGTAGGGTGTTGACAAGATGGGGCCAGTTAAAAGCAAAAGAAAGAAAACAGCAGATGAGGCTAAATGCCGGCACCACTACTTTATCATTGTGGGACTTAAAATAATTCATTTACAGGGACTCCAGGACAGGTGACCCCTTCAGGACCAGTGGTGAGAGTGGCAATATCTGAAGGATAGGGAGAAGGTGAGGGAGAAAGGGGGAACAGATTACAAGGATCTACATATAACCTCCTCCCTGGGGGACGGACAGTGGAGAAGTGGGTGAGGGAGACGTCGGATGGTGTAAGATATGACAAAACAATAATAATTTATAAATTATCAAGAGTTCGACAGGGAGGCGGGAGCGGGGAGGGAGGGGGAAAATGAGTTGCTGATACCAAGGGCTTAAGTAGAAAGCAGGTGTTTTGAGAATGATGATGGCAACAGATTTATGAATGTGCTGGACACACTTGATATATGTATGGATTGTGATAAGAGTTGTATGAGCACCTAAAATGGTTAAAAAATAATTTATTAAGCTCTATGACATTTGCTTTCTCCATGGGAATAGGGAAAATATAAGCAGGTATTATTGAGAGAATAAAATAAAGAAATGCATATCGAAGTTTCTCCTGGATGGCACAAAGAGTCCAGGCCTCAACTTCTAGGGGAAGGTAGGCAAATCAGACCCACTCAGTGGTTCTTCAGAAGACAGGGCTAGAGACCCATTTCTGAAAGATCACAGCGTTAAAGCCCCCGGCAAGCAATCCTGCTCCTGGCACCTGGGTCGGCCACGAGTCAGAATTGACTCAATAGCAACTTCACAACAGCCGTTTCTGACGAAGGCAGACTCATAAAGAGTAACCACAGGCTTTGAAAGAATTGTATTTGCCTGCTCTTTGGACACCACCGTCCTTCTAGCTTTTACTGTCATCACTTTTCACTTCATAGGTTATGCCATATTTTTACAAAAATAACGTGGACAAGATGGGTTGTTTTTTTTTAAATTTTGCAAATCATGCAACTGCCTCACTCTTGCCTGTGGAGAAATATGGTAAATATTTTTTTGGGTAAACTTAAAATTACAGGTATGTAAAAAGAATGAGAACTCATTAATCAGTTGGAGAAGCCAGTAATAATTACTAGGTAAAGTTTAATACAGCCCTTTCGAAATTAATCACGCAACATCAAGGTGGTATGAGAACAGCGCTCAGTGGTTTACTTCTTACCTTTACGAGTTTCTTACTGCTCTCCTTCATGAAAGTAAGTGAGGCATAGGATGGGAAAATTTATTTTGAGATAGTATTCTTTTTTAAAAGCTGGGAAGTTTCAGGAGGGAGTGGACATTTTGTTTGTTTATCATAGTGAAGCAATCCTGACACTTCTTGGTAGAATATTGTTTTCTGCCACATCATTTTGGGATGAAGCAACAATACTTTGCCCGAGCGTCCCCAGAATGATAGCATACCTTGGAGAACGCATGATGGGTGACTTTCAATAAATATGATGAATCGGTATTATTTTTTACTGTTCACTCCCAGTGACTGGATTGCAAGGGAATTGATTAAGTAAAACTTTTTCTTCGTAGGTTGCCTCCTTTTCACTGGGAAATTTGTAAAAACATCTTGGCTATTTCTGAACCTATTGTTTTTGAGAAGTCTTGAAATCTATATAATACCAGTATTGAATGCAGTATTTAACAAGTTGCCCCATTCTGTTAGAAATATTAATAGCCTAGCTACCATTTTTTTTCCATGTTCTCTTTGGATATAAATTTTCAAAAGCCCATTTGAGAGATAGTAAAATGGGGGCTTATAAGGGAAGAGAAAAAAAACAAATAAAATGGGGGCTTAGTGAGATTAAATAAATCCCCAAAGGTTGCATAGTTAGTAGTTGAACGGGGGTTTTAATTTCAGTCTCTCCGAGTTCAAAAACCATGCTGAGTTCACTGCAGTCTGCTGCATTGTTAGGTGTCTTTACACACACATGTTGATAAACACAGAATGACCACCTACAGAAAGGAAATTATGCAT
Source organism: Tenrec ecaudatus (assembly GCF_050624435.1). Classification (NCBI taxonomy): domain Eukaryota; kingdom Metazoa; phylum Chordata; class Mammalia; order Afrosoricida; family Tenrecidae; genus Tenrec; species Tenrec ecaudatus. Next base: position 180,005,063 of record NC_134533.1, on the reverse strand, counting down.
AATCGTGGAAACGTTCAAATGTAGAAAAATGTTTTGCATGGGCTTAATTTGATGTAGACCACTAAGGCCTCAACTTTAATTCCTTAGGATACTGGCCAGGTACACTTCTCAAAAGCGGGGATAAGTCTTTTGAAAATGAAGGGTCCTGGAGTTTAAGTCCTTCATTGTAAACTCCCATTAATACTGTGTTTCAGAGAGTGCCAACTACAACAGTAAAATCCCTCTCACCAGGGAATCAAAGGCCCAAAGCACTTGGACTCCTTACTTTCTCAATTTCAGAACCTTTTCCATTTAACATGGTCTGGTACAGTATGGAGGGGAGAAAGAAAAGAGGGGAAGTGGAGAATAGAGAAGAATTGTTCTTTTTTTGTGGGGGGTGGTGCAGATGTTTGTTTGCTTGTTAAGTATGTCTCATATCCACTAAGGTAATTTTTTCATGATCAGCTTTAATTCTTAGTTGACTTACAACACCTTATTCAACAAACAATAGCTACATAAAACTGAAGTGAAGAGCCAAAGAGAATGTGGTCTTTGGGCAACTCTGGAAATATATATATATATATATATATATATATATATATATATATATATATATATATATATATATATATATATATATGCTGCAGAGGTACTTCTACTGAAATAGATGAGTAAAGAGAAGTCTGTGCACTGTTGTTTTTTAAATGGACACACAGTACTCTGAACTGATTTCATTGGAAGTAGAAGCAATGCTAATATAGACTGGGAAACGGGATAGGAGAAAAGAGAGAGCAAGAAGGGAAGAAAGATTAGGAAAAATCATGTACTGTCAGGTTCAAAACTCAACTCATTGTCATCGCCTTGATTCTAGTTGCTGGCCTTGTCCTTGGCAGCCTAGTGCGGAACCCCTATGCTGCCAGGGCTCCTTGCTGTTGAATGGGCTCTCCAGAAAATACAAATAAAGAAATATCAAAAGGCCTAATGTGTAGCAGTTGCCATGATCAGGGGTGTAAATACTCTCCTCATGACTGATTTGAAGTTCTCAAGCTCATAGCAGTGGCCTGGAGCTAGAGCTGTGGGCATCATCAGACTGAACCCGTGCCAGTCACCCCAGCCTGTTTACGGACAGAAAGAGTCTGTGGGTTGCCTGATCTGTAGGAAGCTCTCAGAACAGACCTTCTGTTTAAATTGCATCTCACATGTGAAAAACAGGTGCTTTCCCTGGCTTTCAGCACCTGGCTAATACGCAGACCATGAATTTTCAGATTCCACGTGCTCGAGTTAATTTTGCTGGGTTCAAAGAGATCCAGACTCCAGTGAGTAGGCTAGGCCAGCGCTTTGTGAATGCCACGTGGAATCCTGGCTCCTTCCTCATCACGGTCTGCTAATAGCAGCTGCAGCCTTCCCAAATGTGGTCAGGCTCAAGTTTATGTAAAGCACGGGAATAATAAGAGCTGTGTTACCTTTTTAACCAAGGTCTATTTGAAATATATTTTATTATGCATGTGATTAAATAAGTGCTTCATCTGATACTAAACTTGGTTATTGTTGAGTAGACATCATTTATTTATATATTATCCATGCACTTGAGCTAGATAGAATATTTCAAAAAACAGATCAAGAAGACAAAGAAAAACTTTGTAATAACATATACAAAGGTCTGGGAGTAGAAAACCAAAGGCAAGAATAAGCTCAGCATTTCTCAAGCTGGAAGAACCAAACAAAAATATCAAGCACACCTGTGAAATATTGAAGGATTCCATGGGCAAGGTATTGAAGAACTAAGCAGCATCAAAAGAAGCTCAGAGGAGCGCATAGGTTCACTGTACCCAAGTGATTTGTCAGTGTTCACGTGACCGAGAACCAACGTTCTTGAAAGAACATGTCCAAGGTGCACATGGCTAGTAGCACTGAAAGAATACCACTTAAAATGTTGCAACAATGGCTAGAGTGCTCACTTGTCTATATGAAGAAAGTTGGAAGATAGCTACCAACTGAAAGAGATCCAAATGTGTGCATATTCCAAAGAATAGTGATCCAAAAGAATATAGAAATTATCAGACAATATCACTAATATCAAACTCAATTTTGCTGAAAGTAACAAAAAAAAAGAGTTTCATTTGTGTATCAATAGGGAACTGACAAAAACTAAAACCAAATTCAGAAGTAGACATGGCATGAGGTGTCTTTACTGTTGAAATGGATCGTGCCTGAAAGCAGGGGACAGCAACAGGATGTTAGCCTGTGCTTCCTTGCTGACGGAAGGGCAGATCCCAACAAACTATGGATACCATTACAAAGACTGAGAATTCCAAAGCATCTAATTGCGCTGATGCTGAACCTGTACATGAACCAAGATGCTGGCCATACATAGACCAACTACGGAACAGTGTTTCCCAAAACGGGTGCTACTGTACCCTGGAAGGCACTGGAAGGATCCAGGAGCACTCCACAGCAGGACCAACACTCTATGCTTTTTTTTTCTAACAAGGCCAGTAAGTTAGTAACGTATGTACAGACTGGTGGGTAGTGGGTTACATGTTCACCTGTTAAACACAAGGTCAGCAGTTTGAAACCACCAGCTACTCTGTGCAGGAAAGCTGAGGATTTCTACTCCCATAAAGATTTATAGTGTTAGAAACCCACGAGAGAAGTTCTACCCTGTTCAATAGGGTTGCTATGAGTTGGGATTGAGTCAATAGCAGTGAGTTTGGTGAGGTATAAAATCAGGAACGATGTACATCAGTGTTGTATCTTTTCACCATCTGTATTCAATTCGTCTGATGCCCAAATAATGGGAGGTGCTGGACTACATGAAGAAGAACATGGTATCAGAGGAAGACTTGTTACCAGCTTCTGACATATAGATAACACAACTTTGGTTATAAAATCAAAGAGGATTTGAAATTCTTACAGATGAAGATCAAAGACTACAGCGTTCAGCATGGATTACACTTCAATGTAAAAAAGATGCCATATATACTCAAATATAAGCCGACCTGGGTATAAGCCAAGGTACCTAAGTATTACCTGGGAAACCAGAAAAACTGGTTGACTCGAGTATAAGCCTAGGGTGGAAAATACAGAATCGGTGAGTATCAATAATCAAGACAAATGAAAATAAAATTACTAAAAATTGAGACATCCGTGGGGTAATGTATTTAAATATTTATTTTAAATAAAAACATAAGTAAAAGGACAAGTCATTTAACATTAGTAAACCAGCACAGTAAGTGGAAAATAGGTTCAACGAAAACAATAAGGTATTAACAATGATACCTTAAGAGTACTATTCCCTGAGCTCAATCAGCAACCAAGCTAAAATGTAAAGAGTTAAAATCCTTCAAAACTAGATTCCTCATCATCATCGGTATCCCAATGCAGAGCTTCAGCTGGTGTGAGGTCATCAAAGATGCTGTCCTCACTGAGATCACCATCATCACTATCACTGCGGTCATTTTCATACAAAGCACAGTCTTCACTGCCATCCATAGTATTACTAATGTTACATTTCTGGAAGGCACATTGGACCATGTCTTCTGGAATGTCTTCCTATGCATCTGGAACCCACTTCGCTATTAACTCTGTCAGGCTTCATGAGATTTCCTCCTTTTGTTAGTCGGGCTTGACCAGATGACATCCATTCATGCCACATCCTTCACACATGGTCTTTAAAAGGCTTATTCAAAGATACATCCAGAGACTGCAGTACAGATGTAAGTCAACCTGGCATAATGACTAAAGTAACTTTACTAGATTTTGCCAATTTTTTTATGTCATCTGATAGGTGGGCTCTGAACATATCCCAAACAAGTAACGATGGCTTTTTCTTTAAGGCTGTTCCTGGTCATTGGTTCCAAATTTCTTCCAGCCATTTTTTGGTCGGTCTTCACAGTAATTCTTGGTGGGAAATTGATCTTTTTAGGCAAGGTCTTTCTTTTAAAAATAATGACAGGACACAGCTTAGTTCCATTAGCCAAGCATAATAGAACAATTGTAAAGTTTTTTTTTTCATTTCCTGTGGTTTTGAGAAAAATGTTTTTTTCTCCTAAACTTGCCACAGTTCTGTTGCTTGGAAGATCAAAAGACATAGCAGTTTCATCCATATTCCCAATATCTGCCAGGTCATAACTATAAATCCTTCTTTGTTTTATAATAAATGACTGAAAAGACATTTTTTCTTCAAGGTCTTGTGGCAATTTCTGGGAAATCTTTGTTCTTTGTCTCAAACATAGTTGGCCAAACCTATTAATGAAGCGGGTATACTATCCTGCTAATGCAGCAAATTGTTCAATGCCTGTGCTTTATAGTTGTCATCCTTAGCCATTTGTAGAGCATGTATGCGGATTCCCATGTGTGTTACACAGTAACCATTTTGACGACGCTCCATAACCCATTTATGCAATTTACTCTCTAAAACCCCATAAAAAGATGTTAAACCACGATAAGCTTTCTTAGCTTTTGGAATCTGTTCCAAGTCAGCCTTCATTTTCTGCCACTCCCTCACTTGCTTTTCATCAACACAGAATTCCGTACTTGCAATACTGTTATTGCTCTCTTCTGCTCTTGACACAACCTTCATTTTGAAACCAGCCTCATATGACCGGTGTTTTTGTTTTGGTTCAAGAGTATCTATTTCTAATAGGATAAAAAAACAAAACTTTGAAAAAGAACTTTCACGGTAATGCTCCCCCACCTTCCCCCAGCGACGTGTTAGGGGGAGGAGGTAGGGAGTCCATGCAGGCAGGGGATGCAGGATGTGAATTAACACAGAGACCAGAGGGGAGAGACAGAGGGTAGCCACAGACACATCCTTATCAGTTCAGCTGTCGGCGTAAGTGAATCACAACTGGTGCTTCTGTGAATTGGAGCCATCCACGTCATAGGACAGCTCTGATGGGTTAGATGTCAGTAAACAAACATTCAAAGCCCTGCAGTGTCAGCGAGATGAACAGCGAGATGTTATACCTTGCTGGGGTACCACTGACCCATGTATAAGCTGAACATTTTTTGTGCTGAAAAACTCGGCTTATACTCAAGTATATATGGTAAATAAATTCTCACCACTGCACCAATAAGAAACTTATTAATAAAGGGAGAAAATATTGACCACATCAGGATTTTCTTTTATGTGGCTCCTGGTCATCTCTCATGGAAACTCGAGTTAAGAAATCAAATGCCATATCGCCTGGGGGAAATCTCCCACAAAAGACTTCTGTAAAATGTTGAGAAGTGAAGAGTACTAAGGTGCATTTTACCTGAGTAATCGTAAATGAATATGGCCCTTCTAGACTTCATTCCTTTTGATCCACAGTGTAATTCTGGATCCATATGGCTGTGGCTAGGGTCCTATTTTGGAGGACATTCGATACTAATGGATAGGAGTGGGGTGGTTTTAAGACCTGATCTTAGTTGAGGGTGTGAACCAAGATACACCCTTGGTTGACTTGATGGCTTCTCTAAGTCCCCACCTTAATACAAGGTGTGAACCAAGCCATGAATAAAGGGTGCTTTGTTTCCTTAGTGACATCTTTTGTTCTACTTTAATAGAGGGTGTGGCTAAGACATGTCTTTTGTTTTCAAAGGTATGCATTTAATTTAACTCTTTTTTTTTAACAAAACAACTTTATCACTTTCGAAGTACTCTCCATCACATTTGATACATTTGTCAAATCTACGATTCCATTCTTGGAAACATTTTTCAAACTCATCTGTTTGGATGTCTGACAGCACCTCCATTGTTTGTTTCTTCACCTCTTCTACATCAGTGATCAATTCGCTCTCCTTTCATGTCCCTCTTCATTTGTGGAAACAAAAATCAAGTTACACCAAGCAGGGACAGGTGAGTAAGGTGGTTGGGGCAGAGAGGCATGCTGTTTTTCGCCAAAAGCTGGTGCACTGAGATGGCTGTGTGAGCTGGCACAGTGTTGTGGTGGTCAAACAAGTCACCTGCGGCCACAATCAGGCCTTTTTGTCACACACTGTTACATAATATCTTAAGAACCTCTAAATAGAAATGTACTACTAGTTGATATTTATATCCCTTTGGGAAGTTGATAGATATTCAGAACGAGGTTTGTCATCAATCAACATTTTGGCATTTATGAAATGAGAAAACCACTCATACACTTGATTTTTCCCCATAGCGCTGTCCTTGTAAGCTGTGTTCAATATCACAAGTCTGTGGCACTTTTCTCTAGCTGGAAACAAAATTTCACAGCTGCATGTTGTTCTTTTGAATTGGCCATCCCAAAAAAGAGGTTCAAGCAAAACGACACTTCACCGTAACCAGAGACCACCTTCACAAGTGATGTCACTGGGCGCACTAAGCCAGAGCAACTTGCTTGATGCTCGCCTCGCAGGGGAAATGTGCTACAAAAACTCTCCCCAGAGGAACGTTTTTCTAGTTTTTTGGGGGTGTACCCCCTCATATAATGGTACCATCATACAATTCTAACAAGCATTGCCTCGCCTGGAACACCAGACCTTAATTTACTGGCAATCCTTGCTAAAAACAAGACTTGCTGAGATTTTTAGAAATTTTTCGTTTCTGGCTCTAGCCCCTGATTTTGCCTCACCTCTGCCTGACCTTTGGATCTGGGACTGAATAGCACCCACCACCACAAGACATTCCTTCAAAAAAATGTGTTTGTGGTGACAGAATAACAGAAATCGGGGACATGAGAATAACTACTAACAGGAGAAGTGGAGAGGGTTGAAGGATGGAACAGATTAGCATCTTTGAAGAGTTGGACATTTGGGATATCATTCATCTTCAACTCCTTGGGATCAGTTTGGTATTAATTCATCTAAAATAATTGATTACCATATAACCCTAACCTAACCATGGCATTTTAAATTACTTCACACTTCTGGATAGCTGGACAATAGAGAAGGATGAATATGGAATGTACCATGGACGGCCTGGCAGGGGGAAGGGGTGGGATATGTGTGAAAGAAGTAGAGACAGAATGTTCCTTAGAAGGGAGGATGGTGAGATTTGTGTGTGTGTGTGTGTGTGTGTGTCACGTACATTGGAGATGTTATTAACAGGGACCAACCCTTAGAAAAGGATGTCATGCTTGATTGAAGATCAGTATCGAGCTAAAGACAGACTGACAGTGATTACAACAGTAGTCTCAAATGTTTGTGAGGAAGGTGAGGGACTGAGATGCGTTTCCTTCTATTGTACATTGAGACTATGTGAGTCAGATCTGACCTGAAACCACCTAACAAAAACAAATATTACTCATTAAAAACACAGTATATGGGGCCAGGATGTGTTCCACTCACTCTTATTCTTGGTATGTATTTTTTGTTTTGCTTTACTTTGGTTTTGTGCTTATTATTATTATTGCGTGTCTATCTAGATAAGATAAACAATCCCAAGGAGAAAACAATCCCAAGGAGAAAACAATCCCAAGGAGAAAACAATCCCAAGGGACCAACAGTTCCAGGGGGGCACTGGAGAAGAGGAGGTGGGGGAAGGGAAGAGGGGTGTCAAAAAACCCAGGGACGAGGGAACAACAAGTAATCTAAAATTGATTGTGAGGAGGGTGTGGGATGCCCGGGTGGGGCTTAAAAAAGTGCAATGTAGTCAAGAGGAATTACTGAAAGATGAATGAAGGTCGAGCATGATAGGGGGACAAGAAGGAAGTAAAAAAAACTTGAAAAGAACTGAGGCAAAAGACACATATAAAGGTCTAAATAAAGGCATGTATATGTATAAATATATATTAACGACAGGGAAATAGATCTTTGTACATATATTTATATGTTGTGTTAAGGTAGCAGATGGACATTGGGCCTCTACTCAAGTATTCCCTCAATGAAAGGACACTTTATTCTAATAGCCCCATATTGTGTGATGCTCACCTTCCTGACATGATTGCTGAAGACAAAATGAGTGCATAAACAAATGTGGTGAAGAAAATTAATGGTGCCCGGCTATCAAAAGATATAGCAACTGGGGTCTTAAAGGCTTGAAGATAAACAAGTGGTCATCTAGCTGAGAAGCAACAAATCCCACATGGAAGAAGCACACCAGCCTGTGTGACCATGAGGGGTCGATGAGATCAGGTATCAGGAATCAAAGAACAAAAAAATCATATCATTAAGAATGAGGGGGAGTGCAGAGTGGAGATCGAAAGCCCATCTGTAGACAATTGTACATCCCCTCACAGAAGGTTCACAGGGAAGAGAGAAACCAGTCAGGGTGCAGTATAGCACCAACGAAACATGCAACTTTCCTCTGATTCTTTAATGCTTCCCGCCCTCTCCATCATGACCCAAATTCTACCTTACAAACCTGGCTAGACCAGGGCATGTACACTGGTAGAGATACGAGCTCACAACACAGGGAATCCAGGACAGATAAACTCCTCAGCACCAATAATGAGAGAAACAATACCAGAGGGCAAAGGGAAGAAAAAGGAGACCAATCACAATGATCTACATATAACCCCCTCCCATGAGGATCAACAACAGAAAAGTGGGTGAAGGGAGACAGCGGTCAGTGTAAGACATGAAAAAAAAAGTTTATAAATCATCAAGGGTTCATGAGGGAGGGAGAGAGGAAGGGGGTGGAGGGAAATAGGCTGATACCAAAGGTGCAAGTAGAAAGAAAATGTTTTTAAATGTGATAGCAACATATGTGCAAATGTGCCCGACACAATGTATGTATAGATGGATGATGATAAGAGCTGTAAGAGCCCCCTAATAAAATTATTACATACATGGCATTTTTAATAAGTTGATATTCACCCCCAATTCCTCCTTTTCCCCCTCATTCTTTCATACTGAGTAATTAAGCTTGATATACTAGGTATTTTGCTTGATGCTGGACTACAACATGAGTTTGGTTCGGTGTCTGTAACTAGGGAATGCACTATCCAGACAGATGTACTCATTTACAAAGTTCAGAGTTAAGTTGAGCACAGCCAAAGGAAGAAGAAAGAACATTAATTCTGAAGGAAGGACACAAACAAAAGAGTGAGTGGAAGAGTGACATAGGGACCTAACTCTTAAAAGATAAGAAGTCTGGTGCCTGGAGGTTAAAGAGAGGCCAAACCAAAATAAACCCGCTGCTATTTAGTTAATTCCAACTTACTCATCAAAGTAATACAGGGTTTCTGAAACTGTACATCTTTACAGGGGCAGACTGCCTCATCTTTCTTTCGTGGATTTGAACTGCTCTGAGGGCGAAAGATGAGATTATCTACTCCCATACAGAGAGGAAGTCTCTAAAACCCACAGGGGCATGTCTACCCTGCCCTATAGGGCTTCTATGAGTTAGAATTGATTCAATGGCAGTGAATTTCTTGAGTGAGAAGTTTGTGGTTAGCAGCCCCAATTCTAACCTACAATGTCACCAGGCAGTTTGTTAAAGTGGCAGAAGGAGCCCATTGATAAATCAGGACAGTGTATGGCCGTCAGCCTGCTTGGAGATTTAGGGGCAAGAATTGGAAAGGATACTGTATCTAAGAAGAGGTTGAGGAGGTCAGAAAAAAATCTGATCATAGAACACCTTGCAAAACATGCCAAGGTTTGGGGATCTTACCCTATCAACACTGAGGTGACATTTGTAAGTTTTACCTTGGCAAGTGATATGATTGTTTCTGTATGCGTTTTAGGCTCACTTTAAGTTGAACTCTATGAACAATGCATTTGGGGAGTCGGCAGCTACAGGCAATGAGGGCAGTTAGGAAAATACAGAAATGGACTCAGATGTGGGCCTTCCTAACCTAGGAAGAGGCCTGAAAATAATGGATAGAGTAGGGGAGGAACTCATGCTTTAAGGAGGAACAAGTAACCAGAGTTTGTTACTATTTGGATGGAGAATGAAAGACTAGTTCTAATTGCCTCCCAGGTGTCCAGTTGGCGATATGGAGGGTGCTTAGTGAATGGTAATGAAAGGGGACATATCCTTAGGGCCAGATTAAAAGAAAAATAAAGATTTTAGGGAAACAGAAAAGCGAAGTACAATAGGAATATTTCATAAACTGCTAAGATCATCATGCATTCTCCTAACAATTCTACTGTATCAACAGCACATCATTTTCATTTTGAGGTACAATGGCACTATGTGAAAACAGCAGGGCTAGCTCTATGATCTCATTCAAACAAAAGCAGGGGATGGAAATCAAAGTGGTTGAAAGATATGCTTGCGAACACACAGCAAGAGCAGAGGTGAAGCAAAGAGTCAGCACAAGGTTTTCTCAGTCCCCGTGCAATGCTCAGGATAAGCATGGGAGAACAGACTGGAGACTGCAGAGTTCTGTTTTCCTTTCCCTCTTGCATCTCAGCCATTGGTGTTGTGGGAAATAGCACCAGCATCTTGCTTCCTGGGATCCTTTCTCCATCAAGTGCTCCCATCACATCAATGGAGTTCTTCCTTGAGGCCTTATCTGAGTTGCCTTAAATTATGTCCAGGGCATCCTTGAATGGAGTGTTATAAATGACTGAGATCTTTTCTACTGGCCAAAAGGTTGGGGCTTTTATCTGCCCAGATGTCTAGTCATTTACTTTGGAAAACGTTGCACAGCCTGGAGAAATCTATGGGGCAGTGTACTATGACACATATGGAGTCACATATGTGTCATGATGAGAATGGCCTGGAAGACAACTTTTAAAACTTTTACAGGGTTTTGTTGTTGTAGCTATTGTTTTTTTTCTTTTTTTGTTTGTTTGTTTTATTTTCTATTGTTGCTTCATTGTACTCGGTCATGTGTTGGTGCATGTTATTGTCGCTGCCTGTCTTCCTGGAAGGGATAGGAGGGATGAACAAGCCAGAAGAGAGAACAACAGGATGATAGATCTGGAGGGACATGGGAGAGGGGGAGGTAGGGGCAAGGAAGTGAATGTTAACAAACCCAGGGACAAGGGAACAACAAGTGATCCAAAATCAGTGGCAAGGAGGGTGTAGAAGGTCTGGCAGGGCTGGATCAAGGACAATGTAACTGAGAAGAATTCCTGAAACCCAAATGAAGGCTGAACATGATAGTGGGACAAGAGGAAAGTACAAAAAAATAGAGGAAAGAACTAGGAGGCAGGGGACATTTATAGAGATCTAAATACAGGCATAAACAGATGTAAATATATTTATATACGACAAAGGGGAAATTAAGCTATGTACACATATTTATAGGTTTAGTATTAAGGAAACGGTTGGAGAGTGAGCCCCTACTCAAGTACTCCCTCAACACAAGAACACTATGTTCTAACAGTTGGCAGTCTGAGATGCTCACTGTCCTGGCATGATCGCTGAAGACAACAGGTGCATAAGCAAATGGGGTGAAGAAAACTGATGGTGTCCAACTATCAAAATATACAGCATCTGAAGTCTTAAAGGCCTGAAGATAAACAAGTGGCCATCTAGCTGAGGGACAACAAAACCCACATGGATGTAGCACACCAGCCTATCCCGATACGATCACTGAAGACAAATGGAGCCATAAGCAAATGTGGTGAAGAAAGCTGATGGTGTCTGGCTATCAAAAGATATAAAACCTGGGGTCCTATAGGCTTGAAGATACACCAGTGACCATTTCACCGAGAAACAACAAAGCCCACATGGAAAAAGCATACCAGCCTGTGAGATCACGAGGCGTCAAAGGGATCAGGTATTGGACATCAAAGACCAAAAGAAATCATACCACTGTGAACAAGGGGAGGGTAGAGTGGGCCTATCTGTGGGCAATTGGACATCCCCTTGTAGAAGGGTCATGGAGAGGAAATGTGCTAGGTAGGGTGCAGTGTAGCAATGATGAAACATACAATTTTCTTTTAGTTCTTGAATGCTTTCTCTCCACATTATCAAGATCCCAATTCTACCATACAAATCTGGCTGGACTGGAGGATGTACACTGGTACAGATAGGAGCTGGAAACATAGGGAATCCAGGACAGATGATCCCCTAAGGACCTGTGGTCAGAGTGGCAATACCCCAAGAGTCCACGTGGAGGGAGGGTGGGGTAGAAAGGTGAACAGATACAAAGATCTCCATATAACCTTCTCCCTGAGGTATGAACAGTGGAGAAGTGGGTAAAGGGAGAGGTCGGATGGTGTAAGATATGACAAAATAATAATAATTTATAAATTATTAAGGACTCATGGGGAGGGGTAAGCAGGGAGGGAGGGGAAAAGTGAGGAGCTGATTCCAAGGGCTCAAGTAGAAAGCAAATGTTTTGAGAATGATGAGGGAAACAAATGTACAAAAGTGCTTGATACATGGCCCACCAGGCCGTGAGGATGATGTTCCTGAGTAGAGCAGCCAGTCCACAGAGAGGACAACATGGCTGGCCCCACTATGAGACATGATGCCCCTCAGTGACCAAGGGCGACACGGAACAGCACAGGAGACACAGTGTGGGTATTGCACCTGACCTGATTCCACCACACCGAGGCAAAGCACTGGGGGAGTGCAGTGGAACAGCAAGGGAATGGAGTGGCACGGTCCCCAGGGAATTCTGAAAGTGGACTTTGGGGCCAGGGCGTGGTGCCCCAACAGGACTGGAAAACATTCCTAAGGGCCAACAAACGATCCTTGAACTAAAAAAAAAAGTGCTTGATACAATGGATGTATGTGTGATTGTGATAAGAGTTGTACAAACCCATAATAAAATGATTTAATTATTTTTTAACAATTTACTAGGGGCTCATACAACTCTTATCACAGTTCACACATCTGTACATTCTTTGCACTAATCATGTTTTTTCTCCTCTTTTCTTTTTTTAAATTTTATTAGGGACTCATACAACTCTTATCACAATCCATACATATACATACATCAATTGCATAAAGCACATCCATACATTCCCTGCCCCAATCATTCTCAAAGCATTTGCTCTCCACTTAAGCCCTTTGCATCAGGTCCTCTTTTTTTTCCCCCTCCCTCCCCTCTCCCCCCTCCCTCATGTGCCCTTGGTAATTTATACCTCGTTATTTTGTCATATCTTGCCCTATCCGGAGTCTCCCTTCCCCCACTTCTCTGCTGTCCCTCTCCCAGGGAAGAGGTCACATGTGGATCCTTGTAATCAGTTCCCCCTTTCCAACCCACTCATCCTCCACTCTCCCAGCATCGCCCCTCACACCCTTGGTTCTGAAGGTATCATCCACCCTGGATTCCCTGTGCCTCCAGCCTTCATATGTACCAATGTACATCCTCTTCCCTATCCAGCCCTACAAGGTAGAATTTGGATCATGGTAGTTGGGGGGAGGAAGCATCCAGGATCTGGGGGAAAGCTGTGTTCTTCATGGGTACTACCTCACACCCTAATTAACCCATCTCCTCTCCTAAACCCCTCTATGAGAGGATCTCCATTGGCCGACACTTGGGCCTTGGGTCTCCACTCTGCACTTTCCCCTTCATTTAATATGGTATATATATACATATACACACATATACACATACATATATACACATATAATATACATACACACACATATATCTTTTTTTTTTTGCATGATGCCTTATACCTGGTCCCTTGGCACCTCAGGATCGCACTGGCCGGTGTGCATCTTCCATGTGGGCTTTTTTGCTTCTGAGCTAGATGGCCGGTTGTTCACCTTCAAGCCTTTAAGACCCCAGACACTATCTCTTTTGATAGCTGGGCACCATCAGCTTTCTTCACCACATCTGCTTATGTACCCATTTGTCTTCAGCGATCCTATCATGGAGGTGTACAGTCAATGATATGATTTTTTGTTCTTTGATGCCTGGTAACTGATCCCTTCGGGACCACTCAATCACACAGGCTGGTGTGTTCTTCCATGTGGACTTTGTTGCTTCTGAGCTAGATGGCCGCTTGTTTATCTTCAAGCCTTTAAGACCCCAGTCACTATCTCTTTTGATAGCCGGGCACCATCAGCTTTCTTCACCACATTTACTTGTTCACCCACTTTGGCTCCAGCAGTTGTGTCGGGAGAGTGAGCATCATAGAGTGCAAATTTAATAAAAGAAAGTATTCATGCATTGATGGAGTGCTTGAGTAGAGGCCCAAGGTCCTTCCGCCCCCTTAATACTTAACCTATAAATATAGACACATAGATCTATTTCCCCATCCTCCTATATATATTTGCACGTACATGTCTTTGTCTAGACCTCCATAAATGCCCTTTGACTCCTAGCTCTTTCCTCCATCTCCCTTGTCTTTCTTCCTGCCCTACTACCATGCTTCGTCGCCACCTGGGCTAGAGTATACCTCTTCTCTAAGCAACCTTACCCTTGATCATTTCCCACCAGGCCTGCCACTCCCCCCTCTCTACCATTTGGGGTCCCATGTTTTTCCCTTGTCCCTGGGTTTGTTAACACCACTTCCTTAACCCCCCTACCCCCCACCCCAAGTCCCCCCCGGAGCTGTCGGTCCCGTTGTTTTTCTTCCAGTTAGTTCATCCAGCCTGTCCTATTCAGACAGACCTTTGGAGACACTAACATGCACGAAAACAAGACAGAGGAAAACAAAGCAACAGTATACAACCAGACAACAAAACAACAAAAACAAACCACTGACAAAGAACAGAACAAAACAGTTCACAAGAGAAAAGCTTGTAGTTATTTCAGGGATCGTTTGCTGGCCCTGAGGAGCGTTTTCCAGTCCAGTCTGTTGGGGCACCACGTTAATTATTTTTTAAATGAATAGTTGGATGGAAATGTAGGAAGATGAGAAAAAGTAAAACAAACAATTTTTAAATTAAATGTGTTTTTCGGGCTCAAAACAAACAAAGTGTGTTCAAGCTAGGAAGACCCTGACATCTTTGTAGTCTAAAGGACCCATTAATTGAGGATTCCGAAGTACTGGACATTCCATTTGTCTTCCTATGACCTGACATTGAAAAGGAAGAGGTAAATGTATTGTCATTGTTTCATTTTTTGTAAGAAACGGAAACAAAAACAGCCAACTGTGCCCTTTCCCAAGGGTCAAGTGACAGGCTTTGACCTTTGACATTTTATTCAGAAAATTCCCAAACAATCATGTAAGCCTGAAGTCCAATGAGGAATGTCAAACTTCTTTGTTCCTAGGACAGCTTTCCATACACGTCTAAGTCAGACTCTACAGCAGAAATGAAAGTAAAACTCGATTAGACATTAAAGATCATGGAATTTCACACTTTGCAGCTTCTCAGAGGATGACATGCAGTCGGAAAAGCTATGAACGTTATCTTAGCCTTTGTAAATTCTACCAAGCAATCTCCGTCCTCTTACTGTTCTCTGTTGGTTTGTTGTTTTTTTTAGTTCTAACTGAGGGAAATGCCTCCTTGAATATTAGTTCCAAACAGAGAAAACGTGTTATGAGTCTTTACTCTTTTGAGAACAGAAAAGTACATGCAGACATTTGTATAGTTACATTTAATGTGCAAGAAGCTGTTGCCATTTGATCTAGCTTCGGTTTCAAACGGAAGGTTAAAAGTGATAGAGGTCTGAAAAAATAAGAGTATTTGGCAAACTCCCCCTTCTGAAATCCATTCTTTCCTTGCTGCGCGGGACACCACCATTCTTTTGGTTTCCTTTGCATCTCAGATACTGACTCAGAATCCTTTCTTGGGTCTCTCTCCTCTTCCTAATGTCAATCTTAAATTTCAAGACGTGGCCTTCTCCTTCTGGTGTACACATTACATGATATTGTCTGATCTCAAACTTTAAATCTTTTTTTTTTATTCCAATGATACTCAAAATTACATCACTGACCCTGACCATTCCTTAAAATCTGGGCTGATTAACCAGCAGCTAACCTGACATCTCTAAATATCTAATAGGCACTTTAAACTTAATATTGTCTAGAACAGACTTCTTGATTCTCCACATCATACGTGTCGATGAATCCAACTGTGAGTCACTCAACTTGATATAATAATATGTGAAGACATATCCATGCTGGCGTATACGTAATCAAGAGCTAATTGTATTTTAATGTATGTTTAATGTAATGTGAGAATCTTTGTCATTTGATGTTGTTATGGTGAGGTGACATCAAGTCCGTCACCCTATGCACAGTAGAATGAAACGGTGCGTGGTCCTGTACAATCCTAACTATTATTTTAATGCCTGAGCACGTTGATGAATATAAGTGTGTAATATTTGAAAGTCCCAGCCATCTATTTTATCTTCTGATGTTTGATATTTCATTACATTTCATGGTGCATGTATGCTGTTTATTGGGGCCTTGAGTTTGTCTCTATCTTTTCAAGATCTTTGTAATTCTAGGATTTGCATGTAGCTCTTTGATCCATTATGAGTTTGTTTTTGTATGAAGTGCAAAATCTGGGTCCGGTTTCATTCGTTGCTAATAGATATCCAGTCTTGCCATCATTATTTATTAGAGAGATTATCTTTTCCCCATTTTATGTTAGTTCAGCCCTTTGTCAAAGATTAGGTGGATGGGTTTACATCAGGTTACTTAATTCTGTCCTGCTGTCTATGTGTCTATCCTTTTACCAGTACCAGACGATGTTGACTATCATGTCTGTGTAGCCAGTTTTGAGATTAGGAAGTGAGAGCCTCCTGCCTTGCTGTTCTTTGGGAGTGCTTTCCTATTGGGGCTCTTTCTTTTCTATATAAACTGGGTGTTGGTTTCTCTCAATCTCTTCAAAGCATGTTGCTGGAAACAGGATTGTGATTGCATTATATCTATGGATCAATTTGGATAGTGTGAACACTTTTACAATGAAACAGTGGGTTGCCCATTGGGCTGCTACCCTCAAGGTCATCAGTTCAAAACCACCAGCAGCTCTGTGAGAGAAAGATGAGGCTTTCTACTTCCATTAATCTTTACAATCTTGGAAAGACAGAGGGCAGTTCTACCTGCCCTGTAGAGTCACTAGGAGTCATAATTGATTGGATATCAATGAGTTTGAGAGATTTTTGAAGCTTCCTATCTATATTATTCACAGCCCTCGAGCCCATGCTGACCCATAGTGACCTCCCGTGGGTTTCACAGATTGTATGTAACAGTTTAAGGGAATAGAGAGCCATCTTTCTCCAGCAAAGCTGTTGGTGGCTTTGAACTGCTGACCATGCAGATCACAGCCCAATGTGTAATCACTATGCCACCAGGTCTCCCTTTCCTATCTATGAGTCTGATATATTCGTCCTTTTGTGTAAGTCTCATGTGACTTCTTGTTGAAGTGTTATATAGTTTTCTTTGACTAGATCTTTTGTTTCTGTGGTTATATTTGCTCCCCATTTAGATGGCTATTGTAGATGGTATTATTGTCCTGATTTTTCCCCATAGATCTGTTTGTTCATGTAAAGGAATGCAACTGATTTTTATATGTTGATCCTACACCCTGCCACTTTGCTGATTCTCTAAATTAGTTTCAGCAACTTTCATGCAATCTTTGGGACTTTCTCTTTATAGTGTCATATCATATGCTAATATGGCACATTTTACATATTCGTTGGTAATTTAAATGCCTGTAATTTCCCTTTCTTGTCTAATAGCGCTAAGATTTGCCAGCACAGGGGCTAATGGGAATAGTAATAATGGGTGTACTTAGTCAGCAGACACACGGGGAAATATTCCCATTTCTCTCATTGACAGTGATGTCAGCCCTTAGTTGGGCATATGTGCCTTTTATTACATTGAGGAATTTCCCTTCTATTCCTATTCTATTGAGTGTTTCATTTTATTACTCAAAAATGGGTATTAGATTTTGTCATGACTTTTCTGCAACAATTTATATGATCACATAATTATTTTTATGTGATGAATTATGTTTATTTTCAAAATATTGAACAATCTTTACATAGCTAGAATGAAGTGAACTTGGTAGTGATGTATTAGGTTTTTTTATATAGTTAGATTCTATTGGATAGGATTTTGTTTAGAATTTTTACAAAAATATTGAGGGCTATTGGTCTGTAATTTTCAAAAGGATATATTTACGTGTAAATATATGTCATTTTTGTTTCCAATTATGGATGTAAATAGTAGACTATACCATGTGATATATAATATACATGATATGTTTATATTTGAAAATTGAAGAAGTGAGAAACACCAACTTTATAAGTGTTAATTTGTGTGATTTTTCTAATTTTTATATCCTTCTGACAATATTTTAAAATATCAGAATACTACAGGAAAATTAAAGTCCAAAATGACTTTTCTGCTCTATAGCTTTTCTGCTCTGGGATAAGAGATATTAACAGTTAAGAAATAGTTAAACTTAAACCAAGTGGTTAATTATTCTTTTTCTATTTTTTTTTATATTTCTACTTCTAGACTATGGATAGTTACATCAGTACAGTTATCCCATATCCAACAGAACTACAGCAACTAACAGTCCTGTAGATGTTTTTCATATTGTCCTCAAGGGACCATGACAGTCACCTTCATCACTTAAAGGAAAGCTAATAGGACAGACAGGAAAAATATTCCTTGGCTTAACATAATATGAGAAATATCACAAAATTATTTATTTTCACAAAAATATCATATCCCTTTGAAGTCTTGGTTTAAAGATTCCATTATTACAAAAGCTTTACATTAAAGTATTCTGAAATGTCAAGTAATTCTAATGGTTAAAATACACTAATTCATAATTAATATTGAATATCTTAAAATGGATTATTGGTAGAGGTGTATTATTCCTCACTGTTTAGTATTAAGATGCTTTATTATAAGGATGTTTCTTTAAAAATTAAATTTAAAAATTTCACATAACCTCCAATTCCATGATATAAATTTATAATAGGAAATTAAATATATACTTGTACATGTAAGGTCATAGAAGCACTATTCATAATAGCCAAAATGTACAACTCATGGCCATTAACTGGATGAGATTGTAAACAAAATGATAGATCCATATTATAGAATATGGTTTATTCATAAAAAGGAATGATGTACTGGTTAGAGCTACAACTTTAAGCTAAGTGAAAAATGCTAGACATTAAAAGATGGTGAGGGGAGACGCCGGGGAGTGTAAGATAAGATATAATAATTATTTATAAACTGTCAAGGGACTGGGGGAAGGGGGGAGCGGGGAAGGAGGGGGAGAGGGAAAAAAAGGGAAACCAAGTTGATTCCAGGAACCCAAGTGGAAGGTGAATTTTAAGAATGACGAGTGCAATGAATGTATAAGGGTGCTTTGCTCAATTGATGTATGTATGGATTGTGATAAGAGTTGTATGAGCCCCAATAAAAAGATTTATAAATTTTTTAAAAATCACATATTGTATGAATCTATATTATGAGTGTATGCATATGAAATGTTCACAATACGTAAATCTACAGAGACAGTAAGTAAATTATTGGCACAGAAAGAGGCTAGTAGAGTGGAAAAACTAAGAAATGACTGTTTGATGAAATGGGATTTCCTTTGGCGTTCACAAAGATATTTTGAACTTCAATAGAGGAAGTGGTTACCCAGAGGAGCCCTGAGGCATAGGAGGTTCTGCATTGGGTTACTCAGCACAGGTAAGCAGTTCAAAACCACCAGGCACTCCACAGGACACAGATAAAGGAAAAGTGATCATCTTGGAAGCCCATACTATAGGTAGGTGCCCGACAGGTGGTTCCAACTCGTAACAACCCAATTGACAGCAGAACAAACAACTCCCGGTCTTGCGCTGTCCTCACAATGGTCCTTGTAGTCCAGTACATCGTTGCAGCCATTGTGCCAATCCAGAGCCTTCTGCTTTTTCACGCTTACCCACTATACTATGCATGCTTTCCTCTTCTAGGGACTGGTCTCTCCTGACAATATGTGCAAAGTCTATGAGACCATGTCTTGCCATCCTTACCTTTCAGGAGCATTCTGGTTGTATGTCTTCCAAGACAGATGTGTTTGTTCTTTGGACCGTCCATTTTCCTTTCAATATTCTTTTCCCACACGATAATTCAAATGCACTGACTTTTTTATCAGCCTTCCTTATAAATATCCAACGTTTTCACGTATATAAGATAGTTGAAAATTCCATGGCTTGGGTCAGGTGCACCTTAATCCTCAAAGTAACATTCTTGCTTTTCAACACTTTAAAGAGATCTTGTCAGCATGTCCTCTGATCTCTTGACTCTGCTTCTATGAGAATTAATTGTAGATATAAGCGAGATAAAATCCTCCACAACTTCAATCTGTTCTCCATTTATCACCTTGACCCAGTTGTGAAGATTTTAGTCCTCTTTACAATGAGTTGTAAATCTGTGCTGGAGACTGCAACCCTTGAGCTTCACCAGCAAGTGCTTCAAGGCCTCCTCACTTTCAGCAAGCAAGGTTGTGTCAGCTGCATATTAATAAACCTTCCTTCACTCCTGATTTGTACTGTTCTTCATATAGGCCAGCTGCGCTGATGACGTGCTCCGCGTACAAATATGTTAAGAGGGTACACACACCTGGCACACACCTCTTCTGATTTTAAACCATGCAGTATGCCTTTTTCTGCTCACACAACCACTTTTTGATCCATGGACAAGTTTTCCACGAGCACAATGAAGTGTTCTGGAATTCCCATTCTTCTCAAGGTCATCCATAATTTGTTATGATCCAAAGAGTTGAAGGCTTTTGTATAATCAATGAAACAACACAGGTAAACATCTGTCTGGTATTTTCTACTTTACACCAAGATCTTTATGACGTCAGCAATGAGACCCCTTGTTTTACATTCTCTTTTAAATCAGGCGTGAACCTCCGGCAGCTCCCTGTCAATATACTGCTGCAACCATTGTTGGATGATACTCATGTTACAGCAATGATATAGTTCTGTACTTTGAGAATTCTGTTAGGTTACCCTTCTTTGGAATGGATCTCTTACAGTCTATTGGCCACGTAGTGGTCTACCAAATTTCTTAGCATAGGTGAGTGAGTGCTTTCAGTGCTTCACGAGCTCCTTGAAACATTTCAATTACGTCATTAATTCCTGGATCCTGATTTTCATTCATGCGTTCAGTTAAGGTTGAACTTCTTCCTTCAATAAATACCGTTGGTTCTTAATTATTTGTTACCTCCTGAAATGGTTGAATGTTAACTGGATTTTTTTGTGTGTGTATAGTACCTTTGTGTATTGTTTATATATATTTTGATACTACTTGAATCATTCAGTATTTCCTCCAAAGAATCTTTCAGTTTTGCAACTCAAGGCTGATTTTTTCTTGGTTCTTTCAGTTTAAGATACATTGATCATGTCCTTCCTTTGGGTTTCTACCTCTCGGACTTTTCATTTCATTATAACATTTTCCTCTGTCTTCTAGAGCTACCCTTTGAAATGTTTTGTGGAACTCTTTCACTTCATCATTTCTTTTACTTGCATCGATGATTAAGAACAATTTTCAGAGTCTCTTCTGATTTCCTCTTTTTTCTTATTTCCTCTTTTATTTGTCCCTTCTTTCCTGTATTTTCAATGTCCTTTTGCTTTCTTCATGTATGATGTCATCCCACCACTACTTGTCCGTCAGTTTGTCCTATTGTATTGGCTTCTGTGTTGCTGTGATGCTGGAACCTATCACTGGTATTTCCAATAACAGAAGAAATACTCAAAGTGAACACGTGTCAGCAGAACTTCCAGAAGGAATAAGTTGTCCACCTCACTGGAATTAACTACTGAAAATTCCATGGGTAGCATAAAAATCTTATTAGAACTCCCTAAAAATAAATAAGTAATTAAACTCATTGCGAATGATTCAATGTTGACCCACAGCGACCCTATAGAGCAAAGCAGAACTGTCGCTTCAGGTTTCTGAGATTGTAACTATTTATGGAAGTAGTAAGTCTCATTTTTCTCCCACAGAGTGGCTGGTGGTTTTGAACTGCTGGCCTTGAGATTAGCAGCCCAATGTGTAACTCATTAAGCCACAGGGGCTACATAGAAGAGTTTGGCCCTGTCGTATTGAATCTCTATGAGTCAGAATTGACTTGATGTCTGAATTTTGGTTGTTTTCTTTCTTTTCATAGTTACACAATATTGTGAATATTTTAAATCCTAATCTTAATGGTTAAATGTACATGAATTTTATCTCAATTAAAAGGAATGTTGTGAGTTTCTTATAATCTGGGAGTTGACAACTCGCATTAGTATTTTTGAGGCTCTGATCATACAGCAACTTAGATTTTCCAGAAAATTTTTATAAATGCAGTCTTGTACGCCCTTCAGTACTTTCTGTCTACAATTTAAATGCATATGCTTAACAATCATTTATATGACTTGCATTAGAAATGTAGCAGACTTGGGGGATGGATTGACAAAGAAACAGAACAGAATAAAGAGCAGGCATGATCAAGGGAAAGAAAAGATCAGTCATAGGGGGTCCTTAAACATTGGGGGGAACAGAGGAAGGGAAAGGTGCATAAAAAGAGATGGATGGTAACTGAAATCTAATTGCAGAGTAAATGGATAATATCAGTTAGGTGACGATCACATGATTTTTACCTATATGTATTAGATCATATTTC
Source organism: Tenrec ecaudatus (assembly GCF_050624435.1). Classification (NCBI taxonomy): domain Eukaryota; kingdom Metazoa; phylum Chordata; class Mammalia; order Afrosoricida; family Tenrecidae; genus Tenrec; species Tenrec ecaudatus. The sequence goes on along the minus strand of NC_134533.1, from coordinate 179,982,697 downwards.
TCAAGCAGTAGACCCTCAGATGGAGACTTACAGACAGAGAGTTTTGGAACAGACTTTTTGGAATCTACATGTTAAAATGATCAAAACTGGACAGACAAAGAAGCTGAACTGCATATAGCGCCAATGGAGACCTCAGTCCATCCCTGGGAGCTGTAGAGTTGAATGAGTCTTCACTCTTGTACAGATGAAGGAAGGGATTAGGCCTTTGAACCTCTGCAACTGCTGGCCATGATATGCCAGCATCTTCAAGACTATAACCTTTAGAAAAAGACAATTTTTAAAGAGAGACTATTGTTTTGCCAGCAGAAGGACATGGTCCTGATAGCTGCTTGGTGGAATGGCTAGCCCCTGAAAAGAAAATGTGGATGCCATGCTACACTAGGCCATTTTCGGGAAAGTATCCATAAATGTGGTTCTAATAAGACTTCTTTCCACACTGACAGTTCAAAAGAATGCTCCCATGGGGAAGCCTACACTCTGGTTCTAAGTGATTTCCTATCTCCATCCCTAGTGCAATAGTATTTGAGCACCTGGTGGCAAAGTGAAAAAAGTTAAGTCCATTTTTGGCAGAACGTTTTATCTAGTAGGGCACTCCATGGAATTTGTATTAGCATTACTGCAGAAAATGGTCACAGTTCAAATTTCCTCAATTCGAAATGATCAGCTTTTTCAGTGATTTAGAGAGACCCAAAATATCCACATGGACTTCCCAGATGGAATACATAAAAATTGAATTGACTACATCTGTGTGAAGACACAATGGAGAAGCTCGATATCAGCGGCTGAACGCAGACCAGGGGCTGACTGTGGAGCAGAATATCAAGTTCTCTCATCTAAGTTCAAGATAAAAATCAAGACAATTCAAACAAGTCCACAGGAGCCATACTGCGACCTTGAATTTCAAGAACATCAAAGAATTTCAAGAACATATGAATTTCTTCATCATCTCAAGAACAGATTTGATGTATTGTACACTAATGACACACCTGATGAGCTGTAGGAGGACAGCAAGAGCAACGTTCACAAAGAAGGCAACAAGGTCATTAAAAAGACAGGAAAGAATGAAATGATCAAGATGGATCAAGATGGATGTCAGAAGAGACTCTGAAACTTGCTATTAATCGTAAGCTGCTAAAACAAGTGGAAGAAAGGGTGACGTCAAGGAGCTGAATAGAACTTTTCAAAGGGCAACTCGAGAAGACAAAGCCAATGTTATAATGAAATGTGCAAGGCCCAGGAATTTGGAAGCCAAAAGTAAATAACACACTTAACATATGTGAAACTGAAAGAACTCAAGAAAAAAAATTGAAGTCCCAATATGAAATTTTTAAAGCATCTATAGTTCAAATACTAAATGATGCAGGAAACGTCTTAAGAAGATGGAAGGAACACACAGAGTTACTGTACCCAAATGAACTAGTCAGCAATCAGCCATATCAGGAGGTAGTATATTAGCAAGAACCCATGGTGCTGAAGGAAGAAGTTCAGGCACGGAATGCATTATCCAAAAACAAGGTTCCAGGAATTGTCAAAATACCTATAGCAGTCCACAGTATGTTCAATATTCTTCTACAGCACAATAATTTAAAGGCATCTAATCTACAACCTTCCTTATTCAATGTCCAACTTTCACACACATGTGGTGCAATGGAGAATAACATGGATTGGGTGAGGTGCACCGTAGTCCTCAAAGTAAGTCATAAACTTAGAGTCCATTATGTTGGCCCCAGTAGTTCTTATCCTATTTAATTGCATTTTTGCCAGAAACCATGAGCTGTTACCAAGGTGTGTTATAGAACTCACCTTCCACCAATCATTTCTATGTTTACTATTACAATGTTTAATATATTACATCATGTTCTCTCTAAAGACTCATGGGAGAAAAATCTGAATCAGATAGAATTATTCATCTCTTGAGCAACTAGATAGTCATAAATTTACAAATGGGGTGAATCACCCATGGATAGTATTTTTTATTCCACATGGCTGTCAGAAACTGAGTGTCAATGTTTTTACCCACCTTGATTAAATATGCATGACTTCATTGTGTGAGTTTTGTGTTCTGACTCATCTCTGCTTCCACTGTGCTTTCTTAAACAATTTTTCTCATGCCTTTGCAATTTCATATATATTCTTTCAGGTTGCTTTAAATCCTTGCTCTACAAGACTGATCATAAATAATCGAATGGTTCCCAGTTATTCAAAAATCTATACATCTGGGGAAAAACCAGCACATGAGTGAAACATTTTACTAATAAGGATGTTGCTCAACTTCATGTTTGTGTGCTTCTGTGAAGCACTTTTAGTAATATAATTAATATACTTTCAACTTCTGACACCAAGAACTGGTCTAGCAACATTCTGTGATTTGGCATATCAGTGGACTTAGGTAGGGATGAGGTGGGAATCCCATTGTGCAGTTCCAAAGAATTATGGAGGAAGGAATTTTCTAAATGCCCCACAATTCTCTTTTCTTTGCACCTAATTTTGCTTGCGTGTGCATGCTCAGGCATAAAAAAAAATGTAAAGGTTAGAGAACTTCAGCATTTCATTAAACTCTGTCTGCCCCCCTGGACATTTTCCCTGAGAAAATTCCCTTTTTGGCCCAGGTTAAAATTCACATGTTATATGTTTCCATGGTATGAGGAAATCTCTAATAAATGTTGCTATAGTATTGTTCACCATGGGAAAGTAAAAATTCAGCTGGGAATATTTAGAAGCTCCAATTTATTACATTACAGGTAAATTTGAATTTCATAGTAGCTATTAGCTGTAAGAGTATAATAGAATTAGTGCTAGATGTTTTCTAGAACTATATAAAGTATCTGAGTCAGCCAGAAATGATCTCATACTTCTAATAACTTAGTAGTTAATGACCGAATTGTGATTATTCCCCTTTCTCCCACTCTGCACTGCCTTATGAATTAATCTTGAGAAAGAGAGAAATAGCACAGGTTTCTGCTTCTGATACTTAATATGACATCAGAAGACCACCTGACAAATCTTTGGGATGTTAGAATTGGCCTTGTTCCTCAACAGTGAGGGTCATAAAATAGTAATAGTATTACAGTTAAGTAGGCTCGGCATTAGATTGCTGGAGGTAAGTCCTCATCCGAACACTTATTAAGTAAGTAGGACGCTGTTGTTGGTTGGCCTTCCGTCATCCCCTGACCCATGGCACAACAACAATGGACTATTGTGATCTGTAGAATTCTCATTGGTTGATTTTTCAAAAGTAAATCACCTGCCCTTTCTTCCTAGTCTATTGCCTCTATTGAAACCTGTTCAACTTCTCAGCAATACCTGGCCTCCACTGATAACTTGGTGGTGGCTGCATAAAGGATGACTTGCATGAGAATTAACACCTGGGCCTTCACATAAAATACAGGAATTCTACCACCAAACCACCCCCAACCCCATCCCATGGCAGCACTCGAATGCTCCATCTTGCTGTGCATCACTCTCTCTTTCTGAAATTAATAATAATATCTGTCTCACAAGTATTGTCTGAGGATTAAATTGGTTAATTGTGTTAGGCTGGGTTGACTAGAGAAATAAATTCATAGACACTTATATGTGTGTAAGAAAGAACTTTATATCAAGAGCAATTGTACATTAAGAAAATTTCCCAACCCAGTCCAGATCAAGTCCATAAATCCGATATTACCCCAAATGTGGACACTAGTCCATAAATTCTCCTTTAGACTCATGCAGTCATTCAGTGATTCTGAATGCAGGAAGATCACAGTTCGTGGGTGGAATGTCTTGTGAATCCAGTGGTGGTGGAAGCAGCTCAGTGCTGGCGTGGGCCTCCACATTGCTCCTCTAGCCCCAGGACTCCAGCCCTATCAGCGTAGCTCCATGTAACTTGTCAACAGGAATGTCTCACAGGGAGTGAGTGGATCTGGCCTCCAGTGAGCTATTTATCTCCATCATACCTCCCAAGGAGGTCATCAAGCTGAAACTTGATTGATAGGCTAAACTCCACCCCTTCACCCTTAATAGTCTCAAGTGGACACCAGGTTATGTAACTACCATATTAATCTATAGTGAGTTTTTTTTAACCTCTTTTCTGGAAAGCAGTTCAATAAATGCCTTGAAGCTTACTTCTCTCTTCATAATGCCCTGAGACATAGGTTTATTTGCATTTGTTTTTAGGAGATTTAACAGGAAATTCACCCCAATGAGTCATTACCTTCAAAACTGCCTCTAGCTCAACACAGAATTGAGGATGCCAGGGCCAACATGTTGGACTAGTCAGAATAAGTAGTGTGTTGCATACTTTGGTAAGTATCTGTTCCAGAAAAAAAAACAAGAATCATTAAGGGTTTATAATGAGTAAGTTAAATCAGCAGATTGGCCTCTTTTAGAAGGAATTTGTTCCAGATAATGAGCTAATGAAATGAGTTCAAGGAAAGGCAAAAAGAATGGCTTAAACAATATAGAAATGTGTATATGTTCTCTTGTGTTTGTATGCATGTGTGTACATGTGTACAAACTGATGTTTAAGAAGTAAAGGAAATCCATATGTGTCCAGTTGTAAGCTGGTCAAGTCAATTCTAAAATTTAGTCATAACCCAGGTTCATCTCAAAGGGACCTTGATGATCCAGTGGGTTTCTCATTTGGCTGCTAACCACAAGGTCCGTAGTTTGAATCAGCTAGCTGCCCCGTGAGAGAAAGATGAGGCATTTTACCTCTATAAAGAGTTACAGTCTTTGGGGCTACTACTAAACCCTCATCTAAGTACAAGAGCAGTTTGTTCTAATAATGTGGTACCGTATGATACTCACCTTCCCAACACAATCACTGCAGACAATATGGGTGCATATGCAAACATGAAGAAAGCTGATGGTACTGTATGATACTCACCTTCCTAAGGCAAGCACTGAAGACAATATGGGTGCATAAGCAAATGTGATAAAGAAAGATGATGGTGCCCAGCTATTAAAAACAATAGCATCTGGGGTCTTAAAGCCTTACAGTCAAAAAGCGGCCATTGAGCATGGAAGCAACAAAGCCCAGATGGAAGAAGCACACCAACCTATGTGATCATGAGGTGTTCACAGGAATAGGTATCAGAAGTTAAAAACAAGCAATCAAATATATGTGAAGAAGCTTGGACAAAGGGGAGAACCAAAACCCACCTGTAAGACAATTAGGCCCTCATAATGGGGTCATGTGGGGGGATGAGGAATTCAGGGTACAGCACAGCACTGATGAAACACATAACTATCCTTGGGTACTTAAATATTTCCTCAAGGTTTATGTTTATTATTACTTTCAAGGTTTATGTTTCAGCTCTTTAATACTGTTAGGCCTACGTATGTTCGTGTGTATAATTAAGATTGTTCGAAGTAAGAATACAAGGACAGATGACCCTTCAGAAACAGCAATGAGAGTAATGATTCCCTGAAGATAAGGGAAGACCGGGGGAGCGGGGAGAAGCTGATAGCAATGATGACTATATAACCCCACTGGAGAGGCATGAATAACAGAATTTTAGGTGAATGGATATATTGGATGGAATAAGATAGGCTAAATATTTATATATTATAATAGAATAATAGTAATAATAATGATAACAAGGGTTCCTGTGGGGAGGGAAGGGATAAAGGGGAGGTGATATCAAAGATTTCAAGAAGAAAGAAGATGTTTTGAAACTGATTGTAGTAGCAATTGTACAATTATGCTTGATCTATTGTGGAATGCTATGACATCAGTAAGAGCTCTCAATAACATGAGGAATACATAAATATTTTTAAAAAGCAGAGTTAAAGTCTCAGGAACCCACAAGGGTAGTCCTACTTTATCCGGTATGGTCTTATGAATCCAAATCGACTCAATGGCAATAAATGAAGGCTCATCTCTCCTGTTACTCTTTCACCCTCAAAAGTGTGGATCCTATTTCCAGATAGAATCTCTGCTCCACAGCAATCTCAGTGTCTGCATTGCAGCCACTAGAGAACTTTATGGAGCCTTTCTCTCACTTCCCTTATCAGAGCTCAGCCACTTGGTTCGTCCTAGCCGCAAGGAACATTGAGAAATATAATCTTCATTCCAAATACCCATGTATAGGGAGCAGTGAAAAAGTATCACTATGGTGAATACATATATGGATTTATTCCAAAACAAAGTTAGTTTAAACATGGTTCTAAGGTAAGTGAATCACTGCAGACAAGTTCTCTCAATCATAGACTGTCTTCATTTCATTACAGTGCCTTCCAGAAAATAATGTCTAATCAAAACCTTGCCTTCTACTTTTGAGTAATCTTCTGGGCCACATAAATCCAGGACAGTGAAATTAGCTCAGAAATGTATGGCACCTGTTTTCAGGTACCCCAAAGGGTAATCTTGATAGATTTCTTAAAGACATAGGATGTTTATATTGGTTTATTAGGACAAATGTTTTCAAAAATGGTAAACTGCATCAGTGAGAAAAGACTAGGCCAGTGGTGCCAGGGAATTTTTATTTTTAATGATCACAACAATGCCCTTGAAGGCAGCAAGTGTTGTTCCAGAAGCATTTTTTTCCAGAAAAGTTACCCTACCCACCCTCCTGCCTCAATCTTTTTGTTCATACTTATTTTTGTTCCCCAAACTCAGAGAACAACTGAGTGCTTGAGTATATCCTAATTGCCATTTTGATATGGTAAAAATGGAAGAAAAGTGAATTTCTTCAAGGATGGGTTAGAGACAAGGAAACACTGCCTTCAAAATTGTGTAGACCCAGATGGAAGATATATCAACAAAGAAAAGTTTCACATTTTACATTTAATAAAAGTTTCTATGATTTTATAACAGTGCTTTTCAACATGGTTTTGTAATCAAAATGATAGACTTCGGCTACTAAGTGAAAGGAGGAAAGGCCATTTTAGGTAACAATTTGCAGCGATCAACACTAAGGAAGAGTGTTTAGAAGTTTCAGAAAGATAGAATCATGCTGCTTCGTGGAAATTCAGAATCCAAAGCGGACTCCATCCAGGTCACTGGTTTTAGTGAAAGGCTAGTCAATGAGTTCACTCGCCAATTTAAGGAAGATCAATTTTGTGAGGCAGATACTAAGCTTGAGATACTTCTAAGATAGCAGAAAGAAAATAAGAGAAATGTTTTTACTTAAGTTTGAGGAGCTTAAGGATCCTAGTGGCACAGGGAGTTAAGGAGTCTGCTCCCCTAAAGGGAGCAGCTAGAACACACCAGCTCCTCGACAGCATACAGATGCTTCTGTACAAATAGACAGCCTGGTAAATCCTATGGAGCAGTTCTTCGATTTCCCATAGAATCTCTGTGAAACAGAATCGACTCAACAGCACGCGGTAGGTGGTTAAAGAAAGCAGAGTGAAGGAGATAATGTCCAGTCTCCTTTCGTGGTACGGCTTGTGTGGGCGTATTGCAGCTACGAAGGCAATGTGCCGAAGCTCTAACCATACCAGACCTCGAGGCTGAGGGCAGATAGACCTCTCAACCTCCACGCTGGTTATAAAGTTCTAGGGTGGAAAAGAAGTAGTACAAAACTAGTTGACTATAAAATGGATAATGGAATGAGTCTCCACTGAGTGAGTTTCAGTCGAACACAACTCAAAGGCTAAGAAAGAGGCCAGTAGGATAGAGAGGCAGCACCCCGGGAAGGTCTATGAGAGAAGAGTGGACAGGCTATGCCCACATTACAGAGACATGAGGGTCAAGGTGGCATTTCTTTTTTTTGGGGGGGGGAGGGGGGTGGTCAGAGACAGTTTATTTTAAATGTGATTTCATTTACATCTATAAGCAGCTTTGCTTGACAGGGATTTTGATCCACTACATTGCCTTTAGTTCTAAAACAAACCTGTCACTTCCAAACTTAATGTGCTCGGTCCTCAACAAGACATATGAAAATATAATTTAAAGCACAGTTCTCACAGACACAGTACAATACATGCACTATACATGGTATAACAAAATATTCCCATCCTTACTGGTGGAATACTGTCACAATGAATAAGTAGATAGAAACTGGAATTTGTTTCACACTTGAAAGAAAGTTACCATGCATGACGACTTTTATGACTGTTTAGCTGTGGGACAATTGATCAGCCTGTAGTTTCTTGAATTGGAGCAATGAGAAATGATTATGGGCCTAAACATTTTGCTGTCTGTCAATTGTAGGTGGATACGAACTAGCCAAGCAGGGCCTCCTTTTGCACCAACTAGGTGCAAAGGTGGCATTTCTTTACCCTGTGTTTCAAAGCTGCAGAGACTTCAGCTGTATATATTTTTTAGGATAAAGATTTTCTCAAATTATAATTTATTTAAGTGAGAGGTGATTTTTAACCTGGAAAAGTCAGTGTCATAAATAAAAGAAGTAGCAGAGGTCTGAATGGCCCTGCTGTTTGCTGTCCTATACCACAGTCTTCAGTCTTTGTTTAGAAATATATATGGAATACATTGAGGAGTACTTCTAGATCTAAACTAGGAACTAGAGATTTATTACAGTGGCTGGGTCCTTCCCACCCAAGGGGTGGAGGAAAAATTCTCTAATGTCCTCCTTTGCTGGAGCAGCAAACTTCAGTCATTTTGGGAGACATGTCTTCAGCTATGCATTGCTATCAGTTCCCTATGAGAATCAGCATATGAGGGAATTTCAAAAAGTTCATGGAAAACAAACATAACTGAAATGTATAGAGAGCAGAAGACAAAATAGATGACTGGGACCTCTTAAAAATTAGACACCATGTCACCAAAATTTTTCATAAAAAGAGAATTCATAGAATTGGGGGAAATTTGTCAATAACATATCAGACAAGGGGCTACCCTCTAAACATTCTTTAAACGTTTTATTAGGGGCTCATACAACTCTTATCACAGTCCATACATATACATACATCAATTGTATAAAGCACATCTGTACATTCTTTGCCCTAATCATTTTCTTTTCTTTTCTTTTTCTTTTCTTTTTTTTTTTTACATTTTTTTAACAATTTATTGGGGCTCATACAATTCTTATCACAGTTCATACATATACATACATCAATTATATAAAGCACATCTGTACAGTCTTTGCCCTAATCATTTTTTTCTCCTCTTTTCTTTTTTTTACATTTTATTAGGGACTCATACAACTCTTATCACAATCCATACATATACATACATCAATTGTATAAAGCACATCCATACATTCCCTGCCCCAATCATTCTCAAAGCATTTGCTCTCCACTTAAGCCCTTTGCATCAGGTCCTCTTTTTTTTTTCCCCTCCCTCATGTGCCCTTGGTAATTTATACATCGTTATTTTGTCATTTCTTGCCCTATCTGGAATTTCCCTTCCCCCCTTCTCTGCCATCCCTCTCCCAGGGAGGAGGTCACATATGGATCCTTGTAATCAGTTCCCCCTTTCCAACCCACTCACTCTCCACTCTCCCAGCATCGCCCCTCACACCCGATACCCTCTAAAATTTATGGAAGTCTTCAACATTTGACCAAGAAAAATAAACCAATTAAAGAATGCCCAGAGGACCTGAACTGACACTTCCCCAAAGAAGGCATTTTGTTGTAGCCAATAAAAAAAATGAAGAAATGTGCGTGATCATTAACCACTCGAGATGCAAATCAAAATAATAATGAAATATTACCTTACTCCAACATTAACCACAAAGCAAAGAAACCAACACATGCTGGCAATGGTTGTGAGAGATTAAAACCCACATACATTGCTGATGGGTAGTGACATGCTGCACCCCCTGGAAAGCAGTCTGGCACTTTCTCAAAAGGTTGAGAATAGAAACCCCATATGATCCAGTGCTGCATCAGCTTGTTGAGTCATTTCAATTGGTAATCTATCAAAACCTGGAGCCTTGTTTTTGGCTAATGCCTGTGGTGTAGTTTGGACTTCAGTACTGTTGGCTCTTGGTCATATGATACCTCTTGAAACAGTTGAATGTTGTGTTGACGGGTGGGGGGTGGTGGCTAGACAGTGACTCTTTCAATAATCTTTCCATTATCTTTCAATAATGCATCGTGAGGTTTGCTTTTTGCGTTTTGTTTTTTTGGGTTCTTTCCATTTAAGACATACTGAGCGTGTTATTCCTTTTTGATTTTCTAAAAATAGAATTTGGGAATTCTTAAAATTCTTTAGGACTTTGCACATTTATTATAATATTTTAATCTGTCTTCTGTAACGGCCCTTTATAATTGCCTGTTCAGCTCTTTAAGTGAATTATTTCTTCCATTTGCCTTCCCTCCTCTACAATTAATAGCAACTTTCAGTCTCTCTGACATTCACTTTGAGCTTTTCTTTCTTTCTTATCCTGCTGGACGGTATTTTGCTTTTTCGTGTATGATGTGCCTGTTGTCGCCCCACAGCTGGCTCATCAGGTCTTTTGTCATTAGTGGTCAGTGTGTCACATCTGTACTTAAGATGTTCCCACGATTTAGGTGGGATGTACTCAAGGCCATATGTGGACTGCACGGCCTCGTTCTAATTTCACCCTTCTTCAACCTGAGCTTATATATGAGCAACTGATGACCTGTCCCACAGTCAGCCCTTGACTTCATTTTAGCTGCTTATCTTAAGCTTCTCGTCTGTCTGTTCTCACAGATGTAGTCAACTTGATTTCTGCATATTCTGTCTGGAGCAGCCCATGTTATAGAGCAAGCTTGTCAGCCCCTAATTTAGATAACACACATCAAGCACTTTACACAGTGTCAAGCACGTTGCCATTGTTACAAGATGTGTTAGTCCGGGTTGACTAGAGAAACAAATTCAGAGACACATGTATGTAAGAAAGAGTTTTATATCAAACAGTAATTGTACATTAAGAAAATATCCTAGACTAGTACAGATTAAGTTAATAAATTCAATATTAACCCATATGTCTGATACCAATCTATAAATCAATTCCTCTTCAGACTCATGTACCACATGCAATGACACCGAATGCAGGAAGATAACAGGCCAGTGGGTGGGAAGTCTTGTGGATCCAGGGGCAGTGGAAGCATCTCAGCGCTGGCAGGGGTCTCCACGTGGCTCCTCCAGCTCCAGGGCTCTAGCATCCCTCGATGTGTCTTGTCAACAGGAATGTCTCCCAGGAAGTAAACGTGTGTCCTACCTCCAGCAAGTTATTTATCTCCTTAGCACCTCCAAATGAGGCCATCAAGCTGCAACCTGATTGACAGGCTAAACTCCACCCCTTCACTCTCAATAGTCTCAAATTGACAACAGATTATGAAACTACCACACGAGATGTCACCCACTTGTTTACATATTCACCATATGTACAATAGAACAAAACGTCGCCTGGTCCCAAGCCATCTTCATATTTTTTGCTATGTTTGAACCCATTTTTGAGCCCATTCTTTGAGGGTCTTTTACCCCTTCGACTGGCCCTCTACTTACCAAGCATGATATGCTTTTCTATAGGTTGGTCTTCCCTGACAAGTCCATATATGTGGGATGAAGTGCTAGCATCCTCCCTTCTAAGGAGCATGCTGGCTGTGCGTTCTCAAGACAGATTTGTTTGTTCTCTTGGCAGCCCATGGTATAGTCAGTATTCTTTACCAACACCGTAATCTAAGCTCATCAGTTTTGCTTCAGTCCTCCTTATTCTTTCTCCAGTTTTCACGTACAATTGCTGTTATAGTTAGATGCCAACGAGTTGGTCCTGACTCATAGACACCCTGTGGACAACCGAATGAACACCACCTGGCCCTGCACCGTCCTCACAATTGTTTTTTAATGTTTGATCACACGTTCCAGCCAGTGTGTCACTCCATCTCCTTTTTGGCACCTAGCTCCTTTTCTCTCCCCTCCTCTTTACCAAGCATGATGCCCTTCTCCAGGGACTGGTCTCTCCTGATAACATGTTCAAAGTCCATGGGATGACGTCTCACCATCCTTACCTCTAAAGGGCAATCTGGCTGTACTGCTTCCAGATAGATGCTTGTTCTTTTGGCAGTACTTCAATATTTTCACCAACACCAGAGTTAGAACACATTGATTTTTATTCTTTAATTTTTATTTAATGACCACCTTTCACATGCAAATGAGGCCATTGAAAAGACCATGGTTTGTATCAGGTGCACCTTAGTCCTCAGAGTAACACCTTGCTTTACAACATTTTAAAGAGGTCTTTTGCAGAAGATTTATCTAATGTAGTATGTCATTTGGTCTTCTGACTTCCATAAAAATTGATTATGAATTCAAACAAGATGAAGTTCCTGACAACTTCTAGATTTTCTCCATATATGTTAGAATATAGAAAATACCAAGACTGGAGTAGACCCACTTGAGTATGCCAAAAAACAATTTCTAATCATTTTATTGGAGGCGTGTACAGCACTTACCACAATCCATACATCCATCCATTGAGTCAAGCACATTCGTACATAGGTTTCCATCATCATTTTCAGAACATTTTCTTTCTATTTGAGCCCTTGGTATCAGCTCCTCATTTTTTCCTCCCTCCCGCACCCTTGGTAACTTATCAATTATTATTACTGTTTCATGTCTTACACTGACCAATGTCTCCCTTCACCCATTTTTCTGTTGTCCGTCCCCTGAGAGGGGGTTATGTGTATATCATGTGTGGTTTTGTCCTCTGACACTTTTGAGAAGATTTCTCGATGCAATAACTTGTTCTATTTCTTGACTGCTGCTTCCATCGGTTTTAATTGTAGTTGCAAGCAAAATGAAATCCTTGACAACTTCAATCATTTCATCACTTTATTTGACATTTTCTATTGATCCGGTTGTATTATTGTTTTATTTTGCTAGGCATAAACCAATTCCAAAGGCTATAATCTGTTATCTTTTTCAATAAGCGCTTCAAGTCATCTTCATTTTCAGTATGCAAGATTTGCATCTTTTGCATATCACAGATTGTTAAATGAGACTTATAACAATCAAAGTACTAATAAATTATAGGTATCTTTGTTTTTATTTTTAAAACTTATTCTTGATTGCTAATGCCTTTGCACATATGTATGTGTATATATACATATATGTATATAATTTCAGTCATGTGGGTTTTAATGAGTGCTGAGAGCATATCCAATTCAACCATATGGAAATTATTTAAAGTATAAAAGCATTAGAAAAACAACAGATGAGTTCATTTCTTAAATATGCAATTATTATGAGAGCCAAAATTTCCAACTTTTGGATGCCTGGGCAAATTAATTTACAGGGTGTAGTTTTTATCACTAAAACTTGGCATAAAAAGAGAACTAGAAGTGAGATTCGATCGAGGTGCAATATTATTGGTTGTCACAAATGAAGTCCAGAATGTGCTATAATGGCAAAACAAGACAAGACTCGTGGATTTTATAGCCATTTAAAATCCCGTTGCACATGGTTAAAAGATTTCTGCATGAACATTAAAATTGTGTAATATGGAAATATTCCAAAATGTCAGCCCCCAAATGTTCAGAGCTTGGAAGAAAGAAAATGTTCCTGCAAGATGTAAGAACTATATATATTTAATACATTTATTTAAATGTCATAGGTATCAGGTCTAGAATGTAATTTTGGAATAGGTGGACTCAGTTGACAAATAAAAAAAGACAAAAAGGGAAAAGAAATACTGCCAGAAGGCAGTCATCGTGAACTCCCTTGTAAAAGGCTTCAGTGTTGAGCTTAGGGAGTGATGGAAAAGGAAGTAATCTGAGGGATTCTGGTGGTGCTATGTTCAGTCTTTATTATCCTGGAGGTTTTGTGGCTTATAAATGTATCAAGCTTTCGCTAAAGTCAAATTTGAAGTATCACAGCTTATTGTCAGGGTTTCACAGCTTTTTTGATGGAGGAGCTGGACTCCACTTTTAGCATGAATCTGCCTCTCCTGAAATTCTTTCTTCCCCACCCCCAATGGCAGTCCTATGGAAAACATATGTTCCATATGCATGTTATACAACACAGCAGACACTAGACACAAGAGTTTACTGAGTACTTGGTACATGGGTAGTGAAGCACAGTCACTGGATTGTACTCACTGCCACAGAGTTGATTCCAGCAAATAGTGGCCCTGTAAAACAGAGTAGAATTGCTGCTGTGGGTTTCCAAAACTGTAAGTCTTTACAGGAGTAGAAAGCCTCCTTTTTCTCCCATGGAGCATCTGGTGATTTCGAACTGATGACCTTGTGGTTATCAGGCCAACGCATAACCTACTACACCACTGGTGTTCTGCAGATACCACAATAACAAAGACAAACAGTGGGGGGTTTATACATAAATGTCATTGATTATTTCTTGAAGATGCCCCCTAATTAAATAGGAACACCACCACCCCCAGCTTGACCCACCACCTTTTGTACAAAACACATTCCTCTTGTGGTTATTTCTTAAATGCTTCCTCTCAGTCACCTAGCTGCTGAATGAACTTGTGCTAGTTACATAATTTCATGTCAACTTGGTACATAAGTGTAGGGGTGGGGGCTAGTTTGTCAATCAGGTCACAGCCTGATGATGCCTCCTTGTGGGCCTGGCCTTCTCATGAGGATTCTGGGAACTTCCCCTCTTTCTCCCTGGATGTAGGCCATGCTCTTTCTCTGTTTCACCTTCCTATTGAGGAGTCACAATCAGAGAGCTAGAGGAGACACATGGAGACTGAGCCAGCGCTGAGATGCTTCCACCGCCAACAGATCCACAAGACTTTTTACCCACCTGCCTGTGATCTTACATTCGACATCATTGTGATTGGCTATGTGAGTCTGAAGAAGGTTACATGGACGAGTATTGGGCTTATGAGTTTATATCAGACTTACGGACATGATCTGGACTGGGGTAGGATGTTTTATCAATACACAGTTACTCTTTGATATAAAGCTCTCTCTTACACACATATGAGTATCTCTGGATTTGTTTCTGTAATCAATCCAGCCTAATGCAGAACTCATAAAAGTAGCCAATAAGAGCAGAAAATATTAAGAGACAGTGTCTTATCTTGATACAAATACTTCTTTTTAAGCCAGTTTGGTCTAAAGATGTCTATCCCAAGTTTATAACAAAAAATAAATCACTCAGATTAAGGATAAAAATAATCACCTCAAAATGTGGAAATTTTTGTAGAATGTAATGTTTGTAAATGTTTGTATGGTGTTATACATGTTACACTTTCAACTTTGCTTATGAACGTATATAATCCTCTTGTGTTCCCATTATTGGATATAATAATGGTATATGCTTTTAAAACATAGACAAGAGATTAGCACAGGAAACCCAACTATGAAAAGAGAACTTTGCAGAAGAGAAGATCTATAATATAGCAGGAAACCTTTTTCCCCTTAAAGTTCTGTACCTCACTAGTGTTGTAATACGATCAAAGCTTTTGTTACCTCAATCTATGTCTAAAGTAAGTATACTGTATGAATTTGCCATTGAAAATAGTTTTCCTTATGAACTTGCTAACAAATAAATGAAAGGATCATTTTCTTTTCCTGAGATCCAGTTTCTCCATCTCTAATGGAGGTCAATCAACTGTATGTCCTGGTTTATAGAGCTACCTCCCTCCGTGGGAGAACTGAGGGAAGCCATCCTGCCACTCTCTTGGAACAATTAGGAGAGTAGAAGAGGATTATACTTTAAAAGACAAGGTGTTGATTTTTATCCAATGAGAACATTTATGTTTTAGAGAGATTAACATATTTTTAACCATGAGTGGTTGGAAAGAATTAGCCCACATTCTTCAACTTCAACTTCCAGGTAGCGCCTATACAGTGCCAACTCTAACTGACAGTGGAAAGTGACTTCTTCAGACTCTAAGTCCATTCTGAGAGAGAGAGAGAGAGAGAGAGAGAGAGAGAGAGAGAGAGAGAGAGAGAGAGAGAGAGAGAGCTGCATGCTATTATAAAATAATATAGCTGAGAGCTGTTTACTCCATCTGGGTTCCAACTGCCCTAACTCAGACCGCGATGATAGTTTTCAACACCTGGTTGCTATTTGTTTGATACAGTGTTATACTTCTGCTTGACTATATTCTCAGTTCTTTTGCAAGTATGTACTTCAAGTTTTAAAATAATGTGTTTTAAGGTAAGCCAAAAAAATTAACATCGCTGTGTAAAAATGAAAGAGAGGCATGAACTTCCTTTTCGGTATTCAAGGGATAGCAGTAAAATGTGAGAAGTAAAATGAAGATTCCTTCTAATCAGCTTAATATAACAGAGAAATAAAGTTCTAGAAAAGTTGCCATCTTAATTAGAACTCACATTTTCACAAACAATTTCAGGTGTTATAATAAGGGATAGCAACCCACTTAAAAGTTCTTTTCAAGTGCTGTGAAAGGGAAAATGTTACATAAGAAAGGAAAATAGGAAATAATTATGTCAAAAATTAAACAGGATGCAACTCTGTAAATATGTGCCAACGTGAAAAGTTTTAAAAACAGAAACTGTCTATTCTTGCCAGTACTTGAGCCAGAGACCTTCCTGACCCCACCCTGCTCCACACAAACTACTAAGCCCGCCTTTTCGGATCTGAGAGAGGAGCCTTCTCCCTCAATGTTAAGTTAGAAGGTCAAAGGCTTTTCTGTGTTATATGAGGTAGGCTGCCGGTAGTGAGATTTTAAACCAGACACATTTTATTGTAATATATTTTTTCAATAGTGGCCCTAAATCGGAAATTTGGGGTATTAATCAATGGCAGAGGCACCTTTTCAGAGTTTCTAAATCAGTTGACCCATGAATCAGACCTCTACAGGAGAGTGGATCCACGTGTGATCATTGCAATGCAAAGTTTTATCACCCCTGCTCTGACTTCTCTATAGGCGCCAATCATTTTTCTAGGGGCAAAAGAGACTCCAAATTCAAGTGTACTTAATAAAGACATATTTATTAAATCTTACATAGGACCATGACTAGACAAGGAGAAAATAAGCATGGCGCACTTTCACGTGTGAGCTCTGTGAAATAACCCGAATAACCCCTCACTTCCCGCACGTGTGTCTTTGTCAAGTCGCAGGAACCCCAGCATGGCCCTCGTAGAAAGGAACAATGACCTACTTATCCTGATGTCCTGCCTCTTATTGAGACTGATGCCCGGTCCTGAGCACAGGCTACCCACCACGTTGGTACTCTAGTGGGTGCCACTGGATGGAGTACGGGGCAGGGGCCTTTGGAGAGTGTGGGGTGGGTGGTTTTCTTCCTGAATTCATGTTCATATGTAAACATTGTCCAGTTATTTGGAGCCCTTGACTACCAGCGTTTCTGATCTGTGAAAAGTGGAAACCACGTTGTGCTTGTATCACTCCGTTGCTATCTCTGTGCCTCGGAGATGACCTCACTGTCCCCTTTTCTGTTTCCATTCTAGCTGGGGGCAATCCTCAGTGCTCCTTGTGCCACTCATGCATGTGAAATGGCAGCAATTTCGAGCACACCATATTGATTATGAACCATTAAAAATTTACGACCTCTAGCTCAAGTTAAGCATGAGTCATTATTTTATTTATCTCTACTTCATAAAACAAAAATTCACACTGCTATAAAAAAATTCCAATATGGAATGTTTTGAAAACCCACAGCCACCTTTGCATTTTCTTGTATTTTACAAAGTGTCTGTACCTCCAAAGAACTATGAATTTAAATCACATCATCTTTTCTACCTATTCATGAGGTCTCAAAAAACACCAACAATTGAAAGTTTTTTACTGAGTAGCTTATCGGCGACTGCACTCCAACCTGGTCAGCCCTACGTAACATTTACATTCCCAGCTTGTCCAAGGAGCCTTCCCTTAGGATAAGAGATGTCACAGGAGGTTATAATGTACATACTTCATATCTTGCCCATAATTAGCCTGTTCTTCCCTTCCTGATAACCTGTCTCTTTTGAGACATTCCCTCCAGGGAAAAGTTTCCATCACAGCAAGTGAATAGCAGTTATGACCAGACCTGGCCAGCCTACTGGTCAGAAAGCACAGTCAAACCCACACCCTTAGGTCACCCTGGACAGAGGTACCAAAAGTAACAACAAAGACATCCCAGACTACTTCTGAAGACATGTGAAAATGAAGGGTCCAAGAAGCCACATACTGTCAAGACACATCACCCCACCTGAATGCATGTTCCTGACACATTCAGAATCCCCTTGTTTCCCTTCCTGGCATAGAGGTCTGGGACTGCGAATGCCCTTTTCTCATCAGGAGTTTGCCTTGGCAACTCTAGTCCTGGCATGCTCCTTGCTTGATCAACCAAAGAAAATCTGTTTTCTTTCATGTTCATCCAGTCTCTGTTTGGGTTTCTCAACTGCACCTAGCTGGACCTGGACTGGAAACATAGATTCAGGGGGGAAAATGTCTCACAACATTATCTTGATTGCATCCGGATTCCTGATAATATCTATTGTTTTGCGTTCTGGTGATATGGTGCTTTCGAACCGACATGACACACATCTTTTATATGACAAAAGTTACAAGAGATGGAATAAAACCTAACTTGAAAAAAAATGTTCCAAAGCAATTTACTCTGCTGTGAAGATGTGATTCCTAAGGGAAAGGATTCATTAAAGGCTGTGTTAGTGTGGGTAGACTACAGAAACGCATATATATATATATATATATATATATATATATATATATATATACATATATACATATATACATATATACATATATATATGAGATTTTTATGTAAAGGGTAAGTGTGCATTAAGAAAACATCCCAACCCAGTGCCGTCCAAGCCCATAAGTCCAACATTAACCCATATGTCCAACACCTGTCTACAAAGTCCTTCTCAATCCACACGCAATAACACTGACTGCAGGAGGAAAGCGAAATCAGTGAGCGTGTTAGCATCTCAGTGCTGGCAGGGGTCTCCACACGGCTGCTCCAGCACCCAGCACTGCATGAGGGTAGGTCCATGCAGCTTCTCAGGGATGTCTCACAGGAAGTTAGCCTTGTCAGCTAAAACAAGGATCTGACTAAGGCAGCTGCACCCTGGTCCGACCATCAGAGAGCAAGAGACCCGAGAACCAGAGTGGCGAGGCTCATGGAGCCATGTATTTCTGGGCCCCTCAATTAACCCCGCATGTGTTTATTGGCCAGGTTGGCACAATCAACCGTTAATATCTCAAAGGTGCTATAAATGGAGAGTAGAGTCAGCATGCTGTTCAGAGTAACCAGCATGAAAAGTCTTTAGGATGAAGGGAGAAGAATAATTTGTGTCCCATTTGAGGTTACATTTATTTAGGCCAATCTCCTGTTCTGAACATCTGTGAACAACAGCAACAAAGCACTACATATACCCACAGGATAAGGGGCTTCAAAAAGTTTAGGAAAAAATATCATTATCTTTTTTTAGCACTTTTATTGTCACTTCATCCACATATCACATAATAGTTTAATCAAATCAAGAAGAGTTGTACAATCAACTTTAGAACATTTTCTTCCCCCTTGTACTGTTATTCATATGTTTTTGTTCAATTTTGGCAAAAATATACACTATTGTTTGTAAATTTGAGGATTAAGAGTAGAGGTGGATTCTAGGCTGTTAATCAAGATATAGCCAATGAGACCTCTGTGTGGGCATGGCCTTCCCCTATGGATTCTGGGAATTCCTACTTTTCTTCCCTGGAGGTGGGAGACCTTGCTCTCTCTGCTGACTCCCTGGGAGACATCCCTGAGGAGTGGCCACACATGGACCTACCCTGATGCAGCCCTGAAAGCTGGAGGAGCTTGTGGAGACCCCTGCCAGTGCTGAGATGTTCTACCACCACTGGATCCAAAAGACTGCCTACCCACTGGCCTGTGATCGTCCTGCATTCGGTGTCATTGCATATATTTCATGAGTCTGAAGAGGATTTTAATGATTGGTATTGGACATATGGGCTGACATCGGACTTACGGGCTTAGACTGGACTGGGTTGGGATGCTTTCTTAATGTACTATTACCCTTTATATAAAACTCTCTTAGACACATATGAGTCTCCCTGGATTTGCTTCTCTAGTCACCCAGACTAACACACCCACTGATGGATTTCAACCACTAGCCTTTCAGGTCACAGCCATAAAAAACCCTCCAAACTCACTGCTGTCAAGTTCATTTGTACTCGTAGCAGCTCTATATGCTGCTAAATCCCTGTGTTCCAGAGTCAGTCTATCAAATGTCACTGATTTCTGGTTTAAGTCATGTATGTATCTTACAATTGTAAATTTTACATCTGGCCTTACCCATTCCCCTTCTAATCTTCGTGTCAAAACCAACACTTATTCTTGAAAAGCTCCATTTAAAAATCAAATTGTCTGTGAAGCTACCTCTTTGTGTGTCATCTCCTCAAATACAAAGTGACCACATGCTCTCTGATGTTGTACCTTTGGGCTTTGAGTTATGGAATCAAGCCTACAAAATGGAGTCACCATAAACCGTCAAAAGACAAGAGACCCCAAGAATAAAGAAGTAAACAACTAGCTATCGGACTAAATATGTGAGGTTGTACCCCTGATTGGACTGAACACCCCCCCCACCGCACCTATGGCTGCACCCACCCCATTATTGTCTAAAGCCTAGCCATGAGCCCAGAGGGGAGAGTTTCTGACTTCGGCACCGGAGCCCCACTCTCCCGCCTGCCCTCGCTCTTGCTGGGACCACCCAATGGAAAGCAAGGCCATCTGGGTTCCAGACATCCTAATGCTGGCTGAAACCAACCAGGAACGCTATGCCTCAAATCAAGTAACCTATTTTTTTCACCTACCTGGACCCCCTCAGCTTCTGTTTGACTTCGTGTAGCCCTATGGGGGCTCACGATGGTCATGAGCGAGGTGTCGGCTAAAATGCTTTCCGTGCTTTTTGTCAGCCCTTGCTGTACCCCTCTGGGTCACGCTGCTGAACTGGGTGCCACGCACGGATCTGTACACCGCCGACTGACCTAACCCACCGGTTGTGCCAGCGCTGCGTTCTCCTTCCCAGCTGGCTCATCGTCACTGTGAGAGACTGGTCTGGGCCCGTCTGCCCACCCCCGGAGAAAGAAACCTATAACTGGCAAGATCCTGGATCGACTGCCTGCAGACCTTTCCATGTCCTCTTCCTCTGTGGGGAGGTAGCCTGCCAAGGGATGGTCTGCTGTCCACCCAGGCACCCAGAGAAACCACAGGCTACGTGTGTGTCTGGTGGCGAGCCACACCACACAGGTCCTAGCAACGACTTCTTTTCGTTTCAGCCCTTAGCTGGGCCACCTGCTTCATCGCCTTGCAAACGAGGGCTTCGAAAATGAGGCAGCCGTCACAGAAGCAAAATCTGACTCACCAACACCGGGACTCCGCGAACTGGAAGACGGTCCATACCTATTCCCCAGCCCAGAACAGACGGAGACCTGGAAGAATTAGTCGATTGCCTGGAACCCATCCTCCTCTCCTGCAGCTCGAACGAAGATGCTGCATTGGATAACATTCCCGCTCGCCCTAAACGCCGCCTGATGACAGCAATTACAATGGACACAACTGCTTTCACGACCAGGACACCTAAGGTGCCACCTCCACCGTGCGATCAGGACCCACCAATCCCACATTCCATTCGTGGACTGCCACACCAACCGACCCACAGCAGATGGTGCAGAAGAAACAAACCGAGACTAGCAGACGCTGAAGTAGGTCCCACGGCTGACTATTATGAATTGAATAGATTCTGGGGTCTGTATCACAATCTGAGCAATAACTACGATAATGAAACATACCGTGATGAATTCCCAACGTGCAGCTGCATATTCTATAAACAACAAAGCATGGAGCACATACTATGGGAAATGGGAAGGTGACACAGTTATCAACACAGTGCCATCTCTTCCACTGACAGATGTCGTCACGCTATGTCAGAGTGCCGACTCCCCATTCATGTTCAATTAACTACTTCTTCCAAAGACTGTAAGATGAACATTCTGCATACTTAACTCACAGTGAATACCCTACCAGCTTCAGAACAAATAACACCATCAGATTACCTTTCACAACAACACCTGAGATGTGTGTTGATTACTTACTACAAACTGAGTATGGTTTGTTCCACAAATGGTATGGATAGTGAGGAAATGGTAACATGCCCTATATATTGACATAGAAGAGGAAAAAGAGATAGGAAAACCAACCTCCACCATGGCAGCAACCAACACATTAACTCCAATGTTACCTTCAGATTTTAATCCACCTAAATCCCATCCTCCTCCGGCAGTGGGAGGGCATGCCATAGGGCTACCCGGAGGACTATCGATAGCATCACTGAGCAAAAAGGTATTGTAACCTATTCACATGTAGACTAACAGAATTCCCCAAAACATATGGCACCTTTGTGTATTGGTCCTTGTGGCAAAAAGTCTATGATGTTTAGTCAACTGATAATATGATATGATAATATGCCAGGAGTATATTAATGAAGGATACTATAGTCATCCCTTTAATAACATAGTACCACCATCGGTAGTTACCGAAACCGTTCAGTTCACACCACACAAAGCCCACAACCCAGGCAAGTCTGTCACGCTAACGATCTGTGCCAATGTGTCTGGTAGATGTACGTGAGGAGGAGTACGACCAAATATGGAAACTAGCTCAACAGTTGCCTCAGCGCAAGGATAGGACTTACTTGTTTACCAGTAAACCAGTCTAAGATCGTATCCTTCACGAGTCCGTATGAAAAAGAACTAGACTGGAAGACCATAATAGCAAACTTATATTAGAATATTTCTTCATTCAATTCCACTAATATTAAAAAATATGAACTGGAAAAAAGGACAATTGATTATTAGCATCATTGAATCCACTTTTTCTTTATATATACAACCTTTATAACCTTAATCCTACTGATTATTTGTATCCAAGGAGCAGCACCCCCAAAGGTTTCATTATTAAAAACATATATATATACAGATAATTTATATATTTATAGATAATTTTACATGGTTCAATATAACATACCAGGTATCAAGGAACAAAATGTATCAATTCATTCTGTGATAACAGCAGCCAACACATGACATGCCAACCACTTAATAAAACTTGAATGTGGTCTAGCGCTTAAACCTAACGTATGGCATGCTTTTGTGTACCAGGATAGCGCATGTCAATTAAAATGAGCACTTGACCCTCCCTGGGGCAGGGACAACAGAAAGTGGTTGAAGGGAGATGTCAGACAGGTCAAGATATAACAAAATAATAATTTATAAATTATCAAGTGTTTATGAGGTGGGGGGAGAAGGGAGGAAGGGGAAAAATGAGCTGATCCCAGGGGCTTAGGTGGAGAGCAAATGTTTTGAGAAGGATGAGGGCAATAAATATACAAATGTGCTTTACACAATTGATATATGTATAGATTGTGATAAGAGTTGTATGAGCCCCTAATAAAATGATAAAAAAATTAAACCAAAATACATTGATAAATAAACAAAATGAGCACTTGACAACACCCCCACAAATATAGGCTTAAATTTCATAAGAAAGGTACTCTGGGGGGACCCATCACAAGGTTGGATATATAGCTACCCCCCCCCAGGGAACAAATAACAGAAATCTGGGCAAAGGGAGACACAGACTGTAATTCACAAAATAACAATAAAAATATATAATTGATCAGGGATTCACGAGGGTGGGAGAGTGGGGGGAGGAGAGTAATATGCCCTCCTTATTTTATGATAATGTGATACAGAAATGGAAAAGAGGTTACGGAGCTTTCCACAGACTCTTGTTCAATACCACTAAAGTGTATTGATTACCTATAACATGGGAGTCATGTCTCATAGCCTCAAGCCATGCGTCATAAACAGAGGATGTTTTAATGAAGCAGTGTATCTCCATACCAAACGTTACAAGTCAGTTTGGACAATAGGACACACTAGGCCTGAACCAAAGCTAAGCCAGGCACCAGCCAACATGACCAACCATTTCTGTTGTACCACTGCCCAAAGACCCTTTTGTCATTAACCTTTAATAAGGCTATGTTTGATGTTAGAACTACAGTACACGAGTGTGAAATATTTAAATTTTAGAGCCGGTCTTCCTACCAGATATGCCGCCCATAGTTACTGCTGCTGTAAGAAAACCTTTACAACTCTTACTGGGTGCCTCACTTCTATGGGATGTATGGCAAGAGGTTGAAATACAAGAAGTAAATTCAGACATAATACAAGTGAACGCGGGGATGCATAAAACTGACAGATTAAGAATGCACATTCATGAGCCTGCTGGAACTATATCACACAATCCAGATGAGGCCTCAAAATAATAGAGAATGTACAGGCCCAAATCACTATAATAACACAAGGAATTAAAGACGAAAATGTAAAAATGAGATTTTTGCAGAGTGCATTTAATAGTTTTGACTTAAGTACTAGATATAAAGAAATAGAGCAGCAGTTAACCAGGTCATAAGAAGACTTAAGAAGCTAACTGTTTTCTCATACCAAGCGTAGGCCTTCAGAATTATGAGACCACAGACAGACATTACTCCCCTGGCGGATGCAGGGTGCTGGATGACTGCATGCTGTCAATGTTGGCAGTTCACCAATCAGAATATGGTGTAGGGTTCAAAGCCATGCCTGTACGACAACAAATTGGTCGTAAAGACTTCAGACCCCAACAAGATGTTCGGCAATTTGGGGATATTTTCATCCCGCTACAGTCACTATATACATGGGATGACGAACCTTGCATTTCTTTTACCAATTTGGCCACGTCTTACGATGGAATCAGGTCTGTGGAAACCACAGCACCCAAATAGTTCTTTCATGAGCATTACACACTCTATGAACCAGTCTTTTAACCAATGTATTCCAATGGGCATTCACATACACCAATAGCAAGTGAAGGGAAATCAGGCAAGGTTACCAGCTAGAGCAAGGCGGGGAGGGAGAGTTCTGCTCCGTTGCAGACATCAGAAGCTCTCCCCTCTGCGCTCTTGGCTGGATTCTTATACAATTTTTAAGGAGGGGGGCAACCATAGGGTGGTCATCAGTGCTCAGTCTGATAAAGGTGCAAGCTCACGTGTTCAATCCAATAGCCTTGGACTCTGGCCAGTTGTTTACTTGTTTATTCTTGGAGGCCTCTGGTCAGCCTTCATATTGTTCATGGTCGCTCCGTTGTGTATGCGCTATTCCTACTTACCCCTTGATTCCTTTGCCGACTGATCCCACGCTCTGTCTTTGGCGCCCAAGACAATTATGAAATACAAGTCTTCAAGCAGTAATGAACTATCTGTGTTCATTTCCCCTCTAGACGAAATGAGCAAGATTCCTCTTGCCCCGATCTTACTTTTCTCAATTAGTAAAACAGTGCATTGTTGATGCTCTATAAATATATATTAATATAAAGTAAATTTTCTTTTTTGCAACGATTTTGTTCTAAGGGTTGAAATGGTGTTGCTGTTAAACCTCTCACTAATATGATTAAATGTGGAAAATGAAGTGCCCTGAGGCCTTGTGGGAAGCGTGTGTGGCAGCCTCTTAGCGCCCCGTCATGATCACAACCCACACTCCGTACTTTAACAAGCTGATATACCACCCACTAGCTAATAATGATCCTCTAATTTTCTGATGCTATGTAGCTCATCGTAATAATCCTATGAGTCCAAGCTTGTTATCCTTTAGTAGAAAAAGATTAATGGCAAATCATTTTTCACAAGTTATTCACCTAAGTGTTATGATGTCCGGAATGTTCTTCATAAGAATTGAGTTGAGTAGAAAGTAAAAATGAAAAGGGAAAAGAAAGAATCATCACAAGGTTATGATAATTATCGTTAGATGTTGGGTATATTGTATTTATTGGACAATTCCCTCCAGGTTTAAATGTGCTTAAATTTTATCGCAGAAAAATAGCAATTCAGCTGTAAAATCAAACAAATCTATTTTGAAGTCTGCCATTGTTTACAGTAAATATATTTTTATTTAGAGTTCCATCCACAGGGGAACATAAATGTGGACTAGATAAATGATAGATAAAATCCTTCCTGCTGCACCCATTTTTCTGAATTTTTTGGTCTGGCCCTAAGTCCCCCTAGACATTGACTGATTAGTTAGAGCTTAGGTTCACAGATCTGGTAGTTTCATTGCCTGAAATAATAGCCCAAAGCACAAAGGTGTAACATAGTGAGATAAAAAATCAAAACCATAAAATCTTCTCACATTAATGCTAGCTAATATTTAGTGAGTACATGATATAGACAAGACATTTTCTAGGTGCTGAGAATTAATGTTTGCTCAACAAACATTACGTGTTTGGCTGCTAACCAAATGGTTGGTGGTTTGAATTCATCCAAGAGAAACTCAGAAGTAATTTACTTCTGAAAAATCAGCTCTGAGACAGAGCTCTAAGTCAAAATCAGTGCAATGGCTATTGGTCATACTGGTGTGTATTAGTGTTTTGATCCTCTTTTACATCAACCAATGAGGTATATACTAGTGAGCATCCTTCTATTTAGGAAAGAGGGTATGTTACTTGATTAAACACACATAACTTGGAAAATGGGGAATTAGGATAAAGGCACAAACGTCTAGCTCGAAAGGCTCACTGTAGAATACTACACCATATAAAGAAAAGAATGTGTTTGGCAGAATTGGGAGAACCTACCCAACCAAGCCCAAGTCCTCATTCTTTATTACCCAACTCCACTTCTCTTAGATTATGTCATTTACACGTTTGAAATTTCCTCCATAGGTGGTTCCGGTCATTATTATTATCAAATGCGTCTCACTGGACTTGGCTGAGAAACAAAGATGTAGACAGACAAGGTGAAAGTGAAGATTCTACTTAGATTGATCAAGCAAGGAGGAAACACCGACCAGGTCACCAAGGTGAGCCCTCCCAAGAGGAAAGGACTTATCCATAAGGATGGAAAATGTGGGGATTATGAAGATTTAACAGATTCTTGAGGGATGTCTTGAATATGCCTTGTAGTCGAGCTACAATTCTTAGCCAGGAAATGATGTGGACTCCTCACTTCTAAAGTGTTATGAAAGTTGTTCTGTGACATCTTTTTAGAAACTTTTGTTGTTTATGTGTTTTATTGGGGGCTTGGACACCCTTATCACAATCCATACATACATACATTGTTCAAGCACATTTGTGCATTTGTTGCCATCATCATTCTCAAAACATTTTCTTTCTACTTGAGCCCTTGGTATCAGTTCCTCGTTTCTCCCCACCCCCACCCCCAGCTTCCCTTTTCCATCCTTCCTCCCTCATGAACCCTTGATAATTTATACATTTTTTTCATGTCTTACACTGTCTGATGTCTCCCTTCACTCACTTTTCTGTTGTCTATCCAACAGGGAGGAGGTTATATGTAGATCGTTGTGATTGGTTCCCCCTTTCTACCCCACCTTCCTCTTCCCCTCCTGGTATCTCTACTCTCATTATTGGTCCTGAGGGATTTATCTATCCTGGATTCCCTGTGTTTCCAGCTCTTATCTGCACCAGTGTTCATGCTCTGGTCTAGCTAGATTTGTAAGGTAGAATTGAGATCATGATAGTTGTGGGGAGGAAGCATTAAAGAACTAGAGGAAAGTTGTGTGTTTCTTCATTGCTACACTGCACCCTGACTGGCACATCTCCTCCCCTTACCCTTCTGTAAGGGGATGTCCAGTTGCCTACAGATGGGTCTTGTATCTCTACTCTGCAATCCCTCTCATTCACAATGATATGATTTTTTTGTTCTTTGATGCCTGATTCCCTTCAACACCTCATGATCAAATCAGCTTTCTTCACCACAGTTGCTTATGCGATTGTTAATTTTGTAGGTAATTACAGATCAGATCATCAGTTTTATATTCAACAATTCATACACATTTCATTTCAACTCATATATTGGAATCCTCTTAATGTATCATCACTTAGTCCGCTTCCTATCTGTGCTTCTGGTTTCTGTTCCTCCTCCTGCTCCTGCTCCTCCTCCTCCTCCTCTTCCTCCTCTCCTGACCCTCTGAACTTCATCCTTGGGTAAATACTGCCCTTTGACCTTAAATGGGAGTAAGTTCAGTTTCAGGTTAAGTTCAGTTCCAGGCCTGAAGGATAACTCAGGGCCATAATGTTGGACTATTCACCTGTCTCTTTCCTACCAGTAAACCTAGAATATTTTATGAGTTTGAATCCTACACCATGTTTTTCTCCCACTTTACCCAGGACCTTTAAATGATCCTTTTCATAGCAGTCAGTAGTGGTAGCCAGGCACCATCTAGTTCTTCTGGTCTTGAGGCAATGAGGCTCAATGTCTGTGAGGTTCATTAGTTCATTGGACTAATTGTTTACATATTTCCTTAAATTTTCCTTAACTTCTCTTTGTACAAAGAGGGATTGATATTTTCACTTTAAATGGCTACTTGTGAGCTGCTCAAACACTAGGCACTAGTTACCAAAGTAGGATGTAGAGTATCACCATTGTGAATTCTGTTATGCCCATTGATACTAGTTTCCTCTGGAGTTATGGTCCTGATTATGGTTCCTATTCTCCAGACCCAGTGAATCATTCTAGCAAGATGTTTGGATGCGTGTAAGGATGGGATATTGAGGAGCGAGCAAAGCAGGATTGGGGAGGAGGGATAGAAGATAACCACATAATGGAGAGTTTGCCAAAATATTATTGTTGATTTCATTTCTTGAGGTAGGCTGTGCAGATATACACTGTGTTAGGCTGGGTTAACTAGAGAAACAAATTCATCTATATGTAAGGGTTTTATATCATCTATATGTAAGGGTTTTATATCAAGAAGTAGCTATGTATCAGGAAAACATCCCAGACCAGATCAATTCCACAAGTTCAAGACTAGTCCATACTAGTTCATAACCCCTCTTCAGACCCACGCATCTACATGCAACAATGCAGAATGTAGGAAGATCACAGATTGGTGGGTGCAAAGTCGTGTAGATCCAATGGCGGTGGATGCATCTCCCAGTGTCTGACTGCCATCAGCGTGGCTTCAAGTGACTCATCAACAGGACGATGAAAGCAGACAGAGAGTGTGCATGGGGGAACCTCCAGGGAGAAAGAGGAGACCTGATGCATTTGGATTGTGGTGCTGGCAAAGAATATTGAAAGCACCATGGACTGACCAAAAAATGAACAAATATCTCCTGAAAGAAGTACAACCCGAATGCTCCTGAGAAACCAGGATGATGAGACTGTCTCCTACTTTGGTCAGGCTATGAAGAAACACTCGTCCCTGGACAAGGCCAGCATGATTCATAAAGCAGGAGGGCAGAGGAAAAGAGGAAGACCCTCTACAAGATAGAGTGACACAATGGCTTCAACCAGCAAAAAATGTCTACATACGAACAGTTGGGAGAATGGCACAGGATTGGCAGGGTTTTGTTCTGCTGTACGCGGGCCGGTCTGAGTCGGAACCAATTAGGGCACTTAACAACAAAGGCCTCTTTAATTCTTGAACCGCCCGCCCCCCCCACCCCCCGGTCTAATTGTGCTTCCATCACTGTTTCTTGACAGAAATGTTTTGATCTGTGGTCAAATGTCTTTGTTCCGTACATGTTTAGCAGGGCAAACTCAAACCCACAGTCATCCTACGTATAGCAACCCTACAGGACAGAGTAGAAATGCCTCTGTGGGTTTCTCAGGATGTAAATCTTATGGGAGCAGAAAATCTCATCTTTCTCCCACACAGCAGCTGCTGGTTTTGAACTTCTGACCTTGAGGCTAGTAGCCACTACATAACCAGGGCATGTCTGCTTAAAATGATACTTGCTTGCTAAGGTAGGACATTTTCTGGGGAAGAAAGGGGTCAAAAGAAGCGGATGAACAAGAAGGAAAGAATGTGGAAACATTCATTATTAGGCATATGTTTCAGGCACATGTTTCAATATTCTGTGGCAATATCTGTTAGACCCTAAGGGTAAGTTCATTGGAAATGCTACTGATTTTATAGTGTCATGCCAGGCTACGCATATGGAGGGGTGAATCTCAGGATCTATTTGCTGGTGCAGTCCTTTCTTGGATCACAGAACCAGAGATTGCAGAAATGTAAAGACGTAATCTCCGAAGGGAAATAGAGTAGTGCACTAAAGAATGAGAACTTGAGCTTGGTTTGGTAGGTCCTTCAGAGTTAAATCCAATCTCCTCATCTTACAGAAACTAGAACCCGATGTCCAAAAACATACCAAAGCTTGTCGCCAAATCGTTTCAAGCACACCAATCTCCTATCATCAGAGGCACTCTTCATTCTTCTCCTCGGGTGACAATGCAAGTGCATTTAGCATCAATTCTTTGGTTATGAAGACTGTGTTGGGAAAAGGAAAAGAGGTATTATATAAGACTGTACAGAGCCACAAGGAACTTTAAGCTTACTGTATAGTCTGAAACATTTCAAGGGGTAATTTTCTCACTGCTCTGACTCATAGAAAATTCTGACTTATAGAAA
The DNA here is from genome assembly GCF_050624435.1 of Tenrec ecaudatus. Classification (NCBI taxonomy): domain Eukaryota; kingdom Metazoa; phylum Chordata; class Mammalia; order Afrosoricida; family Tenrecidae; genus Tenrec; species Tenrec ecaudatus. Next base: position 179,952,401 of record NC_134533.1, on the reverse strand, counting down.
CCCTCAGGACAGAGTAGAACTGACCCTGTGGATTTCCAAGGCTGTGCATCTTCATGGGAGTAGAAAGCCTCAGCTTTCTCCTTTGGAGTCGCAGTTGTTTTCGAACTGCTGACCTTGTTGATCAGCAGTCCAAAGCATCGCCAAGACTCCTTCACCTAGCCAAGGAGACAGATTCCTTCTGTTTTTCTACTTCTCATACTTGCTATGAGATAGTCAGCTTCATGCTTGCAAAAAAGCCTGTGAGCCTTTGGTGCCACCCTTGTGGTCTACGCAAGGAATGGGGCGAAAGGACAACGTGTCAAAGCATAGGCAAGGATCTGCCCTTGAGGTTTGATGATGCAATTCTGATATAGCTCCTTGGTCACAAATGGGACCTGGGATCATTCTACGCTACTAAGAAGTGAAATATATATATTTACTTAAAGGGGGCACTACCATTCTTTTTGGTCTTTATTTTGAAATAATTATAGACTCACAAGAGGTTGAGGGGAAATTCTTACAGAGAATTCTCATTATAGCCATCGTATTACTGGCCTAAGAGCAACACCTGATAGAACTATTGTATATGATCAAAACTGAGACACTGACACTTGCTGAATGCAATTGGTTAGATCAGGGGTCAGTACGGCTCTGGGGCCACAGTTCACTATTGGTTCACACATGTGGCCCTGAAGTAAAATCGAAAAAATATAAAGGATAATGATGATCTCATGTTTGTAAAAATATGTCTGTGGCTCTCAAATAATTTTTAAATTGTTGTCTTAAATTGACTCTTCCATCTCAAAAGTTTGCAGATCCCTGAGCTAGTCTACGGATCTCATTCAAGGTTGAATCAGCTTTCCCATGCACTCAGCTTCCAGGGTTGATTTTGTTTGTTGGTTTAAATTTATGGGTCTAGTGCTGTGACGTTTCACCCCCTGTAGTTTCATATTGCTGCCACCACCATCAAGATACAGAACAGTTCTATTACCACAAAGGAACGCCAGATGAGTCTTTTTAACTACATGCGTTGATGCTCTGAACAAAAATCAGGAATCCAGCTAAGAAGGAAAAAGGGGAAATGGATTTGTGGTAGGCAACCAGCATTACCTGGCACAAAGGGTAGCTATTTTAAGGATAAGGAGTTTTCCATGACCTTAGAGGGTTGAATCGATTTCACCCACCCCATCCTTCCTCCCAATGCATTCATTCCTATTGTTCTTTAGAACTGCCCCAAACAGATGCCATACCATTTGATTTATCTCATGCTATAGTACTGTAATGTCTCCACTGAGAGGTGCAATTCATGGTTTCAAGAAACAAAAATATATGTCTAAGTTCAATTCCACTAAAATCACCCAAGAGACCAATAAAATAACAAAGGGTTTTTGTTGTTATTGTTCGAATGAGAATTCTTTCTTGACACGGGACCAAAAGACAAGACCACAGAGAAATGGAAAATGCAGAAGGTCTCAAATTTCATCACGGTAGAGCAAGAGGGTGAATTTCAGGGCGATCTCTTAACCAGAGGTCTAACCATTACTTACAGTGCAAGTCTGGGACTGCCTGAATGAACTCCAGCATTTTCTCTTACTTTAGAACTTGCCTCTTGCTGTCTAAAATGAAAGTTTGTAAAGTGTCTAGAATGAAGGGAAATGGTTTCAATGCTATATTTAGCCAATACTATATCTACAGAGGGAAAAATAATCTTCAAAAAAATACGAATATGAGAAAATAGGATCAATTAGTAACTGTGCTTTACTTGAATGCATTTGCTTTGTCACAAGAAGGTTAAGTTTGGTCTGATGTGTTCAATTAGTGACTAAAACATGCAACCTTAATTGGGTATCTCACAACATTCTAATGGTTTATATAAGATTTATCCTCCCTGCAACTATTTGTCACTGATGAATATATAGCATTCATTGGCAAGATTATCAGCGGACATTCACATCCTAAGAAAAATGAATCTAGGCCCATGGTAGGCTAGCATTAAGGGAAACCATTTCCCCCATTGAGCACATTCTTTTAAAGCCGTCCATTTTCCACAATAGTTGAGACTAGATTTCTCAGTACGAAGGTGGTTATAAGACATCAGAAAAAAGCAATGTGGAAATTTGAGTCAATCTGCTTACTAGTGAGGGCCAGCAAAAGAGGTCAGAGTGCAACCACTGTGCAGGACCACACCCACCAGTCAGTGATGCAGCAGTGTTACTCTCTCTCCCCTCACTCTCCCCCGTGTCCCCTACTTCAGGACCTAGCTTCAAGAGCTAAGTGTAGCACCAGTTTGTTCAAATGTAGTCAATTCTTTTCATGTTACAGGTTAGCTTTGAACCCAAGAAATGTTCATTTAGGAAGCAGAGAAAGCCATGGAGCTAGTAAGGCCTGCTCAACTTCCCGGAACACATCAAAAGCATCCATACATTGAACAGATCGGTGTATTACAATCAGGCGTGGGAGGGAGTGTGGCTCGGAGTGCGTCAAGGCTTTATGAAAAGAATTTCAAATTCAAAATAAAAGCACAACAAACAGAAAATGACAAGAGTTAACCACAATATTAGACATGCAGGATAGGCAGAGAGCCAAATTTAACCTGGCAGCTTCTGCTATGAGACTTCCACCAGGTAAAAGACACTATGAGAGCAGGTGTGTTCTAAAAACTCTCTCCTTGTACTCCTTACACCTGTGAAATCCAGCTTTTGTTCTGTCTTCACCATGGTCCCGCCCACTTGTAGGGGCTTGCAGAGGGTTCCATTGTAATAGTTTATTATCAATAGCTAACCCAATTATCAATATTATTGATATCTAATCAATATCAATATCTAACTTTTCATAACAACTTCGAAGTTGACAATTGACACACCCATAAATCTTGCAGTCTGGGTACTGAGCTGATTGCTGCTGACAGGATCACATTTCTTGATATGAGTCATAGATACTGACCACAGAATTACTAACCCTTGAAGGTTTGAATTCACTCGTGACCCAATCTCATAAGAGAGCATACACCTTAGCCAATTTAAAATCAAGCAAGCAAAATACCTGCATATGTTTCATATGACATAATAGATGTTATTGATACTTTTAAAATGCTAAATAACTAACAGTACATTATATTCTGCAGTAGAAATTCCCCAAGGGCATTTTTTCCCTAAAAATATTATTGAAGCCATGAGCACATTAATACTGAATAGTTTTGCCCAACAGCACCTGTGTTATTGGAGAAAGAACGTGTCCTCTGATGTGTGCGAGAATATGTTGGGTGGTTTGCGTCTCTGGTTGGAGCAGGAGGATATGTACACTTGATATCATAGCTTGAATGAAGCTTCAAGTTCTTTTCTTTCTTTCTGTTGAGATAGTCTACTTCCCACCTCCATGCATCTGGGTTGACAATTCTGTCTTGTTCAAAAAATAGTGTGAAGTAGAAATAATATTCTGGAACTTCTGAGACGAGATTGTAAGAAAATGGATACTTTGTTGCTGAAGGGGGAGTCTGAATTCCTGAATTCCATTCTGGACCGATTACATTCTTCCCAACAGTCCCCACTGACACCAGCCTTGCAGCCATCCCCACTAAGGCACCACAGGAGGGAATAAAGGCAGAAAGGACCCCTCAGATCAGACCAGCTCCCTACTGAGTACCACTAACTGACCTCAGTCAAGGCCTCAAGCATTAGATAATAAGCCCTACTGAGTCCTGCTCAGACTGTTGATCCACAAAATGCTGGGGTAAAATAAGGTGCTTGTTGTTTAAAGACACTAAATTCTGGGGCGATTTTTCATGAGAACTAGATCAACAGAACCATAAAATATATATGTACCAGGTTATAGTTCAGAGACCTTGGTCAGTCTGCTTCTAAACGGAATAAAAGGAAGCCCTTACAGAGGTTTATTATGTAATTGACACTGTTCTATGTAACACTAGTACTTCTCAGAAACTGCCCAAAGGTAGATATTCTGAGTACCATCCCAATGAGGAAATGGAGCAGAGAAAGGTTATGTAATTTATACATGGTCATTCACTCAATAGGAGGCAAGGGTAGATTCAGAGTCAGGCAGCTTGACTTCAGTGTGTGCTTTGAATCTTACACTGCAATCACAACATCTTTCAAAAGAATTAGAATCTGTTCCTTCACACTAAATCAGGGAAATCTCAGTGTGCTCAATGGATCCTTTATGGTTGACCATCCAGGGTGACTATGGCATTTCTCTGCTTTGTTGTGGGCTGTGTCAGCTAGCTGTATGAAGGACCACAGAGTTGTAGGCAAACGTTAAGGGATGCCTTGTAGAACAGTCTGCCTACACCACACAATAGTCTATTCACAAGGATCCTAAGAAAAAAATCCTTCCTGACAGCTGGACCATGAATAGTTGCAATTGTTCTACACAATTGTCTTATTTTGAATCATTCCTGCTTGGTTTTAAAACAAATATATGACCCTGCCATATGAGGGGGCTTCAGAAAGTTCATGGAAAATTATTCTTCTTTTGTAAATTCCATTTCCCCCCAAACTTTTTGAAGCCCCTTGTTTAGGATCTCAACTGTGCATTTTTCTTCTCCACCCATCGCCCACCAGACTCCACTCTATATCCAAACCCTTGTTTCTGTATTTGATCCTTGATACTTTTTATTAAACTTTTACATAATTTGTGAAACTGCCATATATATATGTTTTTTTGAAATCCATTTTGAATAAAGGCAGGGTATATGAGATGCTTCAAAAAGTTCATGGACATATGGATTTAAAATATAATGGATTTTTTTCCAGGAACTTTTTGGAGCTCCCTTCTAAACCAATCAATAAATTAAACTAAGACCAGTAAGAATGAGTTCACTCTTTGTAGACGCTTTGGGATATACCTCTAGGTAGCCTCCCTTGTTCAGGTCTAAAATCTGAAGGAAAAAATATATACATATATATAGTATACATATGTTATACCAAGGGGAACATAACTAAAAATCATTTTAACCTCTCTCTCTCCCCCACGGCCGTTGAGTCAATTCTGACTCATAGAGACCTTCTCGGAAAGAGTGGATTTCCGCCTTTGGATTTTTAAGGATTTAGATCTTGGCCAGAGCAGAGAACCTCATCTTTCAACTCTGGAGCAGCTCGGGAGTACAACCTGCTGCCTCTGCTGCCAACAGCCCACTAAGTCACCAGCTATGAAACTGGGCTCTGGTTTCAATTCAAGAACACTACCGAAAGAAAAGAAAAGTTTGGGGAAAATTATTCTACTCTGACAGAGAAGAAGAACATTGTTGTGGACATCAGTTAGAATGCTGTTAGGTACAAATAACAAAAATACCAAGCTAAGGGGACCTGAACTTCAAGGATAAGAAATATTTTACTTTGTTGATGAAAATACACCCAACAGCGCACTAATTCAACAGTTTACCCGTGTACGATTCAATGACATGCTTCAAATCCACAGCAATTCTTATCTCTCTTTCTAAAAGGACTCGTCCATATTCATGTAAAAGAACTGCTCCCGAAGATTCCTCTGTAATCCTTCAAGTTGCTGGTGTCACTTCAACTCCATGTAGACATTCATTTAAAGGAGCATAGTGCTCAACACAAACATTCTTTAACAACTCAGTGACACTATTGTTTTAGGAAGACTTTAGGGGCTATTTGGGGCTTAGGGTTTAAAGATATCTCTGGGTAATAATTAGGACAGTTCACACAGCTTCAGTGTCTCCATAAAACCTGGATTCCATAAGAATTGTCTCTTCACTTTATATTTTGCCACTTTTTACTGTAAACTGGGGGAAGGCTTACAGGTCAGAGCGGTGGATTTACATCCAACAGTTTGTACATATTTGTGTCAACCACCTCAGTGTGCTGCCCTCATTTATCCCAGTTCCTTCCTGTGCTTCCTGCATCCGCTCCTCCTTCCTTCCTTCCTAACCTTTCTGGTCTTAGGACTTCTGTAAATGTTGCTCCTTTTTTTTTTCACCTTAAATGGGAGATGATTCTAAGGTTTGTATGTCACACTAGTGTTATTGTTCTCCTATTAGACCTGTCTATTGTTTGACTTAAAATTTAGTCACAAAGGTGAATTCTGTTCCAGACCTGAAGGGTAAGGAAAACCAGTGTCTATCTGGCTAGCAGGTCTGGTTTATTTCCCTCTTTTCAGTTTTGTTCTACATCTCCGGGAATTTTTCCCAGGACCTCATCCAGTGTTTATTCTCAGAGTAGCTGCTGGTGGTAGCCAAGCACTTCCAAGTTCTCTGAGTCTCTGGGTTGTGGAAACTGATGTTCACATGGTACATTAGTCTATTAGACTAATTCGGGTCATGTGTTTTAGGATGTTCATTGGTCTTCTTTCCTCCAGATGGGGAGCGAGCATAGGTGCCCCCCAGAAAGCTGATCATGAGCTTTCAAAACCCCAATTGCCACTCGCCTAAGTAGAATGTAGAACATAGTCTTTTGGAATGATGTTATTCCGGTTGACCTTAATGTCTTCCAAGACTACGATCCTAAGCCCTCTGGCCTAGCAGCTCACACCCTCAAGGTATTTGATTATGTCTGAGAAGGTTTCATAATGTGCGCTGTAAGCTCCATCATGGATATATTTGCATTAAGGTTAAATGCACATCTAAAAAAGTCCTCAATCAAATATATGTTCAAGGGTACATTGTCACTCTCCCTCTCACAGCTGTTCAGTCTGTATGTCTGTCTATGCCTCTATGGATCACAGTTGTTACAGGATTGTGTATACTAGGGGATATCCAAAACAACGGAATTTTATTTCAAACTATGTATTTAAATTTTTTCACAAACAACCTTATCACCCTCAAAGTACTCTTCATTATACTTAATACGTTTGCCAAATCTGTGATTCCATTCTTGGAAACATTTTTCAAACTCATCTGTTTGGATGGCTGATAGCACTTCCGTGTTTGTTTCTTCACCTCGTCCAAATCACCAAATATCCGTCCTTTCATGTCCCTTGTCATCATTCACAGAAACAAAAAGAAGTTGCACAGAGCAAGGTCAGAAGTGAGTAAGATGTGTGCTGTTTTTGCCAAAAACTGTCATGCTGAGATGGCTGTGTCGTGGTGGCAAAAGTAGTGCCCTGTCTGCCACAAATAAGGCCTTTTTCTACTGCATGCTGTCATGTTATGTTTTCAGAACCTCTAAATAGAAAGCTTGATTAACAGTCTGGCCTAGTGGAATGAACTCCAAATGCTCTTTTTGTCTGTTTGGAAAGCTGACAGATGTCCAGAATGATGTTTGTCATCAATCAACATTTCACCTTTTTTGAAATGAGAAAACCACTCGTACACTTGAATTTTGCCCCTAGTACTGTCCTTGTAAGCTCTGTTCAACATCACAACAGTTTCTTCAGTGTTTTTCACAGGCAGAAAACAAAATTTCTTAGCTGCATGCTGTCCTCATAAATCAGCTATCACAAAATAAAAGGTTCAAGCAAAACTACTTTCACAAAAAAATTCAATGTGACCAGAGAGAACCTTTCCAGATGATGCCACTGGGTGCACTAACTCAGAGTGAGTTACTGGATGCTAATCTAGTGGGGGGAGGGGGGATGCATACAATGAAAGCTCTCCTTTGCTCAGGCAATTCCGGGTTGTTGTTGTTGTTGTTGAGGCAGGGGGTATTACTTCCTTATATCCCAGCATTTACCTCAATTACCTCCCTTGCAAACCGCCCAACGTCTTCTTCCTCTATCATTTTCGCACACTTCCGGCGTATGCCCATTGCCTTCCCTGACATACCTTAATTTTTATTTAATGAGAAATCTGGAGGTTGACCCTTCCAGTGTTCACTCACCGACTGCACTGTGACAGGGCACAGGCTGGTGTCTGCATCGTTCTCCTGGCCTGTGCCCTGGAGTTCCAGCATCGCTGCTACCAGCCCGGCATCACTTTCTCCCTTAACTGCATCTGAAGGAAGAAAGGAGGGGGAGATGCCAGACTGGCAGGAAAGATCTCCTTGGAAAGCCTTCAGCAGCATTTACCATAGAGGAAAATTCCTTCTTAGAGGTACCTTAAGAGTCTTGCTCCTATATCTCTTTGCTCAAAACTGCATGGCATGCCCATTTTTGCCTGCGAGGGAAGCTGGGAAAGCCAACATTTATTATTTCATCCATTTTCATGGAAGGCAAGCTAGCAACCAAGCAAGGAAAACTGGAGTTGGTAATGGTTGTTAAGGAGCCAAATCGTGCTGCCTGACACAAGAACCCAGTCATAAACATGGACGATATAAAATGTTTAACAACAGGAATGGCCTGGGCTCTAAGCAACCCAAGTGTGGCTGCCCTTGAACAGCTGGTTGCTTGCTAAGTTAACTATTGGCCTTGATTAGAAACAGGTTCCCCAGAAGGTTAGCAGGCACTCACAAGAATTTCACATTAACTTTTAACTTTTCAGATCTTGCAAAGGAAAAGAGAAACCAAGTTTTTCTTTAATCCAGGTTAAGGGAGACCGTCCCCTGGGATACAGTCTGGGTTCCTGCTGAGGATGAAATAAAGGCCAAGCATTCGGGTTTTTAGGATGACCACCTGCTTTTGTCAGAACAGCTCAGTTTTTGTTCTCTTGCAACATTTTGAAAAAGGCATTTAGCTGCTAGAAAAATGTCTGATGCATGCAAGTAATCTGTTGCAGCTGCAGAATGCCGTTTCCCAGAGTGTGACCTGCATCAACATCCACTAGCCATGTTGTCTAATACTTCGTCTCCTAGATTGTACTCCAGACCCACACCTTAGATGTTCTGACTCACACGTTTGGGTTTGGACACAAATAGCTACATTTTAGACACATACAAAACCAAACCACAGTTGGTTACTTATAAGCAATACACTTGTAAAAATACACTTGTTTTAATCATTGGGGATAAGAGCAATGATTACCTGGCAAGCAAGACTAATCCTAGTTGGGCTAAGAACATTTTCCCCCCGTGCTTCCTAAATCCTGTTTGACGCTTGGCCTTGATATTCTGAGATTCTGGAATTCTATTCTTGCTTTTTCTAGCCCTGTGTCTAGATATGCAAAGGAAAGGGTGAAATATTCATTGGAAATATTCTCTAGAAATCACTTCTTGGTCCTGCCAAGAATGCTTTGTTTCTTTCATCAACAAAGCCACATTTTAGAATAATTGTCTAAATGCCCAACGCAAGTTTTTCTTTTTACAAAAGTTGAACAAAAACAGGCAAGCCCAGACAGATGCCAGAAGTGGTGTGTAAATGTTTGACATTCAGGTACTCTTTTATGAGATCACAGCAGTGCAAGGCAGATTAAATTTCAAGCATGGAGACTTTCCTCGCTGTTCCTGGGTTGCAAAGCGTGCAGAGACATTCCTTTGCACTACTAATTATCCTTGCCATTAATGCACACGTACCTAGAAATGAAACAGAAAGGTGCTCAGAAAATTATCGCTGTGTTTTATCTATCCCAATACTAGAGGATAAAATGCAGCTTAATCGATGCTTTGGTTTAGTTTCTAGAGGTATTGATTGTCTATGCTGAGTTAAGGCTTGGGCTCACACACACAAAAGCTTGTTTTAAGGTTGTTTTTACCCCTCTTCAGCAAAGTTGTAATCTATAATTGAGTATTGTCTCTTTTCGACTTCAAGTGACCGGAACAAACAGCGCTTTAAAAATTGCCTTTATAACATTAAAAATTGCGGATGAGAAAATTCGTCTACACCGACTTTCAATTTGTTCTTATAATATCTCTGGAAATGATATTACATTTGAATAGAAGTCTTTTCCCATTACTGTGTAAAAATGGAACAAAATAAGGTAAAAATAACGTACAGTGATAACCAATCAAGGGTTTCTACAGCAGATGATGGTGCACGAGAATGCAGCAGGATATTCAAGTACAATTGTTTTGATTTTTTGACTAAACTGAACAGTCATTCTGATGAGGCTTTATGTCCCTTACATTTACTTTCTCTTGGTCCATAATTTCTATTTCCTCCTTCTTTTCAAGCACTGTTCATCTCTTGTCTCTTTTTAAAAAGTCTTTTGTAGAATTCCCTTGAAAGAATATTTTATATATTTTAGAAAAATACCAAGGCAATAAGAGAAGAAGACCTGCCAGGAGGGTTTTAATAAGTGGCAGGTAAAAGCAAAAAGTAAAAATTTCTAGTAATTAACTGCACTAATAAAACATTATACATACGCAAAGACAGTATATCAGAAGCACACTAGAAGTTTTATACACACACAAAGAAAGTATATCAGAAACAAGCAGAAAGGAAACAGTATGACTGTAGTGCACCCTAAAAATGAAGGAGGCTCATTCGCATGCAGATGCCACGTTTCCTTTTCGTCTCTCCAATTGGGAGTTTCCATTTGTATCTTCAGAGGGTCCATCTGATTCCAGTGGGTCTCAAAGTCCTGATACAAAACACAAACCCTTGATTAAAAGAACCCTCCTGCTCCTTTCTTGGTGCCTTTGCGGGCGGGATCTAGATGGAGTACACAAAAAATGCAGCTATTGGTTAATGGACGATCAGACGGTGAGCTTGGCATCTAACCAGATTCCCCCCACCCCAATCCTACCCAAGACAGGTCATCAATTCCCTTTTCTAGCTAGGTAGACTGGTAACGAAACCTAAGGGTAAGAGAAATCACCACACCCAGAGATCATGCTCTGGCCTGTACACATGTGTTTAATTCATACAAGTCGTGAGGTTTTTGATTGGTGGCCAACATTCACAAACATGAGATTTAACATTCTAAAAGATAATAATGACTATTGATCTTTCCGGGGACAGGGGGCTGGGGGCTGGGAGAAGGAAAAGAAAGGCATTTGGGAACCTGCACAAGCATGGGGCAGTAAGTGGCAAAAATGGAGTCGATGCTTCCCCTTTGCATAGAACGTGTCCACTCCTCCCTCTTGCTAGCCCTTCCCTTGCAGATACTACCTACCTGGCCTCTGGAGGATGCCTGGCTGTATGTTTCCTGATGTAATACAGCATCCCCCTTTTTTTTTCTGGAGGATGAGACATGATTCTGAAAAATATGTAATGCAGTTCTTGGCTTGTGAGTCAACAGTGGATGCCGACTCTATCGCACAATGAGATGTTAGCAGAAGATGGTGAGTCAAGCACCGATATGCGGAGAAGATGAGGTGATTCCTCATTCTAGATCCAGGCAGGTGAGTATTGCAGAAGGCAGCATGTGTGAGCAGTCTTTACCAGAATAAGTTCCCAGTTTCTCCTAACAAACGCCAGTTTCCTAAGAGAATTACACGATTATTCTTACTAATATTATGATTAACTTGCAAGGCTAAATTCCCAATGCCTAAATCAGACATGATTTAGCCCCACTCATCTGAGAGAGTTTCCAAGGGCAGTGGAGAACCAAGGGTTGGGAATGAGAGTGGCCAGCCTCAGGTGTAGCCAAAAAAACAAGACGTGCTCTCTGCAGAAAATGCTAAAATCATAATAGAACTGAGTAGGGTCTCCATTTTGTTATTAACATGCACTAGTAAGTGATTGGGGTTAATGATATGGAATTACTCTTCTCGTTAATATACTTTGTCGGTTTAAGTTCTAAACACTTGCTTTGGTTATAATTGCATTTCACTTATAGGATTCCGAATCTTGTAAATGTACAGTCTTGGAAACCCACCGGGGCAGTTCTACCTGTCCTAAAGGGTCTCTATGAGTCAGAATTGACTCAATGACTGTGACTTAGACAAACAGCAAGTTAGCATATTTTATTGAGTCCTATAACAAATATTGTATTCTACATAAAAAGTAACTTAGAAAACGCCCAGTTAGATAGTCTCACCCCAAACACAGACACTCAATTCTATAAATTCGGTTTGAAAGTATATTTGTAATAGTTGAAAAGCCTCTGCATGTCATGATACATTCCTATTTCTAACCCCATCAGTAGAAAGATATATTCTTGTGTTCAAACAGCAACTGGGAATTAAATGATAGAGCGCCGTGTTTGAAAAGGCCGGCAATGGGAGAGTGGTGACTAATTCTGTCATCTGTATGAATACTTATGATTGTGTTAAATTCTTCAGTGGTGATTAAATGGAAAGCTTCTAGAACAATCTCGAGGAAGCAAAGACATGGGAAGTTGTGTTTTCTCGGAGGGAGTCTAAACTGCAATTTTAGGAGGGTCTGTAAAATGTATCCTTGTGTTGAAGAGCTTTTTTAATTGTTGGCATTGCTTTATGTGAAAGAAACTTAAAAATTAAAATGAATAAAAAAGTGCTCTTTGTTCAACTGTGAGTGAAGATAGGTTTTTTTTTTAAAAAAAAGTTGTATATCTTTTGGTCACAAATATCTGATGAAGATTACTTTTGATTATATCATCACCAATTTAGCAAACGTTACAGCTTGCAAAAAATATGTTAATTTTATTATTTTTTGCTGTGATTAACCAATATGTTAGCATACAGCTCTCCCTTTGTTTAAAGAATATAATCATGTAATTGAAATAAAGATGTTACTTGTGTTTTATTGACTGTGCTAAGGCATTTGAGTGTGGATCATAATAAACTATGAGGAACCTTGAGAAGAATGGGAATTCCAGAACATTTCACTATGCGCATGAGGAACTTGGCTGCACTGATGAGAACAGAACAATGGAATATTTCATGGTTTAAAATCAGGAAAGGTGTGCATCAGGGATTTAAACTCTCACCGTATTTACTCAAACTGTGTGCTGAGAACATCATCAGAGAAGCTGGATTATATGAAGAGGAATGTGGCATCAGGGTCAAAGGAAGGCTTATTAACCACCTGTGAGCTGGAGAAAGCACAACCTTGCCTGCTGAAAGTGAGACTTGAAGCACTTGCTGAGGAAGATCGGGGATAGCAGCCTTCAGTGTGGATACAACTCCATGTAGACAAGACCAAAACCCTCACACGTGGTACAATAGGTAACATCATGATAAATGGAGATGAAAATGAAGCTGTTTGGGATGTCATCATGCTTGGATCCATAATTAACGCTCATGGAAGCTGCAGCTGATGTAAGGACTAGGGTGTACCCACCTAACCCAAGCCCAGGGATTTCTAGCCGCCTCCCATGCGTGTGAAAATTGAACATTGAATAAGGAAGATCAAAGAAGAATTTAATTATGGTGCTGGCAAAGAATATTGAAAGTACCATGCACTGCTACAAGAAAAACACAGATCTGTCTTGGAAAAATTAAAGCCAGAGTGCTCCTTAGAAGCAAGATTTGGAGACTTGTCTCTCATTCTTTGGATATTTTGTTAGGAGTCCCTGGACCAAGACACGATGCTTAGTAAAGTATTGGGCAGCATCAAGGGCTATACCAGAAGGAAGGACTTAACATAGCGGCCTGGCTGAATGAACTAAACAGTGTCTTGATGTTGCCTGCACCCTTGGACTGAGGACTGGGGTGCTCAGATGAGAGAGAAAGTAGAGCGTGGCCACGCTGGGGCTGGTGGGTGTCCAAAGAAAACGGACCCAGAATTACCGTATGTTGTTACCTCAATGCCCCCCTCGCAGTGACATGACAAACTTTGATCTGTGGGCAGGGATCTGCATGTGGAAGAATTGATCCAGGAAGTTTCCCCCTGGCACCAGTCCCAATACATGGGTAAACAGGGCTCCACGGAATGGGAGATGGAACTGCGTAGGGCAACAACTCACGGTGGAGCTGCCCTCACACAGACCCCTCCATACCACACTGGAGTGCTGGGTCATTGGGAAAATCGATGACTCTCCCTGAACTCACCGTTACCCCCGGGGATGCTTGACAACGTTTTACTGTTTTATTTCTATGAGGTTTTCTTTTCCTATCTTTAGTTTGTTTGTTTTTGTTTTGTTTTGTTGTTGGCAAGTGTGCTGATTGGTTTGTTGGTGCAGTTGGTCGTCTGGGGTTTTGCTTTTGTTAGAATCCAATCACCAAAGTAAATCTGAGCACAATGCCCATGACATGCACACGCAGGTAGATTCCGGATTCCCACTTAACTGCAGCCCCAGTCCAAGAACACATTTCACGTCATGTGATCCTGCTGGATACGCACCTTCATGAAATGATCAGTGATGATAAGGGTGCTACAAACAGCAAAGTGTGGTAAAGAAGAAGATGGTACCCGACTATCAATCAGAATAGTGTCTGGGGTCTTAAAGGATTGTCTTCAAGCAAGCAGCCATCTAAGTAAAGAGTCAACTAAATCCACACGGAAGCACACCAGCTTGTGTGATCCCAAAATGACAATAACAAAATTCGTATAATACAAAGGGAAAAGGACCAGAGTTTTCATTGTGAACACCCAATTTGTAGAAGGCTATGGAGCCCAGTGGGGGCCAAAAATCCATCTGCAGAGCATCTAGTCAGATTAAGCCTCTGGCAGATCCCCTCTGGCCACAGGGTAGGGTCTCGAACAGCTTTACTATCAAATAGAGATCAGTGTAATCTTGATTATGCTGGATTGAACATGATACTTGATCAGTTGACCTCCCTCTTGACCCAACCGGAATTTGTTCTAGGTGCAAGTATTTATTGCTTGTTTCCTGAAAAAAATTTCTTCCCTAGCTTTTTAAATACATATGGTACAGAAAGGTGGGGGAAGGGGGAGTTGATAGCAATGATGATTATATAACCCCACTCGAGGAGAATGAATAACAACTGTAGGTGAACGAATGAATAACAGAACTGTAGGTGAACAGATACATCAGATGGTATAAGCTGCAGCAAATAAATAAATAAATGAATCTATAAATCAATAAGTAATGATATAATGATAAGGGTTCCTGGGGAACAGGGAGGGAGAGGGAGGGGACAAAGGGGAGCTGATATCAAAGAGTTTAAGAAGAAATGTTTTGAAACTAATGGTGGCAGTGATTGTACAATTATGCTTAATTTAATTGAATTATGGATTAGGATATCTGTAAAAGCTCCTGGTAAAATAATTAATTAAAAAAACCCTGCCAGTTGATAACCCCTCCAATGCATGCTAGACCTGATCTAGTTTTCAACATTTTCTAGTTTTTGTTTGTTTTCCAGTATATGAAATCCAGGATTGATAAATCTATAGGGACAGCAAGAAGAATAAGGGTTTCTGGCGGATTTAGGGGTGCGTGGTGTGTGTGTGTGTGTGTGTGTGTGTGTGTGTGTGTGTGTAAGGGAGGTGATGTCAGAGAGTTCAGGAAGACAAGTAATGTTTTAAGCCTGATTGGGGTAGCAATTGTACAATATTGCTTAAACGATGGAATGATCTATTTGTTTTAACTCCCAATAAAGTGGGGTTTTTTGTGATGAAAAAAAGTATTAGGGAAGCAAAAATCAGGAAAACCTTCAACAAGGTGGATTGACCCAGCGGCTGCATCAATGGGCTCAGACAGAAGAACAATCGTGAGGACGGCGCAGGCCAGGCAGTGTCTGGCTCAGCGGTCCAGAAGGTTGCTATTAGTTGGAACTGGCTAACCTAACACTGGATGGAGCGGCATCTAACACATACCAACCACCCCCACCATGTGAAGGCTGGGACCACTCTTGGGTGAGAGGTGTGACGTCAGCTAGTAGTGATTGGCCAGACCTTACTCGATTCTAGGGCAGACGTTCCCTAGTCCTGCCATGGGGTTCCCAAGGCCCCGAGTCTCTGCGGAAGCAAAAAGCCTCATCTTGATCCCATGGAAGCCATAGTGGGTTTAAACCAGAGACCTGATTAGCAGTGAGAGCTTAACCACTGTGCCACCAGGATTTTGTCCACCCTACTGTTCTATCAAAGCAATCGTGTCTAAAACTATAACCTGGGAAACACTGTCATATTAGAACAAACTTTGGCTTTCGAATAACACAAATCAGTGTTTAAGCTGAAGCATTGAATCACCAAACTAACTTATGCTTTTTACACCTCATTGCTTCTTATAAATGTGGAGATAAGAAAACTGACCTCAGAGAAATCATGTGAAGATTACATAAAATAGCATCTGCAAATAACCGAATAGGAGTCTTGCAGACTCGAGGAGCCCCAGGGCTCATCGGTTGCGTGCTTGGCTGTGCATCGAAAGGTCAGCTGTCTCCACCCACCAGCCACTCCTTGGGAAAAAGAGCTGAGGATCTCCTGCGCTTATTACAACCTGGGAAACCTGATTATCAGGCAGTCCGACTCTGTCCTACGTGGTCAGCACGGTCCGCATCGGCTCCGTGTCACACTACCTCAATAACATAAATCATTCAGGTGCTCAATATTCTATAACTGCTAAAACAGCACTGGGTGTTTACCTATAAAATAAGCTGCATTATTTCTCTCGCCATGTTTCTCTCCCTCAAATAGCCCATTGGCCACTTATATTCTAAATGTAGCATCAGAAACTAGATGGCTCATGTATCATTTTGTTTTATTTTTTTTTTGCAAGACAAACCCCAGTCATACCAATTATATGAAATAAAAATAAACATGGGCCATACAGAATGAGAACTAGAAAACTAAGCATGGGCTCTGCCTACATTGGTTATCTGAGGATCCAGAAACACGGAGTGAGCTCTCTGGGCCTCAGTTCGTTTCTCACACACTGGAATGAGCAGTCTTTCCCTTCCGACTGTCAGTGGATAAATGGTCTGCTGTTTAACAGATCCCTCCTTTCCTTTCTTGTTTTCTCTCTCTTCACTTTTCTTATTCCTGTTGCAAGCATATGCATGGCAGCAACGTTCCCCTTGGAAGTGAAAGGACCTTTTACTGAGGTTTTGAAATGGGATTTTTCAAGTTCAAACAAGTTTTAATTGAAGGTCCCTTAACCCTGCTCTTATTGACCCATCAGCTCATACCCTTATCAGGGCATTTTAATCCCCCTCCTCTGTCACCCAGGTGGCCCCGACCTGCCTTTCCTTAGTCGTTTCGTCTTGGAGAACTTGCACTCTCGGAGAGAGAGTAGGTTAAAAACAAGCGCAGAAATCAGTATCTGGAATCTGAACAGTGGATGGGCATTTTAGCTCCCTTTTTCGTGTGTGTGTCCAGAGAGGGAAAAGTATTTAGCGTATGATTGTACGGTGCAGACTCCAAAGCATTTAATTAAGATGTCTGAGGCAGATAATAACAAATGGCAGACATTCGGCTTCTCCGACGATTGTTCTGCAGACAGCCTGGAAACAAACACACATCAGAGCAAGAACCTGTACATCTGTTGGGCACTCAGCAGGCTGACCACCCAAGTGCCCCTCAGAGCTCATCTGCGTGGAGGTTGGATTCTGCCTTACGGCACATCTGAGTTCTGGGATCTGATTCCAGGTCTACCCTTACCAACCATATAGCCAATTTACTTTATTCTTGGATGTGTGGTTTGGATATTGCAAAGGATTGGGTGTAGATTGACTGAGAAACTGTTCTGTTTATTTGTTACTATGTAACACACACACACACACACGCAAGCACGCACGCACGCACACACACACACACAGAGTAATAACCCAAATAAAAAATAGGCAGAAGGCATGACTAAATAATTAACCAAAGATGATAATCAGGAGACCAACAAACCGGGAAAAATGCTCCCAATCACTTGCTATAAGAGAAACACAAATTAAATGATTAGATACCACTTCACAGGTTAATAGCACTTTTTTTAAGCTATAAAATACTGGAGAGTATGTAGACAAGCTGAAACACTTATAGATTGCTTGTGGGATTGCTAAATTGTAAAATCATTCTGGAAAACAGTATCTTCCTTAAACAAATGTTATACATGTTAAACAAAGTTTTTACCTTAATACTTAACCATCTACTCAATGTATAGCACCTCAAAATAATGAAAAAATTAACAGATATAGGCACACCCTTATTTATATCAACACTACCTACAATAACAACAACAAAATGAAAACAACCAATATTCCCATTTGTGGAGGAATCTGGTACATACATAAAATGGAATACTATGCATCCAAAAAGAACAATGATGAAACTGTAAAACAACTTATGACAATGATAAACTTAGATGTTATGTTCAGCAAACTTTATCAATGTCATAACAATAAATACTATATATGTAAACTGGTACTCTAAAACTGAAAAATAAAAATTCAGAAAAAGAAGTAGACTGATGTTTCCAGAGAAGCAAGGGGAAGGGGCAAGCAAAGAAGGGATGAGGGAGAAAACGAGTAAGAGAGACCCATAAATACACGCATACGCATGCAAAGAATACACTGTATTTTCACACCGCAGCAATGTACAACTAGAAACTGCAATTAGAAATATCCTCTACAGAAGCATCTAAAGTGTGAAATAATTCTACTCAAGTTACAGACTTGCATCAAAAGTATGAAATAATTCTAATCTAGTTACAGACTTATACACTGAAAATTGCAAAATATGGCTAAAATTAAAGACCTGAAAAAAGAGAGATATAAACAATAAACAAATTAAAATATCGAAAATTAATAACATCAAAAAATTTACAGTCTTAGGCCCTCTACATAGGGCCATTCCAAGTCAGAACTGACTTGATGGTGTGGTTATAGTTTATAGATTTTATTGTGATACTGGGAAACTTTACTCCTGTGTGTTTATTATCTGAGATTTTGCAATTTTCTATAGATTTAGAGATTAGGTCTTTATCCAGTATGTCACTGCCAAAAATATTTTTCCTAATATGTGGATCCTCTTTTCAGTCTTTTGATGGAGTTCTTTGAAGTACATGAATGTCATATCTTTAGGAGGTCTCGGTCCTCTAGTTTTTCTTCTGTAATATGGGTTTTTGGTAGTGTGCTCATGCCTTGTGTTAAGGACTCTAAATTTGTTCCAATTTTTTAATGGATGACCTTCATTGCTATAGGGTTTATAGTTGGGTCTTTAATCCATCTTGAATTAGTGTTTGTATATGGTACTGGTCTTGTTTCATTCCTTTGTAAGTAGACCTCGAACTTTTCAGCACCGTTTGTTGAAAAGACTATCTGTATCCCATTTACTGTGTTTCAGTCCTCAATCAAAAATCAGGTATCTCTAGGTGCTGGTGTCTGAATGCCCTGGTGGTATAGTGGTTACAAGTTGGGCTGTGATCTACATGTTCAGCAGTTCAAAACCACCAGCATTGGAAAACAGAGCTTTCTAGTCTCCTAACCAGTTACAGTCTCAGAAACAAATGAGACAGTTCTACAAAATCCTATAGGGTCACTAGGAGTTGGTATTGACTTAATGGCAGTGAATTTAGAGTTTGGTGTTTTCGGGTGCCTGGTCATATTTCTGGGTATTCTACTCCATTGGTGATATATTGTTGTGCTGATACAAACCTTTTTGACAATGGCTATGTGGTAGGTTGTAAAATAAGGAAATAAGATACCCCCTATTTTATTTTTAATTAGTGTATCATTTTTTCATGGTTTCTTCCCATTTTTTAAGGTTGGTGAATAGTTGTACCATTTATTTGAATAGGATTTCTGGGATTTGGATTAGGGTTGCAATATATTTATAGATTGCTTTAGATAGTATTGACATTTTCACAATATTAATTTTCCTATCCATAAACATGGGGTATTTTCCCATTTATCTACATTTCTTTTGGTTTCTTACAGTAATTTTTTTATAGTTTTCTTTGTTCAAGTCTTTCATTTCTCTGTTGAGGTTTAAGGATTTCATCTTTTGAGTGGTTATTGTCAAAGTAACCGCTGTTCAGCGTTCTTTACTTAATACACAGGAATGCTATTGATTTTTGTAAGTTGATCTAAGAGCCTGCCATGAGACCAAAATTTTTAATTAGTTCCAGCAATATTCTTATCGAGTCTTTAGGGTTTTCAAACTATAAAATAATGTCGCATCTGCAAACAAAGAATTTTGTTTATTCTTGTCAGTCTGAGCACCTTAGATTTCTTTTTGATATCTAATCGCTCTGGCTAAGATTCCCAGGATGATAGTAAATAAGAACAGAGATAAAGGGTATCCCTTCTCTGGTTCCTGGGTAGAGGTGGAATGCTTTCATTTTCTCTCCATTGAGAGAAAGGCTGGCCATTGAGTTTGCAGATGTGACCTCTAATAGTTTGAGAATTTTCCTTTTTATTCATATTTTATTATGTGTTTCTATCAAAAGCTAATTTTGAACTTTGTTCAATGACATTTTTGTATTAATTTATATAATATGATTCTTTTATTTTAGCTTATGGTGTATTACATTGATTGTTTTCTTTTGGTGTTGAACCACCCTTCAATACCTGAAATAAATCCCATTCAATCATAATAAATATATATATTTGATTATTTTTAAAATATTTAATATTTTATTTATTTAATATTTTGTTGAATTCTATTGGCTAGAATTTTATTCAAACGGTTGTATCTATGTTCATAGATTAAAAGAGTCTATAGTTTTCTAGTCTGATAATATCTTTACCTGCATTTGAAATCAGGTTATACTGCATCTGGGGTCTTAAAGGCTTATCTCTAAACACATACCCACCTAAGTGAGATATTAACTAAGTCCAAATGGGAGAACTACATGATCATCAGTCACCAAAGGATTGTAAATCATATAATCTAAAATTAAAGGAGGGATAGTATCAGAGCCTAAATGGTGAGAATCCAGTTTGCACAGTTATGGATGGTTTGGAGAGCCTTATATATTTTGAGGAACTACAAAGAAAATAAGTCTTCCAGAGACCTCTCTCTATCCATAATAGAGGGACAGGAGGAAAGTGGTTACTAAACAGTGTATTGGAGAGATGAATATAGAAGGTCAAAGGGAGAAACCTGACTTTAACGGCTAAAATCTTGTCAGCTGATCCCACTTCTGATGCACACTTGACCTGATCTGGTTATCAACATTTTCTGTATTTGTTTGCTTGTTCATTTAGAGTTTATTTCAGTTATGATATGTCATTTGGGGTCACCCTCTTGATTATCAGCTATGTTTTTCTGTTTTTCCATAAATGAGGGATAACCCCCAAAATAGATTTTTTACCAAAACAATCTGATCACCTTCAAAATACTCTCTGTTACACTTAGTAAATTTTTCAAATCTATGATTGAATTCTTGGAAACATCTTTCAAACTCATCTGTTTGGATGATTGACACCACCTCCCTCATTTTTTCTCCACCTCTTCTATATTGTCAAATAATTTTTTGCCAAAAACTGGTACACTGAGATGCCTGCCTGAGCAGGTACATTGTTGTGGTGGGAAAACCAGTTCCCGGTCTGCCAGAAATCAGACCCTTTTTTGTCGCACACTATTTATTGTGCAATCTTTTCAGAACCTCTAAATAGAAAGTTTGATGAACAATCTGACCTGGTGGAATGAACTCCAAATACACGACAAGTGAACATTTCCATCCATTCAAGAATGAGGTTCCTGAATGTCCAGAACAAGGGTTGTCATCGATTGACATTTCCCCTTTTTCAAATGAAAAAACAACTCATACTCTTGAGTGTCCCCCACAGCGCTGTCCTTGTAAGCCGTGCTGAACATCACAGCAGTTTTTGCAGCATTTTTCCCAAGTGGGAAACAGAATTTAACAACCCAGTGCCATTCTCTTAAATCAGCCATCAAACACACATACAAAAAGATTCGAGGGAAACTGCTTTCATGAAAAAATTCACTGCGACCAGAGAGAACCTTCCAGGGTGATGCCACTGGGCGCACTAACTCAGAGTCTATGGAAAATCCAAGGTTAGCTCTTATTGATTATCTCTCTAAAGCAATATTTTATTTTATCCAAGTTGTCCTCGGAATTCTTTCCTCTTCTTTAATGTTAAATATTTTGACTATGATATTTTGTAGTAATTTCTTTTGAGTTTAATTCCGCTGTTTGAATGGTTATTTTTTGTTCTTTCATGATGTTAGGGATGTTTTCTTCTATTCCCTGGATTGTTTCCTCTGTAGCTGTGTGGGCGTCTTCTTCTTTTGGTTTTTGTTTCTTCTTGTTCTAGAATGTTTATCAAATATAAATTAGTCCCTTTTATGGTGCTCCATATAATCCTTAGTATTTCTTCAGAGTTTTAATCTTTTGTAGATTTTCTTCTTGTTCATTTGTGCTCAAAAGATATATCTCCAAGCTCTCTACTTCAGTTTTTCCTATATCTCCAAGCTCTCTACTTCAGGTTTTCCTATATCTCCAAGCTCTCTACTTCAGGTTTTCCTTGCTTCAGTCCTACTGCTTTGCTCTTTCAATGTGTTATCTAATTCTAATATCTTACTATGTAACTTTCTTTTTGAAGTTGTTTTAGGACTTCTAATTTTCATTCACTTTCTCAGATTCTTGTAGTATTCTCTGGAGTTCTCCTCTCTTCTCATCTGTTTTGCTTTGTTTTTATAGCTCTTTTTATCTTTCCCTCTTATCTGTTGTAAACAGTTGAAAATCATTTTTCTGAATCCTCTCATGAGTAATTCCATTCCCTTTTCTTCTCCTGAAAATTCCACTGGACCTATGTTTTTAGTCACTTGCTTGTATCAAGCTCACTATTTCTCCCATGTGTGTTGTGGTTTATTTCTGTTTCTGAGACAGTGCTGTTTTTTGTTTGTTTTTGTGTTTTTGGCGTTTATTTTTGTTTGTTGTTCAAAAGACGTTGGAGTGAGCGCTCTTTCCCATTCACTGATGGTAGCCAGTGAGATTCTGAGCGTGACTGGCTTTTTTGGCAAGAGCAGACTTGGAATAGGAACCAGTGACAAACAGAAGAAAACAAAAACCCAAGCATACATCCAAAGAGCACACCTAAACATTTACCACACGCATTAGAGAAGAGAGAAAGCAATAAGACAAACCAAAATAACAACAATAACAACAAAAGTCCCAAAGTCAGAGCCATGTTCCACTGTCATCAAAGACCTCGTGTCCAGATGGTCCTCTGTGGGTGCCACAGAATGTAGGTAAATGGCTGGTACAGCTGCCTCTACAAGGAAGGGAGAAAGAAAGCAGATGTCAGAAAGTGCCAGACCAGACTTCTGCCAAAGCAGGACCAAGGGTCTGTGGCTTTGCTGAGCTACATGTCAGAGCCACATGTGGGCCAAGTGTCAGATTAGAGAGTCCACAGCTTCCACGGAACAAGGCAATGTCCCCTTAATTCCCAAGTGTAAGGGGGAGCTCGTATATTTCAGATTCGCCTTTGTTTACTTACCCTGTGAGGCCCTTTCAGGTCCACTCTCCTTCAGTGTACATCCGCCATGTCAGGGATGTAGGGGGAGGGTGCTGCTACCTTTCGTGGGTTTAGATTCCATGCCAGGTTGTCCTAGGAAGAGGACATGGTCTCCTCTCCTCCCAGTCTGGTGAACCTGCTGCTGTGAGAGAGGTTGCTTGGTGCACCGTCAGCCCACTGAGAATTTGAGGTTCCTACTAACCAGTAGGTCAGCAGCTCAAAACCACCAGCTGAGAAGCAGCTTTCTACTCCACTAATGATGTAGTCTCAGAAACCCATAAGGGCAGTTCTACTTTGTTCTAGAGGATCACGATGAATTGGAATCAACTCGATGGCAGCCAGTTTGCTTTGGGGTTTGGCTGGTCCCTGGAGATGGCTATTCCCCTCACTTTCCTCATTTGGCATCTGGCCCACTCCTGGGAAATTCAGAGGTCCAGGATTTTACCTTTTCTCCACTTGTTTCTGGGTTTTGTTACAGGGGGTATATATGGATTTCTGCCTATGTGGCCATGTTTACCAGAAGCCAATATTATACATAGTTATGGAAGCAGACACTTCTTCCTTTCGCCTGTGGATAGGTTGGTGGGTTTAAACCAATAACTCTGTGGTTAGCAGCCCAATAGCTAACAGGTCTCCTTATTAAATGCTATCGCTGGGACCTAAACACAAGCCAACTAATTCAGGGTACAATCTACTTCACTTAGTAGGGTGAGAAAACAAACAAATAAAGGCAGACTTTGGTATATTAATGTGGGTCTTCTTACGTTCAGGAGATCTTGTCACTATTCACAGTTTGAGGCTCACAAATTGCAATATTGCTGAAATATATCCAATTTTCATATCTGTTTTATTTTATAGTTTAAATCAATGACGTACCAATGACTCATATTTGTACTACCAGGCAAAATTCTTGGGCTGAATTCTCCTTTTCTGTGCATCATAAAAGAGAGGACTCTGACAGATCACCTTCGAAGGAGCCTTTTTGCTATACCTGGTGTATGAGAGAGATTTATATACTTGGCACTCATTAAAAAAGAGAAACAGACCAGGCTACATGGGAATACAGTGGAATTTAAGAAGGGAAAGGTAAAAGGAAATTCCTTTTAACCTTTAACAGAATAACTAATATTAGCCTGCAAGAAGTTGTCCTTTCAGAGACTCCTTGAAACTTTCTTGACAAGAGTTTAAACAAAACTCCTTCATGATCAGGCCTGGGCTACTTCTCTGGTCTCATTTCCTGCCACGCCTCCTCTTTCCTCACTCAGCCATTGCTTTTGAAGACATCCTCAAATATAAATTCTTTATCAAAGAGCAAAGTCAATGGAGGAATCAAACAGGGAGATAAAGGCAGATTAAAGTAGATAGAAAGCATTAAAGTCACTCAGCTATGGTCTGTGAACAAGCCCAAACAGTCATTTTAGAGCCTGGTGGTTAAATCTTGATTGTGAGAGGTTGTAAAACTGCCATAAAAATAGAGCCAGGTTTTCATAAAGGCAAATAAAGGACTCTATTTGTCCCACAGCACTATGCTGCTAACTTCAATCACAGCCTCATGGCTATTGAAATCACTTTCAACATCGTGGACAAAAGAATACCTTTTTCCTTCATTTTTACCAACTTTGTGCTTCCTGTATGGTTTCATGTATATATTTCAGCTTTGGAATCAGAATATTTTAGTTGCTACTCCACTTCCTCATCTCCAACAATCCCTAAAATTGTCCGAACACCTGGTGGTGTCATGGCTGCCCATTGTGCTCCATCTGCATGGTCGCATTCAAAACCACCAGCAGTCGTGCAGAAAGACTGGACTACTCCGTAAACAGTTACAGTCTCAGAAACTCACAGGGGGTCACTATGAGTCAGCATTGACTCAATTGACTCCATGGCATTGAGTATGTATGTGTGTGTGTGTGTGTGTGTGTATATGCTTAGATATATATCAAATGAATTCATGAATTTATATGGCAAATAAACTGAGGCGTAAGGACTATATAGAAATATACATGATGGAAAGGAGTATCATGATTTAGGAGATCTAACACTGACTATGATTCAACAGTGGTCTCGTTTATTTTTAATGTGAATGATTTATGCTTATATCTGAGTGATTACTTAATGGATACCTATTGTAGAACCAGATATACATTTTTCCTTCTCTCTCTTTTTTTAGACATAGTATTCATACTTGATCTCTTCCTAAAGATCTTAAATGGTGTTCTAACCCTGCAGTGCAAAGCTTGATATGAAATAATAATATTTAAGGATTATAAGTAAAAGAAGTATCAATAAGAAATGTTATAACTGTATAATGCAAACTGGAGTCTATAGATAAACTAACGTGAATGTGTGGTCATTCAAAGCATGGTAATTACTCTCCACTCTCGTGGCAGCAGAGGGAGAAAGAGTCAAGAACAGGAAGAGGATCTGGAATGTGTGGCTCATTGCCTCCTTGAATAGCTGCCTCCTTGGCCATGAAACCAGAAGAATTGTTGCTTTTTGGCTACAATTACTGAATAATGTTATCAACTAGTCAATAGATGAATCCTTACCTATGAATTTCCTTAAAAGGAAAATTCAGAATAGAATTTCATATTCTCATAGACTTCAGATTTCCTGCAGGGTGGAAAAACCCCTGAAACTAATTGGCCTGACCTAAAACTTTAACTTAAAGCCAAAAATGTCTCCTAGATCCTTTTTAAAACTGAGAGTTTAACTTAAATGATAGAAAGCTCTGCCTTGAATCTTGTGTTCTTTTGAAATCTACCACTGTGGGATATGATTGACAAAAACAACTAGAACAATTAACTACAAACCGCAGGGGCGGCGTGAATGTGACAACTCAGGAAAGGAGGGGAAATGACGGGGACTCGGAATTACACCAGCGTCCCCGAACCAGCTGTGCAGAGTGGGACTGTAACGTTTCCTGCTGTGTAGTTTCTCAACAATAGCAACCAAGTAAATACCATTGAGGAAAAATGCAATTAAAGTTATATCAGGAAGTACTTATATCAAGCAATGGAAATTTCTGCTCAAAATGATTCATAGAAGTAAAATTAGGAAATGCATTTTGATGGAAAGGTCCACATAATTATCAGGACTAATTTTTCTGTAATTTTTTTCAGCTTTTCTCTCCTGTTTTTTTTTTCATTTTCAAGCTGACGTCCCACATACTTTCTAATTTTCTGATAAAAGAGATGGTGTCTTTTTCCATAACAATGAACCCATCAGTTAAAATCCTAAACTTCATTGAGATGGTACCACCTTGGTTCATATGACAGTCTTTTAGCTATTAACGATAGGAGGAAAAAACGGTCCTACGTGACTTGAGCCAACTGGGACTCAATCTCCTCTACACCTGTGTCTGCTGTTAAGTAGAAGAGACATGAAATTAATTCTTGTAAGACCACTACCCAAAAAGGTTAATGTTCTTAAAATATTTCTACAGTCCACTATTTATTTAGACAAATGTCAAGTCTAGGTGCTTGAAAACAAACAAACAAACAAACCCCAAATCATGAAAAGATCCCAGAACTAGAAGAACTCACAGTCTCAATTTTGAAAGAGATAGTTCTGACTAGGAAGGGCATTACAGCCCAAGGAAGGGAGATGAACAGATGAGTAGTGGGGTGACTTAAAACACACCATATGTATGTATATGTGTGTGTGTGTATGAGACATTCTGAAACTTCCTCTTGACGAGTAGTTGCAAATTGAAGACATGTGAAGAGCTGAACTGAACACTTCAGAGAACAGCTCGAGAAGACAAAACAAACCATTATAATAAAACATGCCAAGACCTGAAGTTAGAAAACCAAGAGGACATGCTCAGCATTATTCAAGCTAAAATAAGGGGGGGGGTGGAATTCAAGCCTCGAGTGTCAATATTGTAGGATTCTGTGGCAAAATAAGGAGCCCTCCTACAGGCTGGATTGCAAGAGAAAGATGTGGCTTTCTGTTCCCGGAAAGAGTTACATCTCGTACTCTGTTCAGTGGGGTTGCCATGAGTCAGAATCAGTGACCACGAGTAGAATATTTTGAGTTGTCCTGCATAATATACTGAACAATGAAGCATGAGATCATAGATATTGGGGGAGAGATACCGACTATTGCCCTTAGGTGCCATTGCGTCAGTTCCAACTCACAGTAAGCCCATAAACAAGAGAACTAAACTGTGCCCGGTCCTGCATCATCCTCAAAATAGCTGGAGGTTTGAGCCCCTTGTTGCAGCCCCTGGGTCAATCTGGCCCTTGATGGCCTTCTTCTTTTTCCCTGACCTTCAGCCAAGCCTGATGTTCTTCTCCAGGGACAACTCTTTTCTGATAACATGACTAAAATACGTGAAAAGAGATTTCTGGCTGTAACTTCCAACCCAGATTTGTTTGTTCTTCAGGAAGTCCATGGTGTTGTCAGTCTTTTGATTGGCACCACAGTACAAGTGCATTGACTTTTCTTTGGTCTTCTTTATCCATAGTCCAACTTTCACATGCATATAAGGTGACTGAAAATCCCCAAACTTAGGTCAGGCGCACCTTAGTCCGCAATATGACGCCCTTGCTCTTCAACACTTTGAAGAGGTTTTGTGCAGCAAATGCAATATGTTGTTTGCTTTCCTGACCTCTGCTTCCACGAGCATTGACTGTGGATCCAAGCAAAATGACATCCTGACACACTCTGTTTTTCCCTTTTGTTTATCCTGATGTTGCATATTGGACCAGTTGTGAAAATGTTTGTTTTCTTTACACGGATTTGTAATCCATACTAAGAACTGCAGTCCTTGATTTTCTTTTCTTTTTTTTTTTGTAGTTAAACAGCGATTTTATTGCTCAAGTACATACAAATTTATGCAACCAAGGCAGAGGCTGTAGATGATTCATATTTCCAATTAGGAGGGAGGACTCTCTTCGTTTTGTAGTATCGAGCCAATCGGTGAATTCGACTCTCAATCAGAATCAGCCGGCATTTGGCGTCCTTATCCTTTCTGTTCCTCTCCAGATGCTTCTGAACAGCGACAACCTTCTTAATCAAGTGGTAGAGATCCTCAGGCAGATCGGGAGCAAGTCCTTTGGACTTCAGGATCCTCAGGATTTTATTGCCTGTCACAAATCGCACTTGTGCGACGCCATGTGAATCTCTTAGGATCACACCGATCTGGGAAGGAGTCAGGCCCTTCTTGGCCAGTTTATAGATCTGCTCCTTCACGTCGTCGGACGTCAACTTCAGCCAGGTGGGGATGCTGCGACAGTAGAGCAGAGCCAACTGGGACAGGCCCTTCCCGGGAGCATGCATGCGACCCATGATAGCGGCAGTCAAGCCGCAAAAAGAGAGCGAGGGAGGAAACGCCCCTTGATTTTCTTTAACAAGTGCTTCAAGTGCTACTTGCTTTCAGCAAGCAGGTTTGTGCCATCTGCATTCCAGATATTAGGAATGAGCCTTCCTCCCATCCTGATGCCCCGCGTTCTTCCTCAGATAATGCAGCTTCTGAACGTACTTGCTCAGCATACAGACTGGAGAAGTGTGGTAAAAGGATGGAAACCTGAAGCACAGATGTCGTAATTCTATATCACACAATGTTCCCTTGTACTATTCGAAGGCCTGCTTCTTTGTCCGTATGTAGGTTCTGCATGAGCACAATGCCATGTTCTGTGTAAGCTCCATAATATAAACTATTAGGTGTGGTCTACAAAGACTTCAAATACTGTTCAGTATTATCATTAATTTGTCATGACCCAAACAATCAAATGCCCCTGATAGGCAATAAAACAGAAGTAAACATCTTTCTGCTATTTTCAAAGTTGAACCTGCCTGAAGAAGAGTTGTATCCAATGGAATAAGGCACAGTCCTAATGGGAAGTTTCTAAGCAGAGTCAGAACACATTATCCTACTGTATATTGCTGTAGTGTCTATGAGGAAGTCACTCGAATCTCTGCCTCCAGAATCATGATGATTTTATTATAAAGGTATGATTGAATCATACCTTTATAATACATACAATCACAATTAGGTGATTGAACCTAATTGAAGTTCCTCATCTTCCTAGAGATTAAGCAGCAAACATGTGCTGGGCCCTTCCAGCACTACTCTATTGAGTCTCCACCTTAGCGTATACTACTAGGTACGGCCTAAAATCTCTGCAAGGATAACAAAGATGGAAAAAAGAGTAACAAAGCTACTCCACTGTAGAGGTTGACTCCAAGGAACAAATGCTAAGGCAGAATGGTATGGGTGATTTAATCTTTACCCCCAAATTAACATTATCACATTTGATTCTCATGGACATATTCACAGTTTAGCATAACTTTTTAAATTACCTTTTTTATGTTCAGATAATTACACATTCACATGCAAATGTAAGAACTTATACAGAAAGATGCAATGCACATTTTATTCAGATTTCCCTTAAGGATAGCATGGAAAAGGTATATTACAATATCACAAATGTAGTACAATATCGCACAATATATTGACATTGATGCAGTCAGTATACAGAATATTTCCATGACGACAGGATTTGTACGTGGATCAGGAGGCAGTTGCGTGAACAGAACAAGGGCATCCTACATGGTTTAAAGGAAGGGTATGAAATATGGCTCTATCCAGTCACCATAATTATTCAATCATATGCTGAACAAATCATCCAAGAAGCTGGATTGTAAGAAGAAGAATGCAGCTTCGGGATGGAGAAAGGCTTCTTAGCAGCCTGTAATATGCAGATGATACAACCTTGCTTCCTGGAACTTAGGAGGACTTGAAGGAGTACTTGCTGATCAAGATAAAGGATGATAGTCCTCAGTATGTATCACAACTCAGCCTAAAGGCCCAGATCCTCACAAGTCCACCACCAGGTAACATCATGATAAATGGACAAAGGTTGAAGTTGTCCAGGATTTTGTCCTGCTTGGGCCCCAATCAGTGCTCAGGGAAGCTGAAATCCAGAGGCGAAAAGATGCAAAGGCATTAAAGATGCAAGGCACTAAGTAAATCTGCCGCACAGTTTCTTTAGCATATTGAAAATCCAGATGTTACTTTAAGGATGAAGGTGCACCTAACCCAAGTCATAGTATTTTCAATTGTCTCATATGCATGTGGAAGTTGGACATTGAATAAAGACCTTAGAAGAATCCATGCTATGGAATTGTGGTGCTGGAGAAGAATACTGAAGGATCTGTGGGATGCTAAAAGGACAGACCAATTTGTCTTGGAAGAAGTATGGCCAGAGTGCTCCGGAAAGCATGGTGAGACTTTGTCTTACAAACTCTGGACATGTGTCAGGAGAAACTAGTCCCCGGAGAAGAGCCTCAAGGTTGGTCGAGTGGAGGGGCTGCACTGAGGAAGAAAGCCCTTAAGGAGATGGATTGACACAGGGACGTTAGCAATGAGCTCAGGCATGGAAACAGCTGTGAGGATGGCAGAGAACTGGGCAGTGCTTCCTTCTCTTGTACAATGGGATGCATGGGGTGGAACTGACCTGATGTGATCAAAGAACACCTAATAGGACATCGTAGATGGACCTTTTATAGCCGCATCTAATACTCCACCATACTCAACACCTGACAATTACTTATGTGTTTTAATTTCCATAATACTATCATTGTAAGAAAGTTATGTAAAAGCAATTATATAGTATAGTTTTATGAAGTGATCTTTTATATTTTTTCACTCCGCATAATTCTCTGAGTTGTTGCATGAATCCATATTTCATTATGTTTTGTATATTCTGTCACACATTCCCACATATGCCATAGTTGTATTTAATGATTCACCTTCTGAGCGATATTGCGATATTTCTGCTTAAGGGCTATTATAAATAAATATCATACATAAGACTGCTATTATAAATAAAGCTGCTATATTCACTCTTATATTGAATTTTCTATAAACATGCACCTTCACTTATTTGTTCCTGAATGTTTATGGATATAGTTTGGTCATAATTTTTAATTTAGTCTTTCTATTTACATTGGGGGGGGCTCAAATAGGGCAACTATTTATTATAAGGATGAATGAACATGTTGGACAGAAGTTTACAAGTTAAAAAGTCATTTAAAATTGTATTTTATTTAAAGTTATAAGTATTCCCATTTGCTCGAAATGTTCACCTAAATCCACCCTACCTCCAAAAAGGAAATGAAATGTGCTTTTAATGGTGCAAGTCCAATTGGTGTGGCCTACCTGACAATCCTCCAGTGGGGCCCTGCAGAACATCAAAGTGCAGGTAAGCCATAAACCAGCTGTTTTTATTCCTAAACACTATGAGACATTTGCAAATGCTTTTGCTTTTGAAAACAAGTTAAATATCAAACATGGCAGGGGAATTCACCAAGCAGACATTTAATAGACAAGTTATATTATCACTGAACATACTTTATGGTGTGTGTGTGTGTGTGTGTGTGTGTAGGGTGGGCTCTCACCAGTAACAGAAGCACCACTTCCCACATTAAGAAGTAGGGTGTCACCAGATCAGTCAGCGCTAGACTTCCTTTACATACTTTTTATAGATTTTAACCAATTTTCATTTAATGTAATTATTAATGTGTTAAAGATTCAATTTATTATTTTATTTATTCATTTTTGTCTTTAAATTTCTCTGTGCACCTTTCTCTGCTTTTGAATCTGTTATTTGAGCATATTTTAGATATCCATTTTGATTTATCTGTAGTTTTTTGAAAACTCTATCTCTTTGCATAGCTGTTTCAGTTGGGCTGTCAGCTAAGTGTTGAGCTGCTAATTTCATAGTCAGAGGTTCAAACCCACCAGCCACTTCATGGGAGAAAGTTGAGATAATCCGTTCCTGTGAAGATTTACAGCCTTCAGAACTCCTTTTAGAGTTGTTTACTCTGAATCAACTCAATGGTAGTGGGGTTTGGGGTATATTCCATACACAACATGTATCACAGTCTAACAGTCTCTGTCATTGTCAGTGGAAGTGTGAAACAAGTAGGCTCAAGATCCTGAAGTATTCATTGGAAGAATTGTTAACAAGAGATGGAGCAAGATTGTTAACCTGTCCATTTCTGAAGTCCAAACACAATCAAATCAATGACCACCAAACATGGAAGTCAAAGCAAATATGGACCAGTCAAAAGCAAAAGTTGTGACTTGGGATGTTCAAAGCATTTTGCTGTCTGGAGGGCCAAAGCAGTTGTTCTGGCAGGCCAGCATAAGACATGGTGCGCCAAAGATGTGGAGGCCCAGGGCATATCTTACTGGAGGGTCAAAGTACAGATTTTATATGTGTGTATACATATTAAAACAATGTTATGTAAAATAAATCATATACACACAATATTATGAATGTATATATATATACATATACATATATATGAAAGACAGAGAGAGACTGATTGCTAGGAAGGAGCTGGCTCACACAATTGTAAAAGTGGGTAAGTCCAGTTCTATTCAAGTCCATGGGTTTGATATTAAACTGGAGGTTTCTCCAGACATCTGTAGCTATAAGAGAAGCAGGGAGAACACAGGCTGGTGGATAGAAGGTCGGCAGGACAGATGTGGAACTGCAGAAACCATTGAATCCAAGGTCAGCAAGGCATTTGGCATGTGAGATGGCAGGCTGCTGATGGCTCCAAGGGTGACAGGCAATCCAATAGCCCATTGGGTCAAGTCCAAGGAACCTGAGACTGGATGTGTCAGATGCTTATCTAGGTCCAGCAAGAAACACACTAAGAACTAAGCCACACTCCTGAAGGAATTGTCTTTCGATGGCATCAGGGTCATGACCGGAGTATGGGGTTGCAATCCACCCTAACCTTCCCTCAGTTGCTTAGCTGCTTACAGCAGATTGCATCTGGAATCGATTGCATTGAACTGGGTCACATTAGGGGGACGTCACGACAAACTACCGAGAATCATAGTCCAACCAAGTTGATTCAAAACCTGTCTATCACAACACAGTTAAATTTACAGAACTCTCAATTCTTTAGCAAAGGACTCGATGGCTTGATCTTGATGTAGTATATGTTGAGACAAAGTTTATATCTTTAAAATTTTTTACCTTTAATTATGTTGTTCATGAAACTTTTGATGTCTTTTTAACTTCTAAATGTCCATTTTGTTCATTCTATTTTCTAAATAAAAATTTATGATTTTTCATGTGTTCTAAATGAGCTTGTGATTGCTCATATTTTGAGGAATTAATGTTAGTATTTACCTTTTAAACTGTATTTTTTATAGTTCAGAATATGCACAGCAAGACATACATCAATTCACTGTTCCTACAATTCATGGCATTAGTTACATCCTTTTGGGTTGTGCACCCTTATCACCTCCTTGATCAAGTTGTTCTTCCTTTGTTAAAATATACGTACCGCCTATAAAGTTCCCGTCTTATCTTTTGAGTTTCTGTTGTCAATCTGATCCTATATAGTTAATTCTTAAAAGAACATTATACTTTGGCAGAGTTTTCTTTTACTAATTAAGCTAAATGGTTGTTCGGTGTTTAGGCTAATTGATGGATAGCTTTGGTTTAAAGTTTAAAAAATATCTCAGGCAATAATTTCAGGGGTTCGTTTAGCCCTCATCGTTATAGAAAATCTATAGTCCATGATAATTTGAAATCATATTCTTCATTTTTCCATTTTTGATCCGGATTTCTCTGTAGAATCCTTGATTAAAATATTCAGTAATAGTGACTGGACACCATACAGTTCTACCTTTCTTAACAGCAACGGTGGCTGTGGTCTTGCAGGTGAAGTCCTATCGCACATCTATTCTTGACTGTTTTTCCTTTGCTCCTTGTAAATAAAGACCAACTGAGCCTTGGCATTGTGGGTAACTCATGAGGCTGCACAAAATGTACGCACAAAGCCAGGAGTTCGAAATCATCATCAACTTTTGGGAGAGTTGTGCGGCTTTCTACTCGAGTAAAGATTTAATCTCAGAAACTCACAGGTGTAATTCTTCTTTGTCCTAATGGGTAACTATGAGTCAGGATTGACAACAATGAGTTCAGAGGTACTATGCAACACACCAAGGTGTAGAACTGAAACACGTAACTCATTAGGCCAATCAAATTGGATATCCCAGTAAGCAATGAAATAATAGATGAAAAAAGGAACCCCATTATGAGTTGAAGTGTATGAGAAGGCTTAATTGTATGGAAGAAATTTAGTTTCTTTAATTGTATGAAAGAAAATTGAATTTTTCCAATTCTGTTTTTGGTAAAGAACTGAAACATGTTACATGGACAAGAGACAGCCTTTTCTACAAATACTGCTGGGAAAACTGGATCTTTACCTGCAAAATAATGAAACAAGGTCCATACCTCACACCATACACAAAAACAAACTCAAGATGTATCACCATCTAAATATAAATCACACAATTATTAATTAAGATTTTCAATGAAAAATAGGAACAAATTTAAGGCCCCTAATGCAAGGACCCTCATACATTACCAAACATAATGAAAAATATTCACACTTTAGAAGACAAAATAAAGAACTAGGACCTACTCAAAATACGACATCTGTGCACAATAAAATATTTCATCAAAAAAGTTGGTATAGAACTCATAGATTGGTTAAAAAAAATCAGTAACAATTCATCAGATAAAGGGCTAGTCTCCAAAATCTATAGAAAACTATATCTTTAACAAGAAAAAATAAATAATCCAATCACAAAATGGGCAAAAGACGTGAACAATTTAACAAAAATGACATTTTAATGACAAAATGATATATTTTCCATATGTCAACCAACAATTATATGAAGAGCTGTTTGAAATGATTAGCAACAAAAGAGAAATACAAATTAAAACAATAAGAAGATATCACCTCACACCAATACATTTGACAAAATTCCATAAAGCAGGAAATAGTGAGTGCTAAAGTAGGGGCGGAGAGATTGGAATGCTTTTAAATCACTGGTGGGGCTGCAGAAGTTGAAGGCCATTATGGAGATCAGCGTGGCACTTCCTGAAACCAATGCCAATCCAAGTGCTTTATGATCCAGCCATCTCTCTGCTTAGAATATCGCCCGAAAATATTAAGACTGTAACATGAACAGACATATGTAGGCCTTTGTTTATTGCTGCAATTTTCACAATAGTAAACACATGGAAACACCAAAAAAAAACAACAACAATTTTAGAGGAATGGATAAACAAGCTGTGGTACATTCAACTATGGAATTTTATACCTCGATAAAAAACAATGATAACTCCCAGAAACACCTCAAGACATGGGCAAAACTAGAGAACATTATGCTTAGAAAACTTTATTTTACAAAGAGAAATATAGAATATCAGCCCTGTGACAAGCAGACACCAAAAGGAAGAAATGTGGTTTATGCACCCAAAGATAAGACTCAGAGGACTGCGGAGGCCAGCGTCAGGGGTGGGAAAGGGAGGGGGGAGGGATGGTGGCGGGGAGGAATGGGAAGTTTAACAGATCAAATCAAATCCACTCAAGTAACACTTTCTCCCTGGGGAGGAAAACCAACCCCTCGGGCGTAAACATTGGTCTGCATGGATAAAAAGGAGGAAGCGTAAAACCAAAGGGGACTTGGACTTTACAGTGACATACAAATTCATTTCAGATCTATGGAGAAAAATATAATGGAATTTTTCCATGAACTTTTTGAAGTTGCCTTCCACGTCAGCAGCTTTAACAGCCACTGCTTTGCTCTTTCCTCTCACGTGGTTTTAGTCACCATGCAACTTTTGCCAATTCCGTTTCAGAGGAGTGTAACTTCCTCAACGCGGTTACAGCCATTGGATTTACAACCCTGCCATTCACCCACCGGTGTGGTGTCGTTTGTCGGCAGCGCTTCTCCCCGCCCTCCACAGGCAACCCCTGCAAAGTTTTGCTTTCTCTGTTATTGTTGTTGTTGGGTCATCCTCAGTACCTCTGAGTCAGTCCTGACTCAGCAACACCGTGTCCTGAAGAAGGAAACGCTGCTTCTGCACAGTTTTCACAACTTTTGCTTCTCAACCCATGGTTGTGACTATTGTAGCAATCCGTCTCATTGAACGACTTCTTTTCTGTTCACACCCTACAAGTTACCTTTTCTTGTCGTTCTCTATATGATGCTGTAGAATATCTATATATGTTTGTGATTACTGAGTTTCTTCAGTATAATGTCTTAAGACCTCTATCCGCGTTCTAGCAGGTATTTAGACTTCATTTCTCCTACTGACCAAGCAGAATTCCATGCTGTGTGCCTGTACCGCATTTTGTGACCGTTCGTCTATTGATGGGCATGTAGGCTGTTCCGCCCTTTAGCTATGGGTAATAGGCAGCAATGCGCATAGAAGCACATGTCTCTGTTTCAGTTTGTTTTCAAGATTGGGGCCCACACCTAGGAGTGGAGTTGTTGGATAATCAGATAGTTCTAACTGTACTTGTTGGAGCAATCACCGCATTGCTTTTCAGAACAGCAATGCTGAAATTGCTCTCGGAAGAATTTTGATTATGTTGTCTTCGGCTGATGGCTCTAACATTGCTGTCATCTTGGTTGGGTGCCAGGGATCTTTTATCCTTCCACTTGAGCTCATCCTGGTCTTTGGCATGACAAGTTATATTTTGTTGAAACCTACACATTTATATTCTTAGTCTCTAACTCTGGATCTTAATGTAACCCTTCCGTTAACTGACTTTCTTCAAAACTTTTCAAAAACTTCGCCAATCTTAATCAGCCCCAAAGAAGGTCATACCTGATGACTCCCGGGGGCAAAGGTAGAAGTTCAAGTTCCTACTTAACCTCAATTGAAACCCAAAATGGGGTGGAGTGAGGAGATGTCTCCTCACTAGAGCTGTGTAGGAATGGGAGTTCTGGCTCCCCAAAGCAATCCTTACTGACACCACAATCAGAGTGACCTTGTTATTCCTGTTATTCTGCTGGTTCGGAGCCATTGAGTGGGTTTATAGCGACCTTATGCCTAACCGAAACGCTGTTCAATCCTGCACCATCCTCGCTAGTGTGAGACCACTGCTACAGTCGGGTTGTCAGTCCATCTCCTTGAGGGCCTCGCTTCTTGTTGCTACCCCTCTGCTTTACCAAACATGATGTCCTTCTCCAGGGACCGGTCTCTCCTGACACCATGTGCAAAGAATGTAAGACAAAGTCGCACCACCCTTCTAAGGAGCACTCTGGCCATACTTCTTCCAAGACAGATGATTTGACCTGTTGTAGAGTTCGGTTTATTTTGGCAATTAGCCTTTTGTCCGATGTGTCATTGATAACTTTTTTTCCCCAATCTGTGGGCTCTCATTTCCTTCTCCCGATGAAGTCTGTTGATTTGCATAAATGACATCATTTCAGCATGTCCCAGTCATCTATCTTGTCTTCTGCTGTGTCTACCTCCTCCATTATACTTGGTCGTTTATGTCTGCCCTGCAATAGGGCCCTTCATTTTGTTCCAGCCTTCTCCTTGATGATCCAGAGAGCTTTGGAGTTTACATTTAGGTCGTTAGTCCACCTTGAGTTCATTTTTGTGCCTGGGGAAAGATATGGGCCTTGTTTCATTCTTCTGCATCTGGTAATACGGTTTGTCCAACACTGTGTGCTGAAGATGTTGGGTTTTTTTTTTTTACCCCATTGGATATTTCTAGGTCCTTTGTCAAAGATTAGCTTTCTGTATATGCTGATAAATTTGTGTCTGGGTTTTCTGTACTGATCCATTGGTCTGTGTAGCTCTCATTGTACCAGTACCAGCCTGTTTTTACTACTGTGGGTATGTACAAGGTTTTTAGGTCAGGAAATGCTAGGCCTTCTACTTGGTTCTTCTTTTTAATAAGTTCTTTGCTTACCCTGGGTCTTTTGCCTGCTCATATGACATTGTAATTAGGTTTTCCATTTCTTTATTTATTTGGGATTTGAATTGGCATTGCATTGTATCTGTAAAAGTTTTGGTAGTATTGTCATTTTCACAATATGAAGTCTGCCTATCCATGAACATGGGATATTCTTCCATTTATTGATCTTTACATTGAGTTGTAATCCACCCTGAAAGCTGTACTTCTTCTTGAGCTTCATCCACAATTGCTTCAAGTATTTCTCATTTTAAGCAAGCAAAGTTGTTTCATCTACATATTGCAGGTTGTTAATAAGCCTTCCTTTCCTCCAGTCCTGATGCCGCATTCCTCTTGGTGTAATCCAGCTTCTCTGATGATTTGAAGAGCATACAGGTTGAGTAATTATGGTGAGAGGATACAATCCTGCTGCAAACCTTCTTGATTTTATGCCATGTAGTATTCCCTTGTTCTGTTCACATAACTCCCTCTTGATCCTTGTACAAATTCTGAATAAGCACAATGAAGTGTTCTGGAATTCCCTTTCTTCTCAAGGTGATCAAAACTTTATTATGATCCACACAGTATAAAGCCTTGGCATAATCAACAAAATTCAAGTAGTTATCTTTTTTGGTGTCCTCTGCTTTCAAACAATATCCACCTGACATCAGCAACGATATCGCGTGTTCCAAGTCCTCTTCTAAACCAGGCCTGAACCTCTGGCCGCTCCCTGTCAATGTACTGCTACCACCGTTGGTGGATCATCATCAGCAAAGTGTATTTGCATGTGATATCAATGATATTGTTCTATAATCTGAGCATTCTGTTGGGTCACCTTTCTTTGTAATGGGTGCAAATAGAATTTTCTAATACTATTCTGAAATATTCTGTTTTATATTTGTTTCGAGGATGTTTGTAATTGCTCTTTTGTACATCA
This sequence comes from Tenrec ecaudatus, assembly GCF_050624435.1. Lineage (NCBI taxonomy): Eukaryota > Metazoa > Chordata > Mammalia > Afrosoricida > Tenrecidae > Tenrec > Tenrec ecaudatus. The sequence goes on along the minus strand of NC_134533.1, from coordinate 179,913,710 downwards.
AGTATTATATTTCAGATATTTAATTTATTTTATAGTTGTGGTATTGGTCTAGATAAGAGCAGTCATTCTAAAAGGTTTTCTGTCTTGCTCAGCTACCTTTTCTGTGATCTTTTGGCGACGGAGAGGACTTTTGCTTTTCACACTTTACCCACTGATGTTTCCATTTTGCCAGCTTTTATCACTATGTGTCATAAATTAGGAGGGAAAAAAATCTAGGGAACTAACCATTGTATTTTGTCTTGTGACCTGAATTCCCTAGTCAATTTGCCTTCTACTTTTCACCTCTCAAAGTCTTCGTCTTTTTTCCTGTATAATTTCTAGGGCGTTTCTTAGTACTTCTCAGGAAGAATAGAAAAAAGAATGCCCAACCCATCTTCCTGGCAGTGAAGGATTATTATCACCTTGATTTTAAACTTGATAGAAAAGGGGTCCGGAAATGTTGGCTACGTTGCCCAGGATTATCCAGCTAGAAGTTTGAGCATCACGAAAGACCTTCAAATAAGAACATCCAAGTCAGGCTGACTGGGTTTGGTTCCTCATCTACCACACGCTATGAAAATTATTACCAAACCTCTCATTTTGGCCACCGACACAGTTGAAATCTGATGAAAGCTAGGATCCTCCTGTATAAAAATACATTTATGTACGTGCAAAATTTTGTACGCAGTTTGGGTAAATGTTATGAACTTGGTTTGGGGGCAGAAGTATGTGAGAGGGCTGGTGAGAGGAAGACCCTTGATGACATGTTTTGAATCAGTTGCTGCAACAATGGTCTCAGACAGAGGAAAGATGGAGCACAGCGACGATCATGAGGATGACTCAGGACTAGGAAGTACGTCGCTCTGTTGCACATAGGATTTCTATGAACACAAACCTAGCAACAGCAGGCCGGTGTGTAGAGAAGAAAGAGACCATGCTTACGAAGGCGTAGTAAAGTCTTCATTCAAAAACCATTTCTTGTTTGAAGAACTGATCTCAAGATTCAGAGAGCCTGAAGCCATGCCACGAGGAGGATACTGTCATAGGGACATTGTAGGAGTATTCAGGAGTAGTAGCTAGACCAGAGTAACCCCTTCACTAGCACTCGGCCCCTCCCACCCTCTTCTTACGCCTTACCCCTGCATGGATGACTCTCCTGGACAGGCAACTCCTCTGGGTTCTCCTGCACGATGAGATAAGAAACCACAAACAATACCAGTTGCTGTGCAGTTTAGTCCAATTCTTGGTGATCATATAGGACACAACAGAACTCTCAGAGGGTTACCAAGGCTGTAAGTATTTTTAAACAAGCATTTACTTATTTTGCACCCCATGTAAATATTTTTTCTGGCAGGAACTGTTGGCGTTTGCTGACCTTTGGGTTCCTAGTTCAGCACTTAACCTTTGTTCTTTAATGGAGATACTGCCCCTCCAAGCTTTCTTCATTTGCTAGGTGAGTGTGAGTAGGAATCCTGGGCAGGAGATCACTGGAAGATTCCTGGGGTTCTACTGAATAGGAAGCAAACTACAGTGGATTGGACTTTGAGGGTGCATATAAGCCTATTGCTGTCTCCTGGAGCTCAGCATAAAAGTGAAAGTCCAATTGATCATTGGAGATGCGTAGAGCAGCAGATGAGATGGTAGAGGGGAGAAGGCCATGGGAATAGAAGAAAGGATAATGTGTAATCAAATAACTGTTGTGCTCTGCCTTTTATTAGCTGTGTAGCCTTCGATGAGTCTCACCAATGCCTTGGATTCTTCATTCCTTGATTTGTACAGTGGAAGTAATAAGCCCTGCCCTGCTTATCTCCTGTGATTTTCAGGAGAAGTAAATAAGATAAGGTTTGTGGAGACTCTGTGAAGTGGCAGATGCTGCCAATATTGCACGTTAATTTTAGATTTGACTAGCGAGGGTAACATTTCACTTATGTAGAGAGTTGTTATTTCACTGTTGAAGGTATTTTAGTGAAAGGACAAAAATTGGAAAGCTCTAAACATTCTACTATAAAACAATAGTCTTGTTTCCTCTACTTAGAGGGAAAATGTCCCAGCGAACACGGGAGTTCTCCCTAACAAAAACAAATATGTTCTCAGGGAGCACACCAGCAGAGAAAAAGCAGAGCTTAATAAAAGGCATCTATAAAATCAGTCAAATAAAACATTAAATGTTGTGAAATCACCCAATGTTTTCATTGCTTTTCCGGAGTTTGTTTTGTGCGTGGAGGCAAAATGATCATGAACAATTTCAAAGTAAACTCTTTGAATGACTTCCTGTAGAGCCCTAGGGAACTGGGAGCATTCTGGTGGCCTGTAGGTGAGGAAGGGCCAGGTGGAGCAGCTAGTTTAATTGTATTATGACTTGGAGATAAGAATTTATAATAGCAATTATCAGTATAAACCAATGAGTCCACTGCCAACTTCAGAAAGGAGGCATCCCTTTGAAATGCCTGCAGGCCCAAGCTGCACATGCTTTTCCAGTGACTTGGTGGCTTAATAATTAATAATCTCTGAGACTTACGCAAATGATTTTGCAAGAGCCCATATCGCAGGGTGCTTTCTTCACCCTTGCTTCACTAAAGTGTGAATGTTTCGTTGCCAATTTTTTTAGTTGTTTTGAGCTGTTCATCTAAAGTTTCTGCATTTACAGAGCTGTTCTGAATTGACCAAAGTCATTTTGTCCTTAAAAATGTTTGGCTCTGGTTCATAAAGGAGAGAGTTGGGAATGAGTGCTGGCCCAAGGTTCTCCATATCCTTGTTACCAGCTAATGTGTAAAAATGAAAATAACAGGTAAAACTTATTAGCAAGTCAGTACACCAGTATTGGTCTTTTCTATAAGCAAAACACTCTAATAACACTTTAATAAAACACTCTAAGGGCATTTTACAGGAAATGGTCACTCCAGGAAACGTATAATTTACTAGGAGCAGAATTCATTGTATCTGTAATCAGTCTAAATGTCAGCAGTGTCAGGATCTTCCTTGACTGGCTAAAAAGGGGTCTAGGTAGAACTCTGCATCTTAGGCCTCCAACTCTACTCCAAAGGATACAAGTCTTCCTACTCTACCCATGTCAGGACAGGAATACCCAGGGCATCCGTTAAAGCCGCCCACTTAGCTTGAGCACTAATCATTTCACCAGTGAAAACTCATTTCTGGGATCCATTCTACCAGTAGAGGTTTTTAATAAATCGTTTTATTAAAAATCCATTATACCACTAAGTTTTTTAATAAATCATTTTACCTTGCAGCTCTTAGAACGGTCCCTACATTAGTTGTATGAAGCACATTTGTACTTACGTTGCCATCCTTGTTTCCAAAACATTTTCTTTTGACGTGAGCCCATGGGTCTCCCAGGAAATTTAACTGAAGATACAGATAGCTGAAGCAATGGTAGTAATTGCCTCTGGGTACTGTCTTTTGACAAGATTTTTGCATGGGCTACCACTATCCCGAAGTCATGATAGTTTTAGAGTTCAAGCGATTTAACAAGCAGATCCCATCTAGGCCTTAAATTGAATGAATGCACTTTGATATGCGATGCCCTGCAATGTGTAATACCGTCCATGTGAAGAACAGATTAAACATAGATCCTGAGATGACTTTTCATATCGTTGTTCAGATGCCGGATTAAAAAGCAAATCCACGTTTAGACATATTCTAAGTCAAGGACACTGTATTGTTAAATGATTTGTGACATGAACAATTAAAATAGTTAGAAAGAAAGCGATCACTTACATTTGATGAACAGCTAACCGTCAAGGCTAAGTGCTGCAGTCTGGTTAATAGCTACTTACTGAACAAATGAATCACTGTGGAACTGAGGAAATGATATCAAAAGGAGAGCAACATTGACCAGCACTTCCTAGAAGGAAAAAGACTGAGTGAAGCAACATAAACAACAAAAATTCAAAATTGAGTTTTCTGTTTGGTGACATGAAGAACTGGAGATCACTATTTTCCCAAGAGTCAACTGGTGGACATAGTGTTCATGGACATAACTTCTCTCACCAGACACGAACTGTATCCATCTCTCTCTGTATCATTCTCACTTTTCGGAACCCTCTCGCTGGGCTCTGTAATGAGGGCATTTGAAGAGGAAGTTAGATAAGCATCACCAGCCTCACATTATCATCAATGTAGATTTTTGTTATCCAAACTTATCATCTTCAAAACAGTCCTTGAATATAGACTTTATTTATGATCTGTCCTCTCACTCACAAGTATTTATTAGGCAATAAATATGGAGTCAACTTAGAAAGTTAATAGTATGGAAGTCACAGTTCCTTCCTCCAGAAGGTCACAGGCCCGTGGAAGAGGCCAAGACGTGGCCCTGGTCAGTCTCACACCTCGCTCACCTTGGACTAGGCGCCTACCAGGCACCATTCTCACAGTGATGGTAGCAGAGCAAGGGCGCAAACCCACGGTGGCACGGCAGAGGCACCTGACCTCCTCCGACTTCCCATGGGGGGAGGAAGATTAAGATCAACACCCCAACTCTAGTCAGTTCCTTGGAGGAGGAGGAGATCAGACATGTCTCCATCCTGCAACTATGTTTTCCCGATACTAATGAGCCCACTCTATGTCTGTTGGGTAAAGGCCACACAGAACTCACAGACAATACTTAGGACTATAGGTCTTATTGGGAAAGTTAGAAGTGACTCGGGAGATTTCTTCTTAGCTTTGCTTACATGCATTCCTCTCTCCAGCCCTCAGTTTTGCAGGGCTTCTGCTGGGCCTCTCCTCTCTGTTGCTTACTACACGTGCTACATACATGCATACAAGAGCCGCTCCACTGCTAAGTGCCCAGAGATCCCGTAGTCCACCAGTAAGGCCCAGCCAAAGGTGCGCAGCTCTAGCTCTCAGTGCAGGCAAACCTAGCTCGACCAAGTGACTTAGAGGCACCTCACTACACCAACACCCTTCCTGCCCAAAGAGACTCAGCTTGCCCACTCTATGGGCTGGGAAGCCAGCCCACTGCGTTATCTCCTGCTGGTCTCCTGCCAGGCTCTTGATTCGGCCACTGCCGAATCTCTGCTGCTGATCGCCAGGACCACTTACCTTGGCGTCATACTTTTCAGTATCCTATCTAGAGGAGGCTCTCCAGGCAGTGATCCCAGGTGCAAAGGATGCACTCCACTCCAGGCACTTTTTTCTTGGTGGTCATGAGATTTTTCCCCTCTCCACCTCTAAGATGTCTCGTTTAAAGTCTAATGGGACAGCAAAGCCAAGCAGTTCTCACTTTATTTTCCTATACATGGTCGCCTTATTATCAAGCTACACTATTTCCTTGGTGAACCACAAGTGTCTCACACTTGTACAGTCCTGTCCAGTCATTTGCTGAGAAGACTAATTAGAAGGGTCCTGTAAGTACCAATCATGCAAACCTATAGTGAGCCTCTTCTTGCTTTATGTCTGCTCTATCCTAATAACCGAAGCAACTGAAATGGCCTAACCTAGGGGCAAAGAGGCCAGGAGTTTCCTTTGCCTGAGTTGGAGGAAGTTCACAGTCCCAAGGCAAAGAATATGGCTTTCGGGTGAGATGCAGAATTGGTGTCAATCATTCAATAAGCTTTTTCTTCACATCTATATGGTAGACATTCTGAAACCATTGCTTTAAGTTTATACAGGTGTTTCTGCTGTTGATCTATATATCTGTAAGATCCTATGTAGCTATATTGGGGTAATACTGTTTAGAATGCTTTCCCCCAAATTCCATACTTCTACCTTTTCTGCCTTCAATTATCTTATTTTTTGTAATTAAAAATATTTTAAAGCACCTATTAATAGTTTGTTTAAGCATATGGTACGATAATAGATTTTGTTAATATATGTAAAGATCTACCATCCAGGAAATGAATAAAGGAGACACATGTTTTATTCACATTTTGAAGTCAAGAAATATGTATGCTGAATATAGGGAGTATTGGCTAGAGGGAGTAAAATGTGTAATGGTGAAAAAGAAGTTCAGCTTTTCTTTCAAAGACTTTAAAGTTGGTAGGGTACAATGCCAACAAACAGACATTCAACTATAGAAGACTCTAAATCATAAGGAAAAATGGAGAAAAGAACCATAAAACAATAGCTTCCTGGGAGAGGAGAGGGGGTGTTAGGCAGCTAGGGAATCACAAGCCGTTCCTCTGAGGAGCTTGTATCACGGATGGTCCTTAAAGAGCAGTGACGCTCGCAGATTTATTCTCATCTTGGTGCATCCTCGTTTGCTTCTAAATGGAAGAAAAAATGGCCAAACGGTGATAGCTGAGAATGCAGTCTGATTGATTTGCTTCGAGAGGAATCTCCCTGGCATTCCTTTTAGCTGCCAGTAACCCTAACAGCCACACACCCAAAAGGTCAAAGGAGTAGAGAGCTCTTGCCTAATGATTTCTGGGGAATGTGGCCTTGAAATTAACCACACTTTGATTCAGTTAAAAAATGTGTGTGTGTGCATGTGTGTGTGTACATAGGATTTGTGAAATTGGAAGGGGGATGCTATTAAGCTGTTTGACTTTGCTTCAAGTTGTGTTTTACTGTTTTAAACTTGATGAGCGTTTAACAATTACTTTCCTTGCTTTTGAGCAGAGTCTAGAATTTTGTGTTGTTTTTTTTCCATCTGCAAAGGACCACTTTTTGGTTATATGTTTGAACTGCTGGTGTGACCATACAGTAAAGTATGTTAAGCCAAATATATAACAATACCTGAAGCTGAAGGTATATTCCCATCCAAGGAGACTAAATCAGTGGTTCTCAATCTGTGGGCCGCCACCCCTTTGGGGGATTGAATAACACATTCACAGAGGTTGCCCGATTCGTAACAGTAGCAACATTACAGTTATGAAGTAGCAGTGAACATAATGTTATGGTTGGAGCTCACCAGACCATGAGGAACTGTATTCTAGGGTCACAGCAGCAGGAAGGTTGGGAACCACTGCTCTAAGTGGAAGTCAAATTGACGAATGTTTGGCTGTCAAATTGTAATACCCATCTGTTTGCTTATCTATGAGTCCCTCCATGGCGCATATGGTTCAGCACTCAACTACTGGCCCCAAATTGGTGATTTGATCCCATCCAGTGTGTAGTGGTTATGCTCTGGGCTGCTAACTTCAAGGTCAGTAGTTCGAAAGCACCAGATTCTCCTCAGGAGAAAGAAGAGGCTTTCTAAACCTGTCACGAGTCACAGTCTCAGAAGTCCCCAGAGGCAGCTCTGCCCTGTCCTGTAGGGTCACTTGTGAGTCACAACTGACATAAAGGTGGCGTGTTTAGTGTGGTTTTGAGTGTTGCATCAGAAAATAGGCCTCATTATCTGCTTCCAAAAGGTCACAGTGTTGAAAATCCTATTAAGCTGTCATACTCTGTATACACCGCGCACACGGGGAATTACCTGGAGGGTACCTGTAAACAACCACAAAACCATCGATGTCATTGGGATGATTTTAAAATGGTCATTCGTACTTGCCTCAGTTTCACAAGACATAGACAATTTAGTGAGATGTGGCAAAGGCAGGCAAAACTAAATCCACAGTACTGATATACATTCGTTTGAAAAAGGCCGTCAGTGTAACATTCCACTGGGGAATCACACATCTCAAAGGAGGATCCCTGGTAGCAGCAGAGTGGGTTACCACTGCTGCCCCTCAGAAGGTCAACTGTTTGAAACCACCAGCTGCTCCAGGAGAAAATAAGGCTTTCAATTCCAGGAAAGATTTATAGTCTGAGAAACCTGTGGGGGCTGTTCTATTTTAGGGTTCTACTATAGGGTCGCTGCGAATCAGAATTGACTTAATAGCAGTGAGGCTTTGTTTATATGTGTGTATGTGTGTGTGTATATATATAAGATTGCCTTTGTAATGATTGGACATTTATTTGCTACAATATGCTTTGAGGAGTAAGGAAGTACATGTATAATATTCACAGGAACTTGGGCCAATTTAGAAGAAGAAAATAAGGAAATCAATACACTTCTCCATTCTAAAGAAAGGGAAGCAGAGGTGACATCATACACGCACTAAAAATCTAGCCTGTTTCTAATAATTAGATAATAGAATGTCAAATAATTAGGTAACAGAATGCCTTCTCTGGGGTTATGACGTAACTAGGATGATGAATTATAGATATATTTTCAGTTTTTATTATCCCTTTTGTTCATTCATCCAACAAACATTTCTTTTTTTTTCCAAAGCTATGTATTTAAATTTTTTATTATCTTTTTAAAATCACTCTATTGGGGGCTCATATAACTCTTATCACAATCCATACATACATCCATTCTGTCAAGCACATTTGTTGCCACCATCATTCTCAAAACATTTGCTTCCTACTTTAGTCCTTGGTATCAGCTCCTCATTTTATCCTCTACCTCCCCAACCCCTCCCTCATGTACCCTTGATAATTTTTTTAAGCAATTTATTGGGGCTCATACAATTCTTATCACAATTCATACATATACATACATCAATTGTATAAAGCACATCTGTACAATCTTTGCCCTAATCATTTTTTCTCTTTTCTTTTTTTACATTTTATTAGGGGCTCATACAACTCTTATCACCATCCATACATATACATACATCAATTGTATAAAGCACATCCATAAATTCCCTGCCCCAATCATTCTCAAGGCATTTGCTCTCCCAACAAACATTTCTTAAGAATCTGTTACGTAGTCGATTCTGGAAATATAAAAGTGAAGGGAAAGATATAATTTCCCGTCCTCAAGAAACTTGGAGCTGAGTTGGGGGAGAAGTTGGAATTAAAGAATGGGGAGTGATTGTAAAGTTATAGCTCTACTAACCACGGAACAGAGAGGCACGTGGCGCCAAGGTGATTTCTATGAAAGGATCGGCTTAGAGAGGTTAAGGAGTGCTTCCCCATTAAGGAGGTTGTGATTTCACATGGATTGACCAAGGGGTAAAGGAGAAAGGAGGAAGGGAAGGACTGCTTGAGGGGCTTCCACACCTAGGAGGCTGGCGTGGAAGGGATAAGGGTCATGTTCAAGGAATTTAGCGAAGGGTCTTAGCATACAAGGGGGAAGAATGGAACACAAGTTTATACAAAGGTTAGGGACAGAAGGCATGTCAAAGAAGTTACTTTCTATCGCTTCTCTTTATCTAAGAGCAGTGGAAAACCACTAAGATTGATTCATTTCACAGTTGGTAATTCCGGTTTTGAAATATTGACCCTAGCTATGGTTTGAGGAACTAACTGAAAGGCCCAGATGACCTTAAGGAAAGGGGTTAGGAGACGTCTACTCAAGCCCATGCAAGGAATGGCGGTGGCACAAGAGGACTGGTAACATAGGAAGCAGAGTTGGGTTTAAACTTCATTTCCCTCCATTCTTGAAGTAGCTCCAGCTTTGGCAAGGCTGTTGGTGGTCAAGAAGATGCCCTGTTCACTTGATTTCATGGTCCTCCCTGCATCTTAAAATGAGAATGGGGGAAGCGGCATTCCCCCCGAAGGCCAGCAGCAGCTGCAGCGCTGCGTGGGGCAATAGTGACAAGACTTCAAGTGCCAGAATAGCATTATCCAATTCAAGAAGCAACCAGGACACACGTGAAAGATAAAAGTGATTCTATTCAGACCCCGTTTCCCCGAAAATAAGACAGTGTCTTATGTTAATTTTTGTACCCAAAGACGTACTAGGTCTTATTTTCAGGGGATGTTTTATTTTCCCATGAAGAATATGGTACACATTTATTGATGAACAACAAAAAAGGAAATTTATTACCTGTATACAGTATGGTAGTAGTAGTCATCACAAACCAGCTTAACCAGACAAACTGTGAATCCTAAAGTATCAAGAATTTCTTGTTAGTATCATTATTTCCATGTTCAACAATCTATGGTACATTTACTCATTTATTTAATGACAGTCATGTCATCATCTTCTGGAACATCATAACAATCCAAACCTTTATTTTCGGGGGGATGCTTTATATTTCAGCAAGAGGCAAAACTGTAAGTAGGTCTTATTTTCAAGGGATGTCTTACTTTCGGGGAAACAGGGTAACAACTGACCGAACAGAAGGAAAGCAGAATCATCTTAGACAAAGTGGGTTGCCCTCCCAAAAAAAAAAGGAAAAGTTTACCCTCTTCTGCTCCCTCTGTTACTCGTTTTTTGCAGACAAGAGGGCATTACAGGGAGGCAAACTTAGCTGTTTAGCTTGGTCCAAGGCGCCTCTTAGTTTTGTCATCTTCTGTTGTATTTGAAAGGCCGTGAAGAAAACGTGTCGGATGTTCCGTGATGGCTGATCATTTACCATTACTTGGCTGATCATTTACCATTACCACTCCAGAGCCTCCATCCTCAAAATGAATGTGGCACCACACAGGTGCTCCTTAGCGATGCAGACTCTTAGGCCCTGCCCCAGGCCTGCTGAACCCAAATCTCAAGTTTAACAAGAGTCCCAGGGGACCCAGCAGCTCAAATACGATTTAGAACATTGCCGAACTGTGTCTTGCAGGGAGACCAATGACTCACGGAGTTACCAGGCACACTTACCACTTACTGTCCAACGCCACAGGCATCCCCTGGTCATAGTGCGACCAGGGACTTCGCGAGGATGCTTGGGGAAATGTGGGGCGAATGTGCAACTACTTGCTGAGCTATGTGCACATCGTCTTGCCCACTGGGAGGCATTCCTGTGTCCTGGAGGAGGGCCGCGGGGGCCAGTGAGGAGTTTACTCAAGTCCTGGGAGGGGCTGCTCGCGGGGCTATAAGATCCCCAGCCTCGCCAGAACCCGACGACTGGGAGGGAAGCAGAGGCAGAGGTCCTGCCCAGCTGTGGGCGAGGAGTTTCCTGTTCCCCCCGCGGCGCCCGGGCGAGGTGGAGTGAGTCACCCGCGCGCACGGACCCACCACCCCCGCGCGCGCACCGCCCCGGGGCCGGAGTCGGTCCCCCGCGCAGCTCCCCCGGCCGCCGGGGGCCCCCCTACGCCTCGCCGGCTCCGAGCCCCCTCCCGGCTCGCTCGCGCGCGCGCGCCACATCTGGCGTGCACATCTGCCCGGCCGCCGCGGCGCGCGCGGGGTTCGGAGAGGGCGCGGCGGCTCGGCGGGGGCAGAGGGAGGCGCCTGCCGTCCGCGGCGCGCCGGGCTCGGGCGGTGGAGAGCCGCGGGGTCTGCCATGGGCCGGGGACTGCTCCGGGGCCTGTGGCCGCTGCTGCACTTGGTCCTGTGGACGCGCGCCGCCAGCTGGGTCCCGCCGCACGTCGAGAAGGCGGGTGAGTGCCCCCCACCCCCACCCCAGCCCAGCGGGGGCGGTCGGGACGCCGGGGCTCCCCTGCGCTCGCCGCCTCGCCGCCGCGTTTGACAGTCGGCCCGGGACCGGGCGCCCGGGCGGAAACTGCCCCAAGTTGTCGCCCGCGGCGCCCCAGCCGCGGGGCGCTGGGCACGGCCGGGACGTGGGAGTTTGCTCCTGGAAAAGAGCGAGAAAGTTCAAGTGGCGGGGGACGCGGGGCACACGGGGTCCCCTTTGTGCCAGCAGGAAAGGCGTTGCGCCGCCTGCCTTCGAGGCGAGCCCCCAACCCCGGAAAGGGAAGTTTGAGCAGCCGCTTCTCGGGGCGGCCGGGGAGCCGCGGCCCGGTGTGGCCGCCACTGCAGCCCGCCTGCGGGCAGCCCGCTCACCTGGGCCCCAAGGCGGCAGCGCTCACCTGGCGAAGCCGGGCGCCCACCACGTTCTCCGCGAGACCCCCCCTGACGTTGCTAGTTGCTTCCCCCCACCGATCTGGAAGTGGCTACACCCTCCCCGCGGGGTTCCCAGGAGTGTGCCCTGGTGTGCGGGGCTGTTGTAGAACCGTTTGGGGGAAAGAAGCGATTTCCAAAGCCCAGTTACCTGCCAGCCCCCTGGACGGAGTGGGGTGGGGAGAGGGGCCCGCCAGGTGGAAGGCGTGGTGCTATCTGTTGACTGCTTGGTATTAGGCAGGTTGTCGTCAAGGGGTTGATGGTTCTCTGCAGTTGTCCTTTGGTGGAAATTGGAAAGGTGAGTATGACACAAGTTCTGTCCACCCACCAACTCGATCTTGATCTCAGAGGTGCAAAAACACCAAAAGGCAAGAACTGGGAACCGAACTCCTGAAACCTCAGACGTTTTGCAGCCATGGTTCACCACGCCGAGCATCTGCAGCTGTGGTTTCTTTCGTTAACCGTGTTTGGGGCCACGTCATAATCTTTCTGGGTTTCAGTTCTTATCTGGGACATGACACAGTTGGCTGCAGGTAATTTTATGCCCCCTTTAACTTTTTGCTTCTCTTAGTCTTGGTGAGTTGGAGATGTCTTGTGTAGGTGGGTCTCTGCGTGGAGTCGATGCCGACTCACAGCGATCCTGTAGGACAGGCTAGCACGAAGCTGTGGGCTTCTGATAACTGGCGAGGTTGTTGACAGGTCAGGTGGCACTGAGGCACGTGTCTTATTTTCCAGTGGGCACAGAGAGACTTCCCTTTAGTTGTGTGCGCATGCTCTCGGCAGCAGACTCCAGGTAAATTTCACAGAGGATTCTAAGTAGCTTGGCTCAAAAATAATAACATATGGCTTATATTGAAGGTGCCATGGATAGACGTTTGTAATGGAATGAGGAAGAAGTGTACTTTTACGCAAAATATTGATACAGTATACTTGAGTTAATACATTCTCCGTGAATTGTTGTTAGATATTTGTGTATCTTGTGGTACAAGAATGCACCAGTGTCTTTGATTTTACAGCACATTCTCCAAATCTGAGCTGTCCTTGCATAATACCTATTAAAATTACCCCCTTTCTTTGTACATTAAACACCAATACAATTTTGATTTTAGATGATGAAAGGAGGAAATTAGTGGGCCCTGATTTTACTAGTCTATCAGGGTAGGCGTTGTGTACAAAGATCAGATTTATGATTTGCAAGTTTCAAACTCAGCTGTTCATTTTATTGAAACTCTACACTCACTTTTTAAACAATTAGTTTGAAAAGGCTAATGTTTTAAGTTGGAGTTTTAAATAGTTTTACAAAACCCACACTTGTTTATGTCTTCATGGACTTAAAGTTTCAGAATGTTTGAACTACGGATTCACTGTGAATTTGGATCCATAAATGAATCACATTATGTTTTTGAAGAAGATGGAAGATAGCAGTGGTGATGATGAGAAGCCTAATGCCACTTGCATTTTAATTTTTCCGTGAAGTACATAGTTACAGAATTTTTCCAACATAGTTGGTAGACTGTCAAGCCAGGTTTTCAAACTATCTCAGTCTAAGATATGAAAAAAAAAAAGGCATTGGTCTTAGTCTCCAGTGAGGCCAGCTGAAAGAACATCACTCTTAGTTTTAGTAGATTGCTAAGAGGACCGAAGATTTCTATCGAAGAACAATGTCACTAGGAAATGTATTTGTACATTTATTTTGTTTTTGATATGTTAGTTTCACTCTTAAGAAATCACATTGGTGGGAGAAAAACTCACCTATCTAAAAACTCTTCGGAGTAAGAAAAAGTTAAGTTCTTTGAGGCCTACGTGTGGTTAAGAGGCATTGGATAAACAACTTTGTAAAGTCAGTTAAGAACATGCTTATTCTCTGAAGGTCAGAGAGTAGAAACCACTGGCCCCAAGATTTGATCTTTGGCTTGTTTACTTTTGTTTTCATACAACGAATTTTCCCCTCCAGGCTACTTCCTTTAAGAACATCTAATTTTTTAACTTTATGGTTTACATGAAATACAACTCCTTTTGAATTCACAGTGTTGATTTTTGAGGTCGTTTTCCTTGGTGACATCAACTCATTGCCCATGTCATCGGCATTAGGCTAAGTGCTTTGAATTTCAAGTGACTATTGTTCCTCAGTATCAACATGACTGTAAAATTGTTTTCTTTAGGTTCATTATTTTTAAACCCGTTTTCCCAATTACCAGCGACATTTTATTGTTGCCATTGTAATTACTCATTCTGCCCTCCCGGTGTTATTTATTGAGTCTCTCCATATGCCAGCAAGTAAGCTCACCATCCTGAATGAATCAGGCTGGCATGGGCTTTGCCCTCGTTGAGTTTGACTTCAAGGGCAGTGTTTGAGCAAGAAGAAAGATACTGAAACCGTGTGCTCAGAAGCATGACTGAACCCTGGCATTTTGTTTGAAGACCCCCATGTCTTCCAAAGACCATTCTTTTGTTGTTGGATGTTGTTGTTGTTTTTTCCGGATCCCTGTGAACATGGTGTTTCATTAACCAAGTGTCACTTTGCTCTCTCTGCTCTGTTGTTCCAGGTCCCAGGGGCACTGTGTTTCATCCGACTGGGCATTCTGTAGGCAGTGTGATGACCACAAGGTGCTTGTTCACCTTCCCTTTGAAAATAGCCTGGTGGTAGAAAAGGGAAGGGCAGAAGCGTTGAGATCAGCTTATCCTGGGTCCAACCCCTTCACCCATTTATTGGCCAAGTTTTTGTTGCAAGGTACTTATCTAGAAGCCTTGCCGACTGTCTTATTTTGATTTATATTTTAAGAGCTGCATGTCAAATGTAATCTTCTTAAACCTGCTTGAAATACCCAAGATGAGCTCAGTGTCCCCTTCTGGATAACAGTTAACAATAGTAAACTGAAATTATGGGTATGTCTTTTGTGACCTTTGTCCATTGGATGTTTCAGTCTGCCCACCTGTTCAGTCATGGGTGACTGGCGGGTCTTACTTATTTACATTCAGGGCACCTAACTTTCCCAGAGGAAATGCGGGGCTGCACCTCTACTGGTGGACCTAGGGTCACCAAGAGACAGCGTTTTTGTAACCCCCAAATCACTGTTTCTTGGGCAGTTGTTTTTATGGTAAAATCTTTCCTTTCTGGCAGAGTAGCTTAGGCTCTCATCTACGTAGGCAACTGTATGGTTCTTACAGTGTGGAATTGTCTCTTCTGAAGAGTTACAGGGGGAAAAAAATTGTTTTCCAGTTTCCTAGAAATTTTTATTCAGTTTTTTTTTTTAGCATTGTCAGATTAACCAAAAGCAAGGTAAGCACAGGTTTACTTGTGCGTACTTACTAATTTGCAATGTGCCATTTCACAGGGCTTTTTTTCACACCAAAGATTCTGTTTCTATGCACAGCTGGCCTCTATCTTTCTCCCAATCCCAAGGTACCTTCCTACAGACTCTGGATGAAGGCCACTGTGGAAGTTCTAACCCCTGACAGGGAGGGATGGAGCGCCCAGCAAGGAAGGGAAGCACAGGCCTGCTTGTGCTTCCTTATGTGCTGCAAAAAAAATGTGAAACTGTTCACTACCAAGTTGTCCTATCTGTCCTGTCCTGTAGTTACCAATTATGACTTACCGGTGGGGGGGGGGGGGCTTTAAAGCCGTTGGATTAACATTTGAAAAGTTTTTACAAAAGAAATGATCCAGGAAATACAGATTATTTTTTCCACCTCTGGAGGAGAAAGATGAGGCTTTATACTCCTGTAAAATCAGTGTAGTCTCAGAAACACACAGAGGCAGTTCTGTCCTATGAGGTGGCATTGACTCCATCGCAGTGAATTTGGTTTGGTTGGCTGTTTTGTGACAGGGCCACAGGACTGTTGAAAAGCAATTTTTGTGAGAAAAGTGAAGTCCTCAAAGTCGAAATTTAGTTATAAATATTTTTTCAAATCAGAGTTTGATATTTTGGTCAGGAAGCAATGAAGCAGAATTGGCCTAAGGTCCCATAGGTCTGATGCAAGGCACCCGAAAGTGTCCCTGTGGAGGGAACATCCTTCCCGACTCCAGCGCATGATTTCTATAGCAGGGTCCATGAAACGGCTCACCATCTCACCGTATTAGCTTTTATCCTCCGGGCCCTCAGGTGGGACTTGAGCAGATCTACTTTAGGATTTTCAGCAGAAACGTGCCAGCTGAGAAGCAGGCAAAGCAAGCAGGCTCACCCCTTGTCCTGCCCTCCCTCCACTGCGGGCAACAACGTGCTCCCCAGGGACTCCTTGCTTCTGACTGGGCCAAGATAATGATTATACTTCTCTGCCAGGCCTGTCAGGAGGGATCGGAATGCTGAGCAGGCAGATTGGCTTCCCTCCTGGAGAAGCCCATTGAAGGGAAAGAGGAGGGAGGAGGAGGCTGGCACTTCATGAGACTCTACCAAGAGCCAGCCACTTGACATTACTGATCTCATTTAATCTTCAAAAGAAACGGGCAAGATATGTTTTCTTACTGTTATGTTATGGAGGACAGCGAAGACTGCTCAAGGTCACCTTGAGGTGGGTGTGGGTGTGGGTGTTTGTAGCTGTGTTTAAGCTTATTTTGTAGCCAGTCTCTCGAGGTTGGTTTTTCGGTTTTTCCATGTAGAGAAAGAAAGCTCTTGTATCTGTTTGTTAGGAAGGAAGTTGGCGAGGGTGCGCCGAAGTGTAACAGTCAAGGGAGGAGGAACTTTCCTCGTCACAGCTTCATTTCAGTACCCCTAGATTCACAGATTTTCATTTTTTGTGTGTAATCTACCTCCTTCCTGGTTGTTTTCTGCACTGGAGAAAATCAAGATAAGGCAGAGGCTTTGTTACTGTGATGGCTGCTTTGGCAAGGGGTCCCTGGTCTGGTAGTTTTCCGTGGTGGGATCTTGCAGGAGACCCAGGTTGTGACCATTGAAAGCCATTGGGCGAGTACCCATTTCAAAGGGGTGCATTATCAACCCAAAATTCCAGTAATGTAGGGTCTGATCTGTAGACAGGTGTGGTAGTTACAGAATTTCATGTCAACTTGAAGAGATATAGAAGTGTAGGGGTGGAGTCTAGCCTGTCAATCAGGTCACTCCTTGTGGGGACGGCCTTCTCATAAGGAGGGCCTCTCTCTGCTGTTCCTTTCTTGCTGGCCGACCCTGGTTGCTGCATATCCTGGGATGCGGCTGCCGCCCTTGGATCCACGTGACTTTGCACCCACAGGCTTGCGATGTTCAGGCATTCTGCATCATTGATGTGGCGGCGTGAATTTGAGGATAGACTTAGGGACTAGTATCGGCCTTATGGACTTGATCTGGACTGGGCTTGGATATTTGCTAGCTATAAAGCTCCCTCTTACACATATAGAGCATCACTGGGTTTGTGTCTCTAGTCAACCTGGCCTCACACAACAGGCGTTAAGCTACTGCTGATGAGGACAAGAAAAAACGGAACTTAACTCAATATGCTAAGACAAGGGGACTACTTGACTTTTGAGGCTCAACCCAGTAAAAGGGCTTTAAATGTTAGCAATCTTTCCTCATTCATTCTGTCAGCAGTGCTCCTGCCACTTACTTGTGATCAACCTCTTAGATCTTGGCGTTTATCTTGGGGTAACTGTTGCCTGGGTGTAGCTCACCGTATACCCTTTTGCTTCTGGACCTTCTGTTCTTGAGGGCTCCCGAGATTTCTCTGTTCTATTTGTAGGCTCAGAGCTACAGAGCATCACAGTGGATTTAGTGCAGCACCAGAACCTATCGCGGCTGGCATTCAAATCTAGGAAAGGCTACATGCTATCAAGACAGTTGATTTCTTTATTTTGATGAGCTAGCCCCCTCTGCACATTTTTTCAGTTGTACATCTAAAATTTAGGACTAGCGTGTGGGCAGGGCTTGGACAACCCTTTGGCTTTAGACGATACTCCTTTCATTTTTCTCTTACCAAGCCCTTATCCATGGGTTCAGAGACTCACAGGTCTGAGTCCATACACCTTTCCTACTTTCATATAATGTTTTGGGCAGCTGGGAACCTAAAACGATCAAGGCAGTGATCTTGAACCAGCTTCTGTGGCCTACAAGCACAGGCTTAACTTTCTACGGACCTTTGTTGGCATTGCCACGTGCACCTTCTATCTGAAAGATATAATGAAACCAGTTCAGAGTGTGTGTGTGTGTGTGTGTGTGTGTGTGTGTGTGTACGTGCGTTAAAGATAGAACTTAGGTATCCAAACACTTTCTGAAAAGACCTATCCTGATTTGGACCCAGATCGGCTGCCTTAGGAACCTAGAGCTCTATTTGTTGTACTACAGTGAGACTTTGCTGCCCTGATTGAGTAAAAAAAAAAAAAAAACTTCATTATCTCAAGGGTGGCGGGGAAGTCTTGCATATTAACCAACTTAACCTCCATCGCTCTCTCACTCGGTGCCACTGAGTCGATTTTGACTCACAGTGACCCTGTAGGACAGAGTAGAACTGCCCCTGTGTCTTTCAGAGACGGTAACTTTTTATACAAGTAGAAAGCCTCATCTTATTCCAGCAGAGAGACTGGTGGTTTTGAACTGCTGACCTTGGGGTTCCTTTTTAATCTCCATCGCTGGTAATAATGATAGTAAAATGTGGACAATATGCCAGGTCGTCAGACATTGTGCTCATCTTGTGACCTCGATGGGAAAATTAAGTATGTATATCAAGTGGTTTTGCATATTGGCTGAATCATGGAACGGTTATGCCATCAAGAAGGCTAAGTATTCTTACTGTATTGGGTGCAATGGGGAATGTTCAGGATGTAGCAGACATGAAAAGGACAGATAATAGCGCACTGAGGAGCATTTACCTTGAATCCCGTGGAACTGAGAGCCTTCTCCCGCACAGAACACTTCCTGTTCCCCAGAGGGGAGCCCTAACAAAGTGCTTAATCAGTGTCCTCATCTCCAAAAATATTGAATAAAATTTGTGCTGCCTTGAAGAAGGAAACTTGGTAGCGATTCCCCAAATTTAGAAGCCGTCTGAAATATGTACACGATCTGGCTTACAGTGAGGCATGAAGTTGCAAGCCAATCATTCCGTAATCTGTTATACATTGATCAATGAAAGCTGCTAACGACTGGATTACTTTCCCACTTTTTCTATAGGTGATACTGCAAAATGTTATTGGAAAAGGCAGTTATGGATTATGTAGGAAAAAATATTTCAGAGAGCAGTCAGTCTGACAACTTAATAAAAATATTTGATTTCTTTTAAATTTTCCCTTGCTATGGTGTTTAGGTCTTTGGAAATTTTGTTATTTCTTATGACGCTATTTTTACTTCTAAACAGACATGGTCATCCCTAAATTTACATTTTTGACATTGTCGTGATGAGTGCCTTTTAACTTCCACAGGAAAGGAGTCTACACATAGTGGTAGAATTTCTTTATTGGTTTAGGAAATAAATAAGATAAATAAAATGTTCCCACTGATTGCAAACAGAAACTCAGATCTGTGTTGTTAATGTCTCCAGACCTATTTTTAATTTTATTTTAGGTTTAGCCAAACCCTTTATCACCTTCCTAGTTTAGGGACCACATGCCAAGTAGAAAAGAAGTGGCAAATACATAATTATCACAGTACCTTGATCTTAAATGAAAGGGAACCTTAACCTGACCCTGAGGTTGTGATTAAGAGAGGCTGCCTCAGAGACTGCTGGAAAAGCCTACAGCACATTGACCAGGAGGCAAGGCATCTGGGTGGCTCATGTGTCTGGGTTCTACTGGGTCTCATTTTCCACCCGTGCACAGCAACAAGACTTGGACAGGATCCTTTTCTTTTTTTAATTTCTGGTAAATTAGAGTCGTCTGTTACTCAAGGAAATCATTGGAATACTTATAAACCATTACACAATTCTTATCTAATCATAATAGAAAATTAGTTTGCATTGACTAATTCTGTAACCACCACATGGAGTTCTCTGGAAATGACTACCGCCAAAATCCGTTTTAAACACAACCCATATTTATTTGAAAATTCCCTGCTCTAGGTGCCTGAGCATGTGTCCCAACTAGATGGTATGTTTACTTGCACGCAAAGCTACTCCTCCACAGGAAAGGGCTTTCGTGGTTTTGATGGTGATGACGGACGTCTCTCTGATGAGTTAGTTATTGGTAGTCTCATTCTCCCTTTCCACTGGACTGGTAAGGATGTCTGTGAGGCTCTCTGCTGAGGTAGAAAATGGCCAAAGTTGGCACATGTGTGTTGCCATGGAGAAGAAAGACAACTCTAAACTCTATGTTTTCATGGGGAAAGGGAGGCCATGTGTCTAGAGACAGTGTTTTGTTGGCTTTCAAACATTTCTCCACCCCCTTTCTTAAAATATTCTCAGAAAAGACAGAATTTGCTACAGATTGGCAGGTTTCAGACTGCTGTTTGGGCAGAGGAGGAGTACCTCTGAGCCCCATAATTGAGTTTCAGAAGAGTCTGCAGACACCAGTTAGCTCAAAGTAAGACGCTTTTAACTATTGCTGTGAGCAACCGTCTCACGACAGGACTGAGTCAGTGAGTGAGTCCTTGGCACAGGCCGAGTCTAGGGAAGGGATTTTACTCCAGTATCTCTTTACAATTCTCCCATTCTGTCTTGAGAAACATATTTGGCAGCTCCTCATTGAAGAGTAGATGTTTCTTGAATCTTTCAATATATTTAAATGATTCTATGTTACCATATTTTGATACCGTAATTATTTTTTGAGGCTTTGGATTCATTTTCTTATTATTGTTGTTAAAACATACACACACATTACCGAGACGACTTTCACATTTACAGTCCAGGGGCTTGCATCTCAGTTACTTTTGTCTTAAAGAATTAGCTGTACCTGTGGTTCAACACTCAGCTGCTAACCAAAAGGTCCATGGTTCAAAACCACGAGCTGCCATTTTGTGAGAACTGTATGGCAGTCTGCTTCCTTAGCGAATCACAAACTTGAAAAACCCTGTGAGGCAGGTCTGTGATAGAATCTAAATCCGTCAGAATTGCTTGAATGGCAGTGGGTTTCATGGGTAGTTATTATGCCCTAGGTAATCCACTGGCCCCAAGAACCAGTTCACACAACTTTCTGATATTCCAAATCATTTCATTTTATCATCTTGTTCTTTTGCTTTGGGTGTCTGAATTTCACTTTATTTTGTTTTTAAAGAGGTAAGAAACAGAAACTTTCCATTGCAGCTTCTATCCCATGCTACTTAACAGTTGCATGAACGCTCACATGTATCAGAACTTTTAAATCTTAACATCCAGAACGTCTTAAGCAGACGGTTACTTATAACGGGAACCTCATTCCTGCATAATCAGTTGGTCTCATTTTTGCTCTTGACTTTTGCTCCCACAGTGCAAACCTGACTTACTTTCTGACATCTGTAAGACTCTGATTGGTTTGTGCCTGCAGACTCCCCTTGTCCCTCCTGAGCTCGGCAAGATGTGAACATTGTACCCCTTCCCCCAGACATTGTTTTGAATAGGTGACGAAGCTTCTGGAAGAAGCCTCCCATGGGCTCCGGTGACTATAAGAGGTCAGGGACTACGCCTTGGGTCTTCTCACAACAGGGAAACAAGAGCATCAGAGGACATGTGGGGGTGAGCCCGCTCCACTCTCTCCCCCCTCCCCCTGCGCATGCTTCCTGCACTGTCTCATTTGGACCAGCGTCCTCACACAAACTTTTTGTTTTCAAATGGTGAAATTGTGACCATGTCTCTTCCCTAAATTGCATTGCAGAGCCGGAACCGATCTGACAGCACTTCCCCACCGCCACGACAGAATTGCCCATTCCCTGCCCAGAGTCTAACCCACTTTGAAATGAAGCCTGGTCTGAAGGTCACTTTGTCTGTTGTGGTGCACCTTCCTGATCTCAGTCAAGCCCCTTTCTGTTCTCATGCACAACAGCTTCTTTAATAGCCCCTTTCTTATTCGCTGGCCCTGTTCACAAAGCCCCCAGGAGCGAATTGTGTGTATATTTTAACTTCCTGTGAAGCAGTGGCCTGGGATTTGATTCTGCTTCAAGGTAACTCCTTGTGTCAGAGAACGTACCCCAGAGAATTTTCTATGGCTGAGTTTCTGGAAGCAGACTGCCAGAGATAACACCTCCCCACGCCAGCCCAGCCCCCAGCCCTCACCCCCAACACCTCTGGGTGCCATCTGAACATGTTAACAGTGCTTTACAAGGACCTCTTGGCTGGGGTGAATGTTCTTCGAGGAGCTACCTTCTGTTAGAGCCCTCCGCAGGGTTGAGCGCACACCTTCCGGCTACCAGGTAGCTGCTCTTGGTAATTCAGGGCATGTAAACACGGGGAAAACTGCTGGTATGGCTAAGACTGCGGTGACAACTGTTTTTGTAAACTTGCTAGACGGCATACTTCTCACCACCCAAATGGCTCGGCTTTGGTGTTCTTAACTGGTTGTACTGTTGTCTGAGTGGCCGAGAGCCACGGTTGAACTTCCAGTTGGAAGTTGCTCTTTGTAGTGCAGGTTGGTGCTGTCTGCATCTTAGTTTCTCTGACTCTGGGGGCACTGCGCTCCTCTGTGGTGAAGAGTGTTGTTTTCCATCCATCACAGACCACCTTTGAGTCCTTTACCTTCTGGTGTTAATGTGTGGGAGAGGGCCCCGCGTATTAGGGTTTCAATGGCCAGAGAAAATCTGAGTGGACCTTTACTGAGTGGACTTTTTTTCGGATACTTTCTGGCTTTCATGTTTCATGCAGACCCGGCTTCCAGGCAAAGGTCCTGCTCCCCTTGATCCGCATCTGTGAAGGCCCTCTACGCATGTGTCAGAGCTCTGCTGACGTCAGAGCATTATACGATGTGGGCAAGGAATAGCAGCCTGCCTGTCTATGGGGGAGTAAGGGGAGAACTTTAAAAATTGAATCACAATATTCTATAGCACTTACTGTCAAAGATTGAAATATGCAAGTTTTTCAAAATGTTTGTGGAAAAGTTCCATAATCTTTTAATTCTATTTTCCCACAAACTTTTTGAAGTCCCCTTGTAGCATGCTCTTAATTAGGTGTATGATTGGTTGGTTACCTTTCAGAAGTTGTAAACAGTTTTAAGAATGTTATGATGGAATTCACAGACCTGTGTGTGATAACTGTAGGATCACTGACCTTTGTTCAACAGGGTACACACTAGCTCATTTTGCAGAAAAAGCATTTTCACAAATGCAGAGTATTACGCTCTGCCAGTTTTAATAATGAGGACCCAGTTTTAATAATGAGAACCCAGTTTTAATAATGAGCACCATGTGGTGTCTTCAGGCATGACGTGAACATGGTTTCCCAACAGACCAATATTAGCTCTTTGTTTGAATATTTCATTCTGCATTAAGTGAAGATGTATAGAGCAGATCATCAGTTTTATATCTAACCTCCCTTTGTCTTGCCCTGTTTCCATCTTTTTTGGGCCCATCTCCCATTTGTGGGTTATTATCTGTCTTTTCAAATTAACACCCGTCTTCCCTCTAGTCTGTCATTTTCCTCTCTCTTACTTCCTCTCCCACATCTGGTCAATGCTAACTTCTGGGATGACTTCTGATTAATTAATATTCATGAGTAAAAGTATCATTATTAATTAATTGAATAGATTACCATTAGTTTTAACCTCACCTGCTCCATAGTATTGGTACTCCCCAAAGTTTAGCTTCTAATATGTAAATGAAATTTGACTAAATATTATTAATCAGTTCACTCCTGTTCTAATACAGGCATCCTCAAACTACGGCCCACAGGCCACATGTGGCCTGCCAGGTGTTTTTGCCCCATTGTTTTTTTACTTCAAAATAAGATATGTGCAGTGTGCAAATATTATTAATCATTTTACTCATGTCCTATTACATACATCTTTAAGAAGTTCTAGGAAAAGAAGCCCCGGGTAATATTTGGGAGCGTTGCTGCTAGGTGCTGTGGAGTCAGTTGCCCCCCACGAGAGACCCAGCGTGCAACAGAACCAAGCAGCCCTGCACCATTCTCACAATTGTTACGTTTGAGCCCGTTGTTTCAGCTACTGTGTCCATCCTTCTTGTTCAGGCCCTTCTGCTCTTTGGCTTTCCCTCTTCTTTACCAAGCATGCTGTCCTTCTCCAGGGATTGGTTTCTCCTGAACACATGTCAAAGTGCATGAGTCACACCATCCTTGCTTCTAAGGAGCATTCTGTCCATACTTCTTCTAAGACAGACTTACCTGTTCTTTCGGCCGGCAGTTCATGGTACCTTCATTGTTCTTGGGCCTGAGGTCCTACAAAGCTGGATCAACCCTGATTGACTGCCAGCTTCTCTAAGGTGAATTCCCTGTTACAGGAGATGGTCATGGAAGCCAGCTTTGTGTGCGGTGTCCTCCAAATTGAAGATTCTCGAAGTAGTAAGAAAATGGAGACATGGGGTGGGTAAGTGATGGCTGGGTTAGTTGAAAGCAGTCACTAACAGTCCGCTCCACTGGTCGGCTGGTGTGTGCTTGACTCGTGCTGACCAGAAGGGCAGTGTAAAATTTTTCTTTCAGTGACCATTTCTCTCCAGAGTACTCTTGACTACATGAACAAAGACAAAACAACACAACAGCCCTCCCCCTGCTTAAAAAATTAAGTCCATATTTGCTATTGAGTTGATTTTGAGTCATGGCAATCTCATATGTCATAGAAAACTGCTCCACAGGATTGCCGTGGATCTGGTCATTCCCTTTCTAATGCAGAGCCCCAACGTTGATTTGAAGTGTCTGCCTTTAGGCTTAAAGTACAAATTGTGCCACTGAATGGCCTCTACCTTTCTTATATTCCTGTTTGGAATATATGAGGTATTTTTCATAGTTAAAAGAGTGTTGTTTCAATGTTAAAATAATTGAAGATCAAAAAATTTTTTAATGTCTTGAAAATAGCCCTTTGTCTTTTTGTCCAGGGAGGGAAACAACTAATAATGATAGGAAAGCCTAAAGTAGTTATTATTTCAGTAATTACTATCGTTGATACTTATGTAGGAAAGGCCATTGGTGGAAGGAAAAAGTCTAGTCTGATAACTGAGGAAAAGCGATTGCCCATGCCCAATTACAGGAATCATTTAAATACATGCTTAACTTTATAAGGTGCTTTATTATTTATTAAACAGTTTCACTTGTATGTCGTAATCACTCTTTTCAATAACCCGCTGAGATAGATACCGTCACTGCCAACCCATCATTTCCCATTCAGAACAGCCCTATAGGACAGAGGAGAACTGCCCTGTGGGTGTCCAAGACTGGATATCCTTGTGGAAGTAGAAAATCTCTTCTTTCACCATGCATAGTGGCTGCTGGTTTGGAACTACTGACCTTGTGGTTAGCAGCCTGACATGTAACCCACTATGCCACCAGGGCTCCTTGACATGAGTGTAGGCAGCCCATTTTACAGATGCAGGAAGAGAGGACCACAGAGATGAGCCATCTACCCTAGCTATGAAAGCACTGCTCATCCACTTCAATGTTCGTAGAATACCACAAATGTATCTTTTCATCACTTAATTATTTTAGCCATTGTAGTTTTCTGCTGCTTAATTTCTAATCAAACCTAAGATAAAAATCATGGTCCCCTCAGATGGTCACATTTTTGTGGACACGCTGTAGAAGGGGCGATGGAACCATCGACATTGATCGCTGTGCTCTGAAATCTTCCCATTAGAAGCCCGACGTAAGGCTGGCGAATGCCCTCTTTCAAGACACGCTTGTTTGAGGTTCCCCCACCAGTCTCACTGGAGCTCAAACTGTGCAGTGAGTCACTTTCCTTTTTTCTTTGTGTGGCGACAGCGTCTCTGGTAAACACCATGTGGTCTGCCTTCAGAGGGTTTTGTTGCGATTGGCAGCAGACAAATGCTGCCCTTTAAAAGAGCCCCCGCCCCTTGCTGAAGTCCTGAGGGGTGGTTTCTTTAATTCACCAGAGCCCCCAGGTATGTGGCTTGGCAGAAGCATTGTCTGACCTCCCCACCTTCCCAAGGGAGAAGGGAGCGTCACTGGTAGCATCGGCCCAAGCTGCCCATGTGTGGTGGTGGGCAGTCATACCCGTCTCTCCCTCCCATGGCACTCGCGACTTTCCTCCTGGGTTTCATAGTCCATTGATTGCAATGGCCACACAGAACACGACACAAGATACTCACTTTAATGGGGCTTCTTTGGAAAGTTGAGGTTCAGGAATACCTAAGACACTGTCTTCTCAGCCCTGCTCTTAGGTCTCTCTCTGGCCCTTGGCACTTCAACCTGGTGGGTGTTTGACTCACAAAAATGTTTCTAAGCTCTGTAGCTCTGGCAGTGCCCAGAGGCATCCTGCTCTGCCAGTAAGCCTCCCACCCAAAGGTGCTCAGCTCACTTGCTCCAGATCTAAAAGCCCCATGTCTGCTGGTCGCTTCATTGCGCTGCTTACTGTCTTATGCTCTCTCCAGAGTTAGCTGTTTTCTCATCGCCCTGGTCTTGGTGTCTTCCAGTGCAGGGAGACCACTTCCAACACGCACTCTACCGCCCCCCGCCCCCCTCCCCCCAGCTCTTCTCTGTTGCAGTCAAGTCCTCTTCCTGCTCTTGTGGGGATTGGCGCAGTTTTAAACCTAGCAGGATGGCAAAATAGATGGATTTTGTCACTAGTATATATGGTATACTCGAGTATAAGCCGACCCAAATATCAGCCAAGGCACCTAATTTTACCACAAAAACTGCATTAAAAATGTGCTGAAAATGTTTGGCTTATACACAAGTATATACGGTACCTTATTTGCCTGGTCTCTGTCTGACAGGGGTTCCATGCACCTTATTTGCATTATTAGCAAGCTGGCCAATTCCCTTGGCGAACCACATGCACTTTATTTACATAGTCCCGCCCAATGATTCTGTAGGAGTCTCCAGACCATGGTTGAAAAAACATACGCAGGGGTCATTAGCTCAATAACACATAAGAGGCAGGTAAACCATGTAGTGCGCTACTGCATTTTGGTTTAAGGAAAAACATTTAAAAATCTCCCACACTATAACATTCACGTCTTTCCTTTATACTAATATGACGAAAGGAAATCACAGTGTTTGAATTGTGCTGCTGGAGAAGAATATTGAAAATACAATGGTCTGCTCAACGGACAAACAGATCTGCTTGGAAGAAAGACGGCCGGAGTGTTCCATCGCGGCTCGGGTGGTGAGACTTCATCTTACACACTTTGGGCATGTTGTCAGAAGAGACGAGTCCCCGGAGAAGGACATCACG
Organism: Tenrec ecaudatus; assembly: GCF_050624435.1. NCBI lineage: Eukaryota > Metazoa > Chordata > Mammalia > Afrosoricida > Tenrecidae > Tenrec > Tenrec ecaudatus. Next base: position 179,886,882 of record NC_134533.1, on the reverse strand, counting down.
GTTGGTAGAGTGGAGGGGCACCGGAAAAGAGGAAGGCCCTCGAGGAGGTGCACTGACACAGTGGCGGCACCCATGGGCTCTGGCATAGGGACAGTTGGGCAGATGGTATAGGCGCAGGCAGTGTTCCGTCCTGTCGTGCATAGAGGCACTCGGGGTCACAGCTGTCTCCATGCCACCTAACAACGAGGAGGGGGCTTTTAAAAAGTTCTTGGGAAAATGGAATAAAAAATGCAGCTTTTCTGTGAGCTTGTTGAAGCCCTTCCTATTTGTTGGGATGATTTTTCCAATACACTTGGAAATGAGAGATTTTCCCAGCAAAGCTAGGCTTCATTATATCTAGGATAGACAAGTGTATGAAAACCCAAGTTTATTGGCGGTTACCGGAGTAGAGGGAGAGCTGGAAAAGGGGGACTCACTGCCAAGCAGCCACCGAGCTTCTAGTCAGGGTTGTGAGAAAAGTTGAAAATAAGCTTAATAGTTGAACACTTGATAAACATCATGGCCGCCGACTGGGCACAGGAAGAATGTGGGAAAGGCGAACAGTTTCCCGCACAGCTATTTTCCCCAGTCAGAGCACAGCCACCGCAATGACTGCGTTCCTAAATTTACGTTACAATTTATGCAATGTCTTCCGAGTATGCTAGATTTTAATTATGCTTTTTACATTCTTTTGTAAAGGATTTTATGGTAAATCTTCTGTGATATATATTTTATATAATCCTTTAAAAGTAGTTTTAAAACATATTTGTAGTTTTCACATAGTATTTGCTATTAAGGAACATCTAATTACCCTAGGGAAATACTCTGCTTCCACACATCTCAGAAATGGTTCTTTGGATCTGGTATATAGATGGTTCTGAATATGTGTTTGTTTAATTGGGGGGTGGGGCAGAGAAAGAGAAAAGTATCAAGGAGACTAGGGAGAGAAATTGCGATTATCTTCAATGAAAAGTCATTTTGGTTTAGCTTGGTGAGTTTCTGAATGAAAAATCTTACAAGTGTAATCTACCATCTCAGTAACTGTTGGACTGTATGGACTCCCTTTTTAAATTTTCCAATGGGAGATAGGCTTTCTCACCTTTGATCTCGTTGAACTCACCATTCATATATTGGCATGTTGGGGGGGGGTGTCAAAGCGCTTTAGAACCCAGCTCTTTCAGGAACATGGCTCCTCAGATTTTTCAATCAGAATTGGGTTTAAACGTCATGTCTCCTTCGTGACTAGCAGAGCATTTCCACCCTTTAAAATATCCCAGCTTCACCCCAGAGACGATAAGGCTTGGTCGCTCTTCTGATCTAAAACTGAACTCACCCCACGGGCCATGGCTGCCACAGACAGCCCCAGAGGGCGCCACCACCACCAGGGAGGCAGCACTCCTTACAAGAGTGGATCCTAGAGAAATGGGAAGGGCAGCAGTGCTCTGGGATAAACCTCAGAGGACAGGCGTGGGCCGGAAGGGAGGATGGCCGAAACTGGAAACACAGGAAGTGGATACAAATGCTTTACATTGTGGGGCCCGCAAGTCAGTGTCGTGAAAGTAAATGTGCATGAATTATTGAGCAGAAAACCAATTTGCTCTCTAAACCTTTACTCCAATCATAATGAAAAGCATATGTGTGTGTGTGTGTGTGTGTGTGTGTGTACACAAACATGCACACACCATGTTGGAACTCTTAAAGTCTGTACTTAAACTAACCTAAAATGATCTTCAAGGAAGAATTTCTATAATGGTAACTAAATATCCTGAAGACAGGCTTGTGGACCCATGAAATATTATACTATTAGAGTTTGAATCACCTAAGAAAAATGTGGGGTTTGGACTTGACTCTACCTGTACACATTTTTAATATATTTCTGCCCTTAAGCATTTTTCACATTTGCCTGCAGTCGGCCCCAAATGGAGAATCGTGGCTTGTAGACCCACCCACATCTATCCAGTACTGCCCCTCCATCTTAGCTTTGTTCTGGGTAAGTTCTCTGTTCTCTGCTTCAGATAGAATGTTCTTTGCTCCATTGGTCAAGCGAGGTTTTCTCAAACCTGGCTGCACAATAGAACCATCCTGGGAGTTCTTAAACCATATCCATGTCTGAGCCAGACCCACACAAGTGCTGATTCATTTGCCCTGGAGCAGAGCTTCGGCATCCAACATTCTTTGAAGCCTCTGCAGGTGATTCTAATGTGGAATTCAGGCAGTTAAATACTTCTAACCTTACCCGCATATATTACAAATGAGGAAAGTAGCTCAGAGAGGTCAGGGTACATATTTGAAGTCTTACAGCCAAGAAGTGCCAGTTATTAGATCTTAAGAACTCTTGTATATTGACTTGAAATGCAAAGAGGCAAATATAGGCAAAGATTGTGGAGTTCGGCAGTGGGAGAATAAAAATCACTTCTCCAAACTTACCAGCCATCAGATTAAATACAGGTTCGTTGAAAAGGCTACCTCACATAGAGGTATGTAAAAAATGGAGCAGCAGCAGCAGCATCTGACCTTTGACTCCACAAGGAAGAACACAACACCTCCCCAGCCCAAGGCGAATTCCTATGCCGTGGCCCTCAGATTGCTGTCATATTTCGACCTGCCTTACCGAATCTGGAATCAACTGTCCCTCCCAGTGTGCTCTATTTCTCTTCTGGGTTTAATCACTCATTGTCATGACCACACAGAACTCACAACCACAAATGATCACATGGTTTATCAGGGACATTCACACATCAAAACACCAAACGCACTGCCACCTAGTGGAATCTGACTCATGCCGACCCCGGTGGTGAGGGTTGAGCTGGCGCTGTGGGGTTCCGAGGCAGTCAGTCTGTGCAGGAGAAAGCCTCGTCCATCCTGGTGGAGCAGCACTTTGAATCGCTGACCTTGAGTTTAGTCGTCCAATGACCAGTCCCCTAGGTCGCCAGGTTACTGTGGGGGATCAGGACATCCTTCTTCCAGTTAGGACAGCTTCTGGAACTCGTCCCTAGTCCTTGGCCTGGCAGCCCAGAGGACCCTTGGCCTTTGTCCTGCTTGTACAATATTAGAAAACTCTTTTTCGGTCTACCAGTGTATTAGTCCAAGTAGGCTAGAGAAACAAATCCATAGAAACTCATATATGTGTAAGAGAGAGTTTTATATAAAGGGTAATTATGTATTAAGAAAGCATCCTAACCTAATCCAGCCCAAGTCCATAAATCCGATATTAGCCCATACGTCCGATATCAATCCACAAATCCTCTTCAGACTCAGGAAGCACATACAATGACGCCAAATGCAGGACGATCACAGGCCAGTGGGTCAAAAGTCTTTGGATCCAGTGACATTATAAGCATCTCAGAGCTGGCAGGGATCTCTATGTGGCTTCTCTGGCTTCACAGGTCTGGTTGCATCAGGGTAGGTCCTTGTGGCTTCTCCAGCTCAGGGCACTAGCCTGGTTCCATGTGTCTTGTCAGCTGCAATGTCTCCCAGGGTGTGTCTTGAGAGGCTCCATTGCCTCCAAGGAGGAAAAACCAGATTTCCCAGAATTCTCAGGAGAAAGCCATGCCCCCCCAGAGACCTCATTGGCTGTGTGATCTGATTGACAGACTAGATCCCACCCCTCCACTCTTAATCCTCAAATTGACAAACGTGTATGTACCCACCACAACCAGTACTCTGCCGTCCGCCTCAGCCCAAAGGTTCATCGCTCCTCGGGTCAACAAACCTAGCTTCTCCAACAGCCCTTTGAAGTACACCACTTTGTAAGTAGACCCCTGGACCGAAGGCACTCGGTCTTACGTGCTCCATGCGTTAGGAAGCCCCCACTGTCTCATGTTCTGGCTCTTAGTTCAGCTGTTTCCACGCCTCTGCCGTCACATCTTTTTCTCCATAGATTGAGGACGTCCATGTGCCTGGATTTCAGAATCCAGATGACATGCTTCCATCATAGTTCTTCTTGATGGTAGTGAGACCCCTCTTGTGACACTGCAGGATGCCAAAATGAAACAATCTCCACATTTGAGTTCCAGGGTTTTACAATCACAGTAAGCCTGGTAACAGTCACTCACAATGGAATGATTTAATTCTGTCAGCATTTCCCCCCACCATCTCTTACTGGTGAAGGAAGGAAAGGAGAAACAGTCCATTTGCCTGGCCCCACCCAGTGTTTTGGTGGGAGTTACAAAAACTATGGGTAGAAGAGCCATACCAAGTAAATCACTACAGGGTAGTATATATTCAAGGCCAGAAAAGGCACAGCACAGACTTTCCCAAGGTGGGGGTGGGGGTGGGGGCGGGATTCTTGAGTCTGTGAATAATTTATTGTGACTCTTCTAGCCAGAGCTGCTGTAATTTCCACCAAATGACTTTTTGCTGGTGCATTTGGTAAGAGCAGTGGGGGCTGATAAGATTCAGTTGTGAGTGCTTGTTAACAGGATTCTTTCTGGTTGCCATCCTGCTGCATATAAAATGAGTAGGAAGGGAGCGCTCACGACCAGCAAAAACTCCTCGTCTGGACCTTGAGATTTTGTCTCCTTGATCCAGAACACAGCCATGACACCCGAGAGATGACTGAGGACCAGCTGTACCTCCTGGAGACAGAGCAGTGCACTTCCCAACCCACAGAGCAAGGAAAGCAGAAAGCTTTGGGGTTGGAGGCTGGCTTATGAAGTAGGGTGCCTTTGGGCACTTAATTGGGGGAGCTCCGTGTGCTGATCCACAGAGCTGGAGCTGAGGTTACAATCAAGATGTGTTCCTGTCTTTAGTCATTATGTTGAATTTGTAGGTGAGTTGGAACAGATTCAATGAATTTTTTTAAGCTAGCCTACTTCGGAAGCCTTCTCAGTGATTCCAAAACTGTTAGTATAACACAGCGGTTCTCAACCTGTGGGTCGTGACCCCTTTGGGGTGGAACGACCCTTTCACAGAGGTCACCCGGTTCATAACAGTAGCAAAATTACAGTTATGAAGTGGCAGTGAGAATAATTTTATGGTGGGGGGTTCACCACAACATGAGGAGCTAACTGTATGAAAGGGTCGTGGCATTAGGATGGTTGAGAACCATAGCAAGTGATGGTGATGGTACTGAGGATTTGGATGTACGTTGGGGTTGGTTCTGGTGCCACTATCAGGTAAGCCTGGACTGGTAGCCACAGGTTCAGAAGTTTAAAGCCAGTAGCTGCCCCTCTGGAGGGGCTGGGAAGTGGGGGGTGACTGCTACTGTAAAGACCTACAAAGTTTTCTGGACTCTCCGTAGTGCCCCTATGAGTTTGAATCCACTTGATAGCAGTGGATTTGGTTTTGGTGGAGGGGTGTGTCCAATGATTTCAAAGTGAGGTCACATGTACCTAAGTTGAAGGGCAAGGAGGAGTTGCCTGTGTATCAGTTGTTCCCATTTGGAGCACTGCCTGTTTATAATGGCTAATGTTTATGGAAATATTTTTTAACAAAACACTGATATTTGATCGTGGGAGGATCCAGCTAGACCTCTTTTCTGGACGGCAGTATTGTTTAGTGTTCATCATCAAAGAACAGTGCAAGTAGTATTGCCCGGTGGGAGAATAATATGCTTAAGGTCACTGTGTGGTCTGTCTCACTGCCGTGGGTCGATTCTGACTCACAGTGACACAGTCGGCAAGATCACCTTCTGCAGGGTTCCAGACTGAAACTCTTCACAGGAGTAGAAAGCCTCCGTTTCCTCCCTCATAGCTGCTGGTGGTTTCAAACCGCTGACCTTGCGGTTTGTAGACCAATGCATAGCCCACTATGCCTTCACGAAGCATTAATTGAGTGGTAGGGAGCTTATGAAAATCTTCAGACTCCACCTGGAAATACCAGGTAGAGAGGGACGTCAGAGCCGGGTCCCTCCTCGGAGGAGTCAAGGTGCCCTTGAGCAATGTCTTTAACTGAGTTGTGCTGCCATTGGGAACATCTCAGAGCAGTGGCTTTCCCAGGGGTGCTGTGATATCCTCCCTCCCCCCAATTGGTCATCCTTCTCTAGGTTCTTCTTGAACCGCACCCTCGTTTTGCATGCTGTGACTTAAACACTCCAGCAAGCCCTGAAGAAGGGCCAGTGTTTGTATAAAATGTTCATTTCCTTGCTTTAGGCTGTTTTTGGCTCTGACTGGAAGCTTAGCTGCTTGCCTGGAAGCTGCATTCTGTTTCAGCCATTGAAAGGGGGCTTAATGAGAATGACTGGATACCTTAGGAGCCCCTGAGTCTTCCTTCCTTTGCTCTTTGATCTTAGGCACAGGGATTTGCATTTTAAGAGCCTCTGCCAGCTGACATGAGCCCCCACAGGTTTCAGCTTGTTGCAGACCTGGTTCAGGCCATTTCTCTCACTTCTGGGACCGCCTGCTGCCGCGGCTCCGGCTTTAGGGCGAGCACTTGTCCCTCAGTCTTAGGTCCCTGGAGGGATACTGCAGACAGCCAGTCATTTAGTACAAGACACCTTCTGAAAGATGTTGGGATAGAACTTCAAGTACAAACTGTAGCCCGACTACCAGGCAAGCCCCTTCCCAGTGGGATTTCTCATCTAGCTTTACTCTGCTCTTTCCAGCTCTCTCCTAGGCTTCCTGTTCAGATTTCCAGGGAAACTGATATACACATGTCTCTTGGGTTTCCTTAGTCAGCATCACCCAGTTCAACTTCTCTATCTGCCGGGGCCACATGTGGCTATTGCTCCCTTGAAATGTGGCTCGTTTGACTTCGAACTGAGTATGTGCATTTATTTCATTAAGACGTAGACTTAAAGTCGTGTCACTTGCGGTTGCTGTGGACCATGTCCTAGTTGGGTCCAGTTGCTCTGCAAATGAGGTCTTCTCTGATCCCAGGTCGTTCTCCAAGCCCATGTTCCTCTACAGAAAGACATTCTTTTGTGAACTGATTTCATTTTTATTGGGAATGTTGAGTACCTTAACCATGAGTTTTTAAATTTCCTTTTCAAAATTCTTCATTGACTGAGCGCCCTCTACACCTGACTTCGCCGTGTTCTTTTTCCTCCCTTTCGACTTAATCTGTGTGCACATCCTTCTTGCTTGTCCGGCAATGTGGATCCGCACTGACCTTTTACAAGTAAAGAGGACTTCTCAGAGAGCCAACGGTTGCTCTCGGAACATAAGGATGGAATGTGAAACTTGGCTTTGGAGGAGTTCAGGAAATGGAAAGCAATCAGCAACAAATGTTTGTTGAATACCAAATGTCGTGTGACAGGGGCCTGGGAGAACAGAGAATGAACAAGACCCAGGTGCAGCAAGGGAGACTGTATCAATATCTAAGGACTAGTCAGAAGTAGGAGCCCCAGTGGAGTAGTGGGCTGCTAACTGCAAGGTCAGTTCAGGTTTTCCAATCCCATGAAGAATTAGTCTCAGAAACCCACAGGGGTAGCTCTACCTGTCTGACAGGGTCTCCATGAGTGGACATTGACTCCAAGGCAATAAAGTGTTTTTGTTTTGAGTAAAAAGTGCAGCCACGGGGAAGAGAGTCATAGGCTGCTGTTTGTGACATTAGAAAGGGCGGTCTAGACTCACCACGTAGATTAAGCGGTTTTTGAGCAGAGACCTAAGATACCCGGGAGTGGACCACCACGTGGAGGAAACAGTTCAATGCCCTGAACCTGGACATGCACTTCCTGAGTCACCTCTGGGGCCATGCAGCATTTCACACACCTCCGTCCTCACTCCAAGGAGCCCTGGTGGTGAAGTGGTTAAGCATTTGGCTGCTCACAGAAAGGTTGGTGCTTTGTACCCACCAGGTTCTCTTCAGGAGAAAGATGCATCAGTCTGCTGTCATGATGTTCAGCCTTGGGCGTCCCATGGGGCAGCCGACTCTCCTCTGGCGATGTCACTGTGAGCAGAAATATGCTGGGCAGCACGGGGTTTGCTTTTTGAGGATGGGTGTTCTTACTCTTGCACTAGGCAAATTGAATCAGAGTTTCATGAATTAATTATTTGGGGAAACAGTTGGAGGCTCTTAAGCAGGGGTCTTCAAACTTTTTAAAGGGGCCAGTTCACTGTCCCTCAGACCTGTTGGAGGGCCAGACTGTAGTTACAAAAACAAACACAACAAAACTATGAACAAATTCCTATGCACACTGCACATACCTTATTTTGAAGTAAAATAACAAAAGGGGGGAAAACACCCAGAGTGCCGGGTAAATGTCCTCGACGGTGCCGCTTGTGGCCCACAGGCCGTAGTTTGAGGACCCCTGCTCTTAAGTGTCAGAGTAAACCAGTCTCTAACAACCGAGGGTTCTGTAGAGGCAATTGTACCACTATAATAGATGAAAGATTATAGTAAAGTCATAGAAAGTAGGATAGATAGGAGAGAAGATAAAAGGAGTCAGACACAGTTTATGGTAGCATGCTCACCTCGGCCCCTCATGGTGGTCCATGTGGAGGTGGGGAAAGAGAAAGGGAGTCTTAATATCTTGGGACATTTGTAGGTTGCCATAAGACATTCATATTCAGGAGTTACGTACATCACAAGGTGGATGGTAATCACAAAGTCCCTGAGCTCACAGATGAGGAAACCCACTACCTGCATTGGGGGGATGGCATGAAGGGGGATGGGTGCTGTGTGGAGGACATAACAAGAATGCTGGCTTCTGCAGGGAGGCAGAATCAACCATGTGCTCACTTGAAGGCAGCATAGTCATTCGAGGAGAATCTGTGGGAATGATATCTAAAGCAGGATAAAGTACTTGGACTTTATCTCTTACTTACTAGAGTGGTGTCTTTCCCTCTGTTATCAGTTAGGGAATATAGTCCTGGTCATATTTCTCTCAGTGTGAGTTTCCCACACTTAGGTGCAGAGGAGACATGATTGTGTACACTGCCTTATGATGTAGAAAGCACTGCAACTTGACTTCCTAGTCAGTGGTGTCTCAAAGTATTTCAAAGCGTGGTACTTAATAGACCCTTGTCCTTGGCATGGAACCTTGGTCGTGCAGTAGTTCAGTGCTTCATGGCTAATGTCCAGATTAGCCATTCCAGCCACCCACTGGATCCTGAGCCAGATCTGGGATCTGCGTCCATAAAGATCACCACCTAGCGAACACTGAGGGCTAGTTCTTCTCCGCCTCCTCAGGCCACTGTGAGCCCCAATCCACTGGCAGGCACCTGACATAGCTTTGGTAGTAATATGCAGAGGTGGCCACCCTCCAAAGACGAAGGGGCTCCCTGGGTTCCAGTGCTTATGCTAGACTTTAGAAGACTGAACTTAAAGTATTTTGTGTATGGGTCTCATATTCTATATTAAAAGGGCTTCCAGGATCTATCTGGACACCGTAGCTTTCTAGCACTCCAGTGATGGCATGGTGTGAAAGCTGTTCTTGCTCCTCCTCAGCCTTGGTGAGATTGTTAGGGCGCGTGCGTGCGTGCGTGCGTGTGTGTGTGTGTGTGTGTGTGTGATTTCCACTTACGGGAGGGAATCAGCGTACTCTTAAGATCCTTCCATGCCCCACTGGGGCCCTTTATACTGTTGACTGCAATAACCTTCAGGTCATGAGAGCCGTGAGTAAGACCCAGGACAGTCAAAGATCAACCCGACACTGTCTCGTTCAACCACGCTGTGAGAAAACAAGCAACACGGCTGAGGTTAAGAGCAGATTCTCAGATTTCGGTTCAAATTTCCTGCCTTTTGTTGTCCTTCCTTGAAGCCTTCACAATACTTGAAACTTGTTGCTTTTTTATTTCACTTCCTTTGCTTGAAAAACACACAAGGGGGAGGTTTCAGAGTGTGTGGTGTTATTTTAGAAGCCAAAGTGAATCCGAACACGCCTTTTCCCTGTCACACCAACCTGTCCAGGGTCCCGTGAGTGCTGTGGTGGCTTCAGGCTGGGAGGGGAAGTTCCTAGAGCCCCCCAGGACCTGTGGGGAGATGGTCACAACGGTCAGTGGACAGACCTGGAACTGTGTATGCTTTTTCATTTGTTTGTTACTAGTTATTTTTCCCCCTTTTATTCAATCTTTTGTTTTCTTTTTGTTCTGTCCCCATATTGTTGGTTTGCCTACCTATATAATATAGGCATGGGAAGTGAGATTGAGAAGAAAGCAACAGACCAACAGTTCTGGAGGGATTTGAAGGAGGAGGAGGGGCACGGGAAAGGAGCGGTGAGCAAACAACACCATAGGCAGGGGAACTACTAGGGAATTAAAATCAATGAGGAGGACATAGAGATCCCGGTGGTGTTGGAACAAAAGCAATAGAGCTGAAAGGAATTACTAAGAGGCAGAAGAAGGGTGAGCATGATGGTGGGGCAGAAGAAGGGTAAAACAGAGGAAAGATCTGGGAATCAAAGTTATGGATAGAGGTATGAACATAGGTGTGTACATATGTAAATACATTAATTCATAAAAATAGTGGTATCGGCCTATGTACTTATATTCATATGGAAATACATTGAGGTAGTAGATAGACTTTGGGCCTCTGCTCAAGTCCTCCTATAACACAAAAGCACTTTGTTCTAACAACCTACCATTCTGTGATACCCTCCCAGCATGATCACTAAAGACAAAATAGGTGTCTAAGCAAATGTGGTGAAGAAAGCTGATGGTGTCAAGCTATCAAATGATATAGCGTCTCTCCAAAATGTCATCAGACTTAACTATATACAGGCTTTTTTTTGTCTTTGTGCTTTTTTTGTTGTTGTTTTATTTTGTTGCTTTGTTTTGCTCTGCCTGGTTTTTTAGGTATATTATTATCTCTGCAGGACTGTCTAGATAAGAATAACCGACCAACAGTTCCTGGGGGACATGGGAGAGGGGGAGGCCAGGGAGGTGGGGGAAAGGAAGTGGGTGTTAACAAACCCAGGGACAAGGAAACAACAAATAATCCAAAATCAATGGCAAGGATGGTGTAGGAGGCCTGGTAGGGCTTGATCAAGGGTAATGTAACCACGAGGAATCACTAAAACTAAAATGGAGGCTGAGCATGATAGTGGGACAAGAGGAAAGTAAAAGGAAATAGAGAAAGGAAGTAGGAGGCAAAGGGCATTTATGTAGTTGTATATGATGATAGGGAAATAGGTCTATGTGCATATATATATATATATATGTTTAGTATTAGCAGATGGACATTGGGCCTCTACTCAAGTACTTTCTCAATGCAAGAACACTTTGCTCTATTAAACTGGCATTACATGATGCTCACCCTCCTGACACGATCACTGAAGACAAAGCTGGTACATAAGTAAATGTGAAGAAAGCTGATGGTGCTGGCTATCAAAAGATATAGCATCTGGGGTCTTAAAGGCAGATATGTAAGTGGCCATCTAGCTGAGAAGCAACAAAGCCCACATGGAAGAAGCACACAAGCCTATGTGATCATGAGGTGTCAATGGAATTAGGTAACAGGCATCAGAAGACTCAAAACAAACATTGTTGACAACTAGGGCATCCGTGCAGAGACCCCTAAACACATCTATAGACAATAAGACATCCCCTCACAGAGGGGCATAAGGAAGGGATGAGCCCACCAAAGAGCAGTATAGCTCCAATAACACACAGCATTCCTCTGGTTCCTTGAGGCTTCCTCATCCCCCATTCCACCCCATCCCCACTATCGTGATCTCAGTCCTGCCTTTCAGTTCTGGCCAGACCGGAGCATGTACACTGGTACAGATAAGAGCTCACAACACACGGAATCCAGGTCAGTTAAACCCCTCAGGAACAGAAATGGGAGTAGCGATTCCAGGAGGGTAGAGGAAAGGTGGGGAGATGAGAGGAGGAAACAGGATCATAATGATCTGCACATAACCATACCCCACCTCTAATGGGAGGAACAACACAAACTTGGGTGAAGGGAGACAGCAGACAGTGGAAGATATGAAAATAATTTATCAAGGGGCCACGAGGGCGGGGGAGGGAGGGAAAGAAAGAGGAGCTGATAGCAAGGATTCAAATAGAAAGTAAATGCTTTGAAAATGATGATGGCAACATATGTACAAATATGTTTGATACAATTGATGTATGGATTATAAGAGCTATAAGAACCCCCCATAAAAAAATAAAATTTTCCCCCAATTTTTTCACCAGTGGATCAGGTCAAGGATCATGTCGAAACTGTACTAGGTGTGGTTTCCACTTTCAGTTCCTGAAAACTGACCATATTTCTTTTTTAACATTTGCATTTGGGGGTGACAATTGAATGCTGTTTAAATGGCACGGTGGAAAAGAGGGTACTTTGAACTTTATTTCTGTAATTCATCCAAGCAGTGTTATTGTGTCCCTAACATGTAACATCCCGAGCGAGGTGGAGCATTATCTCTGCCAACCTCAGCAGGTCACTTAAGTAATTTCCTCTTTGGTAAACCGGTAACGGTAACGGCAGTCATATGTAGCCATTCCTCAGACATAATCAAGGCATTGATCGAGCAATAGGATGCCCTTTTACACAGTCACTGCTGTTTTTATTACTACTGATCACTCAAGCTGAGAATGTATTTAGAGTAAACACCGGCATTTCTAAAAAGGAAGGCTGCTGTTTTTAACTGTTACTGTAAACGACTCTTGCTCCAAATCAGAGTTTCCGCCACATCCCCCATGAAATTAGAGGAAATGCCTACAAAGGTTGGACGGAAAGTGGTCCTTTGTCACCTGCCATCATTTTCCTTCCTTCTGATCTCATGATACACAAATGGCATTCTGCAGTTTTGCTCCTGCAGGATCACTCAGCTGCAGCGACCTGGCTGAAGTTTGTCTGAGAATGCATGGGTGTGCGGGCGTGTGCGTGTGTGCGTGCACATCCTGGGGAAGACAAGAGCACATACTAAAGAGCAAAGATTGGCTTTCTCAATCAGCAGGGAAAACAGCACACAAGCACTCTTGTTGGTTCTGCAGCCATTTTTTCTTATAAACCGAAGAGGGTCAGTTTGAGCTGGAGTTGAATTGTGGCTATTTTCTTCTTCTTCTTTTTTAATGAAAGGAAATGTAAAGATCAGCACATTTCCAGTCTGTTCAGAAACAGGCAGAGTGGTTCTGCAAGGAGCCATGAGTACCCAGGAAGCATTTTGTGTTTCTGGAGCCTTGTCTAGTGTTCTTTGTTCTACTCTAAACACATTGAATTCTCCTCCAGTGGCTATTGTATAAAGTCCTCAGGTGGTGCTGCAGGTTAAGTGCTCAGTGACAAATGAATCTGCCCACAAACACCTAAGAAGAAAGGCCTGATAATCGACCTCAGAAAAGCCCCCGGGAGGGAGGGACACCTTCTGGAGCAGAGTGCTACAGTGACACAGAGGGGGAGCACCAGGGGTTCTTGGACTGAATTCAGTAACTTGTTTCTGATTGGACAACAGGTATGAGATAATTGGATTTTACAGGAGGAAATGACCTCAAGGAGGGGCAACATTAAGAGACTTTGTTTTCCTTCTGTCTAGAGAGCCTATAACACTTCTCCTTAACTAGCTATACTTTTTCTTCATCTAATGAAATAATTGCTCATATTCTCCAATTCTCTCATTCAGCTATGAATCAGAATGTGTGTTTCTCAAGGAACAAAAGCCAAACATACCTTAGTGCAGTGCTTTAGAATTCCAGTCATAAGGCTTCTCGCTGACGCCCCACGCCGCAGGTCAGACTCACTGATGTTTTCACGTGTTGTCGAACACACAGGTGCTTCTGAGCCAAAGCAGAGCAACTCTTGCCTGAGAGTGCTGTGCAGGAGTCCACAGAAGATTTGAAAATTGAGCTTATTCCATAAGTTACTGCCTGTTTGCCAGACCCAAACTGGGTGTGAACTGCACTTTACAGCAGAATTACTCTTTGAATGTTTAAGGAGTCTCAGCACCCTGAAGAACTTTCTTGTAACAATGAGTGGTTCCATTTATATCCTTGAAAGTTTGGGAGCACTAGTAATGAAGGTATTGTTTTTCAGTTTGTCTATTCAGTCATATCTCTTGAGGTTTCTTTTTTTCTATTTAAAGACGTCATCAAACTGCTCTATTCTCTTGAGGAGTAGGAATAGATTTACCAAACTTAATTGTCCTGTCATGTCTTTCCTATAATTTTCATTGGTGAGAGAGCGTTGCTTGGAATGGTACCTTTCTACCAAGCTGGAAAATTTGTATCATCTGGAGGTTTTCATGTGTATCACCAATACCTCTGCTTCTCATTTTTAACTCTTAACAGGTAGCAGTTCATAGAGGTCAGTGAGGTTCCAAATAGGTTAGCAGATTGACCATTTTCATTCAGCTCAAATATGGCAAAGCCTGAAATCAAACACAATGGACTGTCTTTCATGCCCAAATTTGGACTTCCCAAACCAATCTTATGTGTATATCTCCAATCTTATGTATGTATATATATACATAATTAATTGTTTTCCTAAATAAGAATTAATTATAAAGAACCAATATTTTTCCCCAAAGAAACTTACTTTTCCTCCTGTCCATAAAAGCCCTCTGAGATCCTACAGACCAATGGTTTTGCCTTCATTGTAACTTTCACAATGGAAGGAAGAGGAGTTCCATGTGATTTTCGTCTTTGTCATTAGCTGTCTCTGGTTGTCCTGAGATAAATTGGCTTTACCTCTCTCACCCTAAATCTCTCCTTGTGTAAAAAGGTAGCGCAAGCCCACATTTGTTCTTTGTGAAATTGGCAATCCAGCTCTTTCTGTGGAAACCCCTCCTTATAAGACTTGGTTCCCATTTTAAAGGAAACGTGCATGGACTGCACGCAGCTGCTGTACCATCAGAGTCATCCTGTGCCTCGTTATTTCACTGTCGGAGACCAAGCATCTGGACCTCGTGCTGCCACCCCTTCGAGTGCGTTCTCCTGACTGCTTTCCTCCGAGTTCCCCAGTGTTCCTGGCCCTTCCTTCCCAGAAGGGCGGATCTGGGAATCATCTACCCTGACCAGTGTTTCCACATATTTCCTGAAGCGGTCGGTCGCTGCAAACCTTTGGAGGCACTGTGTGTCCCAGGACACAGCTGCTCACTTTCAGAGAGGCCGGGAAAGCTTCCCAAGGACAATCATCAGGGAAGAGCTCCATCTCACAGGAAGCTGAGATTCAGACCTAATTCCAGGCTTAGTTGAAGCGATTGGCACATCACAGGTGCCTGCTTTTCAGATTTTCTCTTTGCCATCATGTGAAATAATATTTTTACCAGATTCGTTGTTTGGCATTTTGCAGTAATATGTCGAAGCACATTGAGATGATTGTTTAAATCCTCAAAGCATAACCAAGTGAAAGAATAGTACATCTTCATTTAGACCTTAGATTTCCAAACTTATTTGGTATTTGGTGATAGCCCTCTTTTCAGAAAACAAACAAACAAAAACAAACAAACAATTTACTCTGCACCTTTTGGCAATGAACAACATGTGCACAACAGCTCCTAATCCAGGTTAACGTGTTGGTGTCGGCTTTCACAGCCCCCTGGATGATTCCATTGCTCCCCTGGGCATACTATTAACGTCGAGTTAGACATTTTCCAATTCCACATCCCTGGTAGTAAATGCCCTCGGTGTCTGCATTCTCTCAGACAGTCCCACATTTCCCCACAAAAGCGCAGCATCTGGAGGCCGACAGGACCCCCGTCTTCTCTTCTTCACCCTCTCCGCCAGATTTAATATGAGCAGCTGAGTAATCCATATTTGTGTATAGAGATCAGCTTTTCTGGTATGTCACACACTGTTTTACTAGGATTTAACTTTTCTGGAAGCCACGCATCTTTTTCTAGACCGGCGACGCCATGCCCTCTGTCTGCCCTCGCTCCCCTTCTCGGCTCGTGTTGCCTCCTATCGGCTTGTGCCGCGACTTCATCCTCTTCTGGCCATTTCCAACAGACAGTTCATCATCTTTTTCTTCTATTTTTCAGTTAATCGTCTTTTACTTTCAACAAACTGTGGGTGGTTTTCCTTGTTGCTATAGCATTTCATCCCGGTCATATCAACTGAGAAAAAAAAAGTTCTCTCCATTGCTATTTCTTCATGTAAAATACCAACATTAAAGGACTTCCCAGCAGAAGTATCAGGTTATTATTTCGAAAGTCCATGAATGCCACATTACTGTCTGTTCCCCCACTCGATCTGCAATCCTATTTGCATTGATGGGGCCTGCATTTTTCCACCGATTTCCTCTTTTCCTGGGCCCCAGCCCTTCACAGCCTCTTGTTCTTGAATCGCCTCATAGTTCATAAAGTCGGGGTTGGCCAGATAAAATGCACAGTTAAAATCCACTTTTTATCAATGGAAAACTGAAGTTGCCACCCATTGACGGTGGTATTCTCTGCAACTCCTCACTTCACCCAAGCTTTGAGAAAGTCCTGGCTTTTATCTACAAAATCCTTAAAAGGGGAAGGGGAGTGATTGAGCGAGCCAAGGACATTTCGGCGTTTGGTCTGTGGCAAAAGTGCCAGCATCCGGATATCCTGCCTTTGGCAGTAATGTCATCATTTCCATCTGTGCGAGTCCTTCTAAATACTGGTTTCTCTGAGTATATGCTGGACTCTGGAATTTGTATTCCCCTTACCCCTCCAAAAACCAAATTCAAGCAGCTCTTGGGAGCTCAAATTGTACTTCATTCCTTAGTCAACCAAGAGAAACCTAGCAATAGGTGAGCAAACAGAATATGTGTGCTTGGGGGTTATTTAGCAATCCTGGGGCTCCACTCACCGCCATCGAGTCAAGTCCACCTTGGATTGAGCCGATAGGAGAGGGGAGAGCTGTCCATGTGAGTTCCTGAGACTCTCTGTGCTTCTTTTTCTCCAGAGGAGCAGTTGGTGAATTTGAACTCCTGGCCTTGTAGTTAGCTGCCGATCATGTAACCTACTCTGCCACCAGGCCTCCTGGTAGTCTTATGATGAGGGAGTAGTCAATAGACAAAGGTATAATTGGATTCCCAGCTTAGTCCTTTGGTCTGCCACTAGTGAAAGTAAGTTGCTTTCCCATTTCACTCCAGCCCGTTTTATTTTGTAGATAGCCTTTGGAAAATTTCCTTGCAAATCAAATTAAAAAGAAAATACTCGTTTAAAGACACAGTTAAGTTTTCCATTCAAAATAACTTCATTGGATTAATTCCTTTGAAAGAATTAGGTTGTTTAATGCCTTCGATGCCCAACTTGATGAATACAAATTTTTCTTTATTCAGTTTGCTTAAAGCAATGCATAGTCAAAGATTGACGCAAACCCATGAGTCAAAAAAAAAAAAAAAGAGCTACTAAAGCCAGACTTCCAAATCTAAATTTCCTCAGTGGAACAAGTCAAACGGAGAAGACAAGTATATATGTGTGTGTGTACACGCACACACACATACACACACACACACACCACCACCCCTCTCCTTCCCCAGTTCATCCATAGTCCTCTTAGTGAGTTTGGATGGGCATTCCATTACAGTGGTCTCTAGCTGCCCAGTTTCAGGGGTTTATTTGTCACCTCTTCACTTTGAAGTGTTTAAACTAGTTACCAAGTTTAGAGGAGGGCACAGGAAAGGGGAACAGGGAGCCAACCAACTCAGGAATAAGCAACAACAAGAGATCTAAAAGTGATGGGGACGAGGGGGTCTAATGTACCTGGTGGGGTTGGATCAAGTGCAGTGTATCTACTGAGAGCCAAGTGGAGGGTGAGCATGATAGTGAGACAGGAGGAAAGTGAAAGGAAATAAAGAAAAGAAGGAGGCAAAAGCTATTGATAGAGGTATAACTATTACAAGTATATATGTAAATATATTAATTTATAATGAAAGGGATAGAGGCCAAAGTACATACATTTTTACATGTTAAGTATTACGATAGCTGATGGACTTTGGGCCTCTACTCAAGGTCTCCTTAAACACAAGGACACTTGGTTCTAATAACCTGGCACTTTTTGATACTTACCTTCCTGACATGATCCTGAAGGCAAAATGGGTACATAAACAAATGTGGTGAATAAAATGGATGGTGCCCAGCTACCAAAAGATATAATGTCTGGGGTCTTAAAGGCTTGAAGTTAAACAAGCAAGGAAGCAACTAAGCCCACAGGGAAGAAGCAAATAATCCCATCTAGCAAGGAAGCAAATAAGCCCACATGGAAGAAGCATGCCAGCCTGTGTGATCATGAGGTGTCAATGGGATTAGGTACCAGGTATTAAAAGATCCAAAACAAATAAACCGATGTGAAAGAGGGGAGTTGGAGTGGAGACTCAAAGCCCATCTATATACAGTTGGACATCCCCCCCACAGAAGGGTTACCAGGAAGGGACAATTCAACCAGGGTGAAATATAGCACTGATAAAACCCACATCGTTCCTCCAGTTCCTGAAGGCTTCTTTCCCATGACCCATTTCTACTTTACACATCTGACTACACCGTAGTATACATATTGGTACAGATGAAGACTCTTGACACATGGAATCCAGGACAGATAAAATCCTCAGGAACAGTAATGGGAGTAGCAATAGCATGAAGGTAGGGGGATGGTGGGGGTGAGGAGAAGAAAGGGGGAACCCATCATAAGGTTGGATATATAGCCCACCCCCTAGGGGGACAAATAACAGAAATATGGGTGAAGGGAGACAACAGACAGTGTAAGACTCAGAATAGCAACAATAATATATACCTGATCAAAGATTCACAAGGGTAGGAGGGAGGGGCAAAAAGAGGCTGATACCAAGGGCTCAAGTAGAAAGAAAATATTTTGGAAATGTTAATGGCACCATTTTCCCGAGTGTGCTTAGTACAATGGAATGATGGATTGTTATAAGATGTGTAAGAGCTCCCCAGTAAAATGATTAATAAAACAATAAAAAGAAGAGAATTTTTCTACAGCAGAGTTTCAGGGGACAAAACCTGAGATTCCATTCTTGATTGTGTGCACCTGGGGACACTGACCGGGTATCCTCAGATCCCTTTTTGCCTTCTGCAATCTGTATTGGGCCAAGTCAGTTTTGTTCACACTGACCAGCTGCCAACATCCTGCGCCTTAACCTCTCCATCTGTAAACTGGAGGACCCCAGCTTGTTGAATGCTAACTTCTCTTCTGAGTTCTGACCTTTTAAGGCAAACTTTCCCATTCTGTCTCATTGATTTGGGTCCAAGCTATGGTTTCAACCCAGACAGACTTCCCTTCCCTTCCTCCCTTAGCCTCCCAACCACCAACACTTCCAGGCTTGCTCTTCATGAAACTGGTCTTTCCCTATTTCTGACCTCATGCTCGTGTTTAAGGGAAATAATGGAGTCATAGTAGGTTGCGTTTGTTCATTTTATCTTTCAAATTAAATGTAAGTGACACAAGGACAGGGACAAACTGATAGTTATTTTAAATTTCTTACTGTGTGGAGAACTTAATAAATCCTTAGTTAAGTAAATGGTTGGCATTGTCAATGTGGAATAGTAGTTTCTTACTATGTTTTTGACTAAAACAACTCTCCTGTACTTCAAGTATTAATCATGTTATCCTAGAAAGGTTTTATAAAAGTATCATTTCACACACACACACACACACACACACACACTCACACCTTTAGGCCATTCATTGCTTCTTTCTTGAGTGTGCGCAGTTCGGTCTCCAGTTGGTGAAGGAGTGGCCAGTTAGTGAAGGAGTGGCCAGTTAGTGACGCCAGCAGCCTCTGCTGCTTCTTTGGTGGCCAAGAACCTGTGGAAAGAAAGTCAGGAACTGGAATGAAAGTCTTGGAGGCTACATGAAAGGTCATGTTTGAATACACCAGCCACTCCCTGGGACAAAAGACCATATCAAGTTTACAGCCCAGGAATTCCAATGGGATAGTTTGTACTCTGTCCTGTAGGTGGCTGTGAGTCAAAATCAACTTACCAAAAAACACAGCAGCCGTCTCTACTGTGGTCAAATGTTACAGATTTATTTTTGAGTTACAAATATATTTTTCAGTTGCAAATATATCTTTCAATTGTAGGATAAAAAAGAGCACGGAATAAAAGGTTGCTTTCCTGCCCCCATTTCTTGGCCATTCACTTTTCTCTTGTGAGATTGGATGAGATTCAGCTGTTCTTACATCTTCTCCCAGAGAGTTGGCCCCATAGACAAGGAACACACACACACATACACACACACACACACACCATGTCACATTAGGAAGGGCATACTAATGGGATTGTTTACAAAGGTTGCTATAGGGTGACATTGAGTCCTGGCGGACAAAGGTCATACAAAGGCATGGCACATTGTAAGGAAACCACAGGGAGGTTGTAGTGCCCCAACCTTCGTGATAGCTGACTTGATCTAGGCTGAAGGGGAAAGGAGATGGGCAAAGAGAGTCTGCAACAGAAGAGAAATGGTGACCTTTGGTTGAGAACTCAGCCACTAGAGCATCTCCTAGGGAGGGAGCCAAGGAAATAGGGCCCAAACACACTCTTCTGACCCTCTTTTATGTACTGTGAGGTTTCTCCATTAACCGAATCTACGAAGAGCTTACTCAAAAGGGATTCAGTTGACTTAGTCCAAAAAGTTCAGCCTCCTGGTTCAGAGAGGCAGGTGACCGTGGTGGGAGAGCAAAAAATAATATGCAACCCACATATAACTTGGGCTTCAACTCAAAAATATCCATATGAAGCTGTCTCCTGTTAAACAAGCAAAACAACTTCATTTAAAGGGGGAGGTGAACGAAGTGGCCGAATTTATTTTGTTAGTGCTCTCTCTTCTTTTTTGGCGAGACTTTTTATTATGAAATGGATGAAGGCTATTAGAGCAGACCATTAGTCTTACATTCATCAATTTGTGCACATGGTTTCCTCTCCTTCTTTGCAGACCCCTAAATAAACATCCCTTACCCTCTTATCCTACTTGTCCCCTGCGTTTCCTGTTTCCATCCCCGCTTCTTTCCTAGTCCCTGTGGCCTTTGTCCTTGGGGAAATACTGCCTGGCTGATTGTAACTCGTTGATTGTTCTAAGGTCTGTCTATCTCACCAGTGTTAATGTCCCCCCCTATAGACCTGTGTATTATTTGGCCAAAATTTGAGCCACGCAGTAGCTATTTCAGACCTCAGGTCATAATCTTGAAGAGTTGCTTTTCTTTCCTAACACTGAGTTTGGGTTTCACATTTTCCTCCCTCTTTATCAAGGACTTTGTTTTCCCCAATAGGCCTATCAGCATGTGGTTCATTAATATACAATTAGATCATTCAAGGAGACCTGTGCAGTCATCACCACCATCAGCCTCAGAACACTTTCTTTCTGGTATTCACTGTGAGCTCCCCACCTCCCCACCCCAACCTCCCTGCTATGCTCCCGGGCAACCATTATGCACTTACTGTACCTCTAGATCTCCCGATTCCGCATTCCGTACACAGAAAATCATACAGAACTCAAACCAGCGAGCGAGCAAACAACAACCAAAACACCTACAACAGTGACAAAGCAGAGAAAAGCCAACCAAAAGCAAGCAGAACATATCAAACCTGAAACGACTATAAAGGGTCTAAAGACAAATAAGATGGTATATTTTAACCTGCCTGCATCTGCCATAGCTTACTTTCCAGTGCTCTCTGCCTGTTAACAAGGATGTTCACATCCCTTGTCTGTGGTCAGAGGGAGTCACTGGGGGCCTAATCCCTGTGTGGACCCTGCTAATGGATTTGGAGTTTCCACTGTCATCCAGAGCCTTCTGCAAACCAAGTGTTCAGAATTTGAGCTCTGGTACCATTCACGCCTTTGGATTTGGATTTTGTTAATTGGATTCTTGGACACACAGCATTCTTTATCAGAGCCACTGGTGGAGATGGCCAGGGACCCCTCTCATTCTGCGGGTCTCCTGATTGGGTAAACTGAAGCTTGCTTGGTCTGTTCATCCAATGGACCAATTATTTCCATGTGTCTTTTGCTTTTCCCTCACAGTTGTTTCCTCCAGACTCAGAGAGACAAGCAGTGGCACCTTAAATGCCTAGTTAGGGCTTTTAAAACCCCAGTCACAATTCACCAAAGTGGAATATTGTCTCTGTGATCTACACTGTGCCAGTTGACTTTGGTGCCTTCTGACACTATGGGCCTGAATCCCCAGGCCCAGTGATTCAATCCCTTACGGTATTTGGCTCTACCTAAGACATTTTCATAATTTGGGGTCTTGTATACCATATATACTCAAGTATAAGCCAACTCAAATATTAGCCGAGGCACCTAATTTTACCACAAAAACTGCATTTAAAATGTGCTGAAAATCTCGGCTTATACACGAGTATGTATGGCGCTCCACTTTATGTGTGTGTATATTTACAGAACAGGTTGACACACATATACAACTATCCTGTGTCAAATCTGTATCATTAGTAGGTATGCTCCCACTCTCCAGCTCCCGCTTGTTCGGCCTGTGTGTCAGCCCACACATCTATTCATAGATCAATTACTACAGGACTGTATGCAACAGCACTTACCTCTGTTACCTATAACTTGCCTTCTCTTGGTGAACATTAAGATTGCTTTTCCTTGTTTTCCTTTATTAATACTATCATTAATTTACCATTGAATATAGGAAAATTTTCTTAGAATTCAATGTTCTAGGCAAAAGGCTAGTTGGTGGTAGGTTTTACAGATATCCTTGATGTATACACCAGAGAACTTATACCAGTGTACACTCCCCGGTTAAAAAACAATGGTTTATCAGACTTGATTCCCCCCACCCCCACCCCTAGTGAGACACTTGAGAGCTAGTGTTGCTTTATATTTGCATTTCTATTCCTAGCCGTAGGTAGGTTTGATGCCTTTCGGTTTTAAACAGTCTGTATTGTCCAGTGACATGACATGGCACCGGTATTTAAAGCAGCACTTTACATTGTCCTTACTTGGGGGGACATTGTGGGATACTCCATTCATTTCCAGAGGGCACTGGTAATGATTTAAAATTCTTCTGCGCATTTACTGAGAACTGGTGATATGCAAAGCAGGAATGATAAGACCATTCTAATTGAGTCCTGTCCTTCTCTCAAGACATTTTGATTTACTTTGAGAAAGGTGATCTAAACAAATTTTAAAAATAATATTCTGCATCCGAAGTTCTAAACGTTCAATGGATTCAGAGACACGAACTGTTTCTAGAATCTCACTCTCCGACTTAATCACAGGGTGTTTCTCGTGTGTTTTTTATTAGCCAGAGTGTTTGATGACACTTACCCACACTTGGGAATGCCACGCACGGAGGCTCCTTGATGCACTTCTTTGTTCTGTCATGGAGGATGCGTGTGACAGGCCAATAGACTTGTCCCACCTGGTCTCCAGGGCCTTAGGGTATTTTCTGCCAGCATCACAGACCATGGTGGCTGTCTGCCAGATGGTTGTCTCAGAGTCTGGCTCTGAAATGCCAACTGCAATTAAAGCTGCCATTCAGAGAACAAGTCTTTCAATTCCGGGACCATATGGTTGGCGATCAGTGCCTCTGGGCGCTGATCATGGAGGAGGACAGGCTCCGAGAAATGCAGCTAGAATGGAGAGATGAGGACAAGTGACAAAGGCAAGGAGACCAGGGGCGGCATCTGGCCCACTCCAAAGTGAACGGGAAGGGGAAAAAACGGCAAGCAAGCCCAGGTTCTCTAAAACTTTCCTATTCGCCAATGTGGTAAACCGGCCAGCAGTCTCGGTATCAGCTGGGACTGGAGTCTGGGTTGCTACCTCAGACATGGTTATCGATATTCCTAAGGGATTTTGCACGTATATGAACATTTGAGAAGCACTGCTCGAAGGCGTTGGTTCTAATCATCAGTTGCTCTAGATTATTCTTTGAGATGCTACGCTGACTTGTGTCAATTTTAATGATTCTGCTGTGAATCTATAGCATGAAGCAAAACATTCCCATATGCAAAAAATGAATTTGCAGGTGTTTCTCTAATACATTCCAGAATACAATAATAGCTAATATATTAATTCAACAATACATAATTTCATTTCTGTTGAAGTGTTTAAGATCACTTATGAAAGGTAGATGCTTTATCCAACAGTTCGACTAATAATAGACACAACTCCAAAGACTTGGACTAGCAATCAAATTTCTTTAATATTCATCTGGAATGAGTTTTAGGTTTCTTATTGTGCTCCGCTCTGATGCTCAAAGACAGCTGTACTGTTCCAGAAATAGACACAATTAAGTACTTAATTCATATTCTCAAGATCTAGAACCCCTATCTCAAAACAGTGAGTTTGGGGAAATGTGTTATAAAATGAGGAAGGCATTAGGTCCTAGACTGATGGTCTTGATGTTATTTCTGGGGCTGTTTGAAGAGACGTAATATATGGTGGACCATGTGATGCTGTCATGTGCTGAAAGGCACGACTATGAATCAGTTTCTAGGTGAGAGGCATTCTCGGCGGATCCCGTGCTGGAGAACATCACGGGGAAGTCATTTGCCTATCGTGGGTAGATTACTCCCTGGGGATGCTCAGCTGCTCACAGAAAGTCCACAGACATTTTAAGTATGTTGCTTTCAAGTGAGAACAGTTTGACTTGAGATTTAGGCCAGTGATTTAACCATGAGAATTGGAAGTAACTTAAAAGTTGGCTTAGCTTTTGCTATAGGATGGTGTTGCTGATTATAACAGTATCAGTGTTTCTAGATACTCACATGTATGAATTTACTTCCCTTCCATTCCTTTGGCCTCATAAATATTATGCATTAAATGCCAGGAGATGTTTGATACACATGGATTATGCCTAATGCCGTATTATCCCAAGGAGTGGAACGCATGGATTCATATAGTGAATGACCGTCATTCCCCCTCTTCCATTGGCCCTCCACCCCACTGTGCTCAGCACTATATTGCTTAGCATCTTATCCCTGGCTCTGAAAGACTCTGGCGCTAGCCTGGGATTCTTCAACTGGGGCTTAGCAGCTTTTGGGATACCTGTGAGCTCTCTAAAAGCTATGAACAAAATTTGTACATATGTTGTTTGCAGGCATGAGTTAATAAATCTTTTATCAAAATCAATAAAAGAATGACCTCAAGGTTAAGCGTCACTTGGCCCTCTGAAATTAACCCCCTGCTGCTACAACACACACATTCACATTTTATATAGTGCAGTGTTTCCCACGTATATTCTTCCTGGGACCTGGGATCCGTTATGATGTAGTAATAATTGTTGGGCTGTGATCTGCCAAGTCGCCAGTTCAAAACCACCAGCAGCTCTGCAGGAGAAAGACTGGGCTTTCTACTCCTATAAACAGCTCGTCTTGGAAACTCACAGGGGATCACTATAAGTCAGCATTGACTCAATAGCAGTGAGTTTGGGTTGTTAGTTTCAGGGCCCTGTGGGAATAGTTAGTTGGAGAGGCTTCCGGCTCAACTAAAGGGGATCAGCTAGCAGGTGGTGAAGGTGTCCTGAATAACGGTATTCGAGTCTAAAAACAAGCAAAAAGAAAACATGATGGTGAAGCTAACTCTGCTGGCCTTCGCATGGATGACTCCTGCTATAACAGGAAAGAATGAGGCCTCCCTCCCTAGTTACTGATGACGTCATAGGCTATCATTTAGGTACCTTGCCTGGCACATAGTAAACTAAACCAAACCAAACCAAACCCACTGTCATTGACTCAATTTGGACTCACAGTGACCTTATAGAACAGGGTAGAACTGCCCCTGTGGATTTCTGAGGCGGTCAACCTTTATGGGAGTAGAAAGCCTTTCTCCCGGAGAGTGGCTGGTGGTTTCAGAGTGCTGGCTTGGCACTTGGCAGTGCAGTGGGTAATCACCAGTGTTCTCAGGAAAGGCCTTTGCGTCCATACCTGAGATGCGTTGACACCGTGGCTGCAGCACTGGGCTCCAAAGGAAGAAGGGTGGCGAGGCTGGCGCGGGAGCAGGCAGGGTCCCGGTGTGTTGTACAGAAGATCACGTGAGGTGGAACCAGCTCCCCCACACCTAAGAACCCATACCCGATGCCTTCAGTTACCAGCTTGTACTGAAGTCAACATGGCTGTTGACTTTTTCTCTCCAAACTCAGTAGAGAGGAATTTTCCTTTGGGGCCTCTGGTAAGCCAGCACACATTGTGCATCTGTGCATAGCCAGCCACCGGCATCCTTGGCACACCCTCCAACTCCACGACCCCTTCTAGACTTGGGCAGCATGGTGGCCACCATTGCATTTCTCTGGTTTCTTCTTCTCAGCAATTCATCAGCAGTTCTGTGGCTGCTGCTGCTGCTGCTGCTGCTGCTGCTGCCTCCCCCAGCATCCTTGCCTGTTTTTCCTACTCTGATCTCCTGCTGTTTCCCTGGTGCCTGGGAAGTCAGCAGTCTGGAAAGGGACTTCTCCCCACCTCAGGTATATAACGGCTAATCCCATTTCTTGAGGTGGATGTTTTTGACAAGCAAAAATTTTCTAGCTGTGTTGGGGGGCTGCCCTTCAACTGTCAATTAAGAGTCGTGTTTGCATTGGTCTGTGAATTTTGTTTTGTGGCATTTTGACAACTCATTCTTTGTCAGTGTTCCTCTGAGGAGCATCTGATGTTCAGGGCACTCTCTAGGACAATCACACTATCAGGTGGGGTGGGATGCATGTCTCATTTTCTTTTAAGATCTCCGGATAATTCCAGCGTGTCATCGAGGCTGTGAAGCTCTGATTCAGGTTGCCATTCTGAAAAGCCAGGAGTCTGAATATCAAGTCATAGGAGATTGATTTTATATCTAAAAATAATAATGCTGCCTAACCAGCAAATAAATGTCTGAAACATACTAGATATAAGTAAATGAAACAAACAAGTTGGCCTTACTTCATGATATTTTGGCAAATGCCTTATATGGACACTTAAAGGGTCATGTGGGTTGTTTTGCAAATAGAAGCAAATCTAATCAGTTAGAAAAAAATACATTTTTTTTCATTGTTGTGTTGGTCACAAATTTAACAAGGTTCAGAGAACATTTCTGCCCATATTTTTAGCTAAGCAAGGAGCTCTTGGCCTGGGAGACACTCAGAATTTCAAAATAGTTTGCTACCTAAAAATACACTTCCTGAAATGAACTTGAGGTCTGAGAGGGATGAATGGGTTTATTTTTTCTTCTTCTATATTTAATGCCACAAGAAAGCAAATCTTAAGTTTATATAGATTTGTATTTTTAGAAACCTAGAAAACAGGTGCTTGCCCAAGTGACAAAGAGGTGGCATGACAGAAGAAAGTACTAGTGACCAATCTAAATTTCACAGGACAGGTAGTGGCTGTAACGGCGTTGAAACGGTTCGCCTGACCTTAGGCAGCAGCACACTTATACAAGCAGGGTTGTGGGGGTCAGGGGAGTTTTCCATGTGTCTCTGATGGCTGTCTCTTGGAGAGGCACATTCCCAACAACCTAAAGGCCATTGTTGAGTCTAGTGCCACTTGTGACCATGGCCCAGTCTTTCTTCTTCTAGAATGCAATGCAAGCATTTAAGTTGTCTTTGCTGATTTGCGCCTTGCAGCCAAATCTTACTTCATAGGCCTCTCCAAACTCAGACCCTCAATTGTCATCTCATTGCTAAAGGAAATGGACTTCATTGAGGGAAAGGATGGGAATGGCCTTATATCTTAGCTTTGTAGTGCTGCCGCAGTCCTGAATTTAGAGTTCTCACCTTCATATCTGTGAGAAAATAAGCTTATTTTTCAAAGCCATCCACTCTCTGAGATTTTGTGGCTCCAACAAATGATCATGTACGATCACATGCCTCTCTATTTAAGTAAAGAAATTCTGTATTCCTTTGAACAGGTATATAAAGGGTCAGTATTTGGTCTATGTCATTTTTATCCATTTATATATTTAATTCAATATGTTCGGGGTGTCTCCCATTGCGATAGACTTTCTTCGCGGGACTTTTAAAAATAAAGTGAGTGAAAAGGATCTATAAAGTAGGCTCATGGAGCTGTCATCACCAAACTTCACCTTCTGGTGGATAAATTATAGGCCAGCAAGTCATTGAAACAGTTGATGCAGAATCCTGGGGTCACTTTAGCCAGGGTAACATTTAACGAGAGACTGGGAAAGTGAGAAGATTTCAGACAAAAGAAATAGGGAATTAGGTGGGGTTAAAAAAAAAAGGAAGGGGTGTCACTTCTTCCAGGAGCCATGTTTTCTAAAAGGGGGTGAATATGGTGTCATAAGGAGCGTCTCATGGGATAAGGTCAAAGTCAGAGAGGAGATGGGAGGCAGTCCTTGAGGTGGCATTTAGCTTTCCTTCACCTTCATTTCCCCAGTGCTGTGGCAATGCTAGAGGAGCCCTGGTGATGCCTGGTTATGTGTTGGACTGTAACCAGTGTGGTTGGCAGTTCAAAACCACCAACAGCTCTGCAGAAGTAAGCTAGGACTTTTTATGCCCAGAAACAGTTAGTCTCAGAAACCCACAGCCGTGCTGCGTTTGGTTTGGGTTTGGTGGCATTGCTTGGTATTGTGTCTAGGAAGCACTCAGGAAGTGTTGGCAAATCAACAGCTGTGCCTCTAGGCTGAAGAGGGAAGTCAGCAGAGCTGTGCCATGTCAAGAAGGCCCTTAGATTCCCTTGTGTGCAGGACAGGAAAATACTGGCAGGGTTCTGCCACTTCCATGGTTTCTCCTTGCCAGTGACTGACTGCTGGTTGTAACCCTCGCTGGCCCATGTGACCTCTGGTGCATATCTGGTTTCCCTGTGTTCCCTTTATTTTCGGTGACTCTGTCTGAAATGTTCCCTTTTCTGTCCACTAGATAGACAATCATTCCCTTTAGGGTGCTGTTCTTTGTGCCCCGCCTTCGTAGATACTGGGCTAGGGTTTCAGGGTAACTTTTGAGGGCACCCAATACAGTGAGTGGGCTAATGCATGTCTCTTGGTTTATGGGTAAAGATTTCCGTACAAAGAGAATTTTGTGATCATCGTTGATACGTGCAGCAAATGACTCAACCCCCCCTCCCCTCCCCGTCACGTACACACCACCATACAAGGATGGTCCTTGCAAACTGTGTACAGGAAAGAGCGTCTTTTCAGCTGGGAAGGCATTTGTTTGTCTTTGTCCACATTCATTCTCATGACACTGAGATGATTTGAAATTGCATAACCTCTTTAGGAATTCATTGGCAAGCCGCCTGGCAGTTGGATCATTATTTAATGTATTTTCTCTTTATCCCAGTTAACGATGACCTGCTGGTCGTGGACGAAAATGGTGCAATCAAGTTGCGACAACTGTGTAAATTTTGCGATGTGAGGTTTTCCACCTGTGACAACCAAAAATCCTGCATGAGCAACTGCAGTATCACGTCGATCTGTGAGAAATCCTACGAAGTCTGTGTGGCTGTGTGGTAAGGCTGCCTTTTCAGAGCTCTTTCTTAGTTGTAAGTAACGTGTGTTTGTAAGACAAAGTCTCTGTGTCTTCCTACCCTAGGCGTTAGCACCTCTCCACCACTTTTCAATTGTGAAATGTAGCTTTACATTTATATTTTGGAATACATCGGTATACCCAAGTATATTCTGGAAATGTACCTGTGTGTGTATGCACGCACACGTGTTCATGCATGATTACATTTTTTGATTAGATGATAACTTTTTATTTATCTTTGGACATTTATCAATGGAGCACTCTTCCTCACAACTGGGAGGCATTAAACTGACGCCTCTTCCGTAACCCATAGTGACAGACACCGCTGCCGCCACCAGATCCACGTCTGCTGCCTTCAGTGGGCTCGGGGCCATAGCAACACGAGGTGGCAGAGTAGAACTGGCCCAGAGGACGGCCAAGGCTGGGAATCCTCATAGACACGGCCTGCCACTTCTGTCACCCTCAGAGGAGCACCCGGGAGATTTTTCCTTCTGCCACAATCTCAATTTTGTTGTGTGGAGGAAGGAGGATGAAAGTGAGCTGCTGGAAAATGGAACCGTGGCTCCAAAGGGACAGTCTGTAGGGACCCAGAAAACCAGCTCACTTCGTAGCCCGCAGCCCGGGTTCTACAATCCTTCTCACCTCTGGCTCCACACCATACACAATGTCCTCCTGTCTCTTTCTTACTCTTGTTCCCATCACACACACCCCTATTATAGTTATTTACACATATACAATGGGTATTCCTGGATCATTTAATAAATTTTCCAATTATGACTTGGGTGCGTGAGGAAAGGATGATAGAACCATTAGCAGTTCTCATTTTGTAATAATGTGTAATTTCATCCCTTTTGATAGATTAATGGGATATGACATCATGCTGGCTTATTCTGATACTTCTTATTATTGACTTTTGGGGGGTGGGGTGGGGGGGACTGTGTGTCTCTAAGCCACTTGGCAAACAAGAGTAGAAACCCAAATATTTTCCCACCTTTCAATGAAGCAGTCTTCTGAGATTGTCTCTAGACCACGTAGAGTCAGCCTTGATGATAGATGGGAGAAACTTGTACATTTCTGTACACACAGTGGGATGAGCTGGTTTCTCCAGAACTGAAGGGATGCTGACAGCAAAGGCCTGTCACGACAGCTCGCTCTACCTGCCAACTTCATTCATGTCCAAATGTGGGCAGTGCTTTTAAA
Organism: Tenrec ecaudatus; assembly: GCF_050624435.1. Lineage (NCBI taxonomy): Eukaryota > Metazoa > Chordata > Mammalia > Afrosoricida > Tenrecidae > Tenrec > Tenrec ecaudatus. Next base: position 179,856,540 of record NC_134533.1, on the reverse strand, counting down.
AAAGGATTTAGACAAAGTGTGTTCAGAGGAAAGAGACCAATGTGGTTAGAGATGAACTCCAAAGGGTAGAGGAGGATCCATAAGACTTGCCAGGAGCGAGATTTGTGTTCATTGTAAGCCTGGAAACGTTTCACTATCCGAGTTCGCCAATAACGGGGCAGACTGTCTTCCCTTGGAAAACCAAGTGAAATCCAGTAGAGAGGAATGGCCACCTGTTGAATCAAGGGAAGGGAAGGGAAGGGAAGCGAAGCATGACAAGGGAGCCTCAGTGCTTACTTCCATGGTTCTAATCTCCATTCCTGACCATTATCTGTACACCTGGGGAGAGCTTACTTCAGCTACACCAAAGAGGATCTTTTATTTAAGATATGGGTCCTTGACCCAAAATACAAATTCAATGTAAGTCAAATCTCTCTGGAAAGACATTTTTGCTGTGAAGGAACCTCCTTATCTTTCCTTTCTCATACCTATAAACATAAATACAATGGATATTCTCTTTACTGCTTTGCTGAAGGTAAATAATCTGATAGTTGGAGTTCTGGTAATGAGAAAGGGAGGTGTTGTGGATGTTGTGACCTTAGAAGATTCTCCTTCCTAGGTACTCCCTCCCCGAAGCTCGGAATAGTGGGGAAAACTTACCCCTGATTGCTTCACCTGTAAGATAATTGGACAGTCCCCCTCCAAAGGACCACCCAGAAGGGATGAAAAATCCAGAGTGTAGTATAGTACTGATGAACCACATAACTATCCTCTCATTCTTTAATATTTCCTCTCCTTACTATTGTGGTTTCTATTTGTTTTACACCATTAATCATGTTAGAGTTGTGTATGTTCATTTGTTTATTTAAGACCATTTGGCACATGAAAGCCAAGACTGATAAACTTTCAGAAGCAGTAACAGGAGTAATGTCTCCCTGGGGGTATGGGACGAGTGGGGTGGGGCAAATAGGGATTGATAGCATTAAGGACTGTATAACCCCACTCAATGGGATCAGACAACAGAATTGTCTGTGAATGGATATATTGGGTCATGTAAGATAAGGGGAAAAACTATTATAGGGGGGAAAATAATCAGAGGTGCTGGAGGGTAGGGTTGGGAAGGGAAGGGATAAAGGGGAGCTGATATCAAGGAGTTCAAGAAGAAAGAAAATGTTTTGAAACTGAGTGTGGTAGCAGTTTTACATTGCTGCTTGATGTGATTGAACTAAGAGCTCCCAATAAAATGATTAAAATTTTAAAAATAAAAAATTACAAGAATTAAAAAAAAGGAGCAATTCCTTTCTCCAAAGGAGGCTGCTTCATTCAAGTGTTCCCCCTCCGCAGGACTTGTCAGTATCTCATGACTGATGGGCACTGGGGGTACAAATGCCTGACTACTTTGCTTCCATTTGGGACAACTCCAAAGGATCATCCCAGCTCCAACGCTGCTGCAAAATCAACGGAGCCCTTTTTCCAGCCTGACCTCTGGCTGATGCTCCTTGTGTGTACGACACCGCCTCTTTTAAACCCACGCAGGCCACTCGAAACAACATCTGCACTCAAATTGCAGGACTGAGAACCCCAAATAAGACGGGAGGCTATTTGAAAAGTAGCCCAATGTGGAATCTGAAAGGCATGGATGTGCACCACGGGAATAATCCCCCTAACACCCCCGCCTCCACCCCCGCCCTTTACAGTCCGGTCGCATTTAGTTCCTGTAGTCATTTCACCGATGTCTAAGAAAAGGATTAAATGTCCCCAAATAAGAATATATTGGAATTACAATGATTTCTGTTTTACTGATTTGATCTCCAGGGAAGGCTATGATGGCCTCTTCAATGGCTCAGACTAAATGTTGCAGGACCCAAAATTCAAGTGTCTACAAGCAGTCCCCAGGTCATGAATGAGAGCTAGGGTCTTTAAGCCTTTAAGTGCAATCTAGAGTTGAGTCAGAAGCAGGTTCGTCGTATGGATCTTATTTATTATTGAGTCTTAGTTTTCGTGCAAGGAAAGACTTTGCAGGGAACCAAACGCTGTCTGTGGAGCCAGTAGAGGAGACTGTGATGAGGAATTTGCTGTGAGTGAAGGTTGGTTCCATCATTTCACAAGTGAGGACACATTTGCTAAACGTGAACAGACACGCAGGAGTTGTCCGTATGTCAGATTATGCAGCTCGGGGTCTGCCTGTTTTATCTCATTGTATTTTCCCTCCTCGTGTTCAGTGGTGTCGAGGATGCTTCGCACAGTGAGGCTAGCCTGACGGAGGTGCCTGGCAGGAAGAGTGCAGAAAGTAGTGAGGGAAGTTAGGCAGTTTCAGGAATTACCTAGTGTCCTCGGTGCGCTCCGTCCCTTCCTCCCGAGCAGCTCCACAGTGAAGCAGCACTAAGCTCTTTTCCTGGGGAGCACAGGGTTACCACGCCACACTGAAAACACAGTTCTCAGTCATCACACACACGCTCCCTCACAGGAAGGGAGTATGTTCGTGTACCATAACCACAGCTTTTGCCAAGACAGATCAGCAGCTTTAAGATTACCCTATTGCCTGTCACTCTGCCTTTCACGGCAGGGTCCTGCCTCAGTGGGGACTGTGGAGTCTTCCTTGCAGGACTTGACCCTTGATGGTGAGGCTCTTTCATAAAAGGCACGCGTGCCTCTCAGCTGTACGGATGTCACAAACACTAACTCCACGCTGGTCAAGTTGTTCCATCCTTCCTTCACAGCCAAACCACTCTGAATCCCATGTTAATATTCTGTCCATTAGTATCTTTGAATTAGGTGTTAAGAAGGTGGACTAGATAAAGTTCTTACTTGAATCTGACCCGAGATTACCTTTCGTTTTCCTTGTTGTAAATTTGCATGTGTGGGGGCTTGAATGTGCACGCATGTTTGTGTTCACTTACATACATGCACTTAGAATCCTTGTAAGAAGCTTCCACTGTTAAAACTGATCTCCCGAACTGTCCGGCCCATTGTTTTCTCCTCCGCATTGTTCATCCAGCCTATCTTATTCAGACAGACCTGCGGAGACAATAACATGGACAAAACCAAGACAGAGCAAAACCAAGGAACAACATACCACAAACCAATGACAAAAGACAAAACAAAACACAAGACAGAAAAGCTAGTAGTTAGCTCAAGGATTGTTTGTTAGCTCTAAGAGAAGTTTTCCAGTCCACTCTGTTGGAGCACCATGCCCTGGCCCCAATGTCCACCTTCAGCTTTCCCTGAGGATTTCGCCGCTCTAATCCCTTGCTGTTCTGTTGCACCCTCTTAGTGTTTTGCCTCGGTGTGGTGGGATCAGATCAGGTGCAATTCCCACACTGTGTCTCCAGTGTTGTTCTCTGTAGGGCTATGGGTCAATGAGGGGCATCATGTCTAATAGTGGGGCCTGCCATGTGGTCCTTTCTGGACTGGCTGCTCTAATTGGGAACATCATCCTCAAGGACTGGTGGGCCAGGATAGAGGAGAAAACAACAGGACCGACAGTTCCGGGGGGACATGGGAGTGGAGGAGGTGGGGGGAAAGGTAGCGGTGTTAACAAACCCAGGGACAAGGGAACAACAAGTGATCCAAATAGGTGGTGAGGAGAGTGTGGGAGGCCTGGAAAGGCATGATCAAGGGCAATGTAACCAAGAGGAATTGCTAAAACCCTGGTAGGGACTGAGCATGATAGTGGGACAGGAGGAAAGTCAAGAGAAATAGAGGAAAGAGCTGGGAGGCAAAGGACATTTATAGTAGTCTAGATAAAGACGTACATATGCAAATATATTTATGAGGATGGGTAAATAGAGCTATGTGCATATATTTATAGGTTTAGTACTAAGGTATCAGAAGGACATTGGGCCTCTACTCAAGCACGTCCTCGATGCAAGAATACTTTCTAATATTAAATTGGCATTCTGTGATGCTCACCTTTCTGACACAACCACTGACAACAAAGCGAGTGAATAAGCAAGTGTGATAAAGAAAGCTGATGGTGCCCAGCTATCAAAAGAGATAATGTCTGGGGTCTTAAAGGCTTGAAGGTAAACAAGTAGCCATCTAGCTCAGAAGCAACAAAGCCCACATGGAAGAAGCACACCAGCCTGTGCGATCACGAGGTGCCAAAGGGATCAGTTATCAGGCATCAAAGAACAGAATATATCATTGTGTGCTCACCTCCATGATACGATCGCTGAAGACAAATGGGTGCATAAGCAAATGTGGCGAAGAAAGCTGAGTGAATAAGCAAGTGTGATAAAGAAAGCTGATGGTGCCCAGCTATCAAAAGATATAGTGTGTGGGGTCTTAAAGGCTTGAAGGTAAACAAGTAGCCATCTAGCTCAGAAGCAACAAAGCCCACATGGAGGAAGCACACTAGCCTGTGCGATCACAGGGTGTCGAAGGGGTCAGGTATCATCAGAACAAAATATCTTACCATAGTGAATGAGGGGGGAAGTGTGGAGTGGAGACCCAAAGTTCATTTGTAGGCCACTGGAGATCCCCTTACAGAAGGGTCTCGAGGAGTAGACGAGCCAGTCAAGGTACGATGTAGCAATGATGAAAAATACAACTTTCCTTTAGTTCATAAATGCTTCCTCACCCACCCATCCCCTCTACCATGATCCTAATTCTACCTTGCAAGTCTGGCTAGACCAGAGAATGTACACTGTAACAGAGAGCAACTAGAACACAGGGAATCCAGGGCGGAAGATCCCTTCAGGACCAGTGGTAAGAGTGGCAATACTGGGGAAGTAGAGGGCGGGTGGGTTGGAAAGGGGGAACCGATCACAAAGATCTACATGTGACCTCCTCCTTGGGGGATGGACAACAGAAAAGTGGGTGAAGGGAGATGTTGGACAGGGCAAGAAAGGACAAAATAATAATTTATAAATTATCAAGGGTTCATGAGGGGGGAGGGAGGGGAAAAATAACCTGATGCCAGGGGCTTAAGTGGAAAGCAAATGTTTTGAGAATGATGAGGGCAATGAATGTACAAATGTGCTTTACACAATTGCTGTATGTATGGATTGCGATAAGAGTTGTATGAACCCCTAATAAAACAATTAAAAAATAAAAATTAGAACAAGTTTTAAAAAGATAATTTTTAAAAAAGGAGGAAAAAAACCCTGATCTCTCCTGTCCCATCATGGAAGGTCTAATTAGTTCTTCGCTGGAAGTCCCCTCCAGATCAAGTGCCATTCAGAGAGTGGGTATTGGGAATCTGGAAGGATTGATGGAGGATGCCAAGTCATGAGGGGTGCTGCGGAGACTTATCCAGCAGGACTCTTTTAGGAGGAAAACAGAATGGCAGGTTTTTTTCTGAGGTTGCCAGACTTTCACCCGGGTGTTGTCAATTAAGTGTCAATCATGTCATTTTAAAAATGTAAAGTACTATTAGATCCAACTGAGCATTTCATAGGGCCTCAATAAACTACCGCTTGAGAGATTCTCTGAACCTCTAGCTGAGCTACGCTAGTGTAGGGTGTGAAGGGATATTGAATATAAAGTATCTCAGGGATCAGGACATGACATAACAGCCTGCGATTCCTTTCCACGTGTGTTCCCCCTCCCCCCCCTTAATTGTTCCCATCTGGAATTTGGGAAACTACTTCTTTATCTAGGAGGCTTCTACCCTTTCGCAGCCAGCCAACTGCTGACCTGGAATCTACCCTCACGCAGTGTTCTGGGGCTCAGCAGTCCAAAGCAAAGGAAAGCTGACTGCTTTTCCAGGTGTGCTGTTTGAGATGCGTTTAGCTGAACTGGAGCGGGATTCTAGGGAGCGTTTGGTGACTGATTACCTGTTAACAAGGCTCAGCAATTCAGGCTGTTGTAGCAAGCCTTCCTTCCAGGCGATTCTGTGTCCGAATGGTCAAGCCTGAGAACCTCTGACTTAGAGGCACTCAGTAACTCAGTAACAGCTGAAAGGATCTGTGGCTGCTCAGTGGGTAAAGTGCTGCCGATCAGAACCTCAGCCACATGGACCCAGGAGCTGCTCCCCAGGAGAAAGCTGAGACCTTCTGCTTCCCTAAAGATTACAGCCTTGGGAACCCCAGTGGGCAGCCCTGCCTACCAGTCAGAATCAGCTCCATGGCAGTGGGGCTTTGGTGTGGGGTAGTCAGTCTCTGTCCAATACAGGAGGGATGGATGCAGTGTGTAAGCCCTGCAGGACATTCTGGAAGGGAGGTGCTAACATTACCTTGCGTATCTAGCAGTCTTCTGTGCGCTGCTGTCCCTCTCCAATAATGGCTTAATTAAAACTTAATGTGTGCAGTTCTCCAGAAGGCCAGTCCTCCAGGAAAGCCCTCCTGTTTGTAATCATCAGTGAGCTCTGAGATTGAGCAAGAGAACAACTGAAAGGACGAGAGGCTCAGGAGACTAGGACAGCCTGCTCCTGTTAGACCACGGGAACTAACTGCCATTGCGGAAACGCCTTTATAAATACCCCCCAGACTGAAGCCCTGTGCATTCATTTTCTCTCCCCCCTGTGGCTCTTTCAATTCTAGGAGGAAAAACGATGAGAACATAACACTAGAGACCATATGCCATGACCCCGAGCTGCCATACAAGGGCGTTATTTCTCTGGAGGACTTTGGCTCGACCAGGTGCATTATGAAGGAGAAGAAGATGGCTGGGGAGACCTTCTTCATATGTTCCTGCAGTGCCGATGAGTGCAATGACCAAGTCTTCTTCTCTGCAGGTGGGTTTTTCTTCTCCCCGGAGCCCTGGACCCGTCTTTCTCTGTGTTGATGTCTCATAGCTCTAGCCTACATTTTAGTCGAACCTGCCCTCCTCTGACTCATGCCCCGTTCACCCAGTGGGTGCAGGAAGTAGGCACCCTTGGTTCTGGATCTTATCAAATCTGGCTCCCGAGGGCCCCCATGATTGTCTCCTTTTCTTCCCAAATGGTTTCCACCCCTACAGGAAGAGTGGTCCTACAAGTACAACCCCCGGACGCAGAAACATCAGAGTCACCTAGGACGTTAGTAGAGATGCAAATTCTCCAACCCCTTTCCCAGGTGGACTGAATCCGAAATTCTGAAATAGGCCCTACTTATCTGTGTTGTAACAAGCTGTCTGGAATATTCTGGGGAGGTTGTGTATGAGAACCACTCATCCAGAGATTAAAAGGATGGTGTTTGATTCAGGAAAGTTCTCTGACTTAACTCGGTTGACTCCTTGGAAGGCTAATCATTGGTGCCCCCTCAGAGACGCACTGCAGTACAGGGGGAATATGATGAACAAGGCCTACCTATGAAACTTCCAGGGGAGACTAGGTTAGAAGCTCTCAACTGTCTTTGAAACTCAGCCATTACTTGACTTGACGAGGGAAACAAACTATACTGCCATTTAAACACACGAACACAATACTGAATCATAAAAGTAATTATCAACAATTCATAAGACAAGTTTATACAAATTCAAAGATGAAAGCACATTTCATACTTTCCTTCACTGCCAGCCCAATATATTATAAATCCAGCTCTCTCGTTAACATATTTTCTCTCCTCTTGTCATTTATCATCTTTTGCATCCTCTCTTTCCCTCCTCCTAACTATGCAAACATTTGACTATATCATAAACATTATTTTGTAATTTCTTTTCACTCATGGTGTATTCTTCTTTTACCAAGGAAGTCGATCTTGATAGCTTAAAAGAAGGCCTAGCCTAAGCCCAAGGAACAAACTTGTATGGTACCATGGCCAGACAGAGGTACTACCAGGTATGAAATTTGTATCTAGTCTGAATCTTCCTGGTCCACAAAGGAACGGGTACTTGGTGCAGTGTGGCCGAAAGTGTTAAGTGGACTGCACTTGCACTAACAGCACTCCCTTGAGATATCGATGTCTTCGGTTTTTGGTTTATTGTGACTCTGATGATAAACATAGGTCTCCATTTCTATTTCCCTTCTATTCCTTAGCAGATTAATATCTTCTTCCTTGGAAGATGTCAGCCTGGGGACAATTCCTCATTTGCACTCAGGAACCTCACAGCTGATGACTTAGATACCTAAGCGTTTGTACAGTCACCAAAGTTGGTTTGGGGAGCAGGGGTGGTGGCAGGAGAGGACAGGGAAGGAAAGCTGTGTTTGCTTATTAAATACCCTATCCACCCCTCAAAAGAGCAGAGATATAAAAAGAAATGCTTGGGGAATCCCTTGCTCCTCTTAGGGTGCCCATCGGGTTTCTTCTTCTTTCTTGTCATCAGGCAATGTTTGTTTCTTCCCTGACAGTCATCTAAGCTGGCAACGTGAGCGCGCTTGAGTGCTGCGGGCCGTCCTGTGAGCACTTCAGCACTGTTCTCCCAACCAGGCTTTCAGTGCACACCGCGGGTAATCATTATGGGCATCTTCCACTTTACTCACCACACCCGAATCTTCATGCGCGAGCACGATTTATCATCGGCAAGATGAAGGTCTTTCTTCTCTGTGTCCTTACTGAGGCTAGAAAACACTCCCTGAGAAGGTGCCCTTGCTGTGCAGGATGCTCCCATGGTTTGTGCTCATTAAGCCCTGATAGCCGTCCCCTGAGGTCAGCAGTGTCCTCAGATAAGAATGAGAAAGCCAAGTTGAGAGAAGTTCAACAAGACATCCAGGATCAGAGAGCTCAGGGCTGGCAGGGACAGACCTTGCAATGGGCCCCGAGGGAAAGGACGCCCTAGCAATCTGCATCTGGAAGGACTACAGCCCAGGATGACCTGTGGGAATCCAGGGAGGAAGTTCTGGTGACACCGGGGCCCTATCAGTCCTGAGTGACCCCTCAGGACAGCAACAAAAGCAGCAGCAATGGATATGGCCTCAAACTTAGGAGTCACCCTTTCTGGCTCCTTCTACCCCCATCCTTCCTGCTCTCCATCTCTTTTTACTTCCTCCTCCTCATTCTCCCCATCTTTTTCTCTTTCAGATAGAAAATACAGTCACCTCTTTTCCTGATTCATCTGATGCCCCTCTACTTGCCAAACACAGGTTCCATTAGTACAGTGGTTCTCAACCTTCCTGATGCCACCACCCTTTCATACACTTCCTCATGTCGTGGTGACCCCCCACCCCAACCATAACATTATTTTCATTGCTACTTCATACCTGTAATATTGTTACTGTGAAAAGGTTGTTGGGCCCCAAAGGGGTCGCGATCAATGGGTTGAGAACCCCTGCCTTAGTAGAAGAGTGGGAGTTTGCATGGGCTGTTACTGATGGCCCGGTGATCACTGCCCATCAGAGAAGGTCTGCCAGGCGCCATGCCTGAGGAGAGCGTGTTTAAGGTGAGGGGAGAGAATCCCCAGGGAAGAGCTGCCCTGTGTACTTGCAAGCCGCAGCACCCATTTTCGCCCCCAGGGTAGACTACTGCAAATACAATATGTGGTTATTGATCTCTGACTGAATATGCTACGTGTCAGAAACCACCACTCAGAGTTTCAGTCATTCCATAAAGAGTTTCCAAGTATATAACTATATTTAACTTTCATGGCCGAGCCCTGGACATTGAGTGGGTGAGTGTAACTTTAGGCAAGAGATCAGCAGCCTACTGTAATAGTTAGAGTGGGTGATGGATGCTTGGCGAGGGTTTGTGCCATCCACTGCAAGAACTCACAATATCACCCCCACCCCATCCCCCACTCTAGCAGGGGTGGGGCTGCGTGAACAGCCCCTGCTGCTCCCTACAGCTCATCCCTTCTTTCAGGGGCCAAATCGAGAAACTACCGTCCACTCAATAGATGCGTGGGGCACTCCCACCTGCACCCTGACTGGGGAGTGAGAGGCGGGTGGAGAGGAGGGACAAGTCACAACACTGGGGAAGGCTGACATCCACCCTTGTTGATGCCACAGCTTGGCATCCCTCCCCCCAGTCCTCTCACCATGACCATGATCTGGGGGCAGTTAAGTTTTAGCCCTCCTGACAATATCACGGAGGACAATCTATACCTCCCTGCCCACCCTCTTGATGCCTTTGGTCTGGGTTTATTGGCCCTATGATCACAGCTACCTAGACTAGTTATCTGACCCCTCCTTGCTCCAGTTTTCTCCTCTGTAAAATGGAAACCAAAGAAGGGGTTGTTATGATGATTAAATAAACTGCGGGCATACACGTAAAATACGTAATGCGAGCTTGGCACAGAGTAAGAGGTCCCTGTTAGCGGTCAGTGTGATCTGGGCCTTGGATAGGAGGTCGAGTTAGCCATTTGACTACTAGCTAAAAAGTTGGTGCTTTGATCCCACTCGGAGATGCCTGGGGAAGACAAGACTAGCGGTCTGCTTCCGAAAGGTCACGCGGCCCAGACTACCCTGGGGAGTCAGTAGTCCCATTCTGCACCTGGGGTGGGGGTCACTGTGAGTCAGAATTCGCCTTTCCCAACGGCTAATCACCACGAAGGTGGGAACCTTTGGCTCGCTTCCAGAATGGAGCACAATTCCGTTTGACCATGACATGTGAGCGAAGCTTTTAAATGCTCCTCGGAATCACAAGGTGCTTGGGAGGGGCTGGTTTGCTTTCGTCTCAGCCTCACCCCATGTGTCTTTTTCTCCCCATGCCTTCAGAGTGGAGAGGGGACCGTGCGGAGTTGAGCGTTTCCCATCAGAGCAAACCACATTCCCGGGATCCATGGATAATATTACAATTGCCCTGTTTTGACTCAGAATCACCACAGGAGGCCGCTAAACAAAGCTAGAGCGACCCGGAAGTGCCTTTCAGATCAGCGATTAGGAAATGGCAGTCCTGTTGTGGCCAAATGAATTAATTTCCTCTTTTCCTCCCCAAAGGAAAGCTAGGTTCTTGTCATGTGGCCTTCTCCTTGAATGGCCGCGCTGCTGTTGACCAATTCAATGTGAATGGTACCTTAGGGTGATAAGTCTTAACAGACGTGGTACGGGAAAGCCCAGTGTAGTAACTGGCACGTGGGATGCGCCTCCTTTCTGATTCTCTTGAGCAAGGCGCCCACTCTGTGCCAAGGAAAACACATACCTCTTTTGAATGAGGCCCTTCCTACTTGGGGTCGACAGACTAGCAATATGGGGGATACTGTTAAAGATGCAGAATCTTAAGTCCTTAGGAAAGTTCATCCCCATTTGCTGTGCAGCATGGTGCCAGCGATTCATTTCACAGTGAAGAATGGAAAGCACGGGCGTGGACTGGCACTGATATGGATGGAACCAGAGATGTAGGCCTTTCTCATGTCTTCCTGCTGACTGAGTTCATGATAGTGGGGGTCCTAAACCTGGCCATCAAATAAATCTGTACTTATCGAATGGAAGCCTGGTGGTGCAGTGGGCAAGTGCTTCACTCCTAACACAGACTGGGTGGTTCACACCAACCAGCCTCTCCGTGGGAGAGAGATTTGGTAGTTTGCTTCTGTAAAGATTTAGAGTCCTTGGAAACCCAATGGGGAAGCTCTACTCTGTCTTACAGGGTTACTATGAATTGACATGGGCTCAATGGCAAACTGGTCTGGTTTAGGTTGGTATATTGAGTCCTTTCCTGTGCCAGGACTCCTCAGTGTGTATTTTTCAGCCCTTTAAATGCCTTCCCCACACGTTGGCCCAGTGTGGATCAGACCACAGAGAAAGACCCGTCAGGCTTTCCGTGCCTTCACTTTCCACCACGGTGTTCTTGTTATGTGAGGCCATCTGCGCCCTATTGTTTCCTAAAGCAGGAGAACATTTCAGAGGATACTCAAGATGTATTGCAAAGTTCTTCTACCTTGGATCTGTCACGGAGCTGTCGAGACGCCCTAGGGAGCCCTGGCGGAGGAATAGAGTGCCGTTAAGCAAGAGTGATCCTAATGCGATCGGAGTTTTAATTGTTTTGAATTATGCACCGAAGTTGGGTCTGTGAAATGAAAGGAGCATTGTAAGGGAGGTGTGCCCCGACGATGTGACCTCCAGCCCTCCGACCTTGCCTCGTGTCCTTACAGGAAAAGAAAAAAAAAATCACTGGACTCAGGTTTCAGACTTTGAATCCTTGGCTGCATGACAAGGGGCTCAAGTTCATGGCAGTCCAGGCCGCGGAACCTCGAAGGACCATACCCACTTACTGCTACCATCTCCATTCTGACTCCTAGTGACCTGCTAGGACAGAGTAGAAACACTCCAGGGGGCATTTAAGATGGCAGATTGTTACAGAAGCAGGCAACCTCCTTTTTCTCCCCGAGAGTGGCTGATGGGTTTGGACGGATCCCTATGTTGCCGTTTACCGCCTGATGCTGGACCTGCTGCTCCACCAGGGCGCCTTCTCAGGACAGCAGCAGTGATCGTGGCCCTGTCTGGAAACCCTCCCGTGGATGTGCCTCCTTTTTATGCCAACTCCATCCAGATGCTGCTGCTTTCAGAGTCCGGCATGTCCACACTGGAGTGACACTCCCAAAGTTAGCTCATCCAAACCAAATGGTATGGACAAAGAAATGGGGCCCCGGAGAGTGGCCTGCATCTCCCAAGATCGCAGGATGGTTCCCCAGCCTTTGCCCTTAGGAGAAGGGGAAAGTCTTTTCTTTCTCCAAGACCACCCTCCTCATTCCATGTTGACGAGAGTAGGGTGGGGAAGGACCTGCTTATCCATCCACATTCATGGGGGTGGGGGAGCTCGTTGTCACGCAGGAGGCTGCTGGTCCTAGGGACACATGGCCACACCCTGGATTTTCTTTCCAGCATGTCCTCAGCAAAAAAATAATAATGCCTCAATCTTACCCGGATCCTGGCTCAGCTGAGACGCGAGTGAGAGGAATGCTATCTGTACTGAAGGCCACCAGGGCCATCTCTGAGAACACAGCATGTGTTAGGAGTTCGAGCCTGGCTGCCTTAGACATGCTCTGGGTTCAGATCTCATCGCAGGTGTGTGCAAGCTGATGACTCTTGACGTTTTCCCCTCTGAAAAATAGAAATTGAGACAGTGTTCTTTCATCTAGAGATCAGAGAACACGTGCTTGGTTCAAGACAAGCATTTGATAACATCAGGCTGTAAATTGCTAGATTCAAACGGCCGTCCGGAGGCCGTATCTTCCTCCCTCCTGCAGATTACTTCAGCCCCGGCATGATAGTGTCTGTCCTATGTCAGTGTCGTGGTCCCTGTAAGGAGTATTGCTTGTGCCGTACATTCTATCCTTATCTTCATCGGGAACACTGGAGAAAATTCCCTCAGGCCGTGCTCTGAGAAAGAGTGTTCTCCCCGTCTTGCGCTCTGTGTTCCTGACCCCGTGGACACTGGGAAGCAGAGCAGGGTTCAGCAAACATTTCTGGTCACCGGTTTTGTAGGCCATATGGTCTCTGTCGTACTTACTTAGCTCTGCCGTGTGCCACCCCAACGGCTATGGACCATGTGTAACCAATTAGACGCGGCGACATTCCAACAAAGCTTCATTTCCAACATCAGGCTTCGTGCTCACCCCTCGTATAATGGATGGTTTGGGTTTTTTGGTTGTTGTTTTTTTCTTCCATTCAACATTGAGTACCATAAAACCGTAGCATCAACCCTGAGAACAAGTACATCGACCTACATTGTGGGTACTAATACCACCTCTGGCTTACTAGTTTTCCCACATTTGGATTCTATTTTTCTTTATTCCAACTCCTTTTTTTTTTTTGTAATGATATTTCACTCGATAGTAGTTTGTACTACTAGATTTTTCCCCTCTGGGGTTGGGGGCAGGAAGTATACGTTATCAGTGATATATCTAGCTGGTTTGGAAGCCAGCTGTGGAAACCACTTCTAACTCTCAAGTTCAGTCTCTGTGGTTGGAGGGGGAAGCAGGCCATCAGTTACAGGCTCTCGCCCACGGTGCCTTCCTGGCTGCGCGCACCCTCGGTGCCGGGTAAGCAGGTAGCAGGAAGGCGTGTGCCGGCTAACCTGGGAGGAAAGGAGGTCGAGGGAGGAGAAGAGGACTCCCAGCAGCCACAGCGCCTCATTCCTTCCTCTTTCATTATTGTAGAATTTCTTCTAAATGAAAACAGACTCTGGGTTTGCATGCCTAGCGCTGGCAGGAAGACGAATGATTTTTGTACAGTATCAGACACGCGGTTTCCGGTCTGTGTTTCGCTTGCGAGCAGAACCTCTCTGCAGCTGGTTCCCTCTGCAGCCTCAGTGACGGTGCGCCACACACCCAGCGAATCCGCGCACACTTTATTGACGTCTGTTGCATTTCAGGCTTGGGGCTGACTTAGAAATCTTGGCTCCCGTTCCCGAGATCTCATTTTGTGTTTGTTTTGCTCCATCCTCAGGGAGCTGGCTCCCCAAGCAGCAGTGCAAAGGAACTGGGAGAAACTGCGAGCGCCGGCGCTCAGGCAGCCCTGAGCTCGCCAAGTGCCCCCTTTGGCCTGTGCCCGCGCCTCAAAGTAAACACCGCGCTCCTCTGCATTTTTGGAGACACTAGATTGACTTTCCGGTCTAAACGCAGGGGCACCACAAAGGGAAAACATGGATATCAGGGATTTAAGTCACCTGTCTCATTCCTGGGACAGGAAATCAATTATTTGAGGCCATGACTCAGCGCTAAAGTAGCCTTCTGTTGTGAACCATTAGCTTAGAAAGCATTCCACGGATCCATGAATCCCGCCTGGATCTGGCCAAGGAAATCATAAAGGGTGTGTGTGTGTGTGTGCGCGCGCGTGTGTGTGTGTGTGTGTGTGTGTACGTCCCCCAGAGCTGCGCTGTGACTCAGTCAAGGGAAGCTTAGCTTGTATTTGAAGTGATTGAAAGCAAAACAGCTGGCGGGTATAAACACATCCCCCCAGCCCCAAGCCACAAAATAAAGCTGACCTGTGGCCAGATGTGGTGGCTTGTCTGGCATGTCCGTGAACCCTGGGCCTGCCTTCTAACGTGAGTCACGGCAGACTGGAACCCAGAACAGACACCCACAGGGGGTACGTGCTGCCACCGAATAAGGTGGCCAGTGGGGAGCATCCCCAGGCGCCTCTGGTGGCTTTGTGACCCCCCCTGCAGCATTCCTGTCTGCTCGGCGTGCTTGTGAGTGGGTGCTGGTGACCGGCGTGGACAGAGATGTTGTTGTTGCTGCTTCGCGAGTATCCTTGCGAGGCCTCTCCAGTGGAAACCACGCAGGGCGCTGCCAACGCTGTGGCATGACTTCCGGGTCTGCCCATCCCAGGCCTTGCAGACTGTTTCCCACCAGCCACCGTCTGGCCCACATGACTTCGGAGAAACGCTGCGCATCTCAGATCACTGTGGCCAATTGTGAATTATGGAAAGTTTCGGGGTTGCCAGCAATATTTCTGCCTAATTAAAACAACAACCAAAAAACCCCTGAAATCAATGCTAATGAAATGTATGCAGACTCTCTCCCCCTCTTTTAGAACATTGTTCAGGTTGCCTCCTTAGGAGGAGGTTCTCATGTCCAGATACACTTGACCAGAAATGTATTCATGGAAATTCCTTTAGCTTCCCAGACCCCATCTTATTTAGAACAAAACAAAAACACCAAGCCGTTTTTCTCCTCAGCCGGAAGTAGTGCTTCTCAGCCTGGGCCGTGCCCTGGGAACACCTGAGGACATTAAGAAAGGATGCTTACTGGGGTCTCACCCTGGGAGCCCGGGACCAGGTGTTTTCTGTGGTTTCTTTGTTTGCCTTTCCCGAGAGAAGCAGTCATGGTTGGGAAGCCGTCTGTGTTACGAAGCACTTGAATCAAGGCCGATGGTTCTGCTTAATCTTTTTATTTTTCATCATGGTTCTGGTATTACCTGAAAGGAGGGTAGCAGTTAGCCAATGGCAGCGGTGACGGGAGTGCAGCCTTCTAAAGTGGGAGAAGAAGGAAAACACACAAAGCGCCTAGGCTAGGCCATCCCTGAGGAGTACCAGCATTCCTTAAGGGGAGGGAGGCACTTTGTGCTTCCCACAGTTTGCCAAGACCTTTGTCAGGAATAGGAATCTTAGCTTTTAGTGCTGATGAAATTGCCTATTTAGGGGAAATATACGTAAAACCTATAAGTGGGACTCAAAGGGTCGGGGGGCGTCAGATGTGAGGGATGGCGGGGCCTTAGCAGAGACATGGAAGGGAGGAGGCAGGCAGGGGGCAGTTTTAGGAGGTGGAGATAGCAGGAGGCATGGCCCTTCAGAAGCCTGTGGTTCACAGTCAAAGAAGAGAAGTGAGGTTATGCTGTAGTGACCGGGTAGCCCTTATAGAATGAAAAACGAATGTGATTTTCCAAAGTTGGCTCTTCATTGCAGACGGTACTGGGATAGCAATAGATTGCTTTACACTTCCCATAGACCATAGAGTCCCTAACCAGGGCAGAGGGGACCCTGGTGACTCAGTGCTTGAGGGCCCGCCTGCGAATGGAGAAGTTGGTCGTTTGAAACCACCAGTGGCTCTGCAGGAGAGAGATGTGGCCACGAGAGGGATGTGGCCGTCAGTGGCCGTAAAGGTGATGGCCCCAGGGCCCTCCCAGGGCCATTCTCCGCTCTCCGCTAAGGTCATTATGAGTTGGATTCAACTCCGTGGGCTTGGGGGTGATTTTGTTTTGTTTTGTCTACTCAGTTGTAGCCAGGGTAGACGATCCATTTTCAGTGGGATAATTTCTTGTATGGCACCGTGCAAGTTACCAGACACTTGGTCAGTGCGGGTTGCCTTTCCGCTGACTGCTGTGTGTCCTGAAGAGGCGGGCAAAGGCTGTCCAACATGGTCAAGACAGAGACAGTGTTGTAACTGCCCGAAATGACCGATGATCTGAAACCTAACATAAACGGAAAGCCAAGCATATCGATCCAGTATTGATCACGGGGGATCCGCTTGTCACAAAACTGCCCTGGCAGCTTGTCCTGTGATGAAGGCCTAGGGCTTAGAGTGAAGGTCATTCTGAAATCCACGCGATCTGAAGAGTCACAGCAAAGCTGTAGCACAACCGCCCAGCGGTAGTTGAAACAGCATTTGTAGGAAGAGAGCGACAAGTTTCTGTCATTGTGGCCACGCAGACGATGTTCCAAGTATCCCAAATGACACAAATGGTTGTGCAGAGCAGATCAATGTGTCCTTTGAAAAGAGGGTCTAGCGTATTTGATGGTGCCTGCTATATGCTGACTAGGCAGATTTGGGGTCTGGCAACTAAGTTTTAGGGTCTGAGAACTATGTCATGCTGTGTCTGAGAACAAAGAGTGATGGAAGGAACTAGGGGTGTTCACCCTGGAAAAGAACTGATCGGACAGTAAGCTAACGGCCTAATAGGAGTTTAAGATCTTTCACTCTGCACAAGAGGGGATCTCTTTTCTTTTGCAAAGACCACTGTGAAAGTCTCTTGTGCAGGGGGGTTTGCAGAGGTGAGATTTCACGGATGTGCCCATTCATTGAACTTAGGCTCCACTGCTAGGGGGAAACCGGAGGTGCACGTTTTCAGGTGTTTTTCTGGTGAGTGAGTGATTAGCTCACTCAGTGAATGAGAGCTGTGTGAGGTAGGAGTCTGTATACATAGATGGATCCTAGCATGTCCAACGCCCAGTAAGTTCCAGAATACTTATTGATGGGCTCATAGGTTCCCAAACTTACTAGCCTACTGCCCCTTTTCAGGAAAAAAAAAATCCTGAGCAACCCCTGGGCAATGAAAACCTTTGTACTGTAGCTCATGATGCAGGGTAAAATGGAGGTATCTGCCTTTGCAGAACCCCTACCTTCTGCAGGGCCAGTATCGCCCACTTTGGGAAACACTAGAGAGCGGCTAGAGAGCCTAAATGTGCATATTACAGCCTGGCCACGTTTCATTTAAACCAAAAACATAAATACACGTTTTTAATACTGTCCCCGTGTTTAGGTTGTACATCATTGTAGCTGCACTGAGTTGTAGGGGGATGCGATTATTCAGTACATGGAGGTATAGCATGAGATCACACTGCAATGCAATAATTCAACCGGGGGCTTTATCTCTAAAATATTACACATATGCGTCTGTCCTACCAGATCAGGACAAACAAGTATCTATGCCCTTCTGCTGGAAAAAGAAGTGACAAGGAAACCATGCAAATGTGGTTGACTTTAAAATACGTGCAAGGAATAAATAACTTACATGTTTGGGAGAGAAGGCATTTCTTGCACCATTTGGGGAAAAATATTCTCAAGTTTGTCCAATATACCACGTAATATCATATGTTGGAAGCCAAATTAAACCCTGCCTATCCTGTGAGCCCACTATCCTGTTGTTTTATTAAAATGACTTTTTATTGTTTGCTTGAATTCAGTCATTTGCTTTCTATTGCAATGATGGATGGGGAATTATATCTCATTCTACACTCCGCTTTTAGTTAATTGACTGGAAAATTCTCGTGGACCAATTTCTCATTGGCTAGCACTAAACACAATTGTACGGGGTTTTGCAATCAACCCTACCAAGAATTTTCTTTGTAAGAGTGAAGCCTCTCTTTGGCAGGGTACCAAGAATGTAATCCATTCTCTCTCCTCTCTCTCTCTTTACTTTTTTGACAGAGAAGGCCTTCGCAAACTTTCATGTGTGAAAGCACCCTCTCGGGAAACTTTTTCAATAGAGGTTCTGATTCAGACAAGTTGAGGACTGGGCTGTGATTCTGCATCCCCAGAGTTCTCAGGTGATGCTGATCTGGGAACCTGTTTTGAAGGATGACTTATTCGGTGCCACGAGATCCTTTATTTATCATACTACTTTTTTTTCTTTTGAAGATGTGGAAAAGAGTGACAATAACTTTAAGCTACCCAGGGGAAAACCAGGCTTTATGCATATATGGCGGTATTGTGATGGGGGAAGAGGGCCGAAGGAAGGTTGCTAAGGTTGTGGAAGGCAGTCAGATCAGAGGACATTCCACTTTGCTCTTGTAGTTGTTTAGATGATGGTGCACTGATTCTGACTCACAGCATCTCCATAAGACAGAGCACACATGCCCCAAAGGGTTTTCTAGGCGGTATTCCTGTAAGGAGCTGATCGATGGATCTTTCTGCTGCAGAACTTCCGGTTGGGATTGAACTGCCAACTTTTCAGTTAGTAGCAGAACACTCAACTGGCCAAGTATCCTTGAGACAATTTGTTTTCTTCCATATGAAATCTTTTATTTCCGCTGGAGGGATTAGACTATGTCTTGACGGTGGCTGGTGCCAGGCTGGGGGACTCAGCAACTTCCGTTGCGTGCTGAGTGAACACATATGGAATGTGCCCATATTCTTTATAATAACTGGTTCAAGTTTCTTGGACATATGGCCCAACCAACTTATATCTCTAGAAGAACGATGAGCATAAACAACCCAGACAGCTAAAAAGCACACACCTTTAGTCAGTGCAGCCGGTGTGCTACTGCTGCGTTTCCCTCCAAACCCTTCATTATGTTACCTTAAATGCACATCTGACAAGGTTCTGTTACTTCGTTTTTGCAATGAAGGGGATTTTTCAGCTCCGAGAGTCAGGGAAGAAAGTGGTTGAAGACATCTGTCTGTGTGGCTGCCTCCAGAAATAACTCTTGTTTCCACGAGACCAGATGAATGGGATGACAGCCAGGCACCATTATGGATGCTTCTGGTCAAAGATTCTACAGAGTGATCCTGATTGAAAGGGGAGGGGGCGAGTCGCAGTGGCATCCAAACTTTCTGGAGCTGTTAGGCTGAAGGAAGCCCTGCAGCTGTTGCCTAGAGATAATACACACAACGAAGCAAAAAACAAACAAAACTCATGGGACATGCAAAAAAGAGGCAAAATGCAATGGAGGTCATTTCCTTGGGCTATTTTAATGATGACATACAAAGTTAGGACTATTTTTGTTAGAAATTAGTGGACTGTGGTATTTAAAGGTTTTTTTAATGTTTCATTTAAAATGACTTAAAATGTGCATTTTTGAACAATTGCTGTTTTCTAGGTGCTATATTTGATAAAGTGTTAATAACTTGGGTCAACCCAATGAGACCGGTCTCTCCTGTCTTCATTATGCTGCTAAAAAGCTCACCCCAAACTTGCCCAGTCAGGAAACAAAGCTACATAATGTCAGAGCCTCAAGTTCTCAAACAAGCAAAGTATAGTGCCACTAGCAGAGGCGGTCTGCTCCCATAAGGAATCGAGGGAAAGAGGCCCCGGTCAGTTCCACACTCTCCCACAGGGTGCTACGAATTGGAATCAACTCAGGGGCAGTGAGATGCCCCTTCTGCTCAAAGATGCAGAATTCTTTCCATAATACTTTCCATTTCAGAATCTACTTTGATTATTGTTTGAGCTTTTTATTGTCTGAAGCAATATTAGTAATCTCAGTCTAGAGTTATATGTATTTTTTTTCTATCAGGGAAAGTCATTGTACTTTGAGGAAATCCTAAGATTGGCTCTCAACTTGCTTTCATGACTGTTTCAGTATACGGTTGGTTTGAAGATGAGGGAACTTGAGAGGCAGGGCATCACTTGAGTCCTATTGTAGAACTTGCCCTGTGGGTTTCTGAGAGTAACTCTAAAGGATCAGCATGCCTCGTCTTTCTCCCACAGAGTCCTGCTGGGTTTGAACTACTCATCTTGCGGCTAGCGGCCCACTGTACCTTCAGGGCTGCTACACTGTTGATTAAGTCCTTGAGTTCATAGTGAATAGAAATAGTTACAGTTTGCAAAGTCACCTTCTTCCTGTTTTTTTTCTTTCTTTTGTTAAAAGGACTTGATCGAACATTCCCCTTTTAGAGTAAGGTTTGCTGTTAACGAATAATGTCTCTCTTATTTGGATGTTTATCCTCAGATAGTCTCTGTGCCTGTTAGATTGATTATACAATTTTCCTTCTTTAATGTGGGGAATAATATTGCTAGTTTTATTGTTATTTTATGCTAAATTATGTTTTCCTGGTAATGTGATCTTGTCCTTTTTTATTTTTTTAGTTCTCTGCTGGATTTGGCTTACTACTATTTTGCTAGGTTTTTTTAAAAGTCATGTATAGGCATGAGATTTTTTTCCCCCTGTAGCTTCTCGTTGGTATTAGTTGTTCTATCTTTATGGAATAAATTAAGACATAATACATTTTTCCTATTCTTTGGAAAAGTTTGTATGAAATTCTTTCAAATATTCTTTGAAAAAATATTAAACTTTCACAGACGTCGAAGCAATGGTCAAATGGGTCTCTGTATACCCTTTCTCTTGACTCACTTTACATTAATACTTTACGATATTCTCTATTTCTATCATGAATCTGTATGCCCATGTTATCTAATATTGCCCATATTCGGGTTTCCCCAAATCATGGCTTTATAGTTGATGTTCTTGTTGCTGCTTAACTTCAGGATCCAGTCAAGGCCTACAAATCCTGTTTGGCTCTTTTGAGTGTATATATGTATTTTTGGTTGTTGCTGTTTTATTTTTTCCCATGGCCTTGACTTTGAACCAGCCAGGCCAATTATTTTAAGTTACTCTTTGACCTCCTGAGGACTTGTGCCCTTATTCAAATTTCATAGTTCATCTTGGGTCATTTTCAGTAAATTCATATAATTGTAGGACTTTGTCCATAATTACCTACATTTTCCAGTTCGCAAAACAGTTCTTGGGAGTTTTGTATCATCTTAATCTTTGCCGCCCTACAATTGTGTCTCCCCTTGGCATTTGCTCTCTGGCCCATTAACAGCCTGATGGCAGGCGGGTCCATAGGTTAGGTCTTTCCACCAGTCTTCATGCAGTGCCAGTTTGGGGCTATGTTGATTCTTCCTTTTGTATCTGCTTCCTATTTCATTGTATTCTATTGTCCTCTCTTTTTCTTTGTCATTGTGCTCCGCTTGTTGTTTCTTGAAATTTTCATGTTGAACCCTTTGTTGCCTTGAGCTGCTGAGAGCCGCCGTAAGCAACGTCTCTTGTGAATCTTTGCCTTCCTAGCTGCCCATCAGTCACTTCCACATAAGCCACCAGTCATTGGTACCCACCCACCCCCCAGCTCACTTTACACTTAGTCTCTATTTCTATAGAATGGGAATAGTCATGTGTATCTGCTAGTGTAGCTGGTAGGATCCAGAATAATCTTGTGTGAAATATATTGATTGCCATTTAGTAGGTGCTCAATAAATGAATACTAGTTTTAAGATTATAAAATTAATGTATTGACTTAAGTCAGGAAATCCTCCCTTCCTTCCAGCCTGGTATCTCTCTGTAGCACAGTTTCCGCCTTTGGATCATGGCCAGTGGCATATATATATCCTGCTCCTTTATGAATATGCGGTGTGTGAAAATCTTTGTGCTTAGAATATTACTGTCAACTTCTCAACAACATTTCCAGCATATGTGGTGGATGTTAGTGTACAGACACACCAAAATAGGAGGGAACCCCTCATTGGTACACATTCTTAATGCTCAGAGAAATGAACGTCTCGGTAACTTTAACCCCAGAACCTGTGTTCCT
Source organism: Tenrec ecaudatus (assembly GCF_050624435.1). Classification (NCBI taxonomy): domain Eukaryota; kingdom Metazoa; phylum Chordata; class Mammalia; order Afrosoricida; family Tenrecidae; genus Tenrec; species Tenrec ecaudatus. Next base: position 179,834,295 of record NC_134533.1, on the reverse strand, counting down.
GAGTGGCAGAATCACCAAACGATTTCTGTTTTAATGTAGAAGGTAGGCTGATAGCAAATCCATCTATGTCGACACACTTTGAAAGTAAGACACCTTAAGCAATCACTGTGTGCGTTGTTAGTGCCTGGGACTTACCTTAATATACTATTTACTCTCTTTTTATGTAGAATTGCGAATTTCAGAAGTTCCATTTTAATTTGTTAGGAATCAGAAGGTTGGCTTGGGGCACAGCTAAGTGTTTGAAAGTGGGTGTGACTTGTGTCTTAATGAGTGTATGTGTGGGTGTGTGAGTGTGCACGAGCGTGTCGAGTGTGTTAAGATGACCTATTTACTTTTCATTCACTCCAAATACAAGTATACCAAGGGGCTTCCTAAGTTTTTCTGCCAGTTTGTATTTTTTTTATGGTACATTAACATTTATCTTTGGGAGACGGAAAGAAGATTTGATGTTTGTCCTTAAAAACAATATTTTATTAGCACACTTACATTTTCAAATTGTTCTTTATTTGCAAGTAAGTCTGGTCTCGATGTGGGCCACCTTGGGTTGGAAAATTCAGAATTATTAAATAAATCTCTGAGTTCATTACTAGAGAGACAACGTTGGTGGTGTGGAAAGAACACCGGCTTCAGAGCCACTCAGCCCTGTGAGATTCGGACGCCGCTGCTTTTCAGCGGGTTGTCCTGGAGAAGGTCATCCATAATGCCGTCTTCCTTAACTTCCAACACGGGACTAACTCTTGGAAGGGAGGTTCTGTGCATCAATCAGAGTAAAATTTTGAAGTTCCGAGCATAGAACACATGCTCCAAAAGACAAAAGAAAATAAATAAACATTTGTTCCTGCCCCACTTTTCTTTCCCCCAAGGATATCTGAAATAGTACACTCGGCTCAGGTGCCAAGGCATGGCCACCTGAATCATTATTCTGAGTTTTCTCTTTAAATTTGGAACAAAGCACAGCACAGAAAGGCACACAAATGAAGGACTCATAACCAACCAGCTGGAGCCAGTTCCCAGGTGAAAAGAATAGAGCCTCGCCAGCCATTCCTGAAGGCCCAGCATGTTGCCCAAACCCATCACAGCCCCCATCCATTCTTCCCAACGTGACTGCTGGTCTTGACATTTGTAGTTAGTTCTTCCTTGAGGTTTTAAAGGATTTTTTTCACCCAGGTATATATCTGCAGAGTTTAGTCTTGCCTATTGTTAGTCGTCTCAATAGTATTGTGATTTGATCAACCTTGTTACTCCTGCTTACTGTCAAGTCCATTTCAACGCAGAGTGACCTGTGACAAACTAGAACTGCTCTGTAGATCTTCCTGAGCTGTAGTCTTCAAGAGAACAATTGCCAGCATGTTCCTACCACAGAGCAGCCCACAGGGTCAAACCTCCGATTAGCTCCCCTGTAACCAGGATGCCACCAAGGCCTCCTGGAGAGATCAAAGCTCTCCCAATGTGCCAGTCTCCCGCCCTTTGTGCCGTGTACAGTGCATCTGTTAAACAACCTGTGTGACTTTAAAGTCCGAATTTTGCTGAATGTACACTCACCGTGTACTTCAATGTGTTCCTCTATCCTTTGTATTTTCTGAAAATTGCCAGCTGGATCCAGAGGTTTAATCCGATTCAGATTCCATCCCTTGGGCAAATCTAAAGTTATAGTTAGATTCTTCCATTAGCAGGTGGTAATACCTGTGTCTTGCTTTGTACTATTATCAGGCATTGATGCATTGTATATAAGCACTTAATTCATTAGGAATTATAAAAGGCACTATTTTATCTCTATCATTTCATTTTCATTTGTTAGCTAAACTAATGGAATGAAGAGACATTTCCTTCAATACTTCAATTACGCACCGATCTGGTTTCTATAGAAAAGGCAAGACAAATGCTTGAGATGTCTGCTTCATACTACATTTCAATGTCATGTATTGACATTCTGTTACTGCTGAGAAGTTGATAAATTTGTCCTGGGTTTTTTTTGTGTGTGTGTGTGTGTGTTTTTGTTTTTCACCATCATGAAATAGTGTTTGTTTGGGGATTGTTTTTTTGGTAAATAATGAATCCCATGTTGTTGCTGTTTTTTACTAACGCTCAAATTTTCCTCTCTGGGCCTGAGTTTCATGAAGATGGCTCCTAAGGATTTTTGTCACACTTTTAGTAAATAACCTTTGTTCCATTTTACAAATATTGTGTAACGGAGGGTTATAAAATCACATGACCAGTCCCATGAAGGAAAACTACTTTATCAAATTGGGAGATTAAAGTCATTCTTTAATTGACTTCCATGAGGATGAATTGTAGGCACATTGTGGCATGGAGTCAAGAGTTGGGTCTCTCCGCTCAGACAGCTTGTTCTAAGTATCAGTGTCTGTCACCTAAAGACATGATCTGAGAGTCAAAGTAGACTCTATTGGGTAATGTTCTGATCTTGGGAAACTGCTTAAATAATCTGATCTTTAGTGGCTTATCTTGAAAGGGGGAGTTATAATAATAGTAGTATCTACTTTATAATATTAATGTTGCATTTGACACTTAACCTATAGCTCGGCACATACCGTGTTCAGTCTTGTGAGTTTCTGGGTAGTTGGGGGTTGGTAAAAAGCAACATGCACTTCTGGCCTCCAGCTAGAGCAGTGGGTCTCAACCTTCCTAATGCCGTGACCCTCTAATACAGTTCCTCAGGTTGTGGTGACCCCCCAACCCAAATCTCGTTTTCATTGCTACTTTATAACTATAATTTTGCTTCTTTTATGAATCAGGCTATGCCTGTGGAAAGGGTCGTTTGACCCCCAAAGGGGTCGTGACCCATAGGTTGAGAACTGCTGGGCTAGAGAGAATGTGGGGAGCCATCTCAGCAAGCTTTCATCCATAATTGTGGCTTTTAGATTAGCAGCCTAAAGGTTAATGTGGTAAAGGGTGTGGATGGCCTGTGTTTAGATAAAGCCTCATCCCAACGCTTCCTATCAGCTGGTTTGCTATTGTTAGTGTTTTCATCACTTTGAAGTTTTAAGATTGACAAATATTTTTCAGTAATTTCCCTTTCAAAAATTTTACATGTAGGCTTTCCAAAAAAAAAAAAAAACACAGAAAATTTGAGGGGAAAGTAAAACTTTGGTGTCTGACATTGACCTGGGGAATTCTGGAGTCTTCTTCAATCAATGCCACACAGAAAGCAATGAAAAAATGTTTTTATATTTCCTTAACCTAAAAAAAGCACAGAAGGTCATTATCTACATGGCTAAGAATTCTAAATAAAGTTATCAGCAATAAATGACCAGTATTGCCAGGTTTATACTTCAATGGATTGGCAACACAGCTAAGAATATTTTAACTGTTATAAACATGTTGCGTCATAGGTGAAAAGGAGTATGTAAACCATTATATCGGATCCATAGGAAATCAAACTTTTACCAGTGTGTTACTGTATTTTAAAATATTACAGAAGAGATCTCAACGAACTTTCTCTGAAGGGGGGCTGTTGTTAGGTGATCCTAGCGATCCTGTGTAGCGCAGGATGAAACGCTGCCCAGGTCTGTGCCTCGTTCCCCACTGTCCTTCCATTTGTCCGCCACTGTGTCCGTCAGGTTTGGTTAGTCAGATAGGATCTTTGTTACATTTTCACCTTAGTTTTTAAGACAAGATTTTTCATGTAAAATCTATTTTTAGCCTTCATTATACAAAACAAGCCATGGACCTTTGGGTTGTACTGGGCCAATTTCCTGTGTTGTCCCCAAAGCTTTAAAGAATGTTCTTTCACTCAAGTCCCTCCTTCAGTCAATGTTGAGGGCCAGCAGGCCTTGCCGATGGAAAGGTGTCCTGCCCTGTCACGAGAGTGGTGACTCTGTTAAAGGGACTTAGCCTTTGCATGCACACAGCTGCTAGAGAGAGAAGCAATCAAGGGGTTCAGCAGACCGGTGTGGACAAGTGGAAGAATGGGGTACTTGAAACAGACACATTCTCTGAAATATGGCAGATAAATAGCGGTGGTTCTTCAGGCAGAAGGCAGTGGATTCTAAAGGGGCACCTGAACACTATCTTCTCCGCCCTTTCATAATGGCTTTCTAGGATCACCTTTGATGGACAACAGTGTCAGTTCATAGTTCTCTGCCAGACCTCCTCTCCTTCCTCTTTCAGTTGCCACTCTTTGGGTAATTACTTTGTGCGCCTCACGGCTCCCCTCACTCCCATTGCTCTTTTGTCCCCAAACACGTCTCCCAGTGTAAATAAGGATTTGGGGTTTTATGAGTCTGCTGCCAAATTTTATCTTTTTAAAAAAATCTTTATTTTTTTAGGTGTATGAATGTATCTTTCTCCCTAAATGTTGGTGTTTTCATGTTGGTCACTGAAACTCTGGTGTTGGGCATTGTTTTTCAGTTTTCAGTGGCAGCATGTAGACTGTAGGTTCCCAAACTTATTTGACCTTCTGTCCTCGCGTAAGAAACATTAAAAAAGCTTTTCAGCGCCCGCCTGCCCCAACCCTGCCAATTAAAAACTTTTGTGATATAACCTCTAACCCATATAAAGTGTAGGTAGCTACTTTTTCAATCCCCTGGATCATCCCAGTGCACCCCCCGCCCCATGGGGTGATATGGCCCACTTTGGGGAAACATTGATATAGATTATCTACTTGAACTTCTCACCTAGAACATACAATTAAAGGAAGCTGGAGTTTCCTTCTCAGAACTAGTTTAAGATTAAGTAGTGAATCATTAAACCTACAACGTTGACATGGTACTAGCTTCTGTTCTCATCAAGAACTTAAGTGACGGCAGCACAAGCAATTTAAATGTTCACCGTGAGGGTTTATCGTGACCCCATTCTACCTGGTGTGCATTTCCCTCCTCTGGTGGTGGTGGTCCAAAGTCTGTAGGGTGTGCACATGGCCAGTAGATAATTGAAAACCCCTCTTTGACATTGAGTCTGACTCTGTACTACTTATCAAACGTTTTTCTTTTCCGTCCCTCCTGTGGAAAGTAGGCCATTGGGGAGAATTGTTCTTCTGCAGATGGATCATGCTTCTTACTTCTTAACTCACGTCTGTAACATTCCTTCTACTCATTCACCTCCTTCAGAGACTACCTCAGATCAGTCCTGGCCACTAGGCGATTCATAGCCCCTATGCCCCTATTCCACCAACACGAGGAGACTTCAAAAGTTTGTGGGGAAATGGAATTAAAAGCTAATGGCACTTTGCCGCAACCTTTTTGACGTCATCTTGTAAATAGCTGTTAGTCAGCTCCCGTCCCAGACTGCCATATATGGCTAATCATTTCTGTCTGTCTAACTGCTCAACTGGATGCTAACCTCTTTGAGAAGGGTGGCAGGTCCAGAACAACATGTTACATGACCAGGTCTTAGTCCTTGACCCTGAGCCTGTGTTAATGAGTACCTTCGAGGGAAGATAGAGGACTTGCAAAGCTGTAGAATTCTGGCCTTCTTGGCTGATGGACGCAGCCTCGCACCTGGCTCTTCCCGAACTGTAACTGCCCTCTCCCTTGTGTTCTATCCACTAAAGCTTTCCATACACATCCTTTATCCCATGAGGAAAATGATTCCATCAGTGCCAACCAACACCACTCCATGAACCAAAATTTAAAGGGTTGGATCATGGAGCTTCTTGGCTAATGTGAAGGATCCTCTTCCATTAATCCAAAAGAGTACGAAAATTTATTTAACCACTTGGCTCACCGTGGTAGGAATATTTCCCTTGTTACTACTAAATATTTATAGGAAAACTGCAAGTTGTCCCCAAAAGAAGGCATAATGGGTGTAATAAGGGTAATTTAGGAGCCCTGGTGGCATAGTGGTTACATGTTGGACTGCAGTTCAAAACCACCACCCAGTCTGAGGAAGAAAGATGGGGCTTTCCACTGCTGTAAACAATTATGGTTTCATAAACGACCAGGCAATTCTTCCCCTACCTACAGGGTCTCTATGGATCGGCATCAACACTGTGGCAGTTCGGTTTTTTTGGTATCAGGCTAAGTTCCTCCTACAGAGGCCCTTCCCAAAGACTCGAACACCCACCACCAATAGGCCCAGAGGTCTGTCTCCTGGAAGCCTGGCTGTTGATTAAAGCAGGGAAGGTTGGATTCAGAGCGAAGACTAGCCTCTGGCAACACTGTGCTAGTCTCTGTACTGTTACAGGCTACCTTTTGGTATTGTGCGTTTCTCTGTCTCCTGAGCTCCCATAAGGCTTTGAAATCCGTGAATACTTCACAGTGTGCACTTTACTCTGTTCTACGCATTTACTGAGGCCCTCCTTGTGCTACTGACGGAAATGTAGAAGAAAAACCCTCCCTGCCAGCCGCAAGCTCCTGCCCTTGGAGGGGGAGAAGAGGAGGGAGAAGCAGAGAGGAGTCTACTACGTGGACTCATAGTCACTGGTTTGAAATGGTGCCAAATTTTATAGAATTTGGTGTGCTGTAAGACTATATGAAAAAAGACAGTTTTTTTTTTCTATTTCTCCTTCGGCTTCCCGAAGTAGGAGCACTGAAGGTGAAGTGCAGAGAAGAGTATAAGGCCCTGAATGCATAGCCAGGGGCAGGGAGGACCAGACTGGTACACATGAACATCCCTGGGATAAAAATATATGCTCTATAAAAACTATGCAGCAGATAGATACTTTCGATGCCCGAGGTAGGGACCCATTTGTTGAATGCATACTGAACTCAGCTCTTTACCCCCCTTTTCCTGTCTCCACATCAGAGTACACCACCAGCAATCAAGATTTGTTTTTGGTCATTGCCCAAGTGACCGGCGTCAGCCTCTTGCCTCCGCTGGTGATCGCCATCGCTGTGATTGTCACCTTCTACTGCTACCGTGTCCACCGGCAGCAGAAGCTGAGCTCGTCCTGCGGAGCCACCAAGCCGCGGAAGCTCATGGAGTTCAGCGAGCATTACGCCATCATTTTGGAGGATGACCGCTCGGACATCAGCTCTACGTGCGCTAACAACATCAACCACAACACAGAGCTGCTGCCCATTGAGCTGGACACCCTGGTTGGGAAGGGCCGATTCGCCGAGGTCTACAAGGCCAAGCTGAAACAGAACACGTCTGAGCAGTTCGAGACCGTGGCAGTCAAGATCTTCCCCTATGAAGAGTTCGCTTCCTGGAAGACGGAAAAGGACATCTTCTCGGACATCAACCTGAAGCACGAGAACATTCTGCAGTTCTTGACGGCCGAGGAGCGCAAGACGGAGCTGGGGAAGCAGTATTGGCTGATTACCGCCTTCCACGCCAAGGGCAACCTACAGGAGTATCTTACTCGGCACGTCATCAGCTGGGAGGACCTACGCCAGCTGGGCAGCTCCCTCGCCCGGGGCATTGCTCACCTGCACAGTGATCACACTCCTTGCGGGAGGCCCAAAATGCCCATTGTTCACAGGGACCTCAAGAGCTCCAATATCCTCGTCAAGAATGACCTGACCTGCTGTCTCTGTGACTTTGGACTTTCCTTGCGTCTGGACCCGACTCTGTCCGTGGACGACCTGGCCAACAGTGGACAGGTAAGTTCTAATGGGTACCTGGAGCCCCCTTACCTTGTGGCTGGCACCGCCCACCTCCCTACCTTTCATCTATATTTCAGGCTTGTAGACTCAGTAAGCACTGTACCCTGGATGTTTGTCCGGCAGCGGTTCTCAGCCTTCCTCATGCCGTGTCCCTTTCAAACAGTTCCTCATGTTGTGGTGACCCCCCCCCAACCATAGAATCATTTTTGTTGCTACTTCATAACTGTCATTTTGCTACTGTTATGAATCAGGCGACCCCTGTGAAAGAGTTGTTCGACCCTCAAAGGGGTCGTGAACTGCTGGTCTAGAGAATCAAGTTAAAATAGGGAGCCTACCAGGGTGCCTTTGCTAAAGGAACACGTTTCATCAATTGCACAGGTCCTCCCATATTTAGGGCAGGGATGCTTGCCCCTGAATCAACCTGCATGCCTTTCCCATTAGCAGATACTTTCTCTTTGCTTCACAGTCAGTGAGTTTTCTCTTATTTTTATCGCGTATTGACACTTGATCCTTTGTACTTTGCACTGAGTGGGTATTTATATAAATTTCCTTTTCCATTTTCTAAGTGATCTTGAAGTCTAAACCTACATCCATTTGGTCACCCCTCTGCCACAAGGCGTTGGATCATGAAATTGCCACTAAGTCTTAATTGAGTTGAATATACACTGTTCCATTCTTGAAACACTTTCACAAATTATTATGTAACCTTTTTTTGTCTAAGGCCCTCTTTAAAAGTGATCAGAAATTTCCAAGGCATTCTTTAAGAATGATGGAACTCCATGGCTTACTGGCAGACAGCTTGGCTGTAGATTAGAATGGAGTTGATAAAGTTTATCACCATTTTGTCTAACTAGGTGGAGGTCATGCTTCAGAAACTTTCAGAATACATCCCTCTGTATTCATGACAGCACATACAGTGTCAAGGAAAACTGGTTGAAATATAGACAGATTTATATGTCGGGGAAATGAGTGATAGAATGATTTGATATAAAGGAAAAAAAGGTTCTGATACATGTCAATAAGAAATATTCAGTGGGATGGTGATTCCAAACGACTTGATCTTCCTCAGGGATTTTACAATCCATTGTATATGTTAGGGTCTATATTGCGTATACATGTTTGATTTGATATGTCAAACATGTAAATGATTGAGTCTAAAGAAGCATTAGATCCCATGTTTGTATATGATCCATCCTAGAGATTAGCGCAGGCCTCATAGAGTAGACGGATACAGGCAGCACGCAAGAGACTACAGAATGATCCAATTTGCTCTCTTGCTGGTGCTACTTTGACATAATTCAGTAGAGATTTTATATAATTTTACTGTACCCTCAGAACACTGGAGTTTGGTATGGGGCAAATAAAGAAGATTAAGACACAGTTCTTAAATGATAAAAAATAAAAGAAATCCTCATTGTTATTTTTTACCTTAAATCTTGAAGTTCCACAAATGAAAAAAAATTGTTTAATTTGCAAAAGCAAAAACAAACATGTAGAATGTCACAACTGTCAGGATGTTATAGAAGATTGTGATGACATCCATCAAGGGGCTAGGTCAGCCAGCTCTGGAATTTGGCATTTCTTTATTTTAGCATTCTTTCCTGTTAGCCTTTCAAGCACTTTCAAGGAAATAGGACCAATTAGAAGAAAATAAGCGCCTTTCTGTAAAGGCTTCAATATTTGAAATAACAACTATGACTTTGGAGCTGTCACCTGTACAGAGTAGGCCACCAACTACAGTTTGAAAGCACAAATGCAGCTGGAAGCATTGATGAGCCTCGGTTTCTGCTTTCGCTTTAGGTGGGAACTGCAAGATACATGGCCCCAGAAGTCCTGGAGTCCAGGATGAATCTGGAGAACGTTGAGTCCTTCAAGCAGACAGATGTCTACTCCATGGCTCTTGTCCTCTGGGAGATGACATCGCGCTGTAATGCAGTGGGAGGTATGTACGGACCGCCATCGCCACGCAGCAGTGGATACCCATGCAAATTGAGACCATGTTCTTCCTTTAGCCCTGCCTCCAGAGGGTTCTGAAACCGTTAACTCCATCACGGAAGCTCACTGAGATCTGATTGTAGACAGAATGTTTGGAACTATTTGTAATCACGCTAAATACTTCCAAAGTTTTCCATCAGAAAATCATGTAATTACTTTTCATTACATACATCCCTCTGCAGATATTTCCATATCTGGCAAAAGAACCACACTAATACTACTTATAAGCATGCTTTCTATTGATCAGATTAATTTAACTTTCTTTCTGGGCCAAACAAGCAGAATCATTCCACATATTTATTTCTGTTTTGAATGGTTTAGTGAAAAGTTATTGAGGAATGTCATTCTCTCACTGGTTAAACCTCTGGGATTGATTCTAAGACCTACTTTCACGAACTTGTGCAAATCCAGAGTGGTCCATCTGGCTTGTTCCGTGTCTCCTCCCATCACCTCCCACCCTCTCCCCCCAAGTGAAGGCCCCTTATTCTTTTCTCCTTTAAGAAGAAATAGGATATGGCTTCCCAGGATTCCCGTGGTGATAATTCCTCTACAAAGGGCACATTATCTTTTTCCTTCTTAGAAGCTATGATTGCGGGTGATATTGGAAATATAAGTAAGGCTAGATAAAGATAAAGGGCAGGTAAAACTGTCATTGCTTTAAAGTGACTGGGGTGGGCATTACTTACATGCATGCCCTTCGCAGGACAGGAGGTCTGGTATCCACTGAGCTGCTAATTACAAGATCAGCAGTTCAAACCCTCTACCTGCTTCAAGGGTAAAAGAACATCCTTATGGTATTCTGCCAATTAATGGGAAGCTCTTGCTCTTTCTTTAATTATGTATTTGTGTGAACATGGATTCCTGCTCATTCTTTCTATGTAGAAGGTTACAATCCAGTGATCTCATTATTTAGTTTGTTGCTCAAACTTCCCAGGTGTGGTTGCAGAGATTAATCTAGCAACAAAATGATAACATTGGATTATAACCCCTGAAAAATAATACATCTCCGGGAATTCATAGCTGTGATCACTTGTGAGTCCTGGGGGGGATGGGGAAGAATCAGCGGTCAGGTGCTCAGCTGCAGTCTTGAAAATGGGAGGCTCAGATCCGCCCAGAAACACCTCACAATCTGCTCCCCCCAAAATCGGCCCCCTGAAAACTGTGGGGGACACAGGTCAGTTGATGAGACAGCAACAGGTTACTTAAGGTGACTGGGTCAACCCACTCAAAACGTGGTCCAAGGTAGCTTTGGTTGGCGTTCTCCTGGTTCCGTGAAGGAGTCCTGACAGGGGTCAAGGGCTTACACTTTGGACTGTGACCCGAGGTCAGCAGTCACCAGCTCGTCCGAGATGAGGCTTTCTACTCGTGTAGGGTTCACAGCCTTGGAAACCCACAGGCAGCTCTCTGCCCTACACTATGTCACTATGCGTCAGAATCGACTGGATTCGGTGTTGATTTTGTTTGTTTGCTTTTATACTGTCTCTGATGATGTATGTTTAGCAACAGGGTGAACCGCCCCCCCCACCCCCCACCCCCCACCCCCGGGCACTGTGCACCTTGCTGAACCATCATTTCCGGGGGCCCGGGAAGGGGATGGCACTTCCCGTCTGGCTGACCCTGTTATTTTCCTGTTTCCTGACGGGGATTTATTCCCCCACAGCAGTTCCAAAAGTAACTTAGTTTTGCCTTGCACAGTGAAATTTCTTTAACCAAGTTTCAGCCACTGAGGATAATTTTCTGCTTGAAAGCTTTGACAGTTCCAAAATGAATCCTTAAACCAGTCTGAGCTGTGTCAGAGACGACGCTGTTGTCACTGTCGGAATACATTTACCTAGATTTCCGTATCTTTTCCTATCCTTTCAAACCTGTTATTCTATAAACATGAGCTGGAGATTGTGTCGCTGACGCTCCCTCTGTCAGTGCGGCTAGCTTATTAAGCCCGTGTGAGCTCCCTCCTTTCATTGTTATCAGCGACTCAAACCCTTTCCTGTTGATATTTGCTGAGTGTGGAAGAATTCAGGCTCATGGAGAAGAACCGAGTTCACCAACTTTCACAAGGTCTAAAAACAGTTACAGTAAAAACAAGTTCTCCCAAGGAAGGAACAGGATCTCATTTGTACAGTAAGACCCGGGTGGGGTGGGGGAGCCTTTCCTAACTTTGCGGATAAGAACAGGAAGCACTTGGAGAACAGGAAAGGGGTCAGCTGGTTCTTTTTGATTGATCTCACTCCAGAGTCGTCCTTCTCCGGTCTCCACTCCAGCGGCCCACACCGATGTTACATAGCTTTCCTCGGCTTGGTTGTATGAACTCACATGGTGAGCCCGCTTTAAGCTTGTCTTCTTCATATTTATAAATAGATAGGGAGCTTATTTTGTGGAGGTTGTTGAGAAGGTACCCAGCAGAATATGCACCAGCCCAGTGATCTCTGCATGCACAACTCAGTGACACGAATTGCATCCCCAAGTGGTGCATGCTTTTCCCCTTCCTCTGCCAAGTCGAAGGGGCTGTGTGCAGTGGGTGTGCGTTGGACTGCTGTTTGAGCCCAGGAGCCAGTCCGTGGGAGAAAGATGAGGCTTTCTGCTCCCGTTCAGATTTACAGCCTCGCAAACCTACAGAGAAAGTACTTCTCTGCCCTAGCAGGGGGCCATGAGTGACCCCCACACAATGCTTTACTTATTTTTGTTCTCATTCCACTAATCGCGGTGGACACAGGTAAAAAGACACGCTATTTTCCTCAAGGAGTTTGTCAACTACTGAGCAAAAAAAAGATCTTTTCTTTAAAAAAAAAAGTAGACGTGGAGATACAGTTCTTACCCTAAAATAAAATAGATAATAGCTCCCTCTAATGGATTTCTGTGAGACTTTATAAAGTCTAAGAAAGGGCGGCCTGGGAAAAGACTTTGCTTAACCTTCCTTTTGTGACTTGAAATACAGCACATGTAATTACGAATTTTCACTGACGGTTTCATTTCAGCAAAGGAAAGGGTGGAATACGCTTACCTTAGCATGATGAACGGTAGATCGATCATTTATTTTACAACACAGTCGACTCGTATTCCTTCCAATTTATTCTGAGGAACAGATGTCCAGCTGAATGAAGTAAAATGTTAAATATTAAGAGACAGTTTCCCAGGAGCCTGGCTTCAGCTCCCCTGCCAGAAAGTGACTTTATTCCATGCTGTGGTTGAGCTTCATAGATCCCCTCATTGAATCCACCAAGAACTCTTCACCTCAGTGTTGCAATTAGTGGTGGTGTCTTACAGATGAGAACATTGAGGCTTAGGATCCTGAGAACATTGGGGAGCCAGAACCTGACTCCCTAGTCCGTGGCCACTAAACATCCACCTACAGTGTTGGCTTACCAATGGAGAAGGTGAGTCCATACCAGCTGCAATTAGCATTGGCGTTAAGCCACTCTGCCTCGTGGGTGTTGCCTCAGATCAGAGCCATTCTAGAAATACCTATTACGACAGTCACACACGAAGCCGCTCCCTAGATCGAAGGTTTCGGCTCCTCCGGGTGAATCCCTGCTAACAGGCTCAGTGCCTTCTAGTCTGACAAAACGTTTTGGTGTTTTTTCATTTTACCAAAGATGCATTCATTCGATGATTCCCAAGGTAGATGTGTATACAGTCCCTATTGTGTGACAGACATTGTTCAAGATGTTTAAAGGGTGGCGATGAACAAATTAGTGACCCTTTCCGAGGAAGGAGCAGGAGCCTAGGGAGGCTGTAGCATTCCAGAAACACAGAGAGCATGCCGGGTGGTTTCAGACATATAATAGTTGGTGCTTTTAGAAGGAAAATAGAACAGGGCTCAAACCAGTTGCCATAGACACCCCAACTCGTTGCCACCACCACCTCCCCCGAGTGTCAGCATAGAATGGCACCATACAATCCATGCTGTTGGTTCAGGAGGGCATCTACCAGGCCTTTCTCACGTGGTGCATCTGGGTGCCCTGAATCTCTCACCTTGTGCAGAGCTGCCAGAACATGGCAACTGCTCAGGGACTCCAAAGTAAGGCAAGGGGACAAACATCATAGCAGAAGACACGGTTTCAGTCACTCTGATCATCTGAAGAGCCAGGGAAGCCCGTTTGGCAGAGCGGTTTGAGAGGGAACCAGTTAGAAGGGCATAATTGGTGTTTTACTTTTTCTTTTTTTTTTAAGAGGGAAGGTAATGAAGTGACCACTCAGCAAGGACAGGCCCGGGGCTGGTTCTCTTGCACAAAGCGGTCTGTGTCCCTGTGTGCTTGGCCTGTTTGATGTTCCTGCGCGTGTTTGTGTACCATGTGGGAGGCCTACGAAGGCCGGGTCCCTTTCAGTGGCGGGGGGGGGGGGGGCTTCTGAGAACACAGCAGGCACAGTAACTGGGTCGTCCCCAGGCGAAGCTGGCCCACAGGCAAACCCACATCCACATCCCGAACCACTGAGGCCTTGCACTGAAGACTGACACTGAGCGAGTACAGAACAGAAGAAGGGAGAGAACTTCGAGGATGCCATTGTGAAGGGCCAGGTGGCTGCAGTCTCAGGAGGTGGCCAGAAAGGGAAACAGAGGGGGTTTGGGGGAAGAGGAAAATAAAGAGCCAGGAGTGGGGTGGGTGGGGGGAGAGAAGGGTGAAGAGAGAGCAGACAGGAAGGACTGCCTTTCCCCGGCTTTCAGGGGAGGATACTGAGGAAGGCTGGTATGAAACCTGGGGGTACCGCTTTGGGGAAAACTCAACAGCTTTGCTGCTCTGTTCAGTTGGAACTGCAATCAAAACAACAGCTGGGTCCCAGATGCTGCCTTTCGGAGGACTGGGGTTTCTGTCCAGGAGCCTCGCTCTCCAAGTGGGCGGCACCGAGAAGGGGGCAGGCATCCATCCTCCCAGTGGAAAGACTGCAGGGCAGTGGGGTGGGGAGAGGGTTCAGGCAGAACAGAAAGCTGTTTTCAAGCAGTAGAGTCAGGAAGTTTGAGAAAGATGGGTGGGCTATTCCCGGAACGATGAAAGTGGCTAGGCTTACTGAACGGGTCGGAGAAACATTCTGCGTGGGTGAGCCAGAGGCTAGGCTTCCTCACAGACTGCTAGGAGAACATCCGCCTGAGCTGGGTGCCCGGCAGACCCTGGACCACGAATTAGTGAAAGGTGCTTCAATGTCAGTCAGAGGGTGGGGAAGTGAGTCAGGAGATGAAGGAAATCCTGCTAGGATATGCTGTCAAGCAGGCCACCACTGTGGGCCACCAGAGGGAGAGCCTGCAGGGGACTCTGAGTTCCACAGACAGCACGCAGCTAGCTCTTGGAGCCCACGCCTTCTCACCCTCATACCCCAGTCCACAGGGACATGGGTGTGTTTAGCTTTCAACTCCCACCTCCTCCTCAGGACCAACGGGGAGGGTGAATTCCCATCCTGTTCCCCGCCTGCTGGGATCCTGTACGTGTAGCCTCCATGAGATGCCGAGAGTGATACAAGGGGGCAGATGTGAATCTTCTCGGTCTTTGTAAACAAGAACTGAGATATGACGTGCTAAGCTGCCCCCCCTCCCCCATTACTCCTATCTAATTTATGATGGAGCTGGAAAACAAAGCAACTAATAATATCCCCCATCCCTGGTCCTTTTTTAAAAAAAGCTAAATGTAGTCGAATCCTCTGAGCTCTTTGCTTTTTTCTAAGAAGCATTTCTTTCTTTCTTTCTTTTATTTTAAGGTTCAATCCCGTGTAGCATTCTTTCTGGACTAGTCCCATTCCCCTCTTACCTGGTTTCCTGAGTTATCTCAGAAGAGAGACCAGAAGTGAATTGTCCTTTGATGAAGCACGCCAAGAAGCACTCTAGAAAATCCCGCCTGGCCTCCACTGCCCACGTGGCTGAGTGTGAGGTAGACTCATTCTTCCCCGCCTCTACCACCACCAGTGGCGCCTTCTGTCCCAGCTCTGGGATGAACTTGTAGCTGGGTTCTTGTTGGTAAAGAATAGCATTGAAGGGAAGGTGATTCAAACTGCTCTTCCTAATGAATCAGGATTTAAAAATATAATTTGTTGAAGAATTAGAAACCGTAAGATCCAACAAGTCCCGCAGGTTCCCTGGTCTGGAGACCTAGTGGGTTTCCCTGGTGTGAGGTAGGGGAGGCACATCCGCTGTGATTATTCTGGGGGGAGGAGCATAAACTCACCACTTCCTGGGGCGAAGGCATGGGGACATCTTTACAAGGTTTAATGGCCTGATCAGAGACAGGGATACCTAGAGACTCTGTTCTCAGGACGCTTCCCGGAATCCAGTGCACAGCTTTGTTGAGCCTCAGCTTTCTCAACCCTAAAACGAAGATGTTGATCACTTTGTGGAAGGCTCTCTTCCAACGTTCTCTGTCTGACTCATTCGAAGCCTTCGAAACATGTTTAATAACTTGTTTTTTTTTTCCTGTCAAAATGCAGTCCATATTTTTGGCAAAACACACAGAGCAAAGTCCCTAGGGGTGTGGGCTGAGAATCAGTTGCTGGTTTCAAACTGTGCCCCAGGCTTGCATAGGAGACCCAGCAACTTCAAGTAGGAGTTAGAAACTTCAAGGCAGTTGGATGGGCCACTGCCCCAGGTGGGATTTCCTCTCTCTTGTAATTCATTTCCCCTGGGCTTTATGTGAGACTCCCAGACGGGGTCTCTGAAGGATGAAGAGGGAGAGGGCAGGGAAGCAAACCAAAGCCAGGGCTTTGATAAAGAGCAGATTGAGGAGCACTTGTTTACAAAGAAGAAAAGAAACATTTTAATTACCTCTGAGCTCACTCTTCCACATAAACCACTGTTGTGACAGAAAGAGGGGCCCAGAGTGGAGGGGAACAATTTGCTTTTTATGTATTCAAATTTGACTTTGGAATTGTGTGTTTTTAATTACATGCCCTTTCAAACACTATTGTAAGGGTCTCCATGAAAAAAACGGCTTGGGATAAAGACAGGCAGTTTGAACTGAGCATTATTTCCCAAAGCGCTGGAAACATCTCAGCCTGCAGATCCCTAAAGCCCTGGAAAGAAATGAGTGGTGGGGAGGGAGGGGAGAGACAATGGATCTCCACCACCAACAGGTTGCCAGTCAGCTGCTTTGCTCAGTTCCCCAGCACTGTGTGGGTTTGGGTGCCCGCAGTCTTACCCTGGAAGGACCATGCCCACCTACCTTGCTGGCAGGGTCCTCCTGGTCCCCTCTCCCAGGCACAGAATCCATCTGATACAGGTGCCACCACCTGCTGCTGAGCCAAGTGAGAGTCCATGGTGCTCTGAGGGTTTCCTGGAAGAACCATGAAAGTTAGGACATGACCCGCAGTTGGGAGTGGTTGCTGGTTTATGGTCTTGGCCATCCTCCAAATCCGGATGAAGACTGAGAGTGGGATTGCTTTCATCGCCCAGGAAAGCAAAAATAAATACCAAAGTAGCTGAGCTGCCCTGTGGTTGGTCTCTTTTCATTATCCCAACCAATTGTCAAAGCTGAGACTCAGCTGTGACTGAGAGCCTAAGGGAGAATCTGCCCAACATTGACTCAGCTTGTGACCTCTTCCCTGGGAGAGGGACAGCAGAGAAGGGGGGAAGGGAGACTCCGGATAGGGCAAGATATGACAAAATAACGAGGTATAAATTACCAGGGGGGGGGGGAAGAGGACCTGATGCAAGGGGCTTAAGTGGAGAGCAAATGCCTTGAGAATGATTGGGGCAGGGAATGTATGGATGTGCTTTATACAATTGATGTATGTATATGTATGGATTGTGGTAAGAGTTGTTTGAGTCCCTAATAAAATGTAAAAGAAGAAAAGAGAAAAAAATGATTAGGGCAAAGACTGTACAGATGTGCTTTATACAATTGATGTATGTATATGTATGAACTGTGAAAAGAATTGTATGAGCCCCAATAAATTGTTAAAATAAAAAATAAATTAAAAAAAAAACAAGAGGAAGGGTTGACATCTGAGTCGACTCCAAATCATGGCAACTTGTGTTTCAAAGTAGACTTTCTTTATGGGGCATTGAAGACTGTGACCCGTCAGAAGCAGATCCCCAGCATCTCCTCTCTGCACACTGCAAAATAGGAATCCATCTGCGGCAGGTGTTGAGTACCAAGGGTTCCCACCTTTACCTTTTCCACCTTGCCTGATGGGAGCTGTCTAGCCTGGAGATTTCCAGAGCATGGCAGCCGGTAGCCAATGGCGGATTAACCATTCAGCCCCTTTGCCTCTGGGTGGATTGCTTTGCCGTACAGTTTGCACTGAGAGCCTCGTGCTCCAAATGCTGCTTCTGGTAAATCTACCCTAAGACAGCAGCCAAGGAAATGCTTTTTATTTCTCAGCTAACTATACCGTCTGACCTTGGTTGCAGAGACACTTGGAAGAGGCCTTTAGGTGGTCCCTTCTTGAGAAGCTTCTAAAGTACTAAACCACCACCCAGTGCAAGTTTCAGAACATGGGAAAGAAATTTAAATATATATGCATTACAAATGGGAATGGAAATGCTGGAATCCGAATCAAGCCCGGGTCTCTATCTCATTGGTGGTTGGTGGATGCTTTGTGTGGGTAGGTATGTCTTCTCATCGCTGACCTTTCTTGGGAGCAGAACAGCCACTGCTAGAACGTTCCCCAGCCTGGCAAGGATGGAGAGGGGACCACCTCCTACCCTGCAGGTTCTCCGGAGGGGCCATTCCCTGGAAAAGCAAAAGGAAGCCGGTCCCCAAGGATAAGGGTTGACATCGTGGTCGCAATGATGGCCTCGGATGTCACAGGGACTGTGAGGCTGACACGGGACTGGCCCGTGCTGGCTCGGGTGTCCAGAGGGGTGCTAGGCCTCGGCACTAATTGGATGGCACCTCAGCTAACGCACAACAGGTGTGAAGCCGGCATGCCCGAGAGGATCTTGGGCTGACTTATCCTGTCAAACTGTAATCGTCAATGATTATGCCTTCATTAAAGTATTTTAGATGAGTTGTGGAGGTGGGAGTTTGAAAGGTATACGTATTTTAATGGACCTTCAACTCCTGGAAAATGTCATATTAAAAATTAGCATGTATGCATATTACCTTTTCCAAACTAACTCAATACACTTTTGCTTTCTGGTGATAGGTTTTTGCAGTTTCCCCGTCTTTGCTCTTCTCCCTCATTCTGAGCACCCAGTTTCTACTGCTATCTTTTGGATTCATAATAAGGCCTCGGGGAAGAGAATCTGACTGGCATCAGCCGAATCTGTTGTTGCAGCTAAAGGGTTGCATAGGGCATATTATCTAAGGAGTGCTTTATATTGTGTCATATGCATATCTTCTTTCATGCATACCTCAAGGCATGGCACACTTTTCTGATAAAAATAGATTATAAGATCTACTTTGGAAGTGAAAATGGAAGTCATTCAATTCAGTTTTGGTTTTTAATAGAAGAAAAAATGTAGGTCAGAGTGCATTAGTACTGTGAACCAGCTGGGAGGCCCAGTCTCTGATTTCCCCTGAATTCAAGCCGACTCTTATTTCTCGAAGGCCCACTATGTGTTAGGAATAGTTTTCAACATTGATCAGGGAATTTGAAAACATAAAACTAAGCCTCTGCCTTGGGCTTATAGGAATATACAGTGTGGCAAAAGACAAAGAAGCATATCACGTCAATATTTTGCAAATAGAAGTTTGGCTTTTTCCCTCAGAGTATGGGTTCAAGGCAAAAGTGTACACAGAGAAGGACAGCTTGCCTCAAGCAATGGGAGGCCTTCATTCCCAAATTTCCTGAATTTAAAACTGTAAATAAAAACTCATAGAAGCCCTTCATTTTTAGCAGGACGAAAGAAGATAAATTATGCAAATAGGGAACTAGAGGGGGGAAACACACAGATAAGCCATCTCTTTTCAAGATGTCCTTTCACTTTGAAAGCTTCTTCAATTTTTAGTCTGTGAAGGGCAGGTTAATGAAAGTTTAACTTATTGAACCAGATTATTTTAAAACAAATCATCAAAGATCCTATATTGACTTCAACCTTTTGACCTCTCTATGCTTGGGTACTTGAGAGTTACCTGTCCTTTAAACTCTCCTAAGCTAAGCTGCATAAACCCATGTACTGTCCACCCACTCACATTAGTGTGCTGCTCTATTTTACTTTTTAACAGCTTTATTGAGATACATTTCTCATATATATTTCAGTAGTTCAATCATATTAATAGCGTATCCACACAGAGTCTGTTCACTGTCAGGGATATAACCTGAGAGTAATTTATTCATTCTTCACCCACTCAGTAAATAGTGACTCATCAGTGGCCCTGTGGAAGGTTCTAGGGATTCATGAATAAGAAAGGGACTATACCCTGACCGGAAGTCCTCATAGTCCATTTGGATCAGAGAAAAAACCCAACAGTATTTGTTAAAATGATAGGTGATAGGTTCTAAAAATAGATCCTCCACTACCCTGAGTATTGAGCCGTAGCTTGGGAGAAGTTGGAGAACATTTCTTGGTGACCTGCCCTATAAGTGGAGACCTGATGCGCTAGACAGGGTTCTCTAGAGAAACAAAACCAGGACACTTATGATTTTATAGATATAGATACAACCTAAGAAATAGCTAATTAGTCCACAGAACAATACAAATAGCTCAGTTCAACTCACAAGGGCTGCTGGGTGCAAGTCAAGGAAGCAGACAGCTGAGTCTTCTATAGAGCAGTTCAGCCATAGACAACAAGCAGCAGGGCAGGTCACCAACAGGCAGTCAGATGACAGGGTCCAACAGTCCTCAGCTCAAGTGGTGTACACACCAGCAGTGTGACACGCACATCTTGAAGGAACCTCAAACTATAGCACCACAGTCCACCTGTTGGGTGTCCCACAGGTAGTATAGCTCACAAGTTGAGAACTAGTCAAGGTAGCCAGCCACACTCTGGTCTGATCATCAGAGAGTAAGAGAGAGACAGGTGTGGCTCGCTGAGCCCTTTATCTCTTTGCCTTTCAATTAAACTACAACCTTATTAACCCCATCTGTGTTTACGGGCAAGGTTGGTAGAATAATCCTACCTATCACACCTGAAGCCCTAGTGAAGGGTGATATTGTAATCTCCATGACTTCCTCTATAGCACATATCACTGAAGACAAATGATCTTTTAAGAATTTACTTATTGATGTTATAATCATCTGCCATCTCACCAAAATAGTGTTTCCCAACATGATTTCCTCCTCCACTCCTACTGAGCCTTGTAGGCACTTTCCCCCTAATCATTGACCTTTCCCAAACGTCATATCACCTATTGAGTCTGTTCTGTTGTGAGGCCCTTTAAAGGGCCGCAGATCCTTCTGATAGCTGTTCTTTCTTCATTTTGTTGGCAAACCCATTTTTGTCCCATGGGGGTAATCTCAACCCCCCTTGAAATTGCACGTATTTAACTATCAGCTGGTGACCTGGGCCATCTTTTCCTGTCCTTTGTGCTCACCTGCTGGCACTTGTCTCATCCTTGAATCCTCCTCCCCCCCCCTCCTGCCTTCTCTCATTGCTGATTGCCATTACAATTGATCCTGAGTCATCCTGGATGTATTTGGAGCCTCCATGCTGCCGGCTGCCCCCACCTGCACTCACTTCCCCATGCGCAGTCCCACAAGCCGCACCCTCCATTCTCACTGCCCCATGCTTGTGCTTCCGTAACAGAGGTGAAAGAGTACGAGCCCCCCTTTGGCTCCAAGGTGCGGGAGCACCCGTGTGTGGAGAGCATGAAGGACAGTGTGTTGCGAGACCGAGGACGACCAGAAATCCCCAGCTCCTGGCTCAACCACCAGGTAAGGGTGGCCGTCTGGCCTACAGAATTCCATTAATTGGAAGCTGCCTCCTAGGTTGGAGGTCAAGGTTCTGGGCCAGGGGATTAACTCTGCTGGCAGGTCTCTGTGTATTTTGGGACCCTATTAAATTGTGCTCAAGGAAGTGTTCCTCAACTAGCACTGCCCTGTTACTGCAATTTCCAACATAGGCGTGCCCGTTATTCAGGGAGGGTTCATAGGAAATCCTGTGAAGGCATTCATTACGTACTCCAGGCGACCATCATTGTCGGCAGCCTCTGCCTCTCGCTTTATGCCTTACACAGGGACTCTCTGTTCCATCCCAGTCTGGATTACAAATACCTTATTCTGGGAATCCTCAGCTCCAGGTGGACATGCGTAGGTGCTTGGGAGGTCAGCAGGGTTTGGCAGGCCACAGGACTTTGACGAGCATACACCACGGAGGAGGCAGGTCTTGTACGCAGAAAGGGAGAAGTCTGTGCACATATCTGTAGGAGAGAGGAGGAAGTCCACTGCTCAGGAATGCAGGAATGTACATGAACATGTAGGAAACCTGTCCATGGAGAGCAACTCCTGCTGCTTCCCATGGAGTCCCACTGAGATCAGCTCCTTCTCAGTTGCTGTTGGATTGGTGGTGACTCATGGTGAACAGAAAGAAATGTGACCTGGACCTGGGCCGGCGTCCCCATGTGGGCATGGGCTCGTCCACTTGGTGTGGCCACGGTGCATTTGCACGATGCCAGACACTCATGTTAGGCTCCATAGGGTCAGGGGTAGCCTACAACATTCTTCATTTGAGGGACATTTTGTGATGAGTCTGAGGGTTGGAGGAAAAGGAGAAAATAAGAGTCAGCCTGTGTGAGAGCAAGAGAGATCCCTGAACGTTTGTCAGGTCCAGGAGAGAGCCCTAAATGACAGATGAGACAGAAGGGGGCCCCCGTGTTCATCAACAAAAGCTTTTCTTGCTTCTCTTGGATGCATTTCCTCCTCCAGAGAGGATGAGGGCTAAGTCCTGGGTTTTCCTAAAGACAGGGCAACTTCAGATAAGAAACAGACCAGGCAGCACAGGGGAGACAGATGGAGCAGGAAGCCTGGGTCTTGGTCAGTGCCGGCTGGGAGCCACCGCAGTGGACAAACCCCGATGAGTAAAGAGAGGGAACCAGGCTGTGGGAGTCCGGGGCATCCCAAGGGTGCCAGGCACAACCCCTTTGACTTTAAAAATACACAGCTGATTTGCAAGAGCTCAAACCAGACGCTGTTCACATTATGCTTCTTTGAGACTCTGTTGCCTCCTCTGCTGTACCATTCCGGTAATGAAGTCATTATTCATGATGATAAAATTCTGGAAAGAATTTACATAATACATTTTTTCTCTTAATGAGATTTGTTGCCCTATTGATTTCAAGTTAATGCTTAATATTTAATTTAATTTACGGCCTGTAATTACAGTGCCAGAATAAAATAAATGTTACTTGTGTATCAACAATAACACTCCACTCTTAACAGGGCCATCAATCAATATCGTCAATTAGGCGAATTATACAATTAATTCAACATCATGCACTGGGAGGGGGGCGGGACAAGAGAAAGAGAGGTTTAGGTGTGCCAGGACATTTATTGGCATGATCAGATGAACAGGGGAAGTACCAACTTTGGGGAATGGTGTGGGATTTACCTGCCCAATGTGAGGTCCACCCATGGGAGGGGATCACTTGTGGGTCCTCTAGTTGGCAGTATCATCTTCTCTTTCTCCCAGGTGGTCTCTTTATTTAGTACCTGACCACCCAAACAGGACTTGACATGGCTAGCAATATTTACAAGGCATAATGAAAATGAAGGCAGTGAGAGAAGAGTGCTGCCCGGTTCGTGAGCAGCTTTCCCCAGCGGGGGCTCTTTGACTAGGGCCTTTGAGGCAACCCCACGTGGTCCAGTCGGACTGCTTCGTGGGGCTTTCCTGGCCATCATCTGTGCGCACGCAGATCACCAGACCTTTCTTCTGCGGCAGCACTGGGTGGGTTAGAAGCCAATTGCAAACAGTGCCATGATAGACAGCCATCCCTATGAAGCCTATATTACCACCTAGAGCGAAGCACTTCTAACCTGCAGACAACTGCTTTACATAACCCATTCTAATACCGTTGGAGAGTATCGGGTATAGCCAGGCCCTCTCGGGCAGCCATGGGAAGCTACTAGTGAATCACTCCACAGAACGTGTATGAACTTGACCGAATGAATCCAGATGAATGCCCATATATCAGAGTGTCGGGGGGCGGGGGTTAGCCCAGCCCTATTAAGATAGAAAGGTGTACAGATAGTGTTGAAGGTCGCCTTTTGCAGAGTTTTCAGGGATTGGGTCATCTCTGTGCCCCAGGAGCCAAGGGAAACGTCTTTATACTGTATTACTTAGTAAGACCTCTGGTGACCAGGTGGCACAAGAGCACATGGGCACAGAGGGCCTCTGGGGCAACCACTACCTGCATAGGTCCCCTTTCCGCCTAGGAGGGGCTGCCCACCCCCAGCCTAGTGGTTATTCAATCGGACTTGTCGAAACACAGCTTCGTTCACACTCTCCCTGCCCTGCAGGAACAAGGTCTGACGGGCCACCAGGGCCTCCCTGGAGGCCACCAACTCATCCTGTCCTCTGGACTTCTTTCACCCTGCAGGGCATCCAGACCGTGTGCGAAACGCTGACTGAGTGCTGGGACCACGACCCCGAGGCCCGGCTCACTGCCCAGTGCGTGGCCGAGCGCTTCAGTGAACTGGAGCAGCTGGACAGACTCTCCGGGAGGAGCTGCTCCGAGGAGAAGATTCCCGAAGACGGCTCACTGAACACTACCAAATAGTTGTCTCCGGGGGAGGCTGGACCAAGTCCGAAGAGGCCACACCGCCTTGCACCAAAGAGCAGAGGCGGCAAGAAGCTGCCCGTGGAATGAAGCCTCCTGGGAAAGCCAGGGGTCACCCAGAGCGTGATCATGTGTAGAAACGACCGCAGCAGGAAGTGGGTGACATAAAACGTTCTAGGCCTTTGACACTGTCATAAGCTGTGTTG
This sequence comes from Tenrec ecaudatus, assembly GCF_050624435.1. Lineage (NCBI taxonomy): Eukaryota > Metazoa > Chordata > Mammalia > Afrosoricida > Tenrecidae > Tenrec > Tenrec ecaudatus. The sequence goes on along the minus strand of NC_134533.1, from coordinate 179,810,012 downwards.
GCACTGCCTCAGGAAATGAGATTGATTTTTACATTAGCTAATAACATTTGCACTTTATTAATGCCTGTATATAAATATGGAATAGCTATGTTTTATATCGATATATATGTTTATATCTATATATACAGCCATACTCTGAAAGGAGACAAAGGATAAAAAGATGAACTATGCCCCGGAAATTGGTTTCATTGGGGACCTCTGACACCGAGGCAGTTCGTGAGAGCATTAGCACTTGACAATCACCGATGCGATGGGGGGGCCCGTACCACACCAAGGAGAGCGGCTCCCTGTCCGAGTCAGCGATTGCTGTCTTGCACTTGCTTTTTCAAAGTCACAATTCCCTGAACGTAGGTTCCTTCCGGCCATCCCGTAGAGGGAGACGCGGAGGCAGTCAGCAGTGAAGTTCTTGGGGCTCCTGTGTGGGGTGCTTACACTTGAACATCACAGCTGGAGTGCAGCCCGTCTAGCTCAGCAGCTCTGCCACATCTCTGAAGAGTTGAAGACATTTCAAGGCCCACCTTTTACCTCCACCAGCCATAGAAAATTCAGGAAACAAGTTTCCCCAGGTCGCAGAATGAGAAAGCTGTCCTCCATTTACGAGCATGTCTACTAATAAGAAATGGTCCCTTTTTCCCATTAGCCTCAGTCCCTGAAGTACATGACATTTTCGTTTCAGCATACCTGGGCTTCACGCCTCGCTTTCGGCGTGAACAGGCATGGGTGCCGTCCTTCCTGGGCGCACATTTAGGGGTAGCAGAGTGACACCGAGCTGCCACACGGAGGACTGTTTCTCTCTGAACATGCTTGTTGGGCCTTCATAGCACTTATTAAAATTGAGCCACTGTGTATATATTTGGAGGTTTTACTAAACCAAAAAAGGAATCCTGGGTGAGGAGGGCAAGCAGGTGGGTTCCAGCTCTTTCCCCTCTTTCTTTCACAAAGTCAGGGTGCGGACACGTTAACCAAACAGCCTCCTACTTCTGCCACTTTCACCCCAGTCTGGAAACGAACCTGACCCTAACTGAGGTCCCTTCTAAGAACTGTGCATAAGATGATATTGCTTCCCTCAGACCTGACCTGAGTGTAAGACTTGAAGTTGACCTTTTGGTAGACTAACGGGGACCCCCCCTTGATGTGGTCCTCTGTGAAATGGGGACCCCAAAGCTCTGTTTCTATGTTCAGACATATTTAGTTGCTCTTTACCCCAAGCAGCTTATGTCGGGGTTCCCAGACTCTCCGCCACTCCGGCCTGCCCAGCCCTTGCAGAATCTGCTCACCAGGCCGTGGCTATGGGAGAGGAGCCCCATTTGTAGTAGGGAATCGTCCGCGTGGACAAGAATGAGCTTTAATACTCCATAGGAAACGTGTTATGCTACAAACAAGTGTTACTGTTGCCAATACTAGTCTCTCTTTAAAGAAGGTTTTGAAGCTACTTATTTTCAGCCAAATAGGAATGAGCGCAAGGGACCAGCAGAGAGTAAATCAGTACAAGGATTTAGGTTTGAGGCAGGATCTCCTCTCGTTGAGGCTTCGGAGACCTCTTGGAGTTTGGCAGGAGAGGTGACTTCTAGGCACCTTGTTCAGTGGGGTGTGCTGAGAGAAGTCAAGGCAATTCGACTGCAACATCATGGAATACCAGAAAAATCCACATGCACCTTAGGGCTTGCTGAGGCCGTCTCAACAGCTGTTGCTCATTGACCTCTAGTGGTGGATTTCTAGAATACTGGTCCTATGATGGGCTTTTCCAAGATCCGAAAGAGCTTTATCGCTTCTGCATCATGGTCAGCCTAAACTGGAATGTTGTATCAGACGATACTCTGGCCTGTTTTGTTTATATACATTTTCTCCAAGGTAAAAGACCAAGGAATAACATTCTGTAGTTCCTAAAAATACTGATTTTTTTAAAACTACTACACATAAAGAGAACATTCTATTCTTTTAGGAAACACATCGTGTATTAAAATAGGAATGTGAATGCTATATACCTTTTATATCAAATGCCTCAAGCACATATTTTCATTCTATGCAGTTTGTCTTTTATATATAAAAAATGTCTATTAGATCGAATAAAGCAAAAATACTCAGGTCAGCTTCCTGCCTCCTGTTCTTGTTCTTGGTAGCTGAGCTCATTTGCCTCATTTATTTTGTAGTTCATGCAGAAAAAATATCACAAGATCCTCCCAGACTTCTCAACATTTGTTGTTCAACTGACAGTCTCAAATCGCTATTTAAAAAAAAAAAGGTCTCACAGAAGTGTGTGACATGAGATGACACAGACATGGGAGGTGGCCTACCCTTCATCCCCAAATCTTGGAGCCTCTGCAAGACCATACAACCGATCTCTGCCATCGGCCTACCTCTCCTCATGGTCAGGGGAGCTGCCTCCACCCCTGTGTTTGCTGCTTTCAGGAATTGTCACAGCCAAGGCTGCTGTGGCTGCTGCTGGAAATTGGTTGTTGATATTCCCAGTTGCCAAGTCAGCCTCTGACTCCGTACACAATGGAACAAAATGCTGGCCGAATCCTCCCGCTCATCCGTGCAGACAGAGGAAGGATCTCAAAGGCTTTCTGCCTGATCCATCCTGATCTGAACGCAGTCATGTGCGCCAGGATTTGGAAGGCAACCAGTGAGACCCTGGAGCACCTGCCCCCACCCTAAATACAAGCGAAGCAGGTGGGGTCAGAAGGGTGAGGCGGAAACGCTGCAAGGGCTGACTTGCTGGCGCTGTGACATGGAGAGGAAGATGAAATTGGCCCTGCAGGAAAGGGGTTCCCCATTGGTTGCGGGAAGGAAAGTTAGTCCTCAGAGGCACATGACCTCTAGGCTCCAGCCCAAGAATTTCAGCCAAAAAGGAGGCACGATCGAACCACCCCTCCATCCTTCCACTCTGGACAGTCCAGACTTTATTTGCCTGGTGGGGTTATTTTATTTCCGGCTGTTGCATGGTCTTGGGGATTCAGTAGGCAGGAAGTCTTCCGTTGCCCTCTGCGGGGACTTAGTTCTTGAAGCAGTCAGCAGCTTTGAGTTACATTCACGTAGCCTCTTGGTTCCCTGGGCATTTCTATGTGTTGGCTATTTTTGTTTTAAATTCCCTATGCAAATGACATGACAATAGTCCCATGCAGAGGGCATTGCCCTCCCGGGAGGACAGACTCTGGTTGGGGACTTTTCATTTAAGCAAGCGTGTCCCTCCTTTATCAGGAAAGAACCGTTGGCATCTGCTTATTTTGTTGGTTTTCCCTCTGAAATGGGCTGCCTAATCACTGTTAATCACATTTTCAGTTACTGTTTTTATTTTTTTTAACTTGAGACTAATTATAGCTCCCCACTCAATGGGTTTCAGGGCATGGCTTTCAGGCCAAACTTTGCAAAATGCTGATGAAGACAAGATTGCGAACTTGCCCATATTACATGGCCTAACGGTCAGCCTCACTCGGTATAATTTAATTCTACGGCACCTCCTGATCCTCAGTGCATTTTTAAAGAACTTGTTAATCATCTCCCTATCCTAATTAAGCTCAAATCACACACATTGACAGACGTGCTCCTTTTCTCTCCATACCTACACACACAAACACATCGTTGATCCCTAGCACACAAGTCTGTGTGTAATTCTACACAGCCTAGTACTTCTGAGGTCTCCTCAGTCTCCCCTCCGCCCCCACACCCCGCTTCTGCGCACGGTGGTACACAGCACAGTAACTAGCCGTGACAGCATAGGGACAGCAAAAGGGATGGCATTTCTTTGAAATGTGATGTTTTGTTTAAATATTCATAGCAAAGTGAGGAAAAGAATGGGCCGTTGGCGCGAAATCCTCTTGGTTGAAACCTCAGTGGTACCATGAATGAGCACTGTGAACGTGTGCACACACCCCTTACACTCCTGGGTTCTTAACATACAAAACGAGGCTCAAACTAGAACCTGCCGGGGAGGGTGGTTAGGAGAATCAGAGAAGGCACCATGTTCAAAGTGGTGCACATAAACACTTACTATCATCATGATGAAATATTTTAAATTCTACTGAAAATGATGCTGTCCCATTGTATTATCCTTTTTAATGCAAGCTAAAACTGTCTCGAAGAAAATAAGTCCTGGTCATCTTCTGCGAGCCAAAGCCTAACCTCGCTGCCATTCAGTTGATGCTGACTCAGTTGATGCTGACCCAGAGGACAGGGTCGAACTGCCCCTGTGGGTTTCTGAGACTATAAATCTTTACAGTAATAGAACACCTCATCTTTCTTCCATGGAGGAGCTGGTGGTTTTGAACTGCTGACCTTGTGTTTAGCAGCCCAGCCCACCACCTGCTACACCACCAGACCACACTGTTTCCTTTCCAGGCCGCTGTACCCACTATGATTGGCTTGACTGTGGTGAAAAATCCCAGAGCTCTCTGTGAGATAGTGCTCTTGGGTTTAGGACGGCTCCACTGTGCACCACCCCATTTCTCCATGACCTTGGCTTATTGCTATTTTTTGCCTCATCTGAGCAATCTTCCCTGGCCTGACTGGAGAAAACTCAAAAGAGATCATAAATTGAAAAAAAAGAAAGAATAAATATTATCCATGCAAAACATAAATTATTAGTTTTTTAACGCTAACAATCTTTCTTGGAATATTACATTTTTGCTCATTACTAAAAATGGTTCCCCACAGTGAGTACCGAGAGTCGAAGGGAGCATACAACAGAAGTTCAGCAAATACTTGCTGAAGGAAGACAAGAAGGGGCTTGTCTTTTAGTTCACAATGCAGCTGAGGAGACCAACACACGTGATCAGGATGTCTTCATCAGCGAATCCTCCTGGGGAAAAACCACCTGAGGCTAAAACTCTGTGCCTTTGTTTTGTATTGTTTGTGCTTTGTGGAAAAACTCCTGGAGTGAACCACCTGCCTCTGTGAACACAATGCTCTCGCTGCTGGCATAACTCCGAAAGGAGAGGATGAACTTGCTGCCCCAGTTTTCTCACCGCTCTCCACAGAGCGTTTTGTGTAGCTCCCTACGAAGCCATAACAAAATACCACAGACTAGATGACTCAAAATAAGAGAAATGCATTCTTTTCCAATTCTGGAGTCCAGAAATCACGGTGCTAAAAGACTCCCCGGATACTTTGCTAACTGGCTTCCTTTAGGCGCACATACCAAGAGAACCAGGGAGAAACTGGGTGGACACATATAACTCGGTCGGTCACGGAAATCATAAAGTATCCTTTCTCCCACCGTGGATCAAGCCACATAAGTTCAAAGCAAGGGGGCATCAAAGACCTCATCTCTCAATGGGAGAAGTGACGAGCCAATAGGAGGCAATGTTACATTTAAAACTGCCAATGGTACATTTTAAATGTAAATCTCAGTTTTCTCCTCTGTAAAGTCGGCTACATTAACTCTAAAGCTCTCTAGTGCTTGAAGTCAACGGATCACGGTAATTATCTTACTTATGTGCACACCACTTTTTCTTTTATAACTGTATCATAAACAATTACAGATTCAATTTTACTTAAACAAGCCAGAAAGACATTCTGCCAGTAAATGGTAATATTTCATGTACCAGTAAACTTTAGTAGTCCACAAACAAGCATTGTCACGGAGTCTTTCCCAAAGAACTGCAACCCTACAAGACAGAGAAGAGCTGTCCCGTGGGGTTTCTGAGATTGAGAATCTCGACAGGAGCAGAGAGCCTCATCTTTCTCCTGAGGGGCAGTGGGTGGTTGTGAACCTTGCCCTTTGGATTAGCAGCCCAATGCTTAACTTACTGTGCAATCCGAACTCTTGTCACTAGAGTGGTTATGACCCACTTCGAAAACCCAGCAAGAAATATTACAAATTGTATTACTCAATATAGCTGTAAGATCCCATGGGTGGGAAATACCTGGTTTGTGATCCACGTAGGTTTTCATAAAGGATGGAAGAAGTTTCAGGCGTCACAGTTGCTGAACACAGGCACCCCCGTAGCACTGCACACCCATGTGACAACCTGAGGCCACAGAGAGAGACCGAAGCCCCGCCACGCAGATGGCACAGGAGCAGCGGGAAGAAGGTGGTAGGCGCCAGGTTCAGGCTTTTTAGGGCCTGGGAGGCGTGTTCAATGGTACTGGTGGACCTCATTGGCTGAAGTAAGCCCACGTGGCCTAGATTGGGCCCACCAGGTGTACTGGGTCAGGGGCCTGAATGCAGGCCCTTTAGCCTGCATTGGCTTCCAACCCCATAGGCAGAGAGAGGAACCACTCCCCTATCTGGCTACCTAAACATATCTACTTAATTTTGAGTAGGATTCCGGGTCCTGCAATGGCCATCGCTCTATCAAAGGCTTCTCAATGGCTGATGCTTTCCAGACGTCGATTACCAGGTCTTTCTTCCAGAGTGCCTCTGAGAGGGCACGAAACGCCAACCTTTCCATTAGCAACCACGTGAGCGGTTTTACCATCCAGAAACTTTGCCTCCGGAAGTTATTTGACTTTTTTTTTTTCCTGGAGAGAGACATGTCTAGACAGTATCCCCAGAGCACCCCACCCTCTAATCCTCAAGCCCTTGGAATCCCTTTGCCACCGCTTCTCTGTGGCCCAGGCTCAGTTGTTTCTCTTTCCTCGGTAGATTGTGATAGTTTATCAACTCAGATCCTGAGTCATTAGGAACCAGAGAAGTGCTGTGCCCAGTCTTCAAATTTTGCCTAGAGAAGGAAATATTTGCATTTCATCTTTCTAGTGCTTCAAAGAAAGGAAAGGAAGGGAAATGATTATTTTTCCGTGTTATGAGCGAATGTTCATATCTTGTCACCAGAGAATTCATGAGGCTTATTCATATGCGTTGCTGATCCCGTGGTCTAATAAAGGGAATCACATTTCCATCAGATAGTTTTCGGGAGTCTGTGTTCAACCACTGCCCAAATCTCCTGGGTCGGATGGGAGACCAGAATCTTTTACAACTGACAACACTGAAGATATTCCAAAGCGAGAGAGAAAACAAATGTTAGTTCGTGCTGATAGTTGGGGTGATGTAATACAGGTTCCCAATCCCTTCTCTGCTATTTCAGAATTCAAATGCCCTGACTCATTCCGCTTTGGGAGCAAGGCCGGACTGTCTACTCCACAACCAGTTACAGTTTGGGGTCGCTCTGAGCCAGCATTGCCTCCACGACAGTGAGTGAGTGAGTGAGACTCGTTTGGCTTCTCCTTTCGCTCTGTACCAGGGGTCGGCAAACCGCTCCTCTCACTCTTGATGCATACACATGGCGCTGCAGTAAAACTGAAAGAAATTCAGGGCTATTATTTAAATAAAGATGATTTCATTTGTTTGCAAAATTATATTTATGCCTCATGAATCCTGTTTAAGTTGTTATGAATGACAGGACTGGGTCTTCCATCTCAAAAGTTTGCCTCCCTTGCCAAGTGTTCTTGTTGCCAGGTGTTCTTGTTGCCAGGTGTTATTGAGTCCGTTCTGGCTCATAGGGACCCTGCTTGCAACAGACTGAAACACTATCTGGTTCCATATAATCCTCACAATTGTTATAGCCAACGCCATCATTGCAGCCACTGTGTTCATCTATCTTGTGGAAGGTCCCCCTTTGTCTCACTACCCCTCTACTTTACCAAGAATGGTGTCTTTTTCAAGGTACTGGCCTCTCCCCATAATGTGTCCAAAGTACAGGAGACAAAAGTCTCACCCTCCTTGCCTCTAAGGAAAAGTCTGACTCCTTCCTCCAATCAGATTTGTTTGTTCCTTTGGCAGTCCGTGGTACTTTCAATCTTCTGCGCCAGCACAACAATCCCAATTCAAACGTCATCAATCCTTATTCAACGTCCAACTTTTACATGCAGAGGAGGCAATTGAAAATCCCAGGACATGGCTCAGGGTCACCTTAGTCCTCAAAGTGACATACTTGCTTTTCACTACTTTAAAGAGATCTAATGCAGCAGATATTCTAAATACAATGTGTTATTTGATCTTTTGATGGCTCTTTCCATGAGCATTGATCACGGACCAAAGCAAGATGAAATCCTTGACAACTTCAATCTTTTCTCTATCGTAATGTTTCCAATTGGTCCAATTGTGAGGATTTTGGTTTTCAAGGCAGTGAGTTGTAACCCATACTGAAGACTAATCCTTGATCTTCATCAGCAAATGCTTCAAGTCCCCTTCATTTTCAGCCAGCAAGATTGTGTCATCTACCTAGCTCAGGTTGGTTAATAAGCTGTCCTCCAATTCTGATGCCGAATCCTTCATAGAGCCCAGCATACAGATTGAATAAGCGTGGGAGAGGATACAACCCTGAGGCACACTTCCTGATTTTGAACCATGCAGTATTTCCTTGTTCTGTTCAAAGGATTGTCTCTTGATCCACGTACAGTTTCTGCAAAACACAAAGAAATGTCCTGGCATTCCCATTCTTCTCAAGACTAACCATGGTTTCTTCTGATCCACACAATAAAATGCCTCTGATTAGTCAATAGAACCCAAGGGAACATCTATCTGATATTCCCTGCTTTGAGCCAACCTCCATCTGACCTCAGCAATGCTAATTCATTTTGTATGTTGTGATAGTTAGGTTTATTGGGCCAACCTGGCCAATGGGAACTTGGAGGTAGAGATTCATCAGATCAAAGTTTGATGGGAGGGCAAAGAGTTAAATGGCTCTGCAAGGCCTGCACATGTCTCTCTTGCTCACTGGTGATCAGACCAGAGTGCTGCTGCTTTAGCTAGTACTCTACTTCAACCTATGGGCTACATTACCTGTGGGCCCAGCCAATCTGTGGATCGTGTCACTAGAATTTGAGGTTGCTTTGAGACCTACTTCACCTTGCTTCGGGTCCGTACATCGCTTGAGCTTGAGGCTGGTGGATCCTGCATTGCTTGAGTTCCAGATCCCATCCAGGCCTGCTTCTCTCAGCTCCCATGCTACTGATTATTGCTGACTATTGCTGACCCGCCCTGCTGTCTGCTTCCTTGACCTTGGTCTGAAGCCTCTCGTGAGTTGAAGGACTTTCAGTATATTAACTGTTCCACAAAAGTTGAACTGAGGCTTCTTTGCACAGCTCGGTGGCTGGATTAGCAGTTTCATTCCTTCTTTCTGTATAAACCTATGTATGTATAAATCATGTGTCCTGGGTGTTTGTTTCTTTAGAGAACTCTGCCTAACACACATGTCCATTGCTGAATCCAGCCTGAATTTCTAGAAGCTCCCTGCCAAGTTATTTCTGCAACCGTTGTTGAATGGTCTTCAGCAAAATTCTATATATATCAATTGCGCACAAATTGTCCATGATAGTGTTCTATAATTTGTTCATACTGTTGGGTCACTGTTCTTTGGAGTGTGTACAAATATGGATCTCTTCCTGTTAGCTGTCCAGGTAAGCTATCTTCCAAATTTTGGGGGCATAGGCAAATGAATGTCTCCAGTGCTTCATCAGCTTGTTAAAACATTTCAGTTGGTGTTCCCTTGATTCTCAGAGCCTTGTTTTTCCCTAGTGTTTCAGTGTAGCTTGAACTTCTTCCTTTAGAACCATTTCTTTTTGCTCAGATGCTACCTCTTGAAATAATTGAGTGTTAACCAGTTATTTTTGATACAGTAACTGTGCATTCGTTCCATCTTCTTTTAATGTTTTCTGCCTCATTCAATATTTGGCCTATTGCAGTTGGTGGAATAGGCCATCCAGTTAGCTCCATCTCCATAGTGACCTTGTGTGCAACAGAATGAAAACACGGCCCAGTCTGGTGTCATGCTCACAATTCGATTTTGACTCTGATGGACCTGTTTCAATTTCCTTCAGCTTCAACTTGAGATGACATTTCAGCAACTTATGATCTTTCCCGTAGTCGGCCCCTGGCCTACATTTAGCTTATTTTTTACACAGATGTAGTCAAATTGATTTCTGTGTATTTCATCTGGAGAAGTCCACATGTATAGTACCAATTTATATTGGTGTAAAAGAGGTATTTGCAATGAAGTGGTTGGTCTTACAAAATTCCCTCATGTCCCTATCTTTGTTTCTATTGTCAAGTCTGTATTTCCCAACTGCTTGTCCTTCTTGTTTCCAACTTTAATATTCCAGTCAACAACAATTATCAATGCATCTTGGTTGCATATTTGATCAATTTTAGACTTAAGATTGTAAAATTCCTCAATTTCTGTATCACTAACTTTAGTGGTGGATTAATTTGAAATTATTCTATTGGTCCATATTGACTGGATTTCCTTGTATTTAGACTGATATTGTCCTATCACACACAGCATTCTACTTAAAAATACATGTTTTTAGAAATCATTTATCTCATAGATTCCATACATCAAATTTTCAATCATATTTGTATATATGTTACCATCATTTTATAAACACTTATTTTCTATTTGAGCCCTTGGCATCAGCTCCACTTTTTTCACTCCCTCTTCCCCTCCACCTTCGTGGCCCCTTGGTAAATTATAAATTATTATTGTTTTCATATATGACACCGACTGCAGTCTCCCTTCACCCACATTTCTGTTTTCATCCCAGGGGGGCAGATTATGCATCAATTATTGTGATCCCTTACCCCTTTTTCTCCCCCCCCCCCCCCCGCTTTCTCCCTACCCTCCTGGTATCAAGACTCACATTTCTGTTCCTGAGGGGTTTATCTGACTTGGGTTCGTGTATCCTGGGCTTTTATCTGTATCAGTGATATGTTCTGATCTAGCCTGAACTGAAAGGCAGGACTGGGGGGTGAGGAAGCCACAAAGAACCAGAGGTATGTTAAATCAGTGATACTCTGCACCCTGGTTGACTCATCCCTTCCTTGTGACCCTTCTCTGAGGGGATGTCCTATTGTCTACAGATGGGTTTGGGGGGTCTCTGCTCCAAAACCCCTCATTCCCAACAATATGATTTTTTTATTGGTATTAAGTCATATGGTGCCCGTTACCTGGTGCCAACACTTCATGATTGCACAGGCTGATGTGTTTCTTCCATGTGGGTTTGTTGCTTCTGAGCTTGATACTCATTTGTTTCACTTCAAGTCAGCTAGACAATATCAGCTTTCTTCATCACATTTGCTTATGCACCTATTTTGTCCTCAGCGATCATGTGGGGATGGTGAGCATCACAGAATGCCCATGTTGTTAGAACAGTGTTCTTGTGTTGAGGGAGGGCTTGAGCAGAGGCCCAAAGTTCATCCACTTCCTCAATGTATTGCCATATAAATATATGTATATAGGCCAATATCTCTATTTTTATGAATCAATATATTTGTATAAGTGCACACCTATGTTTACACCTCTATCCATAGCTTTGCTCCCTAGATCTTCCCTCTGTTTCCTTTTACCTTCCTCCCACCCCACCATCACACTCGCCCTTTTCTGCCTCTTAGTAATTGCTCTCAGCTAGACAGCTGTGGCTCCAGCACCATCGGATCTCTTGTTGCTTTCAATTCCCTCCTTGTTCCCCTGTCTGTGGTGTTGTTTGCTCACCTCTCATTTCCCACGACTCCTCCTCCCTGCAGGTCCCTCTGGAACTGTTGGTCCCCATGCGTTTTCCTTGGGCTTGCTTCCCCAGGCTATCTTGTGTTGGTAGGCAAAACAGTAACAGAGATAGAACAAAAAGGAAATAAAAGATTGAATAAAAAGAGGAAAACAAAGAAAAAAGGAACAACCACACATAATTCCAGGTTTGTCCACTGACCTTTATGACTATTTTCGCACTGGTCCTGGGGTGAGGGGGGGGGTGTTCCAGGAACTGCCCCTCCTACCCTGAAGTCTATTTGTGGGATTCCTCAGGCGTTTTGTGGTTTGCTCTGCTCCCACTGCTGGTCTGTTATGTTCCTTTCTTGGCCCCCCACCCCCATGGTGGGGGTGGTCAAATGAGAGACACACCCCACCCTGTATCCCCAGTATTGTCCTCTGTTGTGGTATACTCCAGTGAGGGGACATCGTGTCTCCAGCTGTTGTCAGTCCTCTCAATGCCTTAGCAGCTTTGTGCATGGATGTTATCCTCAGGGTCTGGTGTGCCAGGATGGGGTCTAGTCCCTCACTCTCTCTTTTTCCTTCTTGGTTTGCTTCTGTAGGGGCACGGCAGGCTGCCCCCCTCTGTCCAAACGGCAGGTTTAGTGTTCTATGGGGGGTGGGGATCAGTTTTGCTCTGGTTGGTCCTATAGACTTCTCTGGTCGTGAGTTGCTCCATGTAGTTATCTTACCCTCAAGGTTTGGCACGCCATGGTGGGGTCAGGTGGTGTGGTCTGCACTCACACTTCCATTTTTGTGGAGCCATAAAAGATACCCTCCCCTTGGGTGGATTAATACCCTACTGCCCCATGCCATCATCTCCCTCTCCTCCCCCACCTTTTCTCCCTTCCTCCCGCCCACCCCTCCCCCCACCCCCACCCCCCCCTGACCCTTTCCTCTTCATTGTGTTGGAATGACATGTAGATCCTTGAGTTTGGTCTGTCCCCTGCCCAATTGCCTGTAGCTCAACCTGTAAAGCAGTGGTTCTCAACCTTGCAAATGCTGCGACCCTTTAATGCAGTTCCTCATGTGGTGGTGACCCCCGCACCATAAAATTATTTTTGTTGCTATTTCATAACTGTCATTTTGCTACTGTTATGAATCAGAGGACCCCTGTGAAAGGGTTGTTCAACCCCCAAAGGGGTCGCAACCCACAGGTTGAGAACCGCTGCCGTGTAAAGTGTGAGATAAGTGGCTTTTCTAGTGTCCCTGTGGTGCTGATTATACTTACCTCAGTGCACTCATGTTGAACTTGCCCTCTTGTGATTGGTTAATTCGCTTAGCATCATTTCTTCCAACTCTTCCCCTGAGACAATGTGCCGCATGCAATCATCAGTGCCTTTTAGTGATGTGTAGTACTCCATTGTGCGTATGTGCCAGAGTTTTCTAATCTACTGGTCTATGGATGGAAATTTAGGTTGTTTCCAATTCTTTGCGATTGTGAATTGTGCTGACATCAACTTTGGGCGCAGATGACTGGTCTTGGTCTATTTCTCACCTCTTCTGGGTATATGCTCAGTAGAGGGATTGCTGGGTCCCAATGTAACTCAATTTCCATTTGCTTTAAATATCACCAGATGGCTTTCCACAGTGGCTGTACTCATCTACACAACAACCAGCAGTGGAGGAGAGTTCCTACCCCGCCACATCCTCCCCAGCATTTGTTGCTCTCAGATTTTTGGATTTGAGCTATCCTCAAGGGTATGGTATCGCATAGTTGTTTTAATTTGCATTTCTCTGATAGCTAATGATTGTGGGCATTTTCTCATATGGTTATTAACCATTCACATCTCCTCCCTGGTGAAACTTCTGTTCAGGTCTTTTGCCTACTTCCTCTGGGGGTTAACTGCTTTCCCCTTTTTGCAGGCTATTGTATATTTTAGTAATAAGCCCTTTGTCTGTTGTGTCATTGCTAAAAATCCTCTCCCAGTCTGTGGGTTCTCTTATTATTCTCCTGGTGAAGTCTTTCAGTGTTTTATCTTTAGTGTGGTAGTTACGTAATCTGGTCTCAATTTGGGACTTGAGAGAATTGAAAGTGAAGGCATGGAGTCCAATCTGTCAATCTTTGTATAGCCATTGAGGCCTCTGTGTGGGCATGACCTTCCCCCTGAGGATTCTGGGAACTCCAGCATTTCCTCTTTGGAGGCGGAAGACACACGTTCACTCTACTCACTTCCTTGGAGACGCTTGACTGACAAGACACAAGACTGACTTCCTATGAAACATCCCTGAGGAGAAGCCACATGGACCTACTCTGATATAGCCCTGGAAGCTGGAGAAGCGACGTGGAGACACCTGCCAGCTCTGAGATACTTGGAACACCACTCGATCCAAAGACTTTCTACCCACTGGCCTGTGATCATCCTACACTTGACATCACTGCATGTGTTTTGTGAATCTGAAGAGGACTATATATATATTGGTATCGACCATATGGGCTAATATTGGACTTATGGGCTTGGACTGGACTGGGTTGGGATGCTTTCTTAATGTACTAATACCCTTTATATAAAACTCTCTCTTAGACACATATAAGTCTCCCTGAATTTGTTTCTCTAGTCACCCAGACTAACACAGCCGTGGGTTTCAACCACTGGCTGTGGAGGGCAAATGCAAGCGTGGAGTGGCTAGCAGAGATGGGCACTCCAGTGTGAAGTCTTGTGGCTAGTTCTTCGATGATCTTAAAGATCCTGGGATATGACCACTTTTAAACAGTAGCCAGGAAAATTGCTGCATGCCGCGAGTCTTGTATCTTGTGGGTAGGAAGGGTTGGCAGACACCGTCCTGCTGGATCTGGGGAGAGATTAACAGAGCATGTGGGCAGATACAGTGACTTGAGAGCATTTCAATGAGTTATTGAATCACTCTGTGGGTGAAAATCGCAGGGGGAGATCTGAACCAGACCCCAGTACACTGGATCTATATTTAGCACCCAGCTTCCCAATATTGGCCTCCTTACCACAAAACTTTCCAATCTAGCAAGCAGGTGATTCTTCCTGGAGGCCATCCTGATTCCTCCTCCCGTGAGAGATCTGGAACTGTCCTTTTTGACAATGAAAGTGAGGCCATTCCTCTTGAATTTGTCATTCCAGCATCATAAGTCACATGACTGTCCGGTTGAAAATGGCCCAGGCCACCCAATTTCAGCTCACCAATGCCTAGGACATCAACATGTGTGTCCTCATTCTAATTCTTGGTGACTTCCAATTTCCCTATACTCATATGTCTTACATTCTAAGTTCCAATTATTAATAGGTGGTCATTACTGGGTTTGTTTGTTTGCTTTTCTCATTTTGAGTCATGGCTCATCAGCAAAGGAAGGTATAGAAGGCCTCACTCCATCCACATTATTATGGTCAACTCTCCTTTGAGAAGGCAGCTCTTTCTCAGTCATGTTCTGAATGCCTTCTTATCTGAGGGGCTCATCTTCTGCCGCTCTAACTGATAGTTGCCATTCATGATCTTGTCAGTATCTGATAATGTCCCTCTGCTCTTCACAAAGTTTTCAGTGATTAACTCCTCAGAGATGGACAGCCTATTCTTCTTTGCAATCTGTTCTCCATCTTGAAGCACTTGTAATCTTTGTGTCCCCAATTAGGACAATTATTTATATATTTGTTCTAGTTGCTTATTAGTCCCTCTTTCAAAAACAAAACAAAACAGAAGCTAAACTCACTGCCATCAAGTCAAGTCCAACTCCTAGTGACCATATAGGATAAACCTATGCACCAAACAGCACCAGGACATAGCTAATTCCCCTGTGTCCCCTTTTGCCATGAGACAAGAATCAGGCATGGCTCCTCCTTTACCTATTCTGACACCAGCCTTTCCTCCTGCGGCACTCTGCTTCTCTACTGGGTCAGATAAATCCTTGTAATGGACACACTGGACTCACAGACAATACTCGAACTTATCAATATTGATTAGAGGAGTTCCTGCAAGTCACAATCAGTGAACAGTAAGGACACCGCCATTGGTCCACAGCAACACCACTCCTCAGCCAGCAGCTAAGTCTCTCTGGTCCTCAGCATCTCATTCACATTGGCCCTTGGCCTCTCCTCCAGGAACCAGGAAGCCTTCTTTATATCACAGTCTCATAGCCTCAGTGATGCTCCTCTTGCTCTGACCTACTCCACACAGTCTCTGGGACTTCTGGTCTTGCCCTACAATCCTTGATCTTTATCAGCAAATGCTCCAAGTCCTCTTCACTTTAAGCAAGCAAGATTGTGCCACCTGCATAATAAAAGTTATTAATAAGACTTCCATCAATACTAATACTACATTCTTTTTCATATAATCCAGTTTTTTATTATTTGCTCAGCATATAGATTGAATGAGTATAATGAGAGGATACAATTTTGATTTTAGACCATGTGTATTCCCTTGTTCTCTTTGCACAATGATTTCTTGATCCAAGTACAGGTTTTGCATGAGCATAAATTCGTGTTCTGGAATTCCCAGTCTTCTCAAGGCTACCTGTTATGAACCACATAGATGAAGACGTTTGCTTAGTCAATAAAGCACAAGTAAGTATCTTGCTGGTGTTTTCTACCTTGAATAAAGATCCATTTGACATCAGCAATAATATCCTTTGTTTATTTTCCATTTTATTTGGTTTTTGTGAGCAAAAAGAATTCCAAAGGGGCAAGATCAGGATTATAGGGGGGATGGGGCAAAGTTTTCCAAAGAAATCCTCATAAGACAGTCCTGTTACCCTCGAAGAATGAGAAGGTGCATTGTCAGCATAGAGAACAACTCCGTAGCACAACTTTCTAACTTATTTCTCATTGATGCAGATTTCTATTTTCTTAGAGTTTCTTCCTGCTAAGGCCCCAGGATCATTCTTTCATTTTTGAGAAAATATATCAAGATATATATATCCCTTGAAAATTCCCCAAACCAGAAAAAAAAAAGAAAATTCCCCAAACCAGGCTGGCGACAATCCCAACTACTAAGTGGACCCCTGCCCTCCCCCCAAGAAGAATCTATTTCAAAAGACAGCATTGAATTGCAGCTCCAGGAGAGGGACATATCTGACCTGAAAACACAGGTGCTGATGAAGGGGAAGGAGGAGAGAGAAGAGCACATCCTGGCCCACCAGGCCTTGAGGACGATGACCCAAATTAGAGCAGCCAGTCCACAGAGAGAACCTTGTCATTGGTTTGTTGTTGTTTTGTTGTATATTGTTGCTTGGTTTTTCTCTATCTTGTTTTTGTGCATGTCATTATCTCCGCAGGCGTGTTTACATAAAATAGGCTGGATGAATAATCTGGAGGACAGTTCCTGGGGGACATGGGAGAGGGGGAGGTAGGGGAAAGGAAGTGGTGTTAACAAACCCAGGGACAAGGGAACAACAAGTGATCCAAATTGGTGGTGAGGAGGGTGTGGGAGGCCTGGTAGGACATGATCAAGGGTAATGTAACAAAGAGGAATTGCTGAAACCCTGGTGGGAACTGAGCATGATAGTGGAACAGGAGGAAAGTCAAGGGAAATAGCGGAAAGAGCTGGGAGGCAAAGGGCATTTATAGAGGTCTAGATAAAGACATGTATACATGCAAATATATTTATATATGAGGATGGGGAAATAGATCTATGTGCATATATTTATAGGTTTCGTATTAAGGTAGGAGGAGGACATAGGGCCTCCACTCAAGTACTCCCTCAATGCAGGAATGCTTTCTTCTATTAAGTTGGCATTCTATGTTGCCCACCTTCCTGACACAACCACTGAAGACAAAGCGGGTGAATAAGCAAATGTGGTGAAGAAAGCTGATGGTGCCCGGCTATCAAAAGATATAGCACCTGGGTATTAAAGGCTTGAACGTAAACAAGCGTCCATCTAGCTCAGAAGCAAAAAAGCTCACATGGAAGAAGCACACCAGCCTGTGTGATCATGAGATATTGAAGGGATCAGGTATCAGGCATCATCAGAACAAAAAAATCTTACCATAGTGTATGAGGGGGCAGTGTGGAGTGGAGACCCATAGTCCATTTGTAGGCCACTGGAGATTCCTTGCAGAAGGGTCTCGGGGAGGCGATGAGCCAGACAGGGTGCAATGCAGCAACAATGAAAAATACAACTTTCCTCTAGTTCCTAAATGCTTACTCCACTCCCCACCACTATCATGATCCCAATTCTACCTTGCAAGTCTGGCTGCAGCAGATGATGTACACTGGGACAGATAGAAACTGGAAACACAGGGAATCCAGGGCAGATGATCCCTTCAGGACCAGTGGTGAGAGTGGCGATACTGGGAGGGTAGAGAGAGGGTGGGTTGGAAAGGAGAACTGATTCAAAAGATCTACATGTGACCTCCTCCTTGGGGGATGGACAACAGAAAGTGGGTGAAGGGAGATGTTGGACAGGGCAAGATATGACAAAATAATAATTTATAAATTATCAAGAGTTCATGAGGGAGGGGGAAGTAGGGAGGGAGGGAGAAAATGAGGACCTGATGCCAGGGGCTTAAGTAGAGAGCAAATGTTTTGAGAATGATAAGGGAAATGAATGTACAAATGAGCTTTACACAATTGATATATGTATGGGTTGTGATAAGAGTTGTATGAGCCCTAATAAACCAATTTTTTAAAATGGGGAAAAAAGAAAGAAAATCCCCCAAACCAGCTACCATAACCATCTGAGCTGACATCTCTGCCTTGAATTTATGAGGGGGTGTCCAAACATCTGTGGGGAAATTCCACTATATTTTAATGACTTTTTGTTCCCTGCACTCAAACAAATGATTCTCTCTTTAACTAGTGGTTCTGATATGTCTTGCACAAGTGTATTTGAGGAAGAGCTTTAAGAGCAAGTTGAGAAACAGCTGTCTTTCTATGAAGCTGGAAAGATTTCTCAGAAGAGTCTGGATGTCATAAAGAAAGGTGAAACAGAAGACAAAAAAGAGGGGAGAAGAAAAACACAGAAAGAATGGATCAGAACAAGTGAAGAGAAAGAGAAACAAAAAAATAAGGAAGTAAACTGAGGTGGTGCAGGGTACCAGGGGAGGGGCTTTGCCCAAAGAAGAGAAAACTGTGGGAGGTAAGGGCACCCAGTAGGGGTTGATGCCCTCTTCCAGCCAAGCCAAGGAAAGAGGGCCAGGGGAGAGAAAAAGGGATTGCAGATCATGGACAATGTTCTTGCTGGCCTGGAAGAGGTCTGGGATCAGTGTACTTGATTCCAAAAGAGTTTTGCTTGTCCCACAGGGCACCTGTGGACAGGTGGGCTGATTATAAAAAGGAATTACTGTCCACTCAGGGTAGACTGGAGGAAGGTGACCCTTCCACCATGACATGTTCTGCTGATCCAAGGAGAGGGCGTGTGAAGACATCCAGATATGGTCATGGTATGTACCTGATCTATAATCCACAAGGGCACATCTCCAACCCCAGGTGGAGCAGAGACCGCATGAGGGAAGGGGGTCATCATTTGCTTGGTGGGTATTGGTGTGATATGACCATGAATCTAGTCACCACGTGGGTGTTGGAAACAGGAGGCAGATCTAACTTTTGGGGCGGTTGAGAGTACTTTTCCTAGAAAGCAGGGCAGATTATCTGGTTTCTCTCCAGATCAAATGCTGCTTGCAAAAGTTTCAGATGGCCAAGCTGTGTCAGGTCAGGTGACCATTGACCCATGTTGTCTGTCCCTCTGTCCGTTTCTTCCCCTAGTCAGTATCTAATCGAATCCCCTCTCCTTTCCTCTAAAGCTAAAGGTTACAGGATTGTCATTCATACGGGGTTTCTTTTGCTTCTAGTGTCTTTGTTTCAATGGGTCTGGGTAGTGTGTCTTCCAAGTCCACTGTCTTGTCAGAAATCTTCATAATTCCACTTTCCAGGAATGTTTTGAAGTATCCCCCAAACTCTCCCAATAGACATCTTCAAAAGCCACTGTTTTGATTGGATTCTTTCTTTAAAAGCACCCTAGCAAGACTAAAACAGATGTAATTCTCAGAGAACATGTCTGTACCCATCCACTGATTGAAGAGACATGCTCTTAAAAGAATTAATGTATGAACTGAAACACTAGTACCAATGATTCTTGACTTCTTATTGCAAGCACACAAATTAGGACATACACAACTATTTCCCACCTCTGTCTTCTGATTCTAGATACACGATTCTAGATACACTATCAGCCCAATTGTAATGAGGGCATTTTTCATCTAGAAATTGAATTCTAAGTGTCTTTCTCCAAGAAACAAAACCAGAAATTATTGGATAAATGAGGTAGGTCTGGAGAGGAATTCTCTCAAGGCTAAAGACTGGAGTAATCAATGCACTCACTTAGTTTGTTCCTATTTCTAACATCCTTTAATTTTCTGATGTTGAACATTATTTTATATATATTGCTCAGGGTCTGGGTTGTTTCATGTGGAAGATCAAACGTGGTCCCTGATACTTCACCTTGTGTGGAAGTGGAAGATTTCTTTTCTTTCTTTCTTTCACATTTCTCACTTCATGATACAATCTTTTGGGTTCTATGTTAACTTACTTCAGATAGAGTGACTTTCTTAAGTTGATTTTATGCTTTATTCATCTAAATATCAAAGTATCATTGCTAGTATCTACTGCTTGTAGTGCAGAGTTTAAGTATAAAAACACAAGTAGTATAAGATAATACATAAGTAAAATAATGCCTCGGTCATTATTAAAATCTATTTAAATAATATTTGAGTAATCACCTAGCACTTCACCCCCACTGCCTTCCAGTAGAATCTAACTCATAACAATTCCATACAAGGTTTCTGAGGCTGTAGCTCTTTACTGGAGCAGACAACCTCATCATCTTTCTTCTGCGGAGCGCTGGGTGTGTCTGAATCCCGACCCAGAAATTATAAACTCAAAACCTACCCAACAGCATGACCTGAGCTCCCTCATCTAGTACTAGGGTACACTTAAAATCCTAACAATGTATTTCTATTTTCTAACCCTCCACTGCCAAGTTCTATAACTTCTGGAGTCATTTTTTCTTCTTTTGGTAAATCCATGAAATCTTACTTAATAGTAATATTTTTCCCCCTTAACAAGTTGTGGAAATTTCTCACTTCCTTTCCAGTCATACTTGCCTTAAAGTTTCTGTGGAGCCCGTAGAAAAAGTGTTGTTATGTGTTGTCAAGGGGACCCCAACTTGAATGACACTACAGGAAAGAGTATATCTCCATAGAACAACCTAGGCTGTAATCTTCACAGGAGCGGCTTTCCAGGGCACCTGGTGGATTTGAACTTCTGATCTTTAGGTCAGCAACCAAGTCCTTCACCATTTTATCACCAGAGATTCCACATAGAAAGCTCAATCACCCTCACCACCATCAAGCCAAGTTGGATTCATAGTGACCCTGTAGAGCTAGATAAGTTGAATGTGAGTCCCCACTTCACCAGTGCAGTCCACTCAGAGTAAGTGTACCAGGAAAGAAATGATGCATATCTTACTCGATTTCAGGATGTGCTTGATTCTTACCACCCAGCAATGATTTCCACGGTGGGTGGTACTTTCCACTGGCGGGGTGGGGCACTGGAATGATCCAGAGGGGCTGCCAAAACAGATACTTGCATTTTATCCTGGATCATGAGCTCTAGTACAATAGGTTATCATTTCCAAGGGGCACTGAGTAACATATATTCTTTTAATCTAAAAAGAGCCTAATGAGTTCGGGAACCTATAAAATTAGTTTGAGAACATAAGAAGAAAAAAGGGAAAAAAAAAAAGAAAAACCTATAAATCTAGAGCAATTGTTGCTGAGTACTGTTTTTCTTATTTTCAAATTTATTTTCTTGTATCTGAAAGAGAGATACAAGGAGTTCTAGGAACTGTTATTCATTCTTAAATCAGGAAAAGTTATCAACAAGCAACAATATTCATAATGGGCCAAGTCAGTAAAGCATTTGCTCTTGTTCTTAGTTCAGTAAACTCTGATGAACACTCATTGGGTACTTTCTTACTTTGGAACTAAGAGGTAAAGGTAATCACTTGGGATTGTGCTGTCTAGAGAGACAAAACCAGTGACACGTGTCTGTGGAAAAGAAAGAGCTTTTACATAAAGAAGTTATCCTATATCAAGAAGGCATCTCAGCCCAGTCTTACTTGAGTCCATGAGCCCAGCGCTAGCTGGAGCCCTCTGCAGACTCACTCCGCTGCAGCCCGATGCTGCAGGAAGGTGAAGAGGGTGCAGGGAGATCCCAGGCCAGTGGCTGCACAGTCACCTGGATCCAAGGTCAGTGGAAATGTGGCAGGTGACCTCCCCTCGAGCAAGCACAAAGTCCCAACAAGCAGAATGGGGAAGGGGCAGAGTGAGAGGAGGGTTCCCCAGTGTCTCATAAAAAGTCCACACTTCCCGGGAGGCCTCTTCAGGTTTCGGCGTGATTGACATGTGAGTCTCCACCCCTGCACATGTGTGAGTTGACATAAAATCAAATTGCTAGAGATAGGATCGGTGCCCAAACTTAAGCCCCTTAGTTATCATCACACCAGGGGCATCGCATAACACTTCACTGGTGTGTGGTGATGGGATCAGCCGCAGCCGCAGCATAAATGCCAATCTTGGGTTTCTAACTCCTGCCTCCTTTTTTAGACGTCAGCGCTTGATGAAGTGTCTGGTGACCCAGTTTTCTAAATAATGGCAATTCATGATAGGTATCATATTTCAGTTTTCTGATTGTATTGCAGCTTTTTGCTTCCACGTTATTTGCGCATCTGAAATCAGGTTCATCCACTAGCCTGCCTCAAAATTGCCCTACTACTGACAACCACAGTCATATTCACCCAGGGAAAAAAAAAACCTGCTTCAATCTTCCACAGATGCTTCCATTCATAACTGTTTACTCTGACCTTGGCCCTTTAGAATGGTGCACTCCACACACATACAGATCACAGACATTACACTACTAACTTGAAAAGATGAAACTCAAATATGAGCTGTGTTCAGGTCAGTGACCCCACTACCAACACCCTTTACTCATCACCAGTTGATCTCCTTTAGAAATTGTGTCCTCCAAACCCTCACTGTCAGACTCTCCATCGGTGATACCGGAATTGTATTGTGTAGTCTTGCCCTTGAATGCATTCAATTCATGACCTTCCCAATGGTGCTGCTGCTGGATCACTGCATTTCAGTAGAAATCTCCTGCTTCCTTTCTGCCTCCAGAGAACCCAGATTTGCTGCCAATGTTCGGTCAGCATACAGATTAAGCTAACTCCAGACTGACAGCCCCCATTTCTTTAACCTATAATGCAGTCTACACCCTATAGCTGCACTCCCGCACATAGACACCCACAGTGAGGTAGTTAGTTTATTGTGCCAACCTGACCGATAAACACATGTGGGGTTAATCAAATGGTGGAGGGATAAAGGGCTCAGTGAGTCTCGCCTTTCTAGTTCTCAGGTCTCTTGCTTTCTGATGGTTGGACCAGGGTGCAGCTGCCTTAGCCAGTTCCCTGCTTTAGCTGGCAAGGCTCACTTCCTGCAAGACATCCCCAAGGAAAAGCCACATGGACCTATTCAGATGCAGCCCTGGGTGCTGGAGCAGCCGTGTGGAGCCCCCTGCCAGCGCGGAGATGCTTACACGTTCACTGATTCCTGCAATCAGCATCATAGTGTGTGTCTTGTGAAATGGAGGAAGACTTTGTGGATCCGTATCAGACATATGGGTTAATGTTGGACTTGTGGGCTTGGGCAGCACTGTGTTGTGATGTTTTCTTGATATGCACTTAACCTTTACATAAAACTCTCTCATACATGAGTTTCTGTGGCTTTGTTTCTCTAATGTACCCAGACTCACACACATAGACTATGAGTGGGGGCTTAAATAGACGTCCACTAAGGTCATGTAGTAAACACTGTGCTATAGCATAAATGCATAAATATGCAAAGCTAGGTTCGTGACAGTTATTCAAATGGGTGCGGTCAATATAGCTAGCATGAGTCAGGCCCAAATGCCACAGAAACTGTTCACATATAATTTCTAGACTTGGTCTTTACACCTGATTGTTTACACTAGGCGAGCTGGTACATAAATTACCACCTCAACTTCATTATGTGCTTGCAACCATACATGGACACTTAAAGAATTTGCAGATAGTGGAGTGTGGGAAACTGAGGACCAGGAAGAGAGTATAAATGGAGAAATTCTCTATGCTCATGATTAAGAAGCTTGGAAGGCCAGGAGTCTGGGTGGAGGGAGGCCTTCGCATCTGTGAGTTGGAGATGAGTCCCAGTCACATTCTCCTAATTAAAAACCAGCCCCACTGTAACCTCTCACAACAGGGCTACCTTCATAGTACCTCTTATGAGCACATGGTGTACGGCCAGAGAGAGACCTTAATCTATAGGGACAGACATGTTTCTTTGTTCTCCGTGCTCAAGGGGAAGTCAACTCCCCTCGGCCTGCCCCTATGCTAGTATTAGGCTTCTCCCCCAATCAGCGCAGGACCTTGCAGCCCTCATCAATTACATACGTAACAAGTTGGGCAGTATCTTAACCTCCCTAATGCTGCGACCCTTTAATACAGTTCCTCATATTGTGGTGAACCCCAACCATAAAATGCTTTTCATTGCTAATTCATAACTGTAACTTTGCTACTGTTATGAATCGGGAGACCCCTGTGAAAGGGTCATTGGATCCCCAAAGGGGTCACGACCCACAGGTAAAGAACCACTGGTCTAGGAGATGCCAAAATGGGTGCCTAGGCTCCAGGCAGCAGTCCTTGCATAAATGAATCATAGCTACTGGCCCAGAGTGAAAACATATCAATTGCAAAGGATTTAGGGAAATGTGGTATTTGGATTTTTAAACATTTGATAGACATAGTCGTCCTACTGTATAAGAATAAGTTCAAAAGTGTTAACTATTAGGGTTTTAGCTCATATACGCTTGGGTTTATTTATTGCCATTGTAAAATAATTGCAAACATAGTTTTGCCATCAGTGTAAGGCTGCAGAAAAGCTCTCAGTCATAGTAGGAGCCCTGGTGGCAGAATGGGTGATGCAAGGTCAGCAGTTCAACATCACCAGCTGCCCATGAAAGAAAGATGAGGGGTTTTATTCCCACGAAGATTTATGTCTTGGAAACCCATAGCTGCAGTTGTACCCTGCCCTACAGAGTCACCATGAATCGCCATCATCCTAGTGGCAGTGGGTAGTCTTTCCTTTTTTCTCTCTTTTATATAATGGCACGTTTATTAATCAGAACACGTATATCTCAGTTTGTGGCATTTGTTTTAAAATGATTTAAGAGTTTTATTAAGACAATGAGTAAGTAGTTGTTCCAAGCTCAGGTTTCCCCAAATAAAGGAAATTAATGTCAAAGGCAAATCCATCATTCTACTTGCTGTCCTTGCACAAGTACTTATTAAACAATTACTATAGATGGTCACATCTATGAACATTATAGATTAACTAAAAGAATACACAGTGGTGTGTAATTAGATAGCTATGAGAGTTTTAAAGTCATTACTGAGAACCTGTCGCAGGGCATTTTTATGGGGGAGGTAGGCAGAGAAAGGGTCCCTGAGGACTTGAGAGTGCAGCTGAGAGCCGCACTGCAAGTGGGCATTTAGGCAGAAAAAGGAGGAGAGGGAAGAAAGAGCATGGGTGAGGGGTGGGGTGGGCGGGAGAGGATACTATACAAAGGGTTTGACCTACAGGAGAAGGAATGGGTTCGGGGAGAAAATGGAATTTTCTGAATCTTTGCCTGTGAGAGGCAACACAGCATAAGAGTGAGTCTATCTGGAGGTTCAAAGGATACAAGGCCTTTGTAGTCACTGGCAGAATTTGATCTTTATCCTGATAATTGAAATCCCTGCCTCCATATAGCTTGACTGTCAAGACTGAGAACTGAGATCACTTATGTCAACATGATTTAACTGTGTGTCCCAGGAATTTCTTGCTCCGAAAGTTAAGGTTGTAAATCAGCGAAAAGCTTTACTGTTGGCTTTAGGAATTTCCCGCAAACCAATTTATCTGGACAAACACTCCACTCATCTCTCCCAACAGGACAAAAGAATGCTTACCTGCGGAAACAGCTTACTTCTCAAGCAACAGCTAATTCTTCAAGACACTCGCCTAGCCGTGCCCACCAATTCTAAACCTATTACATCATGAACGATACCCAATCCCAAGAAACATATGTGGGTTTGAAAGACACTCGAGACCAGGCCTCAAGCCTATAAATATTGTGTCGCCCCTCTGAGACACCAGGAAGACATTCAAAATAGTGCTTGTCCTTAGTAAAATATGGCTAGTTACCTCAATTATGCTTCAGCAGTAGGTATTCTGGTGGTCTTTTGTAGATCTGGTAGTCATTAAACTCAAAAGCAATCAGAAAGGCACTGAGCATATTTAGGAACGTGTGAGAGAGGGTCAGTTTAGCATTGTAATCTAGTTCCTGTGGACTGGAGAAGCCCAGCCTGGATGCACGGAGGCAGTGAGGAGGTTATTGCTATCGTCCAGGACAGAGGGGCTAGTAACTTGGCCGTGGGATATGAAAATAGAAAAAAGGAATCACTGGATGGATTAGATATACATTTTGGAAGTGAATCTAACAAGGTCTGCTGAGAGATTGGACAGAGAAGAGGCCAGAGGAGGGATCAAATATGAACGAGTTTTTATTTTGGTGTTTTGTAAAATGCGATAGGTCACGATGGTCATTCACAGAGGTACAAGCAGGGACAAACACAGCACCCTGAATTTGAAATGGTAAAAGTCAATCTTGGACAGGCTAAGATTGAGATACCTAAATCAAGCTGTCAAGTAGGTATTTGAAACTAAGTTATTGAGCTCAGGGAAAATCTGAGAAATAAAGCAATAGAAAATTACTAAAATAACCACCACCACCCCCAAAAATATTGCGTTTCCTTCACTGTGGTCATCACTAAAAATTTTTAATCGGGGTTAAAGTCCAAGTCAATATATCACGATACTCTCCAACACAACCTTCAGCAAAAATGCTCCTAAATCACTCTGTGAGCTCAAAAGGTCCTATATACTGCTGCCCATCCACATTATTGGGCAAAAGATGAAAGGAAAATGCCTGCATCTTGGATTGAAATAGGAACTGTAACAATATGATTCAATTCTTATTCTCTGGGGTCAACCCAGTCATAGATGCCAGAGATCCATGGGATGCAAGTGAGGCTTGGTAGCATCAGTTCGTAAGAACACCCTTCTCTCCATGTAGCAACTGCGGAGGAAAGAAGAGTCTGACAGGAGGATTTGAGGTGAGAAGGGCTGAAATTTAAATCTTTTTCTTTAAAAAAATAATTTTATTGGGGAGTCTTACAGCTCTTATCACAGTTCATATCCATTTTGTCAAACACACACACACACACACACATATATATATATATATATATATATATATATATATATATATATATATATATATATATATTTTCATTATCTTTTTCAAAACATTTTCTTAATAGTTGAGCCCCTGGCATCAGCTTCTCATTTTCTCCCCTCCCTCCTCTACCTTCCCTCCCACATGCCCCTTTGATAATTTATATTCTTTTTTTTCTTTTTCATGTCTTGCACTGTCTGCTGTCTCATTTCACCCACTTTTCTGCTATCCAGCCCCCTGGGATGGGGGCCATACATTACTCATTGTGATAAGTTCCCTCTTACTCCCCCACAACCCTTAACTTCCTAGTATTGCTACTCCCCTTATTGGTCCTGAGGGGTTTATCTCTTCTGGATTCCCTGTGCTGTGAACACTTATCTGTACTAGTATACATGTTCTGGTCCAGCCAGATTTGTAAGATGGAATTGGGGTCGTGTTAGTGGAGGAGGTGGGGGGCGGGAGGGAGGCAGGAAGCCTTAAAGAACTAGAGTAAGGTTGTGTGTTTCATCCATGCTATACTGAACCCTGACTGGCTCTTCTCTGCCTTGTGCTCATGGTCTTAAAGACTTGAAGATAAATAAGCAGCCATCTAGTTGAGAAGCAACAAAGCCCACATTAAAGAAGCACACAATCCAGTTTGATCATGAGGTGTCCATGGGATCAAGTATCAGGTATCAAAGATCCCAAACAAAAAAAAAAACAAAAAGCATATTAATGGGAATGAAGGGAAGGGCAGAGTGGAGACTCAAAGGCCATCAGTAGTCAGTTGAAATTTGATTCTTGACTCTACGACTCACTAATTTGAAAATGTTGGTGAAGGTTCTTAAACTTTGTAAATCTCTAGTTTCATAATGATAAAATAAAGTTGATAATGAAGCCTACCCGCTGGAGATATGGAGTCTGTGGCAGTTACATCATCTCCTGTCAATTTATAAATGGATGGAACCTATCCTATCAATCAGATCGTAGCTTGATGATCCCATATGGAGACCCTGCATAGATAAGTATCTCACTGGAGGCCAGATACCCACACATTCTCTGCTTCGTCTTCCTGATGACGAGACACATGGAGCTATGCTAGAGCCCTGGAGCTGGAGGAGCCACGTGGAGACCCACACCAGTGCTGAGATGCTGCCACCTCCACTGGATCCACAAGACTTCCCACCCACTGGCCTGTGATCTTCCTGCATTTGGTGTCATTGCATGTGTTATGTGAGTGTGAAGAGGAATTTATAGATTGGTATGAGAAATATGGGCTATTATTGTACTTATGGACTTGATCTGGATTGGGCTGGAGTGTTTTCTCAATATACAATTACTCTTTATATAAAGCTCTTTCTTGTACACATGTGAGTGTCCATGGATTTGTTTCTCTGGTAAGCCCAGACTAACAAAGAGTCCTAGAGGGACAATGATTTAGTGCTCACCTGTTAACTGAAAGTGATGGTGTGAACTGAACCAGTTGCTGCATGGAAGGAAAACAGCTGAGAGAGTTTGATGGGGGCAGTCCTTCTCTGTCAGATGGGCTCCCTGGGAGTTGGAATGAACTCGACGGCTTATAAAGATAACCTGTTGCAGTGCTGTGGGGAGTAAATAAACCATGAACTTGACAGTATATGGTAGTAAGGGCTCAAAACATATCTGTATTACTATAATTAGCTTTGTTTTTCTGCATTAGAAGATCTTTAAGTTTGTAGCATTTTAACCCTGAAAAATGTTATACTGATTAAGGGATTAAGAATGTGGGAAACTACTTAGCTTTTCTATTGTGGCTATATTATTTCCCTTCCTTCAATCAAAATGGGATGTTAAGTGCATTACTTGATCAATCTCATGACAGTGGAGAAAGAAGTGGAAAACAAGATGAGGACCGAGAGGTCTATTTTTCTCCCCTTGTGACTCTCACTTACCTTGGGATTGTCCTTTGCACTGTAAAATGTTTTCTCTGAAGAGTTAGTCAAGAGTGCCCTTTCCATTGCTGCTGCTTGACTTTCTGGAGTGTTTCTGCAGGCAGTTGGACGGACCTTTTCATACTGAGTTACCTTCTGCTTTAGATGTTTTGGTGCTGCTATGTGTTTCAGTAATGGGAGGGATTCTGAAATCAAGTAAAGCATTTTCAGGTAATATGGATCTTGATACAATTATGTGGGACACAGGTGCCCCAAGTAGATGCTGGAGCTGGATCAGTAGGGTGAGGTCCATTTCTTGAGACTCATGCAGGTACACACACCCCACCAGATGGCAGCCCATAGTACAACTCTCACCAAACCAAACTCATTGTCCTGGAGTTGATGCCGACTCATACAACTGGGAGAGCCATTTCCCAAGAATGCTGAGAAGCTGAAAATGTAAATGGTTGATATGTGTTCCATGTGTCACAAAGGGTTAAACAAGTTTGGGCCAATTCTCCTTGAGTTAGACTGATACAGCAGAATAAATCCACTTAGTGTTTGTAATTGGTGGAAATGAGTCCACACAAGAGAAGACTGGTTCACTGGAATGTGACTGAAGAAGAGACATAAAATTGCTTCAACCTGTATCTCACTGCCACCCAGTCAATTCCAACTCAGAGCCACCCTACAGGGCTGGGCACAACTGCCCTGTGGGTTTCTAAGAGATGTAACTCCTGAGGGAGTAGAAAGCTTCGTCTTTCTTCTGCAGAGTGGCTGGTGGTTTTGAACTGCTGATCTTGTGATTAGAAGCCAAATATGTAAT
Source organism: Tenrec ecaudatus (assembly GCF_050624435.1). Classification (NCBI taxonomy): domain Eukaryota; kingdom Metazoa; phylum Chordata; class Mammalia; order Afrosoricida; family Tenrecidae; genus Tenrec; species Tenrec ecaudatus. The sequence continues at coordinate 179,780,508 of NC_134533.1, read as the reverse complement.
GACTACACCATGAGTGCTCCTCAAATTGGAATCAGGTGCATTGGACTCATTCATTCCAGTTTAAATTACGAGGATTCAAATTGGTGCTGAAGGGATTAAATTGAATCTAAGATTCTGTTTTTTTGCTTTTTGTTTGTTTTTTTGGGGGGGGCTGTTCAAAATTAAATATCATTGAGTCAAAGGGATCAAGCCAATCAGGTTGTAGCTATATATTTCTAGTTGGCTCAATGCTGAAGCCAAGGACAAAGCTCTGATCAGGTTGACCGACCAGACTGTACACAGAAGAGTTTAAATGACATCACACTGTATCAACCTGGTTATTATCTGAGATCTCTTGGGGAAGACATATTTTACGAACTGTTGTCACTCAATCATGCTTTACAGTGTTAAAGACTGAGTCACAATACCTATGCTCATATTTTTCTTGCTACTGTAGAAATTCCTCATATGGTTGCGAACAGAAGTCTATTTAGCAAAATGAAGAGCAAAGAAAGCAAATAAAAACATTCCTGACTGAGGAGAAGTGTGGCAGACGAGAGGTCAGAGCAGGACTTCTGAAAAGTCGCTGTATCTTTCTTGCTGCCGGAGATGTGGGTGTAATGGCTGGAGTCAAAGTAACCACATTGCAACCATGAGAAAAACTTGCAGATGAATCTGGATTCTAGGTCCTTGGTGGCACGGTAGAGGTACCATCTTTAACAACACTCACCAGTCTTGCTTAAGGTTCTTTTGTAGGTACCTATGACCCTGTGTAAAGGTTTCCTTTGGCCATGGGAAATTAATTCCCCTGAACCAATTAACCTAATTAATTAATAGCCTGTTTTACATATCCCTTAGATGACACCTCTCTGAGGTGTGTTCTACACTTTCTCCCAGAAAGCACCAATAGGATTGAACCTCATATGCACACAGCGCTACTTTGTTGACTAAATACTTCCCTCTGATGGTGCCCTTTGCTTCCTTGTTTCACATTGCTAAGCCCTGAATAGCGTTATCTGGGATCACCAAGCAAATAGACCACTTGCCTGCTAAACCTTGTCTCCTATCTACTTCCAGTGTATCCGAACAAAAGACAGCATCTCTGGATGATCTCTCTTGTGGTTTGTTTTTGAATAAAGAAAACCACAGTTGGCCCTTGAACAGCACAGGTTTGAATTGAGTGGGTCCGTTGATACAGTTTCCCCTCCTGCTATGGAGCTCTCGAGTATCTGCTTGAAGCACCATGTGATGGTAACCATCTCAGAGGGTCTAGTTAGCCTCTGCAGGAGCTGTTAGTCCTCATGCTCCTTTAATCCCTGACTGGAGAGACCAAACGCTCATGGAGATGATTAGCATTGTACAGAATTTTAACCGAATGCTCGAAATACTTAAATATCAGGGGAGAAAAAATACAAACATATCAGGGGAGAAAAAATACAAAGGTCAAATGGAAGTCAATCTGATCAAATCACAGTTATTTGTTTTGTTGTTGTTTTATACTGTTAAGCCTCATCTTATCCAGTGTTATATTTCTTAACTTAAATTCCTTTTATGATCATAAATCATTTGCCAATAAAGAAATACAATTTAAAGTACAGAGCCAGAAATAGGAGTGCATAACACTTTTGAGTGAATAAAGCCTCGCAATTATTGAGAAGAAATATTAAAAATTGCATCAGAAATGTTTAGTTTTAGAAAATAAGGTTTCAACAGATACAAGATTTCTACATGATCAAATCTAAAATAATTCTGTTTTCACTTGACTTATCTCCATCATTTGATCACTAACTTCCTCCAAAAATATGGCTCTTCACATGGGCTCTGGGTATCTGGCCATTGCTAGTTCTTTCCTTGAGCTCTTGGGATGCTGGGCTCATGGCTACAGGCTCCTTCTCATCTTGAATCAGTGTCCCAAGGCTTGGTCTTAAGGCCCCATGTCCTTTTCAGCTACCAACTTTCTAAACAAACAAAAACCTCACTACCAACTGAGTTAATTTCAACTCATAGCAACGAGATAGGGCAAGGTAGAAATGCCTCTGTGGGTTTCATAAACTATAAATCTTTATGAGAGTAGACAGCTAAACTTGAAGTTAGAAACTCAACTTATCACCCATTTTTATCCAGAGGAATGGCTGGTGGTTTCAAACTACTGACCTGTTGGTTAACAGTTCAATTTGTAACCCATCAGGGTTACAGCAACTAACAAATGACTTATTGCATTGGGTAAATCTGCTGTACAAGACCTCTTAAAGTGTTGAAAAGCAAGGATGTTATTTTGAGACCTAAAGTGAACCTCACTCAAGGTCTCGTACTTTCATGTGAAAGTAGAACATCGAATATGGAAGATCAAAGAGGAACCGATCATTTTAATTATGGTGCTGGCAAGGACTATTGAAAGTACCATGGGTTGCCAAAAGGACACTCCCATCTGTATTGGAAGGACAGTCAGTATGCTCCTTGGGGGCAAAGTTGGCCAGACTTTGGCTCACTTACTTTGGACATGTTTTCAGGAGAGACCAGGATGCAGAAAAGGAGCTCTGGCTTAGGAAGTAGAGAGGCAGTGAGAGGAGGAAGCCCCTTGCTGTGAAAGATTCACACCATGGCTTCAATGATGGGCTGAAACATAACTGTGAGGTGGTGTAGGACTGGGCATTGTTTAGTTCTGTTGACCATAGTTCGCCATCAGTCGGAACCGACTCGGCGGTAACTGACCGCACTGATGAGATCAGCGGTTCTCAACCTGTGGGTCCAACCCCTCTGGGAGTCGAATGACCCTAACACCATCGGAAAGCACATAACTAGTTCACAATATATAATTACATATTGTTTTGTGATTAATCACTATACTTTAATTATGTTCAATTTGTAACAATGAAAATACATCCTGTATATCAGATATTTACATCATGATTCATAACAGTAGCAAATTTACAGTGATGAAGTAGCAATGAAAATAATTTTATGGTTGGGGGGTCACCACCAAATGAGGCACTGCATTGAAGGGTTGCAGCCTTAGGAAGGTGGAGAGCCACTGGACTAGGTGAACCCTTCTAATCCCATGGTTTATAATAACCCCCTCTGTGCTGACAGCTTTCGAGTTTTTATCTTCAGCCCCAATTTCCCCCAAAGAAGTTGAGACTTATCTAAGAAATTATATATTATCGCTAGTTGGCTGATTGAGTTTATGTTTTATGTGGCCCTAACTGTGTAAACATACTCTTCTTGCTTCCTTCTTTCACTAGATATCAGCTATTTTTCTAACAGTTGCCCAAGTCAAAATATATAGAATTCGCTGTCATTTCTCATTTGTCTTTCAACTCTTGCTGAATCCATTAAACAATTCTACTTTCAAATACCTCCATAAATGTGACCCATTTCATCACGGTCCATTCTACGGGTCTAGAAGAAGCTGTACTTTACCATACTCTTGTGTGAGTTGTTTTCTCTCCCCGTTTGATCTTCCTCAGTCCACTGTTGCTCCATGTGGACCCCATTCACCAAACGGAAAAGTTATCCTGCTAAACCTTTTCAAAATTCCTGTTCTCTCTATTTGAACAGAGTGCGTCCAGTCATGTCCAATTCTCCAGTGTTTCCACCTACAGTGCCTCCAAACGTCGACTCTTTACTCATCCCTTAACCTCATCTTCGACCATTCGCTGCGTCACGCACTCTGCTCCAGACACACTTACTTACCCGCCTGGTTGTCCTTGAGTTAAGAATACAGCTTCTCAAGCCTGTGTACTTACTGTGCCCATCGCCTTTATCCAGGTCACCCTCGCTTCAGATAGTCACACGGTTCCCTCTCGACTTGACTTAAGGTCTCTGGTGAACTGTCATTTCATCCAGCACCGCTTCCTAACTTTTCCAGGACAGCACTCTCCACTCTCACTTCCACACTCTACCTGTCTCTTCCTCTGTTTAATTTGTCTCTGAAACATCGATCACCACTTGGCTTGTTCCATGTTTTCTCTGGATTGTCTGCGCCCACTGAATGAGAGCTTGAAGGAAGCAGGGGTTTTATCGGTTTTCTTTACTCTTCTAGACCATTGCCTGGAACATAGTAGACATCCCATTAATATTTGTAATGAGTGAATGTTTACAGCCAACCTCTGTCAAAAAATATATATGGCCATTCCGTTAAATACTTTATTGAGGTGGTATACTGGGACTTCTTTAAAAAAAGGAATTATCTGTCGTCTCCTATTAAAAAGTATAGCAGGAGCTAAACTGTAGTAAGCATCGATTACCTAGTAGTTGTATGAAGAAAAACTAAATAAGAGACAAATCCACAGTTTGCTTTCTCCATTTTATTCAAGAAGTTAACAAAAACAGACACCTTCTAACATACTCCCTCAATCATTTAAGTAAAATATCAGCTAAGCCCAGCTCAATTCTAAAATATATGCATGCAATTCTATAAAGAAGAGATGATGGGGAGGGTGGTAGTCAAGAACATAAAAAGTGTGCGAGCGTAATTCTTTATTTTTGAAACCCAAATCATTGCAACCCTCCTTTGAGGAACATTTCATGTAGGCATTAAAGCAAAAAGGCAATAAGAATGCAAAACATCCACATGCAACTAGCTATCTTGTCAGGGAATTGGACATAACTGACAGGGATAAAACTATTCTTTGACCATGAGAGAGATTGAAACTTCACATATCCTAAAAGGAAAATATGGACTAAAATAATGAGATTCTTTATTTTTTGCTCTTTCAAATGAGATGTTGGGAATGAACAATAGAGTCAGAAGAGATAACTATATCTATACTCAGTCTACTATTTGAACAGTTTCCAATCATCCACCTACACTGCAGAGCTCTAGCTGGATTCAAAACCTTACTTTGCTCAACTCTGCACACACACGCTTACACCCCTGAGTTCTGTCCATACCTTAGTTCCAGGAAACTCTGCTGGGAATCAAGGACCAAGGTCAGAGACAGTGTCTTGATCATCCAACCTCAGTAGAAATAGAGGAAGCGTCTGCACCTAAGTACCCTGATGAACAGATTCTTTGCCAATACCAGTCACTTGGTTATAGTCAAGTGCTACGTTTCCATTTTGAAGCTGGAGCAAAAGAACGTGGCTCAGCCCTGGACTTTTTTCCGGTGTTCCCTACCAGGCCGAGAGCAAGATAAAAAGAGGCTCCTCCCGCAAGCAAAGGACATATCTGGAAGCGATGAGGAAAATCATTTGGGGACGTCAATTAAGACTATTGTTCCTTGATTGAAAAGCTCACCTTATAAAGTATGGGTCATGTATCCTTAGCTCTGATTTAAGTATACTAAAATAGATAATGGTTCATTTTAACTCTCGAGAATAAACATTCAGTCTGTTTAAGGGATAATCTTTATAAAATAAACATCTTCTATAATTTCTCGCTAACATGTCTCTAGAAATGCCCCTAAAGATTCACGCTGTAGTTTCAAAGATTGCCCCACAGGTCACCAGCAGGTTAGCTATCTCTGTGTGAATTCTGTTTTCAGCACCAACCCCCAAGCTTGCAGTTGTTGAGTTTGCTCTGACTGTACAACTGCCCACAGGGTCTCCAAGGCTGTCGCCTTTACACACACAGACCGCCACACCTTTCTCCTTCGGCGCTTTACCGTGCATCGCAATCACCCGGCAGACTTATTAAAGTATCGTACACTGGACCCACCTCCATCATGTCTGGTTTAGTAGATCTGCAGCGGGTGGGGGTGGCAGCTGTCAGAGAATGTGCATTTCTAACTTGTGCCAGGTAACGTTAATGCTGCCTAACTGACAACCATACTCTGAGAGCCACTGCCTTAAACTCTTAGCTTCTATGTGCTTTAAAGACAAAGGAGAGATTAGAGCCCCAAATCCATAATATTCTTTCTAAACCAAGTCTCAGTAAGGCCATGCACCGGGGAAAATGCTTGAGAAAATAATTTTTTTAACTTCCTCCTTTATAGGAATAGTAATATGCCCGTGCAGCTAAAAATCCTTAACATTATTCACTTAGCAGTGTTTGTGCTGGACCTGAGCTGAGAGCGATTTCCTACTTCTCATCAGACAGGCTAACATCTACTCTGTTTCTCTAGATTGCCTGTGGCTGTCACCCTCCTCAGGACAGGACCTGGGCCTGGGGGGACCAAAAGCCACAGCTACATATCTCTCCCCAGTAGGTCTATTTCATCCAGAAGGAAGTCCATGTCCTCCCGGCTCACTTGGGGACTAATCACGACCTGGCGAAAGAAGTTGACCTTCCCACGGTGGGGCTGGTAGCCAAGCATCAAGCTTCCTTTCTTCATCATCCTCTCCTTAATGGCTGGGGCAACCTACATGGGTCAGAGGAAAGGAGTAAGTGAAAGACCAGAACATCAGCTCATTACAACCTCATTTTAACCAGCCCCTTAATAGTTACTAGGCGATGTTGTGATTATGTTTGGTTGCTAGCCATAAGGTTAGAGGTTCAAAACCACCAGCCAGTTTCTTGGGAGAAAGATGAGCCTAAAGAGTTACAGTCTTGGAAACCCACAGGGGCAGTTCTATCCTGCCCTACGGCATGGCAGTGAGTCAGATGGACTCAATGGCAGTGAGTTTGGTTGGTTTTTTGGAGGTGCCCACAGGTGTGGAGTCTATTCTCACGTACACAAGTTCCACGTAGTCACATGTGGTAGTTGCATATCTGTTGTCAATTTGAAACTTAAAAGTGAAGGTGTGGAGGTTAGTCTGTCAATCAGGTTGCAGCTTGACGACCTCACTTGGAGGCACTAAGGAGATAAATAGCTCACTGGAGGTGGGCACATGGTCAGTTCCTGCAAGACATTACTGATGATGAGCCTGATGGAGCTCTGCTGATGCAGCCAGAGCCCTGGAGCTGGAGGAGCCACGTGGAGACCCTGCCAGCACTGAGATGCTTCTTCCACCACTGGATCCACAAGACTTTCCACCCACTGGCCTGTGATCTTCCTGCATTCAGCATTATTGCATAACTGCGTGAGTCTAAAGAGGAATTTATGGACTAGCATTGGACTTGATCTAGACTGGGCTGGGATGTTTTCTTAATGTAAAATTACTCTAGCTAAAGCTCGTTCCTATACACGTATGTGTGTCTATGAATTTGTTTCTCTAGTCTACCCAGAGTAACACATCCTGGATGGATTTATTTATTTGACATTGATTGCGGACCAAGTAAAACCTTGACACAGTTGTTAAATGTACTTGTATCTTATAGATTGATCATTTAATAGTTTATAATAGGAATCCATATTTTTCAATTATTACACTTCAAAAAATCTGACTACAGTAAAGGTCCTCAGTTCTCCTCTGAAATACATGAGATCTTCATGAGTCAGAATCTACTTGAGTGGCATGAGTTACACTTCTTAATAAAAGGTGTGATTTTCATATTTTACATATGAGGATGCTATCACTTTCTTTCTGTTTAATGAGGTTTAGTATGCTCATTCTTGAATGTACCACACTTTGTTGAGCCATTCTTCCACCGGAGGGACATTTAGGTTGTTTCCAGCGTCTTGCTATTGTAATGCTTCCATTAACATGGGAGTGTGTAGAACTATTTACGCTATGTTCTTTATTCCTGTAGGGTTTATACCAAGGAGTGTTGCTGCTGGGTCATATGATATTTCTATTCCCAATTGTTTGAGGAAATTCCGTATGCCTTTCCAACAGGGATATGCTGTTTTACGGTCCCACCAGCAATGCATAAGATTCCAATGTCACTGACCTCCTCCTTTGTTGAACGTTGCTAGCAGTTCTGGGGTAGGGTGGTACCTCATCGTTCCTGGCATGGCTCATGATTTTGAACATATATGCTTGTTGGCCTTTTCAATGTCTTTGGCAAACCGTGCCTCTGTCCTCTTCTCATTTTTAATTTGAATTATGCATCTTTTTGCAGTTGAGATTTGGCAGTGTTTGATCGATTTTAGAAATTACTCCCTTTTCTGTTATGTCGTTTGCCAGGTTCCCCCACAGCCTGTTGTTTCCGGTTTTACTCTTTGGGTGAAAACTTTTGAGGCACCTGTTTCTTATTTTCAGGAGATCTCAGATCTGGTTTTGTCTTCTGCTGTATGTACATTTTACATTAGGTTTGATAATGTATTTATGCCTGTACTAGGGCACCTAAAATTAGCCTTGCTTTGTTTTAATGATGATCTTTACAGTTTATATGTACATCTTTAATCTGTCTTGAGTTCATTTTGTTTATGGGGTGAGGTCTGAATTCTCTATTTTTAATTGAAAGATTATTTTATTGGGGGCTCCTATAGCTCTTATGACAATCCATACATCAATTGATCAAGAATACTTACAGCTCTTATGGCAATCCATGCATCAATTGATCAAGCATGTTTGTACATATGATGCCCTCATTATTTTCTAAACATTTTCTTTCTGTCTGTCTTTTAAAAAATTCATTCTATCAGGGGCTCATAAAACCCTTATCACAATACATACATTTGTTAATTGTGTCCAGCACATTTGTACATTTATTGCCATCATCATTATCAAAACATTTGCTTTTCACTCGAGCCCTTGGTATAAGCTCATTTTCCCTCCCTCCCCGCCCCCTCATGAACCCTTGATAATTAAAAAATTATTATTATTTTGTCATGTCTTATACTGTCTGATGTCTCCCTTAACCAACTTTTCTGTTGGTTGTCCCCCAGGGAGGAGGTTATATATAGGTCCTTGTAATAGGCTCCCCCTTTCTACCCCACCTTCCCTCCACCCTCCAAGTATTGCCACTCTCACCATTGGTCCTGAGGGGTTCATCTGTCCTGGATTCCTTGTGTTTCCAGTTCCTATCTGTACCAGTGTACATCCTTTTGTCTAGCCAGATTTGTAAGATAAAATCGGGATCATGATGGTGATGGGGGGTGGTGAGGAAGCATTAAAGAAATAGAGGAAAGTTGTGTTTCATTGGTGCGATACTGTTCCGTGACTGGCTCATCTCCTCCTCGTGAGCCTTCTGTATGTGGATGTCCAGTTGTCTAGAGTGGTCTTTGGGTCTCCACTCCACACTCTCCCTCATTCACATTCACAATGATATGATTTTTTGTTCTTTGATGTCTGATACCTGTGCCCATCAACACCTTGTGATCACACAGGCTGATGTGCTTCTCCCATGTGGGCTTTGTTGCTTCACAGATAGATGGCCACTTGTTTATCTTCAAGCCTTTAAGACCTCAGACGCTATCTCTTTTGATAACTGGGCACCAACTGCTTTCTTCACCACATTTGCTTATGCACCTACTTTATCTTCAGCAATCGTTTTTGGAAGGTGAGCATCATGGAATGCCAGTTTAATGCAACAAAGTGTTCTTGCATTGCGGGAGTATTTGAGTGGAGGCCTAATATCCATCTGCTACCTTAATACTAAACCCATAAATATATGTACATAGATCTATTTCGCCATCATCATATATAAATATATTTACATATGTACATGTCTATGTTTAGACCTCTATAAATGCCCTTTGCCTGCTAGTTATTTCCTCTCTTTCCTTTTACTTTCCTCTTGTCCCACAACCATGCTCAGATTTCATTTGGGTTTCCGTGATTCCTCTCGGTTACATTGTCCTTGATCAAGAACTACCAGGCTTCTTACACCCTCCTTGCCATGGATTTTGGATCACTTGTTATTTCCTCCTTGTCTCTGGGTTTGTTAACACCCACTTATTTTCCCTGACCTCCTCCTCTCCATGTCACTCCAGAACAGAACCATGGGTCCTGTTGTTTTCTCCTCCAGATTGTTTATCCCGCCTATCTTATCTACATAGACCTGCAGAGATAATAATATACACAAAAAACAAGAGCAAAACAAAGCCACAACATAAAATAAAACAACAACAAAAACCAATAACCAAAAAAAGAGAAAAGCCTGTAAATAGTTCAAGGTCTGTTTGTTGACCTTTAGGAGTGTTGTCCGGTTGAATCTGACGGGGGGCCATGCCCTGGCCCCAAAGTCTATTTTGGGGATTCCCTCGGGACTTCCTTGCTCTGCTCCCCTTGCTGTTCTGTTGCACACCCTTAGTGTTTTGCCTTGATGTGGTGGGTCAGATTGGGTGCAATTCCCATACTGTGTCTCCAGTGTTGTCCCCTGTAGGGCTACGGGTCAGTGTTGTGTCTCATAGTGGGACTGACCATATGGTCCTCTCTGTGCATTGGCTGTTCTGGGCGGGAATATCATCCTCACGGCCTGGTGGGCCAGGATGCGTGCCACTCTCTCTTCCTCCCCCTTCATTTGCTCCCGTGTGCTCTGATCAGACAAGTCCCTCTCCCTGAGCTGTCGCCTCAGTGCTGTCCTCTGAAGTAAATTCTTCTGGGGGGAGGGGTGGCTGTCCATGGAGGTCTGAGCTCTAATGCATTCTTCTTCAAATAAAAATCCAATTCTTCCAGCACCATTTTATCTCTTTTCCATTTAATGTGCTTAATCTTTTGTCAAAAAAGAGTTGCTTATAGGTGAATAGATTTATTTCGGTGTTTTCTAGTCTGCTCCATTGGTCTACGTATCTCTTGTTTTACCAAAGTACCATGACTATGTATTCTCTGTCTGACTGTGTATATCCCATGTACCAGACTGTAACCTGTGAGCTTTTAAAGGTAGATCTGCAGAGGTGCTTCTGGGTGAGTATGACCCAGTTCACAGTTAAAGTCTCAGTTCATAGTTAAAGGCTTAACACTTTGTGCCATTCAGGGGCATCCCAAAGGTATAAAGAAATTGTAAAACTAGTAACCCACATTTCCAAGGATTTTTAAGACTTGAGAAATACAGAACCTGATAATGGACTTATACACATTTTCCTAAAAGTTTAATATTTGAAGATACCTGGGAAGATGAGTTCATTTCAAGTTCATTTCAAGTGACCACCCAGGGCCAGGTTGTGAACTTTTAAAACAATAAAATTAATTTTTTGAAACACAGAATTAGAAGTTAACAATGCCATCTACTGGCTTGAAATACAAAGCCTTCCTATCTCAATATTTCTAGACATTTTTGAGTGTGTCTCAGGAGAATGTGTGGAAAGGGAAAATGATGTGTGCTTTTGTCTTTTCATGAAGCTGAGATGTGTGTTAGCAAATCCAGAAAGGGGGTGTATAGATAACTAGTAAAGGACAGAATTGCCTGTAAATACTGTGGTGAGGGACATACACTGCGGTTTCCATGATTCTCGCAGAGGGTGACGATCCCACAATATGCTAGGTTTCCAATCATCGCTGTTTGCCAGATAATCCCCTGAATGCAAGTCAATTTACTTCATCTGACTCCGAACACAATCATGATTCCTTCCGAGGCTGATGGGCTGATGGAACAATTGGGTGTGCACGAAGGCTCGGGAAATATGATGTGGGGGTTTCAAACACAGAGCCCTCTCAAGGGATATTCCAGGGCGATTTCAATTAAACTTTTTTCCCTTCTAGGTTAATCTAAAAACTCCAGTCTTTGGAAACGTGAACTAAAGTGTGCCGACAACAGCCAGAAAAGACGTATTTACCATGGTCACGTTATCACTCCACTGAAGGCGGACAGACTCTGAGAATATAAGACATCTAGAGAAAATATGTGGGCATCAAGTAATAATGTAATGACTTCAGAGTTAATTAGTGAAAAAATGCTGATCATCAAATTGTATAAATTTCCGGAAATGCGTCAAATTATTTTGAGTTTTCTAGAGATTATGTTAGCGTGAAATCAATAGCATCCTCTATTCTGTCTGAGAAACTTAGTGACAAACGTCTAATACATGCTGAAACCTATAAACTAGCATGAATGCTTTACTATGCCTACATGTTGGAGGGCTGGGGATGCAGTGGCCATGCGTGGGGCTGCTAACTACAAGGTCAGCAGTTCAAAGTCACCAGCCACTCTGCAGGAAAAAGAGGAAGCTTTCTACTCCCTAAAGAGTCGCCCTCTCAGAAACCAACAGGGGCAGTTCTATCCTACTGTGAGTGTCCTTCTGAGTCATAATTAGCTTGAGGGCAGAGAGGCGTGCCTGCAGATAAGGAGTCCTGGTGGCACAGTGGTTAAGCACTCAGCTGCTAACCAAACGATGGTTCAAATCTACAAACTGCTCATGGGGGGAAATAAAGCAATCTGCTTTGTCAAGGTTTAAAATGTTCACATCTGCAATCACCTTAATAGCGGTGGGTTTAGGTTGTATTGTGTGTGTGTGTGAGAGTTTATAGCTACATATCTCCACTTTCAAGATTTGAATTTGTATGTCCTCCAAGCATCAGCTGAGTTTTCTTCTAAAGACTCTTTATGCAAGTAATACTTGTTATTAAAGGTATACAATCTAGTTAAATAATGTTTAAATCAATGCACAATGAATTCTAAAAAGTTTTTTTTTCACATATTGTGAAATATTTCTTTCTTTTAAAAATAATTTTATTGGGGCTCGTACAACTATTATCACAATCCATACATACAACCATTGTATCAAGCACATTTGTACATTTGTTGCCATCATCATTCTCAAAATATTTGCTTTCTACTTGAGCCCTGGGTATCAGCTCCTTATTTTGACCCCCTCTCCCAATGAACTCTTGATAATTTATAAATTATTATTATTTTGTCATATCTTACACCATCCAGTGTCTCCCTTCACCCACTTTTCTGTTGTCTATCCCCCAGGGAGGTGGTTATATGTAGATCCTTGTAATCTGTTCCCCCTTTCTCCCTCACCTTCCCTCTACCCTGCTGGTATCGCCACTTTCACCACTGGTCCTGAGGGGTTCATCTGTCCTGGATTCCCTGTGTTTCCAGTTCCTATCTGTACCAGTGTACATCCTCCAGTCCAGCCAGATTTGTAAGGTAGAACTGGGATCATGATAGTGGAGAGGAGGGGGGGAGAATTCAAGAACTAGAGAAAAATGGTATGTTTCATCATTGCTACACTGCACCCTGACTGGCCAGTCTTCTCCTCTGCAGCCCTTCTGCGAAGGGATGTCCAATATCCCACAGATGGGCCCTGGGTTCCCACTCCACACTCCCCCTCATTCACAATGTTATGATTTTTTTTGGTCTTTGATGCCTGATACCTGATCCCTTCGATGCTTTGTGATCTCACAGGCTAATATGCTTCTTCCATGTGGGCTTTTTGTAAGATGGCCCCTTGTTTATATTCCAGCCTATAGGACCCCAGATTCTATATCTTTTGATAGCCAGGCACCACCAGCTTTCTTCACCACTTTTACTTATGCACCTGCTTTGTCCTCAGCGATTGAATCAGGACAGATTGGTGTGCTTCTTCCATGTGGATTTTGTTGTTTCTCAGCTAGATGGCCACTTGTTTATCTTCAGGCCATTAAGATTTCAGGTGTTATATCTTTTGGTAGCTGGGCACCATGAGCTTTCTTCACCATATTTGCTTAAGCACTCATTGTCTTCAGCAATCGTGCCTGGAAGGTGAGCATCTCAGACTGCCAAATTGTTAGAACAAAGTGTTCTTACATTGAGGGAGTACTTGAGCAAGGGCCCACTGTCCATCTGTTTCCTTAATACTAAATCTATAAATATATGTACATAGATATATTTCTCCCTCGCCATATATAAATATATTTATATCTGTATATGCCTGTATTTAGATCTCTATAACTACCCTTTGCCTCTTAGTTCTTTCCTCTATTTCTTTTTATTTCCTTCTTATCCCACTATCATGTTCAGCCTTCATTTGGGTTTCAGGAATTCCTCTCCGTTACATTGCCCTTGATCCAGCCCTGCCTGACCTCTTACATTCTCCTTGCCGCTGATTTTGAATCACTTGTTGTTCTCTTGTCCCTGGGTTTGACCCATTTCCTTTCCCCTGCCTCCCCTTCTCCCATGTCCCCCCAGAACTGCCATCCAGTTGTTTTCTCTTCTGGTTTGTTTATCCCACCTATCCCTTCCAGGTAGACATGCTATGTACCATCACAAAACTAAATACAACAAAGCAATTCAAAAAAAGTATTTGTTTCAATAAAACCTAAGCTGGATCATTTGAAAAGACTGGCTAAGGAAGGCCCCTAAGCATTATTGTTGTCGAATTACGTGTGGTCAAACAACTTTATAAGTTTGTGAAAAAAATATCTTAGGGTTAAGACTGGACCTAGACTCAGATTGCTACACAGTTCTCTGCATGTCTGCTCCATGTTAAGAAACCCAAATGGCATATGGTAGATGATTTTTAAAAGTAATTATGAATGAATGGTCAAACATATTTTAATAATCAGACGCTTACTCAAAAAAATAAAGCCTCATCACTTCAAAATTAAAAGATAAGGAAATGAATATCCATAGATGTGTTTAAATTTAAAATATTTAAATTATGTATGTATAGTATTTATACATACATAATCTGTTGTCAATTTGAGAAGATTAAGAGTGAAGGGGTGGAGTTTAGTCTGTCAATCAGGTTGCAGCTTGATGCCCTCATTTGGAAGCGCTAAGGAGATAAATAGCTCACTAGAGGCAGGACACAGGCTCACTCCCTGTGAGACATTGCAGCTGACAAGACACATGGAGCTACGCTTGTGCCATCTTAATGCCTTGAGATGAAGCAACTGCATGGAGACAGCTGCCAGCCCTGGGATGCTTACACCGCCACTGGATCCACAATATTTCCCACCCACTGGCCTGTGATTTTCCTGCATTCAGCGTTTTGTGAGTCGGACGAGGACTTTATAGATTGGTATTGGACATATGGGCTAATATCGGACTTATGGACTTGATATGGACTGGGCTGGCTGTTTTCTCGATAGTCAATTGCTCTTGTTTTTAAAGCTCTTTCCTATACACATATGAGTGTCTCTGAATTTTTTTTCTAGTCTACCCAGACTAACACAGTATGTGACTCTCTCTTTTTTTAAGATTCTTTGCATTAACTGGTCCATCTTGATCATGTTCAGTAGGGTAACTTCTGGTAGTATATTTGATGCGGAAGTGTTTGAGTGCATATTTATATGCAGCTGCACTCATATATATGCAAGTGTTTGCATATGTGTGTTCATGTGTGCCTGTGCATGTTTGACTGTGGATCGTAGCTTGTAATTTGAGCTTGCACTCCACCATCTCTCATCTCTCAAAACAAACACACAAACACAACCCCACCTACCATCCTATCCATTGTGACTCTGGGCTTTTAAAATCCCCGTGTTTGGTGACAGGACAAGGCAGACCTATGATCAAATTTAAGCTCATGACGAAGGTGCTTTATTTTTTATCCAAACAGCAAGTGGCCTTTTGTATGTCAGCTGAAGTGATCTGGTGAAAACGAGGGTGTTCCAAATGTTCACACACATTAGGGGTTTTAACCTGTTCACAAGGAACCACTGTCTGGTGGGGAAACCCACAAGCTATCTCCATTTTTTATCTACTTCTTGTGGTTCTATTGAGATTTATATCATTCTTTAAAATAAGAATTCCCTTTCTACTAATTCCCACCTCATCTAGGAAACCACGGTCTAATCAACTCTGGCTAATAGCCAATTTCAAATTGAAAACAGGCATGTTCTTGCCTCTAGCTTAGTTTGCATAGTACGTTTCTGTTTATTTTCCTTCCCCCCAAATGTTGTCTTATTGGTCACCCTTAGAGAGCTTTAGAACTGTGATACGAGCTCATAACATAAAATAATGATCACGACACGTCTTTCAGGTCTGTGTTTCTTATAAATGAGTAAAAGCATATTCTAACGTGAGCAAGAAAAGTTAAAATAGCAAAGTGCCTTGGCTGTTTTCATCGAAAGGGATCGTGGGGGTTTAAATGGTGCTTCTTTTGTGAGACCCCTGAGTGGGTCTGCATGCGTGAGACTCATAGCCCAAGAGCCAGATTTTTGTCGAGGGCTTTTTCCAAATTATAACTAATTGACCAGAAGCACCTAGGACTCCGAAAGCCAGATAGAGAAGAATCTGGCAGTAAAACGGGTTTTATTTACGAATGCACGAGCCTCAGAGCCCTTCCTCAAGGCAGTTGTTCCTAGGTGAGAAGGGAAGGCCTCCTTGAACTACAGAGACTGCATGGCAAGCCATGAGCATCAAGGCCGAGATTCATGAAATCTCCATCACTATTAATACTAACGTATAACATATTATCATTGTAGTGTTACACCCTGCTTATTAATAACAATGCACACAATAGTAGTAGTACACTGTGATTATTAACAATGATGCGTAAAATAGTATTATTATATTATCTCACCAGGATTATTATTAATACACATGTGGCCAGCCTTTTATTTCCAATGTGCTCTCACTTGCCTGGTTTCATGAACTCAAATGAAAGCTGATTTAGAGGGAATTCATATGCTCACATTTAGTGTATTCTCATTCATAATCAATTGTCTGGTACTTAAAAACATCCACCATCTTCTATTTAGCAAATTCTAGCAGAATCGAATGCAGGTAACGGGGAGAGTCTCTTTGCTGAACACAGCGGCGAGACAGTCCTACTCTGACAAGATGGGATATTCACCGTCGACAGAAAATATGCACAGCCTAAATGCAAGTATCTGAATATCGCCCCTAAATGGGGCGTGCATGAAGGAAAGCAATTTGGCAGGAGGGAGATTGCTTTCCAGCTCCCAATTATTTTACTGCTGGTTTTCCTTCAAATTGTAAATCAAATTCCTCTCTCGTGTCTCAGCGCACCGGTCCCTGCATGTTAAGCGGAGGAGGATCCTGACAATTCTATTTGGTGGCATGGCGGCTTGATCTGCACGCCGCTGTAGGGTTGCTGTTTCCTCCCCCTTACATTATCTCCCAGCGAGGACTTAGTCCATTTAAACAGAATTTGGTTGTCACATCCACAGCACAAGATAACATTTGATAATTAAAAGTTGCTGAAACCTGGGGAAAAGAAACACGGGCCTCTCCTTCTGGCCAAGTACAGCCATTTGATAACTAGCAATGGACCATTCTTAAGCATAAACCTGCCATATCTACAAAACAACATTAAAAAAAAGGATTGCATACTTAATGTCAACTACAAGTCAGTGTTTCCAGTATACAACATGTCTAAAACCTTCTATGAGGAAGGAACAGTTGTTTGCTTGTTTTTCAAAATGCCTTTTAGATACTTTTGTGAGATATAAAAATAAAAATGATTACCAGCAAAGTAAAATCAAACACATACAAAAATGTGGAATTCTGTTTGCTTTTAATTTCAAATCTCAACCCTCAAGTTAATCTGTCAGGTTGCTATGCACATTTTTAAAGAGTAACATGTGGTTTCTGATTTCCATACTTTCCTCTTGGCATACTGATAACAATCAGTGCATGGATTACCCTGGATCTGGTGGCCACACTTTGAGAAGTAAAGCTCTACCTTAATTCCCATGGCTCCTTGTGGAGGTCTTTTATCATGAAACTTTCCCAACATACTGGCATGGCCTAGATATAATTTTTAATGATGTTATTATTTTGTGTTTACTATATCATCATGGGTGTCCCTGATCCAAGCCCTGAGATACATGTATGTTCAGGGTTGGTTTTTTTCTCTTTTCACAACTTTTTATTGTGAATTAGGAGGGGATTTACATTTCTGATAATCCATGTTGTATTCAACAATTTAAATTATATATCACACCTCCCAATTGCTTACTCTGTCTATCTCCTTTTATTTCTCTTCTCCCCATTCTAGAACACAAAGTCCCCTTCACTCATGTTACCACCTGCTTACCCTCCATCAACAAACTGAAAAAGCCTACTCTTTTGGCCCTGGGGGTCTCGTAATAATGCATTGAATTGCTAACTGCAAGACCAGTTTGAAACCACTGGCTGCATCTCAGGAGAAAGATGAGACTTAGTACTCCCTTTGAGATTGGTAGATAGCCTACACTTGTTTACTTCCCCTTCTCCTCAGTAGTGTTTTAAATGTATAACCATGGGCTAAATCAGTGACACAGTAAACAGAAGGACCTTATACTCCAGGATGGATAAGATTCTCCACCATAAAACAGCAAAGATGTCTCTAAGGCGAACCAGAGGCAGAAAGAAAACATAGATTTAGGAATGGATTTGGGGTTCACATTTAATCCTAACTCCAAGGGAAGAAAAATTACTTCTTACAACATGCACCCTCATGAAGGAAACATAGAAGACATGGGTGCTACAGCAAAGCATGGTGATGAAGACAGTAGATGGTACCCATCTACCAGAATAACACCAGGGGTCTTAAAGGCCTGTTTTCAAAGAAGCAGCCGTCTAGGGGAGACCTCAACCGCCCACAAGGAAGGAGCACACCAACATGATAGAATCCAAATCTGACGGAGAGAACACTATCATTCTTATCGTGAGATTCTGGTGTGCAGAAGGCTATGAATGACAGTGGAAGCCCAAAATCCATTCAGGATCTTCACATGGGAAAAAAATTCTAGGGATTCCTTTCTGATCACAAGTAGGGATTGAATAACCTAGCTACCAGATAGAGAGAACTAGATAAATCATTGAAGGGGAAAACCTTGTCATTTCATCTCCCTTTGGAGACTTTGAGCTTGATCTGATTTTTATCATTTTCTGTGCTCTTCCCTCCCGCCCCCCACAATTGGGGCTTATCTCTGTTGTATTTGTTATTGTTGGCAGCGTTCTTTACTCTCTGTTATAGATTTTCTGTGTTCTTTTGGTGTATGAAACCCCAGTTAAGTGAATCTATAGAGACAAGAACTAGCATAGGATTGCTGGGGAGTATGGCAAGGGAGGGTCAGGGTAATGGGGAGTGAATGTGAAGGGGAACAATAAAGAAGAAAGTGTCTTAAAACTGATTGTGGTAGTAATTCTACAATCCTGACCGAGATGCCTGAACTACGGAATGGTATGATGTCTTGATTATGTTTTATAAAATGATTTGGGGAAAAAAGAGATTAACGATACATTTTTAAACAGAGTTACAGTTTTGGAAACCCAGAGGGACAGTTCTATTCTGACCTATGGGGTTGCTGTGAGTCAGTATTGACTCGATGGCAGTGAGTTTTGATTTTGGAAAGAGATTATCCAGTTGGCCTTTGTGTTAGTCAGGGTTGACTAGAGAAACAAATCCAGAGATAATCATATGCGTATAAGAAAGAACTTTTATATCAAAGAACAGTTGTATATTAAGAAAACATCCCAGCTCAGTCCAGATCAAGTTCATAATTCCGATATTAGTCCATGTGTTTGATACTAGTCCATAAGTTCTTTCTTAGACTCATGAGACACATGCAATGATGTTGAAAGCTGGAAGATCACAGGCCAGTGGGTAGAAAGTCTTGTGGATCCAGTGGAAGTGGAAGCTTCTCAATGCTGGCACGGGTCTCCATGTGGCTCCTCTAGCTCTGAGAGTGTCTCAACAGCAGGAGGGGGACGGCAGAGAGAGCGTGGGTCCAGCCTACAGTGAGCTATTTATCTCTGTAATGCCTCCAAAAGAAGTTATCAAGCTGCGACCTGATTGACAGGCTAAACTCCACCCCTTCACTCGTAATATCCTCGTTAACACGAAATTATGTAACGGCCACAGTCTTGAACGCCTAGCTTTGCTAACATAGAAGATTAGACCTACGAGAGAGCATGTGACTACTTCATTCGTAACGATCTCTGGTATTTGTCTGCATAACTATTGCATTAAGGCGGCCTTTTCATGAGACAAGGAGCCTAGCGGCACAGCAGACATGTCCTTGGCCGAGGACTGAAAGGTGGTTGTTGTTGCTATTGTCATTGTTAGGTGCCATCAAGTCAGTTCTGACCCACAGCAACCCCGTGCACAACAGAACAGAACACAGCTTGGCCTGTGCCATCTTCACAACGTTCCTATGCGTGGGCCCATGTGGCAGCCAGGTTCCATCCATCTCTTTGGGGGCCTTCTCCGTTTTTGCTGCCCACCACGTAACTGATATTGAGGTCCTTCTTGAGGGACTGCCCTCTTCTGTATGTAGCAGAGAGCCCTGCCATCTTGCCTCCAAAGAGCACTTTAGCCACACTTCTTCCAAGACAGATGGGTTGGTCCTTTCAGCAGTCCACAGTACTTCCAGTATTCTTCTCCAGCGCCACAATTCAAACGCAGCCCGTCCTCCTCGGTCTTCCCTATTCAGTGTCCAATTTTCACATGCTATGAGGCAATGGAAAACAACATGTCTTGGACCAGGCGCACCTTAGTCCTCAAAGTAATATCCTTGCTTTTCAATACTCTAAAGAGGTTTTATGCACCAGATTTACCAAACGCAACACATCTTTTGATCTCGACTTCTGTTTCATTGAGCATTGCTGTGTCTTCAAGCAAGACCAAATTCTTCATAATTTCAGCCTTTTATCCATTTATCATGATGGTATCTATTGGTACACTTGTGAGGATTTTGGTCTTACTTACATTGAGTTGCAATCTATATTGAAGACTGTAATTCTTGATTTTCGTCAGCAAGTGCTTCAAGACCTCTTCACTTTTAGGAAGGAAAGCTGTGTCGTCTGCATACCACAGCTTATTAATAGGCTTTCCTCCAATCCTGATGCCTGATTTTTCTTCATAAAATCCCCAGTGTGGTAGTTACATAATTTCACATCAAGTTGATAAATAAGTGTAGGAGTGGAGTATAGCCTGATGCCCCCCTGTGGGCGTGGCCTTCTCATGAGGATTCTGGGGAATTCCTTTCTTTCTCCCTGGAGGAGGGCCATACTCTTTCTCTGCTTTACCTTCCTGTTTACAGGCCATGTGGAGCCACACTGAGACCTGAACAAACCATGCAGTAGAGACCTGCACCAGCTCTGTCATGCCATTGGATCCACAAGAAATCTCACCCACTGACCCGTGGTCTTCCTGCATTCTGCATCATTGGATGTGGCTGCATGGATCTGAAGAGAGACGTATGGACTAGTGTCAGACTTATGGACTCATATCAGACTTATGAACTTGATCTGGACTAGGCTGGGATGTTGTCTTATTACACAATTACTCTTGGATAAAAAGCTCTCTCTTACACGCATATGAGTGTCTCTGGATTTATTTCTCTAGTCAACCCAGGCTACTACACTCAGCAAATAGAACGAATGACTATGGCGACAGGATACAACCCTGACGTACATCTTATTTTAAATCATTTAGTATTCCCTTTTTCTGTTCACACAACTGCCTCTTAATCCTTGCACAAATTCCAAATGAGCACAATGAAGCGCTCTTGAATTCCCATTCTTCTCAAGGTTATCTATAATGTGTTATTGTCTACACAGTCAAATGCCTTGGCATAGCCAATGAAGCACAAAGAAACATCTCTCTGCTATTGCTGACATTCAACCAATGTCCATCTGACAACAGATATGATATCTCTTGTTCCACAACCTTTTCTGATTCTTGTCAGCTCCCTGTCAATGTATTGCTGCAACCATTGTTGGATGATATTCAGCAAAATTTTGCTTGCATGTGATATCAGTGATATTGTTCTATTGGAATGGGCACACATATAGATCTCTTCCAGGCACTTCGCCAAATAGCTGTCTTCCAAATTTATTGACATACACAAGTGAGTGCTACCAGTACCTCATCAACTTTTTGAAACATTTCTATTGGTATCCCACCAATTTCTAGAGCCTTGTTTCCAGTTAATGCGTTCAGTGCACCTTGATCTTCTTCCCTCAGCGCCATTAGTTCTTGCTGACGTGCTGCCTCCCGAGAGGTGAAGTGGTGCAGTGACTCTGTGTGTTCTTTCTATATTCCTTTGATGCTCCCGGCATCACGCGGGAATTTGCCCATGGGGTCTTTCAAAATGGCAGTTCAAAAGGGACATTTGGAAACTACCAGCTGCTCCATAAAAGGAAGATTTGGCAACCTGCTTCCCACGGGATTGCAGCCTTGGCAACTCTAGGGAGGAGCTCTGTGCTCTCCTGTGGTGTCACTCTGAGTCGAAATCCACTAAACCGAGGGAACAGTCATCAGAATGTCCACAGAAACTCAGATCTCCATCTCCATTTTCCTTTAACCTGATGCCACCGCGTCAATTGCAATGTATAGTGCCCCTTGTGACAGGACAGAACTGCTCCCTTGAGCTTCAGAGGCTGTGAATCTTGATAGGCATCGCCTCATGTTTCTCCTGAAGAACAGTGGGATTTGAACTGACAAACTTTTGATTAGCAGTCTGAGGCTGAACCCACGGTCCCACCTGAGCTTCTTATTTTCCTTTTAGCTTCACTTTATAATGAAAAGGGGGTGGGGTGGGAGGGCATATCATCCAGTGAAAGGGGATCCAATCTGTTTATGATCATGAGAAAGTTCAACAATATTCGTGTTTAATACAGGAATGTGCTGAGATGGAATGAAATGTTTTGTCTTTGGATCAGCTATCTGTATTTCCTCTTACTGTAAATAGGAACTGACCTTTCCTTTACCCGCACAACTCACAACACACAGAGTTGAAATGTTGTTTGAATTCCACTACATATATATATCCATCCACCAGATTATAACCTCCCTATTTCCTGGGGCGGTTTTTGCTAAATGCACAGCTGTGGAAGGCAAACATTTCCTTATGGTCTAAATATACAATAGTCCAAAGGAGAAAACAATTATGTAAGTGTTATATAAAAATGTAGTTGTCATCATTTTCAGTTTTATATAATCAAAATATAGTAATGGGTTCTCGTGTCCAATACAAAAGAAACCTTTCTACCTAACAGTATAGATTCATTTTTAAATGTTTTTCTTTATCGTTCCAAAGATGCCTATGCGATTTTTCTCATGCCACAAATGTGACATTCTTGATACCAGATGTTTGCCTGCTCAACATAGTCCACCGTCTATGGTCTAGTTAACAAAATATTTCAGTGTTTTGTTTTCGTCTGGAGGTTATTCAAAGGCTAGAGCTATGACCACAAAGACACTTGGTTCGGTTAGATCATGCAGGCGGTTTCCACCCTGTCCCGGAAGAAATGAGGACCTGCCACAACAACCCAGCCCTTCCACAGTCTTAAATATGCCTTAAGGACCCAAAAGAAAGACATTGTAGCCTTTTTAGTTTGTGTCCAGGTACCATCTAAATCTCTACCTATTCTGTTTGGCTTTTTAAATTTTCTTTCCTTCATTTAGTCTTAGGTAAAATGATCTTTTTTTCCTGTCATTTCAGCAAGTTACATATTTACCTAATTCATACAGTTCTGTGTCGGTGTAGGCAAATATGTAACCATTCGTATTCTCTTCTACTATACACGGATCATCTGGGTGAGCTGTTCCACGGACTAACTAAAGCCGTGCAGATGGATGGCGCTGGCACAGAGCTTGGCATCGGTTAAGTATCCATAATAGAAACTACTATTCATTATTTCTTAAAGTGGATTTATTTTTAATCAATTTATTCTCACACCTGCTCTTTTATTACTCTACTCTATTATTATCTCTGGAGACATGAGCATTTGAAAGTGCTGCCGAAAAAAAAAAAACCACATTACTGGTAATTTCATCTTTCTCCCCAAAGCATCCAAATGGTATTTATTTGAGCTTGCAGTTTTAGAAATTAAACCTTGCTCCTCAGGTATCCAACCTCTAAATTAATCTATATAAATTCCAAAATTTTTTCACACTGTAAACTTTTCTTTCCTTTAAAACAAAGTCAGCCATGATCTTGACAGAGTTTTTTCCCTGTTAGGTTGTAGGGTCAATTTCCATCAAAACTTATTGGGAACAATGAGGAGATTTCCTTGTCTTCTAGTTCTACCTCATGTGAAAAATTTCTTCTAATTTATATATACAATATAATTACTTCTTTTTATATACATTTAGATAGTCATATTTTATAAAATAAAGGTGATGCTTCTTTTATAAACACATGAAAGGGTCCACACACTAAAAGAGTCATTTAAGACCATATTCATGAGGGTTTGTTTAAACTACGTACAGTGTCCTTGTGCTTCCCTGCCATTTTTACTTCTATCAGAAGAAGACTAAAGAGCAGTATTTGATGTTTCTCAAACTATATGAAGACGCATCAACTGGATGCAGGCTCCCATCCAGACCAGTTGAATCTGAGCAGCTGCATTTTGATGGGAAAGGCTTAGTGATTGGTATGTTTACCAAGCTCCTCAGGGCTTCTTATCAAAATGCAAGTCTGGGAAACACTGGAGCGTAGCTGCTCCTTGAGCAGGACTTAGGGAGAGAGGGCGATGGTGAGGGAGGTGGGAGGTAAGACTCGTTGTAGTCAGGCAAAATGATTTTGAGGGAGTTGGTGAGAGGAGATTGGGAATCTCACCTTTCTAAATTGCACACGTCAGTTTTGCAACAAAAGAAATGAATGACCTTCAAAGACGTGGCTAGCCAACTGTGCTGTTAATCATAATTCCAAATTGTTTGAATATCCCGTGGCCCAGAAAACAAGAAGTCTCTTTGTTTTGATTGTTGAGGAATGAATTTGTCTCTTTCAATATATTTTCTGCTTTTATTAACCCATCCAATTCATCTCTGATTCCTTTGTACAACCTCCACTATATCATTTCGTTTGATATACTCTCCCCACAATTTAGAGGTAAGGTGCATCAGTATAAGTCTCTCAAGCTTAAATTATGTAAACTTGGTGGGCTATGGCCCATGAAATCATGTGCATCTAAGAGATCATTTCTGCTTGGCAGAACATGGAGACACAGGCCATGCTTTGGAACTGCCTTTTTCAATATGGATTTTTATCCCTTATTTTCCACAGTTGCGAAAATGAAAGTCAGACACGTGCAGGAGTGCCTGAAATGAATAGTCCTGTTCACTCCGTTACCAACACAGGTATGCAAACGCATAGAAACAAGGAGTTTAGAATCTCAGAGAGCCTGAAGAAGACATTGAGCAATTGCTATGAGTCTACTGATCCCACACCGAATCCATTGCCATCAAGTGAATCCCAAGTCACAGTGACTCCCATAGGACAGAGTAGAAGTGCCCACCTAGGGTTCCCCCAGATGCAATCTTTACTGAAGCAGACGGTCATGTCTTTCCTCTGTAGGGCTGCCAATGGTTCAAACACCCAGCCTTTCTGTTCCCAGCCAAGACTTTAAATGACACCACCAGGCCTCCTTCTGAGAAACCTATGAACTCCCGTCCTATAGTCAAGGCAGCTGAGATGAAGTCATAAAAAGAAACGAAACTGAGCCAAAAGCTGTAGCTGAAGAATGGACAAAATAACTGTTTTACACATTTTATAAAGCAAAAACCTAATATGCATTTGCTTTATAGCAGCCATAGAAACCAATAGTTCCTGCATAACTATTGTGAACCAATCACCAAATCTTAGCCCATTTGGTTGCTCCCCAACAGGATGGATTATTTGATAAGTCTCAGCTAGAGGGGATGCTTACTCAAAAACTCTCGGCCAGTGAGTTGATGCCAACGTTTAACGACCCCATAAGACAGGGTAGAACTGCACCCAAGGTTGTAACTGGTATGGGGGTAGAAGGCCTGTCTTTTTCTAGACTCTAGTCTAGAGCCTAGAGGAACAGCGGGTGGGTTCAAACTGCAGACCTTACAGATCGTACCCCACAGCACAAGTCACCAGGGCTCCTAGAGTTGGTAGTAGGAGCATTGAAAACATGTCAGGGCATTTTGGATTGGCCCAATGACTGGGTGCTACTTGCATTCAAAGGTCAAGGATGTGACACACTTTATAAGGCCGGGCATAAACCTGCCCAAGGAATCTTGTTCAAATGCCACTCATCAGTGGTTGGGTTCAAATAATTTAACAGTCAGGTCACTACACTTATGACTATTTTAAGGACAAGAAAGATAACAAAAGGTAGTTTATTATTTCATACAGTTAAACTTAAATAAGAACAATAAAAGGGGAACACAAAAATAGACACGAATTTTAAAAGATGAATGAAAAAGAATACCTGGCACAAACCAAGAAAACTTTCACTTAGGATATTTCCATATTGCTTCTTGACTGACGTCCTCACTTGCAGTAATCTTCGCTTTTATCTGAGCACCGTCAACTGTGGGATGTATCCTTAACCACCTTTTCACTGTAACGAGTAGGATCCCATTCCTGTACAGGTCAGCCAATTAGGCAATAGTCATTGTGTTTGCGATATTGGAAATAGTGAGACAACTTCACTTCTCTGAACATATTACGTTCATCTTGGAAAATCTCCTTTTTGCTTCTGCTTAACTTACAGCCATTATTCTGACAAGATTTTTAGCTCATTGAACACTTTCAGGAGGTGCCTAATTCACTCCTGATGTGTCGTGGGAATTTAGAGCATAGCAAAAAGCTGAAACGCATGACAGCATGTCACCCTCTGGTTGTTTGACACTTTTTCTCTTCATGCTATATGTTTGTTTACTGAAATAACAAACACAAGGGAGTAAAAATGTAATATTTTTATACCTCTAGATGACCTATCTATAATACCTATGGTCCTTAGAATCCGCTATTGCCAAGATGAACGTTCAAAGAGAGGAGGGAAAGTAATCTGTGATGTCCGTAGTGGGTGGTCATCCACCTTACAGAGAGCCCTAATGACAAGGAGCATTTTCACAACCAGTCCACCCAACCTAACAGAAAATGACGTACTGGCTGAATCACATCACTGCCAATGGCACCCTGCCTGAGGAACACTTCAGGAACCTCGTGTGCGTCATCGATACCTTCTACACTTTCTCTTGACATTTCTAGAAACGTTCAGTTTCTCTTAAAAATCATTATCTCTGCTTTGACCAAGAGGAGGATTTGTAGCTAGATGGGATTCTCAGCACCTACAAGGATTAATGGATTGTTTCCAAACGATCGGGATCATACTCACGGGGTCAGTGTAAATATGGTCCCTACAAGTGGCCATTTGGACATTGGCAGAGTTGGGGCCCCCTGTTTGGCCCTAGCGCTACAGCCTCCTATGCCAGGTGGCTTAGATTCACAGATTCACTGGTTCATTGCCACAGACATGCTGAACCCACATCTCACCTACCACACATTTAGTGAGATAAGAAACAAACCCCTGAAAGTTTTTTTCTAAAGCAGATAGAAACTGATGCTTTTCCCTCAGTTTTTCTCTGTGTAACTTTCCCTTATAATCCTAATTCTCATCAATACTTGTTAATGTGTAATATCTTGAATTTTATCTTTTGGCTCATTACATACCCAAAATATCCAAATGACTCTCTGGGGTATTACTACCAATCTCTCACTTAGCAGCACAGTTAAGGTGTGGGAGACGGTCTAGGTGTTGGCTAGCAATATTTTGAAGGGTCAAAACCCTACCAAACCCATTGCCATCGAATCAATTCCAACTCACAGAGACCCTAACAGGGTTTCTGAGACTGCAAATCCTCATGGGAACAGACAACCTCATCTTACTTCCTCAGAGCAACTGGTGAGTTTGAACTGCCAACCTTGAGGTGAGTAGCCCAAGTCTAACTCAGAGTGCTACCAGGGCTATGTTTTAAAGGTCCAAACTTGCCTATTAGACTTAACTTCCTATGTAGCTGAATTATTGGCTTTTAGGATCCTTCAAGTATCATAAAACCAAACTAAAAATCCATTGCCAATTCTAACTCATAGCAACCCTGTCTGATTGTCCCAGTACAGATTCCAGTCCCAGGACAGAGTTCAAGGTTGTATATAGGAGAGCAGACTGTCATCTCTTTCTCCAGTTGAGCAGTTGGTGGGGTTGAACCACCAACCTGTCTTTGGCTTAGCAGCCAAACACTTAAACCACTGTACATCCGGGTCCCTTCACCTTAGAGGTGGGCCTCAGTGAGATGCCTACCTCCAATTGCTCATACCCACCAACCTGCATCCATAACTTGTTTGTAGTTTTTGCACTGATTCTTTTCAATCAAAGTCAAAATTGTCTTTTCTTTTCTGGTCAAATGCAAGTGTTCCTTATCCATCGGAAAGGTAGCTGCACACACCAGATGACCTTCCCGCCTCTCCCTAAAATGCGTGTCTTTGCATCTCTCTTGATAAGGCGGGTTCATCATCTCACTGTGCTTCTTTATTCCGCTCTAGTGCTCCCGGAAGGACCCTGATGTTCAACCTGCATAGGCAAAACCTCAACTTTTAAAGACACATTTTAAAAATGTACCTAGATCTCCTGGTTTTTGGTGTGTAGTACTACCCCCAAAACTGTTAAAACCAAGATGTTTAAAAATAATTATTGTTTCTGTTTTACTCAACCATTTTAAGAAAATGTGTTGGACTTTCCTTTGTTGAAACTTTTTTATAAATACTCACAAATTCTCTTTAAAAGGAATGCTATAAATATTAAGCATCAGCTTTTAACAGCAATCCAATTTATTTATGTAACAAAAACATTTTAGGTTTGCCTAGTTGGGGAACCACCCGCATCACCAAAGTATCAAAGTGAACTGCACATTCTTGCTTGGGGAGCTCTCCCAGCACCCTCAGCTTGTTGTGGTTGTGGTTGTTGGCACTGGGCGCCACCAAGTGAGGTCTGAGTCATAGTGAGCCTCAGTACAACCGAACAAAAAGGGGCCCAGACCTAACTCCCCTCACAAGCGTTGGCTTGTGGGAGTCCACTGATTCAGCCACTGTGTCAGCCCATCTCCTCCATGGTCTTCCTCTTTCCTCACGGACCCTCCCCTTTACCAAGCAGGAAGTCCCTTCCCACAGACTGGTCTCTTCTGATCTCACGTCCAACCAACACGAGACACGTTCTCACCATCCGCACCTCTAAGGAGCCTTTTGGCTGGACTTCTTGCAGGATGGATTCGTTTGGGCTCGGCCAGTCTACACTCAGCCTAGTACCTCAAAGGAGAAGTAGCGTTTTGCCCTTAGTCACGGTGTTCCAACTGTGTACAGGGGAGAAGGACTGGCCCAAGGTCAAAAGCAGGCAATGCAGGATGGGCTCCTCATTCTCTACCTAAACCAAACTGTTTAACAATACGACTCAGTCCTTTGTTGCTGGCCCATGTCTCACACATGACAACCCTGTGTGTTACAGAGTTAAGTGGCTCAGTTGGCCTTTCTTGGCTGTCATCATTATGAAACTAGGCTTTGCTTTCTGTGCTCCTCTTGCTTTATATATTGGAGTCCTGTGTAAGATGCTAAAATTGGCCAATGCAAAGGGAGGGAAGAGGCAGAACCTATGCATTCTAATTGTGGCATTGACAAAGAGTATCGACTAGATCACTGACAATCAGTCTTAGGAGAATGACAACCAGGTGCTCTTTAAAAACAAGGATGGGAGTCTCTGGATCAATAGAATGAAACTAGAAAGGGGCATAAGGATGTTTAATGTTATGTGTCACTTGGCTACATTGATTCTCAGTGGTTTCCCAAATACTGTGTAAGCCCCTCCCATTTTGTGATCTGGTGCGAGCAGCCAATCAGGTAGACAAGGTACTCCTAATCGATGTTATTTGCATCCGGATATTCTAGCAATGTTCTTTTTCTCTCTGTCTCTCTCTCACTCTCTATAGCTATATAAAACAGTAAAACGTTTTGCTCTCATCTGTGCCTCAGGGTTTCAAGCTATCATCCAGCCATTTCAATGTCTTCCTTTTGCAAACTGCCAATACCTTTTCTTTGCCCAATTTTTGTTGTCTTGGTGTTTATTTTTTCTTAATGACTCCACTTTTAACAATATCAATTATAAGACTCTTATATAGGTCCCAAGTTATTAATCTGCTTTTTTATTTTTAATCATTCACGTAGTTTTATTTCTTTACATAATATTCTGTTGTGATAGGTTAAATGACTCAATTGACCTTTCTTGGTGATAATCTATATGAAACTATATGGAAAACTAGAAGAGCAAATTAGTTTTCCATTAAATATTTAGGTGTTGAATTTTATATATCCAAACTTTCTACCCCTTCTACCACTGAGTACATTCTGATCCATAGCTACCCTATGGGATGGAGGAGAGATGTCAATGTGGCTTTCCAAGAAACCCAGGTAAATGTTTTTGGGAGTAGAAAGGTGTGTTAGACAGAGTTCTCTAGAGAAACAAGATCAAGACACTTAGGATTATAGATAGATACTGGTAGATAGATGATAGATAGATAGATAGATAGATAGATAGATAGATAGATACATACATACATACATACATACATACATACATACAGCTAATTAGTCTACAGAGCAGTACAAATAGCTCAGTGCAACTCACTTCTGTAAGATAGTTAATATGCTGGCAGTTCTTCAAATCTTGAGGGCTGCGGGGTGCAAGTCAAGGAAGCAGACAGCTGAGTCCTCTGTAGAGAAATTCAGGCTATCTGGCCACAGACAACAAACCGCAAGGCAGGTCACCAACAGTCAGCAAGATTACAGAGTGTGACAGTCCCCAGCTCAAACTACGTATACACCAGTAGTGTGGCGAAGCAGGTCTTGAAGGAACCTCAAATTATAGTGACACCGTCCACAGGCTGGGTGTCCTACAGGTAGTGTAGCTCACAAGTTGAGGCAGAGAGCAGGCTAAGGAAGCCGCACACTGGTCTGATCATCAAAGAGCAGAGACAAGAAAGGCGAGGCTCACCGAACTTCAATTAATCCCACATGTGTTCGTTGGCCAGGTTGGCACAATAAACCTACCTATCACAAAAGCTAATCTTTTCCCAAGGAGTAGATGGTGGTTTTGAAGTGCTGACCCTGTAGTTAGCAGTCCAATGCATAACCTCTTGTGCCACCGGGTTTCATATATATGTGTGTGTTTGTAAATAAGTGCATTGATATAAATTTATATACTTAAACCTATCAGTATATAAATTAAAATCTACCAAAGCACACATTTACAAACACACACACATATATATTTCTCATCTTAGTCAACGTAACAGAGTATGATATATGAATGTTTTCTAGTTGGATCTGCACATTTGAACTTTGAATCTATTTGAGAAACCCAGCTGTACCTTACATAGATTAGATATCTACACTTACCACTAATCTCAGCACCACTGAAGAAAGAAGTTTGCCTTACTCCATATGCACATATGATTCCTATAAATTTATGGGCCTGAACTTTCTAGTCCAAAAAGTGATCTCTTTATTCTTAGAATAATCAAAGCTCTTTGATTTCTGTGTGTCTAGATTATGTTCAATTGCATGAGCGAGGGGTTTCCATTTTAGTAAACTTCCTTTTCAAAATATCCCTTCCTATTTTCATCTACCTGTTCTTTGGGTTAACACTCTTAACGGCATCGCTGGAGGTTCAAGCCCACCCTAAGGAGCCTGGAAAGAAAGGCCGAGTGGTCCAGTTCTGAAACAGCAGCCACTGGAAATCCGGCTTAGACACAGAGTTCTCCTCTGACCCAGACAGGGTCGCCATGAGCCTCCAGGGGTCCAAGAGCAGCTAGTCATTGTGGTTGTCATGTTTTCCTTAAGACACTACCTAACATTTTGACAAGTTAAAAAACAAAGCAAACAAGCCAAGCCCCACCTATCAATACTATTATAATTATATTAAATCTATATAAAATTCATTTTTACCATCTAGTATCACCATGGTCCTCTCTCCCCAGAGGGGATGGTTTTAAAAATGGTGACTGCAAAATTCTCGACAGTCTTCTCACAGAGGTTTCTTGGATCTGAGCGTATGACACTGCTCCTGCAGCAGGACCCGGGGTGCTGCTGCAGGACTGCCTCGCAGGTCAAGAGCAGTGGAGCAGGGTTGAACTTGTGCGCGGTGAAATTTGCTTTGGGGTGAAGCAAAGTTTCGGGTGAAGAAGTCAGCTATCCTGAAGAATACCAGGCCACACGGAGAGGTTTGGGTCGGTTCTTTGGGTGTCAGCCACCAATGAGGCCCCAGGCAAGGACAATGGGACTGTGTGTGAAGATGTTCTCAGGACATACCAGGGTCGGCTGGTCACTGACTCATGCTCAGCCATGTCCGTCTTCCCAGCAGAGGCTTCAGACAGTCCATTCTTCAGGGCTTTGGATTCCTGGTCCACAGAATCCAGGAGCTGTTGAAGCTACTTCACGGGGTGTGGTTGGCCACGCAGGAAGTGGAACTGTAAATGAATGTGTTTGAGGGCGCCAGTGGACAGGGGGCACTTAAATGGTTTTTGAGGGTTAAAGCTCCTGAGTTTTATCTAATTTATACCTTCATTGTGTAATATGTCTTGCTATTATGGGGATGAATTTCATCTGGCTACAAATCTGTCTTCTGTTCTAAAGGTCAGTTTCCTCGCATCTAGCCTTTTACTGTTTATGTAAGAAACAACTTTGTTGTCCCATAGTCGATGGTATTATTTGTGAAATAACAAAGTTCCTCACGTCTGTGATTTGATGCCCTTCACCACACCCTCTCAACTGAATGCACTTTTGGCCTTTTCCTTTTAAATATTTTAAAATGCTCTTTCCACCCCATCACTGCATCTGCTAAAACTCCTAGAACATGTGCTCAGAGATGTAGGGTCAGAGTGGCCATTCTTAGATTGTTAATGACTTTAATGGGAAGGGGTGTGTGTGTGTGTGTGTTTGTGTGTGCGTGTGTGTGAATTATATGTTAATACAATAGATCGATTAAACAAGGATAATATAACAATGTGATCATCTCTAAGCATTCACATTAATGTTGAAGGCCATTTAATATGTGTATTTTATCACATTTCAAAGGGTCTCTTTATTTCTCACTTCATTTGAAGTTTGAGATTTGGGGTTGCTGTCTTGATTTACTTGTTGAGAGATAGGTGGGAAATGATGGAAGTGCTTTGAAAGACTTGCTTTTGCTTTTAGCTTCTGAAATAATGGCATTTTGCTGAATGGAGCACAACACATTGACGCTGGGCAGCCAAACCGGGTGCTCTCCAGGCTGACTAATCCATCTCCTCAGACAGTTTCTCTGAGTCCCAAATGCCACGTAAATTAAGTTTTCAGCCTGTGTGAGTGGATTATTGTGTGGCTTCCTGAAATAATTCTCTCCTCTGTGAACAGAGTTCTGACCCAGTTTGGGAGAGTATTTTTAATATCTTGTTCTACTTCACTGACCTCCAGGCAAAAGAGCCAGTACTACCTGCATTTCACTGGTACCTTTTATCTGCAGTCTCACAAACGGGTCTGCTTTTAAAAAAAAGGAAAGGAGGAAACACCTGAGTGGAAGAGTGGCCAGGCGGTGCTTCTCTAAAACCACAGACCATAAATCACCTGGGGGTGGGGGGCGTTTACAGCCAGCACAGCACCCAGGTTTCATAAGGCTCTCCGACTCACCCAGGTGGACAGCTAGGTCTAGGAAGGGTCCCCTGTGACAGGCTGTGATTGACACGATGGATGTCTTTCGCCATCATGCAAATGCCTCTCTGCCTGTTAGAGGAGAATGACCTTCTTGCTGTGGTCATGGAACCTGAAGTGCTTCCCTAGAGGAGAACCTGCATAGACGTAGTTCCCCTCCCACGGCTGTGTGACCAACTTTGAGCCGAAACTCTTGGAGGCGGTACGTACTTCTGGCGGCCCTCTTTCTCCCTTTTCTTTGTCTGGAGCATGGCTTGCCTAGGTCCGGTTCTACCTTCAGCCAAGATGCTGGGATGAAAACGACACAGATCACAGGGCAGAGCAGAGGTGTCCCTGACTCCCAGTAGACATGGAATATGAACAAGAACTAAACCTTCATTAAATGGCCTCTAAGACTTAGATCATTTACTGTGGTAGCATAACGAAGTGAAACCTAATTAATATGGCTCAAGCAATTAGATGAATCCAAGCTAATACTGGAACAAATAATTAGAGCGGCTGGATTATACGCAGATGACTGCAGCATCAGGAAAGGAGGAAGGTTATTAACCACGTGCAAGATGCAGATGACACAACCTTGCTTGTGAAACTCAGGAGTTGAAGCACTTGCTGATGAAGATCAGGGATTGCAACCTTCAGTGTGCATTACAACTCCATGTAAAGAGTGCCCACATCCTCACAAGTAGACCCATAAGAAACTTCATGATAAGTGGGAAAAAGATTGAAGTTGTCAAAGATTTTGTCTTGCTTGATTGACAATTAATGCTCATGGAAGCAGCCGTCAAGAGAACACACACCACACTGCATTGGGTCAATTTGCTGCACAGACCTTGTTAAAGTGTTGAAAAGCAACCAGGTTACTTTGAGAACTAACGTCGTGTGCCTGGCCCCAACCATGGCATTTTCAATGGTCTGATATGCATCTGAAAATTGAACATTGAATAAGGAAGACCAAAGAAGAATCGATGCATTTCAATTACAGTGCTGGCAAAGAAGATTGAAAGAACCATGGTGTACCAAAAGAACAAACAGATCTCTCTTGGAAGAAGTATGATGGGAAAGCTCCTTAGAGGCAAGGGTGGTGAGACTAGATCTCACGTACGGAACATGTTATCAGGTTTAGAGACCAGTCCCTGGAGAAGGACAGGGGGCTTGGTAAAGTAGCCCAGCCCCCAAAAGAACAAGACCTTCAACAAGACGGCTGGACACAGTGGCTCAAACACAAGCACACTGGTGAGGATGGCGCAGGGCGCTACTTGTCGGAGTGACCTGAAGGCACCCAACAACAACAAGCAGCTCATATCCAGTGAATATTTGTCATCATCGAACTACTTTAGTCATGTAGAAAGCTACCATCTCTTTCCAGCGTGGCGCTGCTCAACACGGCCGAGTGGATTCTAACGCATAGTGACCCCGTGCACAAAAGCAAGGCACACTGCCTGGAACGGTGCCGGCCCGCCATCGCTGTGACGTTTCAGTCCCTAGCTGCAGCCACTGTGTCAATTCATCTTGTTGAAAGTCTTTCTCTGTTTACTGCTCTTTTTTGCTATGTTACCAGGCATGAGGCTCTTCGCCGGGGGCTGGTGTGCTGAATTTTTCTGTGAAGGGCCAGGTAATAAATGCTGCAGGCTTGCCAGTCTCACAGACTCAGTTGTAACGACTCCAGTTGTGAGCGCAGCCAGAGATAGCAGCTAGCCGTCACGCCTGGCCATGACGATGTACCGGTGCTGCTTGATTTACACACGCGGAGGGTTGTGTTCGGCCCTCACACTGACCTCTCCAGCAGCACAAGAAAACTTAAAAACAAGACAAAACAAAAACAACCCTAAAAAAGCCAAAGGCAGGCTGCTTACACTGCTTTCCTACTAGACGGAATTGAAGGACATGGACATTTCTTCAGGAGTCCCTACCCCCTACGTCTTAGACAAAGATAATAAAAGTGATTTCACAAGGTTTTTGTGGACATTAATTGAGATGAAACATGAAGGGCCAGTGAGAGAATAGGCGCTCAATGAATTTCAGCTTCTTTCATCTCTCTTCGTCCTGTTATCCCAGACTGGGAGTGGATTCCCAGTGAAGGCCTCTTTAATGTGTACAAGTTAACGAATGATGTCGAACAGTAATGAGGTGAAGCAGAGATTCCTTTAAATCAACATTTGCTCGGCAATTGGTTTGATCAGGCAAATTTATGATAACAAAGAGCAAATATTAATACGTGCCCTGATATTACATACCCATTCATTAGATCACTAATTATATTGGCCTTCATGGAAATACTTAATTTCTTTGAAGGGTCTTTTGTGAAGGATGGAAAACAATTATCTGTGTTCTATACCTAACTTCCAAAGCCCCCAAAAGGCTTTTACTGGGACCCTGCCTGTCCTGCTTAACATGAGGGATAGTTAATAAAATCCCCTTGCTATCTGTTATATTAAGAAGCTGTTCAATTAAACAGAAGTTGGTTTTGTGATTGATTGAACTCAACTGAGAGGTCAAATTTTCTTTCAAAAAGCAATGAATCTCAATGTGTTGCTCTCTGTTCTGTTAAATGTCTACTATCATAAGTAATTAAAGTCCAATGTTCCCAGGAGCCCATGGCCAATAACCCCTACATTTCATGCCTGGGCCACACTGACAGTTGTTGAGATAAATTAACTACCTTTGTTTCCCCTGTAAATCTCAATGCCACAGGAGAAAAAGATTTTAATTTTTTCAATACATTTTCTGCTTCATTTAATATTTTTAATTTCTCTTCCTAGACCTCCTGCTCAGAGTATTTGCTCATCCCATCAGACTAGCCCCCACCCCGTTCCTCTTTTTCACAGTAATGGCTATCATTACCCGTAACCTCACGACATCTTTTCTGTCCCTGAGATGGATAATATCAGGTGAATTCAGTCTGTCCATAGTTACTTAGTGTGATTCCAAAGTGGGTGTGAACACCTTCTTCTAGATGGGTGTAAAAAGAACAGGAGAACTCCTGGGTAAAATTTGAGCAAACACTAAAGAACTTTCTATCTCACATAGGAGAGTAAGTGAAGTTTGCTCGCTGAGATTCTGTGCAGGGCAGGGCGTATAGAACTACAGAACAATTTAATAGCCATGTACTTCTGGTTTTAACATAATTGGTATATTAAAATCACTGAATACGATGTGGCGATCGAGTGCTCAGTCACAGTGACTATGGCTGGGTGGACTTGAACCACCAACCTTTCAGTTAGCAGCTATGTGTTTGACCATTTACATTAGTCTGAAAAAGAGAAATAAAATAGAATCCACTGTCATCAAGTCAATTCTCACTCTCATAGAGCCTGTAAGACACTTGCCCTGTGGGTTTCCAAGACTGACTCTTAATCGGAGTAGAGGCCTCATCTTTCTCCTGAGGAGCAGCTGGAGGTTTCAAACTGTTGACCTTGTGGGTAGCAACCCAGCAAGAGAGCACTCTGCCGCCAGGGCTCCTGGACATTATCCAGGAACTTCCGATCCATACCACAGCATTTGCCCAGGCCTTGGATTGCCCTGCCAAGTGTTTCTGGAAGGAGCCCTCTGGGCATGGTGCTGACTCCACAAGCTCAGCAGCTGGAATCCGGCAGCCGCTCCAAGGGGGAAGGGTGAGGCTTTCTACTCCTGTAAGTAGTTCTAGTCTCAGAAACCCACAGGCGTGGTTCTACCTTGTCCTAGACGGAGGCTGTGGGTCAGAATGAGTTTGGCTTTAGTGTTTCTAGAGTGCAGACATGTGGCCTTGGAATCACACAGATAAACTTAATAAAATACAGATTCTGCAGTACCATTCAGTATAGATCTAAAAAACCTCCAATCTCTAGAGTTTGGACCTAGAAGCACATTTTTTTCAACCAATTTTTCTACAAATCTGGTATGATGCATAGGAGCATGAAATTATGAAAGATGCATATCACCACTAATATCTTCACGAGGACATGGAAAAATGGCACCAGAGCATAACTCATTCGGCAATAAAGTGAAAGATGGACCAGAAACTTCTTGTGAGAACATTCTTTCTCTTTCTGCACCTTCTACTTTGTACTTTCCCCCCTGCGCTGAGGATGGGATCGAATTCTGGGTCACCAGACTTCTCACGTGTAGGAACAATGAACCAAAAACCAAATTCACTGTGAACGAATTGATACTGACTCATAATGACTCTATAGGATAGAGTAGAGCTGTCCCTGAAAGTTTCTGAGACTCTTTATTGGAGTATAAAGCTCCATCTTTCTGCCTCAGAGTAGCTGGTGGTTTTGAACAGCTGACCTTGCAGTTAGCAACCCAACATGTAACCACTACTCCAACAGGGCACCATTGTAGTAATACCAAAGAACCCAAAGCCAAATGCACTGCCATTGAGTCAATGCTCATAGCGACCCCCTGTGGGTTTCTGAGACTGTCACTGTTTGGGAGTAGAAAGCCCAGTCTTTCTCCCACGGAGCTGCTGGTGGTTTTGAACTGCTGGCCATGTGTCTCGCACCATGAAGGTTCCTGCCTGGAGTAACACAGACACTTAAAAATGAGGTAGAGTTCAAGGATGCAATGAAAATAAAATCTGTTGTCATAAAATTATCATTGCCATTGAAAGTAATAGAAAAGATGAATTAGATCCATCAGGTATAAATTTAAACTCATTCTCTGCCTTTCAGGGTTGTGTTTTAATGTGTCTGTGGGCCGGCAACATAGCAGGGTGAGATCGCAAACTACCATATGGGCCCCAGCACTAAGGGGCAGAAAGGTAGTGAGAAATCCCTTAGGGTGGGATTTCTAGGGAATGCAGGGTGGGAGTGTTGGTCCTTGGTATTGTCTTGTGAAGTTCCCAGGCCGTGCACACAGTTAACACGCTCAGCTGGAGATTTGAATCCACTCATTAGGGACTCAGAAGAAAGATCTGACCAGATGCTTCTGGAAAATCATCTATTTGCAAAATAGCTGTACTACAGACACGAGTCCACCAAGTCAGAATTGGCTTATGGCAATTGGGAAAATTATACCAGTCAGAATCAGGGATCTCTGAAGCATGGTGCCTTGCCAGCTCTTTTTGTCCCATGGCAATTTCCATCGTCATAAGCCCACATGAAAGTTCTGGCATATGAAGCATATCACTAGACCGATCAATTAGCATCCGCCTCTTTCTGTTTCTGCTGACAGCTAAATGATGGTAAGTGTCACCAGACATTGTTCCCTCCCAGGGATTTTGCCACGAAACCCACTGGGTTTGTCTGAAGCCTTTTCCCATGGATCTGCTTCTAGACTACAAATTTGTCCTGGAAAATTCCCGTCTCCTTGGCTACTGACAATAACGAATCAATGACATGAATATCTGTCAGGATGATGAGGCATTTGACTATCTGAACAATAGAGTGGGCCGGGAGGGAGAAGAAAAGCGAGAGCAATGGGAATTAAGGAGCGTTTGAAGGCATGCACACTCAGTAATTCTGGGAAAAGATAAATTCACATCTATTCATGCATCTATTTAGACAGTGTCTGCAGAATCCTCAAATTCAAGTTTCTTTTGGAAAGACCATCTCAAATATATATCTTCCGAATCAAATGTATCATATTATTTAAAACAAAAACAAACAAACAACACCGTTTCACTGTCTCATTTCCCTGTAATCCAAAGACACGAAGCATGGCCATACCTCGGGCCATAGAGGGCAAACGTTTCAATATGAGGGCACTGTGTTTAAGACGTCCCAGGGCTCTGTGATCTTCCATAATGATGTCATATTCCGTACTGGACTGCAAAGACCGAGCTCCGGTTCTTGTCAGGATTGTAGACTGCGGTTTAATCGGCCTGTCTTCACCAGGGAGCAGAAAATGAACGTGTCTTCCGTGCATAGCCCAGCTCAATGGCTGGGGTCACCAAGACAGGCCGAGCCGTGCTTCCTGTCAACCTCTAAGAACCACTTAGTGGCTCAAAGCCATCTCCCAAATGTCTCTATGCAAGGCCGTGAAAATCGAAGGAAGTCAGCAAGATGCAGACAGCAACATGCAGACCTCGGTAGTGGAGGGCTGTGGTTAGCTGCCATCACATGAACTCCGGCCACAACAGTGCCTGCTGACCAAGGAGGGGGAGGGCCTCCTCGGTGCTTTGGTTTGGGCACTGGGGTGGGGAACGGTGCTGGCTGTATGGGAGCCCACGGCCAGGGCTTTTCTACTGCGGAGCAGCTGGGCAGGTTGCCCCACGAGGGCTTCCCACTCAGTAAATTAGGTGTCCTTATTCTAAAAGCCACCGGGAGGAAGTTTGCAATGTTCCCACCGTCCTCGCGGACCAAAGAAACGGCGTGGAGACTATGGATTGATTTGGAACACCATCTAGTGAAGGACTGGAGGAAGTGCATGTGCAGAGAAAGAGCAGTCCCACACCAATTCTGATTCAAGGGATTGAACACTTACTTCCCTTTAGACAGCTTTACACGATTCTGAAATGATGATCATGTGAGGGATTGTTTTGGTTTTTGTTTTCTTAACGTGAGGCAAAAGTAAAACAGAACGGCCGGTGTGCAGCGCAGCACAGGTTAAATTCAGCTAACGACCCCATCTGCCAATAGCCACTAACTACGGTAAGAATGCCAGGACCCCACCAAGGCAGCACAATCCCCAGTCTGCCTCTGCCAGTTCCCCACTTCACAAACACTGACTAATGGGCAGGGCACTAAAGGGTTTGTGAAGAATGATATCGGGGTACCAGACAGTCCAATGGGCATCCATCGTCCATGGTGTCTGCTAGTTAAACAGTCTATGTGTCAGAGGCGTTAGCTCCCAGAATTACGAAGAAAGTTCTTTGGCTAAAGCTCAATAGCTTTTATCACCAGAAAATCAGTACCAACAGCACCGATTTCACAGTGTGCTGCACACAAAAGGCTCTCAGTAAATATAACACTGTTCAATAACTGGAGGGGGCAGGTAGAATTTTTAACCTGGGATGACAGTGGAATATATTTCAACCGTGTATTTTGAATTCTCTTATATAAAACTGTGTCCTTTCTTTTTTTCATATTATTCTCAGCCTCACACTTTAAAGTCACGCCCGTCCAGCCTTCAGTATATGGCTTTCTGTGCTGCTGGCATTAAGCATGTGTGATCTGACTGCCTGGAAGCTTCCCACTAGGGAAGGGAAGCAGGTAGGAGACAAAGCAAAATAGAACAAAATCCCCAGGGGCAATATTTTAGCATTATTTCTCTAGTTAACTAGCAAAACACTCTAACTAACCCTGCCTTCTTTCGTTCATTTTATTCTGTGCTTCAGTAACCCTCGCTTCAACAATCCTGACGGCAAACTTGCTTAGTCATTTCTACTGCCGCTCTGAAGTGGACAGTCAGTGTTGCCGTTTGCAACAGCGTGGCCTCTATGTGCAACTAGTGGTTACTCAGAAATGGGAGCCAAGGCTGGATTTGTGTTGCTCAGGTTTCTGGTCGTTCCTCTATAAGCGCACTAGGGAAACGGCTACCAGACCTCCAATTCTCACCTAGAGGCCACTGGAAAGATAGAGACTTTCTAAAGAACCCAGGTGGTTCAACAGCTAAGTGCTGGGCTGATAACAGAAAGGTCAGCAGTTGGAATCCACTCAGTGACTCTTCAGGAGGAAGACCTGGGAATCTGTTTCTGCAAAGAAGACCGCCAAGAAATCCCTAGGAGGCAGTTTCCCTCTGTCACACGGGGTCACTGGAAGCCAGAACTGATCGAGTGATTGTCACTCCTTGGTCATCCTCAGAAGAAAAGAAGACAGATGTGAAAGCACCTTGTTACTTCTTCTAGCTTCTTCCATTCTTCAGTGGCTAATGAGCTACCACTATATTTCACACCAGGAGCCTTGGTGGCACTGCCAGGTGAGCACTGAACTGTCAACCACAAGGTCAGCAGTTCAAACTTGATAGCAGGAGAAAAATGAGGCTGTCTGCTCTGATAAAGATTTACAAAGCCTTGAGAACCCTTCTATACAGTTGCTCAGAATCCAAACCAACTCTCTGGGAGCATCGATTGTGTCTCCAAGTAATACAAAATCGTTGACAACTTCAATCTTTTCACCATTTATCACGATGTTCTCAATTATCACAATGTTGCTGGTCCAGTTGTGAGGATTTTAGTCTTCATATTGAGTTGTGGTCTTAACGAACGCTGACATTCTTATCTTCGTCAGCAAGTGCTCCAAGTCCTCCCCACTTGCAGTAAGCAGGGTTGTGTCATCTGCAGATTGCGGGATGTTACGAAGCCTCCTTTCTGCCTATAATCCACTTTCCCCGATGATTTGCTCAGCAGGCAGAATGCATAAGTAAAGTGAGAGGATACAAGCCTGATGCACACGTTTCCTGATTTTAAACCGTGCAGTGTTTCCTTGTCCTGTCTCTTGACCCATGCAGAGGTTCTGAATGAGCATGAGGCAGTGGTTTGGAATTCCTGTGCTTCTCAAGGCAGGCGGTTCATAGTGTTTGCTTTTGTTCTATAATCCCAGGATCTAATGTCCTGTACAGTCAGTAAAACACAAGTAAATGCCTTTCTGGTACTCTCTACTTTTCAGTCAAGAGCCATCCGACATCAGCGATGATAGCCCTTCTTTCATTCCCCCTACCCCGAAGCAGGCCTGAACCCTGGCAGCTCCCTGTCAGTGTACTGCTGCCACCATTGCTGAATGATCTGCAAGATTTTCATTGCATGTGAGATCAATGATAGTTCTATCAATGATAGATCAATGATAGAGATCAATG
This sequence comes from Tenrec ecaudatus, assembly GCF_050624435.1. NCBI lineage: Eukaryota > Metazoa > Chordata > Mammalia > Afrosoricida > Tenrecidae > Tenrec > Tenrec ecaudatus. The sequence continues at coordinate 179,738,730 of NC_134533.1, read as the reverse complement.
ATAGAGCCTTCTGTCGGGTCACCTTTCTTCAGAAGGGGCACGGATATGGATCTCTTCCTGTTGGTTGGCCAAGTAGCTGTCTTGCCACAGAGGAGCGTGCACTTCCCTTCCTTCATCAGCCTGTGGAAACATTTCATGCATTCCTGGATCCTTAGTTTGGGCTAGGAGCCGTGATGGAGTACTTCGTGCACGTTGGGCTGCTAATTACAAAGTCAACAGTGGAATGCATCAGCTGCCCAAGGGGAGACAGAGCGGGTTTTCTACCCCCATAAAGAGCCACCATCTCTGAAACCATCACGGACAATTCTTCTCAGTCCTATAGGGTTTCTATGAGTCAGAATGGACTTGAAGGCATTGGGTTTGGTTTAGTTTTTATTCTTTTTTTAAAGTAACTTATTTATTTGTTTATTTTTACAGGTAGAAATCAATGATCTCAACTAAATTCTCTAGTTTTACCTAAACCCTACCTGTAAATCTCAAAATATCCAACAAACACTGAAATTATCAAGGAAGTTGATCTGTGGCAAAACACCACAGCCCACTGATTGAATGATTTTTTTTTAAGCATGATTTTGATTCTCAATTGATGCTTTCCAGAGAACTTGGAATTCTTCCCTCTGTACCACTAATATTGGTTCATACGCTCCCTCTTGACACAGTGGAATGTCAACTAGCTCTTTTTTGGTACAGTGATTCTGTGTACTCCCTCTCACTCCTTCTGTTGTTTCCTGCATCGTTCAATATTTTTCCCATGAAGTATTTCAATATTCCCCACAAGGCTTGAATTTCTTTTCTTGAGTTCGTTCAGTTCAACACCCTGACTCTGTTCTCCCTTTTGGTTTTCTAACTCTAGGTCTTCGCACATTTTACTACAGTATTTCACTGCGTCTTTTTGAGCTGCCCTTTGACATTTTCTGGTCATTTCTTTGACACCATAATTTCTTCCATGTGCCTCAGCTACTCTATGATCAAGAGCAAGTTTCAGAGTCTCTACTGACATCCACTTTGATATTTGCTTTATTTCCTGTCTTTTTTTAAAGGCCTATGCTTTCTTAAAGTATGAGGTTCTTGATGTCATCCCACTAGTGTTCAGTGTGTCAAATATGTTCTTGAGATAGTCTCGAAATTCAGGTGTGATAGACTCAACGTCGCATGTTGTCATCAAGGTCTTGCTTTACTGCTCTCCAGCTTCACCCTTAATTGACATACGAACAGTTGGTGGTCAGGTCCACAGTCAGCCCTCACTCCGTTTTAGCTTAGCTGCTGATACCGAGCATCTCATCATCTCCTCCCACAGACATAGTCTATTTGATTTCTGTGTATTCCATCTGGAGAGGGTCACATGTATCCTCCTCTTTGTGTTGTTGAACAATGGTATTTGAACAAGTTGGTCTTACAAAATTCTTTCATGAAATTTACAGCTTTTCACCAAGACCATATTTTCCTTCCCCTTTGTTTCCAACTTGTCAATAATTATAATGCATCATATGTTTGATCAATTTTTGACTGAAACGGGGTAGATGTCTTCAATTTCTGAATCACTAGCTCTTGTGCTTGGTGAATAAATTTGAATAATAATTATAATGACTGGATTCCCTTGTATCTAGATAGACACGATCCTCTCATAGAAAGAAATGTACTTCAAGATAGCTGGTGAAATACCTATTTTGACTAGGAATGCCATTCTCTTTCTCTTGTGTCAGCCCCGGCATAGTAAACCATATGATTTTCTGATTCAAAATAAATAATACCCATCAATTTCAGCCCACTAACAACTAGTATATAGATCTTATGTGGTCCCGTTCATTTTTAATGACTTCCAATTTTCCTAGATTCATATTTTGTACATTCCAAGCTCCAATTACTAATAGATGCTTGCAGCTGTTTCTTCTCATTGTGAGTTATTCTCCATCAGCAAACAAAGGCCCCCAAGCCTTTACTCTCACAGGCTTTCCTCTGTCTGCATCATTACGGTAGACTGCTTTGAAGAGGCAACTCGTTCTCAGTCATGGCCTCTGAAGTGGACAGCCAAGTCTATCTTCGTAGTGTGTGCTTTGGAAGCTCTGCTGAAGCCTGCTCACTTCGGTGACCCTGCTGGCATTTGAATGACCAGTGACACAGCTTCCAGCATTAGAACAGCAAGAACAACAAACGGACCAACAAGTGATTGGCATGTGAGATCGATGGCATTTAACCTGTTGTGTGGGGTTTACCCAACTTATTTTCACACTGCCATCCACTTTGAGATTTTCTTCCTTTCCTGTCTTTTTAAAGGATCTTTGCTTTCTTAATGTAGTTGAAAGTGAGGATTTCTCCTCCTCAACTTCCATCTTTAAAATGTATTCAGGAATATTTCAGGTTACCCTTCTATAACAACCCTTTTACAAGTGGTCATGAATGGCACAGGCAAACTGGAAGCAGAAGAGTACATAACCAGGGATACTGGCTTGCTCAGGACAGTCCTGAGTTATGTATACTCCTCTGATATACTTACTAGAAGCAGCCACTTTCACTTTCAATGAAGTCCAGATTTGAGCAATACACTCTCCAGTCTCTACATGCATACGTACAGCCCATCTCATCTAGCTGCAAAAGGGCAGGCAGAGGCTTAAGTGAACACGGTACATTACCAGTGTCCACGGGCTCGGTGATCATGGCCAGTCTTGCTCTGTTTAAGTTTCCATAGGACCAGGTCCACCAGATACCCAGACAGCGTTTCTCAAGGAAGGCTGTGTGACATGTCTTAGTGGTCTCCAGCCCATACCAAGTTGGGTTTAAAAGTGATGGAAAGCCGAGGCTTGCAAATGTTGTTGTTGTTGCTACCTGCGGTCAGCTTGATTCCTAACCATGGAGACTCCAAGTGGTTTCATATCCCTTCATTTTTTTCATATTCCTTCTTCAAGTGTGTGTGTTCTTCAGGTTTATTTTCAGCTTGCTTGATGCATGCATAAGTAATAATTTGTCTGAATTATTTGCTTAAATTTAAAGCTCTCTGTTAAAAATGTATATGTTGCCTTGGTAGACCCTATAATCAATAAACCATTGTTGTCATGGTGTGTCACAGAGAGGAGTCCAGCTCATCGAAGCCCTATACGATAGTACAGAACTGGGCTTTTCTGTGCTGTAATCTACAGAGAAAGAAAGGACCAAGTCTTTCCTTCTGAGACATCACTGAACAGGTTAGCAGGGCCAGTCTTCCCCATCTTACCAGCAGGGCTCATTAATAGAACACTGCATGCCTTAGATCCACTTTGGAAGAGACAGGACACCACAAGTGGGTCCACCTTGGCAGCAAATGTAAAAAGAAATGTTTTTTTGGTAAAGAAAGAAGAAAGCCAAGCGTCCACAGGTCAACGAATTATACCAAGGAGAATAGGAGGAAAGGGGTGGGGGGGGGGCCCTCCAGTTAGTCTAGCATGAAATTTTAAAGGAAAAGGATGAAGGGCATTAGTTTGCCCTAATCTTGACCTTACTAGGTTTGAGCCCCTGAAAGACATTGAGCTATATGTGCTACTGGGAAACTCACTTAGATTTCTCTTGTGCTGGTGTCCCCCAAGGATCTGACCATTTCAGTGACCCCATTGCTTTGTGGTGGTGGTTTTTCACAGGAAAGCAGCCCCTGGGAAGTTTTGTCACCAGCTTTTGTCACAGTCTGGAAGTAGGATTAAAATGGCAAGGCTAATCCCAGCTTCCCCCCTCATTTCCCAAGTGATCTTGTTCCCTTCCTTTCCCACCATGTTCATGGCAAAGGGTAATGAGGCCAAAGATGAAAAGAATAGAGAGAGAGATTTTAAAAAGTCGGCTGGCGGCTGTCTGACTAAGATAGGCAGAGATTCTGAAATTACACCCAGCAGGCAGAAGGCTTGCAAAGGCCGCCAAAGCCCAGGAGCTGAAATCTATTTCATTAAAGCGTCCATGTGGTTGCTTTCTTGACACATGAAGAGGCACCTGATGGGATACAAGGGCTCCGGGCTCATTCGCCGCACCGCCCCCTGCGCTGCTTCCGACAACAGCAGGGTTGCTCTAACATCCTTTCTACCGTCCAGTTTTCAGGGGGCCAGCCTCACGCCCTGAGGACTGGCACACGCTGCTGTGAGACACATGGGAGCTTTCATTTTAGACACCTTAGAGCTCATCTCTGCTGACCTGACGCAAAATCAGCTGAATCGATGCTCTTTACTAGGATGGAAAAGACAATGGGCATGGCAGCGGCGTCTGTACCACAGCCAGCCTCCACTTCCAGACGATGCCTGGTATCTTATGGTTACGGTGCCTTGGTTGTATGTGCTCTCCAGTGGTGTTGCCTCACAGCAACCCTACCGGGGGGGGGGGGGGGCGGGAGATTCAAATCTGCCCCATAGACTTTGCTGGGCTGCAAATATTCACAGAAGCACACGGCCACAGCTTCCCCCAGGGGGGCTGTCAGTGGACTGAAACTGCCTCCCACCTTATGGTTAGTGGCCAAGCGTTGTCACCGCTGTGCCACCAGGCCCCTAAGAGCTACTAGAAATTTGCAATAGCCCTAGAGAACGAGGACAATGTGTGGCAGTGTTTTCTTCCTTAAAACACCAGGAGCATTCAGAAACCTATTCTCAAGAAGTTTTAAGTCTCTTTCCTCTACATCACTTCCCTGTGAGTACACAACACAGTAGTTGCTAAAAGGCCAGAAAGCCCCAAATCATTGCACCCCACTCCGTTCCCCCTAGAAGCACAACAGCAGTGGAAGAAACTTTTCTCATGTCTACTAATTAATTAGTGGGTTCACAGAAACTGTTAGACACGATGATTTTAAAATATTTTGTCTCAAGTGCTCAAAAAACAAAACAACAGAAAAAAACTGCTAAAAAGGATGCTGGAAGTCAAACCAGTTCAAGTGGATGCTGACAAATTGGTAGGATGCATGAGTTCAGCTGAGAACTGAGAATCTTCATTCTCACAAATTTAATCAGCTTAGAGCATTCCACCATCTTGAGTATTAAAGTTTAATTATAGCCAGACTCTTAAAACTAAAATCAAAACAGGCATCTTTTGAAGCCAACTTCTCTTTAAGAACAAAAACACTGTCACTGCCAATAGACAATGTAATGTTCTTTCTTATGGGCGAGACAGTGATTTACTGCCACTGTGATTTCAATCTCCTTACGTAACCTTGTGAAATATTAGCCATACTTGAAAGACCCCGCCCAGGACTGCATGTAAGTTGAAGGAAATTGCCTTCAGCTTGTGTGAAATGAGAGAGTTACAACTTACATTACATGCTGTGTACATAACAATCCCTGTTTCTCTGACCTTTAGTCCATCATTCAGAAGGATTTTCTCCAAAGCACTGCTTCCTCTCCCAAACACATTGAGAAAAATGCCATGGCCAGGTTTCCCACAATGTGCGTTTCACGATTGACCTCGGGTGATTAGGGTTTTTCCTTCTTGTTGATTTGTAAATTTATTGTATTTTAAATTTTAGGGAAAATAAACAAAATTAAGGGAAAACCAAACTATTACTGTTAAGGAGGGGTTTGTTCCTTATAGAAGATTGCGTGATGGGAAATCCCTTTTCCTACCTACTACCAGTGAGTTCATTGAACAAAATCACCAAAGACCAATAGGCAGACTGGGTAATTTTTAGTCCTTAGCCTGAGAACTCCCCAGAGTCACACTGTTAACCGACATGGATCTGTGGAATTAACCATATAGAGGGGCTCATTTGAGGAAATCAATGGGACTCTAGTGGCTCAAGGATGAACCACTGTAAAGAAACAATGAAAACCTCATTTGCTTTTGAATTATAAAATCCATAAGGGGATATGTGTCCCGATGTCAGCTTTAACTAATTCATAAATTACAGGCAAGCAGAACAATCTTCCTTAAAGTATATGTTCAGCTATGTATCAATGTCCTCAGTCAGCATCTTAATCTTACTGGGTCCCGTAAAGAAGGTCAGTAGAGCCATGAGTGACCAAAGAGGAAGTGGTCATTTCCAAAGCCATCGATCACTCACATGCCAAGGGCATTGAAAGATCGCCACCACGCAGCGATTTTCCCATGAGCTTGAGTGCCAGGTGCAGTGGTATCATGATTCTATACCTTACACCTATACGAGACAAATGTAGTTAGTGACCCAGAGGAGTTTCTCAAGAAAAAAAAGTCTGATTACTATGTGCCCTCCAGATCCGTTACAAATATATAAACAAAAATAATGATGCTGTTGCCACAAGCCAACCCCAACTCCTGGCGACCCCCTTGCATCAGAGAACAGAAGTATTTCCGAGGATTTTCTTGGCCATAGTCTTTGCAAAAGTCAATAACTAGACTTTTCTTCTGTGATGGACAATAGGTGTGACAACTGGTTAATGGACTTGGCTACTAATTGGAAGATTGGTAGCCTGTACACGTGGAAATGTGCCATCTACTTCAAAAAGCTCAGCCACTGAAAATCCGGATGGGCAGTTTCACTCTGCCACACATGGGTCAACATGACGGATGTCGAGTAGTTCAAAAGATGAAATGAAGGGCATCACGAAACACTGTTGTCTAGATTCTGCTAGGGAAGAAAAAAGAACACTTTGTGACTACATTCGGGGACTCTGCCCAACCCAGTGATATGGGGACGGATAATGACCCCAGTAGCTTCACAAGAGCACCAATGAGAAATGTTGATTCAAAGGAATGTGGAAGCCTTAAGAATCTCAAGTCCAGATTCTACGTCTGAGCAGGCAGATGATAAAGAGTGTATGGTCGTAATGGCTAAATGTTTAAGTTTCATGAAGTGGAATATGTTTGACTGTCAATGCACCAAGAATACAAATTTAAAAAATCTGTCTGTGAAATTATACTGCAGACACATAAAATACCTAATGGCTGAGAGTTCTCAATTTTGGGAAAGCTGTGGCTGACAAAGAAAATTAAGTGGTACGATGTTTATTATGTTTAATAGAGATTAACTGGTAAATGTAGATGATATAATTATCCAGCATGTTTTTCTAAAAATGATTCTTAATCCTGTGCCATGCGGTGGCAAAAACTGCAGGGAGCTGATTATTATTTATTTTCCTTTTTTCTCAAAATTTCTTGTCTTAGAAATAGTTTGTCAGGTGCTTAGGAAGCATTTTTGAAAGGTATTCAGTAACTGATATAAAGGTCACGTTTTAAAAGAACAGCAATAAAAGAGAAAGCCGGCCAACAGACATCACTTCAGCACTGCAGCACCGCTGAGGAGTATTTCCTGGGGTGGTAATACTCTTTGATTTAACAAGAGCTCCAGAGGTTTAACATGTTTTCGAAGGACTACCCTTTACTAGGATAAAGGATCGGGTGATCTGCTTCTAAAAATATTAATTACTGGTGACCTGATAAAGCTGCAGGACATTGTCTGGGATATAAGTTAATATCAAATTTCTGTTATTTTTTTAACATAACTTTTCCATAAACTATTTGAAGCCCCTTCGTAATTCTGGAAGAGGAGCCTCTTAGGTTGGAAGGCACTCAAAAAAATATACCTAGGGTAGAGCCTTCTCAAAGCAGAGCTGACCGTATTCCCCAGATGGAACAAAGCTTTCGGGACCTTCATTGGCTGATTCGGTAAGACTCAAAATGAGAAGAAACAGCTGCAAACACCCTTTAATAAACCAATCACGCAATACACAAAATCTAAGAAACTTAGAAGTTGTCAAAAATGAAATAGAATGCTTGAATACAGGCATTTGTGAGTTGAAGTGGATACATTTTGGGCTTTTTGATTCAGATAAATCTATGGTCTACTATACTTGGAATGATAAATTGAAGAGGAAATGACATCATGGTCATTGTCAAAGAGACTTTTAAGATCTTTCCTGAAATATAACGCTGTCAGTGCTAGTACAATGCCCATATGCCTACAAGGAAGCGAGTCAACATATCTATTGTTCAAATTTATTCACCAACCACTAATGCTAAAAATGAAATGAAAGATTGTTACCAACTACTGTAATCTGAACTTAAACAAACATGTAATCATGCATTGATAAGTACTGACATCGTAGGCCAAATGCTGAACTAGTAAGTATAAAGTGTTGGTGGTGGTGGCAATTAGGAGATGTTGAGTCGATTCTGACTTAGAGGGACCCTCTACAGAACGAAGGACACTCTACCAGATTCTGTACCATTGTCACAGTCACTGTTACATGCGAGGCCGTTGTTACAGCCCATGTGTCAATCCATCTCATTGGGAGTCATTTCCTTTGACACTGATTCTGTATTTTATCAAGCCTGATGTTCTTCTTCTGGCATTGATATCTCATGATAACATGTCCAAAGTACAAGAGAAGAAGTCTTCCCATCCTCGATTCTAAGAAGCATTCTGACTGTTTTTCCCACAAAATAGATTTGTCTGTTTTTCTATGAATCCATCTAGCTTTAAATATTCTCCATCAAAACACAACCATTCAAATGCATTGATTCTTCTGTAGTCTTCTTCATCCGTTACATGAAACTGGAACCAAATGTATGTATGTATGTATGTATGTATGTATGTATGTATGTATGTATATATATATATATATATATATATATATATATATATATATATATATATATATATATATATATATATATATAGAGAGAGAGAGAGAGAGAGAGAGAGAGAGAGAGATGTAATGTAAACTGAAGACTGTCATCCTTGATCTCCATCAGCAAGTGCTTTCAGTCCTCCTCATTCTCAGCAGGCCAGGTTGTGTTGTGTCATCTTCACATGATAAGTTGGTAACAATCCTTTTTCCAATCTTGATGCCTCGTCTTCAGAGTCCAGTTCCTCGTTCTATTTGCTTCGCATCCAGGCTGAATAAATATGGTGAAAGGTTACAGCCTTGACTCACGTAGTTCTAGATTTTAAACCCCACAGAAGTCCCTCATTCTGTTTGAAGGACTGCCTCTGGGTCCACACGTAGTTTGTCATGAGCACCATGGAGTATTTTGGAATTCCTATTCTTCTCAATGTTTTCTATAGTTTGTTATGGTCGATGTGTTCAAACCCATAAACTGATCCTCAGGAGAAAAATTTGGCTGTCTACTCGGTAAAGAGTTGCAGTTTTAGATACTGTATATACTCATGCATAAGCCGAGTTTTTCAGCATATTTTAAATGCAATTTTTGTGGTAAAATTAGATGCCTCTACTGATATTTGGGTCTGAGGCTTATACTCAAGTATAAACGGTACTCAAAGCAACAATTCTATAGGACTGCGGTGAGTTCGAATTAACTCAGTGGTGGCACATATGAGAAAATTTGCAACCAAGGACAAGCAGTAATTGGAAAATATCTCCTTGCAGGTAGAAATGACAGTGTGGATTACATGACAGAATTTAGGAAGGTGCACAACCTATTCACTAGAAATACCCCTTTCAATTGCACAAGTAGACAGCTATAACTGTGAACCCCACTGAACAGAATGAAACAACCCTGAGGAAAGACACAATGGAAAAGCCCAATGCCATCAGTCAGAACAAGGCCAGGGGCAGACTGCCGAATCTACTTCAAGTGCTCATATGCGAGTTAAACTGAAAAAAAAACTTAGGCAAGGAGGTCACTGTCGGCTCAGGAATAAAAGACTCTTAAGATTTCTGACTATTAGAAGAAACCCAGAAAGGAACAGGTTAGTTGGGGTTTAGAAGTTGATTGATGATGTGACATAAAGTAGACAGGCATGATAATTGAACCTCTAAGAACAATTCATGAAAACCAGATATTTAGCCTTAAAATAAAATTTGAACTAAAATACCCAGAATCAGCTCACTTTTTAAGATGTATAACAAAAACTACTATGCACAGAGTTACTAGTACTAATGGAGTGGGTCACCCAAGAATCATGTCCGTGTTACCAAAATGACAGAATTCATATAGCATGCAAATGATCCGGTGAGAGCTTTTGTGCTGAATGATGCCAATAGGAAACGCGAAACTTCCTCAACCACGGGAAGGACAGCCTTACAGCAAGGAATCACAGACAAAACCCACAGCCAACCTTTCCCACCCACCCCACCTCCCTTTAAATTAAGCAGTCTTCATTTTCCACAGTAATGAATTTTCTACAGCTGACTAGCAGACTTCTAAGTATTATAAAAGAAGCTTCCATTCAAAGGCAAATTATGTAAATGTATGAATTGTTGTCCATATGAAATAAATAATCTTGCTATAACAAATCATACAATCAAGAAAACTGAAATAAGTCCATGAAAGTCAAAGTATGATCTTGAATATATCAAACCTGAATGGAGAAACCATCTAAGTCATGAATTTCATGTATTGAACACTCATGACCTGATGAGTTGTGGGGCATCATACATAAAGAAACAGAGCCATCAAGAAGAAAGTAAGACCCGCATGAGTGACAGAAGAGACTCTGAAGTTTGATCTAGAACGAAGAGTAGCTAAAGTAAATGGAAGAAATAAAAAAACCAGCAATATTTCAAAGGCCTTTTGAAAAAGACACAGTAAACTATTATAATGAAGCACAGAAAGACCTAGGGTTAGAAAAACAAAAGGGAAGAACACTTCAGCATTTCTAAGCTGGAAGAATCAGAGAAAAATTCAAACCTTTAGCTGAAATGTGGAAGAATTTGTTGGGCAAAATATTGCAAGAAGTATCAAAAGAAGAAATGTACAGAGTCACTTCGCCAAAATAATTAATCAACATTTAGCCATTTAGAGAAGTAACAACAACATCATTAGTATCACATGCTAATAAATTTTTGCCGATGATCATTTAAAAATTATTGCAGCAGTACATCAAAAATGAACAGTCAAAAAGTTAAGCCATTATCAGAAAATGTACAAGAAGGGACTGGTGTTGGATGGACCTTAGCTGAGAGAACAGAATACCAGAAAGATCTTTACCTGTGTTTTATTAACATGCAAAGGCACTCAACTGAGTGGGTCATAGTACATTGTGGGTAAAAAAATTTTTTGTGGATAAAATTTTGAAGAGCAAGAATTTAAGAACAATTAATTATGCTGAACCTGTACATAGAGCAAGAGGCAATCTTTCAAACCTACAAGGAGATACTACATGGGTTAAAATCAGAAAAGTGTGTTAGGGTTGTATCTTTCACCATATGGATTCATTATTTATGCTGAGCAAATAACTGAGGAACTGAACTATGAAGAAAAATGTGGTTTTAGGATTGGAGGAAGACTCATGAACAACCTACAATATTAGTATATGTGCTACCGAAGCAAGCACAGCAAACTGCTATATTCAGACGACAACATTTTGCTTGCCGAAAACAAAGGGGACTTGAAAAACTTATTGATGGAGATCAGACTATAACTTTCAGTATGACTTACTCCTCGACATAAAGAAATCAAAGATCCTTATAGGTGGGGCCGAAAGTAATATAGTCACCCAAAGTGACTATTACATTGGACAAATCTGTTGCAAAAGATCTCATACTTAAAAAAAAAAGAAAAGGTCTCGCCAATGTTAAATAGCACACCCATCACTTCGAGGATTGAGCTATGCCTCCATCAAGCCACGATACTTGCATCCCTCTCCTATGCATATGGAAGTTGGACAATAAGTAAGAAAGATCAAAGGAAATGATGCCTTTGGATTATAGTGTTGGAGAAGAATATTAAATGTACCATCAACTGCCAAAAGACCAAGCAAATATGCTTTGGTAGCGGCACAGTCAGAAAGCTCCGTAGAAGTGAGACAGGTGAGACCGTCTCCCTTACTTTGGATGTGTTATACGGAGGGATCAGTTCCTGGAGGAGGACATCATTCTTGGTAAAGTACAGGGTCAGAAAAAAAGAGAAGGGCTATAAGAGGTGGGCTGACACTGTGGCTGCAACCATGGCAATGACCGTGAGGCCAGTGCAGGACTGGGCAGTGTTCAGTTCTCTTGTCACCAGAATGGGAACTGGCAGGAAGGCACCTAACAATAATCTTTACTGTAAATTATGTCCTAACTACCTTTGCTTTTATTGCAATAGGAAATATCCATTATTTATGGACTTCCAGATTTTCACAGAGATGTTTACATGGTGAAACGACCATCCTGATTTATTAATGCACCTGGATTTATATCCTTTTCTTTAAATAGCAAAAATACAAAGAGACAGCTCCAAGCTAGGTTTTTGAAGAAGATACTATTACCAAAATTTTAGAATTTCAATTAGAGTCAAACTTTTAATAACTCATAAAAATTTCCAAACCAATGCTGAAATAATGATAGGCAGTTATCCATATAGTTAAAAAATATATTTAGCTAAAGCACAGATTATGGAAATTCTTCTTCCATTTAAGGAATTTCTTCAGTCTGTGCTAGGAGGGCTAAGTCCTTGGAAATACTTCATAAGAAGCTTCTTTTACTGCTTAGGTCGTGGTAATTCCAGAGAACATATGCTTGCTGTTTATAGTATCTTAGGTATTATCCGTTTCTTTGTTTATTTTTACTTGTTATCTCCCCTATTAGATAATAGACTCATTGAAGTCAAGGAGCCCCACTAAAATAGTGACTCACACATTCAAAATACTTCGTAGTTTTCCATTATTTTTTGGTAAGTAGATATGTTACACAACATTAACTCTTTTAACATTTTTACACATGCAATTCATTGGCATTAGTTAAACGCATCATGTTCTTCAACCATCCCGCTGAGGTATGTCAAGGTTCTCCCATCACCCTTAACAGAAATATTTGTAAATGAATGAGTCTATGATGCAAAGCCTGAATGTCCAGAAATATTGTCAAGAAAAATTATGTAAACATATGTCAAAACCCTGTCTCTGCTCCAATGAAAACGGATCAAGAGACAACCATCTTCAGAACTAGCATTCATGTGCATGGTCCCAAGCCAACTTCTGCTGGTCAATTCCTTTCTGAGAATCATGACTAGACTTCTGAATGGATCCTCCCATATGTATATGAAGGTTCTCACCTTCCACATGTTCACCCATAGGTTCCATATGTTGAACATATGATGAACACATGGTTCAAATGGTCATGATATTCCTTACAGGGAAGACCTAAAACTTACAAAAGACCCCTGGCCCCACCACCCACTGATCAGGAAGATGCTCCACAAAATTTTGAGTCCTTATGAGACCAGCTGCTAATGTCCATCTTTGGATAACAATGATCTAGCTGCTTCAAGAAGCATTTCTTTTGCCCTCCATATTTTGTTATCATTATGTCTTATGGATCGTTAAAGGAACTTGCTGGCAAGACTCAGGACTAGGTTGATACCTTGAGTTCACTGAAATACTGAATAACACAAATTATCATGCCCTCAATTTCCTAGAAATAACAATGGGAATGGCAGTAACAATCACGTTGACCTCATAGGATTCTTAGGCAAGTGTGTTAGTCTGAGTACACGAGAGAAACAAATCCACAGAAGCTAATATGGATAAGAAAGAGTTTTATATAAAGGCTAAGTGCACATCAAGAAAACATCAACACCCCAGTGCTGCCCAAGCCCACAAGTCCAACATTAGCCCATATGCCCAACACCAATCCACCAAGTCCTCTTCCATCTCACAAAACACATGCAATGACGCTGACTGCAGGAGGACAGCCGAATCAGTGAATGTGAAAGCATCTTAGTGCTGGCAGGGGTCTCCACGTGGCTACTCCAGCACCCAGGGCTGCATTGGAGTAGGGCCATGTGGCTTCTCCTCAGGAATGTCTTGCAGAAAGTAAGCCTTGTCAGCCAAAGCAGGGAAGTGGCTAAGGCAGCTGCACCCTTGTCCAAGCATCCCAAAGCAAGAAACCCAAGAACTAGAAATGCAAGGCTCACCAAGCCATTTATCCTTCCGCCCTTCAATTAACCCCACATGCGTTTATCAGCCAGGTTGGCACAATAAACTTTAACTGTCTCATCAAGTAAGTAAGAGATTGCGGCCTTGGAAGTACTTGTTTTTCCATGAAGCCTCTGGACTCCGATTTCCAAGAAAAGGCATCCTTGTGGTAAACCTATTGCAAATCAAATACCCATCTCTACACCTCTCCTACCTTTTTCAACATGACTTTGGGGTCCCTCTCATTAAGGATCCACTCTGTTCCTTCATCATTTCTTCTCCAGTCTGGGCTGGTTTCTGTAATTTGTTTTACTCTACTGAGGACAGCAGAAGTGATGGCAACTTAGAACTTGAGCACTCACTGAGGCCTGCACACTTCCCCTTGCTTGCCAAGAGTCCAAGCATAAGTTGGGCTGAAAAAGGATGAGAGAACCTGTGGAGAAGAGTCCAGTCACCCAGAATGAAGCCATCATAGACCATTGTGCAGCAGCAAGCATGGTATCAGTAGAGCTGCCTCCGTGGCTCATTACTGACGGCAAGTACAAGAATGAGTCTGTTCCCGATCGGCACAACTGCCCTGCTCAACTGGAGATTCACGAGCAAGGATAAAAGCTTATTGCTCTAAGCCACTACGTTTTAGCATGGCTTTTAAGATAGCAATAGCTCATGGAGGCAATATTATCCAACCTTGGGAATGTGTATAGAAAAGAAGTATAACATAGCCAGAAAGTGAGAGGTTATGCGAGTCAATCACAACTATATGCCTCAGTTTTTCCCCTTCAGGTTCTTTTCAACATTTCTAGGGCGGTTTTAGGCACAATTCCTGGTTGACCTCAGAACTAAGGCTGGTGAGTTGTGATCTCAGCAGAAAGACTGAGCTTCATTCACAGATCAAACGCTCCGTGAGCGGCATGCCTCTAATTCCAAGATGTGATCTAAAAAGAAACGATGAAAGAGTTGTATCAAACCCCTCTCAGTATGTCACCCCAATAAAGGGCCAGCCATGCAGGCAGGTGTCTTTTTAAACATATCTTCTGAAATCAACCCACCCAGTTTGACATTTAAAACCCAGCTGATAGAGGGAAGCAAGCAGGGATTAGTTAGCAAATGTGGGAAAAGAAGCCGATCAGAAGCTAGATCATCAGAAGCCCATAAAAACCATAAATGCTCATCAACATTTGCATGGAAAGTGGAAAAAGAACTTATTAAGAAATGAAAAGGTAGCTTGTCAAAATCTTTTTTTATGACCAAGTATACACTGGTTCACAAAACTGTGGCTGTGTACAACTAAGGCTAATGCAATGCCATTAGCTGATGTTCTGAGGATGACTGCAGAGCCCGACAATTAGTGTATCATTTTCTCTTTGCTTCCTTCTTTCTTCTCTTTCTGATGGTGTTTGCCTTTTATTAATTTCCTAGAGCTTCACCTTTTCCACCGCATACACGTAAGAAACCCTGGGAGAGCAACTGTTAGCACAAGTCTGCTACCTGGCAGTTCGAACAAACCTGCAGAGCTGTGGGAGAAATGGCTTCGTGAGCTGCTCCTGTCAAGACTGCAGCCTCATAAACTCCGTGGGCAGTGCTGCTCCGTCATATAGGGTCACTTGTTAGGAATCAGCATTGATGTGAAGTCACACAGTCAGAATAATTTTTCCCACAAGGCACACACAGGCATACGAGGAGGACCAAGCAGACAAAGCATACAAATATTACTCAGGATTACCGGGTCAGATTTATGAAGCCATGGGGATTTGCAGACGTTGTCCGTCCCTTGCTGAAAAGGGCTTTCTTTTGACATGCAACTTCATGGAGCCCCAACCTTCCCTCTGTCTGTTTTCTGGCCAGAGTACACCAGCACCAATACCATTCTATTAGCATATCAACTAAAATTAATGAGGATCATCTCTGATGAAGGCTGCCATCAATTCCCATTGCAGGAAACACACTTATTCAGTGTCTATTGGAGCCCGATGGTTTTCATTCACAATCTCAAATTCATCTTCTTAAAAATTCCACAGGGTAAAACCAACCAAACCAATGCTCTTGACCTGATTCTGACTCACGACACAGAACTGCTTCTGTAAGATCCTGAGACTTTTAAATCTTTAAAATTTATACAGGAGAAGGAAGCCTCGTCTTTCTCCCTCGGAATGAGTAGTGGGTTCCAACGACTTGCCTTGAAGTAGGAAAATCAATGTGAAACTCACTAAGCCACCAGGCCTGCTATAAGCTAGGTATCCCTATAATGGGATACCCATTTGACAAGTAAGCCTGGGTGAAATTCAGTAACATACCCCATAGTCTCATAGCTAGTGAATAGCCGAGCCAAGAACAACATGAAGTCTAGATGACACCAAAGCTCTTCTCTCTCCACATCCATTTGAACCCCACGTGTTGGCATGGCCCCGCTGTCTTTTCTTCGGAAATCAAAGTTCATATCACATGGTCCAGTCTGCCCAGTGTTTCACAGACACAGTTGGATGAACCCAGTGTTTCATCTCTCCAAGTGCCCCCTCTTTCCGTGGCAGAGTCTGCTGGAGCACGCAGCTCTTCCAAGTCTGATCATTTTTCTCCAGACCACAATCCCACCCAGCTTTACCTTCTGTTGTTTGTGTCTCTGTTTTCTTTACTTCATTCTCACCAAGAAATTGCTTAAAAATGTTTAGGGCCAGACTAACTAACTGACCAGCTAGCATAATATTCTGGGCAAATAATTGACTCTTCCTGAGCTTCACTTTCCTCCTTTAAAGATGGAGATTATAATAGAATCTACATTATAGAAGGGGGAATGAGAGGACTGGATGAAGCTATATATGGAATGGATTTATCACAGGGTGAGATAATGAGAAAATATAGCAAGTGCTTTAAAAACATTGCAGACAAATGAATGCAGACCTTCCACAAACATACAGATTTGATAGAGGTAGGAAGATAAAACTCTTCCTAGATTCTCATTAAGAAAAATGGTCTCCAGGGGGCACCTCATTCAAGAGGACCCAGTGCCATTCCAAAGAGCACATCTTCTTTACTAATGTATAATCTATGAAGTAAATTCTTGAGCAGATTCCTGTGTCATCTAAGCTATGTGGCAGTTACATGATCTGTTGTCAATTTGAGACAAGAATGAAGGGGTGGAGTTATCCTGTCAATCAAGTCACAGCTTGCTGACTTCATTGGGAGGCACTAAGGAGATAAATTGCTCGCTGGAGGCAGGACACATGTTCACTCCCTGCAAGACATTACTGACAGATGAGCCCGATGGAGCTACGCTGATACAGCCAGAGCCCTGGAGCCGGAGCAGCCACATGGAGACCCCTGCCAGCGCTGAGATGCTTCCACTGCCACAAGACCTTCTACCCACTGGCCTGTGATCTTGTCTGAAGAGGTCTTTATAATTTGGTATCAGACATATAGACTAACACTGGACTTAAAGACTTGATCTGGACTGGGCTGGGATTTTTTCTCAATATTCAACTGCTCTTGTAAATAAAACTCTTTCTAATACACATATGAGTACCTCTGGGTTTGTTTCTCTTGTCTACCCGGACTCACACGGCTATCTGGAAGCACTTTGTAAAATAAAATACAAACGCTACTCTCTCAATGAAATCATCGCTCATCTTCTTGTGGAAGACATTAACAACTGAGTCAGTGGCTCCTCCAAGCTCTTTGTAAAGTCCCTTCCTACACTGCCTACAAGTTGCTAATGCATTTGCAAGATTCTCTGGAATCTCAGGTGTCTGGCGGGATGTATGTTGACCAATTACATGCACCCGCTCAAGCATCTGTTTTGGACTCACATCCAGGGGCAGCAGACAAGGATCTGCTTCTGCCCCTGTGGCTCAGGGTAGAAACAGTAGCTCTCGTGGCAGGTCCCTGTGACTGTCAGCTCACAGTAGCAGCATCAGCAATCTGAGCAATCAGTTCTGGGACATGTCCTTGAGGCAACTGGCCTTTTAGCCCTCTTCCAAGGAAAATCTGTTTTTAATTCTCTCTAAATCTCTTCTTATGTTGACATTGTTTGCGGTGGAGTTGAAGAAGCATCAGCTTTGCAGAGAATTGCTCTACTGGTTTTCCAAGACCGTGTCGGTTAGGAAGCAAACTGCTATGCCTCTTTTCTGAGGCTCCTCTGGGAGGTTTCGAACCGACAACCATTCAACTGTTGATGGCGTCTTTAACCGTTTTTTTGCCACAAGTGAGCCAGAGTACATCCCATTCTCTGTACCTGATCCCTGAGCAGTCATTTCAAAGAGGAATCGTTACCCCCGTCTGTACTCAAGAGCAATTTGTCCCGGTCCTGTTGCAATCCCACTGTCGTAGGCTTTAATTGTGATAACTTCTAGACACCTCTAGCTCTCTCCCTCGTGTTGAACATAACCTGATAGAAATTACTCTGTCACTTTCATCTTTGACTTTCCCCATAGTGGTTGTCACAAAACATTTGCTGAGTCAAGTAAAGCTGAGGCCACCTGGAGGTCTAGTTCCCACAGAATTGTTGTGACTGGCTAATGCTTTGAATTATGAGTAGGTTTCATTGACTCACATTCTCTCTCTTGTTCAATTATGCCCAGGGTGGTAAACTCTGACAGTCTTTATGTGTCATAGGTGAGGTTACTCTTCAGAAATATTTATCCTCACCTCCTTTACTTTCATGGGAGTAACATATGTCTTTGCTCCACTGATACTGGAGTTGGATTTTTTGCTTGATCCTGCTTTATAACTTTATAACCCTACTACAGAAGGTTGGAGGCATAGCGGGTAAGTGCCTGACTGGTCACCAAAGGTCGTTGGATCTCGTTCACCAGCCACTCTACAGGAGAAAGATGTAGTCCAGGGCTTATATAAAGATTTAGACCTCGAAAATCCCACGAGCATTTCTAGTTTGTCCTGTAGGGCTGGTCTGAGGCTGGAGTTGACTTTGCTACAATGGGGTTTGGTTTTAGTCTGCAGTCTCGTCCCCACGCCTTCAATGTGGGACTTAGGACAGTTACCTGTTTCAGACCTTCAGAAGTTATCAGACATACCATGGAGACACTCATGAAAGGCAATCTGATGCAAGTGGGTTTGTGTTTTGCTTGTACCTCAGTCACTACCAATCGACATAAGAACAAGACCTGGATACACACTGGTCCAAAAAGAAGAAAAGACTCAGAGAACAGAGCTACCCCCTAATGAGTTCAGCCCAAATTAGAGAAGTCCCACCCCACCTCCATCTGCCAATGTCTGAGCAATAAACACTGACTATATTGTATCAGGAGGTTTAACAAATCTGTATTCCTGTATTCCACAGTATTCCTGTCTCAATAACTTACTGACATATGTCCCTGGCAAAGCAAAAAAGGAAAATTTCCCTTTCACAGGATTTCGGCCACGGTCCAGGGACAGGTGCTGCCCCATTTCCTTTCCGACTTTACCTGAATATCTCTAAATTGATGTTACTCAAGATGCTTGCCTCTCTTCTTCAAATCCACTTCTCCGTTTGCTGTTTCTTCTACTGACCCGCCCTCTCTGTCACCGATACCCACACCTCAGTGTTAATGAGTCATCTTCCTCTGGCCAAGCCCCTCATCAAATGTAACTATTGTCAAATACCTGGTAATTTATATCGGTGCCACTTTGGTATGCAATTGGAAGGCTTGGTAAATTAAAGGCATATCATTTGGAGGAATTTTTGAAAAGCAAAGAATGATTGTGGTGATGTCATTGTTCTCTAGAGGAATGTGCTCTTTCCTCTCGGGCGATGTGTGTGCTTGCTTGCTTACAATAGACATTTTTCTCGATTTGGGAGCAGCGTGGTGATGGACAGAAAGTGGGTCCTCACACGAATAGGAAAGACTGAGAGCAATCCCAGAGGGTTTTGGAGGGACTAGCAACTGCGACCACGCTCATGCCAATGAGCACAGGCTGACATCCTATTAAACAAACAACGGCTAATGAAAAAACTGTTCAGCAATCTTAGCTCACATGGGTGACCCATGGAATAAAACTTACCATGCAAAACACAGCCCACAAAGATATTTTGCAACTAGCTTTTCTTTTTCCATTCTAAAGGGATGTAATGCTATCCGAGATTTTACATCAGCGCTTCAGGAAGGGCTTCTGAAGAGACCTTGGGTATTTCACCTCACCGAGTGTGCTTTAGTTACTTATTTTATAAGACCCAAATTTCCCTCACATCCAGCTGAAGTCTCATCCCATTGTGCATTATTCAGAGAGGTTCTATGATGGGCAGCCATGAGGACTCTGAACCAAACCTCCAGGGAGAAGGCATCCTGGACCTCTCCGAGTTCCTGACCGAGCTGCTCAGTTAAGATGGCCTCCGAGAGCATTCAGTTGGCTCATTCTATGCATGAGCAGCAGCTCTGTTGACCAAATGTGCGTGGGGTCCGTTGACAAAACCCGTGGCTAAGACAGCTCCCAAGCCCTCAGGGATAGGCACAAGCTCACATCTCCCCTTCCATTCATGAGCGAACTGGCCATGTGGGTGCTTACTTTCACGACACGGGATATTTTCGTTTTTGCCTGTGTCAAATGTTTGTGAACAAAGGACCACTGCGGTCAGCTTCCTTCTCCCGCTCTAGCTGACCCTTGACCTTTCCCTCCCCAGATCCCCTGAGTTGAGTGAACTTTCCTAGCTGAAAACATCAGTGCTTAGCAGACAGTGTGATTTCTTTTACAGGGATCAGCAAGGCAGCTGGAATGAGATTGTAAAGTCAAGTGTCAGAGTGGGTGTCTACATGCACGTGTGTGTGTACATATGCATGGCTGCACCCATGTTTGAGGTCTAGCCAGAGGGAAAGTGACTTTTCATTGGGCTAGCAGTAAATTGAAAAATCATATTGGAACTCTTATTCTACGCTGTAACCAGAATAGAGCAACCACTATATCAATTACTTCAAGAGTGAAACCTAGGGTTAATATAGTTTTGGATAACGGTACAAGGACAAAAAACAAATTGTCTTCTTCTTATTATAGAATCTATTGTGGGGGTGGTGGTGATTAGGTACTGTTGAGTTGGTTCCTGCTCATAGGAGGCCAACGTAAGACAGAACTAAACACTGCCCCCCCCCCGCACCCCGCATCGGCACCAGCCTCACCATGGTTCTTATGTCCGAGCCCATTGTTGCATCTCCTGGAGGTGCTCTTCTTTCGCACTGGCTGTGCGCCTTATCAAGTAGGACATCCTTCTCCGGGACTGGTCTCCCTTGATAACACGTCCAAAGTACGTGAGACAGTCTTGCCATGCTAGCCTCTAAGGAACATTCTGGCCTTCCTTCTCAATTCTATCCAGTTTATTATGATCCACATAGTCAAGGAAACACAAGTTCATCTGGGAATCTCTGCTTTCAGACAAGATCCACCACACACTTCTAATGCTGTCCCTTGTCCCACAGCCTTTTCTCAATCCGGCCTGACCTGCTGGCACCTACCTGTCAAGGTACTGCTGCAGTTGCTGTTGGAGGATCGTAAGCAAAATTGTACTTGCATGCGATCTCAATGCTATTTTTCTATAATTTGAGCATCCTGTTGGGTTACTTTCTTTGGAGTGGATACAAATACGAATTCCTTCCAGTCTGTTGGCCAAATAGTTGTCTTCCAAATTATTTGGCATAGACCAGCGAGTCTTTCCAGGGCTTCAGGAACTTGTTGAACCATTTTAATTAGTATTCTGTCCATTCCTGGAGCTTTGCTGTGGGTAATGCTTTCGGTGCAGCTTGGACATCTGCTTTCGGTGCCACTGTTTCTTGCTCAGGTGCTACCTCTCGAAACGGTGGCATGCATGCAGGTTCTTTGTGTTACTCTGACTGCATTCTTTCCAACGTCTTTCCATGCTTCTTGTGTCATTCAATATTTTGTTCATGGAAATTCTAGTATTGTAGCTTGTGGTTTGAAATTTTCCTTAAAATCTTTCGATTTAAGATATTTGACCTTGTTCTCCCTTTTTAGTTTACTAACTGCAGGTCTTTGCACATTTCACTATAGTAGTTTACTTTGTCATTTTGAGCTGCGTTTTGAAATTGCCTGGTCATCTCTTTGACTTCATCATTTCTTCCAGGCGCCTTGGCTCCTCAGCGATCCACAGCAAGTCTCAGGGTCTCTGCTGACATCCACTGTGACATTTTCTTTCCTTCCCATTCTGTCACTGACCTTGTGCTTTCTCTGTACATGATGTTCTTGATGTCATCCCACGCTCATCGGGTCTTGTGTCACTGGTGTTCAGTGTGTCAAATGTGTTCTTGAGATGTTCTCGAAATATAGGTGAGACAGACTCAGAGTTGTATTGTGGCTTTCAAGGACTTGTTTTAATGGTCCTCAGCTTCAATCTGAACTTCCATATGAGCAACTGTTGGTCCGTTCCACAGTCAGCCCCTGGCCTGGTTTTAGCACTGATATTGAATTTCTCCATAATCTCTTCCCACAGACATCGTTGATTTGGTTTCTATGAATTCCATCTGGAGAAATTCACAAGTGTACTACTCTTTTCTGTTGTTGCAAAAAGGTATTTGCTATGAACAAGCTGTTAGTCTTGCAAGATTCTATCATGCAATCCCCGGCTTTGTTTCTATCACCAAACCGTATTCTCCAACTACTGTTCCTTCTTTGTTTCCAACTTTTGCATTCTAATCACTGATATTTATCCATGCAGATCACTTGCATATTTGGTCATATTTTGACATAAGCATTTGGTAGGATTTTTCAATTTCTGAATCACTGGCTTTCCTGGTTGGTACACAAACTTGAATAGTAGTTGCATTGATTTTACTTCCTTGTATGTGGTTAGACATGATCCTACCACGGACATCATTGTATTTAAAGATAGATCTTGAAATAGCCTTTTTGATGACGAATGCCAGACCATTCCTCTTGGTTGTGTCACGCCTGGCCTAGTAAACTGCATTTGGACAGGTGGACTAGAGAAACACGCCCAGCAGCACTCACATGGTGTAAGACAGAGCTTTGTTATCATGAGATTATTCAATAGCAAAGAAACGTCCCAGCCCAGTCTAACACAAGTCTCTAAGTCTGATACTAGTCCATACATTCCTCTTAAGACTCACAAAGCCGTATACAATGAAGCAGAGTGCAGGCATATTACAGGCTGGTGTGTGCAAAGTTATGTGGATCTGAGTTTGGTGGGAACATGCCAGGGCTCCGACAGCTTTTAAGGTGGCCAACAAGCAGGAGAGTGAAGGCAGGGGCCAGGGCAGAGAGAGTGGCCTCCAGAGTGCTGGGTATCTTGGTCACAGCTCCAAAGAAGGTCATCCACTAAGACCTGACTGCCACGTGAACCTCCACCCACATCTTCTTACAGGTGCCATGTTGAGACACACACTCACGCACACACACACACACACACACACACGCACGCACACACACCTCTCACATAAACGAAATGAATTTCTGATCCAAAATGAATGAGAAAGCCACCATGTTTCTGTCACTTTGTCCTTCTGTGGTGGCGTGTGTGCTGTCATGATGCGCTGATATTTCAAATACCAGCAGAGTCAGGATATGTAATCTATGCATGTACATATACATTCTACCTGCATGATGTACCTACGCATACGAAGGAAGTTCAAAGAGTTCATAGAAAATCTATCACTTCTTAGCTACATTTTTCTGTTCATATTTTGAAGCCCCCTGTTTACGTGTTTAACATATGGGGAAGGTGGGGTTGTAGAAGGAGTCAGACTTTAAGGAAGGGAAGCATCTGGAACCCACAGGCATCTGCAGGCAGCTCAGTGTGGTCTGCATACGAGAGAGGTGTGGCCGCAGCGAGCAGCAGAGCTGTATTGCCAAACGTCTCTACTGTCCCACGTGGGAGTTTGTGTTTCACAGGGAAAGGCGAGGACAAGGCCCTTATACGAAGGGCAAACTCTCCTGAAGGCTGTGGACCCAGGGCTTCTAAGAGTGCAGAGAAAGGTTTGGGGGAGAGGCTAGACTGGAACCAGGGGGCTACTTTGAGCAGCCAGCTATACAAGAAAGGAGGTGAGGAGAAGAGATATTTCAATAGCTTTCTTTTCCTCCCGGGCCTTCAATAAACTGTTCCTTTGTGAAGTAGTACTCCAATCTTTCATGAGAGTGGTCTGCAATGCTGAGACACGAGAAAAAAATACTCAAAGCATGTATGAACTAATTCACTTCTAAATTTAGAAATTAAATCTCCAGCGAAACCATTATTTTATGCCAAAAGAACAAACATCAAAGTCACTGCCATCGCCAATGCCAACTCACAGTGATCCTACAGGACAGGGTACAACTGCCTCTGTGAGTTTCCAAGACTGCAACTCTGGCTGGGGGTAGGAACCCCTATCTATAGTCTATACAGTGATTCAAACTATTCTCTACAGTAATTCAAACTAGTGTGTACTTTCTGATTACCGTTACGAGTTTTCCTCCTTCCCTCTGTTCTCCTGTTCTCTCTCTCTCTCTCTCTCTCTCTCTCTACACACACACACACACACACACACACACACACACACACACACACACAGACATATAATTGTTGTTAGCTACTGTAGAGGCAGCTCTGGCTTCCCACCATGCGTCACAGTGTGGAACGATTCCTGTTCCAGGGAGCCTGTAAGGAGGCAGGGTGATCGTGGAGCCATTAGGTGGATTTGAAAAAGCCAATCTCATTTTTGGTTAGCAGTTGAGAGAAAACCCTTCTCACGACCCGGCTCTGACATAAGTACATATACATACACATGTGTGTAAATATGCATGTATAGACAAAGATACATACATGATAAATATACATATTTATCAAGGTGTCTGTTATTAACTTAGTTACTTTTGGACCAATAGGGTCCCTCTGGCTCACAATTGACTGGATGCCAGTGAGCTTTTTTGTTTTGTGGGAGGCCGGGAATTAAAAAAAAAGACCTTCAATAGATTTTAAGTATGGCAATTCACATCCAAGTTATTATATACAAGTTATTTTATATATTTATTTATAGTTTATACCTTATTAACAAGTTATTTTACATCCAAGTTATTATATTTAAGAGAAACTCGTTTCTAAGATATGACCTGATAGATCCTAGTTTTAACACTGTAACATAAATCACAGTTCAGCTTTGCGACATTTCTGATATATTTCATTTACAGTGTTTGAGGATAAGAAAAATTAGACTGCGGGACCAATGCATTAGGGCCTGAAAACTAAACTTAGGTTTCTTTTATAAGAAATGGAGGAGAGCAATTCTGATTTAGTTATATTTTCCTTTCCTCTTACTTTTCTTAAAACTCCAGTCTCTAGTTCAATGTTTACAAAATTCATGGATAGTTTATTTTTGTTAAAAGTATTACTGAATAAAAAGGAATGTACCCCAGGTCACTAGAAGAGTGTACTCAATCCATATTTTTCTTGACAAATGAGCAAATTCCACTATGAATTTTTTTCTCCCTTGTGAAATTATCTTTGCACACGCAGTCTTTGTTAACTCTATGACAGACATGATTATGGCTCCACATCAGGCATAATTCTCATTATCATTTGCCACCTCATTACCTTTAGGTCATTATCTTTGCCTCCCTCTTCCACACTGTTGTGGACCCGAAGATGGCCTCCCTTCTGAAGCAACCATGCGGGATTTCCATCTTGCAATGGACTGAAGCACGCTATGCTGTTGTATCGCCAGCATTTGACTTACTAATAGCCCCCACTCAAAGTAGTGAGGGGACCTTTTAGGAGATCCAACCCAGGGGGACATTTTGATCATGATTAGAGCATGATGTAAGGATGTTGAAGAATCTGAAGTTTGTTGGTGTGAGTTGCCATTGAATGAATACCAGCTCACGGCCACCCTGTATGGGCAGAGCAGCATGTCTGCGTAGGGTTTGCAAGAGCATGACCTTTCGGAAGAACACCGTCGGGCCTGGCTCCCAACATGCCGTGGGGTGGATTGGGGCTGCCACTCTTTGTACTAGCCGAGTGACACACACATACGCGTGACACATACATATGTGTGCCACGTAGTGGAAACATTCTGAATTAGGGCCGAGGGGGATTTAAACAACTGAAATTAGACCTGTGAGGTTTGACCTCTGCTTTTCTTTGTGCGCAGTCTTTTTGGGTGAGTTGTTGGCAATTTGGACAACAGAACACAATTCACCAGCAACTTACAATATCGGCTTTACCAGATTTACAAGGATGGAGAACTGGTTCCTTCTAAGGGAGCAATAGAAATGCCACCAACAAGTTAACTCTCTTGTAGCGCCTTCCTTAGCAAACAAACTCTCTTTGTCCTAAGAATCCACAGAAGCACTCCGACAGTGGTGGCTCTCATCCCTGGCTGCACATTCACAGAGTCTGTGAAGCCAGATAAAAAGCTGGTGCCAGGGTCCCACTCCACTACAAGTCCTTCAGGAGCACACAACAATATAAGCTCCTAGTTATATCTTGAGTGTATCCCACCTGGATGTAGAGACCATCACAAAGCAATCAATTGGATGCACTTAGCATTCACGCCTGAAGAACACATGGGTGGTAGAATGAGCTGCAGGCCAGCTTACATCCGGAGAGTAGAAAGTCATGAGCAGCCAAGAAAGAAAAGGCGGACCTGAATGGACTTCAGAAGAAACTCTGAAACTCGATCTTGAATGTATAGAAGCTAAAATGACTGGGAGAAATGATGAAGTAAAAGAATTGAACAGAAGATTTCTAAAGGCAGCTTAGAAAACCAAGCAAAGCATCATAAGGAAATATGCAAAGACTTAGAAAACCAGAAAAAAAAGAACTCAAGTAAAAGCCCACAATTTGAGTTGAAATATTGAAGGACTCTATGGGCAAATATGGAAAGATTCAGGAAGTATCAGAGAATATGGAAGAATCACTCTACCCCAAAGGACTGCTCTGCACAAAACCATTTCAAAGGTGTCATATAATCAGGAAACGATGGCACTAAAGAAAAATGCACAAGCTTCACTGAGGGGATTTGCAAAAACCAGCGCTCCAGGAGTGGAAAGACTATCAACTGAAGTGTTTCATCAAGCTGACGAAGCACTGAAAGCACTCATTACGTCAAGATATTGGAAGACCATCACCTGGCCAAACAAGTGGAAGAGACCCATATTTGTGTCCATTCTAAAGAAAGGTGACCCACCGGAAGGCAATTAGTGTAAACATCATATGCAAATACAATTTTGTTGAGGATAATTCAAAAATAGTTACAGTAGTACATACTGATTGCCATCAACTCAATGCTGGCTCATAGTGACGACCCCTTATGGGTTTTCTGAGACTATGACTGTGTATGGGGAGTAGAAAGCCCAGTCTCTCTCCTAAAGAGTATCTGGTGGTGGTGAACTGCCAACCATGAGGATCACAGCTCAATGCTTAACCACTACACTACCAGGGATAACAGATGTTCATGGACGACTTGAAACTGAGGATATCTTTGCTGACATCAGATGGATTATAGTTGATATCAGAGGCTGCTATGAAAGATATTTACCTGTTTTATTGACTGCACCAAGACATTTGACTATCTGGATCATAACAAAATATGTACAACATTACAAAGAACAGAATTCTGGAGCGCTTCATCATGCTTCTGCAGAGATTGGACCGAGACTGAGACAGTCATTTAAAGAGAACAAGGAAAAGCGAAATGGTTTGAAAGCAGGAAGGAAGTGTGGCAGGGTTGTATCTTTCACACCACACTTATTCAGTCTTTATGCAGAGACTTACATCGGGGAAGTTGGAATACATGACGAAGCACCGGGCATCGGGATTGGAGGAAGGCTTATTAACACCTGTGATGTGTAGCTGACACAACCTTGCTGGAGGAGAACTGAAGCACTTTTTCATGAAGATGAAAGAACACCATCTTTAATATGGCTTCTACTGCAAGGTAAAGAAAACACAAATCCTCCCACCTTGACCAAAAACACCATCACGGTAAATGGAGAAAGATCGAAGTTGTCAACGATTTCATTTTACGTTGATCCACAGTGCTCACTCTCGGAAGGAGTGCTCAAGGCATCAAACAGTGGACTGCATCGGGTGCATCCCCTGCATCTGCACAGGGTCCCCTGCTTGGCTTAATGCTCTGCTGTCTCTCCATCGTGAAATCCTTAAGATTGTGAAATCATTTCTTTTTCATATTTTGCACTTGACCTACCATTGACTGTCGAGTTATTTCCTTACAAGAGCAGACCGCCCCCTCTTTTTCCAGCAGAGCAGATGACCGGTTCAAACAGCCTTCACTTTGGCCAGCAGCCCAACTCAAAACCCATCAGAGCGCCTTCACTTTGCACCAGGCGCCACACACTATAGAGCTGGCCTTCCTTAGCACTGTGTTAATGGTCTACAAGCTTTATCTTATTTGATTTTCATGAGTCCATGACACTTTATTATGGCTCCAGCATTATGGGTAAGAAAACAGGGGCATGGGGCGTTATGTGCGCCGTCAAAGGATACAGCATAGGAAGTGGCAAGGCCGGAATTGGAACCTAGAATTTCTGATTGCCAAGCCAGTGGGCCTAACAATGGCAGTAGACTGGCTCTCCCAGGACAACAGGAGCAGACCGATGAGCTGGCTGGAGTTCAGGGCATGTGAAGATTAGCGAGAGACAAGGGGACATCACTATGGTCTCTGAATAATATGGACTCTTTCCTGTGGGACAATGGGAGAGCTGAAGGAGTTACATGATCAAGGGTATATGTGATAGAGTTTAATAGTTGATAAGGTTCACTGGAGCTGGGCAAGTCAAAAGGCAGAGACAAGACATTGGGGTTCACACAGTACTTCAAACACAAGGTAATGATACACAATAGTGCTGTAAGTTTGTGCCTACTGAGTACTTCCTTTGTGTCACAGACTACTGTACTCAAAATGTACTCTGGTAGGTACTTTTTGTTATCCATAGACTATGGATGAAAAATGGAGGCAGAGGGAGTTTAAATAACTTATCAGTGGCCTACATTTAGCAACAGAGACCTTAGTTATTGCTAGAAAACAGCAATTTAAGCCTCAAAGGAAATCTTAGTAGAATGACATTGTAAACAGATAGCAAAACAAATTCTGAAACCCATATAGGAAGGTAACATATATGTATATCTATGTATCTATCTCTCTCTAAATACAAAATATTGACTATATCACAACCTTCAAAAGAATCAACACATCTGTCTTAGAAGAAGTACAGGCAGAATGCTCATTAGGAGCAAGGATAGTGAGACTTCATCTTGTATGCTTAGAACACATCATCAGGAGGGACGAGCTCCTGCAGAATGACATCATGCTTGGTAGAGAAGAGTAAGTGCGAACGAGACAAAGAGGAAGACTCTCAACAAGGTGTGTAGACACAGTGGCTACTGCCGTGGGCTCAAACGTCCCAACATGGTATTGATGACACAGGAACGCGCAGTGTCATTTTCTGCTGTACACAGCATCACTATGAGTCATAGCCGATTTCCTGGCACTTAACAACAACAACAACATAAACAGGTTAAAATGGTAAAACATGAGAAAGTGTTATTAAAAAAGAGTGTAGAATCTTAGCAGATTTTAGAATGTATTACAAAGCAACACAATGTAAAGCCTTTTGTTACTGGCTCAAAAGCAGGAACACAAACCAGTAAAACCAATTGGAAAATCCAATAATAGAAGAAAAAAACTTAAAAACTGTAGCACATGATAACACAAGCTTCCCATAATAGAATTGTGAAGACGAGCTATTTAATGAATCAAATAGGAATAACTGGATAATCATTTGAGGAAACAATTACATGAGCCCCATCCTTTATGCCACACACCAAAATAACCTCCACACGGATTAAACAGTGAAAAGAAATTTTTTTGAATGACAGAAAAAGTGGCAAGAGACAGAATAGAATCTTTATCAGATGCTGAAAGAACAGTAACTGCTTCATCTTTGAAGAAGCAGCATGCGGCGTGGAGAGAAAGACTGACAGATTTGAATATGTAAAAACTGGAAACTGTGCAAAGAGAAAAACAGCAAGGCTGAAATAAAAAGGGCATGATTTGAGGGTGAGGATTGCCTCCCATGTGACACAACTCTTTAAAACTAAAACTACATGCACCTCCATTCAAATTTATAAGGAAAAGAGCGAGGTCTCAGCATATGAATACGGTGAGATATGAGAAAAGTAAACAAGTAAACCAGTGCACCACAATCAGTAAGTTTAAAAAAATTTCAGCTCCCCACAAAATCAAAAAGGTGTAAAAGACAGGTAACTTTGGCTAGTACTTTTCATTTCTACAGGTGTTACAAACAGTGTGGTGTCCAGGACTAATAAATAGTCGTCCACAGTCGAAGGCCTCCCAGGGGCCACTTCAAGAAAGCCCTCGCGATCTCCTTCCATAAAGATCACAGTCAAGAACATCCCATGGTCTTCGCTTCTACTCCACAGCACATAGAGACCCATGGTTCACATTTACCTCGATGGCCGCCAGTTTCGCTTTGGTTTGGGGAGCATCCTGTAGTTGCCACCATTAGGGTTGGTTTGAAACCTGTGTATTCTTAACTTACTGGAGGATTGCAAATGTATAACTAGAAATACAAACCAACCCCAATTCCAATCTAATGTCCATCAAGTCCATTCCAATCCGTAGCAACCATGTTTGTACACAACTGTGCCCTGTAGGGCTCTGAGGGACCTCGAGGTGGGCTCAAACCACCAACCTTTCAGTTATTAGTGAAGTGCTTAACTGCTGTGCCACCCAGGAGCCCCTGTATACACCTTTCCTAAAAACCAGTATCACAGCATATAGCCAGCACAAGGCTCAAAACCACCTCAGTTTTTCATGATAAGCATTTGCCTACCTAGAAGTTTTTCCTTCTGGAAGTAGTCAAAACCCACATGGACATGAACATGAGGATCACTGGCACTGAGTTGATAGCTACTGACAGCGACCCTAGGACAGGGCAGAACTACCCGTGTGTGCTTCCAAGACGGTAACGCTTTACAGGAGTAGAGAGCCCCTGTGTCTTTCTCCCAAGGAGCTGCTGGTGGTTTTGAACTGCTGACCTTGAGGTTATCAGCCCAATACATAAGCACTATGCCATCAGAGTTTCCAAGCACCTGCTATTACTAACCATCTGAACATATTGGAAGAAACCTCAACACCCCAACTCACAGATGTAGTAGATACACCGAGACAGTGCAATGCTCTGATTGTGCACAGTAAGACAGTTTTAGTCTTTCCTTCTATAGAGTTTTGTTCAAAGAATGAAGAGAGAGAGAAGTAGCTTAAGGGGGAAGCGACATGAAGATAAATGCATGTCATTATTTCGTTAAGGTTGACAGTGCCGGGGATATTTATCAATTAAGGAGAACGTGTATTAGCAGGAAAAGAATGAAATTTGAGGAGAGGGAGGAGAGGGAGGAGAGGGAGGAGAGAGAGAGAGAGAGAGAGAGAGAGAGAGAGAGAGAGAGAGAGAGAGAGAGAGAGAGAGAGAGAGAGAGAGAAGGGAACTTAGCAGGTGGAATCAAGTTCCAGGCAGGAAGTAGACTAAAAAATTAAGGCGATGACTTCCTAGGGAAAGAAAGCAGGGAAATGCAGCAATGTTTCTGGGATGAAGAGGAGTAAAGATTTGCTCCTCGGGATTCCTTGTTCAGTGACCCTTCCTTGGCTTAGTAGAATCAGGGGCCAGCTGGGCGATGTGACCGTTCTCTAGTGTTTTAACAGGGATCCCTGAATCAGCGGTTGGCATGTCACTTCCCGGCTCTGAAAGGAACGATGAGCAGAAGTGCCACCAGGGGGCAGGTTTGCTACTGCCAATGGGACTTCAAAGGCCTCCTGGAAAAAAAAAAAAAGCTCTTCTCTTTCCCTGTGGGGGTCAGTTCTTTGTTTTGCCACAGTAAATATTGCATTGAGCCCAGAGCAATTTCCTTAATGCTTGAGTCGTGGGTATGAATTTTGCTCCATAAGGTTAGGTGCGCAAGATGTGTTACAGCAGTTATTTTCTCTCAATAAAATTAAAGGTAACCTCCTTCCACTGTCCTACAGGACCAGGGTAAAAGTCCATTTCAATGATTTGTATGGCTCCCAACGTCCCCAAAGCTCCTATAGAGAACATGAGATCGTAGCCAGCGCTAACATTTAGGACATCTATCCATCTTTGTTATCGAGAAAATGTTTATGATCAGAATCCACTCGTTCCCTGGCTTTACTGTGATGGTATTTTATACATTAAGGATATGGGTTTCACTCCCCGGAATCACAATCTCACACACACACACACACACACACACACACACACCCCACCCCCACCCCCATCCCCCACCCCCCACCCCCTCTTTAGGTTCTCAGAGAAAGAAATCTGAAGGTCCTTTCTCTCCCTGGAGCTCTGCCTCCTTGGGTCTTAGGAAAATCTCTCCTGTCGCACTCTGCCTGCTTCTCTACCCCAAACTCCCAATCGTGCTGGGTTGTCTCCTAAGTGGCCAGCGTAGATGCTTACAACATTGAGGAAGACAGATGTCTTTAGGCCAGGCCAGCCTCCTGAGATGCTTGGGGCCCCACACCTTGTTTAATTCTTGGGTGGGAACAGGCAACAACACAAGAACAAAACACATGTATATCTTAATGGTGCTCCCACATGTGTCCATAGGCTCCTTCAATGCCCTGTGCATAGGCCCCCTGGGGGTTCCTGGGTGATTCGAGGAGTTAAATAAAGCATTCCGCTGCTGGCAGAAAGGTTGCTGGTTTGAGTCCACCCAGAAGTCCCTGGTAAGGAAGGCCTGGCAACCTGTCCTGAAAAGCGTATAGAGTCAAGTTCTAACCAGGCCCACCAGGCTGTCAAGAGCCAGAGGCCACTTGGGGGCAGCTGGCTTTGATCACAGACCTGACAGCACTTAGGTGTTTCTCACGGACAGGTTCTCTTTGTCTGGTAGACAGAGGACATAGGCCTGCCCCAAGGTCGACTGAAGGCTGTGGGCAGAAGGAGAAGAACAAAGACAAAGGGGGAGGCACAGCCTCACTCCGGGGAGCTGCCGGTGACAGTTTACAGGGACAGGTAACCTCAGACTAACAAATGCAGGTAAACCAAGAGCGTGAAGGTCAGATCTCACCGGTAACGTGTCTCCCAAATTGTTAACTCGTCTGCTGCATTGAAAACATGAAACTGACTAGATCACATACATTTCAGTGTATCTAGCTTCTTTCAAAACACAGGCAGACCGGGGAGCCAGTCCTATATTGCCATGTGGCAGTCCTGATTAGGAACTGAGCAGAGACAGATCCCTTCTGCTTTCCCTTGTACCACGATCACCACCATTCCCTATTGCCGTATACCCTCATTTTCTCTCTCAGCTTGTCACTCTGACGGAGTAACCTGCATAAAAGTATACTCAGTGGGCGCAGTAGTGACTCTTGCATTCTCAAACATCTGAAAGGAACTGATTCAGAATTATTTCAGTTGGGTCTTTGACACTCAAACCCACTGCCATAGGATCAATTCTGATTATAGGCGAGTCCATACGACAGGGTAGAACTGTCCCTGTGTTTTTTTTTAAGGGGATTAGAAAGCTTTATCTTTCTCACACAAGCCGGCTGGTGGTTTAGAACTGCTGGCCTTGTGGATCTCAGCACAGTGCATCACCACTACACCACCAGGGCTCCTTCATTTGAGTCTTATGGTTTGACAAATGTCTAAACTGGTAGAGTCGGGTAGTAAACTTGGCTCATGGGAGAATGTTCTAGAGAGGGGCATAGTAGAGCTCAGCATAGAGTAAGCAGCGCACCCTCGCGCCCTCGGGCGGGTGCTCAACAGAAGCCTGTAACCACAGAAGTTAGTGAACGCCGAGTTTGCCATGTGTCCCAATCTCATCTTCCACTGACGCTACTGAGGGTGCCCAGTGGGTCAGCTGGCCACAAGCGAACCTGTGTTGACCGGCGTCAACCAGCTGCTGGATTTCACCCACAGGGTAACAGACTGGTCTCACCCTAACCCCAGGCCCTTGTGTGACCGGGCTCAGTCCACAGAGAGGCCCAGCTTTGCTTTGCTCAGTTTCCATTTTCTTTCTCCAAGCTTGCCCCCAAACTTTTCACACCACTAAGTAAGGACATAACACGGAGACGATGTACGTAAGTATGTATATATTATTTTCAGAGCTGTATGAGCCCCCGATAATGTAATTCAAAAAACAAACACAGAAACCAGAGAGGGAAGGCTGTTCACTCAGGAGAGAAGTTAACAGAAGGAATCTAGTTTTGAATGAGGACGTCTGTAGGTACCTGCACTCCCGGGGATGTTCAAGTGACTGTCCGGGAACGTTGCTCGCCACGTGTTTGCAGACAGTGTGCAAAGAAGAAAGGCCAGAGCAAGTCAATACCCAGCGGGGTGCTGGTGGGTTGTGGGGGTGGCTACGTGCCTGGTACTGACTCCACATTCGCAGCCCACTTCTGCCCAGGAGAAACCGAGCAGAAGAAAGAGGTCAGACGGAAGTCTGGTGACCTACTTTTACAAATCAGTCCTTGAACATTCTCGGGGGACAGAGTTCCTCTCTGACACACGTGGGGTCGCCGTGAGTCAGAACCGAGTCGACAGCAGTCTTAAATCAATCGCACGACCACAGTTCACTTCATTGGACCTAAACCCACTTCCATGAGAATCAGCTGCGACCTGATGGGGTGGAGGAGCACTGCTCCGTCCATGTACTTCCAAGGCTTGGGGTCTCTTCTCTGCATGGTGGCTGGGGGTGAGCGTCCAGCTTCCAGCTCACCGGGCCACCCTGACTCACTGGCGTGGTGGAAGGTCAGAGGAAACACGAAGGAAATCGCACGGGGTAGTGGGTGACAAGCCGGGGTACCAACCGCTGACCTTGCACCAGCTGCTCCCAGGAGAAAGATGGGGCTTCCCTTCGCCGGCGATGGACGGCCAGGAAACGCACCGAGGGTCCGCCTGGGAGGGTTGCCTTGCGTTGTTGTTGGAATGGACTCGGGAGAAGAGGGTTGGGTTTGTTTGCTTCTGTTAGTATATTCACATCTCACTAGACCTGCGCTTGAATATGTTCTTATGCAACCAAAGGAGTGATTTGAAAGACTACAACTAAGCACGTAGGGAACGGAAGGGAGCGGGACAACTGCAGGGCCCTCTCGTGAGCCCCTGTCCCTCAGTGAACGGTCCATGGATGACTGCGCTTGCATCCCGATAGAAACGGCTCTCGACCCTTCCTTGCAGGGAGTCAGAAGAGCAAAACGATGGCAAGTAGTAAGACGTTTGCCGAGTTGTTGGTAAGGAGAACTCCACTAGAGACACTACTTAGAAGATAGCCCTCCATCTCCGGTCGTAAGACTTTGGGAAAGAGCAGACCGTTTGATATGAAACAGGAAATTCATTGGTTACACATTTCCAAAATCTCCAAACCAGCCATTATCCCAACAAGTCACATTCAAAAATATTTTATTCGAAAGGCACTCACTCCTACATTAGACTCTCCTGAAATATAACATTTCTTAAAAGCGCAGATTTAAGATGAGCACTGTTGCCACGAGGAAACACGTTTTTTTAAGGGGATGCATTATAAATTCTATGCAACCACGCTGAAAAGGAATGTTCTCATTAGAACTCTGAGAACACACCAGCGCACCACGAAAGAGCCAGGTGGTTTTGGTTCAAAAGCAAAACACAAGTCAGGCTGGCTATGTTGGTGATGCTGCGCACTGTGATCAGAGTACATTAGCATCTTCGAGAACATACAGAAATTTTCAAATTTTTTTAATGAACTCACACACATGCAACATCTGAAACTATGACCTATATTAACACCACTTCCAGGGTTTCTATCGATATATTTGTGTCAATTTTAAATATTTAAGAAATTCGGTGCATCCGAAAAAGGAAACAAATGTAGCAAAGAACAAGAAAACAAAACAAAACCTAAACATCTACCTGGTCACCAAGTTACCATCTAGTGAACGCTGACTCCTGGCAAGCCGCCCCTGGCATGTCAGAGAAGACTTGCGCTACCTCAGGTTGTCCACGGCTGATTTTGTGGAAATCGATTGCCAGATCTTTCTTCTGAGTTGCTTCTGGGTGATGTTGAACTGCCAACCTTTTCGTGAATTGCCAAAGGATTAACTCTTTGTGTCACCCAGGGACTCAGGGGCAGTGAGTCCCTGCCTAACTTCCTAAGAAGTGGCCCATTTGGATGTCTTTCCTGGGCGGCCTCCCCTGAAGCCTCTCCCCCTACCCAGGTGATGAGCCTCACCTGTAAGTACTGCTCACCAGGAAATCGCCAAGAATAGTAACTTCTCCCGATGGCTATTGGGACCATCCTACCAAGTGATCACCATAGAAGCAACAAAACAACCAACGCAACCAGTCAACTGTAACAGATGTATCCCTCCTCTACTGTAGAGGAGAGAGGAGCCTCTTGTTATAAATGACTAACGTTCCTCACAAATCTGCCGGCCAGCAATAAAATAAAGTTGATATGATCCTGCATGAGCACAAGAAGACAGCTTGTTAATTACTTCTAAGACTGTAAATTTCAGTGGCCTAATGCAGAATTATGCATGGGGTGTCGCACTGAGGGGGCCATCTTCTTCCGGAGCATCCTGAGCAAGACAAGTGGCTGGCGTTTTCCAGGACTCCCCCTGGGTCTCGAGCTTCCCGGCGTTCCTTGGCAGTCTTCGCCTCAACGTCTTGGCCCGTAATATCTGAGCCCTGCAGTCCGGCCTCAGAAAAGCGCACACGTGGGAACAGGCTGGGCCGCCTGGGCTTTGAGAGCGAAGAGTCCACGCAGATGGAAGGCTGCCGGCACCGCAAGGAAGCCGGTTTGAGAAAACGCTCTGTCTTCAGGGGCAATGCCTGGGAACTGGACACCACTTCCGTAAGGAGCCAGAGAGCTGGGAAAGGATGGAAAACGCTATACTACATCTGGGAATAAGCCAGGAAAGAGAAGAGTTGGCAAGCTATTCGTTTGAATACTGCGTCATCATGAGCTGCCAAGAAGACAATTGCTTGGGTACAAGAAAAAAAAAAATCAGACTCTCTCTTAATAAGTAAAGGTAGAAAATTACTCCCTAGAGGAAAACATATACATGTTTTTCAAATGCACATCCTATGATTTGTGAAGTAGCACATGTAGATAATTTCAAAATGATCAACTCACCTTTGAGGGTGATTTGCCATTTTTTAAGGGTTAGGAGTATGTATGTGGTCAAAGCCTGTGAGGCTTTTGTCTGGAAAGCTATGCAGGGGAGCCTATGACTTAATTCGATCCACTTATTGCATTTTGTTTTATTATTGTTATTAAGTCTGCAAAGCAATAAATACAGTAACTCTAGACTATTTAGAAATTTCAAAGAAATACCAAATAAAGGGCAAAAAAGTCATCTACAGCTCCAGCTCTAAATATACTTGGGTGCCTTTCTTTAATTTCTTATCCAAACATGTATACACCTATTTTATATGCATATAAAACATTACAGATGTCAGAAGAAAATAAAACTTCAACTTGAGTTATGCTTAATTTAAAATTAATTTAAATGAAATATAAATGCCTTTTGAGAAATGTTCAGAATAATTTAGTCTGTAGTTAAGCTGTCATCAATGCTGTAAATTAAGATGCAGTCTCTTTCCATGGTTTGGAGTTTTTTCCATTGAAAGCACCGTAGACTTCTGTCTCAGAAGATATGTCCCATACATATAATTAGATGAATGAGGTATTTATTGCACAACTTAGTCATTCCTTTACAGGTTTTAATAATTTTTTAGGAAAATCTACATACTTCCAATCTTTTAAGACATCTATTATGCCCAAATCAACTTCTGGGTGTGTGTGAGTAGGGAGGACTATTTCGAGGACAATTACTTTTAGGGTGAATCATCTTTTAGCTACGTAGAGTATGAACAATACTTGAGACTGTCTTTGATAAAGTTAAGGAGGCCTGGAGGCATTGTTGGTATCCATTAGACAGTTAAATTCAAGGTTGGCAGTTCAACCCTACTAGGTGGTCCACAGAAGAAAGGTGAGGTTGTCTGCTCCTGTTAAGGCTAACAGTCTCATCTCAGAAACCTGTAAATTCAAGTTAGTTATAGTAATAATGGACTGAATAGCGGTGGGTAGGGGTATATAATATATGGGCATGTAATGGGTATAGGGTATAAAGACTTATATATAAGCGAACATATTGTTTTAAATTAATATCAATCTATAATGGCTCTTTTATAACCCCCTTTAAATGAAGAATATAAGTATTTACTTTACAATATCATTTTAATGATCTGTTCCCCATAACTTTGCAGACAAATTATGTACTTAAATTGAACCAATTCCCTAGAGCTGCATATTTAGTTTTTTCTGTGTGTGCGTGTGTGTGTGTGTGTTTGTGTGTATGAGTGTGTTTGTGTGTGAGTGTGTGTGCGTGTGTGTGTGTGAGTGTGAGTGTGTATATGAGTGTGTTTGTGTGTGAGTGTATGTGTGAGTGTGTTTGTGTGATTTAAAATAAAAGCAGAGCTGTGAACTTCCAAATAGCTTCCACTCCCCACAGTTCCATAACTGTTTCCAAAGGATAGTTTTATGGACATGGAGTTCTTGGAAGAAAATATATGCAAAATTATGACTCTGTTATATATGTTTTGACAAGTTGCTCTTCAGACAATTTGAACAATTTATCTATGTCCAGGAGAAACTTAGATGAGACGCTGGCATGTTCACCCACACTAGGTATAAGCATTAAGAATGTTAGTACTTTGCCAGTTTGATCAATGAAAAGCACCCACTACCTCTCATTCCTAAGTGTTTCCTAATGAGCGGGAGACTCAGCTCATCTCCTCTGGCCTAGTTTGTTCCTTTAAGGGTCTTAACCCTGGAAGTCGCAGTAAGTAGAGTGAGAGAAGCAGTGTGCACAGATAACGATTCCGAATGCCAGCAGATCAGACACCATCTTCCTCTGTGAATCAGTGTTTCCCAGTAGGGTTCTACCCATCTAGGAAGCATTTTGGAAATAGGGAGATGTTTTCGGTTGCCACAGTGTTTGGGGGGTACCAATGGTGTGCAGACTAGAGAGGCTGGCTGCCTTACCATGCACTGAGCAGTCTTGGGCAATGAAGAACAGATCCTCCTTTTGTCTCCCTTTCAAATGACCCATTGAAAATGTATGGGGTACAAGGCCTAATTATAATTATCTGGCCCTGATACCTAAATCTGTTGCACATACTATTCTGTGACCAGTTTAATGAACACAAAGGTTTTCACTGACAAACATAAGGAGGAAAGAATGCTTTCCTCAGATATTTACTAACAATTGTACACCATTGTGTAAAAGTAGGTCAGCAGTACCGCATTGTTCCTGTTATTTGCATGGGCAGCATTCCCTATATATTAAGGCTTTCATTCGGTGTGATTACAATTGTGATGTCTAATATTGTCATGCCTTCTATTATGATCATGTCCCAGCCTTTATAAACTAAAATCTCTCTCTAAACACATATGCCTTTATTACTAATGTATTTCATATCACACAACATCTGATAATGCCTTCCACAAAATTATGGGTGTAGGTAAGTCATTATTTCTGTGGGCTTCGCTTTAGTGAATAGCATTCATGGATAGAGTCTCTCTCCAGATCCATTACCAAATAATCCCTTTTCACACCTGCTGCCAAAAAGAAGACTTATTACACTGCTGATTCAGAAACCTGACAGCTCGGTCTGACACCAGTCTGAAATGGAAGGGCAAAGTCTTATTTGGTTTATTTATTTGTTCATGATTCTCCATCCAAGATAAACCCCAAATAAATTTCAAGTGTGCTGTAAGTAGACTCTGGGTTATAAATCAAATACTTG
The DNA here is from genome assembly GCF_050624435.1 of Tenrec ecaudatus. Taxonomy (NCBI): domain Eukaryota; kingdom Metazoa; phylum Chordata; class Mammalia; order Afrosoricida; family Tenrecidae; genus Tenrec; species Tenrec ecaudatus. The sequence goes on along the minus strand of NC_134533.1, from coordinate 179,699,189 downwards.
CATTCTCATACTTCGGCAGGCAGAAAACTACACAGATCATTTATAGATAGCATGCATGTCTCCCTCCCCCTTGCTAATCCATGCACACATACCCACAAACAGAAAGAGAATGTGAAAAGGACATTAAGAATCAACAATAATTTAATTGCATGATATCCATCTACTAATCAGAAGCAGCCACAACGAAACTGGTGTGATATTAAACTAGGGAAGTAGGAACCCTTTCTAAATGTCAGAAAAAAGCATTTCTATGAGAGAGTTATGAAGAATATGGTTAATAACCTTAAGAAAATCAATGTTGGTGAAAGACCGGCAATAGATGAAAATGTCCCAATTTGTTTCCTATGCCCAGGTAAGGCATTGAAAAGTATATTATATTCAAAATTATCTTATTTTGGCTTCCTGTGTCCCAGTTAAATCTCTCATTTCCTGGGAGTAGATAAACATATCTTTTAATGAAGGAAGACTGAGTCAAACACATCCGTGAGCATCAGAGGACTCTCCAGGTGACACTGATTGACGTGTGTGCAGAACCACCAAGCCAGCGAAACAGCAACATCACAGTTTCAGTAGCTTTGCTTAACAACAGAATAGTTATCGCTAGCTCTAAGAGAAAGCTGATAACTCTTCCATTCCCAACTCCCAGCACTTTCCCCCTGACCCCACCAAAAATAAATTAAAAAAACATATCATTAGAACTATTCAAAGTGAAAAACAAAATCAATGTTCTTAGGAGTCCCACCGTTCGTGCTTACACCATCCAGTTCGTGTTATGGTTCCCGCTCATGGGCAAGGTGTTCTTAAACTCCTTTCTATTTGCGTTGTGTGGCAAAAATACCAGATGGATCCCAAGGGAGATGGTAACTTCTGGAAATGGTGAGTGAAGGGCTTGTGTAGACAGGGCACAGAAATGACCACCCACTTCTCCCCAGTTTCAAGACTTGTTCGCAGGCGTGATATGAGGATGTTTCTGTATTGGCGTGCGATCATGTGACAATGCAGAAAGTTCAATGTCCCATAGAAAAACAGAAAACAACCTGGGACTAAAAGGACAAGCTTCCAGATGAAGTCACCGTCTGTCTTCCTCCTTCCCATGAAACTGTGGCACAAACTCTCAGCTCCTTACCGGAAAGACAGGTCCCCCTCCCCCCAACCCACCACTGCCTGCTTCTCTCACCTCACCTCCTACCCCTGCCTTTTATGTCCCTGTGTTCTTCAAATCACACTACCCCTGTTTGTGCCTCTCAGTCTACATGCCATTATTTTCAGAGTCTGCTAGTCTACACTTTCATCTCACGGGCACCTACTTCCTGGTCAACATCTAACCCCAGTGTTTCCTCTGCACTTTGACACATCGGGGGTAGGCTAGGTGGTGGTGTAGTGGTTGCATGACTGGCAGTTCAAAACCACCAGCACCTCTGTGGGAGAAAGACTGGCCTTTCTACTCCCTTAAGCAGTTATGGTCTCGGAAACCCACAGGGGTCACTAGGAGTCAGTATTGACTCAGGGCAGTGAGTTTTGAGGTTTTTTTTCTTTACTTTCACTGAAAAGTGTTGACCGTCCTGTCTGCTGCGCTCAATGGGCAGTGACAGAAATCTTGCCTTCCGTGCAAGAGGCTTACTTTTTGATTCTGGGCATGTGTACTCCCTGTATAGCTGCCACCTGTCTGTGGGTGAAAGCTAACATGCTTCAGTGGTTCTCAACCTGTGGGTCACGACCCCTTTGGGGGGGAGTGTCGAATGACCCTTTCACAGGAGTTGCCCAATTCATATCAGTAGCAAAATGACAGTTATGAAGTATCAACAAAAATAATTTTATGGTGAGGGGTCACCACATGAGGAAGTGTCTTAAAAGGTCATGGCCTTGGGAAGGTTGAGAACCACTGTCTGAAACTAAGATTGATGAGGAAATAAGACGACCTGACTATGTACTTCCAAAAAGGAGTCAAAGAAAGCCCAGTCTTACCATGGATTGATCCCAAACCCGTCAAGGGGATGGTTCAACACCAGGTACTGAGCATGAAGTCAAGGTCTAGCTTGATGGCAGCTGACAACCATTAGGCACTGATTAGCTACTTTGGGACTGCCCCTCCCCCCCCCCTCCCCCCCGATATTGTGGTCTTCCCTACAAGCACCTGAAGGGTAGGAACTAAGTCCTTTTGGTGTCTGGATCTTCAAGGCATAGCACAGTGAGCATGTCCGTCAATGTTTGCTGCTTGCTGGAGTGGGAAGCTTTCCCTTTACTTCAAAAGGGAAAGAAGAAAGGCTCTCACCTATAAAAATGGTTAATACCCTGTTGCTGATTTCCCAGGGAGGATAGGGACACATGTGCAGGTCAGAATGTTGAGTCGCCAGGGTATACAGCTGTCCTAGCCTTGAGATGGAGATCAAGTGAGAGGCGGTTGCCTCACTTTGAGGCTACCAACGTGTTGTGTTGTGACTTCTCACTCTCTGTATGGTGACCACAGAACCCTCCTTTGCCACAGAAATTCCTGATATCAGGGAGGGTTGACTCCCAAATCTTTCCTCTTATCCAAATTTCCTAGAAATATGGATTTTAAATGGCAAGGCCCGGGGAAGTTCGGATGAGACACAAAAGTGCCTGGAACCTGGCCTGCTCTTCATGGAGTGTCAGTTCTTGCCAGTTCTGTGTGGAGATACTCTTTGAAGCACATTGTGTTCAACCCAACAGTTGAAACACACTGCCGGCCTCCCATTGATCTCTTACTGCAGGGGGGGGGGGAGGGGGGGGGGAGGAATGGAATATTTTTCCCAAGGCATCTCCCCTAACTATGTTAGACTTAGGCCACTGCTTGCAGCTAATGGTAAAAGTTACTTCCCTTGAGGCAATCTGCTGCCAGACTCCGTCTCTTTGGTCCCACCATGGGTGGGCCTGCTCCCTGCTGCTGGGGACAATGGGCTACTTCTACCTGAGGCTTGAGATCATTAGCTTAGTTCCTGTAGGTGGGGTTTACACCCTACTGATAATGGTTCCTATGGAGATCCAGAAACCAGATCAAACCTGCTCAGTTACATCCAAAGTTAGCTGCCATCCTGACTCTAGGATCCGCCCATCTTGTCCCATGGATACCCCCAGTTCCTCCTCTTCCTATTGTGTGTGTATCCCTAGATTGTCCCCCTCTCATTGCTGTATAACGCACAGTGAAAGCCCTTCCTGGGACGTATGACTTTACCTGTAATTAGTGGGCTTGCATGCCCCCAAAGATATATAGACCTAGATTAGCAATAAAAATCTCCCTTTCTTGGCTCCTTCCTTGACCTCTCCTCTGTTTTTTCTCTCTTCTCCTGTCCTCACTCCCCTGTTGCCTTCCCCCTTGTCCTCCTTCCCCTCCCCCTATCTCCAAGTGGACCACCAAGTGGGGCTGGGGTGAGCATGCTACCATGAAATGTGTCTGACTCCATTATTTCAATATCTTTTTATCTCAATAACTTTAATATAATATTTATATATTTCAACTGTACAATTTAGTGGTGGAGGATTGGCAACCTCCCCTCCAAACACATCTTATCGAGCCCCTTGCACATCAGATGAGGGACTCTGTGAGTGTGTAAGCCGAAGGTACAGGCCACCCTAATTAGGCTTTCAAAAGAGTATACCAAGCAAGGGTGTACCCACAACCACAGAGACACATTGGCAGAGCTGAAAGAATAAGTTGTCCATCACCTAACAGTCACCTTGTACCTTATTATCAGACCACACAGTCTCAAGTCCTGTGGTCATTAGAACTTTCAATAATTTCTGCAATAACGAAGCACAATTATTTCAAATCTTGCTCTGTGTTCATTTGTTCCGCAAGAACAATGTTTCCGACTTTCTGACATACCATTGTTTTGTTTTGTTTTAATATACTGGGAACTGTCTCTCAAGGCTTTCAAAACGTCCTAGTCACACCTGTGTAATAAAATTATTTACATAGTCCACCTCAATGGGCATTTCATGCATGTCATCAGAAAGAAAAGTGCTATCAGCCTGTTACTTACCAAATGAAGTTTCGCCCAGAATTCGGGTCCTTCCTCCATTTCTCTGAGGCTTGGTGGAATGTACCAAAAGCAGATATTGGCATATTCAGGCTGAGGAGTAAGACAGTTAGAAAGTTATTTTGTCTACAAGGTAATTAAGATTACACTTGTCTTTCTGCTGGGTTCTTAAAGTGTTAGCATGCATGTCTCTGACAACAAATGAGTCTGACAGAATCGGCATGCCTTGTTTGAGACTCCCTGCCCTTCATCTGAAAACCATCTGGTGAGGAATTCTCTTCACCAGTGTCGACATCTATGCGTGTTCTTCCCTCTGTTTAAGAAAGGGCACACAAATAGCACAAAATACATGGAAATTTGGAACGTACTCAACCAGATATGACCGTCAATTAGTGCTTGCTACTCATGTACCCAAGAAGCCCTGGTCTCCCCCCTGGCAGCCTGAACTTAGAGAGACTGCTTACACAACCATAAGTTTCCACTGGTTCGGTCTCTCTTTAAGGTAGACAAAGTTCCCTATGCCTGACATAGGCAAAATCCAAGAGTGTTGGTGTGTTGCTAGGAGCATGGTCTATTTGAGTTTCATTAACTGGCCATCCTTTGACTCTGGTCAACATTGCTTTGCAAAACTGACAACACCACAAAAGGAGGATAGCCTTTACTCCTGGTTTCTGAACATCAGTAAGGATGCTAATCAGTTCATGTGCGGCTTCCTAGGCCTTGTCCTCAGAGTCTAATTAAAAGTCTATCACAGATAAGACTCCAATATTGGTAGTTAAGAACCGGCTCAACATCTGGGACTGATTCTGAAGTAGTTAGTGGTAGGTCAATGTTTGGAATCTCTGTGGTCCAAATTAAGTAGCCACAGTACAGGCATTCTCCTCAAGGCCCTGTTTTTCTATCAGACATGGTCTAGCCAAGAATGAGGTAATAATCTACGATAGGCATTCAACCAGCCATTGTGACAGGACAAGGAGACTGTCTCCACCACACGCTCTCCTCACTGGACAAAATCATCCAAACTCACTCACTGCCATCAAGTCCATTCTGACTCAGAGCGACCCTAAAACACAAGCTAGAACTGCCCCGGAGGGTTTTTGAGACTGCAACACGTTTCAGGAGTAAAGAGTCCCTTTCTCCTGTGAACAAAATGATAATGAGTCCTATAACCACAAGACATAGCAACCAGGTGATTAGGGTCCACAAATTAAACTCACAAACTGCAATCAGAACAGAGTGTGGATCAACTGCCTAACTCAGTACCCAATTGATTTGATGCTAAGCATGGAAGGTATTTGAAAGAGTTTTCATTTTCCACCACAAACTCAATGCGTAAATAATAACCGGTGCTATCACAGTTCTCAATAGCCACCACAATTATGCTTCAGCACAAGAAAAAAAATTCAAAGTAGTTCAGAAAGACGAATAGCTGTCATCTCGTATCTTAAAATCAAGGCTGGCGTAAGTAGAATTCTGATTTTACTGGATTTTAAATCACACGTGAATGTCCAGAGACATTCTCAGCTCAACAAGATAAGTTCTTGATCAGATCATCTTTTCCCCTGTGAAATTTGTAACACACTTATTGGATTTGCCAAGGGAGAAATAAAACACCTACATGTCCTCAAAATGTCAAACAGTTCACGGCGGAGTGCAATATAATTCAACTCAGTTCTGCAAATACTTGTCCTGAAAGCACAACACTCGTTTACAAGTCTATTCAGTGTACACTTGGACACCTGGCTTATTTCTGGGGTAGAATGGAAAGGTCTGGTTGCCTAGCCTGTGACTCTTTGGGCTGCTAGCCACAAGGTCAGCAGTTCAAAACCACCAGCTGCTCCTCAGGATAAAGATGAGGTTCTCTGCTACCGTAAAAAGTTACAATCTCAAAAACCCAAGGGAGCATTTCTATCCTCTCTTAGAAGGTGGCTATGAAGCAGAATCAACCCGATAGCAGTGAGTTTGGTTTGTTCGGTTTTTTTTTGAGGGTGGGGCTGGGGCGTATTCTGGAAGGAACCCTGGTGGCGACAGATTGGGTTATGTCTACTCCTGTAAATATGTACAATAGAACCCCGGACTTGACCGCATCAGTACTCAACATCACTGGCTTTCCAGAGAAATGTCGAGGAAACTTCAACGGAGCTCCAACAAAACATTGGCATCCGACCCGACGCAGATGATTTTTGTAAACAAAAGCAGTTCTGTTTCGGTCACTCGGCACTACTTGGTGTTAGGACACATTGTTTAAAACTTTTGCATCCGTGTTCCAAGCATTTTGCTATAATTTTCTTAGTTTTTGTGGCTTTTTTTTTACTGTTTTTAGAGTAAAAGAAAGTCCTGAGAAAGGGTTTTTTTGAATCATCATGATAAAGAACTGGTTAATTGTTATCGGTATATTGATGATAATTTAGTAAACGGTTTTAGAAAACAGTTAAGGAAATGCCAACAGCAAACCACATTAGACAGTTTTGTTGTTACTATTTTAGAGAAAGCCAGCCAGGTGCTAGTGTAAAGGTCAAAGATGGGGAAAAAGCTCCTGAAAAGCACCTACCAGTTGATTTGATGGAAGGGGATTCCCCTCCCAAACAATGACTCTCTCTCCATCCCTCCTCTCCACATCCTTTCTCACAGATCCAGATCCTCATCTCTCTCAAGATATGGACAATATTGTAGTTGATAAAAATGTTTTTGATGTTGTGTTTCTTATTTAAATTATATTATTGAACTCTGAACTTACTTACTTTGAATTTTCTGTGTAACGTCTTGTATAAAAAGGCAAGGTTAAGGTAAAAACTTGGTGCCTGAGAACGGATTAATCCTTTATCATTATTTCTTAAGGGAAAAAATTGATTTGGGACTGGACTGCATCGCATCTCCACGCTCCTTCGGGAACGGATTAGCGTCGAGGTCGGGGGTTCTACTGTCCAGCCTCAGAAAGCCACCTGGGGGCAATTCTATCTATCCTTCTGGCTGGCAATGAGCCCAAATGAGCTGGCTGTGGGTGTGCATAGTTTGGTTTGAGAGTCGAGTGAGGAACCGTGGTCAGGCAGTGGTTACAGCGTTGACCGAGAATTTAAAGGTTGCCAATCTAAAATCCACCAGTAATTTCATATGAGAGGTGAGGCAGTTGGCTTTGGTAAAGGTTGTAGCCTTGGGGGTGGGGGTAGGGGGAGGGTGGTGCAGTGTACTCTGCCCTGAGGGGTCTCCTGCACTCAGAAGAGGGCTTTCTGGTTTTTGTTTGTTGTTTGTTTAAGGATAGAATGCACTCGCCTTTAAGACCCTTTGATGCTTTCATGTAAATAAATTGTTTACAATAATGTAACTGATTGATTAAGATGTAGAAGAAAGACATACTACTCATTTGTCCCCAGAATCCAGGTAATCCATGTCTTTATATTAGACTTCCCCCCCTGATACTAAGTCATTTATGAGTTTATAATCTCTCAGTTGCATTCCCACGTTTTTCGTGGAACCAGTTGGTCTCTAAATGGCTCTCCGGGCCATTTGGTCTAATCGTGGACTTGATCAGCAGAGGGCGCTGGAGGAACACTGGAGGAGGAAGGGGCATCTATATCTTCCTGATTCGGGTATGCTCCTCTTCTGGGTCTCCTTCTTTGACGCAGTGGGTGCCAGGAAAACTGGTCTCCCTAGCAGCTTCTGCCAGTACTCCCCTCTCAGGTGGCCTCCGGGCAGCAGCGGGTCAGCAGGTGGTGTGCCAGGCCTCAGGTTTCTTGAGAGAATCCTGCCACAAGGACACCTTCCTAGGGACACCTTCCTGGCATCCTCACCAGGGATCGCTTGCAGTGAGCCCTTTGCATGACATTTCCCTGTGGACAGCGACATCCATCACTTGGAGTTGTAGATTTCCAGCAAGTTCCGCCAGTGCGACGCCTCAGGGAATGTCTAGGCCATGCAGTGATACCCAGTCCCACATTCTCCAAAGAGGTTCTAGGCTGTTCTGGGCTGGGGTGTTCTCTTCCTCTGGTGCTCCACCCCAGTGCTAGGGTGATAGCTACCCTCTGACCCTGTGATCCTTGCAGCAGGGTTTCTTTCCCTATTAGAAGGCAATATTTTCTTGAATATTGCTTTGTTTCCCCCCATCAAATGACTGGGTGACTTTTGCCACCTGTTTGGAGCTGGGTAGATCTATCTAGCTAGATCTGTCTAGCCAGTCAATTTGATGTCAACATTTGGAGCTATTTTTCAAGAGTGTTGTCCGCCCTTAGACACTGCATAGTTTCTTTCTTTTAAAAAAAATCATTTTATTGGGGGCTCGTACAATTCTTATCACAATCCATACATCCATCCATTGTGTCAAGAACATATGTACATTTGTTGCCATCATCATTCTCAAAACACTTGCCTTCTATTTGAACCCTTAATACTTGCTGCTCATTTCTCCCCCCCCTCCCCACTCCCCCCTACCTCATGAACCCTTCATCATTCATAAATTATTATTTTGTCATATATTACATTGTCCGACAGCTTTTCCCACCTTCTTCTCTGCTGTCCATCCCCCAGGGAGGAGGCTATACGTAGATTCTTGTAATCAGTTGCCCCTTTCTATCCCACATTCTCTCTGCCCTCCAGGCATCACCACTCTCACCACTTGTCCTGAAGGAGTTATCTATCCTGGATTCCCTGTGTTTCCAGTTGCTATCTGTACCTATGACATCCTCTGGTCTAGCCAGATTTGTAAGGTAGCTTTGGGATCATGATAGTGGGGGGAGGAAGCATTTAAGAACTAGAGGAAAGTTATATGTTTCATCATTGCTACCCTGCACCCTGACTGGCTCATCTTCTCCCCACAACCCTTCAGTAAGGGGTGTCCGGTTGGCTACCAATGGGCTTTGAGTCTCCACTCTGTACTCACACATTTACAATTATATGATTTTTTTGTTCCTTGATGCTGGATGCCTGCTCCCTTCGACAGCCTATGGTCACACAGGCTGGTGTGTTTCTTCCAAGTGGGTTTTGTTGCTTCTGAACTAGATGGCCACTTGTTTATCTTCAAGCCTTTAAGACCCCAGACGCTATATCTTTTGATAGCTGGGCACCGTCAGCTTTCTTCACCACATTTGCTTATGCACACATTTGTCTTCATTGATCGTATCAGGGTGGTGGGCACCCATTGATATGATTTTTAGTTCTTTGATGTCTGATAACTGGTCCCTTCTGCACCTTGTGGTCAGACAGGCTGGTGTGCTTCTTCCATGTGGACTTTGATGCTTCTCAGCTAAATAGCCGCTTGTTTATCTTCAATCCTTAAGACCCCAGATGCTATATCTTTTGATAGCCGGTCACCATCAGCTTTCTTCACCACATTTGCTTATGAACACATTTTTCTTCAGCAATCGTGTCAGGAAGGAATGCATCCTAGAATGCCAATTTAATAGAACAAAGTGTTCTTGCATTGAGTAAGTGCTTGAGTGGAGGCCCAATGTCTATCTGCTGCCTTAGTAGTAAACCTATAAATATATGCACATAGATCTGTTTCCCTACACTCATATAAATATATTTATATATGTACATTCCAGTCTTTAGACCTTTATAAATATCCTTTGTCACCTAGTTTTTTCCTCTATTTCCTTTTACTTTCCTTTTGTCCCACTATCATGGTCAACTTTCATTTGGGTTTCAGTAATTTCTCTCGGTTACCTTGGCCTTGCTGAATCCCTACCAGGCCTCTCACACCCTCCTTGCGCCTGATTTTGGATCACTTATTGCTCCCCTGTCTCTGGGTTGGTCAGCCCCACCTCCTTGCCCCCGCTTCCCCTTCTCCTGTGTCCCCCCGGAACCATTGGTCCCATTGTTTTCTCCTCCAGACTATTCATCCAGTCTATCTTATCTAGATAGATCTGTAGAGATAATTATATGCACCCAAAATCAAGCCATAGCAAGATAGGCGATGAGTGAGAACACAGCTATGACAACAAAAAAGGAAACAAATTTTACCCATAGAAGAATAAATTAATTAAAAGAAAAACTTTAAAAAGAATGAAAAACCTGTAAATGATCAAGGTCTTATTTTTGATCTCTAGGCGTGTCTTTCAGTCAGGTCTAATGGGGTACCATGCTTTGGCCCCAGAATCTGTCCTTTGTACTCCCTTGGGGGCTCCCTTCTCTGCTCACATGGTTGCTCTGCCGCATGATTTTAGTGGTTTGTCGTGGTGTCACAAGGTCAGTCTAGGCCAGTCCTGACCCTGAGTCTCTAGTGTTGTCCCCATTAGGGCCCTGAGCCATCAAGGGACAGTGTGTCTCATAGTGGGATCAGCCATATTGTCCACTCTGTCCATTGACTGTTCAGAACGGGGATATCATCCTCCAGGCCTGATAGGCCAGGATGTTCTCCACTCTCTCTTCCTCCCCCTTCATTTGCTCTGATCAGACATGCTCCTCTCCCTAGCCGCAGCTTCAGTGCCATCCTCTCAAGCAAATTCTTCTGGGGTACTGCATAGTTTCTAAGTAAAGACGTAGGGCTTTTGGATAACTTTTAAATTTTGCATCCTTTAGGAAGTTTCTTTTTAGAGATTTCAGAAGTGATATACCTGTGATCCATTTTCTCCCCAAATCCACCTGAAGCATGACGTGTCTTCTGTACTGTGTCATTTGAAAACCCGTGAAGATTCTCGACCACTCCATCATGTTGGGAGAAAGTGGCTGGTGTCCCTGGTGGATGCCTTCACTGCGGTCATTTGTAAAATTACAGCCAGGGATGAAAATGCATCCTTTTGAATGTTCACCAAGAACACATTCAAGTTTCCCCCATCTCTGACTCTGTAGGTGGCATTTTATATAGCGACTTTCTTCAAGAGGTGTCACCTCACTGAGCCGTTACAGAAAAGAACAATTCACATTGCCACTGCCCCTACCTTTAGTCCTCTGTACACAGGGGAGCTGTCCGGGCATCTTACTGTCTTAACACACGGAGTCTCTGTTCCCTAAACACCAGTCCTATTGGGAGGCTATAAAAAAAGAATCCAAATGTCTAGACAAGACATGTGATCGTTAAGGATACAAAACAAACGGCGGCATTAAGAGCATTGTCATAATATTTAAGAATTCACTGGTAAGCAGTGAAGTGCTGTTAAGAAAAGCTGGCTCTAGTCTCTCCTGGATTTCAAGTAGAAAAAAAAAAGACATTCTGAGAATTAAAGCAGGGGCTTTGATTTCAATTCTAAGAAGGATTATGAAGCAAATGATAAGAGATCACTTGGGAAAGAAGCCAGTCAACCTCATAAGGAAGTAGCTGGCATTCTCTAAAACAGAATCATGATAGAAGAAATTGATCTGTTTATAGTGTCATCAGTTCCAAAGGATAGTCATTTTAAATGGTCGTGTTATGTATTTTTTTGAATGTTTTGTTGTGACTCAGGTGCCAGTTTACAAAGCAAATTAGTTTTCAACGAAAGAGTTCATACACATTTTGTTTCATACCATTTATTGCAATCCCCATAGTGTTAAACTATTTATCCCTCTTCCTCTGTTTTCCATTTCCATTCACCATTTCCTGTTCTTTCCTGCCCGGTAAACTTGGTCCCTAGGCAAATGCTATCCAGCAGATTAGGAGGGATGATGTTCAAATTACTGTTCCCCATATCCGATTTGGAGGAAGGCTCAGCCTGGGGGTGAGATGGTGATGAGTTCAGTTAGAGGAATACTAAGGGCATTAGCTGAGTGATTCTACTGGTCTCTAACCATCCAGTGAGCTGGAGATTTAGTTGTTTGTTTTTTAAAGATTTTGAGTTTGTTTCACATTTTTCTCTCACCCTTTTTCGGACTTTCTAAGATGATCTCTTTTGGAGAAATGGGTAGTGGAAGCCAGGTACCATATAATTCTCTGACCTCAGGGTCATTGAGGGTGAGCTCCTGTGGCTCATTAGTCCTGTGGAGTAACTGATCTTCTTCACTCCTCTTTGCTTTGCATGGGGGAGGGGCCAGCAATTGCATCTTACATGGCCGCTCACAAACTTTTAAGACCCCAGCCACTGGTCACCAAAATAAAGCTGCAGGACATCTTTTTGTGAACTGTGCTTTGCCGGTTGAGCTTGCTGTTCCTCAAGACGACAAGCCTATGCTTCCAGTGGTTTGGTTAACAAAGACCTTTTATAATTATGGTCCCTCCGTGCTCTACTGTATTCCAACTTATATTTGTATTCTCTGTAAATAGATATGTAGAAAGATCCTTTGCCGGACCTGTATAGTGCCGCCCACCTTCCCCTATACACTCAGCTTGTGTGACTACCTAGCACATGGATTCAAGTGAATCAGTCACGTAAGTGTACAGAGTGGGAAAATGGGTGAAGTCGGTTTTATTTTAATCCAAGCTCATTGTTATAAAATATGTGTTGGTGGCATTGGTCTCAGGTGCCATTGAGTTGGTTCTGACTCCTAGACACCGTGTGCCCCACAGAACAAAGCACTGCCTCGTCCTGCACCATCTCACAATTGAGCCCATTGTTGCCGCGACGGAGTCAGTCCATCTTGTCAAGAGCCTTCTTCTCTTTTGCTGCCTCTCTGCTTTCTCAAGCATGATGTCCTTCTCCGGGGATTGGTCTCTCCTGACCACATGTCCAAAGTATATAAGATGGAGTCTCACCATCCTTGCCTCTAAGGAGCACCCTGGCCTTCCAGAGTGGCAAGACAAATGTTTGGTCCATTCACCAGTCCACGGCTCTTTCCATATTCTTCTCCACCTCCACAATTTGAACGTGTAGATCTTTCTTCAGTCATCCTAATTTCTTCAGTCATGCCCAACTTTCACATGTTTATGAGGTGATTGAAAACACCATAGGTTGGGTCAAGCACGTCTTAGTCCTCAAAGTAATGTCCTTGCCTTTTAATATTCTAAAGCGGACTTGTGCAGATTTATCCAGTGCAACCGTCTTTTGATCTCCTGACTGCAGCATCCGTGACAACTGATTGTGAAGCCAAGCAAGGCAAAATCCTCCACAACTTCAATCTTTTCTCCACAGATCATGATGTTACCTATCAGTCCAGTTGTGAGGAATTGGCTCTTCTTTACACTGAGTTCCAATCCAGACTGAAGGCTGCAGTCCTTGATCTTCATCAGCAAGTGCTTCAAGTCCTGCTCACTTTCAGTAAGTAAGATAGCAAGATTATGTAATCTTCATATCTCAGGTTGTTAGTAAGCGTTCCTCCAATCCTGACACCACATTCTTCTCCATATAAACCAGTTTCTCTGATTATTTGCTCAGCACACAAATTGAACAAAGATGATGAAAGCATACAACTCTGATGCACATCTCTCCTGATTTTAAAACCTGCAGAATTCCCTTGTTCTGTTTGAACCACTGTCTCTTGATCCATGTACAGTTTCCTTATGAGGAAGGTGGAGAGTTTGGGAATTCCCATTCTTCCCAAAGCTATCCATAAGTTGTGATGATCCACATAATTCATTGCTTGGCCATAGTCAATAAAAACAAGTAAACTTCTTCCTGGTGTTCTCTGTTTTCAGTCAAGATCCATCTGACATCGGCAATGGTATCCCTTGTTCTATGTCCACATCTGAATTGGCCTGAACGTCTGGCAACTCCCATCGATCTTTTACTGCAAACATTTTGGATGATCTTCAGCAACATTTCGCTTGCATGTGATAGAAATGACGTTGCTCTATAAGTTGAGCATTCCGTTGGGTCACCTTTCTTTGGAATGAGTACAAAAATGAATCTCTTTCTGTCATTTGGCCATATAGCTGTCTTCCAAAATTTTCTGGCATAGATGAATGTGCTTGGCCACGTTCTGAAACATGGCAGTTGGTATGCCATCAGTTCCTGGATCCATGGCTTTGGTTAATGGTTTCAGTGCACCCTGAGCTTCTTCCCTCAGAATCACTGATTCTTTTTCACCTGCTACCCCTTGAATCGGTGGAATGCAGATTAGTTCTTTTTGGTACACTGACTCTGTATTCTCTCCATCTTCTTTGGAAGCTTCTTGCATCATTCAGTTTTTTGATAGGACTATTGAAATAGCTCAATGGCCAAACAGAAAGAAAAGTCTGGATTTTAAAATAACATGGATGCAAATTTAAATTTCAGCCCCACAAAGTCTTTGCTTGGACAACTGCCAAGTTTTCTAAGCTCAGCTCCCAAATCGATGCAGCAGAAATGATCTTATCTGACTCCAAGGGCTTTTTTCTCCTTCTCCTGAGCAATGACACAAAGTATCTCCAATATCTGGGACTCTATGTGGCGCGCGGCAGATATACACGTTTATTCTTCCAGTTTCTTTGGTGCTATATTATAGAAAGAGATTTCTTCCTAAAGAACGACCGTATAGGGCAGAGTGAAACTTCTCCTTCAGTTTCTAAGAGTATAAATCTTCATTTATGCCCACTGTTACATCTTTCTCTTTCAGAGTTGCTGGTGAGTTTGAGCCACCAAACTTTAGGTTGATGGACTAGTGCTTAACCACTGCGCCACCAGGGCTTCTAAAGGATGACTCCAAACCAAATAAAACTCACTGCCACTGAGCTAATTCTCACTCATAGATACCCTAGATGACAGGGTAGACCTGCCCCTATAGGTTTCTGAGACTCTTTATAGGAGCAGAAAGCCTCATCTTTCTCCCACAGAACAGCTGGTGGTTTCAAACTGCTGACCTTGAAGTTATCAGCCTAAGAAATAACCAGGATGCCACCAATCCAACCCAACCCATCTCACTGCCACTGAGTCAAGGCCAACTACTAACGACCATGTAGGAGCAGGAAGGACCGCCCTGGTGAGTGTCTGAGACTGTCACTCCTCAGGAGAGGAGAAAGCCCTGTCTTTCTCCAGTGGAACTGTTGATGGGTTCAAACTGCAGCTTTTGTGGATTGCAGCCCAATGGGTCACCACTGCCCCACCAGCTCTCCCATCATGAGATAAATTCCTCACTGTCTTATGTGAAGGGAATCAGCAAAAATGTGTCCAAAGCCTGGGAATCAAACTGTTCAATTTTACTAGCAACATTTTCTGTATTCTAGACTTATTGCCAAGAAAACCCTGTGAAAGTCAGCTTTACTCTGGGACGCATGGTCTTTGGAAGCAACTCAATGATAATGGGTCTACTTTTTTGGTCAAGGATGAGGAAATGCCAGTAGACTTACTCTGGGGTGTCCTGGTAGCACAGGGGTTAGTGACAGGCTACTAATCCAGAGGTTTGTGGTTTGAACCTGGCAGAAAAGATGTGACAGTGTGTATCTGTAAGGATTCCACCTTCGAAAGCCCCGTGCGGTAGTTCTACTTTGTCCTGTAGGGACCCTATCAGTCCAAATGAGTGGCTATTTATACACTTGCTCTAGCGACCCAGAAACTAGCAGGGGAACTGGTTAAAGGCTGTTACCCTGGAATGGAATGAACATTACAAAAGAAGCAGTTTCTTATAACCTAAGAAATATCCCTGGCAAAAGGAAGAGTGCCTCATATGTAGAAGGCAGTGTGTTCAGGGGGGTGGAAAGCGCTTGGAACGACTAGCGGACAGGGTGGAGCTGAAAGTGGAGATGAGAGTCATTTCATAAAGAGTTTCTTCATCTGCCATGCTTGGAAGTTTGGGATTCAGGTCACTGGCCAGCTTCCATGTAGGGAACAGATTTCATGTAGAAAGACCAGTCTCACAGAAATGCGAAGGACGAGTTGGAAGGGAGTATGACTGCAAGGAGGAGACCAGGAGAAGACAGGGTTGACCTGAGCGAGAGTCCACACAGAGACAGTGACTTGGAGGGCGGGGAAGAGCAAGTCCCCAGAGTGTATCTGGGGGAAGGAGAAAGTGGAGTTGAGACGACATGAAGGGTTTGGACTTGGAGACCTCATTGTTCCAAGGATCAGAAAGAGGACCGTAGAGGAAGCTGCTCTGGGTAGCTTGCATTTGAGGTGTCTGGACTGCCAAGGGAACCCTGGTGGTGTCATGTTTGACACATTGGGCTGCTAACCACAAGGTCAGAAAGAGGAGGCTTTCTGCTCCCGTCAAGGTTTATAGCCTCAGACACCTGTCGGGGCTGCTCTGCTCTGGTCTATAGGGTTGCTATACGTTGGAATAGGTGCAGTCACAGTGGGTTTGGTGGAAGGATAGACGAACATGCAAGGACTAGATTTTGGAAGACAAGTCAGCGTTGAGGATACACATTAAGATTATTGATGGCAACGCTGTAGATGCAGATAAATTATTTCAGAAAGAGTAGATGGATGAGGTAAAGGACCAGGAAGGGAGTCAGGAAGAACTAACATGATAGACAGATAGAGGCGTTTGCATGAAGTCTGAGAAGGGGAAAAGTAAAAAATAGATAGGTAAAGAAGCAGAAGAGAAAGTCAGAGAAACAAAAGAGGAGAAAATTCCAAGAAAAAGCGAGTGGGGAACAGAATAACATGCTGCAGCAATCCAACAAAATGAAGATTAAAGAATGTGCACTAGATTTTGTAATTAAAAGGCTGTTGTAATCTAGTAAAATAACTTAGTAAATTAACTATGGAAGATAGAGCACAGTAGGCTTGACACATATTAATAGTAAGATTCAACAACTACTAGCACCTGGACAATTAGAACTCCCTAGAAGAGAAATGAACCGGTGAATTCTTTGATATAGGAAGCATTTAGCAGAAACTGATCTATCACAGGTGCTATAAGAAAAAAATGACTTTCATTGGCAGGAAGTTTGACTAACTGCCCTTGAAGATCCTTTAAAACTGTAAAAGTCCACAAAACCTAAATAACTCTCCCTAATGTAGAACTCAGAAAGAGAAAAACAACAACAACACAATTGAATAATTAGGACTCTCCCGAGAGATCAAAATATGTGAATGACAGCATACAGATGAATATACGTCTAGGAAAACATCTATTGGATCTTAGATCCAACACAGAAAACTGGAGCTATGATTTTTCAGGGGTCTATGAATAATGCAGAATTCATTTGAAATGATAACTTTCAATCATTTTCAAGAAGATATGCATTATCTTTGCTCCTTTCCGGAAAAGGTATTCAAGTACTGGGTGCTCTGTTGTGCTGTATTCATTTACTGTTTGCAGTGTTTCACTTAACACTTTCACTGCTCTCTGCTAACCTGCAAGGGACACACACACACAATCAAAAAGTATTGCTACAAACCCATGGAAACCCATATTAAACAAAATTACCCAATGTGAAGCTACTGTTTCTAAATGTACCCTCCATCTCGGCGCATGCACTGCAAGATAGGGCTGCTTCCTCACCTCTGCCAAAAAAAGGAAACTGCTGTACTCTTTGATTTACACACTCAAAACTGTGGCATCGGTGTTCTTTAAGGCCTTGAATGGTCTTCCTTTGAAAGGTTGTTTGACTGGGGGGAGCAAAACGTCTGAAGGGGGGAGATGAGGGCTGCATGGTGGATGGAGGATGGTTTTCCAAGGAAAGGCTCATCGGCCGGCATTGCTGGAGTCCAGGGATGAGCAGCTGCATTGCTTTGATGAAGGACAAGAATCCTCGGTGCACTTCTCTTGACCTTTGACCCACCAAAGAGTCTCCCACTTCCCCGAAATGGCTTCCTCAGGAATCCCCAGGATCACCCTGTGTCCTTTGAGAAACTGTCCAGACGACCCCTTGGGAATCCAAAACAGCCATCTCCATCACATTGTGCGCTGTCCCCACACATGCTCTCAGAATCCACTGTTGGGATTAAGCTCTGCCCTTTGGATTGTAGCTACAAATGTAAGACTCACCCCCCAGATACTGTCCATTCCCCTAAAAGGTCCTTTTTATTGCATGTGATCTTGTGTAAAAGACTGATGAGAGATTGGTTCTTTGACCTGGCTGACAGTTGTGCAAGGCTTTTTGTGCCCTTTGAGGTCAAAGCTTGCTGAGGTCAAGATGTTTGCTTAAAATGTGTGAAGCACGTGAGACGCCAACTGAAGCCACCTTCGCACCAATGGCCAGTCCACGGTCCTCTTCTGTAGTCTGTGGACTTCAGCCAGTTTCTCCCTTCCTCGAGGGTGCAGGTTAAGGTCTTCCCTCCCTTGTTTACCTTTGAGATCCTCCCATATTCCCTCCAATGCTTGGCCAACTGAACACTGCTGTTTTGCATGGGCCACCATTGCCTAAACTTGCTGTAACATTTCAACGATGCAGAAAGTTGTACACTTGAGTTAGGTTAAAAATTCAATAGCACCCTGATCATGTCTGAGACAAAATGTATTATATTTATTTAAGACACCTTAGTGATACCAGACATGTGTATCGCATACAGAACTTGTCTGCAGCCATTTAAGCTCATGGAAGAATTCCACTATCTTTTAATTCCAATTTCCACAAATGCTTTGAAATCTATCTATATAATACACACACACATATATGTACCTGTACTATCAACTTTGCTTTTTCACAAACAGAAAAATCTCATAATTTCAATTCAGGATCCAATTGAATATTGGTTCTCTCTCCCTTAAGTCTATATTATGGATATATTTAAATAATCCAAAGAAGATGTTCATTAACAAGAAGAGAGTAGTGAACTTGAAAGTTATCATATATGAAATTCAAAATCTTATTACACTCTATTTCCTCAGAGAGAATGAATTCATAGAAAAGACGCAAATGTTGCAAACTCGATCAGTAGCTCTCCATGATACTGCAGAAGCAAGGGGAACCACGTTTGCTAAAGTAATTGTGGGGACAGTAATGGCTTAGCCTCAGGGACTACTGAGGTGGCCCATTCTTTCCTACTGCAGTAAAAAAAAAAAAGAAGCAGCAATAAATGTAGATACCATACAAAAACCCTAATAAATAGAAATATTTGAATATCATTTAGGAAGCTGCTCTCAGGCCAAAGAGTTCTGATAAAATATTTATTGACAGAAGGCTGACTGAGTTAGTTAGTTTATTGTTCCAACCTGGCCGATAAACACATGTGGGGTTAATTGAAGGGTAGAGGGATAAATGGCTCAGTGAGCCTCGCCTTTCGAGTTCTCCGGTCTCTTGTTCTCTGATGGTCGGACCAGGGTGCAGCTGCCTTAGCCAATTCCCTGCTTTAGCCGACAAGGCTCACTTCCTGCAAGACATTCCTGAGGAGAAGTCACATGGACCTACCCCGATGCAGCCCTGGGTTCTGGAGCAGCCGTGTGGAGACCCCTGCCAACGCTGAGATGCTTACACATTCACTGACTCGACTTTCCTCCTGCGGTCAGCAACATTGCATCTGTTTTGTGAGATGGAGGAGGACTTTGTGGATTGGTTTTGGACATATGGGTTAATGTTGGACTTGTGGGCTTGGGCAGCCCTGGGTTGATGTTTCCTTGATGTGCACTTACCCTTTATATAAAACTCTCTGGTATACATGAGTATCTGTGGATTTGTTTCTCTAAAGTACCCAGACTAATACACTGCCTAATGATTAACTTTCACGAAGGATCCTAGGTGGTGTCGTGCAGACTTCTAATTGCAAACTCAGCAGTTGAAAATCATCAGGCAGTCCACAGGAAAAAGAAGAGGCGTTCTCCTCTCACCGACTCAGTCTCAGAATCCAGAAACAGTTCTTCTCTGCTCTATAGCGTTGCAATGAGTCGGAATCGACTTGATGGCAATGAGCTTGGCTTTTGGTTTTGCCTAACTTTCATTACAAGTATGTGACTGACATTCTTTAAAAATAATGATTTGTCACACCATGGTAGCTTAGGTGCCGTCAAGTTGGTTAGTCCACGTGGTGGCCTTACGTGCAACAGAACGAAATGCCGCCAGGCCTGCGCCAGCCTCAAGATTGTTCTTGAGCCAGCTGTTGCAGCTACTGCGCGTCCTGTCAATGTCAAGGGCCTTTCTCTTCTTCACTGCCCCTCCGCCTGCCAAGCTTGATGTCTTTCTCCAGGGACTGGTCTCTCCTGACAATATATCCAAAGTACGTAAGCTAGAGGCTTGGAATCCTTGTCTCTATACTTCCTCCACAATTGTATTGTCTTTTGGCAGTCCACGGTGATTTCAGCAGTCTATCTTGGCTAGCACCGTAATTCAAATGCATCTGTTCTTCGCTGGTCTTCTTATTCAGTGTCCAACTTTCACATATGGAAATCAGGCAAGTGAAAATTGCCTGGCCGTGGCTTGGGCCAGCCTTAAAAACCATAATATGTTTAGTCCTTAAAGTAACCTTCTTGCTTTTTAATGCATCAAGTCCTGGGAGGCTCACCCATGGTGGACAAGTTTTAGAAGAGAATCTAGACAAGACAGTTTAGAAAGCAAGATTGCGCTCTCTACTTATGAAAATTAGTCAAGGAAAACTATGAATCATAAAGGAACAATATCTGATATGGTGCCGGAAGATTAATCCCTTAGTTCAGAATGCTAAAAAAAACACAGTACCTATAACAATGAGCACAAACATACCAATGAGTGTGAAGAGGGAGCTGGACTGGGCCATGTTTTGTTCATCCAGTCTGAGCTAACTCAATCACAGCCAGCAACAAGAGCAACAAAGACAATGGCAAGAGGCTTCTCGTTCACTTCTTTAGTGCTTTACATATAAAAAGATAAGAAGTAATTTTCAATCAGCTCACAAAGTAGCGTTTCTCTCATCTGCCTCGGGATACTGTGCCATTCCAAGAGTTACAAAATGTCCAACACCTTACATAGCCAGAGGAAATAAAGAAGACACCTCGAACTCAAGGCGATCGCATGACTGAACGTAGCACCTCTACATACTTGCGCATGCGTCTCTACAACTGCCGGGACATTTTCTTGGTAGCTGCCATGCCATTCCCGGGTGTAACATTTTCCTTTTGATGACTCATATTAGACATTATCCAACTATTTCAAAATTACATGGTACAGATGGCTTGTTCAAATGAGGGCCCAGCAAGGTCCACATGTGGCATTTCATTGTCATCCTGCTTCAGTCTCTTAAAACCCACAGGAATCTTCCTCATTCACTTCTGGATTTTTCTTCATCTGTTGAAGAAACCAGGTCAGCTTCCTGTAGAATGCACACAATCTAAATTTGTCATCTTCTCTGTGTTGTGGCGAGGAAATCATTTAAAAAGGGATTCTTCAGCTATCTTTGCAGGTTCCTTATGCAACTTCTTTTAAAAAAATCATTTTATTAGGGGCTCATACAACTCCTATCACAATCCATACATACATCAATTGTGTAAAGCACATTTTTACATTCATTGCCCTCATCATTCTCAAAACGTTTGCTTTCCACCTAAGCCCCTGGCATCAGGTCCTCAATTTTCCCCTCCCTCCCTCATGAACCCTTGATAATTTATAAATTTTTATTTTGTCATATCTTGCCCTGTCCGATGTCTCCCTTCACCCACTTTTCTGTTGTCTGTCCCCCAGAAAGGAGGTCACATGTAGATCCTTGTAATCGGTTCCCCCTTGTCAACCCACCTTTCCTCTACCCTCCCAGTATCGCCACTCACACCACTGCTCCTGAAGGGATCATACATCCTGGATTCGCTGTGTTTCCAGTTCTTCTCTGTACCAGTGTACATCCTCTGGTCTAGTCAGGCTTGCAAGGTAGAATTGGGATCATGATAGTGGGGCAGGGGGAGGAAGCATTTAGGAACTAGAGGAAAGTTGTATGTTTCATCATTGCTACATTGCACCCTGACTGGCTCGTCTCCTCCCTGAGACCCTTCTGTAAGGGGATCTCCAGTGGCCTACAAATGGGCTTTGGGTTTCCACTCTGCACTGCCCCCCTCTTCTTTGTAGGCCCTTTGGAATCTTAGAACCCTGGGATTTGCTGGGGGAAGCCACAGTCAGGACCGTCTGAACAGAGCTCTGCAAACGTGTCTGAGTGCCATCATCACACACCACCAGGACTACTGCGCAGTCTGCCAATCTATACTGCTTATTCGTCCCTGCTCTCTACTTCACAGCCCTGTCACACACCACCACCACCATCACCACCACCTTCCTCTCTTCCCAGGGCACTCAGCATGATCTTTCAAACTGGAAGCCTGCTTAAACCTTCTTCAGGGACTGTACTCAGAATAAAACACACGGGCCTTCTGCTGACTTCATGTGGTCTGATTCCTGCTCACCTCTCCAACCCTGGGTTAATTCACCTTCTTTAGGTTCCTGAAGCCCATAATACTCTTTCAGCCTTAAGCGTTTGTAGCAGTTGTTTGATCCTGCCTTGGATGCCCTTCCCCCCTGCGTCTGCCTGGCAGATTTCAGCTCACTGATAACCTCAAAAAGCCCTACCTAGAACACAGGAGCAAAAGAAGTCACCCCCGTGTCTCCTCCCATTCCCTTGCCTCTCACTCTAGCCTTTCACCCCGTTCATTTCCACCAGCAATTTCGTGAACGGCACAAAGAGCTAATGTGCTTGGCTGCGAGTCAAAAAGCTGGTGGTTCAAGTTTACCCAGAAACCCCAAATAAGCCTCGATCTCGCTACCATCAATCCATGCCAACTCAAAGTGACCTTTTGGACAGGGTAGAAGTGGCCCTGTGAGTTTCCAAAGACTGGTCTTGTTTATGAAAGTAGAAAGGCCCCTACTTCTCCCACAGAGCTGCCAGTGGTTTCGGACTGCTGCTCCTGCAGATCAAAGCGAAACACGTAACCACGACTTTCAGCAGTATCTCAGAGATAGGTCTGGGGTTCAAAATTTAGCCCCCCAAACCCCTATCAAACACACTTCGACGATGGCAACTGGGGTTGCCACTAAGCCAAAACCGACTCCAAGGCAGCTGGTTATGCCCATGACAAAATTGGCCATATTTGGAATTTCCTGATTACTCGTTAGTATACTAGACGATCTTTTAGGAGTGTGCTGTGTCTTTGTGCTTGGTCTTCACTAGACTTCGGATGCTCTGACGGCCCCCACGTAATCACTTCCTTGTGTATTGCTGGTCCGTGTACATGTAAACATAAACACACCAGGCGAGTGGGGAGCTTCCCTGTTGCCTAACTCCGTTTGACAAGAACTGTGCCTGGCAGGCGGTAATCACTCAGCAAATCGTGCTGAATCAATGAATACACAGAATTATATAGATTGTAAGGAGGGGTTCATAGGCTGTAATCTCGGTATGATTTTCACCTTGCGGTCGGAGTGGCTCCAATAGATATGTGATAGTAAGAACAAAAGCAACTCAGTGTAGAACTCAGGATTACACAATATTCTTTCCATGGTGGCCATATGTTTTGGGGGGGGGGCACTCCCACAATATTCTGCCCCTTTCTGAGCAACTTATTTCTTCCACATAGCAAAGAATCCAATAACATCAACAATAAAATGACTTCTTTCCCCATTTCTCCAAAGCTAATATGCTCTCATTTTTTTTATTAAAAAAGAGAAAACTTTATCTACTGTTATTCATTCACTTAATTGATTTTTCTCATGCGGGCACCACTATAGCACAGTGGAATATTTGCAGTACAATCATTATGCAATTTATATATCAAGAGAGGGTCATCATTTATTCAGCATTATCCTTGGTAATTATTATTGAGCATTTTAATTCTCAATACTTAAAGGCAAGTGTGTTCTCTGTGAGTCCAACAAATGAAAATATTCACTAATAGAGTAAATTAGCATAATGGACTCTCTGCATTAAGCTAATGACTTGTTTCTAAGTCTGGAACACAAAAAATACAATGAAATATAACAGATTAGAAAATTGCCACCTCCATTACTGTTGACTGATAAATTCATAAGCACATTTCCCAGTCACTTACTTCCATCAGTAACCTGAATCCATCTCTCTTCTTGATTTCTTCCACTAGGTATCTAAAATGGAAAGCCACAATGACATTTATAATATCTAGTTTAAAAACAAAAGGGAGAGACTTCGTTAGAGCAATTCCCGGGCCTACTGCAATTCCCTGATGTCTGAGTAAAAAGATGATTTACATTTCACATATGGGCATTCAAGTTTAACCTCATTGTCGAAGGTCATACAAAGTATATTAGACATACAACTTTAACCATGGGAGTTTTACATCTATATTCTAGGCTGAGAGTTAACATAGATAGCCAAATCATCTAGGTGCCTTGGAGGAAAGAGAATGTGTGGTTGTGTGTGTGCTTGTGATTCTGCTTATACGTTAATTTGAGATCAAGGAGGAATGGCATCATCTTTTCCAAGGCCATGGCTGATCATTTGTATCATAGTCGTTGACGGGATGTCTGTGAAGTTGTCTACAAGGTCATGGGAAAGGGAGATATCCGGCCAGAAGCCAAGCACACAGATAGATGAGCTAGGGGAGGGATGAAAAAAAGCTGAAATGGCATTGAGCATAGGGAGCAGAATAGCATTGACCTCTTTCCATTGGCCTTGCTTTTTGTTCTTATCAGAATGAGGGGAAATATGAAATGCTTGGCTTTGACCAGTAGTGATTGGACCATAGCCCGTAAAAAGCTCACAATACTTGGAGCATGATAGTATAGCCAGAGGCATTGAGAATATGTATGCAACAGGGTGTTTCATGTGCAAACAGAAATATCAAGCCTTGTAGAAGAATGGGAGAAGATGAGCAAGGAGGAGTAGAGGAGGGATGGGGGCGGGGGTAGGGGGGACGAGAAAGGTGGAATCCTCACATTCAACTGTGAGCAGCGAAAAGTGGCTTTGACAATGACCCAGACTCCTGGCATTGTGGTGCCACCCTACGGAAGATGATGCAGTGACTGAGTTACATATATTTCATTCCTGCTTAAGGACACACACACACACACACACACACACACACACACACACACACACACAGGCCCTCTGGGCTTCAGGAGCTTTCTCTGTAAAACTGGAGTAAGACAATCTGTTTTTCAAGTCTCAGAATGTAGTCATTTAGAAAACTTAATTAAAACTTTATAAACTATAAAACACTGTAGAAACGAGGGTTGTTAGCATTACATTAATTCTCTGAAGGCCACTCTAGAATGTTGATAGGAAATACCACAGTGGAAAAGATGCAGTTCTTTTTTTTTAACTTTATGGGTTTTTTTGCTTAAGATTAAATAGTGTTATCACATAAATTGTATCAACCTCAAAATATGCAAATTATAAAACTTCTATCAATTTTAGCTAAATTATATGGATTTATTTTGAAATAATGATATGATCATATTCACACGCAGACTCACTGAGTATTTGATGTGCTGCTACATGTTACTTTCCCTAAAGATTGCTTTTCAGATATTTCATAGCTATGATGCTTTTGAACCTTTAGCACATTCAGCTAGTCCAAATAAATTTCAAAGAAATCGGTTCCATTGGACAATAAGTATAAGAGATTATGCTAAAATTTCCTGATACTAAAAAACCTTACAAATTAAAACAATTCTTTACCATGCTACCCACATAATACCGGAAATACATTTCAGAGATGTGTGTTCAGAGACAACAGAAACACATCCCAATGCTGGTAGCAATGTGAGAAACATCTTCCACCAACCTTTTAAAAATGACTAATAAGCATATCTTCTGAAACAGCATGTCACTTCTGACTACTGGTCTACCAGAAAAAAGAATTAGTACTAGAGATAGATAGATAGATAAAGCGAGGGATGATACATATGAAGGGACTTTGAAAAGTTCATAGGAAAATGAAATGAAAAGATAAGGGACTTTTTTAAAGCTTCTTTGTACACATACATATAAAGTAACTATAAAATTAATATCCATAAACGGGCAAGTTGTAAAATAAAATGGATTATAGGAATGTAATGTAATTTGATACAACTATTGAAAGGAATATATCTACCTCTACTATACTGTATGAATGCAGATGATGTATTATTATGGGATAAAAGAAATTTGGACAATATAATGATATATTTTAAGCAATATTTAACAAATGTAAAATTAATCTCTGTCCACATGGTTACATGAGCACAGAATAAAGTATGGGGACCAAACTCACTACCCTTGAGTCCAGCCTATTGCAAGTTTAATGGACAAACTAGAACTGTGCCTGTGGGTTTTTGAGATTGGTTACTGTTTATGGAACTAGAATGTCTCATCTTTCTCCCAAGAAGAGGCGGGTGCTTTCAAACTGCTGAACTTGTGGTTGGTAACCAATGCATAACCCACTACGTCACCAGGGATCCATGAGGCAGGGAATAGAGAGTAACAATTGTCTTTTTATATTCATCTGCAAAGTCTGCAAAGTTGTGATGACCTGTGCAATGTTTGAAAAACAACTTAAACTTTAAAAAATGTAAAATATAAAATAAAGCAAGTCGACATATATCTCTATCACAAGGAAAGCTTTGTGAATCATACTTTGCTCACTGTCTGGTAAGCATTGAAATGCTAACTTCAAAAAAAAAAAGCTAACCTTGAGGTCCACAGTTCAAACCCACCAGGTAATCTGAGGCAGGAAGATGAGGCTGTTGGCTTCCATGAGGATTTGCAGCCTGGGAAACTACCCATGGGGTTACTTTGAGTGGGAATAGACTCAATAGCAGTGCTTTGGGTTTTGTATGAAATTTACAGGCAAGGAGCCCTCATGGTGTTTTGGGCTAGGGGGTTGGACTGCAAATCACAATGTCAGTGGTTCAAATCCAGCAGCCACTGGATAGTAAAGAGAGAGATGAGGCTGTCTGTTCACATAAACATGTAAAACCCTGGACACACTATATAAGGACACTCTGCATCAGAATAAGCTCCATGGAAGTTGATCGGGTACAGTACAGACATCTCTTAATTCTAAAGCATATGCCATAATGTTGTCCCCAGGAAGCTTACGGTACTGGAAACCAGTACACAGGTCTTCTACTCGGCTTGAAGCAGATCTGATAGTTTAGCAAGAGCTGTTCATAGGTGACCAGCTTTACACTTCCAGAAGGCTCGGAGATGACTCCAGGCCCAAAGAATCCAGGTGTGCACCTTTGGGACCTTTGCCTCGTGCCACTGCCTTAGTTTCCATATGCATGTCATGTCCACGTGGAAAGACAAAAACAAGATCCCTCAATGCTATCAGAGTGTGGCTATATGAAACTTACAGGCCCTACGGATAGTCTCAATTTAAAACATGTCTATCAAATGAACTGCAGCTCCTCCTGGAGAAACACTCACGCACATCAAGTCGATGCTGACTCAGAATGACCTGATAGGATTGGGTAGAACTACCTCCTTTGTATTTCTGAGACTGCAACTATTTATGGAGTAGAAAGTCCCATCCTTGTCCCCAGGAGAGAGAATGGTTTTGAACAGCTGACCTGATGGATCACAGCCCAACATGTAACCACTATACCACCAGAATTCTCTTCCTGGAGAAAAGGCATTCAAAGACTAGCTGACTTGTTTTAGTTGGACTTTTGTTTTTGCTAGCCCTGTGGGCCCTGGCTCTGTATTGGAGTCAATGTCCCCCATTGAAATAACTCTTAACTCCTATCAGGTCCAAGATGTCCTTCTGACTATGTTGAATGTACAGATGGCTTGGGAGAAGAATCGATGTTCCTATTTTAAAACTCCAGATGTCTTCCCTCAGTGTTCCCAATCTGTGTTCTCTGGAATACCATGTTAATCACACCCCCAGACAAGGAGTCTCAACTGTCAAATAAGTTTGAACAGATCTGCCCATATCAGTTAGACTGTTTTTGCCTTCCATTAAAAATATTCTTTTCAAGTCAGAGGACTTTAGTTGGGATGATTGGAGGATTCAGCAATGTCTTTGGGATCGGGTGTGTTCTACTGCTTCAGTGTGCCATGGTCAGATTGTGAGGTCTCTTCTCAAATTCACAAGATGACGGCCACAGCCCTGTAGGTCACTGTCCAAATAAGAAATGAAAGGGCCGAATTCAATAGCAGGTTATCCCCACACATGCAGTTCTGTCTACAAAATACTGCTTTCTCAGAAGCCTTCATGGACATCTCTCTGTATCTTACTGACCTAATCTGAGTCACCTGCCCTGGCCCCAAATTTTGGCAAAAGAGATTGCCATTGGCCCACTGTTTCCAGTTGAAACCTTGTTGCATAACCACTTTGGTGCATGTTATTATCTCTACAGATCTATGTAGATAAGCTAGACTGGATGAATAGTCTGGAGGAGAAAACAATGGGACCAATGGTTCCGGGGGGACATGGGAGAAGGGGAGGAGGGGACGAGGAGGTGGTGCTGACCAACCCAGGGACAGAGGAGCAATAAGTGATCCAAAAATCAGTAGCAAAGAGGGTATGAGAGGCCTGGTAGGGATTCAGCAAGGGCAAGGTAACTGAAAGAAATTACTAAAACCCAAATGAAGGCTGAGCATGATAATGGGACAAGAGAAAAGTAAAAGGAAATAGAGGAAAAAACTAGGTGAAAAAGGGTATTTATAGAGTTCTAAAGACTAGAATGTACATATATAAATATATTTATATACGAGTGTGGGGAAACAAATCTATGTGCATATATTTATAGGTTTAGTATTAAAGCAGCAGATGTACATTAGGCCCCCACGCAAGCACTCACTCAATGCAAGAACAGTTTGTTCTATTAAATTGGCATTCCAGGAAGCACACCTTCCTGACACGATTGCTGAAGAAAAATATTTGCATAGGCAAATGTGGTGGGGAAAGCTGAAGGTGCCCGGCTATCAAAAGATATACCATCTGTGGTCTTAAAGGCTTGAAGATAAACAAGCGACCATCTTGCTGAGAAGCATCAGGGCCCACATGGAAGAAGCACGCCAGCCTGTCTGACCATGAGGTGTAGAGAAGGGACCAGTTATCAGATATCAAAGAACTAAAAATCATATCAGTAGGTGTCCACCTTCCTGATATGATCACTGAAGACAAACGTGTGCATAAGCAAATGTGGTGAGGAAGTCTGATGGTGCCCTGTTGTCCAAAGATGTGGTGTCTGGGGTCTTAAGGCTTGAGGATAAACAAGTGGCCATCTGGCTTAGAAGCATTGAAGCCCACATGGAAGAAGCACACAAGCCTGTCTGACCACAAGGTGCAGAAGGGACCAGTTATCAGACATCAAAGAACTAAAAATCATATCAATGGGTGCCCACATCCCTGATACAATCAATGAAGACAAACGTGTGCATAAGCAAATGTGGTGAAGAAAGCTGACGGTGCCCAACTATCAAAAGATATAGCATCTGGGGTCTTAAAGGCTCGAAGATATATAAGTGGTCATCTAGTTCAGAAGCAGCAAAGCCCACATGGAAGACACACACCAGCCTGAGTGATCACAGGCTGTTGAAGGGATCAGGTAGCAAGCATCAAGGAACAAAAAACACATATTGAAAATGTGGGTGAGTGCAGAGTGGAGATTCAAAGCCCATTGGTAACCAATCAGACACCCCATTTCTAAAGGGTAGTCGTTGGGGGGGTGGTATAAGCCAGTCAGGTTGCAGGGTAGCAATGATGAGGCATATAACTTTCCTTTGTTTCTTAAATTCTTCCTCCCCTCCACTATCATTATCCCAGTTCTGTCTTGCAATTCTGGCTAGACCAGAGCAAGTACATAGGTACAGATAGCAACTGGAAACACAGGGAATCCAGGACAGAGGACTCCTTCAGGACCAGTGGTGAGAGTGGCAATGCCTGGAGGGTAGAGAGAATGTGGGGTAGAAAGGGGGAACTGATTACAAGAATCTACGTATAGCCTCCTCCCTGGGGGATGGACAGCAGAGAAGAAGGAGGGGGAGATGTCGGACAGTGTAACATATGACAAAATAATAATAATTTATGAATGATGAAGGGTTCATGAGGTAGGGGGGAGTGGGGAGAGAGGGGGAAAATGAGCAGCAGATATTAAGGGCTCAAGTAGAAGGCAAATATTTGATAATGACGATGGCAACAAATATACATATGCTTTTGACACAATGGGTATATTATGGATTATATTAATAATTGTAGGAGCCCCCAATAAAATGATTTTAAAAAAAGATTCTCTTGGCAAGTAAGAAAGGGGAATGGTTGTTGGGTGGATAATCAAGCGTCTGCATATTTGTTAAGGTAAAATTAAAAATAGGTTTATGTTGCAGGCTTCTTGGATTCTTTAATGGGCAAATAGGAGCTGTGGAATTCCAAGAAAGGAATATCATAGGCAGTATTTTCCAAACATATTTGACCATAGGTAAGTTCCTGAAAACCCTCTGCTAATATTGTCTAGAAATCGTATGTCCTACAATACGCAGTTTCAGAAAGGTTACTTCCTATGTGCTTCTTATACACCATTTCCGTCGAGTCAATTCTGACTCCCTGTGACTCGATACATGATTCCTGAGGCTGGACAGTTTCACAAGGGAAGATGGCATCATCTTCCTTCTTTGTAGCGGGTGGTGGATCTGAACTCCAGTCATAGAAGTTATCAGTTCAAGTCTTGCTTTATAGGCTCTGTAGGTTAAATGGTTAAGCAAAATGAGTTGCTGGTTGGCAAATCTAAAATGTCATTTGTGTCATGTCTGCATTTAGCCCTAAAGTGGATTTATCCCTCACTCAAAATTATTCTTTGCAAAATAGAGAGACATCCCAGAGATGAAGTCGATTAAAAAAATTATCCTTATGTAGTGCCAAGAGGTGCATTCAGTTTGGGAACATAATGGAGGAACAACAAACCACTCATGCCAAAAGGGTTTAGGAAAATGGGTTCTGAAAGCAACCAGAACTCCATCAAGCCCGTCGCCGTCCTCTCTAGATGCTGAGCCAAAAAAGGAGAAGCGAAAAATAAGCACACATTAGCAAGTGCTTTCCAAAATCCTGCTGTGTTGAAAATTGAGGACAGTAAGATTCTGGAAGAATTCTGAAGCATGGCCGGATGAGAACCCTGCCTCCAGCCTTCCTTCCTATACAAATATGCTTCCCATGTCAGGGGTTCATCATTTTCCGATGGCGCTATGAGGCCATTAAAAATTTCCTAGCGTTCATTTGTTCTTTCACAAGAAACTATTCTTTCTTCTCTGTAAATAGCTTTTCAAAATCCACCAGGCCCTCAGAGTGGCCCTGCAATGCTCGGGACCCCGTTCTTCTCCTGGGGTCGTGCCACTGGAAATGTCTTCTGATGTGATGACCCCCCTCAGATTCCTGCACCCGCGTTCCTGAGCTCACTGTTCACCCCCACCTATCAGACAGTAGCACTGCTTTATGTGGTCCATCAAAGACTCCTACATGGAGATGTACTGCAGTTGTAGCATTTAAAACATTACCAATTTAAAAAGAAAGAAAGAAAGAAAGAAAGAAAGAAAGAAAGAAAGAAAGAAAGAAAGAAAGAAAGAAAGAAAGAAAGAAAGAAAAGAAAGCGTTGGCCCTTTCGTGGTTGTCTAGATTCCGTCCGTCCTCTGGTCACCTGGACAAGGATACTACAGCGAGAGCCTCCTGGTGAAGCATCTCAGTGTTTCCTACTGATGGCAATAATCCCTCGGCGTGCATGCAAGACCATGCAATGAATTCCACCGAGAGACTGTGTGTCCAGGGACTCAATAAATGATACACCGGAGACAGTGCCAAGTAGCAGAATGGGAGTTCCTGAGCCGTTTGTTGTTGGAAAGACTTACACGCGTGACTCACATGACACTTTCAGGCCACTTTAACAACTACCCTTTAGCAAATATCCATTTTGCCCGGTGCCAGAAAGACAGGACTAGAGGGTATGCTCTGTGATGGGTGGCTTTGATTTCTTACATTCCCTAAACATGTAAAAGCATTTCTTACATTCCCTAAACAGAGAGCAGAGACCCACAGCCACTTGCCTCATCACAGAGGCTTACCAATGGCATTGCCGCTCCCAACACCCCTGGTTTTCAAAGAATCCAAACAGAAAGGAAGTTTTTCTCCGTTGATATTTATGGAGACAAAGGTCAACTCCTTGTTTGGAATAGCGATTAGGAAGCTATGAGAAATCGTCTAGGCACTCGCTTACTGTTGGCTGTACTCTTTTGATAACCCATAAAATAAGATCATCTTCTTACAAGTGCTTTCTTTGATTGTCCAAGGGAGGAGAAACTGACTTGTATGATCAGAGGGGGGGTGGGGGTGGGGGGGTGTCCTTCAATGGTCCATCAAAACCTGGCACTTAGATTTGAAGATTAATATACAAATTTGAAAATTAAGTTGCATTGAGGTTGAGAGACATGAAAGCATTCTATGGAAAGAATCGTGAGTGGTATAAGCAACAGGGTGGACGGTGGGGGGTGGGGGTGGGTTCATAGCTCTTCTAGCATCTAAGAGAGCCAAGACTCCTAGGGACCCAATGAGCCCAGATGACCTGATGGCTGGGAAGGTTTGAGAAGAGATCTGGAGAGGAGATTTGGTGGTGACGGCACAGTGGTTAAGTGCTCAGTTTCTAATTGAAAAGGTCTGTGGTTTGTACCCACCAGCCACTCTGCCAGAGAGATATTTAGAGCCTTGAGATGGAGGCAGTTCTACTTATCCTACAGGGTCTGGTGAGGCAGAACCAGTTCAACAGCCATAAATCAATGGGTTTCAGAGATCTCAGTAGGTCTCGGGAAACAGTCCTGAGCTACATTAAAAAGCAAACCCACTGCCACAGAGACAATTCTGAGTCATAATGACCCTACGTGGCAGAGCAGAACTGCCCCATCGAGTTTTCAAGACTATTCACAGCAGCACTTGCCACGTCTTTGTCCTGTGGAGCAGCCAGAGGGCTCAAACTACCAACCATTTAGTTAGTAGCTAAGCCCGATAGCTATTGCCCCAACAGGGTTCCTTTAGTCTGGCAATAATTTATATGGCCCCACCAAATGGTGACACACTGAGCATTAGCAGTTTTATTCTACTATAGTCACCATCTATGGAAGGATATTTTATGTACTTCCTGGAAACAAAACTATGTCACTCTTAGAAATTATGCCAAATAGAGCCTACTGACCATACATGAGAATTACTTTTATTAGGTAAACTTTGATGTAAGTACCTATGGATCAGTAAGCTTGATGGGAAAGGGTACTTTAACTCTCACCAGTCAGTGGTTAAAACTCATTAGGTAGGCTCACATAATCAGCAGTATCCTAGAGCCAATTGATACTGCCCAGTGAAAGCTGATTGTTAAATACTTGAGAATTTTTCCACCCATAACTCTTGGTGGTTCATAATTTGCCCAGATGGGAGTATTTACATCACAGAAATGATTAGACAGAAAAAAAATTTTTTTTCCTTCTTGATAGAAAATTTCCGGAGTCCTGGTTGCATAGTGATTAGGTATTTGGCAGCAGTTCAAGCCCACCAAGTACTCCTCGGGGCTTTGTATGCCCGTAAAGAGTAATAGTCTTGGAAACTCACATAATCAGTTCTACCCTGTCCTACAGGGTCGCTATGAGTCACCATTGACTTGCAGAAGTGAGTTTCTTTTTTAACATACAATTTACCAACACATCACTGTCCATAGGTTCAACTACACATAATAGGACTCCAGAAAGTTCCATATTTCCCAAAGAGCAGATGGAAATACCAATAGATCAGTTTGACAATCAATGTTGGTAGGGCTGTTGAGTCAGTTTCTACTCATAGGTACCCTTTGTACACAACTGCCTGGTTCTGCACAGCCTCCAATCCAGTGCTATGTTTGAGCGCATTGTAGCAACTGTGTCAATCCATGTCACTGAGGGTCAACCTCCTTTTTTGTTGACCCGCTGCTCCTTTACCAAGCATGATGGCCTTCTCCAGGCACCAGGCACTTCTGGTAGCATGTGTCTTCATTTCCAAGCAGCCCCCGGTTGTCCTTTCTCGAAGACAAAAGCAGTTTTATCTTCTAGCAGCCCATACTATATTCAATTGTCTTCACTCCAGTAGTCTTCAGTACCATAGTCCAAGCGCATCCGTTCTCTGGTCGGCATTATTCATAGTGCAGCGTTTCCAGGCATCTGAGACAACTGAGAAAAAATCCTTGTTTGGATCATGTACTCCTTAGTTCCCAAAGTGACATATTTGCTCTGGAACACTTTAGAGAAATCTTTTGAAGCAGCTGTATCCCACCGTTTGATTGCTTGACTGCTGCTTTCTTGTGTATTGACTGTGGGTCCAAATAACATGAAAACCTTGACCATTTCAATCGATTCTCTCTTTATGATGGTGTTGCCTCTTGGTCCAATTGTTTTATGTTGAAAGTGTAATAAACACTGCCAATGGTAATCTTTGATCTACACCAGTCATTTCTTCAAGTCCTTTTTGCTTTTAGCAGAAACGGTCTCACCTGCGTACAGATTGTTCCTGAATCTTTCTCCAATCTTGATGACATGCTCTTTTTTCGTAGGGTCCGACTTTGTTGATTATTTGCTCTGATTTCCAGATTGAGAAAGTATAATGAAAGAATATACCATCTTTCCTGATTTGAAACTATGTCTTTCAAGGGGTAGATCCCCTTGTACTGTTTGAATGCCTCTTAATCTATGTACAGGTTCCACATGAGCACAAATAAATATTCCAGGATTCCCATTCTTCCCAAAGTTACTCAGAATTTGGATAACACAACCAACGTCTATCTGTTGTCAACCATGATAACACCTCCCCCAACACCACCACCCATTTCTTATCCCTGTCTGAATTGGGCTTGGATTTCTGACAGTTCCCTATCAATGTACTGCCGCAACTCATTTTTGAGTTATCTGTAACAAAATTTTACTTGCGTGTGATAGTAATGGTGTTGTTTTAAAATTTACACATTCTACTGGATCATCCTCTTTTGAAGTGGGCGCAGATACGGATCTCTTCCATTTGGTTAGCCAGGTGGCTCTCTTCATATTTCTTGGCAGAGACAAGAGGGCACGTCTAGTATCGAAATAGCTCAGATTGTATGCCATCAATTGCAGGAGTCTTGTTTATAACAAATGCCTTCAGTGAAGCTTAGACTTTTTCTTGCAGGATTATCATCTGTTCTTCATCATATTTTGTCACTTAAAATGGTTCAAAGCCAACCATTTCTTTTATGTACAATCTCTCTGTGCATTCCTTATATCTTCTGTTGATGCCTCTTTCAACATTTTACCCAGAGAACTC
This sequence comes from Tenrec ecaudatus, assembly GCF_050624435.1. NCBI lineage: Eukaryota > Metazoa > Chordata > Mammalia > Afrosoricida > Tenrecidae > Tenrec > Tenrec ecaudatus. The sequence goes on along the minus strand of NC_134533.1, from coordinate 179,664,342 downwards.
TTTAGTATTGCAAATTGAGGATGGTGTTTTTCTTTAGACTTTTCAGCTTTAGAAATTCCAAGTGTGTTCTTCCCTCTTGATTTGACCAACTCCAAATCGTTGTATGTTCCAGAATAATGCTTGACTCCATCTTCTTGATCCTCTCTGAGAGATTTCTGTGCAGCTCTTTTATTTCATCACTTGCTCATTCCCTTTAGCTACTCACTATTCAAGAGCAAATTTCAGTCTCCTCTGGGATCTACTTTTGTCTCTTCTCTCTTTCCTTTCTGTAATAACCTTTGGCTTTCTTCATGTATGATGTACTTGAAGTCATCTCACAACTCATCCCATCTTCTTTGCTCAGTAGTGTTCAATGCACCCAAACTATTCTGGAGATAGTGCCCAAATTAAGGTGGGGTATATTCAAGGTCTTGCTTTAGCTCTCCAGGATTTGCTTTAACTTTTTCTGCTTCACCTCGAACTTGCCTATGGGCAATTGATGGCCTGTTCTGCGGTTGGCCCCTGGCCTTATTCTGACTAATGATATTGAATTTTATCATCTTTCCACAGACTTATTTCATCTGATTCCTGTGAACTTTTACAATCACAGTTCATATTGTTGAAAAAATGAGATTTCCAATGAATAGGTTATTGGTCTTACAAAATTCCATCATATGATCTCCATTCTCTAATCAAGGCCATATTTTCTGATCCTTTTTTTATTTCCAACTTTTGCATTCTAGTCACTAGTAATTATAAAGATATTTTGTTTGCACATTTGATCAATTTCAGACTGATGTTGGTGGTCAATCTTCAATGATCTCATTAGTATTAGTACTGTGTTAGTGATTGATATATAAATTTAAATAATATTCATATTAACATATCCTCTTTATAGGCAGATGAATATTATCTTATCATTGATAGAATTTCACTTTAAAATATATCTTTTTATGATTAATTTGAAAATGTTACTCTTTAATTTGTTATTTCTGGTTTAATAGACCGTATAATTTCCAATCCTCAATGTCCTATACCAGTGTATTTCAGCTCACTAATGCACTAATAACTAATATTGATCTTTATGTGTTCTATTTCATTTTGGATGACTTCCAGTTTTCTTACATTCATACTTTGTGCATTCCCTATACTGGTTATCAGTGGCTGTTTACAGCTGTGTCCTTTCATTTGGAGTGGTTCCACGTCAGCAATGAGGGCCCGCATGTTTTATCCCTTTGTTTCATTACTTCAGCCTGGCCCACTCACTTCAAGGACGTGGGTCCTGCCTAGTTGTGTCTGAGTGATTTAAAAACGGGGGGGAGGGGGCTCATTTGGTGGCACTGTAACCGAAATTATTCTGCTGCTACTCATGACTTTTGAACTGGCCAGTTTTTTGTTTGTTGTTTTTCAGAAGTAAATCACAAGGTCCTCCATCCTGATCATTTGTAGTCCGCAGTGCCACTAAAACCTGTCCACCATGGGAGAACCTGCTGCTATTTGGAACACCTGTAGCACCGCTCCCGCCAGCACAGCGAACCGCAAGCCACGGGAGTACAACTAAGAGACCAGTGATGGGAAAATAAAGAATATCTTCAAAGTGCAGCCCTGCTGCTGCTAATCGACCACAACATTTAACCCTAACCACCTCCCCTCCCAGTTTATGTTTCCACACTCTTTCCAAGCGACACATCTTCAAAGTCTGCCATTTTGCTTGGCATCAGGTGTGGGAGAGTAAAGGGACTTTGTTCATTCCTTATTCCCCAAGGCTTAAAGTATTAGGTACCACAACAAAATTTAAGGGAATAAAACTATTTTGAGGAGCAGAGCAGAATAGAAGGGATTAATTGTCAAATATTTAAATATAGGTCACAGAGACTGCAGTAATGCTCACTGAAATGTTAATTCAATTCCATTTAACTTGACAAACATGTACAAACAATAAATGTTGGTTGGATTGAATTGAAATGTTAACATTTATCCTCCTGTGATATTTCGCTGCAGAAATTAGAAAGTATCCTTAGACTATAAACTAAATTCCATCTTGAGATGAATGTGAGATTTAAAATAAATACAACCATTAAATATTTATATCTAGCCTTATTTCAAGACACCTGTCATTGAATTACTTAGCAGTTTAGACAGTGAAATAATGCAAAAATTGCACCACATTCAAATAGTATGAGAAAACACAAATGAAGGGACAAAACTTCTAGAATTTTATTTTATGGTAATAATGCATAAATATAAATACTTAGGACAAATGGTTTTACTTTTTCACTACAGGGTAGTTGTCACCCGACTTTTAATGTGGATGCCTGAACCCTGCCTTTGCCAGTTGCACAGATGCTCCAGAGCAGCGGCTCTCAAGCTGGGGACCGCGACCCCTTTGGGGGTCAAACAATCCTTTCAAGGGGTGCCCAGATTCATGACAATAGCAAAATGACAGTTATGAATTAGCAATGAAAATAATGTTATGGTTGGGGGGGGGGCACCACCATAGGAGGAACTGTATGAAAAGGGTGCGGTACTAAGAAGGTTGAGGACCATGCTCCAAAGGGCATAGACACTGTCCCCAGCACCAAGGGAGGGTTGAGAATTCAATATCAATAGTTTTATTGTCTATGGTATTCCCTCACTTAGTGTAAAGAAAGCATGCTACTTTAATCACGATGTTGTAATTAATTTGCACGCTTATTTTTTAATGTCCATCATCCAGATTGATTAAGAGTTGGGTGTGGGGCTGTGTTGCTCACCCTTATGCCTACTCTAAGGAAACCCACTGGCTCATGGTGAAGGTACTTGGCTACTAACCCAAAAGTCAGTGACTGGAACCCACCAAAAGGATGAGGTCTTCTACTTCCATAAAGATGGCAGCTTTGCAAACCTAATGTGGTCATTCCACTCTGACCTATAGGGTTGTTGTGAGTCTCAATTGATATAATGCAGCTGGTTTGGCTGATTCTAGTTCACTAATATATTTAGCTTTGGGGAATGAGGCATTGGTGGTTCTGTGGTAGATTCTCACCTTCCATGTGGGAGATCCAAGACCCAGGTTCAATTCCTGGTCAATGCATTTTAAGATCAGTCACTGGTCACCCACCAGGAGAGGCTCACCTGTTGCTCCGATGTTGAAAAGGTGTGAGTGAAACTTCCTGACTAAGATGGGCTAGGAAGAAAAGTTTGACTATCTCCTTCTGAAAATGAACCAGAGAAAAGTGTGCATTCCACAGTGTAATCCACAGTGGCTCATGGGGCTGGCCCAGGACATGGTAGACTTCTGTTCCATTGTACACGGGTTCACCATGAGTTGGGGTTGACTTCGTGGCAGCTAATAACTACAGAATACATAGACATTCACTCCCATAATACCTCTCATTGTCATCAATCTTCCTGGAGATACTTAGGGTCTTTGAGGGTGAAGTATGAATAGGGAGGTGAAGGAGGAAGTGACTATCCAAAACAAGGATCCCCAACTCAAATACCTACAATGACCAGCCAAGTAATAATATCGTAATAAGTAAGACTCATAGAGACCATACAATTTGCCAAGTACTATTCTGAGTGTTTTACATATAGCAATTAATTTAAGCTTTGTCATCATGTTTTTTATCTGGATGTTGTTATTATTTTTCTTGGGACAGAACTAAAGTATAAAACTCTTTGCCATTGAGTCAGTGCCAACTCAGAGTGACCCCAGAAGGCGGGGTAGATCTGGTCCTGTGAGTTTCTAAGACTGTAACTGTTTACAGGGGTAGAAAATCCCATCTTTCTCCCACAGTGACTGGTGGTTTGGAACTTGACCTTGGAACTTGACTCAACCAGTAATAACTCTGCCACTAGGAGTCTTTCAAACTGAAGTATGGAGAAGCTAAATAACTTTCTCAGAGCTTCAACATGCTAGGTTTAGGCTAGATGGGCACTTGATACTATAGGATAGATAGAAACAGAAAAGAGTGGAGTCTGGGGTCCTTAAAGGAACTCTGTACCATCATGATCAGCTTTCTGTTGTCTTCTGGTCTTTGAAGAGAAGATTTTTTTTAATCCACATTTAAAAACATTTTCTAATAACCAGGAAGCAGTGAGAACCCTATAAACACACTCTGAACACCGAGAAACTGATTTTGACTCATAGTGAACCTCTATGTGTCAGAGTGAAACTGTGCTCCGCGGGGTTTGCAATGGTTTATTTTATAGACACAGATCACCAGTCCTTTCTTCTGAGGCACCCCTGGGTGAACTAAAATCCTTAACAGTTGGTAGTTTCTACTAAGATCTGTAAACAAGGTCCCCTGGTGGCAACTGGTTATTTGTTGGGCTGCTAACTGCAAGGTCAACAGTTCAAACTCACCAACAGCTTGGTAGGAGAAAGATGAAGCTTTTTTACTCCTGAAAAGAATTACAGTGTTGGAAAAATCACAGGAGTCATTCTACCCTGTCCTATAGGGTTGCTATGAGTCAGCATCAATGTGCTAGCAGAGTGTGGTTTGGGGTGTTTCAGTAGATCCCTAAGGGGCATGGTGTAGGAGTGCTTGGCTCATGGTTTCTAACTCATAATGCCAAACACCAAACCTTCTGCCATCAGTTTCATTTCTACACCTAGTGGTCCTATAGGCCAGGGTAGAATTGCTTTGTAGGGTTTCTGATCATATAAATCTTTCTGGAAGCAGGCAGCCTCCTCTTTGTCCTATGGAGAGGCTCGTAGGTTGAACCATGGCCCTTGCAGTAAGCAGACCAATGGCTAACCCACTGTGCCATTAGGGCTCCTTAACAACAGATACAGAGAAAATACTTGTTGAAATGAAATAAGAAATAGGTGTGTGTAAAAGAACTGGTCCAGACCTTGAAAAACATTATTTCCATTGAGCCTTTTCATCCTCAACACACACAGACCCACGCCCGCCTGCACGCACCTAGATAAAGCAAGAGCACGATTCACTCTTTCTTCAAGGCCGAATGTGCCCAGAGCCTTCCAGGTCATCCAGAACTTGAACGCATCTGGTCTTCGGCTACATTGGATAGATTTGTCTCCTGTGTCGTAGCTGACATCATAGAATTTATCCTGCTGGAAGAGGTAAGAGGCTTTGGCAGAGTAGCACTTCTTAAGAAGAGCCTTTTGGAGAAAACAAAAGAAAGAAGGAGATTTTACACAGCTCTCCATTTTCAGGACACATTTGATTTTTCTACTGCCTGTGTCAAAGAACGCAGCATCAGAAGTGATAGATGCATATCGACTCTAGGACATGTATTATTCCTTTTATTTCTGGGAAAAGAGCCCCCAGAGAATCCATCGTCACCATTTAATCGACAAGTATTGAGGAGCTTCACGACCACTGGACCATCATCAGCACAACATCAAGATACATCATCAATGAGAGGCAGCACCTCCAGACTCACAGATTGCCTGTGACTCACACAAGGCTCCCTATCACAGTGGGGTGAGGAAGCATACTGTACAGACTTTATATAATTTCAAAGGCAAAAACTAAGCTTTAAAATACTCTTCTAAATAGAAAAGGTAAGCAGCAATAGTAACTCAGAGGGTGGAGTGGGAGTCGGGGAGTAAATTCTCAGGAAGAAAGCTATGAAAGAGTTAAACAACAGCTCACATTTTTGGGGGGGGGGTACCTCCACAAAAACGCAAAACATCAGTACCGTCTGAAATGGTTTCTTGGATGGTCTCTTGTTGGTCGTATTTGTAACTAAATACAATTTGCCTTTCCCGCATGGTTACTTCTAGTTATGATCGGAATAATAATTTATCCTGTTCAGGTCTTATCTCAGGGTCTTCACTTTGATCCCCAATTGTTAGGGGTTGACAGTTTAACCTTATGTGTAACAGAAAAAAAATTTCCTGACCTGTGCTATCTTCATAATTGCTGGTATTCAATGTTAGTGTCTGCAGAAATCCATCTCTCTTAACCTTTCAGTTACAGCGCCCACATCACCCTGAACATCTTCATAACCGTCAGACACCTACAGAATCGTTTGCACTCCAGAGGAACCAGTCTTCTCAATGTCCCATAACTTTTAGAGTATGTCCTGCTTACATATTTGCTCACTCACTACTTTTTATCAATTCAGTTTTAGGGTATGATTTGACACACTTGTGTTAGTCTGGGTAGACTAGAGGAACAAAACCACTGAGACACCTATGTGTATAAGTAAGACATTTATGTATGAGCCCCTAATAAAAGGATTTTAAAAAAGAAAGATATTTATATGCAAGAGCAACTGAACATTGAGAAAACATCCCAACCCAGATCAGGCCCAAAAGGCCGATATTAGCCCATATGTCCAATACCAATCTATAAATTCCTCTTCAGACTCATAAAACACATGCAATGAAGCCAAATGCAGAACGATCAATCACAAGTCAGTGGGTAGAAAGTCTTTGAGCCCAGTGGCATTGTAAGCATCTCAGTGCTGGCAGGGGTCTCTCTGTGGCTTCTCTGGCTTCCGAAGTCTGGTTGCTTCCATGTGGCTTGTCTCCTGTAATATCTCCCAAGGAGTAGCAGAGAGAGGTGTCTTCCACCTCCAAGGAGGAAGTACCAGGTTTCCAACAATTCTCAGGAGAAGGCCATGCCCACACAGAAGTCTCAATCTCATCTTCAGATTGACAGCCTAGACTCCACCCCTACACGCTTAATCCCCAAACTGACACCAGATTAGGTGACGACCACAACACTCAAAAGAATACAAATACGAAATTGATAAGTTCTGGTCTGTAACAACCCACTGACCAGAGCCTCTCTTTATCTAGTCTCATCTCTAATCTTACTTCCTCTTTGACTCTCTTAACTAACTGCTTCTGCCATTTGGTCGTATTTGTTAGTCAACATCTATATTCCGTGTGTGTGTGTGTGTGTGTGTGTGTGGCCAAGCAGGCCCTGATGTCAGGCATCATGTCTCAGTCATCTCCACATCCACAGAGTTTAATGCTGGACAGGGCAAGCTATCCTCCCTCCGCAATCAGAGTGAAGAGGTTGCTTCGCCTCCTCCACACTGCTCTCCCATTCTTCAGTGTCAAATGTGAGAAGAATCAACATAGATACACGAGCTGCTTATTAGATGCTTCTTCTAAATATGAGCAATGCAAAAACTCAGTGCAGCCCTGCACATTGCCGTCACACTTAAGTCCTGGAAAAACCGTCCCCTTCTGATCAAATACTGTTTGAAATGTGCTTCATTGGACTGATCAGTGTGGATTTAAAGAATACAAGAATATTCTCAAGGTATGGCCTTCGATATGAAAGCATGAATCTACTCTCTTAATTAGCAATATTATCTTGAATGGACAGTCATCTGGATCTAAATGTGTTTCACTCCCTCAAGGAAGGATTTTACATGACGAAAAAAAATGTATAGCAGACTTCATCCAGGATTCTAAAATTCTACTCAGCCGGTTTATAGAATAGCCTGAATATAAAATAATAATGATGTTAACTTCAGCACACAGAGGTGACTATGACTCAGACTCAATTTGATGGCAACTAGTGTTGAGTTAGTAAGTCTTCTAATCTGAAGAAAAGAGCAAATTTCTCCTGTCTGAGCACTAATGAAAGAAAAAAAATCTTTCCTCTTAAATCTTAACTTTGATTCTCCCAGAAATCATCGATGCTGATCCCAGCTCCTGCCACTGCATCTCCCTACATCCAAAGGTCAGGAAATGTGCTTATTGTTTCCATAGCAACTGCAACCTGGCCGTACACTGTAACATTAAAAGACCGCTGTGTATAGTTGAAGGACAAAGCATACAAACACATTCACCACACAGGTATATGTATACACACTGGACCTGCATCATGATTATGAATGTACTCTGATCAACAATGCAGGATTCCAAAAAAATTCTCTAGGGCAAAGAAAGTTTAGACATGTCCTGGACAAGTTCACTGACTTATGCCGGTGATGGAAAGGGAAAGGCGGCCCATCCATTATCGGAAGACAAATTGCATCATCCTAGGCAAATGGCGAACAGGACAGCCAACAAAGCACAGAGCGGGATGAGGGATGGTCCCGCCTTGGTGACACTGTTCATTTCAGTGCGCCGAAAAATCCTGTCTGGAGAAGGTTTCATAAAGAACAACCGGAGGCCTGGGATTTACTTTATCAAAAATAAATGAAACTTTCTCCCCCAAAGTTCCTGCTTTGCATTCTAGTTTATGCTCTTGTATTAAAATGGATGAGATGTCTTTTGGTTTTAAGCTGCACATCAACTATGAGAAAATAGGCAGAACTCTAGAGAAAAGATCATTTTAAAACCAGAGTAGTCAAAGTTAACATGGGGGAGTGGGGGCGGGTGGAGTAATTACACCTATTCCTCACTTATCAACCTTCTCATTTCCCAGCATTGTACATTTACACAATAATTAAAAAACCTACTATCTGACTAATTTTCACATGAACAAAGGGTCCAGAGGAGTGAGGCAGGAGGAGGGTGAGGTTTGAGAGATAAGTGAGGTTCTATATAGGCTACAGGCTATCTGTAGTTTGTCTTACCCTGGTCCAGGAGAGCTGGGTTGATAGAAAGCCATGTCTGACCTCTAAATCCATTAGCCTGTTTCATTTGATGCCCTCTAAAGTAGGTATTTAATAAATACTCAAAACCAAACTCACTGTCGTTGAGTCAATTCTGACTCAAAGTACCCCTAAGGGACAGAGTCGAATAGCCCCCGTGGACTCCCAAGGCTATAGATATATATGGGAGCAGAAAGCCTCATCTTTCTCCCATAAATAAATACTAGGGAGAGGGTGGTGTTAAAAAGTTCATTAAAAATGGAATTAAGGAACTAGAGGAATGTTGTGTGTTCTGACTGTACCCTGTTTCTCTCGTTCTTTCTGTGTGACCCTTCTGTGAGGGAATATCCAATTATCTACAGATGAGCTTTGGGTCTCCACTCCGACCCCCATCATTTGCATTGATACATGTGTTTGTTTGGGGTCTTCTGATGCTTGATACCTGATCCTGTCAACACCACGTGATCACATAGGCTGGTGTGCTTCTTCCACGTGGGCTTTGTTGCTTGCCTGCTAGATGGCCTCTTCTTTAACTTCAAGCCTTTAAGACTTCAGATGTTATGTCTTTTAATACCAGGCATCATGAGCTTTCTTCACCAAATATGCTTAAGCACCCATTTTGACTTCAGTGATCGTGTTAGGAAGGTGAGCATCACAGAATGCCAAGTTATTAGAACAAAGTGTTCGCATGTTTAGGGAGTATTGAGTAGAGACCCAATGCCCTTCTGCTACCTTAATACTTAACATTTAAAGATATGTACATAGATGTATATCCCTATCATTATATATTAATGTATTTACATATATGCATGCTTATATTTATTTCTCTATAAAGCTTTTGCCTCCTAGTTCTTTCTTCTACTTCATTTTACTTTCCTCTTGTCCCACTATCATGCTCGACTTTCATTCAACTCTTAGTGCTTTCTCTTGGCTACACTGCCATTGATCAGCACCAGTGGAACATACAACATTTCTCTAGTTCTTTAACACTTCCTTGCCCCAGCTATCATGACCCCAGTTCTACCTTACACCTGGGTAGACAGGAGCATGTACTCTGGTACAAATAAGAGCTCTAGACACATGGAATCCAGGACAGATTAACCCCTTAGGAACAGCAGTGGGAGTACCAATACCATGAGGGTCGGGGGAAGGTAGGGGAAGAAAGAGGAGACACTGGCACTGACTACAATGACTGGCATATGATTACCCCCTTCCCAGGGGGATGAACAGCAGTAATGTGGGCAAAGGGAGACAGCGGGTGATGTAAGATATGAAAATAGTAATAATTTATAATTTACCAGAGGTCCATGAGAGAGGTGAAAAAGAGGCGCTGATACCAAGGACTCAAACAGAAAGAAAATATTTTTCTTTGAAAATATTTGAAAATATTTTTCAAATGTACAAATGTGCTTGATGAAATTGATATAGATTGTTATAAAAGCTGCAAGAACCTCCAATAAAATGATTAACATTATATATATATGTATATATACACACATACATATATTATAACATTAAAGAGAACTTGTTCACATTATCCAAAGGCCCAAAAAAGACAATGGGATTTTTCCATGAACTGTGTGCTCCAAAGGTATTTATTTATTAGGAAGTTTGGTATAAAATCACATCTCAGCAGTGATCCCATCAAACTCAGACCTTCTTTCAAACCCTTACTTTGTCTTTGGAAAGACGACTTCTGCTATCAATAGTGGTGGCAGCTCCTTTAAGAGATTTTAGAGGTTTTTCAAATGACCTAGGACTCCGGTATTACTGAAGTAGATCACTAAAGACATGTAATCAATGCCTAGGTTGCATATTCTTCTTGTAAAGGTGAATCAAGCCACACTTGATTTCCACAGTCCAGACCAGATTGGACATCTTCATTCCAAGCAGTCGGGTGTCTGTATGCAAGAAGAGCATTCGTTCTTCAGCGTGGTCAGTCCCATGGAGTTGCCTTCAACCCAATCGGACCTCAATGTGCAACCAAATGAAACACGGCCCAGTCCTGTGCTACGTTCACAATCCTGGCTCTGTCCGAACTCACTGTTGCAGCCAGTGTTCATCCCTGTCCGCGAGGTCTCCTGTTTTTCTTCTCTGACGCCCTCATTTACCAAGGATGGCATCCTGCCCCCAGAGCCAGTTCTTTCTGGTAACATGTCCGAAGTCTGTGAGACAAAGTCTTAACATCCTCGCACCTAAGGAGCATTCTAGCTAGCTCCCAAGAGATAATGGTTCATTACCTGGCAAACCATGGAATAGTTAATATTCCTTACCAACACAATAATTCAAAAGCATGAATTTTCCTTCCACCTTCCTGATATTTTGTCCAGCTTTTTCATATATACCGAAATACCATATGGCTTAGGTTAGGTGCAATTTAGTCTGCAAAATAACATCTTTGCATTTCAACACTCTAATGGGGTCCTCCACTGTGTATTTGCCCAATGCGTCACCTCGTCTCATCTCTTGATTGCTGTTTCAATGGATGCTGACCGTGGATCCACTGGTTTTGATGGTGAATCTAAGTAAAAGTAAAATGTTAATCCTTGACCATTACAATATTATTTCCATTCTCACGATTCGAAACAGCCCCTGGGGCTCAGCGGTTAAGTCTTTGGCTTCTCAAGGGGAAGTCACGTGCTCAAACTGCCAGCCACTCCATAGGAGAGAAAATTGGCAATTTGTTTCTGTAGAGCTGTCATTTGGGAACCCTCTGGGAAGTTCCACCCTGCCCTGTACGGTCTCGATGAATTGGAAGCGACTCACCGCAGTGGAGGAAGAGGGTAGGAGAATCATGACACTATTGATCAGTCTGCTTGTGAGGACTTTTGATTTGAGCTTTTCAAGCAAAAACCTCAAAATATCTTTCTCAGAGGATTCTTCTCATAGCACCGTTGCTTACATTCATTGAAGTGATTGTCTAAACTAAATGTATTGGGCAATGAGTATATTAGTATTGCTTGCACAAAGTAATTCATTCAGAAAGCATGCACAGAGAACCTATTATAAGCCCTGTAATGCCCGGAACATGGACTAGACCTCATGGACGTGATAACCACCTGGATGGAAATAATATAGGTTATAAATAGCAAAAGGCTGGCTAGCTATTATATAACGATGAATTTTTAAAATGGTTACGCCAGCTAGTATTGATTGCATTTATTTATTGAACACACATTTTTTTTGCATGCTTACTCAACAGCTGTGCTAGGCACCGGTAAGATAATGGTAAATTAAAAAGCCATGACCTGGAAGGAATTTCAGACAGGGATCAGAGCAGGCCACTCCAATGCCGTGCTAGACTAAGGGCAAGCACCCAGTGCTACCAAGCAGAAAGGAGGGCCATGCTTCACAAACGTTAATAGGGTCTGGAGGATGATAAGAAGCATGTCAGCTGAGAGCCGAGAGATGCGCTGTCGGTCTGTGGAAGGGGGTGGCATTGAGTCAGTGTGACTGGAACTAACTAAGAAGATGAAGCATTACTACAGAGTAGCCGAGTCACCGGGGAGCTTAAGTACCCTGAGAAGAATGCTTGGTCATGGAATTGGCCCCAAGCTCGTACAGATACTACAATTAGAAACTTCACTGCTGATCTGGGTGCAGGACGGGAGTACCAGCAGATATGGATTCAGCTTTGGGTTTGGTCACTTAAAGACAAAGCACCACGGTAGCCACTTGGCCTCTTGAGTGCTCACAGTTTTTTATGGACTTAATGGAGGTAAGGATACCTGAGCTTTGCCCAACGTGCGGACACACTGTGAAAATAAAACGCGATAGTGTAATCTGGATGTACCTGTGGATCTTGGGGTGTAATCCTGCCCACCACTTGCCTCCTGCACGCTCCTCTGCCTACCACCTTGCCCTCACCAATGCCATCAAATGAGTGAGCACACACTGGCCATCACTCTTTCCTTTCTTTCTGCACAGAGGAGGAGATGGGTACGCTGTTTGATTGCTGAACGGTGGGTGTGGGGGTGGAGGAACTGAAAAGAAAGCAATAAAAGTAATGTTCAAAAACAAAATCAAACTCACTGCTGACTCAAAGTGACCCTGTAGCATAAGGGGGAATCGCCCCTGTGAATGTCCAAGGCTGTCACTATTTATGGGAGTAGAAAGCCCCACCTTTGTCTGGCAGGGCGGTTAGTGGTTTCAAATGACAATCCTGTGTAAATCCGCTTTGTCGCTATCTTAATATTCAGGTTACCTGCAGTCACCTAAATTCGAAGAACTGCCCCCTTAGTATTGGGAGTGGGTCTTCCGGCTCAACCAGCCAGGCCGCAACTCTTGGTCCCTCTACTCACATACTTTCCCCGTTTGCCCTTCATTCCTTTATCCGCAGTCCAAAGCAATTATGCTCTCATATGTGGCCTCTTTCGAAGGGCATTGTTCACGGTGCTTATGGAAGTTTTTTGAGTCACATTTTAATTCATTTTCTTTCTACTACAGCTTTTTTTGTTAATTCTCTGTGGCAGTAACCACATTATCTTGAAAAACATCTGGCATGGCATCCAGCTTGAGAGAATGCTTAATTTTTATAAGAGGCTAACTTTTTTCTTTGTACTTGCCACCAAATTTACACTCTTTTTTTTGCCTTTTCCTCTGGTGTCAGTCACCTTGTGTGTCAGTGGCTGCCTCTGGGTGTCTGGGAGTTTCACACCTGGATTCAAGGGCCTCCAAGATCAGCTCTGTATCTTGCTTGCTGTGTGTGTGTGTGTGTGTGTGTGTGTGTAGGTGGGGGGGTGTATACATACAAGAGGGCTTAAAAATGTTCATGGAAAAATAGAATTTCAAAATAATGGATTTATTCCAAGTATGTTTTGGGCCCTCCCATATATATAAGTGTGTGTGTGTGTGTGTGTGTGAGACATTTGCTATTCAATGTGTAAACGTCCATGGCAGTAATGATGGTCATCGCATTAGGCAGCCATCCCCACTCTCCATTTCCATGTTTTCCTTACCCTGAACAGAAACTCAGTGCACCTGAATTGCATCTGCCTACTCTAGATATGTCATATTCGTGCGATCATAGAGGCTTTGCTCTTTTTTGTGTCCAACTTAGCGTTCTGAGTCACTTTTTTTTTTAACACCAATTAATTCAACCCTTTCCTATTCCATTCGGCAATTTCCCAACCATTTGCCACCAGCTGGAGATCAAGCTATGAAGAGACCTGCAATCAACTCTCCAGGTCCCTCTCTCCTTAACTCCGTGTTTCTTCTATTTTCTAGAAGATGCTAGGCACATCCACCCGCTGAGAGTTATGGAACATTGTGCTTGAGTTTCTGAAGAACTGGTAAGCAGCGCCTCTTTCTCTTCGGCCACGTAGGGACAGAGTGCAGGCTGCGCCCCCGCCACTCCATCTCCTTTTATAAAGCTTATGGCAGCCTGCACTCCTTGAAAACTGCTGCTCTCTGAGTCTTTTTCCAACCTTCTCAATCGTCTGTCCTCTTCAAGCCGCTTCCAGAGAGCTTGTGAGTGGTGTGTGCTAGGTTTCCAAGCACAGCAACAACACATCCGATAGCCTCTCCTGTGTCTGCCCTTGTGCACAATGCTTTCAACTGCACGGTGACGTGGGAAGGTACGGGCTTTGATACATTGCCATCATCTCATTCCTAATACTTTGAAAGGGACGTTTTACATGTGCTAGTTTTCCTCCTTGGGACTTCCAGTTGACATTCTTCTGAAAATTCCGAAGTCACTTTCACGGCTGCGCTATCTCCTGTCCTTCACAGTTAAGGAACATTTCAAAATCATTAATTTCCCAAGTGTGTTGTTTTATCAGGAAGCCCACATAGCTCTGTGCCCATGCCCAGGGTCCAAGGATCACCAGCAAACACTACACACACAAGGGGCACAACTCAAGTCCCTTTCCCGGTGATCCCACAGGTGGGGGAAGCCCTGTCGTCACACACTCTCATCACCTGTGGCTCACCTTTCTTTCCCTCTTGTCTTGCTATGCACTCTTCCTCCCAGTCCCGCTCCGCCAATGCACAGCAAAAGTACTGGAGCAAAAGCAGCCTGTCATACCGAGAAATGAAAGTAAAGGGAAAGGCTCTGTATGCTTGAGCGTGGTGATGGACAGGGAGACCAGGGACACACGGCCTTTCTAGATGAGGCTTCTTCTGCCTGTCAAGTGATCTCCACACAGAGGATGGCAAAGCTGAATCTGATCAGAGACACCTGTGAAAATGATGTTCACAGTACCCTGAAGTACAGATTTCAGCACGAGTGCTAATACCAACCCTTCGCTTCCAACCTAGAAGACTTCCGTTCTGCCAACTCAATAGAGTTTTTTTTGAGAGGCCTTTGGACCTGAGGTTCCATATTTTCTGCTGTGTTATAAAATCTTCTTAAATATCTCTAAGGGTGAGAGTGAGATGATTTGATGATGAGGCGTCTGAGCTCGAGGAAAGGGGTGTTTTTAATAAACACAGCTTAATCACTTGAAGCAGTGATCCTGCCTACAGGCGAGGGGAGGGCTGTTCTCGGTGTCTTAGGGAGCGCGTATGTGCTGCTATAAATGGGTGCAAGCGCACATGATAGGGCAGAGAGCACTTGGCAAACCTTCTGCCTGCTCCACACGCATCTAAAAATAGTGCCATTGGGTTCTCTGTTAGGGCCGATGGAGATTTTCTGAATTTCCCAGAGGCTGAAATCAGCACGCCTTCTCTGTGAAAGATATCGAAACTTTTTCAAACTATGACTGCAACCCACAGTGAGAAAGTCTTTATTTTATATTTGTAAATTTAAATCATTTTATTGGGGGCTCTTACAGCTATCAAAACAATCCATAAATCAATTATATCAAAGAAATGTGTATATATGCTGCCATCATCATTTTCAAACAGTGATCTTTCTATTTGAGCCTTTCTTATCAGCTCCTCTTTTATCCCTCCCTCTCCCACACCCTGACCCTTGTGAACCCTTGATAGAATATATATTAATATTATTATTATTTTCATATCTTATGCCATCTACTGTATCGCTTCACCCACGTTTCTCTTGTTCATCCCCCTCAGATCTGGTGGTGGTGGTATACATGCAGCATTGCTATCAGTTCCCCCTGAGAAATTATTTTTAATTAGTGACATAGTATCAATCCTAAAACCCAAAGGGTTGTTATTAGAATTGCATGCTTTATACACATGATTTTATTCTGTACCAAGCATGCTTACACACTATGTGAAGAGTGGAGGGCTGCGGGTGAGTTCTCTGAGTCTCACCAGAGTGCCTTCCAAAGGGGAGTGGGGGAAGGTGCGATCCCATATGGAGGTTTTTAAAGGAAATCTGCTGGACCAACTCAAGTCAAAACAGAGAGGTCTGCTCAGAAAGTAATAGTGGCTGTCTTTTTGGACTTCAAAGGGGGCAATTTTCTTGAAGGACACAGAGGTGGACATAGGGAAGTGGAGTAAGAAAAAGGAGCAGGAGGAAGGACAGGTAAAGAGCTGAGGGCTCAAACAAGCAAATTGGCTAAAATACTTAAATTGAATCCTGGGTGACATCTGCATACAAGCATCCTAGAGAGGGGAAGGGGGTTAATTATGTGCTAATTCCCTGGTACAACTCATGTTGTGTCTTAGGCTGGATTCTCTAGAAGAACACAACCACCTCCCCATGTTCACACCTCATATCCTTTGAGAAAATCTATCAAGATGGGTGTAGTACTGAGAGCCCCAGCCCATGGATAACCCCGATTCACAAAGACATAAGGAGCCCAGGTGACCCTTTCAGGTATGGATTAGATTGATAATTTCAAGGTCTGTGATTCAAATCCCAAAGCCATTCTATAAGAAAAAGGTGAGGTTATCTTGTTCCCATAAAGAATTGCAGCCTCAGAGCCCTATATAGGATTGCTATTTACCAGAATCAACTCAATGACCATGGGTTTGGTTTGAGGATATATCAGCAGAGCATTGTCAGATATAGCGCCAGAAGACAAGCCCCCAGATGAGAAGGCACTCAACATATGACTGAAGGAGACCTGCCTTCTCCTTGTAGGGGAACCTTAGTGACATTAACCGATTAAAGTCACCGGGACACTCGTCTGCTGATGGGCATGTCTCCAAATGGAATACCTGAAAACATCTATTCATAATTAGAATTCAGAATGTATGAAATATGAACCTAGGAAAATTGGAAGTCATAAAAAATGAAATGGAATGCATAAAGTTCAATATCCCAGGCATTAGCGAGCTAAAATGGACTGGTATTGGCCATTTTGACTCAGAAAGTCGTATGGTTTACATGAATGTCAAATTCAAGAGGAACGGCGTCACGTTTATCATCAAGAACACTTCGAGAAGTATCCTTAAGTACAATGCTGTCTGTGATAAGATCTATCAGCATACAAGGAACTCCAGTCAATACAACTGGTATTCAAATTTATACACCAATTGCTAAAGCTAGAGGTGAAGAAATTGAACATTTACCAGTGTCTTCAGTCTGAAATAGAGCAAACATGCCATCAGGATCTACTGATACTTATAGGGAACTGGAATGCAAAAGTAAGAATCAGAAAGGAAGGAACAGTAGTTGGAAAATATGGTCTTAGTGATTGAAACTAACCTGAAAATTGAATAATAGAATTTTACAAGACCACTGCCTTCTTCATTGAAGTATCTTTTCCCAACAACAAAAAGGCAACTAGCTATACATGCGGACCTCTCAAGATGGGATACACAAAACTCATGTTTAGCAAAGTAGAGGGGCAGTGTAAAGGAGGAAGATTCTCGAGCAGATGTATTGACACAGCAACTGCAATGATGGGCTCCAATTAACAACTGTAATCATGGCGCAGCATGGGACACTGTTTGTTCTGTGGAGCCAGTTGAGAGCATCTAACAACAGTGGTGATAGATAGATATACAGATGATCAACCGACAGATGATAGATAGCTATAAGATGATAGATATAAGAAGCATTCAAAAGGCTAGTGGAAAATCTAATTAAGTGATAGTGAAACTTTTGTATGAACTTTTTGAAGTCCCTCATACCTAGAATTATTTTGTACAGAGATTTTTGTTCAAGGAAGTGGTTCACATAACTGTGTGGCTGGCAAGTCAGAAATCCATGGGCCAGAATTCATCGTGGGGGCTTGTCTTGACTCATCTGGTTGTAGGGCTCAGGAACCCACAGCCAGCAGGTCAGAGAGCAGGTTGCTGATGGCTTCTAGGCAAAGAACAGGAGGTGAAATGGTGATGAGTCAGGTGCAGAACTGAGAGGACAGGTGCATTTATGTGAGATTGGCCACAGGCCACTCTTCCAGGAAACTGATGAGCTTTCAATTGATCGACTGCTCACATCGGATTAAAAAATGGAGGATAATAACATTGAGAGAGCAATTATGAAGCAATTTGAAGAAAATTGAAAACTGCATTGGTGAGAAAAGGACCTGGAAAATTTCACTGGGGAAAGTTTTGTTTTTTTTACCTTGACCATTTACTTGAAGTTTTGGCAAGGGATTTGAGAATTCTCTTTTGAGACTTTCATTGGGAAATCATACTCCATCCAACCTACAGCCCTGATCTTTCTCCTCCAGACTTGTTTTTGTTCCCCAAATTATTTTTTTTAATTGAATCATTTTATTGCGGGCTTGTACAACTCTTGTCACAATCCTTAGATACCTCCATTGTGTCAAGCACATTTGTACATTTGTTGCCATCATCATTCTCAAGACATTTGCTTTCTACTTGAGCCCTTGGTATCAGCTCCTCATATTTCCCCCCTCCCTCCCTGCTTCCTCCTCCCTCGTGAACCTTTGATAATTTATAAATTATTATTATTTTGTCATATAAAGCAACATGATTTGAGCTCCTTCCAGATGCCCAGTCTTTTGACGTAGTGTAACTCAAAGAGCACAGAAATCTTCAAGGAAGGACTAGGGAAACTGAAAGACTGACTTCAGAGGTCTGTAGACCTAGAATGAGGGCACATTTGAGAAACAAGATATTCACATTTTGACATTATTGTTTAATAAAAGTTTCTGTGTTTTTTCAGCAATACTTCACACACCCTTGCATTTATTCCATCTCGGTGGCTTGTTGCATCTCTCCAAAATAGGAACACATAACATGTATGAAAGTGTCCTCTTCAAAATTGGCCCAAATGGACGCTAAGGGGGCTGCTGCTTTGGGCTGAGGTTAGAAAAGTGCTCCCACAGCAGGAACACATCTGGCAAACTCCATCTATGTCTCCAGCTCCTTGTGATGCTGTGAACGAGAGCCTGCTTCCTTCTCAAATAGAATTGTCCACATTCAGCAGACAGGCCGCTGGCCTACATTTCTCAGAGTCTGAGCATCCTCAAGAGGTCTGGCCTCTGAGGCCTGGACTATAGGTACAAGATTGATTTTATACTGGGGGAGGGGGGGTGGGGGAAGCTGTGCAGGAAGGCGATTTCTGAAATATTGCTTGTTTTTTATAAAGAGTTGTTGAAAATGGTTGATATTATCATTACAGCAGGCAATCCTACTTAGCACATGCCTTAAAGAATAGCATAAAATGAGTGGAAAGTGCTTGGTAAAAACCTTTGGATAGAACCCAAGATGTTGTGGACAAAAGCTTTAATTTTACTGAATTTTCAAAACTCTCGATAAAATTCATCCATGTGCTAAAATAACAAAGACACTTTTCACTATATTAATGGGGATTTGTTCACACAGAAAAACATGCATATTAATATGTGGCTCCTTCTTCAATCTGAACATAAGAAGGAACATGAATAATTAAATAAGATTCATTGAGTCCCAACTACATGCCTGGCAATGCTCTGTAAACTTTGGAACATGATCTCCTTCCATTCCGTAGGAGTCCCTCAAATGAAAGAGTGTATTCTTTTTACTGGTGAATGAAAAAAGGTTCAGAAAGGGAAAGTGGCTTCTTAGAACCATGCCTGGTGTCTTTGCCTGAGGCAGGATCCGAACATAAGACTTGGGCCCCACGTCTGTAGGTGGATTTGCACACTGAGAAGTAATACTTAAAACATGCGAACCTCCCTGGGGCAGCAACCAAGGAAGGCAGAGCCCCTGCCCACTGGAAATTCTAAAACAGGCAGGGACAAACAATATCTGGAAAGGGTCAGATAGTAAATAATCTCAACGTTCCAAGTTGTACGATCTCTATCACTCTGTTCAACTCTGAGTTTGTCAGAAAGTACAACCATGGAAAACACTTCAAGGAATAACTGGGGCAATGTTTGAATGAAACTTTATGAACAAAAGACAAGTGGCAGGCTTGATTTTGGCCAAAAAGCGTTGTTTGCACACCACAATTCTAAAAATGTACCCATAAGAAAACCTCAGGAGAAATCATTTACAGATTTATGGAGGTGGTTGTTGTTGCTGTTGTTGTGTGCCATTAAATTGGTTCCTACTCACGGCAACTCTATGCTCAATAGAGCAAAGCACTGCCCGGTCCTGTGCTATTCTCACAATTTTTCTTAGAGTGGAGCCCGTCAATGTAGCCACCATGCCAAGCCATTGTGTCAAAGGCCTTCCTCTTATTTCGCTGCCCCACTGCTTATAGAGGCAGGGAAAGTGAAATATTTACACAAAACTTCCCAAACAGAAGAGTGTCTCTTCTTCTTATGAAGAAAACTTATGAAGATTGCTCATTTGGAGACCCAAACGGCAGTTACTGCAACCGTTTGCACTGATGTCTCTGCTTTGAATGTAGCTAGCCCAGCAGATCACCTGGGCAAGCACGGCTGCATTAGGCCTGTGTTTGATGGCACAACTGAATGGACAGATCTTGTCTTCACTCATAGACCAATCGCCAAAACAACCAAACTCACTGGTATGGAATTGATGCTGCCTCCTAGCAACCCCGTGGGACAGTGTAGAACATGATAAGCCTCCTCGTGGCAGCCCAACTCGTCACCAGGGCTCCTTTAAACAGGTTGCTTGGGATCCACCTGTACAAGTAGGAACCGGAACCCTGGCAGGAATGCATGTTGACCTCCCCTCACATATAGCTTCCAACAGGGAATTCTTAATTTGGAAGATAAAATAATTTCATGCCATATTTTCCTTTTGGGGTTTTGAGAAATGCTAAAAAAAAAAATCCAAAATAGAAAAAAGAAACTGACTGCTATCGAGTTGATTCAGACTCATAGTTACCTTATAAGGGGTCTCTAAGGCTACACATTTTAATATGAGCAGATAGCCTCATTGTAAGCCCAAGGAGCTGTTGGTAGGTTTGAACTGTCACCCTGGTGGCCTGCAGTCCAATGCGCAGCTGAGAGCACCACCAGCTCTCACCAGAGGACACCACTCACTCATTCACTGCCACTCAATCAATGCTTACTTACAGCGACCCCTTATGGGCTTCCGGGACTGTAACTGTTTACAGAAGTAGAGTTTTAATCATTTAGATCCAGGCTTGTTTATAGTTTCTAATTTCTGTTGTTTCTCTAAAACCCTAAACATAAATCTAAAAAAAATTCTGTGATAAAACTTGTTAACTCTGGGTCTGTTTCCTGTTTTATTCTAAGGGTTTATTTTGTCATTTGTAATGGATCTTGGCTGAAATAATGTGACAGGAAGGGCTATGAATCTTAAACTGAAAACTCATTCTATGCAAACAGCAAGGAGAAGCTACTACTGGTAAAAGTGACCAAAAAGGCAGGCAAAGAAGGGGGAAGGAGGTCAGAGGGACTCTCTGGTGGGCTAGGGGAGCGGGAGGTAGAATGGCTTCTATAATTCTCTGACCTGGTTTGTCTCTAGGTATTAAGATTATATTTTTCCTAAGTGAACAGGGAAAATGTTGACGAGCTGCTGGTGCCTCAAAGAGGCCCAGAGGATTGGGTGCATTTAGAAACACCCTTCCTGCACACCCTGGGGGTTGGGGTGGGGTGACTATAGCTAGAGACTGTTTGAACAACCTGGGCTAGAAGAGGCAAATCATAATGGAAAAAGCCTACAGGTAAAAGTCTGGGTCCAAATTGAGTTAAGGGAGATTTACAGAACACCTTAACCAGCCTGTCTAGGTGTATGCAAATGAGTCAGAATTAGCTAAATTATTCAAAATAGCATTTCACTTTCTATGGGTCTTAAGGGAATTAAATAATCGGGCTTCATCATTCTAAAGCAACAACCCCTGGTTCTCTATTTCACAGAGGCTTTAAAACTCATAGCTCAATGGGGTTGATACATTACCTGTCATCTTGAATTGGGAACATATAAACTGTTTGATTAAAACCGGTCATCGTTTACATGACTGGTTCTGAACCACAGTCCTACCCCTCACTACTTCTCTAGCTGTGTTAGTCTGGGGAGACTAGAGAAGCAAGTTGATGGACACACATATGCATATAAGGAAGAGGTTTACATACAAGAGCAATTGTATATTAAGAAAAAATCCCAACCTAGTCCAGTCCAAGGACATAAGTCTGATATTAGCCCCTATGGGCTATGCAATCTATAAAGCCCTCTTCAGATTCACAGAACACATGCAATGAAGCTAAATGCAGGACAATCACCAGCCAGTGGATAGAAAGTCTTTGGATCCAGAGGGATTGTAAGCATCTTAGCGCCGGCAGGGATCTCTCTGTGGCGTCTCTGGCTTCAGAGGTCTGGTTGCGTCCATGTGGCTTGTCTGGCTCAGGGGACTAGGATGGTTACATGTGTCTTGTCAGCTGCAATGTATCCCAGCAAATGAAGTAGTGAGAAAGTGTCTCTCCTGCTTCCAAGGAGGAAACTACCGGATTTCCCAGAATTCTCAGGAGCAGGCCATGCCCACACAGAGACCTCATTGGCTATGATCTGATTGACACGCTAGACTCCACCCTTACATTCGTAATCCTCAAATTGACAAATGATTATATAACTACCACAGTAGCCTTGGTGTATTACTTAAGCAATGTATACCTCAGTTTCCTCATCTTTACAGAGCAGTACTCTCTACCTGGAATGGGTAGGAGAGTCAGTGGGTTCGTGGGTTTGCCCCCACATTTCCTGTCTCTCAAACTTTTCTATGGGGCTCTTCTGTGCCTGAGTCTGTAATCGGTGAGTGGGGCTGTTAAATAGTCATTGGTTGAATATAGATAACAGGTGTCTGGCTCAAATATTAGAGGACTCTATGATGTGTGCTTAATGAAGCCCCCAATAGAGAAGCAGCCTAGGACAGCAAGAAGGTCCCTCAGAGGAACCGATGCATGAATTAAGGTTAGTGATAGAAAGTACAGAATTCAAGCCGGCAACGGACAGAATGGCTGATCTTTCACACTAGGAAACAGCCTGCCTGTAGGAAAAGTATGGAGTCTTAACATGATGTTCCAAACCTTGGATTGCTTCCCAGATCCATCTCTTAGTGCACTCCCCCCTGGTCCCCGACACCCCACATGTGTCATTGCACTTCCATTACTGTTTACATAGAATCCTTTCACTGTTGAGAGTTCCGGTCTACTCCTGCAGAGAAGAAATTTTCAATTCTGTGACTGTTGAGTATCAGTCAGAAATAAAAATAAACGTCGTTTGAGGGCCTCATGTCATTGAAGGCTATGCTCACAAATACTACCCCAGTCTCATGCTGCTCAGGCTATCATTTGGAAAGGTGCTGTGGACCAAAGGGTACAATTCCTCAGATCTATGGTAAGATCAAATGGACTCTAGGTAACTTTCTTCTCTCTTACTTCTCAAAATCCATGAAATCGGTACCATTATGAGGATGACAGGTCTTCTCTGTGGTCTGATCTAGTGTGTCAACAATAATATGGCATTTCTGGTTCTAAATAATTATGATAAATGCCTTGGGTGTAAGTGAAGATCGATCTCAAAAATGTGTAAAGGGAGGCATTGGGGGTGGGGGTGAACCCCACGCAGCAAAAGCTAAACATTAACACATTGTACAGTACCAATAGCCACCTCTAAAATATACTTATGACACTAGCTCCATTTTAATATAAGCCCCATTTTAATCTTATCACCAATCTCAGGTAAGTCATTTCCTGGCCACAATCTTTTTAAGTAAAAGCGATAACCAAATAATTCATCTTCTCTGGAGATTTTCTTCTGGGCTATCAATTGAAATTTTTTAAGTGAAGGGGACCCTATAAGGCTCTAATTGGAAATAAAATGTATTGGAGTGGCTAACCCTTTAACTATTTTCTGTTGTTATCTCACAGGCAAGAAAATAATCTGTTCCTTATTATATATAAACTCCTAGCTCTTACTATGTCTGAAAAAAGCTATACATTCCATTACATTTCACTACATCTCTGGCAAGTTGGATATTGAAGTGGTGCAAGGATTCTGTCAGTACTCTAAATGAATGCACTGGTATTTCTGTAGCTGGATGTCGAGGGTTTAATGTGTACTCTGGCGCTGTCTAAAACTGGATATAAAACAGAGAAATAATATGTCAAGATAGGATCCAAAGGACAAATAATAGTGACATATGCTACTCCATGACAAGGCCATAATGAAAGATACTGGGAAGAAATGTACTGCCTTATTAAAAAAAGGAATTAACTTCTTTCTGAAAACTTGTAGGGAGTTAGAAATGGGGAAGATAAAATCCATTATAGTTTTTGCTCTCTTTCATGTTCATTTCTGGACTCGTTTTAAAATAAAAAATCCATTAATAAGCCATCAACAGCAAGAGATGGGAAACACAATTTCGGCTCTTCACATAATGATTCCATCCTTTTCACCTCCTCAAAAGGTGAGCACGTTGAACCGTGCACACTTGTTCACATCCGACCTCCCTTTGGCGATAGTGGAAACCACCACGGGGGAAGACTCAGGAATTGGAATTTCATACCGTGCGATTCTGATGTAGCCTCTGATGGACTCAAACCCCATAAGGGAGGTGACTATATTTAACCCATCCATCATCTTAAATGTTATATAAAATATAATTGGTAGACTTTTCAAAATGACTTTGGTTTAGATGCGCATCAATCTTTATCTTCCTAATGCTGAAGTTGTTTACTATTTTTAGCCCCGATTATTTCTGATGCTGCATATCTAACTTATTCACTTTCACAAAAACTCAAATTGAGTGACTTCTTACCATCATTCAGATTTAAACTTGGTCAGTCAAGACTTATCCTCTGAGAACCTTCCTTTTAAACTATCAGCCATCCATTTAAATTTATATGTGGCTGAGATGCAGTCTAATAGACAAGTTCTCAGATATACTCCACTGTCATCTCAAAGCTGTTTTTGCTTCAGCAGATGGACAAAAGGAACCTTGGTGTTGAGGTGGGTTACAGGCTGGGGTCTAACCTCAAGATCAGCATTTCAATCCACCAGCAGCTCCATGGGAGAATGTGGCTTTATACTCCCTTAAACAGTTGCTGTTTCAGAAATCCACACAGTCAGTGCTACCGTGTCCCATAGGATCACTATGCGTGGGAATCCACACCCCAGCAGTGAGAACATAGAAACACGGGGGATTGGAAGGGACAAGGCTCCCCAACTCTCTGAAGCTCAAATAGAACTAGATGAAAGGATAGTCTATGTAAATACATAGTCTATGTAGTTTATCTATAGTCCATATAAATACAGTCAAAGGCTGCTTTATCTTGTTATTGTTGTTAGGTAAGTATTTATCTAGTCCAGCAGTTCTCAACCAGTGGGTCATGACTCCTTTGGGGGGTCGAACGACCCTTTCACAGGGATTGCCCAATTCATAACAGTAGCAAAATGATTGTAGCAACAAAAAATAATGTGATGGTTGGGGTGTCACCACCCCATGAGGAACTGTGTGAAAGGGTGTGGCATGAGGAAGGCTGAGCACCACTGCTCTAATCAGTTGTGACTCAGCCATCCTATGAACAAAGAACAGCAGCAATGCCTTACTTTGGACCATCCTCACAATTGTTCTTATGCTGAGCCCATCGTTGCCGCCGGGATGTCAATCCACGTCATGGAGAGCCTTCGTCTTTTTATCATCCCTCTACTTTCCCAAGCACGGTGTCTGTGTTCAGGGGCTGGTCTCTCCGGATAACATGTCCGAAGGATGTGAGATGAAATCCCACCGTCCTTGCCTCTAAGGAGCATTCTGGCCATACTTCTTCCAAGACAGATTTATTGGTTCTTTTGGCAGTCCGTGGTACTTTAGATATTAATGCTTCCATTCTTAGTGTTCCTTATTCAATGTCCAGCTTTCACATGCAGATGAGGAGGTTGAAAGTATCATGGTTTGGATCAGGAGCATCTTAGTCTTCATAGTATCATCCTTGCTGGTCAACACTTTGAGGAGCTCTTGGGAAACAGTTTTACCCAATGTAATGTGATGCTTCATTGGCTCTCTTGACTGCTGCATCCGTGAGCATTAATAATAGATCCAAGCAAGATGGAATTCCTGACAATTTCCTTTTTCCCCATTTATCATGTTACCTACTGGTGTCATTGTAAGGATTTTAATTTTCTTTACATTTAATTGTGATCCATACTGAACACTGAAATCCTTGATCTTCCTCAGGCAGTGTTTCATGTTCTCCCGACTTTCAGCGGGCAAGGCCGTGTCATCTGCATATAGAAGGTTGGTAATCAGCCCTCCCCCGATCTTAATGCCATGTCCTTTTTCATATACGCCAGTCTCTTTGAGGGTTTGCTCTGCACACAGTTGAATAAGTGTGATGAGAGGATACATTCCTGTCACACACTTTTCCTGATTTTAAACTAGGCCATGTTCCTTTGTTCTGTTTGTACAACTGCCTCAATCCATGCACAGGTTCCACAGGAGCACAAGAAATTGTTCTGGAATTCCCGGGCTTCTCAAGACTACCGCAGTTTGCTATAATCCACACAATCTAATACTTTTGCAGGCAATAAAACACAAGTAAACATATTTCTGATATTCACTGCTCTCAGCCATGCTCCGTCTGACATCAGCAATGGCATCTCTGGTTCTGTGTCCTCTTCTCAATCTGCCCTCTAGTTTCTAGCAGGGCCCTGTCAATATACTGCTGCAATCTTTTTTGAATGGTCTGCAAAACTTTTATTGTATATGATATCAATGAAATTGTTCTATAATTTGCACATTCTTGAGGCTCCTGGGATTTGCATGTTCCTATCTCAAATGTGCTGCTTCTTTAAACAACTTATCTCCTCTTTCCAACTCAAGAGTTGTTCACTTAATCGATTCTGGATTTTAAATTTATCAGTGTAACCTTTAAGTTTGAAAGGCAAAGTTCAGTCATTTTTGAACTCTGGTTCCATTCTTGTCATTACCAGACAAATCAGAAGTTTAAAATCTGTTTTAAGTATTTGGAAGTCATATTCATTTTTGTTGTCCACATGAATGCTATTATGAATTAACAGAAAAATAATTTTAAAAGCATTCTTTAACATAAAGAATAGAGCCAAAACTTCCCTTCAAGGTAAAATGGCTTTCATACGGAACAAAAGAATGAAGAAAAAAGGTAAAAGAATATTAACTGTATTTAATCAAGATCAAATTGAAAATTAAATGTAAAAAGCAATCCTTTGTGTTGAGAATAAGATAAAAGAACAATCCTTTGTGTCAAGAATAAGATAAAAGAACTAAAACAGATGATATGCTCCAATCTTTTAAATTAACATTTTAGGCAGAGATATGAAGCAAAATAAGATTAAAATTATAAAACAATTCTAGTATGTTTGAAAATCTTAATTCGAGTATTTTATACTTGAATTTTGGAGGATTCCTGAAGGATGAGGATGCGTACACTGAAGAAAGGACTTGAAATAAAGACAAGTCTTTAAAGCAGGCATTTAAGTCCTAATCCAGCACAGGGACATGTACGGGGGTTTCAAGAAGTTCATGGAAAAGCTTTGTCATCTTTTAATTATATTTTTTGTGAACTTTGGGTCTCTTATATACAAATAGAGAGGGGGGAATCTAAGCATAACATTCTATTAATTCATTAAACATAATTTTCTGCAATAAAATGACACTAATAATGAAACATTTTTAACACGTATTTAGTTGTTTAAAAAGTCATATGATAAAAGAATATGACACAATTTAATACTCATTGATAGACAATTTCTCCAGAGGATTTATAAAGAATGTATATCTTATGATGATTGCAATAAAATTGCAAAGGAGAAAAGAATGACTTCTATTTACTAATATCATTGAATTACTTTTAGATATTTGATCAAAGCAATAAATGAGAACAGATATAAGGCTTATACATTGTAAAGAAAACAAAATTAAAGATACACACTGATATGATTGTGTACTTAGAACAAAAAAAAGAACATCTTTAAATATCTCGACAGAAAAATCAATTGGAAATATAGTTAAAAACAAATAATTTTTTTTTAAAAGATCATTTTACTGGGGGCTCTTATAGCTTTTAAAACAATCCATACATCAGTTGTATCAAGCATATTGGTACATATGTTGCCATCAGCATTTTCTAAACACTTACTTTCAGTTGGAGCCCCATTTCCTCCATACCAAGATAAGCAGTGAAAAGATTTTGAAAAGGAATACAAATAGTAACAAATATATGAAACAAACCTAGCAAAACATCACTAAAATTCTATGAACTGAAATAGTTAAAGACAAAATGCAACAATGTCTGCAGTTGATTTCTTGGAAATTACACAATGGCAGTAGATCGGCCATCACTGGGATCTCTTGGAAGCTATAGGGGATGGGATGGTACAGGGAGGTTAACCTCGACTTTGGGGTATGTTTGAAATGTTCGATAACAAAAGTTAAGAAGAATCTTCATGAGAAGTCTGTGGTCTAATAAACGACAAGGCATACCAGGTTTGTAGATGAGGAAGTTGAAATAAGTGAAAGATTTAAAAGCTCCCCAAATAGATTTAGATTGAATAAAACCCTAATCAGAATTGTCTTGTAAAATCAAACAAACAAACAAACAGCAACAGAACATTCCCAGACTTCATTTGGAGGAATAACACAGGAGAATAGGTCATTTCAAAATAGAAGGATAACTGAAGACTTGCCCTATTAGATCAAACATATTCTGAAGCTATAATCATAGCAATTTGATCCAATAGATTACTTACAGAAATTGATACTAAAGTAAAATTTCATTCTACTCTATCTTCTTCTTTACCCAAATTAACATCTACCATTTTCCTTCCAGTATATGAATTATTTTAATGCTGCAGTGCTTTACTTTGTTTAAAGTTTGTTTTCACCTTAGATATTATCTATTTCTTCATTGATTATGCAGGGTTTTTGTTTGTTTGTTTGTTGTGATATTGTGTCTCAGTTTCTAATTGGGTAACATGCTGTTATAAAAGTCTGGTTTCACTAGAAACCGTTTCTCTACTGAAGACTACGTGATGTGTCTCTCACCCCCACAAAAAACGTGGAAGTCCCACGAGATGGCTGGACAGCTAGAAATCTCACTGCTGTTCTTAGGTGCCAATATTCCAACTTACAGAAACTCATCCACAACACAAAGAACCACTGTCCGGAGGAGCTTCTCCCTGAGAACAGGGAGCAGGGAGCAGGCAGAGGAGGTGGGTAAAAAACAAACAAAAACATCCCAAAGGGTTTAACAAAGAAAAAGAAAATTTCAATAAAATTTAAATTGCCACAGGCAAAAAAGAAAAACAAACAAACAAACACCCCCAGAATCTTTACTCCTGATCTGAAAATTGGTCTGAGTGGCTAAAAAAGGGGGAAAAAAAACAACTGAAGTGGACTTGGGGTTTTTAATGACACGCAAGTTCATTTAGAAATTAAAAATAAAATTAAAAAGCTCCAGCACTGCCTGGCTCTGTCACCCTCACAAACATCGTTGGGTTATGGTCACTGTATCAATTCCTCTTATTGAGAGTCTTCATCTTTTCCCATGACCCTTCTAAACATAATGTCTGTCTGTAGGGACTGTCCCCTCCTGACGTCATTTTCAAAGGCTGGGAGACAAACTCTTGCCCAGTTGCTTCTAAGGACTGTTGAGAGTTGTACATCTTTGTCTGTTCTCCTGGGTATCCGCGATATAGCGGATATCCTTTGCCAATGTCACAATTCAAAGATATCAATTATTTGGTCTTTCGTATCTTTGCTCTGTGTGAAATTCTTGGCTTAAGCACAGGTTCTGTGTGAGCACAATGAAATGTTCTGGAATTCTCATTCCAAATACTAATATCTACTAATAGAAAAACCCACCAACAGCTGCAAACTTAGTTTTCTGTTTTTTCTCCCAAGTCACCGATAACCTGATGTATCATCCTAGAAGTTATCTGAATGGGGAGAAATGGGAAGACATATGGGGAAATTTTTCAGTTGAAGGAAATCTTTTTAAACCTTTAAAAATATACGTGGGAATTTCCACAGTGTGAGAAATGGAATGAAACATAAAACCGTGAAATATAAACTTTATTTCTCAACCTAAGCTCAATCAAGGTCAAGAAATATTGTAAACAATGATAATTACAAAATGTGAATCCTCAGATCCCTAGAGAATGGAGGATTCTGGCAATTTATATTATGAAGTAAAGAAAAGTGGGTGCCATTGAAATACTTTTTAAAAAAGATTAGGAAGCAGAAAGAAGCCAGCATGAGCCAAGTCAAGATGGTGAGCAAGATGTCCTTTAGAAACTCTTGCAAAATTGACCTTAGTAGATGAGCAAGAGTGTTGTTATGGAGGAGAAGGCCAAGGGGAACCTCATTTTTGTGTTAAAGCTTGGCCTAATTCTCTCAAAAAACACTCTCATAACAGGCAGGTGTCATTGTTCTTTGTTCCCCCAGAATAGTCACAATCAAATGCCTTCAGCCTCTGTTACCATGACCTTTGCCCCGTGTTGGGTCTACTTTTGCTTTGACTGGTCCACTTCCACTCTTGGTAGTCATTGCTTTGATTGTTCCGTGGCTTCTGGATCCTACTGATAAAGCCATGTTTCATTTGTTGTTAAATTTCTTCCAAGAAGTGTTTCAGGATCTTGATGGCACACTTGTAAAATCTCCATAGAAAACGGCTCACCTGCAGTTGGTGCAATAGGTTTGGCACCCAGGGTGCAGAACTTTCGCTGTTTTCATTTTTCAGTTAGAATTGTGTAAGCAAAACTAATTACAACATCTAAGGTGTTGGCGGCTGTTTCCGCTGCTAATAGACCTTTTCGGCGAGGGTGTGCACAAGAAGAATTGTCTCATTGTAAATTGATGGTCTGCTGCAGCAGGCTTCATGTTCAATATCATTTGTCCCTTCTTAAAACAAATTACCCATTTGTAAACTGTTGATCTCTTTACGGCATTGTCCTCATTAACACTCCATAAAGCATCGATGATTTCACCTTTCTCCTAGTCTTCAGCATAAATGTGATGTTTGCTCTTGCTTCAGTTTTAGCAGAGTGCATGTCGCGCTGATAAGGACATTTTCCAAACGGATGTCTTGTCTTTCTTAGTTCAGACATATTAGAACAAGTTAGTATAAGTTTATTTTGATGAAAACACTTTTAAATTGATGCATACTATTTTTCATAGTACTAATATTTATGAACGTTTGAAGATCTCTCATGTGAAAATTTTTATAATGTACACTTCTGAGCTAAACTCCTAGCGGTCTCCACATTTTCAACCGCAAAAGGTGTGGGAATCAATAAGGAATATGATAGGCTGATGCTAAAACAAAGAAGAACTTACTCACCATGAAGAATGGATAGAGACAAGTATGGAACATACAAAATAGAGAGTAAACAATAGAAGAAACAGTAAGAAAGTCCAATAAAAATTTCATTGGAATCAGAAAATAAAGAAAAGAGGACAGAAGCAATATTTAAATTGCTGTCAAAACTGATGAAATGTATTAATCTCCAGATTCAAGAAGACCAAGCAAATATAAGTTAAAATTAAAACCTCCATATTTAGAAGATTAGGATTAAACAGAAGAAAACCAAACAAAAAATTAATGTCTTAGTTAGAGAGCGCGCAGTCTCACCAATGAAATGGCAGATAGATAACCACTCAACAGTACCACCAAATCCCAACCAATACCAATGAAAATCTATCATCAAAATGCTGAGTTCCTAAGATAATTTTGTGAGTGATGAAAAAGTTCTTTAAAGGTGAAGTAAAATGCAGACATTTTCACAGAAACAAAATCCAATTTAATATACTACCATATGGTCCACTAAAAATTCTTAAATCTGGTCTTCCAAAGGAAGGAAAATTATGTCAGGTGAAAGCTGAAAGAACTAACAAACAATGAAGAAAAATGTTTCATAGGAAAATTCTGTAATATCTCAAAATTTGAATAATCCAAATATCTACCAACAATAGAATGGATTCAAAGATTGTAATATAGTCATATAGAAACCATAAAACAGTGAAAAGGATAAATTACCACATGGCTCATATATAGTGAATTTTACAATCGTAAGACAGGTAAAGCAAATGAAAAGTCCTATACATATAGATGTTTATAAATAAATATATATACACACTATACCTCCATTTATATGTGGCAACATATGTACAAACGTGTTTGATACAAAGGATGTTTGTATGGATTGTGATAAGAGCTGTGAGACCTCCAATTAAATGATGAGAAAAAAACAACCTTTAAAAAGACAGCATTAAACTAAACTATTTAAGGTTGAAAAACCATCATGTAAGAGTGAATAAATAAATAAAAACAAGAAAAATCAATATCATAGAAGTCAAAATAGTGGATTCTACTTAGCACAGGAAATGAAGAGATCTTAAGGTCTGGAGCCCTGGGGGTACAGTGGTTGTGAGGTGGACTAATTGCAAACAGCAGTGTGAAACCTCCAGCCATTCCCCAGGAGATGGGATGTTTTACTTCAGTAAAGAGTCAGTATAAGTTGGCATCGAGTTTGTTTTTTGTCTAATGTTTACCAAGTAGGCTACTAACCAATAGGTTGGTAGTTCAAACCCATCAGCAGTTCTGTGGGCGATAAGTTCCTTCCACAAAGATCTACAGTTTTGGAAACCCTACGGGGCAGTTCTACCCTATCCCATGAAGTGGCCATGAGGCAGAATTGATTTGAAGGCAGTGGGCTCAATTTGTATCAGAAAAGGACACATGAAGGGGTATTTGATTTTCTGATTCTGTTTCCTGTCTTGCTTTTTGTGGGAATTACACACTTATGCATTTGATAGAAATATCTTAATTTTTAATTTACAATTCATGCATATTTTAATTTTTTTGGTATTTCATAGTATTTTAAAATAAGTGATTAAAACACTTTCCAAATGCCCATATACAGTCCTCAGCATGAATTACTAGGAATACTGAGTTTCTTTTGCAATGAAATATATTGAATTTCATTTGCAATGAAAAAGATCCTCTCTGTACAATGATTTTCCACCAGTGTCATGCTGGTGAAAAAGCAGGTACATTTCCTGTATGATGGTATGTGCAAGTGTGCTTGCAAGCATGTGTTATGTATACTCTCACATTTTGGAAGTAAGAGCACCTCTTCTACTTTGTGGTTTCTTCTGAGGCAGGACCACAGACAAGAGATCATAGATATTGTATAGCCCTTTAAGGTTCTTTTTCCCCACCCAAATGATGATTTCTTTACTATATGCCACTATCCATGCCTGCACAAGTTATCTTACGTATAATCACAAAAAGTTTATGTCAAATGACTCTAAATTTCTCCTTCCTGGATTATTTAGAACATTAAACACTCATATTTATTCACGTGGCCTTGTAGAAGCCCTTTGTTTCTCCCTGGAGAGGAAACCCCAGCGAATGTGGACTCCCTGGCGTGGCTGGTCCTTGAAACAATAAAGCTAGGAAGTCTAATCAGAAGTATCAGACATGTCTTCACATATCTTCCTCGAGACACAAGAAATACGACAGCTAGCACTGTGCAAAGAAAAGCAAACAGGATGATTTACTCCAAGAAGCCCAAAGGAGAGTGAAAATAAAGAACGGTTTCTGCAGTAAGTTAGGAACATAAAATGCAAAAGAAGACCAGGAGAGAGAAAGTAGATGCTTGCCATCCTCTGATGCTGGAACCGAATGCCGGCCCAGCGCTGGCTGCGTCGGTGCCGCGTGCCAATGATGGCAGCCATGCTTCCGTTAGCTTCGTTACATCCTTCCTTGTATGCTCTTCCCGCTGTGTCTCCTTTTTCTCAGATTTTCACTTAGATAATCTTCCCGTGTGATGGAATTTTAATCACACGTGTTATAAGATAGGCTAGGAAAAAACAATCAATAAACATAATCCTTTTCCTGAGATATTTTTCAATTACTGATGTTTGTCCAATAACAACAGAGCAGGGGGTCAAATCCTTTTTGTTTTTTTTTCCTTTGTGTGTCTTTTCTTCAATTTTCTTAAATGTTGATTGGCAGAGAAACAAAGGTCAGGGGTCCCATAATGAAACGGGAAGGCTGTGGTGATGAATGAATTCTTTACCTGGAAGGGTCTCAGATAGATTCGGGGCTCTTCAGAAATAGCCAGGCAGAAGATATTAAATCCAACCATGGGCAACACCCCAACACATCTAAGCCGAAGTGAAGAGTTAAATGTTGTTCCATCAGTAGGACCAGGTGGCAGCCACCCAAGAGTTTTAAATGAACTCAAGGATGAAATTGAGAACTCTTGGCCAAGATGCTGGATCTGACATGACAGTCACCGCTGGGAACCGGCAGGTGGTGAATGTCATGTGCCTCATTGGAAGGGGTCAAGTGAGGGCCCCTGGAACCTTAGTAAAGTATCTCTTCCGCTGGTCCAGTCTCCAAGAACGAAGTGCATCATTAGACACCGAAACGAAAATAACATCCGAGGGGAAACACAATATGGTCTCTGGCAAAGAAACGCAGGCGTCACGGATGTATTACTGATTTCTGAGGCACGTACATAAAAGGCCAAATGTTGGCATCCTCTAAAGTAAAGACTTTATTCAAGTGCCAACCTAAGATGGGACGTGAAGAGGTAAGAGCTAAATCAAACCATGTGGGTAAGACCAACAACAATGTCTACACTCCTTCCAGGGAAAATCTCCGTTTATTATCAAGAGGAAATACTTTTTTTACGACTTGAAAGATATCAAGTTGTGATGAAAAAAGGCATGCTGCTTCCTAAACCACGCCCAACCTATTGTCACTGAGTTGATTTCCAGCCAGAGACACTATCAATAAAATAGAACTCCATGGTTTTCCAGGCTGTAACTCTTTATGGCGGTGTACGTGCTTGTCTTGCTGCTCCAGAGAGGCACCTGGGGGCCAGCTGCTAAGGTGTCGGCTAGCAGGAAGCGCTACACCCATTTTGTTGCCAGGGCTCCTTCAGGGGAGCAATAGGAATGAAAGGGTCCATTCTTGCCCTCAAGTATTCGCATTCTAATGGGCGACGTACACCTAGAGAGAATTTTCAGAACTGTGGCTGGCATGAGCCCTGTGTCAGGTACCCATTTGTGGTTAGATGGTAAGGAATGATTGACATCAAGTCACACAACCAGGATGATAACACATCTCTCTCTCGGGGCAACAGTTAGCAAGAGCGCTACATGGAGGCTAGGAGGAATGTAGATCCTTTAAGAAAACTTATGCCAATCATAATAGCCACCAAAACAAGCCCCTTAAATCAGGGTTTGACTTGTTTGACAAAGACATGGACTCTGTAAAAGCTTCTCTCTCTTTACTGCAGTAAGCAGGAAAGCACACATAATCGAGAGATGTGTTGTCCCTGATAATATCTTGTTGAGATTTAAAAAAATGAAATATGACACACACACAAGAGGGCTTCAGAAAGTTTCTGGGGGAAACCCCGTGATCTTTAACCCCATTTCCCCACAAAGGTTTTGAAATATATACCCATTTGCCATGGGTTAGATTCTGACGCCCAGTGACACTTTCGAGCAGAGTAGAACTGCGGCTAGGTCTCCACGGCTGTCTCCTTTACAGAAATGGACTGCTTCAACTTACTCCTATTCCTCCCGCTACTCCTTCCCCTAAGGAGGGGGAATGATGATGGAATTCCTTTAAGATGAAAGGAAAGGAATTGCCAGGGTGCCACCAAGAGCCACACACGTAAAGTCTAGCCAGTTGGCTAGTTGCCATTCAACTTATTTGTGGCCTTATGCTCCATAGGGATTTCAATGGCTGTTTTTCAGAAGTAGATCACTAACCCTTTATCCGTGTGTGTGTGTGTGTGTGTATGTGTGTGTATGTGTGTGTGTGTGTGTGTGTGAGAGAGAGAGAGAGAGAGAGAGAGAGAGAGAGAAATCTGAGTGGATTCTAACCTCCAATCTTTGTTTTGCAACCAAGGGTGTTAGCAAACTTCACCACTTGAGGATTCCTATTTAAAATATCAGGTGGTGGAGCAGTTATGTGTTGGGCTGTGATGCATGTCATCAGCAGTTTGAAACCACCAGCAAGCTGGGTGCCATTACCTGTGGATGCCATGCAGAAGCTTGCGATGTTTACTTAGACTGTGCATCACTATGGGAGTAGAAAGCATCATCTTTCTCCCATGGAGTGGCTGGTGGTTTTGAACTGCTGAACGAATGACTTTAGGCATCCCAGTGCATAAACCACTATTCCGTTATAGGTATTAGTGAGCTGAACTGCGCTGGTATTGGCCATTATAAATTGGACAATCATATTGTCTAGTTAACTAGGAATGACAGATTGAAGAGCAGTGGTGTCGAACTTGTCTTTCAAAAGTAGGACCGATCTGGAAATGGAAGACTGTCAATGATAGGGTAATATCCATGTGCCTGCAGTTAATAGGCTATTATTCATATTTATAAATCAGCCACTAATGCCAAAGATAAGGAAATCGAAGAGTTTTGACAACTTCAGTCTGAAATTAATCAAACATGCAATCTACATGCATTGATAATACTGCTGATTGTTGTGCAATAGCGGGAAACAAGGCAAATCCACAGTTGGAAAACATACCCTGGATGCTTGCAATTATTTTGGAAAGTTCATGATAGGATTTTGTGAAACCAACCATTCATCCTAAACACTTATTTTAGTAACATAAAGAGTGAGTATCGCATGACCCTTACCACATTTCAGTACATATTTGGATTCAAATGGAGTACATCTGAGGGAGTAACGGCAAACCGAAGAAAGGGAAGTCCCTGGAATGTGGGAATTATAGAATAATATCATTAATAGCACACGCAAGGGACATTTTGAGGCTGATAGTTCAAAAAGAGTTGCAGCAGTGTATTGCTGCCAGAAGTTCAAATCTGATTCGGAAAAAGATGCGGAGTGGGTGATAGCTTTTTTTTTTTTTTTTAAGGGGATAGCGCGAACGCAGTCCCCCACTACCACAAATTATGCAGTCGAGTTTCCCACATTTGGGGAAATCGCAGGGGTCAGCACACCCGGAGTGCAATGGGTGAGCCTCGCCCTGGGAAAACCACCTTCGTGATCATGGTATCTCCCCTGCCAGGTAAGTATGGGTGATAGCTTTGTTGATGTTAGGCGAATGTAGGCTGCAATCAGAGACTACCAGAGATGACCCATTTTTCACTGACTCTGACAAAGAACTAGACTGTGTGGATCATAACAAATTAGGTATGACATTGTGAAGATTGGAAATGGGAGAACATGGAGTATTGCTGGTACAGAGCCGGTACACAGAACAAGAGGCAGTTGTTCAAACACAATAAAGGATGCTACCTGGCTTAAAATCAGAACGAGTGTGCATCAGGCTGGTCTCCTTTCCCCATACGTACTAAATCTGCATGCTGTCCCACTAACCAGAGAAGCAGAACCATATGACAAGCATGGCATCAAGATTAGAGGAAGACTCATTAACATCCTGATGTGTGCAGATGGCATAACCTGGCTTCCTGAAAGCCAAGGTGATTTGAAGCACTTTCTGATGAAGATCAAAGATGACAGCCTTCAGTGTGGATTATATCTCAGCATAAAGAGAACAGGGCTCCTTACAGTCAAACCAATAAACAATATCGCGATAAACAGAGAAAAGCCTGAAATCGTCTAGGATTTCATTTTACTTAGGCAGCAAACCCAAACCACGGGCCGTACCACATGGTGCACGTGTATCATTCGCTTCAAAATCCTGTGTAAAGTGTTAAAAAACAACAAAGAGGTCACTTTAAAGACAAATTGGCTGCAACAATGGGCTCGGCCATCAGGACACTTGGGCACACGGTGCAGTAAAATTAACGTTTTCTTTTGTTGTACGAGTTGGCACCTACTGGATGGAACCTACTGAGAAGTACAACTCCTGCTTGTAAAAAGGACATGGAATACCAAGTTCTAGTACAACTCCTGCTTGTAAAAGGGACATGGAATATCAAGTTCTTGAATTAGAAGAGATGTGCTTGCACAAGGGTGGTGTAGAAAGCTCCATCAAACTGACCCATGTAAACATGGCTGGTTAAGGTGTCACGGATACGCACTGATGCATGAGGGCAGTTCATAGCGTCCATGAGAGTCGGACAGAGCACCCACCTCACAGCAATGCCGTGATGTGACGTCACAAATGGAAATATATATGCAGACAAATCTGAACTCTGTTGTGGGGAAGGAAATTATTTTTAAAAAAAAAGTAAGTATTTAAAAAGCATCATGCAAGTTGACCCTACCTTTCTAACTTCTAGAGATTTATCCAGAGGAACTAGGAAGTATGTGCACCAAGTTTTGCCCCAAAATCTTGCCTACTTTGTAAAAACCAATAGGCATAATCTATTGGTTAAAGCATAATCAATCAATAGGTTGAATAATAAAGGCTAGTCAAATTAATTGCAATAAGTCAAAATGATAGAGTACTTTGCAGTTATTAAAATTTTCTGTAGTTATTAAAATTGTCTAGAATGCATATATTTATTCACAGAAAACACTGTCATAACTTTGTTAAATAAAAATGATCAAACAGAAAAATATATTACAACAAAATATAATAGTTTTATAGGTTAGGTATGTTTGCATTTATATAAATTTACAAATATAATCATGTATGTATTGAAAAAATATATAAAAGAATATCTTCTGGTATTCTCTATCCATTTTCCTCCTTTGGGGACTCATAATAAATTTCTGATTTGTCTATGATCAATATGAATTATGCACTTCTGAAATAAAGATATAAAATGGATACAGTAAAAAATCCTTTGTATCAACAAAGTCTTTCTAAAATAAGGGATAGAAGGATAAATTCCACGAATTCTTTGCAACTTGTAGGTTAAAAGGAGAGACCGTGTGAGTTTGAATTTGCTGCAAAAATCATAGATAGCAATGGATGGGCATAATCTCTCATCAAAAAGGCATTTGATTTGCACGCTTCATATCTCTTATCTGTGAGACTTTTAAAATAAAAAGTCCTCCTGAGAAGCACTCAACGTCAAGATGCTAATGTTGAAATTTTTCTTCATCTCTGCAATTGATTCTTAGAATATATTGCCTTTTATTTTAGATCAAAACTGCGTTTGATCCAAACATAGCCATAAAGATCAGGCACTGACAACTAAAGTCAACCTATTTATAATCACAGATTTTTTTTTAAGTCGCAGATGTTCTCTTTACCCCTGTGATTGAAAGAGGGTGAGTGGTAGCACAACTTGGAGAGCAACATCTCTGCCTTATTTCTGGAACATTCCTCTGTACTAACCCAGGAGGTTAACATGCCCACACGACCAGCCTGCCTGTCTGGAACACGGACCGTGACTATCAGAGCTTTGCGGGTACAAATTGGAGAATTAGTTTTGCTTTTAACAGAAACCTATTCACTAAGTAATTTTCTTGCTTTTAACTAGTGGTTTCCCTTTATTTCAACTGGAGAAGTTGGTCCAAATTAAAATAGCTATTCATCAATTGTTGCTGGAAGTATTTGGCAACAAAACTGATCGGCTATCATTTCAATCATTCTATCCCATGGCTGCTCAAAGGAGACAATTTGGGAGTGAGAGAGGAATCAGGTATTCTTGGTTACAGCCAACACAAAGACAACTATTTCTAAGGATTTTTAATTTATTTAGTCACTTGATTTGTAACTGATTTCCCCTCTTCACTCAATGAATGTTTTTAAGTACTTAGGGACGCCGTGATGAGTCTACTGATACAGCCCCATTCCTCAAAGAGCTTACATGATAGGAGGATTGAAAAACAGTAAGTGAGACACCAAAATGGTGTCACTTGGTGATGGTGACTTGGATGAAAGACAATGGGATCCAAGAAAAAGCCATCGGAAGGTGCCACTTGATCATGGGCTGTCTGGAGAAAGGAGGTCTCGGAAGCCCTCAAGGAGGGAACATTTAAGTGACAGCACAAAGGATGAGAATCCTAGACCCTCGGTTCCTGTGGTGCCACTCTTCCCTGGTCTTCCGGCCATGCAAAGGCCACCGCCAAGGTGCTTCCTGTTCTAGTCCGTCTTCCACAACAACGTCTTTCGGCGCTAAGTGCAAGACTTCCTTTGCTTCTCATTCCAAACTTGTCACTCAGGTCATCCATTTTACTTCGGTGACCTCAAGGATCACCTGCAAGCCAACAATTCCCTGCTCTAGGTTTCCAGGTCTGACCATTTTCCTTAGCTCCTGATCCAAGCAGCAGCTGCCTGTGTGGCTGCCTCGTGGTAATAACTCATAGAAATCACCCAGTGAGCATGCCCAACGCTAAAATCCAGATATGCTACTCTGAAGATCCTCCTCCAGGTGCTGTATCCAAACGCAAGGAGTTAACTGTTGATTCTGCTTCTTCCTCATCTCTCAGATCTAATTGATTGTCCTCCAGATATCCACAATATATCTTGAATTTCGTCCCTTTTGTCTATTTCCCTGTTGGCAATTCTTGCTTGGATACTGCAAACTTTTTTCTTTTTATTCCATCTATTCTTGTCCCACTCTGATTAAGTGAAAATCTTTTCATATCATTCCCTGGTTTTAAAATGCTTTCATTGTTCTGAAATGATGTACCAACAGCAATGGGTACAAAAGGAAGACACTTTTCCAAAATTGAGTGTGGTGATTAAATGCACAACCCTTCTCAACACAACGGAACTACTGAATTGTATGATATATCCATTCTATCTCTAAAAGCTATTTTTTAAAGGAGCCTGATGAGTATTCAGAGGCAAGCAGAAAAGAAGAAGGTTGTATTATTCTTGAACTCTACAATCAATAGTGTCTAACATAGCCTGCAGAGCACTAACCCAAATACTCAAAACAAACAAACAAACAAACCCAAAGCTCAAATCATTCTGACTCATAATGACTCCCTTTGTCAGGACAGACTTCTGTGAGTTTCCAAGCCTGCAAGTCTTCACAGGAGCAGAGAACTTTATCTTACTTTTGTGGGACAGCTAGAGGTTTCGAACCATTGATCTTGTATTAGAAGTTCAACTCATACACCACGACGTCACCAGAGCTCTTTCCTATCAAATAGTGAATGAATAATTAAATATATAAATTTAGTCCACTAGCCCCTTTGCGAGATGATAAGTTCTTCGACTCTGGGGAAGTGTGTGCTCTTTCATTGCTAGAAGCCCAAAGCTGGCATGGTGCTTGGCCTACATAGTACACCAGTCAGTGTTGGTCTCGAAAATGATTGTCATATCTTATGGCTCAGCTCTCCGTCCAGTTAAATTGAAGACACTCACTTGATAAAAAGGCAATTTAAAAAACAGAAACAAAAACGCTCAGTTCCTTACACACTGAATATAATTCTACTATGCCCTTAATCCCAGGCAGGTGAGGAGAGATGGTCCTCTTGTTGTCAGTGAGAGCCAAGAATACATTCTTAAAAAAAATTTTTTTGTTAACCCCTGCTATTGAGTTATATGATCCACAAAATTTTAAATTGCTTCAAGTACATAAATGTAAATCAATTCTCGGCCAAATCACACAAGGATCATTCAACA
Source organism: Tenrec ecaudatus (assembly GCF_050624435.1). Lineage (NCBI taxonomy): Eukaryota > Metazoa > Chordata > Mammalia > Afrosoricida > Tenrecidae > Tenrec > Tenrec ecaudatus. The sequence continues at coordinate 179,623,119 of NC_134533.1, read as the reverse complement.
AGAAAAAAACTGTATAAGGGCTAGGAAGTCCTTTAGAAGGGTAGTCGTAAAACTGGGGGCCAAATTTTCCACTCCTGAGAGCATCACAGTAGCAGATAAGTGTGTCATTCTGACAGGCTGATTCGGGAGAAACAAACAGAAAGGGTCTGACACAGAAAGGATGCTTGTCAGAATTGTTTACTCATATCTTGTACCAAAGGGCTTGCTCCTAGTTTTGCCATAACCTAAAAACAGTGGGAAAATGGTTTATGTTCCTCGGTTCATAGATGATGTAATGATGTAAGCAGTATCTTCAACTTCTTTTCAGTTGTAAGGTGCAGGCTCCCCAATTAAAAAACCCCAGGAAAATGCTGGGATCGCATGAGTGGAGGCAAAAGTTGCTCACATGATTTTATTTCCTGGCTCAGTTATATAAACATTTATTATCATTAAGTAAAGTTAAGACACCATCAAAAGTGAGACTTAGCATTTTTAGCACTGCTAATAAATAAGCACTGACATTTTAGCCGAGGGTAGCCAACCTAATCAAATGTGAAGGAACAGGTTCATAATCCTAAATCTGTTTCTCTAGATACAGGACCAAGTTCCCGACGCTAATAGACATTCTATTTGATTGTGTTAAGACGCACAGGATACTGGCAAAGAGACACAAGGCAATTTTTAAAATAAGTGACTTGGGAATAGTCATACATGCAAACGCAGATGCAAAAATGCTTGATATTTATATAACGTGATGACTATAATGAATGTCACTGAATATGACACACAAAAATGGTTGAAATAGAAAATTCTTATATATACCTATATATAATGGCCACGATAAATTTTATATTAAAAAATGATAATCTGACATATAATCTAAATCAACTTCAGGGGGAACCCCCCCCCCCAATTTATTGTCATTGAGTCCATGCTGACTCATAGCAAGTATCATTGAAATCCAAAAGAAAAAATAAATTCACAAGAAAGGCTAGGGTTTAAGTTTTAAATATGGATTTCATATGAAATACAATTCCTTAAAAAGAGAAAGTGACTTTAGCATTGGCAAAGGGAGTCCCCTAAGGAAGAAAAATTGCATAACCAGATGGTGAAGAAGGATCGCCCACGTGCTGAGCACAGATCTTGAGGAGGCATTTCTAAGAATGAAGTGGCACTTCCCAGCCTGGGCCACTTCCCACAGGATCCCTATTTAACCAGAGAAAGCAAGGGGCCAAACTCAACTCTTGTCCCACTGCCTTCACAGGGACCAAGACTAGTTTCCAACTCTTCACATGGTTCCAAAGGAAGTTGGGTACCAATCACTTGAAACCATCCTCTAAAAAATCTGCCTTAGACAATTTGTCTTGAATTAATATCCTTTTAAAATGGGCCTGTAAACCTACCTGAGCACAGGAAGCATTCAATTTAATGTATGGCACACATCTGCTCCACTTTCTGAGTGAGCAGATGTTTGAAGGAAACGCAAATCCCAAACTTCATCAAAAGACAAAAAAAAAAAGAAAGAAAAGACAGAAAGAAAACCCTTGGCAACATTTAAGACTGAGTTTAAAAATATAACCCAAATGAGGGTGAGAAAGATCATTTTGCTCCAACTAATGAGCTTATATAACACCTAAGTCAAATCCAACAATTCACATGAGCAAAATCACCAAGGTCTTTCCGGGGAGCTGACTGAGCTTCCCTGTCAAGTCATCAACATTTCCCAAAGACCTCCATCTACATTTGGCCCAAGTCATCGACACAGAGGCAGAGCAGGACCTTCTGCAAACATGCCAATGTCACACCCTTCCTTCCCAAACGCCAGGGGAGAAAAACTCACCGATTTGTCCTTCACAAGCAGGGCACAGCACTGGATTCCAGCCATCAGCATCTTGTGCGGGTTCCAGGCCACCGAGTCAGCCCTGTTGTGGGACACAAAGAAGAGGACAGAGCGGAGAGGGGAGTTAATTAGTTTCTACTGGCGGAAGGAACACTATCATTAGCATTCATATTCAGTATTCATACCCAAGTTAGTGTTCTCTAAAGTTCCTTTTCAGAGGTGGCTGTGGGGGGCGGGGTCAGGGGGTGGAGTTATTTTATGAAGAAACATTTTTGGTTTGGTTTTTTGGTCCATTTGCAAAATGAAACTCGAATGGGCAAAGGCCAAAGAGCTGTTCTCCCTGCAAAGGCAGCTGGGTGCTGGAAACCCCATTTACCTGTGGATGCCATGCAGAAGCTGGCGATGCTTCCTGGACATCAAAGCTGAGCCACCCCAAGAAGCCTGTTGAGATATTCGCATAACCAAAACAGCATTATGTTAATGTCACTTGTTTACTTTCTGGTTGTCACAGAAAACCCCGAGTAACAACCTCAGTCTACCTAATCTGATACTGTTTTGGGTCATGTTAACCAATTTTATTCCAGAAACTTCTGATCGCTGACTCTCGTCAGAAAACCAAACTTCATTTAACAGAGGGGTTATCATGAACCATCAGGGTATTATAACAAAGTTCATATATTAACCAGTCGAGCTGCATGTGGACCGAAAGAGTCTAGGAAGACACTTCAGGCCCTAGAAGCTTAGAACCTAAAACAGATAACTTCTTCACAATGCTGGCATTCCAACATGTATATTGTGCAAAAGCATGTCGTGTCACTTCAAATAAGAAAAGGATGCAAGAGGATAGAGGGTAATACAGAAACAAGGGTGGGTTGAGATAGAAGTAGGTCAAGTTCAATGAAAATAGGGCAGTCCCTGGTTGATGCAAATGAAAAAAGTGAAGCCTTCCACTACATGCTAAAAGGTTGGAAATTCAGAATCACTGAGGCAGCTCAGAAGAAAGGCCTGGTGATCTAATGCCGAAAGATTATGGGCTGGAAAACCGTAGAAAGTAGGTCTACTACCTGCCCAAGGGGTTGCTGTGAATCAGAATGGACTGGGTGGCAACTCACCACACAGGGGGAAAAATCATCATCTCTGCAGCTAAATGGATTTCAGAAATATTTGCAAAGCAAAAATGTGGGAGCAAAAGAGATGAAGCCTGGTACCTACGGAAGTTTTGTATGCAGAAGGTCAACTCTTGTGTCCCAAAGAGGGGGCAAAGCTAAACATTAAATGAAAGGATATCCTATAGTCAATAGGTCTAGAGGGAAGCAAATGAGAAAAAAAATCAATGTGGGAATATTAGTATAAAAGGCAGTGTAGTCCTTGAAACTGAACAGACTTCTGTGCTCTTAATTTGTAGAGCAATGAAGAGTGACTGAAGTGAGAGAAATTCAAGGGAACTAGCTTGAGCTATGTTGAGTGTGCTTCCAGGTTATTTAAACCTCACAACATCCCACAGATAATGGGGCTATTCCCACTCCAATGTACAGATCACCTGAGATTCAGAGTCAATCGATACACTGGCCAAGATCTCACAAATATTAAAAGTCAAATCTGAGAGGCAAAGCCCCCGCTCTTAGCACAGTAACATGGTGACTGAGGACAGGCGACCGACATTGACAAAGGGTCCAACGTGAGCAACGAGGCACAAGGCAAATGTTGAAGGCAGCAGGTGGGGCCAGGAGCTGCCTGGGATTTAGACCAAGGGTATCTGGGTCCTTACATTTTCAAGTTAGGAGGCCCCAGGCCCACAGGGAGAAATTTGCCAACATCATGTGTGCCATAGCTCAGGAAAGTGAAGGAAATGAGTCATCTCTAGCATCTTGAAGTTATTACCAACGCTGGACCCATTGGTGTGCCAACAGAGAAAGTCCAGCGCAAGCGGCTGTCTTGGCCTCACATTCCATTCTCTCCTCTGCAGGGCTGGGGCGAGGGTGAGGCTAGTGAGTTACTCAAGGTAGCACTCACTCACCGATCTGGTAAGTATTGCCCTTGCTCTGGCACAGACTGGAGAACGAACGCCTCTTTAATGAGACATGCACTACCTTCCCTGGGTCTTGCAATGAGCAGCAGGCAGGAGACTTGGGGAAGCTGTGCTGAGCACAGACACATTTGCAGCATCCACGGCTTCTACTTCGAGAAGAGTTTGACCTAACATGACATCCTGGCGGAAGACAGGCTGCAATACTATTTGTCGTCATGGAGAACGCATGGTCCTCAAGAAAAAAGGCTCCAGCGAAATGAAAGATTTTCCGTTGTAATTGTTAAGTACAAACTGTCATGAACCAAATTTAAGACTTTATCAAATGCAAGATTCATCATTTTCAGGTACTACTGAAAAAAATAAAGACCTCGTATACTAACTTCAGAGTTGTTAAAATAATAAATTAGAAAGTACTTTATAGGATTAATGAAATCTATTGAGTGTCTACACAGAGTGACTTTGTATATAGAGAACAAGAAACCAATGTTTAGTATCTTAACGAATCTAAAATATGAGGGAACTAGAAAAGTCTTGTTATTATGTTTCTAATTTCTACAGACATCGGCTTATTCCCAACAAAACATGCTTAATTCTGTCTCCGCAAGCAGTGAATGACTGCAGACAAATTCTCTCAGTAATGTAGTGGTCTTAGTCTTGTTAGTGTGCCTTAAACAATACATAAATAAGGTCAATAAATAAATAAGGTCCATTCAAAACAGTTGGTTTCCTAGCAGATCTGCGAACCAGTTAAATTCAAGGTGTAGAGTTGAGTTCAGAAGGTTACAGCCACAGCGGTTTGGAATTTAAAAGGGCTAATCATATTGAAAAGAGGTAATCTTGACAATTTTCTTGAAAGACACAGGATAATCACAAGAGCTTATTACAAAGGAGCCTTAAGAAAATGGGCAATGGCGTTTGTAAGACAAAGGCTGGGAAAGTGGATCAAGAATCTTTTTTTGCCTTCCTAACAATGCACCTGCTTATTGGCTGGTAGCAAGGGCTGTCTTAAGAAGAGAATTTCTCTAGGAGACTTTACCCCATCCAACTTACATCCCTGATCTTGTCCTTCAGACTTCTGTGTCCCCCAAACTCAAAGAACATTTCAAAGGAACACAATTTGAATTAAAATAGCTCAAGATTCTTCAGGGAAGGTGTAAAGACCTCCTTCAGAAATGTATAAGGCTAGAGGGAAGGTATGTGGAGAAATAATAGGGTCACACTTTGATATTTTTGCTTCCTGAAAGTTTGTATGATTTTATAACAATATATTTTTACTTATCCTTATAACCTTTAAAATCGTTGCTGCCCGAAATCAAGCCAATTACTGTTAAATTGTAATGTTTTCACTTATAAAAGCACATGAAAAATTTTCAATATAAAATATAAATTATTCATGTAAGAAATTTTATCAATAAATTTGATGCTGGCAATATGAAGGAATGGATGAACACATCTTAATATTAGAGCTTATTAATTTCTTTAATAGGTCAGATGGACCATCATAAAATGTAATATAACACTATCAGCATTTATTAGATTCTTGCTTTGTGCAAATAAGATAATTTGGTATAGGTTAAATTTCCATATAAAATGGATAACTGTGTTGCCTTCCAAAATCCCACCTTTAATTTTCAAATAACCTTGAGGGCTTTTTGTTCCTACTTACAAACGACAATTTTCACTAAGACACATAAATCTCTTAATATCACGCCTAATCTGGATATAGCTGTAGTTACTCTGTTTTACATGAACTATATAATCCACATTTGCTGTTTCCTTTATGAGAGCTGAATATCTAAGTGTAGCTGCTGACGTATTTGATCCCCACCCCCTTTCCCCACAGTTATAAACCTAGTCACGTCATGTGATCCTTTAGAGCTTAGTGTACTGTTATGCTTCTGTCTTTAAAAATCACTGTGATATCAATTGAAATGTGAAAAGATCTATTCCCATTTATAGAAGTCACAAGTAATCTGCCTGAAGTATTGCCATTGGCACACTAATGGAGTACGTAACTCCTGTGAGCTTTATATTACAGCTGTTTTTGTTTAGTTTCTACCAAATGTTAGCATAAATTTAGTGAAAATCTTGAGTTGCTGAAAAATTCTCTCCATATTATATCATAGACATTTTGTTTTGAAAGCATAAAGTAATATAAACTATGAAGTTCTGTATGTAGGTGGGTAAGTACACATTTCACATGCTCAGTTCAGCAAACAGACGCTATTGGCCTTTCTCCTTCTAGTAAAGAAGATCGCACCTATTTTGATGACCCGAGGCAAGGGCTTGCAAGTAAGGTGTCATTAGTGTGTCCAATAGTTCCTTCTTCTGAATTGAATGAAATGAATTAGTCTCTGGGTTCTCTTTCACATTCACACACACGCACACACAAACGCTCATAAATGGATGAATTAAGCTTTTTAACCTTTGATAAGTAAAATTTTAAGTTACCTTTAATTAAAGAAAACATCATGAAGCACTTAGGACTTAGAAAATGAATTAGGACAAAAAAAACCCTCCATCCAATCCTCTCATTCGAAAACTTTGAAGAATCACTCTCAAATAATTATCTATAATAGATCCAGAAAAAGCCTGCTTTAATTATAGCAGGCAATTAGGTAACATAACTCTGTGCGCTCTCTTGCTGATTGAAACCATACCATTTGAGACTAGACTTAGAAACCACATCTCCTTTGTAACAAAAGTGTTGACCAAAGGGGAGGTCACAAGGAGAAAGAACCATGTCAGAATCCAGAACCAAAGACTCTGGTGCCCATAACTCAAAATCGTGTCCCTTGTACCCTACTACATCAATGATAGTAAGTTTCAGGGACCAAAGAAGCTATTGCATGGTTGTGACGAGGACAGAGGACCTAATAAAGTGGAATCCAGGAAAGGAAAATATGATTTACATCAAGCCTTGAAATCATCTTCTTAGCACCTGACAGGAAAGACCTCGTTTAGTTCTCTGAGTTAGAAACAAGCCCAATAAATACAAGCTCACATCCAGAACGGAGACTGTTCCACTCCAGCTGCAAAAAGCCTGTCAAGTTAACTGTCGGCACTTACATCCACATGAAGCCAGAGGCCTTGCCTCTCGCAGACGTCCGCGATTTCATCCAGGGGGTCGAAAGCGCCGACGACTGTTGTACCGGATGTGGCACACACGAGAAATGGAGCTGCTCCCTGTGAGAAGGGTCACACACAAAGACAATGGTCACCGGCACCGCTGCACATGTCCCGCAGGGCAGGCAAGAAGCAGAGTCAAATATCCAGTAGTCATTTGGTTTCTTTGGAGACAAGCATGAATTCACCGGTCGAGGCAAGTCAAGGGAACGGAGAAAATGATACCACAATACTTATCATGTGTTCCGACTCTTTGCTCTCATTGCCTTTCTGCAGTAAGTTCTGATCTATAGAGCGTCTAGATAGGAAGAAGCTAGCCTCCACTGCAATGATGAACCGAGATTCTATATGACGTGTGCAACTCTTTCTGGGAAAAATACATCAGCCCTCCGTCAGGCTCACATTGGTACCCCTCTCCAAACAACAAGGAGCATGCTTGAAAGATAAACAGCCTGCTCTGGGTATGAACTATGTTGACCTGGCATCTTGTAAAGGAAATGTAGTTTCAAAGCAAAGAATATGCTAAAACTCAGATTTGGCATTGTAGCAGATAAAAAAATCTCACTGGGCGGGATATGCATTCCAATATGGTTAACCACAACAGAGAAATCTGTTGGAATGTGCTGGAAAAGAGAGCCCGCATCACTTCTACCAAGATGCCTCCTCCACCCCCAGCTGATACCGTGAACAAGAGCCAGATAGAAAGGAGAGTGAAAGGGAGGATGCGGAGTAAGAAGGGGATGAATGAGGATCTGAGCCAACCAACCAGATGCTGGGGCGCCATTCAGCCAGTGCATTCCAATGAGCTTAAAGGATCACCTGGTGATGCTCAGAGTCAAGGAGCTCAACTGCTAAGCAAAAAGGTAGAGCTTTGAGTCTATGCAGAAGAGCCTCGGAACAAAGGAATGGCGATCTGCTTCTAAAAAAGCCAGGCGCTGAAATGCCTGTGGAGCACAGTTCTACTGATACACATGGAGTCACGCTGTCATGGACTCAGTGGCAACCAGTTCAGGCAGAGGAAGAGTATATAAGGCTGTTTCCAAATGGACCGATCCCTACATATTAGCATACATGTGTTGCTCCCTGTAGATGTTGAAGACCAAGGTGGGTATGCGGAAAGAAACAAGAATTCTCAAAATATGGGACACTTCACGAATAAGAGACAAGAACCTTTGTTGCCTTAAAATGTCATTTTACCTCCATTTAGAATGGAAACATTTACTGTTCCTCAGTTGTATTTAGAGACAGACCAGTAGGGGACAAGCGTCTCCGGGGAAACTATGGAGCTTCTAAATTCCTCTCTGTATTCAAGAACCAACAAGAACATATCTCGATCAGGTCCCGCGACATAAAGGAAATGATGCCAGGTTTGCATCCATCATTAAAAACAATAGAAAGCAATGTCATTTATTAAAACCACTTAACGTCTCTTTACTGGGGGAGGGGGAGGGCTTCTCCTGACATCGAGGTAGTGGGGAGAAACAACTGATGCGAAGGATTCTAGCACATGAATGAGTCTTCTCCACCTTTCCCATCATCCTAGCTATAAATAATATAAATTACATTTTTGGAATCTGGTTTTAACCTCCCCTGTTTTGGGGGTGTTTTTTTTTCTTCCCCTGATTGCACACTATTAATGAGAAAACTCAGAGGAAACAATATTGATTACATCCTGCAGATGAGGTTTCTTCCAGAGAAAGTTTGTCATTTCCAACATTCACGTACAAAAATACCTCCATGTATGCAGGAGTTATCCTGATTGTTGCTCTTCCTAAGCACTTTAGAATCTCCACTGCTTCTTTGGCTTTTGCTGTCCTTGTAATGGCATTGACTAAAGGTCACCGCTCTGCGGTTGTTAAATGGGTTATGATTGGCTGGGGAATTGAATCCCAGTAGAATAGAGTTGATAGGTTAGTCCCTATATCTGAAACAATATGACTCAAAGTCTTGAAGCAAAACAAGTAGGTCTGAGGCTACTGAGAAAAACAAACTAGTCATCGTGTATTGTTATCTAAAGATGGGTGAAAGGTTTGTTCTTGGCGAATCCAGTATGAAGTTGAAATGCCTGAGAGAAGATCTAGGAGACTAACTCTAACCCCATTGCCCTATTTTTAAATTTGCCTGAAGCAATTTTTTTCCCTTTTCAAAAACTTCCAGTTTTCACATTCTCAACTTTAGAACTATGTCAGATTCATGTACTTTCATTGTCAAAACAGAATTTTTTAGCAACAAAAATAATGACTGTAGTGCAAGGAGACACATAAAATATACTAGAAACACAAGTTCTTAAGGATACTAAAAATAAAAATGGGAGGAGGGTATATAGTTGGAGGATGCTAAGCAACCAACTCACTCTTTGGACAACTGGTAAATAGAGAAAAGAATTAAGGATTTATCCTGGTTTTCCTGGGCCATTGGTCCCATAGGAAACCCGAATAGGAGTGAGGTTTTAGGTTTTTTTTTTTCCCTTGTTCTCTCTTTAAATCAACATGCTAGCCAATGGGAGAAAGCAAAATGAGATAAGCCAATAAAAGAATAGGCCTGGACAATGGTCATCAATGGTAGGCAAATCTGTGAAGTGAGAGGCAGGTGGAGAACATTATAGATCACGTTGGCAGCACCTGAACCTACCAATCAATCTTAACACAACAAAGTGAAGTTTCCTGATAGAAAGTTAAAAGGCTACCTGTGACATAATTCTTGGTAAAAAAATCCAAGAGCTATTCTGAATTTCATCGAGCCTCAAGATCTAACTTCCAAATGACAGGAAATCAAGAGAACAGAATGAAGGCAAGAAATCAAGCCCTTCAATTTTTTAATTCTTTAAGTAATCTGCAAACTCTATAAGGCGGAAAACACAGTAGGGCCAGAGAATTTGGTTTACCAAACAAATCAATAGTAGAGTATTAAAAAGGAGGTGAAGCTAAAGATTCAAAAGATTTAGGTGATGAAGCAACTAAATGCTACATGTGGAGTGTGTTTGAATCCTAATTTAAACAAGCCAGTGATTTAAATAACTAAAAGGCAAGATAGGCAATAGTAGAAATATTAACATAGAATGAATATTTGATGGTTTGCTGGTGTTAAGAAGGTATCACTTTTTAAAAGACGTCATCATAGAGTGGTGTGGTTTAAAAGATCTGTGTCTGTCATGACGTCTGAAATTTGCGGCAAAGTAATCCAGCGTCCATGGGAAGGGAAAGGGCTTAGAAATGAAACAGAATTAGCATGGGTTGATGATTAGCAACGTTTGTGGATATCCATTTTAAATGTGTCCTCATTGTATTTTCTGTTATCTTTCCAACTAAGATTGTTTTCTTGTTGCTGCTGCTGGGGTTTGTTGAAATCCAGGATAATCCACAACGACAGCACCTGATTGCTAATCTCTTGGGTTATGGCGGGGGAGGTTGGGGAAGAAGGCGGAGTTAATAATAATGAGTCCAAGAAATAAATATATGTTGGCGTGATGATTGCACAACTCCTTTCAAAGTTTTTAGACTATTTGAGTGTAAGAGACATGAATTATGTGTCAAGGAAACTGTTAAAAAAAGTTTTTAACATTATGGGTACAAGGGGATTTATTGCACACTCTTCTTTATGGCTTTATGTACATTTAGCATTTTTATAGCGAGAAAAGAAGGAAGGGAAAGGGAGAAAAAGGGAGAGAGAAGGAGATAAGGACTGAAGAAAAATAAATACGAAACATGTAAAAAGATACAACCCATTCCCCTTGCCAAGCATTGAAGACATGGAATTTCTATCTGATAGAAAAAAAGACCATAAGAACAAAAAGTAGAAAGCACCGTCTATGGTTCAGAGCAGACCTGTCCATGTAGAGCTCTACCCAAGATTCAGAAAGGCAAAAACAAAAAATGGAGAGCCAAATTTCAAATCTACTTGACATTGGGATGAGTCTTCAAGTAGAAAAAAAGTAACTGTTCATGTAAGGATATAAGCAAGAAACCAATACATATGCAATGATGGAATGATTTCTCAGCATAGACGTTCAAGCATATCAGGACAAGGTGATTTTAAACAAATGTTTTAATAAAGTGATAGAAATAGAATAAAATGAAAAATTAAACATGTTTTAGTGTGGAAAAAAGATGGCAAAACATATACTTACATCCTAACACAGAAGCTAGATTTTTCCTGCTTTATCTGACCCGAAGGACTTTGCTGCTACCGATTGGGGGCTTATTGGAGAATGACCTGATGCTCCATTAATAATGGAGAGAGATGGGAGAGGGGGATGAACACCTTGATGCTGGCTCACTTAATCCACTGGGGTTTGATTTCAAGTGTGCTCACCAAGAAGCAAGGTGGCTGGCATCTCTAGCCTTGAAGGATGCATAGCAGGTGACTAGGTCCATGCCTTGCCTTCCCATGCAAAGGGCATGTTAGCTTTAAGGCATTCCAGCAGCGAAGACAGAAAGGGCATTCTGAAATACTAGACTGAGACCTACTATAGAGTGATGTCTGTGGAGGAGCTTCCGGTTTGGGAATACCTGGAGAAAATAGGTTGATCAAAAACTCAAGAATGCACTCCTTCATGCAACCCAGAACCTTGGGTTGGCCAGTAGGCTTTCTTGCTGAGAGTCAGAAATTCAGTAGGACAACTATTGTTGAGAACTTCCTGGGAGGCTGGGTTCATCTTTGGGACTGAGTAATTCTGTGCAAGGTTCCCAAATACAGAGATGTCAATGCTGCAATACATTCCAGAAACCTGGGATGACGTCATCTGGGTAACTCTACGGAGCACGGAGAAGCAGGCACCTGGCAATCGAATGTCTGGAAATGAGTTGCCCGCTTTTAACTTCCTGGTGTTCTTATCTCTCTCCCACATACAGAAATGGGGTTGGCATTCTCTCCCTGTCATGCTCTGCCTTGTTCTCATAGCCAGACACACACATACATTTCTTTCTCTCTTTTTTTCTCTCCCTCTCACCTCTTTTCTGGCTTGTCCAACTTGTTTCTCCAGTTCCTCAGGTATCATTTTACCTCTGAAGGACAAATTCGAGAAGGTCAGTTGTGTTGTTGTGTTCAGAAGTTAACAGACAATACCACAACCTTTAAAAGAGACAGTCTGAATTGCATCCTCCACCCACCAAGCTTCTGAAGCCTATCAAAATTACCTTTCATCTGTTTCCACAAAGCAAACATTCTCAGTACCAATCCCAAGAAAGGATGCTGCTTTCTTCATGGAGTAATGACACTGAATTGAAATGAACAAAGAGTAAGAGAGAGACATGAATACACATCATAAAGAAATAAAACTAAAAACATTGCTTGTTTTCTCAATGGATGTAAGCCATTCTGGCTGTGAGAAATCCTCAGGGCATCATTGTATACAATAATAGCAATTTAATTGAGTGTCTACCTACAGGGGTTGTGTACATTGATGGTGGGGTCAGAAAACAGAATTGACCTCCAAGTTCTACTGGTTACAGTTAGGGTACCTTGAACAAATAACATACACACTAAGGTTCAGTTTGCTAGTCTGTAAAGATGGCCTAGCAACCATGTTCTTTACATCGACTTGTTAAGAATTAAATAGGCAACCATATGGCAAGGCTAATATATGCGCCAGTGTCTGCCATAAAGAACACACTGGTTTAGCTAATACAACATTGGGGGGGGATATTTTTCCAGAAGCTCCTAATAAGACAGCATGAATGGAAACTTGGAATTTAGTTCAACGTTGACTCAAAGCTCTGTAAGGAGAGAGCAAGAGGCTCCATCTCAAAGATTGCACTCCAAAGACTGAAGTATTTCGTTATTTCCAGAGAACAAAAATTTTTAAAGTTGTGGGGGTTATAAAGGCAGGCCAGCCTGGTTTAATATTGAGCACCAGGCTGACCTCAGATGCACAAAAGTAAATAACAAAAATAAATTATAGACATACTATTCTACTCGACATGAGTGGGGCTACTAGATGGTTCTGGACATAGGTTTGGTTTGACATAGGTTTGGTTTGTTTCTTACCAGCAAATAGTAGTAGATACTTTAGCTTGCTTTTCTCTACTTCCACAATCTACAGTCTATAAAATAATTAGCATTCAAGCATTGGCAACGTCACTCTTTATACATGAGTGAGGACAGGTGGTCAATTAATTCTTTTTTGTGCCAGAAAAATGAAGGTGTTAAAGGACATTACTATACCAAAAACCTCAGTGATTTAATTTGTAGGTGTGAATACATTAAAAGTATAGTCATGCCTTCACACTTAACTTGATATATTCCCTCAAACGGGGTAATTTTTTTTCTTCTTTTATCAAGAGGGTTAGATTGGGAGCTACTAAGTTTTCATTGGTTGTTGTTTAACTTTATAAAAATAAATGCAGATGTAATACCACCAGGAACAATGAAGCCATCCGAAATAATTAATTACCAAATAGCAAATGGGACACATCCCAAATGCCTGTAAGGATGCATTCATTTCAGGTTGTTACAGGAACATATGCATATTGAAGAGTCATAAGGTACATGAAGGGGGAATTAATTCTCTCCTTGCTGTATCTGCCCGTGCTCCTTCAACGTAACATGCTCAGCATGACTAAGGTGGCCCAGCTGAGCTGAATTATATGTCACCAGAGATTTAGACTCTGGCAACTAAAAAAACTATTGATTTCATAATGATAAATAGTAGCTTACCCTCACTGACATCTGCCTATAAGGAGAATCACAGAGCTCTGCCCCTGAAAAATAGCAGAATATCTCCCCAACCAATGGGTCTCCTGAACAAGAGGCTTGTCATCAGCATAGCTTCAGTGCAGCTGTCTTTAAGTACCTCCGGGCAGAATGTAGTCCAAAGTCAATTGCAGAGGGATAGGGACAGAACAGACAGTCTGTAAAACAGAAGTCTAAATATCTGAGAGCATCAGAAAAGGCAAAGAGCCCTGGAAGGGAGGGAAAGAGAAAGAGAGGGATGCTTCAGACATGCTGAGCCATTTCACAAAAGGAAAAAGCTAGAAGGCTGGAGTTCAGAAGTAACAACTGCATTTAGAAACAAACGTAGCTGTTCCCTTGGCCGCCAAAAGAAAAGGCAGTCATTCTAAGACCCAAGCCCCCGTGGGTTTGAAATGTCTATAGAAGATGCAAAAGTCTCAGCGGGTAGTCTTGCCTATAAAGATAAAACAGTCAGTGTCTGCGTGGAAGGCAGCACTGAGCTAGCATTTTACTCTCCAATGCCAGCGAGGACTTTTCATATGACCTTGGGCTTCTCCATGAGCCATTGTTTCCACTTGAGTTAGATTGGGCTCTTGACACTTGGACTTTTCATGATATGGGATTTGGAGATCAGTTCACTTTAGGTGGCAGGGAAGGGAAGGGTTTACATCTACTAGGGGATGAAAAGAAGGGGTATACAGGGGTCCCTCTAAGAACAAACAAACAAACAAAACCCACGTAGATTGATACACCCTGCCTAACCCTGCTGCCCATTGAGAAAACCCACAAAGACATCTAGGGTGAGGCCAGTTCACCCCAGTGGGTAGGGCCACCAGAGCAAGGTAACCCTGAGGGCAAAATGTAAGAAGGCAATATACTGACTCTTACACCCCAAACATACATCCTGATCACACCAGCCCCAGTTCTGCTGGAGAAGTAGCTCCAAAGTCAACAGACTGGGAGGTAACAGTTCTTTTTTATCATTCACGATTTTTCGTGACAGATAATAAGCACTGCTTTATATTGATTCCCAAAAAAGTGACCTGAGTCATCCAGGAATATTAGAAACTTGGGATTTCTATACTCCCGAGAAATGCATATCTCAGCTCTCACCAAGTCCCAGAGTTCATGATTTTCTTCAAAAGCCCACTTACCCTTGATTTCCCCTGAAAAATGGAAAGACATCCTTGGACATGTTATCAGAATAGGTCTGTCACCATCGACAGCCTTCAATCAGTCAGAACCTGAGGTACGCAAGAGCACTTTCTACTGTGGGAGCAGACTTTCTGCATTGGATGTTGGGAGGTGGGATGAGTTATTAACCTGGTTCGTCTGGCGCAGTGTAGACACTGGAAAGGGAGAGGACTATATAAAACAATACAGGAAAATAATGCCTGGGCCACGGAGTGAATACACAAAAGGAGACAGAAGTGGTACAGGAAAAAAGGAAAAGGCTGCCAGAATGGTTAGGAACATTTTGGAAACATGAAAACCAACCAGACTCATTGTCATTGACTCAATGCCAACCTACAGTGACCCTACAAGACAGGAAACATAGTCATTTTTAATTATTTTAAAAAGTAAGTGGTTGTCGTTAAGTGTTAAACGTGACCACTAACATACAGATTAAAATGATGTGACTCTTATAACCTGGATCTTTTAGGTAGAAGAGAAAAGAGGAAACCATACAACTGAGTTGGACAAAAAGGGAGGAAACCAATATTCAAGGGTCAAGGGTTCTCAGGAAACAAGGGAGTTTTTCTCTGAAATTCATATCTAGTTCTTATTTTTCAGGTCCGTCATCTGATGGGACACTAGTCAGGGTTCTTGCATATAAAACTCACCAGAGATTAAAGTGAAAATGCACTTAGTTGTGTTTTCACAACTATATGGGGGTTCAATTGTTGTTTACTCTCGATTTGCCAGCCATGGCTGTATAGGCACACATCACAGTGCTGTCCATTACTTTATTGCATTTCTCGAAAATTGAAGGTTTGTGGCAACCCTGCATTTGAGCAAATCTATCAGCTCAACGGCATGTACTTACTTTCTGCCTCTGTCTCACATGTTAGTAATTCTCACACAATTCCAAACTTTGCCGTAGCGCTACGGTGCACTTAAAAGTTGAGAGGATAGTGTGAGCACCAAGTAACCAAAACATCTACGTGATGCACTTCATTGCCAGACTCACTTTAACCCATTGGCCCAGGACCAAACCTGAAATGTAGCTTTGGTATGCCTATCTTGTAGATCCCCACCACTGCCACCACTTCATTCTAGCTGATTCTGGGATAATTTCTCCTCTTTCAGGGCAGTGATTCCAGGTGAGAAATCCAGCAAGTTTTAAACACAGTGGAGAATGAAAAGAGGCAAACGTGAAAACATTGAGCTGCTCACAGGGGTCCTCTTAAATGAGCTTTCCCGGGCCTGGAAATAGCATCGTACATATGGAAGGGGCTTCTTAGAATGTCTGATCCCCAGGGGTCCTTCCAAATGCTAACGTAGAATGGAGAGCTAACGTAGAATGGAAACTCTCCTCCATCATAGCTAACCCAGTTCTCAAGCTGTCCATATGAGGACATGCTCCTGTCGGCACAGAGAGGACAGTTCAGGAAGATGGGCACTGGTTGCTGTATACAAACTCTCAGGCCGGACAACTCTTCCCAGGGTCCAAGGCCTGTCAGCACCCACTTATCCCTGTAGGACCGTACTAGTAAAAGCAAAGGTCAAGCAGAGTAGGAAGACAGCATGCAGGTGGCAGGTTTTCTTTTACCGCTGGCCTCTCAGTGCACGATTTGTCCTTTTGCAATAAAAAGTCACCTCAGAAAGGCCCAGCAGGAACTATTGGAGAACTTTCTGGAGGTTGCCTTCTTCACGTGTTGCAGAGAGACCCAGAATGAACAACGCAGAAGGCACATCCTACAAAGGATCTGGGAATGAGGTACCGGCGGGGTGGGCGGAAGCACCCTCTGGGATTACACAATGTAGAGAAGGTTGAATCAGCTTCCATATAAGCTGGGCTCAAGCTGCCTCAGCTACTCACTTTGTCACAGCCAGGCCATTCTGCCTACGAGCAATAGTAATAGCAGACTTAAAATATATACCTATGTACTCGTGTGTAAGCCGAGTTTTTCAGCACAAAAATGTGCTAAAAATCTGGGGTTCGGCTTATACACGGGTCAGTGGTACCCAAGCTGCCCCCACCCCCCACCCCCACCCCCGCGAGGTAAGGGACAAGCACCGTTATCTCGCAGGTGATTGCCATTTCTCTGCTGTTCATTCAAAGCCCCGCTGACACTGCAGGACTTTGAATGTTTGTTTACTCACATCTAACCAATCAGAACTGTCCTATGACATGGACGGCTCCAATTTGCAGAAGCACTTGTAGTGATTCACTTACACTGGCAGCTGAACTGGTAAGGATGTGTCTGTGGCTGCCTCTCCCCTCTGGTCTCTGTGTTAATTCACATCCTGCATCCCCCACCCGCACAGGCTCCCCCTGCCTCCCAGATAACATGTCGTGGGGTGGGGGGGGTGGAGGGGGTGAGGGGGCATTACCATGAAAGTTCTTTTTCAAAGTCTTGTTTTTTCATCCTATTAGAAATGGATACTCTTAAACCAAAAACACCGGTCATATGAGGCTGGTTTCAAAATAAAGGTTGTGTCAAGAGCAGAAGAGAGCAATAACAGTATTGCAAGTATGGAATTCTGTGTTGATGAAAAGCAAGTGAGGGAGTGGCAGGAAATGAAGACTGACTTG
Source organism: Tenrec ecaudatus (assembly GCF_050624435.1). NCBI lineage: Eukaryota > Metazoa > Chordata > Mammalia > Afrosoricida > Tenrecidae > Tenrec > Tenrec ecaudatus. Next base: position 179,605,716 of record NC_134533.1, on the reverse strand, counting down.
GAACAGATTCTAAAAGCTAAAATTGCTTGTCATGGTTTAAGATCTTTTTATGGGGCTCTAGAGAGTGAATTGCATAAATGGGTTATGGAGTGTCATCAAAATGGTTACTGTATAACATGCATGGGAATCCACATACGTGCTCTACAAATGGCTAAGGATGACAAATATAAAGCACCAGGCATTGAAAATTTTGCTGCGTCAGCAGGATGGAGTACCCGCTTCATGAATAGGTTTGGCCTGTTTGAGACAAAGAACAAAGATTTCCCAGAAATTGCTACAAGACCTTGAAGAAAAAATTATGCCATTCCAGTCATTTATTATAAAACAAAGAAAGATTTATAATTATAACCTGCCATATATTGGGAATATGGATGAAACTGCCATGACTTTTGATCTTCTAAGCAACATAACTGTGGCAAGTTTAGGAGAAAAAACCATTTTTCTCAAAACCACAGGAAATGAAAAAAACACTTTATAGTTGTTCTGTCATATTTGGCTAATGGAACTAAACTGTATCCTGTCATTATTTTAAAAAGAAAGACCTTGTCCAAAAAGATCAATTTCCCACCAAGAATTAGTGTGCATGCACATGTTGAAGGCTGGATGGATGAAGACGGACCAAAAATTGTCTGGAAGAAATTTGAAACCGATGACCAGGAGTGGCCTTAAAGAAAAAGCCATTGTTACTTGTTTGGGATATGTTCAGAGCCCACCTATCGGATGACATAAAAAAAAATTGGCAAAATCTAGTAAAGTTACTTTAGCCATTATTCCAGGTGGGCTTACATCTGTACTGCAGCCTCTGGCTGTATCTTTGAATAAGCCTTTTAAAGACCTTGTGTGAAGGATATGGCATGAATGGATGTCATCTGGTCAAGCCTGACTAACAAAAGGAAGAAATCTCATGAAGCCTGACATAGAGTTAATAGCAAAATGGGTTCGAGATACCTGGGAAGACATTCCAGAAGACATGGTGCGACGTGCCTTCCAGAAATGTAGTATTAGTAATGCTATGGATGGCAGTGAAGACTGCACTTTGTATGAAAATGACAGCAGTGATGGTGATGATGGTGATCTCAGTGAGGACAGCGTCTATGATGACCTCACACCAGCTGAAGCTCTGCATTGGGATATGGATGATGATGAGGAATTCAGTTTTGAAGGATTTTAACTCTTCATATTTTAGCTTGGTTGCTGATTGAGCTCAGGGAATAGTACTCCTAAGGTATCATTGTTGATGCCTTATTGTTTGTGTTGAACCTATTTTCCACTTACTGTGCTGGTTTACTAATATCAAATGACTTGTCCTTTTATTTATGTTTTTAATTTAAAATATATATTTAAATACATTACCCCACTGATATCTTAATTTTTAGTAATTTTATTTTCATTTGTTTTGATTATTGAAACTCACCACTAGCTTCTGCATTTTCCACCCTAGGCTTATAGTCGAGTCAATCAGTTTTTCTGGTTTCCCAGGTAATAACTAGGTACCTTGGCTTATACTCGGGTCGGCTTATATTTAAGTATATACAATATAGTGTGCCAAAATGCATGTGATAGAAAAATCACCATTTTAGTAATTTTAATTATACAATTAAGTTGCATTTATTGTATGTACAATGCCATGACAAGGGTATCACTATCTCTGTAGTAAGTTTTCCATCGCCCCAAACAGAAACTGTTCCCACTGAGCAGTAACTTCCCCTACCTCCTCCCCCATAGCTCCTGGTAACCTCTAGTCTATCTTCTGTTTCTTGGAATTTGTCTATTCTGGAATAGACAATTAACTAGAATGCTAATAATCTACTATGTGACAGACGCAGCTTTACATGAATTAATTCACTGAATTGTCTCGCGGACACAGCAGTGGCAGGAAGCTTGCTGGGGTGGCTGGACTGTTCCCTGTTCCCTGTAGTGATGCACTTTGCTGGTTGACTTTGTAACAGCGCCTCTGAAGAGTCTCCCTATTTTCCTTCATCGTGGTCTGGATTCAGAGGCTTGAGCTACAGTCCGAAGAAAGTAAGGTGAAATGACCATGTGCTAGTTCTAGGTCAGGGCTTAAATGCCTGGCGTGTCTCCAAGCTCATTGACCCTCAGCTACAGCCCTGAGCACATACCTGGACTGGCCGGCGAGAAAGTGACAGACATAGAACGGCAGGGATAAATCACTGCCATTACCCCCACCAAGCCACCGAGACTAGCCACCAGACAGCCCAAACTGAGACTCTCAAGTGAGCCGAGCCTGCAGCACCACAACTACTGAGCAATCCAGAGACTTATATGATGGTTGCAGTCTCAGGCCACTGGGTTTCAGAATAATGTGTTAGCTGGCAAAAGTTAACAAATTTTTCCAGATTTTAAAAAACTGAGTAATATAAATGTTCATTTACCCAAGGTCCCTCAGACAGTAAAGGGTTGGCATAGGAAGTAAACCCAGGCAGTCTCGCTCAAAGCCCGTGCATTTAGCTACTCTTGGACTTCCAGCTCAGTGGAAAGTCAAAGAAGAGAGAAAGGACTGTGGCGGTCACGTTCAGTTGTGTTGGGGTGGGATGCAGTGTCCACTGTGACTGGTGATCTCCGTTTCCCCTCGCAAAGGAAGGCATGAAAAGTACATACTAGCGCGCAAAGCAATCCGGTTGACAAGGAAATGTGAGTGGAAGACATAGCCTTGGTCAGCGGTAATCATTGAAGCTCTAATAAATTTGCTCCAAGAAGACATTCATGGAAGGAGACCGCACTTTCACATGAAATGTTCTTTTTTCTCCAAAAGAGAAAAAAAATTGTCACAGGCGATAACATTTAAGTAAAGGTGATGTGGCAAGATAAGACGATATCAACACCATCATAATTTCTTTTGGAATGAGATATTATGTTTTATTTAGGCATATTAGTCACACATGGAGAGTTCAAAATCACATCAGCAGTCCCCAAATAACCAGTCCCACTTGAATATTGCATTGTCAGAAAAGACATAACTGGTATCTGGAACGCTTGCTTACCTCAGCCGATGTGAAGAGGACGAATCTTGGCAGCCCGCAGAGCCCCTTTTCTTTAATGTCTGGGCAATATTTGTACCTAGCTAGGTTCATGGCATACATATTGGACACTGAACCACCTGGAAAAAGAAAATTGACATATTATATTTACAGTAGGACGTTACCATTTCCCATTTGCTGCATTCAGTATAAAGTACAACAGGTACAAATGACACTGAAAGACATCTGAACTTGCCTCTCCTCGGTACTCTGAATATCCCACTGACACACAAACGAATTTCCAAACTGAGTAGACAGACAGATGTTAGCCTACTGTGACTTGCTATGGTTTTTCCCCAACTACAAATTACAATTTATAAGCTCTAGATTTAGGCCTAGGAAGTCTATCTGGAAGCACTAAAAGCAAACTCACTGCCATCCAGCCGATGCTGACTCATAGCAATCCTACAGGACAGGGTAGAACTGTCCCCTGTGAGTTTTTCCCAAGACTGTGATTCTTTAAGGCAGTAGAAAGGCTCATCTTTCTCCCGGAGTGGCTGCTGGTTTGAAACCACAAACCTTGTGGTTAGCATACAAGGGAGGAACTGTGACACCCCCGGGGCATCTTATCTGGGCCACATCTACATGATAAATCATTGTCATTCTCTCATCTGATTAATAACATGAAGGTAAAAATATGATCTCTATCCTCAACTCAAAAAATGGAGGGTAAAGATAAACAAAATATGATTCAGAAACCTTCTCAAGTAAAGGTGATTTAAAACACGTGAAGGACTTACCAGGGCCCTTCCAAACTCCCAACAGCAGGTAAATTCAATTTTGCTGGGTAAAAACCATGAATTGAAAAGACGTCATGTGTGTGACAATTTTGTTTAGCATTTATAGAAATGTCCTCACACTCCAGAAGGGCAGATGCTTGACTCTCATCAAACAGCATTATTAATGTGCAATATTTTGCAGTGTGCAAACCTAGAAGGAGTTTCAGTTCCTCATATAGGACATGAATGAACTGCTTCATAGATGCTCATAATGGAAGGGTGATGGAAATAACTAATTGTACTTACCTGGGTTAAAGATTCCATCCCCTTCTTTCCAGCCAATAAATTCAATCATTTTCTTCAGGACCACTTCTTCCACTAATAGAAACACTGGGGACACCTCATACGTATAACTAGATAGATATAGAAAAAAAACACGTCACTTCTATGACTCGAGTCAAACCATTCTTTGTTGCCCAGAAATGCACACAGCATTTCATCAAACCACCTCGCTGATTACGTGCAGGTAGAGCCTTGGAAGGGCAGCCATTGAGATAAAGAAACACGAGACCAGAGACTATGCTCCTCCTGGTAAGGTCAATGCCAGTAGCTGCTGAGCTCGGGGATCCAGCTACACACCAGCTACTTCATCTGACTTCAGTTGGAAAGAACTTTGAATTCCCTTGGGAGAGAAAAAAAGAATCCAGTGTCTGGATTCTTTGTATTACTATGAGCCAGTAGCCATTTTATTCTCTAAGATGTGCTTTGGATGATGGTTAAAAAGATAAAAGCGTCATGGTAACCAGCTTTGACTAGGTTATGCCATGAGTAATTCCTATGCTAACAGGTCTCACTATTCGAGGTAGAGACCACCTGTCTGGAATGAGGGCTTAATCTCATGGCCGGCACATAAATGGGTAGGGACTCTCTGAGGGCTTCCCATTATGTGGCTCATATCCTTGCAAAGGGACCACTTAGATCCCGGACCAGGATATGTTGCTCCAGGGGATGGAGGGCTATTGTCAGCACGTTCAAGAATACCTCTGCTGCAGCAGGGCCCCTCCTCCAAGGCCACGTCCCATCCTGTAAGGGTCTACACGGATGACTGATGGAGCCTGACATTCTGGACCATTCTGGAGGGCCATCCTAGCTCCTGGGATTTCCGTAGGGTCCGTCTCGGCTGCTACTAAGCCTGTATCTGAAATTGACTCCTACCTCTGCCCATTCATGGGAGTACTTGGTAATAAACATCCTGCTCACTAAGTCCCATCTACAGTTGGCTTCCCAGAGACTCCAACCTGTGAGTTACCAACAGCCTTATTTTCCTTTGCTTGAATTCCTCTCTCCAGATAACTCAAGGGTGACTAAATCGCTATAATCCCCTCAATTCAGTGATTACTTCCATTCGTATTTGAATAAATGTGTACTATGAATATGGATAAGCAGACACATCCAGAGTTATCGTCACAGAATTGAATGCAATTAGTTTAACTCTGAGGAGAAAGCATTGGGAAGAAAGCAAAAGAAAAAATGAGCCCTACTGTGGACCAAGCTCTCTGCAGACAGTCCGTCATTTTACACTGAAGAGCGGTCTGTTTTCCAACCATTTGAAGTCAATCTAAAAATACCAAGAGTGGTTTCTTTTTGTAGTATAGATTTTAATGTGTACTCAACAATGCAAATTAGCAAATCATTCTCTTTTTTGGTAAGAAAAAAACTATCAACGCTTCTTTCAAAACTGGTCCAACTCTAAGCTTGAGAATAAGTGGAGGTGAAGAACTCACTAGAACTGTGTTCCTGGTCGTATTTCAAAAGGATTGTTCACCTTAACACTCACTAGCACTTGAGTTTTCATAGTTACAGTTTTCTTCCTGTCATCTGATCAATCACATGGTAATAACAGTGCATGCTGCTCCCTGGCTCTGAAAACAAGTAAAGATCAATTCAGAAATCTCAAGTATAATTGGTTTTTAAATGAATGGACTTGCCAATTTGTGTATCTATTCATCTCTCCATCTATCTATGTACTTATTAGTCAGCTACTTATTTCAGATCATGGAATTCAGGTTGGAGTTTGAAAACTTCTGCCATCCCAAGAAAAGTCCCAAGAGCTGTATACCTTATTGTGTCTTCTGACTTCTCGTTATGCTTAATCTCTCACCCATCCTACTCCGGTGTCTGCCCTCACGACTCTACCAGACCTTCTCTCCTAAAGCCATCAACAAGGTCCATGTGGTTTGATAAAGAGGCAATGTTCAGTCTTTGCCTTAGTTAACTGCTCCATAGCAGATGATGCCGTTGAGCCCATTCTGTCTTTCGGCACACTCCCTCCATGACATCTATGTCTGTGCTGAGTTTCTCCATCGTCTGTGTCTCCTGTGTGCGAGTCCTCCTCATGGCTGAGTGTTGGCTAGTCTCAAGACTCAGTCCTAAGTCCTTTCTTTCCTCACTTTCTAAATCGGTGTCCCCAGCAGTGATTCTCCATCCTTGGTGCTTATTACAATCACCCGAGGAGTTTGATAGATGTAGCGATGCCTGAAACACGCTGGTACAGTATCAGATTTAACTGGGCTGGATTAAAGCCCAGGCATCAATATGTTTAAGTTCCAAAGTTGATTCTCATGTACAATCGGAGTTGAAAATCACTTGAAGTCGTAGTTACTATCTACGCCCACATTCCAATAACCATCAATTCACCAATACCCACCCAATCTGACTGCCACTGTGCTGATTTCTTATTCCTCAACAAAGCTCACAATCATTCCCCTGGAGTCCATTCCAGCTCATGGCGACCCTAGAGGACAGGGTAGAACAGATCCTGTGCATTTCCAAGACTCTAACTCTTGACAGGAGTAGAAAATCTATTCTTTCTCTTGAGCGACATCTTATGGTTTCAAACTGCTGACCTTGCAGTTAGCAGTCAATATATAACCATTCTGCCACCACAACCCTATCTGACAAAATAGAACTGACTTCAAGGTTGTAACATTTCATGGAACTAGATCACCTCGTCTTCATCATGGAGAATCTGGTGGGTTCTAAATTTTAATTCCTAAATTTATACTTTAATGAAGATTTAAGAATTCTAGGTATGACTCTCCGCTTGGTTGATATATCAGCTTCTAAAATCATCTCACTTCCTTTGAGTCAATGTCAAATGAATCACAGCCACTGTATAGAAGAGGGCAGAACTGTGCCTAAGAGTTCCCATGACTGTAACTCTTTATGGGGTTAGAAAGTCCTGTCTTTCACCCTTGGAGCAGCTGGTGGCTTTGAACTGCTGACCTTGCAGATCACAGTCCAATGCCTAACCACTATCTAAATATCACTTCTGATGCAAATTCTCATGACTGAAAACAATTTTTGGTCTTACTTAGTGTTCTCTCCCAATCAGTGAATGTCATGACCGTCAACACCAGAAATCCTGGCATCACCCCAGAAGGCTCCCTCTTGTCCTCATTCCCAAGGTCCAATTTGCTAACCAAATCTTTCTGTTTTGTCTTCTAAATACATTTTCCACTCTCCATTCCCACCACTCTCCTTCAAATCCACAGTACCATTTTCACTCCGCCCCCCCAAGGTCCCAACTGCTCCCCTCTAATGTATTTCTTTTCTTTACTATACTACTGCCAGGATGGCCTTTTCAAGAAGAAAATGACACTTGATGATTTAGAAACTTTGCATTGTATTTAGAATAAAAAACAAACAAACAAACCCAGCCTTATCACCTATCACATTCCCATGAACTCTCTCAGCTATATTCACACCTGTTCCAGTTGATATGCCATGTGGCCTCCTGCCACAGGGCCTTTGTACATGCTGTTCCCACTGCTAAGAGCTCATCCTTCTTTTTGCCTAGCTAACCCGTACTCACCTTTCAGCTCTTAGCTGTCCCTTCTGCAAAGAAAACTTTGACTGTGTTCTCAACCAGAAAAATAGTGCCTTGTTTATCTTTAGAGCTCTATGTACTTCCTCATAGGAGAGTTTGAAGTTTGCATTGAAAACTTACATCAACAACTCTCTTTCTCTCATCAGAGGCTATGCTCTATGGTAGCAAAATGATGGTTTGGTTTTATTTCAATGGTTTTTCCAGCACTCGGTAAAGACATGACACCTCATGAAGTTATGTATAATACGTTGCTCAATCAGATCCTCATCTTTTAAATGGAAGTAACAGTGCCTGCTCTATCCATCTCATAGGACCACTGTATAATCCAACAGTCTCATCAAGGACTGCTAAGGGCCATACAGCTTTGTAATTTGTTAGTTAGATGACAATACACACAAACTCATTAAATATAAATTCATGAAATAAAAATCCATCAACCTTTTAATAATCTCTAATCCACGAGCACCATGAAATTCCAATGACATAGCACTTACACACTTGGATTTAATGCTTCCGTCATAAACCGAGCAACCAAGGAGTAGTAATCAAGTCCAGCATACAATTGGTTGAAAAATCTTGGGTGATCTGTAAATTTTAAAAGAGTGTTCACTCACACAGCAATTTAAAACACCTATTTATACAGCAACAACACAAATGAACCAAACCGTGGAAAACCAACAAACAAACACAAGAGAATGGACTTTTTGAATCCATGTATATAGTATTCAGAAATAGGCAAAGCTCTGTACAGACTGTTTAGAATTGTGGGAAGGATTTTTTGGAAGGGGGTTTGAGGTAGCCTTTGGAATTCTGTGAATATCCTCTGTATTGACTGGGGTGGGTTACATATACAGAGCTACAGAAAGCTTCCATTGAGGTGAGTCCTTTAGATTTATGTACTTTAATGAAGGGTAAAAATGTCAAATTTTCATCCTGTCCTGGGAAAAAGATGTAAATATTCATATTTTTAAGTAAAGCTTACTTTTACTTTTCAGCATACTTTTTAAGCTTGTTGGTTTATTTTTCCACAACCCTCTTGTCCTAAACCAAACCCCTAAAGAAATAGACTATTTGTCCACATCAAAGTACCTGTTTTCATCTTCTGGAAAATATCAATATTAACTCCCTAAACTTCAAACATATATTTCCCTGACCAAGAGAGGCCTCCCTTCAGTGAGTGACCTTTCAGGTTTTTGACTGGCTGACTGGCATTATGTAGATGGGAGTTAGAGGTGATTCATCAGGCAGCGTGTATCAACTTTCTGATTCAACTTATTTCAAAGGCAGTTGCCTTTAAGACTCAAACAACTTCTACTTCCAATCTTCTTTATGTTTTTCCCTCATAGAAAAGGTCTCATAAAGGTTCTTGGCTTTACACAGTGTGAATATTCACACCAAACACCAGGCTAACTGGCTTGACATTCTCAATCATAGGAAACCCAGCAGGACAGAGAACAAAGAAGCGGGAGGTCCGTTTCTAACTTTAAGGACTTGGGAACTATTTTAGCTAGTGGTCTACCATCACAATTTATAACATTTGCATCCCTACTCCTACCTCCTGTGTGTTTGTAAACTAGGAGTTCAGTTAAAAAAAAAATCTCAAAAGAAAATGACTTCTCAAATAAAAAGGAAGACTCCCTCTGATCCGGGGAAGAAAACTAGACATTGTTACAAGTAATTTTAATAAGGTTTTTTTTCCTAGTCTGTGCTAATTTATGATTGATTTCCATGGTAACATTATGGAAAATATCCAGCAAACTGAAAAATCTACTGCATTAAATGTCACTCTACACTTCTGACATACACTATAATAATAAGATATGTATCTCTTCTTTTGAAATGCTAACTGGGTTTTTGATACATGTACTAGACTTTCCCAAGGGGATATAATCCAATTATTTTTAGCCAGGATTTTATTATGTTCTTTCCACTAAATTTAGTTCAGTGTCAGAATTCACAAAGCATAATGCCTGTACGGTCTTAAACACTAGATTATCTTTACATCACACTGAGGAATGCATATTTTGGGAAGCTCTACTCCCACTTTTGAATCCTGTTCACTGGGTGTGTGGATATTAATAGTCAAGTTGGAATAGTACTTCCCCGCAAGAATGATATCACATTACTAGATTTACAGAAGATCACAGTAGGTTAGAGCATCTTTGTGAAACAATCAAAGCAAAAACTTATCATGCATTTGTTTTTCTAATACTTCCCTAAGGATTTCTACTTTTTTAATCCTGCCAGATTTGATAAATTAGTTTGATGATTATCAAGTGCCAAGAACTTCTCAGTGCAATAGTCCCCCCCTCCCCCATGGGGGATACATTCTGAGACATCTCCCTCATCACACAACCAGTGGTGCTTTAAACCATGGCTATAGACCCCCTATCTACAATATTACTTCTTATTCAGACATTGCTATGATGCAGTGTAATTTATAAATGAGGCAGTATGAAATATTAGCAGAAATAATAGTCCAATAGGATTACTCATAAGTAAATATGAGCAATAATGAACACAAACATGCAACTTGGCTACATTGGAAAAATGGAAGAAAAGGGTGACCACTGCTATCATTGAAAGAAATTCATTTTTGTTTAAAGACACAGTTTTGAAATGCTATTTTTAAATATATTCTGGGCCATCAAGATTTAAACATTTTAAACAAATTATTAGAATCAAAATATCTCTTGCTTTGGCCCAACAGAAGATACAATACCCATCCAGGAAGTAGTGTCTGTACATTCTTGATTTTAATGGCAGGATGGATCTTGCCCAAACCAGATGATATTTATGTGTGATCATTAAAAGTCAACAGTTTTCCCATCCACTCACTTTTGGCCTGGATAACAAATCTGAGGATAATCAGAGATTACCGTAAATGGACCACAGTAAAAAATATAGGACCATTATATGGCTATCATGAGAACATAGCCATCCCCTGCATTCTTAGGAAGCAATATATGCTTAACAAAATGTAAAGACTTGACAGACCCGGGAAGTAAATTAGAATCCTTACTGGTCTTGACACTGTAGCGTATGACATCTTGGCAGAGTTCCAATAGCCTGTGATGTGGCTCTCCCGTGTCTCTCATCTCCAAATCAAGAAGCTGTTTCAGTTGTTCAGGAGGCCGCCATTCACAAACCTGGAGATTCAAGCACAGTTTGTTAACCATCCACTTATGTTAAGTAGTGAGAAACCATCAGAACCAGGGACCTTACCCTTACAAAGCTGACAAGACAGTGGGAGAGACCGAGAATTAAACGGAAACCACAGTTCAGTGAGAAAAGGGCTATGAGAAGAACAGACGGGATCCAACTGACACGTATGGAGTCCTGGTGGTGTTTTGGGAGAAGGGTTGGGCCACTACCCAGGAGATCAACAGTTCAAACCTACCAGCCGCTAAGTGGGGAAAAGATGAGGCTATCTGTGCCCATAAAGATATAACAGCTTTGGAAACCTTGCGTAGGGTCAATGTGAGGTGTAGTTGACTCAACAACAGTTACTTTTCCTTACACTTGGAAAGTCAAAGAAAATTGCCTGGTGAAATTAAGATCCAACTTGTTAGAAAAAAATTAAAAAGAATAGAGTGGTTCAAATAAGCATTGGGGTAATAGGGTCCTTCAAGGAGATTATTAGGCAGAAGGAATTGAACTTGATGGCAGTGAGTTCGTTTTTTCATTTTTGGGTTTTGGTGGTATATCTGGAGAAAGATGAAGCCGTCTACTACTGTAAAGATTTAAAGTCTCAGACTCAGAGAGGAAGTTCTACTGTGTCCCCTAACGTCAATGTGAGTCAGAGAGGCACCCTGGTGGTGTTGTTGACCACTAACAACACTGGACTGCCAACCTCAAGGTCAATTCTCCATGGAAGGAAGATGAGGGTCTTTGGCCCTGCAAAGAGGTATAGCCTCAGAAACGTGATGTAAAGTGCTGTGAGGTGCAGGTGGTCAGCTGGTCCATCTGAAGAAGGAAATGCTTGGTGTGGCTGAAACACAGTGTTTGAAGAAGTAAATGGCAAGAAGTAAAGCTAAACTACTGAAAAAAAAGTTTTTATGCTCTCTGCATTGGTCCCCTTATAGTTTAGTGTCAATACAGCAAATAGAGTGATCCTCTTAAATCGAAACCATGGTTACCCCTCTGCTCATATACCTCCAATTTCTCCCTATGTCCTTCAGAGTAAAAGATAAAACCCTTACAATCGCCTATGATGGCCCTGTGTGATCCGCTCCCCCCTCTAGCATTTCCTGTTTGGTAGCTTCTTCCTTCCTTCATTCTAGTTGACGCTTCTGCCATTCGTGCCTCCTTGCTGTTCTCTGCCTGGAAAGTCCAATCTCAAGAAGGTCACGTCTTTCATGGCTGTACTCAAACGCCACTTTCTCAGTGGTAGCAACTCTGATTCCAAATTTAAACTTGCAAATTACTCATTAACCCGTCCTGATTGATCCCCCAACTTGCTCTGTTGTTGTTTCCCCCATAGCATCTATCATCATGGAACATCCTATAATTCCTATGTTCATTCTATTTAACACAATCTGCATAGGATTTGAGATCTTCATGTTTATTCTCTAACACAGAACAAATATACCACCTGCCAAAACAAAACAAACCAATAACAACAACAGAAACCCTCGCTGTCATGCAGTTACTGCTAAGTCATAGCCAATTCACTGGACAGGGTAGAACGGAGTGTGCGGGTTTCTGAGGATGTAACTCTTTCCTGGAATAGAAATCTCAGTCTTTGTCCTGCAGATGGCTAGTGGTTTTAGACTTCTAACCTTGCTGTTAGCAACGACATCACCAGAGGCTCCTTGCCCTATAGTAAGCACTCAACAAATGCATGTCAACCGAATCAATAAATGGATACATGGAAAATAAACAGGGCAAGGATCATGGTGAGCTCTGTGAGATGTGTTACAAAGCTTGAACAGGGCCACCAGAAAGAAAGGGAAACGTCTTGGGGAGAGGAATGATATGATGTGTGTGGTGTTTGGGACAATAACCTTTGTTGCCCCCATGAGTAACAAAAGCACACATAAGAGCCGAGGTGAGAGAAGGCGATGGTCTTGATGAGGGTGGAGCCTGTAGGGCTGAAGTATGGAGCTTCCGGCAATGTTTAAAATGTAAAACCAATAGAATTTGGGAATCAATTCTATGTCAAGGGTGAGCGAGTGGGATAAGCCAGGAATGGTCCTGAGGTTTGTAGCTTGTGCACATGGGTGCCTGGTGAGAGGACTAACAGGAGAAAGCTCTGATTTTAGGTGACAGATGGTGAGTTCTGAGGATGCTTAGTTGAAGGTACCTGGAGAGCATCCCAAAGAAGAGTAGACATTGGTTTAAAGCTCTTGTGAAGCATCAGGTGCAGAGCTGTGGGTGTGTCCTGTGATAGTACGATGGTGAAAGGCACGGCTCAGATCAAACTTACACAGATGAGGAGAGGTTCGGGATCACACCAGATTCGGGATCACACCAGGGCAACATCAATACTTCAATTGGGCAAAGGAAAGGAAGCACATTGGTGAGGAGGAAGAGACGCCAAAGAGGGAAGAGAATCCTAACAGATTTGAGTGCTATTAAACACGGGGATAACAGAATATTTTAACCAAGAGAAGGTGGTCACCATTATCAAATATTGCCGAGGAGCCAAAGCAGAGACAGCCTGAGAAATGCTCGTGCGATGTGTCAATCCGGAGGTGTTTTTGGCAAGAGCAGTCTGATTTAGGGAGGTGGGAGTGAAGACCAGATTGCTATGAAGTGGAGAGGTAGGAGGTGAGGAAACAGAGGGAGGGAGGGACCACAGACAAGTCTTAAAAACTGTTCAAGGGGAGAAGAGAGACAGTGAAGTAGTCAGGGCTGAAGACACTGGGAAGTGGGAGGTTGAAGAAAGCAGGACGAGTGTCAAGATGTGGAAAAGGTATGAAATTAAATCCTGGTATTGGATCCATGACCAACCCAAACCAAGCAACCCAAAAAAGCAAACCAAACCCCAACAACAACCAGTTGCTGTGGAGTCGTTTCCAACACATGCACCCACATGCATGTCGGAGCTGTACTTTGCTCCTTTACGTTTCCAATGGCTGTAACCTTTTCACAGTGGATTGGTAGGCCTTTCTTCCACGTACCTCTCGGCTGATTCAACAACCAGTCTTGGGGTTGGGAACTGAGCGTTTTGCCATTTGTGAAGCCCAGGAACTTCAAAACCACGATACTCGCTCAAGACTACCACCATGGAGTAGACAGCAGCCCAATCTTTCTCTCAACTGGCACCTGGAGGGTCCACACCAATGACCTTAGGGCTAATAGCCCCTTCTTTACCCAACAGTTTTATCCAAACCAAACTCACTGCAGTTGAGTCAGCTCTGACTCATCGCCACTATATGGGACAAGTAGAACTGTACCCTGTGGTCTTCAAGGGCTGTAACTCTTTTTACGGAGTAGAAAGTCCCATCTTGACCCTGGCGAAGCAGGTGGTGGTTTTTGACTTTGCAGGGTCTGCACTGACCTTGAAGTTAGAAGCCCAACGCATAACGTACTGTACTGCCTAACTATGATAAATGCAAAAGCTCGCTGCCATCAAGTTGATTCCAACTCTCTGGATAGAGTAGAACAGCCCCTGTGGGTTTCTGAGTCTATTAACTCTTTATGGGAGTAGAAAGCCTTCTCTGTCTCCCTTGGGGGAGCTGGTGGTTTCAAACTGTTAACTTGTTGTTAACGGCCCAACTCTTGATCCATTTATACCACCAGGCAGTGGTAAATCAAAACATGACAGGCAGTGGTAAATCAAAAGTGATCGAGTCAATGAAAAGGAATGGTTACAAGCAAAACCTTGGATGAATCTCAAATGCATGCTGCTTGAAGGAGAAGTAAAAATTAAAAGGCTGCATAGGTTATGATGGCATCTACATGTTGCATTCAGAAAAATTAAAAAAAGATATAGGGACCAAAAACACCTCAGTAGTGACAAGCATTTAGAGGTAAGGGGAGGGGTGATTCTAGAGAAGAAATGTTCAGATATTTATTGGAATAGGTTTAGATCTTGATTGTGGTATTAGTTTCATTGACTATATAAACTCACCCAAACTCATACAAATGCACATCAAAAGGGTAAAATTTACTGCGTGAAAACTTTACATTCATTTAAAAAATATTTTAAGTGACTGAGAAAAAGTATCTACAGGAAAGGTCACTAGAAGTAAGGGTCTTACAAACAGCGGGGAGGTATTCACGGGTTGCCTCTTATGGTGCCCTGCTGGGTGTCAAAGTATGCTGAGCAAGCAGTGAGTTGAAACCGGCCCCCTCCTCCCCTAATCACAATACACCTTTCAATCCAATTTTACATGAACACCCTACACACCCCTACAATAAGATCTACTTAGAGCCTTTTCCTTGACAACTCAAGATTTTATGTCTCCCCTTCATATCTCACCCCCAAAGTTCCTATCTGAACCCTTGTCGGGCAACGACGTCTCCCTTGCTGGATGCACACCTTCTGTCCTTTTGTGTTATCATTACCTTTATTCACCTTTTTTGCTTTCCTTAATACTCTTAGAAATAAGCAAGTCACCTCCCTGTCTTCTCTCTGCCCTTAAAATCTGACTTAACCTTTACGTTCCACATTAAGCTCAAAGTGCCCACTCCTGTGAAATCCCCAACGTCTACCCCAATTTATTAAAACCTCACTGGGACCCCTGGTCTGTTTACCAATGAAACCTTCTCCTTCCAATTATACTGTAGATTTGGCTCAAAGCTGGACTTTTATTGCTTTATATCTCCCAAAGCCAAATCTAATGCATTACCCATACCTAACATTCAATTAATATTTAATGTCTGTATAAAGGCCAGGTTTTAAAAATTGCCAAAGGAGCAGTGCGCTGCAAGGTTAAAAAAAAAGTTTGTAACAGCTTTATGGGCACTTCACTCACATATCACACAATTCAATAATTCCATCATATTGAAGAGTTTAATAATCATCACCACAATTAACCTTAGAACATTTTCTTCTTTCTTATATTGTTCTTCATGTGATTATTTAAAAAAAAATTCATGGCTATCTAGTCAGTTCCAACTGATGGTAGCATTCAAACTCTTTCCCAAGTACAGATAAGACCATAAAATATACAAGGGTAAATGCATCATCTAGATGACCGGGAAATACCGCCAGTGATTTTGAGCACAAGTGTGTATTCAAAGTTCAGGGGCCATTTCCATCTATTTTCCTATTTATCCTTCCAAATGCACGTAATCAAAAATTCAAAGTAAATATCATTTCATATTCCACATATTTTTAAAATGACATTTCTGACAAATTTAATTGGAATAGACATCTCTTCAAATGCTTGTTTGTTGGCAAACCAATTCCAGTTTGAAAAGTGATCATTTTGATGAAAGGCAATTTAGGAATTTTAAGGGACCTACTGTGGGGGAGACCCTGGAGGCAGAGTGCTGGAGCTTGCATTTCGGCTCTGATGTATAACAAACGACCTCGAGCGGGAAACTTCACTTCCCTGGGTCTCAGTTTCCTCTACTCTAAAATGGGTATATTAACATTACCTGCCTTTTGGAGTTATGAAACTTAGTACATAAATATATATGTAAAATTCATGAGAACAGAGCAAGGCATATACTTCCACTGCCATCGAATCAATTCCGACTCACGATGACCCTAGAAGACAGAGAAGAACTGCCACATGGGGTTTCTAAGGCTGCAACGGTTAACAGGAATAGAAGGCCTCGTCTTCCTCTCTTGGAGAAGCTGGTGGGTTTGAACTGCTGACCTAGCAGTTAGTAGTCAAGCATATAACCCACAACACCAACAGGGCTTGTGAAGCATAATAAGTACTCTTAAAAGGTTGTCAATAGCAGTATCTTAACATCAATTTGAAGATAAATCTGAAAGTACAATAAAGCTAGGATGAATAGTTGGTACCAGTCAGGACATAACAATCAAGATTCCAAGTCTAAATTCCTGCTGAGGATCCTCAGATAAATAAAATAGTGTTCGCATCATTTTCTACCGTCTGCTTGATTTTCATTAACAGCAGAAAATGTGCGAAAACATGGAGCAGAGGATGTTAAAACAATAAATAAATAAAATCTCCCGGCCCTAACATGAATTGATGACTCGTGGTGACCCTGTAGGGCAAGATAAAACTGCCCAAGTGGGTTTCTAAGATTTTAGCTTCTTTTAAAAGATCATTTTATTGGAGGCTCAAACATATCTTATAACATTCCATACGTCCATTGTGTCAAGCACATTTGTACATTAGTTGCCATCATCCATTTCAAAATATTTTCTTTCTACTTGAGCCCTTGGTATCAGCTCCTCATTTTTTTTGCTCCACCCCACCCTCCTACCCTCATGAACCCTTGATAAATTATAAATAATTATTATTTTTATATCTTATATTGTCTTCTGTTCCCCGTCACCCATGTTTCTGTTGATTGTCAACCTGGGGGAAAGGGTTATAAGTTGATCATTGTGATGGTTTCCCTCTTGCTCCCCCCACCTTCCCCCTACCCTGATAGCTTTACTACTCCCATTACTATTCATGATGGGTTATCTGTCCTGAATTCTGTGTGTCGAGAGCTCTTATCTGTACCAGTGTAGATGCTCCAGTCTAGCTGGATTTGTAAGGTAGAACTGGGGTCATGACAGTTGGGGTGGGGTGGGGAAGAAGCGTTAAAGAATAGAGAAATGCTGTATGTTTTGTCAGTGCCATACTGCACCCTGACTGGTTCATAACTTTCTTTTCTTTTGCTCATACCTTTCTTGTGACCCTTCTGTGAGGGGATGTCCAATTGTCTACAGATGGACTTTGGGTTTCCGCTCCACACCCCTCCCCAATTCAAATCAATAAAACTGGCAGTTTGGGGTCTTCTGATGCCCAATACCTGATCCTGTTGACACATTGTGATGCACAGGCTGGTGTGCTTCTTCCACGTGGGCTTTATTGCTCCCCTGCTAGATGGCCAGTTGTTTATCTTAAAGCCTTTATGACCACAGGTGCTATATCTTTTAATAGCCAGGCACCATCAGCTTTCTTCACTACATTTGCTTATGCACCCAGTTTGTCTTCAGCGATCATGGTAGGAAGGTGAGCATCACGGAATGCCAGGTTATTAGCACACAGTGTTCTTTCATTGAAGGAGGACTTGAGTAGAGTCTGATTATAACTTTTTATTGGGGTAGAAGGTCTCATCTTTCTCCCTTGGAGCAGCTGGTGGTTTCAAATGGCTGATCTCCAAGTAAGCAGCCCAGTGCGTAATTACACCACCAGTGCTATTTTAGAGGATATTTTAGGGAATTGGCTAAGATAAGGACTCTCACTGCCGAGTCAATGCTGACTCATAGTGACCACCTTTGTAAGTTTCTGAGACTATAACTCTTTACAGGAGTAGAAAGCCCGGTCTTTCTCCCAAAGGGCTGCTGGTGGTTTTCAGCTACTGTCCCTGCAGATCACAGCCCAGTACATAACCACTGCACCACCAGAGGCACATACATCCAATCACAGGATGTTTGTTGTTTAGCTTGTTGTCTAGAACATTTCCATCCCTCTTAGGAGATGGAAGACAAGTTGTGTGCTTCATGGCCTGACCTACCATTTCAGCCAATCTTCCCCACAGATGATGACTGGCAGGGTAAGAACTCAACCCTTCAAGGAGAGAGCTTGAATGGGTAGGGGTGGATCAAGGAGGGAGGATTGTGTTGAAAGCATATATTTGGTGTCAGGACTGCTCCTAGAAACAAAAGCGTAGGAAAATGGAAAGTGTATGGACTTCCCATTTATTGGACATTTGGTCATCTACATTGGAAAACTCATTTCATAAACGCTCTCCGTCTAACCTTCTCATTGACGTCTGTAGCCTTCAGCACCACCTCTTGCATTATCAGCCTGCAGGCCTCTTCCACAAATTGTTCTCCTGCTTTTGCATCAGTGGTGGGGCCGTTCAACACAACCCCGTCCACGAGGACAGCACCCCTTCTACTTGGGATCGTCTCTGCCATCTCCATTTGCTCCACTTCTCCTGGAAGCATACAAACGAATTATGTTTGACAGATTATCAAGTGACTTAACACAATCGAGGGGAAATTTTATTATTATGAACTCCAACTGGAATACCTCTTTTAATGCCTGAAAGCACCCTCTTTGAACACTGAAGCTTACAATTTCAAATAGTGTCCTGCGGCATAACAGAGTTATGGCAAAAGGCAAAAAACTCTCAATCTATGGGCTGAATAAATCCATTTCATTGGGTGGGTGTTCCTGTATACTCTCCCACTTCTTCCTGAAAACACAGATCAAAGGAAGTGACCCGCATGGTGGTGAGTGTGAATCCATCTGGAATGCCTGTACGTTTTTCAGACTTGTAGATCAAGCACGGACAGAGATGTTCAAGATTGTACACCTGCTTGCCATTTCTAAAGGTTACTGCAGAACCAAAATAGCCTTCCACAAAAATAATCCTGCAGCTCAACCAGTTAGTCAACCAATAGCTGCAACAAGCTTTGATTCTTTTACATTCTGTTTTAAAAATCACTGTCTCTCTTTTCTTTATAAAATACATGTTCGTTGGGTCATGGACCCTCACAGAAACAATCTTTTAAAGTATTATTCAGTACCAAATAAAGTGCCTAATACTTGGAAGCCCACGTTCAATATGCTGAAAGTTTACAAAGGGAGGGGGGAAATCTATCAAATATATTTCAAACATTTCTGTATACTTACTGGAGCCCTAACGGCATTAATATTTATCATGCCTCATATTCCACCTTCTCTTCAAATTTAAAAGTGCTAGTGAGATTCTGTGAGTTTGGACACCCTTCAGTTCGATTACTGGCAAACACAGATGTTGTCCGAAAGAGTAGATAAAATGTCACATAAAAATCCCCCAACTTAGCAAAGATGGAATCTGCAGCAAATGATTTTATTTTCTATTTATTTTACTTTAAAAAATCGTTTTATTGGGGGTTCATACAACTCTTATCACAATCCACACATACGTCAATTATGTGAAGCACAGCCAATGATCTTTTATCCTCACACTGAAGGACACACCAAGTTCCAAGATGCATTTTATTTCCATCCTTCATTTTCACTTATGTACCTTTCACTTGAAAGGATGCATTTAACATGTTTTAGGGTCAAATGCTGAAGCCCTGAGATGGAGCGTTTAGAAGGAAAGGCTCTCTACCTGAAGGCACTTCCCCCCAAATGTTCTTTAGGCCATAAAATAAATCGGAGAAACAGGGCAATTATTCAGGGGACCCTGGCTGTGTCAGTAGGAAGTGCTATTATTAAGCACACTAGAAAAGTTGGGTCTTTTTTTTTTAAACCTCATTAGTAGAATTTCAGGTTTTTATTGCCCAGGGAATAGTTTCAGCTTTACAGCCTGCTCAAACTCTCTCTCTCAAGACACACACACACACACACACACACACACACACACACACACACACACACGTCTAACACCCCTTTGTAGCCAGAATAGCAAAGAAATTAAAATCATCAGTCTCCACAGCAATCAATTAAAAAATTCCCACAATCCATACAATTATCTACAAGCAATTATTACTTATATATTTTTAAAAGAATTACAGAGCTGAGTCTAGACTTGGCCTCCTTTCTGGATAGGTACATTTTTTTTCTTTTGCCACAATGTGCCTCCTCCTTTCCCTGCATTCAACCAGACTGGAGTCACAATAGGTCAGCCTGTGGCTTACTGAGGATTTCTATAGAGAGCTTCCCTGTTAGCTCTAGAGTTTATCATGGTTAATAATGAAGCCTTTCAATTAGAGGATTTTGCATGGATATATCGAGAATCTGACTCCGTCCTTCAAGCATTCGCCTTCCAACGAACCACTCAGCCTCACTCCTTGCCCTTTATCTGGCAGGTAGTGTCAACATAGGAGTAGTCTTTGTATTTCTTTGAATAGATAAATGAGATCACAGGATGACTCCACGGCTCAGATGATTCAATGTTTTCCCATTTGGTCTAAATAAACGTCAAAATCCTTCTAATGACTTAGAAGGCCCTAAGTAAGCAGTCTCTTTTACGCTCTCTTAGACTTCAGACCTCATCCCTTACCAAGGTCCTCCTTGTTCGTCCAGCATCATCCACATGGTCTTCCTGTAAACATAACATTCTCAGTGAGCCCTTCCTTGTCCACCCTATTTAACAATGGAACCATCCCTTCCTTTTATCTTTTTTCTGTTTAATTTTACTCTAAAGCAGTGATCACTATATGACATACAGCACATATTTCATGATTATTTATCTTAAAATATATCTCTTAAATAAAAAAATAAGCTTTAAAAGAGTAAGAGTTTGCCCAATTTCCTACTGTTTCCACAGTGCTCTGGAAGCGTCTACTGGACTACTGAACGTCAACAAACATTTGTTAGCTATTAAATGAAAAAGGCCTCCTGGCACTTGCATACAACCAGTGACAATATTCTCCTCTCCTGAGATTCCCAAGGAGGTTATGTGTATGCATTTATTATTAGATTGGACAGAAATTAGAGCAGATCTCATCCATCAGGGAACGCCATGGGCCAGGAACAGAATAGACAGAACTTAATCAATGAACTGGAGAAAGGACTCAACGGGGGCTTTCAGTGGGGCCTGAAAGACGAACCTTGAGAAGAGGGCCAGAGAGGCAAACCTGCGTGTGTGGTGTCTGAGTTAAAAAAGGAACCCATAGACAAAAACAAGCAAACAAACAAACACTCCCTTCTTTTCCTCATTCCTGTCCCTGTTTCTGCTCTCTCCTTTCCTCTCCAGTACCCTACTGCAGTCCAGAAGGCAACCAGCTAGCCACAGACACACTGAAGGAGCTGTACTTCCAAAGTGGATATTCCACCAAGCCCTAAATATACTGACTTCTGATTCAGGCAATTCCTCAAATCAATGCCTTACAAAGTCTCACGCACGCAATGGACAGGTCTATCAGGAGAGCAATCACACTAGGTGGGTACACACATCTTAGACCAATCAATTATTTGATATCAAAAGGTAGCTTTTACCCAGGGACAACTTTAAGAAGGGATAGAAGCAAAGGAGGGATGAAAACAGTAAACCCAGACAGGAAGGGGAATAAAGGATGTTAAGTTGTGTAGATTGAAGTTAGTGAAATATATATATAGATATATATAGATATAGATATAGATATAGATATAGATAGATATAGATATAGATATACATATTTTTAATGGAACACTCATCTGGTCTTTGAATATGTATCCAATTCATAATTTAAAAGTTTGTTTTAAAAAACTTCACATAAGCTCAACTCTCTTATTCGTCTAGAAAGTTGCATAGCTCTCTCTTGAATAGCAAATAAGAAAATCAGATTTAAATCTTACAAATATTGATTTAACATTTGACATAGAGTTAAATAAGCTAAAGCAATCCTGGGGTTATAATTAACAACACTGAATTGTATGGTTAGAAATGGTAAAAATGCCAAATGAATATTATGTTATACATATTTTTATCATAATAAAATGTAAAATAAAAAAAGTCTAGTACAGATGATAACCACTCCCCCGTCTGTTTGCCATACGGGGGCGGATATCATGGTGCTGGAATGCTGGAGGCTCTGCCAGCAGCATCAGGTTTCAGCAGAGGTTCCAGACTAAGAAAAGGCTACAAATCAAGAAGACGCTGTCCATTATGAGTGACTGGACACTGCAAACCGTATGAGCGTCAGTGGAAGAGTCTGACATATGCTGAAGGATGAGCCCCTCAGGTCGGAAAGCACTCAAAACACAACTGGGGAAAAACAGCCTTATGGTAGTTCCATAATCTGGTATCAATTTGGGACCTGAGAGGATTAAGAGTGAAGGGGTGGAGTCTAGTCTGTCAATCGGATCATAGCGGAGGCCTCTGCGTGGGCATGGCTTTCTCCTGAGAATTCTGGGAAATCTGGGACTTCCTCCTTGGAGACAGGAGACACACTCCCGCTCTGTTCACTCACTGGGAGGCATTGCAGTTGACAAAACACATGGACCTCAGAAGCCAGAGAAGCCACGTGGAGACCCCTGCCAGCACTGAGATGCTTACAACGTCACTGGATCCAAGGGCTTTCTACTTATTGGCCTGTGATCATCCTGCATTCGGTGTCATTGCATGTGTTTCGTGAGTCTGAAGAGAACTTTATAGATTGGTGTCAGACATATAGGCTAATATTAGACTTGTGGGTTTGGACTGGACTGGGTTGGGATTTTTTTTTATTACCAGGACATGGAATGTGAAAATTATGACTCTAGGAAAATCAGAGTTGCCAAAAATGAAATTGAACACACCAAGATTAATATCTTTTCCTAGGTATTAGTAAGCTGAAATAGACTGGTATTGGCCATTTTGAATCAGATAATCATATGGTTTACTATGTTGAGAATGACACATTCAAAAAGAGTGATGTCTATTCATTGCCAAAAAGAACATTTCCAGACCTATCTTAAAGAACAATGCTATCTATAATAGGATAATATCTATACTCCTTTATGGAATTCAGTTCATACAACTATTATTCAAATTTAAATACCAAGTACTAAATTTGGTGATAAAATTAAGGAATTCTACCAACTTCTGGGATCTAAAATTGATCAAACATGTAATCAAGATGCACTGATAATTTTTGGTAACTAGCATGTAAAAGCTGGAAACAAAGAACAAGGATAGTAAGTGGAAACTATGACCTTGGTGATAGAAATGGAGGTGGAGATTGCATAATAGAATTTTGTAAGACCAACTATAAATATACTCACTTCACACAACCCTTTTTGGACAACATAAATGACAACTATACATGTAGACATTGCCAGATGCAATACCCGGGCATCAAATTGACATATGTGGGAAGAGATACTGGAAATGCTCAATATCATCAGTCAAAATAAGTACAGGGTGAAGAACGCCTCAGCAAGGAAGCTGAAGAAAATTGAAACAAGTTAACCAAAGCCATAATTTGACATTGAGTATATTCCACCTACCTTTAGCAAACATCTAAAGAATATATTTGATGCATTAATCACTGATGGCTGAAGACTTGAAGAGTTGTGGGAGGACATCAAGAACATCATTGTCATCGAGTCAATAGTGACCTCCTGTGGGTTTCTGAGCTGGTATCTGTTTATGGGAGCAGAAAGTCCAGTCTGTCTCCAACAGAGATGCTGTTGGCTTCAAAGTACCAACCATGCGGATAGCAGCCCAACACATAACCACTACCCCACCAGGGCTTCTTTTTAAGGCTTAAATTTACCTTAATTGAAATCTATATGCGTAGGTATCTCTGAGATGTATACCTTCATGAAATATTTACTGACAGTATACCATGTGCAAGACACAGCTAGGAACTGTGAAAGACTCGAGAGTAAATGAGATACACAGTGACATCTGAATCCAGTAAAGAAAATTAGACATGTTTGTGAATAGCTGGAATTCTATCAGAAGGTAGGAAGTATGGTACTTAAGCTTAGACAAATGTGCTCTGAACGTCCCAGAGCTGGGCATTGCTTCTGACTGTAAGCAGCAGCAGCAGCAGCAGCTCTCCTTGAAGAGTAGTGTTAGAGATGGGCTTCCAGTCATGCAGTCAGTAAATGCTTATTGGGTAGCTGTTATGTTCAGAATGGTGCTTGTGATATTGGAATTTGAACAATAGAACGAAAACATGAATTTACTTTTCATTAGGTAGAGGGATTATTCAGATAAAAAAGCGAACAGACAAATATAAAAGACCATTATAGGTGATGATAACTGTTTAAAAGGAAATTACCTGGGTTATCCAATAAAAGATGGGAAAGGAGCCGTTTTAGACAAGATGAGGAGGGAACATTACTGACACGCGAGAGAGGGAATGGAAAAAACAAGGATGCGGAGAGATACATGGAACCAGATGATGGGAAAGAAAACACAAAGACTATAGATTTGGCTCACTGAGATGCAGAACGCGATTGAGGGCAATGAGAGGAAGAAATTAAGGGTTTGGGAAGGACAAGTCAGAAGCAGATCAGTTAAAGCTGAATTTTATTCTAAAAGTAACAGGAAACCACTTAAGGGCTTTAAAGAGAGGAGTAGCATGAACTGATCTACATCTATAAACTATTACTCTACAAGTCACTCATAGAGCAAATGGTAGGAGGGCAGATGAGAAAATGGGAGACTCTTTAAGGGACCACTATAGAAATCCAGGCCTTAAAGAGCATGGGCTTTGATCTGGAGCCTAGCAGTGGGAGATGGGTGAAGTCTTGGGGTTTGAGAGACATTTTGGCAGTAAAACCAATGGGACTAGCCAATGAATTTGATGTAAATTATCAAGAAAACAAAATAATCAAAGATGATTCAGATTTCGGCCTTGAACAGCAGCAGCAGCAGCCTACAAATGGTGAATCCCTGTAATGACATGGAGAATACTGGAAAAGAGCAAGTGCTATTTTGGGGAAAAGTTTCAAGATTTTTGACTAATTAGTAGGGATTGGCTTCAGTGGGATAGAAACAAGAGTCACGGAGAGGGTAGTCATGACAGAAAAGAAACCATTATGATACAACCCCCCCAACTCCCCAAGGGGACAAACAACAGAAACCCGGGTGAAGGGAGACAGCGGATGGTGTAAGAAAACAATAATAACTCATAATTTATCAAGGGGTCACAAGGGTGGAAGGATGGGGGGGGGGGGAACAAAGAGCTGATACCAAGGGTTCAAGTTGAAAGAAAATGTTCTGAAAATGATGATGGCGACATATGTACAAATGTGCTTGACACAATGGATGGATGGATTGCTATGAGGTGTAAGAGGCCCAAATAAAATGAGTAAATAAAATGCGAACAAAAACTGAAAAAAGAAGCGTGTGTGTGTGTGTGTGTGTATCTGTGGGTCTGTCTGTGTCCAGGTGAACTTCTCTTGGGTCCAGGGACAGGAATTGCACATGCCACTTTCTCGTGGTATGGCAATCATCGGGCAGGAACTTGAGCAGAGGAGTTTAAATGTACTTGACTGGACAATAGGAAACCATTGGGAAGAGAACAGTCCATCAGAAGGGTGGTTCCATTCACAAGGAGGTCAGGAACTGGAGAGGGAAATCGGAATTGGTGCACATCCAGGCCAGGGGGAGTGAAGACAGGATGGTAGGTTTGTATTCATTTCACCCTTTCTCTTACAATAGAATCACTGCAGACATACAGCCCCCAACTCCTGTGTCTTTGTAGTGAGTCCCACAACTTTCTATGAACGGGATTGATCTCCTCTACTCCAGTGGGTCTATAATCTGAAATACCCTTGGGATGAGAAGTGACAGGATACGACAGAGAAAAAATCATTTTGCACATCCACGCACTGGCCCCTTTCTTACAGAGAACAGATCAAGGTATAACCATTAGCAACTGAAATAATCTCATCCCCCTGTGCTTATTTCACGGATGCTGTTGTCCTAGCACACACAAGATCAGTCCAATGAGTCAGATTCTGTGTGAGGACCAAGCTATTCACGTCGCCAAACGGGCCAAGGCCATAAACACCATGCAGCTCGTAGGAGGACAAGATCCTCATCTGTGAAGCTTTTCATTTCATTGTCTCATTTGGAAACTCCTACGACCAATAAATGTACGATGACTATACAGTCTATTTATTTTTTTATTGAATCATGCTTCCTTTTCAATGGCCAGAAATTGCGTAACTTTCTACCTTTTCAGGAGAATAGGTTTGCTGGAGGTTTGCTAGTCCTATGGTGGGAGCAAGCATTACTTGTGAAACTGTGGATGCCGCCTTTGTATGTCTCAGCTTGTTGTAATGACAGTGAGAACTCAAACACTGCCCTCTCTACAAATCTACCTCTACCGGGCATGTTATTTTCTCCTGCGCACAACTTCAACCTGCAAAGAAACCAAGAAAATCAGACTCCAGGAGAACACTGAAATAAAATTTGACATCTCCATTCAGCAAAATTCACCCTGTAGCCCCAAGCTGGAGACTCTCATTATCACTGATAGGCGTTGACTTTGCTCAATGCTGTCCTCGGCACCACGGTGCCTTGTTCTGCTAGAACTGGACCCAGTGTCTTCCTTCTCTTCTGCATTGGCATCTGCCATCCTACAAGTCCTATTCCCTACTGGTGTTCCCCTCCTGCCAGCTTGTTTGTCCTCTTTTGCTCCTCATTTTTTCATCTTGTCTAACATAGATTCATGCAACAGAAGGGTGGGTTTATTGCTTTTTCAGTTACCTTGTATTTTCTAGGATTGAAGGCTGAGTACTAAGAAAGCATGGTTGTGGTATGCTGATTTGCTGGGGGAAATTCTAGCTCAATCAGCCTCCCTACTTCCCCCTGGAATCTGCCCCTTCTTGTAGAAGGAAATCTTGGGGGAACTGCTACCTGGGGCTGCTCCATTGTTGTGGCAACCACAAAGCTGGCCCCCCCCCAAGTCTTCAGGGCACTATTCATATTTCCCACCATCAATTTTTTCAACTGCTCCAGATAATTCCACTACATTCTCTATTTTCGTGAGCAAAAGTCCTTCCGTGTTATATGAAACTAGAGAAGGGTAACTCATATTCTGAGTAATGTGGCTTCTGTCGCCATTTCAAACTAAGGAGAGTTAAAACCAGCTAAACCTAGTATATCCTTTGAACCTTCAAGCTTTCTCAGTTATTTTTATTATTCCCCAATCTTGCAGGTTACCAAGTATTATGGATTGAATCATGACCCCTTGAAATATGCATTGTTAGTCCTAATTTCTATGCCTGTGGTTATAATCCCATAGAGGAATGGGTTGTCCCTGCCATCTTAATGAGATGGAATCACTGCATGGTGTGTCCTGAATCAATCTCTTTTGAACTGTAAAAGATTGTATAAGCAAGGCGGAAAGCAGATAAAGGAGAAGAAATAGCCCAGACCTGTGAAGATGCCCAGGAGCCGAACCTCAAGAGACAAGGACCTTTCTCTAGCGAAAGCCTTCCCCTAGACCTAGCATCTTTTAGCCCCATAAAGACCTAGCATCTTTTAGCTCCATAAACTCAGAAAAAATAAATTTGCTTGTTAAAGTCATGTGCTCATGTTTCTCTATTATAGCGGCACCAGATAATTCAGACGGAGTCTGCTACTGAGAACTTAGGCTGGCAGGGGTGGAGGCGCAGGAGGTGCTGCTCCAACAAGTACCTAATATATAGAAGTGGGTTTGATATTGGGACTGGATAGAAGCCAGAAGAGTTTTAAGGTTGTTAGGCCCCACTGGGTTGGATCCTACTCATGGTGACACTAGGTGCAACAGAGAGAAACATGGCCTGCGCCTGGGCCATCCTCACAGCGGTGCCTCTCTCTGAACCCATTCAGTCCGCCTTGTCAAAGGTCTTCCTCTCGAAGCTCTGAGTTTTAAGATACCTAATAGTAAACGCCTATAATGAGATGGAGAGACTGTTGGACTCATGGGCAGAGAGGGCTATCCGGCTGAGAGCTCAGGAGTAAGTGAGCAGGAGAGCAATAAAGCTTGTATCACATGGCGCATATGGTGGTAGTAACAAAATGCTTCTAAAATGTGGGATTCAATGTAGTACTGCTTGTGATGTTTTAAAATAAAATAATGGGCATGCAGCTAGACACTGGAAGAAGGGCAGTGCTTTTTATGCAGTGGCAAGTAACTTTTCTGAATTCTGTTCACAAGTTTGGCGGAAGGTGGAAGTTGTACGTGAGGACACTGGAGATCCAGCTAGTGATATTTCTAAGCAAGGTCTAACATGGAACACTTAAACGTTTTTCCTTGTCGCTCTAGAAGAATGAAAGAGGAAAGAGGTCGCTTGTAAAATGAGGGGTGGTGCAAATGAAAACAGAACTTAGAGATTTGGAAAACCCTGCTTTACGCACCGAGCACCTGTGTTTGAGAATGTTCACCAAGGGCATGGCTATGCAAACTTTTATTAAGGTAATTAAGCCAATGACTAATGGATCGAACTAACGACCCCAGGAGAAGATTCATTCGGAAATGAACCAAAGGGAAAAAAATGCTGCTTGCCTCCTGAAATTCTATAGGCAGGAAATAGGCCCAAGGAGCGGTGTCAATTCCCTCTGAGAGGAGCAATGAGCAGAATTGTTGGAAGGGCCATAGAAAGGGCTTTGTTGGCTTTCGGGTGGTGAAGGGGGAGCACCGTCTCCCTGGTTTCCAAAGTTGAGCACACAGTTTCTTAGGTTTCCAAGTGTTGACCCTTCATCAGCTCTGCTCTGGAGTGTGGGGAGTGCTGTTGAGATGTGTTCAGGGTGTGTGGTCACTGCCCCAAATTGAGGGTATAGAATTGCTAATTCCAGTGGGTCTGGGAGGCAGAGCTAAATCCAGAATGCCCGGATCCATAGGGTATGGCTAACACCCTAAGAGTGGAAGGGGCCTTGCCCAGATGGTCTCAAAGAGCAGAAGATTATTTTCAATTTCTGACAGTGAATGTAAATTGCTTTGCTTGTTCGGAGACCCGCTTGGTGCCTGCTGTATCCCTTTTCCCCCTTTGTAATGAAAATGCCTACCTTGTTCCATTTCTGTGCTTTTACTTTGAAAATCAACCCAAAACTCCACAGTCATGAAGTCAACTCGTAATGACCCCAGGTGGGGGGTCCATGCTGGAAAGTACACAGCCTCATCTCTCCCACAAAAGGCAACTGGTGGGTCCACACAGGCAGCCTTGCAGTTTGCAACCTAACGTTTACCCCACAGCACGACTGGGCTCCCAGATTTCACAGATTCAAAGACGAAGAGGAATTTTGCCCCACAGTAGAACATGCCTAAAGTTTTGCCCACATTTGATTTAAATGATTCAGAATATGAGGCTTAGAGTTAGAGTTCATTTCAGAATTCTGAGAGTGTGATGGGGTATATGTGCTTCGCATGTAGCAAGGGCATGGTTTGGAGGGGGGTGGAACTGAGGGTGGCATGCTAAAGATTTAATTGTGTCCCCTGAAGTATGTGTTGGGATCCGAACATTTATACCTGGGGTTATAGTCTCTTGGGGGAATGTGTGTTCCTTCTCCTGTTAGTAAGATAGTATTAATGGAGAGTATGTCTTCAGTAAGTCTCTTTGAGACTTAAAAGATATTCAATAAGAACACTAGAGAAATAGGAATGGGACAAGACAGATGCCAAGATCCATGGAGATCTCCCAAGGAACCAGTAATTGATTAAGAAACAAATAAAAACTCACTGCCATTAAGTTAATTCTGACTAACAGGGACCCTCTTGGACAGGGTAGAATTGCCCCCATCGTTCGCTAAGACTGTAACTCTTTACAAAAGTAGAAAACTCCGCCTTTCTCACAAGGAGTGGCGGGGAGTTTTCAACTACTGATCTTGGGGTTAGCAGACCAACATGTATCCACTACATCATGAGGGACGCTTACCCTCTGAATTCAGGTGTTGATCCTCTTAAACTTTGAGAAAAAAAAAATTAAACAGCTACGCATGTTATCTGCTGTGGCAGCACTAGATAACGAAGACACAGAGTTACTATTGGAGAAGAATACAGCTTTTCCCTGCTTGTTACTTTCTTTTAAACATCCCAGTGTATCTCTGGACACACAATGTCAATGGAAACAGTACAACCTTCACAAAGGGAATCTACAGCAGCGCTTTCCAAAGAAACATAAAACAAGCCACAGACACAGGTCACTGGTGTAAATTTATCTTTCGAGAAGTCACACTGATAAAAGGCAAAAAGTAATTTTAATCATGTATTTTAATTTAATCAGTACATCTGAACGGAGGAGCTCTGTGGTACGATGGTTACCATGCTCAGCTGCTCACTGCAAGGTTTGTGGTTCTAGCCTGCTAGCTTATCAATGGGAAAAGGATGTGTCAGCTTCCATGAAGATTTACAACCTTGGGAAACCTATGGGGTGGTTCTACTGTGTTCTATAGAGTTCCTATACATTGACATGAACTCAACAGCAATGGGTTTAGTTTACAGCTATTATCATTTCAACATACAATAATATTAATAAGCCACTTTACATTCTTCTTCAATATGAAAATCTTAAAACCTGGTGGGTATTCACTTGTAAGGAACAGTTCAACTTAAACTCACCACATCTTTACTCCTACAGTTCCTTTCAAGTTGGACTGACCATGTTTCAAAATTCTAACTGTGCATGTCTCCAGTGGTTATGGTATTGAACAGAGCAGGTACAGAAGCAAATTCACGTCCTACCTCTGATGGCCCCGGGACTTTGGGCAAGACTGAGGACTTACTAGCACATTGGATTCTCCTCTGTGGAATCGGGGCATCCCACTATCTCACAGACTTGTTTTGAAGATGAAACTTAAAGCATCTAGCACACACCCAATTGAACAAGGCAGTGCACACCACAGCAGTTTCTTCAATAAACGTCCACTTCTTTGCCTTTGACAGCTCTTTATTTCCCAAATGGAACATGAAAGAATAAGAAATATAAACTGTCCTTATCAAAGAAGAACAATGGATGATATTTATTAGATACATATAATGTACCAAATGCAGAAGCAGGCATTTTATAAAGACTGCGTCATTTAGTCCTTATAACAACCTCATGATGAAGGTATTTTTATAATTCCATTTTACTTGAAGGAAGAATGAAGTCCACAGAGTTTAAGAACGCTGCCCAAATCACGCACCTGCTCAGTGGGGAAGCCAGAATTCAAAGTCAGGCTGCCTGGGACCAGCCCCCACATTAATAATTGCCATATCCTATTGTTTCCCAGAAGAAAGCAGGGTCTGTAGTTCTTTACTTTAGACATTTCTTCCTGTATCTCATCAACCACACTAAACTATTTGGACACATATTTTGTACTCCTAAAGCAATAAGCAATTACCTTGGCGTATGTATTAAATTGCAATGTGCTGCAATTTAATATATAGTTTTAAAACCAATTTGCTCAAGTGTTGACTTCAGGATTTTAAATGTACTCCATTTAACCAGCAATTTAAATGAAAATTTAAATAAATGCTATAAATGGGTGCCTTATTTGCATGATCTGTTGATTAACTCTGATATGAGGCTCATCTTTGCCCAGGGTTTTGCCTCCTCGCCGGAGGGCTTTGACAAATTGGTTTGTAGGCGAATAGAGGCCAACTCCTGTCATCTCCATTGCACCTCAGATACATGCTGTGACATTCCCATGTGGCCACCCTCAGACGCCAAAAACAACTGATTCTATGGGAGAATTACTGAAAAGCTACCAGAATGACAAGCGAGGCCCCTACAAGGGCATCGCCAAGGACAAATAGATGCTCAGGAACTTGTTTCTGAGGAGAAGCGATTCTGCTAACCAACCGGGCTAGTGTGGTGCTGAGTGAGGCATGCAACTATGGGGCCAGAGCGGAATTGCTCAGCAACGTACTGTTCAGTGGCATACATATCGAAGAAGATCAGAGTCAACAGAATCGTCTCACGCCTCTGTTCTTCAGTACAGTATCAGCCGCACGCCCATATAAAGTTGGAATAGGTACCCTAAAAAGCTTCAATCTGCCCAAGAGCCTGCACAAGCATATAAGCTATGTTATACCTCAATGGTTCTCCTGCAATCACAAACACGGCACCTGCGGGCCTGCCCACATCTCAGTGCTACTCTGATATTGAGAAATGAACTACACAGAACAGATCATAATCTGCATGGGTATTCTTCAACTGAGACCCACAGATAGGGGTTTAGAGACATCTAGAATCTGTGCTACAGATTCATTTTGATAGGACCATGGCATCTTAGAGATTGGCAACTACTTACAGGTCATTTATCGTTCCTACTTTGCAAATGAGAGAACTGAGTTTTAGCGGCACACACGTTGTTCAATGAACCCATGCTCTCTTCCTGAAGATTATCAGCTCCACAGACTGAGCACATTTCACCCCTCATGAGATCTGAGAGCCCATTTCATACAATATTAGCTAGAATTGATTTAGCATTTCCTGTGTGCTAATATTTGGCAAATCCTTCACAAACAGTAGCACAATTATTTCAGACAACAAGCGTGTGCGAATCAAACAACTAAACCTCACTCTGGCTAGACACTTTAGGGAGGGTTATCTTCGGTTGTGTAACCAATGGTCCCAACATTTAACAGTTGACAAAAACAATATATTTATCTTTCAAGACTATTGGATTAGCTGGATAATTCTGCAGGGTTTACTCACCCAATAGAATTGGAAGTTGAGATTTCTGGGGAAATTGAGACGAATGGCCCATTCTCTCTCTGTGAACTTTCATGAACAAAGAGTATAGACTTTCTCACAAGGTGACGGCAGATTCAAATAGATACCTACCGTCTTGTGAAGTCCTGAAGCAGTGCCACACACTCTCACTTGCAACACATTCTGTTGGTCAAGTCAAACCACCAAGGCATCATGAATAAAAGGATAAAAGATGTGGGGTGAGGGGTCCTTAATTCTTGATGGCAGGGATATTGTCACTGCAGAATGTCACATTGCCAAGGGGTACGCACACTGGGATGGGAGGACTCTCATGGCGTGCTTTGCAATCTATCAGTCTACTCTCTGGGCCCAAGTTATTTATATTCCTCTCGTGTGAGTTATACCCTGCTCCCAAAGTCTTAGGGCACGTGCCATCAGGTTGAAGTCTGGGATCTCCTGATCTGTATCACATCTAGGGATTGGTGAGCCTCCTTGGTTGGAGCTGTTCTTGACCCAACAACTCAGAAACTAAAATGACAAGTTGTCAGACACCACAAACAAAAGTATATTGTTAGACCAGACAAGAAAACTATACTGTAAACTCTTGGTGAGGAATCGGAGACAAAGGGTAATTATTAGTCCAGAGTGAAAAACAAAGCCCACAGCTACCAAGGCAAATCTGACTCAGAGCAACAAGGCGGAACAGGACAGAGCTGTCCTTTGGGTTCTTGAAACTTTCCATGTTCATGGGACCTGAAAGCTTCATCTTTCTCCATCAGGGAAGCTAGTCGTTTCAAACCACTCCCCTGGCAGTGCGTAGCTCGATGCATGACCCAATGCACTACTGGGGCTCCACATCCGTTCTAAAATTCAGTATCTCCTACTTTGGGGGGCAAGAGCATTTTTAAAATAAGACTTTATTTAGCTGTATGTGAGTGATTTCCTAATCCATTGTTCTTTAGGCCTCTTGGCTTTGGGATCCTAGAAAGAGTGAAATAGTTGCCCAGCCTCTCCAGAAGTCTCTGAGGTGAGATGCAGTGGTGGGTGCATGCAGACATGCCAGCTCTCGGCTACACGGCAAGCTGCTGATCTGCAGGGGTGGCAGCCGCACCGAGGAAACCGCTTCCTCTAGTTCCTCCTTGATTTCCTTTCAAAGGCATTCGCTGGACATTGTACATGTCGGCCATCCAGTGCTTTAATAATGTCAGTTATCCTATCATTTCCAGTTCCTCTTATGACCTTTTTCTAACTCAGCTTTATATCGCAATTCTGTAAGGCTGATTTCTATAATACTTTCCTTATTTATGCAATGTTCCTGGAAAGAAGGCCAGCGTACCTGCTTGACCCTCATTGATGCAAACATTAAAAGTACATATGTCATTGGTTTTCACCATAACTTTACAAGTTACATATCAGCCTCCCGTTTTATAGACTGGGGCAGTGAAACTCACAGATATTAAATAACTTGCTCATGGCTACACAGTCCAAGGCGTCATAATTCACTGAGATTGTAACTCAGGATTACATGACTGCAAGGCTGCTTCTAAATCCTACTCTCAATCTATGGGGACAGGAGGGCTACAGATAGTTATATACTGACAAATCTGTTCTTTAAAAAAAATTGTAGCATTTGTCTTTTTATTCTGTGGTATAAGGACTCGCACCATGGCTAATTTATAGTTCCCAGCAACTTGAATGAGGAAGAATCCATGCAGTAGAATGCTGGTGCTGGAGAAGAATATTGAAAGTGCCATGGACCAGTAAAAGACAAACAGAGCTATCCTGGAAGAAGTACAGCCAGAATGCTACTTCAAGGCAGGGCTAGTGAGATGTCATCTTACACATTTAGACATGTTGTCAGGAGACACCAGTCCCTGGAGAAGGACGCTGCGATTGGTAAAGTAGAGGCACAGTGAGAAAGTAGATCGATTGACACTATGGCTGCAGCAATGGGTGCAAGCTTAAAACAATCACGAGGCTGGCGCAGGAGCGGGCTTGCTTTGTTCTGGTGTGCACAGGCCAGTGTGAGTCAGAACTCTCACTCGATGACACCTGACAGCAGCAACAACCAGGTGAAACCCAGTTAATAAAGTAGCAGAGTATTTAATA
The DNA here is from genome assembly GCF_050624435.1 of Tenrec ecaudatus. NCBI lineage: Eukaryota > Metazoa > Chordata > Mammalia > Afrosoricida > Tenrecidae > Tenrec > Tenrec ecaudatus. The sequence continues at coordinate 179,570,828 of NC_134533.1, read as the reverse complement.
TTCTCATGGCTTAGAATGAGCAGACTTTAGTACTAATGACGCAGAGGTTAGGAAATGAAGTGGCATATGGTTGAGGAAATATGCTGCATGGAAATACTTTAATGTGTTAAAAAGTAAAGATGTCATTTTATGGACTGAAGTGAGCTTGACCCAAGCGGTGGTATTTTCAATCACTTATATGCCCGAAGAAGCTTGCCAAGGAATAAGAAAGATCGAAGAAGAATTGGTGCCTTTGAATTGTGGTTTTAGCAAAGAATATTAAATATACCAAGAACAATCAGAAGGATGAACAAGTCTATAAGCACAATCAGAATGCTCCTTAGAAGCAGAGGGTGTGACTACGTCACTGGATATTGGGCTTGTTATCAGGAGGGGCCAGTCGGTCCCTTAAGAAAGACCCGAAGAGAGGGAGACCCTCAATGCAAAGGAGCCACACGGTGACTTCAACAGAAGCACGGTGAGGAGGGGAAGGCAGAACTGAGCAGTATTTTGATCCGCTGCTCATAGAGTCTCTATTCATTGGATCTAATTTGATGGCACTTAACAGAAGTAATAGCACCCCAAAAGTCAGGGAGGCAGGGGGACAAAGTTCATGTATAGATAACAGCAATGACACTTAACAGACTGTAGTGCACAATGGTTCATTGGGTGTCTCATTTAGGGACCAGCCATCAGATTTTGAAGCATTGCCATCTTCATGAAGGTCGCTATAAGTTGATATCAACTCAGTGGGAGTGAGTCTGAGTACCTTCATATCTTTGCCGGGGATTTTTCTATTTGGGCCAGAACCTATCTGCCCCCTTTACCTCAAACAAACCTGAAACTTCCAAGATGTAATCCAGCAGCCATCAACCAATAATTAATAGTAATTCATAAATAATTTCCCCACCTATTTAATATTTCATAAAGCACATTTTTCATTGCTGCCTACTGTTCCCTAAGTGGATTGTATTTAAATTACACAGAGAGATACTATGCTTTAAAAATGCATCCTTTGTTGACTATCACCTGGGGTCATCTCCCAAGTGAGCTGTTAACATGTGCATTCTTGACTTTGGAGGATCTTCTTCCAAATCCAAATAAACCGCTATCATTTCTGGAGTGTCTGTGGAGCAGTCTGTTCATGGCACAGATGGTGAAGCAATCAGCTGCGAGCTACAATGTTGGTGGTTCTAACCCATAGAGAGGTATTTTTGGAAGACGGGCCTAGCAACCTCTTCTTGCAAGTTCACATCCATGGAAAACCCTCACGGGCAGTTCGAGTCTGCAACCCACGGAGTCGCCATCAGTTAGAATCCACAGTTGACTTGGCTTGGTATCTAGACTAGACAGACACTACACCAGGCACTTGCATTATATGTTTTTATACAAATCTCTCATCCTCTGAGGCAAATTGCCTAGCCAATTCTTTATTAAGGAATTGAGGATCTTAGAGCTTCATTAATTTTATGGAAGTCATATTGCTGGTACAGTACGTAGCAGAGCTGATATTCAAACCCATTGATTATCATGTGTCTCTTTCTACTAATAGTGTGGCCTCTCTGGCTGAAGAGATGGGCTAACAGGGGAAGCCATCAAATCACAATTAACTGCTAAACTGACATATTGTATTGAACACTTCTGGGCAAAACTGTCATCGTCCTTATGTTCCCCAATTGCTTTCCAAAAGTCTCTTTTGTTGTGCCATCAACTCGAAAAATAAGGCCACCAACGAATATTAGAAAAGTCAATCATTCATAGATTTTCTTTCTCCCCTGTCACGGCTTCATTCAAATTAGGTACCAGAGTAAAACAGTGCTGCTGGCCCAACAGAACACACTCTGACAAAAATGCATATGATGGAAGCATGTACCCGGGGTGTATGTTTGACCCACACATCATCAGACAGAACAGATATGTTATAAAATACCAACTAGGTCTCTATTGATTTGTAAATCAATACAAAGTGCAGATTAGGAGATCAAAGCACACGGCCTCAGAGTGTTGAGTTGGGAATACTCTTATCAGCTGAAAAACTCAAAGAGGAGACAGAGCTATATATTTGAGACGCAAAATTGGAGTGAGGAAATTTAAGATTTGTCAGAGTTGCCGCTAAATCTCCAAAACAGATTTTAATATTTAACAAAGGCTTGCTGACAACAAATAATTTTAAGAGTGCCTTTGCTACAGTTCCCATTAAGAATCGCCTGAGTCCTGACATTCTCAGCACGGCACGGGAAATCTGACATTAGTGGAAGCTAATATCAATTCTAACTCTGATGTAATCAGCCGCTTGCACGGTTGATTTCTTACTTTTAATTATCAGACCTGACAACATGTGCAGAGAAAACACTCTGGGATGTGAGATAAGGAAGTTCTAGCCTCAATCCTGCCCAATAGCTCTCTGTGATTGCAGGCAAGTGCTTCGGCCTCTGGTTAACTGATGCTGCAAGTTAAGCGGCGTTCCGCAATACACCTCGACACTGTCAGTGGTTCTATGGTCGAAGCCCATCTTTCAACTACACTGGAATGCATGTATTTAAGACAGATCATTTCCTGGAACTCTTCAGAAAGCATCCCATTCCATGCTCTGTAGAACTGAGTACCTAAAGCCTTCAAGAACTCCATGGTGGGGACTCCAGGGGCGAGCAATGGAGAGGGTGATGAGGCTGCCTCTAGGCTCAGGAAGCCCACTTCAGGCACACAAAGGCCATTTCATCCCAGGTCTCTCTATGCTATTTTGCTTAAACAAAGTGTTTGAAGGCATGGATGAGCAGATGAGTGAACACTTTCACAGAAAGCTGTCACATGATGGACATGTTTGACACTCATGTCTGTTCTCTCTTCACCTTTCTTGTCCTGGGCCACTCCATCAGCAGACAGGAGAGCCACCTGCGGGAATTTTAACCCTTGGTAACTGGTGCTTCCCGAAGACAGTGCTGGTGTGCACGGCAATGACAGAGGCGGCCGATTTCATGTGTCTTGAGGCTTTACCTTCATGTTAGGAAGAAACTCAAGTATCTTTGTTCTGATGTGTAATTTATCATGAGCACCCGTCTCCTAACCCCCCCGCCCCCTGCTGAAAGGAGACATACACTTTGTCTTATTTACCTCGATCTGGTTTAAACTTCGTTAGGTCACATACATTAAATGGTGCAGGGAAGCAATGCCTAGTTTCATTATGTTAAAAATGTTTTATCTCTCATATGTCTGCTCCCTCCCCTCCTAATTCCATCTTGAATAGCTTGTTCAACTTCAAAGGGGGGGATTGTTGGGTCAGCACAGCACCCGCTGATTCCTTTATCTCTGGGCAATCTGACTTATCTATGTTGTCCTCAGCTCTTTGCTACCTGACTCATGACCTTTTCTTTCTTAACTTGATCAGACCTGGGACACTCCTCATTAAAGTGATCTCACCTTGGCTTGTGATAGAATAGAACCCTGGGGTTATGGTCTGGCCTTTGCCAGCTCCCTAGGAGAGCAGGCCCATCACGGGCTTCAGTTTTCATCCTCATCAGAGAAGGACCCTAGGGATGACCAAGGGGATCTGATTCAGGTTACCTTCCTTTGAGGACAAGAGAGCTCTTCTGAGTCACCTCCACCCCCTGAGAAGCTAACTCTAGGCTGACCCTCACCATCGTCATTTTTTGCTTTGAGAGGATTGTAAGGTAGCTTCCTCCAAAGGGAATTGGTCCGATCACTGCTGTTGGTTCCAGTGTTTCAATAATATAACAACCGTCAAGTATTCTCCAGCTCCCTTGCCCACATGCCCTGTGGTTTGACCCCACGGAACGTCAACTCAAAGACTGGGAAGTCTTTCAGTTCTTGTCTCTTCTTCATTCAATGTCTTTCTCTCTCCGCTATTATCTCATGCTAAAAGTAGCAATGTTTTTTTCTTTGACTACTTCGACCTTAAATCTCCCTTCTTCTTGACTCTGGTCCAGTGGGTGCTCATTAAAGGCATACAATGGTACCTTCTCTCTTATGGATAAAACTTCATCGTTTGGCTCTGGGGGCATAGCAGATTGGATTAAGGAGGAAGTAAAAGAATTTTCAGTCCTATCTCAAACCAGCAGGCTAGGTTGTAAAAAAATTGTTTTGCTTTGAAAATCATATTTTGACTGTTCTGATCTAAATAATAAGTTCCCCTTTCTTTGCCTTCTACCTGCAGTGATCCCAACGTCTCCCAGGCAGACAGCTGCCTGCAGAGCAGTGTGTACTCGGAAAGGCAGCCAAACACAACACAGCAAAACACCACGTTTCAAAAACATTTCAAAAACACAACGTGCAGGGGAATACTCTAAAACTAGACTGTGGTGAGGGCTAAAAGACTTTATACATTTACTAAAAAGTTAATTTTACACTAAAACCAGGTGACTATTACGGTGGGTTAGACCCGCCCCAATAAAGCCATTAAAAAAGCATGTACATCGCACACACACAAAGTTGCTTGACTTCTAGCCCTTCTACTGACTATATCCTCAAACTCGAAAATTTATTGCCGTCACCATGATTCTAGCTCATGGTGGCCTTGTAGGAAAGAGTAGAACTGTCCCTTTATATTTATGAAAGCAGAGAGCCTCATGTTTCTCCCACAGAGCACCTCAGTAAGTTCAAAATGCTGACCTTGCTGTTAGTGACCCAACGTGTAAGCCTTTACACCCACCACCAAGACTGTTAGCGGTCCTGCTGGAGGGAGCGATGGAAGCAGAGGAATTCAGGAGAGAAGGAGTAAGTTCTCCCTCACACGCCTATGTAACCCATTAGTGGCACGCTATGATATTCCTTCAAACTACCCACTGGCTTGATGACTGTGTTTACACGTGTTCTTCTAGAGCAATAAAATGGCACCTGTTTCTTCAAATCATGAGTCTAAGTGAAAATCCACACAACACATTTTCATAAATATATGTTTTCATTTATATACAATTATATGGAAGTCTATCTGACAAAGTCAAATACCAGGCAGATCATACCCCAAAATATATATATGTGTATATATGTTGCTAGATGCCATTGTGTTTATATGTGTAAATATGCTGTTAGATGCTGTTGAGTCAGTCCCGACTCATAGTGAGCCAATGAACATCCCCGTCTGGGCCATTGTCAAAACTGCTTTGTGCAATCACTATGTCGATCTGTCTCAGCAAGGGTCTTCCTCATATTTGTCGACGCTCTACTTTACCAAGCATCATGTGCTTTTCCTGGGACTCGTCTTTCCTGATAACAAATCCAAAGCACATGAGATGAAGTATCCCCATCTTCACTCCTAAGGATCATTCTGGATGTATTTCTTCCACGACAGGTTTATTGTTCATTTGACAGTCCGAGGCACATTGGATATTCTTTGCCAATGCCATAATTCAAACACACCAATTCTTCTGTGGTCTTCCTCATTCGCAGTCCAACTTTCACCTGCATATGCAGTGATGAGAAACGCCATGACTTGAGCCAGGCACACCTTCGTCTTCAAAGGGACTTCTTTCCGCTTCAACCCTTTAAAGAGGTCTTGTGCAGCAGAATTACCCAACGCACCGTGGGCAATTTTGTAGAACAAACAGGAATTGAAAGATAATGACATTTTGGCATGACTTGTTGAAGTTCTCTCCCCATTCCTCTGGCCCCCACCATGCATACTTTGGGAGCTCCTTGAAAATCACAAAATTCTCATGCAAAAGGGTGGTCACAGATTCATATTTTCCTATCCTCGGGCTTCATCCTAAGTATCCAGAGGAAACTTAAATACTTGACTCAAACTTGTCTGTTCTGTGAATTCTGTGGCTGGTGATGAGTCCCGGGTCATGTTGGCCCTCAGAACAAAGAGGAAAGCATGAAACCCAATTATTCTTCCCTACTTGTTCCTGGTAGATGAATAATGGAATTGTATTGACTTAAACAGGGAAGCAGTCAGAGTTTGGTAGACCATGGGGTTATTTTGAGTTGAAAGAATTAGACCAGTTGGATGTCAGCTACTTTCTCATCAACTATCTCGTAATTATCTACTTAAGGGTCCAATATGTAAATATTTTATTTTTAAAATATCTAGAAGATAAAAAAATATAAAAAATAATTTAGAAATTTACTTGCTTCCCTGCACAAATTTAACCTTCTTTTCTGTGTCTTGGCATTGTCTTTGTGAACATTGCTCAGATGATATATGTCGCAAGATTTCAGATGTGTCTGGCTGTTAGTTTGTGTCTATATTGAATGATCCCAGATTGATGTTCTGGAGTTCTTGAATCTTTTTTATACTACTGCCATTTCTTTCATGATAATCTCCTGTGAGTATTACTGATCTTTCCTTCCTTTTCTTAAATCCTAGTAACATCTTGAATCATGACGTGCTAGATTTGCCCCAATGTATTGCTTTTAATGATTGTGGCATGGCTCTCTTTTCATCTTCTTGGTTTCCGGCCCACAAAAGAGAAGGTAGATTGCCACTATCTGAGATGTGACGGGTCTAGTATAAGCATTTACATGACTCAATTACATTGGCATGATTTTACGAACACACACACTTCAAAATTATTGTGGAAAAATACTATTGTCTTCTTATTCCATTTTCTCCAAAACTGTTTTGTATTGTTCATAAAATAAATACTGGTCAGAATCTTCCTTGGACATCTCATAATCCTTTCCTTTGTAAATTTAGAGCATCTGTGCTAGAAAAGTCCTTAAAGCATTCTGGTCTCTTTCGCAGACCAATTCAATTTCCTCAAATTAGCCAGAGAAGGGATCTTTGCCAACACAGCCTTGGGGAGATTTTTAGTTCAATCATCATAGTCTAATCAATGCATATAATAATTCTATCTATCTATCTATCTATCTATCTATCTATCTATCTATCTATCTATCTATTTAAACTGAGGTCCCTAGGTTGTGCAATAATTAATGTTCTTGGTTGCTAACCGAAAAGTTGGAGGTTCCAGTCCACCTACAGGTGTCTCAGAATAAAGAAATGGTGATCTCTGACAACCTCCAAGGAAAACCAGCCATTGAAAATGGTGTGACCCACAATCCTACCCCGACACACCTGGGGAAACCATGAATCAGAATCAATTCAACAGCAACTTTTGTTGATTTACCTATCTATCTAACCATCATATAGCTATCTATACATCATCTATCTACCTTTTTATCTATGTGTTAGGCAGGGTTCTCTAGAGAAACAAAACCAGGACATTTATAATTATATATTATATATATATTTATGATTATATATTATATATATAGGTTTATACAGCGAGAAGGAATATAACAGCTAATTAGTCCACACAGCAGTACAAAGGACTCAGTTTAACTCACTTCCATGGAACAGTTAATATACTAGAAGTCCTTAAACTTACATAGGCTACCGTGTCCAAGGTCAAGGAAACACACTCCCTCAGGCAAGACAAGCAGTGTTCCCACAGGCAATAAACAGGAAGGTGAGTCACCAGTGGTCAGTAGCTTGGGAGCTTAGTCCCACAGGCAGCAAACAGGAGGGTGGTCACCAACGGTCAGTAGCTTAGGAACTTAGCAAGGCAGGCCTGGATGGGATATTGAATGTAAGCAATGCAAGGTGACAGGATCCACCAGCCTCAAGCTCAAGTGATGTATGCACCAGCGTCAAAGTACGTCTCAAAGGAGCCTCAAGCTCTAGCAACACAATCCATGGCTGGCTTGTCCCACAGGTAGTGTAGCTCACAGGTTGAGGCAGAGAACTAGCTAAAGCAGCAGCACACTCCAGCATGCTCCAATCACCAGAGAGCAAGAGAGAGGGGCGAGCCTTGTCGAGCCATTTATCTCTTTGCCCTCCAATCAAACTGCGACCTGACTAATTCCACATGTTCCTATGGCCAGGTTGGCACACAAAAAAATTCTAACTATCACAATCTCTTTATCAACTTCCCACACTGTATTTTTCTATTTTATCCTCTACCTGTGCTGTTTCATTTATGAGCAAGAAGAATACTGAAATCAGCATTTGATTCCAATTATTTCTATCAAGAATGAGTCCCATGAATATTTATCCACACAAATACTTATTGAGGGAAGAAGATATGAAACACTTATCTTCAATGTGGCAGATAGTTTCAGTATGTCTTCACCCTCTCACCAATTCCCATGAGTTTCATCTGATCACTGTAGCATCATATTGCCTACATGGTACTGCTAAGTCAAGGGGCCCTTAACAAGGGACCTCACTAGAATCAGAAGCTAAGTTTCGTCCGACATCTGAGTGAAATGCACACAACTGTCCTTCCCCCTCACTGCTCTGACAAGAATGTACTGTGGGGCCAACAGTAATGAAGGTCAGGGTAAAATGGTCACGATATCAAATAGTTCAGAAAAATGTCAACTTTCTGTTATGTCCTGTAAAGCCCTGGTGACAGGGTGAATCTTGTCCTGAAATAACCAGCCGCTCCAGACAGGAAAGATGAGCTACAGTCTCAGCAACCCAAGGAGCAGGGCTAGCTGTCCTACAGTGAAGTTGACTGTGACTCAAAACCAACTCCATGAGAGTGAGCTTGTTCTTTTGGTTTGTTATGTTTTGCAACATTTTAAACCTTTTTCTAGAATGGTATGGTCTCTTTTCTTTCGCTTTAATATTTTAGCCAGTAAATTTTCTCTGTCTTGTTTTCAATAAGAAAAAGTTGGGGGAAATACCAACATATTGCACATAGGAATTTTAATTAGAATACACTTTAGACTCCACTGTAAAAATTAGTTATAACAATAGAAATAATATTCTTCTCTAGGTAAGAAAATTAAAATCAAACCAGATGAATACAGCTGGAAAGCCTGATCTAAATTGACTCAGGAAAATTTTAAAGCGAGACAAAACAATCCCTCAGCCTCCCCTCACCTATTTTTCTTTTCTTTCTTCTTGCCAAAGACAATGTAGACTCAATACAGAAAGTACAAACAGAAAACCCGAAGAAAAATTCAGCACACAGCCAGTCATATGCAAGCATTGTTTTACCCTAGATGGATATTCTTTGTATTTGCTTTATATATTGAAATAGATTATTTTTTCAATAAAGTGAATTCTATTTTTTATCTGCAATACATTAAATAACCCCAATTTTTCAAACTGATTCCTATTTCTAACTTTTAATGAACACCAATAGTTTATGAAAACTAATGGTAGAAAAAGAAGTACTTGTCTCAAAATTAAGAGATGAAAAACAAAATGGAAGAAAAATGAAAAATTCTGTAGAGAAATAAAAATCTTGTTGTTGTTAGATACTGTCATGTCGATTCCGACTCATAGCAACAGGTCAGAAGTACATGAGAAGTCTTGCCATTCTCGCCTCTCAGGAGCATTCTGAATGAACTTCTTCAAAAACAGACCATCTTGTTCTTCTGGAAGTCCATGACACTTTCAATATTCTTTACCAACAGCATCATTCAAATACATTGATTCTTCTTTGGTCTTCCTTATTCAATGCTGAATTTCCACATGCACATGAGGCCATTTAAAATCCCATGGCTTGACTCGGGTGCACTTTGGTCCTCAAAGTAACATCCTTGCCTTTTGAAACTTTCCAAAGGTCTTTTCAGTGCAGCAGATTTACCCCATGCCATTTGATCTCTTGACTGCTGCTTCCATGAATATTGATTGTGAACCCAAGCAAGATGAAATCTTTGGCAACTTCAGTCTTTTCTCTATTTATCATGACCCAGTTGTGAAGGGATTTCTTTCCTTGACATTGAACTGTCCTCCGTATTGAAGGCTGCAATCCTTGCTTTTCATCCGCAAGTGCTTCAAGTCCTCTTCACGTTCAGCACTGAAAGCCGTGTCAGCTGCATATTGTGGGTTGTTCATAAGCCTTCCTCCCATCTTGATGCCGAATTCTTTTTCATATAATCCAGCTTCTCTGATTATTTACTAAGTATACAGACTGAAAAAAAATACGACGAGAGGACCCAACTCTGATTTTAAACCATGCAACCTGGTTCTGTTTGCACAACTACCTCTGGATCCATGCAAAATTAAAAACTATCCCCAGAATGGGCCCAAATCACTAGTATTGAAACAATTAGTAGAGGAAACATTAAATTTCAACCAACTCATTTTAATGCTTAATGATGTTAACACAGGAACTGAGGCACTGAATATGAGAAGCTCCATAAAATGCATTAATTGCCTAATAAAGTAAAACTACTGATAAAATGATTTCCTGCTTTCTTCTGGAATTTGATAATTAGATTAAGACATATAATTTAGCCAAGAAAATAAGATGTGTTCAAAGGAAATAGCAAGTTGGAGAATTTTTAAACTCTGAACGACAAGGTCTTGGTTTTTACCATCAATCACAATATCTAGTTGTTCTGCAGAATTAAGCAAGGCAGCCTGAAAGAGCAACTAAACCATCCTGATGCCCTGAACAACAAGGACAAAATATGGCCATGACAAAAACATGCATGGGTTGGTTAGAAGGCAGAGCCCAGGAGGGAATAGTAATGCCCGAGCTACCATTGAAGAAGGGGTCCCTGATGACTTAGCAGATGTGTTAGAGACAGCTGAAGCAGAATACAAACTTCTCATCACTGCCGGTGACAGACAGGCCAACACTCCAAATCGCAACTGATCTGCATTATGGCTTTATTATATAGCGAGATCGACGCTGGGCCATCGAGCTTGAAAACAGCTCTTGGTCCTAGTCTACAATTCCCAAATGGAAGCGAAAATAGGCAGTAAACCAAGACAACGACACTGGAGTTGTTGTCAATAGCCTGGAGCTCCAGTCACAAATCGTGTCTGATACAGTTAATGAGTACAGACTGATTGGAATGAATGAGCCAGACATTCTATTACATACTTGCACACATCATGTCATTTAATCCTCATACATGAGCCATGCTTGACAGTTTTATTGGCATACAAGGGAGTACCAAAAAATACCGGACTTTTTACCCCCCAAAGCTGTGTATTTAATTTTTTTAAAAAACAACCTTATAACCTTCAAATGACTTGCCATTAAACTTAATGCATTTGTCAAATCTGCAATTCCATTCTTGGAAACTTTTTTCAAACTCATCTCTTTGGATGACTGACAGCACATCCCTTAGTTTTTTTTTTCCCCCACCTCTTTTACATTGTCAAATCTATGTCCTTTCATGTTCCTCTTCATTTACAGAAACAAAAAGAAGTTACAGAGAGAGAGGTCATATAATTAAGGTACATGGGGCAAGAGAGGCATGCTGCATTTTGTTCAAAATTGGCACACAAAGTAACACAGATAAAAATTTCATTTGAAAATAAAGCAGAATATATTAAAAACTAGAACAAATTTAAATGGACCATAAGGGAGAGCAAATGATAAGATGTTAAATTTTAGCCTTGCTGTGTCTGTAACAATCCACTTTCCAAAGCATTCTGCATGATAGCCAGGCTATTCACGTGCCTTGTCCTTGGTCAGGGGTGTATATACAAACCTTTTGAGGCAGGTTTTGTTACTACTTACAGATGGGTGCTGCACCATAGAATGTGGATTAGCATATGATTAGTAGTTGTAATGCATATGAAAGGTAGTTTTAGAACTCAAATATCCAAAGTTTAGTGGAGCTTGGACTTCAACATGGTATACATCCTACCTCTCTTATTGGTTTATTAGTAGAAAAATCTATGGTCCATAGATAAGAACAGGAAAGATGGAAGGACTAGGTGGGGTGGGTATGAGTTCAAACAAACCAAAAAAAAAAATCAAAGCTATGAACAGGCAAGCATCAAAGTTCAGATTATGGAAAATTCTATAGGTCACTTGTGACCCAAGTAAATTATGAAGAAAATGATTGGATAAAAAAATCTATAAATTAAGAGACTTAAAAGACATATACTAGTTTTTTAAACAAATGACTTCATTTTTATGTCTAGTTCAAAGATCATAGGATATATATTTTGGTGGTAAAATGAAAATTAATGCAAGAACACAATCAAATGTAGGGAATGGTGGCTAATGGAGGATAAAAGGCACCACCATTGGAAGAGACATTCTGAAGGAACTTCTAGAGCAGAAGTCACAATTATATTGATTCATCTGAGTGGTGCTGACAAGTACGTTTGTTCTCTAATAATGGAATGCACTGTGCATAGGTTTGGTGAGGTTTTATAAATCTGTGTTTTACTTTACAATTTAAAAAAGATGCAGAATACAGAGAAAATCAAAGAGAAGGAAAAGATGCAGAAGAATAGGAAGAGCAAGCCTTATCCTTAAAGAATTTGCATGCCAGTGGATTAAAGAGTGTGATAGTTAGGTTTATTGTGCCAACCTGGCCAATGAACACACGTGGGATTAATTGAAAGGCAGCTTAATTGAAGGGTGGAGAGATAATTGGCTCGGAGAGCCTCACCTTTCTTGTCTCTTGCTTTCTGATGGTCGGACCAGTGTGCTGCTGCCTTAGCCAGTTCCCTGCTTCAGCTGGCAAGGCTCACTTCCTGCGAGATATCCCTGAGGAGAAGCCACATGGACCTACCCCAATGCAGCCCTGGGTTCTGGAGGAACTGTGTGGAGACCCCTGCCAGCGCTGAGATGCTTACACCACCATTGGATTCAAAGACTTTCTACCCACTCGCCTGTGATCATCGGTTTTCAGTGTCATTGCGTGTGTTTTGTCAGTTTGAGGAGGACTTTATAGATTGGTGTTGTACATATGGGATAATGTTGGATTTATGGACTTGGACTGGACTGAGTTGGGATGCTTTATTAATGTACACGTACTCTTTATATAAAACTCTCTCTTATACACATATGAGTTTCTGTGGATTTGTTTCTCTAGTCTACCCAGACTAACTCAAAGAGGCTTCTCTAGCATGAAATAGCCAAGATTGTGTGTGCTTTTACAGCCCTGGGGATGAGGACAAGGTGTAATGCTTGTCTTGTTCTGAGGCCCATCCACCACCTAAAACCAACTATGCAGCAGGACAGAGGTGTGGTCCCTATGTGCAATCCTCACAGTCCAGCGTTGAAAGAATGCAAAGCAGCACCATCCTTTATGGATTTCCAGTCTCTCAGAAATCAGAGAAAAAAACCACAAACCCATAGTGCCAGGAGAAAAAATATTGAAAGGTATTCTATTTGCGAGATATTTTAAAGCATTTCATTCTTTCGATACCTATTCTACCCCAATGAGCTGGAATAGGGGTATAATCTTCAAATCAAGACATTATGATCTCATTAATACAAAGAACGAATGGACCACAGGGACTACAGCTTCCACAAGTCCAAGACCAGAAGAAGCAGATAGAGTGCTGCCTGCCTATTACTGTCAACTACTCCGACAGGTATCACTGAAGAAATCCCAGGACAGAGTGAGAAAAAAATATAGAACAAAATGCAAGTTAATAAAAAAAGACCAAATTTTACTGATCTGATAGAGACTTATAGAATCCATGAGACTATGTTTGGCCTTTAAACACTTGTCAAAGCTGGACACGAACTCACTCCTGGAGATCAACTTTCATCCAAGCAAAAGACACAAGACAGGGAGGCAGTAGTTAAAACCTGTCATGGCTTCTCATGGCTACAGCTTCTCAGCAGATTCACCCTGTGCTGCATGCTGGACCAGATCTAGTTTCCAAAGTTGTATGTTTTGTTGGGTTGAATGTGAAGTGTTATGTCATTGGGGTTTAGCCCTCGATAATGCAGTATGTTTTTTTAAATTTTTCTGGTGCATGAAAATATACAATTCTGCTGGACATGATTGAATTATGGAATGATTTAATATATGTATCCATCTCAATAAAAAAGTTTACATCAAAGGGGAAGAGGGAGTTCTTGTGTATTGGGAAAGTGCCAGGATCACTCACTTGCACAGACCAGATGTTCCAGCCAGATAGACCCACACTCTTGTACTTCACCACACCACACTCACTTCCTGGCTAAGTAAGAGAGAAGAACTTTGCCTGGAAAAGACCAATTCTGAACCACTCATCCTCACAATGAGCATGACCTCTCAGAGAAGGTGCGCACACAATAGCCCAGAATAAGTCCAGCCCATTCCAACCAGGAACCTTTGCAGCAGAATCCGTTTTAAAGAATTGCTGTACACGGGTCTGGTCAGCACTACTTCGCCCAAATGAGCCATTTCCTGGAAACCCCCCCACACCACCATGAATAAACATGAAGTTATTTCCCCAGTTGAACCTCTTTCAAATTCTGGCAATTTCTTTGCTCTGGGGAGTGAAGAGAAGCATTGCACAGCTGCCCCGCCCCCCAGGCCCCTACCTCCCCGCCCTTTTACTAACAACACTAATAAGCTTCTTCCTGCGAACGTGGAGAACTTTTGCCTCTATTGATAATTCTGAGTCAGTCAACGACAAGACCCTTGCTCTTTAGTGTGCACGGGGGAACAGTACCTTTGTAATGTTCCTGGGCGAACAGATTTGTAAAGGAAACAGGAACATATATGAAGAACGTGCCCTTCAGGTTCATGAGGTGGGGGTGGGGTGGGGAGACTGAGCAGCAGATATTAAGGGCTCAAGTAGAAGGAAAATATTTTGAGAATGATGATGGCAACAAACGTACATATGTTCTTGACACAATGGATGGATGGATGGATGGATGGATGGATGGATGGATGGATGGATGGATGGATGGATTGTCATAAGAATTGTATGAGCCCCCAATAAAATGATTTAAAAAAAAAGAACATGCCCTTCAAAGCAGTCAACCTTAGGAGACCAAAAGTAAAGCTCAGAAGGCAGAAAGGGATGGGAAAGCTACACAAATGAAAACAGGGACCCCACCCCATGGAGTAGGTGGAAAGAGGGTGAGTCATTGAGGGGATTGTGGCCAGTAATGAAGCAATCTGTCAACTGTTGTGTGAGAAGTCATGCCTTTTGTCTATGTTCACCTAAGCCACACCACAGGAGCCCCGGGGGCACACTGGTTGTCTTTTGTTGGGTTTCCATCCTCAAGATTCATAGCACAAAATCACCAACTCCTCAAGAGAAAGACGGGGCTTGCTACTCCTGCAAAGATTTATGATCTCCCTCACGGTGGCAGCGCTACCCTGCCCTGTACAGTTGTTATGAGTCAACTGCTACAGATTTGAGAGCAGTGAGAAGCCACAATACATTGGGACCCAGCCTCCACCAGAGTGATTACAATTCTGGAGAAGTACCGAGGAGGAGTATGGGTGTGGCCGGAGTGGTGTCCAAAGGTGCTGCCGAGGCCTACAGAAAATATATCCATTTTGCACTCAAATATTAACCAAAAATTTGGCGGTTAAACGTCTTACATTCCACTACTGACCCAAACGTTAGCAATTCAAACCCACCCAGTAGTGCTGCTGAAGAAAGGCCTGGTAATCTGCGGCAGTCAAACAAGCCTCAGGGGACAGCATTAGCTACTTTGCCACCACTAGTGTCACCGTGCATCAGAATCATTTCAATAGCAATATGTTTGGCATTTTGGTGTTCTGAGGGAAAACCCTCAAAAAAATGAGGTGGGGATTTCCTTCAAGATTAATAAGAAGTCACCAGATAGAGCAACTGATGGGGGTGAGGGATGGGGAGGGGGTGGCGGGACTGGTACTAGTGGAGGCTTGTGTACCTTCTTAGTCAGGAAACTAAAGCAATAAGATGCTAGGGAGACGACATGATTATAATGTGCCCATGGACAGTGTGGAAGTCACAGTATAATTGTCTTAAGGTACGAAAGTAAGATGAAGAGTTATTCAAATATACCCCAGCTTCCCAAGGTATACTGATAAGGTAAGAAAAAAGTCACCCTTCCTTTCCACAGGGTTCTAGGAGAATGCTGCAGACCAAAAAAAGAGAGATCGAGAAAGAGAGAAAGAGAGAGAGAGAGAGCCAACAGCATCTACTTTGCCAGCCCCTCGAGTGCATACACAAAACAATTAGGGAACACTTACAAATGAGGTGTTCATGAGCTGTCATACATTGTTACATAATGAAGAAGGAATAGGCCGGAGCAGAAAGGAGACCTTGGTTTAATTACTGTAACTATGGTTTTCAGAAAAGCAACACATTTAAAATGACAACTCAGAGGCATTGATTTTAGATAGTCTGCCCTTGCCCTCTCAGACTTTGAGTTTCTTTCTCAATTGTTCATTTCTTTTAAATCAATAACGCTACTCTACAATGTTGAGAAATTCCAATCCATCTCAATGTCTAAACATAGAAGGGGAAATTTGGAAAATTACCTAAGAAGATAACATTGGATCAGGCGGCACAGTATAAGTGACTTACCATACTGTTTTATTGTCTGTATTCCTTATATTGTTTTCTTTTGTGTATGTGTGTATAAGAAAGAGCTTTATATAGCGTAATTGTACACTAAGAAAACATCCCAGCCCAGTCCAAATCCAGCCCTTAAGTTTGATATTAGCCCATATGTCTGATACCAATCTATAAAGTCCTCTCCAGACTCAACGAAACACGTGTAATGATGCCAAATGCAAGATCCCAGGCCAGGGGGTGAGAGGTCTTGTGGATCCAGTGGTGCTGTACACATCTCAGCACTGGCAGGGGTCTCCACATGACTCCTCCAGCTCAGGGCACTAGCATAGTTCCATGTGTTTGGTCAGTTGCAATGTTCCCCAGCGAGTGAGCTAAGCTAGGGAATATCTCCCACCTCCAGGGAGGGAGACAGGAGTTCCCAGAATCCTCAGGAGAAGGCCATCCCTACACAGAGGCCCCATTGGCTATGACCTGATTGACAGGCTAGACTCCACCCCTTCACTCAGAATCCTCTTAAAGTGACAAATGATTATATAACTACCACAGTCTTATGGGAAGAAAAAGGCATTTAAACATGTCTCTGCTGTCAGTGACTGGCTGCAGACACTTTTTTGTTGTTAAAAAAACAAGCTGATTGTGTACAAATCAGAGAAGGTAAATAGAGGAAACTTAAAGAATGTCTATCTAGAAATTAGAGCAAATTTAAAATGAGTAAGAAGGGAAATCAAACGATAAGGCATTAAAATTTAACCTCTTTGCAACCTATCCATCTAGATATAAACATATACAAACATTCCTTAAGAATGGAATGCATTCACGTATCTTATCCTCCCCCCAAAAAACCACTTGCCTTCGAGCCAGCTTCAACTCTCGTCATCTTCATGTGTGTCCGAAGAAAAGTGTCCTACCTAGTGTTTCCCGTGGCCGTTGTGTTTTCAGAAAGAGCACCTGCTCTTTTTCTGGGGACCGAGGTGGATGCATTCCCCATTCGCACCACCCAGCGACTCTTGATATTTTATCACCCAAATTCACTGCCGTCAAGCGGAGTCTGACCCACAGGCAAATGCCTCAGGGGGACAGGGTAGAATTGCAGTTACGGTGTCAAGTGTAACCTACTATGCCATCCAGTTGCCTTTAGTATTTTGTAGTCTAACATAATTCATTTGACCCATCTAACTACTTAGATGTTTACCTTTGTAGATATTATCAGGCCAAAGAATGCCCCATTATTTAATATGCAGATAGTTATAACGTTCACCATTACAAACTGCTCACAGGAAAAAAAAAATAAAACGTGAATTTAAATATATAATATTAAACAGAGAGGAAAGGGACTACAATCTTGTAGGAATTCTCAGGATCTGCGTTGTTACGTACATGTGCTTGATGCTTTTTGTCTTTCCCCTCAACATTTTATTGTGGTTTGTGTAAAAGCTTACGGAGCAATTTAGTTACCCACTCAACGATGTACGTACGTGTTGTTTCAGGACATTAGTGACAGTCTCCTCAGTGTATCTGGGCTCTCTTCACGTTCGTCCTGGTTTCCCTCTTCAGTTACAAGTCTTCCTGTCCCTTCCTTCCTTCTTCCTGAACGGTGATTTGGGCAATGCTTTTGGTTTCTCGTGGTGGGTTGCTTTGAGGAGAATATTATTGAGGGTGTTACTGCTCACTTTATAGGCTTGTCTTTTGTTTGGCTGAACGTTGATCTCCAGCCAATCCATTGGAGCTGGCACCAGAGTGGAAACCATCTGACCCATGAAGCCACCCTTGCTGAGCTCCCTGGTGACCCAAAGGACAGAGGCAGCTGGTGCTGGGCAGCGACCGGGAGAAGGCAGCCACCCCTCACCTTGCGAAGGAGGTCCTCCAGGCTGTGTGCCATGATGCCTTTGCGCATGCTCCGGTTGGCGTCCTCACTTGGGTTTTATCTACATCGCCCCATTGCCTTTTTGCCTGTGTGGTTTCTGCTAAGAAATAAGAACTTGGTCTTCTGGACTGTGCTTGGTAGGGACAGGAAGTAATGCTCCTGAAATGGCCACACTTCCGCTAAGCAGACTCTCCTTGTGTGTCTTTCTACCCACCTGGATGCTGCCCTTCCCCCAGGGAAAGCCACTACACACCCCAGCACAGTCAGAGGCATTGGGAATGCTTCCTGCTTTCCTTGTAAAATCTGAATAGCATGGACTTAACAGGAAGTCACAAATGTTGACATGAGTTTGGGTTACTGATGTTAATAGTTTCAAGTAGCCCACTTCATTCCAACTATAAAAAGATGCTCCTGAATTAGTGGAAACTTTCCTGCTCAGCCTGCTGCCCAGTCTCTAAGGGCCCACCCACCATGAAAAGAAAATGATGTTTTACAGATTTGCTCCAGGTTGGTTCTTTGAACTCTTGGCTTCTTCTTGGCATTGAGTCCGGACATTTCGTCAGTTTGTTCTTACTACACTTGATCTTAGCCAAAAGGCCGAGAAGCGATTCATCAGTTTGTTTTAGAGTGTTTTCCTAAACACTAATAAAGTGTTTTCTATTAAAAAGAAAGTTGATAAGGGCCATAGTCTCAGAGGTTCCACCAGTCTCCTTCAGACCAGTAAGGCCAGTCCTTTTATGGTTAAATTTTATTCCATATATTTTCTGTCATTTTTTTCTAGAATTTTCTACCAAGATCTCAGTCAGAGAGGTTAGTAATGGTAGCCAGGCACCATCCAATTCTTCTGGACTTGGGCTAATGGAAGCTTTGGTTAATGTGGTCCATTAGACCTTTGGACTAAAGGTTTCCTTTAGTCTTTGGTTTAATTCAGCCTTCTTTGCTCCAGTTGGGGAGAAATCAATAGTTGTACCTTAGCTGGTTGCTCACAAGCTATTAAGACTCTAGTTGCTACTCACCAAAGTAGGGTGTAGATTTTTGTCTTTATAGACTGTGCTATGCCAATTGATGTTGACATCTCAAGACTAACGTCCTCAGTCTTCAGGCCCAGTGACTCAGATCCTCAAGGTGTTAAGTTTTGGCTAAGAAGTTTGCATAACTTCTGCCCCTTATGCTCTACTGTATTCCTAGGCATATGTATTTGGAACAAATACATATGTAGAAATAATCTCTGCCAAAGCTGGCTAAGCTTGTAGCTGTACTACATATGCCATCTCACATCTGTCTGGCTTATGTAGTTAGCTATATATCTACTCATAAATTATTATATCTATTAATGCTATCACACGATCTTATACATGCTAAGTAGTATTTGCAGTTATTGCCTTTTGCTCTTGTCTACTTGAAGTAGTTAGTTTATTGTGCCAGCCTGGCCGATAAACACAAGTGGGATTAATTAAAGGGCAGGGAGATAAATGGCTCAGCAAGCCTCGCCTTTCTTGTCTCTTGCTCTTTCATCATTGGACCAATGTGCAGCTGCCTTGCTTGTTCTGTGCCTCAATTTGCAAGCTACACTACCTGTGGGATAACTAACCTGTGGACTGTGTCGCTGTAATTTGAGGTCCCTTTAAGACCTGCCTCACCACACAATTGGAATTTACATCTCTTGAGCTGGGGACTGACTGTTAGTGACCTGGCTGACTGTTTGCTGCTTGTGCTGGGATAGCTTGAATCTCTCAACAGAGGACTACCTGGCAGCCCTCAAGACTTGAAGGACTGCCAGTGCATCACAACTGTCTCACGGGAGTGAGTTGTACTGAGCCATTTGTACTGCTTTATACTTGAACTGTTTATTTCTCTCTCTCTCTCTCTCTCTCTCTCTCTCTCTCTCTCTCTCTCTCTCTCTCTCTCTCTCTATATATATATATATATATATATATATATATATATATATATAATTATTAGCAATCTGGTTGTGTCTCTCTAGAGAACCCTAACACACTACTTCTTGGAAGGCAGCCGTGCTCACCACTGCACCACCAATGCTCGTGTCCCCTTCTTATTGACTTTCTTGGCTTTTGTCATGTTGAAATGGTCTCCCTCTTCTTTCCCTTCACCTAAGTTAAGATATGTCTGTTTGTCATTTTCTCTCCCTGGCACTCCTATCCCTAGTAGCCATTAAAGGGTATTTATTTCTGTGCATCTGAGGGGGGACCCAACAACAGCAATTGAAAAAGAAAGATTCTTTTTCAAAGCAATTTATTTAATTTTTAAAATAAAAAGCCTTATAACCTTCTCTATTACACTTAATACATTTGTCAAATCGGTGATTCCATTCTTGGGAACATTTTTCAAACTCATCTGTTTGGATGGCTGTCAGCATGTCCCTTGTTTTTTTCCTTCTATGTCATCAAATCAATGTCCTTTCATGTCCCTCTGCATTCTTAGAAACAAAAAGAAGTCACACGGAGCAAAGTCAGGTAAGTAAGGTGCATGGGGCAAGAGAGGTATGCTGGTTTGTTTGTTTTTTTGCCAAAATCTGGTGCACTGAGGTGGCTGTGTGAGCAGATACATTGGTGTGGGGCAAAATCAGTCACCCATCTGTCTCAAATCAGAGCTTTTTTTATTGCACACTGTTATGTAATCTATTCAGAACCTCTAAATAGAAAGCTTGATTAACAGTCTGACCTGGTGGAACAAACTTCAAATGCACTATAAGTTTACATTATCATCTGTTCGGGTAGTTGACAGATGTCCATAATGAGATTTGTCATCAGTCAACATTTCACCTTTTTTGAAATGAGAGAACCACTTGTACACTTGTTTTTCCCATTGCACTGTCCTTGTAAGCTGTGTTCAACATCACATTTTATGTGGTATTTTTTCCAGAGCAGGAAACAAAATTTCACAGCTGCATGCTGTTCTCTGAAATTGGCCATTCCCCCCCCCCCCCCCCCCCGCAAAAAAACTAGGTTTGAGCAAAACTGCTTTTACAAAAAATGTACTGTGGCCAGAGAGAACCTTCCCAGGTGACACCACTAGATGCACTAACTCAGAGTGAGTTGCTTGATGCTCCCCTAGTGGGGAAAAATGCACTATAAAAAGCTCTGTTCCACCTAATGCAATTCCAGGATTTTTTTTTGGGGGGGGGTATCACTTTGTAAAACTTTTCTTGATTTTTTTGTAATACTGGTCTCATAAAATATTTATATTTTTGTGATTGAACTTATTACACTCAGGATAATATTCTCAAGGTTCATCCATGTTATAAAGGGCCTCAAGGATTTATTGTTTTTCTAATAAGATGTCGTGTTCCACTGTGTGTTTGCACCATACTTTGTTTTCCCATTCACCAATTGCTGGGCACTTAAGTGTTTCTATCTTGTCTGTTGTTGTGTATAATGCTATGATGAACCTGGATATATATATATGTATATATATGTATATATATATATATATATATGCCCTGACTCATACTTCTCTAGGATATATGTAGATCCAGTAGAGTTACTGGATCATATATTATCTCTAACTTTTGATGGAAGTGTCTTCACCACTGGTTGTACCATTTTCTGATAGTTCCAATCTCTCCATATTCTCATCCACATTTGTTGTTTTCTGTTTTAT
Source organism: Tenrec ecaudatus (assembly GCF_050624435.1). Taxonomy (NCBI): domain Eukaryota; kingdom Metazoa; phylum Chordata; class Mammalia; order Afrosoricida; family Tenrecidae; genus Tenrec; species Tenrec ecaudatus. The sequence continues at coordinate 179,549,169 of NC_134533.1, read as the reverse complement.
CGATCATTTCTATTATCGAGTGAGAAAACATCTCATTGTTGCTTTGACTCGACACTTTTTAACAGCTGGTATTTGTGAATATCTACTATGTTTCTGCTGGCTGTCCCAATGACTTTGGTCTATTATCTGTTCCTGTCTTTTACCAAATTTAAAATAAGTTGAGATTTTTTGTTGTTTTTGCCAAAGCATTGGAGTTTTCTATAAATAGTAGTGATTAGTCCCTTGTTAGCATATTGTTATAAATATATATATTTCAGTGAGTAAGCTCTATGTGAGCTTTTCTTTTCTCTGGCCCAGCAGTTACTTACATAAGAAAAACTATGGTATATTGTGGGTACACTGACTCCCAAGGGACAGGGCCATCTAAAACAGATTCACTTCTGTGGCCTTAGGAATTCTGATGGCATAATGGATTATGTGTTGAGCTGCTCTCCAAAGGATCAGCGATTCAAACTCCATAAAAGAAAGATGAGGTTGTTTACAACTCTAAAGATTTAATATTTCAGAACCTCAAAGGCAGTTCTACTCTTCCCCACAGCATCACTGTGAGTCAGAAGCAACCCCACGGCAGTGAGTTTTTAAGAGCAAGATGTTCTATAAACCTGCTCTGAGAAAGGGTAGTTAGCAAAGCCCCATAGAATGTCCACTTAGCTCAGAGACAAACTGCATTTCATTCTGAGCAACCAGATTTCTGTCCCGCTGGCCAGCAGATGTCGCTCTCCAGGGAAGATGGACTGCCTCCAGAGAGCTGCCACATGTAGCCCCAGTCTAAGTGTAGACCAATGAATACTGACAAATGTCCCAGAGTCCGCTCAAACACTCTTCCTATGGCATCTGCAAAAACAGAGAGAAAAAAAAATGCTCCTCCAGGTCCAGATCACCTACCATCATCCAACACCTAGTGGCCCAGTTGGCAGCAACTTGAGCCAAGGGCTCCGTCTGAGGCATGGACTTCAGAATTCAAAGGCCTGGGCTGACTACCTAGAGCTTATGTGTATTTACTCCCAGGCAGCACTCACTTTGTGTCATTTTTTAATGCACATAATAATCATAATGCATCTTTCACTGATCTGATAGGAGGATTCAATAAGACAGCTCTCGTAGGACAGCCAACCAAATAGTAAGTGTTTAATAATTGTTAGCAAGTGCTATTCTAAGTACGGATCATCTGCAGGAAGACATATTTTGTCTGCAATGAGATCCACAAAGTGAGTAAAGAAAAGCTGAAAATAAGGTTCTGAAGAAAACTCGATGAGGAGGAAAGGGACAACAGCAAGACAAACTACACATAGTTTACTTCCTGAGTGCCACAGTCTCAACTTCTGTCACAACATACCGGTCTTAATTAAAACTGTATGTTAAAAAGATACAACAGAAAAAAATCTTCCGCCCTCCCATTAAAACTTCCAATTAAAAAGTGTTTTGAAGAAGAATTAAATTTGAATAAATAAAGATGACTTTGCAGACAGAATTATGTGAATAATTATGCTACTCTTGCAAACATTCAAAGACATTTTCATTAATTGAAACTGAAGCATCCTTTCTTTTTAATAGAGGTATACTTTTAATCTGATGAAATGAATTTTCCTAAACCCTTTTGGGATGTACTATGGGTGAATCATTAACACATAACAAAGTATAAAGAGTAGAAAAAAAAATCTTTATCTGCAACAAGATCCTCTGTGACATTGTTCTATAATGGACAGGTCTGTTATAGATAGTCAAAGGTCTCTAACACGTATTCAACCAGAGAGTTTGCTTAAGATAGGCAGGCACATCATTTAATATACTCATAAAATGTTACCTGACATGATCCCACCATAAATGCTCCAGAAATTAACTAAGTCTGAAAGAGATACGCCTTGTACCCTTCTAACATGTTGTAGCAATAATCTAGAGAAATTTCCATACATACTTGAATATAAGCCGATGCGAGTATAAGCCGAGGTACCTAATTGTTACCTGGGAAACCAGAAAAACTGATTGACTCGAGTATAAGCCTAGGGTAGAAAATGCAGAAGCTATTGGTGAGTTTCAATAATCAAAACAAATGAAAATAAAATGACTAAAAATTGAGACATCAGTGGGGTAATGTATTTAAATATTTATTTTTAATTAAAAACATAAATAAAAGGACAAGTCATTTGACATTAGTAAACCAGCACAGTAAGTGGAAAATAGGTTCCAAAAAAACAATAAGGTATCAAGAATGATACCTTAAGAGTACTATTCCCTGAGCTCAATCAACAACCAAGCTAAAATGTAAAGAGTTAAAATCCTTCAAAACTGGATTCCTCATCATCATCGGTATCCCAATGCAGAGCTTCAGCTGGTGTGAGGTCATCACAGATGCTGTCCTCACTGAGATCGTCGTCATCACCATCACTGCTGTCATTTTCATACAAAGCACAGTCTTCACTGCCATCCATAGCATTACTAATACTACATTTCTGGAAGGCACGTCGCACCATGTCTTCTGGAATGTCTTCCCATTCATCTTGAACCCACTTTTCTATTAACTCTATGTCAGGCTTCATGAGATTTCCTCCTTTTGTTAGTCGGGCTTGACCAGATGCCATCCATTCATGCCATTGACCCATGTATAAGCCGAACCCCAGTTTTTCAGCACATTTTTTTGTGCTGAAAAACTTGGCTTATACATGAGTGTATACGGTAAGTGCTATTAACTCATTATCAAGAGCCCTGGTTAGGCATTGGGCTGCTAACTGCCAGTTCTACTCAGAGAAAGAAGGTGCTTTCTACTCTGATAAGCAGTCTTTAAAACTCACAGGGGCAGTTCAATCGTGTTCTATAGAGTTGTTATGAATCAGCAGTGACTTGATGGCAGTGAGTGAGAGAGTGAGTGAGTCATCATCTTAACACTTTCTCAAGGATACCCATACAGCAACCTTAGCCGTCTGGTGTTTTTGGAAATTCACATTTACGGTTAAATTTAAACCAGTTGCAGTCGATTCTGGTCCCCTCCTGGCGACCACTGGTGAATCAGAATAGCAATGCGCTCTGCAATGTCTTCAAGGGCTGGTAGGTGGGGGTCAAGCCACCAACCTTTCTGTTAGCATTGTGCACATTCACCGATTTGCACTATCCAGGGACTCCTCTGTTAAACTGAGCATGCTGCTAGTCATGAAAGGCAGTTACTCAATGACCTCAAGCCATAAGCGCACCTACTTACAACGGTACATATTGAATGTAGAAAGAGTAACATTAGGAAGGAGTCCCGCTGGTGGTGTTGTGAGGTAAACATTGGTTTGCTAATGAGTTGGCGGTTTAAAACCACCCATCTCTCTGAGGGAGAAAGATGAAGTTATCTTTCTCAAAATTGACAGCTTTGGAAATATATAGATGGGTCATGAGTTGGAAGCTACTCAACAACCGGGGATGGCTTATCAGTGTTCCAAAGGCTACGTGGCTTTGACTTAGGAAGTCAAGTCAAGTTCAAGAAGCACACAGTAAATCAAACAGCAAACAAAACAGAGTAGGGTGAAAGTGGTCAGATGTTATTAGCTGTCATGATTAGAATGATTCTTTTTTCTAATCAACCATCTTAATGATGATTGCTTCTCAAATTCCAAAGATTCTAAGTTACAGTGTGTACTTTTACTCTAGAAGTACAGAATTTAGAGGCTGGCCCCAACCTCCAGAAGTTGAATGTGTCCACTTTGTGCAAAATAATCAACTTTGAAAATCACAACAATTAAATCTTTAAGAAATGTACTGTTTCAAAGTGCATCCGAATGTATTGCTTTCCTTGGAGTTGCAAAAGGAAGGAGAGAGCTGTTTCTCTGAGTACGATTGTTCTTGTCTGGCCCGCACCTGTGCCAAACTCCCAGCTCAGAAAAGGACTTCATCCCACAGGGAACCCAAGCAGAGGTACTTGCTGTACCTGCTGAGGCTTCAACTGTAATGAGGCTTCGTTAAATGGTGCTGGACACCAGCCAAAAGGGCAATGGATACAAAGAAGAGTCATTCCTGGAGGAGAGAGAACTCCGCCTCCAAGATCAACAGCTAAGCAGTCAGTAGGGAAGTCCCAATAGCAATCACATTGGCAGGGCTGTCTTAACGCGGGAATCCAAGGAGGGGCTCCAGTGGGGTCCGAATTGACATCGTTAGCAAAGATCCAAAGACAGACAGGGAGTTAAATAGTAGGTGAATTCATCAAGTTTCAAAACATGTCTAAAGCCATCTGATGTTCTCCCCACACCTTACCCCCCCGCCCCCCCAAAAAAGTTGGTTTCTATGGTTTTACAGAAATACAACAGCGCCCAAGCCGTCAAATCAATTTGGGGAATTCTGCACAATATCTTCTTTTAACAAGTCCTGTCCAGACCCCCTATTCCCGAAGCCCAAACTTAAATACCTTAGGGCATCGCCCTCCACGATGGAAATAACCTCTTTTCAAGCTTGCGTCTAGAGCAGGGGGTGTGTGCACTAGTCCTCAAGGAGAAACAATCACCTTGCTCTCGAAACAGGTGGTTCCGCTCAACCTGACCCACCTGCAGCAGAGGGCTCAACAGAGAACCCCCAGCACGCTGCTTAACAAGCACGCGCAGCGTCATGCTGTGCGTGTTCTGGGCGCTTTATGAAAGTTCACTCGTGTCCTTCACAAAACAGCCCTCCAACAAGCAGACACAGGTGCTAAATAAAAAAATAAATGAGCCATGAACTTGGGGACTTCCTACCTACCCCACCCCCCACCCCCCGCTGCCTGACACCGGAAGAACCCTCCTCCTACTTCCCCAGGTCAGAAAGCACAGGGAAATTCAAACCGACTTGGGGGTGCAGGGGCCGCTAAGGACTAAGAGTGGTTACCTTGCACCGGGCCCTGGACGTCCGGGACGCTGCTCATCGCCGCTCTCCTGCTCGGGGCTGCCCTGCGCGGCTCTGGCAGTCTGGGCGGCAGCTGCGGTTGCCAGGCAGCGCCCTGTGGGACCCACAGGCACGGACTGCCGCCGCAGGGGCACCGCAATCGCCAGGGGAGAAGGGAGGCGGAGGCGCCGGCTCCAGGCACTTGGCCACACCCGGTCCTGGGGCAGGCCTCCTGCAGCCTTGGGCTCTCTAGGTACGCGCGCAGTGCCAAGCCTCCTATCTGGCCACAGGCATGTTCCCAGCCAGGGTCTCTCCACTCTGGCGCTTGGCGCCTGGTGCACCTGTGGATCCGCTGGGAAGGGGAGCCAGGTGAAGGAGAACAGGTATTTTGTCAGCAGAGGAGCGCAGAAGTTAAGCAAAGCAGGTCTATGGAGAACAGCCTTACCTGGTCTGATCCAGCTGGAGGAGCCCCCAAACTGATGCCTGCTCCAAACCCCTGGTTCTGGGAGCCTATCTTAGGCCAGTGTCGCCAAGGCACAGGTCGGCTGTGTGTTCATTCAGTATTGCCCCAGCCTTATGGAGTTCACCAAGTATATTGCCTTCGGCCAATCCCATCTCAGCCATTTGCCTCTGCAGAATTCCAAGTTTGCCCAAAGGGGAGAGAGCTGTGTTCCTGGTTGCTGGAAGGTAATGAGCCCACCGAGGTGGTTCGTGAGAAATGTCCAGTATTTGCCTGGTCCTTTGACTACATTTCTTAACATTGTATTCCTTCTAGCAAGTGCTGGAAGTTTAGGCCCAGCCACCTTCCTATTGTAAATTTAAATTTAATCAGTGAGCATGACTTTTTTTTGTTGTCCCTCCTCCAACCAGCTTTATGTGTAAAGCTAAATTCCCTTAGGAGCTTTTAACTTGCGCTGTTGATATGATAGGAGCAATCAGTTAATGCCATTTCAAAGCACATTTGGGACAACTGCGTTACAGAGCTGCCTCTGTGACCCACATCCTTCAACAGGCTAAGTAAACAAATATCTAGTTCACTCTTACACAAAGCAGAAAATCATTTCATAGCAGGTGAATTATGTCCTCTGGCTAGCATAATTTAAGTTCACAACAGTAAGACAGTGCAATCCTTTTCTTTGAAATAAGAATGGATTATTTTAATAAACCCATGACCAGAGTTATTAAAATGTTAAAGGCCCAGCAGACAGATTTTTATGAAGACCCAATAAATGTCTGAGGCCCTATCTACTCTTTTGTGTCCAGCTACCCAGCTACAGGGCTGAGATCATGGTGATAAAAGCATATAAAGAAGACCCTAAGGAGTTAACCTTTGGTAATACTAGTAGAAATAGTAATAAAATAAAGATACAGTCTGGCAACTCTTTTATCTTTTTTTCATTCTTTTAGCCATATAATAAGTCATTTAGAAAAGGCAGCAATAGGCCCTAGCAATGGGGCCTTCTCCACTCCAGCCCAGAATACTGACCACTGTCAGCTGCTACTAAATGACATATCACCCTGCGTGAGACAAATCAGGGTCTGTCACAGCCCCTGTGGGTTTCAGAAAAGTCACCTTGGAGACTTGCCCAGGCCTCCTTCCTCTCTGCAACAATGCACATTCCATCTCAGACTTCCCAGCTTGGTAAGCAGAGACTTCTCATTGAACTCACCTCTTCACCTACTAACTTCAATTGTCTAAATTATTCCTCTAATCAAAGGCCCCAAACGAAACCCATTGCCATCAAGTTGATTCCGACTCATATTGACCCTACATAGGATTTCTGAGACTATAAGTCTTTACCACACGGATATCTCCCATGGAACCACTACTGGGTTGGAACCCCCAGACGTGTGATCATCCCAGCACTTAAGCCACTCTGCCAGCAGCTCTGCTTCTGGTTTAAAAAAAAAAGAATAAAAGGAAAAAACATTGTCTTATTTTCTTGCTTGTCTTTGCTCTTGCATTACTGAGCAATTCCCTAATGTTAGATACCAGGGATTGAAAGACTGTCCTGCCCGTGGGCTATCCCAAGTATTATTGGGAAGCACAGGCTTGAAATCACCTAACTAACCATTCTTCAATGTTTTATGTTCTGGGAAGATAAAAATACGGACCATGGAGGAGGAACAACTAAGAGGACAGCTAATTTTACATGGCCGATTAAGACCTATCTCCATCCAGAGGTATTTTGAAATACTTTAAACATTTCACTAACCATAGTTGCTATCCATATTAAATATGTATGAGAGCTGGACACATGACTGAATGCTTTTAGTACATTATTGCCTGCAATCTCCATAGCAACATGAACTGTTATTGTCCCCATTTTACAGATAGCCAAATACATCCTCATATTGGGTTCCATGACCCAAGATCCCACAGATGAGGAGGAGTTTCAGAATTGGGATTAGAATGTGCTTTCCAATCATGACCAGGCCTGTTGTCCAATTTCTATACTTGACTGTAGTAGCATTGACTAGCAACAGCATGCCCTCCCACCCCCACCAATCTTTATCAGAGAATTTTACCAAAATCTTTCAGTAAAATGGATTACTTGAAAGCCAAAGACTGGCCAGCGGATGTTGCAAGCAACCGTACCTCTCCTAAGCAACCACAATTCTTGACAGGCTAACTTCTACTTCTCTTAACAAGTGCTCCAAAAGGCTCTTAATAAAGAGCATTGGAACCAGCATGGCAGGAATAAACACAACTAAACCAGCTGCCATTGAATTGATGCTGACTCATAGCAGCCTTACACAAGGTTTCCAAGAGCTGTGAGAGTATCAGGTGTTCATTATAATGCATCCATTATAATTGTTGAGTATCTTCAAATTCTGAAAATTTTCTGAAAACTGATTTGGATTCAAAATCAGATGTCCTTAAAATCGTTCCACAGATGAAGAAGGAATGCAAGTGGATAAAGTCTCTGGAACAGGGCTCCTCAAACGTTTTAAACAGGGGGCCAGTTCACTGTCCCTCAGACCCGTTGGAGGGCCGGAGTATATTTTAAAATAAAACTATGAGCAAATTCCCATGCACACTACACATATCTTATTTTGAAGTAAAAAACAAAATGGGGCAAAAACACTGAGCATCCTAGATAAATATCACGGCGGGCCACATGTGGCCCGCAGGCCATAGTTTGAGGACCTTTGCTCTGGAGAATCAGTCCCCTCCGACCACAGACCAGGGATGAGAGCAGCCTTGCTGTTGTGCAGAGGACATTGGAAAGGGGATTATTACAGATGCAGCTGGATAAATTTTAATACCTTTCATTTATCTCCTTGGTCACCCATTTTACATTTGCTCTACTGTTTATTATTTTCTGTTTTCTTTTCAGTTGAGGCTTTTCTCAGCTTTATTTTGTTATTGCTGTTAGTTAGTTTGGTTTTCTTTTTGTATGTTTTCCTGTATATGAAATCCAGGGTAGGTAATTCTATCAGGATAGTAGCTGGATTACTGGTTTCTTGGGGATATGTGAGGGGAGGCTGGGGAGAAACGGGGAGCTAATAACAATGGACACTAGGAAGAAGAAAGTTTTCTAAAATGGATTGTGGTGATGGTTGCATAACTCTCCCAAATATAATGGAACCATTGGATTGTATGATATGTGATTATATGCCAATAAAACTATTTAAAAAGAAAAATATCTGTTGAATTCAGAATTTACATACAGAGAAAGAAAGAGGAAATTTTGTTCAATATAGAGTAAGGTCAAATTGTTCAAAGTTGAGAAAAGTTCCTTTTCCTGCCCAGGAATTAAAAGAGAAGAAAGACACTCCTGGGGATCTAATCCAGTGAGAAAATTTATTCTATTCACTCAATTTATTGGGAGGATACCAAGGTTACATAGATTTGACTGGAGGTTGGAAGATTAAATAAGCAGGAACCACGCCAGCCCTGAAAATTAATAAAACACACACACCCCCCCCCCAAAAAAAAACACAACAGAACATCTTTTAGAAGGTCAGTCTGGCTAAGGATGTTGCCTGTCCCTCCTGCTGCAGCAAAGCCCCACCTCCTCCACTAAGCCCCACCTCCAACTAGCAAAGGCATTTTGAGAAAATCCTATTTCTTTTCTTGGCAACACCTGATGCACCATGCTCCAGTTGTACGTAGCTGATTGGCCATGACGTGCAATATCCGGATCCAAAGATTCAGAAGGAGTAGATCTATTAACACTGGCATCCTCACCGGGTGAAGTGTCCCTGCCATTACCACACGTGCCGAGGAGCATGACCTCACAGGGAGGAGGGTGTTCTAGTTTGACTCCTCCCACACACTGTCTTCTAGTCCATTCGGACTCAAAGCAACCACATAGGCCAGGGCCAAACTGCCCTGGTGTGCTTCACAGACAGTGGCTCTTGACAGGAGTAGAAAGCCTCATCTTTCCCTTATGTTCAGGTGTGTGCGGTTTAAATCAGATTGATGAATTTCAAATTTTGTTTATGCGATATGTGGCACAACTTTCCTGCTGTATTTGATTTGGATTTGGCATGAGAAGAAAATATCTGCTTCACTATGTCAAGGATCAAGAGGCTAGGGGATGTCATTAACCCTTTCCCCTAGGTCCAAACCCACTGCCCTCGAGGTGATGGTGACTCACAAGACCCCCGTATAGGGTTTCTAAGGCTGGAATATCTGCAGTGGAAGAATGGCCTCAGCTTTCTCCCTGGTAGGTTTGAACCCCAAACCTTTCAGCTAGCAGTCTGATGTATTCAAAAACACACTTGACATTGAACAGGGTTCTTTCAACTGCAGACAATGGAGACATTTGATACTTGATCATTCACTGAAGTAACTATTATTGAGAAGTGATGGTCTGACAGGCACCCGGCTCAATTTAGTACACGAAGAACCAAGATCACTAAAAGAGATGATTGCTGTTAGGTGTCATTGAGCTAGCTCCGCTTACAGGGACCTTCTGTACAATGGAACAAAATATTACTTCAGGATTCTGGTCTGTTGTGACTATGCTGTCGGTCCAGCTCAACGAAGCTGTCCCTCACATTTTTCTGATCCTCTGCTCTAGGACAGTTGGATCAAATGTGATCGCGGCAACAGTCGATATAGATACAGAAGTAGGGACAGAGAGTGCTAGGGTCACCTAGGGTGTTCTGAAGTAATAAATATGCTCCAAATTCCAGGGGCATACAGCACCAATGATATATTACTTTATCCGTGCATTTATTGAGCTCTCTTCCAAGCCCAGCGAGGACAGGATCCAGGATGCCAGAGTAGCCTAGCTCTGGCACATTAGCAAGCTCAATTAAGGGGCAAACAAGAGCACAACAATCATGTCCTGGCTTAGGCTCATGTTGTCTTTACTGTGAAATGGCGTTGCTAGTAGGTGCCGTCAAGCTAGTTCCAACCCATAGCAACCTTGTGCACAACAGAACAAAACAGTGCCCGCTCTTGGGCCATCTTCACGATTGTTCCTATGCTTGAGCCCATTGTTGCAACGATGGTGTCAGGCCCTCTCCTTAAGGGCCTTGCTAATTTTTGCTGCCCCTCTACTTTATCAAGCATGATATCCTTCCCCAAGGACCCATCATTGCTGCCCAACATCCATTGGGCAAATCGAATCACACGGCCATACCTGACACGTGAGGGACCGGGAAAATTACAACCTTCTCTGATGGAAGGACAGTGAATGCTTGTAAGCAAGAATATAATTCACCACACTAGTTATCTGAAAAAGTGCCAAAGAAGAGACTTCCCAGGAGAGGGCAGGTGCCATGCTTAGGAGAAGGGATTCTGAATTCAGCCTGGTTTTGAATTCCCCCAGCTTCCACCCACTGTGTGACATGAGAAAATGATCAAAATATACCTCCATTTCCCCATCCGTGACTAAGGACTGAACATAGCACCTAATTTAAAGACTAAAGGAACTGGCACTTAGTACAGTAGCTAGAATTAGGCCATAAGATAAATCTTCCAGGACATTGATGACCATCACAGCCTGGTCTACAGTAACCCCTTGGTCATCAATTATTTGGCAACCTTAAAATCAGCCACCAGCACCCTGCTCCAATACCCACTTCCACTGATAAAAGAGTATCTGACTCATCAGACAAGTGAATGTTCAAGCCAAGTATAAAAGTCATTAGGAAAATAAATAACGTGTACCGTTGTTTGTACTCTTCCAGAGAACAATTTCAACTATAGGCAAACATTTAGTGATTGTCAACTGTGTGCCGACTCTGAGGTCACGAAGACAAATCAGAAGTGCTCCTTGGCCTTGGAATGCTCTCAACGGATGGTAGGAGACAGATGTTTTAAAAGGTAATTGGTTTGGAAACTGATTGTGGTAGCAATTGTACAATTCTGCTTGAGGCGAATGAACTATGGCATGATATGATTTATGTATAACTGCAAATGAATAATAATTTTTAAATGATTGAGATAAATATATACATTTCTCATAAAAATTAATAAAAAGGTAATTGAGGTCATTGCTATTTCAAGAAACTGAACCAAATTCTGAAACAGCCAAAGGAAAGATGGACTTACTCTGTTGGGAGAGACTGGACATTTCCAGAAAAGATGGCTTGGTAGCAGGTCTTAGAAGATTGGGAGAGTTTATTCAGTGAAGATAAGATAAGACGAGCATTGTAGTCAGATAAGTCAATTTGTACAAATCAATGAGTACAGATCTTAGTCCTGAGAAGGCCACGAGCAGTTTACTGCGTCAAGAGCAGATAGCGAATGAACAGAGAAAAGGATGGAATTTGTAATGAATCCAACTGTATTTCCCTAAAAATACATTAATTAACCTTGTACTTGTGAACAAGGCCTTCTTTGTATTTTTTTTTCTTTCCTTTTAAGATATTATCAACTAAGGTTAAGAAGATCAAACCGAAGTAGGGTAGGTCCTAATCAAGGCTTTGAATCAGTTCATTCTGATTGGGCCCCTTTGGGGAATTTGAATCCCCTCCCTCCTCCCAGAAATACTGATTGGAAATATACATTTTAGCATGATAGCCAGGTGATGCTTAGAGATCTTCAGGTGGTGTATATATAAGAGGCATGTGAAGATCTTACTAAACTGTATATTCTGATTCAGTATACCTCGGGTAGAAATGCAAATTCCCAGATGGTTGGTAAACCGGAATCAACTGACTCGATGCTCTAGTTCTCATCTGAGTGATGGATGAAGCCTCTGACCAAAGGGTAGAGCAGGCAGCCATGCCACTCAGACGTCTACAGCAAAGATGAAGACGGCAAATAGAGGACGGCGATGATCCTAGAACCCTGAACCTCAGGGCCCTGGTGATCTAGTTGGTTACATGTTGGGCTGAGATCATTGCCAGGTCACTGGTTTGAAACCACCAGCTGCTCCACAAGAGAAAGATGAAGCTTTCTACTCCTGTGAAGATTTCCAGTCTTGGAAGCCTGCAGGGGCAGATCTACTAAAGGCTGCCATGAGTCAGAATGGACTTGACATCAGGGCCTTTGAGCTTCACAGGGAGGTAGAGAAGTGGATTGAGTACTGACTAGGAGATCAAGATGAGCAAAAGCAGCAGGAAACGAAACAGAGCAAGTGACTCGTCCACCCGCTTCAACCAGCCTCAACCAGCACAGTCACTGTGAACTTTTGCAAGAAGCATTTGAACAGGGCAGTGACCTGATCACCAGTTCTGTTTTCTCTGGACAACACAAGTGGCTCTCAAACCTCGCGTGATTTCGGTGGTTTTTCTTTTTCTTTTCCCTTTTTCATAGTAATGCTCTTGATGTCATCTCATACTCCCTGGTCACAAGTCTTCAATATAACAGATCTGTTCTTGAGTTGGCCTGGAAACTCAGGCAGGGTGGACTGAGTGTCATGGTTTGGCTCTAGTGGACTTGTTTTCAGTGTCTGCAGCTTCTGCCTAAACTTGCACGGCAGCAATCGATGGTTTCTTCTGCAGATGAGCCCGGATCTTGATACTGTGGTTCTCTACTGTCCTCTACTGTAGACGTAGTCCTTTCTACCCCTGTGGTTTTCTTCTAAGACTACCTTTGTACGTTGTTTTAAAAAGGTATTTACAATGAAGAAGTGATTGGACTTGCAAAATGTTATCATGCCATCTGCAGCTTTGTTTTTATTACTAAGGCCCAACATTTCTGAATCAGATCCTTCCTTTTAGTTTCCAAATTTTGCATTCCAACTGCTAATATTTATCCATGAATCCTGATTATATGCTTGCTTGATTTTAGACTAAAGCAGTTGGTGAGTTTTTTTTATAGTTTGCTGGTAAATTTGAATAATAGTTGTAATAACTGCTTCTTCGCAGTAGCTGTATGACAATTATCCTATCACAGATAGTACCGAACTCCAATAAACAGCTTGGGATGTTCTTTTTTATGATGAATGTGATGCAATCCCTCTTAAATTTGTTATTCCTGGTATATTTAGCCATATGTTTTTCTGATTCCAAATGACCAAATATCAGTCCATTTCAGCTCAGTAATACCAAAGATATCGACCTTTTTGACTTTCATTTCATTTTTATTAACTTCCTATTTTCCTAAATGCATACTTCCTACCTTGCACGTTCTGATTAGTAATTGATGTTTGCCACTGTTTCTTCTCATTTTGAATGTGATTCACCAGCAAATAAAGATCCTTCCATGTTATTAAGGTGGATTCTACTTTGAGGAGGCAGCTCTTCACCAGGAATTTTTTTGGTAACCTGAGGAAGGCCAGGTGGCCTAGTGGTTATGCATTGAGCTGCTAGCTTCAAAACTGGCGGTTCAAAACCACAGCTGCTCTACTGAAGAAGGATGATGCTCTACTTCGATACAGCATTACCGTCTCAGAAACCCACAGGGTCAGTTCTTCCCTGTCCTGTAGCGCCACCATGAATTGGCACCACCTCGATGGCAGTGAGTTTTGAGCTTTGAAGTGCTTACCTTCCAACACTATAACTGACAATGTTCTGATGCTATTCATAAATTTTCAGCAGCAAATATCTCAGAAATGTGTTGTCAATTCCTTTTGCTCAGTCTGTTCTCAGTCCTGAAGCTCTACTGAAACATTTTCACCAATGGTTACCCAAATAGTATTTGAAATTCTGTTGGCCTAGCTTCAAGCAGAACAGCAACATGGAAGCCGCCACAGTATGACAAGCTAGCATATGAGTGGTGTGTGCTCGTGGAGTAGAAGACTTAGTAGTGTGAAAATGCCAGTACTACCTAAAGCAATCTAAAGTTATAGTGCAACCCCAATCCAGGTTCTTTAAAATATAGAAAAACTAATGACAAACTCAATAGGGGACAAAAAGAGACACTCAATAAGCAAAGCACCACTGAAGAAGTACAACAAAGTAGGAAGCCGCATACTTTCTGAACTCAAAATCTACTACCCAGTGCCAGCAGTCAAGACAATCTGTTACTGTTGTCATGGGAAACACATACAGCCCTGGAGGAGCCTTGAGGACCCTGAAGAAAATTCATCCAACTCTGAGCAGCTGATTTTTAACAGAGGGCAAATAGAGTAAATGAAGAAGAAATAGTCGTTCAAACAAGTAGTCCTAGCAAAACTGGATATTCATGTGCAGAAGTATGAAACAGGACTCATGTCTTACACCATATACAAAAATAAACTTAAGATTGATCCAAGAACTAAATGTCAAAGGTAGAACTATAAAAAAGATCATGGGGCAGGGGGATAGAAAGTCCAAGTACATGGCATACATTCATCCTCGAGCTTAACTGAATGTGCAGCAACAGTAGAAGAGAAACCACATGGCTGGGCCATCTCATAATTGGATTCTTCTGTGAATAAGAAGATTTCACCAAAAGAATAAAAAAACTTTGTATACTAACCAAAAAAATTGACAAATGGCATATTGGGCAAAGGACTAACTCTAAAATTTATAGACAGTTTCAAAACCTATATAGGAAAAAGGCAAATAATCCACTAAAAATGGGCAAGAAACAAACAGATACCTCACCAAAGAAGACAATTTGGACAGGCAACATCCATATAATGAAATTGTCATGATCATTAGCCATTAGACAGATACAAATCAAAACAACAAAGAGATATCCCATTCCAGAATTAATAGCAACATTAACATAAAATAAAAAGAAAATAAAAATTTCCGGTGAGGGTGTGGAAATACTGCATCCATGAACTACTGGTGGGATTATAAGATGGTGAGACCACTGTGGACAATGGTATGGCACTTTCTTAGAAAGTTGGAAATAGAAATTCTATATGACCCAGTGATCCTTTTTTTTAAAAACATTTTATTAGGGGCTCATACAACTCTTATCACAATCCATACATATACATACATCAATTGTATAAAGCACATCTGTATATTCTTTGCCCTAATTATTTTCTTTTTTTCTCTCTTCTTTTCTTTTTTTACATTTTATTAGGGGCTCATACAACTCTTACCACAATCCATACCTATACATACATCAATTGTATAAAGTACATCCGCATATTCCCTGCCCCAATCATTCTCAAAGCATTTGCTCTCCACTTTAGCCCTTTGCATCAGGTCATCTTTTTTTTCCCCTCCCTCCCTCCTTCCCCCTCCCTCATGTACCCTTGGTAATTTATACATTGTTATTTTGTCATATCTTGCCCTATCCGGAGTCTCCCTTCCCCCCCCTTCTCTGCCGTCCATCTCCCAGGGAGGAGGTCACATGTGGATCCTTGTAATCAGTTCCCCCTTTCCAACCCACTCACCCTCCACTCTCCCAGCATCGCCCCTCACACCCTTGGTCCTGAAGGTATCATCCACCCTGGATTCCCTGTGCCTCCAGCCCCCACATGCACCAGTATACAACCTCTGCACTATCCAGTCTGCAAAGGTAGAATTCGGATCATGGTAGTTGGGGGGAGGAAGCATCCAGGATCTGGGGGAAAGCTGTGTTCTTCATCGGTACTACCTCACACCCTGACTGACCCATCTCCTCTCCTAAACCCCTCTATGAGGGGATCTCCAGTGGCCGATACTTGGGCCTTGGGTCTCCACTTTGCACTTCTCCCTTCATTCAATATGGTGTGTGTGTGTGTATATATCTTTTTTTTTTGCATGATGCCTTATACCTGGTCCCTTTGGCACCTCGTGATTGCACTGGCTGGTGTGCTACTTCCATGTGGGCTTTTTTGCTTCTGAGCTAGATGGCCGCTTGTTCACCTTCAAGCCTTTAAGACCCCAGACACTATCTCTTTTGATAGCCGGGCACCATCAGCTTTCTTCACCACATTTGCTTATGCACCCATTTGTCTTCAGCGATCCTATCATGGAGGTGTGCAGTCAATGATATGATATTTTTGTTCTTTGATGCCTGATAACTGATCCCTCTGGGACCACTTGATCACACAGGCTGGTGTGTTCTTCCATGTGGGCTTTGTTGCTTCTTAGCTAGATGGCCGCTTGTTTATCTTCAAGCCTTTAAGACCCCAGTCACTATCTCTTTTGATAGCCGGGCACCATCAGCTTTCTTCACCACATTTACTTGTTCACCCATTTTGGCTTTAGCAGTTGTGTCTGGAGAGTGAGCATCATAGAGAGCAAATTTAATAAAAGAAGGTATTCATGCATTGAGAGAGTGCTTGAGTAGAGGCCCAAGGTCCTTCCGCCCCCTTAATACTTAACCTATAAATATAGACACATAGATCTATTTCCCCATCCTCATATATATATTTGCATGTACATGTCTTTGTCCAGACCTCCATAAATGCCCTTTGACTCCTAGCTCTTTCCTCCATCTCCCTTGACTTTCCTCCTGCCCTACTACCATGCTCCGTCACCACCTGGGCTACAGCTATACCTCTTCTCTACGCAACCTTACCCTTGATCATTCCCCACCAGGCCTGCCACTCCCCCCTCTCTACCATTTGGGGTCCCATGTTTTTCCCTTGTCCCTGGGTTTGTTAACACCACTTCCTTACCCCCCTAACCCCCCCACCCCAAGTCCCCCCGGAACTGTCGGTCTCATTGTTTTTCTTCCAGATAGTTCATCCAGCCTGTCCTGTTCAGACAGACCTGTGGAGACACTAACATGCATGAAAACAAGACAGAAGAAAACAAAACAACAGTATACAACCAGACAACAAAACAACAAAAACAAACCACTGACAAAGAACAAAACAAAACACTTCACAAAAGAAAAGCTTGTAGTTAGTTCAAGGATTGTTTGTTGGCCCTTAGGAGTGTTTTACAGTCCAGTCTGTTGGGGCACCACGCCCTGGCCCCAAAGTCCACTTTCAGCATTCCCTGGGGACCTTGCCACTCCATTCCCTTGCTGTTCTGCTGTACTCCCCCAGTGCTTTGCCTCGGTGTGGTGGGATCAGGTCAGGTGCAATTCCCACACTGTTTCTCCGGTGCTGTCCCCTGTATCGCCCTTAGTCACTGAGGGGCATCATTTCTCATAGTGGGGCCAACCATGTTGTTCTCTCTGTGGACTGGCTGCTCTACTCAGGAGAATCATCCTCACAGCCTGGCCAGGCTGTGTTCCACTCTCTCCTCCTGCCCCTTCATCTGCTCCCGTGTGCTCTGATCAGATATGTCCATCTCCTGGAGCTGCAGAGTCAATGTCATCCTTTGGAACAAATTCTTTTCAGGGGAGGGGCAGGAATCCACTTAATTTTTGGTGCTGGGGCCAGCCTCCCAGACCTCTCCACTGGTTCCCTACTCCATGCCAGGATATTGCATTCACACCTTGCGGCACGACCCAGTGATTCTTTTACTTGGTATGTATCCAAAAGAAATATGTAGAGGGTAAATATGTGTTAATGTGGGTGAAGGGGAAGATAATATAAGTTAAGAGAGTGGTCAGTAAAAAATAATTGAGGCTACCTCGCGAGGTAGTACCAATGAAGAACACAGCTTTCCCCCAGATCCTGGATGCTTTCTCCCCCCAACTACCATGATCCGAATTCTGCCTTGAAGGCCTGGATAGGACAGAGGCTGTACACTGGTGCATATGGGAGCTGGATGTACAGGGAATCCAGGGTGGATGATACCTTCAGGACCAAGGGTGTGAGGGGCGATGCTGGGAGAGTGGAGGGTGAGTGGGTTGGAAAGGGGGAACTGATTACAAGGATCCACATGTAACCTTTTCCCTGGGAGAGGGACAGCAGAGAAGGGGGGAAGGGAGACTCCAGATAGGGCAAGATATGACAAAATAATGATGTATAAATTACCAAGGGCACATGAGGGAGGGGGATAGGGGAGGGAGGGGAAAAAAAAGAGGACCTGATGCAAGGGGCTTAAGTGGAGAGCAAATGCCTTGAGAATGATTGGGGCAGGGAATGTATGGATGTGCTTTATACAATTGATGTATGTATATGTATGGATGGTGATAAGAGTTGTATGGGTCCCTAATAAAATGTAAAAAAAGAAAAGAAAAAAAATAATTGAGGCAGGGGGTGACTCTGGGGGCATCATGAGTTAAAGACACGAGAGGTGAATTCTACTATATGCTCAATTTTGCAATAACAGTGATCTCCAAGTAGATGTGAGGATAGACATGCAGCCTAAATGGATGTGGGCAGTAATGTGGGTTTATACTCACGAACACATTTTGGTTTGGCAGCGAGCATGTCTACTTCCTTTTGCTGCAAACAAATACATAAATGTGGTGGACCATACATGGGGCTAAAATTGAAGTTATGAAAACTTTTTAGACATAACTAAACACCTCGAGGGAATGAGCTACCTTCCATGAGGGAGACTGGGTGTGATTCCAGGCCCTGGACATCTTGTATAGCCATCACCTGTCCCTCCCTGTAGGCTGCTTTGATGCTGAATAGTTGTCAGCAGGACTTCCAGACTGGAATGCACTAAAAAGAAAGCCTTGGAGATATCGCTCTCAACATTAGGGGATGCAAATTCTATGCATCATAATGATCTTCTTCCCCATCAACCACAGGGATAGTGCTGGACAGGCGACGAACGGTCTGTTCCATTAAGCGTGGGGTTCCAAGAGTCAGGGACTGACCCTTTATCTTCAACAGGAGCAGGATGACATTTACTAAACGGACCTTGTCCTTGTTTCCACTCTGCCTGTATGTGGGAGGGTCAGGACTCACAACCAAGACCCTGGGAACCCTCACAAGACTGGGAGTGAGACGAGAAAGGGCCGCCAATTAGAGCTAATTTTGAAGATGTTTTGAATGATCTTTTGCTTTTAAAAGCCTTTGACTTTGAAAGTACTTTCATCCAAATTAGTCATTTGTCTGCCTTAATTGCTGCTCTTTTATTTGGGGACTGGAAGCAATTTGGAGATACTGTGTATATATATGTTGGAAGTAGCTTTCAGAGACAAAGCAACTTTTTGTTGTGTTTGTAAAACAGTCTTTACTGTGTGTTGATTTCAAACTAGACATTACAAAAAAATGAAATAACAATGAAAGTTAAAATGATAATGGCCTCAGCAAACTCAACACTTCCTTCCAATTCGGCAGTGCTGCTACAATTTCAACTTAGGTACTCATCACAAGGAATGGTTATTCATTTTCATAAATAAAAGTAATGGAATAATGACTTGAGGTGAAATTAGATTCCTCCTGGCAACTTTATGTAAAGAAGTGTAATGGAAAAGGTGAAGCCATTTTTCTGGTGGCCTGCATACAGGACATACATGCACTGGCTTGTTTTTTTCCCCATACGCCTTTTAGTTAATTTACCCACAAGCCTAGTTATCAAGTTGTACTGTAGCAGCAACATTCTAGGTTACATGAGAGAAAGGCGGGATATCCCGGGGCTTCCTGCTAGAGAACAGAAGACTGGTGGATCAATTTTGGATCTCCCAACTCAGAACAAATTCATATTTATTCATAATGATTCTCTGATGTTATTTACTGAATTGTGTCCCTGAAAAATGAGATTAGAACTATAGTTATAGAGGTTAGGATTTACAACACATAGTTTTAGGGAATGAAGTTCCATATATAACATTCCACCCTTTGGCCTTCCAAACCTGTGTCAGTGCCACTTCAAAACACCGTTACCCCATTACAACATCCCAAGTCTTAAATTAACTATACATCTAAAACCTTTTCTTCTAAATCATCTGAATCAAATATAGATAAGACTTTGGACATATTCATTTCTAGGGCCAAATTCCTCTCCATCTATGAATTAATGTTCAAATATTTGATGGAAGGTAGAATGTGTAAGTAATGAACTTGACTATCTGTTGGAAAGATGTCTGAGCAAGATGTAAAAGCCATGTGATTTCTCTTCACTGCTTATAATAAAACTCAAGAAGAAAGATAGGTTGAGTTAGCTGTGCAAAAAATTAAATATAACTTAAAGATTTGAAAATTCTGTTGTACGTATGTTCTAGCAGGTTCATAAAGGACAGAGAAATGCAATGATCAGTTAGAGTAATTCAGCCTGTGATGACGGATCTAGTCAACTGCCACAGTAGAAATGGCATCAGCCATGGCTTAGACGTAAGGAAACGGATATAATCAAAGAATGCTGCCAGCATCTTGGGATTCTGTATTCAGAAATCAGGTCAAAAAAGCTACATCATTTCTCCTTTGAGAAAAGAAAAGTAGCATCCCAGAGCAACCAGTCGATCAACAGAACTTTCCTATGGAGCATGGGATGCAGTACCTTCTTGATTTTGAAGGGTGCGGACATGGTCTCCTGTGTCTCAAAGAATGGGACCCAGTCACCTAGGTTCTCAAAGAGTTGGATCGTTATGATCTTGGTTCCAGGGCGTGGTGCTGTCATTAAGGTGAACCCTGGTGTGGAGCCTGCTGTTCAAAGTGGAAGGGGGATAACTGCCATCCCCAAGAGGCAGAATGAGACCAGCTGAGGTCAAATTGGGGTCTCCATACAGTTGGACTCTCCAGATGTCATCTGAAAATCAGCTCTCCCAACTCTGATGCAATCTTCCAGTCCGGTCCAGTCTTCCCAGTAGTCATTGTTTTCCAGGTCTCATGAAGTATGTGAATGCAGATCAAATGGAGTGTGTGTGTGTGCGTGGGTGTGCAGATATACATTTAGGGAATGAAGAGTTAGAAAAAGACAGAGGTAAGGAGAGTGACTAAATTCTCCTCATAGTTCTAGATGGTAGCTCACCAACATCTACTTGGTTTATATATGGACTATGTACTTTACGGAACAGCCACTATGATGACCTCTGATTTCCAGTTGAGACAATTTTCTAACAAACTTTTGCATAACATGAGTTTCCATGGTGAAAGTTGACAGCTTTCTGGAGCTACATTTCATGAGTATTTCATTTTTTACCCATAATTTAATCTGTTTTATGTTATTTTTAAATCATTTTATTGGGGGTTCATACAACTGTTATCACAATCCATACATACATCAATTGTGTCAAGCACATTTTTATATTCATTGCCATCATCATTCTCAAAATATTTGCTCTCCACTTAAACCCTTGGTATCAGCTCATTTTCCCCTCCCTCCCTACACCTCCCTCTCTCATGAACCCTTGATAATTTATAAATTATTATTTTGTCATATCTTACACTGTCCGATGTCTCCTTTCACCCACTTTTCTGTTCTCCGTCTCCCAGGGAGGAGGTTATATGTAGATCCTTGTAATTGGTCCCCCTTTCTACCCTACCTTTGGTGGTCAACTGACCAGGAGCTCTCCACGTAGCTGAGCTACTCTTTCAACTCTGGAAGCTTATATTCTGTGACTCTTAAGTTTTTAGCCTTTAGATGGAAAGGAAATAGGGCTCATGTTAATATTTTCAAAAAATGCAGTCCCCAATTTTAGAAACAGATAGCGCTGCCTCAGGAAAATCAGAGTTTGCTTCCTGTGAAATCATCTAATCAGAAAAGAACAAGAAGAATCATAGCACTAAACAGAGAGAGAAGGTAAGTGCAAATCAAGCTTCTAAGCGAAGAAAATAAATACGTTAAGGGTGGATAAACCTAATAGGAGGGTGGAGAATTTTTTGGATAACAATGCCTGAAAAATAATGTCAGTAATTAAATAAACACTTAGTCAACCTACATAGTGATGGTGACACATAGAAAGTACTAGGTACTCAGAACTGAAAGAAAAAAAGCTGTGCTTTTGGTAAAGTCCTCTTAAAATTAATAAGCAGATTATCACAGCTGGAAGTCCACCCATCCAATCGAGTGAAGAGGAAACAAGAATAGCGGGGTGAACTGACAGACTCATTAGCTCAATCAGTTAGTTGAATTTAAGGCAGGAAGTAGAGTAACTAGAGTCCAGATCTTTGAATACCTGATTTCCCCCCACCCCAAAAGATTAAGACACACATTTATCGATAGGACTTCAAAGTGTGTGGTGAAAGTCAGTAAGACTCATCTTTTAATCACAAGGTCTTCAGTCAGTTTAATGTTTGTTATTATCTTAAAGTGCCTTATAAAACAAATCAGATTATTACAATAAGACCATCCATCGGGTAAGAGTTGGTATGCAAGGCCAATGAGATTCATTTTCATGCGAGATAAATGGTAGCAATAGAGAGACACAGGGAAGGTGGCACCTGGTGGGTTAGGCACACTAAGGAGTCTGGACGGTCACCCCAGTTCCTCGTCTGAGTTAAAGAACAACATTTGGAGACTGACAGAGAAGTCATGGGTAATGTCCAGATTATGAAAAAGAGAGATATGCTTATCTTTTTTTTTTGGTGGTATGCCTATCAGGAAAAAAATGGCTTTAGGAATAAGATGAGCTTGACGGATTTATTATCTGCAATCCACAGTTCCTTCTCTACAAAAGGGAGATGCTGGATAGTTCTGGCAGGATTGCTATGTTAGAAAGACATTATCCACACTACTAGGACCCAGCACGGCTTGAATGGTGTAGCTCGTGAACTGGCCTCAAGAACGACATTTTACCCTTCCCTTTAGCTAAAGGACTCTTCTCTTATGAGTGTTAAATTTGTGCCAGGAAGCTCCAAATGAACAGGCTAGGGATGACAGCCCAGAAGCTAATCAAAGGCAATTAGAGGATGGTTAGGTCAGATAATATGTTAGAGAAACTGAAGAGAGAAACATCAAGAATCCAGAGTTGGAGCTTTACAAACAGTGAATCCAGGGATGTAGCCACAGAAGGCAGATCCTGGACCCAGAGACGCTTTCTGAAGCAGTGTATTCTGATATCACTTTGGGTATTTGATAAGGTCAATAAATAATAAAGGGCCATTTTCCCACCTTCTCGAGGTAGACGATGAGTTGGAGAATACCCATGTGTGAGTGTATGTGTTAAGACCCTCCACAGGACACCTGAACCTCATTTGAGCTAGTATGAACTAGATTTTCCGAGTCTCACTGACTTTGGCGAATATTTTCAACGCTGCTTGAATTTCTTCCTTCAACACCATTGGTTCTTGCTCATTTGCTACCTCCTGAAATGGTGGAAAACATTAGGCAAAAGCAAGGTGCGAGGAATTGATAGGATACCAATTGAAATGTTTCCACGGCTGATGAAGCAATGGGAACACTCATCTATGCCGGGAGATTCAGAAGAACTTGTGCCCGCTTCCGAGAAAGGTGGCCCAGCAGAATGGTCAAGCCCTGGGACATGATCATTGCACACAAGTAAAAGTTTGCTACCACCCATCCCACAACAGCGGCGGCAGCACATCGACAGGGAGCTGTCAGAAGTCCAGGCCAGATCCCAAAGAGGATATGGATCAAGGGATATTACTGTCGATGTCAGGTGGATCTTGGCTGATTGCAAAGTCTACCAGAAATACGTTTCCCTGTTTTTCATTGATTATGTATAAACACTAAACTACATGGACCATAATAAATTATGAGTAACCTTGAGAAGAATGGGAATTCCAGAGCTCTGCATTGTGCTCGTGCAGACTTTGTAAATGGATCAAGAGGCAGTTGGGGAACAGAACAAGGGAATACTGCATCGTTTAAAATCAGGAAGAGTAACCTATTGCCATATTTGTTCAATCTGTATGCTGAGCAGCATATCAGAGAAGCTGGATTAGATGAAGCAGAATGTGGTATCAGGATTGGAGGAAGGCTTATCAACATCCTGAGGTAGGCAGCTAAGACAGCCTTGCTTGCTGAAAGGGAGGAGGAGTTGAAGCACTCGCCAGGGAAGATTAAGGATTTCAGCCTTCTCTCTGGATTATGACTCAATGTAAAGAAGGACAAAGGCCTCACAGCTGGACCAATGGGGAACCTCATGATAAGTGGAGGAAAGGTTGAAGTCGTCAAGGATTTCATTTTGCTGGGATCCACAATCAATGCTCACGGAGGCGGCAGTCAAGAGATCAAAAGATGCTTTGCATTCGGTACATCCGTTGCACAGGATTTCTGTATGAATAGCAATGATATTACTTTGAGGCTTCAGTCCGTTGATTGAATAATGAAAGTGCCATGGACTGCTAACAGGACAAAGTAATCTATTTTCGAAAAAGTATGGCCAGGATTCTCGTTAGAGATAAAGATGGGGAGACTTCATTTTACATACTTTGGACCTGAGGTCAAGAGAAGTCAGTCACTGGAGAAGAATATCATGCTTGGTAAAGCAGAAGGTCAAGGAAGAAGAGGAGGGTCCTCAAGGAGATGGATTGACACCGTGGCTGCAACAATAGGCTCAGGCATA
Organism: Tenrec ecaudatus; assembly: GCF_050624435.1. Taxonomy (NCBI): domain Eukaryota; kingdom Metazoa; phylum Chordata; class Mammalia; order Afrosoricida; family Tenrecidae; genus Tenrec; species Tenrec ecaudatus. The sequence goes on along the minus strand of NC_134533.1, from coordinate 179,524,796 downwards.
GGAATAATTGTGAGGATAGGACAGGACTGAGCATTATTTTGTTCTGTTGTGCGTACGGTTGCTATGGATCCGACCTGACTTGATGGCAGCAGTCTCAGTCAACAAGGGCAGTCTCAGTCACTTAAGTAATAAAGGTCATGTAATCGTTGCACACAAAATGAAATCTGTACAATATTGTTCCACACTGGATACACTTGATATGGTGGCTTTGAAATGCCAAGAAACGTTCATCTTGTTCTCTCTATATTTTATTCCATTCTTGATGCTATTTTCCTTTTTTGTTGCCCCGGTCTTCTTGGGGTCACAAGGCAGCTGTTGCAGGTGAAGGGATCACATACTCACGGTAGTTTCCACAGGAAGAAGGATTCATCAGGGACAACGATTTTGTTTGTTTGTTTTTCATCGTGGCACGACGTTCATACCCAGTAAAGGAATTCCTCCAGCAGAATTCCCCTTATATTTGCTGGAACCACTAGATTGGAGCGTCTAGTTCAGCCATTGGTAATACAGACTAAGAGCACCAAGAATCGTTTAGATCAATCATCATTTGACTTCTGGACCCGAAACCTACTCTCCTCGAGATGAAAAGTATCTCCATTTTGACTTATGTCGGTTAAGGTCCCAAGGGAACCTTAATATAAATAGCACATTCAAGTAAGGTTAATTCTAGAAGGGTGGATTTATAAAAGTGACGGTTAAGCATATTTAACAAAGATGTAGAGAAAACACAAAGGATAATATAAATACATAAGCTGTCAACACCCAAACCACAAAGGACAGTATAAAAACACAGGCTGTCATCACCACTGAGTAGAAGGCATGGAATGAGGGCGAGCTTATCAAGTGAAAACACAGCAATATTTCCATAGAGTTAGCCATCTGAAGAGGAGCTTTTCTGGTAAATACGAAAAGAAAGGGGCAAAAAGGATGGAAAGAAGCAAGTGATAAAAAGGCGCACTACCTTAATTGTAGCCATCAATGGTTCCTGAATAATCACATTTCTGAGGCTTTGAAATGTGAAAAAGAAATGTGTCTAAAATATAGTTATTATACCAATCTTAAAATTCCCTCCATGGATCATGGTTTTATGAGAATAATCCTAATCCAGGAAAGTAGGCATAACTAATCAGAGCAACAGAATCTCAACATTACTAATGTGATAAGCATGAATTTCATTATACTTGTTTAGTTTCATTAATGAAATTACCAAATGTACTATCTCCAAGCTACACAAAGCAAAAACATAACAACAAAGGCAGATATTTCTTTTCTCAATTAAAGCCTCAAGTCTGCTCCACAAATATTAATGGTAACAAAAAAGAGTATGTTATTATCTACACTACCGAATACCTAGTTTTTTAATTAATATTAGTTAAAACCTCAGTAGGATCATAATGAACTCCAATGAAAACAAATATAAGAGTTTATACAGATCATTGTCCATTAGCCTGGGAAGTTTCTAATAGACAATTCAATTTGTTTTTGTCCACTGAGTTAGCAGGTCACCACGCCTTTTTGCAAATAGAATTCAATGAGTGAGATGAATGAAATAATTTGAATCATATTTTAACTACCATTAGGCTTCACCATCTAATTAAGAAACTAGTCTTATATGGTGGGTTGTAGCACTCTGTAATGTATCTACTCTGCTCTTGTGGTAGCTAGTATCTAAAAATGAACTCAAGATGAATCGTGCCCTCCCACCCCCATCCCTGTTGTCTCCTCTGTGAATCTAGGATAGGAAAGTGATTCATTTGTAATGATAGAAAGTAATACGACATGACTTCCAAGTCTCGGTAAAAAGGGTCTCGCATCTTTTCTCTGGGACTCTGGAATACTCTGAGGGAAGCCAGGCACCATAAAACAGTTCCACTCCCCAGAGACCTGTCTCAAGAACTCTTTGCATATTTACTTGAAAATAAGATGATTTTTTTGTTTGTTTGTTTATTTGTTTTGTTTCACCCCAGATTGTATGGGTATAAATGAATACGTTGCATTGGGAAACATGCATTCAAATTAACTCTACGGTCCTTTATTTCTACACTTATTTCTATGACATTTAAATTTGGTTTTTCTTTTTTTTTAACAATTTATTGGGGCTCATACAATTCTTATCACAGTTCATACATATACATACATCAATTGTATAAAGCACATCTGTACAGTCTTTGCCCTAATCATTTTTTTCTCTTTTCTTTTTTTACATTTTATTAGGGACTCATACAACTCTTATCACAATCCACACATATACATACATCAATATAAGATGATTTTTTAATAAAATGTTGATTATGCTCTTGGAGTTGTTGCTGTCAGGTGCCATCAGGTAGATTCCGACCCAGAGTGATTCTATGCACAATAGGATGAAAGACTGCCTGGTCTTTACCATTCTCACAATTGTTCCACCCTCGAACTCATTGTTGCAGCCAATGTCAATCCATACCTTTGAGGGCCTTTGTCTTTTGCATTGCCCTTCTACTTTATCAAGCATGTTGTCCTTCTCCAGGTAGTAGTCTCTCCTGACATGTCCAAGGGTTATTAGTAAGTCTTCCTCCAATCCTGATACCACATTCTTCTTCATATAGTCCAGCTTCTCTATCTTCTCAGCAGATAGCTTTAACAAGGATGGTGAGAGGACACAACTCTGACAAACCCCTTTCCTGATTTTAAACCATGCAAAACGCTTGTTCTGTTCATACAACTGCCTTTTTATGCATGTACAAGTTCCACATAAGCACAATGAAGCATTCTGGAATTCCAATTTTTCTTGAAATGACCAATAGGTTGTTATGATCTACCCAGCCCAATGCCTTTGCATAGTTAATTTAAAAAACCAAGTAAGCATATTTTTGCTATTCTTTGCTTTGAGCCATGGTCCATCTGATATCAACAATGAAGTCAGATCCATCTAACATCAGCAATGTGAAGGGGAAAATCCATCTGATATCTGTAATGTTGAATAGAGGCGACATATATTGATTTGTCCACTTGATTCTCAGTAGTGTATAATGTTCTTCCGTTTTGCTATCTGATGTCATTGTACTTTGTATTGTAAATGCTAACCTCTGAGACTGCGGTAGTTATGTTCACTATGCCTGGAGGTGGACATCATGTTTGGTAAAGTAAAGGGGCAGCAAATGAGACAAAGGCCTTCAAGGACACAGAGTAACACTGTGGATACAACAACGGGCTCAAGAATAGGAACAATTGTAAGGATGGCGCAGGTCCTGGCCGTGTTTCGCTCAGTTGTGCATTAGGTTGCTATGGGTTGGGGCTGACTTGATGGCCTCTAACAAGAACAATAACATGTTAGTGAGGCAGGATGGCACCTACAAGATTAGGTTGTATGTCAAATCATTGGCTTTTTCTTGAATAGAGAACAAGGGAATCCCAGACCACCAAGAAAGAAGAGACAAGAGAGAAGCACATCCTTTGTACCTGAGATTGCACCTGGGAAGACACTCAAAGAGAAAGTCTTCCTTCCCCTGGAGTTGTCACTTTGAATTTGAACTTCTAGCCTCCTAACCTGTGAGAAACACACACACACACACACACACACACGTATATATTTAAACATTTTATTGGCATATGATTCACAACATATCATTTAATTCAATAGTTCAATCACATCAAGAAGTGTTATACAATCATCGCCACAATCGCTTCTAGAACATTTTCTTCATTTCTTGTACTCATTGTTTTAGCTCCCTATTTCCTCCCAACCTCCCTTGATTTGCCCCCAAGGAACCATTAATCCAGTTACTGTGTCTATAGCGTTACCTAACCTGGATTTCATATATAGAAAAAACATTAAAAAAACAACAATAATACAGTAAAACAGATAAAAACATCAATTTAAAGAAAGCAGAAAATGTTTTTAAAAACTAGAACAGATTTAAATGGATCATAAGGGCGATCAAATGATAGCATAGTTAATTTTCACCTAACTTCATCTGCAATAATCCATTTTCAATGCATTCTGAATGAGTACAAGGTTGTTATGGGAAAACATATTTATGTTTGTTTAAAAACCATGCACGTGTGATATTGCCATTACAGGGCTGTTAGGTAACTAAGACAGCAGGGAATTATTTGGGTTGTACTTTGGCTGTCATTGATGCACCTTAAGCCACTTGAAAGCATGGTTACTTGAAGGGCTTTGTATTTCTTTCACAGGTCTCCGTGCTGACTGACCTCAGCTGGGCATTTCTCTTTCCGTGGCTATCAAGTGGTGGCTGAGGCCAGTCATTTGAAGGCTCAGCTCTGCTAGACATGCAATCCAGTGTCCCCACTCTCTTGTCTGGCACCAGGACTGGGCAGGCTGAAATTCCTGGGGGTTTGGCCAGGTATCTCTGTCTCTGTACGCTGCCTATTCTGGTGGTTAGTTTGAGTTTCCTCACAGCAAGGTCATTTCAGGAAGATCTAATTGAGACTTGGCATTCCAAACATCCAGTAAGACTTCTTTTGCTCTTGACCCAGCAGCCACAGTAGAAGAGACAGGGAATACATAAGCTAGGGAACCCCCAAATTTCAAAGATATACTACAAGTCTAACAAAGCAAAAGTAGCAAGTTGGGAATGCATCACAGGCTTGTGGTCCTTACCTCATTTCTCCTGTAGCAGAACCCAAGTCTGTTTAGAGCTTAAATTCCCTACTTCTGTTTATTTGTTTTAAAAATACAAACACAAATACAAGGGGGCTCCAAAACCTTGGTGGAAAACTTTCCTTATCTTTTACTTATATTTTCCTCTGAACTGTCTGAAACCCCCTTGTATGCACACCGATGTATAGATACGTAAATAAATTGGACGGGATGAGGACTGTGGAATTTATTACATACCAGTCGTTTACATGCATTAGCTCCTGAGCTCAGCACAGTAATTCTATGAGGTAAGCATAATTATTTTTTGGATGAAGCAACTGAGGCACAGAGAGGCCAGTGCGGACAGCACATTCCCAAGCTACGGGAAGCAGTGAGTAGCTAGGCAACTATGCAAAATGATCTTCCTTGTAATCAGCAGGAATAAGGGTCATCCCTCCCTGCTTTTGAAGAGCTTGAAAGCTGAATTTAATGTGAATGCTGCCAACTAAGAAAACCATTGACAACCATTTAGAAAAAATGTTAAGCAACATGCAGTCCAGACAGCATATCTTTGCCGTCATCCACCGCTTCAAATAACCCATTGATAAGTTTGAGCCAAGGTTTCAAGAAGCCTCTTAAGTAGGAAAACAGGTGTTTTAACACATGTTATATGTGTGCTTATCTGATGCTGCTACAACAGAAATAACACAAATTGGTACAGTTCCCAAGGAGCATTTATTGTCTTTCAGCTGAAAAGGCTAGAATTCAAGGCGCCAGCCCTGCAGTAAGGCTTACTCTCAGTGTGGGCTCTTGAGGCAGGTTTTATCTGTTCAGCTTCTGCTCCTGGATTATCTTGATGGCGCTTGGCATCTCTCTTCCTGCTAGCTCCACTTTTCTGATTTACTTGTCTAGTCTGTTTTAGATTTCACAAGAAATTGAGTTAAGACACACCCTACACTAATCTTGCCTCTAGTAGAACAAAGAAAACCCATTCTCGACTGGGATTAAAGTCTCAGGTATAGAGGTTCGGATTTACAGCACTTATTTTTGAGGGGCTCACTTAAATCCAGAACATTCCACTCTTTGGATCCCAAATTTCATAACATATGCAAAACACCTTCCCCTTACCACATTGTCTACAAAGTCTTAAGTCAACTCCAAGGGCAAAATATTTCTGTTCTGAGCCACCTATAAAATATGGCTGAGGCTTTAGGGGTGTTCCCATCAGTGGAAAAGTTCCTCTTCATCTGTAATATTTAGATTGCAAAGGGTCCATTTCCAAAGTACAATGCTGGAAGAGGCACAAAGTAGACATATCCACCACAAACAAGAGAAATTTAAGGAAAAAAGGAATAACAATCAACAAGCAAGCCCCAAACCCAGGAAAACAATGCATATAGGCTCTCAAGTATTGAAAAGAATCATCGGTGGACAACTAACTCTCCAGGCTCTGATGTTGGTCCCTCTACTCTGGGCTTCTGCTCTATCTTCTAGGCCCACTGGGAGGGAAACTCTGCTCCCTTCCTTTTAGGCCGGCAACCATGGCGTGGTTTCTGGGCTCCACCACCACATGTGTGTGTGAGACACTGAGTAAATGTTAAACCTCTTCTAAGTCTCAGTGACTCCACACACACACGGAAAGGAACATTACTACCCTATGAATTTGTTTGAAGATTACACGAATTAACCCATCAAGATGTTTAGGACATTAAGTAGAACACAGGAATGGTCAATGAATGACAAGGCATTGTTTCCAGTGGATATTACGGTATTTGTGGGCTAGATGGATAGCATTCTCCTGTGAGAGAGGGCTATGAAGATTATCAAGACATTAGTCATGCTAAAGTGACGTGCTTATGCTTAGCACACCTAAAGCCATCCGTTGAGAAGAAAACGGAGTCATACAATTTGGAAACAGGGGGAGTGAATCAGGAGGCGTCATCAAAGCACCTGTATTTGGTATTTGTATCTCAAGGAATTTATACGGCCTAGTTTTCCAGAAAAACAAGCATATGGGATCCTCAGAGCGCATGGGACTTTTAAATGGATGGCCCATGGCCCCTGTCTGCCGGAGCTCCCCTTGAGCCTGCCAGTCCTCTGAGAATCTACCCTCCGACCGCTCAGAACGCCTCTTTTCTTACAATCCCTTTATTTGTCACCATCTTCTTTCTCAGTGGGAGTGGACACAGTGTATCCTCTCGTATGCTATGTCTTACCTCTTCCTTAGTTTTCCAATGGAGATTAAGAGAGATGTCAAACTTTACAATACACTTACAACACCCAAAACACAAGTTAGACTTGCTTCTTCCCAGAGAAAACACCAGGCTCATTTGAATGTTTGAGATCTCTTTCTTCTTTGTTTTTTAAAATCATTTTATTAGGGGCTCATTTTGTAAAGGAACCTGAGGCCACAGCTGTGGGTGAGAGTCTAAAGTTACAGGATAAGGTCTGGAAAGGGAGAGCAAATCATTGTGTCTAGGGACTCTTTGTCCTCTATCAGGAGGAGAGGAGATCGCCTATTGCCTCAGTACATACCTACGGAGCGCCGGCTCGGGGCTCCCACTCTGGAAAAAACTGTACAGCAATAGTTAGGAGACACCAGCTTGGACCATGTCCACCCAAACTGTACAAATAAAGCAAACGTTAAAAAAGAAATAGTAAGATATGCATCCATCTGTATGATATTGTGTTTTCTTTTAAAGTACACTTGGTTATTTGGGAAAACCCCAGGAAAGCCAATGAAGTGCAGAAAGACTTGGCTACCTGGATATGGGCCAAAAAAGTTTCTGAGTTCACATAATATTATAGAATTCTGTCAGGTACGTGGATTTGCCCAGCCGGAACTGAGCCTGTGCTGGTCACTTGTCTAACGATTAACTGCTGGGTGTGCAAGGTCAAACATTTGCTCAATGTCACACATATACATGTGGTAGAGCCCAGAAACCAGCCCATGGTGATGAGCTCTAATAGATGGTGTTTCTTTCATTGCCATATAGCTTGAATCGGTCTATTTACAAGAGTTAACATTCCAGATTGTCTAGATAGCTGTATTTACCAGCTCTCAGGGCTAGGACTCAAGGCAAGAGGAGGACAATTGGAGGCCTTTGTAGGAGCAGGCCTGCAGAGGCCCTCAAAGGGTAAACACTCATTGGAAAATAAATTTTTCCCTCTATTAAACTACAAGTAATTCATGTTTGTATCAAGTCCTTGATGATGCCTGACTTTCAGAAAATTATGCCATAATTAAATGCAGCTAAAAAAGAGAGGAGTGATCTGTTAGGTGGTAGAGTGAATTACACATTAGGCTCCTAATCACCAGGTCTACGGTTCAAACCCATTGGCTGTTCCAGGGGAGAAAGATGAAGCTTTCTGCTTTTGTTTACAGTCCCGGAAACCCACCGAGGCAGTTCTACTCCACCCTATAGGGCCAATAAGAATCAGAATCCATACAACGGCAGTGGGTATTTTGTTGACCTGAAATGCTATGACTTCACAGACGCCATCTGAAAACCAGCCCTCCAACTCCAGTGCGATCTTCCTGTCCGGTCCAGTCTTCCTAACCGAGTCCTTGTTTTCCAGATCTCATGAAGTATGTGCATGCAGATCAAAGAGAGTGTGCATGAGTATGTGTGAGAGAGTACATGTGTGCACGTGTGTGTGTGTGTGCGTGCAAATATGCATTCAGGCAATAGAGAGTTAGAAAAAGACTGAGGTAAAGACAGTGACCAAATTCTCCCCATAGTTCTAAACATTATTAGCCAACATCTACTTGGTTTCCCTATGAACTATGAATTCCACAGCCACTAGGACACCTCTTCCGTCTAGTTGAGGAACTTGCATACAAGCTTCTTCCACCATTATTTTGTATAACATAAGTCTTCCATGATGAAAGTTTCCAGCTTTCTGGAACTACATTTCAGGAGTATTTAATTTTAAGGTAGGTAGTCAACTTCCCAGGAGGTCCCCACCTAGCTGAATGAAACTTTCAATCCTAGCAGTTTACATTCTGTGACTCTGACATTTTAGCCTTTAGATGGAGAGAAAATATGGATTCATGTTAATGCTTTCAAATAATGGGGTACCTAATTTTATAAACGGGTACTCCGCTTCAGGAAAATCACAGCTTGCTTCCTGTAAAGTCATCTAATCAGAAAAGGACAAGAGCTGTTACAGCATTAACACAGAGGTGGTAACCTTGGGAAGGTAAGTGCACATCAAGGCTCTAAGCTAAGAAAATAAATATGTTTAGGGTGGATAAACTTAATAAGAGGGTGGAGAATTAAAAAAAAACTGTGGCTGAGAAATAAATTTACTAATTAAATAAACACTTAGTCAACCTACCCAATTATTGTGATAGGTAGAAAGAGCTTGTTACTCAGAATTGAAAAAACAAAAAATAAATAAGTTATACATCTCTTTTATCCTCTTAAAATTAGTAAGCCGTGTATCAAACTGAAAGTTCATCTAATCCAGTGAAGGGGAAACAGGAAGACTGAAGTCAAGTGCCAAAGTCGTCAGCACAAAGCGCTATTTTGAGATAAGCTAGGAGTTAGAGCCCAGATCTTTGAACTCTTGATTCCTTCAAAAGGATTAAGACACACGGAATGACAGGAACAGGCATTCACATATGGGACCTCAAAGTTCTTGAAAGCCAGTAAGACGCTTCTCTTAACCACAAAATTTGCAGTGCAGTTAATTTTTGCTACTATCATAAATGACTCAATACAAATCAGATTATTAGAATCAAGCTATATCAGAGAAGAGCTTATCCTAAGTCAATGAGATCCAGTTCCATGCAAGAAAAAAAAAGGTAATAATGGAGAGAGACTGGACAGGTAGAATTCTTACCTGGTAGGTTAGGCACACCCAACATATTAATCCATAGACTAGTGACTGGCACAGGCTCAGATCCAGCTGGGCACATCCATATCTCTCTTAGAATCCTCTAATATCATCTGAACTAAGAAACAGTTTTCCCCTTAACCAGGTGAGGTAGTTAGTTTATTGTGCCAACCTGGCCAATAAACACATGGGGTTAATTGAGGGGCAGAGGGAAAATGGCTCAGTGAGCCTCGCCTTTCTAGTTCTCAGGTCTCTTGCTTTCTGATGGTCGAACCAGGGTGCAGCTGCCTTAGCAGTTCCCTGTTTCAGCTGGCAAGGCTCACTTCCTGCAAGATATCCCTGAGGAGAAGCCACATGGGCCTACCCCAATGCAGCACTGGCTGCTGGAGCAGCCATGTGGAGACCCCTGCCAGCACTGAGATGCTTACATGTTCACTGACTCGGCTTTCCCCCTGCAGTTGGTGTCATAGTGTGTGTTTTGCGAGATGGAGGGGGACTTTGTGGACTGGTGTTGGACATATGGGTTAATGTTGGACTTGTGGGCTTGGGCAGCACTGGGTTGGTATGTTTTCTTGATGTGCACTTAACCTTTATAGAAAACTCTCTCTTATACATGAGTTTCTGTAGATTTGTTTCTCTAAAGTACCCAGACTAGCACACCAGGTGTCCAAGTCTTCTTTCCGCACTGCCCTATTGACTGGCCTGTGTTTCTCCAAAATAACCAAGTGTTCCTAAAAGGAAACACAAGTGTACCTAATGCAGATTGATGGGCCTCTTATTAACAATTTGCTATATTTCTACAGTTTGGATGTGATCATTTGATTCAGGACTCTCTCCCCTTATAAACTCTAGGTGGACATGACCCAGGCTAATGTTTCCTTACTCCTGCTGTACCAGGGCCTGCAGGAGTGGGAGCGCAGAATAGGCCCTCCATAAATACACTGAAGAAAGAGGAGGTCGCCTCTCCTCTCCACAGAAGGAAGAAAAGTAGTCACTGGACACAATTCCCTGAATTTCCTGCCATCAGCCTTCAAAGTTACCGGAATCTTTTCCTAGGCATTCTTCCTCTCTACATGTTACAGTAGAAAAGATATTGCTTCTAGCTGTGATTAATCTTCCCCCTGTATTCTGAAGGACTGTTTTTTTTTTAACTTTCTCAGGAATCTGTTGTTGTTCTTCAAGGTCATTGATTTAGCTGCCAATCTTAATAACCCTGTGTGCAACAGAGCGAAACCCAGCCCAGACTCCTGCATCCTTACAACCATTGCTGTATTTCACTCCCCTGCGGCAGCCGTTGTGTCAAACCATCGCATGAGGGTCTTCCTCTTCTCCAATGACTCCCTAGATTTTACACACAATTTTTCTTTCGATTCACTGATATCTCCTGAAAACATGTATGAAGTATGTGAGTTGGAGCGTCCCCTCCCCCCTTGCCAACCTACGGTACATTCTGGTTGTTCTTTGTCCAAGGAAGACTTGTTTGTTCTTCAGGCAGCCCAGGGCTCTTTCAATATTGATGACCAACATCATGATTCAAATTCTTTGATCCTCTTTGCTCACCATCCAGCTGTCACGTGCATACAAAATGACCAAAAGCACCAGGGCTTAGACTTCAGGGTGGCATCATTGCGCTTTAACACTTTAAGGAGATTTGCCCAGTGGAATACATCCTTGATTTCTTGACTGCTTGCACAAGCCTCGATTGTGGATCCAAGCAAAATGAAACTCTTGACAACTTCATTCTTTGCTCCATTTCCTGATGTTGTTGGTCCATTCAGTTATGGAAAGTTTTGTTTTCTTTTCATTTAATTGTAATCCATACGAAATGCTACAGTCTTTGATCTTCATCAGCAAGTGCGTTAAGTCCCTCCTCACTTTCAGCAAGGAAAGCGGTGTCATCTGCAGATTTTCAATGACTCTTCCTCCGGTCCTAATGCATCATTCCCTTTCATACGGCCCAGTTTTTCAATCAGCATACAATCAGATAAATATGGTGAAGGGATATAACCCTCAAACACACCTCCGCAGGTTTTAATCCATGTAGCATACAGGTTCCAGAAGAGCACAGTTCAGCGCTCTGGAGTCCCCACTGATTGCAACGTTGCCCGTAGTTTGTTTGATGTGCCTGGCTGAACGCCTCAGCCAGCACCCACAGTGACACAGAATACGTCTCTAGTAGTCTGACTTCATCTGATGTCCACAGTGACACAGAATACGTCTCTAGTAGTCTGACTTCATCTGATGTCCACAGTGACACAGAATACGTCTCTAGTAGTCTGACTTCATCTGATGTCCACGGTGGTATGCCTTGTTCTTCTGAATCACCTTGGGTTTCTGGCAGTTCCTTCTTGATGTACTGCTGAAACAACTTTTTCTTTTAACCGATGGAATACACATTTGACAAGGTCCATATGGAGAGATGTTGTTAATCTTGTTGGAATAAAGTATTTGTAATAAGAGTTGGTTTTAACAAAATTCTACCATGTGATTTCTGTGGTTTCTATAACCCAGGCCATATTTTTCAACTACCAATTCTTGCTCTTTGTTTCCCACATTCCCATTGCACTAGTAATGGAGAAACACTAGTAATTATCAGTGCAACTTAATTGCATGTTTGATCCGTTTCAGACTGTAGAACTTGATAAAAATCTCTATTGTCTTCATCTTTGACATTGGTTGGTGTGCATATTTGAATATTAGTCCACATTGTTAGCCCTACTAACTGACCATCCTAATAGGCATATAGTTATTATTCCTTTAAAAACACCACTGTATTTCATGATAGATCTTGAAATATGTGTTATGACAGCGGGATTGTTGTGACAATGGGATGTCACTGTTGGATTTGTCATTTCCATGATTGTACACCACATGATGCTTGATTCAAGATGGCCAAATAACAGCCCATATCAGCCTACGATCTATCATGCATTCCATTTCATTTTGTCCACTTACTTGAATCTTCCTAGATTCAAACTCTGTACCATCTATGTTCTTATTATCAGTGAATATCTGCAGGCATTCCTTCTCATTTTTCATAGTATAACATCACCAATGAAAGAAAGATTTGCTCCATCCATGCCATTAAAATTGACTCTATTTTGAAGAAGAAGCTTGTTCCCATTATCGCTGCCTTTTACCCTGAGGACCTCAGGTGCTGGCACTACATCAGACAGCTAACTTTTCAGAAAGGATTCACGTCTTCTTCCTAGTCTGCTTTAGTTGGAAGTGTTGCTGAAACTTGCCCCCCATGGATGACCTTGCTGGTATTTGAAATAGAACTGTGATTCCTGAGTCATAGCATCCACAGCCACAACAGTACAGCAAACTGGCAAACGACTAGTGAAAACAGTCCATGAGCCCAAAACTCTATTGTTCAATCTCCAGTGTCATTCCTATCGCCGAGGACATACTTCCCAACTACCTGTTCATCATTGATCCAATTTTCCTCTTCTAATCACTAGCAATTTTCAGTGCCTCTTGATTTTATGTTTGATGAACTTCAGACTGCAGACGTTTGTAGAATCCTTTAATATCTTAGGTTTTAGGGGTTGATACACAAATTTGAATCCAAGGGTCTTCAAAAAGGTTGGGGAAAAATCCATTTATCTTTTCATCACATTTCCATGAACTTTTTGAAACCCTTGTAGGTGTAGTTAGATATTATCACTGACAGCATTGTACTTCAAGATAGATCTTGAAATGTTCTTTTCAAATATGTATATAAACAATTTGTTTTTAACTTTTCAATTTTGGCACAGTAAAATATTTCTATTCTATTCAAAATGGATCATACTAGTCTGTTTCAGCTCTTTAATGTCTTCAAAATAGATCTTCAAGTGTCCCAGTTTACTCTTTACAACTTCAAATTTTTCTGTGTTCATGCTTTTGTATGGCCCTGGCTCAAGTTATTAATGTATGCTTGAAACAATTCCTCCTCATTTTGAGCCTTACGGCATCCTCAAGTAAGGTCCCCAAGCCATTACTCCATCCCTGTTTTTAAGGTTGACTCGACTTCAAGGAGGGTCTTCCCAGGCCTCTTTTGAGCGCTTCCCACCCCAGGAGCTCGTCTCCTGTTGCTGTGTCCGACAGGTTCTGCTGCCATCCATATGGTTCGTGTTCAATTGTCTTTAGAAGTAGATTCCCACGTTCCTCTCCCAGGCTGTCTTAGTCTAGAAACTCTACTGAAACTTGTTCATCATGGATGACTATGCTGTTATTTAAAATGCTGGTGTCATAACCTCCAGCATCACAGCCATACACAATCTATCACTGTAGACAAACAGACACGATTCAAACAGGTGTGGGTAAATCAATTCTTCAGCCAACCGAGGACATACTTTTGGCCCAGACCAGAGTTAGTCAGACTAAACCCTCTAATTTCATCTTGCATGACAAGCTTCACTGCCAAAAGAATAATCAAAACCAGTCAGTTATGGTTTCTTTATGTCGCTAGCATATGTACAAATATATCAATAACAATATGCTCCATATCAGTCAGTTGCCTTTTTATTTTCAGAGCCATGATTTATTTATTGTGCCCTTGCTCTGTTGAGCATCACAGAGATCTGACTCTTGCAAACTACATTTCCCAGGGTAACTACCCTTCTTCCTGCCCTCTAAGTTTAGTGAATGGATGATCATAGCAGGGAATTGGTAACACTTTTAAAGTTGGTAACACTTTACTGAAGTTGCTCCTCACCTTCTTCTGTTGCTTCAATTCTTCAAATACCTTCATTACTAAGTCTCCACGCTGTTGCCCTTCATGAGTTCTTCTTTTCTTAACCCATGACCAGTTCTCAAATTCTAGGCAAGTCACCAAAACATAATGAATGCAAGCTTCTACATATCCAATCTCAGGAGAATTACATATAAAAGAAATATAAATCTAATCCCCAAAGTCCAAAGAAGTTGACTTAAGTCTTCACAATACCTTGAAAAGATAAAAACAGATGGTATATCACACTCTTTCCCCAAAATTCACACTGCAATTGCTCTTGCAAAACCTGAATTGCTGCTCATCCCTTATGAAAAACAAAATTAAATTTTAAAAGAGTTTTTAATACACAAAGGTTAAGCAAACACATATACAAATTTCTATTGTTTGTTGAGATTCACTGATGCCAATTACATGTTGATGTTAATTACAAATTAGGCACTGAAAATCCCCAGTGAATCAATGTACAACAATTAGTTTCATAGTAATAAGAAATTTAAAATGTTATTAATCTTAAGAAATACTAGAAGGAAATGTTTTCCTACTCTGTATGGTGACCATGAATCAGAGAAAATTGTTAGTCAAAAGAGATCATTGAAGATAATAAATTTAAATCCCCAAATACAAGAAACTTATATTAGGGATAAATGAACTAAACACTACAAATAAATAATTTGGACTATTCACCTGGGTAAATGAAACTAACCACATGCCACTTGATGTCCCAGGCAGTGCAAATGATCGTTTGGCTTCAAACTGAAGAGTTGGCAGGTCAGGTTAACCCAGAGATTCCTGGCTACTTAATTCTGAAATACCATTCATTGAGAACTCAGTGGAGCAGTTTTACTATGACACACTTAACTATAGACTTGATAATGACAATTATACACAACCCAACCACGAGAATGGGATACATCTCATAAAAGATGTGCGAGACCTCTGCACTGAAACCTGTATAACTAACTATTAAGATAAATTAATGAGAATATATATATATTCATATTCAGGAGCCCTGGTGGCATAGAGATTAAGTGTTGGCAGTTGTAACCCATCAGCTCCTCCATGGAAGAAAGATGTGGCGTCTGCTTTCATAGAACTCTTAGTCTTGGATACCCTGTGGGTCACTTCAAGTCAAAATGTACATGTCAGCAACAGATTTTGTTTGGGGGTTTTGCTATTCTTTAAGAAATAAGACTGGAAATTTGCTTCTGAAAATCAGTCATTGAGAACCCAACAGAACACAGTCCTGCTGTGCAAGGTGACTTGCTCTGCTCTGTAGGGCCAGAATTGGCCCCATTGCAGCTACTGATGCTGCTTAATCTACAGAGCTCTATGATTGGAGGCTAGCAAGTGAAATTACCCTCACATACTTAAAATTTGGTAAAACAGTGCTTCGATTATAGGACTGAAAATGGGTCTATAGGTACAGTCTTGATAAAGCACCATTTTAAGGGAAAAGGTGTACAATTTAGAACAAGAATGTGTCCCTTAGAAGAAGAAAAGATGTGATGGAATTAAGAAACCTACACAACAAAAGAGCATAACAGAATTAAGAGACACACCAGCTCTTCTCTCCAACAAAACCAGAAACAAACTTCCCACCATAGTGTTAATTTCAACCCTACAGGGCAGAGTAGAACAACCCCTATGGGTGTCTGAGACTAAATATTTATGAGAATACAAAGCCGTTTCTTTATCCCAAGGAAAGGTTTCCAATTCCTGACCTTGTGCTTAGCAGTCTAAGGCATAATCCACAAAGCTCCTCTTCCTGAGCAGAAAGAAAGAAACAAACCCAAACTCACTTCTACTAGGTAGATTCTGGGGCTCTAGTGGTATAGTGAGTTATGTATTGGGCTGCTAACCACAAGGTTATCAGTTCAAAACCATCAGCTGCTCTGTGGGAGAGAGATGAGGTTTTCTACTCCCATAAAGAACCAAAGTCTCAGAAACCCACAGGAGCAGTTCTATTTGTTCTGTCTTATAGGGGGTCACTATAAGTCCCCCAACAAAAGATGTTATATATTAAAGAAAATACACGTCACTGCCCCAACAGAAGAGGGCATTCTCAAACTAAGAACACTGGCAAGCTGGCCAAGCCTTTGTCTGCTACTCCAAACATTCAGTTAACTCCAATACATTTTTTAAAATACAGAAGACAGGTAGCATTCATGTAAAATATTATAACATGCAAAAATACTATTGAGTAAGACAAATATTTATAGCTAATGAAAGACTAACAAGAAAGAGAAATCAGAATAAAACTGTACAAAATTTTACGGTGAATTATATGGATAGGGTCACTGTAATTTGAAATTGCCTCCAGAGTTACAGGCTTAGAATTTTAAAAAATGTTTTTAGCAAGCATTGAGACACAAGAGAATACCGCAAATAAGAAATATAGAAGAGAAATAACCAAATACAGGATTATGTGATATAAGAGATGCATCATTTTTAGAAAATAAATAGAAAGAAAAACTGTTAGAATAAAGACAAAATGCAAAGCCCCAAAGGGAAGAATTAATTTGACTGAAAATAAATGGAATAACTTTGGAGAGAT
Organism: Tenrec ecaudatus; assembly: GCF_050624435.1. Lineage (NCBI taxonomy): Eukaryota > Metazoa > Chordata > Mammalia > Afrosoricida > Tenrecidae > Tenrec > Tenrec ecaudatus. Next base: position 179,508,098 of record NC_134533.1, on the reverse strand, counting down.
AAATGGAAATAGTTAAGATAAAGAAAATACAAATATTCTCAGAATGCATATAACTAGATCCCCAAAGAAGAAGAAAAACAAAACAATGGGATGTAATTTATGTCTAATAATAAATACTTCAGAGACAAAACTAATTCTTCAATATACATGTGAAAAGGCCCACTATGTCCCTAGAATTGTTAACTAGAAAAATTATTCAACTTTAAAGATTGAAACTAAACAATGCCATTGACCTCTCAGTAAAATGATTGAGTCATTTACAAAAGATAATCAGGTTTGTATATGATTTTTTTCAACCCAACCCAAACCAAATCAGTTGCAATCAAGTTGATTCCTGACTCCAAGGGTTCTATAGCCTTTTAGTGGCTGGGTTTGGGGACATAGGTCACCAGGTATTCTGTTTGAGGAACCTCTGAGTAGAACAGTCATCCAAGCATGTTAATTACCTTTCTGGGAACTACTATTTCAACAACAACACACCCAAATAAAACGAGGCAGCATTGTCTTCAAACTCAAAGCAAGTGTGAGATCAGCAGTGTGAAGCCACCAGCATTTCTGAGGGAGAATGACTGGACTGTCTACTCCGGTAAAAAAAAAAAGTACAGTTGACGCCCACAGGGGTCACTATGGGTCAGCATTGACTCAATGGCAGTGAGAGTTGAGATGGTCGAATGGGAGCCATGGGTGGTGCGAATGGTGACTACAGTTGGCCACCTAGAGGACCTCGGAAGAAAGGCCTGGTGTTCTACTTGTGAAAAATCAGCCAGTGCAGCACACTTCTACTCTGACGCCCACAGGCTCACCATGAGTTTGAGTCAAACCAGTGGTAATTGTTATGGTTGAATAAGGGGAAAATATGCGGAAAGAGGCAAGTAACATGTCATTTTCTATGCCATTCAAAAGAATCTTCTGTATGTTTACATTTGTGTAAGATGACCAGATTTTAACATTGATAAAGTGGGACACCATTGACCGGGGGGCGGGGTGTGTTCTTGATTAAAAATGTGGTCGATATGGAGCAACAAAAAATTTCATAGAATGCAAAAATAGTATTGTAATATTTTATTAATTTCAACATAAGTACAATTTACAAATAAAATACATTACAAATTATGTATAGTATTTTATTCTTCGGCAGATTTCTCATTTGAGTGGATTTATTTTGAGTAGATTACTGTCATTGTTTAAAAGTCATGAAAGTTTCACAAGAATTTGTTAAATTATATTTCACACATAAAATGGTTTTCAAAGTCTCAACATTTAATTGTGATTTTTCTGATGTCCACATTTTATTTACTGTAGAAAAAAATGCATTCAATCACAGCACTAGTTCCTGGTAAGGACAGTGTGTATTCCACAATTTTTCGTGCATTATTGTATGGCACATGGTTTGTTTCAAAATGATGAAATATTTCTAACCATTTGTTCTCTATTGTGATTTTTGCTGATGCCCAAGATTTAAACTTTTCCTTATCAGTACATTTTTAAATAATGATACCTCATTAAAAAGATCATTTTTGGAAATATTAGTATATGGGAAATTTTGAGTAATATGATCAGATGATTTTTGCACATCATTCCAATTAAGTTCTTGTTTTAATGAAACCAATGAAAATGTTCAATATCGTTGTAATGTACCATCCACACTTCTAAATAATCTATGAACTTTTTAACGTGATTCATGATATCTGCATGATTTATTGCACCTTGTTCTTCTAGCTGGCTTATAGTATTACAGATAGTTAATGGAAGAAAAATTATTTTCTAACTGCTCTTGACACTGAAATTTTAAATTATTAACTTCATTTGCTACTTCGATTACCGAAATTTTGTCACCTTCAATAAGTTTTATAGCATTTTGAAAATGAGCTACTTTATTATGTACAAACTCTAGCCAAATTTTTGAAGATTCTTTTTCAAAAAACTCTTCTAAAATTCTAGGACATTTATCCTCTGATAGAAAGTAGGATTTCAAAGGATTGTATATTTTCAAAATTCCTTCGACAGCTGGCAAAAGAGCTAAGCAGCGCGTTTTACTGTATCCAAGTATTTTCTGATATTAACTTCCGCAGTTTCACAAAATTCTTTAAGCATTTCAATGCTCACATTGTATATATAGAAATAAGGATCTATGTTAATAACAATATTTTCCACATCTTCAGGCAACAAATCAGCAGCTGTTTGAATTGCATTATATATTATGTGCACTGCACAACCAACACCGATAATGTTTTGATTAAGGTTTTTGTTTAATTTATAAAAAATATTATTTGTGCCTCTTCTTGCTTTTCCTCCAAAATTTGCATTCATGTTATCTGCACAATATGCAATCATTTTATGTTGTAAATTTTTTTTCCAAAATATTAACAATGGAACTGAAAATTATTTCAGAAATTTTACAGGGCACCGAAATGAAATCTAAAATTCTAATTTTGATTCCAGTTTGTGAATAAAAAAATCTAATAATGGTTGGAAATAACTTATGATTAGATGCGTCAGAATATATGGATATCAAATTAATTTTTTCCAGATTTTTTTAATTCTGAAAATGCATATGGGAAAGCACATTACACACAATTGACTTGGATTTTGTTCTAGCACAGGCAAATTTTTTGTTGATTAACTTTTTGACAACTTGTGATGTACAGTCCATAGATCTGAAGGAATGATTGTGACTAATAGCATGAAAAGACATACGTCCTTTCTGCTAATGCTGATTTCTTTTCTTCATCTCCATAAGTTGTTTTCCCCCCAAAAATCCTATATTTTGGAGGAAGATGCAGCAGTATTTAAATATCTTTTATGTTTCTGTGTCTCCAAGTGCTTTGAAATATCATTCTTGCCGCCATGCGAAATAAAAAATTCACCATTATATTTCTCACATTTTACCATGTAGTCGCCTTTGGTTTTTTTAATAAAGGGAAATTTGTTTCTTAGTTCATCATTGAATTTACATCCTCTCTTACTCATTATGTTAAAAATATAAAAATTAATTTAAAATTACATTATAAATTATTATATACATATTACTTAAAACACAGCAAGTAGGTACATAATTACATGAACATATTTTATTGTTACTTTATAAATTAAATTAGATTATTATAAAGTAACTATATATTTTAAATTAATTTAATTTCAATCCTATATTTCTTTCTAAATAATAATACTAACATGTATTATTTTTTCTCTAAATTTCCTGTAATGTAAGTCATATGTGTCACTTTCAAGGGCTTTCAAAAGCTTGTGGGAAAATTACATGACTCTCAATTAAATTTTTCTATAAACTCTTTGAAGCCCCCTTTTATAGATAAAATGAATATGTTAGTTTACACAATAAGATCCATAAAGCAGAAATAATATGATCAGCCTTTTTTATCACAAAAGAAAAAACTATAAATCAATGACAAATCTTCCACATTGAAATTGGAAAATTATTGAAAATAAGAGCTTCAGATTAGGCCTTTACAAAAAAGGAATAATCATAAAAGCATTAGCATGATAGTGCTGGATAGCAATGGTGATCATAAAAATAGCAGTGATAACCATAGTAATAATAACTGATTTGACTGAGGCTTTGATATTCCATATATAAGGAAGAAAGTTTCCCATATATTTAATTTAGTTATATATATATATACTCCCATAAATATATCATATAGATGTGTAGGTATTCATAAACATTCTTAATATGGTCTCTGCTCCCTTCCCCACCGCCACACATTTTTTTTTTAATTTTAACAATTTATTAGGGGCTCATACAATTCTTATCACAGTTCATACATATACATACATCAATTGTATAAAACACATCTGTGCAGTCCCTGCCCTAATCAATTTTTTCTCCTCTTTTCTTTTTTTACATTTTATTAGGGACCCATACAACTCTTATCACCATCCATACATATACATACATCAATTGTATAAAGCACATTCATACATTCCCTGCCCCAGTCATTCTCAAAGCATTTGCTCTCCACTTAAGTCCCTTGCATCAGGTCCTCTTTTTTTTTCCCCTCCCTCCCCTATCCCCCCTCCCTCATGTGCCCTTGGTAATTTATACCTCGTTATTTTGTCATATCTTGCCCTATCCGGAGTCTCCCTTCCCCCCTTCTCTGCTGTCCCTCTCCCAGGGAAGAGGTCACATGTGGATCCTTGCAATCAGTTCCCCCCTTCCAACCCACTAACCCTCCACTCTCCCAGCATCGTCCCTCACACCCTTGGTCCTGAAGGTATCATCCACCCTGGATTCCCTGTACCTCCAGCCCTCATATGCACCAATGTACAGCCTCTGTCCTATCCAGGCCTGCAAGGTAGAATTCGGATCATGGTAGTTGGGGGGAGGAAGCATCCAGGATCTGGGGGAAAGCTGTGTTCCCCATCGGTACTACCTCGCACCCTAATTAACCCATCTCCTCTCCTAAACGCCTCTATGAGGGGATCTCCATTGGCTGACACTTGGGCCTTGGGTCTCCACTTTGCACTTCCCCCTTCATTCAATATGGTGTGTGTGTGTGTATATATCTTTTTTTTTTGCATGATGCCTTATACCTGGTCCCTTGGCACCTCGTGATCGCACTGGCCGGTGTGCTTCTTCCATGTGGGCTTTTTTGCTTCTGAGCTAGATGGCCGCTTGTTCACCTTCAAGCCTTTAAGACCCCAGCCACTATCTCTTTTGATAGCCGGGCACCATCAGCTTTCTTCACCACATTTGCTTATGCACCCATTTGTCTTCAGCGATCCTATCATGGAGGTGTGCAGTCAATGATATGATTTTTTGTTCTTTGATGCCTGGTAACTGATCCCCCTGGGACCACTCGATCACTTCCATGTGGACTTTGTTGCTTCTGAGCTAGATGGCCGCTTGTTTATCTTCAAGCCTTTAAGACCCCAGTCACTATCTCTTTTGATAGCCGGGCACCATCAGCTTTCTTCACCACATTTACTTGTCACCCACTTTGGCTCCAGCCGTTGTGTCGGGAGAGTGAGCATCATAGAGTTCCAATTTAATAAAAGAAGGTATTCATGCATTGAGGGAGTGTTTGAGTAGAGGCCCAAGGTCCTTCCGCCACCTTAATACTTGACCTATAAATATAGACACATAGATCTATTTCCCCATCCTCCTATATATATTTGCATGTACATGTCTTTGTCTAGACCTCCATGAATGCCCTTTGACTCCTAGCTCTTTCCTCCATCTCCCTTGACTTTCCTCCTGCCCTACTACCATGCTTCATCGCCACCTGGGCTAGAGTATACCTCTTCTCTAAGCAACCTTACCCTTAATCATTTCCCACCAGGCCTGCCACTCCCCCTTCTCTACCATTTGGGGTCCCATGTTTTTCCCTTGTCCCTGGGTTTGTTAACACCACTTCCTTACCCCCCTAACCCCCCCACCCCAAGTCCCCCCGGAACTGTCAGTCCCGTTGCTTTTCCTCCAGATAGTTCATCCAGCCTGTCCTATTCAGACAGACCTGTGGAGTCACTAACATGCACGAAAACAAGACAGAGGAAAACAAAGCAACAGTATACAACCAGACAACAAAACAACAAAAACAAACCACTGACAAAGAACAGAACAAAACAGTTCACAAGAGAAAAGCTTGTAGTTAGTTCAGGGATCGTTTGCTGGCCCTTAGGAGCGTTTTCCAGTCCAGTCTTTGGGGCACCACGCCCTGGCCCCAAAGTCCACTTTCAGCATTCCCTGGGGACCTTGCCACTCCATTCCCTTGCTGTTCCGCTGTACTCCCCCAGTGATTTGCCTCGGTGTGGTGGGATCAGGTCAGGTGCAATTCCCACACTGTGTCTCCGGTGCTGTCCCCTGTATCGCCCTTAGTCACTGAGGGGCATCATGTCTCATAGTAGGGCCAGTCATGTTGTTCTCTCTGTGGACTGGCTGCTCTACTCAGGAACATCATCTTCACGGCTTGGTGGGCCAGGCTGTGCTCCACTCTCTTCTCCTGCCCCTTCATCTGCTCCCGGCCACACATTTTTAAAGTGTTAACTTTTCACTCTATTCACCTTTTATATTTTTATTTATTTATTTTTAAACCCTCTTTTTAGGACATAACCTCATAACCTAGATATCATACCTGTTGTAGTTACATAATCTGTTGTCAATTTGAAAGGGTTAAGAGTGAAGGGGTGGAGTTTAGCCTGTCAATCAGGTCGCAGCATGATGACCTCATTTGGAGGAGCTAAGGAGATAAATAGCTTGCTGGAGGTGGGACACAGGCTGACTCCCTGGAAAACATTCAGATATGCTAGTGCCCTAAGCCAGAGGAGCCATATAGAGACCCCAGCCAGTGCTGAGATGCTTCCACTTCCACTGGTTCCACAAGACTTTCCACCCACTGGCCTGTGATATTTCTGTATTCAGGGTCATTTCATGTGTTTCACGAGTCTGAAGAGGATTTTATAGATTGGTTTCAGACATATGGACTAATATTGGACTTATGGACTTGATCTGGACTGGGCTGGGATGTTTTCTCAGTATTCAACTGCTCTTGTATATAAAGCTCTCTCTTATACACATATGAGTGTCTATGAATTTGTTTCTCTAGTCTACCCAGAATAATGCAATGGTTTAGTCATATCAAAAGTGTATAGTGCCTACCACAATCAGTTTAAAAACATTTTTCCCATCTTGAACCTGTTAATATTATCTCTCCATTACCCACTCCCTTCCCTGCCCTACCATCCAGGAACCCTTATATTCTCATTCAAGAGTCACCACCCTGGGTTTTATATACTGAAAAACATAGAAAAATGCATACCAGAGAGGCAAGTAGGCTACCAACAATGACAACACACAGCAGAGATGAGCCCTTGTTTGAAGGGGAAAAAAACCCAGGAAATATTAAAAACCAGAGAAAACTCAAAAGTGTGTCAAGGTGAGATCAAATGATAAAGTTTTAACCATTCCCATCACATATTTTCATTTTGATCTACTGTAATTGTCTCTTTAATGCTCTCTGTCTAATGACCAATCCATTCCCAGGCCTGGATTGCATTCAGAGGGGCGTCACCAGCAGCATATTCCCTGTGTGGATCCTGCAAGTGTATTATGAGCTTCCACTGCTATCCATCACTTTCTGCAAACTAGAATGTCACAACTTAAACCCCGATACCATTTTCTCCTTCAGATTGGGATTATATTACTTGCAATCCTTGGATCACACAGGCTGGTGCTCTTCTTCCAATTGGACTTAGTTAAGGTCTCACTTAAATGGCTCCTTTTTTGGACACAAGCCCTTAAGGCTCCAGATGTTCTTTCTGATCGCCATGCACCATCTAGTTTCTTCACCACACTTTGCTGTAGCACCTCCATCTTCCATGTTTCCTTCATGAGGGTCCCCACCCCTTTTTAAAGACCCTATTCTGCTTGCATATCCTCACTTAATTCCCCTCCAAGGTAATTCATGGACTGCGTATTTCCAAGTTGTTTTTCTGTGTTTGTATAATAACAAATGCATATGCACTTACATTTACACAAAGGTAAACATGCAGAAGGTTCTTTTGAATGGCATAGAAAATGACATGTTACTTGCTTCTTTCCGCATATTTTCCCCTTATTCAACCATAACAGTTACCACTGGTTTGACTCAAACTCATGGTGAGCCTGTGGGCGTCAGAGTAGAAGTGTGCTGCACTGGCTGATTTTTCACAAGTAGAACACCAGGCCTTTCTTCTGAGGTCCTGTAGGTGGCCAACTGTAGTCACCATTCGCACCACCCATGGCTCCCATTCAACCATCTCAACTCTCACTGCCATTGAGTCAATGCTGACCCATAGTGACCCCTGTGGGTTTCCAAGACTGTACTTTTTTTTTTTACTGGAGTAGACAGTCCAGTCATTCTCCCTCAGAACTGCTGGTGATTTCAAACTGCTGATCTTGCAGATCGCAGCCCAATACATAACCATTACACCACCAGGGTTCCTCATATTTCATGAAACCAGACGTGACAAAGCATTCCAAGCCACTCTTTCTAAAAGCTGCACAATATGCCATGGTGTAGCCATAGCAAATCTATTCACAACTCCCCTGATTGCATTGTGGCCATTGGAGAGAATGGTGCAGTGAACACCCTACTGGACAGTCCTTGTGCAATCGGGCTGCGAAGTTATGTGGAATAGAATCCAGAGTGGGGCTCCTGGCTTGAAGAATATGCATATTTATAATTTCAGCAGATGCTGTCCAATTATTTTCCAAAATACCTGCAACACGTCACATCTCCATGAGAGAAGACTATTATCGGCATTTTAAAGCTCAAGAGGCTGACATTTAAAGAAGGCTGATCAAGCTATTTCTGTCTAGATCTCAAACCAGGGATTCTTCTATGGCTGTTCGTAGCCTCACCAAGCAACGAGCCTCCCAATGTGAACTCTCGTTCCGATTCTCAGTGATCGGCTATATCATGGAACAAAACATTGCCCTGTCCTGGACCCCGCTCACAATGGTTGCTGATTTGGGAGCCATTGTTACAGCCACTGTGTCACCTCATCTTGTTCAGGGGCTTCCTCTTTGTCTCTGAACTCTCTACTTTTCCAAGGATGAGGTCATTCTCTCGGGACCGGTCTCTCATGATCATATCCTCAAAACACATGAGCAGAAGTCTTGGTGTGTGCATGTCAATATTACGAAGGAGCTTTCTCTTGACTCAACTCTCCACTCACTGCTGATGGCTGGGCCTCAGCCACTTGGCTTGTGTTATTTACAGTGTCTTATAGCCTGCTCATAAAAGTTTAGTGATGTCCAATTCATAAGAATAATGATACGCTGAGAGCATAAGTGGGTCTATAGTTTGATTCCACTAAATTTTATCTGAGAGGTCACCAGAGTGTGCTAGTACTATGTAAAAGTTGGAGGTTCTTCTACTTGTTTAACGGAGCTCTGGTGGCCCAATGGGTAAGTGTTCTGCTGCTAACCAAACGATCAGTGGTTCGTACCCATCAGTTGCTCCCCGGGGAAAAGGTGTGCCAGTGTGCTTCCTTAAGGATCACGGCCTTGGAAGCCCTGTGGGCTGTTCTACTCTTCCCTACAGGGCTGCTATGAGTTGGAATCAACTAGATGATAAGGAGCTTGGGGTATCTACTTGATTAAGCACATTACTCAGGTAAATGTACTATGAAAGTATATAGAGAAATGAGAGTCAATTACTTTGGTTGGCTTCATCACCACCACCCTCCCTTTGACTTTTGTAAATAATTAACAAATGTGCCCTTCCAATAAGTCCTGCTTACTTAGGTTTTTTTTGCGATGGAGAGAACTTGAGGTAGGGGTAAAGATGAACACACACACACACACACACACACACAGGGTTGTGGGGGGAAGAATGAGAGTAGCATTCATTTTCAGATTAAACTAACTGAAGCATCTTTCTGTAGCTGTTGTCAACGGAGTTCATTGTGAGAATCCAATTATGCCTCTGGACATGCACACTGGAAAAGGTTAGCTATAATGGCTCACACAGCATTGCCGGACCAACATCCTATCCAAATAAAAACAAACAAGTTTCTGTTCTGACCACAGGGGGAATATCAACATGGTGTTTGAATCCCTTCACAGCGTATTTGAGAGAAGTTCCGCCTATTTGCGAGTTCCATAGGAGAGACATGAATAAGAGCAGTTCACTTTCTTGTGGAAAAATATAATAGAGAGCATGTGGATCAACCTGGGAATGGTCAAACAGGGCAGACCATAAAATTCAACAGGTCTAATCCACACGTGACTGGGAGCACACGAGCAGGGGCATGAGGGCTTCTGGGTCTCTGTGGCAGAGAGACAACAGCAGAAAATAGAGGCAGCAGGGAAAAAATTAAAAAAACATTCTAGTTCTGCATGATGGGCCATATTTGATACTCCCTCAAATCTTCAACCTTGTTTTAAACAGTTATTTTACATAGCTGAGCTGTTCTTTTCCCACTTAATAGCTTGTTGCCATAGCTTAAAATAAATGCTACAATTTGTACTAATTTCTAGTGGAGGGATTTTGTTTTTAAATGAAAAGAGCCACAAAACTGACCTTCTATTTTGAGTTTGTTTGTAGTCTCATGTTAGTTTCATATTCTTTGTTTTTGATCGCCTGTTTTTGTAGCTTTTAGCATGGATTAAGAGCAAACTATGGATAACCTTGGAAAGAATGGGAATTCCAGAATACTTTATTGTGTTCACCTCAAGAACACAAAGGAAGCCTGCATTTCAAGCATTTCAAATCAGGGGAGGTGTGTGTCCGAGTTGTATCCCCCCCCCCCATACTTATTCAATCTGTATGCTGAGCAAATAATCAGAGAAGGTTGATTATACAAAGAAGAATGTGGTATTGGATCAGAGGAAGGCTTGTTAACAACCTACAATATGCAGGTGACACAACTTTGCTGAAACTGAGAAGGACGTCAACTTCTGTTGATGAAGATCAAGGATGGCAACCTTCAACCTAGGCTACAAGTCTAAGAAACAAGCATCCTCACAACTGGACCAATAGGTAACATTATGATCAATGGAGCAAAGTTGAACTTGACCAGGATTTTTCTTACTTGGATCCAGGTTCAATACTCATGGAAGCAGCAGTCAATAGATGAAAGGATGCATTGCACTGGCTAAATCTGCCACACAAGATCCCTTTAAGATGTTGAAAAGCAAGGATGTTGCTTTGAAGACTAAGGTGCACCTGACCCAAGCCATGGTATTTTCAAGTTGGACATTGAATAAGGAAGACTGAAGAAGAATCAATGCATTTGAATTATGGTGCTGGCAAGAATACAAAAAGCACCTGGGACTGCCCACAGAACAAATAAAGACGTACCCCAGAATGTTCCTTAGAAGCAAGGGTGGTGAAACATCATCCCATGTACTTTGGACATGTTGTCAGGAGAGACTAGTCCCTGGAAATGGACATCATGCTTGGGAAAGTCAAGGGGCAGTACGAAGCGAAAGACCCCCCCCCCCCACCCGACACAAGGTAGCTTGGTATAGTGACTGCAGCAATGGGCTCAAACATCTGGCCATCTGTGAGGACGGCTCAGTGCTGAGTGGCATTTCGCTCTGATGCCCACAGGGCCACGGGGGCTCCAAATTGGCTTGACAGCACCTAACAATAAATTGATACCAATAAGGAGTTATTTCTAGGCTTTTTCTAAGATCAGTCTTTTCCAATGGGGTAGGCAAAATGGGCCCAATTGCCTCTGAATTGCAAGTGTACAGATCAATGACATCTCCTGCCAAGAGTCACAAAGTCAGAAATCTATTCAAGACAAGCCTAAACCTCCAGACACCTAATCCAGGCCAATTTCATTACAACACACTTTGTCCAAACAGTAGAGTCTAAAAGTCAGTTTTTATCGCCTTTTTAGGAAACACTGATGTTCTGTGATGAGTAGATACCAATTAGCAATGCTGAAGTGAAATGCTACTTGAAAAAGACGATAAAGCCATTCACGGCTTGACAGTGTTTGCCGCAGGCGGGTGAGAAGATCAGCGTGGACACACATGAGCTGCGTTGCCCAATCCTGCAAGCCCACTCTTCCTTCTTACCTCTTACTGTTATCATCACTCATGTCCCACTACGGCAAATCAATCTCATGGTCACTTTCTGGTCCGCCTTTTTCAGATTGAACCATCTCTTAGTTTCCCAGTTTTTCATTTTCTGTCTACCATCTCATCTCTTCCCACCATCCACAGTTTTTACTCCATCAATCCATGCTCTTTAACTTCAGGAATACCGCCAGCTCTTTTACCACCTCATTTCTGACCAGTCTGTCTAACTCCATAATTCATCCCACCTACTACTTGTTTTTTACTATCTAGCTTGCCTGCACATTGCATGAATGACAATAGTAAAAATCTACTGTCTGATTATTTTGTCACAAGAACAATATACATCTCAGAAGCAACTGTTGAAATATGAGGCAAGAGGAATATTGGCTGTGATGGTGAAAAGTTACGTATCAGTATGACTGGACCTCGATTCTAGTCGTTTAGCAGTTGTGTAATGACTATGGGAGATGGGAGATAGAGAGTCCAAGGCAAAGTGGGGGAAGAGGCCCAGCTCTGGAAAGATTTGAGAGTGGCAGGATATTTGGAAGGGCGATATCCACAGCCTAGGACAATTTCCATCTTAGCATGCAGGCTTCAGACAGCTAGGCTGATTTCAACTCCAGGGTCATGAAACCCAAGACTCGTTTTTTCTGATCATTGCATGCTTACTTCCCTTTCTATACCAGACAAGTCCCAGCTGATGGGGGAGCATGACCAGGTTTATGAATGGACCTGAGAAATAAGACCAGACCTGGGATTTGTCCATTTTTAAAAGTACCCCAAGCCTGGTAAAAACCTCTTTTGGTTGATCTCATCCCCTCTCTATTTTATTTCCTCCATGTGTACACATATCCCCTATTAAAAACTCCTTAGCAATCTCCTTGCTTTGCAGATATACAGTCTTGCACTAAGTAGAGATGAAGAATAACAACAAAGGCTGGAGTGAATAATCACTAGTAGCACTTATTTATTTTGCACGACTACCTCTCCCAGGACCTCTATCCTGGGACACTGCTGTGCATTTACTTCTCATTGCAACGTTTCCAAGGACTCTTCCCAGACTACTAAAACTCCGTTTTCGTGCCTAAAGAGATACAACAGTACTATAACACAGATGGGCAATGCCCAGTGCATGGGCATCATCTCTACCAGCTCACACCACATCCCTCACCAAAGAGATGCAATTCCAGCTATCACGTCAGGGGCCGGTTCATTAAATATTTGACCAAACACATCGGTCTAATTTTTAAGTCGACGATTTTGTATGACCCCTGAATTATGCTATAAATACCCAAATGAACTGGCAGAGAAATGAGTTACTCACTCCTGTTCTAGAAGAACACGCCTCCTCTCATAGGTGTGGAAATGTACAAGTAATACACAAGCCCCATCTGCCTGGCTTCAAATAGTGATAATTTTGAGTTTTGACTTATCACCCAAGGCTCTCCTGTGAGATCATACTAATACTATCGTGAAGGCTTTTTCCAAAATCACATCTTTTGTTGGTTTCTTCGTCTCTCTGTCCAGCTGCAACATCTAATCTTCACTAGGAACGGGTCCTTACTAAGTCACTTACAAACTTCTGGCAAGTCAATGAGAAACCATCGTATGGTAAGTCTTTGTTGGGCTGGAGAAAACCCCCTGCGGTGGATAAATCTTTCAGGCTGTGCTGTTGCGATAAGGCAGCGTCAGAGGTTTTAGATCACCTTTGTAAAATGCTACAAGGTTAGCTTCCGGAGAGTAAAATTTGGCCTCGGTTCATAAAATCAAACAAATCCGATACTTTTCTTAAATTAATGTGTTTTCCTAATATGGCTATTTTGAGGTGCCCTCAGGTCAGTTACACTTCATAGCAACCCCATATGCAACAGACGGAAATGTTGGCCAGGCCTGTCCCATGCTCACCCTCCCTGCTATCCTGGAGCTCCCTATTGGAACCCCTATCTGTATTCAGCTCATCAAAGGATGTCTTCTTGTTCTCTGGCCTTCTGCTTTACCAAGAATCATGTCCTTTTTCAGCGACTGGTGTCTCCTGTTAATCGGCCCAAAGTCGGTAAGACATAGTCTCTCCATCCTTAGTTCCAAGGAGCACTTTGGCTGTACTTCTACTACGACAGATTTGTTTTCTTCTCCTTAAAGTCGATGTTTTTTTTAAAAAAAAATCATTTTACTAGGGACTCTTACAGTTCTGCTCACAATCCATACATACATCCATTGTGCCAAGCGCATTTGGACATATGTTACCATCATCATTTTCAAAACATTTTCTTTCTACTTGAGGCCTTGGTAACAGCTCCTCATTTCCCCCCTCCCTCTCCCACCCTCCCTTCCTCATGAACCCTTGATAATTTATAACATTTTTTTGTTCATGTCTTACACCAACCGCTATCTCCCTTTATCCACTGTTCTGTTGTTTGTCCCCCTGGGAAGGGATTTATATATCGATCGTTGTGATTGATTCCCCCTTTCTGCTCCCACCTTCCCCTTATCCTCCTCTTATCACTACTGTTATTATTGGTCCTGAGGGGCTTATCTGTCCTAGATTCCCTGTGTTGCAAGCTCTTATCTGTGCCAGTGTACATGCTCTTATCTATCCGTATTTGTAAGGTAAAATTGGGGTCATGATAGGGGGGACGGGCATTAAAGAATTAGAGGAAAGTTTGTATGCTTGGTGCTATACTGCACTCTGACTGGCTCCTCTCTTCCCTGAGGCCCATCTGTGTGGGGATGTCCAATTGTCTACAGATCAGCTTTGGGTCTCCACTCCGCCCTCTCCCTCATTCACATTGTTATGATTTTTTGTTCTGGGTCTTTGATGCCTGATACCTGATCACATCGATAGCTTATGATCACACAGGCTGGTGTGCTTTTCCACGTGGGCTTCACTGCTTCTCAGCTAGATAGGTGCTTATTTATCTTCAAGCCTTTAAGACCCCAGGCGCTATATCTTTTGGTAGCCGGGCACCATCAGCCATGATGCTTTCAAAAGTCTCCATCAACACCATAATTCAAACACATCAACTTTTCTCTGGTCTTCCTAATTCATTGGCCAGCTTTCACACAATTGTGGGTCGAGTGAAAATATCATTTTTCTAATGTTTCCCATAAACCACAGATTTAATCATGTAAATAATTCAACTACAAAATTACTCAAAGTTGTTCACTGTAACAGCATTCTTAATTTTATCATTTCACAATAATTACTCATTAAGTTAGAGACATTTTACAAATTGTTTCTGAGAAACGTTTTAGGAGATATGAACATATACATTAACGCCTTTTTTTTCTGGAGAAGGAAAATAAGTGGTGCTAAATGCTCTCATATTGCGTCCTTCCTCCTGTATGCCTGCTCAGGTTTTCAAGATATTATATCTGGACTACAAATTCACACCTTTTGCTTGATGTGTGATCAAGGAACTGGGTTTTAGAAACTGTTTTCCTTCCACAGACAGCACGATGTGAAGCACTGCCGGGACACTGGAGAGGAGAGGGGTCTTCTGTTCCTGGTGCTGAGGGCTTCCTCCGATTGTCTGTCTGTGTTGCTGAAGAAGACGTGGCGTTCTGTGTTAGTGCCTCCATGGCCAGCACTACCCCACCCACAGCGAAGGGCATCCTTTTCACCGCTTCCCACCACACTGAAAGATCAAATAAGCAAAGGACCATTGCACTCAACCGGGACTCATTAAATAGACTATTCGAGAGAAAATATTACACAGCGAAGCTCTTGGGTACAACTGAGTCCCATTAACTTTGGGGGCTGTTTTCCTTGGTCATAATGCATATCCTCAAATCAACAGTCCCTCCTGCTCTTAGGGAGAGAAAAGAGCAATAGCTGGAGAGAGCACTTCCAGAGGGAGGGATTGAATTTTGAACAGCCGAGCTACTCGTTTTACAAAACTTGTTTTCAAAATGTAATGGTTTCTATGATGCTCATTTTGACTTCCGGTGCATCAAAATCTTAATGCTCCTTCGCATGCATCTCCACAGCCCATTTCTCTGTTATACCTCACTGAATTGACAAGCATGTTGTATTAGAAGGCAATCACACACAAAGGGAGCGTGGCTGCCTGGGAAGCAATTGTCTAGGAGCCCTGTGATTTGTGATTATTCAGAGATCAATGCAAAGAGATGTGTCTTGCATTTCTCTCCTAAACCTTTCTGGAATCTCCCGAGGAGACAAGGATGAGACTTTGCAGCTGTGAGTTCTCAGCCTGGAAGACTATGAACCTTGGATCTCCCTCTATTAAATTTCAGAATGGTCTGCTGTCAAGTGGATCATTCTCAGAGCGATTGGTCCTTTGTTTCCCCATGTCATTTGCCTACATGCAGCTGAAATCAGGAGGATGTCACCAGAACTATCTACTCCCAGCTCCTTAAGACGACACATACATCATGGATAATAGATTGTTTGAACCACAAAGAAGTTGTAAGTTTTCACTCTTCTCTATGCCAATGTCATTTGCAATGTGCTTTTGCAGTTTGTCTCTTTTCAAGACATAAAGTTGTTTATACTGCCTTTCTTTTCATGAAAGCTGGGTTTGGGCCTTACTTTGACCAAAAGAATGTGGCAGAAATGGCAATGTGCTGGTTCTGAGTGAAGACCTCAAGATGTTTCACATTCTCTCTTGGGTCCCGATGCCTCTGTCACAAGAATAAACCCAAGCGAACCTGCTGGAAGATGAGGAGCCCTGTGAATCAGAGCCAAATTAGCCCTGACGTCCCAGGCAAACGTTGAGACCAGAGAAAGCCCAATAAGGATTAATAAAGCTGCCTGCCTGACTTACAGACAATCATAGAGGCCAGAATGTGCCCGGTGGAGACTTGAAATGCCCAGTTGAGTCCATTAAATCGTAAAACCCTAGAAAAATGAGCTAAATAGATGATTATTGTCTTAAACGTCTAAGTTTGTTTTCACAGCGTCTAATTGAGGTACTATCTCAGAATCTATTTTGTAATCAGTGAGAAAGTCTGATGGCCATCTGGAGAACTGGGAAAGGCCAGACTGTGTGCCAACTGAGTGATCACAGACTCAAGTGCTGGGATTTGGAAACTCAATTTGAGCTTCCACAGGAGACAGTTCAGCACTACAGATGAGGTGAAATTTCGATGCCAAGTAGGAGGCAGAAAGTGGTATCAAACTGCCAAATATTAATGAATAATCCAGAGGATTCAGGATTGACTGTAGAGGATTGTAGGTGGGAAACACACAAAAGCTGGATGACAAGAAAAGGTAGGCTTTTAGCATATATCTCCTCTGCTGATTCAGTGCTTCATGAGCGTGGAGACTGGCCGTGGCTTGCTCTCTTCTTTATCTCCAGAATCTGGCACAGTGCATGGAAAGCAACTGCATGAGCTGACAACTCATGAATAGTTGGAACTACTTCCCACCTAATACGGAATTGATTCTGAGATGGTACAACCGTTAGATATTGTGAAACCAAACCTTGAAGTTTAAGACAACAATCATCTATTTAGATCATTGTGCTATGTGTCCAAATTTTAATGAGCTCACCTGGGCAGTTCTCGTCTCCACTGGGCTTGTTTATTTGCAGCTGCTGCTGAGTAGACAGGAAGCACAGTATCCTAAAGGGAATGTCTCCAAGTGGTCACAGGAACCATTAATTACCCTTAAAAATTGACAAATACTTCCGTAGCACTTTCTAGGGAGTTGGTACTGAGTCCCTTAGTTACACAGATGATTACACTGGACTATTGACTAAACGGTTAGCAATTCAAACCCACCAAGAGGTGCTTCAGGGAAAAGATTTTATATTCTTTTCAAAAATAATAATGAATGAGAACTCTATAGAGCACAATTTTATCCCGAAGGACTTGGGATTACCATGGGTTGGCGTTGATTGCACAACTTTTTATAGGCTGATACTGTCCTAAGTACTGAAATAAAAGCACACTTGCGTCTCTGAATAGTGTCATGAGGCCAGAGTGGACTTTCTCAGTAGAGTTCCCATGGAGAGCCCAGGCATATAGTGCCGGGAAGTTTACTTAAGTGGCAGACACAGAAGTCTGCTTCTAGAAGCCATGTCTTACATCACATCATGCTGCCTCTCTTGAAATCAGCATGAAGCGGTGCCTTAAAGATGACATCCATCAATCATTTCTCTCTATAGAAGAGAACATCAGGGTGCAGAAAATTTCATAGCGTTCGTGAAATCACACCATTAATGGCAGAGCCGGGACCATCATCAATAACTCCCGACACAGTTTGGGGCTTTTGTCTCAGCACCACACTGATGTGGGTTTTTGTTTTCAAAATAGTTAAGAATTCTGAGACATCTTTGACTTTGCAGTTGAAACCAAAGAGGAGAGGGCATAGACCAAATGAAGTAGAAAACATGGAAAGGCGGGAAAAAAGGAAGAAAGAATGGGTCTATTAATAGATTAGTTAGAAAAATTCAAGTTTTGTCACTATAGAACATTGATTTCATTGAAATCCACTGGAAACTCTTCTAGTCCCATGGAAACATGGTTCTTGCTTAGCACATATGTAGATGCATTAATGTCTTACCACAGAGCTCATCAAACTGTGGCATGTCAGGGATCTTATTTGATGGTAGATCTGAAGTGTGAATGGGGCTGGTGAGTCTGAGGATTTCCCTGATGCTTCTGTTCCATGGATCATGCTTGGAAGGTAAAGACTCCAGAGCATGTAGCGGATTCTTCAAGCAAATCTAAAGTCCTGATTTAGATACATTTCACTTAAGGTTCTAAGACAGCTTTAAAGTGGGCTCCGAACTCGTTGGGAGGTTGAGGAGGATGAAATATGTAGATATAAGTTTGAATACACACAAACAAGAAAATGCAGCTCAGGTCTTTAAAAAGAAAGTGAAAACCACTCACTCATGGATGCTACTGCAACTGAAGACAAACGACGAGACACCATGTGCCTCGTGACATGTTGCACTAGGAACCACACATCTGAACTGTCCTCGCCAGCAGTGGTACTTGAGTTGGATCAGATCCCAACTCCAATGACTAATTTGGTGGGATCTTGAGAGAGGAAAGGAATTTAGTAAACATCCACAAGGGCTCCAAAACTTCAGGACGCGGAAAACTTGACAGGACAAACGACCTGATTGCTTGAAACAAAATGGATGCAAATGAATTTTTTAAGAGGGAGAAACTGAGAAGATTCTTAAAAGATGCATGAACCAGATGCAATACAAAAGCCTTGTTAGAATTTTAATTCAAAGAAACTGAATAAATGCATACAAATACTTACGAGGCAATAAAAAGTGACTAGTGGTGTTTGATACTATTGAGATATTATCCTTTTAATTGTCTTACTAGTGCTTGTTGTTGTGTTTTGTAAATGGCCCCGCTGTTTGGAGATACAGGTGAAGTATTTACAATAAAGTGATCTGACATACCCAAAGCAATCAAGCAGCTGAGAAAAATGGCTAAGAGATGAACTAGAACGGATAAGCGTTGGAGCTGAATGATGGGACTGGGGGCGGGGTGTTCTTTTATGGACCTCTCTGCTTTTCCAGATGCTTGGAATTTTCTACATTCAAAATTATAAATAAGGAAGGAAGAACAGAGAAAGCCAAGAAGGAAATCACAGGAGGGGAGGTGGAAAAAGGGAGGGAGGAAGTGATCTTCAGGAAAGGAGGAAAAACAGTTTCAGTCACTAAGGTATGTGCTATTTCGATACCAGGTAAGGTCTCCGAGGTGGTTGTATGCCTTCAAATTAGTGGTAACTCACTGTGACTCAGAATAGAGCCAGCCCATAGTTTCTCAGGCTGTAGTATTTACGGGACCAGTTTGCTAAACCTTTTGTCCTGAGGAACAGTTAGCAGCCAAGTGGCTAACCCTTTTGTCACCATGTTCTAGGACAGATGACCGAAAGGCAGTTGCTGTTGCTAGTTCCCTGTGAGTCCATTCTGACTCATACGGATCCCATGTGTGCATTGAGCATCAGTGCTCCATAGGGGACGCAAGGCTGTGACCTTCTGGAAGCTGACTGCAGGCCTGTTTTCTAAGGTGCCTGTGGGTGGATTTGAACCGCCACCCTTTCAGCTGGTCTGTGAGTGCTTCATCACTGCACCACCAGTCTCCCATGGTGGAAATTAAAGTCTTAAATATTGCGGAAAGAAGAAAACATCGCCAGGCGCTGCTGAGGGCATGATGCTCCAAACTCGTTTTTTATGGCTTCTTGACAGGCCTGGAAGACAGTTCCAGTGGATCTAAGGCCCCTGGTTCACCAGAGCATTTGTCAAAGTCGCCTGTGATCTTTATAAAGAAGGTGGAATTTGTGGCTCAGAGGATAGCATGGCAAGGTAAATTTATATCCATCTGCAGGAGGGGTAGATTCGGAACCAACACCAGCCTGACGGCAGCTCTTCAGTGGAAGGCTGGCGGACCACTGTTCAACACGTTGTTGCTGCTTTTTATCAAAAGCAGATCAAGATATCGCTGATGTGTGGGCCATTTTGACAGGGGGAATAAATCCCAGAGGACTATCTTTCAGTAAGCCCAGGGGCAACAGAATTATCATCTTAACATATCTCAGCATGCTATAACTAAGAGCCGGGGTTAACAGGCTGAAATTTAATGATATTTATTATCAAATTGCAGTCCCCAGGTGGTGGGGGCTTGAGCAAGTACTGTGTCCTCAGCTGCTAACCAGACATTTGGAGTTTTGAGCCCTCCTGGAGGCATTTCAGAAGAAAGGCCTGGCATTACCTGGCCCAAATGAAACCTTCACTCCCACGGGCCTGAAAACAACTCATCTCCCTGCCATCCAATCAATGCCCAACCAGAGCAACCCCAGAGGACAAGTTGGGATTGTTCCCCTGTGAGCATCTGAGACTGTAACCCCTTACAGGCATAGAAAGCCTCATCTTGCTCCCGAGCAGTGGCTGATGGTTTAGAACTGCAGACTTTGCAGTTAGCAGCCCAACTCGTAAGCACTAAGCTACCAGAGCTCACTAGCCAACACATAGCAGTCCTCTAGAGGGTTTCTGACACTGCCAGCCTTGAGGGGATCGGAAAGCTCCGTTTTCTCCTTTGCGGTGGCAGGTGGTTTTGAATTGCTGATCTTGGCGTTTGCAGCCCAACACTGCTTCCCCAGCACCCCCAGAGCTCCTTGACAGTCGATGGGCTCAGAACATCAACCCCCTGAGACTTCTACGTAGCACAATTCTACTCTACTACCGATGAGGTTGCTGTGAATTGGAGTTGACATTACAGCAATTCAGTTTTTGTTATTAAATAACGAGCCAGGAAAATTAAAAGGAAGAAAAGGACGTATGTTTCCAAAACAGAAGCAAGGAGCCCTGGTAGTAGTGTGGTTAGGTATTCGATTGCTAGCTAAATATTGGTGCAAACCCACCAGCTCCTCGTAGGGAGAAAAGACTTGGGGCTCCGTTCCCACATCAAAACCACAGGCTAGAAAGCCCTTTGGGGCGGCCCTCCTCTGCCACACAGTATTGATCCGAGTGCACAATTGGCTTAGCAGTGCATGGCAGCAAACAAACGACGTGGGTAGACAAGACCTGTCGGTGGACCAGGTGCACTTCAGACCCTCGATGGTGTAGGCGATGAATTGCTGGGATACTAGCGAAAAGGTCGGGATTTCAAGGCCACCCACCAAGTCTCAGGAGAGAGGGGAGGCTGCCCTGGAACCCTAACGAGTAGTTCTACGCTTCCTAGAGGGTTGCTGAGACTCAGAATCTACTTGATAGAGGTGGGTTTTATTGTTGTTGTTTTATTTCATTTTGTTTTGGGGTCCTTTTGTGTCAATTTTTTCATCTTTGCCTGCTTGGGAAGTGCTGGCTTAAAGATGGTCTCTTATTCTAAATTCCATGTGAACCAGTAATATATGTGGCAGCTGTAGTTACTTTGGTCTTAGAGTACATTAAACTGATCGCTTTTCTGGATGAAAAAACAAGATGAAAGCAATACTTGAATCTACCGAGTATTTCGCACACATGCTCTCCTTTAGTCGCCATGTCATCCTTTCCATGTGGGCATTAATAACCTTGTTTCCTAGATGGGGAAGCTATAGGGGGTGGGGGGGTCCAGAGCTGTTAGCTGACTTGGCTGACATCCCACAGCAGATAAGGAGTACCAAAGCTGGGCTAAAAATGGTGTAGACAGAAACCCCATGCTTGCCCTCCCACTGTCTGGATTGATTCGACAGCTTCTAACATACGGTGCTTAGTTCTGGCTGTCTTGTTTTAAGAGAGTGTCAGCAAAACATTACCCATGCCCAGAAGACAAGGTCATTGCTCCGGAAAAGGAGAGCACAAGCACATCACTGAGTTGACAGGTAAGTAACCTGTCACCGTAGTAAATGTCTGGAGAAGAGGCCTTTAACTTAGAAAAAAAGAAAGAAGAAAGAAAGAGTGGGTCATGGTGATCTGTTGTTCCTGTTATCTAATGTTCAGTCATAAACCACCTCCAAACACTACCTTAAAGCAATATATTTAATGTTTACCATTCTCTTCCATTGGTGGGAGTTGGCCCAGAGGATGACATACAGGAGGGGCTCTTCTTGAAATAGTCATAAACAACTGAAACTTCAAAATGGACTTCTTTTCAGAATACGTATAAATGAGGTTAAGGAGCCTGGGTATTAGTGTTAGGTGGGCATTGGATTCCTGGCCAGAGAGCCGATGGTTCGGAACACCAGCTTTTTGAAGAGAAGAGTGATGCTGTCTGATCCCATGGAGATTCATAGCCTTGGAAAACCAATATGGGGGTGCTGTGGGTCAGAGTAGATGCAATGGTGGTAGGTATAGATGAGAGGACAATACACTTGAATTCAGGATAGTGGCTATTCCAGAAGTGGGCACAGGATCATAGCAAAGGGGTGTGAAAAGACACAAAGCTAGATGGAAATTACTGAAGGCTGTGATGTTTGTTTCCCTAAAAATAAGCAAGCAGAAATAACCAAATGTCTACCAGTAGGTGGATGGATAAAGAAAATGTGGTCTATACACATGTGTTAGGCCAGGTCAACTAGAGCAATAAATCCAGATATATCTATATCTATATATCTATATATATCTATATATATCTATATATATCTATATATATATATTAGAGAGCTTTAGATTAAAGAGTGATTATATATTAGTAAACATCCCAGGCTAGTCCAGATGAAGTCCATAAGTCCAATATTAGCCCATAAGTCCAATACTATAAATCATTCTTCAAATTCACAAGAATTCACATAAAATTAAAAAATATATATATAAACCAAAGAATATTAGTGGTTATAAAGGAGCAGGAGGGTGGGGAGAAATTAGATATTTATTTATTTGGGGGGAATAGCTGACTTAATGTTAGTTATGATAGAAAAATCTGGAATAGTATCATAATTATGGTGACCATGAAAAATTGGCTCAATTTTTGTGCTGGCAAAAAGTTTTATGTGCCTTCTGAGAGGCCGGCCCCAAACACAACTACATGGACAGCCCCCCCTCCCCTCAGAAAAATTCATTGCAAAGGACAGCACTGAAGCTATAGCTCCAGGAGAGGGACAAATCTGATCAGAGCACACAGGAGCAAATGAAGGGGAAGGGAGAAAGAATGGAGCACATCCTGGCCCACCAAGCCCTGAGGATGATATTCCTGCGCAGAACAGCCAATGCACATGGAAGAACATAGGGCTGGCCCCACTATAAGACATGGAGTCCCCCACTGACTCATAGCACTATGGGGGACCACACTTGAGACACATTGCGGGAATTGTGGCCGATCTGACCACACCACACCGAGGCTAAACACTAAGGGTGTGCAACAGAATGGCAAGGGGAGCAGAGCACTGAAGTCCCCCAGGTAATACCAAAAATAGACTGGAGCCAGGGCATGGCACCCCATCAGACTCAAAAGGAAAACACTCCTAAAGGTCAAAAACCAGACCTAGAACTATTTATAAATTTTTCTTTTTTCATGTGTCATTGGTTTCTGTTGTTCTTGTTTTGTTATCTTTGGTTGCTTTGTTTTGCTCTTCCTTGTTTTTGTGCATATTATTATCTCTGCATGTCTATCTAGATAAGATAAGTTGGATAAACAATCTGGAGGAGAAAACAACAGGATGTATGGTCCCAGGGAGGAAAAGGGCGAGGGACAGGCGGAGGACAGGAAGTGGGTGTTAACAAACCAAGGGACAAGGGAGCAACAAGTGATCTAAAATCAATGGCAAGTAGGGCATAGGAGGCCTAGTAGGGCTTGATCAAGGACAATGTAACCGAGGGGAATTACTGAGACCCAAATGAAGACTGGACATGACAGTGGAACAAGAGGAAAGTAAAAGGAAATAGAGGAAAGAACTGGAAGGCAAAAGGTATTTATAGAGGGTTAAATATAAGTATATACATATTTAAATATATTTATATATGACAATGGGGAAATAGATCTATGTACATATATATATAGGTATACTATTAAGGTAGCAGACACACGGTGGGCCTCTACTCGTGTACTCCCTCAACACAAGAATACTTTATTCTATTAACCTGACATTCCATGATGCTCACCTTCCCGACAGGATCACTGAAGATAAAGTGAGTGCATAACAAATGGGGTGAAGAAAGCTGGTGGTTCCCAGCTATCAAAAGATATAGCGTCTGGGGTCTTCAAGTGGCCATCTAGCTGAGAAGCAACAAAACCCACATAAAAGAAGCATACCAGCCTGTATGATCACATGGTGTTGATACTATCAGATATCAAGCATCAAAAACCCAGAACAAAAAATCATATCATTATGAATGAGGGGGAGTGCGTAGTGGAGACCCAAAACCCATCTGTAGGCAACTGAACATCCCCTTACAGAAGGGTCATGGGGAGGAGACGAGTCAGTAAAGATGCAGTATATCACCAATGAAACATACAACTTTCCCCTAGTACTTGAATGCTTCCCCCACCCTACTCCACTATCATGATACCAATTCTACCTAACAAATCTGGCTAGAACAGAGCATGTACAAGGGTACAAATAAGAGATGGAAACACAGGGAATCCAGGACAGATAAACCCACAGGACCAATATTGAGAGTAGCCATACCTGGAGGGTAAGAGGAAAGTGGGGGGAGGTACGGAGAACCAATTACAATGATCTACCTATAATCCCATCCCAGGGTGATGGACAACAGAATAGTGGGTAAAGGGAGACATTGGTCAGTGTAAGACATGAAAAAAATGATAAATTATCAAGGGTTCATGAGCGAGGAAGGGTGGACTGGGAAACTATCAGGAGCTGATACCATGGGCTCAAATAGAAAGAAAATGTTTTGAGAATGATGATGGCAACAAATGCATAAATGCGCTTGACAAAATGAATGCATGCATGTTGTATGAGCTACTGATAAAATGATTTATAAAGAAAAATAATGATGGCAAATATCTAGAACTATGCTTGATACAATTGATGTATGGATTGTTGTAAGAGCCCCTAATGAAATGATCTTTTAATAAAACAAAGAACAAAAAAGTTGGATTGCCTAATTTTACTATAATAAACAAAATTTTAAAATAAACAAATAAGCAATCACATTTTTAAAAGGAAGAGCAAAATCCTGGGAAGGTTTGCTACAACCAGAAACATTATTGTATCCATCTTTGGAAAATACAATCTGCCCTGGCTACCTTGAAATATTTTGAGGACGTCCGAATATTGTTCTGTGTGGACAGAAAGAGTGAAACCAGACCAGGTTATGAAAATTAATAAAACCAGATCCTGATAAAGAAAGATGTTTTAGTAGCACTGATTTCTCATAGGGTGGAATAGATTTCCTGTGACTGAAGTACTAACCAAGGGCTATCAGAATTTTTCCCACGGCTGATAGAGTATGTCCTGGACTGGTTTGTTAGGAGTACTAACTGAGAGCCAATGGCAACGGCAAGAAGTCTTCATGGGAAGAAGCCGGTAGCAGTCTGAGCAAATGTAAAGCTATTTCTTTATTTTTATATTTAAAGAGGGTGAGTGCTGAGGCCTGAGCTGCCGGGAGCAAGGCTTGCAATCTTTCTGAATTCCACAAAGGCTGCAAACAGACATTCAAGTAGGGGTGTTAACACAAGGATTTAAGACAGAGAGGAGAGACTAAGTCTTCCTCAAATAAATTGGGATCTCCAGGTTTGGATGGACGAGTGACTCATGGCAGGGGTGTCCTTAGCAGCGGGAGCACAGCATGATGAATGCCTTTACCGATGAGGGATTGGATAGATTGGAGGGAAGGATGGGCTGCTGGGAAGTGGCCAGCCTGGCCTCGAACACAAAACAAGGAACAGACAGGAAGAAGTAATTAGTACAGGGAAGACATGATGAGCAAGGAGTAGATTTCTAACATGGAGGATCTATTTGAATTGCATGAGACAAATAGATCACGTGGGGAAATCATTACTATTCTCAAGGTATTTACAAATCTGAAGGACAGTCAGTCAGTGCTCCCCTGGGGGTTATCAGAGTCTTGTCAAGTTAGGGTTTCCTCTTCTCCGATAACTTCGTTTCCTTCTCCTTCTTTCTTTCTTTTTCAAAAAATCATTTTATTGGGAGCTCATACAACTCTTATCACAATCCATACATCCATCCATTGGCCTTGGATATCAGCTCACTCCATGGCTCCTTGAAGATTCCTCTGAAACTTTTCATGATTGCATGATGGACAAGCCAATGCCACGCCACCTTGAATATCAACTGCTGACCTAGGAGAGGGGTTTGCTTGCTACATCGAAGAGAGACAGCCACGATTAAAATTCAGCGGTCTGACCTCTGCCTAGCCATTGATCTCTCTTTGTCATTTCTGACAAAGCTAGAGACCTTCCGTGAAAGAAACACTGAGACAAGAAGTCGAGACACAATTTGCAATGAGAAAATGCAGCTGTCTAGCAAAAAGACCTTCATCCTGGACCACTGAAAGGTAAAGGATACCAGCAGTGTTTTGTGAACGGGCCAGTGAACCAAGTAAGCAACTGACCTTGCAGAGGGGTAATAAAAACAAAATACAGATGGGACTCTGGTTCTCTTTCAGTCAGCCATAATGAAACACGTTAGCTAATCAGTCGGTCAGCCGCTCCATATCGTTCTCAAAGAAGAATGTTGAACTAAACTCTCATACTTGAGTCTTCTACCATAAACGATTAGATTACGGCCCTTCCTTATGCAATACATACTGCCCCATTTCACCAGACATCTCCACTACTGAATATATAAATCAAGGGGTAGCATCGTGAATATAAATTCATATTTAGGCACGCTTCAGTAAATGGGTGTATGATTCATGGCTTTAGCTCAAAAGCCTCTCCAGAGCAACACACCAGCAGCCAGACTGTGGACTGGGGTATTCTGTAGCCCTTGATGTCCATTTTCCAAGGAGAAGATGATCCTGCTTCCAGGGTGGTCAAAAGAAGAGAATTCTGTCCCAAGTCAAAGCAGTGGCCCCAAAGTTAAAAGAAGGGGAAGATTGAAACCCAAACTCCCATCCCTTCCTGGAATTGCAGAATTTTGTAGTTGGAAGTAGCTTTAAAAAAAAAAATCATTGAAGCTGATATTTCATTTTATGGTTGTGAAAATTGATACCCTACAGAAAAAAAAAAATCAGATCCCCGTTCCCCTTATGATTAGACTGTTTCTTAAAATCACAGGTAATAGAGAGCAGAGAAAATAGAATTTGGACTTGCAGAAGTTTGTTTTCCAAACTCACGCTTGGAGAGTGACTTTGGTATCACTTGCTGTTCTTGTCTTGTGACCTGAGAGCATGAGAGAGCGCCATGGGGCAGGAATCCATTCCCAGCTCCAGCCCCACTCTGTGCGACACTTTCTTTCAAGCCCTTCTCTGCTTTTCCCTTCTTATCCCAGAAACCACGCTGAATGCAGAGGGCATGGGTTATGCTAGACGCATGTTTGAAGAATGAATAAATACACTTAAGCTCTAAAATTTCATATTCTCAGCACAGTAATCAGAAAAAGAGAGAGAAAATTACTTCATCTATCAGAGTATGCATATACCCAGCTCCCTGGATTTGCAGTAAGATAAATGTATGGTAATTTTGCTAAAAATACTTGTAAAAAGGCAATTAACTTAAGGGCACTGTGATGCCCCTGGTGATGTTCCTTCATGTCATTTGTTTTAGAAAAATGAGCACTTGGTTTTTATTCATCAGAGAGCTGACACCCCTGGAGACAACTTTATAAATCCCTGCCCCTTTCAGCTCCTTGTTTCTCAAAGTATGCTGCATGGTCACACGTGTGTCCCTCCAAAAGTATGTGTTGGAATCTTAACTCTATAATGAAATGTGATCCTAGTAGGAACAGGAGTTTCATGTCAACACAAGATTGACCTACATCCAATCACTTACTTCAGCATTATGAAGAAAGTAGATCAAACACAGGGGCA
This sequence comes from Tenrec ecaudatus, assembly GCF_050624435.1. Lineage (NCBI taxonomy): Eukaryota > Metazoa > Chordata > Mammalia > Afrosoricida > Tenrecidae > Tenrec > Tenrec ecaudatus. The sequence continues at coordinate 179,480,201 of NC_134533.1, read as the reverse complement.
AGTCCACGCGAGGGAAGAGACTTCGTGAGGATCATCAGCTGAGGAACCAGGCAAAGCCCAGGGCAGTGGACAGGAAGGAATAAAGAGAGCTGAGGCCTTGATGTGGTTTTTCAACGACAGAACACAGAGAAAATAAACTTCTCTCCTCTGGGAAGACTCACCTAACCTATCTGTGGGATCTGTGTTACAGCACAGCACTAGGCTTTGCCTAGGTAATTGATTCACTGGCATGGAGACACTCTCTAAGTAGGTGATGCCTGGTACAGATGCTGACTCACAATGACCCCATAGGACAGAGTGGACTGCCCCAGTGGGTTTTCTGAGACGGTAACTATTTCTAGGAGTAGAAAGCCTCATCCTTCTCCTGCACAGTGGCTGGCAGTTTTGAACTGCTAACCTTGTGGCAAGCAGCCCAATGCAAAACTGTAGTGCTGGCAGTGTTCTTGCTCAGAGCTTCTTACCAATGGGGAATTCAGCTCCATCCTTAAACCCACTGAGCTTCAATCTATATTCCAGCAGCACCTCTGGGTGATGGGTCTCCCTGCTGAGGTTGGTGGAATGCTGCCTTAGAGCAGCCAGGGATCCTTAGGCGAGTGGCCTCCTTCCTCTTGCAGTTGACTCCTATCAATGATCTCGCCATGCATACCACCTACTGGAACATGCCAGGTTCAATGCCCCATAACAGAAATGTCTAGCAGACTTCAGAATATTTCCTCGATAGGAGACATTATTGACAAGCTATTTGCAAGCTATATTAAAAGAAAATTTTAAAAGGGGAGAGGCTCAGTTCCAGACCTTTCATGCTAAAATGAAGACTACCACTTTGTAAGTACTTGGCTAATTTCGCAAATGCTACACTAACCCAAGACCCTCTGAGAGGCCGTTATCATTTAGTCCATTTCACTCTGATGAAGTCTTGTTTCCAAAGTTAGAGAAATAAAAATTTTTTTTTAAGTTCGGATTCACAACCTAACTGTGGTAGTTACATAATCTGGGGGTCAATTTTGAGTGAAGGGGTGGAGTCTAGTCTGTCAATCAGATGAGAGGCAATGAGACCTCTGTGTGGGCATGGGCTTCTCCTGAGGATTCTGGGCAGGAGACACTCTTTCTCTGGGCTCACTCCCTGCAAGACATCCCTGTGGAGAAGACACATGGAGAGAGGCTGAAGGAGCCAAAGCCTTGATGCTGGAAAAGTCACATGGAGACCCCTGCCAGAGCTGAGATGCTTTCAACACCACTGGAGCCACAAGAACTCCCATCCATTGGCCTGTGATCTCCCTGCATTTGGCACCATTGCATGTGTTTCACAAGTTGGAGAGGACTTTATCGATTGATATTGGACAGATGGGCTAATATCAGAATTATGGACTTGATCTGGACTGGGCTGGGATGTTTTCTTAATGTTCAATTGCTCTTGTCTAGAAAGTTCTTTTTAACACTCTTATGAGTGTCTATGAATTTGCTCTCTAGTCTACCCAGCCTAACATACGAACTCCAAGGTTGAGTAATTCTGAAAATGGGAACCTCAGACCATCAGCATTAGAATTATACATTGAAATGCAAAGTCTGAGGTCCCCTCTCAGACATTGGATTCTGATTCTCTGGTGGTGGGGGTTAAGCACCTCCATAATAATACCTTTCCTGAGAAGGGGGCAGGCTCTATTTGAGAACACATTGAGGTCTACGATTTGCAACATGGTTTCCTTTCTAAAATGTGATGGGACTCTAAAATGTCTGGCATAAGAATATAACTCACTCTAGGTGTGAGTGGCCATATGCCCTATATTATGAACCTAGTCATGGCTTTATTATTAATAGTTCCTCCCTTGAGATCTGCCTGGCATGCGAATAAAAATCACTCCAGGTCTCAGTGACCGTATGCTCAGTTTTTCCAGGACATTTGAGTTTGTGAACATAATCATGGCCTACTTGTGAAGAGGTAGATATTACTAAGTTCGTTAATAAAGATTTACTAATAAGTCATGAGTAATAAAGACTTTGTTTTACATACTTTGGACATATGATCAGGAGAGACAAGTCCTTTGAAAAAGACATCATGTTTGGTAAAGTGGAAAGAGCAAGGTAGTGACAAAGAGGAACGCCCTCAACAAGATGGATTGACACAGTGGCTGCAACCATGGGCTCAGGCATAGGGACAATTATGAAGTTGGCACAGGCCTGTGCAGTATTTCATTCTGTTGTGCCTAGACTCGCACAACAATGGCAACTAACAACAAATTATGAACGGCTCCTCTTTGAATTCACTGAAGTTTTCTCATTTAGATGATAAACTACATGCTCATTCTGCCTTGAGAGGAAAGCTGGACTGGATTTCTCTCAAGAGAATGCTCAGGGTTCTACCATGCATAGCACAGCCCTCTCGAGCTTCTCAGTGAGCTACACAAGATGCAGTCTGTCTATAGAAAAATGCAGTGTCCCTGAGCAACACCCATCGCTACTCTTGCCCTGACTGCCTGCAATGGCAGGCAGGTTCCATCTGCACCCAAGATATTCATGCAAGACTAACCCAATCAATGTCTCTTGGAGATTCCCTTGAATTCCAGCCCCTGGAGACAAAACTAGGGCTTTTGGATCCAGCTTCACTAGCCTGAGAATACTGACTCTTTCTTAATTCTCCAGCTTTGTGCCACAGCCAAAGAGCTCTGCTGGTGCTGAGGACTAAGCATTCGGCTACAAAGTGATAGGTCAGCAGTTCAAATGCCTCAGCTACTCCATAGAAGAAAGATGAGGCTGTCTGCTCCCTTGAAGATTTACAGTCTCAGATAACCTAGGGAGCAGCTATGCTCTGTCTTATAGAGGCAAGAGTATTGGGTTTGATTGAGGATTTCTAGTGTGTCTTTCCTGAGACACTTTGGCCATTGTTATAGGGTCTATGCTCCCACTGAGCAAAAGATTCTTGGAAATGATGAGGACCGACTCTTCCCAAGATCCCATTATGTTACACAGAACCTAGCTCTGAGCAAAGTCCCAACAGAGGCACTCTGGCAGCCAGAAAGAGGAACTTACTACAGGTACCAGAATATTGCCTCAGGATGCTAGGTTTGACTGAATGGAGAGAAAGGAGTTTGAGCAAACTGGAAAGGGGAGAATGTTGTTACATCAAGGCCTAGAGGGAGCTCAGGGGAAACAAAAGTCTATAGGGTGTTTGCAAATCCAGGAATCACAAGATAAATACATCCTTAAAGAGTAGATTAGCTACATATTCAAATGATATGCTCAATATAATTTTCCTTCAACCTGTAGGTATCCTTTCAGGAAGAGCGACTTTAAATGTAAAACATGGATCTAATTATGAATATCCTACAGGGCATTTAAAAAGTCTGCATTCACAAGGGAAATGATATATTTATTAAATCTTTTTCAATTAACATTTGACCCATTGCTTTAAAATTGTAGGTATTTTATCCCAAAATAGGTTGAAAGAAGAAAAAAACAGAAAGAAAGCAACTAACATCAACTGAAACCCAAACCAACTGCGGTCAAGTCTATTCCAACTCCTAACAATGCCGAGAACAGCCCCATAGAGATCCCTGGGCTCTAATCTTTACAAAAACTGCATGCTGTGTCTTTCTCCCACAGAGATCTTGGGGGGTTGAATGACCCGCCTTGTGCTCCGTAGTCCGGTGCTTAGTACCCATGCAATGAAGATTCCTCCAAGCCTGAGCACGCAGGTCCACCTGAGCAGGGGCGTGGTCTTATGGAAACAGGCGGGCAGAGGGGTGTGGGTTCTTCCACAGCATCTGTGGAGGCTTTGAGGCCTGACTAGAGCTGACCGTGTGTGTACGTGGAACAGCCAAGGTGGCAGTTGTCTGACTGGCCGCGTTCTTGCGTGGAGAATAAATAGCACTGTTTTTGAGTCAGCAGCAGGAAGGTAGCAGTGTCCCGGTGCAGGGATGCTTGGCAGTGTACCTCTGGGGGTTGGGCCTGGAAGTTCAGCTCAGTTTCTTTCTCCAGGACTTCTAATCATCTCAGCCTCCACCGAGGCCTGAAATAAAGCTTTTCTGCATCAACTAGACAAAGAAGATAGTGTTGAGGATGACTGAGCCCTGACTCATTCAATAGGACAAGGTTGATTCCCAACACACGGATTAATCATACGGTCTGAGGCTAGCCATGCTCATGACCTCTGTTTAACCTCATCGCATGTCTAAGGAAAAAGTCAGAATTTTCCAAGCTATGCTCAGCCAAAATGTCCTCCTGTCACCACCAAACCCCCCACCACCCGAAAAAAGGCCTGGTTGGTCTAATAAAAGAGGGAAGCATTAGATAAATGCAACATTTAAAAAAATCAACATTTAAAGATGTTTGCCAATGCCATGCATCTTTAAGAGAGCAATATCTCATGCCAGGTGCATCTAATACGTTGAGCACTCATTCCAGATTCCTCCATTGTCCCCTGATGTTAACTTACAAGACTAACATCCTGAAAAACACAATGGAGAAAAACTGCCCACTTTTTTCAAAGTGACTAGTTCTGAGTCTAGAGAAACTAGTGGCTACGGGGGCATCTGAGATGCTTTCCATGGAAGGGAACTTAGGAGTCCTATGGTTTGCCACTCAAATTCCAAAGACATTATACCCATCTATAGGACTCACTTTCAGCATGATTTTTGTCTCTCCCTGTACAGGCTGCTGCATTTGGGACTATGGGTCAGTTGAAATGGACTGTGGCTCTGTCTAGGCTTGATTCTTGACTGAGATTTACTTCCTCGGTGACTTAAGGCAAGTTGCTAGCATCTCTGTGTCCAGATTCCCTATCTGCCAAATGAAGATAAGAAATAGTGTTTTGCTATCATGTTATGTTGTCCAACATAGTAGTCTCTAGCCACATGCACCTGTTTTCTTTAACATTGAATAAAATTAAGCATTCAGTTCCGTGGCTTCACCAGTCACATTTCAAGTGCTTGATTGTCATGGGTAACTGGTAGCCACCATATTGGACACACATCTCTACAGACATTGCCATTGCCACAGAAAGTGCTGGAGCTCGAGCAGTTAGAAAATGAGACCCCGAATAGGGCAAGATATGACAAAATAACGAGGTATAAATTACCAAGGGCATATGAGGGAGGGGGGAAAAGGGAGGGAGGGGGGGGAAAAAAAGAGGACCTGATGCAAGGGGCTTAAGTGAAGAGCAAATGCCTTGAGAATGATTGGGACAGGGAATGTATGGGTGTGCTTTATACAATTGATGTATGTATATGTATGGATTGTGGTAAGAGTTGTTGGAGTCCCTAATAAAATGTAAATGAAGAAAAGAGGAGAAAAAAATGATTAGGGCAAAGACTGTACAGATGTGCTTTATACAATTGATGTATGTATATGTATGAACTGTGAAAAGAATTGTATCAGCCCCAATAATTTGTTAAAAAATAAAAAATAATTTAAAAAAAAAAAAGCTAATTTTTACTCTTTAGCTACAAAGAAAATTTTGAGTACATTAATGAGATCCTTAACATGAACCAGCTATCTCTTGAGGGGACAAATACAAATCATAGGCTCTCACTCTGCTCGCTTTTCTCATCTTCCCTTTCGTCATCCCCTCTTTTCCCTTCCCTCTGTCCCCTTCTCTCCTTTCTCTTAATACTCCCCCTCCCTTCCCCTTCCCTGCCCTCCCCTGCCCTTTCTTCCCCTGCCTTCCCTTCCCCTCCCCTTCCCTGACCTCTCCTCCCCTGCCTTCCCTTCCCCTGCCCTCCCCTGCCCTCCCGTCCTGTCCCCTCCCCTCTTCTTCTCTTAGTTTCTCAGAGCTGCTATAACACAAGTAGGCAACAGCTTGAAGACAAAATTAGATTCTCATGGATTCGGAAGGTAGAAATCCAAACACAGAACACCAGCTTCAGAAGACTGGGCTAAGAGACTTGACTTGGATTCCCTAGAGCCAGCATTCCTCAGTTTCTTGGTGACTTCCACATGCCATTTACCTTTCCCTTATTCCTACTTCCTTGCCTCCATTTTATATATATATATATATATATATATGAATTGGATTGAGACACCTTTACCACTCAAGTAGAGAGCAAATGATGAAGGCAATAAATGTACAAATGTGCTTGACACAAGAGATATATGTATGAATTGTGATGAGTTGTACGAGTCCCCAATAAAATGATTTTTTAAAGACACCTTTACAATTATAGGTCTCCATTGACATGATGAAGAACAATGTATTCCCAAACCAATCACCTTCCAAGGATAAGGCTTAGACTTTGCATATTTGTTTGTAGGGGGGGGGGGGCAATTCCACTAGTAACATCTTTGCTCGCCTCCATTTTCCATCATCTTAGTGCTTTTTCTGTCCTCTCTAAAAATTCACCAGAGAATGTCCTGGTTCCTTAACCTACTATGATATCTGGCCCTTTGCTCTTGGGGTTTCCTAGTAAAATATTGTGGCTTTGCAAGTTTACCATCTTAGTGTCACTGTTCTGTATGGGCCTGCAGGCTCATATTCCTCTCACACCTGCCTCTAGGGAGTCCCCAATCCCTTCAGTCAGAGGATGGAGCCTGTCTTTCCACCGATTTCATCCTTACTCTCTATCAGAGTGAAATACTTTGACATAGATGAATGTGCACCTGCTAAATTATCTGTAGTAGCAAATTGCGTTGTAATGAGATCAACCAAGCACTCTTGCCATGGGCCTCTGTTTAAGCCATAGGGAAATAGGCCGAAGATAACTTTCTCTTGATAAAACTCATTGTAACAAGATGTGACCACTGTTCCTTTCCAAAGGAATCATAATGGATATTGATTCTTAGTTTGGGCACTTGGCTCATTAAAATACCAAATAGAATTCTATGGGGAAATGAGCTATATTGATTGGTCCATTTTGTTTTATGGGTTTGTTTCCTATGTAACATGTAATCATACTTTATAGTCACTATAATATGCTGGAATTAAAGATGTAATTTGACTAAAGAAGAACTGGCTTATAAATTATGAAATTTTCTTTCCTATCAATCTCCTGGATAATTAAACAAAACTTTAGCCAATGTTATCTTTGTAGACTGTATTGCGTTGGAATGAGAGATAGAGGAGTAAGAAAAGACCTTTTTTTGTTCTGTCACTTTTTAACTTTCTTAACACTTAAGCCAATAGTAATGAGTTTGGGAATTTCAGATAAGGCTGTTAAATTTTTGCTGAGGCTCATTTAACTTGCATTTCTTTCACATTATTTTACTTCTAAAGTCTCTAAATGAGTTGCTTTCAGTGCGATGGTGGAAAAAGCACAAGTTCTAGAAGTATTCAGGCTTGAATTCACCCCTACATTTTATCATGTTGTTTGAATTAGGGCAATTTGCTGAATGAACTAGCCTAAGACATAAGGAAGCTGTTTTTCCCCTCATAGGTAAATATGCAAAATATTCCAACATATTGCCTTTTTCTACCCCACCCCCTTCAATAGGGTGTGCAACTTGAAAATTACAATTATATTTGGGATTATTGTCTTGTACTTCTGTGATTGCCACGAGAAGAGCAGGTTCTTCTATTAATCACCTAGTCCTGAAGAAAACCCCCTACAGTGGATATATACTCACATAAATTCAATCTACATCGACTTATTCAGAGCTAATAATGATTCTCATTGTAAGATATCTGCCGTTAGATAACCGTTAAAGAGTACAGAAGGTCCTGCACAGGGTAAAGAGCTAATTGAAAGGTTGACATTCATAAAGTGGCAAATAAAAACTAGACCTTTTGAAATGTTAAAAGATATTTCACCTATGAATGAAGAACCTATTTCTATTTTTTATAGAAAAATAAGAAAAGGCTATTGGAAATTAAAATTAGGATACGCGCACAGAAGGAAAGTGGGTGGAAAGTTGCCATCCAGTGGTAGAAGAATAGGAAAGATTGGAAAATGAATCCAGAAAGGTTAATTTTCTCAGTGTTTCAGAGAGAGATATTACAGAAACTGGAACCAGATGGTGAAAGAAACAATTAATGGTTTTCTTTCTTCTAAATGATCAGTTTCCTTCTGAAGGTGCTTGTGGAATGCCCCAGAATTACAGGAGAGAGTACATTCTCATGAACCAGAAAGACAAGCTCAAATTTCCAAAAAGGAAAAATAAAACTCTCAAAGCAGAACTGGAAATTAGGCTTCAAAGGAAAAATGCCGTACCGAGTTTTCTGGAAGAGGAGAGTCCATGTAGAATTCGCGCTTTCCCAAAGTGAGACATCAAGCATGCGGATAGAATAATTACGTTCAGACACGAAGGAACTTGAGAGGTTTACCTGCCATAAACTCTTTCCCAGAACACTGTTGGAGGAGGCCCTTCACTGAGATATGGAGTAAGCCCAGAAAGATGAGTATGTGAACCCTGAGAAATCCATGATTCCATATAGGACAAGTTAAGGAAATTATAAAATAATGACAGAATTATGTTCTTGGGCATCAGCTTTGAAGCAAGCTTAGAGAGTCTATATGGGAGGATGAAGAAGAGTCTTAGGAAAGAGGAGATTAAACCACATTAGAAGTTGTATGTGTGAACATCTAGTTCAGACACTGCAAAGCCCACAGGGAAGAAACACACTAGCCTGTGTGACCACGAGCTGTCAAAGGAGTGGAGACTCAAAGCCCATTGGTAGCCAACCGGACCCCCTTACTGAAGGGTTGTGGGCAGGAGATGAACCAGTCAGGGTGCAGGGTAGCAACTATGAAACATATAACTTTCCTCTAGTTCTTAAATGCTTCCTCCCCTCCACTATCACGATCGCAATTCTACCTTACAAATCTGGTTAGACCAGAGGATGTACATAGGTACAGATAGGAACTGGAAACACAGGGAACCCAGGACAGATGATTCCTTTAGGGCCAGTAGTGAGAGTGGTGATTCCTGGAGGGTAGAGAGAATGTGGGGGAGAAAGGGGGAACCGATTCCAAGAATCTATGTATCGCCTCCTCCCTGGGGGATGGACAGCAGAGAAGAAGGTGGGGGGAGTAGTTGAACAGTGTAACATATGACAAAATAATAATAATTTATGAATGATGAAGGGTTCATGAGGTAGGGGGAGTGGTGAGGGAGGAGGAAATTGAGCAGCAGATATTAAGGGCTCAAGTAGAAGGCTAATGTTTTGAGAATGATGCTGGCAACAAATGTACATATGTTCTTGACACAATGGATGGATGGATTGTGATAAGAGTTGTATGAATCCCAATAAAACGATAAATAAAAAAGAAGTTATGTGCGTGAGCCCTGGTGGCGTAGCGGATAACGTTGGGCTGTGATCCGCATGATTGGCAGTTTGAAACCAACAGCAGCTTCATTGGAGAAAGACTTGTCTTTCTACTCCCTGTAAACAATCACAGTCACGGAAGCCCACAGGGGTCACTAGGAGTCAGCCTTGCCTCTGGCAGTGAGTTTGGTGAGAGAGGCGATGAATATGACTGGCTTGAGATGTCTAAGTTCCTAGGAGAAAAGATTACTCTAATTGCATAGAATATTTAAAGTAACAAAATCATAGCAGATATAGCCTCCTTTAACAAAGCACACTGGAATATTTGCATTAAAATGGTATATAATAGTACATTCATGGGTAGTCAATAAACAATATTTACAAAGCTATAATAACATGAATTACATTATAATCATATTAGGAGGATGGGAAGGGAATTTTATGAAGTAAATGGAGGGTAGAATACTAAGTTAAAAACAGTAGTTTAATATCTGACTTACAAAGTCAGAATACGACGAGAATGGACTGAAAAGATTTAAGATCAGTTGCCTGTGGGGAGTGAATTCATAGGTGTAAAGAAATGATATAGGGTACTGCTGTTTCACATGCTCAGCTTTGTGGTAGTTCCATTTGAATTTTAGAATTATGGTACCTATTATTTTGATAAAAGCAAATAATTAATCATCTATGCAGAAGCAAACAAAACAAAGTGGTTCTGTGATGACAAATTCTGGGCAGCCCTTGAAAAGATTTGGGAAAAAAGGAAAATGTCAACCGAGTTTCTGTATTTTTCCAGGAAGAGCCCACATGTATTTCTAATCGCCCTATTTAGAACAGCTCTCACACAACAAGAGAGCGCCCCAGAGGCTTAGATTGCTCTAGGCGTGACGCTTCTGGGGGACTACCTTTCTGCCAACAAGCTGGCTCCTCACATTATTCAAGAGGGACTAGTAATAAACTAAGATCCTCCGTCTGGGAAGATGGAGACCAGGAAGCGAACTATTTTTTTTTTTTTTGTGTTTGAAATATGTTTATTGAACATATGACATGAGCTACTATCAAATAATTTAAATATAGCCTGCATTTCACCCACAAACCACAGTTTCACGTGATTAAATGGAAATATATGATTCCCCTCTAGCCCCATAGGCAAAAGAAAAATCTACATTGACCAATTCATGGTATATCAGGAGATAATGAAAGTTATTAATACAAGAAAGTCAATATGGTTAAAAAATAGTTTAATCAATAAAGCCTTTGCAAAAAGTTGGATCTTGAAGTCTGTCAGAGATAGCTGTGTCTTCTGTTCTGCATCCGGTCACTTGCTTCTCGGTCTTAAGAAAGTAAGACAACTCAAGGAGAAGTAGATTTTCCTTGCTCCAAGGAGTGGACTCCAGGATGTGCGCTGTCCCGGGTGGACCGCGCCTCTCTCCCTGTCTGCCTACCACCACTTCTCAAAGCAAACGTGTTCTTTCGGAACATGGCTGTCTTCTAGTTGCTTGGAGAAAAAGTCAGTCATCGGAGGTGGGCCACATATATAGAACAAGGTCTCTTCTGAAATATGATCTCTTATCTCCTTCTCGGTTATTCTTCCTTCCGTGATGTACGGCTTGAGTTCTGCACTGATTGGTGTTGTCTGTTTTGTAACGTGCAAACTGCATGCAATCTTCTCAGGAAACTCATTGACTAAATCGAGAATATTCTTCTTAAATAGGAGCTCGCTGGTGTTCCTGGCACTGTAGAAGAGTTTTATTGTTCCTGTCGCGTAGCCACTTCCTTTGTCCGTCCGCTCCTCGCGGTGGAGGTCCGCTGCGTGCCGCAGGATGGAGAGCAGGGGGTTAATCCCTACTCCTCCGGCAATCAGCACAAGGTTTCGGGAGGCGTCCGTGGGCTGAGGGTCAAAGAAGAACTCTCCACCCACTCTCAGGGCCACTTCAGAGTCAAGCGTGCACTGATTGTGTATCCAGAGGGCAGGAGGGTGGTTCGTGTATTTCACTGCCAGCTCTAGAGTTCTCTCTTGTTCTAGCATTCTAGGACTGGAGCATATTGAGAACCCACCAACCACAGAGACGCCTGGGATAAAGAAATCAACCCACTGGCCAGCTTTAAAGGAAAAGTCTTTCTCGGCAACAAGCAGGCGGAGTAGCTTCACTGAGGGCGACTCGTCCGCAGCTCCACACACCTTAGCGGTCGACACAACCTCCCGGCGAACGAAACTTGCAGTTCTCTCCAAGTGATCGGTTTTCTTTTTGGATTTCATTACGCTGGTTAGAGAGAGGCGACGCACGGACCGAGGTGTCACCCTCGACGAGGCAGCCCGAGAGCAGAGGGCGCCCACAGAGCCCTGCAGCAGCCCAGGAATCATGGCAGCAGCCCCGGCGGCGGCGGAAGCGAACTATTAAAGCTAAAGTCACGAAGGCCTCATCGAATACTCATGCGCAGATGAAGCAGCAAAGGGTAGGAAGAGCGTCGAAAAGAACAGAAGACACGTGGGTCCTGGAGACCTTCTTTCTTTGCAAATAGGAACAGTGTTTTGCAACTGTGAGGGGGGAAATTAAGGAATCAGCTAGATCAGTGAAAATTCCCAAATGCTTCATCAAGAGACGTTGAGAGGATGACCACTGACCAGATCAGGCTCCCAAAGCGTGGCTAGCATCCCCTGGGTGACGCTGGAATGATCCAACCCCAGACTCACTACCATTGATTTAATTCGCACTCCCAGGACCCTGCAGGACAGGTAAAACTGCCCGTGCGGGTTTCCAAGACTAACTCTTTACAGGAGTAAAAAGCTTCATCGTTCTCCTTCAGAAATGCCGGTGGTTTCGAACCGGTAGCATCGCAGTTTGCAGCCCAGCGTGGTAACACGATGCCACCAGGAATGGCGTCTATGGCTAGAAAAACAGGTACTTAGCCTTTATCCTGAATTATGGGCTATCATACAAAAGTTGCCAGTGGGGCAATGAGTATTTTGAAGGGTGTGGTGGACTAAATGAGTTTGGGAATACTGTAAATCGATCTCAAAAGTAAAAGTGTGGAACAAAAGGAGCCACACCCTTGAGTACATACCATGTGCGTTCACGTGTGCATGATCCTCTCAACTGTAGCTATCCAAATAATCGAAGAATGCGACTCAAATAGTTTTATTTGTGAGTCAGCCCTGTCACCTTACTGAAACATATTACTTCAACCTCACAAAACACCGATATTTCTGAAGAAAAGCAATAATGTCTGTTAAAATCTTCCGTTGGGTAGCAGCATTCAATATTGAGCATAACATGAACTCGGGTTATCATTGTTCCACAGAGGAGATAAGTGTGTAGATCTGTTTGACCCCAGGTCCTCATTCTTCCAACAGGCCCGATCATGGATAATTATCATATAAAATATCTCTTATCATATAGCAGATCTGTACGGGGAAACCAGAGATGGCGGGCATTGCATGCAAAACACTTAGAGGAATGGTACTTAGAGCTGCCATCTCTGGCGTCTAGAAGAGATAGTGGCAGTGCCTTTCTGCTGTGACGCTGATGCAGCCTCTGCAGAGGGCACCTCAGAACGCCCCTTGGCATTGCTCCTGCTGCCTCCATCTTTCACCTTCCTGCACGCTGACGTGCCCTCATGCATTGAGACATTCCATCTTAGAAATCAACTTCATCAATTATTGGAAATCATTCCTCTTTTTCTAGTAGGAAACGAAATGAGGAAACAACTGATGGATGACCGAAAGAAGTCAAAAGTGAACAGAACCCCACAGGGGGTACTTCTAGGACTTCAGACTGTTTTTTACCAAGTCAGTGAGAACCAGGGCACCAAAGCTGGACCCGACCTCGCCAGTCAACCAGGAAAACCACTGCAGCGGGGGGAGAGTGTAGGGGAAGACCTGCCAGACACTCACGCTCCCTTCTGGAACCCAAGAGCAACCACATCTCCTGCCTGGCACACTCAGCAATAGTGGTGCCCTGCTTAAAGGTGGTGGCTGATGGCATCACTTAAAGTGTGTGTGTGTGTGTGTGTGTGTGTGTGTGTGTGTGTGTGTCCGGGGGAGGGGGGGCGGTTCTCTACACTCTGGGCAAAAATCCCATCTCTGCCCAGCTCTGAGAAGGACTCCTTATGCCTCTTCCTATAGTTTCTCATTCCAGAGTTTTGATCCATATGTTTTCCCTGTTCTGGTTGCCCTTTCACTTCACCCAGATTTGCAAAATTTGGGTCTGTTTAGTGGTTGCTTCCTTGACCGTGACTGAACTGGTTCCAACCAGTTTAAAGCCTCACTGACAACTCCTGGATGCATTAAGAAGATTATGGGGGGTGGGGGGAGGGCGGTTATTCTTAATGACTTGTACTAGGATTTGACTGTCAACAAAGAAAACAAGTACACCGTTAGTGATTTATGTAACAGATATTTTAAATACCCTTGATCAATGATGAAGGCACCAGAGGTGACAAAAACTTGCCAGAATTGTTCCACTTGCTGGAGCAGAAAGGAAAAAGGAAAGAGAGATAACGAATGTCCCATTATGATCACAGAGAACATTATGCCACACGCCAGCTCTTTAAGGAATCTCTTTAGGTTAGTAAATGGCAGAACGCCGCATCTGCCCTCTTCCCAGCCAGAGTGGTTTTTAAAAGCAGCAGAAGGAAACCTCAGAAAGGGAGATGAGCGCGGCCGCAGACAGCTGCAAACAATTACTTCTTAAAAACAAAACCGAGAACCAGGCTAATTAATTTACAAAGCGCAGGATGTGCCAAGAGTGCAATAAAAATCCATCCCACTTAGCGTCCACCCATGTTCCAGTGTCGCAGAGTGCCGTAAACTAAATTGCAAGGCAAAACTACCGTGCAGAATTCTCAGACGCTCAACTCTATCTCTGTAGCAGGGACAATAGAACTAAACGCATCACGTAGCATGGTCCTTAACAGCTAACTGGTCAATAGCTACATAGCCCATGTTAGATCTGCTGCCATCAGTAGATACCCCTGCATGATAAGCCCATGTCATGAGGAGAACTACTCCATGGGTGTTTCTTGGCTGTAATCTTAATAAAAGCAGACAGACCAGCAGCCCTTCCTCCGACTGTGCCTGTCCTTGGGTAGGCGTAAATGTTGACCTCAGAAGCGGCAGCTAATTGCCAACCACTTCGCCACCCTAGCCCATATGAAATGCTAACGGACAATCTATCTGCAGTTCTTAGGTGTCCCTGAGTGGTGCATGTGGTTAATGTGTCTTGCTGCTAACGAAAACTTTGTAGGTTCAAATCCATCCAGGGATGACTCGGCAGAAAGATCTGGTGATCTACATCTCAGAGATTATTCTTTGGAAGCTCTCATGGAACACAGTCTGGTCTGACGTCCATGGTCTTGCCAGGAGTCAGAATCAAGTCAAAGGCAATTAGTTTAGATATAAAACTCTTAGTAAGATAGTGAACCTTGGCTGCCTAGACCGGCGGTGACTCCGATCACCGCGGCAGCAGTGGATGCTGTGAGACATGGTCAGATTGTGGGTCTATGTTAAAGGTGAACCAACGGGATTTTCTTACAGAGGGATACAGCATACAAGAAAGACGCCTACAGGATGGTGGCAAGTTTTAAACATCTTTTGAGCTATTTTCAGACCGGGTTGTGATCAAGCGAAAAGGGGAGACTGTAGGGGGAACAAATTTGTAGGTAGAGGGAAGCTCCATTTGGACATTTTGAGTTTAAGATATCCACTAGACTTCTAAGGATGGAGTAGGCCATTGAACATATAAAGAAAGAATCAGGAGAAACACCTAATATTTACTATCTGCCGAACAGCTTGCTTTCAGGGACTTTATGCATATATAGCCATTGTTGTTAGCTGTCCTGGAATCGATTCTGACTCCCATTTAATTCTGCAGAAGGCTTTTTTGGTAGCTATTTCTCCTATTTGGAATGGCTTTAAAGCCATACTTAAGGTTTAAGACTGCCCAGCAACCGTTGCAGCAGCACATTGACATTGAACTGTCGGAAGTTCAGGCCGGAGTCAGAAGAGGATGTGGAACAAGGGACATCCTTGTTAGTGTCAGATGGATCTTGCCTCAAAGCAGAGAATACCAGAAAGGTGTTCACGTGTGTTGCATTGCATGCAAAGGCGTTCGACTATGTGGACCATCCTAAACTGTGAGAAGAATGGGAATTCTGAAACACTTTATTGTGCTCATTCAGAATGTGCACACTGATCAAGACACAGTTCCGGGAACAGAACAAAGGAAGACTGCCTGGTTTAAACTCAGGAAAGGTGTGTGTGAGGTGTGCATCCTCTCACCATATGTGTTCAACTACAGCCTGCAGTATGGAGACGACACAACCTCGCTTGTTGAAAGTGAGGAAGAATTGAAGCGCTTGCTGATGAAGATCAGGGATTATGGCAGCCTTCAGTGTGGACTACAATTCAATGTTAGGACGGCCCAAATCCTCACAACTGGACCATTAGGTAACATCACGATAAATGGAGAAATCAAGGATTTCGGCTTGCTTGGATCCACAATCCATGTTCACGGAAGCAGATCAAAGGATGTGTTGCATTCGGTCAATCTGCTATACAAGATCTCATTCGAATACTGAAGAGCAAGGATGTTTCTTTGAGCACTAAGGTGTGCCTGGCGCAAGCCATGGTATTCCCCATTGCACCATTTGCAGGTGGAAGTTGGGCACTGAATAAGGAAGACTGTAGAAGAATAAATACATTAGAAATGCTGTGCTGGAGTATAAGAATGTCGAAAGTCCCATGGCCTGCTCAAAGGACAAACCTATCTGTCTTGGAAGAAGTAAGGCTATAGTTCTCCTTAGAGCAAGGATGGCAAGACTTCATCTTACATGCTTTCAATATATTGTCAGGAGAGACCAGTCCCTGGAGAATGACATCATGCTCAGTAAAGTGGAGGGGTGGTGAACTTGAGGAAGGCCTCACGGAATGGACTGACACGTGGGTACATCATTGGCCTCACGCGTAGGAACAATTGTGGAGATGGGGGCAGGACTGGGCAGTGTTTTGTTTTTTGCACTGAGGGTCACTGTGGGTTGGGGGTGACTGTACAGCATCTAACAACAACATCTCACCTATGTCTTCTTTAATACTTCTTAAGAGATTAAAAGTTGAGTATCAAAGAGTTTAAATAACTTGGTAGATGGAGAAGCTGGAATTCAAATCAATAGCTCACTCTATCGATCCTCTCAGCTTTGAGATTGGGGCGTGGCAATGACCATGGAATGCCTCCCTTTAGGCCAGATTGTTAAAAGAAACAAGTCCAGGGACATTCATCTATGTGTAAGAAAGGACTTTATACCAAGAAGCCATCCCAGCCATGCTCAACTCAAGTCCACGCACCCCTTTTCAGACTCATGGAGCCACAGACCCAAGGAGACAATGAAGCAGAAGCAGAATGATCACAGGCTGGTGAGCTAAGAATCGGGTGGATTTCAGGATGGTGGAAACATAGCAAGACACTGAAAGCTCTCAAGGTTGGGTGGCCCACATGGGACTAGCCCTGGAGAAAGAAACAGTCCCAGTGTAGTTTCTGCAGGGAAGAAAGTGAAGTGGTGGGGAGAGAGGCAGGTCCCACAATCCCTCACTCTATACAAAAGGCCAGACCTGCAGGGAAGTGTCATCAAGCTACAACTTGATTGACAAGGGTGACTCCATCCCTAGTCAGGAGAGTCTACTTGATATAAAATTATCCAATTACCAAAGCCTCAAAGCTCAGACCATTAGCCTGGCCTTTAGGGTTCTCTCTGCTACGTTCTCCCTCGATTTAAGTTCATGCAAAAAACTGTTTACGTCAAGATCTTAGCTTACTGGGTTTCGGAAGAAAAGGTATACTTTCTGTTTGTTTGGGGATTTTTTGTTTGTTTGTTTATAGTTGACTGTCATAAGTCAGATCAGGCCATTATGAGTGGAAATATTCAACGTCATGAACTTTTCTTACACTGCTGGGATACCGGGGTACATGTAAAAATCTTCCCATTAGCATTCCAGTTATGTGTACATGAGTTTATTAAAAAACATGTTTAATCATATCCTGCCATCAGTGGATGGATACAGGCACATTCTCTGAGCAATACACTGTCTTAATCTCAGTAAAATGCCTTCAATAAAAATGATACTTTCTTTGTGCTATAGGGGAAAAAAGGTTTGGAGGCCAGAGTGACTATTAAAGTTTGAATAAAACTCAAGTGGTCATCTTCCCAAATTATGGAAGTTTTGCAATTCAATAGAATGATGCTCCACAGAAAACAAGTTTTGAGACGCAGCAAGCATTTTAAGAAAGCCCAGGAAGAGTCAAGGGATAAAAGATTGTTAACCTCACTTTGAATAAAATGTGGTTGAAATGTGCATTCTAGTGCAAAAAGGATTGATGTAATATCTAATGAAGTTGTGATCTCACATGGTTTGTATTTTCCATTTTAAGAAACATCTTGACCTTAGCAAGTTTTTGATGAGTGTTAAAAGTGTTAGGCTAAAAACGGCTAGCTCTTTCTATCCATCTTAAGCAAAGTGGAAATTAAAGAAGATGATGTTATAAACTAAATTATGATCAAGAATGAGTTTAAGATTGACCAAGAGGCTCTAGAAAGTACCATATATACTCGTGTATAAGCTGAGTTTTTTAGCACAAAAAATGTGCTGAAAAACTGGGGTTCGGCTTATACACGGGTCAGTGGTAATATTAGTAATGCTATGGATGACAGTGAAGACTGCGCTTTGTATGAAAATAACAGCAGTGATGGTGATGACGGCGATCTCAGTGAGGACAGCGTCTATGATGACCTCACACCAGCTGAAGCTCTGCATTGGGATACGGATGATAAGGAATCCAGTTTTGAAGGATTTAAACTCTTTACATTTTAGCTTGGTTGCTGATTGAGCTCAGGGAATAGTACTCTTAAGAGATCATTGTTGATACCTTATTGTTTTTGTGGAACCTATTTTCCACTTACGGTGCTGGTTTACTAATGTTAAATGACTTGTGCTTTTATGTTTTTATTTAAAATATATATTTAAATACATTACCCTGCTGATGTCTCAATTTTCAGTCATTTTATTTTCATTTGTTTTGATTATGGAAACTCACCAACAGCTTCTGCATTTTCCACTCAAGGCTTACACTCAAGTCAATCAGTTTTTCTGGTTTCCCAGGTAATAATTAGGTACCTTGGCTTATACTTGGGTCGACTTATATTCGAGTATATACATAAGTTCATTCAAAACAATGCCGAGTCAGCTAAAGTCTTAATATTAACCATAGTTTGCTATGACCCACACATTTGAATGCATTTACATATAATCAAGAAAACATAAGTAAACATCTTTCTGGTATTCTCAGTCATGGTCCAGCTGATGTCAGCAATGCTACCCCTCATTCCATATTCTCTTCTGAATCTGACTTGAATTTTTGGCAAGCTCCCTGCCAATTCACTGCTCAAACGGTTTTTGAATTATCACCAGGAAAATTTTAGTGGCATGTGATAACAATGACAATGTTCGATAGTTTCTACATTCTATTGGGTCACGCTTCTTTGGAATGGACATAGATATAGTAGATATGGGCATAAGTCTTTTGACCAGATAGTTGGCTTCCGAATTTCTTGCAGGGGAAATAGATTAGAGAAGGCTTCCAGCATAGCATCATGTTGTTGAAACATTTCAATCTGCATAATCTTCCAATCTTGGAGTCTTGTTTTCACTAATGCCTTCAGTACTTGGACATCTTCCTCCATTACCACCAGTCCTTGATTATATGCCAATTCTAAAATGAGTGAATGTTGACCAGTTCTTTTTGGTACAGCGACGCTATATTCCTTCCCTTTTCTTTTGATGCTTTCTACATCATTAAATATTTCCCCGTAGAATCATTCAGATTTGCAACTCAAGGCCTTGTAAGTGAACTTTTTCCTCACTATACTCAGCATGAGATCTGCAGAGCGTTTGGTTTTGCCAGGTCTTTGTATAGTTCATTAATATGCATTTACTTTGTCATTTTCTATATCTTCTAGAGCTGATACTCGAAACTTTTCATTCGGCTATTCAATAATTTTTTTCCACTTTCTCTAGCAACTATATTTAAGAGCAAGTTTCTTCAGACATCACTCTGATCTTTTATTTTTTTCCTGGATTTTTAATGACCTTTTGCTTTCTTCATGTATAATGCTCTGGATGTCCTCCCACAGTTCATTTAATCCTTGGTCATCAGTGTCCAAGATATCAAATCTATTCCTGACATGATCTCTAAACTCAGATGGGATATACCCAAGGTAATATTTTGGCTCTCATGAATTCGCTTTAATAGTCTTCATCTTCAATATGAAATTGCATATGAGCATTTGATGATCTGTTCCGGAGTCGGCCCAAAGCCTTATTTTATTTGTTAGCGTTGACCTTCTCCATTGGCCATCTTTTCCAACTATCAATCCTTTCTTTTTGTTTCCAATTTCCACATTCCATCCACTAGTAATTTTCCATGCACTTGGATTGCATCTTTGATCATTATGGACTAAAGATGTTGGTGGAATTCTTGAGTTTCTTCATCATTGGCCTTAGTGGGTAGTGAATAAATTTGAATAATAGTTAAATGAACAGATCTTCCTAGTAGGTGTATGGATATTACAACAACACAGATAGCATTGTACTTCAAATGAGGTCTTAAAATGTCCTTTTTGACTATGGATGCGGCACTATTCCTCTTGAACGAGTCATTTCCACATAGTAAAAGATACAATTGCCTAATTCAAAGTGGCCAATACCAGTCTATTTCAGCTCGGTCTTTATGCATTGTAGTACATGTTTGATGACTTCTAATTTTCTTAGTTTTTTACTTGGTACTCTGCAAATATGAATGGAACTTATCAGTGATTTCTTCTCATTTTTAATTCTTGCTCCATCAGCAAATGAAAGTCCAGAGGGCTCTGCTCCATCTGTATCATTAACATTGACTCTAGTTGGAGGAGGCAGCTCTGGCCCAGTTGTATGCTGAGTGGCTTCCAACCTAAGGTGATCATCATCTGGTACTAAGTCAGACAAATATTCTGTTACTGTTCATCAGATACCAGTCGATAATATTTCAGAAGTGGATTGTATACTTCTTCCTAATCTGTTTTTACTCTGGAAGCTCTGTTGAAACCGACTGACCATGGGCGACCCTGCTGGTACTTGAAATACAGGTGGCATTGTTCGGCATCACAGTAACGCACGAGCTTCCACTTCGTGATAGGCTGGCAAACAAGTGGGAATCGTTGGGTAGACTAACTTTGAAGATTATTAGATGCTGCCAAATTGCTCTCCAGGCAGGTTTAGATTGTACTTCCAGTCACAACATATGCCAGTTTTCATTCTGTGCATTGTCCCCAACAGTTTGAAATTTAGACTTTACATGCCAGTGATTTGAAAGGATGAAATTGTACCTTTTTAAAATTTACTGTTCTCTAAAAACTGGAAGTCGAACATATTTTTATATTCATGGTGATATGGGTTTGCTTTTCTGTGTATAACTTGTTTTCATTCTTTGCTTCTTTTTCAATTATTTGTGTCTTATTCTTATTGATTTGTAAGAATACTTTCAGAATTCTGCACAGTAATATCTTGTTTTTGTGTGCACTGCAAATATTTCTTCCAGTCTGTTTCTCTTTTAATGCCTTTTTTAGTGTTCACAGTATTTTGATTTTAATATGCTATAATAAAATCATGTTTTCTTTTTTATTGCATTTTGTTAAGAGTGTCTTACTAAGGTCTAAAAGCCATAAAGATATATGCCTGTATGTTTTCTTAAATCTCATAAAGTTTGGTGATGTGATATAGATAAATAATTTTAAATTTTCTAAAAATAAATCAGTTCTTCTAGAACCTTTTATTTAATATTTGTCTTTATGCGCTAATTAGGGGTGCCTTTTCTTTGTTATTAACTAAATTTCTATACATGAGTTATTTGTGATAAAAATATTTAGAAATACATACATGCATGTATATAATGCATTCTGTCACCAATAATACTCCCATGCAAACTACATATCCACACTGACTCATATAAAGAGTAACAGTGTACTTATGGAAGTAGCTAAGGTGAGATATTGTGGTTAGCAAGAAAAAAACAACAACAAAAACCCTGACAACAAACTCATAATGTGTACTATTTGAATAAAAAAGTATACATTATGTATTCTGATTTATTACCATTTCACACATAACTACCACATTATCTTATTTACTATCACTTTGTAAGCATTGGTATCTAATAAAGTACCTTGCTCTTCTTCAAAATTTTCCTAGCTTAAGCATCCATTTTAATTTAATTATATTAACTAGAAAATAGCCCACATTAAGCATACATGTGTACATATAAATACCACTCAGTTAATTTTCAAGACCCGATCAGACTTGTAAAATCATCTTGAAATTCAAGAAAAAGGGGTTTTCTTGCATCCTGAAAGCCTAATTCTTGTCACTAAAACCCTCTTTCCAAGGGTAACCAATAGCATGCCTTCTAATAACATGAACTGACTAGTATAATTTAAATTAAGTGCCTGGCCGCTAACTGAAAGTTTGCCAGTTCAAACTCACCTAGTCCTAGCCTACAACCCTCTGAAAGCCATTTCTATTCTGTCAGTCACATGGAACCACTTTGTGTAGAAATTGACTCAATTATATGTAATAACAATACAAATAGCGTAATTGAGTTTGTCTTCGTGCATTATCTAGATGGAAGCGTTAAGTTTGTATTCTTTTGCATCTAGTTTGCAGTATTGATGGGTGATTTTTAAGTCTTAGCTCCTAGCAATAGTATCACTGTGAGCATTTTATACGTGCTTTTGATTAATGCAGTTGTACATTTCTGTTGGGCGTATACTCAGGAGTGGAACTGTCAGTTATGGAACATATGCGTGTCCAGTCATAGTTGATTCTCAAATTCTTTCCAAAGTGATTTACCCTCAAAATGAGAGCTCTAGTTGCTGCCAAACCTCAAAGGTCCTTTTTAATGTCAGCCAGTTTTGTTGGTGTATCGTGTTATGATATTGTGACTTCAAATATGCATTTTATTGCTAACTAATAAGCTGGTACATTAATTGGCCATTTAGACACTCCCTTTCTTGAGATGTCTGCTCAAGCTTTTACTCCACTTTGCTATTTGCTGTTCACCAACATTCCTCTTTCCATTTGTTCTTACTATTTTTCCTGTTTTCTTCTCCTTTATTATCAGCAGAACCCCTGGTAATGGCGTAGTGGGTTACAAGTTGGGCTGCTAACCGTCAATCAGCAGTACTCGTCTGAATCCACACGCTGCTCTGTCTACGCCCATAAAGAGTCACCATCTCAGAAACCCACAGAGGCAGGTGCCTGCCCTGCAGGGTAACTGACAACACAATGACAGGTTTCCTCTGTTTCCATTATCCACACTTCTAGAACACACTTCCTTTCAAACCTTCTTTTTGCTTCAGGGGCCATTTCAATGCTCCTCTTCCATCATGTCTTCCTTGATCCCTCACACTGATCCTATTCCTCATCCAAATGTGTCATCGCTTTTCTTTTATGTTTTATAATATTTATTTTAAATTGTTGTTGGTAGCACTTCTTTTTTTCTTGGACCTGCTCAGATTTCAGAGATTTCACACAGCATGCAGCAACCCATTACTGGTTCATCACCAATTTGTGTTTCAGAAAAGCAATTTAAAAAATATGTGGGAGAACTGAATATAACTAAAACAGAGAATATGAAATTGTCAGAAAAGTTTGAAAATCTTTGTGACTGTAGAATCCATTGTGGCATTGAGAGCTCCAATCTTCCAGCTGCTCAAAGGGAGAAAGGTGAGGCTGTCTACCCCGATGACCTTTTACAGTCTTGGAGACCCCAGGGAGCAGTTCCACGCTGTCATGTAGGTTCTCTATGAGGAAGCATTGATTTGGTAACAGTGAAGCAGAGAGTGACTTGACTGTATGAGGGGGTACCCCCCCCAAAAAAAAACTATAAAAAGCTCTGCTGGGCAGAACTTTCAGAGTATCCATTTTTCCCGATACATGAGCATCAAATAACACACTCTGAGTTAGTGCACCAACTGGCAATACCTGGGAAAGTTCTCTCTGATTACAGTGAGTTTTTTCATGAAAATAGTTTCGCTTGAACCTCGTTTTTTGTGATGACTGATTTAAGAAAACAGCATGCAGCTGTGAAATGCTGTTTCCTGTTCAGGAAAAACGTTGCAGAAACTGTTGTGAGGTTGAACACAGCTTCTAGAGGCTATGGGGAAAATTCAAGTATATGAGTGGTTTTCTTGTTTCAAAGAAGATGAAATATTGATTGATGACAAACCTTGTTCTGGATGTCCGTCAACGTCCCAAATGGACAACAAGATTGACAAAATTTGTGCACTTGTGCTTGAAGACTGACAATGGGTCATTGACGAAATAGGGAAGTTATCTGGACTATATTGGACCTTGGATGAACAAATTTTAATAGAAGATTTGTGAATGAGAAGGTGCACCACAAAATTTGTACCTTGCATTCCTACTGACCAGAAAAAGAGCATCCAGTGGAAACATGCCATGCTATGAAAGAACAGCTTCGAACTGACCCAGACTTTTTTCCCCGGTCATTGCTGGTGACAAGACATGGTGCTATTCTTTCTACCCCCAAAGTAAGCATCAATCGAGCTAGTGGAAAGCACAATCATTACCTCACACAAAAGAAGCCATAGACAGTGGAACAACTAGGGGATTAAAAGCAACAACAAGGAGGACACACAGATCCCGGAGGTGTTGGAGCAACAACAATCTAGCTGAGAAGAATCAGTAAGAGGCAGAAGAAGAACTTGATGGTGGGACAGGATGAAGGTAAAAGGAAACAGAGGCAAGATCTAGGAAGCAAAGTTATGATAGAGGTATAAACATAAGTGCGCACTTATGTAAATCTATTCATCCATAAAATAGAGGTATTGGTCTATGTACATATATTTATATGACAATACATTGAGGAAGTGGACGGACTTTGATCCTCTGCTCAAGCTCTCCCTCAATGCAAGAACACTTTGTTCTAACAACCTGGCATTCTGTGATGCTCACCCTCCTGACACAATTGCTGAGGACAAAATGGGTGCATAAGCAAATGTGGTGAAGAAAACTGATGGTGCCTGGTTATCAAAAGATATAGCTTCTAGGGTCTTAAAGGCTTGAAGCTAAACAAGCAGCCATCTAGCAGAAAAGCAACAAGCCCACATGGAAAAAGTACACCAGCCTGTGTGAACATGAGGTGTCAATGGGATCAGGTAATAGGCACCAGAAGACTGAAAGCAAGCAAACAAAAAAAGCATATCTTTGACAAGATGTGGGTCTGAGCAGAGACCTAAACCCTTCTGTAGACAATTGGCCATCCCCAAAGAAAGGATGAGTCAACCAGGGCACAGTATTCCAGTGAAGAAATACACAATATTCTTCTGGTTCTTTGAGACTTCCCCCACTATCATGATCCCAGTCCTGCCTATCAGTTCTGGCTAGACTGGAGCATGTACACTGGTACACTTAGGAGCTCAGGACACACAGAATACCAATCAGATAAACCCCTCAGGGAAAAAAATGAGAGTAGTGATACCAGAAGGATAGGTGGGAGGAGAGGAGGAAGGGGGAACTCTCCCTCCACCCCTGTGCCCCGAGGAGATCAACAACAGAAATGTGGGTAAAAGGAGACAACAGTCAGTGTAAGGTATGAAAACAATAATAATTTATAATTTACCAAGGGATCACAAGGGAGGGAGGGGAAAGGGAGGGATAAAAGAGAAGCTGATTCTAAGGGCTCAAATAGAAAATAAATGTCTGGAAAATGATGATGGCATATTGCCATCAAGCATGTACAAATATGCTTGATAACAATTGATGTATGGAATGTTATAAGAGCTAAAGGAGCCACCAATAAAATGATTTAATAATTAAAAACATTAATATGGTAATCTCCGATAAAGCGAACTTCAAGTAACTATTCGAGTGGGGGGGAACTCATCAAGTGAAACCAAAGATCAACATGAAGCTCTTTTCTTTTGATGTGAGGGGTTTAGTGCATTTGGAGTTCATCCCACCAGGTAAGACTGTTTAATCAAGCTATTTAGAGGTTTTGAAAACATTGCATAATAGTGTATGACAAAAAACAAAACAAAACACAACCCACCCTGATTTGTGGCAGAAAGGTGACTGGTTTTGTTACCACGACAATGTACCTGCTCATGCAGCTAACTCAGTGCATCAGATTTTAGCAAAATACAGCATGCCTCTCTTGCCCCATGCACCTTACTCACGTGTGCTTGCTCCATACAACTTCTTTTTGTTTTCTTGAATGAAGAGGGACATGAAAGGAGAGTGATCTGAGGATGCAGATGAGAAGAGAAAAATTAGGGAGGTGTTATCAGCCATCCAAACAGATGGGATTTAAAAATGTTTCCAAGAATGGAATCACAGATTTGAAAAATGTATTA
Source organism: Tenrec ecaudatus (assembly GCF_050624435.1). Taxonomy (NCBI): domain Eukaryota; kingdom Metazoa; phylum Chordata; class Mammalia; order Afrosoricida; family Tenrecidae; genus Tenrec; species Tenrec ecaudatus. Next base: position 179,454,550 of record NC_134533.1, on the reverse strand, counting down.
AGTGTAATGGAGAGTACTTTGAAGGAGATAGTGGTGTTTTTTAAATAAAAGCATTGAAATAAATAGCTTTGAAAAAATTTGTTTTGGGGAAGGGTACCTCCTCATAATTCCAAAGGGTGACAGATGGTCTCTATCATTTTTTTATTCTCTCAGGACTACCATAGTACCTTGAGTACAGGCTCACAAATATGACCTGAATTGAAGTTATCCTCTGAATTTTATTAATTTTTTTTCAATTTGGAAATATAGAGATATAAAAATATGGCAGCTATGTTGTTCTGAAGTGTCATCAAGTAAGTTCCGACTTAAAGTGACCCTGTGTGCAACAGAAAAACAACAACACACATCTTTATACACTTATGTTTGGCCCGCCAGTGCAGGGTCTCTGGTAATACATCTTGCAAAGGCCTTGCTGTTTCATGCTGCCTCTCTACTTTGCCAAGCATTACATCCTTCACCAGGGACTGGTCTCTCCTGATGACATGTCCAAAATATATGAAATGAAGTCTGACCATTCTGGCTGTACTTATTCCAAGGCAGATTTATGTGTCCTTTTAGTAGCCCATAGTCCTTCCAATAATCTTTGATAGCACCATCATTCAATGCAGCACTATAATTTAGTATTGATTCTTCTTCACTCTTCCTTATTCAACATCCAACTTTCACATGCATATGAGTTGACTGAAAAAGGCTTTGGTCTGCCACACCGTAGTCCTCAAAGTAACATCCTTACTCTTCAATACTTTAAGGAGAGATCTCGTGCAGTAAAATTTGCCAAACGCAACACACTCTTGACTCCTGCCTCCACGCACCTTGACTGTGGACCCAAGCGAGACAAAATCCTTGACAACTTCAACCTTTTCTCCGTTCATCATGATGTTACCTAGTGGTCCAATTGTGTGGATTTTGGACTTCTTTACACTTGAAAACTGCGATCCTTGATCTTCATCAGCAAATTCCTCAAGTCCTCCTCACTGTCAGCAAGTAAGGTTGCATCATTTGAGGATCAAAAGTTGTTCATAAGCCTTCTTACAATCCTGATGTCATATTCGGTTTCATATAATCCATACTCTCTGTTGATTTGCTCAGTATACAGATTGAATACGTATGGTGAGAGGGTACCACCTTCATATACGCCTTTCCTAATTTTAAACCACGCCGTGTCCCCTTGTTCTGTTTCAGCGCAACTGCCTTTTGATCCATGTGCAGGTTCTGCAGGAGCACAATGACATGTTCTAGAATTACTATTGTCTCCTTAAAGAAATTCACAGTTTGTTATGTTCCACACAGCTACTAATCCAACAATAAAGGAATACAAGAAATTTTCTTTCCCTTGGAATCCCCCAGTCTGAAAACACCAGAGCTGTGCTCATTGAGGTCATAGACCCCAGCACTAGTCTGTAACATTTGCTATTAGTCAACCAAGAGATAGTTGATAGTAAATATTTGGAAACATTTGTATCAATTTGACATGGCAATTGTATTTTTGATATATCTAGGAATAAAAGATTCAGATTACATCTTATTTTCTTTTAATTTTTAACTTCATTTTCTTATAATTCATTTTGATTGCTTAAAATATTATTTTATGATACCTTGAGAATTTAAAAAATAAATACAGTTTGAGGAGCTCTATTCTAAAATAGATATGGAAGATGTGCATTTACAGTTGATTAGAAGTTAATATTTCTTCCCAAAGTCCCCCTAAGGTTGCTGCTGAAGCAGAAAGTGTCTTATGCAGCCTGAACTTTACTGAAGTCAACACAAAGTGACGTGCCTATTACATTAGTTGCATTACACGAGTTACTTAATGTGGAACACCCACATGGCTTTAACCAGGGGCCTCCAGGTCTTTTCCTATATCTGTAAAAATTCAGATAATAAATATTTTGGAAGTTCAGTCTGTTGCAACTGCCCTTCTAATTCTATAGTGCCAAAGCAGATATGGACACTGTGTAAATAAGTGGACCTGACTATGCTTCAATAAAACATTATTTATAAAGACAGGTAATGACAGTTCTATAGTAGTTGTGATCTCCACAACCCTGAGACCAGATGAAGTAGGTGGTGCCCAGCTATCAATACCAATTACTCTGAAAAGGATCACATTGGAAGGTCCTGGGTAGAATATGACAAAAAGGTAGTACAAAATTGAGCATAATAAAAGAGACCAGACTTTCAGATCAAATAGAGATAGGTGGACCTCAAGATCATGGCTCTTTGCCACCTGTCAAGTCTGGAATTGACTTCACGATGATATTAGAATAATTGCCCATTTGAGCTCAAACGGGCAGCATTTGCACAATGACAAAGTCCGGAGGATTGGGAGAGGAAGCGTGGAGACAGAAAACAGAGGGAGGAAGTGGGATAAGTGATGGCAAAGTGAAGGGTTTACAAGGGATGAGATGAAACAAAAGGTGAACGGAATGCTGAGTGTGAAACTATAATCTGTGCTGTAAACCTTTGTTTGATTCACAATAACACTAAAAAGAAAAATAAGTAAAAAGTTTAGGAGGTAAATTTAGTCTAGCCCTGAACTGGGTTACAGAGAATATTGTAAGCCCAGAATCGACTCTCTAGTTACTACTTGCTCTACAAAAAACAGTCAAGGATCTACAGTCCCAATTTTATTTTATATCCTCTATTTTTTTCATAAGTGCAAAAAACCTCATTTTTATATGAAGACACTGAGACCCAGAGAGAAGACTCTCTCTACTAAGTTAAATTGACTCCATTTTAACTGCATGTGATGCTTATTAGTCAGATCAACTTGCACGTATTAGAGAATGATTGCCTTGAGGAAAAAGTCCTATTAGATTGTTTTCCATTTTATCTCAGCTTCCTCTTACTGAGGCTTTTCTCCCAAACTTTGAATCATTTCATCTGAAAATATTATATTTAGGGCTCCGAAAGCTCAGCAGAATCCCTTCTTAAAAGTTCCATGGTTGGAAGAACTTTAAAAGCTGATGAAAAGAAAGCAACAACCATTCTCTTCCAAGAAAGGCTTGCAAATTGGCAAAGATTAAGATTGCAAAGGGAACACACTCTGGGGATGTTCATTGCAGTAACCACTTGGTGTTAATGATCGGCCTAGGTGTTGTTTAAACATGTACGGTCAATACATTATGCAAACAACACCCTGGTCAACCGCATTCATGGGGCTTTCAGACACACTGCACTTATGAAACAAAGTCATGGTTAATTCATGGCCAAGGACACAACTAATGTGAGCAGTAAATAACGTCTTGCCCTATGGGTCAGCAGATCAAGAAAGATGTTGCTACATTGAAAATACTCAGGACAGAGGCTCGTGTGTCTCTATTTGTTTGGCTTCTGCACTGGACACGAGGCCTTGCACAGTGCGGGCAGCTGCGTTTGCCGAATGAATGAATAAATGAATGAGTGATAGGGCTCCCAAAGAGGAATCAGTTCTCCACAGTGACTGCTTAAATCTGTTCTCGTTGCCTGCACGTTTTTATTTCTTCTTCTTCTTCTTACTTCATTATGACTATTGAAGATGAGACAGAATACCATGAGATGAATCTTTGAATAACGAGCTGGAAAAAAATCTTTGGTTAGGCATCTTAGAGGGAAAATAAAATGGAAGGCCAGTGATACAAAATTATTGGGCCAAGATTTTACATCTTCTGGAAAAGACCTGACAAGCAAATAATAAAATTTACACATGTTCCCCTACCCTGTTAAAGTGGCCATTTAAAAAGCCAAACCCCTCATTTTAGGAATGTAGTCCTACATCAGACGATTCTTAACTTCCCTTTATCTTTGAAATCAAAATTTGAAGGACTTTTGTTTTTCTTTCTGGTACTTCTATACAAAAAATTCCAAGGAAATGAAATAGAGTTCATGAGCAATTTATCTCCAAATTATTTGTAGGGCCCCCATTCCTGCTAGGGTGACCCATACCCATCCTCTTGTCTCCTAAACACCTCCTCCTGACAACTGATTTTCAGTCAGCTGGAAAGAATAAGAATGCTCTTTTCCTAACCCCCAATCCCTTTACCTACAAGTAGTTCCTGGTTCATTTAAACAAAGGACCACAATTTTTATTCCATAAAAATACTTAGAATGCAAATATCCCCAAAAGAGAAAAACCAAAACTGTTGACTTAGATTCACACTAAGGGGTAAATAGCTTATCAGCTCTTTTCCAGAGAGTAGGTTCTGATGGTTACAAAATCCACGGAGAGAAAAAGGCACCAGGGAAGAGAAAAACAAATGTTGCCTAATTTACATTTTTGCCTGGGGCTTCCGTGCTTCTGAATTGAGTGCAAGTCTCTACCCCATCAATTTCCAGGGATTTGTTCTGAGCACTGAGAACTCCAGCCCCAAGTTGCTTCCAGTCTGCCTCGACCTGAGCCTTTCCCCTGCCCTTGTGCACCGCTGGCAGTCACTCCAAGTGCAATCAGGTTTGTCTCTGTCACTGTCGATCTGAATGAAATGGTCTGTCTGGAGTAACAAGTCAGCTATAAAATACGAGCTAAAACCCTTGTCAGAGAACCGACTCATCTGACTTGAAAAGGACATAGATTTCCTTCCAAAGACAGTGTCCTTGCTGCAGTTCCTCGGGGAGTGGGTTCGAGGTGGCAAGAAGTGTGTTGGGGGGTGTTGTCAGCGCTGGGCAGATATAGGAGCTTAATGCAATGTGTCTCACAAGCGAGGTCTTGGCCAATTCACTGGGGAACTCTAGGTCAGAAGTTGGGCATTCCAGTCCTCAGGAATGGAAGCAAGAGGGCTGTAGTTGTATACCGCTGCATAGGGACCCTGGTGCTGGCATGGGCTACAAGTTGGGAAGATAATGCCAAGTGTGAAACGCCAGCTGTTCCGAAGGACAAAGGTGAGGCTTTCTATTCTGCTAGAGTTACAGGCTTGGAAAACTGCAACTAGGTTTTCTTAGGGTAGGTTTGCTGGTTCAGTAGGGTTCTTATGAGCTGGGATTCTTCTCCTTTCTAGTGAGTTGTGTTCATATGGTTTGTTTTGCGTGAAAGCCTTAGGGCAGCTAGGACTCAGAAGCGGCTCACCCACTGGTTTAGTGTAGGTTGCATTAAGTAGTCATTGGATGTGGTCTGTGCCTGCCAAGGAGGCAGGACCTTGTGCAAGACCTATCGCTTCAGCTGAGGGTGGGCTCCAAAGAGGGCTAGCAGGGTGCTGGGCAACAAGTGCTTCAATGCTGATGTGGAAGATGTTATTGAGACCAGGAAACACCCACTATAGTAAGCCACTTTCTCTTTTAAGTGCAGATTTTGAACTAGGGCTCAAAGAAAGGGAGGATTGTCAACTATTTCAATAGACATGTCATCTAGGCTGTTTTTCCCTCTCAGATAATCATGTCACCCACAATAATGGTTTTGAGTTGTCATTTGACACACTTGGATCAATCTGCCTTTTGCAACTATTCTATTTGTAACAATTATGCAAGCATTTTTTTTTTTGCTTCACTGTAGGTGGGGTCAAGCCCAGGAATTACAGTATTTAAATTGCATATCATTGCACATTGCTGTTCACCTATTTTTATATTGCAGCTAAAAATGTGCACACCGACATTGGGCCTCTACTCAAGTACTCCCTCAACACAAGAACACTTTGTTCTAATAATCCTGCACTCCTTTCTGACATGATCTCTGAAGACAAAGCTGGTACATAAGCAAAAGTGGTGAAGAAAGCTGATGGTGCCCGGGTATCAAAAGATATTGCATCTGGAATCTTAAAGGCTTGAAGATAAACAAGTGGCCATCTAGCTAAGAATCAACAAAGCCCATATGGAGGAAGCACACCAGCCTATGTGATCATGAGGTGTCCATGGGATCAGGTATCAGGCACCAAAGACCCTGAGCAAAAAATTGTAATGTGAATGAGGTGGGGAGTGTTTAGTGGAGGCCCAAATCCAATCTGTAAGAAAATTGGACATCCCTTTATAAAAGGGTCCTGAGGAGAAGGAGGACCCATCAGGGTGAAATATAGCACCGATGAAAGAAACAGCTTTCCTCTGGTTTTTTAAGGTTCCCTCCACCACCACCACCACTATCATGATCCAAATTCTACCTTAAAATTTTTGCTAGACCAGACCATATACATGGATACAGATCAGAGCTGGAAACAGGGAGTGTAGGACAGACAAACACCTCAGGACCAATATTGAGAGTAGCCATACCAGGAGGGTAAGAGAGAAGAAAGGGGGAACCAATCACAATGACCTACTTATAACCCCCTCCCAGTGGGATGGACAACAGACAAGGGGATAAGGGAGACATCAGACAGTTCAAGTAATAAAAAAATAATAATTTATAAATTATCTAGAGTTCATGATTTAGGTGGGAATGAGTAGCTTATACCAGGGGTTTAAGTAGAAAGAAAATGCTTTGAAAATGATGATGGCAACATATGTACAAATGTGCTTGACACAATGGATGGATGTATGGATTGTGATAAGAGTTGTACGAGCTCCCAATAAAATGATTTTTTAAAAATATGTGCATGTAATAATGTTCATAAAACTCTCATTTAAGAATAGGAAAGAAAACATGTCAAAACCCTTGGCAGGATAAGAAAGTATTCAATCAATATATGTCATCCAGGATGGGAGTTTGCTCTAGAGCAATGGTTTTCAACCTGTGGGTTGTGATCCCTTTGGGGGCCCAACGACCCTTTCACTGGGGTTGCCCAATTCATAACAGTAGCAAAATGACAGTGATGAAGTAGCAACGAAAATAATTTTGTGGTTGGGTATCACCACAACATGAGGGACTGTGAAAGGATTGTGGCATTAGAACGGTTGAGAACCACTCTCTAGAGTCATTCCTTACCCTGGGTGCCCAGTAAAATCACCTGGAAAGTTTTCAGATAGGTTGCTGTTCGGGCTTATACGCAAACCAATTAAATCATAACTTCAGAGGTTAAGTCCAGACATTTTTATCTGTGGAACACTCCACAGATTCAAAATGCACAGATAAAATTGAAAAGTCTTTGCCTTAGTGCAGTAGTTCTCAAATTCGATTGTTTTTCACAATGATCTGAGGAGGTTGTTCAACTAGAGATGGCCAGCTCCCACTCTCATTCTCGGGCAATAGGTCTCTGGTTGGTCCAAGAATGTGCATTTCTAATAAATCACTTTGTGATGATAATACTGATCTTCCTGGCCTGTGGGCCATCCTTGAAGATTTCCAAACTTTTTTTGCCTACCACACTTAAAAAAAATGTTACTCTGTGTCCCCTGGCAGTTAACAGCTTTTGTACTATAACCCAAGACCCACCTGCGTGCGCGCACGCGCGCGCGCGCACACACACACACACACACACACACACACACACCCTCATCCTTCTAGGCAACAAGTGCCTCGTTCCACATTTCCCCACCCCCTATTCCACCACCACAAACCATCAGGTAAGACCATCTCTAACTCCCTTCATGATTTTTTCATCGTGTGTGTGTGTGTTTGTGTGTATGAGAGAAAGCTTTATATACTAGAGCAATTGATTATTGAGAAAACATCCCAGCCCAGTCCAGCATCTTTAAAAAAAATCATTTTATTGGGGGTTTGGACAATTCTTATCACAATCCCTCCATCCATCCATCCATTGTGTCAAGTACATTTGTACATTTGTTGCCCTCATCATTCTCAAAACATTTGATTTCTACTTGAGCCCTAATATCAGTTCCTCATTTCCCCACTCACTCCCCTTCCTTTATGAACCCTTGATGATTTATAAATAATTATTATTTTGTCCTATCTTACACTGTCTGATGTCTCCCTTCACCCACTTTTATTTTTTTCATCTTTTGTCTTGAATTTCTTTGTTTCTCTAGGCTTCATTCTATAGATTCCACTCAAAATATGCCTCAGAAAGAACAAACAAGTTGCTTTTATTGTTCAATAAAATGTTCAATCGCATATTTTACTGGTTAGATAGACTCTTGAGAACTAAGTACAGTTGCCTACGTATTTGATTTTCTGTTATTTGCGGTGAGATGGGTAAAATACTGCCGCTCTTCTCTACCACAGACAGTAGTTTGCTTTGCTACCAAGTTCTGGCCATGCATTACATTAGTTTTGACTCAATGCAGGCCAAGTCAGTAAACCATGGGGAAATGCACTGTGGAAGTACAGGCAAAGCCCTCTCTTAGTTCATCCTAAAAGCAGGATGTCCTAATGGAGGGTCCAAAGTGAGGCTTATTTAACACCCATCTCCCTGCAGCTCCTTTGTGCCATTAAAAAAAGAAAGAAATAAAAAATGAGTGTTCTAAAACGAGCTTTAAACTCCTAATATCAATTCCACACTCTGAATTAAAAAAGGCAGTTTTGAGATTCAGACAAAAATGAACTTATATTTTTAAGGGGCCTGAAAATAAGAGAGGCAAAAAAATTCCTCAGTTGCTCTGGTAAAAGAAAAATAGTTATGTGATTTTTCAGTTTGGCCAAGATTAATAACTCATAATTTGAAGATATTGGCTTCTGTTGAATTGGATATCAAGATTTATTGAACTGAGGAGTAAATATTAACAGAGGTAAAACTGAGGTTAATAACAAACCTCAAGGAACAATACATCTTCATATTTGCTGAAATAAAAAGTCAGCCCATATATTGCTCATACATACATTCAAAAACCTCTATAACCAGAAAGCTCTGGAAATCTCCTTTCTGTGACAGATTGCTTAAATATATGGCCACATTTCCATTTGTATTAACCTTCTCTGGATACCGAGGCAGCCAGGAAAGCAAATCATTAATCATCTCCCCCGAGGATCATCAGTAGCTAACCAAAGGGTATTCACGTGTTTACATATGAAGTCCGGCGGGAGAGATTGATTCCAAACAGCCTTCGTTCTCATTAATGTTGGGAGCATATTGATCTGACTCACCCTAATATTTGGCCACTTAGTAAGCTCATTTTTGTCCCACATACAAAAATAGTCCAAGCTACAAACTTCATACAAATCCAAATAAGCATGCTAATTGTCAGCTACCACAAATACAATCGTGGTTTCTGCTTGTAAGTTGCTGCTGTACCGATCCAGACTCCCGGCGACCCTGTGTGTAACAGAGCCCAGCACTGTCTGGCCCTGTGTGACCCTCACACTCGTTGCCCACGTTTGCGTCCATTGTTGTAGCCACTGTGCCCATACAGCTCCTCGAGGGTCTACCTTACCAAGCATGATGTCCTTCTCCAGGGACTGGTCCCTCCTAATAACATGTGCAAAGTATGTGAGATGAAGTGTCACCATCCTTGCCTCTAAGGTCATTCTGGCTGTATCCCCCAAGATGCATCTATTTGTTCTCTGGCAATCTGCTCCATAATGCGTAAGGAGATGAGGAAGGAAGGAAGGGTGGCCAGGAGGTCACTCCTGGGATTCGGGCTCTCCTAATGATTTGCTTTATGATATTAAAGAAATGATTTCATTATTATTCGCCTCAATTCCCTCACTTATGATTTTGAAGTTAGAGGCCATCAGACTAAACAAACACGCATCTGTAGATGACACATGTAAATTAGGCTCCTGTTTCAAGGGTTGGTTATAAATATTAAGTGAGTTAGGACATGTAAAGTGATTTAAACTGTACCTAGGGTACTTAAGGCATACGAGGGTTTTTATTTTTAAATCACTTAAAACTCTATTTTCTTTTAGTTCCATTTTCCCACAAACTTTTGAAGCTCTTTATAAAAGTATTTGCATATGTAAAAAGAGAGGATGGAGACATTTAAGATTGATGCAATCCAAAAGTCTCAAATCTTTCTATAAGCACAGATTTCTCCTTTATTATTTGAACCATTGACCACTAAGTTTTGCTACCGGTGATGTTGGTTGACATTTGGATTTCATTGACAGCATTCAACACTCAGAATTTCCTCTAAAATAATCAGGATCTAGGGCCCATCTTTAAAAACCACAGAAGAGACCACTGTCCTAACTTTACATTATCAGAGGCCACAATCCAGTGGTAGTAGCAGGCACTGACCTGCTGAGAAGGCAACAAATGCTCAGCCTCTGCTCACAAGGCATTGTTCTCAAATAGCCCCAGCCCCCACCACTCCCCATCACCCTCCTCACTGAGATAGTGAGTCAACAGCCAGGTTCTACCCCGTTAACATGATTGATTTTCTTGTAACCACTTTAAACAAAGGACCATTTATCTTAAAACCCCCACCTTGTTCAAAAATGGAAATAAAAGTCAAAGACAGAGACCTAAGGAAAATGTGAGACACATACAATTTTTCTGAACATAAAGAAGACTTCTGTGTTTAATATGCCAACAAAGTGTGTCTGTAGGAAAACAATGCAACTTCAAGTATAATTAGGAAACCGAATCATCAGGAGAACCAGGACCGGTAGGTGGAAAAGACGCATGAGCTAAATCTTAATGATCTGTCAAGAGACAAAACTCTCAACCCAACTGTATCTGCATGTCTGAGGAGCCAGTGGCAGTGCTGTGATAGGCAAAGGTGTAGACCCATAACATTTTTGTCACTTGCTTTGCCCATACAGGTATTTTCATTTGTGTCCCCTGATCTAAGTCAAGGATGGCAGTGGCACCATGGTTAAGTATTGGGCTGCTAACTGCAAGGTCACTAGTTCAAACCCATCAGCCACTCCAAGGAAGAAAGATGAGGCTGTCAGTCACCATAAAGATTTAGCCTTGAAATCCGATGGAACAATTCTATTCTGTCCTACACAATTTGTGTTCTGAGTTGGAATCGATAGCTGAACTCAATGGTAGTGGGAAGGTGGCATGTGAATCTAAGCCAATCTGTCATTTTAGGGATCAACGATCTTTAGCTTGGAAAATTTGGGGACGTGACTCAGTAGACGTGACTAATTAGAGTTGAGGAAAGGACTTGAACCTGAGACCTCTACTTTCGCTCCGAAACCCTTCTACTCTTCACTTGGAAATGCACAATGGACCCCAGTGTAACTTCATCATAATATTCAAAGTGACTAAACCCCCTTTGAATGGAATCCCAACCTGCTCATCTTTCCTTGAATGGAAAACAATAATCCCCAACAAAAGGAACTCTGCTGGCAGTGCTTTCGCGGCTTAAAAATGTTGTGGCTTTAAAACATCCAGCTACACTGTAGGAGAAAGACCTAGTGAGCTACTTTCATAAAAACGACAGCCAGAGAGAGTAAAAAACGAAAAACTATAGCCACATAGCAGCAGACTCCTTAAAACCCTCATCAAACAAAAGCGTGTTTCAAGAGTAGATTAGAGTGCCTGTGGAGGTGCCTCCTCCCCAGGCAACCCCCTCCACCCAGATCCCCAGCAGCAGAAAGGGAAAGAAGTTACCTGATACAGGTTCTGCAGATCCATTCCGCCACTCACCACAAAGGACGCTAGTATTTCTCCCCCAACATACGTGGGAGAATTCCCGTAAAATTGAAGCTGACTCCCAATTTTTGTGACACACAGGGTAGTTTCAAACAAACAAAAAGATTACAGGCAGGAACACTCTGGAGAGGTTCTCCTCTGTCATGCGCACTTGCCGTCATACAAGTCCGAATCAACTCAACAGCACCCCAAAATAACAAAGCGTTTATACAATGGAATGATCTACTTGTTTCTGGGTCAATTCTACTTGTTTCTCAGATCATGTAACTGGAGTGGTTATTGCTGAAATTGTCACTATTAGGAGGGAAAAGAGAAAACACACTCTCAAGTGGTAAATAGAGGTATATTGATTTGACATCTCATGGGTTGCTGGACATTTCTCTATTTTGTTTTATCTGAATCTGGATTTTACTTCTTTGGAAGGCAATCTGTCATCATCTGATATGTGTGACTTAACATTGGTCAAATTGCCGAATCACCCTGACTCTTTAAAATGGTCTACCACTGCCATTTGCCCATGGGCACGTACCGTTAGAAAGGCTAGTTACATGTCTGAAACTATAACAATCAAAACTGGGAGAAGTGTGGGCTGTGCGCACACACTCACACACACCCTTGCACTTTCCCAACAACTGACACGCACACACACACACCCCTACCAACAGTTGACGTGCATTTTTAAGGTCAAAGTTTCTAATACTAATACATGCAATGATTCACCTCAAATATAATTTGTTTTCTATGTTTTCAATCAATGATGTTTTTAAACTAGGACATTAAAAAATGTTTTCTATTAATTGTTGTTTTTTTTTTTTAGATATTTACTAATCTCCCCTTCCCCACCCCACCCCGTCTTCAGTTAAAGATGAGACTGTCTACTCTGAAAAGGATTTACCACTGCAGAAACCCAAAGGAGATAGTCTACTCTCCCTAATGGAGTCACTATGAGTCAGAATCAATTCTGAAGCAGTGGATTTCAGTATTAACCAATTTCCCCTCTCCATTCAAAGTAAAGGGAACATTGTTCATTGCCTTAAGAGAAGATTGTAAAGGGTGGAAATCACTTGGTGATTAGAAATGGACTCTTAAGGCTTGGTTTATAAAAGCTTAAATCAATCTAGAACTTTGATGATCAGACATAAAAGCAAAGACTCTGAGGAAAAATAGTGGGAGTCTAGATTGTCTTGGGGCAAAATATACAACAGAGAATCCTGAAGAGCTGTGTAAGAAGGAATTTTACGATCTCCAGGAAAGGGGGTCCTAAAACCTGCTTCCTGGACAGAATCCTGCAGGGGGCGGGGGGTAAGGTCTGAGAAGAGAGGGCTGTGAAAAGTAGTGAGGCAGGGAGCAAACATTTCAGGTTTCTCTCCACCAATTCTTGTTATGATTTGAGACCCCAGACGACAGAATAGGAGATTTGGGGTACAAGGGTTAAGTCCTCTGCTGCTAATGATAGAGGTTCATCGTTTTGTCCCACCCAGAGGGGCCATGGGAGAAGCACATGATGATGTGTTCCTATAAAGGTGGCCAGCAAGAAAAGCCTACAGTCCAGTTATGCTCTGTCACCCAGGACTCATAAGAGGGAAACATTGATTTGGAGGCACCTAATGACATGCTAATGTGTTGGAAATGCAAGGATGTTACTTTGAGGACTAAAGTGCACCTGACCCAAGCCATGGTATTTTCAATCATCTCGTATACATGTGAAATTTGGACCTTGAATAAGGAAAACACCTGCATTGAAATTGTGGTGCTGGAGGGAAATATTGACAGTACTATGGAATTCCAGAAGAACCAAGGCATCTGCTTTGGAAGAAGTATGGCCAGAGAGCTCAGTAGGGGAGCCCTAAGAATGGCGAGACTACTTCGGATATGTTATTAACAGAGTAGATGGGCATTAAACAAGAGGAAGACCCTTGATGAGATGGATCGACACGGTTGCTGCAACAGTGAGCTCAGTTATAAGAGCTGTTGTCAGAATGGCCCGGGACCGGGCAGTGTCTCCTTCTGTTGTGCACAGGTTCGCTGAGTCAGACGGATCAAGAGCACCCAACAACAAACAACAACATGCTGAAAACCTTCTAGACCTGGGGGGATTTCCACATCATACAGTAGTTGTGAGGAACAGAAACGTGATTTCCCAGGTCCTTCCTCCGTAATATATGTCAAACCTCAGGTGCGGCTTGCTAACACAAGGTCAATGACGATAAGCTAGCAGGTCAACTGCTTGAAGGTTATCTCCCTGAGGGTTATCAGCCATGTAAAGCAATCAGACCCTATAGCCCACTCCCTTCTGATAAAGACAATGGATGCTCCCTAAAGGCACTCCCAAAGTCTAAGGTCAAGCCAACTGAGAGAGGACCAAGGTTAGGCTGCCATATTGACTCTAGGGTAAGCCCATCTTGTCACATGTATGCCCCTAAGAGCCTCCCCTTCCTATTGCATATACACCCCTATCTTACAACCCCTTCTTGTGACGCATGTGGTTACCTGTCATTAGGGGTTGGGGGCTTACAGGCCTCCTATGCATACAACCCTTGGTTGGAAATATATTTGCTCTTTCGGCATGGATCTGGCTACTGAGATCATGGCCGACCTGGAGGTGATTATTTGCATGCCTTATCTTGTCTGATGTTTCTTTAATTTTACCCCTCAATTACACAACTGCCCCTTGCACCCATTCGATTGTGGGGGCTGGTACCCTCCCAAATAGAATGATAAACTGTGCTATTGATAAAAATAGGTTTTATTTCTGTTAAATCATTAGCTCAAATAAATATTGCAAAACGGCCTACGACATGTAGGGAACACAAATGTAAGCATTAGTCGACATTTTCTATTTTAAAAACAAAGCAAAACATTTAACATAAGTTTGGCTTCTGTACGTACTACACTTGTGGAAGTTTGTTGAAATAAGAATCAATGAAGTTTGGATTAAAGATAAATGGTCTTTTCTTGCAGATTTCCCTGTAGCAGGCATAAGCATATGTCATTGCTGCAGGCATTTTTGAATTGAATTCAAAATTAGAGTGATTTGTCTCAAGAAATTTTATTCGAATTTAGTATGAATGAGAGGGAAATCTTTGCATAGCGAAACCTGGGAGAAAGGCCGTTTCCAGAGTGTCTTATGTTTCCATGATTGCTTCCTCTTGTCTTTCAATATATCCGTCAACAAGGACCTCTACCTGATTGTCAGTGTGGCTAATAATTAGTCATTATTGGCTGCTCTTTTTGCATTGGCATTTTAGTGTTCTGACTGACGTGCTTCTGAGGATATAGGCATGCGTACTTATGTAAAATCATGACCATAGAATTTAAATACATCTGGAATGTATTTTCATATTTAGTGCATACTTTGAACGTTGTATGCTGCATTTATGTTTTGTGTTGAAACAAAAGGCATTTGTTTCTAAACCTCCAGCATCCTCAAGAAGAAGAAGGGAAAAACATAACAATTGATAAAGTAAAGCTTCCTTCACAAGAATAATGCTTATCTAGTTCTAAAGGCTTTCTAAACAAGTGGCATATAAATCTGACGGGTGTGTAACTGGAACAGGTAACTCTGGCTTTGGAATATATAGTGGAACAGGATAAAAATATAGAAGACAAAGATAAACTGAACTGGTTTCTTTCACACAAAAAAGTACAGCTCTCTCACTTTCTCTCCTCAATGGATTAGCCGAACAATTGATTGATCAATGAATGATTTCAGTTCTTAAAATCTCTTCAAAGAAATGCTCATGAAATAAGATGTACAAGTAGTTAAAGATGAAGAGTTCACTTTACATTCTTTGATCAGAGTCATTTCAGCAACTACATAAATCTGAATAAATGGCCCAACAATTCCCCAGTTAATGTTGTTAATGCACTTTGCCTTTCTTGTTTTATTTTCAGATTGAGTGTTTTTATTTTTTTAATGTAAGTGGTATTTTTAATGTTTATAATCAGTGATAATTACTTATGCTAATAAATGTGTTTTTTAATAATATGGTATTAATTTTTATGATATTTTGCTTCACATTTGTATTTTCAGGTGCTTCAAAAAGTTCCTGCAAAAATTCCATTATCTTTTAATTCCTTTGAAGCACTCTTCTATTTATGTTTTCTAAACAATTCATAATGCAACATTATGTTTTTATTATGAAAATATGTTAGTATTCAGATGCTGGTTTTACACAATATTTTATAAATCCAGAGCACATCTTAACAAAGCTTGTTGCCATCAAGTTGATTCCAAATATTAGCAATGCTCTCAGGTAGAGTAGAACTGATCCTTGTGATTTCCAAAGCTGTAATCTTTGTTTATTTTTTAAACAAGCTGACGGACTTATCTTTCTCCTGCAGAAAGCTGTTAGGTTCAAACTGCAGAGGATTTAATTGGCAACCAAGCACTTGACCTCTGGGCTAGGAGATTTCCTTCCTATGAAGATTGTAGCATTGTAGCAGCGGAAACCATGTGAGGCAGCTCTACTCTGTCCAATAACACAGGTATGAGTTTAATTGACTCAAAGGTGCCGAACAATGACCTTACAGAAGCCTTTTGTCACTTATTTTTTTCTGAATGTTTTACTAAGGAAATAAAAACGGCCAATCACAAACTAAACTTACTGACGCCAAGTCGAGGCTGAGGTACAGTGACCTTAGTTTACAGGGTAGAACTGCCTCCTGTGAATTTCCGAGACTGTAACTGTTTACTGGAATAGAAATCCCATCTTTCGCCCACGGAATGGTTAGTGGTTTCAAATGGATGCCCTACTTGTGAACATTGCACCTCCAGAGCTCCTTACAACAACAATCGCGTTGTGCAAATTCATTACTAAAATGCTGGGTGTACCCATCGACAACCCCCAAACCATACGAATGCAAGATGTTGTTGCTTTCTATTTAAGATTACAGTGATAAAAGTGAGATTATGTTTGCAAATAAAGCTATTGTGGGTAAACCGTGTGCTATTTAGAATTTAACTGTATGTGTGCTCTTTCTTTCCACCAGCTACCTGCCACTTTGTCGCAAGGCAGGGGCGTGTGTGTTGCTGTGATACTGAGAGATATGCCACTGGTATTTCAAAAACCCACAAGGCATGGTGGATATCCTGTAGCAGCACTTCCGGTGTAAGACAGACTGTGAAGAAAGGACTGCTGGTCTACTATTAGCCAATAAAAACCTATCAATCACACTAGAACACTGTCCAACTAGCTTCCTATGTACCCATCACCTGTAGGGATTGTTCTTGAAGGAAACCATAGCTGATGCATAGAGGGCCAGTGAAGGAGCAGGAGACCCCTCGTGAGATGGACTGGCATAGCCGCCGCAAAGATAAACTTGAGTTTGCCAGCAATTATGAGGTTGATGCAGGAGCAGGCAATATTTTGTTCCCTTGAACATACAGACTCAATGATTTCATGTCAGCTCAATGATAATGATCTCTTTAGTCATACTATCTCTTAAGACACATTTCTCAAATTTTAATATGTACAATCATTTCGTGGGTGTCTTCTTGAGAGTTAACATACGATTCAGTAGAATTGGTGGGGACCTGAGCTTTTGTATTATTATTTTTTAAAAAACAATACTGATGCTATTGGTTTAGGAAGCACTCTTTGAGGATCCAGGGTCTTTTACAGTACTATCCATGTCATAGCCTACAATGTGGATTCATTGCACCATTCCCAGATGAGTTCTTAGGATTACTTCCTATAGGACTGTCTGACTCTCTGTGAGTTGAGTGGGCGAAGGAAAAGGCTTATGCTGAAAGTGGTAAGCTAAGGGTGGAGGGAATGTGGGGTAGAAAGGGGGAACTGATTACAAGAATCTATGTATAGCCTCTTCCCTGAGAGATGGGCAGCAGAGAACAGGGTGGGGGAAGACGTCGGACAGTATAACATATGACAAAATAATAATAATTTATGAATGAAGAAGGGTTCATGAGGTAGGGGGGAGTGGTGAGGGAGAGAGAAAATGAGCAGCAGATATTAAGGGCTCAAGTAGAAGGCTAATGTTTTGAGAACGATGATGTCAACAAATGTACAAATGTGCTTGACACAATGGATGGATGGATTGTGATGAGAATTGTACAAACCCCCAATAAAATGATTTAAAAACAAAAAACCCATAATGCTTGGGGGAGAAATGAGGAGCTGATATTAAGGGCTCAAGTAGAAAGCAAATGTTTTGAGAATGATGATGGCAACAAATGTACAAATGTGCTTGACACAATGGATGGAAGTATGGATTGTGATAAGAATTGTATGAGCCCCCATAAAATGATTTTAAAAATTAAAAAATCAATTTTAAATATGGGCAGAAGATTGATTTAGACTTGTGTATCAGAAACTGAGTTACAGATTCCTGTGAAGGCCAGGTAGGAAACTCATTTTCATCATGATGTGTATAATGAACTGAAGTAGAGAAGGAGAGAAGGAGAGAAGGAAGGAAGGAAGGAAGGAAGGAAGGAAGGAAGGAAGGAAGGAAGGAAGGAAGGAAGGAAGGAGAGTTGGCAATGCTGTTAGCAGGTCCCTTCTTTCTGTCAGTGGCCATGAAGGAGCACGCAGACCGAGGCAGGCCTTGCCCTTGGGTGTCTTGCTGCCTTGCCCTCAGGTATCTCTGATCCCCTGCTCTACAAATCTCTCCATGAGCTCAGTCAGTGTGGCAGGATTTTTTGCTTGTCTTTTCAGCTCACCCCCATCTAGGAAGCCCCCTTTCCCTGGACCAGGTTAAGTTAGGTGACCCTCCTGCAAGCTCATGGCCTCTGTGCCTCTTCTTTCACGGCATGGACCTGACTATATTATAACCGGCTAGTTGCTTACCTAGAAATCTCTGCATAGGGCAAATGTTTATGTGCCCCTATACTGTCTGAAAAGTTAGTGGTTCAAACACAACTGGAGGCACGTCAGAATATAAGCCTGGTGACCCGCTTTCAAAAGGTCACAGACTGGAAGACTCCATGGAGTGGTTCTACTCTGCACACCTGTGGTCGCCATGAGTCTGAATTGACTTGATGGCAGCTAACAATTACCTTGGCTTACCTGAGTCTTCCCTGAAACCCCACTTTGCTGAGGACTCTCATGGCTGCATCGTTCTCTCTCTGGTATGTAGACTAAGGCTCAACTGGGCTTAAATAAAGGAGATCTGGAGCAAGTCTCTTAGCATCTTTGACCCCTTCTCTCTACAGCTAAATTAAGACAATAAGCTAGAGTGAGCCCATCTGTGTTCCCATAGCTGCCCATCTGTTTTGCCCATTTGCTTCGACCTTTATAAAATAATAATGGGCTTTGATGCCTGCCAGCCATCCTAAAATTCTAACACACTGTGACTCTCTGATTCAACTGAAACCTTATCGCTTGATTGGGGCGCAGACTTCAGCCAAGCAATGAGAACGAAAGAAGTCTGTCTTCACCGAGTTCTTTGAGGCGATGAGGAAGAGATGTGCTCCGCCTACCTCAGGAAATAGGGTTTGATGTAATGAGGGAAGGGGAGATGAAGAAGGCACAGATCTTCCTCAGCAGGGGCGCAATGTCTTTAGTCTGAAATGTTCCCCAGTTGGAACAGCCTGCAGGCAGAATGGTGGGTGCTTATTGATATTCATGGCACCCCAGTACGAGTGTCTTGGTTTGTTCACGGTTCTCTCCAAAACAGGAGCCTATGACTCTCCGCGGTTTCTCCCAGGTGTTTAGTCCGTGGTAAGTGCAGCAGGAGAATCACTAGGTATCCAGTGACGCTGTCGTGGAATTGAATCATAAACATTGTACTGGAATATACGGCTTAGAGACCCTCTGTTCGTTGCCTTCCAGATGGTCAGCAGTTTGCCTCCTCTAATATACTGAACTTCCTCATTTTCATCCCCTTCATTGAACTACCTACCCACTGCCATCGGGTCAATTCCATCTCACAGTTATCAGGACTCAGAATTATGTTTCTTTGAGTATTCTGTATTCTACATGTCTTGACTTGGATGGATTCACCCTGTATACAGGAGAAAGTTACCGCCTCACATCGAAGGATTTACAGATGTAGTCTCTGAGGTCCCTAAGTGCTTTAAAAGGGTTCTTTAAATGAATTTTAAGATATCATGCTTTCATGTTGATAAAATTGTCTAAGTAGGTTATGGATGATTTACTAATTTAGGAAGCCACAGCATTTAAAGGCTTGTGCTTGACTTTGGTTACGATCAGGAGGTCATGAAGCATGACTTTGATTACTATGGGATAATGACAAAAGAGTGGAATCTAGTAATATGAAAATCCAAAGGAAAGGTCAGAGTACCCTGTGGTCTATACACATGAAGGTTTTCCATTTCTTCTATGGAGAACAGTGGTGGGAGGATGGTCCTTCAAGTGGCCTCTTGTCACACAGGTCACTGAAAGGGAGACAATCTGTGTGACCGCAGCCACATATTTACCTTGAGATCCGCAATTTAATTTCAGCAAAACAGCATTCATATCTGCCCCATTAAATTTATGTTGTCACCTTGATTTTTAGCAGCCTTGTACTTCTTAAATTTTAATTTGTACTTTGTTTGGGTCTCCTGTATTTTTAAGAGCTCTGATCACGGGAAGTTCATCAATAGTTTTACAATACAAAAGGCATAAACCAATTTTGGAGTTCAAACAAATTCCCTTGTCTTTATGATAGGGTTCATTTGTTAGTCGGGCTTGAGATGTCATGGAGACCCCTTCAGAGGAGTTAACCTCTCTGTTGTAAATCAAGTCATAAAGTAACATGAAAAGGCCCAAGACTGTGTTCCAGTGGGACATCTTCTATGGGGGTTTCTTTTTGCGTCACTTCCTGTCTCCTATTACTAGATCAATGTGCCCACCCCAAAATTGCTGTGAATGGTGATTGATAATGGTTCATAGAGAATTGCTCTCAGACAAAATGAAGCTCACACAGGAGATTATACCTTCCAAACACCTCCAAAGGCATTGATCGGGTGCCATAGGGATATAAAAATGCCCGTTCTAGGAATGGGAATAGCAATACCAGAAGGGAAGGGGAAAGGTGCAGAGAGGAGGGGAAGAAGGGGGAACCAATCACAATGATCAACACAACCACCACCCCTGCTCCAGGGGGACAAACAACAGAAACCATGGGGGTGGGGGGAAGATAGCAGTCTGTTTAAGATAAGAAAATAATAATAATTTATAATTTATCAAGGGGTCGCGGTGGTGGAGGTAGGGAAAAAAGAGGAGCTGATACCAAGGGTTCAATAGAAATTCAATGTCCAGAAAAAAAATTATGGCAACATAAGTACAAATATCCTTGATACAATTGATGTATGGATTGTTATAAGAGTTGCAAGAGCCCCCACTAAAATGGTCTTTTAATAAAAAAGTAAAAAAATAAAAAGCCAACCAACCAATTCTCTTGCTCTGAACTGAATGCAATTCTGTGGCACAATTTATGCTCCAGACTGAAGCTAGCCGCTAAAGGAATCCACAGCCTTCCTGAGCTTTATTCCCTGCCTTATTCTGCTTCCTTTACTGTCTCTCCTGAGCACGCAGTGTTAACATGAGTCTAAATTTCTGTCTATCTCACCAAATCTAAGACTCCCTCATAATCCATAGAAACTTCCTTGACATATTACAATAGAGATTGCCGGTTGGGCACAGATTTTGTTGTTCTTGTTGTTAGTTGCTATTAAGCCATCCATGCCAAACACATGTACCTTAAGTAAACTGAATGAAACAGTCTTGTCTCATCCTTTAAATGGCCAGCACATTCAAGTCCATTGTAGTTAGTCCTTTCTCTTTCTTACCTCCCTGTTACATGCATATAAGTCACATACATTTCATCCTCCAGAATATGTTGGGAAATATCCACAAAAGAGACTTAATTATCAAAATGCCCTGGCAGATTGAGATTTTTCTGACTTGTTTTTTTGTGTGAAATTGTCAAACTCAAAATGACTCTTACCCAGGATCATCCATATCTGGAGAAATTTTTATCTGATATGAGAGATTTTCCTCCCAACAAATTTTTGCTATAGCCAAGCAAACAACCATTGGACTCTGAGGTAAATGTATCGATAAACAGTATCCATCTTTATTCACAAGACTCATCTCTCTGTATTTGGTAGAAGCAACTTAGTCTCCAGGTATGGAAAACAGCTCTGGTTGTCAACCCCATTATGCAATGTAATTTTTCATAAAGCTTAAATAGTGAACACTTCTGAATTTTTTTAAAAAGTGACTCTATAGTCTTCCACTTTCAACTCCTTTCTTGGAAGAAAACAAGAAGAAACTCACACAAGTCAAACTGAGTTAATAGAAACCCTAACGACCATTAATATCAGAGTAGAACTGTAATTGCTCCTTAGGCTTTTCCATAGTTGATCTGCTGAAAGTAGACCAGCAGAACATTCTTTGAAGGCATATCTGGATGAACTTGAACTTCCAACCTTTCAGTTAGCAGCCAAGAGTTCCATATCTGGACGTAATAATTAATCATGTCTACCCTCTTAGTGAATTATTTAAACTTTCCATATATCAGTGGATAAGAAAGCAAATTACCCCACTCATCAGCTATAGCCTTTACAAAAACAAACAACAAACAAACAAAGTCCCACTCTCATCGAGCCAGTTCTGACTCACCATGTGCCCTGTGGGTTTCCAAGACTGCAAAGATTTACAGGAGCAGAAAGCCACCTCTTCGTCACGTGAAGAAGCTGGTGGATTTGATCTTGTGTTCAGCAGGCCAGCACATAGCCCACTCTACCATAGTGATTTACCTAAAACAGAAATGTACTCCAATAAGAATGACATAATTATTGTTGAAGGTCAGTGGTAGGTCTACTGTGCTTATCTTGTTCTATTTTTCAGTGTATTTGAAATTTTCCATAATTAAAAAGAAAGAGTACTCTCCAAAATTGATTCAAATTAACTTCTCAACCAATGTGTAATTCCTGCACAACAGAAAAAGTTAGAATGCACCTGCCATCTGAATGAGCGTACATCTGGTAAAACTCAAAATTCAATAAATTCTTGTAGGAGCAAGTTGGATTTAACTCTGGTTGTAGAAATCCTACTATATTGATTTCAACAAGTTACAATGAGGCATTGGTAGAAATCTGAAAAACATGGTTGCGAGCGAGACTAGAGAGGAGTTCAGAGAGAAACTGGGATATAAGTAGCTCACTCACAGCGTGTAGAACCCAAATGCCATAGCATAGAATGAGTGACTCATGTCTTTACTTGCATGGATGAATCCTGGTTTACACTGGTAGCACCAGCATAATCATATTAATAAGGACGTCTTGAAGCCCTGAAAGTGTTTCTGTTTTGATAATAAATTGCCTGGCTGCCCCTATTATAATAGAAAATGGCAAAAGGAGAAATGACGAGCAAACCAACTTTCAATAAATGTCATACTCCAGCGACCAAACTAATTGAAAATCAATATAAATCTTAATTTACAGTCTTTCATGAAAACATCAAAGGAGTACATATTTATTAAGACAAAACTAAACTTCTTCAAACATCTTTTTCCCATTTTTCTTGCTCTCAATATTTTACACATCCATGGCTGGTGCCCTACAATACGCTTCCTCTTCCAAACAATGTCTCTTTCTAACTCAGTCTGTGTAGCTTTGCTTCTCTCTTCTCCAATCTCACCTCTGATAAAACAATAAAAAACAAACCCACTACCATCCAGTGGATTTCTTGCTGTCTGACAAAGGATCTGGGAGGCCTGTCACTGCTTTAACCACACAGAGACCAGGTTGATTCAAGAAATTCTAAATTGATTCCGGAATTCATGGGGCTTCTGTTTCCAAACTCTTTCAAAGATTCAGTGAAAATCAAACAAATTGCAAACCCCAAATTTTGTGGCAGGTTGGGGGAGAAATAATTGACATGTTTGCAACAAGCTCAGAACATAATCAACGATTTTTACACTGATCAGAGGATCTTCAAACTTTGGGGAAAAGGCTTCTATATCCTGTCCCTTTAAACAAACTAAATTTCAACAAAACAAATCCCAAACTATGTTACATTTTCAGTATTTGACGAACACAGGTTAACCCTTTCACGCCCTCTATTGTTTCCCACAGTTCATCTAAATTATTTCATATTGTCGAGATTTGTTTGAGATGCTATATCGTTGGCTAATGACCGGAAGGAACTCATTAGGGACTCACTTTATGTGGGGACTCTGTAAATGGATTTTGTGCCCCACTATTAGAGCCCCCTCAAAGTCCTCGGAATTTAAGCCCAAATACAATTCCCTCTGATTAAGGACTTATTACCCGTTATCTTTTGACCATGCAGTCTGGTGTGCTTCTTCCGTGTGGACTTAGCTGACCCCTCACTTCGATGGCTGCTTGGTGAGATGAAGCTGCAGGGCCCCGGATGCTAGTCCTTCAGATAGCTGGCCATCGTCCGTTTCGTCACATTCCAAGGGGCCCCCATATCTTCAGGGACCTTTATAAGATGGTGACTGTCAAGCAGTGTCAAGTTATAATAACTAATTGTTCTTAGACTAAGGCTTAGATTAAGCATAAACTCAAAAATCCATTCATATATCTAAGGTTGGGCTATGTATATATACCTTACAAATGTTATATATATATATTTAAATATATTTAGTTTAGAGACAGCATTATCATCTTGAGAAATAATGTAAACAGCCTCCTCATGGGACGTTTGGTATTTCTAAGAATATGATAAGAAATCTAGATAATGGTAAAGGATTTAAAATACTATTGAAAAGGAATATATATATGAAAGTATATAAATATATATATGAAAGCCCTTTTAGACTAAAATATGTGGAACATTCCCTTATACGGATTAAAGAGTTTAAGTGACAGCACACTGTTTCAGGAAACAATAGCATTAGATATAAGGAATCAGGCAAAATTATTTGTCTGCAGAACTATGGCACATCAGAGAAATCAAGGAAAACATGAAAATAGCGAATATATAGTAGTCTTAAATTGTCAAGTATTGTCAATTGAATTGTCAGTTACAACCTCAAAGCAACAGAGATCTGAACTAGAATCCACGGCATTGTCAGAGCGTCCTTGGCTTCCTTTCACACTAATGTGCTTCAGGTAAAGTCCGAAGGAGGATTTCAGTTCTTTTAATTGGCAACAGGTGTATTTAAGGCAAAGTCTGGTTCACTTAGTGAGGTTTCCACCACATGGAGATTTGATGAGGCCTGTGAAGCACGCTGTATCCCTTGGCAAGACAAAATCTAAATCTTATAGCCTATATAGTCTGAGTCCTGGATCACTGAAAAGCAGAAAACAAATTTAGTCAGAAATTCACACTTGGTAACATTATACAGGGCAGATTTTTAATTGGGGGTTTACACTACTGCCAATAGGGTTTTCCCCACAGACAAGTTGCACTTCTCCCACCAATAGAAATGAAATTAATTTCCTTACAAGTTCACCGCACATTATTGTAAGAGCATCTATTAAATTAAGATGACTGTGGGACAATACTACATGGCAGAAACCATTTGGCCCTTCCCCACTCTCCTTCTCAAGTGAGAAGCTGACTCTGGCTGAGAAGACGTCGCCTCTGAAGACTTGGTTTTAAGATGGGCAAATGAGGAAGTGGTAACCGGATTATAAGCATTAGACAGACACATCATCACCTGGCTTGAAAGACCAGAGTAATGATTACAGGACTTGCCCTAAACTCAAAAGACGAGTCCAACTTCCTTTTCTTTTCCTTTCTTATGGGGGGGGGGGGGGGCGGGGTCTGTTCTTTTTTTTATATTTTTAAACATCTTTTTCTTTCCCAACAGTTTTAATGGCACATGACAACAACAAAAGTAGCAAGAATCTCAAAGTAAAACAGCTAACATAAAAAGCTAAAAGAAAGCAGATGATGCTAAAAACTAGATCAAATTTGAAAGGATCATAAGGCAGATCAAAGAAGAGGGTCCTCCATTTTAACTGAAATGCATCTGCAATCATCACTTTCCAGTACATTCTGCATGCTAGCAAGGCTATGTACATTCCTGGTCAAAGGTCAGAGGTGATTCTCCAGGGGCTTAATCCAAGTGTGTTTCTCCTTTACTTTTTTTAAATGTAAACAACTTTGAAATGGGTCTAAGGGGGGTCAGATGATAAAATACTACATTTGAACCTAACTTCGTCTGCCATAATTGACTTAACAATGTTCTCTGTCTGATAACAGGGCTATTCACGTCCTTCAACAATGATCAGAGGGGATTCACTGGAGGCCAAGTCCATGTGTGGACCCTGCAAATGGATCTTCTGAGTCTGCTCCTTTAACCAGACTGAACTAGACCCCAAGTTTGTGTGTGTGTTTCAATTTTATTTCATCAGGGCCTCTGACAGCTCTTAGCACAATCCATACATATATCCATTGTGTCAAACACTTCTGTATATATGTTATCATCATCTTTTTTCAAAACATTTTCTTTCTACTTGAGCCCTTGGTATCAGCTCCTCATTTTTCATTTGTCCTGCCTGTCCCACCCTTCCTCCCTCCCCTCCCCCATGTCTCCTTGATAATTTATATATTGCTGTATTCCTTTATTTTCATGTCTTACACCAATCCCTGTCTCCTTTCACCCACTCCTCTGCTGTCCATCCCCCTGGGGGGCATATGTTGATTTTTGTGATCGCTTCCTCCTTTCTCCCCCCACCCCCACTTCCTTTACCCTCTTAATGTTGCTGCTCCCATGATTGGTCCTGGGGAATTGATCTGTTCTGGATTTCCTGTGTTTCCAGCTCTTACCTGTACAGTGTACATGTTCTGGTCTAGCCATATTTGTAAGGTAGAATTGGGATCATAGTGGATCTCAACCTTCCTAATGCCTCAATCCTTTAATACAGTTCCTCATCTTGTGGTGAGCCCCCAACCATAAATTATTTTTGTTGCTATTTCATAACTGTCATGTTGCTACTGTTATGAATGGGGCAACCCCTGTGAAAGGGTCATTCGAACCCCAAAGGGGTCGCGACCTACAGGTTGAGAACCACTGGTCTAAGGGCAAATGGTTCACAGATGGGTTACTCTAACCTCCAAGACAGCCAGAAACCAAACAGAAATATTAACAGTATTAGGCCAAATGTTTGGAAATAATATATAATTATGAGGTATTTATTTATATCTATATAGCATTAATAACAGCTACATTCTGTGAAAACCTCAGGTTGTATGTGAGCAAGGAGTTTAGTAGGAAAACTTACTGTTACTCTATTTTATAATTCATAAACTCAAATCTTCATAGCTTCTCTAATCATTATTTTATGAGTTTGTTAAACCTGTTAATAGAAGCTTTCAATTGGAAAGTCATGATATTTGAAACCCACAAGCTAAATAAACTGATAGAAAAGAGAAAAGGAGTTAATTATTCAGAGGCAACCTTTAAAATGTCCAAATTTTTTCCACATATAGAATTTATAGAAACGTTTGACTAATAAGTGACTGATTTCCATTCTTCACAAATTTTGGATCAGCTGTAACTCACAGGAATTATATAACTCAAGAGACTATTGCATGGTTTGAAATTGGGAAAGGTGTGCATCGGGTTGCAACCTCTCGTCCTATTTTTTCAATCTGTGCACCTGGCAAGTAATCAGAGAAGCAGATTATATGAAGAAGAATGCGCCAACAGGATTGGAAGAAGGCTTATCAGCAAATTTCAACATGCACATGATATAACCTTGCCTGCTGAAATGGAGGAGGACTTGAAGCACTTACTAATGAAGTTCAAGGACTGCAGCCTTTAGTACGGATTATAGCTAACTGTCCAGCAGACCAAATCCTCACAAGTGGAGCAGTAGGTGCTGTAAGTGGGTAACGACTGCAGTCGTCAAGGTTTTCCTCTTCCTTGATTCCACAATCCATGCTCATGGAAGCAGCAGTCAAGAGATCAAAGGATGTGTTGCATGGAGTAAGTCTGCTGCGCAAGACCTCTTTGGAGTGTTGAGAAACCAGGCTGTTATTTTGAGGACCTAGGGGCACCTGCTGTAAGACATGGTGGCTTCAATCCTCTCACATGCACGTGAAAGTTGGACATTGAATAAAGAAGACTGAACCCTAATTGATGCATTTAAATTATGGAGATAGTGGAGAATATTGACAGTACTGTGGCTTGTGATCTGCAAGGTCAGCAACCCCTCCTCTGGAGGCAAACAGGGCTTTCTCCTCTTATAAAGAGTACGGTCTCAGAACTCACAGGACTAGTTCTAACAGGTAAGGTCAATTCTGACAGGTAGACTACAAAAAAGGTGGTTGTCTCCACCAAATGCTTACAAGTAAATGAAAATTGGTTGGCTATACCACAAGAAAATGAGCTATAAAGGAAATCAGGTACACATTAGTCACCGATGGGAAAATCCAGAACTGAGCATGCTCAGACCTGGGTCACGTAGGCCCAGGTGAAGGGAAACCTGGGCAAAATGCCAGGCACCAGCAATATTGCACATGTCCCAGCAACCTAACCGTTCTCTCCTGTCTCATGGGTCTCTAAGGGTTGGCATCAACTTGATCATTGAGTTTGGGTTTTTTTGTTGTTTTGTTTTATAGACTGCCAAATCTTTAATAACAACTAGAATGCTCCTTGGAGGCAAGGATTACAAGCATTCATCTCACATACATTGACTATGTTGTCAGGAGGGATGAGTCACTGGAGAAGGACACGGTGCCTGGTAAAGTGGAGGGGCAGCAGAAAGAGGACGGCCTGAACAAGATGCATTGACCCCGTGGCTGCAACCCTGAACTCAAGCTTATGAGGATGGCCCAAGCCTGACAGTGTTTCCTTCCGTTGTCATAGGGACACTCAGGTCAGAAGTGGCTCCATGGCAGCCAACAATGACAACATAGTTTATGGACCCCGGCCCTCTCCAGAGTCCTACAGTCTTGATTTAGACTAGTGAGCTCTGACTCAGGATATTAGTCCTTTGAATAAGTCCAATATAACCCCCCCCCCTTTTTAAGTCTTTGTACTGGGGACTCATACAACTCTTATCACAATCCATGCATACATCTATTGTGTCAAGCACATTTGTACATTTGTTGCCATCATCCTTCTCAAAACATTTGCTTTCTACTTAAGCCCTTGGTATCAACTCCTCATTTTTCCCCTCCTTTGTGAACCCTTGATAATTTATAAATTATTATATTATTTTGTCATGTCTTATACTGTCCAACATCTCCCTTTACCCACTTTTCTGTTGTCTTCCCCCCACCCCCAGAGAGGGGCTTATATATAAATCCTAGTAATCTGTTCCTGTTCCCCCTTTCTACTCCACCTTCCCTCCACCCTCCTGGTATCACCACTCTCACCATTGGTCCTGAAGGGGTCATCTGTCCTGGATTCCCTGTGTCTTCAGTTCCTATCTGTATCAGTGTACATCCTCTGGTCTAGCCAGATTTGTAAGGTAGAATTGGGATCATGATAGTGGTTGTGGGGGGGGGCATTTAAGAACTAGAGGAAAGTTATATGTTTCATCATTGCTACACTGTACCCTAACTCGCATAGCCCCCTTTTTTTGTTGGAAATTTTTGGTAAACTATTTTAGCAAGTTATCAGGGTAAAAGCTTGCCTGTAGGTGACAAAAATTCATATGGCCATGGTTAATCAATATATATTCAGATAGAAAATTCCCCAACCAATTGCAAAGTCAAACGAGATTAATTAAAAGCCAGGAAGAACATCAGCCCCCAAAGAAGTATTTTAAAATGCAATGCTTAAAAGGTTCACATATAATATTCAACCTAAATTTCCAACCTTGTCATTTGTTTTTCAGTTGGATAACTGAGAATTGTTGGAAATATATAACACAGCAGTTAGAAAATAATCTACCTGGATATTTTAATAACTCCTTAGACCAAATCATCTGAGATGGCCCCCCCGGCTAAATTATACAGGTAATATGCCTATCTTATAGAATATAAAACATTATGAAAATAATGCCACAAATGCTGGGGTGGGGAAAAATCAAATATGACATGCAACTAGGCTAACTATGGAATCAAAAGCATGTTTAGGTTACATGACTGCCTGTGAGATTTTTGGCTTGTCAGAAATTTTTTGAAGCATGTGGAGTATGTACCACTGCAAGAGCATGTGGTTTGGTAAATGCAGACTATTTGTCATTGTTTCTTCCTCCACCTAGAAGTTAGACTATTTAAGGAATAAATTCAACTTTTAAATTAGTAATAAAAAAATTGTTGTCCCCAATAGCAAGAAATTTAATTCTTTGTTCACACTGCTAATTAAATTTTTAGTCAGACAATAAAATGTGGTTATGTCAAATAATGAGGAATTCTTCAACCATAAAAAATCTCTCATCATAACTTCAAATTAGGAAAAATAAGCTCACTATTTAGCAGATATTTGTTCAAAATATGAGAACTTATAATTGAACAAACATCTATTAACTCAAATTTTAATATACATAAATCACTTTCGCTTACCTGAAAAGCCTCCCTAATGTTCGTGGTCATCCATATGTTGTCAGCAGACAAGGAATCTGGGATGCCAGTCACTGTTTTAACCTTAGAAACCTGCTTGATACCAGAAATTCTAAGCGTAGTCCTGCATATGCTAGCAGAAAGAATCCACTGGGAATCTACCTTCAAACTCTTCCAAAGATTCAGTGAAATCAAGCAAGTTATATACCCCAAACTTTGTGGAAGTTTTGGGAAGAAATAATTAAGAGGGTTTGCAACATGTCCAGGAGATATTAGCAAGTTTTACCATGATCAGAGGACCTTCATTTAATGGGGATAAGGGAGGAAGGCTCACAGGAAACAGTCTATATTTCCCAAAGGGGTTATCAGACCATCAACTGATATCTTCATTACTCCAGGGCTGTCAGGTGGGCATCCACTCCTGGTTTCAGGCTCCTGGCTTATATAAATAGCCCTGCTTCCTCTTTGCTGAATTACAGCATCCTTGATGAGGAGGTTGTAAAGATTTATATATATATATTATTATTACTACTACAAGGGAGCAGGCTGTTACATCCTGAGTCTCTCTTTCCAAAATAATCTCAACAGAGCAAATCCCAAACTATGCTACCTTTTTAATATTTGACTGACAGCAGTATAATTCTTTCACCTCCTGGATCACGATTCCTTTAGGCCAGGCCAGGGCTGAGTAGAACTGTCCCATAGGGGTGCCAAGCCTGTAATACTCAGGGATTATACATCTCACCTCTTTCTCCCAGAGTGTGGTCAAAAGGCTCAAACCACTGATCGTTTTGTTAGCAGCTAAACCCTTAACCACTGTGCTAGTTTAGGTTCATTGTACCAACGTGGCTGTTAAACACATGTGGGATTAATTGAAGAGCAGTTTAATGGAAGGGCAGAGAGATAAATGGCTCGGTGAGCCGTGCCCTTCTAGGTCGCTAGTTTCTCGCTCTGGTGGTCAGACCAGTGTACAGCTGCCTTAGCTGACAAGGTTCACGTCCTCTAGACATCCCCGAGGAGAAGCCACATGGACCTACCCCGATGCAGCCCTGGGTGCTGGAGCAGCCGTGTGGAGACCCCTGCCAGTGCTGAGATTCTTACACGTTCACTGACTCGACTTTCCTCCCACAGTCGGCATCATTGCCTGTGCTTTGTGACTTTGAGGAGGACTTTGTAGATCGATGTCGGACATAGGGGCTAATGTTGGACCTATGGGCGTGGACTGGACTGGGTTGGGATGCTTAATGTACAATTACCCTTTATATAAAACTCTCTTATACCCATATGAGTTTCTGTGGATTTGTTTCTCGAGTCTAGCCAGACGAACACACCCACTATGCATCTTCTCATTGCGATCAGTCCTCCACTCGTCTCTCTGCCACTCTCCTCATTCCTTGGTGAAACCGACGCTCTCGTTCTTCGCTCTCAGTGAAGACCATCGTGCAGACCGTTTTGGCTGATAACCAACTTGCTCAAGGATGAATAGAAGACCTAAAACAAACCAGGGCCGAGCAGAAAGAAACCGAGAGGAAAAGTCCTGACCATCTTCTAGTCGGAGCCAGGCCTGCAAATGGTGCTGTGAAAAGGTTCACAAAGCTCTTCTGACCCGAACAGCAGCAGTGAGTTTAATTCCTTTTTCCTGAGATTGTTCTTTATACCCAACTGCCTGCCTGGGACAAAATATTTGTTCTCCTGACAAACTCCTATTCTGGGGGAATGCTCATCGCCAGGAGCCATAAACATGAGAAGGCGGCGTCTCTCTCCAGTCCCGCCAGGATGAGAAGGATACACACTCCGAGGAGAGAAATCTGGACACAGCTGTCTTTTGTGTGGAGTGGGCCAAAGGCATGTTTCTTCATGACACAGCTGTGGTAAGAGCTTGAGAAAGTCTTGGATCTAGCCTTATCTGAGCTTTCTGAGACTGCTTAAAAGTTTTAATAACAAGTTGTGTGCGGAAAATGAGACTAGTACCAAGATGGATCTTCACACACTTGAGAGATCTGATTAAAGCCGTGTAAACTTCCACCAGTGATGTTTTATGAGCCCACCTGAAAGCTATAAAACGATGTCTTCCAACTCCTGTAATTAGTTCCTAACATCAATTACGGTAACTCTTCATATCCCATCATCCAGTAGAACCCTATCCCCCACCCTGATGAAGCCTCTTGTGATCTCAACCTCACTTACACAGACTTTGTTTCACAGCTACACCTGTGAGAGGAAATCCTAGTGGAAGTCACCAGTTCTCACGTGTATCATGGACAGGTATCTTCCACAACTAGGGGGCCTAATTCTCCTGAGTAAATTCTCTTAAGTTCGTTTTTTTGTTTTGGGGGTTTTGCGGGGGTAGGGGGCGGGAGGGGTGTTTGCAAACTAAGCAGATTCATCTCTAAGGCAGTGCTGTGGGGTGAACGGTGTCTGCCAACAAAGGAATGTGGACTCGTCATCCTGCGCATCTGCAAGTGTGACCCTCTTGTGAAGGCCTTCTCCAGGGACTGACCTCTCCTGACAACATGGCCAGAGTACATGAAACAATGGCTAGCCATCTTTGCCTCTAAGGAGCAGTCTAGTTACACTGCTTCCAAGACAGATCTGCTTATTCTTATTTGTGTATTAGAGCTGAACTTCGCAGCCCTTGGTTTGTGGAAGGGGATGATGGACAGTGGGAACCCTAACTCCAGTTTGAATCTACCTAAATTAGCTTCTATTGGAGTTCTTGCTGA
Source organism: Tenrec ecaudatus (assembly GCF_050624435.1). Lineage (NCBI taxonomy): Eukaryota > Metazoa > Chordata > Mammalia > Afrosoricida > Tenrecidae > Tenrec > Tenrec ecaudatus. The sequence continues at coordinate 179,422,087 of NC_134533.1, read as the reverse complement.
CTTCACACAGACAAAAAGCTTTTTCCTCAGGCAGAGTGTATTCACAAGTAGATTATATTTCCCTAACCAGTCCGAGAGGGATAATCTAGCCCTTAAGGGCTTGACTGGAATGCCCTTGATGGAAATCAGGGTGCTAAGGTCACGTGATCATGAGACTTGGCCAGACCAAGGTGACTTTTCTAATCTGTAGCAGTGAAAGTACCCCAATCATGGTCCTTTCCCACTTCTGTAATCCTGCATTCAATAGCGATGCATTGATCTAACACCAATTATGATTTTGTGATTTTATGATTTTAAATAACAATCTGCATAGGAATCCTTTGTATGTCCTTAGGCCTCATACTAATGGCTTCCTGAATATGGATGATTTGTCTTTTCCCTGATTAAGACTTAATATAGGGAACTCTATAAAATATATTTTAATTCAAGGCCCCACCGACCCAAAGAGTGCCTTTGAAAACAAGGACCCCCTGACAAATATATTGGTTTCGGTACATCTAGCTAGATCCATGGATAGAATCTTCTATTCGGTGTCTTGAAAGGGGAATAGTTATAATATCTTTGTAATCATTATAAAGTTATAAATAGCCATAATAACATCTTTTATTCTCATTATCCTTAACTTGTATTTTCTTTACTTCCTAGTAAAACTGGATAATAATCCTCAATTTAATTGTTTTGTTATTTGTTTGTTTTATTATATTGTTTGGAGGCAGAGCACCTTTAAGAAATTTTGGAAAGGGAATAAATATGTTTACTCTCCTATAAAATGGATAGACATCAGCCCTTCTCTGATATACAATATGAAAGTGGAAATCAGTGCCTCACTATGCTGGTGTTGATAAAGAACAGTCAAGTCTCTTTAATATGACAAAACCAAGTTCCATGTGTACATGAGAGGAGGTGTTCTGGGAATTTATGGACCCATCGTAGAGGTAAATGCAAAACAGACCCGTGGAAGCATACAATCGGGGCCATAAATATGAGATTAATTGAGTAGCTCCATTGGTGGCAGTGGATAGCAAATAAACGAAACTGAACCAAAAGCCATCCATGCCTTAAATAAGGCAAAATCATAAAAGAAAGAGGATTTGCACTACTGTCAGAAATGCCTGGAGGATACTGGTAGAACTCTGAAGAACAGGGATATGACAAACCCTCGCGCCAAGCTGGTCTTTCTAACTAACACAGGCAATCCTTCAGAAACCTGGGGACCAATACACAGTTCAATCATACAAAAAATAACAGAGTAAGAATACTGAATACGTAATAAGTACAACTGTGATAAGTTTACTATGCCAACTAGTCTCTGTAGGAACAAGTGAGCAGAGTTTAATCAGGTCAGAGCTTGATTGGAGGGCTACCAAGACAAATGCATTCCAAGATCGGTCTCGCATCTCTCTTTCTCCCCGATGATCAGACCAGTGTGCTGCTGTTTAAGCTAGTCCTTTGTCTCAACCGTGTGCTCCACTACCTGTGGACTGAGCCAACCTATGGACTATGTCACCTTGCCATGCACTGCTTAGAGCTTGAGACTCCTTTGAGACCTGCTTTACCATGCTGCTGGTGGATCATGTCAGTTGGGGGCCTGCTTTACTATGCTCCTGAGATGCTGACTTGCTTCCCCAGCCTGTAGTCTGCCACCTGCAGGCAACTTTTTTTGCCTGAGGGAAGATTCTACTGTCTACTTCCTTCATCTTGGACCAGCAGCAGGCATGAGTTGAAGGACCTTCAGTGAATTAACTGTTCCATGAAAGTGAGTTGAACTGAGCTATCTGTACTGTTGTGTGAACTAAGTAGTTATATTTCTTCTAGAATATATATTCTATATATTATATATATTCTAAGTAGTTGTTATATTTCTTCTAGAATATATATATATATATATTCATAAGTGTCCTGGTTTGGTTTCTCTAGAGAACCCTGCCTAACACAACAACCAAAAGGAGGTTGTGGAAGAGTAAATAAAAGTAAATTATTTTTGGAATGATATCTCTATATAGCTTCTACATTTCCTTAAATCCTACTCTCTATATTGATACTAAAAACAAACTTACTAAAGTGTGTTTAGGCTATGCAAAACCTTTATTAAGTTATTTATCTGTCTTTATTTATCATTATTAATTTATTATGAGGCAAGTAATTTTGATAAAATCTTTCTTAGCAGATCTCTAAGCCATCTATGTATATCAACCCATAAGTTTAACTATTAAAGCTCACACCATACACAAAGACAATTCCCTGGTGCTTCTCAGGTGAAGATGGAATGAGAGAGAGGAGAAAATTGACAAAAGAAAGAAGAAAGTGAGTAGGAAAATTTTTTTCCAAATTAGTGGTTGAGAGTAGGGATAAATTCAGAGTTTGAGTAATGTAACTAAGAGGAATTATTGGAACCCAAGTGAAGACAGCATGACAGTGGGATAAGAGGAAAGTAAAAGGAATTAAAGGAAAGAGCTTGGAGGCAAAGAAGATTTATAGAGGTCTAAACAAAGGCATGTACATATGCAAATATATTTATATATGAGGATAGGGAAATGGCTATGTATATATATTTATAGATTTAGTTCATGTATATTGGGCCTCCACTCAAGAACAATGCAAGAACACTTTCTTCTATTAAACTGGCATTCTATGATGCTCACCTTCCCAACACAATCGCTGAAGACAAAGTGGGTGAAGAGAAAGTGGGTTGAAGAAAGTTGATGGTGCCTGGCTATCAAAAGGCATAGTGTCTGTGGTCTTAAAGGCTTGAAGGTAAACAGGTGGCCATCTAGCAGAAGTAACAAAGCCCACATGGAAGAAGCACACCAGCCTGTGCGATCACAAGGTGTCAAAGGGATCAGGTATCAAGCATCAAGGAACAAAAAATCATATCATCGTGAATGATGAGGAGTGCAAGGTGGAGACCCAAAGCCCGTCTATAGGCAATTGGACAACCCCTTAGGGAAGCGTTGTGGGCGGAGAGGAGCCAGTCAGGCTGCAATGTAGCAATGATGAAACATACAACTTTCCTCTAGTTCCTAAGTACTCTTCCCCCACTATCCCCCCACTATCATGATCCCATTTTACCTTACAAATCTGGCTAGACCAGAGGATGTACACTGGTACAGATAGGAACTGGAAACAGGGAATTCAAGATGGATGATCCCTTTGAGACCAGTGCTAAGAGTGGTGATACCTGGAGGGTGGAGGGAAGGTGGGTTGGAAAGTGGGAACTGATTACAAGAATCTACATATAACCTCCTCCCTGGGGGACGGACAATAGAAAAGTGGGTGAAGGGAGAATCCAGACAGGGCACTATATGACAAAATAATAATTTATAAATTATCAAGGGTTTATGAGGAAGTGGGGAGGCAGGAGGAAAATGAAGAGCTGATGACAGGGGCTTTCATGGAGAGCAAATGTTTTAAGAATGATGAGGGCAATTAATGTATGAATGTGCTTTATATAATTGATGTATGTATGGATTGTGATAAGAGTTGTATGAGCCCCTAAGAAAGTGATAAAAAATTGGGGGAGTTTGAAATGAGGAAAGCAGTGGTCAATAAAGACAAGAGGAGGGAACCACTTCAGAAAACGGGAGAACTTATTGTATTAACACTAGGTTGGTATATTGAGAAGATGAATGAAATATGCATAGTCTACTTTGAGCTTTCTGCTCAGGAAACCAGACATCCTGTAAACACAACATTTCATTTATTGTGTTTCTCACAGGGCACACATAAAGAGTACTTAGTCATTTCAATAGTTGAACAGAGATCTATTATCATAATGGAACTAGATTTAAGCTATTGAAGTATTTCATTCACTGAACGTATTTTTACATCTATATAGCAGAGCTACTTGAATCAACGGCTATACATTTTGAAAGGGAGTACTATAATAATCACTTCATATTATTGAGTGACAGTGAAATACTAACTACAGAAAAGGTGTTAACTACTTCAATTCTAGTGCATAGAACAATAATACAGAATTATTTTTCATTGATTGAACACCAACAATTGAACACGGACAATTTGGACATACATTTAGATCCCATTCATAGCTTACTGCTTTGCTATTTATATAGGAAGAAACAAGTCCATCCTAAGACAGAAGGTAGGGACCAACAGCAGATGACAGGAAGATACTTATTGCATACTCAAAGCACATCTTGATTTATATCTACTTAAAGGCTCATGAAGTCAGCTGTCTTCGGATTAACAGCCTTTAACAACCAGTCCGGATTATATCTCCCAACTAAATTGGAAAATAATAAGATATTTCACTATAATAACTTGAAAGAAACTTTGGTAAAATTTTAGAAGGCTATTAGAAATATTGGCTCAACAACATGTAAGTATCAGCCAGGACAATAAATGGTCCTGGCCACTGTCAAAGTTAAGAGATTTAACAACTTTTTTTAAATGGCTTCATTGGCATATAGTGTATGTAACCATACAATTTAATGGTTTAAATATATTAAAGAGAGGTAATCATCACCACAATCAATTTTAGAACATCTTCTTCCTACTTGTAACCATTAGAATTAGCTCCCATTACCTCCAAACCTCCCAAGGAAACTAAGGAATATTAATCCAGTTACTATCTATCTTGATAATCTATCCTGGATTTCATACAAAGAAAATTATTTTTTTAAATAATGACAACAAAATAAAACACCAGAAACTTCAATCCAAAAGAAAACAAAAGACACTAGAAAGTAGAACAAATTAAAAATGGATCAAAGGGACACATGATTTAAATCATACTACGTTAAATTTTAACCTAGGTCTCCAGTAATCTACTTTCCAATGCACTCTGAGGTAATTAATAACTATTCATATCCCTAGCCAAATGTCTAGGGGAGTTAAATGGAGACTTGCTCACTCCTCTTGGGGACTCTGTGAATGGATTTTGGGCTTTCACTATCAACCATAACTTTATAACTTTCTGTAAACTGGGTATTCAAAATTTAAGTTTTAATTCAATTCTTTCCTCTGATCTTGGATTTTATTATTTTCGATCCTTGAATCACCTTGGGCTGCCATGTTACTTCTCTGTGAACCTAGCTGACACCTTGCTTAGATGGCTACCTGTTTTAAGACAAGTCTTTAAGACTCTAGATGCTATTTTGTCTGATAACTGGAGCCAAGATATCATAATTTTTATAACATTTGCTTCCTTAGGAAATCTCTTCCCTATTTCTAGCAACATTGGAAGAAAAGACTCTCATATACAGGCATCTCTAATGAGGCCTGAGGCATGTCTAAAATCAGATAATATTTTATTTAGCAGAATTTGTGTCTGATATCTCTTTCTAACTTGTGTGTAACATGGTTCCTAACCTCAGGGGAACTTAGGCAAATGAGAGTTTTAAAATCAAGAAATAAGAATACAATGATTAAGGAAGAAATGAAGACTTGGACTGAGAATTTTAGTTCAACAAATATTTTGAACTTACTGCATGCTTTGCACTGTGTGGAGATCTGGACCAGTGGGTTTCTTCCCCAAGGAATCTCATAGTTCTTTAGAGGAGGCACACACATTAATATTTTTGTGAGTAGGATGGGGGTGGGGGAGTGGGTAGTCCATGGGAGGGAGGGTTGTTGTTAGACTGCATCAAGTTGACCCTGGCTCACAGTGACTCAATGTAGCAGAGCAGAACTGACTCAGGGGGTTTCCTAAGCTACGTTTGTGATGGTCACCACTAGTCTGTCAATTTGTCAAACTGTGGTGTCTTATGTGTTGCTATGGTGATGGAAGCTATATCACCAGCAATTCAAATACCACCTGTGTGACCAAGGTGAACAGTTTCAGCAGCGGAGCTCCTAGGTTAAGATGAGACAACAAAGAGGAATAGCTTGTCCACTTCTAAGGAAATAGTAATGGAAAACTTTTTGAATAGCAGCTGAATATTGTCAGATCCTGAAAACGTCATGATATAGTGGAGTGTTATCATCTATGTGAAGGAAGATGAGTTCCTTGGGTCAGAAAGCACTCAGAGTATGACTAAAGAAGCATTGCCTTCTCAAAGGAGAGTTGGGCTTCATGATGTAGCGGGAGTAAAGCTTGCAGCGTCTTCATTTGCTGATAGAGCACAATTCAAAGTGAGTAGAGAAGGCTGTAAACATCTATTAACATGTGAAACTTGGTGTGTATGAAAATGAATGTGAAAATATTGGAAGTTACCAGACAAGAAACATAACACAAAAGATTGATGTTTTAGGCATTAGCTGAAATTGACTGGTATCGGCCATTTCAAATCAGATCATCATATGGTTTATTATGCTGGGCATGACAGATTCAAGAGGAATGGTGTATCCATCATCAAAAAAGGATATTTCATGATCTATCTTGAAGTACATTATTTCCTGTGATAAGATAATATACAGATGTGCCCACAAGAAGACAGTTAATACTATCATTCAGATTTATACACCAACCATTGAAGTTAGTGATAAGGAAATTGAAGGATTCTACCAACTTCTGCAGGTTAAAATTAATCAAACATGCAATCAAGATGTATTGAAAATTACTGGTGCCAGGAATGAAAAGTTAGAAACAATGACAAAGGATCAGAACTTGGAAAATATGTCCTTGGTGAAATAAAAATGGCTGGAAATTGCATAATATATTTTGCAAGACCAACAAAATCTTCAATCTATACCCTTTTCAACAACATAAATGGTGACTACACATGTGAACGTCTCCAGATGGAATACACAGAAATCAAATGGACTACACTTGTTGGAAGATAAGTTAGAGAAGTTCAATATCATCAGCTCAAACCAGGCTAGGGGCCAACTGTGCTCATCTGTAAATTGAAGTTGAAGGAAATTAAAACAAGTACAAGAGAACCACAATACAACCAAAATCTTCACAACTGGACAAATCGTCAACATCATGATAAATGGGAAGGACTAAAGTTGTCAAAGATTTCATCTTTCTTGGATCAATAATCAGTGCTCAGGGAAGTAGCACTGAAGAGATCAAACTATGCATTGAATTAGATAAATCTCCTGTGCTAAACCTCTTTGTAATTTTGAAGAGCAATGAAGTCACTGTGAGGACTAAAGTGGGTCTGACCCAAGCCAAGGCATTTTTCAACTGCCTCATATACATATGAAAGTTTAACAATGACTGAGACAAATGGGAGGGAGGTGGGTGCATATTGATGCTTTTGAATTTTAATGCTGGTGAGAAAGTTTGCAAATAAAATGGACCTCCAAAACTGCCTTGGAAGAAGTATAGTCAGAATGCTTAGTAGAAAGGATGGTGACATTTCATCTCACATGCTTTAAACATGTTAACAAGAGAGACCAGTTCCTATAAAAGGACATCATGCTTGGTAAAGCAGAAGGGCAATGAAAAAGAGGAGGCACTTGCTGACATGGATTAACACAGTGGCTACAACAATGGGCTCAACATAACATCAATTGTGCGCATGGCGTTGCTTTCTTCGGCTGTTCACAGGGTCGTCATGAGTGAAAACTGATTCGATGACACCTAAAAATGTTGACAGTAGCAGATTACCACTTCTTTTCTCCCACAGAATCACTGGTGGGTGTGCAGCCCAGTGCTTAACCATTGTGTACCAGGGCTTCTTAACTAAACCAAACCCAAATCAAATCCAGTTACTGAGTCAATTCTGATGCACAGTGACCCTATAGTGCAGAGTAGACCTGTTCTTTAGGATTTCTGAGATTGTGAATCTTTATCTTATCTTTCTTGTTGGTGGGTTTGAGCCAGGGACCTTAAGATCAACAGCACAGCATGTAACCAACTATGTCTGAAATTCTGTTCAACTCAGAACATCTGCATAATACTATATGAAACATGTTAATGTCTCTGTGATATAAATGATAAAACCAGAGATTCAAAAAATAAGGTCACCTGTCACAAGTTATCCTACAGATTTGTAATATGCCCTGGATGGGAAAAGATTGCTCTAAAACAAATGTGGACATGGGAGGGAGAAAGAACAAAGATAAATCAGAGAAAAGGCAAAAAGAAGAGGTATAGCTGTAACCCAGGTGGGGACGGAGCATGGTAGTAGGGCAGGAGGAAAGTCAAGGGAGATGGAGGAAAGAGCTAGGAGTCAAAGGGCATTTATAGAGGTCTAGACAAAGACATGTACATGCAAATATATATATGAGGATGGGGAAATAGATATATGTGTCTATATTTATAGGTTTAGTATTAAGGTGGCGGAAGGACCTTGGGCCTCTACTCAAGCACTCCCTCAATGCGTGAATACATTCTTTTATTAAATTGGCACTCTACGATGCTCACCCTCCCGACACAACTGCTGAAGCCAAAGTGGGTAAACAAATAAATGTGATGAAGAAAGCTGATGGTGCCCGGCTATCAAAAGAGATAGTGACTGGGGTCTTAAAGGCTTGAAAATAAACAAGCGGCCATCTAGCTCAGAAGCAACAAAGCCCACATGGAAGAACACACCAGCCTGTGTGATCATGTGGTTCCGAAGGGGTCAGTTATCAGGCATCAAAGAACAAAAAAATCATATCATTGGCTGCACACCTCCATGATACGATCACCGAAGACAAACGGGTGTATATCTATCTATATCTATATATCTATATCTATACCATAGTGAATGAAGGGGGAAGTGCAGAGTGGAGACCCAAAGCCCAAGTGTCGTCCACTGGAGAGCCCCTCACAGAGGGATTTAGGAGAGGAGATGGGTCAGTCAGGGTGTGATGTAGTACCGATGAAGAACACAGATTTCCCCCAGATCCTGGATGCTTCCTCCCCCCAACTACCATGATCCGAATTCTACCTTACAGGACTGGATAGGGCAGAGGTTGTACACTGGTGCATATGAGGGCTGGAGGCACAGGGAATCCAGGGTGGATGATACCTTCAGGACCAGGGTTGTGAGGGGTGATGCTGGCAGGGTGGAGGGTGAGTGGGTTGGAAAGGGGGAACTGATTACAAGGATCCACATGTGACCTCTTCCCTGGGAGAGGGACGGCAGAGAAGGGGGGGAAGGGAGACTCCGGATAGGGCAAGATATGACAAAATAACGATGTATAAATTATCAAGGGCTCATGAGGGAGGGGGATGCAGGAGGTAGAGCAAAAAAAAGGATCTGAAGCAAAGGGCTTAAGTGGAGAGCAAATGCTTTGAAAATGATGAGGGCAAAGCATGTACAGATGTGCTTTATACAGTTGATGTATGTATATGTATGGATTGTGATAAGAGCTGTATGAGCCCCTAATAAAATGTAAATTAAAAACATCAGAGAAAAGGCACTTGTAGTCCACCTTGTACTACTTTCATCTGTCCCTCAGCTCCCCTCTTGCCCTGCTTAATTCTGGCAGAGGAGAGAGGGCATAACAGAAATCTGGATAGGGTTGGATATTCAATGTCTTGGGGAGAGCCCAATGAGATGGCAAGATTCCAGCATGAAGAGGAGCCACACAAAAAAATGTGAATTGACATTAAGGCGATAAGATCTCTTTTGAAACTTTTGACCATGATGCAGATTAGCAGTTCAGTATATGCATGTGGATATATAATTGACACCAAAGACTCATGAAAGAATAGCCACCTTAATTATGCATAATGTGCTTCAATATTTTTCATTCAATTCTATTCCTTTTCATTGTTTAAAATACTGGTTGCAAACTTTTGGATAAATTCCATGACCCACACATGGGCTGCCGTCTGAAAGTCTGACAAAAATTGACCTGGTTGTCTGTTAGGCAGGAACAGCAAACATGTCTTCTTGTACACAAGAAAAAGAGGGCCATCGAGTTTCCAGAAGCCAAAGCAGAATGGTGGAATCCCAGTAGGGTAGTGGTTATGTGTTGTGATCCACATGGCAGTTCAAAGCCACCAGCATCCCCCATGTAGAAAGACTGGGTTTCTACTCCTATGCGCAGTTACAGCCTCAGAACCCCCCAGGGCAGATCACTGAACCAGCGTTGACGCCAGGGCAGTGAGTGAAAACAGAAGGGTGGAATGTGTTCCTTCTGCGTTAGGATATAGTTCCAAAAATTAATACACTGGAGTAAAGGAACACAAGTGTTCCTGGTAAAGTGATACCACAGTAGACCAGGTTAGAACAAGGACACGTCAGTGGACACCCCCGAGGTCAGTGATGTCAACAAGCCCAGCAGAGCCAGCTGTTGCTCCTAGCAGGATAGCATTTTGAAACTCCCTTCAAGTCTGACACAGTCTATTGATCAAAAAAATGATGGCAAAGGAAGGATGGAAATTCATTCTCGCCACCTGGTGTTACAGAATTTAAATAAAAGTTATTCCGTTATCTACAGCTACAGACAAACACTCCTATACTAGTGGCTTACACCACCACCAATCCCTTCATTTTACCCCACCCATTTGTGGCAGCTGACTGACCGCAGTTAGGGAGCGTCCATTCACCTCTCTCCTGTGATTGCATCAGATGGTGGCTGGGTTGGAGTCATCTGCGGCTGGTTCATTCATACCGTGTGGGAGGTTGGGGCTGGGGCTGAAGAAGTCTGACGTTTGGTCTCTGTCTCCAGGCTGACTCTCCATAGGCTTGCCAAAAGGTTTCATTGTAACTGGAGTGAGTCAGAAAAAACAGAAGTTCTGCTTTAGAATTTAGGCTCAGAAGTCACGTGGTATCATTTGAGCCAGTCTACTATGTCATCTGAGATAGTCACAAAAGCTACCCAGCCTCAAGGGAAGAGAAGAGTCTTCACTACTTATAAAGGAAGGAGAAATCCTGGTACAGAATATGGAATGAAAAATATTGTTGTAACCATTTGGCGGGGGACGGGGAAAAATCTGTCAGAAAGGTAAGTTCAGCTTTAAGAAGAAAAAAACATTTCTTTAAAACTCAAGGTGATAAGCTGAAATTCATACCTACCAGGCTAATCACCATTTTAAGTTCATTTATCATCCAAAGGCTTAAAACCACTCAACATTGCCAGACCCTCCTTTTACAGATACTGAATCTAAGGTATAAAAGGCTTGCATAGATCCTCAAACCAGGTATGCCAGAGAAAGGCCATATTGCAAGTCTCTGAACCCCAGCTTAGTTCTCTTCTCAGTCATTTCTCCTCCTGTCTTCTCAGTAACCATCATATAGTCATTTCCATTTATTGTTGTCAAACATTAACTCACCCTAAATTTGCCACATCAGCATTTTTTCATGTCCAAGTCGTGACACTGATTACATGAATCATGGTGTGCAACCATCACAGGGTCAGTTGGCAAGTTCTCCACCACCATAAACAGATACTTACTTCTTAAGCGGAGCTGAATAAGCCCTTGCTCTTAAGGACCTACTGGCACTGGAAGTCTCTGTTATCAAGTACCATACTTCTTTTTTTTTTTCTCCTCTTTTCTTTTTTTACATTTTATTAGGGACTCATACAACTCTTATCACCATCCATACATATACATACATCAATTGTATAAAGCACATCCATATATTCCCTGCCTCAATCATTCTCAAAGCATTTGCTCTCCACTTAAGCCCTTTGCATCAGGTCCTCTTTTTTTCCCCTCCCTCCCTGCTCCCCGCTCCCTCATGTGCCCTTGGTAATTTATACATCGTTATTTTGTCATATCTTGCCCTATCCGGAGTCTCCCTTCCCCCCCCTTCTCTGCTGTCCCTCTCCCAGGGAGGAGGTCACATGTGGATCCTTGTAATCAGTTCCCCCTTTCCAACCCACTCACCCCCCACTCTCCCAGCATCGCCCCTCACACCCTTGGTCCTGAAGGTATCATCCACCCTGGATTCCCTGTGCCTCCAGCCCTCATATATACCAGTGTACAACCTCTGCCCTATCCAGCCCTGCAAAGTAGAATTTGGATCATGGTAGTTGGGGGGAGGAAGCATCCAGGGTCTGGGGGAAATCTGTGTTCTTCATCGGTACTACCTCGCACCCTAATTAACCTATCTCCTCTCCTAAACCCCTCCATGAGGGGATCTCCAGTGGCCGACACTTGGGCCTTGGGTCTCCACTCTGCACTTCCTCCTTCATTCAATATGGTATATATATATTCATTCATATATATATACACACATACATATATATACACATACACACATATATCTTTTTTTTTGCATGATGCCTTATACCTGGTCCCTTTGGCACCTCGTGATCACACAGGCTGGTGTGCTTCTTCCCTGTGGCCTTTTTTGCTTCTGAGCTAGATGGCCGCTTGTTCACCTTCAAGCCTTTAAGACCCCAGACACTATCTCTTTTGATAGCCGGGCACCATCAGCTTTCTTCACCACATTTGCTTATGCACCCATTTGTCTTCAGTGATCCTATCATGTAGGTGTGCAGTCAATGATATGATTTTTTGTTCTTTGATGCCTGATAACTGATCCCTTCAGGACCACTTGATCACACAAGCTGGTGTGTTCTTCCATGTGGACTTTTGCTTCTGAGCTAGATGGCCGCTTGTTTATCTTCAAGCCTTTAAGACCCCAGTCACTATCTCTTTTGATAGCCGGGCACCATCAGCTTTCTTCACCACATTTACTTGAAGGACCGCACTTCTATTAATCCAACTGTGAGACAGAAGAACCAACCACACAGTAGTCTAAATCTAAAGAGTTCAAGGACATCCTCCATCAACGATCTTATACACGTGGTCAGGGGACCTGCCAATCAAACAGATGCCAAACTTAAACAGCTGTTACTATTATACCAGTGTGTCCTGGTTGGATATGTTTTTTTCTTCTTCCTGAATTGAGGTAAGAAGATATTTTTCTTTACTTGAGCCCATGGCTATCAGCTGACACATTCATAATTTTGGACTTGAAAATTCAGATAGCAAATCTGAAAATAAAATGTGCTTTCCTATTTGCTGGCTAAAAGAATGCTGAAGTTGCTCCTTAATGCTTCCTAGAAGTTAAATCACTTCTTTTGAGGAAAAAGGATGTGTCAATAGAAACTAAATCGTGATCATCCGGATGGATTAAATTTTCTCAATGGAACAATTTTTGAAAAGAACATCCAAGTGTTTCCAAAAGTGAGTTTCCAATAGATTTTGGATAAACAACCATCACTTCTCTGTCCCAGGGCTGATCCAGGCTGTTGTCATGGAAATGAGGGGCACAGTTTAATTTCACTGCAAGATTAGCCAAGAGAACATTTTTGAAAAGTAGTTAAAAATACAGTACTTTTGTATTCCATTAAATAAAAAAAAAGAAAATGGGCTATGGGAAGAAATTTACTTTGACTGCCTTTCTTCTCCAAAACTGTGGTTTGGGGGGGAAATTCCACTAGACTGTTTCTCCCTACTGGATGGGCATTTAATTGAACTACTAGTAAATACCAGAATATATTATCTGGACAAGGTCTTGTTCGGATGTCTCTCTTTGTAGAGCATAATATTTGAGATTCAGAAATAATTCCACTTAGTCACAGAGTTGGCAAAATGAGGACTAGAACCTAGGATTGCTCACTCCCAGGGTGGTTTCTTCTCCGTGTTGTTGTAATATAGTTGGAACATGTCACCAAGGACAGAATGAAACACGACCTGAACCTGCACCATCCTCACCACCTTGTCTATGATAGCGCCCTTTTCTGCAGGTCGTCCTTTTCTCATGGACCCTTGACTTACCAAACACGAGATCCTTCTCTAGGGACTAGTTCCTCCTTATAACATGTCAAAAGTATATGAGACAAAGTCTTGCCATCCTAACTTCTAAGAAACGTTGCATCCATACGTTTAAAAAAATCATTTTATTGGGGCTCGTACCACACTCATCACAATCCATACATCCATCCATTGTGTCAAGCACATTCGTACATTTGTTGCCACCGTCATTCTCAAACCTTTGCTTTCTACGTGAGCCCTTGGTATGAGCTCCTCATTTTCCCCCTCCCTGCCCACTCCTCCCTCCCTCATGAACCCTTGATAATATATAAATTATTATTATTTTGTCATATCTTACACGGTTCAACATCTACCTTCACCCACTTTTCTGTTGTCCATCCCCCAGGAAGAAGATTATATATAGGTCATTGTAATCAGTTCTCCCTTTCTACCCCACCTTTCCTCCACCCTCCTAGTATCACCACTCTCACCACTGGTCCTGAAGGGATCATTTGTCCTGGATTCCCTGTGTTTCCAGGTATTATTTGTACCAGTGTACATCCTCTGGTCTACCTGAATTTGTAAGGTAGAAATGGGATCATGATAGTTGGGGGTAGAGTTGAGGAAGCTTTTTAAGAACTAGAGGAAAGTTGTATGTTTCATCATTGCTACACTGCACCCTGACTGGCTCGTCTCCTCCCCACAACCCTTCTGAAAGGAGATGTGCAGTTGCCTACAGACGGGGTTGGGTCTCTACTCTGCACTCACCCTCATTCACAGAGATATGATTTTGTGTTCTTTGATGCCTGATACCTCATCCTTTGACACCTCATGATCACACAGGCTGGTGTGCTTCTTCCATGTGGGCTTTGTTGCTTCTGGGCAAGATGGCCACTTGTTTACCTTCAAGCTTTTAAGACCCCAGATGCTGTATCTTTTGATAGTCAGGCACCATGAGCTTTCTTCACTACATTTGCTTATGCACCCATTTGTCTTCGGTGATCATGTTGGGAAGGTAAGCATCATGGAATGCAAGTTTAATAAAACCAAGTGTTCTTGTATTGAGGGAGTACTTGAGTGGAGGAACAATGTCCATCTGCTATCTTAATACTAAACCTATAAATATATACACATAAATCTATTTCCCCATCATCATATATACATATATTTACATATTTACATACCTGTGTACTCAGTCTTCATTGGTGTTTCAGTAATTCCTCTCGGTTACATTGCCCTTGATCAATCCCTACCAGGTCTCTTACAGCCTCCTTGCCACTGTTTTTGGATCACTGGTTGTTCCCTTGTCCCTGGGTTGGTTGACACCACTTCCCTCGGCTGTACTTCTGTCAAAAGAGATTTTTTTTTCATTCTTCTGGCAGTCTGTGGTATATTTCATATATTTGCCTATACCATAACTTAATGCATCAATTGTGTTTCAATATTCCTTATCCATTGTCCAACTTGATTGTATGGATTGGAACAAATTTTAGATAATGTTACAAAGAAGTGAAATTTCAGAATACATCATTGTGCTCTTGTTGAACCTGTATTGTAGACGAAGAGGCAGTTGTTCAGACAGAGTGAGGGGAAATTGTGTGGTTCAAAATCAGCAAAGATGTAGATTCAGATTGCATTCTTTCACTTTATTCAATCTGTATGCTGAGCAACTAATCCAAGAAGCTAGACTATATGAAGAAGAATACCATGGCCTTAGGATGGGAGGAAAACTCATTAATGGCATTTGATATGTAGATAATAAAACCTTACTTGCTGAAAGTGACGGGGACTTGAAGCAATGATTGATGAAGATGAGATTAGATATGGCCTGCAGAATGAATTACACCTTAATATCCGAGGGTTGGGGGGGGGAGATTTTTTTTTCCACAACTGAACCGGGCAACAACAACATGATAAATGGAGAAAAGGTTAAAGTTTAAAGGATTTCATTTGACTTGGAAGCAGTGGTCAAGAAATCAAGCAATGGATTGCATCGGTCAAATCGGCTGCAAAATGCCTCTTTAAATTGTGAACAAGCCAAGTTGCTCCTTTCAGGACAAAGGTGTCTCTGGCCCACAGCATGTATGATCAATCACACTCAAAACACACTCGCAAGCTGGACATTCTCCACATCCCCGTTCAGGTAAACTTTACAGAAACCTTTTAGCAAAAACATTGACCATAGTTTAGAAATCCGAGATCCTCTGGGGAAGCAGGAACATACTTTCAGAGACATTTGCTCTTTGACCAGCATTTACCCCCCTTCTTTTGGCAACTGCTTCTATTTTTATTTGAATATTATCATTTGCAAGATCCCTTTGTAAATATATATTTATATATATGAATACATAATTGTGAATTGTGTGGAGGTTACAGAACAATCATCAGTTTTATCATTCAGCATTTACACACCTCTGGTTTCATGTCATTCTTCACAATCCCCTCAATCTAACATCAGTTAGCTGACTTCCTCCTTGGGTTTCCTGCCTCCATTTCTCCTTCTTTTCGAATTCTCTGAACTTGATCGTGGAGTAAATGCTGCCTGTGACCCATGGTTGATTATTCTGAGGCATGTGCACCTCACAAATGTTATTGTTCTCCTCACAGACCTGTCTGCTGCTTGGCGAAAATTGAGTCAAGGAGGTGTGTTCAGTTCTGTAAACGTTCTCTTTTTGCTTTTTTGGTAGAAATTGAAAGCGCACCTTAATAAAATAAGCATGCATCTGTTTCTAAACCTGAGTATGACACTGTGTAGTTTTCCCATCAACAAATCGGGGAGAGAGAGGAAAGTAAGAAAGGAGAAGCAGTGACAGGAACTGAATGACGACATAAAGTGGTCCAGGTCTGTGTCGGTACAAACTGCAATTAAGTTTCCATTCTATCAGACATCTCCATTGGAGCCTTCTGTCACCCCTAATCAAACGAGCATGAATAAGCCAAGAGCCAACTTCAGTGAAGTCATTTAAATGAGAGCTTTCATTTGATTTGTAAGGGGCAAGAGAAGGTTCAGCCATCAACACTTAGGTGAAGAGATGGAGAGAGAAACTGGTTCTTTCTCAACCTGGTCTCATGGACTCTGAAGTCTTTGGGGTAAATTCTTCTTCTCACTGACTTTATTGACCCATAACATGAAATCTACTACATTTTCAGGTGAATTTTCCTTCTGAGTCCGCACAGAAGAGAATGGCTGACTCTTCTGACTGGTGAGATGAGGGAGACTGTCACAGCAGCTGCATGAGCTCCTGGGTTTGCCCTCTGTCTCTTCTCCCTGTCCTTTTCTCCAGGACATAAGCACTTGAGGCAGGGCCAGCCCTGAATGGAAAAGCTGA
Source organism: Tenrec ecaudatus (assembly GCF_050624435.1). Classification (NCBI taxonomy): domain Eukaryota; kingdom Metazoa; phylum Chordata; class Mammalia; order Afrosoricida; family Tenrecidae; genus Tenrec; species Tenrec ecaudatus. The sequence goes on along the minus strand of NC_134533.1, from coordinate 179,405,200 downwards.
AGATGTCCAGAGATTCTGCCTGCAGCTGGATGTGTAAGTGTAATTGAAAGGAGGTAATATAGAAAGTCCATTTGGTCCATTTTCTGTAGCTCATGTCCTCAGACTTAGTTCTATGGCAAAAATGTCGGTATTCCTGACTTCTTTAAAAAAATACAAATGTCAACCCTTACATCACATTTGTTATATTCCTGAGTCTGTTCTAAATGGTCTGCATATGTTAATGAATGTATGCCTCATAAAATCCCATTAAGGTACATGGTAGATAGACCATGACCTCTCAAAGATCTCTTGTGTCAACATCCATAGAACTTGTGAATGTGTTAGGTTAGGAAGAAGACCCAGAGTCAAGGAAGGTAAACAGCTTGTAGAAGTCAAAGAAGATAGGACAAGTTCATTCTGCTCTATAGCCCTGCAATGACACAAGACCTTGATTGAAGCCATCAGAACAGGTTTCAGACTTTAATGTATAAAATAAATAGCAGTCACTACACATATACTAATGCTTCAGAGTCCTGGTGATAAAATATTACATGAAATGAGTAAGAAATAATACATATATGTTGTTGTAAGACTCTAAGCTACAATAGCAATAAGAAATAATAAACTAGTACAAAATACTAGAATAGTGGAGACATAATTTTCTTTATGTTTTTTTGAAAAGTTCTCTGTTGAGGGTAGGGGGGATCCAAGGAGGCCAGTGAGGAGGCCTTTGTATATCTTTAAATACTGAGTTGTTTCAGCAGTTGAGGAGACTGGGGCAGAGAAAGTTTCAGTAGTGTGTGCAAGGTTACATGCAGGGCGATCGTGCCCAGAGTGTGCACTCTGGATCATTCCACAGACACCTGCTTCCATTGCATTCCTCAACTATATTAGAAATAAATGGGGAGAGCGAAGTGATTAGCTACTACCTTTACAGATCTCAACCAGAGAGAGGAAATAATATTACTTTCTGGGTGTTTGTCCTCGCTCTCAGCACTTGGCATGCATTATTTATTTTTTCTTGACACTAACTCTTAGAGTAGATACAATTACTTGACCTAGTGAGCAGATGAGAAAATTGAGATTTGGGGGCATCAAAACAACCTGCCAAACAAAACAACCCATAGCCCATCTGTAGCCAATGGGGCATCGCCTCATAGAAGGGTCACAAGGAAGAGATGAGCCAGCCAGGGTGAAATATGACACCAATGAAACACACAACTTTCCTCTAGTTCATTAATGCTTCCTCCCCACCCCATCATGACCTCAATTCTACCTGACAAATCAGATTAGACCAGAACATGCACACTGCTACAGATAAGAGCCCACAACACAGGAAATCCAGGACAGATAAACCCCTCAGGGCCAACAATGAGAGTAGAGATACCAGGAGGATTAGGGGAAGATGGGGGGGGCAGAAAGGGGGAATTGATCACAAGGATCGACCTATAATTCCCCTCCCAGGGGGATGAACAACAGAAAAGTAAGCAAAGGGTGACAGAGGACAATGTAAGATATGAAAAAAATAATCTATAACATATCAAGGGTTCATGAGAGAGGGTGGGTGGGGGAGGGAGGGGGGAAATGAGCTGATACCAAGAGTTCAAGTAGAAAGAATGTGCTTTGGAAATGATGATGCCAACATATGTACAAATGTGCTTGACACAATGATGTGTGTATGGATTGTGATAAGAGATGTAAGAGCCCCCAATAAAAGTATTTAAAAAAAAAACCTGCCTAGAGTCACAGGAGCAAGATCAACAAGGAGCTTTGGTAAAAGTTGCACATCACAATATGCTAGGCAACTGCACCATATCCATGTGCATATATAGGAAGGGACTTTAGAACGTTTGTGGGGAAAAATCTATTATCCTTTCATTGCATTCCCATGAACTTTCTGAAGCCTCCTCATATAGTTAAACTTGGCAGATTTATTTTCACAAGGTTTCCTCTTACACAGAATCCTATGTAGTAAATTTTCAAGGTCCTCGTGACAAAATATTGCATGGATTAGAGAGGGGAACATTTTTAGATTTTCTAGATGAAACATAGCTCAACCCTGAGGCTCTCATGTACTGCCGACATGACCAATTCCTATCTGTTGGAAAGCCATGACTCTCTGTAAGACACAACAATACAGCTGCTATGCCTTGGTTTGTGGTTACGAATGAGTCACCCCCTGGAGAAATATCTAGGGCAGGGAACTGAAAGCCTTCAGGAAAAAGTGGGTGCAAGAATCCACCCAATATGAAGTATGACTATTACTGTTTTTACCTGGAGGCTGGAGTGTCCAGGAAATGGCAGATACACTTTTAATGAGTGTACTAGTCAGCTATTGCTACCTTTCCCAGAACCACAAAGATCCCAGGGGCGTACGTAGCAGTCGCACTGCCTTCTCACTCACACACCTGAATTTGGGCTAGAATTGCAGTGACTGCAGATGGGCCAGGCTGGGCTGTGAGTCAGGCATGACTTAAGGCTAATTTGGTCCCATGTTGTTATCTTTCTAGGACCAGGTGATCCAGGGCATGTCCTTTTCAGGGTGATGGCAGATGCAAAAGAGGGCGAAATGGGAACATAATATGCTTCTTAGGATCTATGCTCAAGGTACCAGTGAACATGAGTACGGAGAAGCAGCAGCCGCCCTTTCAGGGAGCTTGCCTAGCTGTCATCGCAGGGGAGGATGCTGAGCTGCCAAAGCCAAGAATGACCAAGGGATTTGGAAGAATTTTTCTCAACAGTTCGTGAAGTGAGCATGGCTTCTGATGGAAACTCAAGGCGTTCCACAGGAATTGCTTATGTGTTTTTTGCTGTTAGCTGAGGGCCTCTAGCTACAGGATTACCTGGCCAGCATGTCTTAACATGCCCACCATCGTACAAGCATCACCAGCAGAATAAAACCAGAGCCACAGCGATGGCAAACAACTGACAAAAGGGAGGTGCTGGACCTCTGAGGCTCTCCGTCGGCTCCCTACACGAAACATAATGGAAGATCTGTGTCAAGGAATCTTTGAACCTTTTGGGAGAATCAAAAGTATTCAGCTCAAGATGGATAGTGAAACAGGTCAATCCGAGGGATACAGATTTACGATGTTTTCTGAGTCAGAATGTGCTACAAAGGCATGGGAAAAACTGAAGGGATCTGAGCAAGCTGGCAGACCTGTGAATGGTGGTCAAGTTACAGAACACACTCATGCCTCCAGTACTAGTTCATTTGGGGACAGGGATGACTGGAAAGAGCTGGAATTGACTTAGGAACAACCAGCCGTCACCAATGGATGGCAAGACTTGCAGAGGGGACAGATTTGCAAATCCCCACCCTCACCCCCTCCAACAGCTCAACAGGCTCTAAAAATGAGTGGCTCATTGGCCTTTGGAGCTGCGGCAGATTTACAAACAAGACTTTCCCAACAGGCAGAAGCTTCAACTTCAGCTGCAGCTGCCTCTGTTCAACCACTTGCAGCACAGCATTTCCGACCCCCTCACCTGTTTCACCCTCAAACCAAAGAAGTTGCACGGGCTGCAGAGATGAGGACAATGTTATGGAAGAATATACTAAACGTAGAGGAGTTATTCATATTTGTGTTGACAATTCAGTTCAGGGCAATGTGTCTGTGAAGTGCCCGTCACTTGGTGCCGCTCCTGTCGCTGTCAGTGCATTACAGGGCAGGTGGTGTGCCAGTAAAGTGATACCAGCAGCTTATGTGCCTCCTCCGATGTAGCACAAGCTCTTTCCAGAGTTGATGGCAGCAACCCAAGGACTGACTCCAAGTAGACAAGGAAGGAATCTAGTCCCTTTGGTACATAGCTTTTGTTCTTTCTTGAGAATGCATCTTGAGTTATTTTTAGTTAGATAAAAATAAAGAGGCATTTGTATACAATTCCTGTTACCTAGAAAATATAAAAATGTTAACAGGAAACAAATAATGTATGCTCCCAATTCACATGTTGTATCTTCCAGCTTCTTTGGTCAAATCAAGTCATACGGCCAACCCAACCCCAATGAGATTGGAGACTTATTCTTCCCATGAAAGCGAGAGAAGAAGGAGCGAATATTTGTTGCCAATTATAGATTGAACTGCGACCCCTGCCCAAAATATGCCGTGAAATCCCGGCTTCTGTGGTTGTGCATGTAAATATAATATGATATCATTGCTTTCCATGATGCAATCCAGTTGAACGCAATTAATCAGTGGAGGCTGGTAATGAGACTCACCGATCTCAGAGAGGCACCAGAATAGGCTGAAACACCCATAAATGGAAGAAGACAGATGACGCGGATAGATTCCCAAAGAATTAAGCAATTGCTCTAATTTGGAGTTTTAATTTCAAAAACCATGAGAAAATAAATTCTTGTTTTTTTTAGGTTTTCCACCTATGATAACATCTCTAAAAAACCAAGACCCTGCCCAATAATGGACTCTTTTACAATCATCACAAATTAAAGTTACCAGGGGAATGATACCCTTTAAAGAAAGTCTACAAACACCCTCACATTTAAAGCACATAAGGTCCTTACTTCTGTCCTATACAAACTAGTCATCTGTGCTCAGAGAGGCATGCAATACCGCATGCCTAGTCTTCAGCCTCCATCATCTGCAAAGGTCTCTGGGGCGTCTCCTACATCTGTACCCCAACCACATCATGGCCCGAAATGTGATCAAACTTCAGAACCGGCATGGAGTCCACTCAGAGTCATGGGACATTCTCACGTGGAACGTGTGGCCATGTTGTGCTGGATGTCCTTCTGTCATGAGCAGCTGCCATGCGCAAACCTGCGGAGGAATCCTGCTAAGTGCGTAGGCTGCTCGTTGCTAAATCATCAATTTGGAAAGAGATTCTGAGGTGTGCTGAGCTGGGAGAGAAAGAAGAGGAAACTTACCTTCAATTAACTTAATTTTTTTCTACCAAGGAGTAAACAGAATGAAAGAAAAAAGGTGGTGTACCAAACTGCACAGTTCTGACACGTGAGAAAATAGATGGACAAATGTTGACCAAGGTAGAGGGAAATCCTTCTTGTGGGAAGGATGGATGCAGATGATCATTTAGGAAACTATACATTTGTTCATTGTCTTTAGTTAGGAAAGATGTGATCAGAAAATATTTTACCAGTATTTTAAGCTGATGGATTTTCTAGTGAGTTCTAAGATAGCCACAGAATCCAGGTTTCCATTCCCAGATTCCTAGAAACCTCGACTGCGGGGAGACCTGGAGTCTCTTAAGCAAACGAGAAGCATCGCCTGATTTTGCAGTGCACATTGCTCTCATGTTTTCTCTCCGTGCACTTCCTTCTTCCCTTCAAAATTAAAAACAAATAAAAGTTATGGTAGGCTGTGCCCTGGGATTTTGTTAGAATGAAGATGAATGTATCTACTTCTCTACTAATTAGTTCCAGTAGTGACTGTACTCAGCATTTGTCACGTTTCTGGTCAGGAGAACGTAATAGAAGGAGACGGTGAATTGTAGTCAGACCTATGGACAAGCCATCACCTTAGCTTCCTTTCCTGCAGAATCGAGATGATGATTGATACCTCAAAAGGTTATTTGAATATTAATAGGAAAACTTCAAAACTAATATATTATAAGCATGTTAAGCTTGAGTCAGTATAAACTATTACTTTCCTCTTTATGCCTATTCTGCAGGGAGGCCCCTAAGTTAAAGTGAGCACACAATTTACCCATTTAGTCTGTGCCAAGGACAGGCTGGCGGTCTCGGCCAGTCTCCAGGGCAGCCATCCTCCATACGGCACTCCACCATGACGGATAGATGCCCATGTTTGGGCCCCATCGTCTCCACACAGGGCCAGCATAATCACGGCAAAAGGAGAGGAGATCTGGGGGCAGGATAAGAGGGCTTCAGATACAAATTCTGAATTGCTTCTGAGAAGAGGTAGCCTATATCTTCGCTACACGTGGTCCATTAGCTAGAGCCAGTCGGATGGCTCAGACTTCCTGCAGTAGGACTGACTGAGGAATGCGAAAGAGCAAAAGAATAGTCCCCTAACAGCAACTATCTCTGCCCCAGAGAGCTGCCAGGAAACCGAACGCAGATATTTGACCATCCTGATCACATGCAACTTTCAATTGCTAGAAAGTCCCTTGGGATTTAGGGTGACTCCTTGCATATCAGGCTAGAATTGTGCTCCATAGAATTTACTGGATGGTGTCCTGATGGCACTGTGGGCTTGGGCTTGCATATGTATAGGTATAGATTTATGTGTACATACACACACACACACACACACACACGTCACTTCTTGCCATTGAGTCTATGCTGACTGACAGGACTTCTAGAGGAAAGAATACATCTGCCCTGGTGGATTTCTGAGACTGTAACTCTTTATGGGAGTAAACATACTCTCTTTTCTTCAGCTACATATATGTGCATATATATATATATACATACACATATATATAGCCAATATTTACAATAGATAAATATATGTAAATGCCTAGAGTTACTGCTTCTGTTGAAATACTGGAGATTGGACAATACTGATTCAATAAAAGTTTTTCTGAAACTCCAGATAACAAATAGACAGAAATGAGAGGTACACGTGCTCTTTCATTTACTCCAAATCCTACTGGAGCCATCTAGCTCAGAAGCAAAAAAACCCACATGGAAGAAGCACACCGGCCAGTGCGATCACGAGGTGCCAAGGGACCAGGTATAAGGCATCCTGCAAAAAAAACACAACGATATAAGTGTGTGTATGTATGTGTATATATGTGTATATGTATATGTATATATATACCATATTAAATGAAGGGGGAAGTGCAGAGTGGAGACCCAAGGCCCAAGTGTCGGCCAATGGAGAGCCCCTCATAGAGGGGTTTAGGAAAGGAGATGGGTTAATTAGGGTGCGAGGTAGTACCGATGAAGAACACAGCTTTCCCTCAGATCCTGGATGCTTCCTCCCCCCAACTACCATGATCCGAATTCTACCTTGCAGGGCTGGATAGGACAGAGGCTGTACACTGGTACATATGAGGGCTGGAGGTACAGGGAATCCAGGGTGGATGATACCTTCAGGACCAAGGGTGTGCGGGACGATGCTGGGAGAGTGGAGGGTGAGTGGGTTGGAAAGGGGGAACTGATTACAAGGATCCACATGTGGCCTCTTCCCTGGGAGAGGGACAGCAGAGAAGGGGGGAAGGGAGACTCCGGATAGGGCAAGATATGACAAAATAACGAGGTATAAATTACCAAGGGCACATGAGGGAGGGGGGAAAGGGGAGGGAGGGGAAAAAAAAGAGGACCTGATGCAAGGGGCTTAAGTGGAGAGCAAATGCCTTGAGAATGAGTGGGGCAGGGAATGTATGGATGTGCTTTATACATTTGATGTATGTATATGTATGGATGGTGATAAGAGTTGTATGAGTCCCTAATAAAATGTAAAAAAAGAAAAAAATGATTAGGGCAAAGACTGTACAGATGTGCTTTATACAATTGATGTATGTATATGTATGAACTGTGATAAGAATGGTATGAGCCCCTAATAAATTGTTAAAATTAAAAAAAAAACTCTCTCTTATAAAAAAAAAATCCTACTGGAAACCTGCTCAGTCATTTAGAGTACTTGATGATCCCAGTAGGCTTGGGGGATTGTGACCTCTGATCTAACTGAAGTCATCTCTAACTTCGTTCAGCTTTGTATACAATCACTATAAAATACAGCGCAAAAGCTTGCTTCCAACAAGAATCCCAAGGTGACTTCTCCATGTGCCATTGTGAGTCAGCTTAACCCATTTGGGAAGCAAGTTAGCAAAGGTATTGAGGGCTTTCAAAATGCCTATTCACCTTGGTCTCACACTTTCACCTTTGAGATCCCTATCCTCAAGAATAAGTCCCCAAACTGCTTAAAGTTCATCGCAGTTTTATTTATAACCATAAACAGTCAAAAGAAACCGAGTTTATGCCAGAATCTCTAGGTAAGCTGTTACATACACAGGTTGTTAGTGTCCATCAGACGAACTCCCAAATCATAAGGACCTCATGTATAACAGAACACAGTGCTGCTGCACCTGCATGGTCTTCATGCTGAGCCACAGGTTCGAACCCACTGTTACAGCTATTGTGCCAGTTCATCTCACTGAGGGGCCCCTTCCTTCCCTCCATAAACCTAGCAGGCTTCAACATAGAGATTTTAAAAGAATAGTGTCTTCATGAGGAAATAATCAAATACTAGTTGAGGGTCAGAAAACTAAACAAAGACTTGTTCTCTTTTAAAAAATTAGTAATTCATCAAAGTCTAACTGAAGAGACCTCCAATATTAAAGAAAACCAAAAAGATAGGACATCTACCTTCACTGGGTTCTTTTGGATGGAGGTCCAGCCTGGAAAAATACTGCCATAAATGATATTAGTGGTGCAATTGGAAAAATATGACTATTATTTGATAATTTGTAATATCATTAGAAAGTCTATTTGATCATTCTAATTATCTTGATAGCAATTGCTCTAAATTTCATCATTGTGCTGTGGTTACATGAGATGTCATTTTTCCGTGAGATGCATGCTGAAATACTTAGGAAGAAAGGATCATAAAGTTCTCCATTCAATTTCAAATGACTGAGAAAAATAAAAATAATATTAGCAAAATCTGTATGCAGTAGAGATACAAAGAAGATGGGACAAAGAGTTCAAAATAGTAAATATGGGTAAAGGATAAGTGGGTGTCTATTATTTTACTCTTCCAATTTTACTGTAGGTTGGGGGTTTTTTTTGCTTTTGTTTGTTTGTTTTTTCCCAAATATAAAGACAAACCAGATGCTCATCTGGAAAATGATTATGACAAAACATTAAGAAAAAAATTCAGGAAACATAACTATGCATCTAATGTGAGCTTAATTAAATTTCAAAGAACAAAGTAAAACCAAGCCTGTCCACATGATAAGCAAACCCTGCAAACCCCCGATGTTGCATAAAAAGACCTGGCAAAAAAGGAAAATTCAAGCATTTCCCTTTGGTAGAGAGCAGTAGAGAAGCGCGCTGTCTGCACCCTGTCAATGGTAGAAAACGCAAAACCCGGAAGAATGAGGCAGTCCCACCGGGTTCCAGCTCTCAGGGGTTTCACTGTAAGTAAACCTGGAAGGAAAACCTAAACTTTCACAATATCTAAGTTTGGTAGCTGGACTGAACTGGGAATGTGTTTATGCTTTCTTGTTTCCTGCATTTCCTCACATTTTTAATAACCATCTATCATTTTTATAATGAAAAATGCACTTAAAAAACCCCAACCACCATGTATCATAGAAACAAACAGCCTTTTTTTAGTTTTCTCCATCTCCCCAAATTTAAGCCTGAAGCCAAAATCCAGGCAACAGCACAGGGAAATGGGATCAAGCTCTCAGCTATTAAAGTGTGAAAGTGTGTGTTTCAGGGGTTGCCAAGTGACCTGTAATGAACACCTGTCCAAGACAGAAAAATCATAGTATTCCAGGCAGGGAGCTCAATGTATAATTTAGCTTTAGTATCACAGTGGGGCTTCTGGGTGTATCCCCAGCATTCAGATTTATGGCTAGACCAAGGAGTGCTTTTGAACTTGACAGATTCCTCCTGGTCTAAGCCTTCAGGTTCATATGTTGTGAAGTAGCCACCTCTACATTTGATCACAGGCCAAATGGGTCTCGCCTATGTGACTTGTGAGCCTGCAAGTAGGGTCGGTATTCTCTCAGGTCTCAGAAGACACTCCAGCAGTTCTTCCCTGCCTCCTCCCAACGATCTTCTAGTAATTGGACTTATTGTTTTGTCTTTATTCTCTGCATTCTGTTCTCAAAACCCATTTCCTGCCCCAGAATTCAACTAGAGTCTTGCCTTTTCCATCGGGAATAACTCAAACCCTTTATAGCCCTGTCCTTCCTAGGGCCTCAGCTGCCAGGGTTCTATAAAAGTCTCCCTTGCCTCTGTTATAGCTAGATGCTAGTCGATGGCCACAAAACACAGTGGGAATGGGAGAGATGCCAACAGATTCCCGTAAAGGACATGGAGACTTCTCTATGTTCAAAGTAGAAGCTTCTACAAGACGACGGAGGAGCAGGAGAGCTGAGACTTCTTCGATCCACAAGGCCTTCACCAAATGTTCCACAACAAATTGCCAAAATCTGAAGGCAGGGCTGTAGAAGGAAGAGAGATATCCAGAAATACGGAACGTCCGGGATATGGATAGAGACTGGTCTGTAAAGGAGAAGGAGACTATGGGTGAAGAAGCTGGTAGCGGTGTCGAAAGCATAATGTGATCTCCAGGGTCCACCAGCTTTCAAACCACAAGTCCGAGAAAAGGGCAAGTCCTGGGCCTGACCTCTACATACTTGAAGGTAGTGATGAACTGAATCACAGTAAAACTTCAATAGAGACCATAGTTCACTCAGCTACAGATTAGACTGATTTAGTCCCTCGTGCAAGGTATTGACTTCAATCATCCCTCTTTTTTTACACAACATTTCTGACATTCAATTAAAGGGTATGAGTATGTGATAAAACAAGAGTAAGTAAGCCTGGATTTAAAAAGAGGGAGTGCTGGGCTGGGGCAACTGTCGGTAAGTGCTGGATTTTGCAAGGTAGGTGGTTGCAACCCACTGTGACAGAAAGTTGCTGCCCAAAGACTTACAGCCTTAGAAACTAGGTGGATAGGCATCAAAGAACAAAAAAAAAACATCATTGTGAATGAGGAGGGAGTGCAAACTGGAGACCCACAGTCCATCTGTAGGCAACTGGACATCCCCTAACAGGAGAGTCGTGGGAAGGAGATGAGCCAGTCAGGGTACGGGATAGTAACAATAACACGTGCAACTTTCCTCTAGTTCTTTAATGCTTCCTTCCCTACCATCATGATCCCAATTCTACCTTACAAATCCAGCTACACCAGAGGATGTACACTGGTACAGATAGGAACTGGAAACATGAGGAATCTAGGACAGATAATCCCTTGAGGACCAGTGGTGACAGTGGCAATACCAGGAGGGTGGAAGGAAGGTGGGGTAGAAAGGGGTAACCAATCACAAGGATCTACATATAACCTCCTCTCTGGGGGAGGGACAGCAAAAAAGTGGGTGAAGGCAGATGTCAGACAATGTAAGATGACAAAATAATAATTTCTAAATTATTAAGGGCTTGGGAGGGAAGGGAAAAATGAGGAGCTGATACCAAGGGCTCAAGTATTGAGAAGGATGATGGCAATAAATGTACAAATGTGCACATGACCATTGACACAATGGTGTGTGTGCATATATATATATATATATATACATATATTGTGATAAGAGTTGTATGATCTCCCAATAGAATGATTTAAAGAAGTAAACAACAACAACAAACCGGGGTGGTGTGCATCTGATGCCAGTGGGTTCACATTTAATCAAAAGAAGATAAAAGTTAGTAGAAGCAGAAAGATCAACATGTGACTTAAGTATTGGAGTTATTTGACAAGAACTTTAAAATTGGTCTGATAAAAAGTGAATGCATGACCCAATAGAAAAACTCAGCAAACTATACAGAACTTACTATAAATTGTAGACATTATATGTACAATGTTGGAGATAAAGAATCCACTCAGTGGAGATTGGCTCTAGCCCAGTAAATGGCTTTGTAAATCTGAAATCTGCTCAAGAGAAATGTCTCACACTGGACCCGAGAGCACATTGTCTCATTGGAGAAATGTTCAGATCAAATGGTGTCACACATACGCAATCGCAGTTTCAGCGGGATATGAAGGAATGAATGGAGAAATAGCTGAAGTACAGGCTAATAATTTATCAAAATTGATCGAATATACCAAGCTATGTGTAAAATTTCAGAAAGCCTTAAGAAGGTAAATACAAAGAAAATTCCTACTAAGCACCTTGTAGTTACACTGCCGAGAACCAGTCTTTAAAAAAAAAAAGTCTGTTTCCATCAAGTTGATTACAACTCACAGAGATGTTATATAGGATTTCTGAGACTCTAAATCCTTATGGGACCAGATAGTCTCAGCTTTCTCCCGTGAAGCATCTGGTGGCTTTGAACTTCTGACCTTTCAGTTAGCAGTCCAACGCTTACCCAGTCATATCACCAAGCTCCATGAAATCTACTGCACTTCTTGACAGCAGTCACATGCTAACACCAAAATATATCAGGGGGGAAATTATAAGGCATTATTGATTTCTCATGAGAAAACCTGAAACCACACAGAAAAATTCGAAAAGATGAATTGGCTTCTTTAAAGTGTCAAAAATCAAAACCCTATAATAGAATTTTATATCTAGTTTCATTGAAGACCTCACCTTTATCTTTATTGTGTTTTCAAGTGCAGGAATAGCTGAAACCTAGTTCAGCCTTAGCTTTGTCTGTTCAAAACCCACTGAAATACATACCTGACCAGAGGTTGCTTAAGGAGTGGTACAGCTCCCAAGAGGAGTAGCTCCTATTCAGCTCAGCGTTTCTTAGTTCTGAGTGGCATAGACTCACCAAGGGACTTTTGCCTTCCAGATTATATATCCTCAAACCCCACACCTCTGTATTCGGATTTAATCTTTACAGGGTGGAGCCTGGTGTATTAGTCTGGGTACTTTAGAGAAACAAATCCACAGAAACTCATGTATAAGAGAGAGTTTTAAATAAAGGTTAAGTGCACATCAAGAAAACATCCCAACCCAGGGCTGCCCAAGCCGACAAGTCCAACATTAACCCATATGTCCAACACCAATTCACAAAGTCCTCCTCCATCTCACAAAACACACACTCTGATACCGAATCAGTGGATGTGTAAGCATGTCAGCACTGGAAGGTGTCTCCACACGGCTGCTCCAGCACCCAGGGATGCATCTGATAGGTCCATGTGACTTCTCCTCAGGGATGTCTTACAGGAAGTCATCCTTGCCAGCTGATGTAGGCAGGGAACTGGCTAAGGCAGCAGCACCCTGGTCTGACCATCACAAAGCAAGCGACCCAAGAACTACAAAGATGAAGCTCCCCAAGCCATTTATCCCTCCACTCTTCAATTAACCCCACATGTGTTTATCGGCCAGGTTGGCACAATAAACTGACTACCTCACCTGAGCATCGTTTTTATATTTACTTCATTTACCAATGTCCTAGGGTTACAAAGACAAAAGAAAGCAGCAACAACAAAACCCAGACAAATACCGCTTGTTACCTTAGAGTCATTTCTGATTCGTGGCGATCCCATGTGACATAGAGTAGAACTGTTCTCTCGGGGGGGGGGGGGGGGTTTAGCTGTAATCTTTATTGAAGCAAGTACTGAGCTTTTCTTCCATGGAATCACTGGGTTGGCTCAGACTATCTTCCTTGAACTTTGTAGTTGAGAACAAACTGCTTACACACCCTAGAAACTAGGGTGCAGCAAACTACAGGTTAAATAGGATTCTTTCTTTCCGTGTAACCATCAACATTAGTTCTCATATTAAATGTTATATGAGGGTTTTAAAATTATTTCTAAGGAAGTATAGGGTGTTTTCTTAGGCCAGGTTCTCATACCAATTGACTGGCTCTCAAATCTGCATGCACATCCGTTTCACTTGCGAAGTTTTAAAATATATCGACTCCTGGGTCCCCAGAGATTGGTAAGTATAAGGCACACTCTGGACATCTAGATTTCTATACACTGCATTGCTCTCTAGATGTTACATTTGACTCCCCAGTAAGAGGTTAAGGAATTCGGACCAAGTGGTGTTTGTCACGAGATCAAACAAGAACAGATGGAATCCGATGAACTCCAACTCTCTGGGATGCTGACATTGCCCCCTATTTGCTCAGCCACCATGCTGTTCCTTCAAAAGGGCATCCTTGGCCACCCTCTGATGCATTATAAGTCCATGGCCAGCTGGCTGTCCGCTTAATGCCAAGAGCTGCACAGGGACCTCACATGTTATTCTCGTGCTCTTTAGTGCCAGTCACAGATGAAACCCAGGTGCATGAAAGCTAAAAGCCTCATCAAGAAGACCAGCAGCCTAATCACTGAGCTGTGCTGCTCCCTGTCCCTAGCCTCCTGTGATTGAGGCATCCTGAGCCTTCGGGATAAATGATACTTTCTCTGATTAGGCAGCGTCATTACAAGGATCAGACCATTCACTCTCCAGGAGGATTTAATTGTACTACAATTCAAATGCCAGTTCTGCTGATTTCTGAAAACCCAGTCTAGTCTTCCGATGTTGTTGCTTGTGGGACTTACAGTAAACTGACGATTCTGTTCAGCTTTGTTTTTCATTTATTGCCTGTGTTTCCTAAGGTTCTCAGAGAGTTCTCCAAAAATCATACATCACATAACAGAGGATATCTGTCGAAATGAACCTCAAAATCCCTGGGTAGCAAAGAAGGCTCAACAAATAACCCCAAAGTTTGGTCACTTGAACCCACCCAGAAGCACCACAGAAGATGGTCAAATGGTTGTGGCTCACAGTCACACCATAGAGAGATTCCTTCCCATCTATAAATCTTTATGCAAGCAGAGACCCTCAACTTTCTTGCATGAAGTGGCTGGTAAGTTTGAACCACCGACTTTGACATTACCAGTCCCATGCTTACCCAACATTGTCATCAGGAATCCAACCCCAATATTTGCATACATGGGATCATTATGAGTTGCATCAAGTGAACGGCAACTGGACAACTAACAACAGTCATGAACCCACTGAGTCATCTCTTCCATGGGAGAGATTTTCATGTCCTTGACAAGGGTCCCAAGTTACTGTAAAGGCTGAACCCCTCTGACCTGAGACAGTGTCCTGGGGCCTGAGGAAACATGCTTCCATGATTCTGGTCTCCGCTCTGCACCTTATTGGTCGAATAACCTGGAGCAATCTCTCCAAACACAAGCTTCTTCCCCTGTCCAATGGAACTGAAACATGATCTACCGTATAGGCTGGTTTCTCTGTGGGTTAAAGGAGCGAATGTACAGGGTATGCTTAGAAGAGTGCTGGGCACACAGTAAGAGATTATGAAAAACCAATCTTTTCAGTGAAAAATGTGAGAATTAAAAAAAAATTTTTTTAAAGCAAAAGTGGCATAGGGAAAAAAGCTACTGTATACAAACATTTTAGGGGTGAAGACGGTGTAGTATGGAAGAGACCAGACCAAAACCAGGGATGTACATGGTAGACAATGGTGGAGGAGGTGGGGAAAGGAAAACAAAAGGATGAATACAAGGAAGAAAAGGGTAGTGGGGTCATAGGGCATTAATCCACCCAAGGGGAGGGTATTGTTTATATCTCCACAGGGAAAGTGGGACCAGACTTCAACCCAGTGTCGCAAGGTGTGAATGCAATATCCCGGCGTGGAGGATGGAACCGGTGGAGAGGTCTGGGAGGCTGGCCCCAGCACCATAAATTAAGTGGATTCCTGCCCCTCCCCCGAAAAGAATTTGTTCCAAAGGACGACATTGACTCTGCAGCTATGGGAGATGGACATATTTGATCAGAGCACACGGGAGCAGATGAAGGGGCAGGAGGAGAGAGTGGAGCACAGCCTGGCCCACCAGGCCGTGATGATGATGTTCCTGAGTAGAGCAGCCAGTCCACAGAGAGAACAACATGGCTGGCCCTACTATGAGACATGATGCCCCTCAGTGACTAAGGGCGATACAGGGGACAGCACTGGAGACACAGTGTGGGAATTGCACCTGACCTGATCCCACCACACCGAGGCAAATCACTGGGCGAGTGCAGCGGAACAGCAAGGGAATGGAGTGGCAAGGTCCCCAGGGAATGCTGAAAGTGGACTTTGGGGCCAGGGTGTGGTGCCCCAACAGACTGGACTGGAAAACGCTCCTAAGGGCCAGCAAACGATCCCTGAACTAACTACAAGCTTTTCTCTTGTGAACTGTTTTGTTCTGTTCTTTTTCAGTGGTTTGTTTTTGTTGTTTTGTTGTCTGGTTGTATACTGTTGCTTTGTTTTCCTCTGTCTTGTTTTCGTGCATGTTAGTGACTCCACAGGTCTGTCTGAATAGGACAGGCTGGATGAACTATCTGGAGGAAAAACAACGGGACCGACAGTTCCGGGGGGATTTGGGGTGGGGGGGTAGGGGGGGTAAGGAAGTGGTGTTAACAAACCCAGGGACAAGGGAAAAACATGGGACCCCAAATGGTATAGAAGGGGGAGGGGCAGGCCTGGTGGGAAATGATCAAGGGTAAGGTTGCTTAGAGAAGAGGTATACTCTAGCCCAGGTGGTGATGAGGCATGGTAGTAGGGCAGGAGGAAAGTCAAGGGAGATGGAGGAAAGAGCTAGGAGTCAAAGGGCATTCATGGAGGTCTAGACAAAGACATGTACATGCAAATATATATAGGAGGATGGGGAAATAGATCTATGTGTCTATATTTATAGGTCAAGTATTAAGGTGGCGGAAGGACCTTGGGCCTCTACTCAAACACTCCCTCAATGCATGAATACCTTCTTTTATTAAATTGGAACTCTATGATGCTCACTCTCCCGACACAACGGCTGGAGCCAAAGTGGGTGAACAAGTAAATGTGGTGAAGAAAGCTGATGGTGCCCGGCTATCAAAAGAGATAGTGACTGGGGTCTTAAAGGCTTGAAGATAAACAAGCGGCCATCTAGTTCAGAAGCAACAAAGTCCACATGGAAGAACACACCAGCCTGTGTGATCGAGTGGTCCCAAAGGGATCAGTTACCAGGCATCAAAGAACAAAAAATCATATCATTGACTGCACACCTCCATGATAGGATCGCTGAAGACAAATGGGTGCATAAGCAAATGTGGTGAAGAAAGCTGATGGTGCCCGGCTATCAAAAGAGATAGTGTCTGGGGTCTTAAAGGCTTGAAGGTGAACAAGCGGCCATCTAGCTCAGAAGCAAATAAGCCCACATGGAAGAAGCACACCAGACAGTGCGATCACGAGGTGCCCAAGGGACCAGGTATAAGGCATCATGCAAAAAAAAAGATATGTGTGTGTATGTATGTGTATATATTTGTATATGTATATATGTATGTGTATATATGTATATATATATCATATTAAATGAAGGGAGAAGTGCAGAGTGGAGACCCAAGGCCCAAGTGTCGGCCAATGGAGATCCCCTCATAGAGGGGTTTAGGAGAGGAGATGGGTTAATTAGGGTGTGAGGTAGTACTGATGAAGAACACAGCTTTCCCCCAGATCCTGGATGCTTCCTCCCCCCAACTACCATGATCCGAATTCTACCTTGCAGGGCTGGATAGGACAGAGGCTGTACACTGGTACATATGAGGGCTGGAGGTACAGGGAATCCAGGGTGGATGATACCTTCAGGACCAAGGGTGTGAGGGACGATGCTGGGAGAGTGGAGGGTGAGTGGGTTGGAAAGGGGGAACTGATTACAAGGATCCACATGTGACCTCTTCCCTAGGAGAGGGACAGCAGAGAAGGGGGGAAGGGAGACTCCGGATAGGGCAAGATATGACAAAACAATGATGTATAAATTACCAAGGGCATATGAGGGAGGGGGGAATGGGAGGGAGGCGGGGGGGAAAGAGGACCTGATGCAAGGGGCTTAAGTGGAGAGCAAATGCCTTGAGAATGATTGGGGCAGGGAATGTATGGATGTGCTTTATACAATTGATGTATGTATATGTATGGATTGTGGTAAGAGTTGTTTGAGTCCCTAATAAAATGTAAAAGAAGAAAAGAGAAAAAAATGATTAGGGCAAAGACTGTACAGATGTGCTTTATACAATTGATGTATGTATATGTATGAACTGTGAAAAGAATTGTATCAGCCCCAATAAATTGTTTAAAAAAAAAAAGAAAGAAAAATGTGAGCCTCGAAAAATAGCAAAGAATAAAAATCAGGCAGAAAGTAACAAAAGGGCTTCCGAAATAGGAGCACTAAATTACTGCAGCAAATAAGACACTGCTGAGGCCTGGGACCGCCGGTTGACTGCCAGTCAATCGTTCTGTGGTGGCGTGCTTACTGCTGTGATGCTGGAAGCGGTGTCAATAGTATTTCAAATACCAGCGAGGTTATCCAAAGCAAACAGGTTTCAGCAGCGCTTTAGACTAAAAACAGGCTCTGAAGAAGACATAGTCTATCGACTTCCGCAGAATGAGCCACTCACAACCTTACGGATCATAGTAGAATGTGTCAGAGACTGAAACTATCAGGAATAGCAGCAGGACATTGTCAGATGGTGCCCGGAGATGAGAGTCGAGGTGGAACGGCACTGAAAATAGGGCTGAGGCCGAGCAGCCTCTGAAAGCAGAGCCGACTGTAATCACTGGTATGGAGTAAGGCTTTCAGGACCTTCATCTACTTACGGGGTACAACTCAAAATGAGTAAGAGCAGCTGCAAACCTCTATTTGTTTAAGGGGGGCATAATATTAATTTAATATTGAAACTTCCTCAGTCCACAATAGTTGGAAAAAGAAGAAAAATAATTTTGAATCGAAACCTTATTGATCATAGATTTAGATCATAAATTTCCTTTTCTTTCTTTTCTTGATATTTTATCTGAGGGCTTTGTTTTCATCCATCTGAGAAGTTTTTGTGCTTTTTTTTTTAAACATCAAAAAGCATATGGCAAGTCGCTATCAGAAGAAATAGCATCTGGGTTCTGAGAGTTTGTCTTCAGGCAGCCATTTATATGAGGTGTCAGCTAAGTCCACAAATAAGAAGCATACCAGCCTGTGTGATCCAAGAATTATAAATAATAAAACCCAAATTTGGAGAAGGAAACAGTATCAGAAGTTAAGTTCTGATTACGCACCTGGATTACGCGTCTGATGAATCTCCTCTGACTTTTGTCCAGGCACGTGAGTAGCCTTACCGTCACCCAGGGAACACTGCAAAGCTGACCGTGGCAGATGCCCTTGGGTGAAAGTGTAAAACGTTTGGTCTCCTTTTTGATCCATGGCTCTTTGTTCTGGTTGCATTTTCTGCTATTTTTTTAATTGAGGGTTTTCTGTTTAATTTTGTCATTGGCTAGTTGTTTGTTTCTTGATTTTGTTTCTGTATGTTTTTTTCTATATGTGACATTCCGAATCGGTAAATATAGAGAGACAGGAAGTTGCAAGGACATGAGCTAACAACAATAACTACAAGGAAGAAGAAAATGTTCTGACATGGTTGTGGCGGTGACTACACAACTCTTCCTAATATTATTGAGCTATTGAAATGTATATGTAAATTTATGCCAATTAAAAAAACAAACATCTGCTAACAAAGGAATGTACAAAGTATGATTCTAGGAAAACTAAAAGTCCTCAAAACTGAAGTAGAATGCATAAATATTGATACCCATAGGCATCAGTGAGCTGAAATGAAATGATATTGGTCGTTTTGTAAAAGGCAGTTCTGTGGCTTACGATGCAGAGAATGACAGGTTCAAGAGGAATGATGTCACATTCCTCATCAAAAAGGACCTTTCAAGATATATCTTGAAGTGCTGTCAGTGATATATCTATCTTCACACAAAGAAACCCAGTCAATACAACTATTATTCAAATTATGCACACACACTGAAGCTAGTGATGAAGAAATCAGAGAATTCTACAAATGCCTTCAGTATGAAATTGATCAAACAGGCAATTAAGATGCATTGGTAATTATTGGTAATCTATATACAAAACTTGGAAACAAAGATGGAGGAACAATAGTTGGAAAATATGAACTGGCTGTTAGTGACGATGCTAGAATTCTGATAGAATTTGGTAAGACCAACAACTTCTTTGCAAATGCCTTTATTTAGCAGCACATGGACTTCTTCAGATGGAATGCACAGAAATCAAGTTGATTACATCTGTGAGAAAAGATGATGGAGGAGCTCAATATCAGCTGTTAAATCTAGGGCCTGGGTAGAATGTGGAACAGTGTACCACTTGCTCATATGTGAGGTCAGGTTGAAGGAGAAGAACATTTAAATAAGTCCATGAGAGCAAAAACAGATATGTTACATTGAATACCAATGACAAGAGACCCGATGATCTATGAGATGACCTGAAGAACATCATTCATGAAGAAAGCCAAAGGTTATTTAAAATACAGGAAAGAAAAGATCCAAGTGGCTCTCAGAAGACTGAAACTTGCTCTTAATCGTACAGTAGCTAAAACAAATGGAAGAAATCAGGAAGTAAAAGAGCTGAGCAGAAAATTTCAAAAGACAGTTTGAAAAATAAAGCCAAGTATTATTATGAAAGGTGCAAAAACCTAGAGTTAGAAAATCCAAAGGAGGAACACCCTAAGCACATCCTAAACTGAAAGAAATTGTGTTAGACAAGGTTCTCTAGAGAAACAAAACCAGGACACACACACATATACCTATACATGGCACAGAAGAATATAACAGCTAATTAGTCCACACAGCAGTACAGAGCGCTCACTTCCATGGAACAATTAATATACCGGAAGTCCTTCAAATCATGAAGGCTGCTGGGTCCAAGGTCAAAGAAGCAGACAGCTGAGTCTTCCCTTGGGAAATGCAGGCAGTCCTGCTATAGGCAGGGCCAGTCACCGATAGTCAGCAGCTCAGGAGCTTAGCAAAGCAGGCTTGGATGGGATATCAAACGCAAGCAATGCAAGATGACAGGATCCAACAACCTCAAGCTCAAGCAATGCACACACCAATATCATGGTAAAGCAGGTCTCAAAGGAGCCTCAAGCTCTAGTGACATGATCCACAGGTTGGCTGTCCCACAGGTAGTATAGCTCACAACTTGAGGCTGAGAACTAGCTAAAGCAGCCGCATGCTGGTCTGATCACCAGAGAGCAAGAGAGAGAGAGTGGCAGGGCTGGGTGAGCTATTTCAAACTGGGACCTTATTAATCCCACATGTTCCTTTTGGTCAGGTTGGCACAATTACCCTACCTATGACAGAACTAAGGGAAAAAAATTCAAGCCTCAAGTTTCAATACTGAAAGTTACTATGGACAAAATGATGAATGATGCAATGGACCACAAAATAGTAGTCAGCATTCAACCATTTCAAGGGGCGGCATATGAGTACGAATCAATTGGACTAAAGAAGCCCAATCTGCACAGAAGGCATCAGCCCAAAATAAGTTTCCAGGAATTTATGGAATACCAATTTAAATATTTCAATAAGTTAAGGAAGCACTGGAAGCACTCACCAGTCTGTGCCAAGAAATTTGGAAGATAGCTACTGAGCCAACTGATTACACGAGATCTATATTTTTACTCATTCCAAAGAAAGATGACCTCTTATGGTGTGCAAATTATAGAACAGTTTCATTAATATTACATGCAAATAAAACTTTCTGAAGATCATCCAGTAATGATTACAGTAGTACATTGACAGCAATGGAAATTAGGACCAGCTTCAGAAGAAGACTTGAAATAAGGGATATCCTTGCTGATGTCAGGTGCATCTTGGTTGAAATTGAAACATACTAGAGAGATGTTTGCTTGAGCTTTATTGACTATTAAGAGGCATTTAACAAATTATGGGTAGCCTTGAGATGAATGGAAATTTCAAAACAAGTCATTTAGCTCGTACAGAATCTATTCATGGATTATGAGGCTATTGTGCAAACAACACAAGAGAATACTGCATGGCGTGAAAGTAGGAAACCTATGTGACAGGGTGGTGTCCTTTCACCATACTTATACAATCTGTATTCTGAACAAATAATCAGAGAAGCTGCAATGCTGTGCAGAATTGGGGGATGCATGGGTTTGGATTTATGGCAGGCTCGTCCCAGGGGGCTCTCACAGTGTCCCAGGCCAGAGAAAACTCTAGACTTGAACCATTGCCAGGCCTTGCCCATGGCCTTCAGGCACTGAGGTGGGATGCACAGTGGGGTGTGGGGCGTGGGGGAAGGATTGGAGGAAGGCTTCTTAAAGATCTGTGATGTGCAGACGGCACATGTTTGCTTGCTGAAAGGGAGGAAGACTTGAAGCGCTCGCTTATGAAGACCACAGACTGCAGCCTTTAGTATGGGCCATGCAAGGGAGGGAAAGCCAGAATCCTCACGAGTGCGCTGGCAGGCAGGATCAGGACCAGCAGAGCAACGATGGAAGGTGTCAAGGATCTTGTCTTGCTTGGATTCACAGAAAATGCTCATGAAAGCAGCAGTCAAGAGGTCAAAAGATGCATTGCATTGGGTAAATCATCTGTACAAGACCTCTTCAAAGTACTGAAAAGCCAGGATGTTACCTTGGCGACTCAGGTATGCCTGACCCAGCCATGCTTTTTTCAATCAGCTCCTAGGAGTGGGACAGTTGGCCATTGATTGGATAAGGAAGATTGAAGACATGTAGATACATTTCAATTATGGTGCTGGTGGCAAATGCTGAACGTACTACCACCGGCATGCTCCTTAGAAGGCAGGACGGTGAGGATTTTTCTCAGTTTATCCATACTTTTCCTCATTCCAAGCACAACCCAGTTTTCCCTATGGAGCTCTTCCACCTTTTCTCTTCTCCCAGTCTCTGGAGAGTACTAACAAACATTGATCTCTGTACACTTACTTTATCTAGAGATTTCAAGTACACGAGATCATACAATATTTGATCTGATTCTGCATAAGGTTTTCAAAAGTCCATCCATGTCTTATGATGTGCCAAAATTCCATTTATCTTTATGGTTAATTCCATTGTTTGAATAGACCGCCTTTTCTTATCCATTCATTTGTGGATGGTTGTTTCTATCATTTGCCTATTGTGAATAATCCTGCAGTAAACATTGTTTTGAGTCCCGGCTTTCATGTCTTTTGGGTACACACCTCAGAATGGAATTTGGGGTCATATGGTTATTGTACATTTCAAGTTTTGACTAACCACTCGTTTCCTCATTGGTTGTACACGTTGCCATCCTGCCAGCAAGGGATCAGAGTTCCAATGTCCTTAGAACCTTGACAAAATTTGCTGGTTTTGTTTCTTTCCTGATACTAGACATCCTCATGAGTATGAAGCGGTATTTCACTGTGATTTTTGAATAACAACCATTACAACACTGCTGGGCCTGACCTACTTCTATCCCTGAACAGAGGGAATAACATTACTTTTCTCTGTCTCCTGTAACCCACCCATATCATCATTCTTATGTCCACATTGTACTTAAATAGGTACCATTGAATTGAAGCTGGTCATCTTTGTGACTGCTGAAAATGAACGCATATTACTCAAGTCCATCAGCATGAATTAGAGTACTTTTATAGGAGGACCCATCATACCACCCACGCTGTAGGCATAAGCAGGCCCTGAAATGCTTAATCTCCGCAGGCTGGATATCAGGGAAATGATACCCTCTGGATATCAGGGAAATGAGGAATAATGGATTTTTTTACTTGAATTAGTCACATGATGACAGGGAGGTGGTTTTCCCATCTGTATCCTATTATATACCAATTTCCAGAGCCAATGCTACGAGGTCACATAAAGAAGGGTCAGGGATAGATTTTGCTGAAGAAAGGGAAAATTCCAAAGGGCAGGGTCAGCAATATAGAAATACATGCCATACTCTAGCCTTTTATCTGCTCATAAAATGCACAAAAAGCCAGTAGGCACCCATGGAGGTGCGCCTCTCATATCTCACCTCAAGAGGCTTGCCACTGGGAGTGCAACACCCATTTTTACAACCTCTGAGATCTACCGCAGCAGGGCCAATGTGTCCTCAAGAAACTTGCAGCAGATGCCTGAGCATCATATGTGGACTAGGCCCTGACCATGTCCAAGAAGTATGGAACTCCTCCAGACCCAATCCGCATTGACACCATCCACTGGACTCTCCAGGATGACCTTGGCACCAAAGTCTGGAGTTCTTCCTTCCCAATCTACCTTCTTTCTCCTCTTTTTAACTCAGGGTTTCAGATTCACACAGTAGTTTCAAAGCTCTCCTAGCCTCGTCTGATTAATCTCCGCTCAATTTTCACAGGCAGTGTCCCTAATAAATCACTGATAGTTGTGACTAGGTTTCAGCATCTGCTTTCTGGAAGATCTAAACAGACGCAAAGCATCTGCTAGACACACTGTGTGTTGGTGTGTTGCTTTGGGGTCCCCCGCCCCTCCAAGTACGTTCCCTCTCTTTGCCTCTCCCTTTTCACATTGCTAGAATTGGGTGGTTAAAGAATGCTTACGACCAAGCAGTCTGGATTTTGGTTGCCAGCTGTTTATAGACGTCGTCTGAGGAAGCCATCTGTGCTGCATCTGGGGCAAGCTGGCTCTCGAGAAGATGGCGAGTCCTGGTCTCACATGAAGGCAAGCTCAGATATAGCCTTTTCCACTGGGAGAAAAGGGGTGCTGGTCCCACACGAGTCATTTCCCAGGTTGTTCGGAGATATGCACGCACATGGTGTACCTGCCACTCTAAGCATCTCATTCAGACACCGTGGTGGCATTTCGGAGAAGGTTTTAATTAGGCAATTCTGAATTCTATAGCTTTCAATCCCTCATCCAGAACAAGGCTATAGAACTCTTCCTTAAATTCTACTGGATGACTTTATAGTCCGCTTCATCCCCTCCCGTCTGGAGTTAATATGGCAAAGGGCCAAGTAAGTTGAACCCAAGCCAGACTCACTGTCCTTAAGACAGATTCATCTTTCTGCAGCAGAGAGGCTGCTGGGTTTGATCTGCTACCAGCGAACAGTGCAAATAGTGATTCCAAATTAGTATTAGGAAATGGATATATTGCCGGGTGTATCCCTGTATCTGAGGGAGAAGAGTGGAGGTCTCTAGGAACAGAGATCTGAGGGAAGTTGAGTTTACTCTGGACATCAGAGTGTAAGATTTGTGTTCTACGGGCAATTGAGGTCTTGGTTAGCTGATTGTGGTGCCCATTAAAGGTGGGAAGGTGCTTAGCACAGCAATTGTGCGTAGTGTGCACTCAGTGAAGGAACTTAATTGCTAATTGAATAATCAGCAGTTCCAACCCACCAGCCATTATTATGGGAGAAAGCCAATGGACTAGTTCTATTCCGGCCTACAGTGTCACTATGCGCTTGAATCGAATCGGTGTCAATGGGTTTATGGGTGCACACTCAATAATCCTTAACTAGCTGTGTGTGTGTGTGTGTGTGTGTGTGTGTGTTTTGCTATGCATATGACCATCTAATACTTCAGTTGGCACTTTTTCACTACTGAGTATTAACTGTCCATGTAGCAGGATGTGTGACATGGAACTGTACTGGGCACAGGCGACTCACAGAGGAATAAGACCCAGGCTGTGCCCTTAAAGATAACTGTCACCTTTGCGAGATTTTTGCTGCTCCCAAGCAACTAAATCACTTCTGAAAGGCAATATTTCTACTCAGTAATGGGAAACAAGGTCAGAGTAGCCAATAAGAGACACATTTTATGATTCTATAGACTATTTTAAGAGGTGACCAGAAAGATAAAATATTCAGTGATTGGTGGTCAGGGAGGGCTCTATGTTCTATCCAGCTAAATTAGCATTATCATCATCTTTGTTTCATTTTAAAATTTCAGCTGTTATGTCAAATAATTAGAATTTTTACATTCACACTAAGATGTCTTATTTTTTTCCCTAATTGTAATATATTTTTCTTTGATTGCAGGACTTTTGAAAAGGCTGAATTCCTGTTTTTAACTTTTCTGTGTACTGAGACCATTTGATTCTGAAAGGAATCAGATTTTCAAATTAAGAATTGCCTTTTGCATAACATAAATGTATGGTTATGATCTTACTTTAGGCTAAAAGTAATAGTAAACAGATATAGCATCCTTTCTACATGACAGGTACTCTCTTAAGTGCATGATAAAAATTCTTATTTTTGTAACATGCCAATTTTATAAGTAGTTCCTAATTTGTAGATGAGGAAGTGTAGAGGGTCTTAGGACTCTCCCCAAGAGCTCACAGTTGTCGGCGGTTATGCAGGATGGCTGTGAATTCAGGGTCTGGGCTGCTGAGTCTCAACTCCATCACTTCTCCCATCTGCTCCCTAAAGCAGGGAGTCTCTGGATAGTACACATATTGGTGCTCAATGCAAAACCTGCCAAACAAAACATTTCTCAAAATAATTTTATTATTTTCCTGAACCCTTCGCCTTGAGTGATGTTTTCTGTCATCCTCGAGCATAATTTTCATTTAATAAACGTCCTCATATTATTGACAGGATTTTCATTAACTACTCGGGCAGGTAGAAAGGATGATCACATTCAGGAAACTGGAGAGAAACAGGTTATTACTTGGGAGGCAGAGAGAAGGGGTGGGCTGGGGGAACCGGGAAAAGCAGAGATAAGTGCAAGAGGAGGGAAGAGAAGCAAAGGGGACTTGAGCTTGGAGTGCATGCGGGCGTCCATTTCCGCTGGCCCTCCTGTTGTCAGGCAATTGCCAGAGGCTGCGGGGAGGATCGCTGGTGACACGATGGGGCCCACATTGGACTGCTTAGTGCAAGGTTGGAAGTTCAGGCTGAGCAGCTGCTCCATAGAGGCTCTGCTCCCGTGTACAGTCCCAGAAATCCTAGCCACAGTTACTATGAGTCGGAACGGATTCAATAACAGTGGGTTTGTGTTGGAGGGTGGTTGTGGGGGCCACTAAGGCAGCGTTTCTCAACCTGTGGGTCGCAAAATGACAGTGATGAAGTGGCAACGAAAATAATTTTGTGGATGAGCGGGGTCACTACCACATGAGGAACTGTACGAAAGGGTTGCGGTATTAGGAAGGTTGAGAACCACTGCTCCGGGGATTGCTAACCTATGGAAGCCCTCACAGCGAGTTGCCTGTGGGTTTTCCCAGGACCAGCCGGTTAAGAAACATGGACAGCAGTGGCAGCGGCCTTAACTGGGGAGGAAAGTAAAATGAAAATGAACTGTCTCCTGAATTTTTCAACCCAGGTTTCTGGAAAGTTCCTTCTGCTCCTAGGGAGCCAAACAGACACAGCAAATGAAAGCATCCCTCAAATAAGCCCGAGAGGCAAGCAAGTGGCAGGAGTTCAAAAGCCCCGAGTTCTCATTTGCGGTCTCTGTGGACAGGCAGGCTCCTCTGAAGCACAGCACTGCCTCCGTAATCACTTGGTGACTTCCTGGGAAAACTGTTTGCTGACATAGAACTCACTCGCTGAAGAAGAGTGCGTCTCTCTTCCAGGCCACGGGGGCCAGCCTCGTTTCAGCCCTGTCACTGGCAACAATTCTTATTAGTCTAGCCTGGCTTTTCCTTGATGGCCTCTCCCCTGACACTTGTCTTACCGTATGCTACAGGTAGCTGAGAAGAGCTCTCGTGGCACAGTGGGTGAGCGCTCAGCTGCTAATTGAATGACTGGTCAGTGGCTTGAACTCACCAGCTGGTCTGTGGGAGGAAGCGGTGACAGCTCGCTTCCACAAAGATGACCGCTTGGGAAACCCTCTGGGGCTTGGAAGCCTTTGGCGTCGACTCAATGGCTCATAGCAACACACATCGCTGATGCAGCCACTTGGCTGAATGGCAACAATTCAATCTAGAAAGATGTAATCTGCAAAGGCCTCCTCACTGGTCTCCTCGGCCCCCTCCGTCCCATTCCACCCATTATCGGCTCAACAGTGAGAGCATCTTCTCTGAAAACATCTATAAAATTATGTCACCACTGTTCTGCTGGTGATTCTTTTTAAATGCTGGCTGAAACATATTCCCTGGCCGTGCCAGGAAAGCTCTGACTACCAGGCCGCTGTTATGATCTATGTGCCACCGGGCTATAGCACACAGAGTAAAGCAGACCAGCTGCCATCCAGGCATTGCTGACAGAATGATGCCATGTTGGTCAGAAGAGAACTGTGCTCCTGAATGTTTTCAAAGATGTATTTTTTAGAAGTGGATCACCAGACCTTTCTTCTGAGGGACCGCTGGGTAAGCTCAAACTTCCTAACATTCAGTTCGCCATCAGGCACATATCCGTTTGCAAACACTCAAGGGCCCCTACTGAACCGAATCACAATCCTCAGAGATGGTTGTTGTTCATTGCCATCCAGTTGGCTCTGACTTTGCAAATGGGATTAAGGATCTTGAGATGGGGAGTGAGTTAGTCTGGGTAGACTAGAGAAACAAATCCATATAAACTCATATGTCTATAAGACAGAGTTTTATATAAAGGGTAAGTGTACATTAAGAAAGCATCCCAACCTAGTCCAGTCCAAGCCCAAAAGTCTGACATTAGCCCATAAATCCAACACCAATCTACAAGGTCCTCCTCAATCTCACAAAACACACGCAATGACACACAATGACACCGACTGCAGGAGGGAAGTTGAATCAGTGAGCGTGAAAGCATCTCAGTGCTGGCAGGGGTCTCCATGTGGCTTCTCCAGCACCCAGGGCTGCATTGGGGTAGGTCCATGTGGCTTCTCCTCAGGGAAGTCTCCCAGGAAATGAACCTTGCCAGCTGAGGCAGAGAACTAGCTAAGGCAGCCACACACTGGTTCCACCATCACAGAGCAAGAGACCAGAAAGTCAAGGCTCGCCAAGCCATTTATCTCTCTGCCCTTCAATTAAACTGCCCTTCAATGAATCCCACATGTGTTCATTGGGCAGGCTGGCACAATAAACCTATCACAGGGAAATTATCCTGGACTGCACAAAAGGCTCTCTAATTCAATAGCATATGGACTTATAAGAGTGAGGTATTTATAAGAATGAGGTAAGGGGGCCTTTGACCCAGAAGAAAAGGCAGTGGATCCAAGGAGCCAGAGGATGGAGCAATTGGGCCACAAACAAGGGACCTCATCCACTAACAAAGCTGGAGCCTCTGTAGGGACTGTGCCCAGACAATACCTCGAACTCCTGGGTCCTAGCACTGTAAGACCTTATAGTCCTGTTGTTTCAAGTCACCACGCTTGTGGCAATTTGTTACAGCAGCCACAGAAAATGAATATGCTGGCCTTCTTTGTATTTCTCTAAGACACCAAAGTGTCTCCCAATTAAGGGCCTTTGCACAGGTTTCCTTCTTAGCCTAAAACTCATTCCGTTCTTCCTGATCTTGGAGGTCTCTACCCATTCATTTCCCCCTCATCCACTGTCCACAACCCTTTTTCTTTCTTCGCGGCCCCCCTCCCAAACACACCCCACCCCACTGAGTCCTGTGAACTACCTTAATGGCCTTTACCACCTACTTTCTGGAGGACAATTGAAGGAGTAGAGAGGAGTGAGGTTCATACACATTATTTCCTTGGATGAGAATATCTTATCACCTTCAAGGATGTTATATTGGCTAGCTACTGCCATGGCCTACAATATAAGCATCCAGGTCCCAAGTGTCTACAGGTCATTTGGGGAAAGAGATGCAGATCTTGGCTGGGATTCACTGGTCAGCAAGAGCGTGAGCCCAATCGCAAAAGAACACTAGATGCTTTGATTGCCTCTCCTACTTCTGAGTTCATTATTTGCTAATTTTTATTTCTTATCATCAATAAAATGCCTGGTATATCATAAATTCATAAGAAAATTTATTGAAACAAGAGATAATGTGGAAAAGGTTACAATTTGACTCAGCCTAGTGTTCTCATAGACTAAGTAACACTAGTGGCTTGTGATTGACTGCTAACCAAAAGGTTGTGGGTTTGAACCTGCTCCATGGCTCCAGGAAAGAAAGTCCTGGTAATCCAGTGCCTGGGGTTACACATGGGGGTGGACAATGGCCACTAACCGCAACAGTACCCTGGTACAAACTGGGGCAGCAGAGCTTTCAGAAAGATGGTTTTGTTCTTCAGATGGAAGAAGGCTTTTCAAAGGACATTGATTTCCTCTGAGAGCAGGGATCCCTCGAAGTGTCACTAGATAAAAGTGACACTGTATTGCTGAAAGTGACCGGCGGAATGTGCACACCACAACCCTCACACCTTCAAATGTGACCTGCAGGGTGGTGACCAAGGCTTCCAAGATTCATAATTTGTATGGGACAGCACGGGGATGTTCTCACTGAAGAACTGAGAAGTGAAATCTCGGGATGAAACGTACTGGAGACTTTCTGTCCGTGTGGCTGCTTCCAGTCCTCGAGTCCTCTATAAATGGGATGACAGCTGCTGTAATTACTGCTGTGAAAGTGAAAGAGAAAAGACAATGGAGCAAGGTTTAAAAAAATCTAAGCACTATGTATTATGCATACCACTGTCTGTCTGGGTGGTGATGGCTGTAGTAATATTAGTTATTGATTGGATTATTCATAGCTGTGATGGAGGATAAATCTGTAATATTTCATTATTCTATATAATCAGGGGACTCTGTTACGTAGACGGATGGTGCATGAAGTAGATGTTGGAAGCAATGCGATCGCTGGGGTAAGAACAAATTAGTGCGGTCCCCATCCTTCCGCCTAAAGCGGAATCAAGGAGAGTTAGTAGCATAGTAGGTACTAGATGGGCTTCTAACTGCAAAGACAGAAGTTTGAAACCACCAGCTACTCCTGAGAGGAAAAAGGGGGGGCTTTCTAGTCCTGTAGAGAGTTACAATCTCAGAAACTCACAGAGGGCTCTTCTACCCTGTCTTACATGGTTGCTATGAGTTGGCGTCGACTCAATGGCATTGAGTGTGTTTGTTTGGTTTTGTGTCAACATGGGTTATGAGTTGCCCTGTAAACCATAAGGTCAATAGTTCAGAACTGTCAGCTGCTCCACTGGAAAAAGACTAGGCTTTCAACTCCTATACAGTGTACGAGTCTCAGAACCCCACCGTGGCCATCACACTGAGGCAGACCTGACTTGACTTGGCGGTGAGTGTGCAGTCTGGTTTGGTGCTGACAAGGAGCTGTCATCTAGGGGAGAACACGAAAAGGAGGAGGAGACAGGCGCCTGCAGTTTAGGGAACTTGAGCAGAGAGAGGCTTTGTGGGCCATAGAACGTAGGGTAAAACTCAGCTTTGCACTTTCCGATGTGTGACCTACAAATGCATTTAACCCATCTGTGCCTCATCTAGTTGTAAACGAGAACTCAATAACAATATTCACCTCATGGTTTGTGGTGATGTTCAGCTAAATTATATATATATATTTCTATATTTCCTGCCACATAATTAATTCTGCATTATACACAGTAGCTGCTATTATGCTTAAAAGAAGAGTTCTGAGAAACAATGAAGCCCCGAGTAAGTGGCTCAGGCTATCCATTTTTCTCTGCCTTCTTATCACCGCCCTCTGTTTCCATCAGCACATTGTGTTTTCCTATTCTATCGTGAACTCTATCTCTAACAAGTACCCTTAGGGACCACCTGGGCAAACCAGGATAACATATCCACCCTCAGAGTCTTGATTGAACCACAACTGCAAAATCCCAGGTAGGCACTGATACAATGGGGTACCTTCTCCTTATCTAGTGGGGGACAAAGAGACTGTGAGGCCGAGCAATGGTCTGGCTCCTGGCAAGATGAGACAGTAACTCGACCATAGAAGAAGAAAACCCATCTGTCTCCCTCTGAGAGGCTGAGGGCTTCCAACTGCTGGCTTGGATCGCAGTCCAACACGTAGCCAGTATGCTCCCAGGCTCCTGGAGTTTCTCTCTGTGTTCCGGATGACTTTGACACACTGAAAAAAAATAGCTTTGAAAGAGGTGTGGTTTGTCTTTCAGCTGATTGTATCCCCAAAGACAACAAAAGATGGATTCTTAAGTCACACTCTATACTACGGTACTCTTAAAGAGGCCTCCCAGGAAAACTAAGGTATGGCTTGGTCACATCCTTCACTGAATTCAGGTCTCAATCTTACCCTAATCCCAGCCTTTAGTATAGTTGAGAATGCTCTCCACTGTGGGATTATAGCCACCGGTGCAGAGTCAGGAAGTCTGGCTCGAAGGGCCATATTCATCGAGGACCTCTCAAGGAAAAGAGAAGGTCATGAGCATGGAAACACACTAAACAGCCCTTAACTGTTAGTATCCATTGCTAGTGTTTCGAGATGTTGCTCTTTTCAGTGGATTTCTAGGTTTGCTATCATCTCGGGGGAGTCGGGGTGATGATGGCTGTCTGCAGTGCTCACACGCCAGGTGACATGCATACACAGGGTATCCAGGAGGCAGCCTGCTCGCCTTTTACATTCCCAGAGGCAGAGTGCTCCCCGCTCCCCTCACCCCGCCACCTCCCAAGGCAAAACTCCACCAGGACCAGTCATTTCTTTCTCTCCGTAGAGAGGCCACATCCCTTCTCACTGCAGCCAGCCACTGCCCATCTGCTTTGATGATGATTGATCACAGACGGTCAGCCTAAGTCTATTGTCCTTTTAGCCATAACATACTAGCCGGGAGGGAAGCCCATAGAACCCCCTATTTGAAACGTTTCCAACACATGAATCAGGTGAACTGGAAGAGGGTCTGAGCACAGCGAAGGGAAACCGGGCCATAGATGCGGGGCCGTGCAGAGGACTGTGTGTCTATGAAGTCACAGAGGGGATCATAGTCAGAAGGGGGACAGAATTTGCAACGAAATGAAACAAGACTCAGTTTAGACAGCAGAGCCCCATGGTGTGCACGTTTAATATGCAGGATTGCACATTTGAAGGCAGAGAGTGTGTACGAGGGGGGAAACATTGCGAGGTGTACAAAATCCCACCAGCTCTTTCAATGAGTGTCAAGATGGGTTTCACACGGATACAGAGAGTGGGATGAGGAGTGGATGCATGCAGTCTATTGGAGAGGTGACACGGGAAACATTGGGAAGAGAGGGCAGAAGTGAGGCAGGGAAACCGGATATGTTAATGAGCAGGAGATGTCTACTTGTAACTGGAGGCATCTCAGAGGTGTCTCACACAAGGGGTGAGGGAATAGAGGTATTTATCCCTCCGTGATTCGAGACTGCTCTTCCTTCTCAGTCATCATTCCCTGGCCCTCCTAGCTCGGCTTCCTCAGGTTTTCATGCAGAGCTGGTGACCAGAGAGGGACAGTTATTTATTTGTAGAACAACTGAACAAAAGCCTACTGTTCCCAAGCTGATCTCAATCCATAATGACCCTGGAGGCAAGAACAGACATGTCCCGGCAGGGGTTCCAAGGCTGTGTGCTTTAAGAAAACAGATGGCCCCATATCTTTCTCCCATGAAGCACCTGGTGGATTTGAACTACAAACCTCGTTAGCAGTCAGTGTGCTGAACCACCGTGACACCTGGGCCCCATATGTGTAGAACAAGGTGACCCCCAAAGTCGATGAGGAGTGAGGGCTGAAATACTCCTTCAATCCCTTCTGGTACCCTTTCCTCATGATGAGGGTCATTCTAATGTTTAAAAACAAATTCTGTCTCAAAATGCAAAGCACCTGTTTGTATCTGCTCTCCAGCTGAATAAGCCATGCCGAGTGAGCTATTTCATCCGTATTTCTTTTTGAAAACCTTAGTTTCCTTCTTCTGAGACAGCTAGTGAAAGGAAGGAGAGAGCTACAATAGTGTAGTGAAAGAAATATATATATATATATATTTTTTTTTTAAGTAAATGTGAGATTTTGACTTTTTATTCTGTAGAATAAGAGAAGCCATAACTTTTAGTGTAAGACAGAACTCCAGAGCTGGTATTTCCGGCTGTATAACATTGGACAGTTCTATTAAGTCTTAGCTTTCTCAGCACACTCTATAGCCAGCTAGCTAGTTACAGGGACTCTGTAAAGCAAAGCATGAATTGGACTAACAAAGTCTGAGCACAGTGCTGGGCACTCAACACATTTCAGTTATTGTAATTTTTCTGGGTATACTAATAGTATTAATGTGTTCTCTTTTATCCTGGAAAGTCCCAGGCACGTCTGCTTTAGGAACCCTCTTTATTGCCATCAAAATGTTTCCAGCACAGTACTGACCCTGTCCTCCCCTTGCCTTAAGAAGCTCGTCCTCCATCCCAAACTGGAGCATGAAGTCTCTCCAAGCCAGATAGCCTTGAATCGCTTCTGTGAACATCGTAGAGTAGAGGGACTCGATTCCAGGCCATCTGAACCATGCAGATCGAGCAGTCTGAAGTGGGCTGGACAAAAGTGTGAAACATGAATTGCCGTTGATTCTCCCTTCCTGCAACTTAACGGGGATAGATTCTATGCTCTTCAATGAAAAAAAATCGAGTTGATTTTAAAAATTGTTTAAGTGGAAGTAGGTTAAATTACTGAGAAGGAGCATTACAATAAAACTACATTGTGTTCCCGTTCCCCTTACCAAGCACCTGTTTGATTTTAGGATGCAAACAAACGCTGCGTTATTTTCCCATGGCGGCCTATGAGGTGTCACAATTCAAATGGACAGGAATGTATTGGCTCACAGTGCTGGGTGCCCAAGTCTGACATTAGGGAATAAATAGTGACAAATTCTATGGGAAGATTTTTTTTTTCAGTCTCTCACAACATCCATTAATTCCTGGCATTCCTTGGCTTACAGCTGCAGCATTACTTTATCTAGGCCTCCACCTTTGGGGGCTGTCTTTTTTCTCTGAGTCTGTCTCTGTTTCTGTTTATCTATTATAAGAGCACCTCTTATATTTGACTAGATTCTACACTTGATTGGTCTTTTGCTGATTGATAACATCCTCAAAGACTATATTTCCAATAAGATCATCTTTATAGACACTGGGGATTGGGAAGCAGCCCTGGTGGTGCTGTGGGTTAGATGCTAGACTATTAACTGACATATTAGTGATTCAAAAATGCCTGCAGAAATACGAGACTGTCTGCTCCTGTTCAGATTTACAGTTTTTAAAACCCGACAGAGGCCACTGTGTGTCAGAATTATCTCAATTGTAGTAGATTCGGGGGATTCTGACTTCGGTATATCCTTTAAAAGATACAATTTAATCCAATAGCACAAACCACTATCAAGCAGATTAGAATCCCAGTAGTGGAGAAAAGTGTAGAGAAGGCCATTTCTACCTGGAGCCTATCACGATAGTTAAGGTGCTGAAAATTAAGCCATTCTAAGACCTCCCTCTTGCTCAATCCTTCTTCTCAAGATCCAAAATGTGTAATTGAATTGCCTTCAGAGCCTATCTACTCGAATGTTTTACAGGGACCTATTCAGGAAAGGGTCGGAGCTCTACGTGGTGTAGTGGTGACATAGTCCACCTTTTGAAGTCACCTAGTTGTTCCTCAGGAGCTAGATGGGGTTTCTAAGTTCCTCAGGAGTTACCCCTTCAGAAACCCACAGGCGCAGCTCTACACCGGCATCTAAGTTTGCGATGAGTCACAATTGACTCAGTGGCAGTGAGCAAGTTTGAGACAGGTAAGAACTGGAACCAGGATTGGGAGAAGGCTTACTAAGAACCTCAGCTACACAGATGACCAAGTTTGCTTGCTGAAAATGGAGAGATTTTAAGCACTTGCTTAAAATGAAAATGGAGACTGCAACCTTGAGTATGGATGGCAACTCAGTGTAAAGAAAACCCAAATCTTCATAACTGGACCATTAGATGACAACGTCATGATAAGTGGGGAAAGACAGAAGTTATCACACATTTATTTTACTTGGATCCACAATGGATGTTCAAGGACACAGCAGGTGTCCTAGGCTGGGTTCACAACAGAAGTAAACTTGGGGGTGGGGGGAGGGGTAGAGAGAGAAATTGCATCAAGAGCATGACTCACATAGTTGTAGAAACAGACAAATCAAAGTCCAGATGGATTCCAACCCTGTGGATCTGATATTGATTTTTCTCATCATTCTGCTATTAGACTCATTCAGTGAATTTTTTTCATTCAGTGAATTTTTTATTTCAAATATTATATTTTCACTTCTAAAGTTTATATTTGAAAGGTGATGCAAATGGTGACAGTTCATGGTGGTGATTAAACAATGTGATAAACATAGATCACTGAATTGTAAATGTGAAGATTGGTGAAATGCCAAATGGCATTTGATGATCTATATTTATGATAAGTAAAAATGATCACAACTTTTTTTGTTTTTTAGGTTCCATATTTATTCTGAGATCTTTTTTTCCCATTCATTTCTAGTACTATTCTTTATTGAGTATGATTTAAAGTCTGATCATTGTAACCCCTATGTAATTTCAGGGTTGACTTCTGATTGTTTTTCTCTTTAAAATTTAACAAATGTACTTGCTTTGTTGTTGTTGTTGTTAAGTGATGCTATGTTTTTTTTTTTAACTTACACATTTTGAACAGTATCTTGGGTGACTATGGGCCCTATTAGAATCCTCAAGAGATTGTGAATGGCTGTTGTTGGTAGCAGGCTCGGACTTCAAGCTCTTCCTCGCTTGCTGTGAATGGTTCTTTCAACCTCAATGCCATTTGTGAGGTCTTCGCTGTAATGTTTGGGTCTGACTCGTTCTCAGATTCATCTTGGACTTGGCAACAGTTTATGATGGCTCTTTTCTTGCTGCGCTTCTGGGCGTCTGTTTCATTGATTGCATTTTCATATCCCCTTTTCCTTATTTTTTTGTTTGACAAGTAAATTTTATTTTGTTAACCTAACAATTCCATGGATAACTTCCTATTAGAGATGAGCCCTTAAGCCCACCAAAGAATGCTCAAAACAATGTTATTTATAGTAGACAAGATCAACCCTTTCCAGTCCCAGAAAACAGTCATCTGAGCTGTCCTTTCTGCCATGAACTGACTTGGAAGAGCAGCTTGGAACAGACGAGGCCTCTATTGACTCTTATTTATTGTTTTGAAGGCACCCTAACAAAAAGGGTCAACTTACCACTATCGAGGTGATTCCGACTCATAGCGACCCGCATGAGACTAAGCCAATGACATTACTGCAGCCACCCACTGACTGAAGAAGCATGTTTAAACAGGTTTTATGGTGTAACCCCATGTGTGCTTGAAGTACAAGCCTATTAGCTGTCTGTTTTTACTTCTCCTCAGCAGTTCGTGTGGCTGTGTAGTTGGCAATGGTGGTCTTCTGGTTCAGAGCTCCTGAAGGCATAGAAAGCTAAGAGAATCAAGAGGATAAAGGTTCGAGAGAAAAGATAAGACTATCACATTGGAGGGATATACTTAAAAGGTTCTTAGCCTCAATTTTCTGGATATGGGTGGAACAGAGACTAAGACTTCTATCAGTTCAGATAAAGCTTTCCCCAATACTCTCCTGGCAGGACTGTCTCATACTCTGTCTCTTAGAGGTCTCTTTATTCAGCCCAGGAAACATAGTTCATCTCATATCCCTTATGTATAATGAATTAAATGCCAAGAGTAAATATTTTTACTAGACTTTAAGCTGCTGTCTGTATGTCCCCCATGTTTATGCTCCTGACCATCCCAGTTAAAAAAAAATTAACTCACTGCTGTGAGTCCATTTTGACTCCTTGTGACCCTGTCGGACAGGGTAAAAATTCTTAAACTAATTCTTCACCGGGGTAGAAAGCCTAGTCTTTCTCCTACAGATTGGTTCGTGGTTTCAAACTGTGGTCTTCATGGTTAGTGGCCCAATTCATAGACCACCACGACATTAGGTCTACCAGCAAAGGGTCTGACAGAAAGTTGCAGATACACAGATAAGTTATACCATTCAGATAAAGGGGTAGGGAGCTCTTTATCTTGGCCATTGCCGGATAATTCATTTTCTAGACCATAAAAATTGTATGCATATTCAGTGACTTTTTTTTTCTTTTCTATCTGCCTGAGAACTCAAGAAAATCTTGTTTGGGGCATCGAGACAAGGCTTTGGAATAAAACTGATTTATCATTGGGGAATCTGCTTACAACCCAAACCAGGAGCATAAATATCGTATGCACTCTTTTAAATCCCCAGTTTGTTTCATACTGCAAAACAAAGGATGATTTTTATAATTTGCAAATAATATGGGTGAAATAAATTCACTCACTGAAAACATAATGGCCGGATCTTTGGCAGTTTATAGAATGAGCATCACTGAGCATCACTGGTTAGGTTTCTCATCTCCCAGTTGCACAGTTCACTGTCCTATGACCTGAACTGGAGTCCCGTTTTCATCAAGTTTTGTGATATGGTGCATGGTCCTTCCTCTTAATGAGGTTTGACTGAGTGGCAGAGGGTTTACTAAGAAACTCGAAAAGTAATGGTATTTGTAACATTAAGTACACGAACTCTAAAAGGCCAGTGGATTTTCTCCAAAGTTTCTAAAACGTCCCAGCAAAGAACATTTGTATCCATGACCTAGCACAGACATCTATTTATTGTGGAGAGAAAGAAAGAAAATCTAATGTCAGGATGTGAAAGGCTTTTTTAAAAAAAAGTCAAAACAGTAGATAAAAAGAAAAAGAAAACAATCCAGAAAAAGTATGTGCTCACATATGGTCTTGGGAGCATTTTCATACTAAAGAAAATGGAAACTAACAGTTTAATTACAGGGGAATAATTTTGCAGCCAATAAAAATATTGTTCAATTTTCAAGTGATTTTATTGATATAACTAAGGGTATACTTTCTCATATAAAGTAAAATAGATAATGATCAAATATGTGTGTGTATCTCTATGTCGGCATATATATTGCAAGCCGGCTTTGTAAAACTCACCCTAAGGAAAAATTGGTAGCTTCGGAGTGTTTGAAAGGCTTTATGAATGAGCTGCATAAGCTAAACCTGTACATTCCTTTGTTGGGACTTCGTTTATCACAAAGCTAAGGGTTGGATGCCAGAGAAAGATTATGGAATAAGTCATTGAAGCTCTTGGTGAATAACTGAGCTTGACTGCAAGGGAATAGATAGCCAGCCAGAACCAAGGAGGTAGTCTAGGGCTAAAAGAGTCTACGAGGTCACAGAAGCCAATGGCTCTGAGTGTAAGGAGAAACAGATGGTGTAGCTGGTGGCTCCACTTCTATCGCAGAGAGCAATTTTACCCTTTGCCTAATCACCTCTAAGCATGTTGCTTTAACCCAACCCAGGAATTCACAGAAAAACAGGGTCCCTGGTAAAATATTATCTTTCCAGTATTCACTGTAAAATATCCATGAGGGAAAAAGTGGGGCGGAAATTACTCTTAAAAGGGGGCACAGACATTAGATGGGCGAAAGCCCATCAACAGGAGAATGGATTAGCAAAAGTGGTCTATTCATACAATGGACAACGACCCAGCAATGGAATACAGATAAGGAGAACCATGTGGGTGAGTATCGAGAGCATCGTGCTGTGAAGCCAGGGACAAAGGAGCACAAGGTGATGACGTGTCTATAAAAGTTTACTCTGAGCTAAACTAATCTGGGATGACAGAAGTATCACTGACTACTGCTTTCCTAAAGCTGAGGGTGTGCTGGAGTGGGAGGGAATGTTCCACTCTCTTGATCGTGAAGATGGCTACTCGGGTGTAAAAACTCACCTGTACCCATTGCAATAGGTGAGTTTTAGACTATGTACATGAATACTTCAATAAACTAAAAAATAGGTTGTTAGAGCCCAAAGCAAAGCAGTCACCATATGTTAAATAGATGTAATTATGAATTCTATCAAAAGCCTTTTTATTGATGAAGATGGTTTTCTACGGTGTGGAGATCTGAGTGGGGCTGCTAAGATGGTTGTTCTGAGTCTTCAAAGCACCTGGTGGACCTTTCAGAGTTCAAATTTAATTGTACTTGGTCTGACCTGGCCATCAGGGTGTCTGTTACCGTTTGCAGACAGGATGGCAGACTGCTGAGTCTGGTTGAATCCCCTTGATCTGCCCAGGGCTTCTCGAATAAAGAATGGGACATTGTACCAGGGCTTCTCCCCCTCCCCCCCGGCCCCTGCTTGACTGTCCCAGGTGCTTCCTCTATGCAGGTCAGCAGAGGCACTAACTCAGACTACCCAGTTCTAGGTCTTGCATGGTTGTAGGAGATGCATAATTTCATGTCCACTTGAAGATACATAAAGGTGTAGGGGTGGTATTCAAATTGCCGATCAGGTCAGAGCCTGAGAATACCTTTTTGTGGGTATAGCCTTCTCAGAAAGTGAATTCTGGGAGTCTTCACCACTACCACCACCACCCCTTCTCCTCCCCCCAAACCCCCTCTCCCCCCAAACACACACATTCTCTGCCTTAACCTTCCTGCTGTCTAATCCTGGTTGCTGTCAGAACCCTGGCATTGAATCCACAAGACTTTGCACCCACCAGTCTGTGAGCTTCCTGCATTTTGCACCATTGCCTGTGCATGGGTGAGTCTGAAGAGGGACTTGTGGACTGGTATTGGACTTAGACAATTTGAGTTGGACAGGGTTGGGATGTTTTCTTGATGCATAATTTCTTCTCAAAATAAAGTTCGTTCTCACACATTTATCGTTGCCACTATATCTATTTCTCTAGTCAATCTGGGCTAACACAATGGTACAAAGGTTTAAATGCTCAACTCGTAGTAAAAAGAGGCTCAAACCCTCCCAAATATGCCTCGGAAGACAGGCATGAAGATCTGTTTCCAAAAGACCACAGACTTGAAAACACATAGGAATCATTCTACTCTGCACACGCGGGGTCATTCTGAGTCAGAACTGATGCAACTAGCCGATCACAATGCCCCATTCCAGTCACAGATTCAGAGAGGAACGGCAGAGTCACTCCGTATTTAACGGGGTACATCATGTTCACGAAAGTAATTAACTGGATTCAACTATTCCTAGGAAACAAAGAGCCATTGCAGCTTGATTATATATGAGTGCTACAGGTACATCAATACTCCAGCCTGAGGATTGGGTGAGGCCAGGTCCAAGGAAATCGTGTGTTTTATCTCCTCAAAATAAGGAGAAAGAGAGTGAAATGTGTCAAGAGACAGAAATAGACGTTTAGGATGGAATAAATCACTGTATTTTACGGACACTATTAGATACTAAGTCGGCAAGGTGTGATGAACTCTATAAACATGATCTTAAGGAGTCCCCACTATCCGTGCTAAGAACCTGTGTCAGAGCTATGATTTTGCCCGTCTTGTCATGAGCTAACTGACATTCAAAGAGGTCATTTATCTTGCCCAATATTACACTTTAAATGGAAGAGCCATAACTCGAGAGCTCCCTCTCAAACCTTTGTGTTTTATTCCTACTGTACCATGTGGCCTGTTACTAACTTAAAAATGGATAGTCATAATAATAGTCGCAGTAGTAGTAATAATATTTATTGAGAATTTTCCACCTACCAAATGTTGATCTATGATTACATTTATATTTTAATCTATAAGTTTATCTCCATATCCCCATTTGTCTGCCAGCTTGTTGCACAGTGGTAGCATGTGTGTTGCTATGGTGCTGGAAGCTACCTCAATGTATTTCAAGAACCAACATAGTTACCCAAAGTGAACGGATTTCAACAGAGTTTCCATACTAGGAAGAGACTACAGAGAAGGAATAAGCTGTCCACTTCAGAGGGATTGGCCATTGAAAAATCCTATGAATAACATTGAAACTTTGTCCATTGCTAAAAACCAAATGAATATAACCAAGCCATTGCCAGAGGTCGTCCCAGAAGATGAGCCCCTCAGGTCAGAAAGCAATCAAAATATAAGTGAGGAAGAGCTGTCTTCTCACAGTAAAGTCGACCAGAACGACACACTGGAGAAAAGCCATTGGGAGCTTCTTTGCTGACGGGCATGTCTCAAACTGAAGAAACAGCTGGAAACATCAATTAATAATTAGACCTTGGAATATAATCTAGGAAGATTGGAAGTTGGTATAAATGAAATGGAACGCGTAAAGAACCGTGTTCTACACATTGGTGAGCTGAAAGAGACCGGTATTGGCCATTTAGATTCAGAAAAGCATATGGTGGATTATGTCAACAATGACATAATCAAGA
Source organism: Tenrec ecaudatus (assembly GCF_050624435.1). Taxonomy (NCBI): domain Eukaryota; kingdom Metazoa; phylum Chordata; class Mammalia; order Afrosoricida; family Tenrecidae; genus Tenrec; species Tenrec ecaudatus. Next base: position 179,363,709 of record NC_134533.1, on the reverse strand, counting down.
GAAATGGTATTGCATTCATCTTCAAAAAGGACATTTCTAAAGCTATTGTGGAGTTAAATGCTGTCTGCGGTAGTATAATGTCTACCCCTATTCAAGGAAATCCAATCAATGCAACTATTATTGAAATTCCTGCATCTACTACTAAAGCTAATGAAAGAAGAAATGGAAGAGTTCTACCAATATCTTCAGTCTGAAATTGATCAAATATGCAATCCAGATGCATTGATAATCATTGGTGATTGGAATAGGAAATTTGGAAACAAAGAGGTAGGAATAGTAGTTGGAAAATATGGTCTCGGTGATAGAAATAAAACTGGAGATCACATGACAGAATTGTGCAAGGCCAGTAACTTCTTGCAAATACTTTTTTTCAACAACACAAAGGGTGGCTACACACCTGGACTTCTCCAGGTGGAATACACAGAAATCAAATTGACAATGTATGTGGAAAAAGACAGTGGTGAAGCTTAATATCAATCGCAAAACCCAGGCAAGGGACACATTGTGGAATAGACCATCAATTGCTTAGATTCAGGTTGAAGTTGAAGAAAATGAAAGCAAGCCCATGAGAGTCAACCTACAACCTTGTGCATATTTTATTAGACTTGCTAAAATAAGTCAAGAAGAGATTTGATACATTTAACCCTGGGAGAATAATGAAAATTGAAGAATATTGAAAATACCAGGGACTTCCCCAAGGACAAACAGATCTTTCTTGGAAAAAGTCAAGGCAGATGCTCCGTAGAGCCATGGATGGTGAGACATTGTCTCATGATCTTTGGACATGTTATGAGAAATGACTAGTCCCTGGAAAAAAGATATCATGCTTGTTATGTCCATTTGGGTAGATTAGAGAAACAAATCCATAGAAACTCATATGTGTATAAGAGAGAGTTTTACATAAAGGATAATTATACATTAAGAAAGAAACCCAGCCCAGTCCTGTCCAAGCCCGTAAGTCCGATATTAGCCCTTATGTCCGATACCAATCTATAAAGTCCTCTTCAGACTCATGAAACACATGCAATGACACCAAATCCAAGATGATCACAGAGCAGTGGGTAGAAAGTCTTGTGGATCCAGTGGCAGTGTAAGCATCTCAGCACTGGCAGGGTCTCCACCTAGCTTCTCCATTTCCCAGGGCAAGGTGTCTATCAACTTGACTCCATGTGTCTTGTAAGTAGAGTGTCTTTAAGAAAGCGAGCAGAGATTCTCTCCCACCTCCAAGAAGGAAAAGCCAGATTTCCCAGAATTCTCAGGAGAAAGCCATGCCACACAGAGGCCTCATTGGCTATGATCCAATTGACAGACTAGACTCCACTCCTTCACCCTTAATCCTTTCAAGTCCCAAATGGACACCAGATTGTGTAACTACCATAGATCACCCTTTGTGAACTTGATATTTTCATACAACTCTTAAACCATATATAATTTTCAAAGGAACATTAAAAAATCATATCTGTGCCTAACAGAACAAAACTAAAATTCATACAATTCAATATGTGTCAGCCTCATTCAAACATAATATTATATAAGGGACAAAACAAAAATTTTCTATGTGTAACATTTTCAGTTAAATAACACCTAAACCTTAATCCAATAATCCTATGAATATATCTTCACCCACCTATGAAAGTTTGTAAGTCAACCACTTCATGCCTCTCTAAGCCCAATTTTGGGTATCCAATTTCTCTACTGCCCACTTACCTCAGGCCAGTAATCTGAGAGACAATCATATTCTTTTACGTGAAGAATCTTTATTCCAGTTGGAACCTTGTGAAACACGCATCCGTAAGCAAAGTCAAATCAGGACAGGCCATCCATAAAGTCAGCAGCAATATTCACCAGTTCACAGACTCAAATTTCTTCTCTTCATCTGGTTGGGATCTGGTCAGTTAAATGCAGGCTGCCTCACTTAGCCTCACCAAGGTGCCATTGGTCACCTTGCCTTTAGACCATGGCTCCATCACAGATTCTCAACAATGCCAATTCCATTGTGCTAGGTCATGAACTTCAGACCACTCTGGTCCTCTTCTCTAGTTCCTGTGAACCAGGTCCATGGGTGTCAGTGGCCAGACTCAACCTATCTCTTTATTCCTGCATTTCTCCCACTTCCACTCAACAAATAGGATCCAGGTGGTCACCTAGCAAGCATTTTAGGCTGCCCACAGGTTCTCTTTAATGCTCAGTCATTTTGAGACAGACAATTTACTGTCGTTTTTCGCTATATTGTGTGAAGATCATAAACTAACAAACTTTATCCTTCTGGATGATTTCAACTTGTTCCTAGTGCTTTCATGACATCCAGGAACACCTGTTTAAAGAACTCATTGTAGCATGGCGACTCTGAACTTCCATGTTGATCCACACACTGATGCTGACTGGATCGAGTGCCGGGTCATCACAATTTTATTTTCATTGCGAGGATCTTTGTATCTATTGTATAGTTATTCTACCTTCTTCCTATCCAATGATCCTCTTACACTCTCTCATATATAAAGTTCAGGATTTTGGAAAAATAATTATCTGTTGCAACATCTTGACACACTTGGTAAGTAACCAGACAGCAGAAAAGAGAAATTCCCTAGTCAAGATAGCTACAACAGAAGAACAAGTGTGAGGATGACACAGGACCAGTAGTGCTTCATTCTGTTGTGCAGTGGGTCGCTATGACTTGGAATAGACTCAGTGGCACCTGACAACGAATAAATAATGCCATTTCATCTGTATGATCATTCAGAGAGGTGATGTTGTTAGTTGCTGTCAAACTGATTCCAACTCATTGCACCCCCGCGTACAACAGAACAAAGTACTGCCTAGTCCTGTGCATCATCACAACTCTTCTTACGAGTGAGCCCAGAGAAGCAGCCACTCGGTCCGTCCATTTTATCAAGGGCCCTTCATAGGGACACAGCGTAGTGCTCTGGGAGTCTCATTCTTCTCAAGAATGCATTCTCCACAGTTTGTTATGGTACACACAGTGGAATACCTTGGCATGTTCAACAAAATATAAGTAAACATCTTTCTGTATGCTCTGCTCTCAGCCAAGATTCGTTTAACATCAGCTATGTTATCCTTGTTCCAAATCCTCTTCTGAATTGGGTTGGAACCTCTGGAAGCTCCCTGGTAATGTACTGCCCCAACTGTTAGATAATCTTCAGCAAATTCTTACTTGCATATGATACTAATGATTTTGTTCTATAACTTGTGTATTCTGTTGGGTCACCTTTTTTTGGAATGGGTACAAATATGGATCCCTTCCAGTTAGTTGGCCAAGTAGCTTTCATCACATTTCCTGGTATAGAGTTTTATTGGCACTTCATGCACTTGCCATACAGTTGAATACTTCAATCATATCAAGAAGAGTTATACAATTATCACTACGATCAATTCTAGAACACTTTCTTCTTCCATGTACTCATTGCTATCTGTGCATGATAGTGAGGTTTATTATGCCAACCTGGTCAATGGACACATGTGGGATTAATTAAAGGGCAATTTAATTGAAGGGCAGACAGATAAATGGCTTGGTGAGCCTCACCTTTCAGTCTCTTGCTCTCTGATGGTTGGATCAGTTGTGGCTGCCTTAGCTAGTTCTCTGCCTCAGCTGTCAAGGCTTACTTCCTGCAAGGCATCCCTGGGGAGAAGCCACATGGACCTACCCTGATGCAGCCCTGGATGTTGGAGAAGCTGCGTGGAGACCCCTGAAAGTGCTGATGTGCTTATGTTGCTACTGGATTCAAAGACTTTCTACCCAATGGCCTGTGATCATCCTGCAGTTGGCATCATTGGGGGTGAGAAGGACTTTATAGATCCGCGTCAGGTATATGGGATATTGTGGGGCTTATGGGCTTGGACTTGACTAGGTTGGGATTCTTTCTTAATGTACACTTACCCATTACATAAAACTCTCTCTTATACATGTATGAGTTTCTGTAGATTTTTTTCTCTAGTCCACCCAGACTAACCCACTATGTAACTATTTATTTTAATTGTAGCAAAAATATACAGAACATTCTACACGTATGCTTCACTGGCATTGACTATACTTTGTGTTGGGCAATCAGTACTGATATCCTTTCCAAATGATTTCTTCACCATTAACATAAACTTGATGTTGTTTTTTTTAATGATTCCTGCTCTGTTCAATATTTTCCCCATAAAATCTTTCAATGTTGCAACTTGAGACTTTAATAGAAGCCCTGAGTAGGCGCCTTGGTGGCATAGTTTTTAAGGGTTGGCCTGCTAACTGCAAGGTCAGCAGTTTGAAACCACCAGCTGTTCTGTGAGAAAAAACAGAGGCTTTCTCCTCCCAGAAAGACTTCGAGTCTCGGAAATCCACAGGCACCATTGTGTTCTGTCCTACAGGGTCACTCTGAGCTAGCATCAACTAGATGGGAGCGCATTTTTCTGAGGCACGCACTATTATTATCCTTATTAAATAAACAGCGGATGTGCAAAGGGGTTAAATAGCTTTCCCCAGATAATAAAGCTACAGAAAATGAAAGTTATTTAATGATAAGCATCTCTTAGAAACATCTTGCCTAGCAATATAGGCCAGGGAAAAGATATGGGAATTGTGCTAAGCTTTCTTTCAACCTCAATTTTCTACTTAATTATGATTAAAAATACTGCCTCTTTCCTTCAAACTGGGCAGTCTGTGATAGTCCGTGGTGACTTCAGAGGTGAGCGTTTATAGGAAAGAGCTGGTTACTGAAATTTCCGATTTGCAAGGTCAATGTGACTATTACTACCCACCATTGAAAAAATCACGGATTAGCAAACTGGAAGAAAGAAAACCACTTCTGACAGCTTTGGAGGCATGAAAGCAATGCCTTGTGTCTGACGTCGCGAAGGGGGAGGAAGCGCATGGAGCTGGGACTGTCAGTTGGAATTCACCATGGAAAAACGGGACCTACTCTCTGGATCTGATCCGCTTCCCAGCAGCAACCTGTGAGTCAGGGCTTCGCATTTCACTGACACAAGCAAGTTCTTGCCTCCCTAAGCCCTGCAAGCGTGGAAACAGGAACTGGGCCCAGTTCAGCCCCAGACATCATCAGCACAACTGCTGGCTGAGTTTCAGTGAGGAAATTTTATTCATAATGGAATCTGAACGGAAAGAGGATTGTAGAATCCATCAGCCTAACATGACGGTGTTTATACACACACATACACATTCACATTTGTCTTAAATATAAGCTAAGCAGGAATCATTCAATATCAAAAAGAGGTGATTTAAATAATTATGGAGGCAGCTTGCAACGCAAACCTGTACCAGTTACAACAAACGGTTGTGCTCCCCGCCCTTGCCCTCATCGAAAAATTGCCTCCATTCATTCTGCTGTTGCTTGTTGCTCTTCAGTTCACACCTATAGGCCCTTGGGACAGTGTGGACAACGTGGGACAGTGGGACAGAGGGCTCTCGGGGGTAGCTCCCCCCTCCCCTGCCACCGCCCTGGTTTCCTCAGTACAGGATCCAGGCTGAGATGTGAAGATTTAAGTGTATAAACTTTGGGGCAGTGCCAGTAAGGCAGGGTCACCTCCCGCCTCCCGCTCCCAGCACAGGATTGGAAGGCCAGGGGTACCACCTGGTAGGTAGTGGTTACATGCAACACTAGCAGTGCTAGTATCACATTATCATGGGAATTCGACGCTCCTTGAATTTCGTTTAAGGAGCCCTCCTTGTAGGCTTCCTATGAGTCAATGGCTGTAAATTTGGCTTTGGAGTTCTGTGTGCTGTCCAATAAGCATTGGCCTGCTAATGGCAACAACTCCCCACCATCGGCTCCTCGGGAGAAAATTGAGTCGATCTATGCCCATTAAGATTCCTTCTCCCCACTATCATGACCTCAATTCTAGCTTACAAATCAGATTAGACCAGAGCATGCACACTGCTACAAATAAGAGCCCGAAACACAAGGAATCCAGGCTAGATAAACCCCTCAGGGCCAAGAAGGAGAGTAGAGATACCAGTAGGATTAGGGGAAGGTAGGGGGGAGAGAGAGGAAATCAATCACAAGGATCAATCCAGAACCCCTTCCCAGGGGGACGAAAAATGGAAAAGTGGGTGAGGGGTGACAGAGGACTATGTAAGATATGGAAATAATAATCTATATCTTATCTAGGGTTTGCGAGGGAGGGTAGGGTGGGGAGGGAGGGGGAAGAAATGGGGAGCTGATATCAGGGGCTCAAGTGGGAAGAGAATGCTTTGAAAATGATGATGGCGGCATATGTGCAAATGTGCTTGACACACTGGATGAATGTATGGATTGTGATAAGAGATATAAGAGCTCCCAATAAAAGTATTAAAAAATAAAAAAAATATTTAGAGCCTCGGAAATTGTTTAGAGTCAGTAGGCAACAGAACTGGTCTAGTAGATTGTAATTTTGCTGGATGGAATTGCCCTACTGTGCATGCTTTCACATCAGGGTACTGAGTTATGAATGTCACACACATGGGGGACTCATACTTGCCCTTTAACGTTAGGTAACTTTGCCCTCGCTTTAAAGCGCTTGAACTAACCCCTGGCTTGAAGCATTTTCTTTCCAGCGGTCACCTTCACCTGCTTCTGATGCAGATTTTAAATCACTGAAAAGGCTTTGAGACTTTTCTTGCAATAAATTGCTGCACGTTCTTAGGTTATGCATGAAGTCTGTTAAGTGTGTCCTTATGTTAAATTTGTGTGTAATTCAGAATAGGAACATATAACTCTTATTTATCCTTACTTTTGGGAAAGAAGGTGCCCTGATGCTGTAGGGGTTATGCTATTGGGCTGCTCGTTTCAGAGTCAGCAGTTCGAAATCCAAAGCCACACTGAGGGAGAAAGGCAAAGGTTGCTACTCTTTTAAAGAGTTACAGTCTTGGAAAAGTCACAGGAGCAGTTCTACCCTGCCAACCTTGGGTTCGTCTGTGCCTGCATCGACATGAGTCAAAAGCAGTGTCCAGTCTGACATCTGACCCACATATATGGAATTTGACTCATCTATGATCATATGAGCCCTTTCTGTAGCGGTGGCTATAGATTTAGCTTTATGTTAGGTTGTTGGGTACTGACAAGTCAATTCCAACTCATCGTAACCATATGTACATCAGAGCACCATCTTCACAATTGTTGGGATACAACATTCTTACTTGGGTCACGGGCCTCATGCAATGGGAAAACAAAATAATTTGAATGACGTAGGAAGCATTGAGACATGATGTAAAGAATGCACTGGGTCTATTTTATAAATCTGGCTAGAGCAGAGGATGTACATTGGTACAGATAGGAACTGGAAACACAGGGAATCCAGGTCAGATGATCCCTTCAGTACCAGTAGTAAGAGTGGTAATACCTGGATGGTAAAGGGAAAGTGGGGTAGAAAGGGGAAACTGATTACAAGAATCTACATATAACCTCCTCCCTGGGGGATGGACAACAGAAAAGTGGGTGAAGGGAGCCATCTGACAGTGTAAGATATGGCAAAATAATAATAATTTATGAATTATGAAGGGTTCATGAAGGAGGGAGGATGGGGGAGTGAGGGGGAAATGAGGAACTGATATTAAGGGCTCAAGTAGAAGGCAAATGTTTGAGAATGATGATGGCAACAAATGTCCAAATGTGCTTGACACAATGGGTGGATATATGAATTGTGATAAGAATTGTGCCAGCCCCCAATAAAATGATTTTTTTAAAGAATACACAGGGTCATTGTACTAGAAAGAAATGGCTGATTGTCCACTATTTCAAGAGGTCGTATACGAGCAAACACCAACGGTACTGAAAGAAGTTCAAGTGTCACTGAAAGCATTAGCCAAAAACAAGGCTGCAGGAATGGAATGCATATTGAAATGTTTCAGCAGACTAATATAAACCCTGGAAGCACTCACTTGTCTATGCCAAGACATTCGGAAGACAGTTACTTGGCCAATTGACCAGAAGAGGTCCATATTTGTGCCCATTCCAAAGAAAGGTGACCCAACAGAATGTTCAAACTATAGAACAATGTCGTTGCTTTCACAAGCAAGTGAAATTTTGCTTATGCAATCATCCAAAATTGATTTCAATGGTATATTGACAGTGAACTGCCAGAAGTTCAAGCCAGATACAGAAGATGATGCGGAGCAAAGGCTATCATAGTTGACACCAAACGGATCTTGGCTCAGAGCAGAAAATACCAGAAAGATGTTTACTTGTGTTTTATTGACAACACAAAGGACTGTGTGGATCATAATAAACTAGGAGTAACCTTGAAAAGAATGGAAATTTCCAGAACAGTTTTCATGAGGAGCCATATATGAATCAAGGGGCAGCTGAATGAACAGAACAAGGGAATATTGCACAGTTTACAATCAGGAAATGCATGTGTCAGGGTCCTATCCTCTCAGAATATTTGTTCAATCTGCATACTGATAAAATAATCAGAGAAGCTGCCTTATCTGAAGAAGAATGTGGCATCAAGATCAGAGGAAGGCTATTTAACAACCTGAGATAGGCAGGTGACACAACTTTGCTTGCTGAAAGTGAGGACGCCTTGACTCAGTTGCTGATGAGGCTCGGGTATTATAGCTTTTGGTATGGACTACTGCTCAGTGTGAAGAAGACCAAAATCGTCTCCACTGGATCAGTAGGTAACATCTTGATTGATCAAAGGTTAAAGTTGTCAAGGATTTTGTCTTGCTTGGATCCACAATCAATGTGTACGGAGACAGCAGTCAAGAGCTCTAAACATGTGCTGCATTCACTAAACCTACTGCACAAGAGTCTTGATAAGCAAGGATGCTACTTGTAGGACTCAGATGTGCTTGCTTAACCCAAGCCATGGAACCTCCCATTGCCTCCTATGGGAGGGAAAGTTGGACATTGAGTAAGGAAGGCCAAAGAAGAATTGATGCACTTGAATTGTAGCGCTGGAGACGAATTTTGAAAGTAGCATGGACGGCTAATACGATAAGTCTATCTGTCTTGGAAGAAGCATAGTCAGAGTGCTCCTGGGAGGCAAGGATGGCATAAGTTTGTCTTAGGTCCTTTGGACATAAGTATTGCCAAGAGTCACCAGTCCCTGGAGAAGGGCGTCATACCTGGTAAAATAGAGAAACAGCAAAGGAGAGGAAGGCTTTCAATGAGATGAATTCACACAATGGATGTAGCAATGGGTTTAGGCTTAAAACCAATTTTAAGGGACCATGCAATGTTTTGTTCTCTTGTGCACAAAGTCACTATGGGCCATAGTGGCCTATATGTCACCTAACTAGAACAAACATCTTTCTGGAATTTACTACTTCTGGCCAAGATCCATATGGCATCAGCAATGATATCCTTCATTCCACATCATCGTCTAAATCTGAACTGAGTTTCTCACAGTTCTCTGCTGATGTACTACTGCAATCACTTTTGAGTCATCCTCAGCAATAATTTACTTGCAAATGATATTAATGATAATGTTGAATAATGTCCTCACTCCATTAGATCACTTTTCTTTGGACTCCACACGTAATCACATATATGAATCTCCTCCACTCTATTTAGCAGGCTGCTGTTTTACAGATTACTGGGCATGAAAGTGGGTACACGCCCAGTGTTGTACCTATTTATAGAAACATCTCAATTTGTAATTTGTTCGTTTCAGCTGCTTTGCTTTTCAGAAAAGCCCCCAGTGCAGCTTGAGCGTCTTCCATCTCTAGTATTGGGTCTTGATCTTATGCTACCTCTTAAAATGTTTGGACAATTCCCATCATGCTGAATATTCTTCCATCTTCGTTTAATGCATGCTATTTCATTCAGTATTTTAGCCATAGGATGCTTTCCTATTGTAACTCAAGGCTTGAATTTTTTATCACCAGCTCTTTGAGCTTCAGAAGTTCCAATAGTGTTTATTCTTTGGGGGTTTCTAAAGTTTCATTGTAATACTTTACACCGTTCATTGTAATACTTTATTATACCTTTTAGAGTCACTGTTTACAATCTTCTGTTCAGCTCTCTTACATTTATCATTTCTTCCATGCTGCACTCAAGAGCCAGTTGTTGAGTCTCTTCTTACATCCATTTTTGTCTCTTCTTCCCCTTCCTGTTTTTCTAATGACTCTTTTTTTCCTGTATGACAATCTTGCAGAATCCCACAGCTCATGTATTCTTTGATCCTTCATGTTCAGTGCACTAAATCTATTCTTGAGAGGAACTCTACATTCAAGTGAGATGAGCTCAAGGCTGTATTTTGGCTTTCACAGACTTGTTTTAATTTTTCTACACCTGCAAAATGAATTTTTAGATGAGCAACTGATAGGCTATAATAAATATGAGCAATATTCATCACTTGGTCCCTGGTCTTGTTCTGACTGCTGATATTGAGTTTCTCCATTTCTTCTTTCAACCGATGTAGTAGACTGAATTTCTGATTATTTCACCAGACAAGTGTCACATGTATAGTCATCATTTATGTTAAATTGGTTTTTTGTAATGAGCAAATAATTAATTGGCAATACAAAATTCTATCATGTGATTTCTGGCATGACAGATGGTTTCTATCACCGTATTTTCCAACTACAAATCTTTCTTCTTCCTTATTTCCAACTTTCACATTCCAATCGCCAAACTTTATTGCATGTTTAATCAATATAAAGTTAAAATCCTACAAGGTTAACTGATTGATTTTCTAATACTGACTTCTTGGATGCATCCAAGCAAACTGTTTTCTGAAATAGCTCCATGTACACTCTTTATGGGAAATGCTATAAAAATATTCTCTTATTACTGTCTCAGCAAAGCATTGTCCTGACAAACACATCTTCACAAACATGCTATTGTTACTGGGGGTGGTTAAAGTTATACGAGAACTTCCTCGTCATCAAGGCTCCATGTCACAGACTTTATTGTTAGAAAGGCAGAAAACAGGTCTTTGAGTAAATTTAATTCAAAATGGAATTTTGATTTAGACTTAGGACCTTCGTTTTCTGTCATGTGTTGCATGCCTCTGTCATAGAGTGGTCCCAAACATATATAACTAATTGACCTCTTGAGTAAAGAGCTTACCATCAATTTTTCTAAAATGATCTCAACATTCGCAAGACCCATTTCCTGGAAATCCCTTCAGCCATCATTGTGCTGTCATAGCTAACGTTTTTACTGAGGGAGAGGACATTGATTTTTCCTTTCATAGAGATAGAGTAACATGCTCCCCACTACTTGACCCCTAGCAATTTCACTGAGATGGAGGGATCTGCATTTTTGTTGAGTTAATTTTCTGTCCTCTAGTACCCAGATGTTTTATCAATAAGTCTGGAATCATTAATACTTAGTTCTTTTTTTAAATCATTTTATTGGGGCTCGTACAACTCTGATCACAATCCATATATATATCCATTGTATGTCAAGCACATTTATACATTTCTTCCCCTCATCATTCCCAAAACATTTGCTTTCTACTTGAGCCCTTGGTGTCAGCTCCTCATTTTCCCCCTCCCTCCCTGCTCCACCCTCCCTCGTGAACTCTTGATGATTTATAAATGATTATTATTTGGTCATATATTACACTGTTTGATGTCTCCCTTCACCCACTTTTCTGTTGTCCATCCCCCAGGGAGGAGGTTATAAGTAGATCCTTGTAATTGGTTCCTCCTTTCTATGCCACCCTCCCTCTACCCTCCCAGTATCGTTACTTTTACCACTGGTCCTGAAGGAATCATCTGCCCTGGATTCCCTATCTTTCCAGTTCCTATCTGTACCAGTGTAAATCCTCTGGTCTAGCCAGATTTGTAAGGTAGAATTGGGATCATGATAGTTGGGGGGTAGAAGAAGCATTTAAGAACTACAGGAAAGTTATATGTTTCATCATTGCTGCACTGCACCCTGACTGGCTTGTCTCCTCCCCAGGACCCTTCTGTAAGGAGATGTCCAGTTGCCTACAGATGGGCTTTGGGACCCCAATCTGCACTCCCTCTCTTTCACAATGATATGATTTCTTGTTCTTTGATGCCTGATACCGGATCCCTTCAACACCTCGTAGTCACACAAGCTGGTGTACTTCTTCCATGTGGGCTTTGTTGCTTCTCATCTAGATGGCTGCTTGTTTACCTTCAAGCCTTTAAGACCCCAGATGCCATATCTTTTGATAGATGGGTACCATCAGCTTTCTTCACCACATTTGCTTCTGCACACATTTTGTCTTTAGTGATCGTGTCGAGAAACTGAGCATCAAGGAATGCCAATTTAATAGAACAAAGTGTTCTTGCATCTAGGAAGTACTTGAGTGGAGGCTGAATGTCCATCTGCTACCTTTATACTAAACCTATAAATATATGCACATATATCTATTTCCCCATTATCATATATAAATATATTCACATAAGTACATGTCTGTATTTAGAGCTCTATAAATGCCCTTTGCCTCCTAGTTCTTTCCTCTATTTCCTTTTACTTTTCTCTTGACCCATTATCATGCTCAGCTTTCATCTGAGTTTCACTAATTTCTCTCAGCTACATTGCCTTTGATTATTTCCTCCCAGGCCTCTTACACTCTCCTTGCCACTGATTTTGGATCACTTGTTCTTTTGTCCCTGAGTTGGTCAACAACTTTCCCTCAGTCCCATTGTTTTCTCCTCCAGACTGTTCATCGAGCCTATCTTATCTAGATACACCTGCAGAGATAATAACATGCACAAAAGAAGACATAGCAAAACAAAGTGACAAAAGAAAACAAAATGACTACAACAAAAAACAATGACAAAACTAATTAATTTTAAAATAAAATTAAAATTTTTTAATTTAAAAAAGCACCCTGTGAATAGTTCAAGGCCTGTTTGTTGACCTCTGGGAGTGTCCTCCAGTCGAGTCGAATGAGGCACCTTGCCCTGGCCCCAAAGTCTATCCTTGGCACTCCTTCAGGACCTCCCTGCTTTGCTCCCCACTGCAGCTCTGCCTCAGGTCCTTATTGTTTTGCCTCTGTATAGTGGGGTCAGACCCAGCCAATCCAGACACTGTGTCTCCAGTGTTGTGCCCTGTAGGACCATGGGTCAGCTAGGGATGTTGTGTCTCATAGTGGGGCCAGCCATATGGTCCACTCTGTGCTTTGGCTGTTCAGAGCAGGGATATGGTCCTCTAGGCTTGGTGGGCCAGGATGTGCCTCACTCTCCCTTCCTCCCCCTTCATTTGCTCCCATGTGCTCTGATCTGACATGTCACTCTCCTCTGGCTGCAGCTTCAGTGCCGTCCTCTAAAGTAAACTTTTCTTGGGGAGGGGAGGTTGTCCATGTAGTTGGGATTGGGCCTGGCCCTCAGACCCCTCCACTGGCTCCCCGCTCCATGATGGCAAGCTACACTGACATCCCGGAACACGGGGTTGAAGTCTGGTCCCTCTTTTCCGGTGGAAATATAACCAATACCTTTTCCTTGAGTGGGTTAGTGCCCTGTTCCGCTGTTTTTTCATTTTTTTTGCTCTTTCCCACCTCATTTTTTGTTGGCTACCACATGCACTCCTGGATTTGGTTTGGAAGAGTTACTTCTTTGCTAGATAAAATCAGCATACTCTCATCAATGTATTGATCCAGTGTAATGTCTTCCGAAGGATGATCAAGTGCCCTGCAGCCTCAATTATTCACAGTGCTGGAAAGGTAATATACCTCAGAGGTAGAATGGTGAAAGTGTATTGCCAGAAATTATTCCTTTGACTCTGCTCTCCATTACAGTAGCCATGCCAACTTTTTCTTTGTTGATTTTATACTATTACTTGTCCCCTACCACCAACAGGTCCAATCAGATCTACTGGAGTTAGATGTCTTAATTCAATTATGTCAGTTCCTACTGTCAAATCTGATTAACATAAAACAGAAATCACAGACATCTTCAAGAGTGCTCAGAATCCCTTCATAAACCTTTTTCATCATTGTTGTGGTAAAATTTGTTTCCTTAGGATCCTCTACGTTTGGATCTCTGGGTCTATCCTAATACATCCGCTATAACATGCCAATTTCCCTGTCTTTGGATACCGTCTTCTACCATATACCAAGATAGGCCTGGTACATCAACTTGATTTACTCTAGGCCTTCCTGCAATCTATAATTCAATGAAACCAAGCACCCCACCCCCCAAAAAAAACACTATTTGATACTTTCTTAACATCTAGAACTAACATACTGAATGAAGGATTAGCACTTATGTGACCCATATCAATAAACACACTCTGATCCAAATTATGTTCCTTGAACCATTATCCCGAATAGACATTCCCACGCATATTCCTCAGGTTTATATTTGTATGTATCTGAAACAAATCAATTCTTTTGGAATATAGCTCACTTCTTCCTAGGTCACAATTCGTACTTCACCGTTGGACTCACTGGGATTTAAGTCTAGATAGAAGGCTGAAAGGAATAACAGGGGGTGGTCATGTTTCCTGGGAACGTTTAGCAGCATCTTGTAAGATTTCTGCCTCGACATCTAGCTCAGAAGCAACAAAGCCCACATGGAAGAAGCACACCAGCCTGTGCGATCACGAGGTGTCAAAGGGATCAGGTATCAGGCATCATCAGAACAAAAATCTTATCATAGTGAATGAGGGGGGAGTGTGGAGTGGGGACCCAAAGCCCATTTGTAGGCCACTGGACATCCCCTTACAGAAGGGTCTCAGTGAGGAGACATGCCAGTCAGGGTGCGATGTAGCAATGATGAAACATACAACTTTCCTGTCATTCCTAAATGCTTCCTCCTCCCCCACTACCATGGTCCCAATTCTACCTTACAAATCCGGCTAGACCAGAGGAGGTACACTGATACAGATAGGAACTGGAAACATAGGGACTCCAGGGCGGATGATCCCTTCAGGATCAGCGGTGTGAGTGGCGATACTGGGAGGGTAGAGGGAGAGTGGGTTGGAAAGTGGGAACCTATTACAAGGATCTACATGTGACCTCCTCCCTGGGAGACGGACAACAGAAAAGTGGGTGAAGGGAGACATCGGACAGGGCAAAATATGACAAAATAATAATTTATAAATTATCAAGGGTTCATGAGGGAGGTGGGCGTGTGGAGGGAGGAGAAAATGAGGAGCTGATGCCAGGGGCTTAGGTAGAGAGCAAATGTTTTGAGAATGATGAGGGCAATGAATGTACAAATGTGTTTTACACAATTGATGGTTGTATGGATTGTGATAAGAGTTGTATGAGCCCCTAATAAAATGATTAAAAAGAAAAGAGTTCTGCGGTGAACGATGGCTCAGCTAAAACCTCGGTTGCCTTAACTGCATGCCTCGCTCAGCTAATCTCCTCTAAATTGGGTGGAAGTGATAGTGGTTTTACTGGTAATAGACTACTACAGAAAGAAAGAGCATTCTGCTCAAGAAGGGGACTTATGGCAGGAAAAACTCAATCGAGTTTAAGGATCCAGTGTCCCCATCTTTCTGAGTATCTGCTTGTAAGTCCCCATACAAACTTCAGGATTCCATTTCTTTCCCATCGATGCCCTCACTTTTACAGACACCATTTGAAGTTGGGAATTCAGTTGGCAGTTTAATTCAGTCACTGGGTCTGGGTTTTGGTGATATCCGCTCTCCTACTATAAGAAATAAACTTTTCTTTCAAGGCACAAATGAAAAATTTGAGATATTTTATATGATCCTTGAGCTCATCTCTTCCTCTCCCACCTTGTTCCCTGTAAGGAGAAAACAACCAGCTTCTCCATACTTCTCATCCTGAGAACTTTTCAGAAAAGTATCAGCCATACCTAGAATATTGCTTCTCACCAATACTTGAGCTATAGGTGGTGACATTTTGTGTATTGATCTAGCTACATCATGCAATGAGTTAGGAATGCCCTCTTTACTAATGGAACCAGAATTCTCAGTGGAGGCGGAGTTTTCAGTACCTTTAATTCTAATTAGATTTGAGGACCAATTTAGAAATCCCGGCTGTATGATGTTTCTCTGAATTCACTCACGATGCCAAATGTCTTAGGCTGAGTTTACCAGAGAAGCAAAACCAAGGGGGGTGGGGGGGGGGAGAGAGAGACGTTTATATCAAGTCCACATCGTAAAGATGAGTAAGTTCCAAGGACATGGGTCAGATGTCGGTCTGCAGTGTTCTTCTGACTCACGTAGCTACAGGGGCTGATGAACCCAAGATCAGCAGGTCAGAAGCCAGATTTTGGGCTCCCAGAGCACCATGAATCCAAAGTTGGCAGGTAAAATGGCTGGCTACTGATGACTATCAGAATAAAGAAGAAATGCATCAGGTTGCAGACTCAAGTTCAAAGAATCAGAGTTCATGGTAGACTATAAGCCAGATGTAGGATACAGACCCCCCCCCAAAAAAAAGTAAGCAACTGTCCCCACAACAGCTACTGCTATTGGAAATAGGCAACTCCATCAAGGACATCTCATCATGGGGAATGACTGGGTCTTAAATGCCAAACCAGTGGGAATCTTGGCTTCACCAAGTCACAAAATCATCCCAAGGGAGAGGATAGAGCAGAGACATCAGCACTCCTCTGCCACTTATTCCCTGTCCTTCAGACCTGAAGATACTGTGTCCGGCTCCAAAGTCCTAACTCACTGAGTCTTGAGGTATCTACATATGCCACGGTGGCTTGAAATGAGGATCCAGCTCCATCTGCATCTTACCACAGACCCTCAGCACTACAGCTTCTGTGCAGTTCTATATCTTTTAACTTCTGCTTCTGGCCTCAATTCATCTTGTCGACCTTCCTGTCAGGGGGTATGTATCAGGTCAGGTCAAGCCAGTTACCTTTTACAGCAGCACCTTTGGCATGGGTTCATCCGTATCAAGCCAAAGGAGAGGAGTACAGTCCGCTTCCCTGGCCCCCTTCCCTTTGTTCAGTTAGACCCAGTGGCCAATCAGCAAGGGCACTGCCCTAACAATTGCGTAGTCTAAGAATAAAATTATTCCTTTCCTACAAGCCTTTCAAGTACTCTCAGGATTCTGTGCCTTACTCACTTTAGACAGGAAAACACTCACATCTTCCTTTTTTCTAGGCAAAGGGTTTTAAAAAAGAAAAGCCGTTAACTGCCCACAGTGCTTCCAGCCATTGGCAATGAATCTTTCCTACCTCAGTCTTCACATTTATCAAAAGGAGGGGTAGTGGGAACAGGTTGCCTACAGATGAAAGCAGAGATGCTGCTAGCATTTCGGCATTTTGAGAACTCCTGGGTGAAAAGTGTTTGGCCAAGGGTTGTCAGACAACATACAAGACACTAGTTGTATTTAGATTTACATTTCAGATAAACTCTATTTTAGCTGCGTAGGGGCCAGCCTCCACAACAGAATGGCAGTTGTGTCATTGAAGGGTAAATTAAAGGAACATCAAAGAAGCCATACAAGTGCTCACTTCTTCCATGGCAACTGGAATCAGAGTGAATGCCGAAAGTATTCTCTCACAAGCTTATATAACTCGGGCATGCAAGCCATGTCACACACAGGTAAAACAGGAAGGAGTCATAGTAGAGGCATACATGGAACAGGAAGGGGATGTACTAAGGGTATAACATAACAGAAAAAGGAAGTATCAGGGACATACCTGGCACAGGAAGGCACATACGTAGCAAGATGAGTGAGTGCTAGAGTTAAGACGGTGGTTTAACCTTGGCCGTCTCTGAGCTGTCCTGATCTTCGGTGTCCCTGAGCTCTTCTCCAGGAGAACAATCTGTGACCCTTATCAGAAGAGAGTGAGCCATACTTAGGGTTGGGTGGTCTGATTACTTTTGATGGCAGGTAACCTTCAGACAGGTAGCCTTCAAGAAGTTAACCTTCAAGAGTCTAGTAAGCAAGCATGTGCGTGCAAGCAGCACCTTGAAACTGGCATGATCACAGGGACGTCGTGGGGAATCACTTTTACGTAGGACAATGTGACTGGACCATGGCCCGGCCACGCTGAACTATGTCAGAGCCACTGGGAGAGCACCAGAGAGGAAACTGGCTTTTCAGGGCCACTGTTGGGAGGTGTGGTCGATTGGTTGAGTTGAATTCATCTGGCCCAGGTGGGTGATCCAGGTGCATCGCCTACCTAGGTGGACCATCCCTTCCTGGCCCGAAGCTCGAAACTGAGCATGTGTAATGGACACCCAGTCCATATGCTAGCTACCTAACATCTTATAGTTTATTTTCTAAATATGGCAACCTTAGTTGAGTCTGTCACTCTTTATCAACTTTTTCCACAATGTGGTTGGGAAGCACATTGACAGTTATTCTCTGATTCCTAAATAGCCAGAAGGTCACAAGAAAAAAAGACATCGCCATCTAGCTCAGAAGCAACAAAGCCCACATGGAAGAAGCACACCAGTCTGTGTGATCACGAGGTGCCGAAGGGATCATTTATCAGGCGGCATCAAAGAATAAAAAAAATAATATCATTGTGTGCTCACCTCCATTATACGGTCACTGAATACAAATGGGTGCCTAAGCAAATGTGGTGAAGAAAGCTGATGGTGCCCTGTTATCAAAAGATATGGCATCTAGGATCTTAAAAGGCTTGAAGGTAAACAAGCAGCCATCTAGCTCAGATGCAACAAAGCCCACATGGAAAAAGCACACCAGCCTGTGTGATCACGAGGTGATGAAGGGATCAGGTATCAGGCGTCATCAGAACAAAAAAAATATTACCATAGTGAATGAGGGGGGGACAGCAGAGTGGAGACCCAAAGCCCATTTGTAGGCCACTGGAGATCCCCTTGCAGATGTGTCTCAGGGAGATGAGCCAGACAGGGTGCAATATAGCAATGATGAAAAATACAACTTTCCTCTAGATCCTAAATGCTTCCTCCCCCACCCCCGACTCTCACGATCCCAATTCTACCTTGCAAGTCTGGCTAGACCAGAAACACAGAGAATCCAGGGTGGATAGTCCCTTCAGGACCATTGGTGTGAGTGGTGATACTGGGAATGTAGAGAGAGGGTGGGTTGGAAAGGGGAACCCAATTACAAGGATCTACATGTGACCTCCTCCCTGGAGGACAGACAACAGAAAAGTGGGTGAAGGGAGACGTCAGACAGAGCAAGATATGACAAAATAATAATTTATAAATTATCAAGGATTCATGAGGGAAGGGGGAACAGGGAGGGATGGGAAAAATGAGGACCAGATGCCAGGGGCTTAGGTAGAGAGCAAATGTTTTGAGAATGATGAGGGCAATGAATATATAAATGTGCTTTACACAATTGATGTATGTATGGATTGTGATAAGAGTTGTATGAGCCCCTAATAAAACGATTAAAAAAGGGCATCAGTTGATCATAACAATTCTTCCATGAAAATCACCTCCTTACAAATAGAGCCCCAATACACTAGATGTTCCCCCAAGTGTTTGCACGTAGAAAGTATTAAGAACTTACAAAAAGGAGCACAGTGCATGTGACAGGTGAGTGGTTCCCCTGGCGTAGGTGGTCTAGGTGGACATGGAACAATGTGTGTGCCCTGCCCTGTATCATAGATGAGAGCCTTGAAGGGGACAATTGTGTAACAGAATACTCTGGCATGCCTTGGCTTTTGAAAACTGTCTGGTGGAGATGAATAACTCTGTCATGCATACTTCCATCTAGAACCTACTTTTTGCAAATCAGCCTCAGACCAGATAGCATTAGCTCTGCTACATATGCTGATTCGTTGCTTTTTGTTGCTTGCACACAGAAATTCAAAGACTTTCAACTCACTTAGATCCCAAATTATGAGCATTCATTTCTAAAATAGGTTTCATTTTACCAATCCCTATCGAAAATAACCAGTCAGTTACTGTCAAATCCTGTGTGAATCAGAGTGAAACTGATCTATAGGATTTTCAATGGCTGATTACTGGAAGTAGAACATCAAGCTTTCTTTCAGATGTGCTTCTTCTTTTTTAAATCATTCTATTGGGGGCTCCTACAACTCTTATCACAATCCATACATACATCCATGGTATCAAGCATTTGTTGCCATCATCACTCTCTAAACATTTTCTTTCAACTTGAGCCCTTGATATCAGCTCCTCATTTTCCCCTCCCTCTCCTACCCTCATTTACTCATGATAATTTATAAATTACCATTATTTTATCATGTCTTACACTGTCTGATATCTCTTTTCACGTACTTTTCTGTTGCCCCTCTCCCAGGGAGGGGGTTATATGTAGATCATTATGATCAGTTTCCCCTTTCTCCTCCACCTTCTCCTTAACCTCCTGGTGTTGCTACTCTCATTATTGGTCCTGGGATGGGTGGGGGGGGTTATCTGTCCTGGATTCCCTGTGTTTCCAGCTCTTATCTGTACCAGTGTACATCCTCTGCTCTAGCCATATTTGTAAGGAAGAATTGGGATCATGACAGTGGGGGTGAGAAGCATTAAAGAACTAGAGGAAAGTTGTATGTTTAATTGGTGCTATACTGCACCCTGACTGGCTCATCTCCTCCCCACAACCCTTCTGTGAGGGAATGTCCAGTTGCCTACAGATGGGCTTTGGGTCTCTACTCTGCATTCCCCCTCATTCACAATGATGTGATTTTTTTGTTCTTTGATGCCTGATACCTGATCCTATCGACACTTCGTGATCACACAGGCTGGTGTGCTTCTTCCATGTGGGCTTTGTTGCTTCTCAGCTATATGGCCAGTTGTTTATATTCAAGCCTTTAAGACTGCAGATGCTATATCTTTTGAAAGCTGGGCACCATCTGCTTAATTCACCACATTTGCTTATGCACCCACTTTATCTTCAGCGATTGCGCTAGGAAGGTGAGCATCATGGAATGCCAGTTTAAAAGAACAAAGTGTTCTTGTATTGAGGGAGTAAATGAGTAGAGGTCCACTGTTCATCTGCTATCTTAATACTAGACCTATGAGTATATGCACATCGAGCTATTTCCCCATTTTCATATATAAATATATTTACATATGTACATACCATTATGTAGACCTCTATAAATGCCCTTTGCCTCTTAGTTCTTTCCTCTATTACCTTTTACTTTCCTCTTGTCCTACTATCATGTTCAGCCTTCATTTGGATTGCAGTAATTCGTCTCGGTTACATTGTCCTTGATCGTGGCCTACCAGGCATCCGACCCTCCTCGCCATCAATTTTCAATCACTTGTTGTTCCCTTGTCCCTGAGTTTGTTAACATTTACCTCCTTTCCCCCGTCTCTCCCAAGTCCCCCTGAACCATCGGTCCGTTGTTTTCTCCTCCAGATTGTTTATCCTGCCTATCTTATCTAGATAGATCTGCAGAGATAATAATATCCACAAAACACACAACAGAGCAAAGCAAAGCAACAAAAGAAAATAAAACAACAACAAAATGACAAAAATAAATAAAGTCCTATAAATAGTCCAAGGTCTGTTTGTTGACCTTTATGAGTGTTTTCCTTTTGAGTGTCAAGGGGTGCCATGCCCTGGCACCAAAGTCTATTTTTGGTACTCCCTGGGGACTTCATTGCTGTTCTGTTGCACAGCCTTAGTGTGTCACCTCGGTGTGATGGGGTCAGATCGGGCACAATTCCCACACTGTGTCTCCAGTGTTGTCCCCCGTATCACTAAGGGTCAGCAAGGGATGTCATGTTTCATAGTGGGGCCAGCCATATGGTCCTTTCTGTGCTTTGGCTGCTCTGAGTGGGCCAAGATGTGCTTGGGCTTGGTGGGCCATGATGTGTTCCAGTCTTTTTCTCTCCCATTTGCTCTTGTGTGCTCCAATCAGACATGTCCCTCTCCCTGAGTTCTAGCTTCAGTGCTGTCCTCTGAAGTGAATTCTTCTGCATGTGGGTGTGGGAGTGGGTGGGTGGGCTGCCCACATAGTTGGGATTGATTGGTTCTGGCCCCTCAGACCTCTCTATTGATTCCCTGCTTCAGATGTGCTTCTTATGGACTCAAACACCTAACCTTTTGGTTAGCAGTGGCTGATCAAACTGCATTATCCAAGGGATCACTGTTGACAATACAGAGACCTATTTAACATAGTCTTGCCTAAACATAGGTCCCTAAGTAGGCCAAAGAAGGAGTTTGGCAAGCACACATGTATATATTCCTAGTGGCCAGATGAAGCAGCAAATTACATGGCTCATATATGATACTGACCATATCCTTTGGCCTGACCACTTCAAATGCAGATCCACCTGCATCTACCGCTCTTCCTCCATTTTTCCAATCAACCCCCTGCAGTGGACTTGCATCCATTACAGTATTGATCCTCTTTTCTATTTATGTGCATCCTTTTCCCCGGGCTGGTTTGGCTTTGCTTTGAACTACTTGTTCCTGTGACTGTCTTTGAACTCTTTCCTTCAAAACACTGGAGCGGTTTTGCCTGCACAGAAAAAGAGCACAGCAGCCAGGCAGCTCCCTTGCAACCCTGAGAGTAGTGGCTCTTGGCCAGTGACAAGGAGGGGGAGGAAGGGAGCCTGAAAGCCCAACTGACCTCCCTCCTAGACGAGCACCTTGAGTACCGAGACTACTCTGCTAGTGACCCTTGGTTTCTCTCCATTCTCCCTCTTCCTCCTTCCATTCTCTTACTAAATTCACCCAATAGGATTTCCCTAGAAAATCACTGAGACATGAACTCTTGTCAAAGTGTCTGCTTTTGCATAAATCCGTGCACTACACTGACTTTTGACGAGAGAAAAGAAACCAAACCAAACCAAGCACACTGCCTTCATCAAACAGAGTCTAACTCACAGTGACCATACAAGACAGAGTAGCACGGCGACACGGGGATTCCAGCATGCACATCTTTTCAGAAACAGACTGCCTCATCTTTCTCCCACCAACCTTACGATTAGCACCCCAACATTTAACCCATTGTGGCCCCAGGACTCTTAGAGCGAACACTAATACAAATAATACAAAATGATACTGGAGGAAACAAGTCACGGTTGATTGAAGTATTCCAAATTTCTACTATTACTCTCCATTCATATACTCAAGCTCCCTCCAAATGGTGTGAAATCACTTCAAATGAAACCTTAAAAAAAAACAGATAAAAGAGAGAGGAAAGAAATCTTTTATATTTGGATCATTTGCATGAATAGATTTTTTGGAAATGAAAGGGCATTTCAATACACTTGGAGAAACCACAATAATTAGCTCGAAGAGGAAACTCCAGAGACTCAAAGGCAGGATTTTGGCAAAAGAATTTAAACACACAGAATGAAAATAAAAAATTGTAATTTTCTAGAGTAGTTAGATAATTGTGTAAGTGTATTGGGGTAGGGAGGGGGGAGCAACACCACTTTATAATTAGTAGAAAACTTCAAAGAATCCCATGCTACACTGACTAAGCATTTTAATGAAAAAGTCCATTTGAGACCAAGAGCATAAGCAGTTAAGAAGCTTTCTTTTTATTTATTTTTTTTTAAGTAGACCACTCAGGCAGCTCAGTCCCATTCTACAAGAAAGCTCTATGTGCTCACAATTAAGTTGAAATGTCCTCAGAAGGGATTGTGGGCGAGAGAAAGAAGGCGAACCCTTCGCTCTGCCTCTGACAACGAAGCCACTGGCTTTCGGATCGCCAGCTTGTTAAGCCAGGTGGCTTAGGCTGGGTTCCTAGGACGCAGAGCCTGAGGTGGAGATTCCTGAACAAGGGATCGAGGAGTACTTTCAGGTGTGGGATGTAAGGGAAGGAAAAAAACAGGATCAAGCAGATGACACAAGCTGGGAAAAGATGTAGTCTTACATGGAGTCCAGCCTCAACTAAGGAGGCCACGGATGGTGCCGATCATTAATGTGCTCACTGTCGGGAAACAAGCCGAAGGCTCACCTCCATCTCGAAGTGCCTGGGTAAACAGCTGTCTGATTCTCTTAGAAAACCCTGGCATTGAGAGCCGGTGAGAACTCAGTTCTCCCATCCAAGAACGATCTACATATAACTCCCTCCCTGGGGGACGGACAACAGAAAAGTTGGTGAAGGGAGACGTCAGACAGTGGAAGACATGGCAAAATAACAATAATTTATAAATTATCAAGGATTCCTGAGGGAGGGAGGGAGGGTCGGAGGGTGGGGAAAAAATGAGGAGCTGATACCAAGGGCTCAAGTAGAAAGAAAATGTTTTGAGAAAGATGATGGCAACAAATGTACAAATGTGTTTGACACATGGATGGATGGATGGATGGATGGATGGATGGATGGATGGATCGTGATAAAAAATTGTACGAGCCCCCAATAAAATGATTTAAAAAAAGGAAAGTAAACTTGGTTCTGCTCTGATACACATGGGGTCAACCTGAGTCAGAGTTGATCTGAGGGCAACTGATTTGTCACTCAACTGACCCATCTGCTCTTGGGAGAGTCAGCTGTACTTCAGTTGTCCTATCCAGAGGCCAGGGGCTGGGTTCTAATAATGGGGGACAGTGTAGTGAGGGTGGGAGAGGGGTGTGCAATATGAGAGCAGCAACATCAACCAAGTAGATCACTTCAGTGGAGAAGGGCCAAAAACCGAACTCACTGCCAACTCATAGGGATCCTACAGGGTGGAGTAGAAGTGCCCCTGTGGGTTCCTAAGGCTGTAACTCTTACAGGAGCAGAAAGCCTCATCTTTCTTCCCTGGAGAAGGAGGCAGCTACTAATTATTAGCAAACACCTATAGCAGCCAGGGAGGTGTGCAGCAGTCTAGTGAAGGACAGGGGTGGGGAAGCACCCATAGTTGCTTCACTGGGTGATCATCAAAACTTGATGTCCCTAGAGGAAACACTACCACCAGTTACCTCCCCTTACTGGTCTAATGGGTGCTTCCACGGTCTGCAGTTTTCCAGTAATTTTCTAAGAAAGGAGCCTAATATTTAAACGATTCCTTTCTATAATGACCCAAAGCTGGCACCCAACTAAAGAAAAAATATTTTTTCCTTTTTCTTTTTGTATGTTTCAGCATATATTATTACAGCATGGGTAGCTCATCCTCTCCAACCCTCCCATCATCTCCCAGGAAACCTCATTGTGGGGCTGCGTCGTCTCTAAGGGTTTGCTCTCAGGAGATGGAACCTTGTGCTGAAGGAACAAAGGGTGGAGAACCAATAAAAAGTATAGTTTTACAGCACATCTGAAGGATAGGTCCTTGAAAGTACCGATGAGAGATCTCTTCAGAGTTTCGCTGTTTTGATAGTGAGAAAATATGGAAGAACCTTTTGTGAGCGTTTAGGAATTGGCCCTGGGGGAACTTCAGTCACAGGAGGTCAATTTGAGAAGCTCCAGCACCGTTGCCGTCTCTGGTGATCCTGAGGGAAACCACGGGTTTGTTTGTACAGGTCTCATCTCAGTAATAAACCTGCAGCTTACACGAGGAGAGAGGTCAAAAACATTGCTTCCACATGTCCCAGCCCAGCCAAGGCAAACACTGATCTGGCGGTGTACCTCACGAATCAGAATCTGCCTTAAACAGAAAGCCCGGGCACACCCAGGAAGTTCCAGAAAGATATCACATAGGACCCCTTTGTTAACTCAGAGACTTTCCCAAACGAGATAACCACCCTCTGAAATTCTGTGTTTTCAACTGAAGAGCGAAAGAAATCAGCCAGCACTGGTTTCAGGTCACAGTGAAGGGGGCAAGGCCATTGTGTCTATTAATCTCTAGCCTAGGTTTGAGAATACACGCCACATTCCTCCCTACAGAGCACCGGTCTGGGGCAGAAGCTTTGCATTCCCATTGCCATGTTCAGGATAAGGAGTATGAAAGGGAGAAGAGGTGGGTGGTGACTTTTGTTTGAAACGAGTTGATTGTGTTTGGGAGCCTTTTGAAGAGCAAAAATAGACCTATTTATTGACCTAAATCCATCCAGGAAATGAGATAGGATCTCCGGTACAATGAAAAGAATGGAAACTCGCTAACATTGTACCTGGCTAGAGATGAAACATTGGTCTGGCTCTGCGGAGACTTTATTTCTCTATCCACGATCCTGATGACAAGCTTCCTAAAGAATGCGGAACAATATGCTCTGTGCGGGCCCTCAAACGGACCACAAACAAAACAAAGCAAACTGTGCATAAGAGGGGCCTTCAAAAAGTTCATGGAGAAAATGCGTTAAGGCCCCGCCATTATGAGACACGATCGCAGAGTTCATTTCACCTTTGTGTACCAAGCAGTGTTTTAAAAACAGGTACTCTGCTGCTGCCTGTGGGCATGACTGTTCACCTGCACTACTATTTTTTTACCCTCACAGCTAGATAAGCTGTTGACTGTCATCCACATGTAGAAGATAAGGGAACTGAGATCCAAGACATTCATCAGCTATCTCCGAGCCAGGGCACACTGGTAGGTCTCGAATGGTGTTCAATCAGACCCCAGAGCCTGTGCACCTGCCAGCCATTTCATGTCAGTGAAATACATTCTAAACCGTGGTCATCCTTTGCAGGCCCTCCGCTGTCCCTTGGGAGGAAAAGCAAGGAGAGTCTGGCACGCAATGCACTTGAACGCATTATCTCTGAAACCAACCAGCCTGCCATGTGGGCTATTCACGGCGACAGTCTGCGGGAGGTTGGTGGGTTGATGAGAGCAGAACTGGTGGACTCATTTTGTCCTTAGCTACGCACCCTCTGGCCACACAGATTCTTCTTTGAAACAACTCATAACCATCCTCTCTAACTATACTTTCTCCTCCACTCTGGGGTCACCCTTTATTTCTTAGAGCTCCTTAGAGCTAATCAACATTACCCCCCCCCCCCCGCTGGTTTTTCCTAGCTCTCGCCTTCCTCAGTCTGTCTGCCTGCCCACTCCAAGACAGACACTGGCAGCTTGTTCTACCGTGTGCCCGACATGTCCTTCCCTTCCTCAAACACCTGTGAGAGCTCCCTACTCCTCCGTCACGTGAGCTTCTGCATTGCTGCACAGTCAGTCTTCCTCTCACAGAGCACTCCTCCTCCTCCGTCTGCACCCACGTGCTCCTGCTTTGCTCATCTGCCACCTTCATTCATCTTGTCCACGCATCGGCCAAACTCCTGTCCAAAAGGCAAGGTCAACTGCTAATTTCACCTTTTCCAAGAAGGTTATACTTTAAGCCCAACCACGCGGTCCTCAAGCTTTCTTTACCTAAGAACATTTTCCATTGGGTTACTGCCAGAAAGAGACCCAGAAACAAGAACCTGAATCCAAATTCATTTTCTGGAATTGATAGGAAAACACTGTCGAGGAGTGGGGAACAAATGACAGGCAGGACAGGTGGCCAATTAAAAGTGTGCTATGGAGTCAGTTACCATTGCAGGCAACTAGAGCTTGATCCTATGAAAATACAGAAAAAAAATAGAGCAAAATACAGGCACCCCAATTATCCCACTGAAGGGGTAAGGGAGCTTGGAATAATTGATACACCAGTTCTCATCAGTTATGGCTAGAGGACTATTTCCAGGGGGCATTACCGCCTTAGCACTCTGGTCTGTGTAATAAATATTAGAATGGAAGAATAAATATTAGAAATAAATATTAGAATAGGAAGACAGACCAGGAGATCTATTCTGAAAATTAGTCAATGACAACCTTCTGGATTTGGGGATGATGTAGGACCAAACAGTGCATGTGGAACCAGGAGGTGGAGGCTATCTCAATGACACATCACAGCAGGCTGGAGAAGCTATCAAATCTCAGACTGTAATCTAGCCAAAGAACACAAGATTTTTGGATGAAGTGCCAATAAAACTGTTTAATAAACAAACTACAAACAGCACGGGCTTTGAAATCCAAAGAACACGGGGTGAATCTAAACTCCACTGACTCATTGCTGACTATTGGACACAACAGCTCGTGTCTCTGAATTATGTCTCCTTTTCTAAGAAGCGGGGATGGTCGTAGTATCTGCTCATAGATTGCTGCAGATCAGAGATTATCTAGAGAAGGCCCCTCATTTTTAGTAGGTTGAACTAGAGTAAACTGAACTACAATTATATTATCATTATAAAGGCTATATTTTGAAAGCAATATTATTTATTTGATTTTGGTCATCATTCATCAGGTACGATTTTGTGACTGGTGCTATCTTTGACTCATCCTCGGGCTTTCTCCTCGTTCCTGAGGCTGTGGATGCTCTCACACAGCAGATGGAGCTTGTCTTTATGAAATTCATTTTCAAATGAAGACAAGAAAGTATGAATTGATGAGATGGTCTCTTTGCCCAGGGTGGATTTGAATTTGGAAACGGTGAGGTCTTTCCCACCAAGGATAAGCTCTGGCATGAGCTGTTAGCTGGAGTAGCCCAAATCAAAATCTCTAGATTAAGATTTGCTGATTTTTATTGTTTAAAAGGCTATGAATTCAAATGAAAGCCACCGTGAAACGATTCCTGACTTCCCAAAGGCAGCGTTTGGGCACCTTGGAAGTAAACACATCTTAAGCCGCTGAGATGTGTCCATGGCTTGTTGCCATAACTATTTTTGATGTCAGTTGGAATGTTTTATTTCTACTCAGAGGAAACAGTAAAATCAACTGAATAAAGAGAAAAATTTATAAGCCCTATTATTATGTCCTTTTAATTTGAAATCATAATTTTTCAGGTCGACTTGAAAGTTCAGTCATTCTTTCTGCATTCAGAGATCAGTAGGAAATAAACAGAAGGCAAAGATAGAGAGGTATTGCCTTTCACCCTCCTGATCTAACGTGACCATGGTCTGCTATCATGCACACCTTTCTGGGACACCAAGAATATTTGCACATAGTAAAAAAATTAAGAAATAACGATACTAACAATGTATCACAAAATATAGGTCATCCCTGATTTGTGATGTACTCATGCTCCCATGAATCTCACAACCATCCTTTCTTTGAATATCCTATTGTTGATAATGCACACTAACATACAGTGTTGCTGATGTTATCATCCTCAGATGTTCACTCACCATCAAATAAAAGTCAGACTAATAAAGATAGCGACAATAAAATATAATAATAATAATAATGAGAATGATATTCCACTTACATCAGAACTGACAACAAAGGTATCAGAACAAAATCCAGTTGTAAGTCAAGGACAGATTGAATAGCAATTACATACACCACCTGACCTGACTCTTTCCAAAAATCTCTCTCACGAGCAACTGTGTAAATTATGTCAGTTATAGAGATAGTTCTTCTGGAATTTATCTCAATATTTCTAAATAATTTGTTGTATAATAAATGGAAATAAAGTCTCATATTCTTCCAAAGAAATACATACCCTATTTTTTTAGTGGAGCACATCAATTTCAGTGTAAAAATATTTTTTCAAGGTCTACTTGTAATTACATATATTTGTGTGAGTAAATACTCAGTAAAGGGATATAAATGAAGGTGCTTTATGCAACTTTCAGAAATTTACAAAACTCCATTAGTTTAATTGAGCCATCATTATCTTACCATGCAATTCTATAGCTCAATGATCACGAATGGTGGGGGTAATCATCACCAACTCTGGACGATTTTCTTGCTTCTTGCATCTGTTGCTGTTGACGCCCCATTTCCCCTACCCTTCCATTCTATGTCTCCTGGTAATTATTAATCCATTTCCTGCCTGGATAACTCCACCCATTCTAGTGTCCCGATGCAGAAAAAGACACAAGACAAGTACAAAAAATGACCCAGAAACAATGGTCACATAAATGGTCACATAAATGGTCAAGGTATTAGGGATATTGGGGATGTTCACTTTGTTAGTGGGGATTCACCAAGGACCCTGAAAATGGATTGGGGGCTTCTGCTCTCATCCACAGTGTTCTGCAAGCCAAGTGTTTAGAATTTAGGCACTGGTTCCAAACCTCATCCAAGTTTGGATCATATTGTTTACAATCCTTGGATCATACAGGCTGGTGTGCTTCTTCTGTGTGGACTTGGTTGACCCCTCACTTAGATGGCTACTTGTTTGGAGACAAGTCTTCTACCAGACATTATTCTCCTGACAGCCAGCACCATCTTATTTCTTCAGCACCACTTTGCTGTGGCGTTCATATCCTCAGTGATCTCTTCACAAGGACAAGAACTAATGGTTCTTATATTAGGTCTGTGATCAAGTGAGAGCTCACTGTCCATTCATATAACAATGTGTCTACTCGCATGTCCCTGGTTCACTTTTAAAAACATGTTTATCTTTTTATCATAGTGCATCAGAGATGCACTGAAAATGAAACTTAAGGTAATTTTCTTGATAATAACTTTATTATAGTCAATAGTAAAACACTGTTGTGTAAAGGAATTTGTACATGCATCATTTTAGATACGCCTACAACAATCTATCAATAGTTAACTTGCACATCTTCAAAGTCTGGATGATTAGACACTAGTTACACAGGCCAGGAGAGTTGGGGATATGGCAATAATTTCAGTATTCCTCATTGACAATGGCAGGACCACCTTGCAAAAGGCAGAGAGAGAATGAAAACAGCAAATACGCATGTCTCAGGGTGTGATTCCTCCGGCACCTCAAAGCAATAGGTTCACATCCACTCAATGGCCAACAACCACCAATTCCCTAACCTTGAGCTAGCCATCACTTGATTCTTCTCCCACCAGGGTATTCCAGCCTAGAGTTCAAGGGAGTATTTCAGTTCCTTAGTTCTGTTATGTTACAAGTGAATTCAAAGGCAAGTCCAAATCTCCCAGTGCCCTTTCAAGTCTAGGTCCTTCTCGTGTGGTCTATGACACCGGGTGTATCCTCTGAAAGGACAGGGTCAAAGTCGCAATTGTTTATAACATGCTTTCTGGGCCAACAGGAGCTGGCTAGAAACTGGGTCAAGCGTGAATGCCCAGTTATGAATGAAAATGCCTGGTGTCTTCTCCCCCTGGGACCTTTATATATGACCTTATGCATTTTTCTCAATGGTAGGGTGTCCCACCCAACTTAC
Source organism: Tenrec ecaudatus (assembly GCF_050624435.1). Classification (NCBI taxonomy): domain Eukaryota; kingdom Metazoa; phylum Chordata; class Mammalia; order Afrosoricida; family Tenrecidae; genus Tenrec; species Tenrec ecaudatus. The sequence continues at coordinate 179,332,985 of NC_134533.1, read as the reverse complement.
TCACCATGAGATGTGCCATTGCTTTCTCTGATACAGACATACCCTGCATCCCTCTTGATCCGATTTAAGGATTATTTTTTAAAGTCAGCTGACACATATCTTGTTACCTGCTTTCTTCTTCATCTTTTCCTTCTTCTTGGTGGCTGAACCATGAGCAGTCATTTGACCCCTTAGGCTACTTGGGAAGAGAACCCCCTCTGGTCAGAACATCATCAGAGGAAGCTGGGTTACAGAGGTTTGTGAAGGAAAGCTATCACCCCAATCTTTGCTGCTCAGCTCTGTATCGAGTGAGAAAGAAATAAAATTTACCTTATGAGAGTCACTATTACTTGGTTTTATTTGTTGCTGATGTTCTTATTCACAGATAGTCAAACTTAAATTTTATTGCTATTTATTGATGTATCACTTCAAGAAAATGACTATTGATAAATGATAGAAGCAAATATTTAGATTTATTACCTATATGTCATCTCAATATAATTCTTAGATTGTATCCATATAGCTATTGTTCACTGTCAAATCAAATGGTGTGTGTGTATATATGTATACACACACTATTGTTTACTTATTGTTTGTTATGATATATATATAAACCTGGAGTTAATTATTGCTTTATTTTTTTATTACTTGGTTTTCTCTCTAACCAAAACCCATTGTCACCTAGTCAATCCAGGCTCACGGTCACCCTATAGCACAGGGGAGTCAAATTACCCAATGGGGTTCCCAGGTTGTAAACCTCAATGGAAGCAGACCGCCTCATTTTTCCCCACAAAGTCACTGGTGGGTTCAAACTGACAAGGTTTCAGTTTGCAACAGAGTGATTAATCACTGTGCCACCAGGCTCCTTAAGGTGATTGTCTATAACCAATAGACAACTTCACTGACTAGCTCAATTCTGACTCATGGCAACCTTATAGGACAGGGTAGAGCTGCCCCTTTGGGTTTCTAAGGCTACAAACCTTTGGGGAGAGCCTCTTTCTCCCATGGAGACCCTGGTAGATTCAAACTACTGACCTTGTTGTTAGCAGCCCAGAACACCACCCACTTTTCCTATAGCTGTTGCTATCCTTTCTATACCTGTCAATAGCATCTCAGTTCATCTGTCCCCACAGGAACGACATAAGATAATCTACTAATTCCACTTTTACTTCCCATTGGAGCTTTTTGTCCCCCAGCTCCAAGGTGAACTGGCTTCTTGCTAGGACGGCTGCCCAGCTACCAGCCCATGGGCTTCCCTTCACCTTCATCTAGACTAGGGGCTGTCCTCTGCCGCATTCCTGTGTGACATTGTCGGTTGCCTCAACATCAAGAGTTCCACTTTCTTGGTTTATTGTGAACTAATTTTAATAGCTTGCTGAGATAAAACCCCATAATTACATTTAATGTCTGTTTGGTTGGAGAGAAAAAGACAAGGCATTCTAGTCCCACAAAGTGCTACCGTCTTGAACCCCCACAGAAGCGGTTCTATAGCATCACTATGAATCAGAATCCACTCAGTGGCAATGAATTTAGTTTTTGTGGTTTTGAAGGTGATGGCCCGGATTGCTTGTCTTTGGTTAGTCATGTGATATTAAATGATGTTGATGATTTTGTGGACCCAAGTTAACCCTCGGGCTGGACATTCCCCATCCCTGTTTTATACTGTAGAGACTGGTTGTTTTGCGGTGGAAAATGTGGTAACAATTGTGGATATATTCATACATGCAACAAAAATTACAATGAATGTACTTGAATTTGCATGGATATAGGCAAATTGGTATATAGAAGTAAAGATGTGTATACGGTTCAGAACCGGTAGATAGATAGATCCATACATGTAAATACAAATATGTAGTTGCAAGCACATACATTCATTTAAGATACAAATATGGTTACTCCTCAGATATAACCAAACCTTTCCAACACTGATTTTCCTGAGCTTGAAGGTTTAGGACCATCATTTCATGGGCCATTTGATAAAGTAGCATAACATATTTCACCAAAAATCATGATCTGCATCCTAGTAAAGTAAGATCCAGGGACTTTAAAGTTTGTGAGCACCCATATCAACCACAGTGCTTAATACAACAGGCAGGGAACCCTAAAATGGCAAGCAGAAGTTCAGAGGAAAAATAAATTCACACGTTTCACAGCCTTATTGACTCTGAAACCAGAAGAACTACATGGCGCCAGCCCACCATCACTGACTGTTCTGACTAGGGCCACCATACTTGGTTCTGGATAGAATTAGAGAAAACTATGGAGAACTCAAATTCCAGTTTGGAAAATTGAACAAAAAAAAGCACAAGACAATCAGATGTAGAGAACAGAGTACCCCAGACTGTCTCTCTACAAAATGTTTAAAATATACATCTGAACTTATCCAAAGAAATCATCTTTTAGCAAGATAGAGTGGTGAGGGTGTATGCATATGTATACACATACACACACACGTACACACACACATGTACACACAAAGAACATTGCCCAAAAGATCAATGTCCTGCCTACAAAACATCAGTCTGAGGTTAAATGGTCAAACATTTCTGAAAAGCAATGATAAGCAGATGAGGGGACAGAGAAATTAGAGTAATGAAAATGTGGTAGTTATTTAATTATCCATTTGAGAAGATTATGAGTGAAGGGATGGAGTCTACTCTGTCAATTTGGTCATAGCCAACGAGGTTCTGTGTGAGCATGGTCTTCTCCTGAGAATTCTGGGAAATCTGGTACTTGCTCCTGGGAGGTGGGAGACTCTGCTCACACCCTGGGAGATATAGCAGCTGACAAGACACATGGACCTAAACTGATGCAGAGACCCCTGCCAACGTTGAGATGTTTCTAATGCCACTGGATCCAAAGACTTTCTACCCACTGGCCTGTGGTCTTCTACATTTGGAATTATTACATGTGTTTCATGAGTCTGAAGAGGACTTTTTAGATTGGTATCAAACATGGGCTAATATCAGACTTAAGGACTTGATCTGGACTCAGCTGGAATGTTTTCTCAATGTTCAATTGCTCTTGTATATAGATCTTTTTCTTATACACATATGTGTGTCCATGGATTTGTTTCTCTAGTCTACCCAGACTAACACAAAAAATGAAACAAACAAAACAAAATTAAAAAGAATTTGTGAAAAGTATAATATCACTGCCATAAATTTAAGTCACCCCCAAATCTATGTCAACTTGACTTGGCCATGATTCTCAGTGGTTTGGCAGTTTTGCAATGATAACAGTTGGCAGTTATATAATGATGTAAGTATGCCTGTAGTGTGATCTGATATGATCAATTAGTCTTAAAGAGATTAGAATAGGATGTTAACAGCTTGCTCATGCCACAGGTCTGACCCAATGGGAGGGAATTTGCCTGGGGCATGGCTTGCACCTTGTAAGAGAGAGAACAGCAAGCAGAGAGAGTGGGATCTAACCACCACCAGGAAACAACCGTTGAGAATGGGGTGTGTCCTCCGCACCCCTTTGGACCTGGGGTTCCCCTGCACTGCAAACATTCTAGACCCAGGGGGAGATTGATGCCAAGACACATGGAAATGCCAAGGGATGCTGTACCCACGGATGCTGAAAGAAGATAAGTATCTCCCGTCGGAGCTGAGAAAGTCTCCCTCCAGATATCACAGGAATTTGGACTTCTAGCTGCCTGTGAGAGGATAAACTTCTGTTGGGTAAAGTAAGTCACTCATTTGTGGTATTTCTCGTACAGCAGTGCTAGATAACTAAGCGAGTCCTTGAACAGTTTGCCTGGAAATTGTCAAGAACTTAACTTACTGTACAAAGTTTTACCAAAAATGGAGTATTATTTTTAAAATATTGTATTATATATATGGTGTGTGCGTGTGTGTGTGTGTTTCTGCAAGGCAGGGGACACCCCCTACACACACACACACACACACACACACACACACACACACACAATGGGCCTTTCCAGAAGAGCGAAAAGAACTACTGAAGCCCGTGTCTGCCTGAGCTCCTGGACTCCAGATGCTCCTCTCACGGATGCGCTACCTTTCAAAATTCTGACTCTAACGCTCTGAACTTACTCCCTCGGGAGAGAAAATGTTACGCGGCACTTTTTCCACTCATTGTCTGAGGTGAGCGAATCTGAAAGCAAGCTCCCCCGAGTTCATTAGCTGTATAATTAACCACAGAGCATTTTCAACTCAAAATCCTCCAGAAATGCACAATGAAAACCAGCAGATAAAACAGCCCGGCAAGAACAGGGCAGTCTTTTAGCCTCTGAGACAAGCTGGCAGGTGTGGTTCTGTTCTCCTCTCCTCTCTTAGTCTCAACAGCCCTTAACTTCCGACCACCGGAGACAGAGCACCAGAGAAAATCCAGCCCGGGTTTTGCACCATGTCTTTTGCAAGCTTGGATGGGCAGCTTAGAAAAATCTGTTTTGCTCCAGGTAGGAAACCAGCCATGATGAATTAATCCCATACACTTTCTTGTTTTTTAATTTAAAATTATATCTTGAGGTGTATTCGCTGATGGCTCTGCAACAGGGAAACACAGAAGGCTCAAGAAAGCAAAGGGAAAGGCTGTTTCCCACCACTTGCCTCTCTTCGGCCCAGAAAATCAGATGAGCAATAGTGGTGCAGTGTGTTCTAAGCAACATCGGCCAATCAACTGAGAAGTTGTCCCTTAATGGTTCATCATTTGCCATAAGGCGTCTGCACTCACCCCGTCCCTAAGGATTGCACTGAAGGTGCAGGGAAGTTTTGGACATCCCCTTGGCGGCCTTCGTTTCGTTTCCCTGTTTGGGAAGGAAATAACAGCAAATGAGATTCCCTCTTGGCTTTCACTCTGATTTTCCCTCCTTTTATTGCTCTCGCATACTCCTCTAAGCTCAGGACTGGCGATGTGTTAGCCCAGCCCTTCTCCCAACAGAGGCATCCCTCCCAGAAGTTGATGCAATGTTTCTTAGAGAAGAAAAAATCTTGTCATGAATAAAGACAGGTGGGAAAAATGAGCTTAATTACCTCAAGTTATTTGCACCCTATGGGGCATTTTACTTCAGTAGGTCAGCAGACGTGCCATAACTCTTCAAGAACTGGGAAGCAGCACTTTTAATTGATCAAAAATTTGTTTAATTTCTGCAAAAAAATTTTCTGGGGTAAAAGGAATCCAGGAAAAGAGTAGCGGATTATTTATATAGAGTAAACGATTGGTACAAGGAATGTAGTTTAGGAAACGAAAGGAAATGTAGGCAATGCTAGCCTTCAGTTCCTCCAGCCTCCATGCTTTCAGGGCACAGTCACGCAGGCTTCAAGGGATCGAAAACTGCCTTCACCATATCCTGGCCATTCCACCACATTCAAGTTGCATAGCCTCTATGAGATCAATGTACTCATCTGTGAAATGGGAACAAAATTACTTTAAAAGAAATATTTACAAGCCATTGGGATACTGTACATTAAATGAGATACTATCTTTCCTTAAGTAGTCACTGAACAACCGTTAATGAACTTTTTTCTGTTTTTACTGTCTCCATCATACACCCACCTCACATCATCAAATATCACAATATGTTCCTCATCCACATGCTGGTATCTGAAATGCCTTTTCCAAAGCCTGAAATAGATCAGAGGGGGCATAGATAAAGTAAGAAGAAAAAGGTACTCTAAAGTGATTCCTCAGATTGTGGAAGCTGCAGAAATATCTAGAAAAACTTTATTAAAAAGACACAGTTTTAAAACCCTCATTCCTGAAGACTCTGGTGCTGGAGGTTGACTATAAGGTTCTGGCATCTGGACTCGTAGCAGAATCTCCAGGGAATTGTGATGCATTCAAAAGTTTGATGACCACAGGATTTAAAATGCATAGAAAATGTCAGATGCTTTCAGAAGAGTAAGTGAGCAGGGAGGGCAGGGGAGAAGGTCGAGGTGACATGGAGTCAGAAAAGGAAGTCAGAGGAGGCAGGGGAGGAAAGAAGGAAAAGAAGTGGGAAATAAGAAGTAGGAAAAGGGATATTACGTTATAGTGATTGCAATCTATGGCATGAAATAAGATGTGTTTCTTAATTGATGACTGGAAAATGATTTATTCTGTAAATCTTCACCCAATTCACAATAAAAAGTTTGAAAAAATAACAAAAGACAGAAGCTGTAAGCCTAACCTTTGTCTACTTCCCATTTCTCCTAAAGCTGCCCTAAAAATTGTGAGCAGGAAGAAGAGAGAGTGTTAGTAGGACTGAGAGTATACCGCTCTGTGACTTTTGAGCGTCATTGCTGGCGCCTCTCAGGAAGCCATCACCTGGGCTTGATCAATAGTCAACTTACGGGCCTTAAAGTCACTTTCAGCTCTGCAGAGGTCTTTAACTCAAGCAATTATGAAATCATATCCACAATGCCTCGAGAAGAACTTTTAGAGACCTGGAAAGCATAGGTCCTGATCTGTGTATAACCCCAAGGTTTTGAATCCCTTCTCAAGGAGTGATCAGGCCACCCCGTTTCCTAGCTTGGCATCCTGGTAGGCCTTGTGTTTCCACATCCTCTTTTGAATGGAACCGCTAACTGTGCGCTTCTATTTTTGGAATGAATGTCAATGCCAATCTTCTATGAAAAAAGGAGAAAATTCACAAAGAGAATCAAAGGGATCAAAAAGTAAGTTTGTCATATACACACATGTAGATGATTGGAAAATTTCCCACATATGCACACATGAAAAAACATATGCATATGTTCATACACCATACTCTGAATACCCCCAAAGAATTACTTTTTAAAAATCATGCTAACAATTTTATCTGGTCATAAAGGCTTGCACACCGAAATATGCACACACTCACACACACACACATACATTACTCCACAAAATATACAAATGACAAATTGTGACATGAATACTATGTTTGACAGTTTGGATTAAAAACCAATGTACTATGGGCTGGTGGAGCCTCATTAGAGATGAAGGGATGGAAAAGATAGGGGCTTCGAGACAGGCAGTCATATACCCAAGCTTGAGGTTCCTATAATTCAATTTTCATTTTCCTTCTATAAAATGAGAATATTATTATCTAGCTCATAGGGCTATTAGAATTTAAAGAGGCCCGATCCAGAGCAAGGTAATAGCATCCTGATAAATTTTTCGTTTAGGCAATTGGGTAGACAGAAGAGTGCCCAGTGCCTGCCGATGCCCACATCTTAATCCTTAGAACGTGTGAATATGTTACCTTAGATGGTAACTGGGACTTTGAAGATGGAACTGAGATAGAGAGAGAATCTTGAACCATCCAGGTGTACCCAATACAATGACAAGGACTTGGGAGTGACAGAGCCAGCAAAAGAAATGTGACAACAGAAACAGAGAGAAAAAAACAACGTGACGGAAGAAACCTCCAGTCAAGGAATGCAGGTAAAATCTAGAAGCTAGAAAAGGCTTTGATAAAGATTTTCCCCTAGATCCTCCTTAAGAAATGTGTCCCACCAACACCTAAACTTAGCCCACTAAAAGCCATTTCAGTATTCTGAATGCTACACCTGTAAGATAAGAAGTTTGTGTTGCTTTATACCAATAAATTTGTGATTCTTTGCTACAGCAAGAACGGTCTGTGTTAGTCTCAGATCTAGTTTTGGCTGACCTGCTGCTGCTCTCCAGCCAAGGCTTCAAGGTGGACAACAGAACTCAGAGAACACAGCATTAGTTGTTCAGCTTCTGACATTCCAAACAGCTTCCTGAAGCACATTCATAAACAATAGCTGCGAACCCTCCGACTTTCATTTTGCAAAAGCTGGTCTTTGTTGAGAGAGCGAGAAAAGAAAGTGATGACTGATTCTAAAGATCTAAAGCTTGTAAACTCAGAGGCTCAGAGGAAGGATGAGGATGTGTGCCAAAAAAGATCAGCCAGCAACAGAGCAAGATTAAAGTGAGGGATGACCTACAGGAGGATTTACGAGAACAAAATGCAGTCTTCTTTTCCCAGAGGGAAAGGACAGGTAGATTTGTGTGAGATCATAGGGGGAAAGGCTCAAGAACAAACACAGTTACTGTCACGTTGATTCTGACTGTCACCAACCCCATGCGTGTCACTGTAGAAGTGTGCTCCACAGTTTTCAGTGGCTAAATTTTCAGAAGTCAATTGTCAGGTTTTTGTCTTGTGAGGAATCTCTGTGTTGATTCACTCTGAAATTCTGATTCGCAACTGAATGGATTGATCATTCACACACCACCCGGTGATGTCATCAGTAAAACCAGAGGGTTGACTTCAGAGCCTTAAAGGCAAAAAGAGGTTTCTGCCTTAACCCAAATCAATGGCTTAGGGGAAAAATCATCTCAGAGTGTGCCCCAGACTAGCTTCAGTGGGGTACAAATGGAGGCGTGTGGAATTTGGACAATGAAAACATGCACATCAGCACCTGTGGTTCTAAAATAGATCCATCCATCCTCATGCCTCAGCGGAAGGACCTGCTAGCAGAAGGCTGGGGGGCCATGCTTTGGATTCAGAAAGAGAAGCAGGAGTTGTAAGGGCAGCTCATGACTTGGTCCAAAAACAGCGGCAGCAAAGCCCGTCTGTAGGCAAGTGGACATCCCCTTACAGAAGGGTCGTGGGGAGGACGCGAGCCAGTCAGGCTGCATTGTAGCAACGATGAAACATCAACTTTCCTCTAGTTTTTTAATGCTTCCTTCCAGCCCACCCCCACCCCCATCATGACCCCAATTCTACCTTACAAATCCAGCTAGACCAGAGGATGCACACTGGTACAGACAGAGCTAGAAACACAGAGACTCCAGGACAGATGACCCGTTCAGGACCAGTGGTGAGAGTGGTGGTACTGGGAGGGTGGAGGGAAGGTGGGGTAGAAAAGGGGAACTGATTACAAGGATGTACATATAACCTCCCTGGGGGACGTACAACAGAAAGTGGGTGGAGGGAGACACCGGACAATGTAAGACATGACAAAATAATAATAATTTATAAATTATCAAGGGTCTGTGGAGGGGGTGTCAGGGAGGGAGGGGGAAAAATGTGGAGCTGATATCAAAGGCTCAAGTAGAAAGCAAATATTTTGAGAATGATGATGTCAGCAAATGTACAAATGTGCTTGACACAATATATGTATATATGGATTGTGGTAAGAGTTGAATGAGCCCCCAATAAAATGTTTTTTAAATAATAAAATTAAAACAAATAAACAAAAAACAGCAGTAGATGTAGGAAACATGCTGCAGAATGAGTCGACACTTACGATGAAGAGCAAGTCTGCCGCGTGGAGGCCAGTGAGGATGGCAAGTAGAATAGATCTTCCCATGGAGCTCTGGTGCGGAGCATATCTCTCTTTGTACCTCCTGGAGAGGAAGAACCTCTGAGAGTGGAATCCGCCTTAATACGGAGTTTTAACTTTAAACTAACTGATTTAAAGATGGAATTGACTGAGTACTGACTCAAAAGGAAATTAAATTTCAAACTAGAAGAAGTTGAGTTATCTCGATGTGGCAAAAAGTGTTCCCCCACCTTAATGAGAAAGGTGAGTTCAATTATAAAGAAGTAAATTAAGTTACTTTCTTTGCTTCCAAGCTGTGATTATGAATGGATGCAAAGCACCTGGCACAGAGTAGGTGTTCAGTGATATTAATTATCTCACCCACTCTTCTGTGAATGCAGACAGGGATTTATATAGGGAAAATGAAGAGGAAGAACATATTTTGTGGAACTAATTAGAACTCGGGTTTAAAGAAAGTAACAGATGGCTATTGTCTTTGCCTAGCCAGGGTTTTGATCTTTGTGCCAGTTACAGCAATTGTAAGTGTTCCTGGAGTCTGCGTTTCCATGTGTTAGCCCTGTGATTTGAATAGACTGCTCTTATCTCCAGCTCTGGGACATTATCTAGCCCAAATCAAGTATGTTATTCTGATTCTGTGCTCAAAGCTTGGGTTCTCCAGAAAAGCTAAACCAATGGCCTATGATTGATGCTATCAAAGCAGGCTAAGTGCAATCCTGTTTCAAGCCTGTGGGTCAGATGTTAAGCTGAAATACATGACGAGCAGGAACACCACAGATTGCAAAGGTGAATAAACCCAAGACTGGCAAGTTGCCCGGCAGGCTGCTAATGGCTCCCATGATTAGCAGGCAATATGGCAGGTCATTGGTTCAAGTCCAAAGAACCAAAGGTTCATGAGCCAGGCACAGGAGCCAGATGAGTAAAAAGGAAGCAACATCTCTGCAGGGCCCACTTCTATAGGCCTTAGGCTCCAGAAGAAGGAAGATCCTGTCTAAAAGGAAAACTAATTCAGAGAAAGAACTAAATGATTTAGAGAAAGATTCTAGGAAGCATTATTTGTGTACCTGGATCCATTCATGGTTGATTTGTGTGTGTGTGTGTGTGTGTGTGTGTGTGTGTGTAACCAAATCCTATTTCTTTCACTAGTAAATAAAACATAAAGATATGCATTTGCTATGTTCTCAAGATAAGGAAATTAGCCTAGCTAGAGAGCAAGAACCCAAGCTGAACGATGGTATCAGATACGTGAGGTTAGGTCTAGTAACAAATATCATGATTACCCCTGCCTGCCAATCTAAGTAATCTGTCTTTGGTGCAATAAGGCAGTAAATTGGCACATTGAAAAATGGAGTAAAATAATGACGTGATTATTTGGGAGAAATTGGCTTGGCAGCCTCATGCTGGACTGATGAAGTCACAGGCTCTGATCTGGTCCCCTGATGTTGAAGGGAATTCAGAGGGTCCACATACGTCAGTGGAATTCTTGACACTAATCTGTAATTGAAATGTGGCATTTTCTTCTATTTTGACTACAGCAACAGGTTACAGTAATATCAGTAGTACCTGTGTATTTACCAACATGAACGTTAGATTTTCATATCTCATTACAGTGGTTGCACCTATGCGCAAAGTATCATTTATATCCACCACTGTTTTAAAGTTATATTTACTGCTGAATCCACCAAGAGATCTTGTTGTAGAAAGTACAAATAAAAACATATGAGTATATTACTGTAGCATCTACTGAGATTCAAGGCAAAATTGATACTGATTGTGGTGATTGAGATTATGTCTTCACTTCACTGGGCATGGTTCTCAGTGGCTAAGCAGTTTAATGATGTGACTCTTACTATAATGATGTAAGAGGCTGAACAATGTAACTTGGCAGCTAGGTAGTGATGGAATTTGGCAATTTTATGATAATATAGTAATCTTTCATTTTGTGATCTGATATAGTCTTCTTCAATTTTTGTAAAGCACCTATTTTTGTATAACAACCTGGTCTTTGGAAACCAGCCATATCAATAAGTACAGATAGAATGTTAATCAATTTCATTGAATTATGCATGCAAAAACTGTTGAATTGGTTTATACTGTATTGTGTATATTCTCAACAAAATATATATATATATATACTTAAAATTCATCGATCCAATTAAAAAAAAATTTCCAGTTTAAAAAGCAAAGTGAGTGGTCACCCTTGCCTAGTCAGTCAATGACACTAAGACATACAGAGAGCTGGTTGCCCGGGGATATGCATATTACAACTTGGCTGGGAAGGGGGTGAGGCGGGGAGAGGGCGTTGAATATGGAGGGATCGTCTATGGCTACACCACCCTCACTTCTTCCGGGACAAATCGGCTTGTCCTTTTAGCAGTCCACAATATTGTCCATATTCTTATGCAACACCACAATTCAAATGCATCAATATTTTTTCTGTCTTCCTTATTAAATGTCCAGCTGCCACATGCATACAGGGCAATGGAAAATACCATGGTTGAGCCAGGTACACCTTAGCCCTCAAAGTAACACCCTTGCTATTCAATACTCTAAAGAGGCAATATATGGTGCAAGCAATAATTTGCTGTAGATAATTGAAGCAGCAGTACATCAGCAGGAAGCCGCCAGAAATTCAAGCTGGATTCAGATGATGTCACACAAGGCATATCTTTACTAAAATCAGATGCTTCTTGACTAAAAGCAGAAGACCAGAAAAATGTTTGCTTGTATTTCAGTGACAATGTGAACACATTAAACTGTGAAAATTAGAACAAACTACGGGTAACATTACAGAGAATGGTAATTCCAGAACACTTAATTGTACATATATGGAACCTTTACGTAGACCATGACGCAGTTGTTCAAACAGAACATGGAGAATTCCTGTTTGCAGAATGCAATGGGTGACAGGGGTGGGTCCAAATCAATTTGCAGGGTCCCTGTGTGTATTGAGTCTCTAGTGAATGCCCAATACTCATAAACTAGAAATGTAAACAGGCCGAATATCAGACGTAAAATATTGCAAGGTGGATTTAGCAGCCGGAATGTAACACCTTGTCACTGGATCTTCCTGCGGCCCCAATGTGATCTTCTACATTTGTAATATGCTCTACTCTCTCGTAGACTGGGGAGATCCCTCTCTGTTTGATGTAGTCGTTGTTGCTGAGTTCTTGTTTGTTGCCTGCTTTTGTTTTGTATGTTTTTCTCGGTATAGAGAAACCAGGGTCAGTGGATTATGTCTGCCTGGGAGCACAGAAGGGAGGGTGGAGGGAAGGGAGTGTCAACATCCGTGAGTCCAAGAAGGAAGAAAAGGTCCATAGTTAATTGTGATGGTGATTGTGCAACCTTTCTTGATACGACTGAATTACTGACTTGTTTGATATGTTAACTACAGCTCAATACAAAAATAAATTACTAAAAAAAGCCCATACGGGATAGTACATGATTTAATTTCAGAAAAGATGTGTACCAGGGTTATATCCTTTAACCATACTTATTCAATGATCAAATAATCCAAGAACCTGGACTGTATGCATAACGTGGCATCCAAATTAGAGTAAATCTCATTAAGAACTTGCCACATCCAGATAACACAACCTTGCTTGCTAAAAACCAAGAGCACATCATATCATGCACTGGTGGACGAAGACCAGTGTGCGTTACAACTCCGTATACACAAAACCAAAGTCTCCACAGCTGGGCCAGTATACAACATCATGATAAACAGAGAGAAGAGTAATGTCATGGATTTCATTTTGATTGAACCAAAATCTATGCTCATGGAAGCAGAGTTAAGCAGTCAAATGTATTTTAATGGGCAAATTTGCTGCATAAAACCTCCATGTGCTAAAAAACAAAAGATGTCACTTTGAGGACTAACATGCTCCTGACACAAACAACAGGATTTTCAAAGTCCTCCTGTGCATGTGAAAGCTGGACCGTGAATAAGGAAGAAGACTGGAGTAACATCGATGCATCTGAGCGATGGTTTAGTGCAGTATATTGAAAGCACCATCGACTGTCAGAAGGACAGGCAACACTGTCTTAAGGAAAGTATAGTCATAATGCTCCTTTGGAAGCAAGGATGACATGATTTCATCTCATATCTAACTCCCTGGAAAAGACAGCATGCTTGTTAAAGGACAGGATCCGTGGGAAAAGAGGAATACGTCCAATGAGATGGAGTGACTCAGTAGTTGCAACTAGGGACTCAAATACAACAATTGGGAGGGTAGTTGAGGGCTGGGTAGTGCGGCGATGTAGTGTGCATAGGCTCACTATGAGTCAGAGCTGGCTTGAAGACATCTAGCAACAGATATTTTCCACCCTCCCCTAAGGCTGGTGTGGCACTGAGACTGTATGTCAACTTTCACTTGTGTAGGGATGGAATCCAACCTGTCAATCAGGTCACAAGCTGACGATGCCTCTTAGGAGGCATGATCTTTATGTAAGAGAGATACTGGAGACCCCTCCTTAGTCTCTCTCCCCCGTCACCTTCCTGCTTGCTGGACTCTGAGCCTGTCACCTGACCCGGAGAGGGACTGGTACCCTGCTATGTTTCTACGGACCTTGGATCCATGCGACTTTGCACCCTCCAGCCTGTGGTCTTCCTGCATCATCGGCCTGTAGTGACAGCCATCTGCAGAGGAGTCTAGCCAGCATCAGACCCTTGGACTTATGTTCGACCGGGCTGGAGGCCTTCTTGATAGAAGATTTCTTCATGGTGTAAACCTCTTTCATACACATCTGAGTGTCACTGGTTTTGTTTCTCTAGACAATACAGGAGGTTGAATAGAAAGTTATTGCTGCTGCCTTTATTGTGGTGGAAAGATAATATAAGAAATTAAGTGCATAAAATAATAATAATACATTGAATCTTCTAAGCAAGTGTATGAGGTAGGCATTGTTACCTTTCTCTACAAATGAGGAAATTACATGGAAATCAAGTAACTTGCCCAAGACTACACAGCTAGTAATAGACAAAGCCGGAATTTGAACCCACGTGTTCATGCTTCAGAATCCCTAATCTTAGCCACAATTTCAATGGTAATAATTTTTAAACTGCTAAACTAATTGTTGTCAAGTAATGTCTATTCATGGCTATGTCATGTGTTACAGAGCAGATGTGGTCCTATGTGGTTTCCTTTGCTCTTATCTTTACAGAAACAGATTGCCAGACCTTTCTTCTGTGGTACTGTTGAAGACGTCTAAACTGCCAGTCTTTTGGTTAGTGTCCAACAGTAAACTATTTGCCCTATCCCATAAGGATTCGGCAAGTAAAAAAATTGTTTTATTTATTCAAACAATTACAATGTAGTATTGAGGAAGGGGATGAAAGAGCGCGCTGTTAGTTGAATAACAAATATGTATAACATACTTTGAGATTTGGTCTGTTAAGAATGCGTTTATTAAAAAGACCCAAGATGTAACATCCCCCTCCTTTGCAGTAAAAATTCATTTCAAGCCTCATCAGCAAGCATATTATCCTTCAGGAAAGAGGAGGCAGGGCCACTTAGATAAGTCAGAAACCTTAGGGCAGTGGTTCTCCACCTTCCTAATTCTGTGACCCTTTCATACAGTTCCTCATGAGGTGGTGACCCCCAACCATAACATTATTTTCGTTGCTACTTCATCCCTGTCATTTTGCTACTGTTATGAATCAGTTGACCCCTCTGAAAGGTTTCTTTCACCCCCCCAAAAGGGTCACGACCCACAGGTTGAGAACCTCTGCCTTAGGGGATACCAGTCTGGGGAAGACCAGAGCAGTCGCTTCTTCTGAGACTATGTGACATGGTAAATCCAATCTTGTATTCATCTGGAAGCCAGACTATTTAAAGAATGAATTAGACTTTTAAACTCATAATCAAATATTTCCCCCCAATGGCAAGATATTAATTCTTTGTTAATACTATTAATTAAACTTTCAGTCAGACAGTAAAACTGGTTACATAAAATAATGAGTTCAACTATTGTTCTTGAATACCTCTTTATAATTCTTAAAAATTAAAAAATGAAATACAATTTAGCAGATACCTTTTTAAATGTGAGCTTATTATAATAAACATCTATTAACTCTTTTAATATCTGAACATCACCTGAAAAGTCTTGAAATTATTTAAGTACTTATTTTATTTAAATTAGCTTTCTTAAATTCTTCAAGATGTCTATATCAAAGCAACCTTATAGGATAAAGTAGAAACTGCTTCATGGGGTGTCTGAGAGAGTAAGAGGCAATGGTTTATTTTTTATTGTTCTTGAGTTTTATTTGGTTCAACTCATTGTGACCATTGGCTATTTCTACTCAGAATTTTAAAAATGAATTATGTTCACTTGTATATCTTAACTAGTTCTGGCTGAGCAGGGGGAAGAACTGTTTGGGGTTTTTTTCCTTCTAAATTTCCCTCTTTAAAAAAAAAAACCCTTGTCATACCTTACTCAAGCCACTTGCAAAGGTCTCGATTTTAGTATTCATATGCACATATAAAATTCTGTCAAAATGAACCATTTTACTGGTTGTTCATAATATTAAAAGAATTTAATTCACAGGCATATGTGTTTTATAAAATCACAACTGAGTTCTATTTTTAAAAAACTTAAAAACAACAAAGCTGAATGACTCCTTGCCCTTCTGCCCTGAATCCTGGTTGTGGAGACTTATAAAAGGGATATCTCATTTACGTGACTTTCTGCAACAACAACAACAAAAAATGTAACTGTAAAATAGTAAGTCGATTTAGAGGGTTGAGGGACCATTTTGCAAAAAAAAAAAAATGTAACTTTAAAATAGTAAGTCGATTTAGAGCATTGAGGGACCATTTCTCATACAAAATCCAAACTTTAAAAAGGCAAAGCATTGTTACAGTAAAAAACTCCAACTTTTTTTCATCAAGTTTTATAAGCACAGGAAGACCCCCTGGACAGAGCATGCCTTAGCAGGGTTTTCTCCAAGACAGATAGTTTGGAGTCCATTCCAAGCAACCGGATTTACAGAGCACAGTTGAGAGAGCTCACAAGCATGGCCACAGGCCGTTAAGAGCCGCCCCCCTCACAGATGAGAGAACTCTCAGGCAGGTGGTAGGACTCTGTCAAGGCCACGAAACCTACAGTCTCTTACACAAACCCAACATTACAAGATTACAGATGAGATCTCACAATGATAGATATATAAAATGTCAACTTGTCAGGGACTTGGAATACAGACTGCATTTACCAGATATGACCAGATCAGAGACTTTGAAGGTGACCGTGGCGTGGAAGGGTGGAGGTGAGTGGTAGCCCAGGAGATCTTGAAGGAAGGGGTCTTTGGATGATCACTAGAGATCTCCAGGACTTCCCCTCACAGTCAGTCTCCATATGCCAAGCAATCCTCCAGGACCCTCAAACAAGGAAGGTTCCCTGAATTGGTCTTCTCTGCTTTCTGGAAGACCCTATGATGTCCTGGTCCATGGTCGCCAATATGTTGCCAGCAGACAAGGGGTCTGGTGAGTCTATCACTGTTACAGCCATAGACAGAGAAACAGGAAAATTGGAAGTCCACCCAAGAGAGAATAAAGGGCTAATGTAGTGCAAAGCATTCAGAAGGAGCGGGTGAAATTTCATCGGGAGCGAATCTCTTCCATTGGAACAAGCATCTCTTCACAAATCCTAAAAGAGTGTAGTCGGATGAGGTCATTGTTGCCTGTAGGAAAATAAAGTTTTCCACTCCATTGCTCTTCATAAAAACTCCTCCCCTTGGGTGTGAGAGTAATACAAAAACAGACGTGATGGATGAATGTGCACCAGGAGAAACTTGAAAGGAACACATGCCCCGGGCACCTCTGCCTGGCTATAAGTGCTAGTTGCCCCTGGGTGTGCAAAGGGAAAGAAGAAAGCTGAATGGGAAGAGAAAAGAAGATAGATTTCTCATCAATTCTCTGACCCAGGATAAAGAACATCATGAGGCAGGAAAGCAAAAGGTAGCATTTCCAGCGTCTGTGAGACAGTTTCCCAAGAGCTTGCCCACGCAGAACCAGGGCAGAAGTCCTCAAAGTTCCAGAAACTTTCATTTGCCAGGCAGGAGTTGCGCCAGCTTAAATGCATGAAGAGAGAAACCGATGCTTCTTTTTCTGAATCCTAATACCACTGCAGAAATATTCCCTTAAAATGGCAAGGGCCTGGGCGCAAAATATTAATGCAGAAATTAGCATTACTCTGCATCTATTTCATAATGTCTCCGGTATGATGAGTAAAATTAATGTAATTAATGAAATCAGTTGCAGAAGTACCGGAGTCATTACTTAGAGCATGACAGAAAAGAATGCATAACCTTTCATTGCCTGGCACACCGCAGGAACTTAATAAGGGCACATGGAATGATAGAATGAGTGAGTAAATGAAAGAATAAGTCACCTAGTAGCTGAGTGACACATTTCTTTCCCTCTGCGTGCCTCCATTTCCAGGGTAGAAGCAGCGAGGAGAGCAGAGAAATTGTTACTGCTGTCGTTAGGGACCATCAAGTCGTGACACGTAACCACCTTACGTACCACGGACGGAACCAGCTCCTGGTGCTGTGCGGTCCTCACGATTGTTCGAATGTTTGATCCTGTTGTTGCAGTCACTGAGCTAATTCATCTCGTTGAGGGCCTTCCCCCTCCTCGCTGCCCCTCTACTTTAGCCGGCACGATGTCCCTCTCCAGGCGGGTCTCTCCTGACAACGGGTCCAGAGTACATGAGAAGAAGTCTCGCATTGGTGCCACTAAGAAGCCCTCTGGCTGTACGTCTTCCAAGACAGATTTGTTAGTTCATTTTGTAGTCAACTGTGCTTTCCAGATTCTCCTCAAGTACCCTAATTCAAACACATCGATTCTTCTTCAGTCTTCCTCATTCAATGTTCAACTTTCACATGCATATGAGACCATTGACAATTCTGTGGCTTGGGTCAAGTGCACCTTAGTCCTCCAAGTAACATCCTGGCTTTTCAACCTTTAAAGAGGTCTTGCACCGCAGGTTTACCCAATGCAACATGTCATTTGATCTCTTGACTGCTGTTTCCTGATTGTGGAGCAAAGCCAGATGAAATCCTTGACAACGTCAACCTTTCTCCTTGCATCACGATGTTAGCCATTGGTCCACGTGTGAATGTTTGGATCTTCTTGACACTGAGTTGTAATACATTGAGATACATTGATTCTTACAAAGGGGACAGAGATTCCTTCTACATAGTCTGTTGTTACTCTGGGTGGCCCTGTTGGCATTAAAAATATCAGTGACATAGTTTCCAGCATTACAGAAACATACAAGCCACCACTGTGTGACAAACTGACAGGCAAATGGGAGATTGATATCATTAGTCTAACTCAATTCTTATGCTAAATTTTCATGTCAAATGGATCACACAGTCCAATCATATGCACTTGAACTTGCAGCGCAGGTCAGGGCCTGGTGCTCAACTCAGTGAACATTCTATCAAGTTGCTACCTGTCACATATTCCTCTTTCTACCCTAGAAGCAGGTCCACATTTTGGGACTAATAATTGGGAACTATGACAGTGTGGAATCCCTGAGTCTTGCAAGCAGCATATTCAATTCCTGAGGGAAAGTTTGGCAGTTCATTTTGCCAACGTACACTGACAATGACAGCCAAATTAAAAACAAAAACAAAACAACAAATGCTAGAGAGGGTGTGGAGATTGGAACCCTCGTACACTGTTGGTGGGACTGTAACTATGTACAACCACCGTGGAAAGCAATATGGCGCTGCCTTGGACAGCTGGATATAGAAACTCAGATGACCCAGCAATTTCCTTGCTGGTTGTATGGTTGTATAGCCTGGAGAAATGAGAGGCACAGCACTAATAAACATCTGCACACCCACCTTCATCACAGCACTGCTCACAACGGCAAGAAGATAGAAACGTCCGAAACGCCCATCAGCAGAAGAATGGATATGAGATGTTGGTCCATACATACAATGGATGATCACCATAAGCAGGGGTCAACTACACTTAGGACCTTTTATTTTTCAAGTGGTTTTCTCTCACCAGAGAGAAAATAATTGTGAGGTTTTTGTTCTTAAAGGCATACAGACACAATCTTCAGTGAGCAGGACCCTTAGGGGGAAGGATTCTTAGGAGCCTTTGATAAAAGAAAAAAGAAAAACCCTGTTTTAAGATGGAATGATTAGATGGTACTGGGCAGCGCTAACTCCCAAGACATCCTCTGCTGAATTAAGAATTCCAATTTCCAATCCCTGCCACAACCGTAGCCTAAAGAAACAAACAAAGTCATTTCATTTAAATCCATCAGCCAGGCTTTGCTGAGCTTTAAGCTCCTGTCTGCGAGGAACTTACCATCTGTTTAGGGAAACAAGATTTATAGCAAGCAAACAGTGCAGGAGCAATACAAATAGGACCTCATCAGGAGCTAGCAGACCACAGGGAAGGCTTTTATTCCCTCATTGCTCCGACCTCACCTCCACTTTTTTGCAAGCGATATTGAAAGGAAGATTCGGCGTACCTTTAAACTGCTTTGTACCGGTTAGTTCATTGTTAACAAAGCATATTTGAAACAAACTGGAATTTTTAAAAATTGAGTAAAGGGGCATAATATTCACAACAGCACAAAATATGTATCAAAGTGCTGGAATGAGAGACTTATAAGTGGCGCTTTTATCCCTTTCAACAACCAGCCTGATGTGGGAAACTGGATTATTGCTAAGACTATAGAGCGTGACACTCATTCAAAGCAGCGTAGTTGGCATCATCTTTGTGCCAGCCACCTTTGCTTTCCACTCAGTCGTCCAAGAGCTGTGAAGGCAAAATGCAACCCACACTATAACCTTGTTTTCTATGCAGAGGGGTGGGGGTGGGGTGAACGAGAAGGGGGCTAGAGGGCGAAATTCAGTTTCTAGGAGGACTTTGACCCGTAATTTTTCCCCTTCTGGTTATTGTTCTGATACACTACACTGTCCAAAGTCTGATCAATTCTAGTATTTCTTCATTGGCCATGACTGAATTGGGCCAATACAGTGTGAAACCCTGGTGTCTGATGACAAGAAACATTGTACCTAGCTGAGAGTGGACAAGAGGGAGGAACAAGAAATAGTCACTGTTAACGAGGGTGCACGGGTAAACAAGTCTATGTTCCTGTCAAGCATCTACCGTCACTAGGAGCTAATACGGATGAGAAAGGGGCGTGCAAGAATAGCACAGGGCACTGTTAGCAGCCGATGAGAAAGACGGTGCTGAGGAGCTGGGTTTCATGTTCAACTCAACTCTCGGTGGGTCCTAGTACTTACACCAGAAATGGGAGCCTAGTGCTTGCCCGGGGGGGCCCTTTTCATTAAGGGGGGAAATGGACATTTTGTGAGCAATATCTATAAGGTAACTATAACAAACTCACAATTAAAAAGATAACAATTTGTTCGGTAACAAGACTAACCTAGAATTTGCCTGTCAAACAACTATTGATATCTCTTAAAGGGTCAGAAAACTGGCCAGACGACTAGCAGTCACCTCAACTTTGGTGTGATGGAGTTCTAATAACCTGCCTGAAACATTGCACCACACGGAAATCTGGCTTCTAGAGAGATAAATGCCTATTTGTGCTACATGTCAAAAGTCATGCAAGACCAAGAAATCTTGTGACATTTCTACTATGCTTGAACTTGAGTTTCTGACAAGTATCTCTGTCCATATACAAAGTGTAGCCCAATCAGAATTCTCTCTTCAAAGTAGAGCCAATGAAGGAGATGGAAAGAGGGATCCAATGTGTGTGTGAAGGGGGGGGAGGGGGGGCAGGGCAGGGAGAAGGGTATGATGCACTGAAAATTCCTTTCACAGAAGAACTATTAATTAATTCAAAGGTGCATTCCTTTTAATTTTATTATTTCATTTTATTTTAGCATTTCTTGTAATTTGAACTATTGATTAATTCTAAGGGGCATTCCTTTCTTTTCCCTTCTAAGAGCTCTGTCCTGCTTTCCAGTCTTTTTCAGAGACCAGTTCTACAGATTCCATTTTGTATCAATGCTCTAGAACAATAAATAAATGGGTTTTTGCAAATCAGGTCTGGACCCCGATTGTTTGGACACAGTGAACGTCAGCAACCTACACGAACAGAATGCTCTTCCATTTAGGTTATTTCACCATGCAATGATGTCATTCAGCAGTAGAGAGCTACCTGTCATGCAAACGGAGAGCAAGCTCATTGATTGGGTGGAAGGGAATATGGAAGTGGGGGGAAAGGCCACTAAAAGTAACATAAGCTTTATTTAAAACACTTTCCTGATATACATGACGGAGGAGCCCTGAGCCAGAACAGGTGAAGTCATGTAATGCCCTCTTAAGGCTTAGTTCCCTGTTACTATCAACAGATCACATATTTGTTAGCATCTTTCAAGAAATGGTACATTCAATAAGTTACCTAAAGGTTACTGACAAACCAGACACCGCGCTGTTAAAAGATGGGACGTCATTTCCCAGAGAAACGGAAGATCTGAAGAATGTTTCAAAGAGCCATTTTCCACCCACACCCACAGCTCTGACATGTGAAGCATCACAGGACACATTAGAGGCATGGCTGCAGGGCCTGATGGGCTCAGCCAACATGTCAAGATTAGGGCCCACAGGGTAGCACAGAAAGAACACAGATTTAACACATGTGCTACTCCCTACTAATCTTTAAAATAGATATTGTTTGTAGAGCATTTTCAAATTCATGGAATATTGTCCAAAACTACAGAGCTTTCCCACTTGTCCATGCCCCCACTGCCTAATTCTTTATTTAGCATTCACGGAGTACTGTTATTAGAGTTGATGAATAATATTGCTACATTATTATTAATTAAAATACAAACTCACCACTTATCTGTCATTTTGTCCTATTGTGGTGTTTTGTGTGCTGCTGAGATTCTAAAAGTTTTGTCAATAGTGCGTGAAACGCCAGGACGTGTCAATATAGATGTCAAAAGAGACTCTGACATGTGTCTTTGAATGTAGAGCTGTAGAGCAGCTCAAAGAAATGGAATAAATGATCAAGTAAAAAGAGTGAGTAGAAAACATCAAAAGGCACCTGGAAACCAAAGCCAAGCGTTGTAATGAAATGTGCAAAGGCTTGGAGAGAGATACAAATCCAAAAGGGGAGAACATGATCAATTTTTTTTTCTAATTCAAGGCTCAAGTTGAAATATTGAAGGATACTATGGTCAACATATTGAATGATATAGAAAGAATAACAAGAAGATGGAAGCAAGACACAAGAAGAAGAAGTTGATATTCAAGTACTTAAAGATGCAGTATATCATCAGGACTGGGTGGTATGAAGCAGTGGTTCTCAACCTTCCTGATGCCGTGACCCTTTCACACAATTCCTCATGTCTGGTGACCCCCCAACCATACAATTATTTTCGTTGCTACTTCATCACTGTCATTTTGCTACGGTTGTGAATCAGGCAACCCCTGTGAAAGGGTCGTAACCCACAGGTTGAGAACTGTTGTACTGGAGGAAGAAGTCCCACCTGCACTGAAGACATTAGTAAAAACCAGGTTCTAGGAATTGGCAGAACAGCCATAGAAATGTTTTGGCAAAAACTGATAGAACACTGGAAGCACTCACTGGACTATGCTAAGAAATCTGGAAGATGGCTATTTGGCCAACTGCCCCTCAAGGGTCCACACATCTGCCAATTCCACAGAAAGGTGATGCAATAGAATGAGGAAATCCTAAAAAAAATTACCATTGATATGACATGCAAGTAAAATTTTGCCTAAGATAGTTTATAAACAGATGCAGCTGCCAGAAATTCAAGGCAAAATCAGAAGGAGGCATAGAGCACGGATAAGATAGCTGATGGTTCAGGGATCTTGGCTGAAAGCCGAGACTATCAGAAAGATGTGTACTCGTGCTTTACTGAATATGGAAAGGCATTTGACTGCTGAGATCATAACAAAGTGGGTGTCACACTGGGAAGGATGAGAACTCTGGAATGGTTCATTGTGTTCCTGGGGACTCTCACAGAACAAGCGGTAGTCTTTCCAACAGAACAAGGGAATGTGAGCTTTGCCATGGTTTAAAATAGGGAAAGGTGTACATAAGAAGTATAACCTTTTACCATACTTCATCTATTGCTCATTGTATAGCAGACGCTACCACCTGGCTTTCAAGTTGCTATACTGCACCTTCATGTTGCTGGGATGCTAGAAGCTATGCCAGGGGTATTTCAAATTCCAGCAGGACCACTCATGGGAAACAGCTTTTCATGGCGTTTCCAGACTAAAGCAGACTAAAAAGAAGGCATCGTGATCTACTTTCTGACAATTCATCAGTGAAAAACTTATCCCACCATAAAATATTGCCCAAGAGAATGCTTGAAGATGACCCCATGGGCTGGAAGACACTTGTAGTGCAGAGAAGAAAAATGGACCTGACCATTCCAAAGGTTATGAAAATGGTGAAAAAGCAGGCCAAGGTTTCACTTTCTTTCTGTGGTGCATGGAGGTCGCCATGAGTCTGAGCCAACTTGACAGCAGCCAACAGCAACGTAGCAGAAGAAGGATGCTCAGACAGCGAGTGCTGGCGTCCTCTATGTCATCTGGTTAGGACATGGCACAGCTGGGTGCCGAATTGCAGTTCTCTGATTTCTATTTTCCCCTCCTATTCATTCATTCATTCACTTATCTATTTATTTATTATTTACTTACTTTAACTGAGCACTCAATCAAATCTATCCAACATCTCCTGAAACGCTTACACCACCATATAAAGATTCAGATCCTCTACTTCAAAAAGCAAAATATTTTATTTCTCCAATAACTCTCTCTACTTATAGTTTGGAAAGGGTGAGGTTCATGTCCTAATAATTATGTTGGTGTATGTTTGCCTTCCACATTCATCCAGTCATTCCACAAACATTTATTAGACTCTTCTAGGCAGAGTGTGAGGCACTGATAGCGTGGACACAAAAATAAATAAAGGTCTCTGCCTTCTCATCTCCCACAAACCAAGAGCAGGGGTTGAAAGGTTGACATTTTAGGCAATAACTATGTCAGGTTTTTCAGGTCATGCTCTCTGGCCCAGCCACCCATCTCTTCCATCATTGCAGGCAAGCACAGTCATAGGCAATATGCAAATGAGCAAAGCTGTCATCTAATAATAAAAGTTACTTACAAAAAGTGGAGAGGATTTGTCCCTCAGGCCATAGGTTGTCTACTTCAGATCTAGAGGGAGCTTTAAAGCCAAACTGGTCACAGCGCGCACTCTGACAACCCTCCTCGTGCTGCATGTACTTGGGTTGTGGAATGACAGCTCGACTCTTCTAAGGCTGGAAACTTCCAATATGGGTAGAATGGCCTGCCTAGAATCACCTTCCCTCGTGGCGCTGGGTTGGAGGTAACTACGGGAAAATGAGGGTAACATTTAGAAGGCAAAGGGAAAGCAGGGGCTAGTACTTTGACAGGTGGTAATGGTCAGCCAGAAAGACAAACAGCGGTGTGCCCATGTCTTTCCTCTCCTCCCGTTCTTCATCCATCTCCTCATCCTGACTGGGTTGCTGTTGACCAGCAACGTCCCCAGCTCATCACAGGCTGCCTGGTTGGTAGTCTGCAGTCCCAGATGTGAGAGGGTCTACAGAAATACCAGCTTTCACAGACAGCCACCCCTCCATCCCTCTCCCTGGCCTCTCCTCCCCCTTCGGCATCCCATATGGTAAGCAGACACACACAGGACCTCATATTTTCCTGCAAGCTTTAACTGGGCTCAGTGGTGGAAGGATAGTGAGTAAACAGATATTTGGGAAGTCAGTGATCATATACTCAAAAAAGCACATAAATGAATGAATAAGCGTTATCAATGAAGAAATGAGTGAAAATTAAATACTAATGGCTAACCTTTAGGAAGACAGCTAGGCTAGTGAATAGGTGCTGAGGGTGAGTGGCACAAGGTTTCATAAGTCGGGCAAATCAGCCAAGCAGGGCCCCTCCTTGGAAGATGCTCTTAAAAGAAAACTAGTTAATGCCCGCCCCCCCCCCTGGGTTTCTTTCTTTCTTTTTTTTCTTTTTAAACATTTTATTAGGGGCTCATACAACTCTTATCACAATCCATGTATATACATACATCAATTGTATAAAGCACATCTGTACATTCTTTGCCCTAATCATTTTCTTTCTTTTTTTCTTTTCTTTTTTCACATTTTATTAGGGGCTCATACAACTCTTATCACAATCCACACATATACATACATCAATTGTATAAAGCACATCCACACATTCTTTCCCCAAATCACTCTCAAAGCATTTGCTCTCCACTTAAGCCCTCTGCATCAGGTCCTCTTTTTTTTCCCTTCCCTCCCCGCTCCCCACTCCCTCATGAGCCCTTGATAATTTACAGATTGTTATTTTGTCATATCTTGCCCTATCCGGAGTCTCCCTTCCCCCCCTTCTCTGCCGTCCATCTCCTAGGGAGGAGGTCACATGGATCCTTTTAATCAGTCTAGTTAATGTTTTTAAAGAGCCTTAAAAGAGTCAGAATACCACAAAATTCCAACAACACCGATCACAATAATTCCTTATGTTTAGTAACACAATGAAATCAGAGTAATAAAATTATCATCATCATTATCTGTTAAGTACTCAACTAATATTGTATACAGACATGCTTTTGGTTTCCACTTCAGTTTCTTTACCTTTGAGTTTCTAAAGAGGTCCTCACAGTTTCCCCAGAGGTCATATTCAACAGAGAAAGCAGGATTTGAACTATACTGACTGTCATGGATGCGTATGATTGATGTCTGCTGGTGTCTCCGTACTGCTGGTGTGCATGCCCCAGTGTTAGCTCACATTTTCCTTTCTTCAATGCAAGGACTGGCGTTCCCATCAGTTTCCATATTTGGAAAGCATCATCCCCTCATTGATGTTCATGCGACTTTTGCCACAACTCTCAGAGGCACTCATGTAACAGTTGTTAGAGAAATATCCGGTAATATGGAACAAGTGGGAACCCCAAAACTCAATTACATAAAACATAGATTGCATTAGTGTGAAGGTAATGCATATATAATTGTTTAGCTGGTCTTCCATTTACCTTGTGGAAGGAAAAAAGAGAAAAGATGTTCTCCTTTAGTAAATATGCAGGAAATAGGCTGATTGCTGTAAACAACATGTACAGTAAACACTGGACTGAAAAATCCTTCCACTAAGCAAAGGGTTGACTCCAAACTCTAGTTGCGTTATACCTCAAGTAAGCAGGACCTTCCCAGTATCATCCCCTTATTCCCAAAAACGCCTCCGTAAGGATGGTGAATTTCATAACCACATCACATGATTATAATACCTGATGTCACCTTGTTACAATTAAGCTTATAACTGAGTTTTACCACATTGTCCGATGTTGCCGATGAGAAAATTGAGACCCTCAAGAATTTAAAATATGTGTCTAAGATGATGTTAGTATTTACTCTTAGCTAGAACGAGAAGCCAGTACTCTTCTGTTGGCATTAAGAATTGTCTCCCCTAGCCCTCTGCTTTTTCATCCAAGCTGACTATAATTATTCATCATCAGGAAACTTTCTCCCTATCCTATAAGCTAAGGTTACCGCTTGACTTCATTTCCCTCTATTTTTATTTTATAAACATTCCATTTTAATATGCTTACAGTGAGAGAATACATAGATATGTTCTGCATCCTCACACAACTTTATACTATACTACCACTTAGATTGCGGTCAGGTGCTGTCCTGTCAGCTCCGAGGTAGAGTAACCAAGTGCACAACAGAATGAACCACCACCCAGTCCTATACCATCCTAAAAGCCTCTTTATGTTGCAGCCCATTGTCATAACCACGATGCCACACCATTTTGTCAAGGGGTTTCCTCTTTTTGCTACCACCCTACTTCGGAAAGCAGGATGACCATCTTCAGGGACTGCTCTCTCCTGGTAATATGTCCAAACTACTTAAGAGGAAGACTCGCCATCCTTGCTTCTAAGGAGCATTCTGGCTGTACTTCTTTTAAGACAGCTTTGTTTGTTCTTCTGGCAGACCACGGTATTTTCAATATTCTTCTCTGGGGCCATAATTCAAATGCATCATTCCTTCTTCACTCTTCCTTACTCATTGTCTGGTTTTCACGTTCATATAGAGCAACTGAAAATATCCTGGCTTGAGTGAGGGAAATCTTAGTTCCTCAAAGAACTGTCCTTGCTTTTCAACACTTTAACGGGATCGTATGCAGCATATTTACCCAATGCGATGTGTCTTTGGTCTCTTGACTGATTGTGGATCCAAGCAAGATGAAATCCCTTGACAATTTCAAACTTTCCTCCATTTATCATGATGTAACCTTTGGTCTGGATGAGAATATTTTGGCTTTTTAAAAGCTCCAATCAGATTAAAGACTAAAACACTTGATCTTTATACCAAGTCCTCCTCACTGTCAGCAAGTGGCTTGTATCAACTGCGTCTGGAACGTCATTACTAACTTCCCTCTAATTTTGATACCACCTCCTTCTTAGAATCCAGCTTCTCTGATTATTTGCTCAGTATCCTGATTGAATATGTATATTGAGAGCCTTCTACAGCCCCTTGTTCTGTTTGAACAAATGCCTCTGGATCCATGCACAGGTTCTGCATGAGCACAATGTAATACTCTGTAATTCCCATTCTTCTCAAAGATAACCATACTTAGTTATGGTCCACACATTCCAATAAATGTCTTCGCATAGTCAATAAAACACAAGTAAAGATCGTTCTCGTGCTCTCTGCTTTTATCCACGATCCATTCAACATCAGCAATAATAAGCCTTGTTACGCATTCTCTTCTGAACCTGGCAGGAATCTTGGGCAGCGCCTTGTCACTGCACTGCTGTAACTATTGCTGGGAGATTTTCAGCAAATTATGCGTTCATGTGATATTCTGTTTGTACATTCTGCTGAATTTATTCGTGCACTCTGTTTGAGTCACCTTTCATTCTAATGAGTAAAAATATGGATCTATTCTCGTCAGTTGGCTAGGGAGCTGTCTTCCAAATTTCCTGGCACAGATAAGGGAGAGCTGCCCGTGCTTCATCAGCTTGTTGAAACATTTCATTTGATATTCCATCAATTCCTGGAGCCTGGTTTTTGGCTAATGCGTTCGACGCTGCGTGAATATCCTCCTTTGGTGCCATTGGTTCTTGCTGATATGCTGTCTTGAAATGGTGGCCTGCCAACTAGTTGGGGTTTTTTTTTAAGCTTTGTGCATCATACAATATTGTGCCCATAGTCTTTTAGCATTGCAACTCAAGAATTGTAATTTTTTTGTCTTGCATTCTCTCAGTTTCAGATTGGCTGAGCGGGCTCTTCCTTGTTGGTTTTCTAGATCTACAGTACGGACACTTCATTGTTTTCCTTTGTCTTTTTAAGCTGCCCTTTGAAAATTTCTCTTCTCTGTGACCCCATCATTCCTCCCATTTTCTTTAGCTACTCTGCTTTCTACCAATTTCCAGTCCATTTGTGTGCTATTGTGGCTTGTGTATTGCTATGAAAAAATGTGTCACTAGTATTTCCAATCCCAGGAGAGTCACCCAAAGTGAATGGATTCCAAACCATCTCAGGAACAGATTTAACTCATTGAACACCAATGGCAAGAAGTCCTTATGAGTTAGGGTCGACTCGGCGGCCCTTAGCAACAATAATGCTATGAGTTAGGGTCGACTCGGCGGCCCTTAGCAACAATAATGCTATGAGTTAGGGTCGACTCGGCGGCCCTTAGCAACAATAATGCTACGATTTAGAGGAGGTTTCAGTCTCTTCCGACATCTACTTTGATCCTTTCTTTCCTGTAATTTCAATGTATCTTAATTCTTGCTATCTTCATAGATAATGTTCCTGATATTATCCCACAACTTATCAGATCTTCAATTACTAGTATTCCATATAACAAATATTTTCTTGAGATGTTCTTAAAATTACGTGGGATATAGGCAAGGTGGTAATTTGTCTCATGGATTTGTTGTAACTTTCCTCAGCTTCAACTTGAACCTACATATGTGCAATTGATGGTCTGTTCCAAGTTCACCCAGGTAAGTTTGGTCGTGCAAAATTCTATCATACAATTTCCAGCTTCATTTCAATCAGCAGGGCCATATTTTTCAGCTACTGTTCCTTCCTCTTCGTTTCCATCTTTTGAATTTGAATCACCAATAATTGTCGATGCATCTTGACTGTATGTATGATCAAGTTTAGACTGAGGACATTGCATAACTCTTCAATTTCACCATCACTGGGGTTGTGGTTGGTGCATCGACTTAAATAATAGTTGTAGTGATTGGATTCCTTTGAACGAGAATAACTACCATCCTATCACAGCATTGTACTTCTAGATAGACCTAGAGAGATCCTTTTAGACTGTGAATGCAATGGCATTCCTCTTGAGTCTGCCATTCCCAGCATAGTAAACATATGACTGCCTGACTCAAAATGACCAGTACCAGTCCATTTCAGCGCACTAACAGTAGGGCTATGATTTATTTGCATTCCATTTAATTTTTGATGACTCCTAATTTTCATAGATCCATACTTTGGGCACTCCATGTTCCAATGATTAATAGATGCTTGTAACTGTATCTTCTCATTTTGAGTCATGTTTCATCAGCAAATGAAGGTCCCTGAGGCTTTACTCCATCCGCATCCTTTGGATCAAGCCTACTTTGAGAAGGCAGCTCTTCCTCAGGCAGATTTTTCATGCCTTCTGACCGGAGAAGCTCATCTTCTGGCACTACCTCTGAGAGCATTCTGCTTCTACGCATGAGGTTTTAAGTGTCTGTCAATGTTCCAATTCTACCCATAAGATTTTTAGTGGTTAATTTGTCTGAAATAGGCAGCTTATTGCTACTTCATTGTCTATTCCTTGTCTGGAAGCTCTGTTGAAAGCTTTCCACTTTGGGTGACCTTGCTGCTATTTGAAATACCAGTGACCTAGCTTCTAGCATCACAGAAACACTCTAGCCTCCACAGTGTGACAAACTAGCAGACAAGTATTGCTTTAGGATTAGGACTGTCTTGAATGTGATAGTTTCTTTTTCTCTCAAGGGCAATCTGGAGGTTGGCAATCCAGATTGTTCAGTGATTTCACAATTAGCAGGAGCCAGGGCTCTCTCCTTCCTCTTCCAACATCCTAGAACTTGGTTTCCATCATGAAGGTGCTGAAGCTTCACACCTGTGAGCGGGAAGGATGTAGAAGGTATTTTTAAGTTCAATGTCTTCTTTTTTATCAGATTTCACTGACATCTCTTCTACATTTTGTCTCATTGACCAGAACATAGTCATACTTTAAAGCTACAGAGAGCATCCCCATGGTCGCCCCAATAAAATTTGGATTTTGCTTTTAGGAGTGAGGGAATAATCATTTATTGTCACAGCAATGCTATACAAGAAACTATCCCTAAATACAACCATTTATTTCTCACTCATATATCTTGTTCAATCTCGGTTCCCATATTGGAGCTGGTGTTGGCTGGACTTAATTGTCAGTTATGGCTTCCATTCCACTCCACTGCACTTGACTCTCACTTTTCTAGGACTAGAAGTTGACCTGGGCCATGTCTGCTCAGGACCAAGGCAGATGTTCAACAGCTCTACATGTCCACTAATATTGCATTGACCAATACAAGGTGTATGGACAAGTTCAAAGTCAGAGAGCAGAAAAGTATACTTTGTCCAACATGAGACCACAGCAAAGAACCAGATATACTCTCTACTGGAGATTTGATCTCAGAGTAAGCAATGTATAGCTTTCTTGATTTCCCGGTAGCTTTGTCCCCTATGCCACTACCCTTCGCCATCTTTTCATTTCTTATATATAGGCACTTTAACTTCTAGATGACTATTTGCTGAACTGTAGAAACTCCTCAATTCACCCAAAACTTCGCCCATAACAAGAATGAGAATCTTCTTCGAACATCTAATGTAGGATTCCAGATTTGGGATGGGGCAGGACGTGAGCTACAGAACAGTGTCTACATCTTCTGACAGAGGGTAGAAGAAGAAATCTGGCCATGGCGTCCCACATTGGGAAGGTGAAAAGAGATCCTATGTTGGCCATGGGGGTGGGGGAATGAGCTTCATTGCTGAGCTTCATGGGAAGGCGGCATATCTCCGTTGGTCCAACTGGTTGCTGTGAAATGAAGTAAACCTATAACCACCATGAAAACCCAAGTCAAGTTCAGCTGCGAAGAGATTTTCAAAAATTTACTGAAGAAGAAGGGAGGTTAAGGGGAACTCATAAGAGACCAACAGTGTCTGCATCACTTGTATCAGTGAATAACAAAGTACAGTGCACAGGGCAACTGCATTGCATAACTCCAGGAATACCATGGACTTAGAAGTACCTAATCTGCATGGCCTTCTGCATAAGTCCACATAGGGTATACTATATAGAAAAAACAAAAATGCAAACTCGCTGCCATGGAGTTGATGTCAAGAATTGCCCCCCGTAAATTTCGGAGACTGTAAATCTTTACAGAAGTAGAAAGCCCTGTGTTTCTCCCATGGAGTGGCTGCAGGTTTTGAATTACTGACTTTATTGACAGCAGCCCAACATGTAACCACTATGCCACCAAGGCTCTCTATACTATATAGAATGGCTCAAATCCAGTTGTTGTAAAATACAATTATCTTTTAATTCCATTTTTTCCACAAACTTTTTGAAGTTCCTTCATATATTTCTCTGCAATGTCTACTTTCCCAATGCCACAAGGAATCCTTCCCATTTGGGGGGGGGGTTTAAATCATTTTATTGGGGGCTCATTCAACTCTTATCACAATCCATACATACATACATCCACTGTGTCAAGCACATTTGTTGCCCTCATCATTCCCCAAACATTTGCTTTCTGCTTGAGTCCTTGGTATCAGCTCCTGATTTTACCCTCCCTTCCTTCCCACTCCCACTCTCTCATGAACCCTTGATAATTTATAAATTATTATTATTATGTTGTCATCTCTTACACTGTCTGACATCTCCCTTCACCCACTTTTCTGTTGTCCATCCCCCAGGGAGGAGGCTATATGTAGATCCTTGTAATCGGTTCCCCCTTTCCACCCCACCCTCCCTCCACCCTCCCGGTATCACTACTCTCAGCACTGGTCCTGAAGGGATCACCCACACTAGATTCCCTGTTTCCAATTCCTATTTGTACCAGTGTACATTTTCTGGTCTAGTCAGATTTGTAAGGTAGAATTGGGACCATGATAGTGGGGGAGAGGAAGCATTAAAGAACTAGAGGAAAGTTGTATGTTTCATCATTGCCACATTGCACCCAGATTGACTTGTCCCCTCCCTGAGACCCTTCTGTTGCCTACACATGGGTCTTGGGTCCCCCATCTGCCTTCCCCCTCATTCACAGTGATTTCATTTACTGTTCTTTGATGCCTGATACCTGATCCCTTTGACACCTCGTGATCACACAGGCTGGTGTGCTTCTTCCATGTGGGCTTTGTTGCTTCTCAGCTAGATGGCCACTTGTTTACCTTCAGGCCTTTAAGACCCCAGATGCTATATCTTTTGATAGCCGGGCACCATGAGCTTTCTTCACATTTGCTTATGCACACATTTGTCTTCAGCGATTGTGTCAGAAAGGTGAGCATCATGGAAAGGGCATCCTTCCTTATCAATATGTATAGAGCTAATTATTTTCTTTTATAAGTTGCTAGTATTGTATATTATTCTTCACCAATATTGCACCTCTCATGGACTCCCAGTAGAGTGAAAAAATCAGTCTTGGAAGAAATATAACCAGACTTCTCCTTAGAAGTGAGAATGGTAAGACCTTGGTTCACTTACTTTGGACGTATCATCAGGAAAGAACAAGTGATGGAAAAGGACACCGTGTTTGGTAAAGAGTCTGTGAAAATTAGGCAGGTTCTCAATGAGGTGGATTGGCACAAAAGCCACAACAATGTTTCCAAGTATTCCAATAATCATGAATGTGGCACAGAGCAGAATAACTTTTCATTGTGTTTTTGTATAGGCTGTCAAGAGTTGGAGTCAACTTGACAGTTAACAACAATAAGATCATATACTATGGATGTATACAATATACTTAAGTATTTCCCTAGGGTAGACATTTAGATAGTTTCCAGCATTTTGCTGTGACAAACATTATTGTAAGAAGCATTTATGAACATATATATGTTACTCCTCACTTACTGTGGTAGTTACATAATCTGGTATCAGTTTGAGGATTCAGAGTGAAGGGGTGGAGTCTAGCCTGTCAATCAGTTAGTAGCTTGATGACCTCATTTGGAGGGGCTAAAGAGATAAATAGCTTACTGGAGGCAGGACACATGCTTACTCCCTGCGAGACATCCCTGTGGCGAAGACACATGGAGAGAGGCTAATGGAGCCAGACCTCTGGAGCCCCTGCCAGCGCTGAGATGCTTCCACTGCCTTTGAATCCACAAGACTTTCCACTCACTGGCCTGTGATCTTTCTACATTCAGCATCATTGGGTGTGTTTCATAAGTCCAAAGACGACTTTGTAGATTGGTATCAGACATATAGGCTAGTGCTGGAAGTATGGGTATGATATGGACTGGGCTGGGATGTTTTCTCAATAGTCAACTGCTCTCGTCTATAAAGCTCTTTCTTATACACATGTATCTATGAATTTGTTTCTCTAGACAACCCAGACTAACACACTTGCCAACTAACACATTTATAACAATAGTACAAAAATCAATCCAACTATTTTGCACGTCCACAAGGAGCCAAGTAAAGAAGGGGAGGAGGACTGTAAGATTTGTAGGCGGGAGTGGGAGCAAGGCTCCACAAGTCATTGGTCATTTGTATTACCGGGATTTACAGAGGAACTGAGTCAGGCCTGGAGCAAATGTAGGGTGAATGGATGGTGTGCAGGAGATGGCGGTGGTCACGTCCTGAGGAAGCCTGAGTTGTAAAAGTGGGTGTGGGGGCATCTTGGCAGTGTCTTTTTCCAGAAAGGCCTTTCTGCCATCTCTGCAGCTTCTGCCGAGTCCAGTTCTTATCATTAAGACCCATGCCTGGAGATGGAGTAACAGGAATATGGGGAAAAGAGGCACAAGGGTCTCTGGAGAGACCTGGAACATGGAGGGGTGATAGTGGGTCTCTGCTGGGGGCTGTGACCACCAGCCCAACACCCGTGGTCTCTGCTGCGTTGGGAAAGGAGCAGTGAGGAAAGGAGTCCTTTTGCATCTCATGTGTCCCGAGACACAAGGGGGCTGCTCAGCAGTTGGTGAGCGATGGGGAGCATAGACACAAAAGCCAGAGGCAGTGCGGCTCTGACTCTCACTGATTTGCTCACAATGACCTGGTCTTTGGACCCTAATTATGTTGATAAGTGAGGAGTAGATACAGGTCCCCATCTGTGTCATATCATACATAAAAGCAAATCTTGAATAGGTAAAAATAAAGAAACAAATAAATCTAAATGTAAAAGTAAAAGAGTCTCAAGGTGCAAATAGACTTTATAAACATGACACGAAAGAACAATCCATGAATAGTTCAATTTCATAGAACTTCTACAGAGAGAGACATAATACAAATTTAAAAGGCAACTAGATCGAAGCTAATGTTTGCAATGCATATTATAGACCAATGGCCAAAATGAACTTTATTTAAATGGCTCCTATAAATTGAATTTTATAAATACAAATTGATAATGTAGAGAAGAAATACAAATGGGAAATTAGATACTTAGTCCTCCTATAACTGGTGCCTAGTGAATAAGGAAATGCAAGTTAATCCAACAATAAAATCAAACTTTAATGCATTTTCAAAACTCAAAACTACTGCTACCATTTATAGTTGGTAAGAATTTCTAAAAGTGCTCCATACTCTTGGGAGAAGGGGTATTACTATAATTTATTTTGCAAAATAACTGAGAACTACTTATGAGGACTTAATTTAACAGCCTAGTAATTTCAGTCCTTTAAGACTACATTGTACAAAAATACACCTAGATACCCATGAACACATACACACACACTCTGACACACAGGCTATTTATTGCAGCAATATTTGTAGAATAAAATAGAAAAATAAGGAGAATTACTTAAATGTACTTTAATAACAATAGTAGGAAATATTTTGCAGGTATTAGAGTGGTGTAAGTGTATATGATATAACTCAGATACATGTCTGAATGTATTTTTAGAGACCAAAATAAGATGTAAAGAAATATGTTTACACTTTTCCGTTATAAACACAATGTCCCTAGGTGATGGTGTAAATATTTGTACTCAGCAACTCACCTGAAAGTTGGTGGTTGAAAATAACCTCACAGAGCTGCTCAAGAAAGACATTGCAAGATGCTTCTATTAAGATTACAGCCCGGCAAGCCAATGGAGCAGTTCTACTCTATAGCTCATAGGGTCGCGATAAGTCAGAATCAACTTAATTAACACCAATTAGAAATATGCCTAGCCTGAGCCCATTTATTGAAAACAACTCTCTCGGATATGAATAAACTATGGAAACATTCTTGAAGGCTATATTCCAAACCTAACTTCTGTACACATGGGATGTTGGATTGGAAGCCAAAAGAGAACTGTTCTTTTGTATTTCACTATCCTGGTTCTACTTTAACTTGGTTTCAATCGCATAGATCCTTTTATGCTTTAAAAATAAAATGAATTCCTCCTCATCTATGGTTTCTGCATGCCTATGCAATGAAGCGTCCACGAACCAGCTTAGCTGGAGGGGTTTCATGGAGAGAATTGTGCTTGCTCATAACAGGTGTTGGAATCCGAATCCCTATAGCTGGGGTTGCAATCCCTTTGGGGAATAAGGTTTTATTTTTTATGCTAACGAAGTCATATGAGTACAGGATGTGCCCCCAAAGTCCAATGACTTCTGAGCTATGGAAAGAGCAAAAGAGTCAACACAGGGCTGAGATAAGACTATCTGATGGTGACAGCAAATGAATCCACAAACCCAAGAACTCCAGAAAATTTCTGTCTAATAGATGCTAACGCAGACCAAGAAGGCCTTCTTCCTGTGTCCCACCCACTGCCCTTGCATCCATTTGACTCACAGAGACCCTGGAAAGAGAACAATCTCCCAGGATTTTCCAGACTGTAATCTTGGGAGATTCAGACTGTGACATCAGAGCTTTTAACCACTGTGTTTCCCAGGGCTCATCTCTCCCCACACCAATTACCCTGAATTCAGACGGTGCTTCTCCTGAATTACAAGGAAGTACGTTTTTGTTCTCTAAAGCCACCCACTTGTGACATTTCTATTACCCAAGGAGACAGTCAGTGAGGAAGGAAAAAAGTCCCTAATGAGACAGACTGGCCCAGGAGCTTCAACTGCGACTCAAGCCGCACAACAGTTTTGAGGATGGCAAAGGATTGGGCAACGTTTCATTCTGTTGTGCACAGGGGCACAATGAGTCTGATCTGACTTGATGGCACCCAATAACAAACAACAGCACAGTCACCCACTTAGGTTCTCAGTACTGTGGCAGCCCTACATAACTGTGACAGGAGGAAAGAGCCTTGAGTCAGTGGCTGAAGGTATTGAACCCCAAATGGACTTGGATCCACAGTCAGCCCACATGGAAGCAACAGTCAAGAAGTCAAGCACATATCACACTGGGTGACACTGCACAAGACCTCTCTAAGACGTTACAGAGCAAAGACCTCACTCTGAAGAGACATGCACACCTGACCCAAACTGTATTTTCTTTTTTTTTTAATCATTTTATTGGGGGCTCATGCGAAAGCTGGATGACAAACAGAGATGCATTTGAATGATGGTGTTGGTGAAGAATATTGGAAGTAGTCAGGACGGCCAAAAGAACACATCTGTCTTTGAAGAAGTATAACAAGAATGCCCCTTAGAAGTAAAAAGGATGAGACGTGGTCTCGAGTACTGTGGACATGATATTAGGAGAGACTGGTCTCTGGCAAA
Source organism: Tenrec ecaudatus (assembly GCF_050624435.1). Lineage (NCBI taxonomy): Eukaryota > Metazoa > Chordata > Mammalia > Afrosoricida > Tenrecidae > Tenrec > Tenrec ecaudatus. Next base: position 179,295,865 of record NC_134533.1, on the reverse strand, counting down.
GGATGCCATGCTGGGTAAAGCAGAGGGTCAGCGCAAAAGAGGTGGCTTCTGTAATGTACTCAAACATAACCACAATGGCCTAGCACCAGGCAGTGTTCCGTTCCGTTGTACATGGGGTCTCCAGATGGCGGGCCCTGGGAGCCGTAGTGTGGCTCCTGCAAAGAACCAGGTCCACCCGGCTAACCCCGAACCTGCGCCTTCCAGGTGAGTCCCCCTCAGGGTAACCCTGGGTCCTGCACACATGTTCAGCACAGGATTGCGTCCCATGTGCCACCCACGGCGCATCTTGGAGCCACAAACCTTGTCCATTAGTAGCTGAGTACTTGTCTGTACTACCTGCTTCGGATAAAAATCAAAACCCAAAAAGGGTTCAAGTTGTTCACGGAGCGATATTGTAAGAGAAGAGCGTGATGGCCAATATCATCCTGACACAGGTCGGGAACAATAAAACCTGCCTCTTTCTTCCCATCCAGCCTCTTTCTATGTGTCATGCAGTCTCGGGCACCGTTTGAATCCAGATCCGTGAAACGCTACCCATAATCGCCCCTCTCCACCAATAGCTGCTCTTTTCCCATCATGAAGGTTCTATGCTGATGCCAGGCCAGCCATCACTAAGCATAAAACAATTCAAAAGAAGAAATGCTGGCAGGCACTTGGAAGCAGGAAAAGTCTAGTTGGGTCAGGAATTTTACAGTCACGGGGACTCAGTGCATGATATGGAAGCAGAGGCAGGACTCTGCCCGTGTGGAAGAAGGCAGCCCAGGAAGGAGAATCCTCAGAAATAGAGACTCCAGGACAGGGGGCGGCCATCTACCTGGGCAGCACTTTTATTGTGTTAGTCAGCGGGTTCAGTCCAGTCTAACCCCCAGTGACCCCATGTGATGGACGAGAACTGCCCTGGAGGGCTTCAAAGGGGTCCCCAGGAGTGCTATGGGATCAGCACTCACCTGGTCACCAGAAGAGTACAAATTTAAGCCGCCCGCTGCTCTGTGGGAGAAAGGCGAGCTGTCTGCTCCTAGAGAGTCTCAAAGCCCAAGAAACTGACCGTGAGTTGCAAGGGACTCCATGGTTGAGCAAGTATTCCCGAACAGCTGGCTGGAGCCTTGGTTCTCAGACAAGGGACACTGATTCTGTCTAGCCCATCCCTCATTTAACAGAAGGCTCCTGCTTTGGCCTACCCCACCCCATCTCCTCTCCTCTCCCCCTTCCACACACTCCTCATTTCCCTGCTTTCTCTGGAGACCTCAGAGTCTGGAAAAGGAATTAGTGCCAAGGTGTTAATTGGGGTAATGAGTTAGCAGATAATCGATTTGCATATTTATGGGGCCCTTTCAGGCTTTAATTTAACTGGAATGTGTGATTAAGGAGGGAATTTTAAGCATCTAACTAGGACTCTGTGGAAGATCTAGAATTTTCAGGATTCCCAAGGGAAAGTCCTGAACTTCCTGGCCATATTTTAATACCTCTTAAGTCAGGCTACAGGAACCCTGGTGGTGGCTTAGTGGTTAAGCATTGGGCAGCTAACCTCAAGGTCAGAAGTTTAAAACCACCAACTGCTCCACAGGAGAAAAAAAAAAAGCTGGCCTTTCTACCCCCATAGAGAGTTCCAGATTCAGAAACCCATCGAGGCAGTTCCATCCTGTCCGGTAGGATCACTGCGAATCCTAAGCCACTCAATGGCATGAGCTTGGTTTTGGATGAGGGCAGGCTGTGAGTAGTTTGCACATGCCTATTCTAGATTTTTACCTACTCTTTTTCTTTCTTTTTTTACTATTATTCTAAAACCGTAGTCTCGAGATTTTACAGACGTTACTGGAAATTCTATTTTGAGACACATGGGTCACCGTGAGTTGAAGCCAACTCAATGGCAGCTGGTTTGTTATGTGTCTCATTTATTCAGCTAAGGACAGCAAGGTCAAGAAAGGCTGGAGATTTGTTCACAATCGGTTAGTTGGTGAGGCACGTAAGATTCACCCACATCTCTGAACTCCCAGGTCCTGCCTTTCTTCACCAATACCCGTGAGTGTCTCTTTGGCAGATATCACCAAGACTGCGTCTTTGGAATTGGTTACCCAGTGTTCAGGAATAGGAAGACTTCAAAACCTCCTTCCCCTGTATTTGCCCTCCAGCTTCCTGTGGCCCGAGCACATGCCATCTTCCCTGGAAACTCCAAGACACCTAAATAGTGGCAGGCATGCTTTGCTAAAATCCCCCAGGTAATGTGAATTGAAGCCTCCTGAATTCTTTTGCCATCTTCACCCTCTGACTTTGCTCCTGGTTTCCCCATTGTTCTCTTCAGGTAGGAAGGTAGAAGGACCATTTTAAGAGCAATTTCGCACTTCTCTGTGGAAATTCCTATGCACTTAAGCAGCGGGATGTCACACAAAAATAATTAGTTCAGGTTATTGATCTTGTTATGACAATTGGTCACTCTGTTCTCAGAGTAACTTATATTCTTTTTTGGGATATCTATGTGTACACACTGAGACTTCTCACTGGTAAAGGTTTTACTTGCTTATGTGGTAACAGCATTACTGTTTTGCTCTTATGATAACCCAGTGACTTCTTAATAATAAATTTCCTCAACCACAAAATATCTAATTAATCAAGGCACTCTGTTTGCATGCTGTGTTGCTTCCAGTTCTATTGTCTATGGTGATATTTTGGAATTCTATTTCCTTAATTTGTGAGGGAATTGACAAATCCTTTTTATTATTATTCTACTTGTAAAGCAGAGTTGGGTGGCACACAACTGCTTCCTAAATATATAACCCATAAAATGGAAGCTCCCTCGAACTCCTGCCCTGGAGATAACCCTGTTAGCAGCCATAACAGAGCATATATATTTAAGTTTGCTTTTCTACACACATGCTAAAATATTTTACTTTTGTTTTCTTTTTTAAGAAACAAATTTGGGTTGTGTTATGCATACTGTTCTCCCATATGTTTTTTATTTACTTAGTGATGTTTCCTGGCTATTTTCTACTTTATTATCTGCAGATTCTTCATAATATGTTCAATTATTTCCACCACGCTTATGTCTATTTGTTGTTCAGTGGTGTGTAGCTTGTTGTCAGGATACTAGAAGCTGTGCCCCTGTTATTTGAAATATTAATATGGGGATGAGTTTCAACAGAACCTCCAGATTAAAACTAGCTAAGGAGAAAGATCTGGCTGTCTGCCTTTTAAAGGAATTGCCAATGAAAAGCTTATGGAACGCTGAGGGAAATTGTCAGACACAGTGCCAGAGGAGGAGTGCCTTAGGTTGGAAACCACTCAAATTGCAATTGAGAAAATCTTTTCCCTCAAAGCAGACTCACCCTTAATGACCTGAGTGCGGAAAAGCTTTGGGGACCTTTATTTGCTGATGTGGCACAACCTAATATGAAAACAAGACCAACCAAGCAAAAACAGCCCCAATCTTCCTTTGTAATAGAACATATACCATGAGGTAGGAACCTAGGACATTTTAAAGGAATTCAAAATAAAAGCACATAAAGTTTGGTATCCTAGGCAATAGTAAGCTGAAATGGACGGGAATGGCTCATTTTCAATTGGATAGGCACATGATCTGCTATCCTTGGAATCACAAACTGAAATCCTATTCATGGCCAAAAAGAACATTTCATAATCTATCCTGGAGTATAATTCTGTCAGTGATAACATAATATACCTGTGCCTACAAAGATTAGTTAACAACACTATTAGTCACTTTTACACACCAACCACTCGTGCCAAAGATAAAGACATGGGAGTTTGTTTTTTTATTTTCACTAACTTCTTCAGGGTAAATTGTGTGAACAAGGTGCATTGATAACTGCGGGTGATCGGAATGTGACCGTTGGAGACAAAGGTGGATTGGCAGGTGGAAACTATGGCCATAGTGATAGGAATGATGCTGGAGATTGCAAGACAGAGTCTTACAAGACGTGGTGGGGCAAGGGGGTGGTCGCTGGTGAGCGGGCATTCTGGAGAAACCCTACATCCAAACCCAAGCTTTGCTTCCCAACTCAGGGAGCCTGGTCATGCCTAGGAGCTCTCAAAGGGTAAGGCTGGGGCCTGCTTTCTGCTGCCTGAGTCCTTGAGGTTCCAGAAACCTAGAGAAGAACATGGGTCATTTCTTCCCCCCGAAAATGCTGGTGAATCTGCTGTGATCTGCGCATAACCTGGGCATGGGGTTCACCAGCCGTCCTCTGGCTCTGTGGTGAGTGGGATCATTGGGGGTTGTCTGTAGGTCTCTGGACACATGTTGCTGCTCAGAGTCTAATAAAGTTGTGTAAGACCAACAACTTGCTCATAGCAAATGCTTTTGTTCAACAACAAGCGACTGTACACATGGACCTCCCAGATGGAATACACAGACATAGCATTGACTACATCTGTGCGAAGGCAGCGGGGGAAGTTCAATATCATCAGCTAAAACCAGACCACAGGCTGACTGTGGAGCAGATCCTCAATTGCTCATCTGTAAGTTCAGGATGAAGCTGTAGAAAATAAAGGCAAGTCCATGGGAACCAAAATTAGACTGTAAATCTATCCCATCTGAATTTCGAGAACATCTCAAGAACGGATTTGCTTCATTGAACACTAATGACAAGACCTGATGAGCTGTGGGAAGGCATCAAGAACATCACTCATGAAGTAAGCAAAAGGTCATTAAATGGAAGAATATGCTCAGCATATCTGAAAAGGAAAGAATCAGGAAAAACGTCAAGCCTCTAGTTGCTATTTTGTAAGATTCCAGAGACAAAACATTGAATGATGCAGGAAGCATTAAGAGAAGATAGAAAGAACACACAAAGTCACGGTGCCAAGAGAACTGCTTGACATCCCACCAGCTCAGGAGGCAGCGTATGAGCGAGAACAAATGGGGCGGAAGGAAGAAGTTCAAACTGCACTGACTGCCTTGGCCAAAATCAAGGCTCCAGGAGTTGACGGAATTCCCACTGAAAAGTTTCAGAAAGCCGAGAAATCCCTGGAAGCATTCATGCATCTGTGCCATGGAATTCAGAAGGCACTTACTTGGCCAACTGACTGGAAGAGATTCCTATTTGTGCCCTTCCAAAGAAAGGTGACCAAACAGAATGCTCAAACTAAAGAACCATATCACTAATATTGCCCACAAATAAATTCTGCTTGACATCATCCCCTAATGGTTGCAGCCACGCATTGACAGAGAACTGCCAGAAATTCAAACTGGATTCAGAAGAGGACATGGAACAAAGGATGTCTTTTTGCTGATGTCAGATGGCTCTTGGCTCAAAGCAGAGGATGCCAGAAAGATATGTTTCATTGACTGTGCAAAGACATTCCACTGTGTGGACCATGATAAACCGTGGAGAACCTTGAGAAGAATGGGCATTCCGGAACCCTTCTGTGTGCTCATGTGGAACTTGAACAGGAACCAAGAGGCAACTGGGTGAACAGAACAAGGGAATACTTCCGGTTTAAAAGCAGGAAAGGTGTGCATCAGGGTTGTATCATCTCACCGTATATGCTGAGCCAATCCTCAGAGAAGCTGGATTATTTGAAGAAGACTATGGCATCAGGATTGCAGGAAGGCTTACTAACAACCTGAGATATGCAGATGACACAACCTTGCTTCCTGAAAGTGAGAAGGACTTGAAACACTTGCTGCTGATGAGATGAGGCAGTCTGCCGGCCCGCTTAAATTCAACGCTGAGAGGTCAACTCAGAAGTTTAGGGTTACTTTCTATTGTTTAATATAAGTAGCTGCTGTGAACAAAGATAAATAAAAAATTAGACCTTATCAGATTGGGAGCCAGACAGGAGCAGATAAATCACGACCCAGGCACAACAGAGACCCCCTGATGTGGAAGGGAAACCCCAAAACGTATCACCTAAACCAGGCACATGGCTTAGGAAATGTTCATAAAACAAAGTTGCAAGCAGCATAAGATGACAGGACAGGACTCTCTCAGCTTGAGGTGATCAACACTTGCTGCTCCCTGCACTTGATGGCCATTGAGTTTCTGGGATCAAGAAGCAAACTGATAGACAGCCTTCCCTCACTGAAGGAACTGCCACTCACCACAACCCCCAGAACCAATGAACTTTCTTGCTAGACACTGATCTTCCTTGCAAGATACTGACACAGCATCTACCTTTAAGATTCACTTTCTTAGGAGATTTGAAGGTGTACTCTTCCCTTTGGGAACCTAGTCGGGCCACTTCTAGACGAGGTAGCTCCACAAAAAGACTGTGCGGAGAGGGAATGAGGGTTTGTGTTTTAACTTTCATTCCTATATACATGTATAACTATTGATTACAGTGAATAAAGCCCAAGCATTACAAAGACAATTTGATGGCTCTGCATGCTTTATGGGATTTACTTAACACAATAGTCTTGATAGATTTTTCTGAAAGACAGAATGATCATGGGGGCATTCTAGGAGGATGTCTTCAGGAAATTGATTATTGCATTGATGAGCAAAAGATCAGGTAACTTGTGCCAAGGAATTTCCCTCCTCATCACAATGCCCTTGCTTATCCTTGGAGGGTAGCAAACACTGTCCTACAAAAAAACCCATTGGGAAATCTTCCTCCCTCCACCCTAATTTCCTTACCATGTCCCTTCAGGTATATTTTTGTCCCCCAAACTCAATGAATATTTCAAAGGAACATGATCTGAATCCCTCCAGGGTGCCCGAACTGCTGTTCTGACATGGTGTGAAATGAAGAGCATAAAATTCTTTGGGGAAAGATGAACTCAATCTAAAACCAAACCCACTCCCATTGACTCTATTCCAACTCAGACAACACTGTAGGGCAGAGCAGAGTTACTCCAGGGAGTTTCTGAGGCTGTAAATCTCTTACAAAGGCAAATAGCCTCATCTTTCCCCCTCAAAGCAGCTGATGGAGGGGTTTGAACCCTGACCAGTGCTCAGCACACAGGCCACCAGGACTTTTGGGGAAGATTTACTCTGCGTTTAGCTGTGTGTGGACACAGATGGAAGATATTCAACAAACAAGTTTTACCCTTTGATAATTTCGTGTAATAAAATTTCCTGTTATTTTGGAGCAATACTTTTTTTTTTACTTATTTCTGTCGTGCACATTCATGGGCGTGCTTCTGGAGTATGTATTCCTCTATGGGGCAGTCTTAAGAAAGGATTTGTTAGTTATACCAGTTTGTTTTACACTGCCACCAGTCATATTTGAAGCTACCTTTCCCTGCCCTCACCAACATTGGAGATTATCTTTTCTCTTTTCTCTTTGTATTATGCAGAACTCTTATTATAATTGAGAGCAACAATAGATTCTTTTCCTCCTTCACAGGTGGATTCAAAAAGAAATTCCCTAAGAGGTAAATAGGAGATTAAGTTTGCCCGGGAGTAATTAGCATTTATATAGCTTCTCTTTCTCGGAGCTAATTCAGTGTTAACCAACTCGCATTTACACAAACAGAAATCTGACATTGGGGAGAATTCTACACGCCCTTCTTTCAATTCCTGGGAGCCTGTGCCCTGCTGTTCTTAGTCTACCTTGGCAATTTAGAACCAAGGGGTGCCCCCTGAAGACCAATTCTCAAATCTTGGGTGTTTAAGAATCTTTTGAGGGGAATTTAGGACAAATAGATACTTTCACCTCTTCTATTTCCCATTTTGATTTAGGAGGTCCTGGGTGGGGCTTTTTTGTGTATCCGTGTATCCTTTGTACTCCGGGAGGGGAAAGTTGTAACCATGCGCTTAGATTTGACGACTCCCATTGTCCCATGTAAAGCTTTTATTCATTGAATCTCTTTCACCACCACTGCTATATCCAACTGCCTACTCCTCCCCACCTCAGCACCCAGTTTAATCTATTGAATGTATTTTCTAAAACTGTTAAGTGTCTTTGGAAAAGATGTTATGTTTTGCGGGTATTGTCAAAGAAAGAATTATAGTTAAGAGTGGGGAAGAATAAGAATGGGCTGGTTGAAGTGACTGCAGGAAATTATTTTGAGAAATACTGCCCTAAGAGAAGATTCAGACTCCGAGTTAGGGGACTACTGGGCACAAGTGTAACCCTGGATGCAACGACTAACTGCCAAAGCACTGTCCGTGCAGGGCTGGGGTATATGCTGGGCTGCTGACTATGAAGTCTGTAGTTTGCAACCAGCAGCCACCCCGAGGGAGGAAAATGAGGCTCTCTTTTCCCCCAAAGACTCAGCCACAGGACCAGTGCTACTCTGTTCTATGGGTCACTGTGAGTCCCAATTGGCTCGATGGCAGTGGGTTTGATAAAGGTGTTAAAGAGCTTAACCATTGGTTAAGGGAAAGGTCAAGGCTCAGACATGCCAACCGCTCCAAAGATTACTAGGCTTTTCTTTCTGGGAGTCTCTGGGTAGGCGCAAACTTAGCTAAGCACGCGAGCTGCTGGCACTCCCAAACTCCCAAACGACGCCAGGCCTTATTGACGCAGATCAGTCAGCCCCCATCAGTTACCCTGTTTCCCCCAAAATAAGACAGTGTCTTATATTAATTTTTGCTCCCAAAGATGCACTAGGGCTTATTTTCAGGGGATGTCTTATTTTTCCGTGAAGAAGAATATGGTACACATTTATTGTTTACTGTTTTATTAAAAGAGACCTCTCACTTCCTGTCTGCTCCAGCTGCTCTGCGACCGACAGTGAGCTGCTTGACGGTACCCACAGTCACGTTCCAAAGTCCAGAGTCACAACTGCTTCGGGGGCTTATTTTCGGGGAGGTCTTATTTTCGGGGGAATGCCTTATATTTCAGTGAGAGGCAAAACTGTAAGTAGGTCTTATTTTCGAGGATGTCTTCCTTTGGGTAAACAGGGTAAGTGAAATTCCATAGCTGAGCCCCTGGGTTTCTCTTAGAAACCTCCTGAGCACCATGGTCATGGGGGAGCAGCCAGAGCTAGAAGTGACTTTTCAGACAAGGAAATTGATACTGTCTTTGGCCTATAAGGGTAGAAGCGGACAGTGTTCCTTGAGCAAGGCAGAAGGAAAAAGGGATCAACTTCCCCTTCTCCCCTGGAGGAAGGACGGCAAGGAATCAGTAGCATCCAGCCCTTAGCTTGAGAAGTGTCCGCTGGCTCTATGCCAGATTTCTTGTCTCCTTTTACCTTATTTTACTCCTTACCCTCGTGTAAACAAAAAACAAAAACACTACACTGGTAAGTGATTGGGCACTCAAGAAGAACTCTCTCTCTCTCTCTCTCTCTCTCTCTCTCTCTCTCTCTCTCTCTCTCTCTCTCTTTCTCTCTCTCTCACACACACACACACACACACACACACACATAGCATCCCCACTAACTAGAGATGACAACTAACACGTTTTATATCATTGGCTCTTAGTAGTGGGTTTTTGTTTTTTTGATATATCATTGAGATCATGCTATATAGTCCTTTCTACTGGTTTCTTTACTAACCCAGCACTTTTAATTTAGCATTTGAGAAGAAGGTATCCGTAAATCTTTCATTTTAATTTAAAAATCAGGAACTCATGCAAACATCCACTAAAGATCAGAAAAAGGATAGAATGGTCACTCATGAACCTACTGTTAGAATTTAATGAGCATTAGCATATATATATATATATATTTTTGATCATTCTGGAAAAGAAATTCATACATGCAGTTAATGCTTTTCCTTGTCCCAAGCTACATCACAGGCAATCCTGTTGGGAAGTGACAAACTGAGACCGGTGTTTCCCAGTCCCGGACATATTGTTCTTTTTAAAGTGCCTAAGACACACCACTGATTGTCTGGTTTTGAGTTTTGTGAACGGAGCCCTGAGGGCACAACTGTGAGTGCTTGACTACTAACCAGTCCAGGTGCGCCCTGGGAGAAAGACCTAGAAATCTGCTCCCGGAAATGTGATAGCCCCACACCTTACACAAATGCCGTTCATTTCTACCATGTCACCTGTGGAATCGCCGTAAGTCTCAGTCAGTTTCATGGCATCCAGGGGAAAAAAAAGAAAGGTTACATAAATGGTATTATTTTGCAATTTGCTCTCTTTTCATTCAGGGTCCCTGGTAACATAGTGGGCTATGAGTTGGCTGCTGACCTCAAGTTTAGCAGTATGAACTACAAGAGGCTCCGTGAGAGAAAGGTGCAGCTTTCTACTCTGGTAGTGACTTACCGTCTCTGAGACCCACAGAGGCAGTTTCGCCCTGCCCAACGGGGTCACTATAGTCGAAACGACTCCAGAGAACTATGTGTTTCTTAATCTGTTATTCAGTTGGAAAGCAATTGGGAGGAGTATTTTCTTTTTTGCCCTTTAATTTTCAAATAGGGAGCAGCTACCTGGTGTTCAGAGAAAATATCATTGCCTGCCAAAGGCCAGAATCCTAGAGTTGGAAGCAGATGGTCTTAGATGGTGCATCCCATCCTGTGTCTATTCAAGTGCATTAATCAACATGGGAACTGCTCTGGAGCAAACCGAATCCTCCAACATGACATGTTGAAGTTCTGACCCCAGTGCCAGTGAATCTGACCCTATTTGGAAATTTTTTAAAAATTCTTTGAAGATGTTATTAGACAAATTAAGCAGGTCATACTAGAATAGAGTGGGTCCTAATCCATCCTGAATAGTATTTGATCAATAAGGGGATAGACATAGAGACGGAGATTCATGGAGGGGTGGGTGTGGGGCCAGGCTGGGATGGAGGTGGGGACAGATGTCATGTGACGATGCATCTAAAAGCCAAGGAACACCAAGAAACAGACAGGGCAAAGACAAACCAGACAAAGAAGGATTTTCCAGATCAGACAAAAGATGGTTTGGCCCCTACGTGAATTTAGACAGCTACAAATAAACTCCTGTTCTTTAAAGTCCTCTACTTAGTGTTAATTGTGGTGGCAGTTCACAAAACTGAGACACTCCCAAAGGACTATTGGAGAACCATCAGGGATGAGCTCATGATCCCTTCTTTTTTCCCCAATTAATTCATTTATTTATTTTTAACCATTTTACCAATATGCAACTCACATATCACACATTTAAATAATTCAATCACATTCACAAGAGTTACGCAACCTTCACCACTAGCAATTCAGGGACCTTTCTCCTTTTTTCTACATGTTGTTAGCTCTCTCTCCATTTCCTATCAGCTTCCGTCGCCATGTCCTTTTGAAACTATTCATTCAGCTGTGTTAATCTGAGTAGACTAGAGAAACAAGTCCATGGAGACTCATATGTGTTTAGGAAAGAGCTGCAGTCATCTACCCACAATGTCCTCCATCTGATGACACGGCCTTCCCATCCTCAATCCGCAGGCAGAGACCCAATCCACTGGGGGACCCTGTAAATGGGTTTGGGGCTTTTGCAAACTGGGTGTTCAGAAGTTAAGCTCTAATAATACTCTGCCTTTCTCCAGGCTAGATTTTTACTATTTCAAATTCTAGAATCACATAGGCTGGTGTGCTTCTTCTGCGTTCACTTAGCTAATGTCCTATTTAACTCGCTGCTGGTTTTAAGACAAGCCTTGAAGACTTCAAGTGCTATTCTTTCTGATCGCCTTCACCACGCCCATAGCTCCGTGATTATTTCAACACACGAGGTAGTAAGCAGGGCCATGTCAAAAGAACTAATTGTGCTGTGATTAGGTCTATGATTAAGGCCAAGTTCAGACTCTGTCCAGATGCCCCTGGTTCACATAACAGACCTCATTATCATTTTGCTGAAGGACATTATAAATTATCCCCATGGGGTATATGGTATTTCTGTTGATATTGCCATTAAGTTAGCCAATGATATAGACTTTGCAACACTGTTGAGAAAAAGAAAGTCTATCTGTATGGCACAGTGTCTTAGGCCATCATTCATGGTCTGTTGGTTTGTACAGATAAACAATTTAGGTGAGAGAATACTACACAGACAATGAAGGTTGAAGACAGGGCAAAACTTTTCATCACACTCATCCACCAATGCAGAACTGGACTCCCGTGTCACAAAAAAAGGCAAAGAGAGTATAAAAAGAGCACGTAGCTGGCCGTCTGGAGTTGTCATTTCTTGTGCGCCTTCGAGGTAAACATGTTGAATTGAAGCCTAGTGACTTTCACATTCACAGACTTGGGACAGTCCTCATGACTCCTTCTTATTTAAGTTTCAAAGTTGTATAGACGTGTTTAATGGACAGTGGAGGAATCTGCTTTGACACCCGGGCTGCAAAGCAAGGCCATGTTTGTTTTTGTTTGGTACAGACAAGAAGATAGCCGGTATGAACACCCTATGGGAGTATTTGCTCTTCTGAAGAAGGCTTGTGTGTGAATACACCTGGCACGAATTAGTTCTGAGAACATGCTTTGTTGTAGTTACCCTATAATGTGGTAATCTTATAATTTAAAGACAATACCCCCTAGGACCAGCTATATAAAGCATCCCAGGCTGTAACAGCATCTCTAGAGAAGCTGAGGAAAATGGTTATGTGTAGATGTCTCGTGTCTCATACTTACTGTTATGTTGTTGTTTTCCAAGCTGTGCAAGGTGGCAGGACTGAACGTTGGGTGTCTGTCTACATTTTCTAATGCTATTAATATGACAGAACTACCACAGTGGGCATTTAACACACTGAACTGTGTTTTTTCAGGTTAAACTCACTCACACTGCCATCAAGTCAAATCTGATTCATAGCAACCCTCTAGAACAAGGTAGCACTATCTCTCTCTGTGGGTTTCTAAGACTAACTCTTTAGAGAGGTAGAAAGTCTTCTTTCTCCTGCAGAACAGCTGGTGGGTTCAAACTGCTGACCTTGGGGTTATGAGCATACGTTACCCCCAGGAAGCTGGAAGACTGAAATCAGGATACCAGTTCTAAAGGAGGTCTCTCGCTCCATCCATTTCCTTGCTGATCTCTTTTCTAGTTTTTATTATTACTGTATATACTCGAATATAAACCGACACGAATATAAACCGACCCGAGTATAAGCTGAGGTACCTAATTATTACCTGGGAAACCAGAAAAACTGATTGACTCAAGTATAAGCCTAGGGTGGAAAATGCAGAAGCTATTGGTGAGTTTCAATAATCAAAACAAATGAAAATAAAATGACTAAAACTTGAGACATCAGTGGGGTAATGTATTTAAATATTTATTTTAAATAAAAAACATAAATAAAAGGACAAGTCATTTAACATAAGTAAACCAGCACAGTAAGTGGAAAATAGGTTCAACACAAACAATAAGGCATCAACAATGATACCTTAAGAGTCCTATTCCCTGAGCTCAATCAGCAACCAAGCTAAAATGTAAAGAGTTAAAATCCTTCAAAACAGATTCCTCATCATCCGAATCCAAATGCAGAGCTTCAGCTGGTGTGAGGTCATCACAGACGCTGTCCTCACTGAGATCGCTGTCATCACCATCACTGCTGTCATTTTCATACAAACCACAGTCTTCACTGCCATCCATAGCATTACTAATACTACATTTCTGGAAGGCACGTCGCACTATGTCTTCTGGAATGTATTTCCATGCACCTCGAACCCACTTTGCTATTAACTCTATGTCAGGCTTCATAGAATTTCCTCCTTTTGTTAGTCAGGCTTGACAGATGACATCCATTCATGCCACTGACCCGTGTATAAGCTGAACCCCAGTTTTTCAGTACATTTTTGTGCTGAAAAACTTGGCTTATACACAAGGATATCTGATAATAATTTTATGGGGAGCCTTTATAGATATCATAATATTCCATAGTTCAATCACATCAAGCAGTAATGTACAATTGCTACCACAATCAGTTTCAAACCATTTTCATTTTTCTTCAACTCCTTGGTATCAGATCCCTCTTTTCTCCTTCCTCCCCCAATCTACCCCCTGGGAACCCTTATTATTAGCAGTTTTTTCCTATAATAGCTTTTTTAGGTGTGTCATATCTTACACAATCCAATATATCCATTCACTTCCAATGCCGTTGTTCAATCCCATAGAGTGGAGTTATACAGTCATCAATGATACCCACTCCCTAGTCCCCTCCCCCACTCTCTTCCTGTACCCTCAGGGATTACTCCTGTTACTATTACTGAAGGATTATCTATCTCGACTTTCATGTACTGAATGATCTTAAATACACAAATGTACATATGCAAATCTAACATAATTAATGAGGTAAAATGGAAAAAGAAACATATAGCAAGGGGAGGAAATACTAAACAACTAGAGGATAATTATGCTGTTCATCAGTGAAATTCTAATTACACCTTGGCTTTATGATCCCTTTCCTGTGACCCTTCTGAGATGGACTGTCTAATTATCTAACAGGTGGGTTTGGGGTCTCCACTACATCCACACCCTTTCACATTGATTTGGTTGCTTGTTTTTGAACTTCTGATAACTTCTTGTCGATAATTCATGATCACACAGGTTGGTGTGCTTCTTTCCTGCTACATGACCACTTGTTTAACCACAAGCCTTTAAGACCCCAGATACCATATATTTTAATTGCTAGGGACCATCAGCTTTCTTCACCACATTTGCTTATTCACCCATTTTGTCTTCAGCGATCCTGTCAGGGAGGTTAGTGTCATACAATACCACATTATTAGAACAAACAAATCTTGTACTGAGATAAGATTTAAGTAGGGGACCAAAGTCCATTTGCTTCCTTGTTGTATTTGCTCATATATACATGTATAAACAAATACACATATATTTATATATTGCATATATATACACCCACATATATCTATATATACTTTTCACCTTTACTTCCTCTTTTTCTTTCTTTACTCTGCCCCACTAACATGTTTACCCATGGTTCAACTCTCAGTAATTCCTTTCTGATACAGTAGGATTGATTAAACATGCCAGAAAAGCTACATGAGATTTGCCTTCTATCTTCCCTTAGCTCTGCTTTCTTCTTGGTTGCTTAATCTACTCTTTTATATCTCAAGACATATGTTACACAACACTGCCTGTTAACATGCTAAAGTGGGGTAATGGCTATAGAATTTACAATGCATATTTTGGGGGACAAAAATCAATCCATAGCAGTATCCTTAGATTTATATTGAGAATGGGATCTCAGAATAAAAAGGATGGGGTTTTCTGACTCAACTGGGCTAGTTGTATGTCATTACATAGGAATATTTAAAGAAATATGACCTTCCGTATATTCTGATGGGTTAAAAATCATGTGCATTGATAGTCATAGCAGCACTATTCAAATAACAGCAAACCGAAACCATAAAATGGATAAACAAATGGTGAAAGAGTCGCATCATGAAAGTATCTACACCAACATTAAGGGCAGTCTACAACTACACACAACATGGGTAAACTTCTCTCCACAATGGAGATGCCACACAAAAGAGCACTGATTGTTTCAAGGCCCACACTAATCTATGCTGCTTACAGTCAGTTGTGACATGAAACACTGAATGGGAGAAGACTGAAAGGGCATCTGGGCAGCTTGGAAAGCTTTAAAAACATTGTGGGGAAAAATCCATTACCATGAATTCCATGTCTCCACAGACTTTGCGAAGTCTGCACATTTTGTCGCCCCTAAGTCTGGGTATTGGTGGAAATGGTTATGATCAGTTTATGAGCATTCATCAAGATGCACACTTGAAATATTTATAGTTTTTTTGTATGTAAACTTTAATTTAAGCAAGAGGGTTTCTTAAAATGATTTTATTCTGCACCCCAGTCTGGTGAGATGAAAATTATACGTGAACAATTGCTGAAGTTTTAGATTTTCAATCACAGCCTATGGTCTCTGATTGAAAACTTGAAGATGCACCTTCATTCCTTATGACTCTCCTACTTTAATAATCTTCTAGATGTTCTCTCAAAAACAAAAACAAAAAAAAAACCATTTACCTCAACCCCTCCTCTGGGCTGATGTGAAATTTTATAAGAAAACACTGGAGATCGGTCACAAGAGAGGAGCAAGTGTGTGTTACCACTTCCCTCTACAGGGAAGGAAAGGCCCTCATTCCCCAGGACAGGACTTGGGAAGTGAAAGATGACAGAGTTGAGCACCATCAGCTTTCTTCACCACATTCGCTTATGCACACATTTGTCTTCAGCGATCGTGTTGGGAAGGTGTGCATCATGGAATTCCAATTTAATAGAACAAAGTGTTGCATGGTGCCCGGCTATCAAAAGAAATAGGGTCTGGGGTCTTAAGGGCTTACAGGTAAACAAGCAGCCATCTAGCTCAGAAGCATCAAAGCCCACATGGAAGAAGCACACCAGCATGTGTGACCATGAGATGTAGAAGGGATCAGGTATCAGGCATCAAAGAATAAAAAATCATATCAGTGGGTGCCTACCTTCCCGATATGATCACTGAAGACAAAGTGTGCATAAGCAAATGCGGTGAACAAAGCTGATGGTGCCCGGATATCAAAAGATATAGCATCTGGGGTCTTAAAGGCTTGAAAATAAACAAGCGGCCATCTGGCTCAGAAGCAACAAAAACCACACAGAAGAAGCACACCAGCCTGTGTGATCTTGAGGTGTTGGAGGGATCAGGTATCAGGCATCAAAGAACAAAAAAATCATACCTTTGTAAATGAGGGTGAGTGAAGAGTGGAGATCCAAAGCCCATCTGTAGGCAACTGGACACCCCCATACTAAAGGGCCTCATGGAGGAGACAAGCCAGTCAGGGTGCAGGGTAGCATTCTTCTAGTTCTTAAATTCTTCCTCCCTGCACTATCATGATCCCAATTCTACCATACAAATCTGGCTGAACCAGGGGATGTGAATTGGTACAGTTAGGAACTGGTAACACAGGGAATCGAGGACAGTTGATCCCTTCAGGACCAGTGGTAAGAGTGGCAATACCAGGAGGGTAGAGGAAGGGTGGGGTAGAAATGGGGACCAGATTACAAGGATCTACATATAACCTCCTCCCTGGGTGATGGGCAGCAGAAAAGTGGGTGAAAGCAGATGTTGGACAGTGTTTAAGATATGACAAAATAATAATTTATAAATTACCAAGGGTTCATTAGGGAGGAGAAGTGGGGAAGGAGGGAAAAAATGAGGAGCTAATACCAAGGGCTCAAGTGGAAAGCAAATGTTTTGAGAATGAGGATGGCAGCAAATGTACAGATGTGCTTGAAACAATGGATATATGTATGGATTGTGATAAGAATTGTATAAGCCCCCAATAAAATGATTTTAAAAGTATGATAGAGTTGAGAGCAGATGGTGCCTACCACTTGAACTTTCCCCAGGGGAGATCAGGCCCAGCCTTTGTGTCACCTGTATTCAGCAGCCCAAGATTTTCCGCCACACCTCCATTTGCTTTCCTCATCCAGGAGTGGATGCACATTTCCAAAAGCTTCCTGTTTCTGCTTAGAGGAGAGGAGTCTCAGAGAATTCTCTCAGCACAAAGCCCTTGCTGGACACTGGACATTCTCCTCCCTTCGTGTTTTACCGTGGCTCTGTCCTAGTTAGTCCCTCTGATGTGTTTCTCCCACAGATGGTTGAGATGGCTTAATTCTGTTCCAAACGCTAACAATCCCCAAGGTTCTCCATAGTTTCCTGCTAGCTAGCCCTCTTTCGTGTCAATTCCTCACAAAAAGATTCCAAAGCTGTGAAAAGAATTCCTTTGAATGTGTAGGAAAAGATTTCCTTCCCCCAGTGAATCCCGGGTCAGAGGAAATGCCCACTACCTATATTAGCGATGGTGTGTGGACAGACCTTACATCATTCTACATACTCTAATTATTGTGTCTACTGGCACAATTAAACCTTGATAATTTTCTTCACTCTTTGTATCATGCTTAAATTGTTACATTGCTCTCAAACAGTGCCTATCACGTAATATGCGCTTCATTAGTTACAAAGAAGAAAAGGGGGAAATAAAAAAGGAAGAGCAATAAGAGATAAAGTATCCAATTGTAGTCCAAAAGCCTCTTTGAAATTCTTCAGATCAGCAGTTTAACAAAATTATCCAGAGACTTTTTTAAAAAGAAAGAAAAATTTTAAAATAAATTTAAAACAACAAAAAGGAGAGAAAATTCTCACACAGATTCATTTTTTGGATATTTCCTAACATATAGGAACATACTAACGGTTCTAAGAAGTCATGCATCCGAGAACATTTTGGTGTTTTCGGTGTCATCCTTGGGATCCTAGACAAGTATCATCTAATAACATCCTGCAGGACTAGTATTCTTCTGAGTTTACTCGGGAAAATTCAACTAGATATGATTCAGAGACTTCCAATATGAATTATTCCCAAACACGGAGCTTCTGAAACCATGGTTAGCAGCTACAGGAATACCTCTGAGACAGCACTAAGATAATCTTGATTAAAATGCTTGCCCTGGCGGAACCAAGAACATATGCTTTTATTATACTGCACAGACTGTGTATTCTAAACCTATTCTGAGCTTCGGTTGGGAGGATACATTGACGCCCCAGAGGCTTACTTTAAAGGAATACTGGACAGGCTAGCTGCAATTCTTCCGGTGCATCATGGTCCACTGTAGGGTCATTCACGAGTCAAATGATGGAGAGAGACCATTATCTGTATGTCATCATATCCTGCCATTCCTTTCCATTCAATGCTGTTGATTTAACGCAGGGAAACAAAGCATTGATTACCCATTTAAATTCATTTGAAGTCCGTCATGTTTAATGAGAGGGAAGCAAATGATTATTGAAACTAGAGTTTGCAGATGCCAATCAGTCAATGACAAAAGCAATCAGCCTGTCACATGTGAAATTAATGGAGAGTGACCTAGTCATGGCTTCTTTCACACCAATAAGAAACAAGTAGGCATTTGAGCACCTATCACACGGACAGACTTTTTAACCACCAGACGGATACTCTATCAGTTACTGCAGTGTGGGAATAGGCTGACATCTAGTGGACAACCAGGCAGCTGACTAGGTATTAGTGAGTTATATAATGATGCCATTTGGTGAAGCTCTGTTTGTAATTTAAAATATGCATTGCATTTTCTCTCTTCTAATTATTGAAACCAGTTCGTTTAAGTCATATTTCAGTTTCTATTATAAATTGTTCATTGCAAATACCCCCCTTTCAACAAGAAAAATGGTGAATGTCTGTACATACAGATGAAATACACAGGAATCAACTACACTATGTCACGAGGAAGAAAATATGTAAAAGCTCAAAATTAGCAGCTGCAGTCAAGCGAGGGACCATTTGTAGAACAGACCATCAATTGCTCATGAGTAAGTTCTGGTTGCTGTTGAAGAAAATTTGCATCAAGTCAATGAGAGGCAAAATAGGACCTTGAACTCATATTACAACTGAATTTCAAGGACACCATTGCACAGATTTGACATAAAGAATAGTAATGATTGTAAAAACTGATGAATTGTGAAATGACACTAAGAGCGTCACTATGGAGAAAGAACAAGTTCCTTAAAAAGACGAGTCCATGGTGGCTGTGAGAAGTCACTCTGAGCTGGATGGCAGAGCAGCTAAGGCAAATGGAAGAAATGACCAATTCAAACAGCCGGACAGAGAATCTCGAAGGGCAGCTCAAGAAGACAAACTTGAATATTACAGGAAATGTGCAAAGACCTAGAGTTGGAAAACCAAAAAGGAACAACATGCTCAGCATATCTTAAGCTTAAAGGACTGATGGGAAAAATCAAGGAGTCAGTTGGAATATTGAAAGATTACATGGGCAAAATATTGAATGATGTAGGAATCATCAAAAAACAATGGAAATCCCAGAGCTATAAATACCATCAATGAGAAAATAGGGACAAAATTAAGGGCCCTATTGCAGGGTATAGAGTCACAATCACATACAACAAAGGAAACACCAACAAAAGAAGGCAAAATAGATAACTGGAACTTATTAAAAATAAGAAACTTAGGTACAGCCAATGATTTCACCAAAGCAGTAACATGAGAACCAATGGAGTAAGCCAAACATTTTTTTGACAATAGAATGGACAAGGAATTAATCTCTAAAATCTATAGAAAATTTCAACTAATTAAGAAAAAGACAAATAACCCTATTGAGAAAAAAGGCAAAAGACATGAATAGCCTGCTAAAGCTGACATAGCAACCTTATAAGAAAGTAGAATTGCCCCAGTGGATTTCTGAAACTGGAACTCTGAGGAGTGGCTGATGGGTTTGAACTTCAGACCTTATGGTTAGCAGCCCACCATTTAACCACTATGCAACCAGGCCCCCTCTGAGTCAGAAATGGCTTGATGGCAGTGAGTTTGGTTTTTGTTTGGGGGGGATTTATTTAGAACGATGACATCTGTGGCAGTTACATAATCTCTGGTCAACTTGTGAAGGAGTAGAGTCTAGTCTGTCAATCAGGTCACAGCTTGATGACATCATTCAGAGGCACTAAGGAGATAAATAGCTCACTGGAGGTGAGATACACTTTCTGCTTGGTTTTCCTAATGACAAGGCACATGGAGTTACGCTGATGGAACCAGAGTCCCAGAGCTGGAGGAGCCATGTGGAGACCCACACCAGTGCTGAGCTGCTTCTACCGTCACTGGATCCACAAGACTTTCCACCCACTAGCCTGTGATCTTCCTGCATTTAGTGTCATTGCATGTGTTGGGTGGGTCTGAAGAGGAATTTACTGCTATCAGGCATATGGGGTAAGATCAAACTTATGGATTTAATCTGAATGGGGTGGGATGTTTTCTCAATATACAGTTACTCTGATGTAAAGCTCTCTCTTACATATATATGAGTGTCCTGGATTTCTTTCTCTTGTCAACCCAGACTAACACAACATCTTAATAGTCAGCAAACATATGAAGAAATTCAATCACTCACCATCCAGTAGATACAAACCAAACAACAACGAGATATCACCTTATATTGACAATGGCAGCCAAGTAATCAAACAAAGCAGAAAACAGAAAATAAATTCTGGACAGTAGATAGAGAGACTGGAACCCTAATTCACTCCTGGAAGGACTGTAAATATGCACAACCACCGTGGAGGGGGATATGGTACCACCTCAAACTGTGAATGGAAATGTCACACCTCTCCTGTTTCTGTACCCTAAAGAAGTAAAGGTCCTAGCAGGAACAGACATGCACACCCGTGTTCATCACAGCACTGTTGACAGGAACCCGGAGTTAGAAGCAGCCTAAGTGCCCATCAGCAGAACAATGAATAAAATGAAAACCCTCCGATACACACACTGCATGGTATCGTAGGTGCGGCCAAAAACCAATGAAGAAACCACGAAGCTCCTCATCACCTGGATCCACCGGGAGAATATTCTGCTCAGTGAAATTAGTCAGTCACTGAAGGACAAATATTCCTGAAGGCCACTGTTATAACAGGAAAAAAATAAAACAGAAAGGCTTTCATACAAAACAGAGGGAATGTGAAGCAATCGGCTCTCAGGATGACAGGCAGGAAATCAGAAGAGGGGGAAGAGAGTAATCCACAGGAGGGAAAAGAGAAATCTAAAGGAGTCGGGTTGGCTGTTGGGGATCAGGGGTTAATGAGTAGTTTAAAGTGTTGAATACAAAGTTGGAATATAAAACCCCGCTTAGTGGGCTGCTAAGTGCAAGGTCAGTAGTTGAAAGCAACCAGCCCCTCCGAGGGAAAGTGACTAGGCTTTTCTGAGTGGCAGTCTCAGAAACTCACAGGGGCAGTTGTACTCTGTCCTACAGGGTTGCTACGAGGCAGAATAGACTTGATGGCAGCGAGTTTGAGAATTTACAATAATGTTTTGAAGACAATAAAAAAACATGCAGAGTAACTGAACCCGAAAGAACTAGTAGACATGCAACCATTTCAAGAGGTACTACAGAATCAAGAACCAGAAGGAAGAAGTTCAAGCTGCACAGAAGGCAACAACAACAACAACCAACTCTCCAGGAATTGATGGATTAGCCATGAAATATTTTAACAAGCTGATGAAACAATGGAAGCTCTTATTTGTCAATACCAAGAAATTTGGAAGACAGCTACCTGGTCATCTGACTAGAGGAGATCCATATTTGTACACAAACCAAAGAAAGGAGAGCCAACAGACTAAGGACATTATAAAGGAATATTATATTATTTAAATTATAAATTTAAGTAATAAATTGTAAAATTATATTATTTAAATTATGAATTTAAATAATAAGTTGTAAATATTATATTATTCAAATTATAAAGAAATTATAAAAGAATAATTAGCACCACATGCAAGGAAAGTTGCGCTGAAGATAATTCCACAAGAGTTGATGGGGTGCGTCAACAGAGTCGACAGAACTTCGGGCTGGTTTCAGAAGAGGATGTGCCCAAGAGGTATCCCTGCTGGTGTGAGAAGGATCTTGGCTAAAAGTAGAGACTACTCGATAAAGGTTTGTTTATGTTTTATTGAGTAGGCAATGGCCTTGCACTCTGAGGCTCATAACAAATCTTAGAAAACCTGGTGAAAAATGGGGATTTCAGAACAATTTCTTTTGCTCAGGTAGAACCTGTACGCAGACCAAGATGTGTGTGGTTGCTCGAAGAGAATAAGGCCTAGAAACATGTTTTAAATCAGGAAAGGTGGGAATCAAGGTTGTATCCTTTCATGTATCGGTTCCATCTGTGTACTGACAAATAATCAGAGAAGTAGGGCTCTATGTAAAAGGAAGTGGCATCGGGATCCGGGATCGGAGGGCATCGACCTGTGATATACAGGTTGTGTTATCGACCTGTGATATACAGATGATATGCATTGCTTGCTGGAAGTGAAGAAGGCATGCAGCATGGGCTGAGGAAGATAAAGGACTACAGCCTTTGGTATTGACTACAACACAGTGTAAACAAATCGCCACAACGGGGCCAATAGACAATGACATTTTAAACAGAAAAAAGTTTTAAATTGTCAGTGATATCAGTTAGGCTAAGTTGTCTGCAGAAACAAACCAGTGACCCTCCTATATGTATATGAAGTCCATTTATATCAAAAAGGCATCCCAATCCAGTCCAACTTAAGTCCACGGGTTCAGTGCTAGACAGAGCACTCTTTAGACTTCCATAGCTGCAGATCTTGAGGGGAAAGGTCAAGCAGGGTGATTGTAGCCTGGTGGGTGGAGAATCCTGGGAACCCAAGATTCGTGAATGTTGCACATGTGGCCGCCCTGGAGGCAAGCGCAGAGTCACAGCGAGTAGGAAGGTGAATTGGGGCAGAGAGCTGAGGAGTCCCTGGGGCCTTTCTTATAAAAAGGCCACACCTCCCAAGAGATAGCATCACACTATGACTTAATTGACAGCTTGGACACCACACCTTCAAAAATGCAAGTTGACTTAACTGACAAAGATTTCTAATTTCCAAAGATTTCGTTTTGCTTGGATTCGTAATCATCACTCATGGAAGCAACAATCAAGAAATCAAACCATGTATTGGGTAAATCTGCTGCACAAGAACTTTAAGTATTGAAGAACAAGGATGTAATTTCGAAAACCAAGGTGCCTCAATTGCATGTGAAAACTCGACAATGAATGAGAGAAACCAAAGTCTATTGCTTATTATTACCAACCTTGTCCTTTCCTCTTGGTAAACTGCAAAATTTGGTGCTCTTTTGTATGAAATTCTTTATCATGTATTTTGAATGATAGTGTTGGAAAAGAATATTGAAAGTACAATGGACTTCCAAAAGAACAAACAAATCTATCGTTGAAGAAATATAGCCAAAATATTCTTTCAAAGGAAGATGGTAAGACTTTAGCTCACATATTTTGGACATGATATCAGGATAAACCAGTCCCTGGAAAAGGCTAATTGTATTTGATAAAACAGAACATCAGTGAGAAGAAGAAGAAGGAAGAGGAGGAGGAGGAGGAGAAGGAGGAGGAGGAGGAGGAGAAGGAAAAAGAGAAGAAGAAGAGGAGGAAGAAGACCATCGAGGAGATGGATTGACACAGTGGCTGCAGCCATGGAGTGTAACAGTGGTTGTGATGAGATGAAGATGGTGTAGGATGGGGCAATGTTTCAACCTGCCTCTCTTAGGGACGCTGAGAGTTAGAAACAACTAAGGCCACCTGACAACAACATGACTCCCACTTTCCTGCAGACATCCTTCCCTGATGGAATGTTAAGATAAAATTATCTACAAATAGGAAATAAAGTAGAATGGATGTCTGCAATAGCATATAATTTTTTGTTGATTCTTTAATTTTCTATTGAAATGTACTTGTGGTTGACTTGCTATTTAAAATTTTATTAGAGCAGTAGAAGTTACATCTTGATTTATAGAGTTTTACCTAATAGAAAATAATCCCCCCCCCCAATTAGTGTTTTCTTACCCTGTAGGATACTAGGCAGCTTTGTATATGGACTAGCAATCTTATTTTAACTTTTGGGTTTTTTTGGCTACTGTCTAGAAATACCCTGTAATGTCTTAGGTCCAATTTTCCTATGACATTTGTTTATTCATTAGTGAATGAACTATATTGTTGACATGTATTTAGCCCATATTAACAGAATTAATGTTTTTGATGTTTATAAAAAAATACACTTCAGCAAGAGATAAAAGAAATAAAAATGTTTTACAGATTAACATGTTTTGTGAAAAATGTTTTTTGTAAACATCATAGGAGGTATTGAAATCTTTATTTCATTAAAATTTATTAGTGGAGGAAAGAGAAGTTTGGGTCTATAGTGTGTCTTATATTTATTTTAATATGAAATTACCATATCACAGCTATCTGTTGAGGAGATTTACCAAAGTGCTTCCTCTGGTCATGGATTATTTGAAATTATATAGCTTCGAATGAACCAATTTAACATTCTTTAGCCAGCTTTTGCTGTGTAACAGTCTCAAGATCCTGCTTTCAACAATATTCTTATTTGTTTTTACTCGGAGGCGTGCAGCTCAGTCACCTCATGACCCTGCCTTAGAGTTAGTGAGGTTCAAGTGTGCCCCGCCTTTGGAACGGAAGCTCCCTGGAATATAACTCTCCTCAAGGTGGTTACAGAAGAACAATAGAACAAACCGAATCATGCAAACCAACCACAGCATGCTTGCTAATACTCTCTTGTCCAAAGCAAACCCCCCAGGAAAACCCGGAGGCAGGGAGGCAGGGAAGCATCATCCTTCTATGGTGAGTAGTCTTGAAAAGTCACCTGGCCAAACAAGGGCACGCACCTCTAACAGGCAGGAGATCATCAAAACTCATCTACAGCAAAATTGCACGGGAAGAAAGAGCTGACTTTTCAGGAGTGCTACCATTTGGTCACAAACCTGACATGAGGTCATGGACAGATGGCACGTGAAGATGTTCATGAAGCACAGGTGATTTGGGCAGCCTATCCCTAGTTAACCAACTCATGAGACAAGGGCAGAAGGGAGCATGAACACATTACTGAACACAGATTCAAGAAGACAGAGTAGATCTTGTCTTGCAAACCCTGCCTCCCAGGGGACAGAGGGCTTTTAGAAATCAGTTCGTGAGAAAGTTGGTCATCTTCGGAGAGTCGCTTTATGTGCTAGGGCTTACAACAAGGTGATTCTCAGCTTTGTCTCTGTGGTGCACTGAGGGCCTCCTCCACATTCACCTGGAGTCCTAGCCTTTCAAGGGAGGTGGGTTCATTTCTAAAATCTACCGGGAAACAGCAAAGGTCTGTCAATGTATCATGAATGCTAAGGGAATGAAAAGATGAAAACAAATGAGAACAAAGTGTCTGAAGTCACAAAGTCTAATTGACGCCCTAGGTTGCCTCCGGACTGTATTCATTTGCTAAGCTGGGGGGCCTGAGCTGGTGCCATGACAGAACTACAGTACTGTTTGATGGAGGAAACTCAGGATGTCAGAAGAGATTCACAGGTAGATATGAATTAAGCTTTCCATTTGTAATGCAAATCTCATGATGTGTCAGTATCATTGGATAGTTGCCCTATTGGGCTCCGGTTCCCAGGTATTGTTTGACCTGGAAGTTAAACATGCCCACTAATCAGACTACACCCTATGGGATTAGAAGTTATGCAGCATATATAAAATAGTATACATATGAAATAAGATTTCTGAAAATGTTACTATAAGACCTTAATTGAAGTTTGGATCACATTATTTTCTTTCATAAAACTGAGTTAAATATTATTAATATACCTATGTATATTCATAGTTGTCAAGAATCATCTACAAAAACACTAATAGCTCATTAATTATGATAGATAACTTCTCAGGATGAAATTAAATTTTCATATGAATAAACTTGATAAACATGTGTGATTGCTTTTATATAATTGATAAAATCTATATATTTACAATCAAATGAACTATGATCACCACTTTTTTCCATGTAGTGTACCCAAATATCAAGTTCAATTCCATGGCCAACTATTAATCTCAAACAGAAAAATAGTCTGGTCCATTAATGCAGGTTCTTTTTCTCCCTCAGTATTACATCTGGGGAAGATAGCATGATGTATGTAGTTCTAGGACACCTATTTTCAGTGCTACACTGCATTCCATTTGAAGTATAATCCCTCCTCAAATTAATTGCCCTATTGATGGGCTTTTTACCCCCAGTTATTTCTTCATTTTCCTATCCAAAAGTAATTATTCCTTTTTTCCCTCTCTTTTTTTAACCTTACATGTACTTCAGTGTCACTTATACCTACTCATAGAGGGTGTAAGGAAGAAGGTGAGTGAAAACCTTATGAATAGCACTGAGACATTGTCAGATCTAGTGCCAAAGGTGAGTCCCCCCAGGCTTGAAGGCACTCAAAGAGTCGAGTCATCCTTTATGACATAAATAAAGCTTTTGGAAACTTCCTTGGCTGATTTGGAACAGCCCAAAGTGGAAAGAAACAGCTACAGACATCAATTCATCATCAAAGCATGGAATGTATAAAGTGTGAGCCTAGGAAAACTGGAACTTGGGAAAAGGGGGATGCATGAAGATTGATATCCTCACCTCACCACTCATTGCCATTGTTTTGAATCTGACTCATAGCAACCCTACGGCTGTAGGGCAGAGTAGAAGTGCCCCCTTTGTGTGTCTGAGACTTTAAATCTTTACAAAATTAGGCAGAAGCTGGGGGGTTGGGACCACTGAGCTCAATGCATAACCCTTGGTTCCATCAGAGCTCCTTTAAATGGCTTAGAGGTCTTATATAGGAAGATTTTATGTCTGCTTCCCTTTTTATTAAGAACTACATGTACATTAGTACTTTAGCTCCCCTTTGAAAGATACACAGTCATATTTTACGGCTGTAATGACTATTATGTGAAAGCAATGCAGGTAAGTATCTTATTCCACTTGATGTGATGAATATAGGCACTTTTGCCCAGAGAAAAGTACTCAATTACAGCTGGGTGATCAATATAAAATTTTCCATTTGTATGAATTATGTGGTCATTGATTAGCGATGGGGCAGGAATTCTATAAGCCGTGGTCACGCTGAATTTCCCGGAGGCTGTTTTCTCTGTGCTTATGGAGCACAACTTAAATGACCTATAGTCCAGCCAAACAGAATTCCCCATCAATATTTCCCCACATCCACTCATACCCACTTACAAGTTATTTTGTGAGACACACTTGCTCATTCAGGGAGGAAATTCAGCACCACATCGCAAGTACCTGTTTTTCTTTCTCGGGAAGCAACCTGATTTCAGGAATAGAATCCAATCCCCTATCAGTACTAAAAGTAAAATATCCATAGTATCCATCTTCTACAGTGCAGTGAGCCTTGGCTATATCCTTCAAGCAAAGACAATCTCCTGGGGAACATTGATGTGATAATAGCCATGATCCACTAAGCATCTGGTTGGGTTGGCTCTCTGTTATATGATTTCCAAATGCTTTCATTTATAGCTGTATTTAGTAATACATAACAGAAAGCCTTACTTATTTATAGTAACTTTAAAAAAGATAACATGTAAGCATTTTTAATGTACCAAAATGTGTAAAGATTTGGCAGCTCCATGACACAATCAGAAACCTGTCTTCTCTTTGTTTACTCTCATATGATGATTTATATCATGTTTGTCAACATACTTTTTCAAGTTTCTTGCTCCACATGTGGCTTGAAGCTAGACTGATGACCTGCCTTTTTTGGGAAGGGGCTTTGGGGGGCATGGGCAGGGACCTGTTTGAGGTTGCAGACAACATAAAGGAATCAGAGTCAAGACATGATGACTTTGTTTGATCACACCAATCGAGTCCATTCTGAAGACACGAAGTACGTTTGTCTGTGGCATTTTAAATTACGTGAAACAATTGATTCTCTTTGTGTTAAACAGATTTGAAGTGAAATTTCCTTTTAGAACTGGAAGAGCCTTAACTAATCCAGAGACTAAAGATCTATCACAAAGACTAAAGATCTATCACAAAGACTAAAGATCTATCTTTAAAAAGAAATGTATCTGAACATTTTGAATTTGAACCTTTTGCAAATATATTTGAATGTTTTTGCATTCATGTAGCAAGAATTCAAATTACTAAAATGTAAGGAGGTACTAGATTGAATTTGTGGAATATTTTAAAATGGACTATAGCATTGTTTATTATAGAGATATTGTTTATTATAGAGATAGAGATGGAAAATTATAGCGATAATAATCCAGTAAAAGAAGTTAAAAAGGAAACAACTGAAAAAAATCCAAACAAAGGAGGATCGTGATAAGAAAGAACCAAAAATGAATTAAACATAAATAAAAGTAAAATGTAAAGGATTAAAGTCATCATGGAAATTTTAAATATTTATAATTAATTTATA
Organism: Tenrec ecaudatus; assembly: GCF_050624435.1. Classification (NCBI taxonomy): domain Eukaryota; kingdom Metazoa; phylum Chordata; class Mammalia; order Afrosoricida; family Tenrecidae; genus Tenrec; species Tenrec ecaudatus. Next base: position 179,267,257 of record NC_134533.1, on the reverse strand, counting down.
ATAAAAACATAACCTATCAGAACTCGTAGGATTAAAAAAAGCTGGTACTTAGAAAGAAACGTATAGCTAACTCTAAATGTTGGCTTCAAGAGGTAAAGGAGAAAATTAGCTTGCTTCCCCTGCAATTTAAGAATGTAGAAAAGAGCACACAAAAACAAAGTGAATAAAAAAATTAACACTAGATTTTTAAAGGAGGATCAAAAAGGCAAAACTTTGTTTTTGGAAGAAATTTTGGGAAGGGTCTCAATACTGTGCAAGGAACAAGGGTGTGAACACAAGTAAACAAGGATATTGAACAAAAAGAGGGCCTTACAAGGAGATTCAGCTAAATTAATCAAACAACAGCACTTTGAATACTTTTATGCTAATAAATTTGGGAGTTTATACAAGAGGGCTTCAAAAATTCATGGACATTTTGTATTGTCTTTTCCTCCCATTTTACCAGAAACTTTCTGCAGCCCCTTAGTATAGAAATAGCAGCTTCTTCAAAAATAGAGCCTGAAGAATGCTATCACCATTAAAGAAACTGAGTCAGGAATTCAGAGTCCTCCAAAAGGCAAATTTCACATTACTTATTTCAAAATATACAAATTCTTCCCAATAACAGAAAATGAAATATTATTCTCTGCCTTTTCCAAGAAGGTAAAATAAGCTTGGTACCCAAACTAGCAAGAACATTAAAATAACCTGTCAATTTTATTTATAGAATATCTTTTTGACTGGAGGGTAGGAAAAGATTTGTTAAACAAATCATTAAAACCATGAAGTATGATACCAAAACTAAATCCACTGCCATCAAGCCAACTCCCACTCATAGTGAACCTACATAAGGTTCTGACACAAAATCTGTATGGGAGCAGGCAGCTTCATCTTTCTCTTATGGAGTGGATTGTGGTTTTGAACTGCTGACCTTGTAGATATCAGTCCAATGCCTATTCCACAAGATTAACCTCCATGAAGGATGATAGAAAAGAATAACAGATTCTACATGAAAAACACAACAAAGTGCAGTAAAATATAAAGTAGAAAATATATCAATACATGTACAGCCAAAGATTTAATACAGAGAATATAAAATGAATTCTTTGAGTCAATTAGGAAAACAAATAAAAATATTGTAAAATGGTAAAAGACACACAAAAGGAATTACAAATAGCAACTAAGCAAACACAAGATATAGTGTTCAACTGCATTAGCAATGAAGGAAATACAAATTCTAATCCTAACAAGAGACCCTTTAAAATTGGTTAAATTGACACAAATTAAAGGACATGGCTCAATGAAAGTCTTATGCTATGCTGATGGCAATGTTAAAGAGTAACTTTGGCAAATAATTTGTCCCCTCTCCTAAATTCAAGCCACATTTACATACCCTACCCGATAGGCATTGGGCTGCTAACTGAAGGGTCTGCAGTGAAATCCACCAGCCCCTCCCTGGGAGAGAGATGAATCAGTCTGCTGCTGTGATAAAGACGTAAAACCTCAGAATGCCTCAAGGGGCATTCTTCTCTGGACTATTGGGTTGCTGTAAATGGGAATCCACTCACCGGCAGCCGTTTGGGATAAGTTCGCAAGGACAATAACAATGCAATCAAATCCATTGCCGGGAAGTGTATTCTGACTCATGTTTAACTGCTTTGTTTTAGAACGGAACTGTGCTCTCTAGAGTTTTTAATGGCTGAAAACTTTCAGAAGTAGATCTCTACGACTTTCTTCTGAGACGCTTTGGGCGAATAAGAAGTGCCAAGTTTTAGTAGCTGGGCACTCAACCATTTGCACCAACCAGACATTCTTGGCATACCCTCGCCAACACCCCCAGATTTTGAGTCAATTCGAATCATAATGACCCTAAAGACAGAGTATAACTGTGCTATTGGATATTAAGGCTGAATTCTTTTTTTATATAGGAATTCTTTTATTAGGGACTCGTACAACTCTTATCACAATCCATACACACATCCATTGTGTCAAGCACATTTGTACATTTGTTTCCATCATCATTCTCAAAAAAATTTGTTCCCACTTGAGCCCTTGGTACCAGCTCCTCAGTTTTCCCCTCCCTCCCTCATGGTCCCTCCAACACAAACCCTTGATAATTTATAAATTATTATTTTTCCATGTCTTACACTGTCTGATGTCTCCCTTCACCCACTTTTCTGTTGTCCGTCCCCCAGAGAGGGGGTACATGTAGATCATTGTGATCGGTTCCCCCTTTCTTCCCTACCTTCCCCTTCCCCTCCTAATATCTCTACTCTTATTATTGATCCTGAGAGGTTTATTTGTCCTGGATTCTCTGTTTCCAGCTCTGATCAGTACCAGTGTACATCCTCAGGTATAGCCAGATTTGTAAGGTAGAATTGGGATCATGATAGTAGGGGGAGGAAGCAATAAAGAACTAGAGGAAAGTTGTATGCTTCATCAGTGCTATACTGCACCCTGACTTGTCTCCTCCCCACGACCCTTCTGTAAGGGGATGTCCAGTTGCCTATAGATGGGCTTTGGGTCTCCACTCTGCACTCCCCCTCATTCACGATCATATGATTTTTTTGTTCTTTGATGCCTGATACCTGATCCCATTGACACCTCGTGATCACACAGGCTGTTGTGCTGCTTCTCAGCTAGATGGCCACTTGTTTATCTTCAAGCCTTTAAGACCCCAGACACTCTATCTTTTGATAGGTGGGCACCGTCAGTTTTCTTTACCACATTTGCTTAATACACTTGTTTAGTCTTCAGCAATCATGTCAGGAAGGCTAGCATTGTGGAATGCCAGTTTAATAGAACAAAGTGTTCTTGCATTGAGGGAATACTTGAGTAAAGGCCCAATGTCCATCTGATACCTTAATATTAAACCTATAAATATATGCACATAGATCTATCTCATCATCATATATAAATATATTTACAGATGTACAAAAGACTGAATTCTTTATAGAAGCCAGCTGTCTCATCTTTCTGCTGTAAAATGCCTGCTGAGTTTGAACTACTGACTTTTCTATTAGCACATAATTCTTAATCTACTATGCAAACAGGATTCTTTTACATGCTCCAAGACACCACTATTAAGTCATAAAAAGGGCCTTCCCTGGATACACATTCCCGAAAAACTTTTGCACATGTGTACAGGATTCAGCCTATCACTTGTTTGTCAATCAGTTTATTGTACTGTCGTGACTTGTGTGTTGCTGTGGTCCTGGAAGCTATGGCACTGGTATTTCAAATGCCAGCAAAGTCACCAAAATGAGCAAGTTTCAGGGTAGCTTCAGGACTAAGAACTTAGCTCCCACTTTGAGGGAAAAAGTCGCTGAAAGCCTTATGTACAACTTGGAATTATTGTCAGATACTGAAGACCTAAAAAATGGAAGCAGAACATTATCAGAAATAGTGCTAGCGGATGGACCTCTCCGGCGGGAGGGCAGTGGGATTGTGAACGAGTAGGAGCTGATTTCTCCAGTGAAGTTGACCACAGCGATTTGAGTGTGAGGGGAGCCTTCAGGATCTTCATTTCCTGAGGGGTCATGACTCAGGGTCAGGAGAAACAGCTGCAAATCTCTGCTAATGATCAGAACATGGAATGTGCGAAGTATGAATCAGGGAAACTGGAAGTGATAAAAAGTGAAATAAAATGCATCATGATGGACATCCTAGGCATTCGTAAACTGCAATGGACTGGAATTGGCCAGTTTTACCAGAAAATCATATGGTTTACTATGCCAGAAATGACAATAGAGGTAGGGTGTTCCATTCCTCATTAAAAGAGGCATTCAAGATCTACCTTGAAGCGCAATGCTGTCTGTGATAGCATAATACCTGTCAACATGCCAGGACATTTAGTACATGAGGGGTACTCAACAAACAGGACCAAGCTCCGCTGGGCAGAGTTTTAATAATATGTGTTTTTCCCACCAGGTGAGCATCCAGCAACTTGCTCTGAGTTAGTGCACCCAGTAGCGTCTTCTGTGAGGATCTCTCTGGTCACAGTGAATTTTTTCATAAAAGCAGTTTCACTCAAACCTCATGTTTTTGTTTTGTTTTATTTTGTTTTTTTGTGATGACCAATTTAAGAGAACAGCATGCTGCTGTGGAATTTTGTTTCCTGCTTGGGAAAATGCCATAGAAAGTGTTGTGATGTTGAACACAGCTTACAAGGACAGTGCTATGGGGAAAACTCAAGTGTATGAGTGGTTTTCCCATTTCAAAAAAGGTGAAATGTCGATTGATGACAAACCTTGTTCTGAAGGTCCATTAACTTCCAAAATGGTCAAAACTGTCAAAAAAAATCATGCACCTGTGCTCGAAGACTGATGACAGAGCATGGAAGACATGGGAAAGTTACCTGGATTCTTTTGGAACTTGGTTCAGTGAATTATAAGGGAAGATTTGAGAATGAGATGGTCGCTGCAACATTTGTGCCTCAGGTTCTGTTTGACCAGCAAAGAGTGTCGACTGGAAACATGCTGTGTTTTGAAAGGACAGCTCTGAAGTGATCCAGACTTTTTTCCCAAGGTCATTACTAAGAGACATGTGGCTGTTTTTACAATCCCGAAACCAAACATTAAGCATGGCAGTGGAAGATGCCATCATCACCTGACCCCCCAAAAAGCTCATCAAGTGAAATAAAAAATCAAGATAATGTTTGTTTTTGTTATATGAAGGGCATATTGCATTTGGAGTTCATTCTACTAGGTCAGACTGTTAATCAAGCTTTCTATTTAGAGGTTCTCAAAAGGTGGCCTAACAGTGTGTGACCAAAAGAGGCCTGATTTGTGGTAGCCTGGGACTGTTTTGCCACCGCAATAATGCACCTGGGAAAACAAGAGCATGCATCTCGTGCTCCAGGCACCTTATTTACCTGACTTCACTCCTTATGACTACGTTTTGATTCCATCAATGAAGAGGGGCATGAAAAGACAGTGATTTGACAACATAGAAGAGGTGCAGAAAAAAAAAAAAAGGGAGGTGCTGTCAGCCATCCAAAGAGGTGCGTTTGAAAAATATTTCCAAGAATGGAAGCACATATTTGACAAATGTATTAAATGCAGTGGAAAGTACTTTGTAAGTGGTAAGGTTGTTTTGTGGGGGAAAAAATTAAAATATATATCTTTGAAAAAATCTGCCTTTTGGGGGCTACCCCTCATATTCAACTATTATTCAAATTAATGCACCAACTACTAAAGCTAGTGATGCAGAAACTGAAGAACATTATCAATGACTTCAGTCAGAAAATGATAAAATATGCACTTAAGATGCATTGAAAATTACTGGTGATTGGAATGCAAAAGTTGAAAACAAAGAGGAAGGAATAGAAATTTGAAAATATGGTCTTGGTTATAGAATTGAAACTGGAGATTACATGAGAGAATTTTTGCAAAACCAATAACTTATGCATAGCAAATACCTTTTTCTCAACAACATGTGACTATACACGTGGATTACCCCAGATGGAATACACCAAAATAAAATTGACTTGATCAGTGGGCACAATGGAGCTCAACAGCAGCAGCTAAAACCAGATGAGGGCCTGACTGTGGAAGAGGCCATCAACTGCTTGTTTGTAAATTCAAGATAAAGTTGAAGAAAATGAAAAGAAATACACATGGTCATTACATAACCTAGTGTCAATTTGAGAGGATTACAAGTGAAGGGGTGGAGTCTAGTCTGTCAAATTGGATCATAGCTAATGAGGCCGCTGTGTGGGTGTGGCCTTCTGAGAATTCTGGGAATTCCTGGATTTCCTCTTTGACTGTAGGAGTCTCTCTCTCTCTCTCTCTCTCTCTCTCTCTCTCTCTCTCTCTCTCTCTTTCTGCTCACTCCCTTGGAGACTCTTTCTCTGCTCACTCCCTACATGACATCCTTGAGGAGAAGTCACATAGACCTACCCTGCTGCAGCCAGAACCCTGGACCAAGAGAAGCCACATGGAGACCCTTTTCAGAGCTGAGATGCTTACACCGCCAGTGGATCAACAAGACTTTCCAACCACTGGCCAGTGATCTTCCTGCATTCAGCATCATTGCATGTGTTTTGGAAGTCTGTAGAGGACTTTATAGATTGGTATTGGACATATAGGCTAATATCAGACTTATGGACTTTATCTGGACTGGGATGGTATGTTTTCTCAATATTCAATTGCTCTTGTATATAAAGCTCTTTCCTATACACATATGAGTGTTCATGAGTTTGTTTCTCTAGTCTACCGGGACTAACACAATCCAAAAGAACCAAAATATGACCTTGAGTCTGTCCCACCTGAATTTATAGAAGATTTCAATAACAGATTTGCTGCATTGAACATTAATGACAAAAGACCTAATGAGCTGAGGGGGGACATCAAGAACTTCCTTCATGAAGAAAGCAAAGGGTCATTTAAAAGACAGGAAAGAAAGAAAAGATCAAAGTGGATGTCAGAAGAGACTCAGAAGCATGCTTAATCATAAGAGTAGTTAAAGCAGATGGAAGAAAGGATGAAGTTAAGGAGTTGAATAAATAATTTCAGAGGGCAGCTCAAGAAGACAAAGCCAAATATTATCGTGAAATGTGCAAAGACCTAGATTTTGAAAAAACAAAAGGGAAGAACATGCTCAGCATATCTGAAATTGAAAGAACTCAAGAAACATTTCAAGCCGCAAGTTGCAGTCTTGAAAGAGTCTACGGGCAAATTATTGAATGATGTAGGAAGTATCAAGAGAGCATGGAAAGAATACGGTCACTGTACCACAAAGGACGAATCGACCTCGCTCCATTTCAGGAGGTAGCTTATGCGCAAGAACCAATGGTGCTGACGGATGAAGCTCAAGCTTCACTAACTGCATTAACCAAAAACAAGGCTCCAGAAATTGATGAGACACCAGTTGAAATGTTTCAGCAATCTGGTGAAGCACTGGAAGCACTCTTGTTTATGACAAGAAATTGGGAAGGCAGCTACTTGAAGACACCCTTATCTGTATCCATTCTAAAGAAAAGTGACCCAATAGAATGCTCAGATAATGGAACAATAGCATTGGTAGTGCACACAAGTCAAATTTTAGGGAAAGTCATCCAACAATGTTTTCATTGGTATATTAGCAGGGAACGGCCAGAAGTTCGGGCCAAATTCTGAAGAGGACGTGGAACACAAGATATCATTGCTGATGTCAAATGGATCTTGGTTCAAAGCAGAGAATACCAGAAAGATGTATATTTGTGTTTTATTGATTATGCAAAGGCACTGGACTGTGCGGACCATAATAGACCATGGATAACCTTAAGAATAGAAATTCCAGAACACTTCATTGTGCTCATGAGAAACCTGTACATGGACCAAGATGTAATTGTCTAAACAAAAGAAGGGAATGGTCCGTGGTTTTAAATGAGGAAAATGTGCATCAGGGTTATATCCTCCCATCATACTTGATCAATCTATATGTTGAGCAGCAAATCAGAGAAGCTGGCTTATATAAAGAAGAATGCGGTATCAGATTTGGAGGAAGGCTTCTTAACAACCTGCAGTATGCAGATGACACACCTTGCTTGCTGAAAGCGAGGAGGAGTTGATGCACTTGCTCATGGAGATCAAGGACAGCAGCCGGAAGACCAAAGTCCTCACAGCTGGACCAAAGGGTAACATGATGAATAGAAAAAATATTGAAGTCAGGGGTTTTGTCTTGCTTAAAACCACATCAAGGATCATGGGAGCATCATCCTCTTACCTCTTTGATCTCTGATTGAAAGCTACATTGAGTTTCATAAATGTGCTGCACAAGACCTCTTTACACTCCCCCCCCCCCAAAAAAAAAAACCTGACAAGCAAACTCATTGCCATCAAGTCAATGATTCATAATGACCCCTCTGTGGGTTTCTGAAAGCCCAGTCTTACTCCCACCGGGCTACTGGTGGTTTTGAACTGTGACCCTGAAGATCACTGCCCAACGCATAACCCCAACATCACCAGGAATCCTTAGAGTATTGAAAAGCAAGGATGTTACTTTGAGGACTAAGGTGTGCCTGACTCAAGCCATGGTATTTTCCATTGGCTCATACGCTTGTGAAATTTGGACACTGGATGGAGAAGAATATTGAAAGTACCATGGACTGCCAATCTGTGTTGGAAGAAATAAGGCCATAGTGCTCCTTAGAGGCAAGGATAGCAAGACTTGATCTTACAATTTTCGACAATATTTACATTGGAGAGACCAGTTCCTGGAGGAGAACATCAAGCGTGGTAAAACAGAGGGGCAGTAGGAAAAAGGGAAGCAACCTCAACGTGCTGGATTTACATCATGGCTGCAGCCATGGGCTACGGAATAGGCACAACTGCAAAGATGGCGCAGGACTGGGCAGTGTTTTGTTCTCTTGTGCAAATGGTTGCTATGTGTCCGAACTGATTAGATGGCACCTGACAACAACAATAGTTAGCAATTTCACATTTTTGGCATGATGAAACCCAGGTGAAATTATCCACTACTGATCAGTAAGTAAAAATGTAATAAAATAAAAGTAAAAATGTAATAAATAATGTTGTTTGCTTATTGGATGATCATCTGTCCATGGCCATACAGTCTCTTCTAAAGTCACACCAACAAAATGACATGTTATGCTCTAAATTCATCCCAGTTAATACTCCAAATAGCATTGAGAAAGCTGGTTAGCAAACTAAATAATGACATTGACCACATCTGCTATCATCTTTATTGTCTAACATGGTATTGGAGGTGCTATAAGGATTAGAAAACAAGAAAATTGGTAGTTATCATTTAGAAATTATAGTCACCATTACATAGAAATCTCAAGAAAATGAACAATTTATTAGAACTAAAAGGGTATTGAATACAAATTAAAACACTTTAATAACAATAATTAACTAGAAATATATAATAAATGAGATAGTATTTACAACAACCAAATATATCAAATAACTGGGACTTAAACTAACCAATACATTTCCTCTACGGGAAAAATTTAAATTTACAAAATATTATGCAAAGAGACTTCAAGAAAGTTCATTGTTCTTTAATTCTATTTCCATGAACTTTTTGAAGGCCCCTAATAAAAGATTTGTACTATGTTCACCGATGAAAGTACTAACATCATAAACATGTGAAGTCACGCTAAACTAATCTATACATGCAATACAATTATCAATTACCAAGCAGATTTTTGGGGTCAATTTATGTGCAATGTTTGATTGTGAAAATTTAAAAATACATGGCCAAACCTTATAGGAAACATCCATCCACGTAGAATCTAAGTCTTCGAGTCTACTATGCACACTGTACTGTTGTTGTTGTTGGTAGGTGCCATCAATGTTTCCAATTCAGACCCTGTGCACAATAGAAGAGACACTGCCTGGTCTTTCGTCGTGTTCAAAATTATTCTGATGTCTGATCCTCTTGATAGTCATTGTGGCAATCTACCTGGTCCAAAACTTTCCTCTCTTTTGCTCCCGCTCTGCTCCACAAAGCATGAGGTCCTTCTCCAGGGACTGCTCTCACACATGAGATGAAGTCTCACCATCCTTACTTCTAAAGAGAATGGTAGTTGTACTTTTTTTCCAAGACAAATTTGTTTTTTTAGTCAGTGGTGCATTCAATGTTTTTTTACTAGCACCATAATTCAAATGCATCAATTCTTCAGTCTTCTTTATACAATGTCCAACTCTTACATGCATACAAGGCAATTGAAAATACCATGGTTGGGGTCAGGTACACCTTATTTCTCAAAGTAAACCCCCTCACTGTCCAACACTTTAGAGAAGTCTTGTACACTAGATTTATCCAATGCAATGCATTCTTTGATCTCTTCACTACTGCTTCCGCGGCATTGATTGTAGATACAAGCAATCTGTAGGCTGAACCAATAGTCCGAGAAGCAGGACTATATGAAGATGGCGGCATCAGGATTGGAGGAAGGCTTGTTGGTAACCTGTTCATGCAGATGATACAACCTTGATGGCTGAAATCCTTAAAGCTCACCAGCAAGTGCTTCAAGTCTTCTTCACTCTTATCCATCAAGGTGGACTAAATACGGTGTGCGGATACCAAGCTGACACACCCCTTTCCTGCTTTCAAACCGGGTGTGGAGTAAACTAGGACAAAGTAGTCTTTGTTCTGTCCCCACAAATACCGCTTGATCCATGAACAAAGTCTACCTGTGCACAATGAAGTGTTCTCAAATTCTCATTAGTCTGTTATGATCCAAACAGTCGAATGCCTTGGCAAAATCAATAAAACACAAGGAAATATGTCGCTGGCATTCTCTGCTTTCAGCCAAGATTCGTCTGACACAGGCAACAAGCCAGGTCATCTTCTGAACCCTAATTGAACCTCTGGCAATTTTCTGTTAAGGTATGCTGCAACAACTGTTGAATGATCTTCAGCAAAATTTTACTTGCGGTGACATCAATGACATTGTTCTATAGTTTGCACATTCTGTTGGATCATCTTTAGTTGGAACGGTTGTAAATACAGATCTCCTCCAGTCAGCGGGCCAAGTAGCTGTCTTCTGAACTCCGGGCATACACAAGGGAGGGTTTCCAGTGCGCCATCAGCTTGCTGAAACACACCAATTGGTATTCCATCAACTCCAGGAACCTTGTTTTTGGCTAATGCTTTCATTTTTTTCTCTTTATCAGTCATACTTTGAGTGTCTTCCAAGCTGAGAGGTGTAGTTTTTGATATTGTATCTGATAATGCATTGATGATATTCATGTTTTTCCATGGCTTATTCCTCTAAAGGGGATCCTTCTCCATAGTCTATAATATCTAATGAAACTTTCGGCGGCCATGCTGGCATGTGAACTACCAGTGACATAGCTTCAAGGATCACAGCAACATGAAAGCCACCACAGTAAAACAAACAGGCAAGTGGTGGCTTCTTGTAGTCTGTGGTGTATGCAATAGTCTCTACCAACGTCACAATACAAAGGCATCCGTGCTTCTCCAGTGAGCTTGGTTTTGTCCAGCTTTTCTGTTCATATGAAGTGAATGAAAAATAGCAAGGCTTGGTTCACACTCACTGCAGCAGGTAGTGAATTATATAATGTCGTTCTTCGAGCCAAAGTCTAACTCCCATCAAATGACCAAGATCCTGATGAGATTTACTTGTGAGCAATGGCAAACAGAATTCCCTGGAATGCCTTCCTGCTGTAAATAAAATGAGCCCTCTGAGAAGCAGGTAAAGGGATTTCACTTTCAGCAAGAGCCAGGAGTAGAGTGCGACCTCTGGACCTGAGATTCCCCTTATAGGGAACCTCCAGTGCACCTTCTGGATCCAGAAAACAGCTTTCACATCAGAGGAGAGGCGGCAGAACCAGGATCAAAGCATAGAGTGGAGGGCAGGACTTAGCAACCCACGTAGCAAGTCAAGCTGAGGGCTTCTGGACCAGAGGCTGGCTTGCAGAGTAGGGTGCCCCTTATCACTTACTTCAGGAAGGTGGGCTTGCTGAGGTGGGCTTTAACTGAATGCCTTCTAGTTAAGGCCTACAGAGGAGCGGTAGGCCCTTTGGGGCATTTATTAGCAGACCTGAAAGCATTTTGTGACATGTTCTGGTAGACAACTCAACCGTTAACTTCCTTAATAAACCCTTAGATCATGAATTGTGTGTGAGTTCTGTATCACCATTTCAATGGATATTAAAATATAAGAACATGAAGTAGAAAGCCCTACATCTTTGCTCTTTAACACTTCTAACAGATTATTCACAGATTTGGGCAATCACTTGATTTCTTGACTGCTGCTTCCATGGGTATTGTTATTTGATTAAAACGAAATCCATGACAATTTCACTCTTCTCCAATTATCGTAATGTGCTTTATTGGTCCAGTTGTGAAGATTTTCTCTTCTTCTTTACATTGAGTTATAATCCATACTAAAAGCTTTGTCTTTGATCTTCACCATTACATGCTTCAAGTCCTCTACATTTTCAGCAAGCTAGGTCATGTCATCTGTACATTGTCGGTTAAGGATGTTTTCTTCAGTCTTGAAACTAATTTCTTCATATAGTTCAGTTTCTCAGATTATTTGCTCAGCATAACAATTGAATAAATATGGCAGAAGGATACAACCCTGACACACACATTTAAAAATGCTGCCCAAGGAGTGATCGTGTGTGTGTGTGTGTGTGTGTGTGTGTGTCCGTCCGTCCGAGAGGGAAACTCCCCTATCCCAAAAGGAATCTTATTATAAATCAACATTATAGGAAGCTGTCCGAGCAAGGCTATTCTTTTGTTTGTGTTTTATTTTATTATTTTTTTTCCTTTCATCTCTACTGTTGGTGCCATTTCACTTCTAAGACACTCACTCTAGGGGATTTAATGAACGAACTTGCTAACCTTAGAGAATATGTTTATTTAGATACTGGGGAAGCTTTGAAAAATGTATGATGTTTTGCGTGGGTTTACTTAAGTTTGCACAAGTGTAACTTAGATATAAATCAAGTGCTTTCCTCTTTCCTACTCCATGTTATGTTTTAAAGAACTGCTTTGTTTCCATGGTTTATTGCTTCTGACTATTACATAATTTTGATGGCATGATATCACATGCAATCATCACATTTTATTACTTGCTCACTCTTTTAATGATGAGTTATGCCTTTACAAATGATGGCTGCAACAAACATCTTTTCACATTTTTCTTTCTGGACCTATGTGGTGTCTGCTCCAGGGTACGTATCCACCAGTGTATAAGCAAAACTGCTCCTCACATTGTCTGCACTTGTTCTGTCACAGGTGTATCAGCTGTGTATGAAAATTCCCTTCGCCCATAGCTTCTAAGCATTTGATCTAACCCAGCTTTTCTGTTACTGCAATTTGGTGGTTATAAACTTTCATCTAATATTTTAATGTATTTATCAAACTCATAATGAGATTGAATATCTCTTCGTATTCCACTAAATTGTTTTTGTTTCCTATTTTTGGAAATTCCTGATCATATTTCTGTTCATAATGAAGTAGGAAGACCATAGAAGCATCAGTGCATCTGAATTTGGGTGCTGGTGAAGAATCGTGTGAGTAAAGTGAACTTACAACAGAACAAGCAAATCCGTCTTTAAAGAAGTCTAGCCAGGATACTCCTTAGAAGTAAAGATGGCGAGACTTCGCCTCATGTACTCTGAACGTGTTATTAGGAGATACCAACCGTAGCAAACTACATCGCACTTGGTAAAGGACCAGGTCAGTGAAAGGAAGGAAGACTTCCAACAAGATCTATTGACACAGTGGTGTAACCACAGTGAGCTCAAATAAAAAAAGATTGTGAGGATGGCAGAGGACCGGGCAGTGCTTTGTCCTGTCGTACATAGGGTCACTGTGAGTTGGAACCAATTTGATGGCACCTAATAAACAACATCATAATGTGAGTCCATTTTTTTGTTTCCTTATTTTGGAATGCCTTTGTATATTTAAGTATTAATCCTCCGGACAGTCGTGGGTGAATATCTCCTCCTAGTCTGTTGGTCATCTGACCACTTTGTGTCCTTTGTTAAAGAGAATTATTTAATTTTTATGCGAACCGTTTCCCTTGTACTTTGTTTTTTTATCTTAAATATGAAATTTTCCACTCCCAAGGTGTTAGAGATAATTTCAAATACTTTCTGCTGTTAGTTTTATGACTAACTTTTCATTAAAATCTATAATACATTTGGAACACACACACACTAAAATACACATATCCATTTCTAATTCTATTTCTGTTCATCTGTTTTCTCTTCATGAAATAGTAAGATGTTTAAATGTACAGACACTTGAACTGGTATATGTTTTGTTGTGTATGCTCTCAATAACAACATTTAAAAATTAAATACATGTAAAATTAAGAGCTGTGCACATTATCGGATGTAAATTTTACCTCCAAAAGAAAACATTTTAAATAAAATAAATTCTGAACTGTAGTTAATGTTATGAATGCTGACATTGGTGTCTTCACTATACTTTGAAATACATACAAAAGCTATGTAGATCGATGAGTGGCTACATAGACAGGTAGATGCAGGGTAAAGCAAATCTAGTAAAATATTCCCACCACTTGTCCGTCAGTCTGTCATTCTGTGGTGGCTTGTGTGTTGCTGTGATGCTGGAAGCTACGTCACTGGTATTTCTAATGCCAGCGGGGCCACCCAGAGTGAACAGGTTTCAGCGGAGCTTCCAGACTAAGAAGAAATAGGCTGCCCATTTCAGAGGAATTAGTCATTTTTTAAAAGTTCCAATGGAAAACATTGAAACATTATCGCACACTAAAAACCCCATGAATATCAGCAGAGCACTGGCAGAGGTAGTGCCAGAGGAGTAGCCCCTGCAGTTGGATGCACTCAAAGAACGAGGGGGGAGAACTGCCTTCTCAAAGAAGAGTCAACCACAATGGTGAAGAGGGAGAAAAACGAGCAGGAGTAGAGCTTTGGGGTCTCCATACACTGATGGGGCATGGTTAAAAAATGAGATTCAAAAGTGGCAACAATCAATTCATAATTGGAACTTGGAATGTATGGAGCATGAATCTAGGAATATCAAAGTCTGAAAAATGATTTGGAATCCATTAAGATTGATATTTCAGGAAATAGTGAACTGAAATGGACTGGTGTTGGCCATTATGAATCAGAAAATCACGTGGTTCACTATGCCAGAAATGACAACCAAAGAAGGGTGCTGCCATTATCATCAGAGAGACATTTCAAGATGTATCTTGAAGCACAATGCTGTCTGGGATAGGATAATATCTACCCACATACAAGGAAATCTATTGTATTCAACTATTATGAAAATTCATGCGCCAACCACTAAAGCTAGTGAGGCAGAAATTGAAGAATTCTAACAATGACTTCATTTGGAAATTGATCAAATATGTAACCAATATGTATTAATAATTATTGGCTATTGGAATGCAAAAGTTGGAAACAAGGAGGAAGGAATAGTATTTGGAAAATATGGTCTGAGTGATAGAAATGAAACTGAAGATCGCATGATATAATTTTACAAGACCAATGGCTTTTAAAAGCAAATACCGTTTTTCAACAACACAAAAGGCAACTATACACATGGACTGCTCCAGATGGAATTCACAGAAATCAAATGAACTACATCTGTGGGAAGACATGATGGAGAAGCTCAATAGCAACAGTTAAAACCAGCCCAGGGGCTGACTGTGGAATAGAACATCAATTACTCATATGTAATTTCAGATTGAAGCTGAAGAAAATTAAAATTAAAACAAGTGCACAAGAGCCAAAATGTGGCCGCCATAAGTTTGCTGCATTGAACCTTAGTGACAAAAGACCTGATGTCAAAAGGTCATTAACAAGATCAGAGTGGATGTCAGAAAAGACTCTGAAACTTGCTCTTAGTCACAGAGTAGCTAAGACAGATGGGGAAAAAAATGATGAAGTCAAAGAGTTGAACAGAAATTTTCAAAAGGCAGCTTGAGAAGAAAACCAAAACAAAGGGATAACATATCTTAATCTGAAATAACCGAACTCAAGAATAAGAATAGAAAGAACTCAGGAAAAATAGTTCAACTCTTGAATTGCAACATTGAAAGAGTCTATTGGCAGGATAGTTAAGGATGCAGGAAGCATTTGACAAAGATGCAAAGAATACTAAGGCTCTGTACGAAAACCTGACCCACTGTCTCAGGAGGAAGCATATGACTAAATTTTAAAAATGGTACTGAAGGAAGAAGTCCAAGATGCATTGAAAGTTTTAGCCAAAGACAAGGCTCTTGGAATTAATGGAAGGCCAGTCCAAATGTTTCTGCAAGCTGATGAAGCAATGGAAGCACTCACTCACCTGTGCCAAATCTGGAAGACAGCAACCTGGCCAACTGGCTGGGAAAATATTGAATTTTTACCCATTTCAAATTATAGAGCAATATCATTGATATCACATGTAAGTAAAATTTTAATGAAGATCATCTGACAACAGTTGGAGCAGTAAATTGACAGGGAGGTGCCAGAGGTTCGGGCAGGATTCAGAAGACCACTTGCAACAAGGTATGCTATGGCTGACGTCAGACAAATCTTGGCTGAAAGCCAAGAATACCAGATAAATGTTTATTTGTGTTTTATTTAGTATGCAGATGTACTTGACTGTGTGGTACAAACGTGGCAATGAAGGGTCCTATCTATCTCCTCTTGCTATGGCCAGAAGGCAAGAGTCAGGCGAGGTTCTTTGCTCTGTTATTCCTGACGTATTGACAACAATCATTCACCCCACACCCTCTACCTCTGTGCAGGGTTCCATATTTGTAGCAGTGACCACACAGAACTCAAAGACAAAACTCACAATGAAGACGGTTTATTATAAAAGTTACAGCTGTCTTCTGGATCCAGGAACTTCACTGAACAGGGACCGTGGGTCCAGAAGACATGCTCCTGGCTCCTGCTGGTAATGTCAGAGGAGCAACAGCAGAACCAGGAGCCAGAACATGGACCAGAGTGGTGGAGTTCCCAACCCATGGAGCCAGTAAACCAGCTTGCTGCCGTGCAAGAGGCTGACTTTCTGAATGGAGGGCTTTGGGTACTTTCAGTCATGTTGCTGATACCAAACCTGGAACTGAGTGCCTTGTGGCAGCTTTCTGGAATGGGGTGCCTCTGGTTACTTAATTCAAGAAGCTGGGTTTGCTAACCAAGCATGGATCTTGAGCTGAATGCCTTTGGGTTGGGGATTACAGTGGAGAGATATACCCCTTTAGCCATTTATCAGCATACCAGAAAACCATGTAGCATGGTCCTGATACACACTCTATCCTGAACATTTCTCATTTGCATTAGAACCTGTCAACTACCTTGTTTCCGTTGGTGATAGGTGCCAGGCAGGCGTTTCCAATTCATATAGACCCAACTTCCTTAATAAACCCTTTAATCATGAATCCTGTCTATGAGTTCTTTGTAACTATTGAAATAGATAATTGAACATAGAGGTAAAGTAGAGAATACTAATGAAAATAACACATATGGGTCATAACAAATGATGGACGGCCTTGAGAAGAATGGGAATTACAGAACACTGCATTGTGCTCATCTCGAACTTGTACATGGATCAAGAGGCAATTGTGCGAACACAACCAGAGAATACCTGCATGCTTAAAACCAAGAAAGGTGTGTGTCAGAACTGTATCTCTCACCAAACGTATTCAATGTGTATGCTGAGCAAATCATCAGAGAAGCTGGACGATGAAGTGACTTCAAAAAAAAAGGTCCCATCCAAACAGTGGCTAACAAGGGGGTTTTCTGGAGTCCCCTCCAAACATTGGCTAAAAAGGGAGTCTTCTGGGGTCCCCTCCAAACAGTGGCTAACAAGGGGGTTTTCTGGAGTCCCCTCCAAACATTGGCTAAAAAGGGAGTCTTCTGGGGTCCCCTCCAAACAGTGACTAAGAAGGGGATCTTCTGGACCAGCTAAATTCAAGTTAGACAAGTAAGCTCAGAAAACTATAGTGACTGATTTTTCTTGGACTCTAAATGTGTAGTCAAAGACAGAGAATAATCACAGGGTTTTTACAGACAATATTTTATGAAAATTTAAAACTACATTAATCATTAAAAGGCTGGAAATGTACATTGTATGTATATGTGTGTGCATGTATTGTAGGTGTGTATATACATATATATGAGAGAATATGTCTGCAACCATCCACTGCATAGATATCTTTAAACACCTTTCTTTGGAATAAGCCTGTGCATGTATAAACTGAAAACCTGGTAGCCATGCTTTTGTACATACCCGTATGTGTGTAAATGTGTGTGCATGTATATGTGTTTATGTATGTAAAATATATAAGGGGGTTTCAAGAAGTTCAAGGAAAAATGGAATAAAATGATCTTAAAGTAGAATTTCCTTAACTTTTTGAAATCTAGATTAACACACATACATATGTAAGCATATATTTAAGCATACACGCTTATGTGTGTATATAACTACAAATGTTTTATATTCAACGGGTAACTGAAAAGTTACACAAAAAACTTATTACTATTCATGTGACTAACTTGGTTTTAGTGGAAAAATTAACTTAACATGATTTATGCCAGTATTTTCTAAATTCTCCAAATTATCATCTATTACACTTCCCTACATCTGGACTATTTTTTTCAGGGGTGGGGTACAGAAAACTTTAGGAATTATGTACTAAATATCTCCCTTCAGGAAATTAGTTACTGTTTTCCCCAGCTTTAGCTTTGCTATGTCACCATCATTCTTTAAGATTAATGATTTCTTTAAAATAGTAAACATAGATATAATGTGTAAGATTATTCTGGATCCCAGTTTATAATCCATCTCAGCTCAAATGACTAAATGCTACTTACATAAACATACATTGAATAACGCTACTGTGATTTTGTATTAGCTCATTAATGTGTTATGTACTTTAATACTTAAGGTATTGATTATTCATGACAGATGAAACCATTGTAAAGGGTGATTTACAAAGGTCAATTTCAGTGATTTAAAACAATACACAAACATAGCAGGCAGCAAGAAGTAGCAGGAATACATGTAAACTACTAATTCAATATTCAGCTAAATTTATTGAAGAGGAATTTGTATGATGATAGAATGGATAAGAAGCAGAAATGCCAATTCAAGTTCCAAATTGTCCACTAATGACCTTCATCTATAAAATGGCACAATCTTTGTGAGAACCAAATGAGATAATGGTTGTGAAATGTCCCTGCAAACTGCAGAGTAAAAGATAAATGGCAGTTTTAATTTTTGTTTCTAAAATTCAATACAAATAAATGGAACACTATACTAACTAAAATGCTCTTGGTTATATAGAAGAAGCATCCCAGTGCAAACTGACCTAAGTTATAAAGGGAATGTTTGTTCGGTGTCAGAACACAACACCAGAGAACAATCCAGAGGGAGGCTGGCTGCGTGGGCCAAGTCAAGGTAGGTAGCACTCATTTTCCATCCACTTTTCAGCTTCAACTCCATCTCAGGCTATCTACTTTTGGGGTCACAAAATGGCATCTAAGGCTACATGCTTTCTGGGACAAATATAGGCAAAATTAGATCTGAAATCTTGAGAACTCAAATAAAATTCCTAGAATTAAATATTGGGGGCTCTGATGAACCAGACTTGGAACAAGTTCCTATTTGCCAACTCGTCATTGTGTCCAAGGACACTGACCTGAGCTGCTGAGGAGTCGTGGCAACGAGGTTGCATGCACTGTAAAAGGCAGGGTTCCTCACTCTCCAAGAAATGGATGATGGAGAGCAGATGGGCACACACGCCATCTCTGGGAAAACAGCTAACACTGTCACTTAGACATGCTTTACATGGTTAATAAAGCAGCCAGCCGAGAAAGATGCTCCACTGCAAGCATCAATACATTTCCTATCCCTAAATCTCCTTTTCTACAAAATTTTCCATAGACACCACCACCCCAAAATTAGTTTCTGAAATTCCAATTTTCATCTTCACTTGCGCTTGCTATTTCCTAAGCCCCTTCCTCTTATCAGTTTACTATGATGAGACTTTCCTTTCAGATTTTGGTGAAACTTTCTGGCAAACGTTGCTTTTAGTCCTAATCTCACATAACCACGTAGAGGCATCTGACTTTACTGAAGGCTTGCCTTTTTTCTCTTCCCATTTTTGAATCTGTGACCCAAATCAAAATTCCCCTCATGTATTCCCTCAAATGTCCCTAGATTCTCTCAAACTCAAACACTCCAAACAAAATCCTATTCTTCTCCTTATACCCAACTCTGAATAAAAACACCCCAAACATTCTCCTATCTGGTATAGGGTTCCACTAAACTATGCTTAAATAAAGCTACTTTGGATCAGGAAATTTTTTTAATGAGTTCATGAATAGTTGATGCATTGTAATATGTAAGATATTGATTACTCACAAAAGGCCAAGGCTTTGTAAAGGGTCACAGTGATTTAAAGCAATTCATACAATTATACATATAACACGGGAACTGAAGTAGCAGGAGAAACTCAAAACCAGGACAGGAACTTTAGTACTATCTTCAACCTCCACCTTTCTTCCACTGCCCCCATCAAGTAGTGGCCTAGTTTTCCTTAAACACCTCTTTGCCATATCTCCTGCTGTGTCCCTGGTGTGAGCCCTAGGTCTCCTCCAGGACTCTTGGACTCCTTCTCCGGTTGGCCTCCATGTTCCACTTACTGCATCTTCTGTGCAGCTGACACTGAGAAAACCAAGGAAGAAAAATACAGTCTTCTAACTGCCCTGGTTCAGCCTCCCGTGGTTTCCCAAATGCGGAGCCGGTGCCAAGGGCTCAAGCAGAAAGCAAATGCTTTGAGAATGATGACAGCAACGTATGTACAAATGTGCTTGACATACAATGGATGGATGGATGGATGGATGGATGGATGGATGGATGGATGGATGGATGGATGGATGGATGGTGATAAGAGTTGTATGAACCCCAATAAAAAAAATAAGAAAAGAAGTGCTGGTGGTCCTTATGGGCTAGCTGCTGGATTGCTATTCAGGGGCTCCGTGGTTCACACTCACAAGCCCCTCCACAAGAAAAGGATGATTCTATTTGCTCTCAGAAAGATGAACAGTTTGGGAAATCATGGCAGTGAGTTTTTTGGGTGAGTCTCCATTACATATGTGACAAATTGGAAAAGCCTTTGCCTAAAAGCATATGCACAGCCTATACAATAATGGACAGCATTCTTAGCTATTTTATTTAAATCTATGAGTATGATAAAAACATTATAATGGGTCAGATCAAGGTTCAGTTTCACCCTAAAACTTATATACCTCCTCTTCATTTACTATTTTCTTATCTAATATTTCACATTTATAGTCATAGTAAAAGGGGAAAAATGTGAATATTTTGCTCATTGAAGATGTATGACCAGAAGTAATGAAGACTAAGATGTAACACAACAGTAGTACTAGCTATTATGGTTACGGTTAGGTGTCAACATGACTGGACAATGGTCCTTAGTGGTTTGGCAGTTATGCGAGGATTCAGTATGTCAGTTACGTAATGATGCAGTCATTCTCCACTTTGTGATCTGAGTGGTCATCCTCCATTTTCACTTATTTTTGCCTTATGACTTTATCATTGGATCTTAACCTTGTCAATTTGGAGTGAATCTCCTTCTGGCAATTTTATGTCTGATAGACACTGTGTGTTCATTATTTCACTTGTTGATGACAGTAACTTTAAAAGGTGGTTCTCACATTATCATTTTGTAGATAATGAAACTGAAAAGCAGAGAAGTTCAATAACATGCTGAAGATCCCACTAGTAGCATATCAGACAAATAAAGAAATCTTGGTAACATAAATCAATCATCCACTTTTTAACCACACCTCAAAGGGGCTATTCTTCTTAACCATTTGCCTGTCAAGGAATAAGTATAATATTACTCAAACTTTTTTTAATTATGCATAATGGCAAGTCAAATAGTCTTGCGATAACAGCATAGCAGCTTTATTAAATAAATATATAAAAATGTGACGTTATTGTTTCTCAATATCCATCCTCCATCTAACCCCAGGCAGCCCGGAGGGCAGTGTTTGCATCTCTCTAACCAGTCTCCAAAGACTTCTGCCCGCTGTGATTTACGCCAGGTCTAAACTGTAGTCGTGGCATCCTTGAGGGACTTACCTTGTGTTCCTTCCCAATGTACGTTGAGTTTTGGGAACCAAGGGAAATCTGAAGGAGCAAGTTCAAGGCTGGAGAGTGGATGGTGTAAGGTTTCCCAATGAAATTCTTGTAGTGTACTCCTTGGTACCCTCGAAGAACATGCAGGTTGATTGCCACGAAGGAGAAAATAATCATTGGCACATTGTTCTTGGTCTTTTTCATACCAATATAGTGATCCATATTCTTAAAACTTTTTTCCTAATAAGCCTCTGTGATCATTGTGTCCTTTGGGAGGAAAAGTAATCTGTTAAGCCTACCCCATTGGAGTGAGAAAAACGTTTACTTGTCACAGCCCTCAGAGCTGACCCCTTAGTTGTGAAGTTCGCAGAGCCAACAGATCTTATCGAAAGCCACTGGTTTGATAGGAGTTCTTGGAGACACTCTCGAGAGACAGAAAAGTGTCTAATTGAAAGAACTCTTTTCACTCATTCATGGACCACAGGAACAGGTTGAAACACATTTTGGGTTTGGCATAAACCTGTACATGTATGAACTAGAAGCCCAGTAGCAATACATTTGGACTTACCCTCACATATGTATTATTCTAGCGAGAGGATTCATAGTTTCATTACGATTCAGAAAGGACCCCATGACACATAAAGTGGACAAAAAGAAAACAAAGCAAACTCATGGCCATTTGGTTGAGTTCATCTCATAGGAGCCCTATAAGGACAGAGAGGAACTACCTGAGGTCAGATCTTCACAGGACAAGAACACTGTATCTTTCTCCCTCAGAATGGCTGGCGACTTGGATTTCTGGCCTCATGGTTATCAGCCAGAAGCATTACCCACTATGCCACCAGACCGAACCAAAGCAAAACAAGAGGCTGCCGTATGATTCCAATCTCTACAGTCTGAACAGTAGCTCACAGCATGGCCAAGACAAGAGCGGTGGTCTGGCCAGCGAGTTGGGAGTTGCTGAAGGATTCTTTCAGCACAAAGGTGGAGGTGTACCTTTGTATATGCAAATGAGAGGGAACAGGTTCACCTTAAACCAATCACCCAAATACAAAAAATGCAAGTCCAACCATTTGAAAGTTCCTCAAATCATGCCTTTGCAGAAGCCCACAAACCTGTATGGAAGGCTGAGTCGTGTAGGAATCTTCCAGGTACAAGTTACCCCACTGGAGGGAGTTGTCTTCTCCGGGTCTGGAGATTTGTAAAGTGCCCTGCTTGCCTTGATTAATGACTCTCTCCATAAAGCCAGTCTTGGTGATGACATGACAAAGCTCTCTGTCACCCTGTGTTAACAGTACAGGAGGCCATTAGCTATTGGCAGGTAGCCCACATTGCTCTAAAGACTTAGAGGAATTTTAATGAAATGTAAGGCATCCGTCAAAAAGAACACAATAGATTTTTCAAAGTTCATGCTCAGTCTTTCCATGTAAAGTATACGGTCTCTCATTAGGAAAAACAGCAGGTTGCATGCCGGGAACAAAATATACTTGAATTGTCTTCTATATCTTTTCCGTATTTAAAAAATGTATAGTTTTGAACATATACTACTGGGATAAGAGCAAATATTCATAAGATTTCATTTTTACTTTTCTAATGTCATTTGTGCGAATCTCAAAGGTGGTTCATTATCAGAATCAACAGGGAAGTTTATTAAAACAGTGGCAAACAGCATCAGAGCCAAAAGTGTTGCTGGGTCAGACATCTAGGTAACTGGTGCCGAAGACAGCGGTCGCGACCCCTTTTAGGGGTCAAATGACCATTTCACATGGGGTGTCCTGATTCATAACAGTAGCAAAATGATAGTTATCAAGTAGCAATGAAAATAATTTTATGGTTGGGGGGTCACCACCACCTGAGGAACTGTAAGAAAGGGTCACAGCATGAGGAAGGTTGAGAACCACTGGTCTAAGAGTTCAGAAGTTGATGTCAAAATCTTTGAGCTACACTGGGACAAGGTGATTTCCCACCGAGGGGATTTTTCATATTTCTTTTCTTAATCATACTTAGATTAATTTATCTAATTACTCCTCCCCCTTTTCAGCCCATACATTTCAAAAGAAATATAACACCTCTTAGGCGCCAATTGTGATCTTTGGTTGGTTTAAGTAAAACATCGCCTCAGTGACGGATCTGTGGCTTGTGCGTCCAATCGAAGTCCATCATCAGTAAGCCTCTGGGAACCTGAGTGGTGAGAGGGACACAAATTGAGTCTTCCAGGCTGCTGTATTAACCAACCACGGAGTCTTTCACAAAACAATATAGCCTCTTAATTGAAAAGGTCAAATTGTAATTGGATTGTTTCTTACAAGTTATAGTTGCAAGTGATGCCAAATCTCCTACAGTTCTTGGTTCCAGTTGCAACATAGTGTATCAATTACTTTAATTTAGTCCAAAACTAATTGGAACACCCAGGATCAAACTCTAATTACCCTCATGGAAATCAAATAACATTTACTTTAAAACAAACCAAAATGACAACAAACAAACCTGATGCCATGTTTTCTCTTCAGTAACCCTCATGACCGTTGTCGGGTTTTTGTGGGTGCTGTGGAGTTGGCTCCATCTCATAGTAGCCCTGGGGACAACAGAGAGAAATGCTGCACGCCCTCCTGCAGCCCACCATCCTCACATGTACTGCTGTTTGACCCCAGGGTTGCAGCTACTACGTTAATTGACTTAATGACTGCCTTGAGGGACTTCTTCTTTGGGGTCACTTACTATTTAATCCATCACGATGTCTTTCTTCAGAAATGGGTCCCTCCTGATGAGAGGGAGTCCTGTCATCTTAGTTGGAAGGGGCCATTTGAAGGGTTTGACTTTATATCTTCCATGTTCCTTCTGCCAGAAGCCCACGGTACATATCATATTCTTCGCCAACAACATAATTTAAGTGACTTATTCATTACGCTGGTTTGTTTATATATGAAACAATTGTATACATACGAAACGATGCAAAACACCAGTCCTTGTTTCATATTCTTCGCCAACAACATAATTTAAATGCCTTATTCATGGCCCAGCTTTGTTTATATATGAAACAATTGCATACATATGAAACAATGCAAAATACCATTCCACCTGTCAGGCCTCAAAATGACAGCGTTGTTTTTTAACACTCTGAAGAGGTCTTGCAATCAGATTGTCCACGTACAATAACACATCCTTTGATTTCTGGACTGCTGATTCCATTAGCATTGATGGCGACTCCAACTAATATGAAATCCTTAACGATTTCAATCATTTCTTTCTTTATCGTGATGTTGCCAACTGGGCCAGTGAGGATTTTCCTTTTCTTTATGCTGAGGTGTACACCGTATTGAAAGCTGTAGACTTCATGTGTATCAGTAACTGCTTTGTGTGGTATCTGAGCATCCCAGGTTGTTAGTGAGTCTTCCACTCCTAATGCTTCATTCTCCTCTAAGTGGTCCTGTTTCCGGGATTGTTTGTTCAGCATACAGATCACGTTGGGTGGAAGGACGCAACCCTGACCCACATTTCCATATTTCTTGATTTTACACCAGGCAATAAACTCCTCTTTTTTCAAAAGCCTGCTTTTTGGTCTATGGACAGGTTCCACTATGCACAATTAAATGCCCCACAATTCCCATTTTTGTAATGTTGCTCATAACTTGTTACGATCAACACAGCCAAATGCTTTTGCATAGCCAATAAAACACATGAAGATATCTTTCTAGTATTCTCTGCTTTCAGCCAAGATCCACCTCATATTAGCAAGGTTATCTTTTGCTCAGCATCTGCTGAATTGACTTTCTGGCGTTATCAGTTTGGTATAGTGTTATGACCATTTTTTAATTAACTTCAACAAAATTTAAATTGAATGCAATATTAATAGTATTGGACATTTTCTACATTATGTTGAATCGCCGTTTGGGGATGGGCACAAATCTGGATCTCTCTTAGTTGCTTGGCCAGACAGTTATCTTCCAAACTTCTTCACACAGATGAGTGAGCGCTTCTAGCACTGAATGCATTTGTCAAAACAGTTGGTCTTCTGTTCATTCTGGAATCACTGTTTCTTACCAATTCCTTCAATGTGGCTTGGACCTCTTCCATCAGGTTCTTAATTGTATACTGTCTCTTGGAATGGTTTAATATAAATCAATTATTTGGGGCACTCCAAAAAATTTTTTAATCTCAATGTCATCAGGCCAATTCTGACTTATAGGGACTGTGCATTTTTTCCTTCTTTAGAAAGATGGGTTGTTCATGATTTTGCTGATGGAATTTTTCAATGTTGGAACATGAAGTTTACATTTCTTCTTTCATTCGTTCGGCTTGGGAAAAACTGAGCATGTCCCTCCCTGGTGGTATTCTAGCTCCAAGTCTTTGTGTATTTCAGGATTTGCTTAGTCTTTTCTAACCCCCTTTTGAGATCTTCTTTTCAGCTGTTTTACTCCATCATTTCTTTCGTTTATTCTATAATCAAGAGCAATTACCAGCGTCTTTTCTGAGGATCCAGCTTGGTCTTTTTTTTCTTTCCTGAGTTTTTAATGACCTTTGCTTTCTTCATTTCCCTCCTATAACCCATATGGTCGTTGGTTCCAAATACTCAATGTGTCAGATCTACTCTTGAGATATATGCAGGGTTAAACTTTGGCTCTTATTGAATTGTTTTCTTCAGCTTCAACTTGAAAACGCATGAGTAATTTATGTTCTGCTTCATACTCTGCCCTAGTCTGTTCTCAAGAATGATAATGAGCTTCTTTATCATTTCTTTCCACAGATGTAGTTGATTTCATTCCTGTGTGTTCCATCTGGTGAGATCTACATTTAAAATCACCATTTATGCTTTTGAAACAGTTATTGCTAATGAACATGCTGTTGGTCTTGCTTGCAAAAATTTTATCATTCAATCTCTAGCATCATTTGTATTACCAAGGATATATTTTCAAATTACATATTTTTAAATTGCAGTCACTAGTAATTATCAATGAATCTTGATTTCATGTTTGATCTACTTCAGACTGCAGAGTTAGCAAAATTCTTAGATTGTTTCACCTAATTAGTGATTGGTAGAAAAATTTGAATAATAGCATATTAAGTAGTCTTTCTTATAAGTGCATATGTAATCCCCTATCACTGACAATGTTGTACTTAGGTTACGCCCTGGAATGTCCTTTTTCACAAGGACTTATGCTATTCCTGTTCTCACCTGTCCTTCCTGGCATAGAAGACTGTGATCACGTGACACAAACTGGAAAAGGCCGGTTCATTCCCACTCTCTGCTACCTGGGAGACCTATCTTCAATTGTTCATTTCACTTTTCACGGCTTCCACTTTTCCTACACGCACACTGCCTACAATCCATTGTCCAGTGTGTAATGGGTATGCACAGATGCTTCCTGTCCTTTGATTCTAGACCCCACTCCTTCCAATATGACACCTTGGATTTCTTATCCTGCTCCTTCAGAAATGCTCTCGATTTCATCTCATCTCCTCTCTCAGGCTTTTCATATTACCTTGCTCTCTCTAATTCTGTCCCCTCCTTGAACAGCAATTTGAGCTGCTCCTATAGGGAGAAAAGCTGTCACTTTGGGGTTATGTGTACTGAGTTGTTGGCTTTCAGAGATGTTCATTTTCTCTCCAGTCTGCCATGAGATGCCATTTTCCCTTCTATATGCCATCTCCCAGAAGGCTCAGAGCACGAAGCCTGAAATACACTCATTGCTCTTGAAGCATGATTAGCTGGTCTGGTCGGGAGATGGTGGAGCCACAACAGACAATCACATGTCAATTTTAATTAAAAAGAGATTATTGGGTTGGAAATTATTCAGATGGTTACCAATTTTTATATTTAAGGGCTTAGAACACACAGCCCTGACTCTTGAGGTATTTACAAGACCAATGTCATAAACATTTCCAAATAGTGCATTTCTGTCCAATAACTGAACATAATCGAGGCGATTCAATATTCATTAGAAACAGGACACATTTGATTTAGCATATTCAGCTTTATCTTTTAGAATGTAGGATATTTTACTAATACAGCAAGACATAAAACCCCTTATCACTCTATAAGGTAGCCCCATCAGTAGACCCATCATCTACTGGAAATTAATTTGCATATCATAACAGACAATCAGGGATTTATTAGTTCTCTGACTCCGCAGTCCCATTTCTTGTTATTTTGTCCATATCCTATATTGAAAACTATGCAGACAGTAGTTCCTGAATGTCACTATTTTAATTTCTCTTTTTCTTGTCTATTTTCTCCATACCCTTGACTGTATACTCTTAATCAAATTGTTTATCTAATAGACAAAAACTGAAAATAACCCAATTATCTATCAATGAGAAAGTAAATTAATATATGACAGATAGCAGAGTATTACTTATCAATAAAAATAATGTACTTGTGCTATATAGAACAACATGGATAAATCTTATATAGTAACGAACAAAAGAAGCCAGATACCCTAAAGTAGATAGTATATGCCTGCATTGATTTGAAATTCAACAAAAGGCAAAACTAACCTCTGGGAAATAAATGCCAACGTCATAATTTCTTCAGTTTCCTGTGTCATCATTCTAGCCTTCTCTTCCATTATTCATGTAGCAAAACATATCATAGGGGATCTCAGAGTGGTCCCCAAATAATAGAAGTCAAAAAAGTGGATATGCTTATCACATTTCTCTTTCAAAATTTTTAGTCTAGCTGCACATTTATTTATATCACCTTATAGATAGATAGATAGATATTATATCTCATTTCCAAAAGGAATTCTAGTCAGATATCAAAAATGTATGATAAACAAAAATTGACAAAACTGTTACAGAAGTGAGAGTCAGGAATGGAAGAATAAGATGATATTAAGGTTGAGGTCAGTGCCTTAGGATGGGGACATATATTCATTGCTTTAATATCAATGCAAAACTTTAATATCAATGCCAAAGTTAGTAATTGTTTCTGTAACTACATCCCCAGTGAATTCTCCATTGTAGCTGGATCCTGAAAAGGAAAGGATGAATTCAAACAGGTATTTTATAAAATAAGATACAAAAGGAAAGAGGAACCTCTCATATATTTATTAGTTGGCCCAGAATTTAAAGTTAAGAAAGATGAAATAATAGCTATAATCCAAATAACACAGCTTTTTCCGGGGCACAATAAAAGATAACTTAAAGAGAAAATGTAATCTGATCAGAAATAAGTCGGGAAGCACTTCCCCTCCTCACCAACTCAGAGGCATTCATAATTTTTCCCTGTCAGTCAGATTGTCGCAGGTTCAATCTCTACTGTGTTTATGAGTTGATGGACAAAATAAAAATATGTCACAATAGGGTGGTGGGAAATAATCATGATTCTAAACACAGAAGCCAGGAAATACACATTTTAACTATTCTGGTTTTATTGTTCATTCACAGATGACTTGCATCCTAGAACCCACCCAAGTGTTCGATGCATTCCTACTACTGTATGATTTCGAGTAATAGAAATGCAGGGGGACTGTCAATGGTTATCTATTGTCCACTACTGCTGTGCGCATAATTGCGCATCGTTGCTGCATGGTCTTGAATCCTTTAGGTTAGAGAAGAATTATTTTTATAGACTTTCCTAGGCTGTGACAAGAGCAGATTGCCAGGTTGTGGGTTTGCACTTCAGATATTTTAATTAGCAGCCAAGTGTTTGAAGCAACTCGATTTTACATCCATAAAACCAAACCTGATATAGTCCATTCAATTCAACACTATAGGACACTGGAGATCTGCTCCTTGGTGGTTTTAAGGTTGTAATCTTGACTGAAACAGATTGTGACATGTTTCTCACATGGAACAGCTTGTTGGTTTGAACCATCAACCTTAGAGTTAACAGCTGAGGGATTAATTATTGAGGAACCAGGAAATCTTCAACCTCCATTTTAAAAAAAAAGCCATTTCCATCCAGGGGATTTCAACTAATAGCAATCCTATATATGGTTTCCAAGCCTGTAAATCTTTACAAAAGCAGATAACTTCATCTTTCTCGCTTGAAGTGGCTGGTGGTGGATTTGAACTGCTGACCTTGTGGTTAGTAGTTCAACATTAACCCAACAAAACCACTGAGGCCACATCTATTATTGTTGGTAGGGGCTGTCAACTCAGTTCATACTCAAAGTAACCCTGGTACAATAGAATACAACACTGCTTGAGGTTCACATAGTACATGTTAATTTACTTTAATAAATATTATGATAAATGAGGTGTGTGTGTCTTTCTCATTATAAAAATAAAGTGCAGAACAAAAACCGTGAAAACTATGAAAGCCTTGGAGCTTACAATTATTCAAGAATTTAAGAATTCATGAAACTATGTGGACATAGTTTGGGTACTTTAGAGAAACAAATCCACAGAAACTCATGCAGAAGAGAGAGTTTTATATAAAGATTAAGTACACACCGAGAAAACATTCAACCAAGTGCTGCCCAAGTCCACAAGTCCAACATTAAACCACTAACCCATATGTCCAACACCAATCCACAAAGTCCTCCTCAATCTCACAAAACAGATGCAATGATGCTGACTGCAGGAGGAAAGCTGAGTCAGTGAATGTGTGGCAGGGGTCTCCATGCCAGTGCTACAGGACTTAGGGCTGCTTTGGGGTAGGTCCATGTGGCTGCTCCTCAGGGATGTCTTGCAGGAAGTGAGCCTTGCCAGATGAAGCCAGGAACTGGCTAAGGCAGCTGCACCTGGTCCGACCATCAGAAAGCAAGAGACCAGAGAACCAGAAAGGTGAGGCTCACTGAGCCATTTATCCCTCCGCCCTTCAATTAACCCCACATGTGTTTATTGGCCAGGGAATGACGGAAATGAGGGTGTGAATCACGTGAGTATCCAGAGGTCCCTCTAGCCACAGTAGGCACTCCTGGGCAATTACAACTTTCCCAGTTAGAGAACGGCCAAATTTTATAGATCGGCACATCTTATCTCTTAATTCGAAATTAGCTTCGTAAACACTTGATTCTGATCAACTTGGTGGTTAATATTAGGTGCTCTATAAAAATTCTCAGTGCCAAAGGACATTAGTTATGTGATAGTGAACAAGCGGCTTACATTCCCCTAACCTCCATCTCCCTGTATGTAAAGGGAGCACGATAACATGACGTTCTTCTGAGAGTTGTTGTGAGGACTAAGGACTGTAAGGTGGAGTCACTGTTGACCTCAGTCTCTGCATTACGGTATGCACCAGCACCATCACTAGGAAAGCAGCGAGAAAATAGGTAAGTGAGAAAGTCTTCATTTTCTCAGAAGCAATAGATCTTACCTCCGAGGAAACAGACTAAGGCATTTTGTATATGCAATTAGTCAACTAATAAAGATTAGTGTCTTGCAGATGGCCCAGGGCCATAATGTATCCAAACAAACAAAATACTCACAGCCACTGCTGTTGAGCGCATTCTGGCTGACATTGACCCTAAAGAAAGAGTAGCCTGCTCCCTGAGGTGTGTGAGCTGACAGTCTCACCTTTCTCCTGCATACAGTGGGTTTGGACCCATGGCCTTGTGGTTAGCATCCCGATGCCAAACCCACCACACCGCCACAAATCCTTAACATATTCCAGGTACACCCAACTCTCGATAGATACATCACACACAGAGGGTAAGAGGGGTGTGCTAAAGATGAAATGAAGCAGCTATATCACACAAGCCTAGAAATTTCCTGTAAGTCATGAAAGGGTTGAACAAAGGCATGTGTGGCATGCCCGCAGAGCTGACTCAGGACTAGACGGCGGCAGCCAGCAGAACCTCAACAAGCTCTCCTAGCTCACTGTCTCTAAGCCATCAACTCCTCCACCTAGCCCTAAACCCCACCCACTGCCAGGGGGCCCCATTAGTGCTCATTTCAGAACTTACTGCATAGTGTTTGTAGTGTGTTGACATAGTGCTTTAAAACATAGTCATTGTGATTATAGCGCTAATTTTAGAGTATGGATTAAGTCATTCTTAGGTCATCATATTTTGGTCATCCAAGAAAAAGAATCTTTCTGGGTAGTGTTACACATAATATATAAACAAATGATATCTGATGGAAGGATGGTCTTGTATAAACCTAGTATGGGTAAAACCAGGTAAATTACCCATCGTTCATGCTTCCAGACAATAATACCTATAAGGGGAAATGTTCTACCTGCCTCTGAAATAAGGTGAATCTTTTTTTGACAATTAGATTATAGTCATTTCTATAACACATAATATTTAAAAGGGTATTATGCATCTCTTCCTGGAAGCTCCCAAAATGCATGGAATGCTTCTAGCAAGCAGAGGTCTTATCTATTTAAGCAGCAATGAGCTTTCCAAAAATAACACAAAGCAGAAATTACTTCTTCCTGGAGCTGTAGAGAATCCTCTTTACCATCGTCACAGAATAATCAATTGAAAGCAGAATTCCTAAAGAAACGCTGGCCCTCGTCCACAGCTTAGAGAAATCAGCATCATGTGGAGTTATTGGAGGCCATGGAGCAGGCAGTCTCTACCCTGCAGAGATCAAGGGAAAGAAAACACTTCACGCCAGAAGCCAGAGAGCCAGGCACTTCCCAAGACCTCTTATTCAAACTCTTCTCAGAACTCTACTGCAGATATCACTGTTTAAGCCAATCCCTCACTAATTAGCAGCAAAGCATGACTGATGAGAATAACAACAACCATAATGTTAGCTGCCACTCATAAATGTTTATTGCATGCCAAGCGCTATCATAAATGCTATATTTTAGATTAGGCATTTAATTGTTCCATAGCCCTATGGAGTGGCCACTGATATTGTAGGTATTTGACCAGTGTGGTCACTGAAGCATGCTGTTGTTATCCGCCACCATCAAGTCGGCCCTCGTTATATGGGAACTTCATGAACAACAAACAAATGTTGCTCATTCCTGTATTTGATTGCTTGCAGACTAGACCCCTGTGATCCAGGGAATTTTCATTGGCTGATTTTTCAGAAGTAGATTGCCAGGCTTCTCTTCCTTCTCTGTCTTGGACTAGAACCTCTACTGATGCCTATTCAACATCGTAGCCACATGCAAGCCTCTACAGACAAACCTATGGGGCTGCACTTCAGGTGCATTGGCTGGGAATTGAACCTGGGTCTTCCACATGGAAGGTGAGAATTCTACCAGTGAACTAGCATTGCCCCCATAGCTTAGGCAGAGAAGAGTGTATATATAGTCTATACAACCATACACAAGAGTGTATACCTTTAGTATATCCAAAGCCAGTCAGCTAGCAAGGGGAAAAGTAAGCATTTAAATTTGAATTGTTTGATTCCTGAGCCCACATGCTCAGTCAGCACATTTTACTCCTCTGAAAAAAGTAAGGTGTCCTGCTTGATGCCCATTTCCCCCAGTGCTCATAGCCCTCTTAAATTTCTAAGCCAGCCCAGCTTGTAAAAGCGTGAACAGTAGAAAATGGGACAAAAAAGCTCTGAGGGGAGAAAAATAGAATTGATTTAACAAGCAATCTTTTAGCTTAATTTCTGTACTTGCTAAATATAGCCTTTCTCCCCTTAAAAAATTTTTTTCTAAGAGAACAGGAAAAAAATGTTAATGGAGGTATGGCAGAGAAAGGACAAAAGAGCAAGTAAATTGTTATCTGTAGATCATTATACAAATGTTAAGATATTCTTAGCAGTATCTGCAGCTATAAGAAATTCAATGAATACTATTCTCTCCAAAGACTGGCTAACTGGTATTGTGCTACATCTCTGACCAAGGCATTAACTCTTTGCAGATTCATGCAGTTTTTTCTCAAAATGAAAGTTAGTGAACCTTCATTCTCTCTGTCATTAAGTGTGGTAGTTATGTAATCTGTTATCAATTTGAAACTTAATAGCGAAGGGGTGGAGTTTAGTCTGTCAATCAGGTCTCACTCAGCTAGATGACCTCATGTGGAGCATGATAAATAACTTGCTGGAGGTGGGACACGCACACACTCCCTGCGAGACATTCCTGCCCTGGAGCTGAGGGAGCCATGCAGATAGCTCTGCCCATGCTGAGATGCTTCTACTGCCCAGATAGCCCTGCTGAGATGCTTCTACTGCCCAGATAGCCCTGCTGAGATGCTTCTACTGCCCAGATAGCCCTGCTGAGATGCTTCTACTGCCACTGGATCCACAAGACTTTCCACTTGCTGGCCTATGATCTTCCTGCATTTGACATCATTGCATGTGTTTGCGTGAGTCTGAAGGGGAATTTATAGATTGGTATCAGACATATGGGCTAATATTGGACTTATGGACTTAATCTGGATTGGGATGTTTTCTTAATGTACAATTAATATTTGATATAAAACTTTGATATAAAACTCTCCCTTACACACATGAGTGTCTCTGGATTTGTTTCTCTACTTAGCCCAGACTGACACATTAAGGCTCTAGTTGGGAAATGAAGGGAAGAGTGGGGGTCCAGATGACAGATGAGATGAGTATATTCAAGGTGAAAAAATGAGAATAAAGATACTTGTTCATTAAAAAAAATACGTATGAAGCCATTGCTATATCCACCAGGACCAAGTGCTATGGAGACCAGCAGAACTGAAAGAGATTTCTTATCCTTAAGAAAGCTCACAAAGACGCTCAATATTTTGGGTGATGCAGGATACTCAGCCTGGGTCAAGAGTCTGTGATGGGAGCAGAAAAGCAGCAGTAGACAATCAGTAAAGCACAGGCATAGTCAGGTTCCAGTAAAAGTTCATTTTAATAAGCGAGCAGGTAGAGTGAGACCACGGGCCATTGTTTGTAACCCTTGTTCTAGTGTGCACCTCAAGCAAGGCTTATAGGAAATACACCATTTCTGTGTTTTTTCACGTTACAGCCTGTTTGTCCTCTTGCATCCTTGAATACCCTTTTTCTGGATATCAATCATGTACCTCCTTGATGCGTCCACAGCTCTTGATCTGTCTTTTTGCTTTCTCTGCTGCAGAAACCCTGGTGGCATAGGTGTTCAACTTGGGCTGCAAACTGCAAGGTCAAGAGTTTGAGAAAGATGAGGCTTTCTGTTCCTATAAAGAGTTACAGTCTGGGAAATGCACAGGGGCAGTTCTCCCTTGCCCTACAGGTCACAATGAATTGGCTGAAATCAATGGCAGTGTGTCTGAGTTTGAGTTTGCTGAGGAAAAGTCTGTATCCAGTTCCTTTCTTCCATAACAGGCAACTAGCCAGAGGATTCTTTATCTTCAAAGTCAGACCATATATTTGTATGAGACCCAATCATCCCAATATAAAAATCTCTCTATTTCAATAGATGTTTTAGTTCATTTATAATTGTTGCTGTTATAAGTAAATTTATTCACTATTTTTAAAACCATTTTATTGGGGACTTGTACAACTCTTATCACAATCCATACAAACATACATCCATTGTGTCAGGCACATTTGTACATTTGTTGCCATCATCATTCTCAAAACATTTGCTTTCTAATTGAGCCCTTGGTATCAGCTCCTCATATTCCCCTCCTTCCCTGCCATCCCCTTATCCACTATCATGTACTGTGCATATTTTTCCTAGTTTTAAACTTTCCTCAGGACAGTGCACGCGGCACCGTTGAGGAACACAGCCGAGTGAGCAACCACAATGCCAGTTTTTCCATTCCTCTGGGGGAAGAGAACCATCTCAGAAGCAGGAACAGAGAAATTCCCATGACCTCCAGGAGAAAGAGTTACCATTGGAGCACATGGCTGGTGGTGGGGGGGGGTAACAAAAGGGACAGAGCAGAGCAGCTTCATCACTGAGATCTCAGGGAGGTAGAGTGGCGGGAAGGTTTCCTGGCCCATGTAGGTGGAGGATGAGGACCAAAGAGAGATGGCTGCCAGCTAAGAAGAGGTGCTGCTGTGGGCCAAAGGCTATATCCTTAATATTTTCTGATCCTGGTTTGTAGAAACCCATTAACTTCCCTAATAACTCCCATAATCATGAACAGCTGTTCCCTATGGCCATTGCAATGGATTATGGGAAGCCACAGAGCAGAATGGTTGGGAAGAATGATTGGTGTCAGAATAGGGTAATAGAAGCATGGAGGGTGGAGTCATAGCTAACCCCTGCCTGTGGTAATCAGCCTCAGGCTAGTCAAAAATGGATTCTCCTTGCTGGTGGCATAGTGGTTACATCTAGGGCTGCAATTCACAAGGTTCGTGTGGTAATTACATTTTGTGTCAACTTGAAGTTTCAGGGTGGAGTCTAGGCTGATTGGTCACTACTTGATGGTGCCTCATAAGGAGGGTCCTGAGAACTCCCCCTGCCCCCTCTCTTTCTGCTTCACTTTCCTGCTGGTGAGCCACTCAGAGACCTGCTGGAAACCTGCAGATGCCCTGGAGATGCATCACCACTAGTGGACCCACAAGACTTTGCATCCACCAGCCTGTGATCTTTTTGCATTTTTGCATCATTGCTTGTGGCTGCGAGAGTCTGTAGAGGGGTTTACGGATTAATATCGGACCTATAGACCTGATTTGGATTGGGGTGGGATGTTTTCTTGATATCCAATATCTCCTTGATAGAAAGCTCTTTCTTACACACATATGAGAGTCAATGAATTTGTTTCTCTAGACAACCTAGCCCAACACAGTCATCTGTTTGCAAATACCAGTTAGACCTCAGGAGAAAGATGGGGCTTTCTACTCTGGTAAAGAGTGACCTTCTTAGAAACTCACAGGGGCCAGTTTTACCCTGTCCTATAGGGCTGCTATGAGTCTGTATCAACTCAATTACTATTTGAGTTATTTGGTTGGTTGTTTAGTATTAAGTTTGTTGTTTTGGTTCTACCTACTGACGCTGGAGGAGGTCAGACCTGATCCCCATGCTGTTTCCCTTCCAAGTTATGTGTCCATTCAATGAATGAAGAGGAAGAATGGTATTATCATAAGGCCAATGCCAGATGCTATCTAAAAAAATTGACAAAAATAAGACTTTTCTATGGAAGAATACCCCCATCACTAATTTCAGGCATATGCCCTGATCTTCCTTGTTCATAGGTAAAATATCAGGATACGTTTGCAGGATATGTTGGGATTAAAATGTGTCCTGTTGTCACTATTGTACTACTGTGTTAGAGCTTAAATTTGGAGTAGTAGCATTGTGGAAGGTTATGGTTTAAAGGGGGGGGGCTCTTAAATCTCTTTCTGAATTGTCACATAGCTTCAACCTCCATTGAGTTCTTTCTGACCATTGATGAGCCACATGAAAAGTTTTGACCACAGGAAGAGTGTTTGAAAGCAGATTGCTAACCTCCTCTAGCCAGCTCAGGGAAGGGCAGCTCAATCCTTGGGAACTTGCCTGGCTGTGCCCTGGAAGGAATTTGGGGTACTAGGGTAGACTAGTCATGAGTCACACCCTGAAGTGCCTTGGTCAGAGGGTCCTGAATCAATCTTACAAGCTTTCCTATCTATAATAGTGTATGTGCATATACCCCAATTATGGTTTCTTTCCTAATCCTGCAGGGCCATCTGTAACTGTCACAAATTGATGTGCTGCCAATCATGATTTTATGAGTTCCCATTGTTCTCTAAATCCTATTTAAGTAACCATGTTTCTGAGAGGCCTTGGACACGTTTATTGCCTCTTATCCAGATGCTGATGCTCCCTCTTATCCAGATGATTTATCTTTGTTCTGTCTTTGTCCTATTTAAGCTTAATTAATGTGTCTCTACAAATTATATTTGAGGTTGAAGTCTCTGTTCTCCCTAGAACATTAGTTAATTTTATTATTCCTAGTTTCATTTACTTATACACAAACCTGTTACTGTTGCGTCCAAGCTGACTCATAGCAATCCTCTAGCACGGAGTTGAGCTTCCCTGCTGGGAATCTACAGCTGTAATCTTTCTGAACACCGACTGCTACATCTTTTTCCCCCAGGAAGCAGCACGTGGGTTTGAACCACTAACTGTTCTTTTTGCAATTGAGAATTGAATCACTGAGCCAACAGGGCTCTCCTTACATATACACATGCCAAAACGCATATCTAATTTTGCCTGGATGCATAAAATGTCATTTCATTTACCAAAATGTCCATTTGCCTTTCTTTTTTTTCTGAAAAGCATGGGACCTACTCTCTCCAAAGTAGGTCTTCACCCCAGCCTTCCCGACTCCCCCAGGTAATAACATTTTTTTAACTTTCATATTATTATCCTCTTTTACATAAACTTTTATAGACACACACATATCAATTTTGTCACTATTTATTTAATAAAATTCA
Source organism: Tenrec ecaudatus (assembly GCF_050624435.1). Taxonomy (NCBI): domain Eukaryota; kingdom Metazoa; phylum Chordata; class Mammalia; order Afrosoricida; family Tenrecidae; genus Tenrec; species Tenrec ecaudatus. The sequence continues at coordinate 179,229,517 of NC_134533.1, read as the reverse complement.
GATTCTACTAAATACACTTTTCTGCATCTATCATTTCCCAGTCAATGTTATCTTCTGCTAATTCCTCAAAGTCATCTTGAAAAGCTCTAATTTATCTTTTTTATTGTTTGCATAAGATGCCACAGTGTAATAAGAAGCCATGATTTATTCAGCCAGCCCTCTATTGATGGACATTCATATCTTTTCCATTTTTTTGTTACCACAAACAATGTTGCAGTAATATTTTCCTATGTGTTCTCTATATTGATGCTTTTATTTCTATAGGATAGATCCCTATGACTTAAAATGGCCAGGTCCAATAAGCATATATATTTTTCATCTCAATAGAAACTGTCAAATTGCTTTTCAAAAAGGCCAAACCATCTCATACTTCTACCAGCAGAGAATGAAAATCTCTTTTTCTCTATATGCCCTCAATAAATATTTAAATCAGCTAATTCTGATTTATAATATTTTCCTTATCAGTCTTGGGATAACTTCCTCCTTTTTAGTGAAGTGGTGTCGTGGAAGATTCAGGGAGAGGGAAAGTCCAAAAGAAAAGTCACGTAAGGAGCTTTGGGAAACTTTACTCAGCAAATACTTGCAGGCACTTAATATATGTGTGAAACTGTGCAGGCACGGATCAAATTAAAAAACATACAAATGTGCCTTTCAGCAGCTTCGTGCCCAGATAAGAAAAAATGGCAGCATAGTGTCTCCATTCAGAAAAGTCTAGAATCTGCTTCTTTTCAATGTGTGACTTCTCACAACCTCAGCTTCAAAATGGTTTTAATGATACGAGCCTTCCTTTGGAACGTCGGTGGGGAGTATGAGGCGCTGCCCATAAAACACTTTGCACAGTTCAAATACCCAGTGAGTGGCAGGAGGTATTGTTTTTGTTATTATTAAATATTTATGTGTATGAGGGCAATGGATAATAAGATTTGAGCAGTCGTTTGGAGTCAGAATGGTGAAAACTTTGAATTGCGGGTTAGGACATTTCACTCACAAGAGCAATGGGATTGAGGCACGTTAACAAGAATACCTGAACAAAACTGGAATTATAACAAGGAAGAAAGGGCAGGATCCATGGTCTGCTCCAAATAAGGCTTGTTATAATTTTATTGCCTTTAAGGCAATAAGAATATCTACCATATCATTGGCAGTGAAAATCTTCATCCTAGATAAAATTTATCATCCACTGAAATTTTGAGTCTTTATCTTCCTTTAGGAAAAAAAAGAGAAATTTTATGATTCAACTGTATGATTAACCTGCTGTGAATTCAATTTGCATATTTCTTACATAAAACGGACTTCATATATCTTAATTTCCCACAATAGGAATAAAATTTTTCATAATGATAGAGTACTCACATTGGCCTTTCCCTTCATTTATCTAAGTGGTTGGACATACCTAAAAACAAAATAGAAGTAGATGTACTATACAATGATAGCCTTTGATTACATGGCCAAGTCTTCCCACTTCCATTTGTACTAGAACAACCAACACATGTGACCTAGACTGCCTACTGCATGTCCATTACTATCCTAGCAGTCTGCATAGCCACGCTAGGTAATGATTGGTCACTCAGGACACAATGGGTCTGTGGAGTGAGAGTCAAGTATATTCTGATTTTATATGAATGTCTAATGGGAAAAATCTAAATTTTCTTGTCAGCCCTTTTGTGACAGTCAGCAACCAGTTCTCGGGGGGCCTTTCCCTCAGCATAGGGCTTGAGCTGCCATTTTGCTTACTTAACTTTGCTCAAGTCCAAGGCAATGGTGAAGTTCACTGGTATTATCTCCCAGAGGTGAGACCCTGTGAGGAAGTCACAAAGAGAAAAACCTGTCAAGCCTTTCAATGCTGATAGATGAAGGGAGAAGGGTGGGGATTTGGATCCCCAAAGCTGTCCGTGCACAAAGCCATGTCACAAACTGTATATTTGGGCCAGATGTGAAGGTGTCCAGTGGCCTGTGGGAAGTGTAGGCTGATGGAGTTTGAAGTCACTTGGTGCTCTTTGATCTTTGTTGGCATGGAAATAAACTGGATTTACTCTTTCTTTCTTTCTTTCTCTCTTTCTTTCTTTCTTTCTTTCTAACTCCTCTCAATTCTGCCAACCTCAAGGAGTTGCTTCTCCTTCTTTCCTGAAGCCAAGCCCATTAGAGCCCACCCCACATTCAGTCACAGCCTGGTTCCCTTTCTAAGCCCCACAGTCACTCAGAGTCACTTTGTCCCGTGGGAAGAAAAGCCCAAGATTGTCTGCATTGACTGAGAAAGTGCCAGCCAGCGCAGACCCCATTTGAGACTGTCTGATTATCAGTCTCAGGCTTTGTTGTGCTGCATCTTTGGGCTGACAGCCAGAAAGACAGGTCATTAGGAAATAGGAAGGTGCTAATAGGTGGAACTACTGGATTGGGGGACCTTGTGAGCCTCAACATTAAATAAATAAAATAAAACCCCAAGCAAACACATCAAAGACCCTCTTCAGAAGCTTCCAACATCCATCATCTCAAAGTCATTCATTACATAGCTGGACGAAGGAGAGACTAGACAGATTTTGAAGTTCGCTCTGAAGGTTGATTTCTCTATATGTGCTTTTGATGTACCTGTGTTTTAAAATGGTCTCAACAGAAAACTACATTAAGGAGGAGGAGTGTGATCACTTTAGGGGAAAAGAAGGAAAACAGAGTCAAAAAGCCAGGCTCTGCTCAAAGTTTATTGCTGAGGGAACTGAAAATAGGGAACAGAGTAGAAGTGGCAGTTAAAACAATAAATGCCCCCTGAAGCGCGGAGGTATTGCTGAGAAGAAAGGAGCAGTGGAGGGAGATGTCCTTGGCCTCAGAAAGTTGTAGGAAATTCAAAGCAGGGATTCTGGGAAGCATCTGGTCAACAAAACAAATGCTTCGTCAGGTTTTTAGGTCAATACATCCAGTATCTGATATGGTACCCGTTAGCCACAGATTTCATATTAAGAAAGGATATAAAATGATGGTGAATTTTTATATTCCAATTTGATATTAACATTTTGGTCTAATAATCATGTTTTTAAAATATTTTCCAATGAAATTTAATTTTACCTCTTTCTTTTGACAAGTTTTACTACCGCTTCTAGAAAATGTCCATGGCATTGTGCCTTACATTATGTATTTGTTGAAAACCCCTGGAGCAGACAAGAAAATACAAAAAAAAGTTGGGTGGAAAAGTTCACTTTATTGAAACTTTTCCCTTTTTGTCTGAACCCTGAGAATCGTGATTCCCTGAGAGTCACTGCATTCAGCCTCAGCAGAATAGTGAGGGGGCAGGTTTGGCCTTGACACTGGAGCATTGATGGCACAATGGATTAACAGAAAAGCTCGTTGTTGAAACCCATCTAGAAGCTCTGCAAGAGAACTGGTGATTTATTCCCATAAAGATTACCAAAAACAAACAAACAAAAACATCGCTATGGAGTCTATGTCAACTCATGGCATCTCTATTGGGCAGAGTACAAATTCCCCATAAGGTTCCCACGGCTGTAATCTTCATGGGAGGAGATGGCCACGTCTTTCTGCTTTGGGTGTGTTTAAACTGCCAGTCTCTCAGTTAAGAGCTATACTTTTAGTTATTGTACCAACATGTCCCTTCCCATAAAGATTGTTGATGTTGTTAAGGGCCATCAAGTTGGTTCTGACTCATAGTGACTCTGTGTACAACAGTACAAGACACTGCCTGGTCCTGTGCCATCCTCACCATTGAGGTGTGATCCATTGTTGCAGCCACTGTGTCAATCCATCTTGCATAGGGCCTTCTTCTTTTTCTCAGCCCTTCTACTCCACCAAACGTGATGTCCTTCTGTTCTGACAGCATGTCTAAAGCTATGTAAGAGAAAGTCTCACCATTCTTGTGCTAAGGAACATTGTGGCTATACTTCCAAGAGAGATTTGTGTGTCCTTTTGGCAGCCCGTGCTACTGTCAATATTCTTTGTCAGCACCATAATTCAAATGCATTGAGTCTGCTTCATTCTTCCTAATTCGATGTCTAATTTTCACATGCATTTGAGGTAATTGAAAATACCAGGCATTGGTCAGGCACACCTTAGTCCTCAAAGTAACCTCCTTGCTTTTCAACGCTGTTAAGAGGTCTTGTGCAGAGATGTACCTAAAGATTACAGCCTGGAAAACCCTACGTGGCAGTTCTACTTTGTCACACAGGGTCACTGTGAATTGAAATGGACTCAACAGCACCCCAGAAAATCAGAGCACAATCTGCCTTCCGTCTAACCCATTAATTCTTCCTCTGACCTCCGGAGAGCCAACTTTGAGAATGCTAATGGCACACAAAATAGGAACCTGGAAAGAAGTGTTAATTCCTTTTCTGACCCAATCTTCATTTGCTTTCATTTATCTCTGCCTTGTCAATGGGAATTTACAACTTCTTCTGGATGATCCTGACACAGATGAGGCAGTCGATTTAAATAAGCATGCCATCCAGTGGGGCCCACCACCCTCCCTTTTGTGTCTGAGGCACTAGCTCAGAATCATCTCATTAGTCCTTGGCAGGAAGCAATTTGAATGGCCTGGAAGCAAACAATGTACTTTGTGCTCAAATACTGAGGCTTTTCTTTATCTTATTTTCTTATTATTGGAATTCACAGAATATTTTGTGAATTCTGGTGGACTGGTGGGTTCATTTTCAAAATGACTTTTCTTTTCTGTTTTGAGTATTTTTCTTTTTAAGGAAATCCATTCATCTGGTTAACCAAGATACATGAATCAGGCACATTTTCAGCTACTCTGACCTCCATGAACCCCAGGGTAGTTGAAATAAAGAAATGTGTAAACAAACACATCTAAATTGTACCAGTAGCATGACAGAAATCTGCACAGTACACAGAGGCAGGTGAAGGTAGGACTTAGCAATAGTCCCTTTAGTGGCATCAGGAAAGATTATATATTGGTCACTGAGGTCACATCACCTCCCCATCTCTTACCCCAACTCTGAACTCCAGACTAGCAAGTTCAGATGTTGCTTAGAGGGGATTGGTCAGTTTTCATGACCAACCCCTGACTTTAAGGATAAGCCATTTTTGGAGCAGAGGTAGAAAGAGAGAGGCTCCATGGATCCTAGAATAACACAATAAAAATGTCTTGCAGAAGTGGTAGAAACCTCTGAGATCAGATGCCTCCATGACTTTGACACAGAGAATCAAAGGTCCCATGCTGAAATGATGGGGTACCTTCTCATCTGCCCTCGGATTATGGAACTGTGGGGCAGAACAATAGGTGGGTTGGTTTCTTGGATCATGGAGACAAAGGTTGAGGGACCATGTGGCTGAGAGACGAAGAACAAGAGAGAAACTTGACTACGAACTGAAAACTAGAGAGAGATTGGCTGCCAGCTGAGAAGACCAATGACTATACTGACTGTTTGTTGATCCTGACTTGTGATAACCTCTCAACTCCCCAAATAAACCTCTTTAATTGTGAGTGTTGTCTGTGAGGTCTATGTGGCTATTGCATTGAATTACTGAACTCCGCATAGACACAGAGGGTGAGGAACAATTGGTGTTAGAATAGGTCATGAAAGATGGACCCTGCAGGCTGGGATGACTCTTGCTCATGGTAATGGGGAAACCAGAAGAGGTCCAAGGTGGCCCTCCATTGCTATTTCTTGCATAGACAGGATCACAACATAAAGAAAACAAAAACCCTTACAACTGGGTCGAGTAATGTGATAAATCATAAAAGATTGAAGTTATCAGAGCTTTCATTTTGCTTCTATCTACAATCAACACTCATGGAAACAGCAGTCAAGAAATCAAAAGATGTAGACTTCCAGGAAGATGGCGACAGAGTGACACATACCAGAGAGATTCTACAGAATTCAGCAAAGGAGAGTTGCTTAGAGGGAAATTCAATGCTGCTGGAACACAGGAGGAACATCATAAAGATAAGTAGGCACAGACCCATGGGGTCTTGAGGGGCTGGGGGTTTTGGGCTTACCTCAGGGGAGGCCGGCTGGGGCTAGACCTTGGACCCACCACTGTCTCTGCCGGAACTGAGACCATTTGGAGTCCGTTGGGGAGCTTGGTCTCAACACAGCCACAGCTTGCCGCTGCCGCCTCCTCAGGCAGGGCCTAAACCCTTGCAGCTCCACAGGCAGGTACCAGGACTCAACTACATTGTTGCTTTTGTTTCCCTCTCTTCTCTATATCCCTGTACAGTTTCAGCAGGCTTACCTTTTAATTTCTTTCTCCTCTTTGTCTCCTTTCTGTTCTCTCACACTCCACTGCTGACCTCCAGACCACTTTCCTTAGCCTAGGGTATTTACACCTGCACCACACCCAGCAAAGTGAGCTCCACTCTGTGCAGCTAGCCCGAGGATAGGGTAAGTCCTGCCGACCTCCACCAGGGGATACTCTGCCCAACTTCTTATCAGGTAATTCCTGTCTGTGTGCCTGGGGGACTAAGGCAGCTCGGCCAACATTCGTCAGCATTCCAGCTGCTACAGGAACCTCTTCCCAACCTCCTCAACACAAAAGCAGGCAACCCACCAGCCTTCTGGGGCACTCTTCTGAGAAGGAAGCCACAGGAGGATAAAGTGGTAGGTTAATTCCATAGTGAAATTTGCTGTAAGCAGTTCTAAGAAGCATTCCTACAAATCTACCAGAGAGAGCCAGTGTTCTTCCATTCCCTAGAAAATGGCACCTGGGGCCTCTAAATCAACGCAATGCAAACAGACATCAGCCCCAATGACTTCAATTAAAAAAAAACCAGGAGAAACAAAAAGCAATGGCAGAAGATGTCCCAAACATAACGACATACATAGAAGAAGCAGATTTTGAGCTGCCATAGAAAGAAAATTTCAGAATGCTGCTTGGAGTCATACAGAAAATGAGGGAAGCAGTACAGAAAAAAAGATGAAATTACAGAGGATATAAAGGTCATATACCAAAGGGAAATACAGGGGGGCTTAGGGAGGTGATAACAAAAACCAGTAGCAGAAACATGAACCTTGAGAATTGACTGGAGGAAGCAGAGAACTGCATCAGTCATTGGAGGACAGTCAAGCAGACTTTACCAAACGCAAACAAAAAACTAATAAGATCATCAGAGAAGCTGAAGAAAACCTAAGAGATATGTCTGATGCTATGAAGTGGAACAAAATTAGAATTACTGTCTTACCGGAGGAAGACACAACAACGAAGTTATCTGCAACAATAGTGAGAGAAATCTTGGAGGAAAACTTCCTCAGCTTGATTAATGAAAACCAGGCAACCATTCAGGAGGCTGAAAGAACACCAGCTAGACTAAATCCCAAGAAGCCACCAAGGCACATAATAGTTAAACTATCCAAGTTTGAGGAAAAGGAGAAAATCATGAGAGCAGATATGGAAAAACAAGCAATCACATATAAAGTTTCCCAAATAAGAATATGCTCAGACCTATCAGCAGAAACTATGAAGAAGAGGAGAGGGTGGAGTAGCATATTCCAAAAATTGAAGGAAAACAATGCAAACCCAAGAATACTCTACCCAGCCAAAATATCAATCAAGATAGATGGAGAAGTAAGAGTCTTCCCAGACAAGGAAAAAACTAAAAGAATACGTTAGAAGAAACCCAGCCCTACAAAAGATCCTTGCCGACCCAGTATGGGAAGAACAACACTCACGAAGCATCAATAAGACACCGCCACATAGAACAACCTCACCCAGAGGGCAATAAAGAGAAAACAGATCCCAAGTAGCGTTGGCTTAAAGATGCAAAGAAATCAAGAATGATACACACACACACACACAACACACAACACACTAATGAGAAAGGAAAGTAGGAAAACACCCAACACAAAGGTATAAGATGACATATCACAGAGTCCGCAGAAGGAGTTAATAACCCTGAATACCAGTGGTCTGAACTCAGGCATTAAAAGACTGAGACTAGAAGATGGGCATAGAAAACACAGCCCTTCAATCTACTGCCTACCAGAGACACATCTCAAGGCTACCAACAAAAAATAGGCTGAGATCAAAGGCTGGAGAAAGGTACACCAAGCAAACAGCAATTTTAAAAAAGCAGAGGTTGCAATCCTAATCTCAGATAAAATTGACCTCAAAGTGCAAACCATAAAAAGAGATAAGGAGGGACAATATATAATGCTCAATTTGACCTGATAGCTATATACAGAGCTTTTCATCCAAATACAAAAAATTCACCTTCTTCTCATTCCTACATGGCACATATTCGAAGATATACCATATGCTGGGGCATAAGGTGAATCTACATAAATTTAAGCACATTGATATCATACAGACCTCTCTGACCACTGTGCCATAAGGCTGGTAAGCAACAAAAGGAAGATGAAGAAAACAAGAGCAAACAATTGGAGGATCAATAACTCTCTACTGCAAAAAGGAGTGCGTACTGGCACAGATCACAGATGAAATTAGGAAATTTCTAAAAAAAAACAACAATGAGAATGAGCACACGACATACCAAAACTTATGGGACATAGCAAAGCAGTTATCAGAGGAAGTTTCATAGCAATACATGCACACCTGAGAAAGGAAGAGAGACTCATGACTGATATGCTGACACAAAATTTACAACAACTAGAGCAGGGTCAGCAGGACAATCCTACTAATAGCAAAAGAAAAGAAATAATAAAAATCAGGGCTGAGATTCAGGAAGGGAAAATAAGAAAACTATTAAAAAGTTGGTTATTTGAAAGGATAAACAGCATTGACAGATCACTGGCAGACCTACCCAAAGAAAGGAGGGAACAAATTTCAATAGCAAGAATAAGGGATAAAAGAGGGAACATTACAACAGACCCAAATGAAATCCAAAGGATGATTACACAGTACTACAAAGGATTGTACTCCAATGAATTTAACAATTTGGAAGACATGGACAAATTCTTGGAAAAACAATCCCTGCCTAGACTAGCCTTGGTGGAAGTCAAGAATCGCAACAGACCCATAGCAATAGAAGAAATAGAACAGGTTATCAAGGGATTATCAACAAAAAATCCCCTGGACTAGATGGCTTCACTGGAGAATTCTAAGATTATTTAGGGAAGAACTAACACCAGTCCTACACAAACTCTTCCAGAACATAGAAAAAGACGGCAAAGTCCCGAACTCCTCTATGAAGCTAGTATAACTCTAATACCAAAACTGGGCAAGGATCCCACAAGAATCAAGAACTACAGACCAATATCCCTAATGAACATCAATGCAAAAATCCTTAACAAAATACTAGCCAACAGAATACAAAACTATATAAAACAAATAATTCACTATGAACAAGTGGGATTCATACCAGGGATGCAGGGATGTTTCAACATTTGAAAGACCATTAGTATTTTTCATCATATTGACATGAAAAACTATACAAACTACATGATAATATCGATAGATGGGGAGAAGCATTCGACAATATTCAACACCAATTCCTGTTTAAAACACTTGAGAAGATAAGAATGGAAGGAAAATCCCTTAAGACAATACAAGCTTTATATGAAAAACCAACAGCCAACGTGGTAGCCAATGGAGAAAAGACTAACACAATCCCACTGAAAAGGATACCAGACAATGATGCTCCTTGTCCCCACTTTTATTTACTATCATGCTGGAGGTTCTAGCTAACAGCATAAAGCAAAGAAAAGACATCAAAGGTAATCATCTGGGGAAGGAAGAGGTGAAACTATCGTTTTTTGCAGAAGACATGATTTTATATATGGAAAATCCCAAAAGTTCAACAAGGGTAGTACTGGAAGCAATAGAGGAATTTGGCAGAGTGGCAGGATACAAGATCAACAAACAGAAGTCCATCAGACTGTTATAAACATCAGATAAGACCACAGAATTGGAGATAATAAAGGTGGTACCCTTCACAATAGCCAAACACAAATTGAAATATCTAGGGATATACCTGACTAAAAGAACGAAAGATCTATACAGGGAAAACTACAGAAAACTCTTACAAGAAACCAAGAACACAACAAATGGAAGAATATCCCATGCTCTGGATTGGAAGTCAAGATGTCAGTTCTGCCAAAGGCACTCTATAAATTTAAAGCAATCCCAATACAATTACCCTCATATTTCTTCAAAGAAATGGAAAAACTTATTACCAACTTCATATGGAGAGGGAAGAAGCCCAGAATTAGCAGAGAACTCCTCAAGAAGAAGGACACAGTGGGAGGACTTGTGTTAAATTACTTTAGCACATACTATACAACCATAGTTGTCAAAACTGCATGGTATTCGTACAAATACAGATATTCAGATCAATGGAAAAGAACCGAAAACCCAGAAATAAAATCATCAGCATACAAACAACTGATCTTTGATAAGGGCCCCAAAAATATCAAATGTGAAGCAGATGCCCTTTTCAACAAGTGGTGCTGGAAAAAATGGATATTTACCTGCAGAAAAATGAAGCAAAACCCTTATCTCACTCCATTCACAAGAATAAACTCAAGGTGGCTAACAGACCTTGAAGTTAACCCCCAAAACTATTAGGGCCATCAATGAGGGAATTGGGGCCAACTTGAGAACTTTGGCAGAGGGAATACACAGGCTATCAGAAATAGGGAAGGACACAAACACAGAGGAGGGAAAAATTGACAAATGGGATATACTGAAGATAAAACACCTGTGTACATCTAAAGAATTCACCAAGAGAGTAATAAAAGAGTCCACTGACTGGGAAAACATCTTTAGCAGTGACACACCAGACAAGGGCCTTGTGACTAAAATCTACAATACTCTGTTAGCTTCCAAAAAGAAAAAACGAATTGCCCTCTGAGGAGGTGAACAAAGGACCTCAACAGAAGTTTAACAGACGCAGAAATCCAAATGGCCAACAAGCATATGAGAAAATGTTCCCAATCATTAGCCATAAGAGAAATGTACTTTAAAACAACAATGAGGTATCACCTAACACCCTCAAAGATAGCCCAACTCAAAAAATCAGAAAGCAATGAGTGTTGGAGGGGCTTTGGAGAGATAGGAACAGCTATCCACTGCTGGTGGACCTGTAAGTATGTACAGCCACTATGGAAACGATCTGGCGATATCTAAAACAGATGGAAATGGAGTTACCATATGACCCAGCAATCCCCCTAGTGGGCATATACCCAGAAGAGACAAGAAACAAACCAAGGCCAGATATCTGTGCTCTAATGTTCATTGTGGCACCGTTCACAGTTGCTAGGAGTTGGAAACAACCCAAATTTCCATCAACTGACGAGTGGATTAAAAAGCTGTGGTATATACATACAATGGAGTACTACGCATCGCTAAAAAGCAGTGATGAACATATGAAGAACATTGCTACATGGGAAGAATGGTAGGAAATCATGCTAAGCAAAGTAAGTCTAGCACAAAAGGACAAGTACATGAGTCCACTGAGGTAAGTTTTTTTTAAAATGCAAAATGGGCATAGGGAAAAAGCTACTGTATATAAACATTCCTGGGGTGAGGACAAGGTAATATGGAAGAGACCGGGCCAAATGCAGGGATACACATGGTAGACACCTAAAAAGGATGTGGGGAAAGGGAAAAATAATAATAATAAACAAATGGGTAGCGGGGGCACAGGGCACTAACCCACCCAAGGGGAGAGTATTGTTTCTATCACCACAGGGAAAGAAGGAACAGACTTCAACCCAGTGTTCCAAGATGTGAATGCAACATGCCGGCGTGGAGTAGGGAACCAGTGGAGAAGTCTGGGGGGGGGAACCCCCAATCCCAACTACTACATGGACACTTGCCCCTCCCCCATGAAGAATTTATTTCAAAGGACGGTATTGAATTTGCACCTCCTGGAGAGGGGCATATCTGATTTGAGCACACAGGAGCAGATAAAGAGGGAGGAGGAGAGCGTGGAGGACATCATGGTCCACCAGGCCATGAGGCCTATGTTCCCAATTATAGCAGCCTGTCCACAGAGAGGACCACACGGCTGGCAGCAATATGAGATGCGATCTCCCTCACTAACCCATAGCCCTACAGGGGACAACACCGGAGACACCGTGTGAGAATTCCACCCATTCCGATCCCGCCACACCAAGGCAAAACACAAAGGGGGTGCAACAGAACAGCAAGGGAATAGAACAGTGAGGTCCCCAGGGAATGCTGAAAGTGGACTTTGGGGACAGGGTGTGGTGCCCCAACAGGCTGGACTGGAAAACACTCCTAAAGGCCAACAAACAATCCTTGAACTAAATACAAGCTTTTCTTTCTTGCTGTGTTTTGTTTTTTGTCATTGGTTTGTTTTTGTTGTATATTGTTGCTTGGTTTTGCTCTATCTTGTTTTTGTGCATGTTATTATCTCCGCAGGTCTGTCTAAATAAAAGAGGCTGGATGAACAATCTGGAAGAGAAAACAACGGGGCTGACAGTTCTGGGGGGACATGGGAAAGGGGAAGGTGGGGGGAAAGGTAGTGGTGTTAACAAACCCAGTGACAAGGGAACAATAAGTGATCCAAATCGGTGGTGTGGGAAACCTGGGAGGGCATGGTCAAGGGTAATGTAACCAAGAAGAATTGCTGAAACCCTGGTGGGGACTGAGCATGATAGTAGGACAGAGGAAAGTGAAAGGAAATAGAGTAAAGAGCTGGGAGGCAAAGGGCATTTATAGAGGTCTAGATAAAAGCATGTGCATATGCAAATATATTTACATATGAGGATGGGGAAATAGATCTATGTGCCTATATTTATAGGTTAAGTATTAAGGTAGCAGAAGAACATTGGGCCTCCACTCAAGTACTCCCTCAATGCAAGAATACTTTCTTCTATTAAACTGGCATTCTATGATGCTCACCTTCCTGACACAACCACTGAAGACAAAGCAGGCGAATAAGCAAATGTGGTGAAGAAAGCTGATGGTGCCTGGCTATCAAAATATATAGCATCTGGGGTCTCAAAGGCTTGAAGGTAAACAAGCGGCCATCTAGTTCAGAAGCAACATAGCCCACATGGAAGAAGCACACCAGCCCGTGTGATCACAAGGTGTCGAAGGGATCAGTTATCAGGAATCAAAGAACAAAAAATAACATTACTGTGTTTTCACCTCCATGATATGATTGCTGAAGACAAATGTGTGCATGAGCAAATGTGACAAAGAAAGTTGATGGTGCCCAGCTATCAAAAGGTATAGCATCTGGGATGTTAAAGGCTTGAAAGTAAACAAGTGGCCATCTAGCTCAGAAGCAACAAAACCCACATAGAAGAAGCACACCAGCCTATGAGATCACCAGGTGTCGAAGAGATGAGGTATCAGGCATCATCAGAACAAAAAATCTTATCATAGTGTATGAGGGAGGGAGTGCAGAGTGGAGACCCAAAGCCCATTTGTAGGCCACATGACATCCCCTTACAAAAGGGTCTCGGGGAAGAGATGAGCAAGTCAGGGTGAGATGTAGCAATGATGAAACATACAACTTTCCTCTAGTTTCTAAATGCTTCCTCCCCCTACCCCCTACCCTGCTATCATGATCCCAATTCTAACTTGCAAGTCTGACTAGACCAGAGGATGTACGCTGGTACAGATAGGAACCAGAAACTCTAGGAATCCAGGCTGGATAATCCCTTCAGGACAGGTAGTATGAGTGACGATACTGGGATGGTAGAAGGAGGGTGGGTTGGAAAAGGGGAACCAATTAGAAGGATCTTCATGTGACCTCCTCCCTGGGGGATGGGCAACAGAAAAGTGGATGAAGGGAGATGTCAGACAGGGAAAGATATGACAAAATCATAATTTATAAATTTTCAAGGGTTCATGAGGGAGGCGGGAGCAGGGAGGGAAGGGGAAAAATGAGGAGCTGATGCCAGGGGCTTAAGTGGAGAGCAAATGTTTTGAGAATGATGAGGGCAATGAATGTACAAATGTGCTTTACACAATTGATGTATGTATGGATTGTGATAAGAGTTACGTAAGCCCCTAATAAAACAATTTTTAAAAAAGAAAGAAATCACAAGATATTTTGCATTGGGTAAATCTGCTGCAAAAGACCTCTTTAAAAGTGTTAAAATTGAAATGTCCCTTTAAAGACTTCGGCCTGACCTAAGCTATGGTATCTTCCACTGCTTAATGTGCTCAAAAGCTGAACAATGAATAAGGAAGGGAGATAGAAGATATCTTTGAATTATGTTGTTAGCAAAATAAGTCTTAAAGATTCCAATAATCGACAGAAGAAGAAACAAACAAACAAAATATCTTGGAAGAAATCAAAGCAGAATGCTCCTTAAAAGTGGAGCTGATGAACAGTGAAAATGTGAAATCCCTTTGGAGGGTCCCGAACGGATGGAGCCTCTGGTAATCCCTCTGACCAGAGACAGGGGACGTGAGTGGCCTTGCTATCAGACAGAGTACCCTGGATGCTTCCAGATGTAGCCGGGGTGAAATTAAACACTGTATCATTGGAATTCACCTTTAACCCATTTTAAATTTGTTACAGTTTTTAAGATTTTCTGGGGTTTTCTTGATAGAGGTTATTCTCCGTTTCTTTTGTCATTGTTGCCCCCCCCCTTTTTCCTGTATATTACATACAGGATAGATAAAACTATCTATCCAGTCACGAAAGATAATACACTAAAGATAGTAACTGGATGAATAGTTTCTTAGGGCCATGGCAAGAGGGGTTGCGGGAAAATGAGGAGCCACCAACAAGGAATACGAGAAAGGAGGAAATGTTCTAAAATTGAGGCGGGTGATGCTTATGCCGCATCATGATATTAATATAATTGGACTCTGGAATTGTATGACAGAGGAACCATATGTGAAAAGAATTATTAGTGAACAAATACACAGATTTTTTTAAAAAAGAAAGTCAGGGTGGTGAAACTTCCTCTGCCATACTTTGGACACCTTGTCAGGAGGGAGCCGTTCTTGGAGAAGAACATCGCGACTGGTAAAGGGAACCAAGGTGACGCTCAACGAGATGGATCGGCATGGCGGCTGCACTGTGTGCTCCTGGAGAGCAGAGATGGTGACAGAGACACAGGGCTGGGTGGTGCTGTACTTTGACAGACGGCGTTGCTCTGGGTTGGCATTAATTCAATGGCACTAACAACAACTCAGTCTCGGGGTCGCTCTCCAGATTGGTTGGTAGCTCTCCCCCCAGTGCTTCGTCCACTGGGAAAGGAACCCGCTGGAAGACAGAACGATAGGCACTGCCTGCAAACACGCTGGTGCAAACATGTTCTTGAAGTGATGGTCGTACATTGTCGTCCTTGGGAAGTGGAAACCTTTCTTCTTCAGACAGAGTCATGTTTGGGCCCCCACACGCTCTAGGAAGGGCGATCTTTTCTGATTAACATGGCTCTGGTCTCGTCAGCAGGTGAGGGCAACCATTTTTGAAATTGAAATGATGCCCATCGTCAGAGACTGGCTCCTCAGCACCCTGTTCTCAACGCCCTCTCTTAGCGGCCAGACACTCTCTTCCCACCACTGTCCACTGCAGTAAGTGTGCCCTGGCCCCTGGTACTTCCTAACTGTAGCTACGAAAAGGATTTTTCACTTAGCATGACTCGGAACTTCATCTGTTTTAGCGTGGATCACTTCATTTTGAGCTTCATTGGTTTCTCTTCAGCAGCTTCTCCCATGCCCGATAAATACACAGGTAACCAAAAGAGGACATGTAATTTATAGCTTTATTTTTTTCCCTAACTAGACCCTGGGATGCTGGCCCCTAGAGAAATAGGAGTAACTCTGACGGAAGTAAAGCCAATTTGTTTCTTCCCCCAGACCTCCCTGTTCAGCAAAGAGCTCTTGGCTACTGTATCATAACGGGCCATCATTACTTCTTGAGGAAACAATGTCCTGAAGATAATGTCCACATACACGCATTAAACTGACCGAAGTCAGACCAGTTGTTTTCTGCCTCCCTTACCAATGGGCCAGCCAGGAACTTTTTGCTCTTGTCTCATCACGAGTCATCGTGATTTCTTTTTTTTTTTTAAACAATTTATTGGGGCTCATACAATTCTTATCACAGTTCATACATATACATACATCAATTGTATAAAGCACATCTGTACAGTCTTTGCCCTAATCATTTTTTCTCTTTTCTTTTTTTACATTTTATTAGGGACATCACGATTTCTTAAAGAAATAATGCCCAACATTTTTTCTCCGAATAAGGATATCAAGGAAATAGTACTTTTTCAATGTATTTTGATCTTAATTTCATCGTTCTTTTTTTTCTTGTTTCTCTTTATCTGTCTGCGTGTCCCTCCCCATTCTCCTTCTCTATGTCTTGGTCTCTTTGATGGATTTCAAACTTGCTTGTAAACCTTAGGGGGCTTGTTAGTGGGATAGAATCTCATCTAACAGGATTTTATCGGGCAAGGTCAGGAAAAAAATGATCACATTAGATTATTGACCATTAAACTCAGCCCTTAAACTCACATTTTCTCAACAGATAGTGGTATGGTTTGCGTCGTGTCCTCCCAAAATATGCGTTGTAAATCTTGACTTCTCTGCATGAGCCTGTGGAAATAATTTCTTTGGAAATGAGGTATTTCCATTGTGTTCATGAGAGAGAACTAATGCAGAGCGTCTTTTGAGTCCATTTCTTGTGAAATACAAGAGACGAAACACAAGCTAGCAAGCAGGGGTGCGGAAGGGAAATGTCGAGTCGCGTGAAGATCTTGCAGAGGTAGAAGCTCAGAGAGAAGAGGACCTCCATGCAGAGCCGACAAAAGAAGAAATTCTTCCAGAATTTGCCCCCTGGCTTCCTAAGCTATATGAAAATAAGCCGTTGTTTATTAACTCATCCACTGCTATAAAATTGATTTGAACTTACAGCATAGTGATAGGAACATAGTGGAACAAAATACTCCAGAGGGTTTCCAAGAGGATACATCTTTATGGTAACATCTCTCTCCCTTGAGGCAGCTGGTGAGTTTGAACCACCAACTTTGCCATTAACAGTCCAACACTTAACCTACTGTACCATCTGCTTTTTAAAGCTGCCCATTTATTATATTTCTATTATAGCACCATTAGACAACAAAAAACAGGTCCCAATAGAAAAAGGTCAATTGGTACCAACATGTTTGTTTGAAAAACTGTAAACATTTCAACCAAACTCTTCAGAAAAGACAATATAATTGGTTTATTTAGTATTTCCTTAAGTCAGCAAATCAGCTCATGATTTAAGAGGCGCTTGATGCCTCTTCCTTTGAAAACTCACAAGACAGACAACATAAGCATTACTCGTACAAAACTTTGAGTGAGTAATCAACTTGGAGAATTGTCTAACTTGCTTGTTAACTGTAAACAATCCCATGGACCGGCGGTGCCCCAAACCAGAATCCACTTTGGATACCACCACCTCCAGCTTCATGTCCACTGGCGGCATGGCCACGGCCATGATCACTTCAGATTCCCCTCTGAAAGGCATTGCCCCTGTTGCAGTAACCCCGATACCACTGAGACTATGACATCGGACAGTCAACTGAAAGACAATGCCACCATAAACCTCTTCACACAAGGGGCTAGAAACAGTGTCGAGTTTAATTTTATAAGCTGTGCCAAGAGGAAGTGATCTGGCAGTAAGTTTGAATCCAACACAACGTGAAGAAAGAGAAGGTAAGGTTTAAATTAAATGGAATTGAATCAAACAGAGAAAAGACAAAGATAGGGCCTTGTAACTGTCGAAAGCCCTGTCAAATGAAACCTAGGAAATGCTGGACAGGACACATGGGAAAAGGACAAAAGTTCCAAATGCAACGGAATCCACTGAGACCATCTGGGAAGACAGGGTGGGTGCCGCCCAGACAAAGACCCTCCAGACAGTGTAAAGTCCCTTCTGCTTCCTCTCGCGTGCTTAGACAGTGAGGCTTTTTAAAGGTGACCAGATGTTAACACTGGTAAAACGGGACACTAGCGGGACACCATTGATAAAACTCACATCCTGGCGAAATAGCCACATGGCAGCTGAAAACCGTATACCCTAGCTTGTCATGCATTCTTTCCAAAAAATTAGGACTTTTTTACAACACTGCAGGATACAGGGAAAAAATTTTTTAATTGGGGATGTTCGGCCAAGCAGGATGTCTGGTCACCAGGCTTCAGGAGGGGACCGCTTATGGAAAGAGTGAAGTTGATTTTATTCTTTAGTCTGTGGGGCGTTATTATTACTGGTTTATACAGGAGCTCCTCTTGTTTTATTCATTTACTTACTCCTTTCTATTGTCTATAGAGCCCCTGGTGGCAAAGTGGTTACGATTTGGGCTACTAATTGCAAGGCCATCAGTTTGAAACCCCCCAAACCACCCGCCGCTCTGCCAGAGAAAGGCAAAGCTTTCTACTCCCGCCAAGAATTCACAGTCTTGCAAACGAAACAGAGGCAGTTCTACCCTGTCCTACAGGGTCACGATGAGCCGGCCTCAACTCTGTGGCAGCGAGTGTTTTATCATCTTTCTTGATCATGCACCAGCAGCATTCATATTAGTTTTAATGCACTTACTGTACACGGTCTTACTGCTGTTTGTTGTCCTAGTATTTGTATTATATAGACAAATTATGTTTATAGGCCTCATCTGCTTCTGTCCCTTCTACTTAGCACTCCCCACAGGCTATGTGTACCTCAAGTCCATTTATTCCTACTAATTCAGGTGTGAAGGCCGCTTTAGGTCCGCGCATCCCACTGGTGGTGGGATTGCTTTCCACTCCCCCCCCACCACGGACACTGCCTGAGAAAACCATTCCTCTACCCACCCCTAGTGTGCGCAGTTTGATCCACACGTGAGAACAGCCATGCGCACAGCAACAAACTGCTGGAACATAAAGTCTGCACATACTTCATGCGAACACGAAGGCTAGATGTCCTTGCTGAATGACTGCAGCAATCTATGAAGGGCTTCACAGAGTTCTTGGAAAATGGAACTAAAACATAGTGGGGTCTTTTCCCAAACTTTCTGAGGCCCCCTCATCCATTGCTACCAACAGTGCGTGGGCCTCCCTGTCCAGCTTCTCTATGTTTTTCCAGTCCAATCATTATCAAATAGTAACTCATTTGTTTACCTTTATTTTCGTTGATTACTGATGAACATGCATGTTATTTAAATGCTTCTAAGCCCTCAGGTTTCCTTTACTATTAATTGCCTGCTCATGTCTTTGGCTTATTTTTCTATTGGGGGTATTCAAGTATTTGCTTCTCATTGACCTGTAAAAGTTCCCTACATGAGAAATCAGTCCCTTGTCAGGAGACAGTGCAAATATCTTCTTTCAAGATGATGGTTGTCAGTTAATTTTGCACATGATTTTGCATAGCTGAAAGGCTTCCTGGTAACCTAGTGTTGGGCTACCAACCACAAGGTCAGCAGTTCAAACTCACCCAGTGCTCTGAGCAATAAAGTTGAGGCTCCTGTCAAGATGTCCGGCCTCAGAAATCCACAGGGAAGTTCTACCCTGTCCTACAGGGTGACTATGAGTTGGAATCAACTTGATGGCAGTGCATTTGGCTTTTGGTTTGGGATGCTTTGTTGAATAAAAATATTAAATTCAATTTAAGAATCTTTAAGGAAATAGGAAAGTTGAGTGTTACTGGTTTGGCCACTTTTATTAATAAACAAGAGAGTATGCCTCAAACTATCATCTAGTACCATCAGATCAATTCTGATTCCTAGAGGCCCTGTATGGAGATTTAGAGACGGTCTAGCTTTGTAGGAACAGAAAGTCTCATCTTTCTCCCGCAGAACAGCTGGTGGGTTTGAACTGCCAAGAGGGCTGGAACCAAGAAGTCTCTCTTTCTCCATCGGTCCTGTCTCTGTCTCTGTCTGTCTCATCACCCTTCCCCTTACCCCCTCCTCGTTCCCTTCCTTTATTTCTTCCTCTTCCTGCTCTCGCTCATCTCCTTCCTCTCCAGACTTGCTTTCTTTACCTCTCCATGCACGTGATTGCCCACATCTGCTAATTTCCCAAGCCCCTAGTTTAGAAGACTCACGAGTAACTACAAACTCCAGATTCCAAAATTCTACAACAGAGTTTGATCGGGTGGTCTAATCACCAGTAGAGGCAGGGCTGCTAGGGTTCATTAACTTGGGGGAGCTCTCACAGAAGGAGAATCAGGGCTGTGTCCGGATGGAGGGGAGCTGTAACGATCTGCAAAGGAGTGGGTGTGACACTTGTGTGCCAGTTGTCTCTTCTGACTGTACTTCCTGCCTTGTTCTCTCTGCGGAAGCCAGGGGGTGCTCTGGACTTCAGTTCCAACTCAGTCCTGCCTCTGCTGTGAGCCACCCTCCAGCCTGGTAGTGCTCTTGACAGTTGATTTCTGTGCCTAATAGATCCCATTTGACCCAAGGAATAGGTTCTATATTCTGACCCCAGAGAACATGTACCCAAAACTGAGGCTACTGGTCCCTGAGTAACACCTAAACAGGATATGGATGCAGTTTTTCCCTTGAAAAGGAGGCTCTATAGCAGTGTTTCTCAACCTTCCTAATGCTACAACCCTGTCGTACAGTTCCTCATGTTGTGGTGATGACCCCCAACCACAAAATTATTTTTGTTACTACTTCCTGTCATTTTGCTACTGTTATAAATTGGGCGACCCCTGTGAAAGGATCATTCAACCCCCAAAGGGGTCACAACCCACAGGTATAGAACCGCTGCTCTATAGGAACTGTCTGATTTCTAGCATCAAATTTTGACTATATTAGCCCTCGCTAACAAACTAAAAACACAAACAGATTCCGTCCCCAAGTCAACATTCTCCTTTTACAAATCAATTTCACATCAAAAGACTACATTCAGTAGCTTTTCCAGAGATTATTACTGACTTCTTTTCCTTTATATAAAACCAGAAAAAACCTACCTGGTGCCATTGAGTCTTTCCCAGCTTCTGGCACGCCCGTGTGTAACCGTGGGAGTTGCCTGAATAAGTTCCCAATGGCTGTAATCTAATGAAAGCAGGTGGCAGGACTTTCATCCATGGTCTCACCCAGATCAACTCAGACCCCAAACTTTTAGCTGCAAGCTAAGTATGTTAACTATTGGTGCCACTGGGAAGTGCTCAAAGGGTTAGCAAGTTGAAGTCACCCAAATGCCACGGCAGAAAGGCCTGGCAATCTGGTTTTGAAGGTTCTCAGCTTTGAAGACCTTATAGAGTGCCATTGTACTTTGCCAACATAGCATCACCATGGATGTCAATCAACACAAAGCCAACTGGTGTTTGATTTGTAACCAAGCACAAACCAAGACACACACACACCTACACACTAAGAAAACAACTAATGTTGTTGCGCTTCCTTTATGAACCAGGCACTTTGCTAAAGTGCTTCACATTTATAATTACTACTCAACACTTTTGTAATCCCACAGCAATCTTTTTTTCTCCTTCTTTTTCTTAGTGAGAGAGTGAGTGAGATAGTAAGAGAGTGAGTGAGTAAGAGAGAGAGTGAGTGAGTGAGTAAGAGAGTGAGTGAGTGAGATAGTGAGTGAGTGAGTGAGTGAGTAAGACAGTGAGTGAGAGAGTGAGTGAGAGAGTGAGTGAGTGAGTAAGAGAGAGAGTGAGTGAGTAAGAGAGAGAGTGAGTAAGTGAGTGAGTGAGTGAGTGAGTAAGACAGTGAGTGAGAGAGTGAGAGAGTAAGAGAGTGAGTGAGTGAGAGAGTGAGTGAGTGAATGAGTGAGAGAGAGAGTGAGTGAGTGAGAGAGTGAGTGAGTGAGTGAGTGAGTGAGAGAGAGAGAGTGAGTGAGTGAGACAGTGAGTGAGAGAGTGAGAGAGTGAGTGAGTGAGAGAGTAAGAGAGAGAGTGAGTGAGTGAGTAAGAGAGAGAGAGAGTGAGTGAGTGAGTAAGAGAGTGAGTGAGTAAGAGAGTGAGTGAGAGAGTGAGTGAGTGAGAGAGTGAGTGAGAGAGTGAGTGAGTGAGTAAGAGAGAGTGAGTGAGTGAGTGAGTGAGTGAGTAAGAGAGAGTGAGTGAGTGAGTGAGAGAGTGAGTAAGAGAGTGAGTGAGTGAATAAGAGAGAGTGAGTGAGTGAGTGAGTAAGAGAGAGTGAGTGAGTGAGTGAGTAAGAGAGAGTGAGTGAGTGAGAGTGAGTAAGAGAGAGTGAGAGAGTGAGTAAGAGAGTGAGTAAGAGAGTAAGAGAGTGAGTGAGTGAAAGAGTAAGAGAGTGAGTGAGTGAGTAAGAGAGTGAGTGAGAGAGTGAGTGAGTAAGAGAGTGAGTGAGAGAGTGAGTAAGTGAGTGAGAGAGTGAGAGAGTAAGAGAGTGAGTGAGAGAGTGAGTAAGTGAGTGAGAGAGTGAGAGAGTGAGTGAGTGAGTAAGAGAGTGAGTGAGAGAGTGAGTAAGTGAGTGAGAGAGTGAGAGAGTAAGAGAGTGAGTAAGAGAGTGAGTAAGAGAGTGAGTGAGTGAGTGAGTGAGTGAGTGAGTGAGTGAGAGAGTGAGTAAGTGAGTGAGAGAGTGAGAGAGTAAGAGAGTGAGTGAGAGAGTGAGTAAGTGAGTGAGAGAGTGAGAGAGTGAGTGAGTGAGAGA
This sequence comes from Tenrec ecaudatus, assembly GCF_050624435.1. NCBI lineage: Eukaryota > Metazoa > Chordata > Mammalia > Afrosoricida > Tenrecidae > Tenrec > Tenrec ecaudatus. The sequence goes on along the minus strand of NC_134533.1, from coordinate 179,207,072 downwards.
GTGAGTGAGAGAGTGAGTGAGTGAGAGAGTGAGAGAGTAAGAGAGTAAGAGAGTGAGTAAGAGAGTGAGTGAGTGAGTGAGTGAGTGAGTGAGAGAGTGAGTGAGAGAGTGAGTGAGTGAGTGAGAGTCAAAAATCTTATAAGAAATTATAAGTTTTAGATGAGAAGCCTGAGGGGGGAATGACTCAATAATTTGCCCCCATTGTTGCAAAACCTTTGTTGATCATCACAACAGCCCCAACTTACATATGTACACGTCTATGTGTTTGTCATCCATGATTCCACTGGGATTAGTATCTACTTTAGAATGCAAGGGTTCAAAAGGCAGTAACTACTCTTTCCCATGTCTGACACTGGACTCACATCTCAAGTGAGACATAAACCTGTCAAAGGGAATACACACCCATGAGTAAACCTTAGCTAGGAGCATGTATTGCCCAATATGAACAACTAACGTAACATGTGAGGAGTGTTAAGTGGAACACATGGAGCATGAGGAGGAACTGATGGATCAAACCAGTCAAAGGCAGGAGCCTCCCCCTCCCTGTGTTGAGTCATCTGCAGGCTCTCCTGGAGAGCAGACCAGCCCAGGAGAAGGCAGGCCATGGCTACTGATAATTCCTAATGGTAGAGAATCCTTCACAATTTCTTTGAAGCATGATTTCTTCTCAGTGCCTGAGTAGAGAGAGTGCAAGGCCAGGAGCCAGAGGGGCCCAGGTTTGACCCATCTAGTTGACCTCAGACAATTTAATTTTCACCTGAGCTTCTGTTTCACCAGCTATAGAACAAGCTGTACCCCTTCCTTTGCAGGATTGATGTCAGAAGTGATGGGGCCCCCTCTGGGTTACACACCCCGCAGGCCTTTGATAATGCTGACACCACAATCATCATCTTTGTGGAAGGAAGAAGAGCATTAGGGAGAGACCTCATTGTTCCCCAACATTTCAGGGGTTCTTGTCATTCTACTCATAGGGGACTAGTGGCCATTAAATATCTGTCTCTGCTCTTTTCCCACTCCAAAGAACCACAAACAAAAACAAGGGAAAAGATATGGTCCTCTGTACTCCATGACGCTGTTTGGATATCAGATAAAATGACAGAAAATCCAATTTAAACAGGCTTAAGCAAGAAGGGTGCTTTGTTGTCTCTTATAACTGGAAAGGCCACCCGAGTGCTGGGTTTAGGAACATCTGGATTAAAGGCTTAACTTCAGGCTTCAATTGAATGAAAATATCTCCTCCCTGGTCACTTCAGGAAAAGTCAAGGGATTTGTGATGTAGGGACCAGCCTGGCTCACATGTCCATCCTTGAACCAATCTCTGGGACCCAGGAAAAAGACTGCCATCGGTGGGTCTCAGTGTGTGCCCCATACCCAGGAGCTGGGGCAGCTCCCCTAAACCACACACAGCATGGGATGGAAAATCTTCCCCAGGAGAAATGGAGTTACTGTTAGCAGAAGGCGGGAATAGATATTTGCAGGCAAAAGCAATAGTTATGTAATTCAGGTCCTTTATAAATAAATAGCGTCCACGAAAGCAATAGCTACCAGCAAGTATTATGGGTTAGTTACCTCAATTCTCACAGTGATGATGCAGTGACAATATTACCATTTATCCCCATGGAACTGAGGCCCAAAGAGGCTAACTATTCTGAAGACTTGCCACTAGTCAGCAGCAGGGTTGAGATGTGAACTCAAGCCATGTGATTGACTACAGATGAGGGAGACAAAGATTGGAGTGAAGCACTTTGAAAATGGAGAAAGTGACCAGTAGCCAAGCCATATAGCCAGCCACTTGAAGCTGAAAAAAGATAAGGAAATGAAGTCTCCCATCAGAGGATCCAGAAGGAAATGGAACTTCTGGCACCTTGAGGCGAGCCCAGAGACACTGGCCTGCAGAGTTGTAAGTGAACGTATCCATGTTGTTATCAGCCACTAGGCTTCTTATAGTTGTTCACAGTATGCTACTAGTGTCTACCCTGCCTTGCATCCTGCACATTTTCTCTTGCCTGACTCATGTGAGATAATGACAGGCAAAGAGGCAGTGTGACACATTAAAACAAGCACTAAGTCATGGAGCTCAACGTCCATTATTCCACTTACTTGATATATAGCCGTTGTCACGTCAACTCTCACTTTTCTGAAATGTGAAATACCTACCCAGAGAGGGTCGCTGGGATCATTAAATGAGACAGAACAGGACAGGCCCACTGTGGGTACCCAATAAATATCAACCGCCTTCCATCATCTTTTATCCATTTTTGTGTCCATGGTAGCCAGTGGTCCAAGAGCACAAGTTCACTGTTACATCACACCAAACAAAGAAATGCACACACTGCCTTCCTGCTTGATGGAGAGAAGTAGAGCAGCCAGTGGCACGGATTTACCCCGGTTATCACAGGGCGATAAAAAATATCCAAGAAAGGACGAATGGGCTTATATCTTGGGTGAAGTCTTCTCATTTCTTTTTGGCTTTCAGATGTTTTGAAAATTAAGGCAAAGTGAGATGAGCGTTTTCTTCTTTCCTTAGAAACCTAGACTCAGTCGTTTCAGCCTGAGACTTCACTTGTGGTGACAAATTCCCTGAGTGTCTTGGGGTCACAGAGAAACTCCTGTGTCATCCTTGACAGACCCTCCTGCCCTTGGAAACTGGACCTCTCTCTCTTTAGTCAGCACACAGGTGGGATGCAAGGGCCTGGTCTCTTCACCATCTGAGTTTCACAGCACAGGAGGGCAGCCCAGCTGTCACAAATAACCCAGGGCTCTCTCTGAGAGTTTTAATAGCCTTGTCCATTCTCCAGTTAAGAGGGAACCATTATTGCTCAAGCTTTTTCAAGGCTTCTCAAAACTCACCTTGGCAAGGATTCTTTCCTTGTTGTACACTTCTCCCAGGCTTGTCAAACTGAGTGAAATGAATTGAGACCTAGTGGGAAAGGCTCGCCTGCCGTTGTTCTCCTTCTAGACTTTGTCTGAAATCTCCCATGGGGCTGTCTTGCCACTAAGTTAATTGGGCTGTTTTATTCTACAACAATATCAGGACAAACTAAGGATGATTCTTTACTCTGGGCTCCAGGCCCTGGTCTCTAAGAATTTTCAGGATCTGTTGAAATCAGAGAATATCACACTGAGATCCAAAACACTACTTACTTACATAGATGTCTGGGGTATGCTTTGGAACTTTATAATCAATTTAAATAAAATGTTTCTTTTTCATAAGGTACATTGACAAGTAGCAAAATAAAAATATATACAGATTTCATTTAGTAAAGTTTGTGGTTGCTTTGGCAGCACATATACTAAAATTGGAAAGAAAGTTAGGCACCTCCCTTATCCTAAGCTACATTGATAAATGATCAAATAAAAAATATATAGATTTTTTTTCAGTAGAGAAAGTTAAACACTTTTCCCTTATCTCTTTGTCTAGTGGCAAGCTCTTAATTTTCAAACTTAATCTGCCTTAAATATTACTCCTCCTCTGTGTTAGTCTGGGTAGACTAGAGAAACAAATCCATAGAAACTCATATATGTATAAGGTAGAGTTTTATATATAGAATAAGTGTACATTCAGAAAGCATCCAAACCCAGTCCAGTCCCATCTAAGCCCATAAGTCCGACTTAGCCCATAGGTCCGACACCAATCTACAAAGTCCTCCGCAAACTCACAAACACATACACAAGGATGCCAACTGCAGGAGGGTCACAGGCCAGTGGGTAGAAAGTCTTTGAATCCAGTGAGCATGTAAGCATCTCAGCACTGGCAGGAGGCTCCACACGGCTGCTCCAGCACCCAGGGCTGCATTGGGGTAGGTCCACGTGGCTTCTCCTCAGGGATGTCTCGCAGGAAGTGAACCTTGCCAGCTGAAGCAGAGAACTAAGGCAGCTGCACACATGTGTGACCATCAGAAAGCAAGAGACCAGAGAACTAGAAAGATGAGGCTCACTGAGCCATTTAGCTTTCTGCCTTTCAATTAATCCCATGTGAGTTTATCGGCCAGGTTGGCACAATAAACCTTAACTATCTCATCCTCCAAAAGGACTTCCGTGAGCAGACTTAGCCGACTTCATAGATGTGCTCCTTCATACCACTGGCAACCATTGCTGTGGGGCGGTAGTGCTTGTGCATGGCTCAGTACCTGCTAACCAAGCCACTGAGGCAGGATCAGGCCACAAAACAGTCATATCTGAAAATGCTAGTCAGGACGTGGTTCACACACTATGAGCTACTGGGCCATGAGGAGGGAGGTACAAAACTCAAGATCCAGGCTTAGAAAGCTTTGCAGTAATTGTGCAGTTTTGAGATATTTTTAAAATAAAACTATTGTTCTACAGCAGACTAGAAATTTATATAGAGATAGATGGCTATGTTAGTGTAAGAGACTGGGGGACGTTGGTGTGTGGGACACACGGGGAAGGAAGGCAGGAAGGCAGAACATAAGGAAAGGTGGAAGAGGATGGGGGAAGAAGAGAGGGTAAAAGAAAGGAGGAAAGGAGAAGAGTGGGAGGATTAAAAAATAAAAGGCAATCTTCGACTTAATACTCACCCTCGTGAAGAGATGACTGAAGATAAAGGTGCTATAGGAAATCGTGGTGAAGAAACCAGATGGTGTCTGGCTACCAGCAAGCATAGAATCTAGGGTCTTAAAAGCTTGTCTTAAAACAAGCATCCATTTAGATAAGGTTTCAACCAAGTCCACGTAAAAGCAGCACACTAGCTTGTGTGATCCAAAGAACCTAAATAACACAATCCAAATCTGAAGGAGGGAATGGTATCAGAGCTTAAACGGTGAGCACCTGGCTTGCAGAAGGCTGGGAATGAGCATGGAAAGCCAAAATCCATTTGCAGGGTCCCCATATGGGTTAAGCTTCCCATGAATTCCCTCTGACTACAGTCAAGGGATGTGAAAGCCTTGCTATTTCACCCGTATTGGAACGTCGACTAAGGGAGATGTAGTTAGGTTAAAGAGTAATATCTTATATGATTTCCTTTATGACCCAGTTTAAAGTGGTTTTGGTTTTCAATATCTTATGCTTTCTTTTGGAATGAGGTTATTGAATGTTTAGTCTACTTGCGATTGTTGTGGCTTCTTTCGTGTTTTTTTTAATTATGGTTTGTTTTCTTCATGTTTGTATTGTGTACGATTTTCTGTACATGAAATCCAGACTAGGTAGATCTATACAGACAGTAACTGGATTGATAATCGCCTAGGGCATTGCTGGGAGGTCGGGGGGACAGGGGGAGCTAATGGCAATGTGAACAAGAAGAAAGCATTCTGCCATGGATTGTGGTGATGATTGCGCACATCAGCTTAATATAATAAATGATTAAATTGTATGATATGTGATGTAGATCCCAATAAAATATAATAAAAAGGTAATCTTTATATAGCCATTAATATTTTTTACAAATCATCCTCTATTACTGTGGCCTAACCTCAGCTTTCTCTGTTCCTCATAAACTCCAAGTACACATCCTTCTCTGTCCTTTTCTTCACCCTTTACCACAGACGTACTTCCTGTCACTGATTCCTTGTTTTATCATGGTCTCAGTTCACTTGTCACCTTCTTGGGGAGCCTCTTCGGACCTCTCTCAATCTCTTGATCTCCACCCAATATCACTAGTTTCACATATCGCCTGATTTTTTTTGTCCCCCATGGAACTGGTCGTAGTCATGCATTCACCTACTGCTGCCAGTCAGCCCCACTGGAATGTAAGTTCCTGAACAGCAGAGGCACTGTGTTGGCTCTTCACCCACCGGACACCTCAGCTAGAACAGTGCCTGGCAAAGGAACAAGGGCGCAAGTCAATGAGTGAGTGAATGAATACAGGAGGTATATTTCCTTCCATTTAAAATGCAGAGGAAATCGGTTTAGGCTTTTTTCCAAGAACATTTTAGGGCTATTTCCAAGGAAAAGGAGTACATTCTTGAACTCCGTGTTCTGAGAGCCTCCTCAGTACAAATACAGTACTCCAGATAGGACGAGTTGAACTGCCTCAGTTAAGTCTTCATGGGAGAAAAAAGCCTCAACTTTATCCCAAAGAGTGGCTGGTGCTTTCAACCTTGAGATTAGCAGCCCAACACAGAACCCACTAGGCCACCAGGCTCCTTTGTGGTCTATTGTGAAGGGTGACATAGCCCATAAAGTGTTAGATTGAAAATGCCAAAAGTAATGAAAATGATTCTCTTTTCCAAGGGAAAGGAGCAGACCCTACTGAAGGGGAGATCAGAGGAGGTCACCCTCAAAGCCATCTGGCCCTGATTTAGAAACGCACTGCATTTAAATCAAGGTCACTCATACCACCTGGAGTTTTAATTGGGAACAAACCCTTCCTGTTAAGACAATGATGCGTGAGATACCATGCATACATTAAATATGAACTGCAAGGCAGAGAGTCCAGCAAAGGCTGAGAGGCTGAGAGAAACCCCATCCCGGGGGCGTTGCAAAGCCAAGCCTAAGTTCAGATCTGACATTTGGTGGGAGAGATGTAGTTGTCTGTCACACATCAAGTCTGGTTTTCAGAGCTGTCAGTCACTGCTTTGAACGACAGAGTCACCATGTGCACTGGCCAGGACCCTGGAGGATTTCTACGAAATGAAAATACAGATAAAGAAAGGCTAGCAAGCTGGGGGAACCTCGGAATTCTTAGTACCATTGATGTAGAGGTGACACCAAGGTCCCTCCTTCCCTTCTCTCATTTTCTTCTTATTATTCCCTCCTTCTCCTACTTGGCTCTGTCTTCCTGATTATTGTTCCCCTCGTCTCTCCTCCCCTCAATTTTCAGGGACTCGGAGAACTGAAGAAGCAAAGGAAAGTCAGACGGAATATAAGCTTATAAGGAAGAGCTGCTATTTGTCTGTCATCTCCGTCGTACAAAACTCACAGACAAATATTTATTTCTCTTCATCACTTTTCTTGAGGAAAGGACAAACAACGCTCGGGTGTGGCAGGTGAAAATTTTAAAATAGACTAATTTCAAGGCAAGATTAATTTAAAGGTCAACCTACATTCAACATTACCTATCTACCTACCAGGGAGCCCTGGTGGTATAATGCTTTTGAGTTGGGTTGTGTATTTGCAAGGCCAGCAGTTCAAAACCACCAACTGCTCCACAGAAAAGTCAGGGCTTTCTATTTCCTAAAGAGTTACTGTCTTGGGAACGCACATTGGCAGTTCTACCCTTTCCTACAGGGTCGCTATGAGTCAGCATGGACTTGATAGCAATGAGTTTGGTTTTGGTTTATCTACTGACCAGTTGCTGCGGATTCAGCTCTGACTTACTGCAGCTCCATGTGGCCCATTTAGAACTGTACCCCATGGGATTTGTAAGGGCCACGTTCTTGGAAGTACATCACCAGGCCCTTCTTCCGAGTCACCTCTGGGTAGATTTAAACCACCACCTTTGGGTTATTTATCAGCTAACTACAGTAACAGGTTACCACCCAAACAAACAACAACAACAACCAAAGTCCACTTCTTTCAAGTTGATGTCAATATATAGAGAACCTATTAGACTTGTAGAACTGCCTCACAGAGTCTCCAAGGCTGTAACTCTTTCTGGAAACAGACTGCTATACTTCCCTTCAAAAGAGCACCTGGTCCTTAAGCAGCTGCGGTGTAAGTACCATGTCACCAGTGTGCCATCGGGGAATTCACATATTCTGTATCATTCACATGGATACTTTTATATGATCGACTATATACTTCCTAAGCACCCGGCACAGACCCTCCTTTCTCATCTCCTCTCAGACACCGCTTAGGCTCCCTACAAACTCACACTTCCAGCCTCCACTCAGCTCTCAGGACTGCTAGTCTTTCCATACTTCTCTGGTCCGCAGCCTTTCTCAGTCTCCACACTGGTGAAATCTCAGTCTTTTTGTCTGCAAACATTCGACCCTGTCACCACCCTCTTGACTCAGAAAAGCCCTTCCTCTTCTCCATCACGACAGTAGAAGCCATCCACAAGAACACCTTAACCACCTACCCCCAGACTCGCCAGCAGATTACCCTTTAGCAATCCCCATGGGGGAAGGGAGGGTAGGGCTGAAGTCAAAGCCATTCTTCCCGACTTGTGCAGCCGTTGACATAGCGTTTACATTTTCCCTGCACCTCCGTTTTCTCAAGTAAAATGGGATTCATATGACTTCTAGTCATTGTGTTCTTGAGAATATGAAGCATGGCAGTACGTGGGAAGAATTGAGGACCATGTCCCATACCTAGAAAGCTCTCACAAATATAGCTGCAATCATCATTATTGTGAGTTTTATTCTTCTCTCCTGAGAATGGTATAGTCTGACCGTCTCACCTTGCCATTCTCCTGGCATTGTTTCCCAGACAACGTCATTGCTAAAGCCAAGCAAGAGACGGGTTTTAGAATTACCTGTTATAGCACATGTGGAAACTCTTTCCATCATAAAACCAGCATCTCTTTGCTTCTTCCCTTTCCCTGAACCACGCAATGCTTGAGGGTGCATCTCAGTTGCTTTCCCAGCCCTGCTTGTTCGACACTCTCTTTATATGTCCTTAAAAACCCCATGCACTCCTATAGCTTCTGCAGGCTGAACTCTATGCCTGCTGGTGTTGTTTCTAAGTTCCAGACTAAAAAATCCAACTGCCTCTGAGATATCTCTTCTAAAATAGTCCAAAGGAAATTCAAGCTGCACCCAAGAGAAGGTAATCATCTCTTGCCCACCACACCCTGAATTTCCATGTGGACCATCATTCACCTGGGTGATGTTACTAGAAACATCAACGACATCAGATCCTCCTACCGCATCTCTATCATATCACCAGGCCATCCCTTTCTACCTCTACCATATCTGACAATTCCCACATCTACAACCCGACTGAGGCACTGGCAGGGTTGGTGCACCTTTGTCTCCAGTGTAGATGACAGTCACAAATGTTCAACTGAAATACCCATTGCATTCCTTCTAATCCATGGTCTACCCTACAACCACAGTGGGCTTTATATATCATTTCACTACCCAGAATTAATAAGTGATATTTCTAAGATAAAAATAAAAATCTTCCCATATCACTCATCTGTAAAACCCTCAATGGCTCCTGCTTCCCTTCAATATCAAGTACAAACTCAGTTGCAAAGTTGACATCATTGTCCATGGTTTCCAGTCTCTTCTCGCCCACCCTTCTTCACTCAGCAAACTAAAATCCAGCACGCATCACTTCCCCAAAATGCCAAGCTCCTTTTCCACCGCAAGCCTTTCTGTCTCCAAAGAGGAGGGCACTAGAGGGATGAGAAACTGCCTGAGGGAAGCAACAGAGGCAGAAATATGCACCGGGAGGTTCTTGGCAGTCAGCCCACAGACATGATGTACAGTGAGATACCTTAAATCATGCAGGTGACAGCATTGAGAACCTGAGAATTGCTCACGAATTTATTTGAATCCATCCTTTCTTGGCATTCATTCCTAAACTTACTGTTCTCTCATCATGCCTTCAAAGAACGTACACTTGAAGTGTAGTAAAGTACATACACCATATGTTTTGCACCTTATGACTTCTTAATAGACTCAACAGATAGTATATAATACATGGAGACCGATGATTATAATGTTCTACGGCTCCTGGAAGGCAGAAATAGTTCCCCTGACACCTATCCCAGAGGCGAAGGTGATTATTAAATGGAAAAGGAGTAAGACCAGTAGCTTCGACTAAGCGGCCCTTTTCAATAAAGAGAAGGGAAGCATGCAAAGATTTCTGGCAATTTTATTTTATGGAGAGAGTTCAAAGGGAAACCAAGGAGGAAGAGAAACCTTGCCACCTCGTGTAAGAGACCTTGTAAATTGTTTTGCTTCAAGGAAACACCTATGTTTCCTTTCTGCCCAGTTATAGTGGCAGTGCATTAAGTAAGATCTCGCTTAACTGGTCACCAAAGGTTCAGAGGTTTGAATCCACCAGCTGCATCACAGGAAAAAGACGTAGCAGTTGGTTTTCAGAAGATTTACAACCTTCCTGTGCTCTGTAAGGTTGCTATGAGTCAGACTTGATTTGATGGCAATGGATTTTTTTAACCACTTAGAGAAATAATTCATAGAACACAGCACAGCCATTACAGATGAGAATTCTCCTATTCTAACCTACATTGAAGTTAATTTTCAAATATATCCACATCACTAAATATCTGGCATGCTTTGTTTTGGTAGCAAAATTAATGATGTGCCGGTATATCATAGAACACTTCTATCAGAATTATTTTTTGAAAAGATTAGTCAGTGTCAATAAAAATTTGCTGTATAAATAAACTGCTAATCCACAAGATTGTAAAGGAAACTATTCCAATTGCCGTGAAAGCTTGCTGTTGTTTTCAGGAGCCAGTAGTTGTGAACCACTCACTCACCTGCTTCTACGATACTTTCAAATAAGAGAAGCCAAGGGGTCTCACTGCTGAAACATTTATAAAACGAGAAGGGAAGAAAACCTGGGGGTGATCTCTCTCTATGCTAGCTGGGGATTTTTCTCTCTTTTGGTTTAGAGATTGATTTTTCCTCATTACATAAGAGAATCTGCCCCTCCCTCCCCCACCCCACCCATGGAGTAAATTGATATTCTGGAATATAACTGGCTTTTCACCAAAGGGAAATATTTTCCATTTCGGTTATGTAACAAGTATATTGTCTTTTAGAACAGGTGTCTTGGAAAAACTGAACTCCTGTCAAGATGGCTATTTTAATTTGTCATGGGATGGTAACACAGATGGCTGAAACAAGAGGTCTATGCTGTCTTTTAATGTATTATTTAGAACTTTGTGTTATTATGCACATACCCTCCAAAATATCAGTCTTGTAAGCACAGTCTGAGACAACGTGCTCAAAGGCATAGGCCCTAAGTGAGACTTGGGACTCCTTGCTAAGGTGACTTGAAAAGCCTTCCAAAACACACCCACAGCCACTGAGTGGACTCCAACCTTGGAAACTCTATGCACACATCCCTGCAGCTACACGCCTATTGAAGCAGAAAGTCACAGCTTTCTCTCGAAGAATCACTGGGTCCGAACCAGCAACTTTGGGGTTAGTACTCCAACATTTACCCAGAAGCAACACAAGGGCTGAATTGCAGATCACAAGGAAAAGGTCTTTTGACAAACTGAAACCGCTGTATGTTGTACAAATCAATCCATTGGGTGAGGACAAGTGGGTGAGCATGCTAACATACACATGCAAACATACACACGCAGACACAGCCTGAGGAACATGCACACAAGGAGCTTTCAGAAGCACAGTAAGGCAGCCAGGGTAGGGCAAGTCCATGCTTCTCTCTAGATTCGAACAGCTCAAGTCAATCTCTTAGCGATGATCATCTCAATAATGAGTCAGGAAGGAGTCCTGGTAGCCTACGGGTTGCTAACTGTAAGGACAGCGGTTTGAAACCACCAGTCCCTCTACGAGAAGAGGAGGTGATGTCCACTCTTCAGGATTTGCACCCTGCCCCATGGTGTCACTATGAGTCAGAATTGACTCGATGGCAGTTGTTTTTGGTTATGTGTCAAGTGCCAAGGCTAGTCATTTACAATAATCTGATGTCATCTTCCCAACAAACACATCATGTAAATTGTAATAGCACAATTTCACAGAAATGTGTAAGAAATCAGGGGTATACTTTCATAAGAAAATTTTTTATAAGAAAATAGAAGTATAAGTCATCAAGAAACTACCACATGATCTTGGGAAAAGCGGCAATGATGTGTGTTTCCAAGACGTACTTGTTTCACGAGGCCAGTAAGAATAGAATTTTGTCTTATGCTAGATTTTTTGGTTTATTCCAAAGAATTTATAATCGAGATACAGTGAACATTGTGTTTTGTTTTACTATATTCTCTCGTTCATTATGGCATGCTTTATTTTAGAAGTTAAGCATAAATATTGCTAGCATTTGCATAAAATTTTATTTGAATAGGATCTACAGATAAAACAAGTTGTAAAGACATATAAATACTTATGTACCACTCCATACTTTCTTCTCAAAAATTCTTCCACTGAACAATTCAGCAATTGTTATTCTAGCACCTGGTGCATGTCAGACACTGCCTCTGGCCTCACAGAACTTGTGATATTGTCAGAAGACAGGTGATTAAACAATGTTTTGGATGAGAGAGAGAGAAAGAATTCAGATGCTAAACAAATTTCAGCAGAGCTTCCAGGCGAAGACAGATGAGGAAGAAATGATCGGTGCTCTACTTCTAAAATCCAGCCAATGAAAATGCTACAGATCACAAGAGAACATTTTGATATTCAGCCTATGGATGGCAAAGAACTAGGCAGCATTTTTCCCAGTGTGCATGGGATATCCATGCTTTGAGGCTGACTAGATTGCCACAAACAAGTGAACAAACTCATTGTCACCAAATTAAGTCCGACTCTTTATAGGAGTCAAGGGACTATAACACTTTATGGGAGCAGGATGCCTTCTTTGCCCGCCCCGCCCCCCGCCCCCAGACTGCTAGTGGTTTCAAACAGCTGATCTTGAATGCAGTGCCTCCAGGACTCTGTCTAGGCTGCAGCTAACCATCCAAATACAAAAGAAATGAAAGGCTTCGGGGAGAAAATGGACATTCATGCAAGGACTTGAATTAAGCAAGAAGCAAGTACATAAAGCTCATGTTAGCTTCAGGAATGTAGAGCCCGATATGCTAAGGGATTAACTCTTAAAACAAGCATGGGGGAAGCTTGGAGGAGAGAGGCTAGAAGGAACTGCTGTAAGGCAATGAAGGTAGAGATGCATTGAGCTAATGGAATGAGGCTGAAAATGTGATCAGTAGCTAAGTTATTAAAGCTTTATTATCGTATTAAGAAGGTTGATCTTACAATGGATTGAAATATGGATTGTGACAAGAGCTGTAAGAGCCCCCAATAAAATGATTTTTTTTTTAAAGAAGGAAGTTGAGCTTTATTCAAAGGGTGATGAAGGGGTCTTGAAAGACTTTCATTAGTAACTACTTAGCTTCACTCCACTCTGTCTCAAGGTTTGAGTATGACTCTATCTCAAGTTTTTTTTTCATTAAAACCTATGGTGGCAGTTGACATAATCTCCTGTCAACTTGTGAAAGGGTGGAGTCTAGTCTGTCAATCAGGTTGCAGCTTGATGATCTCACTTGGAGGCATGAAGGAGCTAATAGCTCATGGGAGGCCAGATTCACTCTGACATTGCTGTTGGCAAGCCACATGGAGCTACAATGCTACATGGATAGAGCCCGAGCCTTGGAACTAGAGGAGCCACGTGGAGACCAATGGCAGCTCGGCGATCCTTCCAGCATCACTGGATCCACAAGATTTTTCAGTCGCTCGACCTGTGATCTTCCTGCATTTGGAATCATTGCATGTTGCATGACTCTGAAGAGGACTTTACAGACACATCAGACATATGGGCTAATATAAGACTTATGGACTTGATCTGGGTTGTGTTATTTTCTTAATGTACAATGACCCTCTATTTACATATGAATGTCTATGAATTTGTTTCTCTAGTCTACCAGGTTAACACACCTACCCAAGACTAAACTTCCTAAAGCTTTTCTTCCACGTTCGGGTTTTAACCTCTATAGACCAGGCAGCCCCTAATGGCTGCGGGTCTCAGTGTGATGTCTTCAGCCCTTCAGCCTGCTCATCACCACAGTATGCTTATCTCCCAAGCCAAGAAAAAGTGCCCCAAATGTCATTAGTGCTCACTAGGGCATGAGGGAGGGGGGAAAGGAGGGTTAGTGCTGATAGAAAATTTGAATCAATAAAAGGGAGGATTGCATACATAATGAGTATCATTACTGTCAATAAATTATGTACTTGTAGAGAATTGAACTGGCAAATGTTGTATGATATACACATATTAGCTTCTGAGGCTCCTCGTATACAACAAATACCCTCCTCGTGGAATTTTTTCCACTTGGTTTGGAAGTTTGAAGTCATGGTTTCCTGGAGCATCCTGAGTAATTGGTCTCATATTTCGTGCTTCTTTCCTACCACTTAGTCTGCTGTGTCGTGCCAGGGATCTTAGAGGATTACAACTGGTCATCCGACACATGACAACTGGAGTCTACTCACCAGAACAACAGGAGAAGAGTAAGGAATGTGAAAGGTGTGCCTAACTGCTTCCATGACAAGCTACCTCCTTTGCCAGGAGACCAGAAGAACATGGTGCCTGGTTGTCATTACTGAGCATTTTGACCAATGATTCTATAGAAAAATCCCGATGAGCCGAGGAAAGAGCACCATTTCAAGTTCTCATGGGATCCAGACTTTTTTAGAGTCGTGCGGGCTAGGGGAACCCCTGAAATATTGTCCAGAGTTCACTTTTGAGAGGTAAACAGAAAATATCACTTGAAGTTTCCTAAACAGAAGAAGAGTGATTCTTAACAAAAAAAAGAAGAAACGGTTTTAGCAACTATTTTTATGGGTCAAAGTGATAACAGCAACTCAAAAGATTAGTGAGGGACCACCTTAGGGGCTATGAGTTTATGTTACTTAAAAAGGAACAAGTCAGAGGCGGAGGGTCACTCCGCATCTCCAAGGCCGGGATCCAGATCACTGAGCAGTACAGGCGCAAGTCCAAAAGTATTGCTAGAAATCACGGAGCACTGGATTCAATAATGACATCAAAATGCGGCACATCTTGACGTTTCCTCTAGCAGTATCTGTTAGGCATTGGAAGTTGGGGCTTTCCTCTTTCCAACCATTCCCCAAAGAATCTGAGGCTCCAACCCCAATACCATGTCCAAACTGGCAGTTTGGGCAACTTCAAGGAATTCAAGGCATGAGTCTTTAAAATGTTCCTTGAGTTTGGGGAACAAAAAGAAGTCTGGTGGGGTGGGGTGGAGTCGGTTAGGAAGGCAAAGTCAGGTCTATATTCTATAGGAAAGCCTTTCCTACCCTTGAATAATGAACAAGCACATTGTTAGAACAGGAAATATTTTCTCAGAGCACCTTTCCTGGCCTCTTCCCACAGATGCAGCTCTCAGCTCTCTTAAAATTTCTTCTTGCTAAGCCCCCATGAGCACTCAAGACCCTTGGGGAAAAACTATGAAGGCACCCATTTGGAATTCCAGAAACTGGTCTCTGTCACCTTCTGAGGTGACCTACCTTCCTTGGATTTAGCTGGCCCAGCAGGTATCTTTGGAAGCCATAGTTGGAGGGACATATCTTAAGGCACCCTAACAATACGAAGACAGATGTTTTATCCAGAGACACTTGGGGCAGCCACCCACTGATGGCAGACACCTATCTGTCCCAACACGTTCGGTTTGGAGGAAGTCTGCGTACGTATGAACTGCAACCCCGGCCGTGGTGTTTCTCATGTACATTTGTTCTTGTGGAAATGATTGAATTGGTGTACAATGTGCTGTGTATACTCTCCAAGCACTAACAATAACATCGTAAGTACCAAAAAGAAGGAACCCTCTGGCCCAGAGACATAGGATGTGGCAGTGAAAAGGGGGGACCCACCATGAAATGAGTTAACCCCATAGCGGCAGGAATAGCGACTGCAACACACCAGTGACGAGGGGGTGGCCCAGGACTGGGGGCTGTTTTATTCGTGTGCACATAAATCTCCCCTGAGTCAACTAACAAGAGCAAAGTGCATGCAGAAGGAGAAAGGCAGTAAAAATCAGTTGGCATTTGTCATATGAGCCCAACATAACCAATGCACCTTGGTAATGCATTTCTTCCTTCAGTCGTTCCACTTACATACAGTTATGAAACTAGAGGTTTCATATCACTTGGAGTTATTAAATGGAATTATCCCTTCACGGGTATGACTTATACTCAGTTAAATCCGATCCAAAAACAACTCCTTTTTAAAAAATAACAAATATATCACGCTGGCCACATTTTTAAGGCACCCTTCAAGAAGGCACTTAAACAAACAAACTTAAATTTGGTTTCGTTTGTTTTGTGGTCTTGTGTGTGTGTGTGTGTGTGTGTGTGTGTGTGTGTCCTTCTGTATAAAGAGAGTTTCTAATGAGAGTAGAGAAAATGCTTTGGGTAGAAACTATCCACAATAAATAAACAAGCACATGCACACACCTTTCTTTATTTCATGATGGAACAAGAAGGGGGTTAAAAGGGGCAGTGGAATGTCTGAAAAAATAATATTCCAAATATTTCAAGTATTACCTAGGAGGCAAGTTCTACTAGCATCTGCTGGAATTTGCCCCTGGCAGATGAGAGCCTGTAATTCAGAGCAAAAGCCTGACCCCTCTCTACAAAGAATTCTACAGGCAACAGCATGACCTGGCTAGAGGAATAATTCATGACTTGTGGCGAAAAATATTCTGCCTCTCAAGAGACTACTCTCTTCTGGGGTTTAAGACAGGCAGGCTTTGGGCAACATCGTGACCACAATGAAATACTGCCCCAAGGACAAGGAAAGCAGAGGCACGAGAGACCCTCTGCCCAAGAAAGGGGCCCATTTTCAGGGAAGCACTCCATTTCCTGGCTGGGCCCTGCAGGAAGTTCTCTTGGAACATAGCACCCTTGGATGTAGCCAGCAACTGCATTGCCACAGACACACCCCAGGAATTTACCAAAAAGCAATTATAGGGTCAAATAAAATGCGGTGAATTTTTATTAGTTGATTTTTATTTAGATTTTATTTGTCTCAGTCTGAGGCTAAATCTTTTTCTTTTTTTTTTTTTGTGCTGTTCGTTTAGATTTTAAGACGAGGTTTATTCCTCCCTCATGCTCTTGTTAAGTGACATTGAGTGCGTTCAGACTCACAAGGACCCTATGCACAACAGAACAAAGCACTGCCCAGTCCGGCACCATCCTCACACATGTTCCTATTGTTGAGCCCCAGGGTTGCAGCCACTGTATCAATCCCTCTCATTGAGGGCCTTCCTCTTCTTTGATGCCCCATCCCTTTACTTTAGCGCTTCTCTAGGGACTGGTCTCTATTGACAATATGTCTGAACCATGGAAGACAGACTTTCACCATCCTTGCCTTTAAGGAGCCGGTCTGGCCTTACTTCAAAGATGGAGTTGTTTGCCCCTTTAGCACTCCCTACTACTTTCAATATCCTTCACCACTACTTCAATTCCAATACATCGATTCTTCTCTGTCTTCCTTATTCAAGGTTCAACTTTCACATGCATGAGGTGATTGAAAATACCAGTATGGATTACCACTCTTCTCACACCTACTTTGATCCTGTCTTGCTTTTCTTTTTTTTTAATCACCTTTTGCTTTCTGCAGGTATGATGTTCTTGATGTCCTCCCACCAGCAGCTGAAACCAGATGAGGGGCTGACTGTGAAACAGACCATCAATTGCACATATATAAATTCAGGTTGAAGCTGAAGAAAATGAAAGCAAATCCAGAAGAGCCAAAATATAACCCAGAGCCTATCCCACCTAAATTTCTAGAACATCTGAAGGACAGATCTGATGCATTGAACACAAATGACAGAAGACTTGATGAGCTGTGGAAGGACATACCCGTAGAAAGCAAAAGGTCACTAAAAAAAGCAGGGAAAAATTGGTTAAAGATCCACACAGCTTCATCTTTGGAATACTTTCTTGTAAACTCCCGGCCAGGGAACAGGATAAGGAGGATTCTACTATCCCTAAAGAGATAACTGTCCAATTCTCTGCCACTCTGAAGAATCTGCTCAACAGCCCTATGCATTGGTCTGTTTTCAGCCAGAATTTATAGGTTAAGCAGAAAGGATGAATGTTTAGGCTCAGTCAAGTTCAAGCAAATTCTGGAGGTAGTACCTACCGATAAGTCCATACCATGCAGGGACACCTGACAATACTACATACCAGGCTGTGACCAAGAGAGTCTGGCAGATCCCATCAGCAGTGGGCTCCCCAGGCAAGGGGACTCTGCTTTGTGAGAGGCCTCCCTTAGGTCACTGAGTCTTTAGTGGGCCCTTCTGAACCATTAAGGCCTGCAGCATCCCATGTCGTTTCCCTTCCCATTCTCCCTCCTCTAGATGGAAACCCATCATTACATTGTTGCTTAGCAGTGTTACTCTCCACCATCTTTGGGCCCTTACTCGACAACATACTCACATGCTCGACAACATTCGCCCTGTTTTTTCTAGTTTCATAAGAGTAAAAGCAATCTGTGGTTTTGGCTTAAGGAGAGCCAACTAGAATGGGAAAGAGTGATGTTTATGCAGAGATAGCTATCAACCCATTCTAATTTGTATTTGAATAGTCCATCAGTCACCGAGTTACTTAGCTATTATTAGCCAGAAATTACCTGTATTTGCCGCATCGCTCACGATTGTACCTGCGTGTGATTTTGTTTGGACACTGCAGCTGAGCACCACTGGTCTAGAGGGTTCTTAATGCGCATATCAACCCGTGAGGTCCTAACCCAGTCTCCTGAGACCTCCCCCAGACTACCTCTGTAGGCATCACCCGCTGCCACAGCCCCCTTTAATTTTGTCTTGCTTTCTGGCCCTCACTGGCTCAGTGGGTTATGCACTGGGCTACTCACCCCAACGTTAGCAGGGAGAGAGATGTCACTTTCTGGTCCCTTAAAGATTCACAGCTTTGGAAACTCACAAGAGGCTGTTCTACTCCACCCTAAGAGCACGATGAGTCTGAATCCACTTCCTGGCATTGGGTTTGGGTTTGTTTCTTTCTTGTCTGTCCCTCTAACCTGGTGGTAAGATCGGGCTTTGAACTTACCTCTGCCCCTCTGCTTGTGGTGTTTGCACATAAACTCCCAGATGTGTCATATTGACTGTGGTTGCCCTGCCCTGCCCTGCCCTGCAATTCAGATTCCAGCTTCATGCAATCGATTCCAGGTGAAGCGCCTTTGAGAGAGAAAAAGGGACGGTGGAGATGAATAAATAGCAGCCCAGATTTTCCAAGTGGGCAGTGCACTTCTTGCAAATACTTTTTAGAGATATCACTATTCTGAGACTTGCATAAATGTTAGGTTAGTGTTGGGGTCTGTTTATTCATAATTGATTGACACAACGAATCAAAAGGATTCGCAAGAATACTCACTCCCCTATTTATGCCACCTCCAGACAACTTGCCATCTTTCTTTAAGGAATTTCTCATTCCAACGTGCAAATTCAAATGCATCTTAAAACACACAACATGGAACTGAAAGTACCACATCATGTTTCACACCAAAGCGTGGGCCAGCTTTTAAGAAGGAAGTTGGAATCTTGATCTCAAAAGCTATTAAAAGCCATCCCTTTTCCAGTCGCACCTGCTTGTTTTTAAAATGAAGATGTAAGATTTCAAGGAGAGGAGGGTGCAAGAAATAGAAGACCTCTTCCCCCCCCCCCATCTCACAGATAATGATGTGGAAGTGCTTGCCTGCTGATAGAGAAAGCAAATAAAACCCTTCCAAGTTCATTGCCACAGAGTCAATGCCAACTCTTAGCAGCCGTATAAGGTAGAACTGCCCCTTTTGAATGTCTGAGATTGCGATTCTTCACAGGAGTGAAAGCCCTGGCTTTCTCCTGCAGAGCAGCTGGTGGTTTTGAACTGCCGATCTTTCAGATTGCAACCCAACTCGTAACCACTGTGCAACCAGGACTCCTGCGGGTAGAGATCATCAGTGTCAAAGGCTATCTCCATCTCCTCTTGTCCGGTCCCATCCATTTTCACACAGAGCACAACACAAGTTGAGAGCAGACCAGAAAAAAAATTATCTCTAGAAAACTCAATTCCTATGACAAATTATTCAATGAAATGCCACTTGTAAAACCTCCGGCCTTTCGCGGTTATTGTTAGGCGTCATTTAGGCAATTGCAATTAGTCATGCCAACCCAATGAACAAGGAAACAAATGCTGCCTGCTCGTGAGTCATTCGTGCAATTCCTGCTCTCTTTAGGTCTACTGCTGCATTCGTGCACCTGGTTGACAACCCTCATCTTTTTCACAACCCTTATTTCACTAAGCAGGATGTTCTTGCAAGGGGCTGGCCCCTCTTGATAGTTCGTCCAAAGTATATGAGTCAGCGTCTCACCAACTTCCTGTCTTAAGAGCCTTCTGGTTGTACTTATTCCCAGACAAATTTGTTCTTTTCTCTGGAAGTTCATGGTATAACCAATATTTTTTATCAACACCATGGTTCAGAGGCATCAATTTTTCCCTAATCTCTATTCATCATCCAGCCTGGGGTCTTACAGATGCAAGAAACATAAGGGTCATTCATAGAAGAATGGGACGAGGACAGGGGGAAAGACCTTACCCCAGTTGGATGGAGAGTTTTAGATAATTGTTAAGCAATAGGATTAATATAACAAGTATTGATGGAATGGAGACAAATGTTCTAACACAGGCTAGGTAGACCAACTGCAATTCCTGATAGTTTCCCAACATAAAAGAGGCCTAAATACATCTATCCATTCCATTTGGGAGAAATCTAATTATGAAAAATCCCACCTGGGACTGTTTGAACAACAGAGTCAGTTAATTAATCAAGATAAAGATTGAGGAGACAACCAGGCTTTTCTGCTCAGTGCCCAGCAGGGGACACAGGACCACATGTACATTGAAATGACTCCAGGGTGGGGAAGATACTCCCTTTTTGGGCTCCTGGACACAAAACCTGTCAATAAAATCTTGAAGAAGCTCAAGGTCAGATGGAGGGATGTGGGAATGCAATCAGTGATGGGACTACGGTGATGGCTTGTAGGAGAACTGTAAGATTTAAACATGCCCTGTAGGAAGTAATTACATAGAACTACAGAATGTGTCGTTGGTATGGGCACTATGCTTAACTAGGGAACACTCTCTCCACCTGATATTATAAAACTGGAACTGTGTCAATCTGACCAGAGTGCAATTGATTGGACATGCTAAATGGGAACTTGTAGAATTGCCTGAACCGACTCTCAGTGTTCATTTAAAATAGAATAGGATACCTTGTAGACAAAGGGAGATTACTGCTTCGATTGAAGACATGCTAAAGGCTGAAATGTTGGTGCCAACAAATCCTCTGTAAAATCGATGGGAAAGGCATACGGCTCAGGATATTGACAGTAGACTATCGAGGCTTCCATAAAACAGTGCCACCTCTGGCTTCAGCTGCTACTAACATCGTATCAAAGGTAGGAAATTTCTGGGAATCTAAAGGAGACTGATATTCAGCAATTGATCCTGCAAATGACTATATTTTTCCACACAACGTCAGAAAATAGCTGGCAAAATTTTGCTTTTACTTGGGAAGCATCCCAATTTACTTTCCATGTATCACCTCTTGAATTCACTCTCAGTTTGGTTAGGAGACACCTGGAAGTGGTACTGATCTCAAGTGTAATGACTCATCACATTGATAATATTACGTTATCATCAGACACAGAAGAACAGATTAGGGGAGATTTGAAAATTGTGACGATCCACTGTTTAATGAATCTAGCAAATTCCACAATAACTAGCGAATGGCCTGTGACATTCTGAAGGCAGCCAACAATAAGCTGTTGTCGTTACTACCTAAGGAATATTCTGGTTGTACTTCTTCCAGGAGAGATTCGTTTGTCCTTCTGGTAGTTCGTGGACTTTCAGTATTCTTCACCAGCACCATCATTTCAATGCATCTATTCCTCTTCTGCCTTCCTAACTCATTGTTCACCTTCCATATACATATGAGGTCATTGAAAACACCATAGTTTGGGTTAGGCACACCTTAGTCGTCAAAGGGACATCTTGATCCCTAACATTTTAAAGAGGTCTTATACAGCAAGGTCTTGCACAGCAGATTTGCCCAGTACAATACAACATTTGATTTCTGACTGCTGTTCCAAGAGCATTCATTGTGAATCCAAGCAAGACGAAATCCTCTACAACTTCAGTCTTTCTCCATTTATCATGATGTTACCTACTGGTCCAGTTATGGGGGTTTTGATTTTCTTTTCATTGAGTGGTAATCCACGCTGAAGGCTGCAATCCTTGATCTCCATCAGCAAGTGCTTCAAGTCTTCCTCGCATTCATCAAGCAAGGTTCTATCATTTGTATATCATAGGTTATTAATAAGATTTCCTCCAATCGTGATGCCACATTTTTCTTCATATAAGCCAGATTCTCTGATTATTTGTTCAGTAAACAGATTGAATAAGTGTGATGAAAGGAAACAACGCTGATACACATCTTTCCTGCTTTTAAATGATGCAGTATTCCCTATACCTATGAGGACCGATTTGTAGCCACCTGATGCCACTAGAAGAAGCCCTGGTGATTCTGCCAGGTAATCATAGCACTACTAATCACTGGGTCAGTGGCTCAAATCCACCAGCTGCTCCACAGAAGATGAACAAGGCTTTCTGCTTCTGTAAAAATTTACATTCTCAGAAACTCTCCCCATTCCACCATTGAATGGAAGTTGTATTTTTAGGTCATCATTGATTCATTTTATATTTTATTAAAAAGCTAATCCAGACACCATACAAGTTCCTTGTTGAACCATATCTAGCAGTGTTTACAATCACTACCACACTCAGTTTCAAAACATTTTCTTCCTTCTTGAACTTGATATCAGCTCTCCTTTACTTTCCACCACCCCCACCATGCCATCCCAAGAATCTTCATTCTAGTTGCTGTCTTTTGACATCCGTATCTTGGGCTTCATATACCAAAAAAACAAGGGAAAATACTTTACAGACAAAAAGACTACCAACACTGGCAAAATACAACGGAGACAAAACCCAATATGAAAAAAACCAAACCCAGAATATATTAAATGCCAGCTCTATCACAAAGTGTATCCAATGGGAGACCAAATGACAAAGTTTTAACCATTCAAGTCAGACTTGCCATTTTAATCTACTATAGATGTCTCTCCTATACTCCCTGTGTGACAACCAGGTTATTCTCGTCCCTCATTTATGCTTAAAGGGAAATCAGCAGAGGCTAATTCCCTTTGTAGATCCTGAAAATGTATTTTGGGCTTCCACTGTCATCCATAGTCTTCTGTGCACCAGAATCTCACAATTTAAACTCTGATACTATTCCCTCCTTTGGATCGGGATTAAATGATTTACAATCTTTGGATCACAGAGGTTGGTACTTCCTCCATGTAGGCTTAGTTGAAATCTCATTTAGATGGCTACTTGTTGGAAAACGAGCCTTTAAGATCAGAAGCTATTGTTTTTTGATAGCTAGGCACATCTAATTTCTTCCCATACTTTGATTGATATAAGATCCATATCTTCAGTGTTTCCTTAATGAAGGGGAGTACCCAGCAGGGCAATGTCATAAGAACTAACTGTTCTTAGATTAGAGCTGGGATTCAGCGCAAGTCAAAAATCCATTCCTGAATCTGTGTTTTGCACTGCCTCTGGTCCACCTAAGAGACGTCCTTCTTAATTTATGGTAGAGAATCTTACTGATGACTTCCCTGGATCATAAAGACCTTCTGTTTCTAGTGTCATTGATTGGCCATGGCACTAATTTTAAGACACTATTCAGAAATGGAACAAGTGTAGGCTAACACCAAGTCTCAATACATGGATTATTCATTTGTACAGAAATCTTTACTGAACTGGACGCTATTTCCACAAACAATTGGAATCGGTGGTCAAGCAAAACCGACAAGAATCTTCACTAGAATGTCAGCCACAGTCTGCCAGAATAACACATATCTTAATTCAGCAAGTAGGGTATTAAAGTCATAAGTAAATATTAGTTCACCTGCTGACAGTTCACTACTCTTGGGATAGCTTTCTTTTGCTTCTTCACACACCATGCAGTTTTAGTCTTAAGTCCTCAGGCTACAGGTGTGTTTGAGGTAGAAGCTAGTTCACCTAGTGGGGTTTCCACATTGTATCCCTTTGGAATGGCTTTTGAATCGTGTTGTGCCTTGAAGATCCAATGTTCACTGTTCCAGTGACCTGGGTCCCCAGAGGGTATACAAAAACTTAGACCAATATAGCTTCTTAGTACCACAGTATCAGGCATACTCCCCTCTTAGGGGAGTATGTTAGTCACTGTTTCCCCCACTAGGAAGCTAGCTGGTCTTTATAGGGTTGCTGTAAGCCAAAATTGGCTCAATGGCAGTTTGGGGTGGTTTGGGGCTACCAGTGTCATTGATTTCATATAACCAACTTGCCAGCTTTGTGCGGAGCCTTCCCCCGGGGAATCTGCCACATAACCATGTGCAACCTCTGTCTTTCTTGATGAAAGACAGGGCGGACCTTAAAGGCATTTTGTCTAGATTCATTTCATCTCTGTATGACGTCAGCTCCCCACATTCACTCATTTCACAGACTCGAATGAATACCCAAGGGGATGTAGCACGATTCCCACTTGCTGATTCCAATCACTTTCCAGGAAAGAGGTTCTTCTCCTTGGCATTACCACGTTCTACTCTATTTCATCCTCTCAATTCAGAGGCCTTTCCTTAGGTTCATGCTCTACCCAGGTGTCTTTGTAGTCGTCCAATTTTCCATCACCCATTTGCTTGATCATATAGCTAGGTCATTGGTCACTGTGCATGAATTAGTAAAAAAATCAAAACATACAAACATTTACCATTACCAAAATTTTCCATTTTGGCTAGGAAGATGTCGTGAGTTCAGTTTATGGAACTTTTATATTCTTAACTTTTTTTTTAATCTGTGTCTATCGCCTATCTTAATACAATATATTTAAATATTGTTCATGTACCTTAGAATTTCCATCCATAAACTAAGCCGTCTTCTATTGGTTAATAGGAAGTTTTTCACAGGAATGTTGTGTGGCAATGGTCTCTGGGGGGTTACCAGCTGATTCTAGGATGGGACCCATGAAGAAAGAGACGACCTCCTTGTGGATCTGGTGGGTGCTTCCCTTCATCTCCCCAAGAGCTTGTTCTTTTTTTGGGGGTGGTGGTGGTGGGAGGAGCTTGTTCTTATATGAATGCTTTTCATTATGTAAAACTATTTGGGGGACCACTTTCCTTATGAGTGTTTATCTGACCTCACACAAGATATTGTAAGTATTTCAGTTCTCCTGATGACTTTATGTTCTTCTTTCTTATGCTAAAAGAGGGGGGGGGGAGAAGTGGTCAAGGAATTAATTTTACTTCTGTCCACAATAAATGCTCATAGAAGAAGCAGTCAAAAACAAAAACAAAATATCTTGCTTTGGGAAAATCTTCCATTAAAAAACTTCTTTAAAATGTTAAAGAACTAAGCTGTCAGTTTGAAAACGAAGATGCATCTAACCCAAGCTGTGGCATTTTCAATTGTCCTTATGCACGCAGACATTGGGCAGTGTGTAAGAAAGACTGAACATTCATGTAGGTATTTCAATTACGGCAATTTGTGAAGTATACTGAATATACCATGGACTTACAGAACATGAATGAGTCTGTCTCAGAAGTATAGCCACCATGCTCCTTAGAAACAAGCAAGACAAGACCTTATCTCTCATGCTTAGTCATGTTATCAGGAGGTCCAAGTCCTTGGAAAAGATACAATGCTTGCTAAGTATGCTTTCAGTGAGAGGGAAAAAAGACACACCTTTCCACGAGAAGAGCCAAAAAATATATTAAATGGACATCCTGTGTTGCACCCCACCCTGAGAAATGGTTTGAAATAGAATTGCTGTGGGTAATTGAAACTTTCCTTCTCTAAAGCAGGGAGCGATAGATGCACAGTGCACGTGCATTCCTGAGGGTGTACTCACACTGAGTATGAGCAGAGCAAAGGGAGGATCATCACTGGACAGCTTTCGACATTTCCTCGGGGGATCAGAGGAAGAGAGAGGGGCGTGGATGCTGGTTCCATTGTACAGTTCTACCCCAAATCATATACAACTTATTTTTTGTTTTGCTAGATGTTGTGGTCTCAAGATTAAGATGAAGCTGTGGGTGTCAGAACCAGGAGTCATCCCTAAACAAGAGTCTGTAACTCTACCCTGAAACCTGTACACTGGAATTCCCAAAAGCCTGATAAAATGGATTGTCCTCGTCTCTCACGTGGCAAATGGGAAGTGAAAGTGAATACTGCTTTATTTCCCAGGGTTTTAGCCACTTCACTGGTTTTGTAGCTCTGTAACCCGACTCAGTATGAACGGGAAGTGGCTGTGTGTTAGACAGGTTCTCTTGAGAAACAAAACCAGAATGCTACTAATTTTATATAAATTTATACTGTATAAATTTATAAAGCAGTACAAATAGCTCAGTGCAACTCACCCCCATGAGACAGTTGTGAGACACAGGCAGTCCTTCAAGTCTTGAGGGCCACTAGGTCTGTAGAGCAATTCAGCCTATCCGAGCACAGGCAGCATACAGCAAGGCTGGTCACCAACAGTCAGCCGGATTCCGACAGTTCCCAGCTCAAGAGATATAAATTCCAATGGTGTGGCGAAGCAGGTCTTAAAGGAACCTCAAATTACAGCGACACAGTCCATGGGTTAGATGTCCCACAGGTAGTGTAGCTTGCAAATTGAGGCACAGAAGAAGCAAGACAGCCACATACTGGTCCAATGATCAAAGAGCAAAAAACAAGAAAGCCAAGCCTCACCAAGCCATTTATCTCTCCACCCTCAATTAACCTCACATGTGCTTACAGGCCAGGTTGGCACAATAAGCTAACTACTTCATACTGAGAGGGAAGCCCTTGCTCAACTGACCTTGCTGGAACAGCAAACCCGATGAACCAGATGTCCCTTCCCAAGGTAGAGACGTTTCAGTAAAACTAGATGACAAATGGAAGGAAGGAACAAATAATAGTTGAAGGTCAAGGAGTGAATAAATGTATTCATGTGTTAAAGGCATTGAGGAGTCAAATCTGACCACCTCTGGTTTCCCTATTGCCACAAGGCAGGACACAGACAGACCTCCAACGCCACTTCTTTACTTAGTCTGACACCAACCATCCCTCCTTTGTCACTCTATATTCTGGAATCAATAATCTACTGCAATGGTCATACAAAACTGAAAGACAATGCTCACCATTGGGGGAGATTATTAGGGGCGTTGACTGGTGATCACAAGTAAATAGTAAGAATACAGCCATTGGTGCACAGGAACACTTCTCCTCAGCCAGTGGTTGTCTCTCTGTGGTCCTCAGCCCCTCAGCCACATGGTCTCGTGGTCCCTGCCTCTGTGGATCAGAAGAATCCAGAATAGATGTAGAATGACATGGGAGGAATGGTTGGTGTCAGACTAAGTAAGAAAGCCCGCCTGTCACTTTGCCTTACCGTTTCATAATCTCAATGCTGCTCCTCTGTTCCATCTCAAGGTGTCCTTGCCTCAACTTCTGGTCTTGGCTCTTTTATTCTATCCCACAGTCTCCAAGCCACAGTCCCTGGTACTCCTAGCCTTGGCCTGTCACTCAAACAGAGATCTCGAGTGCGCTGTTTCCAGGCTTTCTCTATTTGAGATGGCTGTGATGCAGAGGGAGGCTTGGATGCAGGTGTGGTTTTTGCCTTTCAGCAGACCATACCCCCAAGGAAACAAAAAGAATGACCTGGTTCACATTTTCTACTAAGATCGACTTAATTCCACCTTAATCCTGCCCATAAGCATAGCGGAGAACTCCCATCAAAATGATAGGCTAGCCATATACATAGACTCTAGCATTACAATACATCACATAAAGAATTATGGTTAGAAGGGTCATGTTAATTGACTACATCTCAGCATGGAGTGGGTGGGGGGGGAAACTAACCTTATTCTGATATCTTGAAAGAGACTCAGAGAAAGGGAATGACCTTCTCTCATCTAAATGTTGCCAGTGGCCAGAAAGGGTGAAGACAGACAAACTTTTAGAGAACTGACCAGATCAGATGAGTACCCACAACAGATGCGAATGGTTGAACCTGAAAAATCTCACCGTAAGACTCTTTGCCCTAATGAAGGATTAATTGTTAGTGACTGGTCTGAACTGGTAAAATGATTGGGATGGGGGAGGTCATCTTTCACGTGTGAAAAGACCAATGACTAGAAGAACCAGGGCTGACCTGCACTGCTCTGAATTACTCAATCTAGCCCTTTTAGCTAGAGCACACCATGCTGTGATGTATTGTAAATTCTAGCCTCTTTGCTGGTGATTATGATCCCATCTTAGTTGAGTGGCTTGGTTTGTTATGAGGCAGGATTATGGTGGCTTGTGTCTTGAGGTACTGCCTTACACAGAGGTGTAACTCAAGTCACTAGCTTCTGTAAGGGTATGACCTGCATCCACCATAGATAAATATTCTGGCAAAGTTCTCTCTGTTGCTGTGGACCGTCAAAAGGCTTGCTCTCCACTGATCTCTGGTTCTTGAGATTTAAGCAAGCAGCGTATTTTCTGATCTGATTCGCCAGCTTCCACAGCCTTATGAGCCAGCAGCCTGTGGTCTAGCCTGCCCATGTTTGTTCAGCAGCCCCTACAACCATGAATGATTAGAGTCCGTCAGCTTGATAAGCAACCTTGATAATGGGGACTATTCCATCTCCCAAACTACATGTGCCATTTCCTTAACAGTTCTTGAGTTCTATGAGATTGTACAGCAAATTATGGAACAAATTATGGAACAGGACAACAGGTTGAGAGGGGTTGATGTTATAGATTGTGGAAAGGGCCTGTGATTTTGAAAAGTTGGGCATTTGGGGCATCTTAAACCTCCCCATCACAGGGAACAGCCTTACACTGATTCTTGTAAAAATGTTGTTGATAAGATGTATTTGTCACCATGTCAGAGGACACTGTATGTTCTTAGAAGGAAATAATCCTTAGTGGGACCACAGAACTTTAAAAACCAATCACCCCACTCACAACTGACCTGACTCAGTCCACCAAGACAGTACTGTGTATCGTATTCAATGGAGAGTAGCCGCTGGGATCTGAAAAGCTTGCAAGCGGCTCCCTAAGGCATGACTATGGGCCTCTCCTCCTGAGAAAAGTGAAGAACATTGAAGACACATGTAAAGAATTAGGCTGGACTAATGAGCCATGTAAACATCAGTCTCCATGACCCTGAAACAGAAAGGAAGGACAGGCTAGTGCCCAGCTGCCACTCCTGAGTGCTTTAAAAAGGATCACTAAGAACGCCCTACATAGAGTTGAGCAAAATACACGAGGAAAAAACCCCTGAAAATCATGAAAGAGTCCAGGTTTGGGGTCAGACGGAGATTGGTGGGACTTCCCTTACTCGTCCCTCAGGCCTGTAGTTGAACTCACATCTACGGTTCCATTTTCAGTTGAGCAATTGGCTGGGTTTAATGTGATCTCTGCTTCATATAAAACATCTCCTAACGTGCTTGACACGATGGATGGATGGATGGATGGATGGATGGATGGATGGATGGATGGATGGATGGATGGATGGATGGACTGTGATTAGAATGTTACCAGCCCCCAATAAATTGATTTTTTAAAACCCCTAAGTTTACCCAACTAACAGACATGTTAAATCATTTGCAAGAATTGCCTATTTCTAGGTATATGCCACCCATCAAGCTCTGCTGGCCCAAAGGCTTAAGTGCTCGTCAGGCGGGAGTCTCACCAGTCCCACCAAGTAGCGCCATGAGAGAAAAACCTGGCCATCTACTTCCATAAAGATAGTAGCCACACATTCCCGATCTTCTCAAAATGATGGCTGAAGACATAGAGGGGTGCTTAAGCAAATGTGGTAAAGAAATCTGATGGCTCCCAGCTATTACGAGATAGAGCGCCTGGGGTCTTAAAGACTTGAAGTTAAATAAGCGGCCATCTAGCAGGGAAGCAAAAAAGCCCACATGAAAGAAGCACACCAGTCTCTGTGGTCATAAGGTGTCAACAGGATCAGGTATCAGATATCAGAAGACCCAAAACAAACAATCATATCAATGCCAGAGTGGAGACCTAAAGTCCATCTTTAGACAATTGGACATCCCCTCACAGGAGGGTCACAAGGAAGGGTAAAACATCCATGAAACACACAACGTTCCTCTAGTTCTTTAAGGCTTCCCCTCACCCCCATTCCAACATCATGACCCCAGTTCTACCTTACAAATCCAGGTAGACCTGAGAAGGTACACTGGTATAGATAAGAGCTCTCAGGACATGGAATCAGGACAGATAAACCCCTCAGGAACAATAATGGTAGTAGTGATACCATGAGGGTAGGAGGACTGTGGGGGGAGAGGGGCAGAAAGGGGGAATCAATCCAATGACTGGCATATAATGCCCCCTGGGGGTGGGGACAAACAACAGAAAAGTGGGGAAAGGGAGATCACAGACACTGTGAGATATGAAAATAATAATTTATAAATTATCAAAGGTTCATGAGGGAGGGGGAGCAGGGGGAGAGGGGAGAAAATGAGGAGGTGATGCCAGGGG
Organism: Tenrec ecaudatus; assembly: GCF_050624435.1. NCBI lineage: Eukaryota > Metazoa > Chordata > Mammalia > Afrosoricida > Tenrecidae > Tenrec > Tenrec ecaudatus. Next base: position 179,176,866 of record NC_134533.1, on the reverse strand, counting down.
CTTAAGTGGAGAGCAAATGTTTTGAGAATGATGAGGGCAATGAATGTACAAATGTGCTTTACACAATTGATGTGTGTATGGATTGTGATAAGAGTTGTATGTACCCCTGATAAAATGATTTTTTTTAAATGATGATGGTCAATATCTTCAGATGGGCTTTGGGTCTCTACACTGACCCCACTCATTCTCATTGACATGAGTGTTTGTTTCGGGTTTTCTGATGCCTGATATGTGATCCCATCAAAACCTTGTGTTCACACAAGCTGGTGTGCTTCTTCCATGTAGGCTTTGTTGCTTATGGCCACTTGTTTATCTTCAAGCCTTTAAGACCCCAGATGCTATATCTTACAATAGCCAGGCACCATTGGCTTTCTTCACCACATTTGCTGAGGCACCCAATTTGTCTTTGGTAACCTTCTCAGGAAGGTGAGCATTACAGAATGCCAGGTTATTATAACAAAATGCTCTTGCATTGAGGGAGGACTTGGCCCAATGTCCATATGCTACCTTAAAACTTAACATTAAAACATATGTACATAGACCTATATCCCTGTCATTACATATCAATATATTTACATATGTACGTGCCTGTATTTATACCTCTAGAAAGGTCCTTTTCCTCCTACTTCTTTCCTCTATGTCTATTTACTTTCCTCCTGCCCCCACTATCATGTTCCACCTTCATTCAGCTCTCAGTAATTCCTCACTGCTACACTGCACTTGATCAAACCCCACCAGACATTCAATGCTCTCCTCACCATTAATTTTAGATCTCTTATTGTTCCCTTGTCCCTGGGTTTTTGGTTCCCCCTCCTCCTTCCCCCACCTCCTCCTCTCCCATGTGCCCCCAGAAGGAAGGGATGAGTCATCCAGAGTGCAGTGGTAGCACCAAGGAAACACACAACATCCCTGTAGTTCTTCAATGCTTCCTCGCCCCACCATCATAAGCCCAGTTTTACCTTACAAATCTGGCTAGGCCAGGACATGTACACAGGTAAAGATAAGAGCTCTGGACCAATGGAATCCAGGACTGATAAACCACCCAGACACATGGAATCCAGAGAAGATAACCCCTCAGGAATAGTAATGGGAGTAGTGATACCATGAGGGTAGGGGGCAGGTGGGGGGAGAAAGAAGGAACTGATCGAAATGTTTGATGTATAACAACACCCCAGGGGGTTGAACAACAGAAATGTGGGTGAATGGAGATAGCAGATGATGTAAGATATGAAAATAATAATAATTTATAATTTATCAAGGGGTTATGAGGGTGGGACAGTGGGGGAGGTAGGGAAAAAAGAGAAGCTGATACCAAGGGTTCAAGTAGAAAGAAAATGTTTTGTAAATGATGATGGTAACATGTGTACAAATGTGATTGATACGATCGATGTGTGAATTGTTATGAGCTGTAAGAGTCCCCAGTAAAATTATTTTTTTAACAGATAGTAGTCAGAAAACCCTTGGAGTCCACTCTAGTCTGTCTCTTGGGATTTCTATAAATAGCAATCGATATAACATCACCCAACAATAAAGTATATATTCCTGAGACTCGAAAGCAATGGCATAAACAGAAATGTGCAATGATGTTCATGGAAGCACTATTTACAATAGTCTTTGATTAGTGAGTATAATTTAACTAGATTTCTTCTTCTCCCACTTAATGCTGAACTACATCAGTGCTGTCTTTTCTCATCAAGGTGACATGAAATGCTTACAGGCCAGAGGGCTTCTCGGATGTGAGGTGGCATTGCTGGCAAATCTGGCCTGCTGTACAAGAGAGGCCCGGAGGCCACCTGAATGTCTGTCTTGGAGTTAGTCTAAGGCATCATCTGAACGACCTTCCTCCCCTTGAAATCAGTGTCATTGTCCTTTCTGGCTAGGAGAAAAGCAAAGCACTGCATCATTTGCCATTGAGTCAACCCTGATTCATGGCAACCCAGTGTGTTAACGAGTAGATTTTCTTGGCCATCAACTTTCAGGGCAGATTCTCAAGCCTTCCATCCAAGACATCTCTGGGTGGATCAGAACCGCCGACGCGTTGCTTAGCTGTTGAGAGCTGAACTGGTGGTGCCACTCAGGATTTTCTTATGACATGGTCAAGAAGATCTTCCTGAAAAAAATACATATTGCTGCCTTTCATACCTTCAGGAAGTGGACAGCTAAAGTTCGGGTGGAACAAGACAACCTGAAGTACAAGACAGACTTATTAGGTTTTTAAAAGGATCTTGGGGAAAATGTTTTCACCCACAAACTGTCCATGCTATCATCAGCTTCTGGGGAAATCTAAGCCACACACCCATAATTAAAGGCCAACTATTCAGAAGGATTATTCTTTCTTTCTTTTTTTTAAACTGTTCTGCAGCTTGCTTTATTTAGCTTAGAAATTCTGGGGATTTTTTTTCCCATTTTTCACTGTAAAATAGGTGTCATATAAAATTTGACATTTTTTTGAGTCAGATGAATTTTTATTTTGAGGGGGTTCCTTGTTTTTATTTGATCATTTTATTAGGGGCTCATACAACTCTTATCACAATCCATACATACATCAATTGTGTCAAGCACATCTGTACATTCACTGCCCTCATCATTTGAAGAACTTGACCCTCCAAAGATGTAAAAACATAAACATCAGACTATACGATCTGGTGCTTCTCCAGGTTAGGAATAATTAAAAGAAAACACCCAAATCATCCTGTCACTGAATTTTCTGCTCTGTCTAAATCGGTGCCAGATGGATCCCTATAGCCCTGCTGAGGACAAAGGGAGCAAGGGGCCCTTGATCCTACCCCAGGGATGAAAGGGAGGCACTGAATCTTCCTCATCGACAGCTGAACTTGGACATTGACATTCTAGTTACTGAGCTGCAAGAACAAAACTTGGAAGGTCATGTAAACAAGCTCAGATGTTGACATCATTTTGGAATGACTGCAGTAACACCAAGTGTGTGTGCGGCTATGTGAGCAAATGAGAAATGTCTGGGGACCTTTTTCCCTGTTTTCCAAAGCTGTATTGGCATCTATTTCACATTTCATACCACTGAATTGTTCAATAATAATAAGAATTGTGCAGTCATCACCACTATATATTTTAGAACATTTTCTATTGTCCCCACCCTCTACTGCCAGGCCCTTGGTAATTCTCAATGTAGCTACTGCCCTTATTGATTGACCTATCCTAGAGTTCATCTGGGAACCCACATTGGGCTGCTAACAGCAAGGTCGGCAGTTTGAAACCAGCAGCTGCTCGGTGGGAGGAAGATGGGGCATTCTGTTTGGTAAGCCACAGGGGTAGCTGGGTTTAAGTTTGCATTTCATATACAGAAAATCACACAAAACACAAACGGAAGCAAGCAAGCAAACAAACAAAATACCAACAACAATTGCTACACAAAGCAGAAAAACCTCAATCAAAAAGAAAGCAGAAAATACAAAACGCTGAAACGATTTTTAAATGGGCCAAAGGGAGATCAAATGATGATGAGGTGCTACATTTTAACTTAACTACGTCTGCCATAAAAACCAAACTCACTGCCATCGAGTGGATGCCAACTCCTGTGAGCCTATAGGACAGAGTATCATTGCCCATGAGTTTCCGAGACTGTAACTCTTAATGGAAGTAGAAAGCCCTGTGATTCTCCCACAGAGTAGCTCGTGATTTTGATCTGCTGACCTTGTAGTTAACAGCCCAACCTGTAACTACTACGCTACTAGGGCTACATTTCCATAATCAGTTTTAAAATGCACTCTGTCTGATTGGAAGGCCATCCATGTCTCTAGACTATGTTCGAAGAGGATTCACCAAAGACCATTCATGTGGGGATCCTGCAAATGGCTTGGGGCTTCCACTGTCATGCACAGCCTTCTGCAAACTGAATGGTCACAGTTTCGGTTCTGATACCATTCCCTCCTTTGCATTTGTATTTAATTATTTACAATCACACAGACTGGTGTACTTGGATCACACAGACATGGACTTCTTCCATGCGCCTACTTAGATGGCTGTTTGTTTTAAGACAAGGCTTTAAGATCCCAGACACTATTCTTTCTGATAGCTGGGCACCGTCCGGTTTCGTCATCACACTATACGATGCTACGGCATCCATATTTTGGATGATCTCTTCCTGACGGTCATTATCAGTGGGGCCATCATAAGATCAAATTGCTCTTAGACTGGGGCTAGACTTAAGTGTGAGCCCCAAATGTCACGAATCAGAGTGGCCTCACTGCCAACTGATGCGCTGTTTTGCTTTTATCTCAACTAGAAGGGACGATGTCACTGATATCAAGGTGATTTGGATAGAAACATTTTTTAGGAAATCCCTTAGACTAACTACGAGACAGGCATTCTGGTTGCCTGCTGACCACTCTTGTACACGAGCTGGATTTAGCAGCAATGGCATCTAACACCCAAGGAGCTCTGTGGCCTGCAAGCATTCCGCATGACCATGATGAGAAAAGACAGCCCTGATGCAGTTCCGCATCTACGGTTCAGAGATGTCTCCATCTCACTTTAGAGACATCATTTTGACTCAGGGGTATGATTTATAATGTCCTTTATCATAAATGTTTTTGATAATTTTATTGAGGGCTCTTACAATTCTTATTACGATCCATGCTTCAATTATAGTAGGCATATTTGTACATCTGTTGCCATCACTCTTTTCTAGACAATAACTTTCCATGGCGCTCTTGGTATGAGCTCCTCTATTTTTTCTCCCCTACCTCCCCCCACCCTCGTGACCCCTTGATAGGTTATAAATTATTATTATTTTCATGTCTCACACCGACCACTCTCTCCCTTCCCCCACGCTGTCCATTGTTCTTCCCCCTGGAGGGGGATGTACGGTTGTGTGTCGATCATTGTGGTCATTTCCCCCTTTCTTCCCCTTAGACCCCCGCTTCTCCCCACCAATCTGGTGTCACTATTCCCATTCCTGCTCCTGGGCTGCATGTGCGCTGAGCTCTTATCTCTTATCTACGCCTGTGAACATGCTCCGGTCTAGTCTGAAGTGAGAAGCATCACTGGGGTCTTGGTGGTGGGGGGTGAGGAAGCCTCAAGGAACCAGAGGAATATTGTGAACCGGAGTTGTTGTTTTTTTTAAGGAGTGCCTCAAAGCTTTCCTATTTTAACAGAAAAATCGCTATTAGTGTCCCCTGGAATAAAGGGGTTTCCATCTGAGTTTTCTTAAAATCTCACCTGTCTCTGTGGACTCTTCTCCATGTGTTCTTCTATTTTCTTGCCTTAATCCGCACTCTGATATCATAAGACTATGTTTCAACAAAACCAAACTCTTACAAATGCCTCAAGCTCCAAAAGGTTATGTGAATACAGAATTTTACTGCACAAATTAAAAGGCTAGAAATTGCATGTTCCGTTTACAGGAGTTCAAACAAAATACAGCGGAAGTAAAATTTCTCTATATTAAAAAAAAAAGGCCGAAAAGAACTGCAATAGATCTACTGGGAAAGAGAAATCGATGTCAAAACCCTCACAGTGCTTCTCTAGTTTCCCTCCCCCACACCTTCCTCAAACTTCCAGACTGGGATGGTTTTATTTTGCTTGACAGCTAATTGGGAAGTGATGAAACTGTTGCTGGATGTGGGAGATAGGAAACGGCAATCTAGTGGAATCTTTGATGCCAAAGCAATGAAATTGTGAAAAACTCCCTTCCCTTTGACTCTTTCCTCTGGAAATGAAAACACAATTAAGCATGTCCATTGCAGGACAAATAACAATGACCTTTCAAATAAGAATAAGCAAGTATATCGGCGTATACTTTATGATGTTCAGTTCGCTATGTTTCAGGGAAAAGTAAAATCGTATTACTGAGAACCCTTATTAGAACTCAATGAAATCAGAAGGTTTCGCTTTGTAAGGATAGTTCACATGAAACAAGACATTTTCTTGTGTGACACTGACTCGTGGTGGCACGGCAAGCTGTTTTCAAGTACTTATTACACATTTGTACTCAGAGTGGCCTAAACTGGCCAAGGTCAATGCTGACTATTCAGCACGGTGTCATCTCCTTGTACGTGCATTGCCATAGGAAGGGGGCCCTTAAAACTGTAGTTGATTTTTAATATACACTCGAGTATCAGCTGACCAAAATGTAAGCCGAGGCACCTAATTGTACCACAAAAAAAACTGGGAACATTTATAGACTGGAGTAGAAGCCTAGGGTAGAAAATGCAGCAGCTACTGGTAAATTTCAAAATAAAAATAGATGCCAATAAAATTACATTAATTGTGGCATCAGTAGGTCAAATGTTTTTGAATATTTATTTCAAAGAAAAACAGTAAACTAGCTCTCTAAGTGGAAAAGAGGGTCAACAAAAACAATATGGTGCCAACAATAGCTACACACGCTGTTACTGCATTTGAGGGCTCGCCGCATGTACACACGCAGCTTGTACAGTCTGAGGCCTAACGCAGGTTGATGATATGAATGTGATGACACGACGGTTTGCGAAGAGCAGCCTGTGTTAGGACTCATACTACACCAGCTGCGTTGTGTACGCGCTGCGTCACTGCATATGCAGCGTTACCACATATGTATGGGAAGAGCTGAGACTGTAAAGGCTACGCCATCGGTCACAGCCCCGGAGAAGAGCGGGAGAAGAGTGGCCGCATCCGACAATCATCTGACAAGGATGCGGAGCGCCCCGGGTACCAGCACACAGAGCGGCCAGGTTCTTGCCCAGGACGGCGAGGACAACACAGAGGCTGCCTGCGTGCAGGAGAAAGAAGAGCGGTGATATCAGCAGTCATCGACCACCCACAGAGGCTGCAGGTGCCTGCAGATAAGCGGGAGACCGGAGAACCCCCGCACTGCACCTGAGAACAGGGAAGAGGGTCCTCACTCGCGTATAAGTCAAGGGGGGCGCATAAAAATGTGCTGAAAAACTCAGCTTATACACACGTATATACGGTAGTACTTTTGTGAAAGTTCTTAGACTAAATACAAAATACCCAGTAAATCTGAATTTCAAATAAACAATGAATATTGCACAGGGCATAGTTTGACTTAATTCTTTTTCTAAATCTGATAACCTCAACATTGTTTTGTCTCATAATTTCAATTGAATTTTCAAGACTGAAAATATTGGGCTGAAAACACCTTAAAATTCAAGAAAACAAAACACCTCAAAGAGAATGGTCCAAATGGTTAACGTGTAATTGCTACCAAAAAAGTCGGAGGTTCAAGTCCATCAGGAGGAAACTAAGAAGAGCCTGAAGATCTATTTTTAAAAAAACAAAAAAAAACAGCCATTGGAAACACCTACAAAGTTCGGTGTCTCTGCTGTAACAAACATAAACCCAAAACACTGTCCTCAGCTCAATTCAGATTCATAGCAACCCTATAGCACAGGGTAGGCTGTCCTTATGGGTTTCTGAGACTTTAAATCTTTACGGAAGTAGAAAGTCTCATCTTCTGTAGAGTGACTGGTGGCTTTGAACTGTTGGCCTTGCCATTAGCAGCCCATTGTGTAATCCTTTATACCACCAGGGCTCCTGTAACACACATGCGGTTGCATAACCCTAATCAACTTCTAACATTCAAAGAGATCTGTTAGACATATCTTTGACTTTAGTTTAGATCCTGCATCAGTCGTTGTGCTTCAAGTTCTTTAACGTTTCATCCTTTCTGTTTACTCTTATGACATAAATCATTCTAAGATTCTACTTTACAGAATCTATTATCTGCTACCACCTTTAAAAAATAAAATTCCAGGTGCGGACATGTTCTATTCAGCTCAGTTTCTGCAGAACCTAGGGACACATAGATGTTAAATAAGTATTAACTGAAATAAAATCATTACCTTTGACCTTGTCCATCTGTTAGTCTGAATGGAGTAAGGAAACAAATTCATAGGCACGCATATGTGTAAGAGGGAACTTTATATCAAAGAGCAATGTACATTAAGAAAACATCCCAGCCCAGTCCAGATCAAGTCCATAAGTCTGACATTATCCCATATATCAATACTAGCCCATAAATACCTCTTTAGACTCACGCAGCCATGCAGTGATGCTGAATGCAGGAAGATCACAGGCTTGTGAGTGGAAAGTCTCCTGGATCCAGTGGTGGTGGAAGCATCTCAGTGCTGACGTGGGTCTCCACATGGCTCTTCCAGCTCCAGGACTCAGGCTGCATCAGTGTAGCTCCATGTGGCTTGTCAGCAAGAAGACCAAACAGAGAGAGTCTACGTGTCTCACTTCCATGGAAGAAGAAAGGAGTTCCCAGAATCCTCAGGAGAAGGCCATGCCCATACAGAGGCCTCATTGACTATAGCCAGATTGACAGGCTGGACTTCACCCCTTCGCAAGTTGACAGGAGATTATATAACTGCCACACCATCCATTCCATTCTTCTCTTCCTGGCTGTTGAGAGCTTCACTAACAAGCCTCAGCTGGACCACTGCATTTTTCATTTCCTCTCCATAAGATTCTTTGAATTTATAAGGCTTTAGTCCTTGTCTGTTCCCCAAATGTGTTCTACTCATCCTGCCTCGCTGCTTGTGCTAATGTGGAATACTATGTCAGCTCCCTGAATTTTTTTCTCGAACTCTACCTAATACCCTCTTCAAGTCCTACAAAGACTTCTTCGACGATTTCAGCCAATGCCACGTCTGTTCCATGAAACATCAATGCTAACAATTAGAGTGTTACATAAAGGGTCACCCTCAATGGTTTGCTAACTCTCAGATCTGTAAGCTCAGTTATGCCAGTTCTGAAGTCCTTAAAATCGAGGACTGTGTCACCACGTCTTTGGTCTACTCTATAGCACAATGTTTGCTCAATGGACAGACAGTCACAGAAAGGCATTAACAAGGCTATCTCCAGCCCCTCTAAAAACCAAACTCACTGCCATCAAGTCGAGTCTGACTCACAGTGACCCCATACGTCAGGACAGAACATCTGTGTGGGTTTCGGAGACATTAACTCTTTACACAGGAGCAGAAAGCCTCATAGTTTCCCCATAGAGCGGCTGGTAGCTTCCAATCACAGGTCTTGTGGTTAGCAGCCCACTGTATACCCACTACCCCACTCGGGATCCTCTAGCTCCTCTAGAAACTTCTTCCAAATCGCTAGTGTCCAATGTGTAGTTTAAAACCCCCCAAAGCATCAAAAGAACAAGATATTAAAGATTTCATAGCTCAACTCATTGATCACTATCTAGCCAAGAATTAAATGCTCTGATTTAGCACATACTACAAAGTACCTAGGGCTTACACATAGGCTTAATTGATGGGTTTCTAGGGGCCAACTCTGAGCAAAACACAGATAGGTAATAAATAAAGCTTAGACAGCAGCTTTTGGGAAAGGATCTTGACCATTCTACTAATTTGCATAATTCCAGTAAACATATATTTTTAAATGTATCTCCTTTCAATCTATACTTCTCAGATTAATTATATGTATAGTCCGCTTACTATACTAGAGGTTTGTCCCTTTCCTGTTTATCAGGCATTCACATTTTGTCTTCTATCAATGACCGGTTCACATACAGTACATTTAACTATATATTTTAATAGGGAATGTGACAGGTAAAACAAAGCAACTAGGGGTTCAAAACATATGGACATCTTGAGTTAATTTTTTTAATTATCAATTTAACAATGACCAAGTGAAGCAGAAATGAGCAATTTAAACCTTCAAGATTTCTGCTCACATTTTGCGGGGATTCACTAAATCATCTTTCCGAGAATCAAACATATTGGTAAGTGGGAAAATTCAGTATCAATAAAGCTGTGTCTGGCACTCCAATATGACACTGTGAGTGAGATAGAGACCTATCTGGCAAGGAATAGATAGAGGCTGCATTGGTTCTGGGTAGAGCTGATATCAGTCCAAAATAATGAAATCAGGGCATCTGTTCTGACTGGGTACAAATCGTTTAGAGCAAATTCGCTAGCTAGTGGGCCAATGTCAGTCTTATGCACTACAGATTGGAGAGGCAGACATGCAGACATAGAGGTCAACATTCAGTAAAACGAGACATGTTATTGTAAGCAAACAGCCATCATATTAGCGGTGTGGGAAAATAATGTTTTCAGATGTCAAAGAGTCAGTTTATACCACTTGAGACTTTATTACAGCAGAACATGCCAGGGACATTATTGTAGGGGGGCATGCTGTCCAAAGCAGACAGACACCGTCACTCAGCTTTGGCTCTAGGCACCTTCCTGTACGTCGGAGTAAGAACTGTGCCCCGTAGGCTTTGCCAAGGCTGAGTTCTCTGTATTACCAGACATTTACTTCAAAGGGCGTCTGGCTGGACTCAAACCCATAATCTTTGTGGCAACATACCCTTGGGCTCCACAGGAGTTCATAATATGGTATCCCCGTTATCATTGCTGAGTGCCCAGAGATGATAATGCTAGGTCTGATCTTGCTTGGGGATCAACGAATCTTTAGCTGTTCCTCCATATATCAAGAGAGGAGCTGGAGGAACAATAATAAAACCCCACCAGTGTGAGATCACATTTCAGTTCCTACATCCTGTAAGTCAAAGAAGCAGGGAGGCTACCCAACAATCCTTCCTGAACTGATAAACATTCACTGTCAAAATAATAATCATCAGCAATGTTGACAACAGGATTTAACAGTAAGTACCTTCTAGGTATTGTTTATTTTTTATGTTGTTTTAAATTTAATCTTCAATAGGACCCTACCAGGTAGGATGGATCTTTTAGGAAGTGACTCGGGGCTTGGTATAACTTTCTCAGAGACCTTTCTTATTTCCAGAACTTCCTCAGGATTCAGATTAGAGGTTATTTTAAATGGGATGTTCAGCATTCAATCTTTGCTCTCATTTGATCTTGATTATTTATTCTTTTCTGCCCTTGGTTGGATATCAGAGAACTATATAATAAAATAAATTAATACCATGCCTCAACTCCATTAAAAGTCAAATGGGAATTCTTCCAAACTCAGAATTCTTGCAAGATCCAAGGAAGAAAGGCGGTGGTAGAAGTTGTCTTGTTCCTTGGGATGCCGAATAAGGAAATCTGGTCCACTATCTAGGAACTATTTAAGACCTTGGACGGGCACTGAAGAATCCTTGTTTTTATTATACTGTTCTCAAATAGCTATTTTTATGATTGACTTCTATTCTGAGTGACAAATGGGAAAAGAAATACTTGAACTTTAATGCTCAACAACTGCCAAGTTTGCTTTTACCATAAGTGACTCAGAGAGTTACAGTTATCTAGTCCTGACCTCAGAAGTCTTCATCCTTGTATGGGAAGTAAACAAACTAGGGATTTGCTTTTTTAGACTTTCGGTTTGTTTTTTTTCCTTCTCCACTGAAGAGTATTCTATTCTGAAACTTGGTCAGTTCCTTTTGCAGAGTACTTTCTCCACCATTCTTCTTGAATGTTTATACTGTTAACTTAAAATTAGGAGTCTATAGATAACAAATAAAAATTATGTGTTAAAAGACCCAGCCTACAACATAAAACACAGTATTTGGCAGAGAGGTGGCCAGCTGCACCCCACTTTTCCCTCTTCGTGATCTGGATTCATTGCATAGCCATGGGCAAAGGTTAAAATAACAGTGATAAAGAAAGAATAGCAGTAATGACTTTCAGGAGCACGAATCTACCTGGCATGGAAACCTCACTGTTATCAAGTAGGTTCTGATGCGGATTGACCTACAGGATCAAATCAAACTGCCCCACCGGACTTCTGAGGCTTCTGTGGAAGCCGACTACTGCCTCAGCTTTCTGCTACAGTGCAGCTGGTGGATTTGAGCTGCCAACATTGTGGTTAGCCATGCAGTACAGTCCATTGCACCACCAGAGTGATGAATATCTTGTTTAAATGCAAGTATGTAGCATCTATAACATTGACCGAATCTGCTGGAATCTGGCACAATTTTCACGCGGTTATTTAAGATGCCTCTGGTTTCATCACTTAACTTCAGTATTCAAGTTTTATCTTTGACAGAGTAGTGTGGGGGGGGGTGTGCAACCTGATTATACTAATCCACACATTGGTAGGGTTGCTTAATTATAAAACGTTAAATAGCTTATGTATTATCTGTGCTAGTTTTAATCCCACTTGCCTTCATCCACATAGAGAGATTAAGTCTAGTCCTTGACTATTAACTAAAATGTTGGCGATTCAAATCAGCTCAGAGGTTCATTGGCAGGGAACGTTGGTGACCTGTTTCTGAATGATCACAGCCTTGAAAACCCTGTGGATCAGTTCTACACACAAGAGCTCCCCCCATCAAGAATAAACCCAACATCAACTAATATTGACAACCACAACAGGTGTTGCAAGCAAAGGGAAAGAAATCAGACGGAATTGAAGAAAATAATGGGAGACCTTGGCCATCTGGAGAAGCCTAGGAGGGCGAGTAGTAGTGATGACAGACGCAGAAAAGCTCAGGAAATGGCAAGGACTTCAATGACACAACGAGACTCCTCAAGTCGAGTCCTTTGGAAACCCTCTCCCAAGAGGCGGCATCTTATTTAAGTGGACTGATGAAAGACAAAACAGATTCAAGATAGTTTAACCAAATAGCCTGCCAGAATCAATAGGATACAAGTTCCCGTGAAACCCACAGCCTATCTTATGAATTAGCAGACATCTTAAATTTAGGGCTTCAGAAACCATGGGATTTGGGGGCTCAATACAAATTTATATAGGTCTCAAGGCACAGATATGCCCCTAGCTGTCTTTTGGCTTGCATTCTGCATTCATACATAAGAATCAATAGAATTTTGAGATCTCCAGCCCTGGGGTGATTTTTTTTCCGAGTGGAAAAAAGAGAAAAGAGCCGTTTTGTTCTGTTATTCCAACTTTCATCTTTTGTTCATTCTCCAAGGGCACAAATGACTCTGTGCACAGGCTTCCAGGAGTTAAAGCGCTCTGAGGATTTTTGTTTGTTTGTTGATGTTATATTTTTTCCTGCTGTGGATTTTAGCACAGAATACTTTCCTTCTGAGGCAGAAGTATCAACAAACAGCATCCTACAACTGCCATGTGTTAGATAGTTTGATTTGTGTGCTTTTTTGGTCTTCTCTGCTCTTGAGGTCCATAATCAATTATAAAAATGAATTGTTTGATTCGGAGGGGAAATTGAGATGATACCGGCTGGTGCTCACCATTTCCCGAGATAATCGTTACTCACAATCCCTGTGGAAATTTAGCCCTGGAGGATGCATTTTATACCCCCTGGTGCTGCCATTTTTACCACAGCCAGGGGTACAACCTAAAGCTGCAGCAGCTAACAGTAGTCCTCAGTGACCATAGGGGAAAAGTCAAGCGACAAGCATCAGATTCTCTTGCTCAGCTGTGTAAAATAGAAAATGGGGTTACACAAAATAGATGAATAGAACGTACTGGAAATAAGACATTACTGTGTCTCAAAATACTTTATCAAAAGATTCAAAAGAGAGCCAACTGGGAAAAATCTTTAGCAATGACAACACACAAGAGACTAATCTCTAAAATTTTAAATAATGCAAGACCTCAATAAGAAAAAAGATATGATGTAGCAATACCTCTACTGGGTATATACCCTAAAGAATTAAGAAACATAACACAAATAAACATATGCACTCCCATGTTCATGGCAGCACTGGTCACAACAAGAAGAAGATGGAAACAACCCAAGAGCCCATCAGTAGAATAACTAAGAAAAATTTGGTACATACACAAAATAGAATCCTATGCATCCCTAAAAACAGTGATGAAACTACAAACCATCTCATGAGCTAATCAACCACAAAAGGACTACTATTATATGAGACCATTAATACTAAGATAAACACCAAGACAAAGACAGGTCTTGGTTCTCAGGTCATTTAATCTGGTCTCCCGAGCAATGTGGTGGTATGTCTGTCTAATGTTCATGATCCCTTATTTGTACATCATAAAAACCCCTTCTTCAGAGGAAGCCTCACCTCAGCTGGAGTCAATTTTTTATTTAAGAGTCAATTTTTTAGATCTGGGCTACATATACATAAGCATTAGATATACGAATAGATTTTGAGCTTGAACTTTGCCATAAAACCCTAATCTAAGAACAATTGTTTTTTTCCACTGTGGCCCTGTTCAATACATGACTGCATAATGTAATCACTGAAGATATGGGAGCTATCACAAAGTATGGGGAAGACATCAGATGGTGCCAGGCTATCAAAAATAATGGGATCTGGGGTCTAAAAGACTAGTCTTAAATCCAGAGCCGTCTAAGTGAGTTATAATTAAGTCCACACAGCAGGAACACACTGCAGGAGGTGTTACAGCAGATCACAGCAGGTATGTTGTGTTGTCCTTAGTATGGTCAGGTTGGTTTGAACTCACAGTGATACTACGTACAAGAGAAACACTGCCTGGCCCTGTACCAGCCTCAAAATTGTTCCTATGCTTGAGCCCAATGCTGCAGCCACTCGGTCAAACCATCCTTATGAAGGCCGTACTCTTCTTTGTTGCCACTCCACCAAGCACGATGTCCTTCTCCAGGAATTGATCTCTCCTAATATGTCCAAAGTATGTGGGACAAAGTTTCACTATCCTTGCTGCTTGTTTATCTTCAAGTCTTTAAGACCCCAGAGGCTATATCTTTTGATAGCCGGGCACCCTCAACTTTCTTCACTACATTTGCTTATGTACCCATTTGTCTTCAGCAATCATGTCAGGAAGGTGAGCATCATGGAATGCCAGTTTAATAGAACAAAGTATTCTTGCATTGAGGGAGCACTTGAGTGGAGGTCCTATGTCCATCTGCTACCTTAATACTAAACCTATAAATATGTGCACATAGATTTGTTTCCTCATCATCATAAATAAATATATTTACATGTGTACATGCCCTGTATTTATAAATGCCCTTTACCTCCTAGTTCTTTCTTCTATTTCCTTTTACTTTCCTCTTGTCCCACTATCATGTTCAGCCTCCATTTGGGTTTCAGCATTTCCTCTCGATTACATTACCCTTGATCAAGACCTACCAGGCCTCCTACACCCTCCTCACCACTGATTTTGGATCATTTGTTGTTCCCTTGTCCCTGAGTTTATTAACACCACTTCCTTTCCCCCAGACTACTCCCCCTCTCCCTTGTCCCCTAGAACAGTCAGCCAGGTTGTTTTCTCCTCTAGATTGTTTATCCAGGTATGCTCCCTTCTTGATTTGCTCCATTTTGTGGAGTTCAGACCACACTGCTTCCCCACCATGTAACCCCAGAAATGTCCTCTGTCACAGTCTGCTCCAGTAAGGGGACAGCGTGACACATGCTGTTGTTATTTACCCAGTCCCCTCTGTGTCCTATTGGCTCCCATCAGGGACGTCATCCTCTGAGCATCATGTGCCATCATGGGGCCCTGTCTGACTCTTTTTCTCTTTCTCCCTCCCTGTCTCTCTCCATACAGGTGCGGCATCCTGGGCCCTCTCCCCAACCTGCTCTCTGCCAAACCTACCTTCAGGGACGGGGTCAGTTTGGCTCTGGTCAGGGCCAGCCCTGTATCTCTCTCTTTTCATGCATCCTTCCATGTGACCACGCTGCCCTCATGGTCTGGTGCTTCATGGGAGGGTCTGCATGCCCCTTCCAAGTTCTGTGGAGACAAGACCAGTGCTCTCCCCCTGGACCACACCTACACTTTTATAGCTTCAAGTTGACACGAAATTATGTAACCATCACAAAGACCAAAGAAAAATCAACCCATTTGAAGTATGGCACTGGCAAAGAAGTTTGAAAGTTTCATGGGCTTCCAAAAGAACACACAAATCTGACTTTGAATAATTACAACCAGAATGCCCTTTAGAGGCATACCAGCCTGTATAATCACGAGGTGTTGAAGAGATCAGTTTTCAGATATCAAAGAAGGAAAAAATCATATTGTGTGCTCTCTTTCCTGATATGATTGCTGAGGACAAATGGGGGCATAAGCAAGTGTGGTGAAGAAAGCTGGTGGTGCCTGGCTATCAAAAGATATAGTGGCTGGGGTCTTAGAGGCTTGAAGGTAAACAAGCAACTGTCTAGCACAGAAGCATCAAAGGCCACATGGAAGAAGCACACCAGCCTATACAATCATGAGGTGTCGAAGGGTTCAGATATCAAGCATCAAGGAACAAAAATCACATCATTGTGAATGAGGGGGAATTCAGAGTGGGGACCCAAAGGCCATTTGTGGGCAACTGTACATCTCCTTACAGAAGGGTCTCAGAAAGATGAGCCGGTCAGGTAGCAACGATAAAACATACAACTCTCCTCTATTTCGTAAATGCTTCCTCTTCCCAACTATCATGATCCCAATTCTACCTTAAAAATCCAGCTGGACCGAAGAATGTACACTGGTACAGATGGGAACTGGAAACACAGGGAATACAAGACAGATGAACCCCTCAGGTCCAGTGGTGAGAGTGGTGATACTGGGAGGTTGAGGAAAGGCGGGGTAGAAAAGGGGAACTGATGACAAGGATCTACATATAATCTCCTCTTTGGAGGTTGGTCAACAGAAAAGTGGGTGAAAGGAGACATTGGACAGTGTAAGATATGACAAAATAATAATGACTTGTAAATTATCAAGGTTTCATGAGGGAGGGGAGAACGGGGAGGGAAGGGGAAAATATGAGGAGCAGATGCCAAGGGCTCAAGTACAAGGCAGATATTTTGAGAATGATGATGGCAACAAATGTATACAATGGATGGATGTACAGATTGTGGTAAGCATTGTATGAGCCCCCAATAAAATGATTTTTTTTAAGTGTAGGGGTAGAATCTAGCCTGTCAATCAGGTCACAGACTAATGGTGCCTCCTTGTGGGTGTGACCTTTTTATTAGGAGGGTCCTGGGAACCTCCCCCTCTCTCTCTGCCTTCTCTCTCATGCAGGAGAGCCACCACTGAGACCTGCATGAGCTCTGTGATGCAGCCATCACCATTGCAGCCATGCAACTCTCACCCACCAACCTGTAATACTCCTGCATTCTGCATCATTGAGTGTGGCTGTGAGTCTGAAGAGGTATTTATGGACTAGTATTGGACTTATGAGCTTGATCTGGACTGGGCTGGGATGTTTGCTTGATATATAATTACTTCTTGATATACAGCTCTCTCTTACACATATGAGTGTCCCTGGATTTGTCTCTCCAGTCAACCCAGCCTAACATAATCTTCCTTCCCTCCGCCCCCCAATCTTCCTTATTCAATGCCCAACTTTCACAAGCACATAAGGCAATTGAAAATATCATAGCTTGGGTTGGGTGCAACTTAGTCCTCAAAGTAACCTCCTTGCTTTTCAATGCTTTAAAGAGATTTGTGCAACATATTTCCCCAATGCAATGTGAAATCTCTTGTCTGCTATTTCCTTGAGCATTGATTGTGGAGCCAAGCAAGGTGAAATCTTTGACAACTTCAATCTTTTCTCCATTTATAATGACATTACCTCTTGGCCCAGCTGTTAGGATTTTGTGTTTCATTGCAATCCTTGATCTTCATCAGCAAGTGCTTCACGTCCTCTTTATGTTGGGTTATCTTCATTTCACAGAACATTAATAAGCCTTCTTCCAATCCTGATGATGCAGATAGAGTTCAGTTAGAATGGAGAATATTATCATTTGCTTTCCCCTTTGGGCCCATTTTAATTGGTTGCAATTTCTATTATCTCCTGCTTTTACTTTGAGGTTTTTCTGTGTTTTATTTTTATATCATTGCTGAATTTTTTTGGTATGATGTTCCTGATATGAAATCCAGGATATGTAAATCTATAGAGACAGTAACTACATTAATTGTTCCTTATGGTTAGAGCAGGGGAGGCTGGAGGCTAATGGGGAACTAATAATAATGGGAACAAACTAAAGAAAATGCTCTAAAATCGATTGCGGTGGTGATTGCACAACTATTTTTGAACATATTAAAACCATTGTATTATATGGCACATGAGTTAATGAAGGTTGGAGCCAACAAACTCAGGGAAAGGGTAGCTATAAGTGATCTAAAATTGACAACCAGGAGGGTATAGGCTGCCTGGTAGGCTTGATCAAGTGAAATACAGTGGAGAGGAATGCCAAATGATGGTTAAACATGCCGAATTGAATGATGAATTGAAAGCCAAATGAAGGTTGAACATGGTAGAGGGACAAGAAGAAAGTAAAAGGATATAGAGGAAAGAACAAGGAGGCAAAAGACATCTATCGAGGTACAAATACAGGCATGTACATATGTAATATATTTATATAAAATGATAGGAACATAGTCTACGTACATATATTATATGTTAAATATTAAGGTAGCAGATGGACATTGGGCCTTTGCTCTAGTACTCCCTCAATGTAAGAATACATTGTTCTAATAACCTGCGATTCTGTGATGCTCACCTTCCTGACACAATCACTGAAGACAAAATGGGTACATAGGCAAATGTGGTGAAGAGAGCGGATGGTGCCTGGCTATCAAAAGACATAGCATCCAGGGTCTTAAAGGCCTGAAGATAACCAAATGGCCATCTAGCTGAGAAGAACCAAAGCCCACATGAAAGAAGCACACCAGCCTATGTGATCACGAGGTGTCAATGGGATCAGGTATCAAATATCAGAAGACCCAGAAAAAAGCAATCATTGATGTGAATGGCTGGGGGGTGAGGGGAGCACAGAGTGGAGACCCAAAGCCCATCTTGAGATAATTGTACATCCCCTCACAAAAGGGTCACAAAGAAGGGTAGAGCCAGCCAGGGTGCAGTATAGCACCGATGAAACATACTATATTCCTCTAGCTCTTTAATGCCTCCCAGTATCATGACCCCAATTCTACCTTGCAAATCCCGCTAGACCAGAGTATGTACACTAGTACAGATAAGAGCTCTCAAAATACATAATCCAGATAGATAAACCCCTCAGGAACAATAATGGAGTAGCGATAGTGTGAGGGTAGGGGAAATCAATCATCATGTATAGCCAACTCCCTCCCCACCAGGGGATGAACAATAGAAGCATGGGTGAAGGGGGACAGCATTCGGTGTAAGATATAAAAATAATAATAATTTATAAATTATCAAGGTTTCATGGCGAGGGGAGGAAAAAATGAGGAACTGATCCGAAGGACTCAAGTAGAAAAAATGTTTTGAAAAGGATGGCAACGTATATACATGTGCTTGACACATGTGTTTTAAGAGCTGTAAAAGCCCCCAATAAGATGATTTTTAAAAGACCAATAAATATCTAGGAAACTCTTTGAGGCGGTTCTATTTTGTCCTTTAGGGGCAACCAGCGTCAGAATCAATGGATGGCATACAACGACAATCTGTATAGGTTCAGACCACCGAGTCTTTTCTCCCAAGGAGCAGCTGATGGATTGAAACCCTTGCCTTTTCTGTAGCAGCCAAGGTCTTAACCACTGCGCCACCAGGACTCTAGTCCTTCTATAAGGAAACACCATCAGTGTATTGCTTTAATGAATAGAACTTCGTTTTCTCATGGTCTAGGACAGTGGGTTTCCGCCTTCCTCACGCCACGACCCTTTCACACAGCTCCTCATGTGGTGGGGACCCCCCCAACCATAACAGCATTTGTGTCGCTACTTCATCACTGTCATTTTGCTACTGTGATGAATCATCCTGTAACTATCTGATATGCTGGCTGTGTTTTCATTGTTACAAATTGAACATCATTGAAGCATAGTGATTCATCACAAAAGAATATGTAAATATATATTGGGAAATATTTATTTCTAATTACAAATGAATGAAATTTTGTCTTGAAGCATAGTGTAGCAAGGGTAATGGACTTCATGCCTGGTACTCGGCTGTGGGTGTATCTGCATGTGAGCGAACTCGCCTGGAGATGGATAGCAGAGCGGTGTCTCGGTTCCTAAGACCATCGGAAATATATGTTTTCCGATGGTTTCAGGAAACCCCTGTAAAAGGGTCGTTTGACCCCCAAAGGCGTCTCGACCCCCAGGTTGAGAACCGTTGGTCCAGGAGCAGGCTCTCACTCTGTCAACTCCAGAGGAAACCTTGGTCTCCTTCAGTTTCGGTTCCTTGGTGATCTCCATGTGGCATCAACCTTCCCCCGTTTGTCCTTGCTTTTTTATCCACCTCATTTGCTTTTTTTATTTGTTAAAAGTGTTTTACAAAGAAAACTCTATCCCCAAATAATATTTCATCCACACGATTAGGATTTACACACATATTTTGGTGGGCAGCATCCACTCTATAGCAAGAAGCATGAAGCAAACATCACCATCCCAGCACCAACCCCTCTGGTCCAGGTGTGAGCAAGTACAAGCCACTCCCCTTGATTTGCCTCTCACATCCCCTCGTTTTCTTCTTTTCATCCCCTTCCTTTGCCTAAATCAATGGCAGAGTGTTTGGAGCTGACAAAAATGAACTGTTGCAATTCCCAATCGTTTCTAAGTCTGAATCCAGGATTCCAAAAGGCACAATTGGCCATGTCATCAGATTTAGACAGAATGACACCGAGGTCTCCCTTGTCTGCTCAAAACGCCCACTTAGAAATCATGCCCGTGAACCTGAGGCTTTCCTACCACAACCTCTTTCTCTCTTGTTGGATCTAATTGTAGCACTAGAAAAAAAAGAGAGACTGGCTCTTGCAGTAAAATGCCAACTCTAACACATCATTAGCTGAATAAGAAATAACCAGGTCAGCATGGTGTGGGGAAGTGACAATGTTATCCTTGCTGTTGATTCAGAAAGGGTGGGTTTATAAAAAAAAGAGGAAAAGGAATTTATATGGAAGTCATATTACTACAGGTCACAGTATGTAGATGTGCAGGGGGAAATATAGTCAAATTTGAAAATGTATTTTCAGGATGTGGCAGGCGGATGTGGTTCAACCAGAGGAATTTATAGCTGCCACTGGCACCTCTAACACCATAAAACTGTGCACAGAAGCTACTTTTAGGCTGTGAGAATCCAACTGCTAGATCCAAAACATAGATAACACAGCTCAACCAACAACCAAAAAATGTTTCTGTGTCTTGGTTTTCAGGCCTCTCCCTGGAGTTAATTGAAGCACTGATTCAAAACATTGCACTGGATAGATTATATCAGCTCTAGTTTCTTAGACATGGTTGAATTTATATCATTTTAGTCTCCTTTTGAAAAGATAGCCTCTGCAGAATCAGAATGCCATAATAAACTTTCTTATTTAAATGAGAAAATTTGTGAGTTGAACTACCCATTTTTTTTGTGTGTGTGCTCGGTGACCTTGGGTGCATCACTCACTATTCATCTACTTCCTTTCCTATAATGCACGCTGTTCCACACTCAGCTCTTGTACCTGTCCCACCTTTCCGCGCTCGGAGGAGGAGCCCTGCATGTCCCTATTGCACAAGGTAAAGAAAGGAGGCCAATGACTGTGATTTCCAAACAACTTCCCATAGTCAATGTTTTCACAAGAATTAATTGAGTGATCAGGGGCTTGCATCTTTCCAAGGAGTCTCCTGAATTGCTTGTTTCCAGATGCAAAGAAAAGAAGGTACTTCAGACTGGCACAAAAATTATATTTTATTGAAAGGAGGAAAAGAATTCACTGGCATTTTTTTTAACCAAAGACAATAATTTGCTTTTCTGACATTGGAATCCTTCTGAAGAAAATCAGTCTTTCAGAATATAAGCAAAATGAGTGGTGTCTTTTTCATCTCCAAGTCAAAATGTAGTTTGAAATGTGTTCTTTTGATGAAGGCAACAATTACGGTTCTATTCCTGCCAGTCACTCTACCAGGATGAAAGAAGAGTACTAGGTCATGCCTTTAACCTCGGAAAAGATAAATTATAAGAACATTAATAGGTGGTTTGTGTAGACTTGAAAATAGTTCATTTTATTCTTGGTCGACAAAGTGGCTATAAAAAGTATTCTTGCTTTGTATGCCTTTGGGATTGTAGGGTCACACATGAACGCAGGAAAGATTGGCCTCCAAGTTGGGGGACAAAATGTAATCGATGAACATTTGATAGAAAGAGATAGAATCATATTGTCACCTCTATATGGAAAGCGAGGCCTGATGAAACAATTTGTACAGGCTTTGAATAAAGACGGCTCATTCCTTGAATACAGAGGACATACAATACCTGGATTTACCATGGAAAATCTGAAGACAGGAATTTCCAATGATCCACAGAACAAGACAACTTATAAGTGACCCACATTTCATAGCATCAATGAAAGAAATCGAATCGTATGCCTGGTTTTCATTTGTTCTTGTGGAAAACAGGCAGACAACTACCCACAAATGGTGGAGGACATGCTATTTCCTTCCACCAGGCTTGGTGGCTGTAACCTAGGTGACAGATTTCACCAGGACGTAAAAATAATGGAAGCCAGATATCAACTAAGGTGAGATACATACATGATGGCGGCCTATGGTTGGAGTCTCATTCTGGATTGTCCTATATTCCGAATTCTTGCAAAAGGAACTTCTTGTGCATCGAATACCTGGAGTGTTTCTGTCAGAAATCCATGCTTTTGGAATGAAAAAAGTAGACTTTCATGTACGACACTTTTCTTTTAATTTTTAATGTTTCCTTCATGCTCAAAATCTATCTAATTTCTTATGGGCAAGCAAAGCGAAGAGCTGACCAGGGAGAGCTGCTGCCATGTTTGGACTGTGCTGGTCAAATATACCCCAAAAGCCCAAATATACCCCAAAACAAGTCTAACCTTTAAGGCACCAAAATGTATGTTGGCCAGGAAATCGAATAACAAACGCTGCTTAACAGGGAGCAGGTGATAAAAGTAATTAGCGACACTTCACTGGATCCCCCCATACTTCTGACGCAGCAATCCTGAGTGGTTAATTTATTAGAGTATTTGCAATTGCCACAGATTAGGGGAAAGGCTGCCAGTGAAGCAGGAACCAAGAGACAGAGAGCCTTAGCTAGCAGCTTAACAGAGTAAGATTTCTGCTGCCTGAGATGGTACAGTAGGAGGTGAACCGAGTTCATCCCAAAGAATTCCTAAAGAAAGGAGCTATTTTCTGCTGGATAATTAAGGAGGATTTGCATAAAGAAAACTATACATCATTCTATCAAAAACCTGAATTTTAAAGATGGGGCTTTCTGCTCCCATAAAGCGTTATCGTCTCAGACACACACTGGGGCAGTTCTTCCCTGTCTTGTAGGGTTGCTGTGTTAGGGTTCTCCAGAGAGACAAAACCAGATTGCTAATAATTTTATATATACACTTATACAGATAGATATCTTACACAAGAAACGAACAGTTAAATTATAAAGCAGTGCAAATGGCTCAGTGTAATTCACTCCCAAGAGAAAGTTGTGAGACACTGGCAGTCCTTCAAGTCTTGAGGGCTGCCAGGTAGTCCTCTGTAGAGAGATCCAAGCTATCCCGGCACAGGCAGCAAACAGCAAAGCGGGTCACCAACAGTCAGCCAGGTCACCAACAGTCAGTCCCCAGCTCAAGAGATATAAATTCCAATTGGGTGACGAAGCACATCTTGAAGGAACCTCAAATTACAGTGACACAGTCCACAGGTTAGGTGTGCCACAGGTAGTGTAGCTTGTAAATTGAGGCACAGAAGAAGCAAGGCAGCCGCACTCTGTTCTAATGATCAAAGAGCGAGAGACAAGAAAGGAGAGGCTCAAAAAAAAAAAAAAGAAAGGAGAGGCTCACTAAGCCATTTAGCCCTCTGCCCTTCAAGTAATCCTACATGTGTTTATCGGCCAGACTGGCACAATAAACTAACTACCTCAGTTGCTATGAACTGCCATCAACTCAATGACAGTGAAAAAATAACTTTTTAATAGATAATGTTTTAAATTGAATGCATTTTCTGAAATCACTAATTTCTACCTTTGATATCAGCCAGGACTATGATAGACCAATAGACACCTCTGAACACAATTCTGCCGCATGCAAGAGAGCCCCCTCAGGCAAGCCTTAGAAGCATTTTAGAATGATACAATCGTGAAAATGAAAATGTAAAGCTGACAGAGAGCAAGATGGCTAAAGATGACATTTCCAACTCTCTTCCCAGGTCAGCCCAGAAGCAGGGTTGAAGGTAGGAGGGAAATCTGTTGAGACGTTCATATGCAGTTATGTGTGATCCATTCATGTGGATTTTCCCATGAGCATTCTCCACCACCATCACTTCCTACATATCCTGTTTGCCCCTCAGCTCGCCCAGGCACACCACAGGCAGGGACAAACAGGGTGAGTTTGTAGTTTGAACCCCAGCCAAAAAAATAACAATAGAAATGACCGTGATCATTTAAAATTCTCTTCTTCCCCGTTCAGGCAAGTAGCACTGGACGAACAGATATCCGCATCAGTGTGTCCAAATATGACATTCAAAGCAGGATTTTATGTGAGATCACGCCAGGGAACTCTTTGGAAGGAAAACGCAGCTCAGAACTTGGATGCTCAACTTCCTTAAGGTTTTAAGACTTAAGTGATGCGCTCCTTCACTGCATCCCAAACCAGAAGTGAAGAAGAAAAGAGCTCAGCTTCCCAGGCTCTGCAGAATGACTCTCCTCAAATTTGAATCGGTTCACAAGAATGTAGCAAGCAGCAGGGATAGTGTCCCCAACACAAAGTGTCCCCAACACAAAGCAGCAGGGATAGTGTCCCCTGAGCTGCTCATTGGAAGACTGCCCGGCAGAGGAAATAGGATGCTATTGAATTTGTGGGCATCTCAGTCGGTGACAGCGGTGGAGGAATTTACCAGAGAATAATGGAAGAAAGAGGGTTTTGGAGAGCAGGAAGGAGAGCCAGGTGGATTTTGAAAGTAGAAACTTATTTTTACGTAAAAGCATAGTAAAACAACTTGAAAACTCAAACTTGTGCATAGCCACCATCAAGTCAGTTGGGGCTCATGGTGACCCCATGTAGCCAATAGAACAAAACGGTGCCCCGAGTCCTGTGCCAGACCCATGATCAGTTCCAGATCAGACTGGTGAACCACGGGGTTCTCATAAACCAATTTTCAAAGTAGACCACCAGGCCTTTCTTCCTGAAGAAAACATTACAAGGGAAGGAATGCATACAAAGTGTCTTCAGCAGAAGAGAAATGAAGGTGCTCAGTCTTTATATATGTTGCAGTTACATAGTTTCATGTCAACTTGATAAATAAGTGTGAGGGTGACGTCTAGCCTGTCAATCAGATTACAGCCTGATGATGCCTCCTGGTGGGCATGACCTCCTTAGAAGGATTCTGGGAACTTCCTCTCTCTCTGCTTCACCTTCCTTTTGGAGACACTCTCGGGGAGCTGGAGAAGCCACATGGAGACCCACACTAGTGCTGAAATGCTTCCACCACCACTGGATCCACAAGCCTTTTCACCTACTGGCCTGTGAACTTCCTGCATTTTGCATCATTGCCTGTGGCTGAATGTGTCTGAAGAGGAACTTATGGACTAGTATCAGACATATGGGCTAATATTGGTCTTGTGGACTTGATATAGACTGGGATGGGATGTTTTCTCAATCTACAATTGCTTTTTGATATATAGCTCTCTCTTACGCACATACGAGTGTCTCTGGCTCTGATTCTCCAGTCGACCTGGTCTAACACAACATGGCTCATACATGACACTATGTTGCCAAGACTCTCCAGGCACTATGGCTGTGATTAAATAAACAGAAAAATCCAATCAAACAAAAGGATAAATATCTCCAGGTAACAGGTCACTTCACTTGAGTATTCACATTCCAGTTCCAGGTGCAGATTTATAATGAAAGCAAACAAGCACACCCTCACATATGCAGATAAACACTCACTCACTCACTCACTCACTCACTCACTCACTCACTCTCTCACTCACATACATACACTCTCAAAGGCAGAGCATCCCAGTGTCTGAGCATAAGGCACCATGGCTAACCCATTCATGAGGACTTTTTAATTACTTTGTGTTTGTTTTTCATCCTATTCCTCATTTCCTCTGGTAGTGATTATGATTGGACTTTGAAATCCTGATCTACCACTGCAGCACTGTAATTACATAAATATGGCATTATAAATGAAGGTGAGTGCCAGAAATAGCAGAGACGAGTGCAATCTGTCTTTGTGGATGCATGTGTATGTTTATATGTTTATAAATATCTCCTATTTACATGGGTTATGGAAATCATTTGCTAATACAAGCAAGGGGATTTTAGGAAGTAGAACAAGAGCCTCAGTCCCATTTTCAGCAGAGGAAGAAAAAGGTAAGAAAAGACAGGTTCTTCTGATTATGGTGAACAAGGACAATAGAGTTAAGAACAAGGCTTAAACTGACTGGCCAGCAGTTGAGGGGGCCTACTGACTCTGCTTGTAGGCATAAATTCAATCTGAGATTGAACAGATTGTCAACAGTGCTCTTCAACACCTTGTATAGCCTCAGAGTAGCTCTTAAATCAGCTTCAAGACAGAAAACCCACCTCCCTGACAATGTTGCCTATAGGAGGCTGCATAGATTTTCCAACCAATAGGAATGGGAGTTAGTCAATTAAAAAACAAAACAGCTTCTTCCACTCTCTGGAAAAATAAAAAGGTTTTTTGTTTTAAGATAATTTTATTGGGGGTTCTTAAAGTTCTTCTAATAACCCATATATCAACTGTATCAAGCATATTTGTACATATTTTGCCATCATTGTTTTCTAAACATTTGAGCCCTTGGTATCAGCTCCTCTTTTGACCCTCCCTCCCCCTCACACCCTTGTGACCCCTTGATAAATTATAAATTATTATTCTTTTCATATCTTACACCGACCGTGGTTTCCCTTCCCCTTGGTTTCTTCCCACCTCCCCGCTCCTCTCTCCATCTTCCCCCCACTCTCCTGACATCACTACTCCCATTTCTGTTCCTGAGGGGTTTAGCTGACCTGGATTCCATGTGTCCTGAGCTCTTAACTATACCTCTGTGCATGCTCCAGCTTAGCCCACAGTGAAAGGCAGGATTAAAGTCATGGTGGTGAGGGGTTAGGAAGCCTAAAGGAATCAAAGGAATATTTTGTGTTTCATCAGTGCTATACTTCAACCTGGCTGATTCATCCCTTCCCTGAGACCCTTCTGTGAGGGACTGTTCCATTTTCTAGAGATTGTTCTTGGGTCTCCGCCCATACGTCCCTCATTCTCAACAATATGTTTTTGTTTGTTTGTTTGTCATTTGTTTTTTTTGGGTCATCTGATGCCCATTGAGTTGGTGTATTTCCTCTGTGTGGACTTGTTGCTTCTCTGCTAGATGGCTGCTTATTCAACTTCAAGCCTTTAAAACCCCAGACACTATATCCTTTGATATCTGGATACCATCAACTTTTTCACCACTTTTGCTTGTACACCCATTTTGTCTTCAGCAATCATGCTGGGAGGGTGAGCATCACAGAATGCCAGGTTGTTAGAACACAGTGTTCTTCTGTGAGGGAGGGCTTAAGCAGAGGCCCAAAGTCCATCTACTTCCTCAATGAATTGTCATATAAATATATGTACATAGACCAATACCTCTACTTTAATGAATCAATATATTTATATAAGTGCACACCTATGTTTATACCTTTAGCTATAGGTTTGCTTCCTAAATCATTCCTCTGTTTCCTTTTACCTTCCTCCTTTCCCACCATCATGCTTGCCCTTCTTCTGCCTCTTAGTAATAGCTCTCAGCTAGATTGTTGTTGCTTCACCACCACCCCCTTCCCCCCAGGGTCTCCATGTGCTTCTCCTTGTTGATTTTAATCCCCTAGTTCCCCTATCTATGGCATTGTCTGCTCACCACTCTCTTCCCTCACCACCTTCTCCCACCGAGTCTCTCCAGAACCATCAGTTCCATTGCTTTCTCCTTAGACTTGCTTCCCACGCCTATCTTATATAGGTAGACAAGCCAACAATAATGTAGACAATAAAGAAAGAAAACAAAAAATTAATTTAAAAAGAAATATATATATATATATATATATATATATATATATATATATATATAATAACTAGCACAAAACCCCAAACAAGAAAAGCATAGGTGATTTCAGGTCAGTCTTCTGACTTTTCTGACTATCTCCCCACTGGTACTGGGTGGGAAGAAAAGTGTTAACGTGTGTTCGAAAAGTGTTACACAAGGTGAGTGGCAACTTTAGAAAATGTCAGCAAATTCATTGAGATGCCTCTCTTCAAAAGGAACTGAATGTCTCTCTCCTCGGATGTGGTCTGGGCTGACACATCCATATGTAATGACTAGATTTCTGTGAAAGTGATGTTATGTAATTTCCTGAGCTAGATCATGCATTTGGCTGCTAACCACAAGGTCATCAGTTTGGAACCACTAGCCACTCGGCCGGAAAAAGATGAGGCTTTCTATCCCTGTAAAGAGTTACCGTCTCTGAACACACCCCTAACCCCCACCAGAGGCAGCTCCACCCTATAGGATCACAGTGAGTTAGAATCAACTCGATGGCAGTGAGTTAAAGGGTAGATCATATAAAGGCTGATCCTCTTTTGAATCGCTCATTCAGGGGAAAGCCAAAGGCTGTGTCCTGAGAACCATCCAGCAGTCTGTGGAAAGGTCACACAGCTAGAAAAGAAAATTTCCTATCAACAATCCACCAGCCATACAGCTGAGTCACCTTGGAAATGAGCTCTCCATCCCCACTCCAGACCCCAGGTAACTGCAGCCCTAACTTTCTGAGAGACCCTGAGCCAGACCCACCCAGCGAATCCTTTCCTGAATTCTGTGTTTTTCCATTCTTATTTTTTTTTAATCATTTTACTGGGGGCTCATACCACTCTTATCACAATCCATACATATGTACGTTGTGTCAAGCATATTTGTGTACTTGTTGCCATCATCATTCTCAAAATATTTGCTTTCTACTTGAGCCCTTGGTATGAGCTCCTCATTTTTCTCCTCCCTCTCCACCCCACTTCATGAACCCTTAAGAATTTATAAATTATTATTATTTTGTCATGTCTTACACTCTCCAGCATCTCCCATCACTGACTTTTCTGTTGTCCGTCCCCCAGGGAGGAGGTTATATGTAGCTCCTTGTCATCATTTACCCCTTTATACCCTACCTTCCCTCCACCCTCCCAGTATGGCTACTCTCACCACTGGTCCTGAGGGGTTCATCCACCCTGGATTCCCTGTGTTTCCAGTTCCTATTTGTACCAGTGTACATCCCCTGGTCTAGCCAGAATCATAAGGTGGAATTGGGATCATGATACTGGGGGGAAGAAGCATTAAAGAACTAGAGGAAAGTTGTATGCTTCATCATTGCTACACTGTACCCTGACTGGCTCATCTCCTCCCCTTGACTCTTCCATAAGGGGATGTCCAGTTGCCCACAGATGGGCTTTGGGTCCCCACTCTGTACTCCTCCTCATTAACAATGATATGATTTTTTTGTTCTTTGATGCCTGATAGCTGAACCCTTCGACACCTCATGATCACACAGGCTGGTGTGCTTCTTCTATGTGGGCTTAGTTGCTTCTCAGCTAGATGGCCATTTGTTTAATCTTCAAGCCTTTAAGACCCCAGATGTGATATATTTTGATAGTAAGGCACCTTAAGCTTTCTTCATCACATTTGCTTATGCACCCACTTTGTCTTCAGTGATTGTCTTAGGAAGATGAGCATCATGGAATGCCAGTTTAATAGAACAAAGTGATTTTGCATTGAGGGAGTACTTGAGTGGAGGCCCAATGTCTATCTGCTACTTTAATACTAAACCTATAAATATATGCACATAGATCTATTTCCCCATCATCATATATAAATATATTTACATATGTGCATGCCTATATTTAGACCTCTATAAATGCCTTTGCCTCCTAGTTCTTTCCCCTATTTCCTTTTACTTTCCTCTTGCCCCACTATCATGTTCAGTCTTCATTTGGGTTTCAATAATTCCTCTGGTACATTGCCCTTGTTCAAGCCCTACTAGGCCTCTTACACCCTTCTCACCACTGATTTTGGATCACTTGTTGGTCCCTTGTCCCTGGGTTTGTTAACACCACTTCCTTTCCCACCACCTCCCCCCCTCCCATGTCCCCCTGGAACTGTCAGTCCTGCTGTTTTCTCTTCCAGTTCATTTATCCAGCCTAGCTTATCTAGTTAGACCTGCAGAGATAATAAGATGCACAAAATCAAGACAGAGAAAAACAAAGCAACAACAACAAAAAAACAATGACAAAAAAAAAAGAAAAGCCTGAAAATAGTTCAAGGTCTGTTTGTTGACGTTTAGGAGTGTTGTCTTTTCAAGTCTGGTGGGGTGCCACACCCTGGCCCCAGTCTATTTTTGGTATTCCCTCAGGACTTCCTTGTTCTGCTCCCTTTGTTGTTCTCTTGAATCCTTGAGCTGTGGAAAAATCTAAGTATACTAAATTGCACTGTTTTAAGTCACTGCATTTGGGGGATAATTCATTGTGGGGCAATAGATAACTAATGGAGGGTCCAGAGGGATTGAACCTTATCCAAAGCTGTAGCCTGCTCATCTATTCTTCCTCTGTGCTACCTTGGATACAAAATAAATATTTTTGTGCCTCTAAAATAAATTGCTGGCACTCAAAAGTCTTGTCGCAGGGTTTGCACTTGGGAGCTAAAATATATCCTCTAAGGTAGATATTATTATTGTCCTCATTTTAGGGGTCATAAAAATGAGGCACGTAGATAAGCATTACATGAAAGTAATGACAAAAGCAGGCTTTGGGGACCTTAATTCACTGTGTTCTGCCACAACACAGCTGGATCTTCTCTCCCCTCCCCCATCCTTTGCAATTTTAAGCAACCTCCCTTCTCTCACAAGATAAACAATCAGTTAATGTGTTCATTCACTGTAGGCCTAGACACTCATCGTAATCACAAATTTTAAAAAACCAATCTAAATAAATTCAATAACCAGAGAAGGAACTTAGAGTCACTTAAGTCTAAGTGTATTTGTTTTGCCTAATGATACCTGTACACAGCAGGGAGGAGTAATTAGCAAATTAAGAGATTAGTCTTCTGTGGACACTATTGCAAAAGCTAGATGTCACTCAACCTTGTTTTACACGGAGACTAGAGGTGATGATCAGGAACAACTGGCCAGTGATGCCTATAATGGATTGTCATTAGGGGGAAAAAAGCCAGTGCAGTGTGAGCAAGAATTGTCGAAGACAAAGCCAGTATGTGCTACGTTTCCTGCTCTGATAAGATAAAATGCACAGCCAACCTCATCTGTCAGATACTTAATCATAATCATTATTATGCTATGTGGTAATTAGGCATAAATGGGACATAAATGGCTCTTCTTGGCCTCGTTTTTTATATGTATAGCATGTGTTTGTGGGTGTTCTTTCTTTTGGTAGTTTCCCAGGATGTACCCAGATTCGGCATCACTGTGGTTGGTTTCCCCTGAGTAGGAGGAAAAGGCTGTGTGTTCTAGAGACCAATGAAGCTCTCGAGCTACATGACCTTGATGAAGTCACTTTGCATCTTGGGCCTTTTTTTTAATTAAATAGAAACAAGTGACTCTCCAGCAGGATTGCTAAGATAAACCAAACAAGTTAAATGTAGTAATAACTAGTACTGTGGTAGGTAGTATGAAATCGATGACTAATAAAGCTTTCTTTTTGTCTTTTATAGCCTAAGTAACTTTGTCATATTCAGCATGACTCTCCCTCCCGCACATTAAAGTGTCAGGACTTCTTGATCAGCTCCCGCCATTGTCTGTGGTTCCTTGTCCTGGATTCCTTTTGTGAGGACATATCTAAAAGCATTCTCTAAATCAGTGCTCCATACGCTATAATCCAGACCTGTACATATTTTATAAGGGTATTTTCTATCAACTTAAGGAAATTGTACACAAAACCTTATTTTTTAATGTAACAGGGTAGATGACATCTTGGAGTCCACTAGTAGAAATCAATCCTCTAAAGTGCAAATGGGTATAGGAATGTTGTCATTTTAAGCATGGATGAATTCTGGTCATGGAGTAAATGATAATCACCATCTCTCTTTGTGTTATGTGGATGTGATGGTTAATATTAGGTGTTAACTTGGCCAGAGTATGATCTTCAGTAGTTTGTCAGTCATTGGACTGGTTGCTCTTCCCTCATAATGCAGCACATTCTAATCACCTCCATGACATTCACCGAGATGATCGGCCAATCAGTTTGTGGCAGTTACATTACCTCCTGTCAACTTGAGTGAATGGGTGGAAGCTAGTCTGTCAATCAGGTCATTGCCAGTGAGGCCTCTGTGTGAACCTGACCTTCTCCTGAGGATTCTGGGAACTCCTCTTCCTAGAGAGTAGAAGCGGACACACACTCTCTCTGCCTCACATTCCTGGTGACAAGCCAAATGGAGGCACACTGAGGATAGCCAAAGCCCTGGAGCTGAAGGAGCCACATGGAGACCCAGGCCAGCACTGAGATGCCTCCACCATCACTGGATCCAAAAGACTTTCCATGCACCAGCCTGTGATCTTCCTGCATTCAGCATCATTGCATGTGTAGCATGAGTCTTAAGAGGGATTTATAGACTTGTATCAGACATATAGGCTAATATCAGACTTACAGACTTGATTTAGACTGGGCTGGGTTGTTTTCTTAATATACAATTACTCTGTGATATACAGCTCTCGCTTATATACATATGAGTGTCTCTGGATTTGTTTCTCTAGTCAACCCGGCCTAACACACAGTTGAAAGAGGAGGTTCTGTAGGGTAGGGATATGACTTGCCTCCAGTATATAAATGAATGTTCTGGCAATGCTTGCTCCTTTTTTTGTTTTTTTCAGTTTCTGGAAAGGCTTTATTTTGGGGGATGGGGTGGGGAGAGGGGGCCACGGCACTCAGTCCTTCTTGGCAGCGGCCTTCCTCATGGCGGCCAGCACGTTGCCCAGCTCCTCTCTCTTCCTCTTGGCCCGGATTTGTGTGCCCACCCACATCTTGATGAACTTAAGTGCCCATTTGTCCTTGGAGACCTTGAGCAGCTCCATGGCTCTTTCCTCATAGGGTGCAAAGCCACACACCTCAAGGATCATGTCCCGCATGAACTTGGTGTGCTTGGTGAGGCGCCCTCATCAGCGGCTGTGCCTCGGCTTGCTCAAGTTCTTGGTCACCTTGTGGTCCCTGTTGAGGCCCACGGCCATAGGGTAGCACACAGCCATGGCTGCTACCCTTCGATGGCTGTGGCGGCAGACAGCTCGCTCCTTTTGACCCTCGATATTTCTCATCTGTTGACCTCTAGTTCCTGGGACATAATCCTGCAGAAATCTCTTGCCTGTCACATGACCTGCAGATTTTGAATTTGCCAGTCCCCACTGTCCGATGAGTCGGTAGAACTCTCCAGCCTACTGTCAGGCCCAATGATTTGAATCTTACCATCCCCACAATATTGTGAGTAATTTCCATGAAGTAAACCTCTCTCCAAATATGTTTATATACTCACTCCCCACTTTTAAATATAATAAATTTCCAAATACCAGATCATGATACAAAAATCAACATTATGTAAAAATATAGGATGACAACATCAAGTTATAAAATGGAAATTGACCCTGAAAAAACATGATTTAAAAATAAAAATTTTTACAAAATGGAAGTGGACTACATCATTATATAACTGTTAGATCACATTCCATAACTGCCAATTGTTATCATTACGTAACTGTCCAATTACATCATTATATAACTACCAAACAATTGAGAAATAGGCCCCAAACGAGTTGACACCTAATATGAACCAGCATAGTTAGGATTACTCTTGCTTTGCACCCTGACATTTGTTGCTGCCAGACATACATTGTTAATGTGCAAAATAATTGAATACTAGCTTTTTCAATATGGCCATTGAGTTTATTGTGCCAACCTGGCTGATAAACACATGTAGGGTTAATTGAAGGGCAGAGGGATAAATGGATCAGTTAGCCTCACCTTCCTAGTTCTCGGGTCTTTTGCTTTGTGATGGTCAGACCACGGTGTATCTGTCCTGGTCAGTTCCCTACTTCAGCTGGCAAGGCTCACTTCCCGCAAGACATCCCCAAGGGAAGTCTCATGGACTTATCTCGATGCAGCCCTGGGTACTGGAGCAGCCATGTGGAGACCCTTGCCAGTGCTGAGATGCTTAC
Organism: Tenrec ecaudatus; assembly: GCF_050624435.1. Taxonomy (NCBI): domain Eukaryota; kingdom Metazoa; phylum Chordata; class Mammalia; order Afrosoricida; family Tenrecidae; genus Tenrec; species Tenrec ecaudatus. The sequence continues at coordinate 179,142,862 of NC_134533.1, read as the reverse complement.
ACGTTCACTGATTTGGCTTTTCTCCTGCAGTCGGCATCATAGTGCATGATTTGTAAAATGGAGGAGGACTTTGTGGATTGGTGTCAGACATATGGGTTAATAATATTGCACTTGTAGGTTTGGGAAGCACTGGGTTGGCATGTTTTCTTGATGTACACTTACCCTTTATATAAAACTCTCTCCTATACATGAGTTTCTGTGGATTTGTTTCTCTAAAGTACCCAGACTAACACATCTCATAAATGTGAAATGTGAGGAGTAAATAGGGTTTGCTAGTTTTTCTTCTGTAGAGATACTAGATTAATATAATAGAAATGGCCGCTTAGAAAGTTGGAAAGTACTGATCATCAAAAAGTTTTATAGGTAGAATTTTTAAGGTAGAAAAATTCTGTTGATTCCAGCTTAATTCATGCAAAGGAATGTAGGTCATATTTTGGAATAACTTGGCATACATATTTAGATAGAAAAGATTTATAAAATACTTCACATCATACCAGACTGTTCAATCTCCTGAGCCTGGACCAACACTGTCAGTGATAAATTTGTCACTCTGATGTAGCAGATTTGTGAAAATAAGGAAAAACTCTTTCTGATAAACACAATAGTTCATAACAATAGCAACAGCAATACCACGTATCAGAGGTCTAACGTCCATTTGCATACCTGAGTTAACAAATCACTTATTTTCTGAAGTCATTTGATTCTCCTACAACCCTAAGCATTATTATAAGCTCTCTTTTTCATATAAGCAAACTGAAATCCAGCTCGGTTAGAAGTCATGCCCTGATAGGCCCATGAACACTAGGCAAGAGAACCAAGTCTTAAATCTTAATCCCAATTACTTTCTTCATGTGTGTTTGAGGGTAAACTAGAAACTAATTTATAAATTCTCGAGCTAGGTTTTCTTGCCTTATATTAGTTTTCAGTCCACATACCCACACTACACGAGGTATTGTGGATATAATTTTAAAAATAATTGTTTAGTGATCTTTGAGAATACCTGGCTTTATATACAGTCTATTTCCATAGGTCTAGGATCATCATGAAGAGTTATGTAAAGTCCACAGTAGATGGTCCAATGATAATTGTGTGTGTATGTGTATAAAATTATATCTGTAAATTTCTTCAATTCACACCTGTAACTTCTTCAGAAGGAAGGATTCTGATTTGGCTATGAAAGAGCCAAACCTTTGCTGGATTGACTGTGAAGTACATGACAAACAGGTTTTTTGTTTTGCTTAGTTTTTTTCAACTTCCCCACCACAACATGGAAATTTTTGACCACAGTTGTCTATGAAGCTCTCATCCTTAGCAGACAAGAATCACTTTCAAAATGAGAAAATTAGACAGGGAGCACAAAGACACAAATAGAGCCAGGCATGAGGCCCAATCCAGGGTCCCTGTGCTCAGAAGCATATAGAACAGCTGCCCTGAACCTTGCCAGCTCATCAGAGCCTCCCAGAAACTGTACAGAACCCCAATACTCAGTTATCACCCTAATTAAACCAACAATGCAAGCTCTCACCAATTAAATCATAATCTGTGGGGTCAGAACCAGGCCTAAGTATGTTTTCAAAGTTCTACTTGTGACTCCATTGGACCACAACAGATGAGAAACACTGTTATCACAGAATCCAGAATTTTCTAAATTTGTTTGATTTTGAAAATCACCTCATGTCCTTCTTAAGAATATGGAGCCATAGGGCCCCAACTGTTTCAGAATCCGCATTCCTATGGGAAAGGCTGCCTCACGAGGGAAAAAATACTGCTCCTAAGGTTACAATTCCTACATGTAAAGGTTTGTGCCTCACAAAATGGATTTCAACAGGTCTCTTTTATCAGTGCAAGGCTTCAGATGAGATCTTTTAAGCAATATGGTTGTTGTGGTTTCAGGCCAGTGAATTCAAGGTAGAGTGGTCCGCTTAGAAACCAGTAATTACATTTTGGGATTCCAAAAGAGTAATCTTCACAGATTTCCTCAAAGGTCACCAGACAGTCATGATGACTTATTATAAAGAAGCTTAAAAAAACATCCCGAAGAGAGGGACATATCTGATGAGAGAACCTGGGAGCAGATGAAGGGGAGGAGGAGAGAGTGGAGCACAACCTGGCCCACCAGACCTTGAGGATGATGTTCCCACTCAGAGCAGCCAATCCACAGAGAGGACCACATGGCCGGCCCCACTATGAGACATGATACCCCTCACTGACCCATAGACCTACAGGGGACAACACCGGAGACACAGTGTGGGAATTGTGCCCAATCTGAACCTGCGACACGAGGCAAAACACTAAGGTGGTGCAACAGAACAACAAGGACATGGAGCAGTGAGGTCCTCAGTCCCTAGGGAATGCCAAAGGTGGACTTTGGGGCCAGGGCATGGTGCCCCAACAGACTGGACTGGAAAACACTCCTAAAGGCCAACAAACAGTCCTTGAACGAACTACAAGCTTTTCTTTCTTGTTGTGTTTTTTTGTCATTGATTTGCTGTTGTTGTTGTTTTGTTGTATATTGTTGCTTTGTTTTGCTCTGTCTTTTTTTCTGCATGTTATTATCTCTACAGGTCTGTCTAAATAAAATAGGCTGGATGAATAATTTGGAAGAAAAACAACAGGACCAACAGTTCTGGGGGGACATGGGAGAAGGAAAGGTGGGGGGAAAGGTAATAGTGTTAACAAACCCAGGGACAAGGGAACAACAAGTGATCCAAATCAGTGGTGAGGAGAGTGTAGCAGGCCTGGTAGGGCTTGACCAAGGGTAATGTAACCGAGAGGAATTACTAAAACCCAAATGAAGGCTGAGCATGATAGTGCGACAAGAGGAAAGTAAAAGGAAATAGAGGAAAGATCTAGGAGGTAAAGGGCATTTATAGAGGTCTAAATAAAGGCATGTACATATGTAAATATATTTATATATGAGGATGGGAAAATATATCTATGTGCATATATTTATAGGCTTCATATTAAGGTAGCAGATGGACATTGGGCCTCCACTCAAGCACTTCCCCAATGCAAGAATACTTTGTTCTATTAAACTGGCATTCTATGATGCTCACCTTCCCAACACAATCGCTGAAGACAAAGTGGGTGAATAAGTAAATGTGACGAAGAAAGCTCTTAAAGGCTTGAAGGTAAACAAGTGGCCATCTAGCTCAGAAGCAACAAAGCCCACACGGAAAAAGCACACCAGCCTGCGTGATCACGTGGTGCCGAAGGGATCAGTTATAAGGCATCAAAGAACAAAAAATCATATCATTGTGAATGAAGGGGGCAGAGTGGAGACCTAAAGCCCATCTGTAGGCCACTGGACATCCCCTTATAGAAGGGTCTTGGGGAGGAGACAAGTCAGTCAGTGTGTAATGTAGCAACGATGAAACATACAACTTTCCTCTAGTTCCTAAATGCTTCCTCCCAACCCCCACTCTCATGATCCCAATTCTACCTTACAAATCTGGCTAGACCAGAGGATGTACACTGGTATACATAGGAACTGGAAACACAGGGAACCAAGGGCGATGATCCCTTCAGGACCAGTGGTGTGAGTTGCAATACTAGGAGGGTGGAGGGAGGGTGGGTTGGAAAGGGGGAACAGATTATAAGGATCTACATATAACCTCCTCCCTGGGGGACGGACAACAGAAAAGTAGGTGAAAGGAGACATCGGATGGTACAAGATATGACAAAATAAAAATTTATAAATTATCAAGGGTTCATGAGGGACGTGGGAGTGGGGAGGGAGGGGGAAATATGAGGAACTGATGCCAGTGGCATAGGTGGAGAGCAAATGTTTTGAGAATGATGAGGGCAATGAATGTACAAATGTGCTTTAAACCATCGATGCATGTATGGATTGTGATAAGAGTTGTATGAGCCCCTGATAAAAAGATTTTTTTAAAGCCCTGAAAACTGCATTAGTGATAAAAAGGCTAGATAAAATAGACCCCCAATCTTTTTTCCCAGTATGACAATGCCACCTGCTCATTCTATGTGGGGAGTAAGAGCTGTCCATCAGAATGTCATTGGAAAATCTTCCCCCACCCACCTGAGAGCACTGACCTGGCCCCTTCAGACTGCTTTTTGCTCCCAAAGAACATTTCAAAGAAGGCCGTTTGAGGTCATTGGGATGCCCAAACTGACATTTTAACCTGGTATAGATCAAAGAGTGCAGAATTCTTTAGGGGTGGATTAGAGAGTCAGAGGCATGCCCTTCAGAATCGTATAGATGTGAACGGAGGCTATGTCAAGAAACAATGACTTTACACTGTGATATTTTGTTTTAATAAAGTTTTTTACTATTTTGCACCAGGAGTCCTGGTGGGTAGTGGTTACATGTTGGGCTGCTAACCCAACTTGTCAATAATTTGACCAGTCAGCTGCTAATTCAAGGTCATCAATCGAAACGACCAGCCACTCCACCTGGAGAAAGATGAGGCTTTCTGCTTCGTGAAGAGCTAAAGTCTCAGAAACCCACAGGAGTAGTTCAATCCTGTCCTCTAGGATGGCTGTGAGTTGAAAATAACTGGATAGCAGTGTTTATTTTTGAGGTTTTTTTATTTTAGCAAAACTTTTTAATTTACTCTCACACTTGACTAATAACTCAAAGATTCTTATCTTATCATTAAGTTGGGAAAACCAAATACTATCCAGAACTTCAAAGCTTCCAATTTACAATGTCTTTTTCACAACCCTACAGAACAAAGAACTTGGGGTATCTCAATTCTCTCTTTTACCAAAAAAACAAGCAAGCAACTCTTCCCTAACTAACAATTATAGAAAGGTCTCACACACAAAAAATTTTTTTGCTGCCATTGACTCAATTCTGACAAGCTGAATTTAAACTTGGACAATTAGGGATAGACTTTCTTTGCTCTGATTAAGAGAGGGGTGGGAGTTTTGTATTTAGATGGGAGGCTTCCCAGCTTAATTTTATGTCCATTTGGCTAGGCTAGCATTTCCCAAAAGAAAACCAACAATGTTTTACAAATATAGATCTAAGACTTACTCAACACATTGCCTCACAGGAGAGAATCTTTCTCTTTTAAACCAATATACTGATTACACTATATGATTATGGTGTAGGACACCACTCTGTGTCCTGCAGTATGTGGTAAAGAACCTGCTCTACCACCTTATGGATTCATCTGTAAAATGCACTTGCTACCAAATCTTTTGGTATAATAGGCTCTTTCTGTGGAAAGGGAAGAACTTCAGACAATGAAGGCCTGGGGTAGAGACAGGTATCCAGTGTAGACAAGGGAACAGGAGGTGTTTTAAAGGATATTTCAACAATACTAGGCAGCCCATCCAGGTTCTGTGTACTGCTCTACTCAGTGGCCCAGAAGATGCCCTACCCTGAGCAGCATGGCTCCATGTCTGTGCTCCTTGCCCTCTGGTTGTGTTGGAGTGCACTCAACCTGAACTATCAGGAAAGATTCAGACTGGAGAAGACACCGAGGTCTCAGCATCCTCCTGCCTCCACATCACCTTCCTGATGGTGACTACCTCTCATTTTGATGATGAATTCTGCTGGGCAGTCCCTCCAGCATGGCATGACTCCAGCACCGCAGATCTACCAGTTGCAATTGAGTCCAAAGTGACGTATGGTGATCTCACAGATGCCAGAGGAGAACTGTGCATCACAGAGATTTCAAGACTGGTTTGTTTGTCTGTTTGTTTTTAACGTAAATTGCCAGATCTCCCAAGTCCCCTCATGATGGATACAAGTTTCCATTAACAAGAGAGCACATTAACCCTTTGCACCATCCAGAGACCTCCCATTAATATCTGGAGATACTATATGTGCTCCCCGAGACTAGTCTCTAGTGTCTTTTGTGGGTTCCAGTACTGAAACTACCTCTGTAAACATCACTTTATTAATTAATCTTTATTTGAGTTTGAGTGAAATTTAGCTTCCTTCCAGGACCCTGAAGGACACATTTTGTTTCTGCTCTTTGGAGATGGGATTGGGAGGCAAAAATGAAAATCAATAAGGAATGCAATCTAATCTAGTCTTGGAAGCTTCCAATGAGAAGGTCGCCTGTAAGGGTGGCCATAATTAGAAATCTTCATTTACTTCATCTCATCCCAGAAAGGACCCAAAACACTGCCTGTGTTGGATCTCGCTACAGTTAAAGTGGAGAAATAAATACATCCAAACCACTCCAGCAGGCTACCGTGTTCCCCTACCTTCATTGGGACCTGGGAGCAAAGCTGCTGGTCATACCACCGAGTGGCAATCATACGCTGTCCTACTCATCACAAGGAAATAGCAGAGAGGGGGAGCCACAAAACCACACCCACAGCCTCGCCATCAATTCCGACTTATCATAACCCTACAGGAGAAAAGTAAACTGTCCTCACAGGGTTTCCAAAGCTCAGTTTGTCACTTTTCTCCCAACGAGCTGCTGTTGGCTCCCACCACCCACCTTTAGGTTGGTGACAGAGTGCTGTAACCACTGCACCACCAGCACTCCTAGAAGAAGAGAAGAGTAATTAAGAGTTCACGTGGCAGGAAGGCAGTTGAGCTCTTTGCCACTGTGGTGGGAAAGAAAGCCCAGTGTTTTCCGTTTCAAAACATACAGAGAAAGAGATTGTTGGACTTAAAAAAAAAAAAGGAAAATGAAGGATGAGTGGAACCTCAAATGAGGGGCCAGAGCTGAGAGAAGAATGGAGATGGGCCAAATAAGATGGCCAAGCATTCGAATGGTCCCCAAATGCCACCCCTGCATCATCTCTGGAGGAACAACCCGAGTCGTCATTTTAGGCGAAGACATTAAAAGGACAGATTGGCGTGACTGTGCACTTTGGAATTAAAACAGCATCTGCTGTATTATTAGCTGGTCCAAAATGTGCAGGAGCTATCAATCTTTCTGCTTTGGAAAATAATTGATTGCTTAAGGGGTCCAGACAGACTGCTTTTCTCTTCCCAAGGTCTGTCCCTGAGTTCAGCACAATTAGCTAAGTGCTTCTGTGCTGGAACAGGGTTGGGAGCCCGATTGTCTCTGGTTTAAGTACAAGGTGCTTAAGGAAAGAGAAGTTTCAGGAACTCTGCCCTAGACATGCCCCTACACCAGGACCAATACCTCCTGTGAGATGCAGTCACGGCTGGAATTGGAGCAGTCTCTGGTTTAGGTTCCGGCAGTCTGGTGAGGCCTTTCTATACACCAGTTCTCCAAATAATATATTTAAGAGCCTTAATATGCTTATCAATGTATTTTTAAAATGTTTTATTAGGGGCTCATACAAATCATCACAATCCACACATACACCAATTGTGTAAAGCACATTTGTACATTCATTGCCCTCATCATTCTCAAAACATTTGCTCTCCACTTAAGCCCCTGGCATCAGCTCCTCATTTCCCCCCTCCCTCCCCACACCCCCCTGTCCCTTGAACCCTTGATAATTTATAAATTATTATTTTGTCATATCTTACACTGTCCAACGTCTCCCTTCACCCACTTTTCTATTGTCCATCCCCCAGGAAGAAGATTATATGTAGATCCTTATAATCGGTTCCTCCTTTCTACCCCACCCTCCCGGTATCACCACTCTCACCACTGGTCAAAGTATTTCTTACAAATCAAATTGGTGACATAGTCATATTTGTGCATCTTCATTAAACATTAATTTAAAAACTCCAGTGATGAATATTCAGAGAAAGGAGAGGATTTTTACTTCTCTAAAGAGTTAGTCTAGGAAACCTACAGGGACAATTATTTTTTTTTAACTTTCTTATTTATCTGGAAGCATGAATTCTTAAATATCTTAATTTATTTTTTTAAACATTTTATTAGGGGCTCATACAACTCTTATCGCAATCCATACACATACATACATCAATTGTATAAAGCACATCTGTACATTCTTTGCCCTAATCATTTTCTTTTCTTTTTTTCTTTTCTTTTTTTAAATTTGATTAGGGGCTCATACAACTCTTATCACAATCCACACATATACATACATCAATTGTATAAAGCACATCCGCACATTCCCTGCCCCAATCATTCTCAAAGCATTTGCTCTCCACTTAAGCCCTTTGCATCAGGTCCTCTTTATTTTTCCCCCTCCCTCCCCGCTCCCCCCTCCCTCATGTGCCCTTGGTAATTTATACATTGTGATTTTGTCATATCTTGCCCTATCCAGAGTCTCCCTTTCCCCGCTTCTCTGCCGTCCATCTCCCAGGGAGGAGGTCACATGTGGATCCTTGTAATCAGTTCCCCCTTTCCAACCCACTCACCCTCCACCCTCCCAGCATCACCCCTCACACCCTTGGTCCTGAAGGTATCATCCACCCTGGATTCCCTGTGCCTCCAGCCCCCATATGCACCAGTGTACAACCTCTGCCCTATCCAGCCCTGCAAGGTAGAATTCGGATCATGGTAGTTGGGGGGAGGAAGCATCCAGGATCTGGGGGAAAGCTGTGTTCTTCATCGGTACTACCTCGCACTCTGACTGACCCATCTCCTCTCCTAAACCCCTCTATGATGGGATCTCCAGTGGCCGACACTTGAGCCTTGGGTCTCTACTCTGCTCTTCCCCCTTCATTCAACATGGTATATAGATATATATACATATAGATATATATATGTATATATATATATATATACACACACACATATATATACATATATATATCTTTTTTTTTTTTGCATGATGCCTTATACCTGGTTCCTTTGGCACCTCGTGATCACACTGGCTGGTGTGCTTCTTCCATGTGGGCTTTTTTGCTTCTGAGCTAGATGGCCGCTTGTTCAGCTTCAAGCCTTTAAGACCCCACACACTATCTCTTTTGATAGCCGGGCAACATTTGCTTTCTTCGCCACATTTGCTTATGCACCCATTTGTCTTCAGCGATCTTATCATGGACGTGTGCAGCCAATGATATGATTTTTTGTTCTTTGATGCCTGATAACTGATCCCTTCGGGACCACTCGATCACACAGGCTGGTGTGTTCTTCCATGTGGGCTTTGTTGCTTCTGAGCTAGATGGCCGCTTGTTTATCTTCAAGCCTTTAAGACCCCAGTCACTATCTCTTTTGATAGCCGGGCACCATCAGCTTTCTTCACCACATTTACTTGTTCACCCGCTTTGGCTTCAGCATTAAATTTATTTTTAAAATCATTTTATTGGGGGCTAATCCAGCTCTTATCATAATGCATACATACATCCATTGTGTCAAGTACATTTGTACATATGTTGCCATGAACATTTTCAAAATATTTTCTTTCTACTTGAGCCCTTGGTATAAGCTCCTCGTTTTCTCCTCCCTCTACCACCCTCCCTCCCTCATGAACCCCTGATAATTTATTATATTTTTTTCATATCTTACACTGACCATGTCTCCCTTCACCCACTTTACTGTTGGCCATCCCCCAGAGAGTGAGTTATATGTAGATCATGGTGATCAGTTCCTTCTTTCTCCCCGACCTTCCCCTTCCCCTCCTGGTATGACTACTCTCATTATCTGTCCTGAGGGGCTTATCTGTCCTGGATTCCCTGTGTTTCCAGCTCTTATCTGTACCCATGTACATGCTCTGGTCTAGCTGGATTTGTAAGGTAGAATTGGGGTCATGATAGTGTGGGGGGGGAGCATTAAATAATTAGAGGAAAGTTGTATGTTTTATCGGTGCTATACTGCACCCTGACTGGCTCATCTCTTCCTTGTGGCACTTCTGTAAGGGGATGTCCAATTGTCTACAGATGGGCTTTGGGTCTCCACTCTGCTCTCCCCCTCATTCACATTGATAAGATTTTTTGTTCTGGGTCTTTGATGCCTGATACCTTATCCCATTGACACCTTTTGTTCACACAGGCTAGTGTGGTTCTTCCACGTGGGCTTTGTTGCTTCTCAGCTAGATGACAGCTTGTTTGTCTTCAATCCTTTAGGCCTACTGGGCCAAGTTCTACCCTGTTCTACAGGGTCACAATGGGTCAGCATCAACTCAAAGGCAGTGAGTGTTGCCATAAAAACGATTTATACAACTAATGAGTCTTTGAAGATATTTTTAGCAATAATGCTGCTATATAAAATTATCTGTACTCTTTATTGGTATTGTTAATTCTACTGTGAGTTTTTTGCCCATACACATTACTAAAGGAAGTACTAAGTTTCGTTTATGTTATTCCTGATTATGAACAATACCTTTTCGGTCAAGTTTATAAATAACAACAACAACAACCCAAAAAGACCCAACACACTTCCATGGAGTCTATCCTGACTCGTAGTGACCTTAAAGGGTGAGTAGAACTTCTCCCTTTGAGTCTCCAGAGTTCTAAATCTTTACTGGAGCAGAAAGTCCATCTCACGATTCCCAAATAGTGGTTAGAACGATTTTTTGGTGAGCAACTCACTGAGTAATAGACTACATTACCAAAAAAGATAAAAACCCTCCAAACTCCCTGCCATTGAGTCAATGCTGACTCACAGTGATCCTCCATGACCTGGTAAAACGGCCCCTGTGTGTTTCTGGATTTGTGATTCCTCACAAGATTAGAAAACTGCCTCTTTCCCCACGGAGCAGCCAGTGGTTTAGAACTGCAGCCCTTGCGGCTCACAGTCCAATGAGACACTACTATGCCACCAAGATTCCTTTATAAACCCCTCATTCTCTCCACGTGCCCAAGGCTAAAACGTGATGCCCTGAACATGCTATGTGAAGTGACACACTATCAGAAAGCATGCATCTACCTGCTCATGTGACAGTGCTAGCAGCCCTGAAGGCACCGTGGGCTCTGACACGAAGGCACTAACAGCAAGGCCGGCCAGTCCAAACCACTGGTCTCTGTGGAAAGTGAGGCTTTCTGCTCTAGGCCACCCTCGGAGACAGTTCACTTCTGTGACTACGGAGCGGACTCCACTTAACGGCAGTGGGTTGAGGAGTAAAACCTTACCCTTTGGCTTCGAGAGCACTGAACCCTGAAACGAAGTGGCATGGGAAACATCATAGAAGGCAATATGCCTGTCGATTTCAGATTATTTCAAATAATTGTTGTTCACCCTCCTGCTCTGCTGCTACCCAGAAACCCAGACCATACTACTTCCTCTCTCTTTGCCAGGCCTCATCCTTTCCCATCAGAGAGCGCTGGTGGCATAATGGTTACACGTTGGGCTGTTAACTGGGAGGTCAGTAGTAAGAAACCAGCAGTTGCTCCGAGGAAGAAAGAGGGGGCTTTCCATTCTGGTAAACCCACAGTGGCAACTCAACCCTGTCCTGTAGGTCACTGTGAGTCAGCATCAACAGGATGGCAGTAGTTGGGAAGCTTTCCCATCAGTGTCTCCATTTGAAGGTCTGGAATAGGGATCTACTGAGTCCCTGGGGCTCGCCAGGGATGGCCTCTCTCAGTGACGTGATCAGGTTTATGCATTAGGACTGTAGCTCTGGATTCAGGATGGAAATCTTCTCCAGCCCGACTCCTGTGCCGCCTCTTTATGGTTGCCATGTTTTCCTGGACTGTTGCAGGACATTATTAACTGGTTTCCTCAGATGAGACTCTTCCTGCTCTGCTAGAATGATTCTCAATGTGACCACCCAAACCCACTACAATCTAGTAGATCCTGTCTCATTGTGACCATGTATAGGAGTTCCAGTACTGTAAATCTTTAAGGGAGCAGAGAGCATCATCAAATGGTCTTGAACCAACAGCCTTGTGGTTAGCAGCCCAACACCTAACCCAGAGCACCACCAATGTTCTTGTCCAATATTGGCAGCCAGAGTGATTTTCTTCAAGAGTGTCTCATTGGATCACTTCCTTACTTAAAAAATGACAGTATCCCACGTAGTTTAAAATATATTCCCATCCAGTCACTATACTTCAAAAATTGTCAACCTGCAGCCCGTTGGCTAAATCTGGCCTGCTGTCTGTTATTTGTATAGCCTGGGAAATAAAATCATTTGTGCAAATTTGTTTCCACCCCCCCTTACAATACAAATCCTTACATGTTCAGTACCTCACATTTTCCTCTTGGTCAACAAAAACAACATTTAATATCCAGCACTTTATAGAAAAAGTTTCTCAGCTCTGCAAGTAAACTAGAAGCCCACTTAAGTAATTCCAACAGCGATCCAGGCAGTCCACAGGTTTACAAATGCCTGACTCACAGACAACTCCTACTAACATTAGATAAATTTGTCCTCACTTTCAAACGATTGAACCAACTCTTGCTTGCAACAAATTCTTCATCAAAATTGCCTGAGTTTGCTGCCTAGGCTGCTCTTAAATCACCAAAAAGGCTCTTTTTGCCCCTTTCACTAGAAGCGTGGTTAAATAAGAACGGTGTGCACCTGTTTTGACTTACCTACAAAGTTGACTTAAAGACATACTTAGAAACGGATCTAGTTCGTAACCCACAGACGTCCTGTGATTAATTCAGAGAAGCGGTTACCTGGGAGCTGGAAAGCTAAGAAAACAAGCAGTGACTCAGAGGTGAACCACAGGAAACCTGCCCCGCAGCCGCGGGAGGCCTAAATGGGGAAATGGTAGAACTCCTCCGGGCCAAGGGGCCAGAGGCACCCGGCAGAGCTGAAGGTGAAACCATTATGAAAGCAGCCTTCCCTGTTCCCACACTGTAACTATTTACAGGAGTAGAAAGTCTCATCTTTAGCCCATAGAGAGGCTGGTGGTTTCGAACTAATGACCTTGAGTTAGCAGCCCACGGGGTAACGCCTCATGTCACCAAATGTCCTACAGAGAAAGGGCTAAGGGGAGAAAATCCTGGATTCTCACATGTTTCTACCCTCAATTTCACACCAGTGCCTCCTGTTAGGAAGTTGGCAAGGTGACCTGGGTTCCCTGCAATAAAGAGCATGATGAGAGGGGAGAAGGGTGAGAAATGGGTATTAGACCCAAAAAGCAATTGTCCAGCTCGCCTGTAAAATGAGGATCATGTGTACGTTTTCCACAAGAGCTAGAGATGATATAATCATCTTACCATATGCTTGAAATAGGGCATTACCATCATTACTGTTAATGACTTCTACCTGGAGTTTCATTTTCTTGTGTTGGATCTTCCAGCGTGAGTGTGAGGTTGCAAGTGAAGGATGAGATGGGACAGACTCCGAAGTTGTGTAGAATGGGATGCTGTTGGACAACATAGACAGCTCCCAAACACCCCAGGGGGCTGGCCCCAGGAGTGTACACCAAGCGCCTTCCACTCCGGCAAAGAAAGGCTTTCACACCACCCATTGCAGGCCAGCAGGATGGTGAAATCAGGAGCATGTCGTAGCAAAATACACTCAGAGATGCTTTGTGTCTATGAGAATATTTTTCCCCCTCTAGAAACTTTTATGTTGTTAGAAGAACTGCATTTCTGTCCGCTCACACATAAGTCTTCCTTGCCTCGTACCATCTGCGGTGCCAACCTCTAAAACCACAAGCATAACCGCTGAGTTTAACAAGCTTCCTCTTTTAAATGCCAGCCAATGGAATCAATGATGGATGTAATAAGATGAAGACTGTAGCCAGTAGGGAAAGTTTTACTTCGCTAAATGTCATAAGCAGGGATGAGAAAGTACACAGACGGAATATGTATCACCAAAATCAGGACAGCCACCCAAGCAGAACCCCGGAGAATTGTCTATGGGGAAACTGACCCATCGGCCACCCATGACTCTATTCCTTGCCAACTGAGCACAATGATCTCAAACCTAAGAGGTTTTAAGCACTTCGGTTGTAGGTTTACAGAGAAAGGTTGGGCCTCCTGACTTCAGCCCTCCCTGGAGGATTGTATCATGCCTCCCTCCTCCCTCCATGGCTTTGTCTGGGTTCCAATATGGTTTATGTGATAGATGCATGACTTTTTCTTGCATATGACCTCCTTCTGACTCTGTTCCTCCTTGGTTAGTTTCTGGATTAAACCTATAAATGCTAAGGATCAGAGTGATTTCAATTAAATCAAAGACTTGAAGTGGCAGGAGCATTAATTCTTTCCACCCAGTTCTGGTTTTGGTTCCCAGAACGTTAGGCCCCAAGTGAAGGCTGGTGTGGTAGTTACATAATCTGGTGTCAATTTGAGAGGATTAAGAGTGAAAGGGTGGAGTCTATCCTGTCAATCGTGTTGTAGTTTAATGACCTCATTTGGAGACGCAAGGGACATAAATAGCTTGATGGAGGTGGGACCCATGCTTATTCCGAGACATTCTTGCTAACAAGCCACATGGAGATAGTCTGATGGCAGCTGTAGGAACCATGTGGTGACCCTTGCCAGCACTGAGATGCTTATAACACCACTAGATCCCCAAGAGTTCCCACCCACTGGCCTGTGACTTTCCTGCATTCGGCATCATTACATGTGTTTCATGATTCTGAAGAGGAATTTATAGATTGCTATTGGACATATGGGCTAATACTGGACTTATGGACTTGATCTGGACTGGGCTGGGAAGTTTCCTCAATATTCAATTGCTCTTGTTTATAAAGCTCTTTCTTATGCACATCTGAGTGTCCATGAATTTGATTCTCTAAGTCTACCCAGACTAACACAGCTGGACTTGGGAGTCAGCTTTGGGGGAACTGAGAGTAGAAGACAGAATCCTTGCAGCCTCAGTCGGGCTTCCCCAAACTTCAATTATTCCCACAAATTTCTAAATATGTTAGCTATCCCTATGCCATATCTGTGTTTATTTACTTAACATCTGGCTCTTAACTGATTCACATGTTTTAACTTAAATTCATCTAAAAAGTAAACCTTATATTAGTATTCCCATAAGTGAAAAACTACTGTCACTTGCCATGAACAGAAGATAGCTATGGGGCGGGTTGGGGGGGATGATGTGATGATGTGGTCTGCTGAAATCCCAGACTCTGAGGCCCACAGTCTGTTAAAGAGCGTCAGAGGGGTGTAGCAGGTATATTGGCATCAAACTAAAATCTTTTCCTTGAGATAATCAAAAGGACTGAAAGATAAGAGAAAAGGAAATTATTTCTCCATGTATATGTCTTCTATTGCCATACCTACACACTGCCTAAACCATATGCATATTATGATACAAAGGAACAGCTACATTATTTGCCAGGTCTAGTGCAAAATGAAAATGTGGGGCCTCTCATGCAAAATGTATTAATAATAATTAAGATGATGCCAATGTAGCATTAACCCAAGGATTGGGGTCCTGCTTAATGCAAATCTGTACACAAGTCACAGAATCTTTAAACTGGGACTGGTGGTCTATGTTTCATCCTCTATGCGTTGCAATGAATGCAAACATGCAAGACAATGGGAAAACCCTGTAGGAATTTTGAAGCTTGAAAATTCCAAAGAGAAATCCAGAGGTCATCGATGCTGCCTGAGTCAGGAAAAAAACCCCAGTTACAGGACCAAGAGAGTCACATCAAACAGATGAGAACAAACCACTAACGAGTCAATAGGGAGGAACATAGCTGGAGCTATTACCTAGAACCTTTTGTAACTTGCTTTAAGAAAACCACCCCCCTCTTCCTTAAGTATTCAAGGTTGTATCTGAGAAATAATGAAGAGTTATCAATGGTGTAGCATGGTATGTCTGTCATGGTCCTAACAAGAAACATCTAGTATATCTGAAAATAGTTTTAATAAAGGGGCACTGTGTGAAAAGGTGTGGGTATGGCTATAGGTCCCAAAAGGAACAATGGAACGATGGACTAACAACAGGAAGTTGTTATCACGCCAAGTCTGAAAAGGCTAGAGAAGTTAGTGCTTATTAACACACAAAAACAAATCACTGCCTTCGAGTTGATTTTGACTTGTTAGAGTAGAAAGTCTCATCTTTCTCCCATGGAACAGCTGGTGCCTTTGAACTGCTGATCTTGTGGTTAGCTGCTCAATAGAAGTTGGAAAGAAGTGAGCCCATGGGAGAGGACCCTCCCACCGGAGCCCAAGCGCTAGACAGAAGAGGTAGCCCCTACTAAACCAGAGCCCAACTGGGACGGAGCAGGACTCATAAAGGGATCAACTTTCTCCTCCCAGGACTTTCCACAGCTGAGCCAAACCCAGAGACAGAAGACAAGGTATCCTGGATAAGGCACTCTCCAGAGGCCAGGTCCCAGAGTCCCAGAGCTGGGAGAAGGAGGAGAAGAAGGGACTTGGAGGAAAGTGAAAATTCACTAGGAGAGTGTGTTTGTGCTTGAGGGAGTAGATGATGAGGCAAAGAGAAAACATCTTTCTGCCCAGGACAGACTGGGTGAAAGACGACACCATGCACCGGGCTAGGTTATTCAGGAGGGAGGACTATTTGGGGAGGAGTCCTGTTACTCTGTTTAGGCCACGTGTAGGGGTGTACAGGACATACAAGGGGAAAAGAAGCCACAGTGGCATTTCACAGGTGTTCGGGTGAGCTGTTTGCCAAAGTCCATCCACTAGCGTACCTCATGTTCAGGGGTGCTATCCACTCACCCCCAGTCTAACCTGATGATAGGAACAAGTGTCTCAACCACCATAATTCCTTGCTCAGAGAAACCGCCTCTGCCTTCAGCATTCCCACCCCCAAACTCTTCATTGCTTCAGAAACCAGGACAAGAGGGACCAACTGGTAAGTTGAACCGGGGTCCCGGCCCACTCTGAAATGTCCACCCAGCTATGGCTCAAACTGGCAGTGCCACCTGGAGGACCTGAGTCCGGGTCCTTGGTGTGCATACCCACAGGTGAAGATGGGGCAAGCAGGGCACTTCGAAACAACAGGCAACAGGACGGCAATAGGAAGCCAAGTACTTAAGCTGCCCATCGGCTATCAAACACTTTGTCAAAGTTTTCATTGCTCCTCTGCCACCAGCCCCGGCACCCTCCACCATCTGAGTTAACAACTGCCTCCCCTCTATTTTTGTTGGTTGTCTATTGAGTTGACTTTGACTCAACAGAATGCAATGTTAGCCAGTTCTGTGCCGGCTGCGCCATTGTTGACACCATTGATGTAGGCTCTGTGCTTTTCTAGTGACTTCCGCCCAAGGAAGTCATCTTCCACCTTACATCAGACAATAACCTGTTGTACTCCAAAGGGTTTACATTGGCCAACTTTCAGAAGCATATCACCAGACCTTCCTCTCTATTCCACTTACTCTGGAGGCTGCACTGACACCTGTCCATCATGGATGCTCCTTTTGGTATTTGAAACACTGGTGGCCTAGCTTTCAGCATCGGAACAATACACAAGCCACCGAAGAGCAACAGACGGAGAGACAAGTCGTGGAGCTCCCCTGATGAAGCTATAGAGATGAGTTCTCTGTCAGTAACACCCAACGAAGGAACAACCTTTCATGCTAGAAGTCAAAGCCAACCTCCCCTTTTCCGTCCCTGAAAATCTGTTTAGCTGCCTCGTGCTGTGGTATCCCTGAGCTCAGAGCACCTAGCATTCTCTAAGTCGGCAGGGTGGAATTGGGGTTGAATGTTTGGGCTATCTGTGTGTCTGTGGGCACATTATTAACCTGAACGTTAGTTTAGTGCATTCTCTAAAGCAAGCCAAAGAGGGCTGCCTAGCAGAGTTGAATGAGAATGAAGTGATATTCCACCTCTGAAGCATTTAGGATAATCTGTGACATTTAGTGAGCATTTAGTCAAGAATGGGCATGCACATTTCAACATTTCTTAGTCAGTTAATTTTTATATGAAAGGATTGAACGAGAGACAGTTAGCTACCGTTTACTTTAAGAAAGGGAGTGAGATCATAAAGAGAGGCAAGAATGTTCAGCTCCTAGCTCTTCGATCTTAGACTGGTCCAGTAACTTTACTGCCATTGAGCAGATTTTGATTCACGAAGACCTTGTATGCTGTAGGGTAGAACTGTGCTCCATCAGGTTTTCTGGGCTGCAATGTTCATGACAACAGCTCACCAGGACACATTCCTTTTCCACAGCACCACTTCATGGCTTTGAACTACAAACCTTTCAAATAGTAGCTGACAGCAGACTCTGCATTACCCCCAAATCCTACTGGTTCAATAGACTCTCAAAATTTGGATTTTCTTCTCAAGACAGGTATTAATAGGATCCTGGAGGTGCACTAGGCTAGGCTTGGGTGCAAACCACGATGTCAGTACTTCAGAACCATCAGTCACTCTATGAGAGGAAGATGAGGTTTTCCATTCCTGTAATGAGTTTCAGTCTGAGAAAGCCACAGAAGCAGTTCTCCTCCATCCTGCAGGGTCACTGCGAGTCAGAATTGACCGGGTGGCAGTGAGATGACGGAGTGTACTGTTGCAGTGGGTCTGATTCCTGGGAACCCTGTGGCTGCGGCACTTTATTGTGTTTTTAAGAGAGGATTACGAATGGCTCTGACTATGTGCTCACATTGTTTCCCTTCGAGAATATTTATGACTGCATGAGCAGATCGCCAGGCCTTTCTGTCTAGACACCTCTGGATGGGTTCTTGGCCCGTTCAGGTAGCATTTAACTATTTTCATAGGGTTTGTATCTAAGTGCTTAACTGTGCCATCCAGAGAGTCCAAGCGCTCTCCTAAGTGGGCGTAATCATTTTGCCTGCCTTCCGGAATTGCTGGGGCTCAATGGATGTCACAAATGCAAGCATATTTTGTAAGCACTAATGTGATCTTAAAATATCATTATAATAATGAGAAAAACCAGAGTACCTCTCTCCCCAGCACACACACACACACACAATGTCACTCACTACCCTTCAGTTGCATTCTCGCCCTAAGGTGAACCCCGCTGAAAGGAGTGTGTGACTAATACCAGAGACACTGGGTGCCAGCTGGTCAGGGTGAGCTAGTCATCCCATCAATGTCAAGGCCTGGGTGTTCATTTATTTAGGGATGAGCATGACAACAAGGGAAAGCAATTGGGACTTGGGCAGCTGCGCTTTTGTGATCCCAGCTCACTGGACTTGTAGCAGAGGGGCGCCACGGAACCCCCAACAACCGTTGCTAACTGCTAACTACCTGCCTTCACTGTGGGCCCAGCCTTGCTGTCTCTTTATATGCCAAGCCAGTCCTGCGTGTGCCCCAGTCCCTCATCTGTTCCTTTCTGCGTGCCAGCCCAAATTGCAAGACAAACGGCGGGAGTGCTGTAGGGAAAGTAGGCTCTGAGACGGGGGCGGGGGTTCTAAAGTATTTCCAGAGTTCTTTACAGCTATCCATTAATGAATCCCTGCAACAATCTGGGAAAGTAGGTCAATATTATTATGCCTGCCTCGTGGATGGGAAAGCAAGCTTCAGAAGAATGGCTCGCCCAAGGCAAAGCAACCGATCAGAAGAACAGATGCAGAAGTAGATGGAAGGATTCCTGACTCCAGATCCGTGGCCAAGCAATCGCTTACTTAGCATGCAGAAGGTGATCAATAAGTGACAGGGATTCACTGACGGAATCCTACGAGCTGCATTCAACCCCATCTGGACACAGAGGTAGAGAGTGGGTCCAATGCCACTCCTGAAGCCAGAAGAGCTTTTAAGCACAAAGAAAGTGGGATAATCCAAGAAAATATCTTTGGAAACACCCGAATGTCAGGAAGATGAAGAGGTGGGTCGGTTTTCGCAGTGGACTTTCTTTTGGCTGCCTGGCATCTGAAAAGACCTTCCTGTTTGCCAGGGACCCCCAGAGAGGATTGCAGCGCCTTCTTCGCCTTTCCTTCCTGATTACCATCTCATGAAAATCAAATTAAGTCCAGTTTCACCAGCTTAGGGATTGTATGCTATGCAGGGACAAAGGTGGGGGCTAGGCATCCTCTGGCTTGACAGAGATGCCCGATGTGGTTAACAGCAATCGAATTGGACCTCATGCACAATGAATGGAAGGAAGCGCTGCCCAATCCCACACAATCTACATGATTCCTTCCAGATTCAATCGTTTCGTTCCATAGGGATTACTTGGCTAGTTTTCAAAAGTAGATTACCAGCCTTTTTTCGGAGGTGGCTCTAGGTCAATTCAAACTTTCTACCTTTCAGTTAATAGCTGCACACACAGTGGCTGCCCATGGGGTCCATGGACCCAAGGTCGCTTAGAGACTACATGCATACATGCAACATGAGCCTAGTTGGGGACCAGATCCCCTGGGACCAGGGACCTGCCCATGGCTGTAAGTAATGAGGCACAGGCCTCAAGAGACCATTCCCAAGGCAAGTCTTCGGCTGCTCTCTGCCTCTCTTGTCTCCTCAAAGCCTGGGTATGCTCCAGTTTTCCAGCTGATTCCAATAAAGTCTTTCTGGCTTAAGTTAATTGGACTCTCATTTTGTTGTCTGCCATCCTGAGTAGCATAATCTCTGACCTAGAACTGTAACTACTTGCCAAGGAGGATTAAAGCTGCCAGCTTCAGGTTTCCATGTGTTGCTGGCAGGAGGGTAAACAGACCACCCGCCTATGGAGGGCAAAATGATGACAGCTATCACACACTCTTTGGCCCAGATTCCACTCTGGGCATTTGTCCTGCATATACCCTTGCACAAGTCCAAAACACACATAGTCATTGGTGAGCCCACGTGCTGTTATTCACCATAATGCGCTGTCTGTAATAGCAACATATTTAAAGGATCGGAATGCCCCTCCCCCCCAATTCCACATAATAGAAAGCGATCTGGATCTTCAAATGAATGAGTAAATAAAGATACTCTATGTACTCAGATGGAAACCCCCCCAATACAGTAGTAAAAATTTTTTTAACATTTATGCATGCAACTGTATGTGTACTTTGCAACCTTTTATAAAAATAAGGGAAAATAAGAGCATACATTTATTTGTGTTTAAATATATAAAAGGTACCTATAGCAGAACCCCAAAGAAATTTAAAACAGCAATTTTTTTTCCTGGGATGGAAGAGGGGAAGCCTTTTCACTGGGTACCCTTTTAAAAATCATTTTAGGGTTTTGAGCCATGTCAAAAGACACCTATTCGAAAAAATTAAATTTAAAACCATGTCACATCAGCAAGTGAAAAGCAGCCCAAATGTAATTCATGTGGTTGTTCCTGCCTTCGTGCCAATGCACCCATCACCCTCACCCGGCAGAGGGGCACAGGGCTTACTGCTTCCATGGGCTTCTAAGATTCTGGTCTATGCAGAAGACGGTGTCAAAAACTTTTCTTCGGAGGGTTGCTTTCATCCTGAAAGAATAGAATCTGATCCAGACTACTGAGGGGGAAAACAGAATGGGCTTCTGAAACCTGAGCCGATGGTTTCTAGTTTAGGAGAATAAAGGTGTCTTTTGATTTGTGAACCACAAAGGTATTCCATTTCAGAGAAGCCCACGCTCTTCAAGAGGGTCTCTGCAAGTCACACAAGGCACTATCCCCCGCCATCAAGACCCCCTCCTCGGAGACAGGAAACAAACTCTTCGGTGTGAGCTACTAGGCAATGACAGGTCCTGGCACATTGTTTGCACCAGCGGAGTCTGTCTGGTATGATTATTTCACAAACACTGCCTAATGAAGAGATTTTTTAGCTTCCTTTCCTACAAGTCCACCAATCAAACTCAAACCAAGGTCCCCAAGATAAAATGTACTTCTTTATCCTCTAAGCCATCTACTTGAAAATCAATAATATTTCAAATTTAATGAGTTGTAAGACAAGTAAATTAGAGTTTGGAGTAAGCAATATTGATTAGATTATTTTGTCAACTGGAACCCATAACTTTCCTCTGTAATTAAGTATTCCGCGTAGGGTCCAGAACACTGGACGCTGGCTGCTTTCACGGGGCTAGCAGAGGTCTGCCCATGCCTGTAATGAAAGTCTTTCCATCTGACAGCTGGCAGTCCATGCGCTGCCTTGGGTGGACATGCCTGCCCTCTCCCCCAGTTATAAGTGGCTTTTTCCCAAAGCACTAATCGCCCTGGCTCCAGTGATAGGGCTTCAGCAATTTTGGACATCAACATGAAGAACTCCAACAATAACCAGAAAAGAATCCATTCAGTTGGCGGGGGGCAGGGGTGGGGGTTTGCAAGGGGGAACAGCGGGAAGCTGCCCTGGAAATGATATGCACTGGTTGGGAGCTGTCTTGGACGTTTCTGTCTCATTTTGCCCTCCACAGAAGCTTAGGCTGGCTCAAGAAGATTTCTCCCCAAATTAACTAAAGGAGGGGAAAAGGGGGAGCACTGAAAACCTCAGCTGTTATCATCCACGTCCAAACATCCTAACTCTCTCAACACTAAATCACCTTGCCTCTGTAAATCTTTTCTGCCTTTTCCTAGAGAGAATCTCTTTGTTTTACTTTAAAGTTCAGCAAATGGTTGCAGTTTAATTCATTAATTGATACAAAATGGACTCTCCGACCCTTTCGTAGTCCTAGATCTTCGGACCCAAGGGCCCCCTAGCCCAATTTGTGTCGAAGACAAACTCCCAGCTAGCATGAGAAGTGGAGCCCCCTTGGCAAGCCCCCAGCTGTTTGAAAGAGGAAAAGCAGAAAGGTGAGACACACTTTCGCCATCTGTGGACCTTACTTGGCACCACCCAGGAGAGTGCCAGCTATCAGAAATAGCTTGCAGAAATGCAAGCTATCAGGATTCATCCAAGACCTGCAGACTCAGAAACTCTTTTTACGAGATTCCTAGGTGATTTTGGGAGTTTGAGAAGTGAGTGTGGGTTCGAACCTGGTTTTGCTCTTGCTAATTGTGTTGCTTTGGCCAAGTTGCGAATCCTCTGCATGTCTCAGCATGACAGGTTACAGAATAAGCACTCAATGAACATGAACCATTAGAGTGACAGACACGTTTCTGGGAATAAACTAGGTGGTCGTAGGTATTCATGCAAGAAGATACTTGGGAGAAAAACAACATAATGTTAGTATACAAAGATGTACTGCGGCTGGAGAGCCAAGAATTGTCTGCTCCTAAGAGGAGCCTTGGTAGTGTAGAGGGTTACACATTTGGCTGCCAACCAAAAGATCAGCAGTTCAAAACCACTCTGAGGGAGAAAAACGAAACTTTCTACTCCTATAAACAGTTCTAGTCTTAGAAACCCACAGGGGCAGATCTACATCGACTCCGTGGCTGTGAATTTGGCTTTTGGTTTTGGAGCTTTGATAGGCTGTCTGTGAGGTTGGTTGAATCTCTGAGTCAAACCGGGCTGTATAGTTTTAAACTCTTGGAGGGTTTGTTTTGTTTGAAGGCTTATGCCTGCGTCCCACCTTAAATTAATCAAACAAGAAATGTTAGGGTTGTATTAGGTCTCAGTGTTTTCTAATGTGCAAACCAAAATGGAAACATATGCAAGTGCAGGGTGGGAAAAACAGAGGAGAAAGGAAAGCGGACTGGACGAAGATGGAAAGAAAGAAGAGCCTCTGAGACGATGGTGTGTCTGGAACGCCTGCCGCAGATATGGCTCAGGGTCTAGTTCAAGAATCCTGGCCAGAAATATTGTAAGTATTTCAGCTAGACTGTGTCAAATCTACAGTGAGCATAATCGTAGCCAGTCACCGTCTGGGGTATTTGGGAGGGATTGCAAGGAAGAACCTGGAGGAGAAGTGGCCACTGAGCCTCATTTGGGTTGACACAGGACAGCTACACAACGAGAAGACCACCGGAAGAGGAGGACTCAGGGAATGCCGGGAATGGGAGTCAGAGGTGACCAGCCACCGGAAGATAACGATATCTTGGAGAGATCATTGGAATTTTCTCCACAATGAGGGATGGATGGAAGCCTATCTTTTCTAGAGCTGAAGGGGAAGGGTGACCTCTCTAACCTCTGGCTCACACGGGGCCACAGCACAGTCAGCAGATCCTCAGGGCACGTGGTGGTGAGGACTAGACTTGGTGTGCCCCAAACTCAACTCAGTCTGCACTGGCTATCCCTGTGTGTGCAAGCCATGGTTCCAGACACCATCACCACAACTAGTGCGGGTGTTCGAGAAGTGTTTGGTTCACTCTCACTTTCATCAGGGGTGTGGATAGACCGTGGGACTTCACTGTCTAGCTTTCGCATTTGCAGAATGGCGCTGAATGGCCATTTCTCAAAATCACAAAGAGGAATCACGGCCTCTATCTAAAGTAGGTTAAATTAGATCCCCAATATTTGGAACCAATTTTTTGTGACCCAAGCGTCAAGGTTATTGAAAGCATTGTGGATGGAGCGAGAAGAACCCGTGTGAAGGGAGCAATGGGCTTGCCCGGTTACACCCGGGTGTTTCCTGCAGCCTCTTCAGGGTCTCCAAAAGGGTGGAAGGAAGGAAAAATAGCTCAGGAGACCTCAGATGTAATCGTGTGCCTGTGTATCACACAAGTGTCTTCTACTAGGCATGACTGCAGCTTAACACACAAAAGGAAATAATGTACAAAGACCCAACCTTTCCAGCATCCCATAGGAGGCTTTCGTGTCTTGTAGAAATACATTTGAAGATTTCATGGTTTTAAAGAAAGGAAAACGTCCTCATGAGAACCTTCATTTAACAGTCATGAAAGTCCATTTGTTTTATTAATTATTCTGGTCCTCTTGGCATGTTGACTCTACACAATCATAGAAAAGACTTGAGATTTAAAAGACTTCTTATTCATCCTTCTTTTCTTCCTCTCATTTTATTTATTTATTTAAATTTTTTCCCTCCCCCACAGTTTCTTCCCCTTTCTCTCCCCACCTTCCCCCTATCCTCCTGGTATTGCTACTCCCATTTCTGTTCCTGAGGGGTTTGTGTGACCTGGATTCTGTGTGTCGTGAGCTCTTGTCTGTCCCCGTGTACATGCTCCGGTCTAGCCAGAATTGAATGGCAGGACTGGGGTCATGATAGTGGGGGGTGAGGAAGCCTCAAAAAAACAGAGGAATATTGTCTCTTTCATAGGGGCTACAGTGTGACCTGGTTGACTCATCCCTTCCTTGCGACCCTTTTGTGAGGGGATGTGTTTTATTTAAGAGGAAAACTGCTCAGGGAGGTCATCTCTGTATCTGGAAGACACATATCTCTTGTTCTAGTCTCAGCTCAGTTATCTTCCTCAAAAGCTTCTTCTCACACCTAGGCCATGGGAAGTTGTGCTATCTCTGAGTCCCTTTAATAATCTGATGTCACTACTGCTCAACTTCTCGCCCTCTGTTGAAGAGATCTGATGTGTTTATGTCCCTTACATGACTGTCCCCTATTCACCCTAGGACTTCCGGGATCTATCACTGAACTTGGCACAAGGTAGAGAATCCGTCCTTGATGGTCTGTCGGAAGCAGCAAAAAATGCATCGCAGAAGATTCAAGATGCCCTGGCACCTGTCATCATCAACAGGGAACTGTGTTGATTTCCTCTTTACCTGAATAATAATGGTTCTCCCAACTTTGTGCTGGGCTAATTGATCTCAAGATTGCTCCCAATAAAGACAAAGACAACAGAAAATTCTCATAACCAATTTAGACTTTCTCCATGTAGTCTTCGTATTTGCTCCACAAGGTGCGGGCATTAGTCTCCTCTGCTTAGTACTACCTCCATAGGATTTAGTACAGCGTCTGCCCCATAATAGCCACCAGTGGTAGTCATTCAGTTATACGACGACACAAATACCCCTTTCCAGAAAGGAATGCTTATTCTTTGACACAGAAGGGGAGTCGGCCAGTAGCTTTCAGCTATCAACTCCTACGGCACTGGCTGCTGCTTGCCTTTTCTAACATCATGTCTTTCCAGAGCCACCCAAATCTGATGCTTGAGCAGAGCAGAGGCACCAAGGCCCAGGCACATCAGCCCAGACACTCAACCACATCAGCAATATCGACTCAGACTTCTCCACCAGCTCCCCCAAACTCTGCATACACAGTTTTGCCTCCTCCCTAGCAAACATTCTGCTTCCCAAACTCCTCTGTGTCAACTCCAGAAAGCTCTGTCTGTGAACCACAGTAAAATCTGTTGACTGGCTGGTTGAGTAAATGACAGACTGCACAAGGAAACAAATGAGTAGAAGCAGTGTGAGCAGACACCCTGTCTGCTATGCCAACCTGACTCCCACTGACCACCACAGACTGAATGAGCACAGGTGGAGAGCCACCAAAACAACTCCACAGAGAAGACAGAGGACGGCTACTGCTTTCTGAGCGAATCTTCCATTGAATGCTGACTTATCACAGGTCAGCCTTTCAGCTGCCCTCCCACGTGAAAAGTCACGGCCCTAGTTTGCAAATAAGGGAGAGAGGCTCACAGACATGAAGAAACTTGCGCAAGATCACACAGCTAGTGAGTTGCAAAGTTGGGATGCAAATCTGTTCCACGTAACTCCAAGCAGAACGATTCCACGATTCATACTGTCCTCCATGATCCATAGAAAATGTTTTAGCTGGTAACCCCTTCTCAATATGGCCAAACAGACTGGCTGAAAGCAAACATTTGGCCTGAACATTTCCTTCTATCCAGCTGGCTGCTCCAAGAAGAGGCGATTACCCTTCTTCCGAATCCACCAGCTCATCCCGGCGGAGGCAAATAGACAGCGCCTGGTCTTCAGTAACATATGCAATGGTGGGGCTTTCTTCCCACGTGGTCCTTGATGATAATCATACCAATGAAGCACATTTATCTTTACCAGCTTAACCTTCACCAGCAAATCTCTTGCGGTACTTATCTAAAAATGAGGTTGGAATATTTTCTGTTACTTGTGCAGTGATATAGCTTGTTCCGAAAGGAGTTTAAGGGGAACTTTAAAATGTACTTCTGGGTAAGCACAGTGAGAGGCTTTCAATTCATGGTAGTGTTTCCATTCCCGTTGACAGCAAAATGAAATACCATGAGATACAACAATACTTCTCCAAACTTCTCCCTACGCACAATGGCTGATGGGCACCCATTTCTCCCTTCTTTCTGCAGACTATCTTGGCCATGTAACGTTTGTCATGTTCCTCCACTCTGATTCCAAGCTTTCCAGTGTGATGTTAATGAATGTGATGCCAGCAGATGTTTGAGAAGTGCTTGTGACATTGACCTTGCAGCTTCTGCTCCTCTGCCATTGCCAGGAGGACATGCTGCTGGAGGATGACAGGCATGTAACACAGATGCCCCAGGTAAATGACTCTCTCCCACTAAAACGTAGATCCTAGCCATGCAGCAGGCTGGCTCTCTAACATCTGAGAAATACTTATTGTCAGATGCCACTAGCTTTCTGGCTGATTTGCTACGCGGCAAAATTATGTGATGCAACAGATGTGGGTAAAAGATCAGGGGTGGCCTTTTCTTGCTTGGATCATTGAGATAAAATACCAAAAGATCCGCGGTTTCCACAAGTTCTCATGCCAAAGACACAGGACCCAAAATTGCTTTCTGTGATGATAGATATGTTTCGACTCCCTGAGCTGATGCCGACTCATAACGACCCAATAGAATAGAGGAGAATTTCCCCAGTGGGTTTCTGAGACTGTAAACCTTTTTATGGGGTAGGAAGCCTCATCTTTCTCCCTTGGTGCTTCTGGTGGCTTCAAACTGCTGACCTTGCAGTTAGCAGTCCAACAAGGAAGCCGATAAGCCACCAAAGCTTCATACTTTATTAGTATCTCTCTACATCAGCACCGTGCAACACAAATACAATACATACAACAAATAATTTACAACATTTGAATATGTTGTCATCAAGTCGGTTCCAATTTATAGTAGCCCCATGTATTTATAGACCTAGAACTGCTCTCTAAGAGTGTTTTTGCTTTCTTTTTGGCTGTAATCTTTCTACATAAATAAAAAGGATTGGGACTATCTCCCTCTGTGGCAGTGGATAGTTCTGAACTGCTACAATTCAAATTATTACCTCTGTACCTATAAATACACATATGCATACACCTGCACACACATGCGCACAAGGATGTCAAAAAGTATTGCAACAAAATAATATAAACCTTTATTAAACACAAATATCAAACTGTGACGCTATTGTTTATCAGCATCTCCTCATTCTATACACATCTAAAGACAGCCTTCCCATCTCTTGAAGCTTGCCCAGAAGAAATCTCAGCGCTTCAATTTATACCAAGTCAAAGTGGCACTTTTGGCCTCCTCCAGACGCACAAATTCTATTCCCTTTTAAATATTTTTGAGTTGTAGGGATTAAAAAGAAGCCTGAAGGGGAAAGATCAATACTTTAGGGAGGGCAGATGAGAAGGTTTTCAAGCCAAATTCTCATAAGAAAGCCCATGGTAACTTAGGAGAATTCACAGCTGCACTGAGGCTCTGAAGGGAAATTCCTTGGTGCAACTTTCCTGTCATCTCCATGTCACAGGTTGCTCATGAATCTTCCTCCAATCCTGATGTCCTCTTTAGAGCCAGCTTCTCACATAGCTGTCTTGTGCATAGGTTAAATAAGCAAGTGAAGGAAGATGTGGTACGGACTGTCTCAGGTGACTTTGAACTCCAGGACACTGTGCTGTGGATATAATGCTGTCTGGAAGTAGAAGCCATGCTATGCTTAGTACCATATGAATCCTAATTCATAGGAGAGAAGACGAGACCCAGACTAAATGTGCAGTTGCTCAAGAAGCAACAGTATTGGATCAACCCTGCGGTGTGGACGGCATTACGTTTAGTCTGCGTTCAGCTATCATAGGAAAGTAGCCTTGGTCTTGATCCATCATGATCACAGAGTTATTTTGCCTGCTATTGATGTGCTGTGAAATTGTTGACAGACTGGAGGCCATCTGTGATGCCAGGTCAACTTCTGGAAGTCACAGGAGCTGCCTTCTGCCTTCTCATATCACACACACTAGTAGTTGTCCTAAATTTTTCACTTAAAGGCTTATTAGCTATCCCAAGAGGTGATTCGAATTAATAAACTGATTTTTAAAAAGCATTGCCATTAAAGAATTAACAGTAAAAACCACGAACCCCATTAGCATATCTAAAAAATGTTATAAGTATGTTTATAAAATAATAAAAATAATTATAAGATGAGAACACATTATTTATCAAGAACTTAGGTATAAAATCCTAAAGTGTAGGAGTTTAGGTGAACAAGTAAAAAATAGAGAGAGAAAGTTAAAATGCATAATATTCATCATTTGGGGAAAAAGGAAGCCAAAATACACTGGTCCATATTTTCCTTTGATGTTTAGAGAAACTAATTGTAGCATAAAACAAATAATCTCACCCAAACAGAATATACGGCTGTGAAGTGATAGGAACATGTGTAAGTTCTGTAGTATAAGATAGGAAAGAAAAATCATGAAAGCCTTCTTTTAGGTATAATTAACACGGTGTGTTGGGCTGCGAACTGCAACGTCAGCAGTATAGACCTATGAGTTTCTCTGCAGAGAAAAGCTGAGGCTGTGTGCCCCCATTAGACTTACACCTGGGAAACTCCAACAGGCAGGTGTACTCTGTCTAGCGGGTCACTGTGAGTGAACATTGATTCAGTGGTGAGTGCTGGGCATGTAGGGCTAAGCATGTGAACAGTCCTCCTTTCCCTCTCACATCCTTCTTCGAAGCTTAGACAAGGCCCTCACACACTCTCCCGTCTGAAATATGAAAAGCAGCCTCCTCGTTGGTTTCTGAAACTCACAGCTGGTTTCCACAGGGTAGATGCTACACCTGTGCAAAGGGTCGCTTGTGCAGTGGGGCTCATGGGCAAACTGTTGACTCTTGATACCTCTACTTAAGTAAGAACAGAAGTGAGAGTAAGCTTTTGTAGTGTTTACAACTAGGCAGAGCTCTCTTATGCCTGTCTTATTCAAAATCAAGGATTGTATTTCATATTGTGTTCTAAATGTTCACTTCTCTAGGAATTCATTTTTATTCTACTTTCTACAAGCAGCACCCCAGAATATATTAGAAAAGGTCATAATAAAAAGCTGGCTCTTCGTCACAGATGCTTTGCAAGGCTTGGTTTGCCCTAGTCATTTACCCACCATGGACGGACTCTGGCTTGTAGCTTGTAGTCTGTGGTGGTTAAGTGACTCCAGGCCACCTTGAAGATACATGAAACTGTCAGTCAGGTCTCAGCCTGATCCTGCCTCAGTGGGCATGTGGCCTTCTTATAACTGGGGAGAACTGGGAACCTCCCCCCCCACTCTGCCTTCTTTCTACTTATTGGGACTCAGCCCTTGACCCTGAGAGCTGCCAGTGACCTGTCATGTTTCCGCCGACTTAGGATCCACATGACTGTGCCCACTGGCCTGTGACCGCCCTGTATCCTGCCTCGTTACATGTGGCTACATGAGTCCGAAGAGGGGCTGATGAGCTATTATTGGACTCTGGACTTGAGTTGGATTGGGCTGAGATGCCTTCTTTATGTATATTTACTTCTTGATATAAAGCTCTTACTTGTACGTAGATGAGTGTCACTGGATTTGTGACCTTGGCCTCACACACTGTCCTTTCCCTGCTTCCGAACACGCCACAGCGACTCCTGCATGCTGCTAAAGAGAATCCTTGAAACGTTTTCTTACCTCTGATGCTAGAGGGAAAGATCACACATCCCAAGGTGCTAGAGTAAGGGTGGGATAGGGGGACCTGAGAAGCAGGGGGCAAAAATGCGCACTTTGAACCAAAAAAGATTCGATACACCCAGAATGGAAGGCACGGTGGCCCTTTACTCTCTCCTTCGTTACTAAGACAATGTCAGGGTCCCTTAGCTCGGTCTTCAGTGCACGTTAGCCAAAAGTACAGTCCTTCGTGGAATCAGACCTCCTGGCCTCCAGTGTGGACCCACCACACGACTGATTTTTACTATTCCCTGCACATACCTTACACCCTCCCACCTGCACCTCTGTTGTGTCTTCCAAGGCTCCCTGCCTCTCCCCTCCAACCCACTGAGCCCCAGAGCCTGCTCCTCCCAAAAGCCCAAACTCAAGTCACACCTTCCTAGCTCAACCGTCCTCCCTCCGGTGGGTTTCTGTGCCTCTTTGAGGCAAAAACTGTTAACATGTACCTTCACCGATGACTTTGAGATAGCCATTCTGAAGGAAAAAATATGGATGATTATACAGATATACCAATAAAGTTATCCTTTCTTGATAAATGTAGGCTATGTTGACTAATGAGAAAATAGTTACCGGTAAGTAACTACATCTAAATAGGGCTATTATCAGTCCAATTGGTTCTTGGTATTCCTGTAATAAAAGGTACCCGGATGGTGAAGTAGTTTAGTACTCAGCTGCTAATTCAAAGATTGGTGGTTCAAATACACTCAGTGGCTCCACAGGAGAAACATGTGGTAATGTGCTCCTGTAATTAAAAAAAAAAGACAAAATCCGTACTCGCTGCCATCATGTCGATGCTGACTCATGGTGAGTGTGCAGGACAAAGCAACACTGTCCCTGTGCGTTTCTGAAACTGGGACACTTTATGCGAGTAGACATCTCAGTCTTTCTCCAGCGTAGTGTGTAGCGATTTCAAACTGCTGACCCTGCTGGTTAGCAGCCTAACACTAACCATTACACCCCCGGGGCCCTTCATTTTAGGAAATGCTCCGGGACAATTCTCTTCTGCCACAGGCTGAGGGCACGCACCAACAACACTTCATATCATTGATTGTTGTTCCCACATTCAGTTCTCAGGAGATAAGAACAGGCCACGAGAGGAAGCAGAAAGTGGGAGTTTTAAAATTAAAAGAATACTAAATGATTCCTGATTAGATTTGCAATGTGCTGTTAAGTAAATAAGTAAGCTACAAAACAACGCGTGAGGATGTATATGAGATGATTTTTTTAAGTTGTGATTTGGGTGAAAGTGTACGGAATAAATTGGTTTTCCATTCAACAGTTGATACATACTTTGCTTCGTGACATGGATTAAAATTCCCGCAATGGAATGGCACTCACTCACCTCCTCCGCTTGCCTACTGTTTCTACTTTTTTTCTCCCTTTTTGCCAGTGGTTCTCACCCTTCCTAATGCTGTGACCCTTTCATACCGTTCGACCCCCAAAGGTTGAGAACCACTGTTACGCCTTGCCTTCTGAGAAAATCTCTAGGCAAATGCTGGCCTTTCGATCTCTTATGGTTGCTTGTTCTAAGGAGTATATACCTCCTGCTGTTACTCATGATAAGACCTATTGGTTGGCTGACAGTTGAGCCAAAGGGTTGAGTTTTATTCCAGATTTGAAAAATGTCTAAAGGTCATAGTCTCTGGGGTATTATGAGTCTCTCTCTGACTAGTAAATCTGGTTTTTTAGTTTTTCTTTTTTAGCTTTGTTTCCCATTTTTCTCCCTCTCTATCCAGGATCTCCTATTTTGAGAGATGATCTCGTTTTTAAAACATTATAGTTGTTCAGTGCTGTTGAGTCAGTTCCAGATAGTCATGAACAGCAGAATGAAGCCCTGCCCGGCCCTGTGTCATCCTCACAAATTCTGGTATTCTTGACCCCATTGTTGCAGCTACTCTGTCAATCCACCTCGTCAAAGGTCTTCATCGGTTCGCTGAGCTGCTTTACCAAGCCTGATGTCCTTTTCCAGAAACTGGTCTCTCTGGGTAACATGTCCAAAATATTTGAGATGAAGTCATGCCATCCTCACTTCTAAGACATAGGGATAGACAGAAACAGAATATGGATCCAATGATAGACCACAGTAGACTTAGGCAGAGGTCAAGGCAGGATTAACACAGACACAGAAACACAGAGATGTAAATAGACCAAATGTTAATCAACATTTTTCCTGAGTTGTAGTATTATGCGCAATAGTTTTTAATTTGTCTCTTCTTTTTCCCCCAGCTCTATATTTTCTACCAGAAGCATTAATTATTTTCTGCAATAACAAAAAAAGATGTTAACTGAATAATTAACTCTTGCCCATGTGGGTTTCCATGGAGCTCTGCAGAGTGTTCTATTAGAGAATTTACCTTTGTCCCTTTGATTGTTTGCTTTTCTAGCTCCCACTGGTGTGTGGTCCCTGGAGGCAGGGTCACCTATGTTCTTGTGTTTCAGCCCAGCATGTTGCACTGAGAAGCCACTGACAACATGCTCACAAGAATAATGTGTGTGCTAAATGGTCCAAAAGAAAAACACTAAGCAAATATGCATCTACACCATTTCCTAAGAAACAGATAATTAAATAAATGATATGTTGTAGCTCCGAATAAGAAATGAATTCTTCAGGACTCACTTGTCTAGATGAAGTGTGAGTTGAAGGTCGTCCAAGGGAAAGGTGAACAAGCCTGCTAGCAATTCCCACTAGCCTGGATGGATGCTTCACGAAGCAGTTCGCCCCAGCTCTGCGCGGGGAAGCGTAGGCAGTGAGGATGTATCCCGCCCGTATTGATCATTTGCAGGTAATGCAGACAGTAAGTTTTTCATGACCCAGACTGAGAAATGGAGCACGTCCTTGAGATGGGCACATCACCAGCTCTGATTTTCCATTTCTTTACTGTGCCCATGTCCTTGTATAGTGACAATGCGATCTGAGTTATGACAGAGAGTTGTGACTCCCTGAGCAGGACACAGTTCTTTCACCCAGATAGAGCCCGACTTGCCCATTTCTTACGTTTCTCTCCAAGAGGGGAAGGACTTTGAAAGAGGCCTTTCTGAGTCCACACCCTGACCCTTTGGTTCCTCTGCTCTGTAGCAGGAACCACATCTGAAGGGCATTTGTGATTCATTTGATTTTTCCCCTATCTCTCAGTAATTCTGTGAAACACTGTGATGGTCCAGTCTATGGAGGACCTTCTCTAGGTAATATCTGGTGTGAGGACCACAGAAGAAAAGGCAAGCACCTTGACTCAGGAGTCTGTAGACTGGTGGGGAAGGGTGATGCTTTCATTTTATAGGTGGACAAGCCGCAGCTCACACAGCTGAACCATATGCCCAATGTCACCAAGTCATCAGGAGATAGGTCTAGAGCAGTGGTCCTCAACCTGTGGGTCGCGACCCCTTTCTGGATGGAATGACCCTTTCACAGGGGTTCCCCGACTCACCACAGTGATAAAGTAGAAATGAAAATAAATTTATGGTTGGGGGCCACCACAGCATGAAGAACTGTATTAAAGGATCGCGGCATAAGGAAGGTTGAGAACCGCTGCTGTAAAGGAGCTAGGCTTTTATTTACTGACAGACAGCTGTGCTCAAGGAATCGAGGCAACTTAATACCACCTGACTGTTCTGGCATCCAGAAGCTGACTCTCTTCCAGATTTCTCACTCATCCTAATAAATCCTGCGTGAAAGAAGTACTGAGCAGTATAATATCCCATAGTTGTAGAAACAGAGGTGCTACATGCTAACTCAACCTACCAGCCTTATTAAATTATTCGTTACAGTGAGTTAAAATGTAAACCTTATTTATAAACTATTAAGGGATGGGGGGGGGTGGAAGGAGGAGCGGGGAGGGAGGGGGAGGGGAAAAAGGAAAACGAGAGGATTCCAGGAACCCAAGTGGAAGGCGAATTTTGAGAATGACGAGTGCAACGAATATATAAGGGTGCTTTGCTCAACTGATGTATGTATGGATTGTGATAAGAGTTGCATGAGCCCCAATAAAAAGATTTATTAAATTAAAAAAAGAAAAGAAAATATAGGAAGCGCCAATAGTTAAACACTTGACTGTGGTGGTCATTACATAATCATGTCAACTTGAAGGTATTAAGAGTGGAAGGCAGCTGTGCTCACCACTACACCAACCATGCAAGAGTGAAGGTCAATAAGGTCACAGCCTGTGGGTGTGTCCTTCACATAAGGCGATCCTGGGAACTTCCTCTCTCTCCCTGCTTCACCTTTAGTTGATGAGCCACTTCAAGCCATGCTGATGGCAGCCAGAGCCCTGGAGATGCATCCACCACCATTGGATCTGCAAGACTTGCCCTCCACCAGCCTATGATCATTCTACATTCTGCATCATTGTTTGTGGCTGCATGAGTCTTAAGAGGGATTTATAGACTAGGATCAGATTTATGGAGTAGCCTCAGACTTGTGTCTGGACTGGGCTGGGCTGGTTGCTTGATATATAATTACTTCTTGGTATAAGGCTCTTTATAACGCATGCGTGTCACTGGGTTTGTTTCTTTAGTCAGCCAAGTATAACACACCTGTTAACCTGCAATCAGTTTCCATAATTATTGTGTTGTTATTGTTAAGTGCCATTGAGTCCGTTCCAACTCATAGCGACCCTATACACAACAGAAAGAAGCACTGCCCAGTCCTGGGCCATCTTTACAACTGTTCCTATGCATAAGCCAATTGTTGCAACCACTGGGTCGATCCATGTAGTTACTGGCCTTCCTCCTTTCACTGCCCCTCCACTTTGTCAGGCATGATGTCCTTCTCCAGGGATGGGCCTCTCCTGCCAATGTGTCCAGAAGAGGTAAAATGTAGTCTCACCATCCTTGCTTCTAAGAAACATTCTGGTCATACTTTTCCTTTGGGCAGTCCGTAGTACTTTAAATATTCTTCTTCAGTAATGCGATTTGAATACATCACTTCTCCTTCAGTCTTCATTTCAATGGCCAACTTTCACATGCACATCAGGAAATTGAAATGCCATTACTTGCGTCAGGAGCACCTTAGTCCTCAAATAACATCCTTGCTTTTCAAGACTCTAAAAAAGTCTCAGGAGCCCTGATGATGTAGGGGTTATGAGTTAGGTTGCAACCCTCAAGGCAAGCAGTTCAAAACCACCAGCCACTCCATCGGAGAAAGACGGGCCTTTCTACTCCCATAAAGAGTTCCAGTCTCAGAAACTCACAGGAGCAGTTCTACCCTGTTCTATAGGGTCACCATGAATCATATTGCCTCAATATCAGTGAGGACAAAAAGAGAAAGAAAGAGATCTTGTGCAGCAGATTTACCTAATGTGATGAGTCATTTGATCTCTTTAGTGCTGGCTTCATAACCATTGATTGTAGATCCAAGCAAGACAACTTGACGACTTCAGTCTTTTTTCCATTTATCATGATGTTACCTGTGGGTACATTGTAAGGAGTTTGGTCTTCTTCCCATTGAGTTGCAATCCACACTGAAGGCTATAAAACTTGATCTTTACCAGTAATTGTCTCAAGTTCTCCACATTCTCAGCAAGCAAGGTGTGTCACCTGCATATTGCAGGTTGCTATTATGCCTTCCTGGGGTCGCATTCTTCTTTATACAATCCAACTTCTTTGATTATTTGATCAGTACACAGACTGAATAAGTATGGTGAGAACGTAAAATGCTGACACACACCTCTCCTGATTTTAAACCAGCATTCCTTTGTTCTGTTTCCATAACTGCCTCTTGATCCATGTACAAGTTCCTCATGAGCACAATGAAGTGTTCCCAAAGTCCTATTCTTCTCAAGGTGGTCCATTCTTTGTTATGATCTACACAGTCATGTGTCTTTGCATTGTCAATAAAACACAAGTAAGTATCTTCTGGGATTCCTTGCTTTCAGGCAAGATTATTATAGGAATACATACGTACATACAAACATACACTTGGGAGCAGTGTTACTTGGCCACATACGCTTGCTTTGGGCAGGAATTGACTAAATTGCATGTAACAATGACAGCACTAACCAGATGTGCACCCAGAACCTTATAATATATCTTTATTGAGAATAGTTTAAGATTATCTGCAGAGAGATTGTACACTGGTGCATATGGGAGCTGGAGGCACAGGGAATCCAGGGTGGGCGATACCTTCAGGACCAGGGGTTTGAGGGGCAAGGCTGGGAGAGAGGAGGGTGAGTGGGTTGGAAAGGGGGAACTGATTAAAAGGATCCACATGTGACCTCCTCCCTGGGAGATGGACGGCAGAGAAGTGGGGGAAGGGAGACTCCGGATAGGGCAAGATATGACAAAATAACAATCTATGGATTATCAAGGGCTCATGAGGGAGGGGGGAGCAGCAAGGGAGGGGGATAAAAAGAGGACCTGATACAGAGGGCTTAAGTGGAGAGCAAATGCTTTGAGAGTGATAAGGGCAAAGAATGTAGGGATGTGCTTTATACAATTGATGTATGTATATGTGTGGATTGTGATAAGAGTTGTATGAGCCCCTAATAAAATGTTAAAAAAAAAATTATCTGCAGATGGTACTAATGACCTCAACAGGATGTCAATTTGGATATGAGGTTTGTTTCAAAGTCCAATTCCAAGTCCTCAAGGGGAAAGAGGAGAGTAAATTTACACAGTCATACAAGGAAGGAAAGTGTGTGGATCAGGAGGCTGAGATTACAGTAGCGCTGCCACAGAAGAGAAGGCACCAGAAACTGAGAAAAGGCAAGCCAGGATGGTTTCTCCCCTTTAGCTCCTGGAGGAATGTTTCAATGTTAAGCTTGAGTCCAACAGAACCCTGAGGAGATTTGTTTTTGTTGTTTTAAGCACCGGGTTTGTTGGAGGTTGCTGCAGCAATTGTAGGAAACTAGTGAATTCATGAAAGCAAGATTTTAGTGTGCACCAAATGGATTTGAATAGGTCGCAGG
Source organism: Tenrec ecaudatus (assembly GCF_050624435.1). NCBI lineage: Eukaryota > Metazoa > Chordata > Mammalia > Afrosoricida > Tenrecidae > Tenrec > Tenrec ecaudatus. The sequence goes on along the minus strand of NC_134533.1, from coordinate 179,105,699 downwards.
AGTGCACGGGCTACATGTATGTTCACAGGTATGTTATGCTTAGGTTTCTCTTTCAGTCATGACTTTTCTTTACTGGTACATATTCAAACTGGCAGTATAAATAAGATAAGGCTGTAAAATATGAACCTCAAGATATTTACCTTTTTAAAGTAAAGCTTGAGTTTTAAAATAAAAGGAGGCAGGAATCTTTCTTTATTTTCCAGCCCACCTTAAGTCTCACTCACCCCAGACACCATCTAATATCTAATCATATTACTGATCTTGGAAGGTTTAATGTAGGGACCAGCCTCCACAACCGAATGGGTCCTGGGGGAGATTGTGTAATTGACGGGTAAATTAAAGAAATGACAGGCAAAACATGCAAGAGCTCACCTCTTCCATGGCAACCAGAACCAGAATGCGAGGGAATATATTCTCTTAACAGGCTTATATAATCTCAGGCATTCAAGCCACGTCATACACATACATAACAGGAAGGAGTTGTACCAGAGGTATACAAGGAGCAGGATGGGATGAGCTAAGGGTAGACACATGACAGGAGGGACATACATAACAAGATGGGTGGGTGCTAGCGTTAAGATGGTGGCCCAACTTTGGCTGTCTCTGAGCTGACTTGACCTTAAGTGTCCTGAGCTCTTCTCTAGGAAAGCAATCCTATCCTAAGGGAATGGGCCCTACTTAGAGTGGGACAGACCATAGGGTTTGATTGCTCTTCATGGCAGACACCCTTCTGGCAGATAGATACCTTCAGGAGTATCTAGTAGCAACCATGTCATTTTTATGGGGGATATTGTGTGGAATAACTTTCACTTAGAAGAATGTGATGGGGATGCATCTCCAACTAACAACAATGAAAGCCTCCTTCCACGAGAGTCTCGGTCTTAACATATGAGCGTAGAGAATTTGTCCATATATACTCTCTTCCCGAATTTTAGTTTCGCACAGTATAATATTTAGGAATTAAGAGCATGAACTATAAAGGGGACAGAATTTGTCACACCTTGAGCTGCAGACCCTTGGTCAAGTTGCTTAACCCTCTGAGCTTCAGCTAATGTGTCTGGAAACTTGGCTATGTAGTACAAGGCCAGGCCTACAGTACTCCACCAGTGTTAAAATAGGTGGATAATTTAGACACTGAAAGAAAGATATTGAAACAATAAGCAGCATATGCAAATAAGATAGTTACATAATCAGTTGTCAATTTGAGAGGAAAAGAGTGAAGGGGTGGAGTTTAGCCTGTCAATCAGGTAGCAGCTTGATGACCTCATTTGGAGGCATTAAAGAGATAAATAGCTCGCTTGAGGTGGGATAAATGCTCACTCCCCGGGAGACTTTGCAGCTGACAAGACACACTACACTAGTGCCTTGAGCTAGAGAAGCCACGTGGAGACTGCTGCCAGCATTGAGATGCTACACCACCACTGGATCCACAAGACTTCCCACCCACTGGCCTGTGACCTTCCTGCAATTGGCATCATTGCATGTGTTGCATGAGTCTGAAGAGGACTTTATAGATTGGTTTGGGACATATGGGCTAATGTCAGACTATGGATTTGATCTGGACTGGGCTGGGATGTTTTCTCAATATTCAATTGCTCTTGTATATAAAACTCTTTCTTATACAGATATGAGTGTCCATGAATTTGTTTCTCTAGTCCACCCAGACTAACACAACACATACAAAGAAATACTGGGCAGCTCTGACTCCCTCCCTCCAATCCCCACCTCATTCTTTCTTTGAAGTTTGAGGGTCAATAATTAAATCAGAGTTGTTATTACAGACACGTTGATTCCAACTCTGAGGTGCACCTGATTTCTGAGCACCTGTCTGCGGAGACAGGTTCGACCACCGACATTTTGGTTCGTAGTTCAGTGCCAACCATTTGCACCACCCAGAAACTTCCAAATAATCTGGGTAGTAAGAAGAAAAAAAAAAGGAAGCCATTGGAAAGGTGGATAAAATATTAGGGAAAATAGAGTTACGGCCAAGTGTAGAAGAGCAAAGAAAGGCCTCTAAAACCAATCATTTCAAGTTTTTAAAAATTTAAAAGCAAAAAGCAAACGACAGAGAGTTGTTGCAGGAGGAGAAATAGAAAATCCATTGACCTTTATACAACTTTGGCTTCACTGAGGAAAATCGGATGTGCACTCTTGAAGATAGGCAGGGGGAACCAAAGTCAGATGTTACCAGTGGAGAAGAGCAAGAATCATGAACATATGCCCAACATGATGACCGGACCTGGTAAGGCAAGAAAGTCCAATGTGTTGAATCGCTCTGCAGAAAGAAGCTGAAACTCTGATGCTGCAGAGATGTGGTGGGAATCTCAAGAGATTACCCAGTATAGATGTGCAACAAGATTCAAGAGACTCACTCCCAGGGAAAAGATTCCAGCAGGAAACCTTTCCACAACCCACAAAAAGAGGCCACCATGAGACTAAGCAAGCTTTCAACCTCTAACATCACCTCTCTTACTTGAATAGCATAAAGTCGCCCAGCCAATTGATTACGGACACAGCCTTTTGTCTTTCCTCCGGATGGGAACTGAAACTCTGCTGGGACTGGGGATGGGGTCGGGGGTAGTAAGCAAGCAGGGAGAAGTAGCCTTTCTCCACCTGCCTGCTTCTCCCCTGAAACAGCCCCAACTGGAGACAGGGCAAAGCTTTACTGCCAAGTCAAATCAGAACTTCTATCTTACATTAAAAGAGGCATGTGTTCTCTGAATCCAACTTATGATAGGACTTTAAATTGCTGTATGATTATTTTCTCAAGGATAAAGTTGCTACTTTGAAACATTACTCATCACAGTTGTTCATACATATTCTTTGCTATGATTGTTATTTGCCCTTCAGTTGCTACCAACTCTTGGCAATCCACATGTGCAGAAACTTCATAGAGTTCTCAGGATTTGTGATCATTTGGAAAGAAATCAAAAGGTCTGTCTTCTGAAACATTTCTGGGTGGATTTGAGCTAATGTCTCATTTAGCCACCATTTCACTATTTGCACTCCCAGGAATTTGTCAATATACTCTGTTCTATATATATATATATATATATATATATATATATATATATATATATATATATATATATATTATATCTCATAGCAGCTCAGGGGAAAAAATCATCCACCACTGAAATTTATTATACTTTACTTCATCACTCTCTTTTTCATAGGCAGATATTACAAATATAGTGTAAGACCAATTCCTATTTTTCCTTTGTCTCTCACCCCTAAGGATGAAGTTGATAAAAAGCACTCGCATGCCTGTTTTTATAATAGGAGTATGTGCATTCTTTTCACGACCCTAGGGAGTGAGTGCATGGGGAGATGGCAAGAAGGAAAGGGCAGACTGACTGGAAGACAGGCACAGGTGTTTGACTGACGTGAGCGCAGTGGTGGCAGAGGGGGAGCATGTGTTGAGGGCTGTGGTTAGGCAATATCTGTAGACTTTTTAATTGTCAACACTATTGGGAAAGGGGTTCTATTGACCGCTATTGGACAAATGACAGAAATGCTGTTAGCCATCTCAAAGCGCACAGGACAGCCCACCAGCACAAAGACTTATTTGGTCCCAGCTGTTCAGAATGCTGCTACTGAGACCCCCTGACTTGTTCTAATGCCAACAGCAAGGAGCATTAGAAGTATTAGAGCTGTCAACTTTTTAGTTTTTGATGGCTCTTGAGAATCATTTTACCAATGTGTTGAGCTAGTAATTGTGAGGGAAGGGAGTTTCATCCAGAGATGGAAGCTGTAAGTCACTATCCATATTTAGAATGGCTGTCTACTGACCTTTTACTCCATATTATTGTACAATTGACCTTTATCATGATCTTTACTATACAGTGATCACTATATATATCTTTATTCCCAACTACTTACTGTATAAGGGAGTAAGGACATGGGCTTTCGAGTCAGCTATATTTGGTTCAACTCTAAGCTCGTATCAGTCTGAGTTAAACCAAGGAAGTAGACCCACTGAGTGTTATGAAATAATCATCTGAGATAAAACTAATAGCTTCCCTAAGGGAGGAGCTGAAGAAGTGAGAGCCCTAAAGGGAAAGTTGGAAGACCATCAGCTCTCAGAGTGTAAAAGGAAAAGTCAGACCTGCAGGGGAACTGGGAAGCCGCACCTGCCCAGCTGCTGGTATGGTATGGAACCACAACGAAGCCCTGGGGGAAAAGTCAGTGGAGGCTTTGCTGAGTCTGATGGTGGACATGAGGCGGCGGCTGGTCAATAGGATACCATCTTGGAAGAAGAGCTGGACATGGAGCATGATATCCTGAAGGAAGGCGCGCATCTGCCTACATCTCTGCCTCCATCTCTCACCACTTAGAACCACAACCACCTTCAGAGGGTAAACGCTGCTGTTTCCCTCCGAGCTTCTAAATTCCGACTTCTGGTGACCCTTTTTACAACAGAACAAAACATGGCCTGATTCTGCACCAACGTCGCAGTGATGGCCAGCCTTAAGCTTATTGTGGTAGCCAGTTTGTCAGTCCATCTTATTGAGACACTTGTTATTTTCCCATGACCTTCTATTCTACCAATCACAATGTCCATTGACAGGTGCCTCCAAGGTCCTTGCATCTGAGGTGCATTCTGATTATACTTCTTCCATGATTGATGTGCTCATTCTTCTAGTAATCCATCATTTATTCAATATTGTTTACCAACACCATATTTCAAAGGCATCATTCCTTCTTTATTCATTCTTCCTTATTCATTGTCCAGGCTTTACATACATAACAAGCAATTAAAAATGCCCTGGCTTGGGTCAAGGTTACCTTAGTCCTCCAGGTGCTATCTTTGTTCTTTAACACTGTAACACTTTCGCTAAGTTGCTGCTTCTATAGGTCTTGATTGTGGATCCCAGTAAAATGAAATCATTGGAAATTTCAGTATTTTTCCTTACTTTCACCATCCAAATTGCAGACAACTTTCTCTTTGGGTGAATTCTAATTCATAAAATGAATGGGACTCTGGAAGCATGCTGCTAGTCTAGTCAATTCGACAGGATACAAAACCACAACACGTATGAACTTTAGCAAGTTACTTGACCTTTCTGAGTCTTGGTTTTCCTATCGATAAAAATGAGGTAATATTAGTGCCTACCTCATATGGTTTTGTGAGCATTAGTGGAGAGAATAACAGTAAAGTTACTGGTACTTGGCATTTACTAAATGCTTGATAAACCTTGGCTACTTATTATTGCTGCTGTTGAATTATGGCCTATTCTGGAGGTGACATTCTTTCAGAAGATTCATCTTTTACAGTTTCATGGGTTGACCTTGACTTTGGCAAGAATTGTATAGCATATATCAATAGAATGTTCACTTCCTAGCAAATGCCATTGTTGTTGATTTTTAAGTCCATCAGAGCTCACAGCCACCCCGTGTGCACAGAGTAAACTGCTCCATAAGATTTTCAAGACTGTAAACTTTTGGAAGCAAGTCACCAGGCTTGTCTTCCGAGACATTTCTGGATGTGTTTGAATAAACAATCTTTCAGCTGGGAGTTGAATACTTTGACAAAGCAGGGATTTCTGGAAGAGCTATTAAAATAATGGGGACCCAAACAAAGGGGTCTTGAAAATAATATTCTAGATGATTTCAACAGAGGAGTAGACTCTGAGATTTCACAACTGCCATTGACTTGCTAGGTGTTCCTGAAGAAAGTTATACCCCTGGGGTTTTTGTTTTGTTTTTTAGTTCTACCATCCATAAAAGGGGGAAATGCATTCCACTCCCTCCCAGAAGAGACAGAAGTCAGCACAAGCTAGGACTTAGTGAGATACTGGTGCTTCTTGAGAGAAAACGCTCTCACAATGGCGGTAATCTTCACTTTTAGTATAATGCTTCATCTCTACCTGAGAAAATCCTGTCTTTAGAGAGCTGCTGGGTCTAGATTACCACAGGGCTTAGATTTTGAAGGTCATTTCTCCCTCTTGCTATCAGGCACTGATCAGGAAATAGGTTTACTGTTCATAATTTCCCATGCAGCAACAGCAGCCAGAAGTGACAGCAAATCCTCCCCTGGAGAATTGCTGAAGCCGCTAAAATGCGCCTCATAGTTTACGTATTAAACGATGATGCTTGCTCCTGCCCCCATTTCCATTTACAGACCCATAGAACAGTTGACTACCAGGATCTTCTCCAGTATTCTTCAGGCTGTCGTTTCAGGAGGAAAAAGATGTATCCCCTCCTCTCTCCGCTGTTACTTCTCCGCCAACAATAGAAACCATATCGAGAGTCACAGAATCTTAAGATTTGGCTGGAAGGGGTGACACTGTACCATCCATCAAGCCCCCTCCTTGTACAAAGGGAGACGCTGGGCTCCAGATATGTGAGGGGGGAAAAACTTGATAAAGGCCACAAAGTAGATTAAAGTCAATGAAAACAGTCAGTCCTAACATTCCTAAGACACTTCCCTCTAGGCCAAGAGAAAATGACACTTATTACCTTTTGTCTCACACTTCCACCCCTTTTGTCCTGACACAGGGCATCAGTGCGAGAAATTCAGAACTTAACTGTGCTGGTGTGAGCTCAGAAAAGATGCACTTCAGTGATTTATTATTTAGTTACAGCTTCCTGTGGCCCAGTGAAATCCATCATAATTGTATTTTCAACAACTCCCTCCCTTGAGTCAAGGTGAACGTTCATACCTTCTGTAGCTATTTCCTCATGGACTCTGCCCTTGGGCAGAAAGATTCCAATTATATCCTTTTGGTGAAAATGTTATCTATTGGAGAAAGCAAATAAACTGGCAGAAATGTGGGTCTTCTGTGACCCCAAACTTCCTTGGTTCTCGGGTGGCCTCTTTCATAAGAGGTTGTGTCCACCTACCTGGGTTCCACTTCCCAGTCCCCATACCACAGGCTACCAGGGACACTCTTTTCTACCATTTGTCTTAATTTAACCTGAAACTTGCAGGCCTCCCACCATTCTTGAAGTCCCTGGGTGGTCCAAGCAATTTAGGTATTGATCTGCTTGTTGAAATATTGATGACTCAAGTCCACCTAGAGGCATGTTGGAAGAAGAACCTGGGGTTCTGCAAAGCAAACGTATGGTCCCCATCCTCCTGGCTTTCATTTCTGTGCCTGTTTCCTCATCTACAAAATAGGTAGATCAAGCACTAAATACCACCACTTGTCCGTCCATTTGCTGTACTCTGGTAGCTTTTAATAACTGTGATGCCGAAAGCTATGTCACCAGGATTTCCAATACCAAGAGGGTCATCCAAGATGAACAGGTTTCGAAGGAGCTTCCAGACTAAGAACTGATTACAAAGAAGGAATCAGCTGTCCGCACCTGAGTGATTATCCACAGAAGAGCTTATGAATAGCACTGAAATAATGTCGGGTAAACTGAAACCTTGTGAAGTACAGTCAGGCATAGTGCTGAAAGATGAGCCCCTCATATTGGAAGGCACACACACACACACACACACACACAAATGGAGAAAAACTACATTCTCAAAATAGAGTTGAGCATAATGATGTGGATAGATATACTGAAGAATTACAACTCAAAATGTGAATAAACAACTGCAAACTCCTAATAATAATTGGAACTTTCAGTGTACAAAGCATGATTCTAGGAAAATTTGGAATCATTTAAAATGAAATGGCATGCATAAAGATCAATATCCTGTGATTTGTGAAGTGAAATGGGTTGGTGTTGGCCATTTGGATCAGATAATCATATGAGTCACTATACCTGGAATAATGATAAATTCACGAAAAATGGCATAGCATTCATCTTTTTAAAAAAGGGGTATTTCAAGATCTGTTTTGAAGTACAATGCTGTCTATGATAAGATAACATCAATACACCTATGAGTAAATTAATATAACTATGACTCATACTTACATACCAACCATTAAAACTACTAGTGCACAAAATTCAGTGAAAATTATTAGTGATTGAAATACAAACATTGGAAACAAAGAAGAGAATGGTATTTGGAAAATATGGATTTTTTTAAAGTAATGGAGCTGGGTATCACATAATAGAATTTGAAAGATCTAAGATTTTTTTCATGGAAAATTCCTTTTTTCAATCAAAGAGACAGGGATTACATAGTATGGATTGTAACTCAATGTAAAAATGATGAACATCCTCACAAGTGGACCAATAGGTAACATGACGATAAATAGAGAGTTGAAATTATCAGATTTCTTCTTGCTTGAATCCACAATCAATGCTCATAGAAGTAGCAGCCAAGAGATCAGAGAAAACATTTTATTGGGTAAATCTGATGCACAAAACTTTAGAGGATTGAAGAGCAAGGAGTTTACTTTGAGACTAAGGTGCTCCTGACCCAAGCCATAGTATTTTCAATTGCCTCATATGAAGATGAAAGTTGGGTACTGAATAAGGAAAACTGGAGAAGAAGCAATGCATTTGAATTGTGGTGCTGGAGAAGAATATTGAAAGTATCATGGACTGTCAATAGGACAAAAAATCTGTCTGGAAAAAGTACACCCAGAGTGTTCTTTAAAAACAAATATAGTGAGACTTGTCTCACATACTTTGGACATGTCAGGAGGGACCAGTCCCTAGAGAAGGACATCGTCCTTGGTAAAGTGGAGGGCCATCACAAGAGAGGAGGGCTCTCAAGAAGATGGATTGACACAGTGACTGCAACAATACATCGAGCATAGGAACAATTGTGAACACGGCGCAGGACAGGGTGGTGTTTTGTTCTTTTGTGCAGAGGGTCGCTATGGGTCAGAAACAACTCGATGACAACTAACAATACACAAGGACTTCAAAAGATGGGACACGCGAGAACCAAACTGACAATGGGGCAGCTCAACATCTTCAACCAAAATAAGGCCAGGTGATGACTGTCAACTGCTCATATGTTAGTTCAGGTTGAAGCTGAAGAAAATTTAAACAAGTCCACTAAAGTCAACATATTTTGAGTACATCTCACCTATATCTCAAGAACATCCTGAGAGTAGTTTTGAATTACTGAACAAGGATGACAGAAAACACTGGGCTGTGGAGTGGCAATAAGAGCTTATTATATGAAGAAAGCAAAGGTCATTAAAAAGAAAGGGAAGAAAGGAAAGATCACAGTGGATGTCAGAAGACACTCTGAAACTTGCCCTTAAATGTAGAACTGCTAAAGCAAATGGAAGAAATGACGAAAAGAGCTGAATAGAACATTCCAAAGGGTAGTGGGTGGAAAGTCTTGTGGATCTTTGAAGCATCTCAGCACTGGTGTGGGTGTCCTCATAGGCCTTCCAGCTCCAGCACTCTGGCTCTATCAGCGAAGCTCCATGTGTCTTGTCATCAGGAATGTCTCACAGGGAGTGTGTGTGTGTCTGGCCTCCAGTGAGTTTTTTATCTCCTTAGTGCCTCCAAATGTGGTCAACAAGCTGCAACCTGATTAACAGGCTAGACTCCTACCCCTTTGTAAGTTGACAGGAAACTATGTAACTGCCACATCATTCAATAGTTTACCCATAGAATCATTTAATATTGCAATTTGAGGCTTGAATTTTGTCTTCTGTTCTTATAGCTTAAGTTATGCTGAGTGAGTTCTACCTTTTTTATTTTGGGGGTCTTTGCACATTTCATTATAATACTCAATTTTTGGACTAGAATCAACAAATAGGATAATATATGACTTATGAACATGACCTGGACTGGGCTGGGATGTTTTCTTAATCTACACTTGCTCTTTGATATAAAGTTCTCTCTTACATACATGAGTCTCCCTAGATTTGTTTCTCTAGTGTACCCAGATAACACAAATAACCAATGATATGGAAGGAAGAAGTCCAAGCTGCACTGTGAAAAATAAATCTCCAGGAATTGATGGAGCACCAACTGAAATTTCTGACAAACTGATGAAGAGGCACTAGAACCACTCATTTATCTATGTCAAGAACCTAGAAGACAACTATCTGGTCCGTGGACTTGATGAGATCCATATATGTATGTACTCATTCCAAAGAAAGGCGACCTAACAGAATGTGGAAATTACCAATCAATATCATAAATATCACATGCAAATAATGTTCTGCTGAAGATCACTCAACGATAGTTGCAGTAGTACATCAGCAGGGAGCCGGCAGATGCCTAAGCTGGTTTCACAGTAGGCTGAGGAATGAGAGGAGTATTATTTTGGATGCCAGATGGATCCTGAGTGAAAGTAGAGAATACCAGAAAGATGTTACTTGTATTTCTTGACTATGCAAAGGCACTAGACTGTGTAAACCATTTCAAACTATGGGTAGCACTGAGAAAAACGGGAATCCCAGAACACTTCATTGTGCTCATGTGGAACTTACACACGGGTGAAGAGGCAGTTGTTCAAACAGAACAAGGGAAGACAACTCGATTTAAAATCAGGAAAATTGTGTGTCCGGGGTTGCATCCTTCCACCATACTTAATCAATCTGTATGCGGAGAAAATAATATAAGAAGCTGGCTGTATGAAGAGGAAAGCAACCTGAGGATTGGAGGAAGGCTTAATAACAACCTATTACATGCAGAGAATATAGACTTGCTTGCTGAAATTGAGGAAAGCTTGAAGCACTTGCTGATAAAGATTAATGACTACAGCCTTCAGTATGGATTACAACTCAATGTAATAAAAACCCAAATCCTCACAACTGGATCAATAGAAACATGATAGCAAGAAAAACTGAAGTTGTCCAGAAGTCCATTTTGCTTGGATCCACAATCAATGCTCATGGAAGTAACAGTCAAGAAATCTATTGTACAGGACTTCTTTAAAATGTTGAAGATAAGGATATGTCATTTTAATGACTTAGGTTTACCTGACCCAAGTCATGCTATTTTTTCATGGCCTCATATGTATCCAAACATTGGACATTGAATAAGGAAGACATAAGAATAGACGCACTTGAATTATGGTTTTGGCAAAGAATATTGAAAGTGCCAGGATTTTCCAGAAGAAAAAAACCAAATCTATCTTGGAAGAAGTGCATTCAGAATGCTCCTTGGAAACTAGGATGCTGAGACTCCTCCTCACCTTCTTCGGATATGTGATCAGAAGGGACTAGTCCCTAGAGAATGACATCATACTTGATAAAGTGGATTGGCAACCAGAAAGAGGAAGCCCCTTAACAAGATGGACTGGCGCAATAGCTACAACAAGGCCTCAAATGTAGCAATAATTGGGAAGATGGTGCAGGAGCAGCGTGTTTATTTCTGTTGTGCACAGATTCACTAAAAGTTAAAACTGATGTGCGGGCACCTACCACCACCAACAAAAACAGGTATCACTTTCAGGACTAGATATATGTGTTAGGCTGGGTTGACAAGAGAAACAATTCCAGAGACCTTCATATATATGTAAGAAAGAGCCTTATGTCAAAGAGCAATTGCATATTGAGAAAACATTCTGGCCCAGTTCAGATCAAGTCCATAAGTCTGGTATTAGCCCATAAGTCAGACACTTGTCCATAAATCCCTCTTCAGACTTACACAGTTATGTGCAATGATGCACAAAGCAGGAAGATCACACAGGCCAGTGGGTGCAAAGTCTTGTGGATCCAATGGCAGTGGAAGCATCTCGGTGCTGGTGTGGAGCTCCTCGTGGCTCCTCTTTCTTTCCAAGTGTGGATCTTCAATAGGAAGGTGAAGCAGAGAGAGGAGTTCGCATAGGTCTCACAAAGTCTCCGGTGGCTTATCAACAGAAAGGTGAAGGCAGAGAGAGGGGAAATTCCCAGAATCCTCATGAGAAGGCCATACTCACAAGGAGGCATCATCAGGCTATGATCTGATTGACAGGCTAGACTCTGCACCTACATTTGTTTATCAAGTTGACATGAAATTATGTAACAACCACAGTATAATTTACTCAAAGCCAAAAAACACAAACTCACTACCATCTAGTCAATTCCGACTCAGAGACTCCATGGACAGAATAGAACTGCCCGTGTGGGTTTCTAGCCTAAAAATCTTTATGGGAGCAGAAAGTTCATTTGTCTTCCTCATAGCCATTGGCAAGTTCAAACTTCTGACCTTTGATTAGCAGCCCAACATGTACCATGAATTCCTCTTCAGACTCATCCAGCACATGCAATGATGCGGAATACAGAAAAATCACAGACCAGTGGGTGGTCTTATGGATTCAGTGACAGTGGAAGCATCTCAACACTAGTGCGGCTCTCCACATGTCCCCTGAAGCTCTCTGAGTGTCTCAACAGCAGGAAAGGGAAAGCAGAGAGAGTGGGTCTGGGCTTCAGTCAGCTATTTATCTCCATAGTACCTCCAAATGAGGTCCTCAAGCTGCAACCTGATTGACAGGCTGGACTCCACCCCTTCACTCAAGTTGACAGGAGATTATGTAATTGCCACAGGTATCTTCAGTTGCATTACATACATCTAAAAACCAGAGAGTAAACAAGGATAATCAAAGAATAATGATGCCTTTGAATTATAGAGTTTACAAAGAGTATTGAATAGGCCATGAACTGCAAGAACAATAGAAAAGATATAACCAGAATGTATTTTAGCAGCAAGAGTAGTGAATCTTCATCCACATACTCTGGACATGCTATTTTAAGGGACAATTCTCTAGAGAAGAAAGTCATGTTTGTAAAGTTAGAGGGGAAGTGAAAAAAAAAAGGGGAGATCCTCAATGAGACAGAGGCAGTGATTGCAACCATGGCCTCCAACACAGTAATAATTGTGAGAATTGAGCAGTGACTCAGAGCACAGGGTCCCCGGGAATGAAAAACAACTTGGTGGCATCTAACAACAACAACAACAATTATAGTAGAGTTGACTCAGTTTCTGTGAAAATGGTCTAGCAGTGAGTCAAAAAAACTAAGGGCAAGAGAAACAATTTACCCAACTGTCCGTAATCCATAATAGGGGCCTTCTGGACTCCAACCCTTTTAGAAAAGGAAATGCATCTGTTCATTAGATGTAAGGAACAAGGAAGAAAGAACTGAAATTGCTCTCCCCTAGCCACCTTTCAATTCTACCTTTGACCTAGGGCAACAAAGGCCCATCATTTGGAGTAGAGATGGTGGGGTTTGGAGACAAACTTCATGAAGTTTCTTTGACCACATCTTGACTCCTATAGGCCTGTTGAAGAAATTGGTCGAGCAATTCATAGATCACTAAAGCTCTGCACTTGTCCGTCTACCGCAAGGCTGTTATGGCAGAATGAGAGGCTTATTTCTCATTGACTAATTAATTGTAAGATCCACTCATTATGAGTAGATGCCTAATTATTATTGGCTCAACTCTTTTGTCTTACTTAGTGAGACAAAGTTTAATAACTCCAGGAATTAAAACCATAATAGGCTCTCTCTTTAATGTCTTCAGGGCTTTTTTATGTAAAGAGGAACATTCATTAGTATTTGTATTTTGTTTAATGCTCAGTTCATTAGACTCATATTGACTAAAGAATTTTGAAAGCTTATTTTTCTCAAGTATTTAGTCATTGATTATAAGTTTGATTAATTTACTACCCCTATACAATTTATACTGCAATTTTCAGTTTAGTATGACTGATTCTTTTGAATGCTTTAAATGCCTTTAAGAACAGACCAAACAAACACAAGTACAATGGATTCAGAACTACTTAAATTTTCATTCAAAAAATCTAAAAAAATTCTAATATCATGAATTTGACTACTTTTTCCTTTTTTGTTTTGAAATGCCAATTCTTTTCAGGGGTTGTAAATTTCACAGCTTCCCAATGTTTCAGTAATTCTACCAGATAATATTTTTATAATATCCTAGAGTTTTTGTAATTGTACTGGATCCAGAAGGAAATAAAGGGCATTTCAGTAAAGCATAGGAGGTGGGTGCTAGATTGATTTCCTGTTGCTTTGGGCAAGAACTAAGAACTTTGTTTTGATCAATATGTTGAGCACATTTTTATCATAAAGTTCCCCTTATTGAATCATTGGACATGTATGCCTTTCCTTTTTGAGGCAAAGTATCTTTTCCTAATATCAAAGTTTCTTTAAGTTTTAATTTACCAACTATACCATTTCTGTCACTATGAAATATTGGCCTGGTTTGTGAGCAATATTAAAAAGATATGTTTTGTAACTAATATGGAAGACTGGGTGCCATTTCTTATAAAGTTAAACACACGCCTATCCTGTGACCAAGCAATTCCATTCTTTTTATTTTTTTTGCAATTCCATTCTTAAATATTTATTTTAGATAAATGAAAATATATCTTCTCAAAAAGTACTTCTACAATAATGTTCATAGCATTATTTGTTCATAAAAGCCAACAACTGGAAACAAACTCAATGACTATCAACAAGAGAATCAAATAACAAATTGTAATATATTTGTACGAAAAAATGTTATTCAGCTATGGGGAAAAAATAAATTGCTATATATGCACTGATGTGGATTAATCTCGAATATTATGTTGCATGAGAGAGACATATTTGGTATGACTTTGTTTACATAAAATTCAGGAGTAGGTAAAATTAATCTATGGTGACAGAAATCAGAACAGTGATTTCCTATGTGGGATGCAGGTAGGTTGTAGAGATATGAGAGTAACTTCTGAGGTGACATGAATGTCCTATATTGGTATATTGGCTTCATGGGTTAAGTTCATCAAAACTCATAAAATCATAAACTTAAGATCTGTTCATTTCACCCTATGTAAAATTTAACTCAATATATACAAATCCACTCCTGTACAATGAAATGAATTATGGCTCCAAAAAATTATGTGTTGGAATCCTGACTCATATCTATGGACGCAATTCTATTTGGAAATGGGACTATTGTTGTGCTAACGAGGCCATATCAAAGTAGGGTGTCTCCTAAACCTAATCACTTCTGAGTTATAAATTAAAACTAAAATCACACCCACTCCCACTGAGTCAATTACCAGCACAGCAACCCTATAGAACAAAGTAGAACTGCCCTGGGGGGTTCTAAGCTTCTCAGTCTTTACAGTAGAAAGCCTCATCATCCTCCCAAGAAGTGGCTGGTGGGTTCAAACTGCTGACCTGTGGTTAGCAGCCTGATGCATAACCACATAGATCATATTAAACATCAAAGTACTCCACTCGGCACTCCACATAGATCACATTAAAAATCAAAGCGTGTGCATACAGGGGAAGACATATCGTGTGAGAATGAACAAGCCCCGAGAAATGCCCAGTCTGCCAAAAGGGAAGTAATCAATAAAGTGGAAGTCCTGGTATAGTCTTTAGGTCTTTTAGACCCTTCTGTGAGGGAATGTCCAATTGTCTACAGATGGGCTTTCCGTCTCCACTCTGTGCCCACCCCCCGCCCATCGTTTGCATTGATATGATTGTTCTGGGTCTTCTGATGCCTGAGCCCTGATCCCATTGACACCGAGGATAATAATAATATTAGCTAATGGAAACTAATTTGTTAGGTAGGAAGTCATGATTTTTAGTGATCCAAAAGCAAAGTGAGTTTCAAGTGTAGAAAAGGAAAGCATAATACAAAAGAAGGGTAAATATAAATTGATGGTTAATTTTTAATGATTTTAAGAAGGAATGAATAAAATGACAGTGATATTCCAAAGAGGCAAACTTGATCAATACTGGTGGTTTCATCTCTTAGCCAAGTAGAACTAGTTATTGAATAATGGAAGTAGTCATAAACATTAACTCTTTTTTAAAAGTGTCCAATGGTATATCACAAAACTATAAATTGGCCAAACAGCCTGAAAAGTGCTAACCACAAACTCACTAATATATTAGATAAAAAAATCTTTGAGCTGAATCTAATATTCTATTTTTAATAAAATACTAATAATACTAATGACATTAAACCCATTTAGAAAATGCTTATTTAGATGATCAGTTCTAGTACTGCCATTCCATTTTTCTGTATAGTTCCCAGTTTTCTACTGAAATTCCCATGATATGTCTTTGAAACACATTAATCACAATTGTTTTCACATCCATGTCTGATAAAGTCAATGCTTGGATCCCCTGTAGTCTGTCTTTATGGTATTTATTGTTTTTGTACACTAGTTTGTTCTCACCTTTTATAATTTCTGGCTACTTTGGATTCATGAAATGCTTAAAGGATAGTGATTTCCCCCCGCCCTCCGGAGCACCCAAATGGCTATATCATAAGAGAAACTTAAAATGGATGTTCTTCTAACACTTGAAGCCTGGGCTAAAATCAACCCATTCTTCCATTAAATTAAGAGAGGATTCCTTACCCATCAAACACCAATTGTGAGGACAGCACAGGACAGGGCAGTGTTTCATTCTGTTGTACATAGCATCATGATGAGTCAGAACCAACTCAACAGCATCTAACAATAGCACCGTAGACAGGTTTGGGGATAGTGGTGATTCAACAAAAGA
Source organism: Tenrec ecaudatus (assembly GCF_050624435.1). NCBI lineage: Eukaryota > Metazoa > Chordata > Mammalia > Afrosoricida > Tenrecidae > Tenrec > Tenrec ecaudatus. Next base: position 179,089,368 of record NC_134533.1, on the reverse strand, counting down.
ATTCTTACCTTTTATGTGGAGACCTAGGTTCAATATACCTCAACAGCCACGGCCTGTCTGTCTATGAGAAAATACATGTTTCTATGATGCTGACTATGTTTCAGACTAAGGCAGGCTACGAAGAAACATCTGGTATAATAGTTAGATTGTGTGTCAACTTGGCTAGGCCAGGATTCCCATTAATTTGGCAATTAAGGCCTCCTTATGATAAACTAAAACCTGACTCACTCCCATTGAGTTGATTTCGACTTATAGCAATATAGCAAGTGTCATAGAGATACTTTCTTTATATAAATCTCTTTCCCACTCAATGAATGATATATATACACACATATGTGTATATAGGTGTGTGTGTGTGTGTGTGTGTCACTAGTTTTGCTTCTCTAGAGAACCAAGGCTTACATACCTTGTGATCTGCTTCTGAAAAAAATCAGTCAGGGAACCAGTGAAATTCATTTGGCTCACAAAAATAAGCTCTTGTGCATGGGATCACCATGAGTTGGGAACTGACTTGAGAATGGCTAACAATAACAGTCTGTTAGTTACATAATCTGTTTTCAATTTGAGACTTACAAGTGAAGGGGTGAATGAAGCTTGGTGGCCTCATTGGAGGCGCTAAGGAAATAAATAGCTTGTTGGAGGCAGGGCACAAGCTCCCTCCCAGAGAGAATTTGCAGCTGATAAGACACATACAGCTATGCAGATGGCAGCCAGAGCCCCTAGAGTTGGAGGGGCCACGTGGAGACCCACAGCAGCACTACTGGATCCACAAGACTTTCCACCCATTGGGCTGTGATCTTCCTGCATTTGGCGTCATTGCATGTGTTTCTTGAGTCTGAAGAGGACTTTACAGATTGGTATTGGACATATGGGCAAATATCAGATTTATGGATTTGATCTGGACTGGGCTGGGATGTTTCCTCAATATTCAATTGCTCTTGTATATAAAGCTCTTTCTTCTACACTATGAGTCTCCCTGGATTGGTTTGCCTGGACTAACAGAGAGTCTTGTTTGGTTGCCACAATTGGAAGAATATATGAGAGCAGTAGTTCTCAACCTTCCTCATGTGTGGTGACTTCCAACCATAAAATTATTTTCATTGATACTTCATAACTGTAATTTTGCTACTATTATGAATCAGGCAACCCCTGTGAAAGGGTCGTTCGACCCCCAAAAGGGTCATCACATGACCCCCAGGTTGAAAACCGCTGCACTAGTGACTCCTAGGGAGTACAGGCCAGGATTGCTGCTAAGCATCGTATATTGCACAAGAGAGTCCCAGTAACAAAAGAATAAAGAGCTCACATGTGATTAGTGCTAACAGTGAGACACACTGATTAAGACACTGAATCAGATAGCCTCCAAAGAGTCTGATGGGGGGGGTGTTCTTTTTTTGTAAAGTGTGGGAGACGGAAATCTGAGTGTTGTGACTACGCAATCAAGTTGCTGCAGGAAAAGAGTGCCGTTGTCATTGTTATAGGCTGCTAAGTGCGTCTTGTTAAAGTCTGAGTTCTAAGGAAAATCTACCATCTAGCTCATCATACTTTACACACTGCTTTTGGTATAATAAGCAATTTTCTCGACCACTCCGGCTTTCTCCTGCATTGTGGAAAACATTCTTATGCTCCAATCAAGAGTGACCAGGGGCTTTCGGATAACCGCTCTTACCACTCACACACTAACAATACTTGCTCTCCCTTCTTCGTTCTTCAAGGAAGGAAAATTAGAAAAAAGGATGTTAAGGTAACTCTTTCTTTCAATCAACTTTCAACAGTAAGTCCCGCAGATACCCAGATCCTCTCGGTTGGCGGACGGCTTCTTGGTTATAAAAGTTGTTGTTGTGAGGTGCCATCAAGTCAATTCTAACTCACAGCAACCCTGTGCACAACAGAACAGAGCACTGCCTGCTTCTGCACCATCTGCATAGTTGTTCTCATGCGGATACCCATTGTTGCAGCCACTGTGTCACTACATCTCAGCAAGACTCCCCTCCTTTCCAATGCCCCTCCAGTTACCAAGCATGATGTCCTTCTCTAGGGAATGGTGTCTTCTGAGAACATGTCCAAAGTACATGAGATGAAATTTCACCATCCTTACCGCTAAGGAGCACGCTGGCTGCACTTCTTCCCAGACAGATCTGTGTGTTCTTTTGACAGTCCATGGGACTTTCCGTATTTTTCGTCAACACCGTAGCTCAAGTGTCAGTTGAAAAAAATTAGTATCTTTGATCTTTAGACTAAGTACTGGAATGTGTTGTCATATAATAGTGCAAAGCACTCAAACCAGGCTGCAATGGTAACTTTGGATATTTCCCTGAGAAAACATTGTATATGAATACAGTCCCCCAAAAGATATAACACAAAGCTTTGCCTTCTGATAGACTGAATCTAACTGTAGGAAAGAAAAACTCACTGCTGTCAAGTGGATTCCCACTCATCGTGATCCTATAGGAGAGGGTAAAACTGTACCTGTGGGTTTCTGAGACTGTAACTCTTTCCAGGAGTAGAAAGCCTCATCTTTCTGCCATAGTGGCTTGGTGGTTTCAAACTGCTGACCCTGTGGCTAGCATCCACTATGCTACCAAGGAGCTTGAAAATCACTATGTGTAGCTCTATCAGCTTTAAACTCACTTTCCACCCTAAATTAGTATGTATGCCTTTCTCAATGTGCATAAACATATGTAATTCACATGTGTGTGCCCATTCTTCCCCATGCAATCACCTCCCCACCAACACACACACACACACACACACACACACACACACACATTCTACTTATTTTGTCAGTCTAAGATGTTTGACCCACTCAATATAGAGCATACATGTATTTAGTCTTCCTCAACTTAGCATGGAATCAAAAAATCCAGTTGGCTTAGGATTCACTATTGAAAACCAATTTCAAGCCAATTTTCCTAGTAGCAATCGATTGTTATAACCATGAACTCTCCACAGAAAAGATGAGTGGGAGAGATGAGCTCCAGAGGGGGACTGGCATTGTTCATTTGGTAGAGGGGTTATACATTGAAGTGTAAAGTCTATGTGCATTCATTCCCCTCAGGTTTTCTTTCTTTATTTTTAATCAGAAAACTGAAATAAACCTTCATCAGCTGCATTTTTAGGATATAAGATGAAGAAACAATAGCTGTCAATGAAAATCGGCAGGCAACCTACAATAGATAAGCATGACACTCAATATTCACCTAAAACTACAGGACTAAGATGACTTTGACAGGTTATAACCACAGGATTATAGAATTATTAAAGGATGGAACAAATCTATTCTTTATCAGTTTTATATTAACTGATATATATTTAGCAATATTACTTGTTTATACAGAGAACAGACCTAAGATGAGTGTGTGTTAAAAACTAGATCTTTAGAAAGAACATACACAGGTTTACCATGTCATCAACTCCAAATAGATAGGAGAGTGAAATCTACATTTGTTAAGTAATTAACTGCAGTGAAGAATGATATTAATTTATATCATTAGGTAGATGATGTTAGGTAGATGATGGTGATTGATAAATAGATGGATGGAAGGAAGGATATGGAAAAAGATACAAAGATAAAAATAGCTCTCTAGATATATTAAACAACTCATTGGATTCTTAAAACCATTATACATTATACAATTGATGTATATATATGTATGGATTGTGATAGGAGTTGTATGAGCCCCTAATAAAATGTTTAATAAAACAAAAACCATTATGCAATGTAAGTTTTATGATCAAATGTAAAAGTGAGATACCAGAGGCTGACAGATTTGGAGTGACTTGAATCAGAGATTGATTCAAACCTACACTGGTCTGACGCTAAAACCATGACCCTCCTCCTTTGTCAGGGATTGCATAATAGAACTCTCAATATGAGAAACCAAGATGAGGCGATGTGTGTATTCTGAGAAATGTGTGTACCTTGCTATGAATTTAAATATGTGAAATCGGATGAGGGCTTATGCTAATAAGAGAATTCTTCCGAATGGAAAGGAGCTTGGCAAGATTGACTTGTCTTTATTTACATAATTGAATTCGGATATCAAGCTTCATCAAAATGAATAGAGAGAATAAAATAATCTTTCATATGGAATTGATGATAGACCTCAGGTTTTATAGAAAATTGGATATAAATTGGAATAATTTTAATTGGGTAGGTACCTCAAAATCTCTGGAAAACCAAGTAAACAGTGATAGTTGTAGGAAAAGGACACTTTTAATTTTAGGTTTTGATCCCTCATGACATGCGTCTCTGCCAACATTTTCCATATTGTATTCAATAGACCATTGATCTTACAAGCAAACAGGACTCACGGATTAAAATAATTGGAGAAACACTAGTTTAACGTGAAAGTGTGTTTCTTTATTATGCTCTGGAATTTGTAAATCTCTAAGAATTTGACAAAGTATGTGGTGATACTTGAAATTTCGTGTCCTCGGGAGGCTAACTTCATAGAGTCTTATAGGAAATACTGTCTGTGCACCTGTTGGGTAAGAGGGAAAAGTCGGCAGAGTGAAGAATATAGTGAAGGCAAGTTGACAGAGTGGAGAAGAATATTGCATTGTTCAACAACCTTCATAAGTTCTTATGTCTAACTTCACGCTTTCACCTTTGTGCTGAAGCAGAGCTGGGAAGTCCTAAAGAGCCATTAACATGAGGCTCTCATTTTCTTCCTTCTCCATAACCCAATTTCCTTAACCTTAATTAAAATAAAAGCACCCAAACTCAGGACAATTGACCTAATAATTAGATCTCATTTAATGTTTCTTTGTCCCCTCAAATTAAAATTGGGAACCCATTCCTTCTACCTAATTTCATTTTAACAGCTTGCTATAAATCTTTGGGTAGATATGAAGAAGTCATGGAAAATAAATTTGAAGCTCAGTTGGTATTAGTGTGAGAGATTTAAATCTCTTAACATTAATGGTTTGGGGGCATCGTCTATGCATTTGATTTTAGTTAATAGATTGCCCCAAGGTATCCAAGAAATGATGTTGAATAACTCTTAAAATGTAAAGAAATAAAAATCTTGAGACACTGCATGAATAGGCATGGGGAAACAGCATGCCCCACTAAGAAATTTGATCATTCTAACGGACAATAGGAACTTGTTTTCTGGGATACTTATACAAAATCATAAGCAGAATTTCTGAGTGGAAAATTCCACACAATTGGGAAATGGGTTATGGAGCAATAGACAAATACTACATTACTTACTATACTAGGTAATGTAGCAGCGTCAACCTGATTATGGAAAAGAAGAGAGTGAGAGAATTAATATTGACTGTGCACCTACTGTGTGCCAGACACTGTGACAACATAGTCCTGCAATGTAAATACCATTTTTGGTTCAAAAAGATGAAGAAATGATCCCAGTAGCGTCTGTGATAAAGCTAGCACTCTATCCCTAATGCGCCTCATTCTAAAGCCATGTCCTTCTGATGGAACCACTGTCTCCCTGTGGAAGAGCTGTCTTAACTCTTGCTTCCACTGCATCATTTATGATAAAAGGAATGGTTAATTGTACTGCATCTTCTTCTAGAGTCCATACGAAGATGAGGGCAGGAGACAAAATTTTCTAAAAGCAAGGAATATGTGGAGTATCATTAACTTCACTCTAATCCAAGTGCTCACTAAAAATCTACAGACTAAACATTTCGCAAAGTTACTGTGATAGTTAACTTTTATGTAAACCAAAGTGGGCCAGGATTCTCCCATGATATCATCTAACATGGTGTGGTTGGTCAACTCCAAGAGGGGGTCTTCTGTGAAGCAGCCAAGCACTTAATCTGATCACCGTCGTGATGCAATGCAGAAGTTTCATTTGTGATGCGGGCTACTCTTACTGTAAGCTGATGGTTTACAGAGGCTAGTGCGCTTCCACTGCTGGGACAGAATCCTGCATCTGGGTCCTGAGCCTCCTAGTATATTCCTTGCCAACTCCAGGAGCCATCAGCAGACTGCCGAGCTTGGATTCACGCAGGTGACCTCAGGTTCATTCAGCTCAACATCCAGTGGTCTCCTGCTTCATCTTCCTACTTCCATCTGCCCTTTTCATCAGTCCCTGAAGCTGCAGGAGACAAGAGAAGTCTTCGGCTTACATCTGACCCATGGGCTCGAACTAGATGGAATTTACCTACTTCTACAACTGTGAGTCATTTCTTTCTTTATTTTAAAGCATTTTATTTGGGGTTCTCACAGCTCTTACTCTAATCCATCCATACATCAATTGTATCACTCACATTTGTACATATGTTACCATCATAATTTTCTAAACATTTACTTTATATTTCAGCCCTTGGTATCAGCTCCTCTTTTTTTTCCCTCCCTCCCCACCCCCATCCTCATGACCCCTTGATAAATTACAAATTATTATTGTTTTCATATATTACAACAACCGCTGTTTACCTTCACCCATCTTTCTGTTTTTCATCCCCCAGTGGGTGAGGGGTGGGATTATGCGTTGATCATTGGGATAGGTTCCTCTTTCCTGTCTTCCTCCTCCAACCTCCCCGCTGGTCTCCTGATATCACTACTCCCATTTCTGTCCCTGAGAGGTTTATCTGACCTGGGTTCCATGTATTGTGAGCTCTTATCTGTACCAGTGTACATGCTCTAGTCTAGACAGAACTGAAAGGCAGGACTGGGGTCATGATGGTTGGGGGGGGGGGGTGAAGAAGCCTCAAGGAACCAGAGGAATATTGTGTTTCATTGATGTTACACTGTTCCCTGGTTGACTCATCCCTTCCTTGTGAGCTTCCTGTGAGGGCATGTCCCATTGTCTACAGATGGGTTTTTCTCCGATCCTCCTTGTTTCAGCATTATGGTTTTTGTGTTGTTTGGGATCCTCTGGTGCCTGTTACCTGATCCTCTCAACACCTCATGATCGCACAGGGTGGTGTGCTTTCTTCCATGTTGTTGCTTCTCTGTTAGATGGCCACTTGTTTAATTTCAAGACTTTAAGATCCCAGACACTATATCTTTAGATAGCACCATCAGTTTTCTTCACCACATTGGCTGATGTACCCATTTTGTCTTCAGTGATCGTGTCAGGAGGGTGAGCATCACAAAATGCCAGGTTGTTTGAACAAAGTGTTCTTGCATTGAGGGAGGGCTTGAACAGAGGCTGAAAGTATGTCCACTTCCTCAATGTATTGCCGTATAGGTACAAAGGCCAATACCTCTATTTATATGAATTAACACATTTGCATAAGTGCATACCTATGTTTATACCTCTATCCATAGCGTTGCTTCCTAGATTTTCCCTCTGTTTCCTTTTACCTTCCTCCTGCCCCACCATCATGCTAGCCCTTCTTCTGCCTCTTAGTAATTAATACCTCTCAGCTAGATTGCTGTTTCTCCTACACCACCGGATCTCTACATCCTCCTCATTGTTGCTTTTAATTCCCTGATTGTCCCCCTGTCTATAACATTGTTTGCTCATCGCTCCCTTCCCCCACCGCTTCCTCACCCTTGGTCCCTCCGGAACTGTCAGTCCCATTGCTTTTTCCTCAGGCTTGCTTCCCATCCCTATCTTATATTGGAAGACAAAACTGCAATAAGAGAGATCAAAGAGAAAGAAAACAAAAGACCGAATAAAAAGAGAAAAAAACAAAGAAAGAACCCCCTCCCAGGGGGACGAATAACAGAAAAGTGGGCGAGGGGCAATTAAGGATGATGTAAGGTAAAGAAATAATAATCTATAACTTATCAGGGGTTTGTGAGAGAGGGTAGACGGGGAGGAAGGGGGAAGAAATGGGGAGCTGATATCAGAGGATCAAGTGGGAAGAGAATGCTTTGAAAATGATGATGGCAGCATATGTGTGCTTGACACACTGGATGAACGTATGGATTGTGAAAAGAGATGTAAGCGCCCCCAATAAAAGTATTTAAAAAAAAACAAGCAGAGAATAAACACATTAAAGACAAAAGATATACACCAAAATATCAGAGATTAATCTTTAGGATGATGAGATTGCAAATGTGCTTAATTTTATTCTTGCTATTTCTATGTATTTTCTGTTCTTTTTCATAATGAACTTGCCTTACTTCTATGAAAAGAAAAAAGTCAGTCTTTAAACTACCAAATATTGCAAAAGTGGCATGCAAAGTATATAAAATTAACATAAATAATTTTTGAGGAAGGAAAAAGTAAACTAGCAAAGGAAAAGGCTTAGAAAATTCCAGGTCTGTCCACTGACCTTTATGACGATCTCCCCACTGATCCTGAGGGGTTCCAGGAACTGGACCTCCTAACCTAAAGTCTATTTTAGGGGCTCCTCGGGAATTTTGTGACTTTGCTTTGCTCCTGTTGCTGATCTGTTATGTTTCCTTCTTCATTCACTTCATTGTAAGGTTGATCAGACTGGACTCACTCCCTGCTGTATGTCCCCAGAATTGTCCTCTGTCGCAATATGCTCCAGCAAGGGGACATGGTGTCTTGAGCTGCTGTTGACTCTACAGTCCTCTCTGTGACTTAGGGCTTGGTGTGCCGCGATGGAGTCTAGTCCTTCCCTCTCTCTTTTTCCTTCTTAGTTTGCTTCTGTAGGGGGGCGGCAGGCTGGCCCCTTTTCCCAACCTGTAGGTTTCGTGTTGTCCTCTGTAGCACAGACTTCTAGGGGTGGGGTGGGGTGGGGGTCAGTGTGGCTCTGATTGGGGTCAGCCCTGGAGACCTCTCTGTTCATGAGTTGCTCCATGTGGTTATGTTGTCCTCAAGGTTTGGTGGGCTGTGGTGGGGTCTGCACTCACAACCCCCTTTCAGTGGCAACATAAACAATACCTTTACCCTGGGTGGAAAGTACCATCTTCTCCCACTTTTCCTCACCATTTTCTCTCTCCTCCCTTCCCTCTTTTCCCCTTCTTTGTGTTGGAATGGCATGCACATCCTTGGATTTGGTCTGTGCCCCGCCCAATTGCCTGTGTCTCAGCCTATAAAGGGTGAGATAAGTGGCTTTTCTTCTGCACCTACTGTGCTGATTACACTTACCTCAGTGCACTCATGCTGTACTTGTCCTTTTGTGATGGGCTAACTTTGCTTAGCATCGTTTCCTCCAACTCTTCCCATGAGACGATGTGCCTCATGCAATCATCGGTGCTTTTTAGTGATGCATAATACTCCTCTGTGCGTTTGTGCCAGAGTTTTCTAATCCACTTGTCTATTGATGGACATTCAGGATGTTTCCAATTCTTTACAACTGTGAATTGCGCCACAATAAACACTGGAGTACAGACTTAGTCTTGATCTTTTTCTTACCTCTTCTGGGTATATGCCCCTTAGAGGGATTGCTGGGTTGTAAGGTTACTCAATTTCCATTTGATTTAACTATTGCCAGATGGCTTTCTACAGGAGCTGTTCATGTCGACATGGCCACCAGCCGTGGAGGAGAGTCCCATCCAACATTTGCTGCTCTCTGATTTGGGCTCTCCTCACAGGTGTTAGGTGGTATCTCACAGTTGTTTTAATTTGTATTTCCCTGATGGCTAATGATCAGGAGCAGTTTCTCATATGGTAATTGACAATTCACGTCTCCTTCCTTCTGAAACTTCTGTTCAGGTATTTTGCCCACTTCCTCAGGGGGTTAGTGAGTCATTTCTTGATACATATCTTTCTCTTTCTCTCTCTCTCTCTATCTATCAAATAAAATAATACATTTTAACCTAACTTTATCTACTGACAGGCCGACTAACTGGAAGAGATCATATTTGTGCCCATTGCAAAGAAAAGTGCCTCAACGGAATGCCCACACTATAGAATAATATCATTGATAACACATACAAGTAAAATATTGCTGAAAATCACCCAACAATGGTTGTAGCAATACATTGACAGAGAAATGCCAGAGGTTCAACCTAGATTCAGAAGAGGATGTAGAACAAGGGATATCATTGCTGATGTCAGATGGATCTTGACTTAAAGCAGAGAATACCAGAAAGATGTTTATTTGTGTTTTATTGACTATGCAAAAGCATTCAGCCTTGTGGATCACCTTGAGAAGAAGGGTGTGTTAGTCTTGGTTTACAAGAGAAACAATTTCATTGACATTCATATGGGTTTAAGTGAGAGTTTTATTTCTAAGAGTAATTGTATATTAAGAAAACATTCCCTCCCAGTCAAAATCAGATCCATAAGTTTGATATTAGCTCATAAATCCAATATTCACCCATATGTCCGATACTAGTCCCTAAATTCTTCTACAGACTCCCACAGCACATGCAATGATGCTGAAAGCAGGAAGATCACGGGCCAGTGGGTGAAAACTCTTATGGAGGCATCGCAGTGCTGGTGTAGCTCTCCAGGTGGCTCCATCAGTGTGGCTCCATGTGGCTAGTCAACAGAACATGAAGCAGAGAGAGAGTGTGTCCGCCTCCAGGAAGGAAGACAGGAGTTCCTCGAATCCTCAGGAGAAGGCAATGCTTCATTGGCTAAAACCTGATTGACAGGCTAGACGCCACCCCTTCACTCAAGTTGACAGGAGATTATGTAACTGCCACAAAGGGGAATACCAGAACACCATTATGCTCCTTTGGAACTTAGACTTTGATCAAGAGGCAATTGGGCAAACAGAACAAGGGAATACTACATGGTTAAAATCAGGAAAGGTGTGTGTCAGCGTTTCACTATACTTATTCGATCTGTCTTCCAAGCAAATAATCAGAGAAGCTGACTTACATGAAGGAGAACGTGACATCAGGATTGGAGGAAGGCTTATTAACAACCTAAATTGTGCAGATGATCCAACCTTGCTTGCTGAAAGTGAATCACTTGCTATTCAAGGATTGAAATCATCAGTATGGATTATGACTCAGTGTAAAGACCAACATCCTCACAACTTAACCAATAAGTGACATTGCGATAAATGAGAAAAAGTTGAAGTTGTCAAGGATTTTGTCCTCCTTGGATCTATCATCAGTGCTCATGGAAGCAATAGTCAAGAGATCAAAAGATGAGTAGCATTAGGTAAAGCTCTGCTGCACAAGACCTCTTTAGAGTACTGAAAAGCAAAGATATTATTTTGAGGATTAAGGCACACCTAACCCAAGTCATGCAATTCTCCATTGATGTGCTAATTACTTAATGGTGTCAGTTTGACAGGATTAAGAGGGAAGGGGTAGTGTCTAGCCTGTCCTTCAGTAGTAGCTTGATGGCCTCATGTGGAGGCACTAAGGAGATGCATAGCTCACTGGAGGTGGGACACACCCTCACTCCCTGGGAGACATTGCAGCTGACAAGACAGCATGGAGCTATGCTAGTGCCCTGAGCTGGAGGAGCCACATGGAGCCCCCTGCCAGTGTTGAGATGCTTACACCACCACTGGATCCACAAGAGTTCCCACACACCAGCCTGTGGTATTCCTGAATTCGGCATCATTGTATGTGTTTCATGAGTCTGAAGAGGAATTTTTTAGATTAGTATTGGACATATGGTCTAATATTGGATTTATGGACTTGATCTGGACTGGGCTGGGATGTTTTCTCAACATTCAATTGCTATTTTATATAAAGCTCTTCTTATACACCCATGAGTCCCCTTACATTTGTTTCTCTTGTCTGCTCAAACTAACACAATTGTCTCATATGCATATGAAAGTTGGACATTGAACAAACAAGACAGAAGAATTGATGGTTTTGAATTATTGTACTGGTTCTCCCATATTTCTGAATATTGAAAGTACAATAAACAGATAAAAGGACAAACCAATCTGTCTTGGAAAAATTATGACCAGCGTGCTCCTTAGAGACAAGGGTGGCTAGACTTTGTCTTGCATACTTCGGACATGTTGTCAGGAGAGACCAGCCCCTGCCCCTCTTCATGTTTGGTAAAGTATAGGAGCATCAAGAGAGAAAGGCCCACAAGGAAATAGATTTCCACCATGGCTGCAAAAATAGTCTCAGGAATAGAAACAATTGTGAGGATGGCACAGGACAGGGCAGTGTTGTGTACTGTTGTGTATAAGGTTTCTATGGTAGAACTGACTTGATGCACCTAACAACAACAACAGATATACTATAATCATTTTGAGTATGCTTTCTGTCTGATAACAAGGTTATTCACATCCCTCCACTATGTCAGGAGACTCACTGGAGGTTTAACCCCTGTGGGGACCCTGCAAATGGATTGGTGGCTTCCATTGCCATTCACAGCCTTCTGCAAATCTGATGTTCACAATTTAAGGTCTAGTACCATTTCCTCCTTTGGATTATGATTCTATTATTTACAATCTTTGGATCACACAGGCTGATGAGCTTCTTCTGTCTGAACTTACTAGACACCTCACTTAGATGGCTAATGTTTTAAGATGTGCCTTTTGGATTCCAGATGCTATGCTTTCTGCTAGAAGATCACCATATATTTTCATCACATTTTCCTTTATTGTATCCACATTTTCCATGATCTTTCCTTGAGGGTAAGCATGAAGCAGGATCATGTCATAAGCAATAATTGTTTTTAGATTGGGGATAGAATTAAGTGTGAGCCCCAAATTCATTAAAATATCTATGGTTTATATATGTCTCTGGTTCCTCTTAGGGACATAATTGTCCTTTTATGTTAGAGAACATTAGCAATCATCTCCCTGGGATCTCATTTTATCACTTTAGGTTAGTTTTTATTTGTTCTTGAAGTTGAGATAATTGAATCATATAAGATATCCTCTTTTGAACCTGGCTTAGTTTAATGAACCTTTTCTTTATAAGAGTCATGCATATTGTTGCATAGACCAGAATTCTGTTCTTGTTCATTGTTGTGTACAATATTAATCTACAATTTATTTATCCATTTTTAATTATTGACAGTCATTTGAGATGTTCCAGTTCAGGATACTAGGAATAAAGATAATCAGGAATCATTTGATAGGTGCCATGGTGGATATGAGACATGGAATTGCTGGACCATAAAACAGGCTTAGGTTTAACATCCCTATACCTCCCAACACCATTCTCAGAATATTGACCCAAAGTCTTTTTTATCCATTTGCACACATATCCACAACGGTTAAGTACTCAGCTGCCAATAGAAAGGTGGAAGATTTGAACTCATTCTGTAGAGGTTCCATAGAGGAAGAACTGATGATCTGTTTCATAATGTTTGCAGCCCAGACAACCTCGTAGGGCAGGTCTACTCTGTCACATGGGGTTGCTATGAGTCAAAATCGACTAGACAGCACCTAACACCCCCAGCAGTGATGTATGAGCGGTTACTGTCTTCTCTCTAGTCCCTGCCCTCTCCATCTTCTTTACACACACACACACACACACACACACACACACACACTCCATGTACTCTTAAGAACTTGTATTAGCTAGAGGTGGAAAACTATATTTTAGACCCAACATGAAACCCCAAATTCATTTAGAGAAAGGAAATAGATTATGGCACTTCAGAAGGGTTCATCGCTGCCTGCTTGTTTTTTGCTTAATGCCCATTTTCACATCTCTATTACAGCTCTGTGATTTACCATCCTGGCATCAAAGAAGCGAGTGGATTCTTTATCTCCCAGTGTGCTAGAAATATGGCATTACATATATTTTAAAAACTTAAATCACTGTGAGCCCTGCAAAAAAAAAAAAAAAGACCCAAGTATTGATTTAAACATGTCTTTTTGCAACATGCCTCCCTGCAAGCACTGGGGAACATAAAGTGACCCATAAATATTCTGGGAGGGCCACTCATTTTCTACTCTTCTGTCACCAGAGCCACAGAAGCCGTCCTCCCCATGTGCTCCCAAGGCTTCAAATCACAGAGCCCGTGGCTGTGAGAAGAAAGCTTCCGTTGAAGTCGATTGCTGCCGGCCTTCTGCTGACAGTACTGCCTGGGATTTCTTCAGGCTATTTCTAAAAATAATAATAAGCAATGGCTTTCCTTCAGATCACCCTTCTCCTACAAGGAAGAAAGTTCAGAGGTTTCGGTCTTTTGTCATTAATTCCACAACAGCCTTTTGCAGCCTAGAAAAGTTTAATACCACGGCTTCTGGGAAGCTCTCCAGGCCAGGCTAGGTATGCACTGAGAGACAGACAGACAGCTAGGTATGCATTCAGGGACAGACAGGGAAGAACAGGTTGGCAGGGGCTTCGGGGCTCTGAGCTACAAAGCCATGGGATTCTGGAGCTGGAAAGTGCCATGTCATAGATCCCACTTATTTCTGGGATAAGGATTTCAGGTCCAAAGACTTGGGAGGTGCTGCCTGGGGTACACAGAAAAGAAGTTGGGGGACTCATCTATAAGCACATACAGAATGAATGGTAACCCCATCAAAGTACGATGAATGGAGAACTCTAAATAACGCATTTATTCTGACAGTTTGGGAGGTATCGCCTCATGTTTCTGCTTCTATGTTTGATGTATCCTAGAGAATCCTGGGGGAGTGGGGGATGAGGCACTGGGATGCTCACTGAAAGGTTAATGGTTCAAACACACAAGTTGCCTTTCAGAGAACGATGAGGCTGTTCTGATAAAGATGTACCGTTTCAGAAGCCCTGTGACTTTGAGTAAGAATCAACCTGATGGCAGGGTTTTGGTTTTGTTTTAGTTTGGGTTTGGATGGGCTATCAAGTGAGGGCATCAACTCTTCTTGGTCTCCTTCAGTTTCCAGGAACTGCCAGCAATCCTTGGCGCTCCTGGGCTTGTCAATGCCTCTGTCACCACATGAAGCCTGTCTTCCTCCTGGGTGAATCTCTCTTCCACTTTCCCTTTTCATACAGGACCACTGTGAATAGATTAGGTCTAGGCCCAACCCTTCACAGGTATACCCTCATTAACTTAACAATGAAAGAACTGTATTGCCAAACAGGGTCATGTTCATAGGTACAGGGGTTCAGATCTTAGCATCTCTTTATAGCTTTCTGTTTTGTTTTTGTTTCTTTGATTCTGTTTCAATAAAAAATAATGACTGAGATGATATAAGAGTGAAGCTTTGGTTTTTGTTTGGTTTTTCATTTCAAACCAATAATGATACAAGAGCTTAAATAGCAACAGTAAGAAAAACACAGGCAATAAAAAATTCGTAAAAATGAACTTGAAAATGAAACAAAACACTATTCCAATGTGATTAAACCAAAATGCAGCTCCAGATGTTAAAGGAACTCTGCCTATGGTAGGTCAAATGCAGCTCCATATGTTAAAGGAACTCTGCCTATGGTGGGTCAAACAAGGTCAGCATTTCACAGGAGAAAGAGGAACCTGTCTTCTGCAGGAATTTTCATTCTCAAAACCCCTCGACAGTCAATATGAATTGGATTTGACTAAATGTCAGTGGATAAAGTAAGTAAAGTCAGCAAGTGACGTACCTGTCACACAAGTTACTTTGTCTCCTGTACGTTCGCCTTGTCATCGAAAGGAGCCCGTCCCTAGGGAAGAACATCATGTTGAGAAACGTAGTCAGTAAAAAAGAGGAAGCCCTTAGTTAAATGACTAGACACCGTGGCTGCACCCATGGGCTCACACAGCAATGACTGTGAGGGCGGCCCAGGACCACACTGTGTTTGATTCTGTCATACATGGAGTTGCTAGGAGTGGGAACTGACTCAAAAGCTCTAAGAACCACATTGGTCGATACGGTTTACAACCCAGAGTGACTGCCATCCACACCTGCACTCGGACCACCCTTCTCTCCTGGTAAGTAAGCATCTGAAGTGGTGTGCATGTCCTCATAAAGTACCTAGAGATGTCTTTAAACAGCCCTGGGGAATTGGACCAGTGGTTTAAGGATGAGATGGGGAGGAAAGCCTTTCATTTCCTCTTAACTGCTTAAACACCTGGTAACGATTGTGCAAATTATCCTTAAATTGCTAAGATTAATGGTAGACTTATTTGAAGAATTGTCCTAAACTATGGCACACCATTTAATTAAAAGAAAAAGCCTCATTTTTCCCAGAGGGCAAAAAAAAAAATCTCTGTTACCATGAGGGCATTGTTCTTCCTCTTTGGAGCATCATCCCTTGCTTCCTGGATATCTTTTGCATGTTTCCTGTGGGTTTCTTACGTGACAATTGCAGCTAAAAATAAGCTTGCTTCTGCCCACTCCCAATTGACTATTTTTGTAAGCTCTCTCCCTGCACAATATCTTTTTGATGAAGCATTTGCATAGTTCCTTATATTCCTTATTCACTCAAGAGACATTACATTATGACCCCTGCCAGGCAGGAAAACAGACAAGCAAGCAAACTGCTATCATACTAAGAACTATGGAAGCCATCATTAAAACCTGGACGATACACTGAAAGGACACACACACACAGGTGGCTTATCCTGCAGAGGGAATTAGTAAAGTGTAATAGAAGGAGGGACATTTGACTTAGGTCTGAAGGAGGAATTGTAATTTCCTAAGCCTTATAAAGAGAACAAATTCTTCTAAGCAGGTATAACAACTGTGAGGCAGGAGAGTTGAGAGAAAATTGTATTCACCAGGGCTTTCCAAGACTGTTATCTAGGAGAGAGAGAGAGAGAGAGAGAGAGAGAGAGAGAGAGAGAGAGAAACCAAAAAATACAATCCAGTTGGTTGTGGGAGGTAGAGAGCTATCGGGGGAGAGAGCAGTGTGTAATCAGAGGCAGAAAGGGAAGGAGAAGCCAGTGTGCAGGAGAAAGCTGTGGAGAGAAAGGATGAGAGAGAGCCCACAGGACAATCCTCTGAGCCACAGTCTGGATGACCATCAGTACTGCCCTTAGGTGGTGGCAGGAGGGAGGGGTGGGGGTGGGTACATACAGTGTCTAGGGATGCACGCTTGCGTCGTGAAACAGAAAAATAACTCAAAGACGTGCTTCCTGTAAACGTGGCTAAGTGGATATTTGTCAGGGGATGGAAGGGTGGTGATAAGTCAGGGCACAAGAAGGTTTTGGGGTGGTAAGGAAAGTCCTGTTTCTTGACCTGGGCAGTGGTTACCACAGTGTTCACCGTATAAATCATTCATTCAGCTTGATTTTTTTGACAATTTTTTTGTTTCTTTATCCATATTATATTTAACATGTAAAAGACAGCCCAAATCTGACTGGAAGATGTGTCTTCTTTTGCCAAGACTTGTGGGTGAGTTCGAGAGTGTGGGGTTGGAAACAGGACTCAAGAGATTGGGGTCAAAATCGACTCAAAATTGACTCGATGGCAGTGGTTTTACTCGAGTGTTGAATGAAAGAAGGGACATTTCCAATATAATTCCATTAATATGTTTTCCACAAGCAGGAAACATTAACATATAGAACTGGTCATCAAGATAGTGGTTATTGCTGGGACAAAACAATGGGTTAGTCATTGGGAAGGGACAAGAAAGGGGCTTTGCGTTCCTTTAATAGTCTATTTCTTGATCTGGATGGTGTCCACTTTGTGATAATTCATTTAGCTGTAACATTTTCCCAAATGGATTGTACTCCACATAAGAAAAGCTAGATTGAAAAATTAGGTCAAGCAATTAAAATGGACGTTTCCTGAGATGTCCAGTGAAACCCGTGAGAGCCAGAACTCAACTTGACTGCCTTTTCTCAGCTCTTGAAAGTTATCCCTTCTTTGACACACTTCCACCTTTTACAAGGTCTGGCTTTCTCGGGATTTTCGGTAGCTTCTATCCCATAGCACCAGCTGTCAATGTTTTCCCAAAGCCTCAAGGAAGATCCTCCTGTCTCTTGATGGTAAGTGTTATCCTTTGCTGCGACTCAATGATGGGTCAGACATGCCTACGAATGTATTTATTCCTTCAATCCTATAACATCCTTTGAACAGGACGAATATAATTCTTTAAGGACCATCAAGAGCTCCAGTTTACATCTGTTGCACCCCGAAAATTATGAACAGCACTTTCCTTTTCCTCTCAAAAGGGTCTTGGTTGAAAATCAGATGACATATTCACCCGCACACTAAGATGAATACTATTATGATCATTTTTTGAAAACTAAATGGTGCACAGGGAAGTCAGGTAACTTGTCCAAGGTCACAGAGTCAATAAATGGGAAAGCTCAATTTGAACCCCAGGTTCAACTCCTGCCCACTAAGATTTTTTTTGGGGGGGTCATTATCCTCCCAAATCTCATTACTCTTGTGATTCTGGAAAATTCTGAAGGCCAAGCTTTCCTTGTTCTGTGACAACTCAATCCATTTTCCACCACACTGCATCTCCTGGCTTTAGGACAGCTGCCCAGCGCCCACAATGAACCCCACAGTGGGGCTACTTCCCCCACAACACTCTCTGTATGCTCAGGGTAAAACTGGGACCCCTCCTCTCCCTCCTTTTTCAAGAATGATATCAATATACTCCTTCTCGCATTGACATTTTTCCTATTCAGCATCTTTTCTGAAGCTTCCATCAGGTCTGAGGATCAATTTCTTCATTTTTCCATTTATTCATTCAAAAATTATTCAGTGACTCTCTAGTGTGTGCAAGACACTGCTGGACTGGTTGGCAATAAAACGCTCATACACAAGACGAGCTTAACAACCTGGACTCTCAGGAACTGTGTTGCTGTTCTTCCTTTCCATCCAGGCTGCTGTGACTCACGAGACCCCCTGCCCAACGGACTGAAACAGAGTCTGCTCTTCTTCCACCTTCAGGATGGTTGAAGTGCCCAACCCCATGGCTGCAGCCAATGTGTAACTGAGTGCCATCACACCCGGGACTCGGCATCCAGCAGTACATTGGACAATCCTCTGCTCTGATATGCAAAATTCTTATTCACGAATTTCTGGAAGTAGATCACCAGACCATTTTACAAGCTCTTCACGTGGATGTTCTGCTGAAGCCTGTCCATCATGTGTAAACCCGCTAGGAGTGGAAATGGCAGTGGTCTAGCTCCTAGCAGCATAGCAACAAGCAAGCCACCACAGTGGCTCGGGAGCTTAGTTCAGTAGAAGCACAAAGCTAAAGAAATCATGACGTATTTATTCAACAATACCATGTGAAGGTTGGGAAGGGGGCCTTGATCCGATGGGGTCTGAAAAGTTCCTCTGAGAGAACAGCATCCCCTTAACCTAAAGATTGGTGCGAGGCATGGGCTCAGTGAAGGCGCTGCAAAAGGGTGGTCCAGGGAGAAGCAGTAGTCTCTTCAGAGGCCCCGAGGGCAGCGAACGGTCCACGTGGAGGAGAGCCAGCCGGGTGAGAATGGCTTTACACGAGGCTGATAAAAAGAGGCCAGGAAGCGCCTTCTTATAGCGTCTGTGTGCCAAGGAAGGGGGTCGCTTATTATTGCGAGTGCAATGAGAAGGGTGGGGGCACTTCCAGCGGAAGAAGAGCCCAATCCTATCCCCACACAATGTTTCACTCCTCGGCTTTCAAACCATTCAATACTCTAATCTAGATGGAAGAAGACCGCCTCCATTCAACCTGAGAGGGTAGAACATGTGGGTGCGGGCTCAGGACATTTTACAAACGAAGGTCTGCTAGAGTGAACTACGTCGTGAGGCTCTTCTAGCCAGTCTTGCGCGTCCACCAATGACTGGGTGGAAACACGCAAAACGGGTGTATGAAACGCTAAGACGGGAAACAATCCGTTTTTCTGTTCCTAAATTTAAACCTGTTACTTCCCTCATAAAACCTCATAATCATGGGAATTGGCTGTGGGGTCTGTGTCAGTAGAGACACAGGGAGTGCTGCGGGAAGGACAGTTGGAGTCAGAACCAGTAAGAAGCTCGGAGGGTAGTGGTGTGTCTGACCTCCGCATATGGGAATCAGCTTTGGACTGGTTTGAGTATGATCCTCTTTTCCCCTTGTGAAGGTAGAGAAGGTCTGATATCTCCCCCACACCATTTTTATAAACTATTACCCCAAATGCCCTTGGGAACCAAAAAATTTCTTTATTTTAATAAAGAGTTAAAATGAGTCATCTTAGAAGAAGAAATGGGACCTCACTGCCATCCAGAAAGAAGGATCGGGAGTGGAGAGCTGTTGAACACCGAGATTTCCAAGCTGGCCCTCACAGGTCAAAGTGACAGAAGGCTCTGAGAACTGACAATATCAGAACAGCAGCAGCAGGAGGAGCAGGAGACAGGCTAGCGGGCTGCCTGGCCCGTGGGGTGAGCAAAGCAGAGGGCCTTCAGACAGGAGGCTTGCTTGCAGAGTGGGTTGCCTCTAGGCCAATGGTTCTCAACCTGTGGGTCGCGACCCCTTTGGGAGTCAACCGACCCTTTCACAGGGGTCACCCAATTCATAACAGTAGCAAAATGATAGCCATGAAGTAGCAATGAAAATAATGTTATGGTTGGCAGGGGGTGGGGTGGGGGGGGTGTTCACCACAACATGAGGAACTGTATGAAAGGGCCGCAGCATTAGGCAGGTTGAGAACCACTGCTCTAGGCACTGATTTGGAAGAACTCATTTGGCTGATCCACAGAGCAACAGCTGAGAATCTTTAGGCTGATCCTTATGACAGAATAGCATGTTCTTTGAGCATTTATCAGCAGCACTACAAGAGCTCTTTGTAACACTGTCTGAGCAGACAGAGACCAAGGAGCCCTGGGACTGGACCAGGGAGGTGTGGGTCTACAGGCATGGCTGTTAAGAGAAAGTCTTGATGTCCTGACCAAAGAACTACATCCTGAGAATTTCTGTTCCTAAATTTAAACCTGTTACTTCTCTAATTAAACCTCATAATCATGGGAATTATCGGTGAGTTCTGTGTCAGTAGAGATGCAGGGAGCGCTGTGGGAAGAACAGTTGGTGCCAATGGGTAGTGGTGTGTCTGACCTCCGCCTCATGGGAATCGGCTTTGGACTGGTTTGAGTATGATCCTCTTTTCCCCTTGTGAAGGTAGAGAAGGTCTGATACCACCCCCACAACATTTTTATAAGCCATTACTCAAAATGTCCTAGGGTGCCCAAATTTTCTCTATTTTTTCTACTAACACATTGTCAACTTGTGTACAAAGATTATATTTGTCAAAAGTCCTCCATCAAAACTACCAGTATCAGAATTCTAGTACTCATTTTTAGCCTACTGTGCCCAAAAAGCCACGCTATAGCCCTCTATAGGTTCAGCTCTTATCTACAAGGACGGGTATATTTATTTGTCTTTATGTCTGCATCTTTGCTTATTTATGTATCCAAGCCTTTACCTTATTCCCCCAAAATGATGTAAGGAAGCTTATAAGGATAGAGAAAATAGAACAAGATAACATAACAGTAAAAGAACATAAATTCAAAGGAAGAGAAAAGTCAAAGAATAAACAAGAATAGGGCTATAGAAATGATTCAGGAATAAGGTTATTGCAGAAATGCATTCTGAGGGTTTTGTACATTTGGCTTCATGTTTTCCAGCAGCCAGTATTCCCAGAGTTTGAGGGAGCCAATTAATCATATTCTTCCTCACAAAGTTCAGAAGCAATTGAGAAATAGATTACTAGAGCTGGGAGGGGAAATATTAAAATAATATTTCTGTTCTAAGGCTGGAAAAGCTGGATTGGAGAATTCAGCTTGTGTATGTGACAGAAATCTTCTTCTGCCATGAAGTGTGTTGAGTTAACACACACACACACGTTCAGCAACAGAGACTTGCTCATATCCCCCTCCGAGGAACCAGAGCCTGGCGATCTGGAAAAGCCTACAGATATAGAGAATAAGAGCAGGCATGCCATGGGAAATAGGTAGTCCCAGGGGAGCCATGTCACCAGTCAGATAAATTACCCAAACCTCCAAGACAAGGAGGCACTTCTGCAGGGGAAAGAGGACGGGGGACGTAGCACGGGAATCTTGCCGTCATTCCTTTTCCATTCTGTTCACTGACACAGATTCCTGATGGTCCGATTTAGGCGGTGCCTTGCAAATAATTCTCTACACAGGAATTAATTGTGGTAGTGACGCAACTTCATGTCAACTTGATCAATAGACTGAAGGGTGGAGTCTAGCCTGTCAAGCAGGTCACAGGTTCTTTTCCTCCCTGGAGGCGGGACACACTCTCTCTCTGCTTCCCCTTCCTGTTGACAAGACCCATGGAGCCACACTGATGGTAGCCAGAGTCCTGGAGATGCATCCACCGCCATTGGAGCCACGAGACTTTGCACCCAGTGGCCTGCAATCTTTCTGTAGTCTTCATCACTGCTTGTGACTGCGTGAGTCTGAAGAGTGATTTATGGACTGGTATCGACCTTACGGGCTAACGTTGGACTTTGGGGCTTGATCTATACTGGGATGGGATGTCTTCTTAAGATACAATTACTCTTTGATATAAAGCTCTTTCTCATACACATCTAAGTGTCTCTGGACTTGTTTCTCTCGACAACCTGGATTAATCATCAGGACAGTTTACTGAAACATAGATTCTGATCTAGCAGGTTGGGTGTGGGGGTTAAGGTTCTGCACTTCAATGACGTTTCCAGGTGACGCCCATGCTCAAGGAAGAGCACACTTTGAGGAAGAAGGTGGAACAACTAGCGCAGGGGTCCACCAGGGGCCACACACAGAATCCTTGAATTCAGGGAATCTACAAATTTGGATGGGAAAAAATGATTTTTTTTTCTTTTTACTAACTTCTGAGTGGAAAACCATCCTCTTATCTATGATGAGTGGAAGCAACAGATCCCAATACTTTGAGCAGTGCTGTGGCTGTGTCATCACCAGGAGAACTCTCAGATCTCTTCACGCCCTTTGTTGTCGTCGTCGATAGCTCCACAGGTCACTTTTGCTCATGACTCCTTGGTCATTAAAGCAGTGACCAGACCCACTGCTAGATCTGTTATTTAATGTATTAATAAAGAGGTATCTACATTACCATTGCACACATTCAGATATGCTTAATATTTTCATCAGGGTTGTTGATGCTAACTGGCCTTCTTTGTAACAATATGCATTTTATTTTAGTTATTTGGAAAGATTGTTCACAGGTGAGTAAATGGCATGGGACCACACCTGACCACTGCCAGCCAAATAAGGAGGAAGGAGAGTTCACACCAGCCCAAGGTCAAATGCCAGAAGATAGAGGTCAGACATGCCTCCATCCTCCCACTTCCTTCACCCTATTCTGACACCAACTGTGCCTCCCACAACACTGTATTTCTCTGTCAGGTTCAATACTGTTTCATTGGCCACACAGAACTCACAAGTGATACTCCTAATTACGGGATTTTCTTAGAGAAGGTAACAGATGACCACAAGTCAGTATCAGATGGATGCCATTATATTTTAATTCATTTTTTTCTGCACTTAAAAAATCCCCTCATATTATACTTAACCTTAAATAATACATTGTTTAATGGTATTTTTAAAATATTATATACAATCTATGTTAAAAAAAGAAAGAAAATGTTTTGAAACAGATTGTGGTAGCAATTGTACAATACTGTTTTCTGTGACTGATGGAATGTTATGATATATGTGAGAGCTCCCAATAAAATATTTAAAAAAAACAAGTCAGTATCAGAAAGCATTTTAAGGATACAGTCCTTTTGTCCACAGCAGCATCTCTTCTTGCCCATGACAGAAGGTCCATCTCTCTCTAGTTCTTGGTATCTCTTAGCCATGCAGCCCTTTGACCTCTGCCTGCTCCGGCTCATGGTCTTGGCACTGTTGCTCTGCTCTGTTTCATGGTCCTGGAGCTGCAGCCTCAGGCAGGGCTGCTCCCTCCTCAACTTCAGGCAGGAATCTGGCAGTGTCCTACTGACGGCTCTTTTTTGCTTAATGCTCTTTGGATCCATCACTCCCGGCTTCTGAGATGGCTCACTTTTACATCCAGGGGACTGCCAAACCTAATCAAGCCTTGAGTTAGAGTGCTCTGCGCCTTATTTGTGTAGTGAATGGGTATGAGATACAAAGGCAAAGGAGAGAAGAGCCAGGCCGAGTAATTTCACATCATTGCAATTGGCCTCACCAGAATGCCAGATGTCCCAGCGCACAAACAGGTGAAGAACCCTGGCATTGAAGGAAAGACCTTCCAGAAGTGGAGGCAGCAGAGTGCTCCGGGCTGACTTCTGGAACCAGACTGCCCGGGTCTGGCTGCTGACTCTCCCTCCTGCTAGGTGTGGAATCTCCAGTAAATTGCAGTCTCCCTGGGCCTCCATGGTATGTGTTTCATCCGGGTTGTTTTAAGGATGAAATGAGTTACTATTTGTAAGATGCACAGAACTTTTCCTGGCTCCATGTGAATGCTTCATTTGTTGTTGACCTACAGAATGTGAGCACTGTGTCCTGAAACCCAAGTGCCTAGGTGACATATTCAGTTTGGGCTCAACTATGAACCTGAAGTTGAGCAGCGCCAACCCACCAGCGGTCCTGTGGAAGATGTCCTGGTGCAATGCTTCTGAAAAGATGACAGCCAAGAACGCCCAATGGAGCAGCTGTCTTCTGCCACGCGAGGCGGCTGTGAGTCAGAATGAGCTCCACAGCTTCCGGTTGGGTAGTCTTCAAAGCCACGTCTCCAGCACCCACTTAGGAGTCAGAGAGGAATGTGGCCTAGTCCTTGTTCTCATGGGACGCATGGCTTCAGCAAGCTGGCAACTGAGCAAACCAAAGGTAAGGAGCTTCAGCCGGAGAACACGGTATGCCTCGTGGGAATCCCCGGTGGGTGAAGAGAGAGAGACAGCTTTACAGAATGCTCATCAGACATTCGCCCCAAATCAGTCTGACACAGACAAGCGCATCCCGTTTCCTCCTGGCTGCTGCCTCTGCTGATTTCGTTCTTAAATCCCTCCCGAACTCAGCATGCCTTTTAGAAACGCAAGACCCAAGTTCCTTGTTAACATTTCTCTATTTTGTTGCAGTTGTTACTATCTAGTCACCACTCCATGGGATGCTGGCCTTCCAAAATGCCATTGCTGTCTGACAGGTCGACACACCATGCCAACGCCTCACCAGGAGAAGAGAAAACCATTCTCATCAAACCCTGGAATGGCAGGTCCACACCAAAGCCCACTCTCTCTGTGGCCACAGACAGAATACAGCTCCTGCCAGAAAGCAGCCCCAACCGAAGCCCGAAGCCCGATGCTTCCTCTTGGCTCCAGTGACCTGTGTTTGCAGATCCTCCATGTGACTGCCAGGGGATCAGTCATACTAGCAATGAGAGTTGAACTCAACTGTGTGCCAAGCTCTACACTGTGTGCTTCCCATCTGCCCCAAGGAAGGGTAAGTAACTTATCTCAATGAAGATCCTATGGCACAGAAAGGTTAAGTAACTTACCTAAAGTCACCCAACCAGAGGACATAGATTTGGCTGGGCACTTGGCTTCACAGCTGGGGCTCTGTCCCCGACCCCAGCTTTCTTCTGCTGTGGTCCATGAACTCAATGGGGGCTTTGAATCTCCAAGACCCTTCCCCTAGTTTACCAGAATTAGAGTCTAGGTGGTAGGGGGTTGGGATCCTGTGTTTTTACAAGCTCCTTGGATGCACCACAACATACAAATCTCATCGCTCCACCACGTAGATGCCAACACTGCTCACATGCCAGGTCATCATACTCCAGCTCCGGGGTACATCCTAGGTGTAGAGTCTCCAGGGGCGTACACCTTCCCCTCCAGGAGGCTGGTCATAATAGGATGCGATGCTGGTATTTGGTTCCTAGGTAAACTGTAGAGCCCCTCTTCCCATGTCTTTCCGCAGCTCTCCCCTCTCCTCCTCCCTCCTGCAACCTCCCCAGTCCTCTACAAGGGACCAAAGACATAAGGAATCCCATCGGACATGGGGTCAGTGAACAGCTCCTCTGACAAAAGCAGGAGAGGATGGTGAACTTGACCAACCTGTTTCCCCTTCAGCCTGCTCCTCAGCTTCCAGTGCCATATGCCTTGAGGCTCCCAGGCGCTTCTCAAACATCCCTTTGAAAAGCCACTGCTGACAACATGCCCACACGATATGTATTCTGGACTCAACTGGGGTACGTGCATCGTTCAAGTACTTGGGTCATTGGGGCCCTGTGGGTTTGCACTATCATAGCCAGGAGTCGGTGGGTGGTGCCAATGACCACTGTCGTCCTTGGAAGAAAGGCCTGGAGACTTGCTTCCAAAAAATCAGCCATGGAAACCCTCACGGAGCACAGTTGGGGTCACCACAGTCAAAGGCAACCACAGGCAACTGAAAAAGGTCACGTGTCAGTGTTAAGTCCCTTTGTTGTTTAACAGCTTTATTACAGTATACATGTAATGCATCAAGCCTCGTCAGAGGAATGCCGCATGCTCTTTGACACATTTAGACCCACGACACCATCGCCACAATCAGGAGAATGAACACATCACTCCCCCAAGTTTTCTTAGTCTCTTTATCTCCCCTCCCTCTCCCTCTATTCCTTCTTTCACCCCAAAGCCTTCCAATTCCCAAGCAGCCGCTGTTGGGTCTCTTCCATTTAATTAAAGTGAACTCAGACTACACATTCGGTCCTTCTGTGACAGTAAGTCACCAATCAATGTTCTAGAGCCCTGTGGCCGCCACATTGGTCAGCACACAGACAGGACATCCAGGTCATCAGAGAGCATTCGATTGGGTTGCTCTGTGCCAGAGAGTAGGGCCTTTCCCCTTGTATACTGCTACATCGATCTGCTCTGGATTTATTCCAGAGTTCACCTTTTTAAAAAACTGTTCTTATTTATTGAGAACTTTCTAGGTACCAAACTAATAAGCATGGTCAATACTTCAGTTCATTAAATAATGACCATGGCACTATGAGGGAGAAACAATGTTCTCACTACAGATGAGAAACGTGAGGCTAAATGGTTAGCAGGGTGGTCTGGCTCCCAAGTCTTGTCCTTAACCTTGTGTGTACCCTTCAACATAGCATCTTGATTTCCAAGGTGCGCCATGGAGGGACTCAGCTCTACAATGGACCAATCCTGACCTCACCATCTCTGAGCTGTGTAATCGTGGGGAAGTCATCCAATTATCCATGCTTCCATTTCCTCACCTATAAAATGAGGGTGATAATAAAAACCTACCCCATATGGTTGCTATACCAATTAAATGAGTTAAAATACATAATGCGATTAGGATGGGGCTGGGCACCCAGTGGGCGCTAAGTGTTTGCTATTTAACACCCTCACCCCCATCCTGAATTCCTTTGGGCACCGTGTCAGCATCTCAGAAAGAAAAGCAGGTGTCCTGCATAATTAGACATTTTCTGGCTCCTTTCTTGCCTCTCTCCATATTTCCTGGGTTCTCACAAAGCACGAGGCTCTCCCTGTTCTGTGCTGTGTCACAGACGAGAATGAATGAGGTCCCCATGGTTTCAGATTTGATATTTCTGCTCAGACTTGTCCCTAGTGATCTGTAAGTCACTTCCTTCTCTTTTTAAAGTAAAGACAGGATTATTTGAGGCAACAGAAGCACAGAATCATTTCCCCACTCCATTAGCTCTTCAGAAGAGGTAAATGGTGTTAGATTCATAATTTGTTCCTATTCTTTGTGATCCTTTTTTCACTGCCTTTGAATGCTTCAAGACCCAGTTAGAGCAAGAAAGCAGGTGCTCTCTCAAGGAAACTTGAATAGCATATTATCACTGCAAGAATCATTGTGGCAGATTATCATTGCAAGAGTCATTAAGTCTTAGTGTAAAAATCCATTCAGAGAAAGTTAGTTTGGGGAAAATAGACAGACCCAGGCAGGCAGGCAGGCTTTGCCAGACAGGACTGCCTTTTCTAATACGGTGCAGGACAGTAAATCCACCCTCAGGGACCTTTTTGTTTTGTTATTTTGCCTTTGGAGAACAATGTCATCTCTCTCTCTCCACTCTGACCCCACTGCCCACCACCAACACTTGACTTTCATTCTTTGAAAAATATAGAGACCAGGGGCTGACCTCACTCCACAGGCACTCCAACCCCTGGCCATTTGTCAACTGGTTCTAGAACTAGACAGGGAATGCCTACCCAGTAGTACCCTATCAAACACCACAGTCCGTGGCCGGAAAAACCTTCAAATGCACATATTTATAGAAATGCTTCTTCCACTTGCTACTTTTTCTAATGATGTGGAAAGTTTCCATTCTAAATTGGCAAAATTTTCATCCAACCATTAAAATGTTAAGAACCCCTTCCTGATTACCCAAAAAAACATTTTCTAACTGGAATGGGTTTAGATAAATAAAATCGCAGTATCTCTCCCAGGAGCATGGGGGGAGGGGGGGTTTCTCTTCCTTAGGTCTGTATTGATCCTGTGAAGCACAATTTTATTTTCTCGGACAATTAAAGGGCGATTATGCCTCTGGGCTTAGGAAGCCGGTATCACTTCCTATCACCTGACATTCAGCAGATAGCGATCTTAATTTAAAAGACCCCACAGGTCAATGTTTATTTAGTGCTCTGCAATCATGTTTGGCCGTAATTCTTCTCTTCTAGCTAATTCTCTTATCCAGCTCAGCCTTCTTCAGTTAGTGTGTTGCAGCATGATGGTTCCATGATGTGCTAATCAGCATCCCCGGGGAGGTGAAAAATAAGGTTGGGAACTGCTGGGCTAAAGAATGTGAAGCGGGCTTCCTTACTGCAGGATTTCTCCGAGCCTTGACTCTGCTAATGGGATTATAACTCCGGGGTGAACAGGATTACAAAGATACGTGTGTAATTGCCCGGCACAGAGGAGGGTGTAGGGTAACGAACAATCATCATAAGCTTTGATAATGATTCGCTACAATAATCGAAGGCTGTCCCTAACTGACGTGTCTGAGCTACCCCATCATGCACAGAGCAATCCCAGGACTTACTGTTCCTCAGAGCAGAGTTTGGGAGGGGTGAACCTAGTGCCTTTTTCTCCATTAATATTTAATAAGCACTTTCCTGATTTCTATGAGCAAAGGAATACGTGGAATGCTGTGCTTTGGAAGTACACAAATACAACTGTTCGGCTGTTCCCAATAGATCCCATCACCGAGGTCAATGCATCATGTTGGCTCATGTCAGGGGGCAGCTTCAACTCCCCAACTACTCAGAATCATGACCCAACCTCATGGACACAAAGTCTAACACTCACACAGACACTGTGGATAAACGATGACTAAAAGATGCTACGTGCCTGCCCTCATGTATTACATGCCATATCAGCGGTTCTCAACCTGTGGGTCACGACCGCTTTGGGGGTCGAATGACCCTTTCACAGAGGTCACCCGATTCATAACAGTAGCAAAATGACAGTTAGGAACTAGCAACAAAAGTAATTTTATGGTTGGAGGGTCACCACAACATGAGGAATCATATTAAAGAGTTGCGGCAGTAGGAAGGTTGAGAACCACTGTTCTATGTGGATGTGATAGTTAAGGTTTATTGTGCCAACCTGGCTGATGAACACAGGAGGGATTAATTGAAGAGTTGAGCAAAGGGAAGCTCTGTGAGCCTCGTCTATCTGGTCTCTTGCTCTCTGATGGTCACACCAGAGTGCAGCTGCATTAGCCAGTTCCCTGATTCAGCTGGCAAGGCTCATGTGTTAGTCTGGGTACTTTAGAAAAACAAATCCACAGAAACTCATATGTCCGACACCAATCCACAAAATCCTCCTCCATCTCACAAAACTTACACAATGATGCTGACTTCAGGAGGAAAGCCAAATCCGTGAGCATCTCAGCATTGGCAGGGGTCTCCACACGGGTGCTCCAGAACCCAGGGCTGCATCAGGGTAGGTCCATGCGGCTTCTCCTTGGGGATGTCTTGCAGGAAGTAAGCCTTGCCAGTCAAAGCAGGGAACTGACTAAGGCAGCTGCACCCTGATCCGACCATCACAAAGCAAGAGACCCAAGAACTAGAAAGGCGAGGCTCACGGAGCCATTTATTCCTCCACCCTTCCATTAACCCCATATGTGTTTATCGACCAGGTTGGCACAATAAACTAACTACCTTAGCTCACTTGATTGGACTGGGTTGGGATGCTTAAAGTACAATTACCCTTTATATCAAACTCACTCATAAAATATGAGTGTTTATGAATCTTGTTTCTCTAGTCTACCTAACTCAATGGAAGAATGATAATGCATAGATAAATAAGCAAATATAAACGATGTCAGAAGACGACACGTGCTGTGGAGAAAACTAAAGCAAGGGAAGGGGATTAAGGGAATGGGTGGGATCAGGAAGCTGTGATAGAAAACATGACTTTAAATCAACAAGTTGCGAACGTTTTACTGGCAAGGTGACATTGGAGCAGATCCCTGGATTAGCAAAGGACACGCGAAGCCGGAGGGGGAGTGGAATGGAAGTGTTTGAAGAAGGTCGTGGCTACAGTGGAGTCAATGACAAGGAAAGGTGGAGAGGATCAAGTGAGAAGATTAATGTCACAACCAAGGGAGGCCAATCATTTCTAGCCTGATTAGCATTTGTACTGTACTGATTTGCATGTTGCTATGAGGCTAGAAGCGGTGCCGCTGACATTTCCAATACCAGCAGGATTATCCGTGATGGACAGGCTTGGGCAGCACTTTCAGACGAGGAAGAAAGGCCTGGTGCTCTGCCGCTGAGAATCTGCTAATGAAAACATGCGGATCACCACAGACCATTATGTGACTCGCGTGCTTTGGATAGCTCGTGTGAGAACAATTGCTTGAGGAGGTCCTCGTGCCTGGTGCATTGGAGGGTCACTGAGGAGGAGACCGACGCTGGGTAAATGGATTGGCTCGAGAGCCGTAACCATGGACTCAAACATGCTGTCCAGTCTGAGGATGATGCAGGAACCCATGGTGTTTCGTTTCTTGCCCATCAGGTCACTGTGAATCAGCGTTGAGTTAACCGCAGCTAATAATAACATGAGACATTTGTAAGGACTTCAACTTTGACTCTGAATAAGCTCGGAAATTACTGCAGGATTCCGAGAAAAGGCAGGCATGATCTGGTTTGCTTTAAAAGGATTGAGATGGGACGCTGTGGGAATCGGAGGGCGAAGATGGTGACACGGGGTCTAACCACTTGTAGGGCGATGGGGAGTGACTCAGACCTGGAAGGTAGTGGAGCTCTGGCTTCAGGTCTGGCTCCAGGAAGGAAATACATCTCAGGGAAGGAACATCTGGAAGCTGCTTATCAATCAGCACACCCCCTGTGAGGAGGAATGACATGTGACGGAAAGCCATCTGACTCTAGGATTGGAAGTGGTGGATTTTGTTCGGTGAGCAAGCCAAACTTCAGCTTGTTAGCAACCTACTATCTTCGTCCTGTCCAAAGCGAATCATGCAATCAAGAACTAAATCTAGATGCCTGGCAGATTACCATAGCTACAGGTGCCTGGCAACCAGTATTAGACTGGTGGCCATTGATCTATTGGCTCCAAACCTCTCCCTCCAGGGATTTAATGTACTTTAAAAGGGCATCCAAGATTCTGAAATAGTCCAGAGCAGGGGGAAAAAAAATACTTCAGGCACCATCCTGTTCTCTGTTGGCCTTTACCGTCCCCAAGCAAAAGGCAGCTCAGCACCAGACTCGGGCTTCAGAGTCACACTGCAGAGAGGAGGCAGTTCAAACTAACCACGAACAGGGAGCTTTAGAGAACAGACGTAAAGCTCTAAAGTCAGAATGAAAGAATAATTGTGTCCATGAGGACAAAGGAAATGAAAATATTCAAAAAGGGTTTGAATTGGTCAATGTAGGAAGAAAGAGGGAAAGAAAGAGTGAGCAAGCCAGAGAATGAGAGGGTATAACTGAGCGGTCAGCAGATTCTAATCTATGGGCATAATTGACTTGCTGCCTGTGCTTAGAAAGAAAGTTTTATCATCCACCAGCCACACTCGTGACTATGTATTGTCTATGATTTCATACTGCAAAAGCAGAGTCAGGGGCTCAAATCCATTAGCCACTCAGAGGGAGAGAGGTGAGACTCTCTGCTCTCATAAAGAGTCCCAGAAACACTGTGTATGGTGGACATGTGTAAGAATCGACAGGCTGGCACTGAATTTGTTAGGTTTGGGTTTATTAGTTTCGTGAGGTTTTCATCACAAAGTGTCACAGATTGGGTAACTCAAAACAATAGAAATGTATTGTATCACACTTCTGGAGGCTAGAAGTCAGAAACCAAGGCACCATCAGGCCTGGTTGCCTGGGGAGGCTCTGAAGGAGAGCCATTGCTCGCCTCTCTGCTAGCAATCTTTGAGCACACTTGGGCGTATTGGTGTGGCTGCATCACTGATTTCTGCCTCCATTGTTTCATGGTCACCCTCTCTGTGGGTCTTTCTATGTTTTTACATGAACTTCTTTTGAAAATACCAGACACTGAATTTAAGGGCTACCCTCACGCAGTATAATCTCACTGTAACTAATCACACCAGTAAAGATCCTATTTCTAAATATGGTCATGTATTCTGATTCTGGTGAACACAAATTATGGAGGGACAATATTCAACCCACTATAGTGGCAGTCCATAGGAAAAGAAAGTGGACAATTCCTGATTCAGTTGTACCTAAATGATCTGAAAGATTCACTACCTTTCGATATCTCTTACCCACCAGAGTCCAAACCAAACTCACTGCCATTGAGTCAATTGCAACCTTGTACGACAGAGCAAAACTGCCCCTGTGAGTTTGTGAGACTGGAACTCTTTATGGGAGTAGAAAACCTCCTCGCCTTCTGGTGGTTTAGAACTACTGACCTTTCAGTTTGCAGCCTAATGCATAACCGCTTTGCCACCTGGGCTCCTCCCACTCCACCAGCCTGTAGGGGACTAATTTAAAGGCTCTGAAACATGGTAGGTATGAAGAATACGAAAGAAATTCTGGCAAGTTTCAAAAACTTAGCCAAGACCACTATCACAAGAAGGAAAACTGAGAAATTCTATTGGAACAACATCAACTTCTTCTGATTTTTTAAAATCATTTTATTGGGGGCTCATATAACATCACAATCCATACATACATTAATTGTATAAAGCATACTTGTACATTCGTTACCCTCATCATTCTCAAAACATTTGCTCTCCAAATAAGTCCCTGGCATCAGCTCCTCATTTTTCCCCTCCTTCCCTGCTCCCCTCTCCCTCATGAGTCCTTGATAATTTATAAATTATTATCTTGTCATATCTTATACTGTCCGACGACTCCCTTCACCCACTTTTCTGTTGTCCGCCCCCCAGGGAGGAGGTTATATATAGCTCCTTGTAATCGGTTCCCCCATTCCACCCCACCCTCCCAGTATCACCACTCTCAGCACTGGTCCTGAAGGGATCATCCACACTAGATTCCCTGTGTTTCCAGTTCCTATCTGTACCCGTGTACATCCTCTGGTCTAGCCAGATTTGTAAGGTAGAATTGGGATCATGATAGTGGGTGGGGGAGGAAGCATTTAGGAACTAGAGGAAAGTTGTATGTTTCATCGTTACTACACTGCACCTTGACTGGCTCGTCTTCTCCCCAAGACCCTTCTGTAAGGGGATGGTCCAGTTGCCTACAGATGGGTTTTAGGTCCCCACTCTGCACTCCCCCCCCCATTCACAATGATATGAGTTTTTGTTCTTTGATGCCTGATACCTGAACCCTTCAACCCCTCATGATCTCAAAGGCTGGTGTGCTTCTTCCATGTGTGCTTTGTTGCTTCTGAGCTAGATAGCCACTTGTTTACCTTCAAGCCTAAAAACCCCAGATGCTATATCTTTTGATAGCTAGGCACCATCAGCTTTCTTCACTACATTTACTCATGCACCCATTTGTCTTCGGTGATCGTATGGGGGAGGTGAGCACACAATGATATGATTTTTTTGTTCTTTGATGCCTGATAACTGATCCCTTTGGTACCTCATGATCCCACAGGCTGGTGTGCTTCTTCCATGTGGGCTTTGTTGCTTCTGAGCTAGGTGGCCACTTGTTTACCTTCAAGCCTTTAGACCCCAGACACTATATCTTTTGATAGCTGCACACCATCAGCTTGTTTCACCACATTTGCTTATGTACCCACTCTGTCTTCTGTGTTTGTGCCAGGAAGGTGAGCATCATGGAATGCCAGTTTAACAGAACAAATTATTCTTGCATTGAGGGAGTATTTGAGTGGAGGCCCAATGTCCATCTGCTACCTTGATACTAAACCTACAAATATATACACATAGATCTATTTCCCCATACTCATATATAAATATATTTACATATGTGCATGCCTTTATTTAGACCTCTATAAATGGCCTTTGCCTCCTAGCTATTTCCTCTATTTCCTTTTATTTTCCTCTTGTCCCACTGTCGTGCTCAGCCTTCATTTGTGTTTCAGTAATTCCTCTTGGTTACATTACCCTTGATCATGCCCTACCAGGCCTGCTACACCCTCCTCACCACTCATTTGGATCATTTGTTGTTCATTTGTCCCTGGGTTTGTTAACACCACTACCTTTTTCCCCACTTTCTCCTCTCCCCAACCTCAACTTCTTATCTTGACTGGCGCTGTACCAGAAAATTCCTACTTCCCAGGCCCTAGCACCACAACAAAAAAGATCAAAGAAAAAGTAGCGTAAGAGGAATAAAATGAACAGAGTGCAAGAAGAGTCTTGGAGAACTAGCTGCTTCAGGACTCAACAGATGAGAATGTAAATCGTGGAGCCACCGAGCAAGCTTTGCTACAGAGAGAAGCTCCTGAAAATAGGATCTTGCCTCCTCAACTACATGACCAGTAATGTCTTTATCTCCAGAAAAGGCAAACTTCAAATGTATCTCTTCCAAGCATCTATCCAGGTGTCAACCGGGGGTAAAAATGGGAACTAAATCAAGATACTGGGTAGAGTTTTCCAAGAAACTCTAGTTAATGGACATCATCCAACCTCCTCCAAGCTTTCCTGCAGGGCTTCCATTTGCTGCTGATTATTTCCTGGAAACAGCCCTCAGAAACAGCCTCCAAAAAGCTTCTAAAATAGCCATGATACAAAACTCCAAGGATTCTGGGTTGGGTTTGTTTGTTTGTGCTTTTCTGTCTTTCAATGAAGTCTCATGGAATATTTTCTCATTGGCCATAGAACCAGATGGCTGGCGTTTAGATCGGATTGAGAGGGTGGCAAAACATTTTTGGACATTTAGTAAATCAATGACCAAAAATGTTGAGGAGACACAGGTGAAAGAAGGATCAGATTGTACCTTTCCTTCCACAGTGCTGACTGTCCCAAGGGGAGGACAAAGAGACATCTTGGTCCCAGGAATATTGGGGAGTTAAGAAACCATGAGAAAAGAAACCCTCTTGTTCTACCAGGTTTTCCAAACCCCAAGTATCTTCTGACAAGTTTTATAGCCACGTTATTTTTTTCCTTGGTGGAAAGACGGAGTTGAACTTGATTGGATGACAATATCGTTTAAGACCTTTCTCTAGAAATGTCTTTGTTTAGAAATCCTACAAGTGTCTGGTTATAAAAGTACAATTTTCTTCTTCATAGTTGAGGAGGTTAGAAGTTGGAATTCCAGGTCCCAGCCAGCTCTCGGGACTTTCTCTGATGTAAGCTCTAAAAGGCCTGGGCCCCTTCTGCTCGACTCCTGGGTCACTGAGGCGCTCCACTTGGCTTGGTATGTCTCCTCCTATTTCTGCCTTGACCAAAAAGAGAGCAAAAAAAAAACAAAAAAAGGAAGTGACTCAGATTCACCCTGCACTAATCCTGCTTCATTAACATAACAAACACAAATCATTCCGCAATGGGATTATAGTCACCGAAATTGGGATTTACAATATTTATTGGGGGGGATGTAATTTAATTCATAAGAATGTTGGTCTATGGCCACATTGTGCTGTGGATAATGCTGGAAATGTTTCCTGGTGCCTTGGGGTGACAGAAATAATTCACCCCTAAAAGGCTAGAGCAATTGTCTCTTGGGGTCCTGCCCTGTCTGCAGAATAATACTTTGCCTCTTGGGTCACTTGGCAATAAAACGAGTCCATTCACCCCACTATCATTCTTTTTCACCCCCTGAAGCTCAGTGGGGGCAACAATCCTATTTTTCAATGCTGGATTTTGCTTTTTCTCTCAAGAGTTTTCTGTCCTTTGATTGCTTATTTCTCATACTTGCTGTTGTTTTGTTAAACCTGAGGAGTCTAGTGAGAGCAGAATGCTCTCAGGCTCTGATTCCCCCTGGGGAAAAGCAATGCCGAGTGCACACACTTGTCCTTTCGCTGAGGTGTAATCCAGCAGGTTTGGGAATCTTACCTCTTCCTTTGAAGGCTGGTGCAGGTGAAAACACATCTTTAAATCTAACTGGTCTGAGAGAGGCTAATAGGAAAATTGGCAAATCGTGACAAGGTTAAGAGCCAAGGGGGAAATACAAATGGTCAATAATCACACTAATAGATGTGGAACTTCCCAATCATCAAAACTGCAGATGCACATAATGAGCTTCCATATTTTGCCTGTCACGTTAGCGAACCTTTTTGACTTTTAAAGACAACACTCGGGATTTACCAAGGTAGTCTTAGGGGTCAGGAGGATAATTGCACAATCACAAAGCACAGTAAAATTAAAAGTTATTTTCAATGAGAAACAACTGAATGCAGGATAATTTGACAGGACATTTAAGTGTCACCATTTTACATGAACTTTTCGGTTTGGAAATGTATGTGATTTCCAATTTAGAAATTTCCTATAAATGAATATATCATAAAAGGATGATACTGCTAACTGAAAGGTCAGCAGTTCAAACCCACCAACTGACCCAAGGGAGAGAGATGAGGCTGTCTGCTCCCATAATGAACGACAGTCTTGAAAACCTCACATAAGGTCACCTTGAGTGGGAATCAGCTGGATTGTAGTGGGTTTGGTGTTTAAGGGGATGCTGTGTCTGCACAGGCTTCATACTGGCCAATTAGCACACAGCTTTCTTCTTTCCCACATCCCTGCAGGATCTCAGCGACTCTGTGCGCTGATTCCCCCCTTCACTTCCACTTCCCAACGGACTCCATTCCTTTGATGGAGACTCTCGTTTAGTGATAACAAGAACTGGAACTGGAATCTAAACTGCAAACACTTGTTGACGCCTGTCATTTCTAGAAGACCCGGTGGGCTTCACCTCTGTTTACTGGACGTTGCTCTTCCGGCTTTCCACACCTCTCAGCAGACTGCTTCCCACCCCTCATGTCTGAAGGGAGAGAGAGCGCCAAGAGCGATCAGGCGCATGAAAGCCCACACCTGGCATGCACGGCCTGTTAGGGCTTCGGTTTCCACTCTGGCAGCTCAAAGGTGTTTTTTGTCAGAGATACCATGCATCACCAGCATCTTTTATCCCCCTTCCTTCCCTAGGAGTGATACTTCCTCCCAGCAGCCTGCAACGGCCTAACTTTCTGCCACAAAGTTTCTCATCCTCACCAAGTGGGTCAAAACCTTTAGGAGAAGATTCAAGCTGTGTCTTTGTCACATGTGGCCTGAACGAGTGCACAGGAATTGGGCTATTCACGGCCCCAGAACCGTCCGTCCACCTTCATCTCTCCCTTTCAGCTGTTGTCAAGTACGGTTATGAGACAAGTGCACAGACGTTTCTAAACACCATCTGCGGAGCGGGAACTCGGCGAAAGTTCGCACCTCCTGGCAAGTCTTGCAGGGCCCTAGCCAGCACCCCACTACCGAATGCAAAAGCGGCTGGCACCTGCCACAGCTGAAATCGAAAAAAGACTCATTCTAATATCCTTTTCGGACGACCTCTAGGAGTCCCTGGGTGGCTAAGCGCCAGACTATGAACCAAAGAGGTTGAGAGTTCAAACCCGCCCCTAGATGTTTGGGAAGACAAGCCGAGCGGTCTCCTCTCACAAGGTCACAGCTCTGGGAGCCCTCTCAAGAGTGTGTCTCCTCCGCAGCGCAGGAGGGTGCCAGGAGTGGGAATCAACTCAGCACCGCTGGTTGGTTGCTACAGTTTCCAGAGAGAGGAAGGTAACCTCTGTTTGAACGATGTCAGAAGTTAAGTCTCAGAGAAATTATTTACAGTGGCTAAGACCTCATGGTCTTTGGCAAAGTATGAATTGGTACCCATAATGTCTCTGAGCCCGGGTCAAGCTCTTGCAGAGTACCACAGCTGTCTTCCTAAAAGGCCTTTCGAGGATGATTGGCCTTAACATGAATTCCCAAAGCCGAGGGCCAGAGTGTGCATCTTCCCTCCCTACCTGGGGCCTGACAGTGGGGGGCCCAGGGGGAGCGTGCACTGCTTCCTGGGCTGCCCACAGCTGACTGGGCAGCAGATGTCCAGAGCTGCTCTGAGCCCTATGCCATAGCAGGCCCCTGTCACCTCAGTCACCCAGGGCGGTTCCACGTGCCATGTTCTCCTGCTGCTGTTATTGCTGTCAAGTGCCATCAGATTGGATCAGACTCACAGTGATCCGATGCACAGCATGTCAAAACACCGCCTGGACCGGCACCGTCCTCCCAAATTGTTACTATGTGTGTGCCCATTGCTGCAGCCACTGTGTCAATCCATCTCTTCGGGGGTCTTCCTCTTTTTCGCTGTCCCTCCACTTTACCAAGGAGGATGTCTTTCTCCAGGGACTGGGCTCTCCCGACAACATGTTCAAAGTAGGTGACACAAAGTCTTATCATCTTTGCCACTAAAGAACATTCTGGCTGTACTTCTTCCAAGAAAAATCTGTTTGTACTTTTGGAAGTCCACCATATTTTCATTATTCTTTGCCAGCACCATACTTCAAAGGCTCAATTGTTTTGTTTTGTTTTATCATTTTATTGGGGCTTCAGATCACAATCCAGACATTAATCCATTGTGTCAAGCACATTTGTACATATGTTGCCATAATCATCCTCAAAACATTTTCTTCTACTTGAGCCCCTGATTTCAGCTCAATTTCCCCCTCCCCCACCCTCCATCCCTCATGAACCCTTGATAATTTATATTTTTTTCATGTCCCACACTGACGGATGTCTCCCTTTTGCCCATCGCCCTGGGAGGGGGTTATATGTAGATCACTGTGATCAGTTCCCCCTTCTCCCCCCAACTTCCCCTCCTGGTATCACTATTC
Organism: Tenrec ecaudatus; assembly: GCF_050624435.1. NCBI lineage: Eukaryota > Metazoa > Chordata > Mammalia > Afrosoricida > Tenrecidae > Tenrec > Tenrec ecaudatus. Next base: position 179,050,623 of record NC_134533.1, on the reverse strand, counting down.
TCATTATGAGTACTGAGGGGTTTATCTGTCCTGGATTCCCTGTGTTTCCAGCTCTTATCTGTACCTGTGTACATACTCTGTTCTAGTCAGATTTGTAATGTAGAATTGGGATCATGATAGTGGAGAGGAGGAAGCATTAAAGAACTAGAGGAAAGTTGTATGTTTCATCAGTGCTATACTGCACCCTGAGTGGCTCATCTCTTCCTTGTGACCCTTCTGTAAGTGGATGACCTCAGATACTGTATCTTTTGATAGCCAGCACCATCAGCTTTCTTCACCACATTTGCTTATGCACCCCTTCTGTCTTCAGCGATTGTGTCGAAGGCTTGATTCTTTTTTAGTCTTCCTTATTCAATGTCTGACTTTCACATGCATATGAAGCAATTGAAAATGCCAGGGGTGGGAAGAAGGTGCACCCCCTGTCTATACAGCTGACCTGGGCCAGCAGATCGCCCAGCCCTATGCCTTAGACGGCCCCTGTCATCTCAGAATCCAGCATGGTACATTCCACCTGCCATGCTCTCCTGATAGACATGGACAACGTAAGCGCCAATCATCAGTATGTATCTATGAAAGTTATTATGAACACCCCAAGGAAGGAGAGAGAAAAACAAAGCATCTCTATTTGCAATGCAGTAAAGGGAAACAAAAAACAAGCAAAACAAAACCCTTCGGAAGCATGTGCTTGATTACATTTCTGTACGGGTAAGGGGAAACTACCTGTCATCCGCTCCTTTGTGGCTGATGAGCGGCTGATGGGTCTTCCCTTTGGAGATGGATGCTGGTGACTCGGCCAGACTTCTAGGAGGAGCCCTGGTGGCACAGTGACTAAGAACACAGCTGCTAACTGACCGTGGCTGGGTACCACAAGGGACGCTTGTGGCTTCCAAGTGCCCCTTGTGGTGCCCAGCCACGGTCTGAGGGAGAAGGGTGCATGCGCACATTTGCTTCCTTAAAGATTACACCCAGGGAAACCCTGTGGTTCAGTTCTACTCCGTCCTGCAGGGTCACTAGGCATTGAAACTGAGTAGACTACAGTAGCGCTGGTTTGCTGGGGTTCAGCCCTGGTAGCTAACGGATTAGCTGTTGAGCTGCTAACTGCAAGATCAGCGTTTCAAACTCACTGGTGGCTGTTAGGAAGTACAACGAGGCTGTCTGCTCCCATCTACAGTCACAGTCTCAGGAACCCCACATAGGGTCAATAGGAGCAGAAATCAACTCAGGAGGAGTGGGTTTCAGTTTGGTTTGGGTTGAGAGAGGGGGAACGAGGAGCTGTACACCCCTGAACCAGCCACTGGAAGACACATCAAAGAAGCTTTGTGTAAACAAGGCACACCGCTCCACAAACCCTGTCTTGAGGCCTTTGGGAGCCTCTTGCTCTTTGTGGAATCCGCAGGGAGCTCTGCAGCTGACCCTGAGAGGCCACCCCACAAGCACATTCTTGTTTGAAACTTGTTCCACTGGCTGCGTTTCCCCTGGGCTCCAGTGATTACCCTCCAGCCCTGCCATCTACCCCCTTGAGATGAAAGAGCTCAAGAGCTCTACCATCCATCCTCCGCCATCCCCAACACAAAGGCAGCAGGGGGCTTGTAGTTGTTTAGATTTGCTTTCAGTTTTGCAAACTAAAAATCCATGTTGCACTTTGTTCTTATTACAAAAGCAGTCCTGTGTTTGTCATAAAAATATTCAAACAGCGCAGATAAGCAGAAAGGAGAAATAAAAAGCACCCATTATTGCACCAAACAAAGGATAAGTGAACACGTTGGAATTCATCTTTCTGGATTTTATTTTTCCTCTGCGGAGATCTACCCAGTTAGACTTGCAAACAGAGATCACCCCGAGTGTCCTGATGATGCACGTGCTATTTGCATTTGGCACGGTGCCATTACATGGCATTCCGTGACATTAAATGTCCTACAGGATTTTTTTCCCTCCACAAATAACGAAGCATGGTAGTTTCTGTCTGAATAGAACAGCAATCCACATTCAAACTATTTTACGTTTTGTATAATATTTTAATACAACGGTGCCATTTCCTCCTAGGGGTGTGATTGGCTCGTGGGAATATGTCTGGTCGATCAACAGAACACATATGAAGTTTTCTACTTGAAGAATCAGATCATTGCTAGTATTCTCTCTAGCACTTCCCCAATCCGTACCACCAAAATCAAACCCACTGCCGAGGAGTCAATTCCAGTGCATGGCGACCCCATATGTCACAAGGTAGATCTGATATCCTCTGAGTTTCCTTGACTGTGATCTTGACAGAAGCAGATCACCAGACATTTCTTCGTGATCCAACTGGGTAGGTTAGAACTGCCAGACTCTTCAGATGGTAGTCCCTGACACCTTCGCTCTGAACAACTTGACTGTAACTGATTTAGAAAGCTTCAAAACAGTCCAATACAAATACAAATGGGCTTTAAACAGTCTGTGGAGACACGGAATTAAAATATAATCACTCTCACTCACTCACTACCATCTCACTCACTCACTACCATTGAGTCAATGCTGACTCAGAGTGGCCCTCTAGGACAGGGTAGAAGTACCCTGTGAGTTTCTGAGATTGTAACTCTTTATGGAAATAGAAAGACCCATCTTTCTCCCATAATAGAATTGAAGAGATATAATAGAATTTTCCCATAATTTTTGAAGCTCCTTCTTATGTTCCCATCTCTCTTACATCTTCAAATCAACTGAGAACGGGCCTCACCCCCAGTCCACACTCGCCCATCACCACATTGGAAGTCATGCTCAGTATCATTCCTCCTCAGAATCCTACTCACTTGTGGACTATTTTTTAAAAAATCATGGCCGTCAAGTTGATTCTGACTCATAATGAACTCACAGGGAAGCCTCATCTTTCTCCCTTATAGGCACCAGTGAGTCTGAGCTGCTGACCTTGAGGTTAGCAGCCCAACTTGTAACCTACTGGTCCCCTTTCCCATGAACTAAAGAAAATATAGACTTTGGGGTTATAAGCTTTAGAAGAAAAGGATTAGCCAGATGCCCCCATGTGGCAGTCCCCTAATCTGGTGTCAATTTAAGGATTCAGAGTGTAGGGGTGGAGTCTAGGCTGTCAATCTGGAGATAGCCAATGAGACATCTGTGTGGGCATGGCCTTCTCCTGAGAATTCTGGGGAATCTGGTACTTCCTCCTTGGAGGCGGAAGACACCTCTCTTTCTCTGCTACATGGACGTAACCACATGGACGTAACCAGACCTCCGAAGCTGGAGAAGCCACAGAGAGACCCCTGCCAGCGCTGAGACGCTTACAGTGCCACTGGACCCAAAGACTTTCTACGCACTGGCTTGTGATCATCCTGCATTTAGCTTCATTGCATGTAGTTTCATGAGTCTGAAGAGGACTTTATAGATTGATATCAGACATATGGACTAATATCAGAGTTATGGCCTTGGACTGGACTGGGTTGGGATGTTTCCTCAATGTTCAATTCCTCTTGTATATAAACCTCTCCCTTAGATACATATGTGTGTCCATGAGTTTGTTTCTCTAGTCTACCCAGACTAACACACCCCATCCAGCCCTGAGAACCCTGGGCTCTTCCCTGACAAACATTGGCCTGGTTGTCTTTCCTTGTCATCATGGACTTTTATTCCAAGGGCCAACAGATGCTGCTGGCCAGTGTGCTGATGCCCAGGCCTGGTCCAGTGCCCAGGTCAATAGAGAAAGGATGCCCGACTCCTTTCCCTTGGTAGAGAACCTTTCCCCGTGGCTAACTCTAGCAACACCTGGACAGAGGTGAACTCGGAATTCATCACTTGCCCATCGAAGCCTATCAGGTACTTCCTTTTCCTCCCCAAGAATCCAGAGTGGCACACCTAGAACCCCGCACCTTGTTTTTCAACAAGTACAAGACTGCCTCCACACCAGCGCTGGCTGCGTGGACCCCCGGGGGAGCCATAACAAAGCATCCCGTAAGCAGTTTCTCCTCTCTGACCTGGGGACCTGCGCCTGGGCTGCCTTCTCCATATGAAACAAGAACATCTAAGGGAAGGCCAGGCCTCCAAGAGAACCGAGGGACAAGCAAAGAGGCCTCACTCTGAATGGAGGCAGGAATCATTGGCCCCCTGCCTCTTCTCCTCCAGCCCACAGACTAGCAAGGGAGCGGTTCAGTGTTTCTCACTAAAGCGATGAAAATCAAAACCCTAGCTAAATGCTAAGTGGGTCATTCCTCAAAATTAATCTTCAATGGCTCGCTCGCTTGATCTTCAAATTAACTGCATGCTTCTAGAAAAACAACTTGGTGCTGTGAAAAAGCCCCAGGTCGGCTTCAGAAAACCCAAACTGCTCTTCTCCTGCCCTTGACATGCTGTGTGTCTGTGAGAGAAGTATTCAAACTCCCGGAAGCTCATGCTTTCTCTCTGCCCCAAACTGAACCTGCTGATGGCACATTAATCCCTGAGTCCATTTGCTCAGAATGCCTGTGTCCTGCGTTCTTGGCTAAGGGCTATTTATCTAGGCATCTTTATTTTATAATCACTCAAACAACTGAAAGTAATCCCAATATTTGCTCAGTAATTCAGGGATCTCTAAAGTATACTAGCTGGGCAACAGTTGATTTACTACAGCTTACTAGCTATATGACTTTGCACCGGCTGCCTAGCCCTCTGATGCTCCGTTTCCTCGGCTATAATAATTGCTAACACCGAGTCTGGGGATTGAACATGAGTCAAAATGTCTATAAATAAATAAATCAATAAATAGATGCACTCATAGATCGATAAATACATTTAAACTCTACAACTAAAACTCTACGAAGTAAGCACAAGGGAGGCTTTGAAAAGCTCATGGAAAATTCCAATGTCTTTTCATTGCATTTACCCCCAAAACTTCCTGAAGCCCCCTTTGCATTATTATTGTTGCTATGATGATGATGATGATGAGTGTCCTTGGGGTGGGATAGATGAGACAAGAGAGGTCAAGTTAGTTTCCCAAGGTCCCACAGCTAAGAAGGGACAGAGTCAGGATTGAAAGCCAGGCAATCTGGCTCCAAATTCCATATTCTAGAACGTACTACATTCTCTCTCACTTCGAGAACATGCAATGGGGAGTTAGGCTTATCTCATAGGTTGTTGAGAGGAATACACATACACAGAGATCTCTTCCAACAGACTCACAGTCCTTAGGAGATCGTTTTCTAGATTGCTTTACTATTTTAAACCAATATGATTGCTTTCTCAATAATTTGAGAAGTATTTTCCTGCTAGTTTAATTTTAAAGTTTTTATGAAGACTGTGTAGCAGCATAGAAAACCAATGGTGAGATAATACATGCAACGTAAGATATAGAAGTGCACCATAGCCTGTTTATCCCCATGGAGACATAAGTCCTGGGAGGCACCAAGGTCTATTGACATAAAGATTGGTGGTTTGAACCCTCGCCAAGGCACAGTGAAACTAGAGCTACTGCTTCAGGATGGCTTCCCAAGAGCTGTGTGGACTCGTTCTGCTGTGTAGCATGTGGGGCCTCCAAGAAACCGAACTGACTCCACTCTCACAGGCTGCTTGGTTTGTATGTATAAATTATGCCCACATTTTAAAACGTTATCAGTCACTGCTTGATGCATGAGTACCCATGAGCATTGACTCTCAATTATCTGAAGGATCCCTCGTGGGACAGTGGGCATTGGTTTGCTAATCACAAAGTCAGAGGTTTGAATCCACCTACCGCTTCATGGGAGAAAGATGAGGCTGCCTGCTCCCTTGAAGATGTGTGGTCTCAGAACTGTTAGCAGCAGTTCTATTTTACCCATTAGGGTTGGTATGAGGGGGAATCAAATTGATGGAAGAAGGCTCCTTGGGGTTTTCACATATCTGCTGGTCAGCTGTGGATCGGCAGCCTTAGACTGGACTTGACTAGGAGGCTTTGCTTCAAGTTGCAGGTCTGGCTGGCCTTGTCTCCTTGCTGCAGTTTAGACTCAGGTTGGCTCCATATGCATCCACTCTGGACATGGCTCATGGGCAGCAGACAGCTGGGTGAAAACGTCTCAGGGTAGCGGCAGTAGTCTAAAGGGGCAAACCAGTTGCCCAAAGGCACTTCAAGCCTCACTCCCATCAGTTCTCTAACATTCTGTGAGTCAAAGCAAGTCATGCGAGTAAGCCTGGAGTCCAGAGAGCATCCGCTGTCTCCTAGGAGGCCCATGCAGGTCAGGAAATGGAAGTGAGCGAGTACGTAGTTTTCAACAATTATTACAAGCAGGGCCAGAACTAAAGAGAACACGCTGGGAAGGATGATTAGCTTGATGACATTCTGGGGAAATATTTGTCTTCCTTTCATCGCAAAATTATATGTGTTCTTCTTTTGTTGTCCCAGAGCTCAAAGGAGAAAAACAAAACGAAAGCTCCTAAATTCAGAAAGACTAAACAGTCTGTTTGTTGCTAACTCATTCAACAAACGTTTTTATTTGTATACTTCTGTGGCCCGGGTGCAGCTACAGAGTCGGTAAGCCATAGTCTCTGTCCTCCAGCAGCATGCAGTCTGTCCGTTGAGTGTAAATGATACTTATGATAAGTATAATAGCCAGCATGTGTACTGCATCCCAGGCACAGCCTTGCACCATTTATATAAAATGTAACACTTGCAAAAGCTCTAAGAGGTAGGTGCCATTTTAATCCCATTTTCTAGAGAACAAACTGAAAAACAGAGAGGTGAATAATTTAGCCAAGGGCACACAGCTAACAAATGGCAGGGCTGAAATTCCAATCAGGCAACCCAGTCACATATCTCCATTCACACATAGCCCCCACCGCCCTCACCCCTGTGTCTGCATTAGCAAACCTTCTAGCTATCCCTGAGTGACCTTTCTCTGGAAGGGCTTTCAGACCAAGCTTTTCGAATGCACGCCACCCCCCCCCCAACTGCATCTCATAGGCTGATGTGGACAAAGGGTGGCAGCCATAAGAAAGGGTGGGTCTTTTTAGGTAGAGCTGGAGAGGAGAAGGGTGAAGGGTCCTCAAGGATGTTCATTTTGTACATTTTTGGAGTGTGACACCTGTATTTCCTGCACTCTGGTGGAAACAGTAGGAGGCATGGGTTTCACTACAGCATCGGGGAACTCGTTGCTGTTGCGGTTGTTGCTCGGGGCCGTCAGTCATTTCCAACTGACCGTGACCCTGCGCACAGCCGCCCGGTCCTGCGCCGTTCTCACCGGGGCTCTTGGGTGTGCGGCCATCGTTGCATTCACTGTGTCCGTCCATCTCCTGGAGGGCCTCCCTCTCGTTCACCACTCCTCCATTTTACCAAGCATGATGTCCTTCTCCAGACACGAATCTCTCCTGACGACATGCCCCAAGTAGGTGGGATGAAGCCTCTAAGGAGCGTTCTGGATGCACTTCTCCCAAGAACAAATCTGTTCTTTTGACAGTCCATGCTGCGTTCAATATTCTTCAGGAGCACCGTGATTCTAACACATACATTCTTCTTAGGTCTTCTTTACCCCATGTCAAACTCTCCCAGGCATATGAGGCAATTGATAAGGCAAAAGCAAACATTTCCAGACCAGAACATGTAGTAGAGAAAGAGACAACCCAAAGAAGGCCACTGCTACCTCTTACTCGCCACCCATTGTCATTGAGACACTGAGTCGCCCCCTACTCTCGGTGACCCTGTGTGTGAGCGTAGCCCTCCACTCCAAAGAGTTTCCAATGGCTGCAATCTAACAGTGTCCATCACCAGGCTCTTTTTCCGCAGCACTGCTGGGTAGAATCGAACCAGCAACTTCTCCATCACTAGCTGAACAGAACCACAGATGCCGCCCCAGGACCTATTCATTCCTCTTACCAAAAAGCAAAAACGACTGTCATCCAGGTGATTCTAGCCCTGACCAACTCCCAAAAACTAAATTCACTGCCATGAAGTCCATGTTGACTCACAGCGACCCTGTAGAACAGGGCAGAACTGCCCCTGCGGGTTTCCGAGACTGGAACTCTTCATGGGAGTAGGAAGCGCTGTCTTTCTCCCTCCTCCAGCTCTGAGGGTGGTATTAAGCAGGATGCACTAGGAACAGATGGGTGAGATAACCTCTGAAAACACTCTCAACTCCTAGCCTTCCATGACTATTATGCTCAGGTTATTATTCTAGGCCACTTCTTGAGGCAATTTATAAAATATGCCAAGCGGCAGAGGTTAAGTGAAACATTCAGACAACCAAATGCGATCTTCCTTGCTGACTTCCCGACTGCTCAGAACCCCCTCAAACTGGCTCCTTTGCAGTCTTAATCTGCCGTGTCAGCTCAGAAACAACCTAGTCCCTCGCCTCCACAAACAAAATGAGACACCAGAACACTTGAGCCACGTAAACAGTGCCCGCAGACCCTGCTGGTTCAAATATAATTGTGCTGTGCATTCCTCAGTAGCTCAGACGGAGACTGCGAATACACACAACACCCACAAAGAGACTGTTTTGATTAATCAAGCAGGAGAGAACGTGTTTGTTTTTGACTGTCCGATGCAAACCATCACAGTGACCTGACTCGTAGCTGATGAAAGGAAAGGGTAAATTTAAGCCTGCAGACAGCCCTTGGAGAGAAATCCCGCAAGGAGACTGCCAGCGATTCCCTTTTCTTAGAAATAATAGCCAATCATAGTAAGCACAATAATAGAAAAATCACAGTCTGAACTCTCCCATTAAAACTGGGTCACTCCCCACCTGGGAAGGCTTTGCGATACTGTTATCTCCCAGTGAGCATAGCTCACCTCCTGATTGGCACACACCTGACTACCAACCTGGAGGGGCTGGTAAAAATTCCATTTAGTTTCCACCAATGACTTCCCTGATCCCCTGGTCCTCATGTTACTGACCGGCAGCAAATAAAGAGATGAAAGAGGTAGGAGTTTTAATCAAGTTTTTCTAACGCTGCGCCTCCACACCGGTGCAGCAGCATCCTGCAACTGGCTTCTGGCCACCTCTCCAGTCCCCCAGCTGCTTTCAAGAAGAGCTTCTGAAAACGGGCTGGTGTCTGTAACTCCACCCTCTGGTTCTGTTTTATTTTGTAGCATGGGAGACCACAGACAACTCCACAAAGGTGGGGGAGGACCGGTCTACAGTGGTGAGCAGCCTGTGGAAAATGCTGAGAAGTCCCCTGGAAACGGATGCAGGGGGGTGGGGGTGGGGGGTGGTCAAGGGCACCAAGGCTTCAAGTGCGTCAGAAGGCGGTTCTTTACGCGCCGGCTTTCTGATCCCTGCTCTTATTGTTTAGCTGTTTCCTTTCTCCTTTCTTTACAATCGGATCGTAATATCATCTGTCAAGATGCTACCTTAAACTCGATCCTTCAGTGGGTCACCCTTGTAAAGAATGTAACATAACCTGCTACTCTGGGTGATGTGTCAGGTAGGCACATTCTACAACTAGGTTGAGGGTCTTGTGCCCCGCAGGAAAAGCCCCAGAGAGTTTACTTGGGGGGAAAGGTGGGAGAAACGTTGAGAGAAGGAGAAAGCAGAGAGCCCAAAAGGATGAGGCTGTGAGCAAGGCAAGGGGGAGATTAGAAGGCCTGGCCTGGCCTTCTAATTTGTGGCCAAGCCACAAATTCCATGTCACTCTGAAAAATTCAGGGTGGTAGATGGGGAATTGGGTGACAGGTATATCATCAGGTATCTCCAGGAAAGGTCCTTTTTGATTTGGGAACCCAAATTTTTTCCCCCACAAATCCTTTATGGCAAAGGATCCCAAACGCACAGCAAACCCTCCGGACTCCTATTTACCCAGTGGATGGTCCATGAATGTTCTGACAAATGGGGCAATCTTTACTAGAAGACACACTCGATGGCCTCCTCTGGGAAGGAGGGGATAAAAAATGGGAAAGTGTGAGGATGCAATGTGCATAGTTTAACTGTTCAGATTGGGAATACCTGTCCAGCAAATCTGAGGTCCCCCAAACTCTGAGGAAGACTCAATTGGGGTTCCCAGGACTCAAGCTGCAGGTGAACTCTGGCGAGTCAACCTAGGCAGAGGGTGTGCTAAGCCGGCTGGCTGGGCCTGCCAGGTCCCGGCACTGTTCAAGGAGACCCTTCCTAGACTTCACTTGGAAACCAGTGAAAAGGGAGGTCCAGCCGCTCATGGTGGCATCCTGTTGGCTGCACGCAAGCATCTTTTCCGTGGGTTATTTCTGTCTCTGGCCTTGGCTTGTTTTTTCCAGTGCCTTTCCTTGACTCATAACATTTCTTCCCTGGCTTATTAAACATGAAGATAAATCACCTAATAAATCTTTGTTAAGATTTCTTCCCTTCCCCCTTGCTCCCCCCCCCACCCACTGCCCGCCTCCTTCAAACCTCTTCAACAGTTGCCAAAGTCACAAAGTTGCATCTTTTCCACAGCGGGAGGCTAGCAAAATAGCTGGTATGTTCATAAAAATACATAGTTCAAGAAAACAAAGTGGAAATCTTTAATTATTCAGAAGCCTCCCACTCCTGGTACTAAATTTCCTTGCTAATTTAAAGAGGCAGCGCCACACCTGAGCTGCTGGAACCTGCGGTGGCACATACAAACACAGTGCTGCCTCTGTTTGCATGACAAGGTACGTGTGTAGATAACATGGCCTTCCTTGTTGATTGGACAGTTATTGGACGTACTCAGACCATTTAATTTTTCAGTGTTTCTTCCTTCTCCCAACATATATGGTCTTTGCTCAAACCTCCTTCAAGTTTCTAAAATCATTGCATCATACCATCTGGAAGGGTCAAAGGAATTCAAGCCCTGTCTATTGTAACCCCTTGTTTGCACACAGCTCTTGGATTCTACGACTATTAAAGAATAGTTAGTCAGGAGTCAGGCGGCTGTAAGCATTTGGCAGTGGGCAGTTCAAACTTCCCCTCTGGGAAATCTGTTCCCTTGCAATGAAACAAACCAGCCCACTCGATGCCATGGAGTGCTTCTGACTCGTTGCAATGCTATATAGGCCAGCGCAGGACTGCTCCTTAGGGTGTCGGAGACTAAATATTTACAGGAGCAGAGTGACTAGTAGGTTTGAACTGCCAACCTCATAGGAAACACTATGGAGCAGTTATCTCTATCATATGGGGTCTCTATGAGTCCAAATTTCATTCAAAAGCACCCAATAACAACAGACAGACACAGGAGTTTACTTGTGGGCAACAGGTTGGGGGTTTGGGTTTAACTTGACACGATCTCATAATGAGATTTGTCATGGAAGGTTCTGGTTAAGCTATAATAAATCAAGTTCCCATGAGCAGCTTCAGTTTTAAGGTACTTCATGGAAAAAGCAAAATGATAATATGGTCATGGGGTGGGGGTGGGGGGTGCCCTATAGTGACATTCTCCCCATTTATTATAGAGTAAATGGCATCCTCCCCAAAGATGCTGATGGCCTGACACTGCACTGGTGGAGGTAGCCTTGTGCAGGGAAAGATTTGTCTTTGCAGACATATCAGTCAAGGCTACCATGCTGAAAACAGGTGAGTGTTAATCCCAACCCTTTCTGAGTCCTGGCTTATTAAAAAAAAAAAAAGACAGAGTCACACTTGAAGGGAGGGGAGAGAGACAGAGATCATGTGACAACAAAGCAGATCCATCTATCATCAGTAACGTAATGCCAAAGATTGCCAGTAGCCACCAAAAGCTAGCAGATACGGTATGAAACTGTTCCTCTGTGAAAGCCCTCAGAAGAAATCAATCTAGACACAACCTGATTTGGATGTCAAACTTCCAGAACTGGGAGAAAATTCGTTTCCGTGCTTTAAAACTACACGCACACTAGTCTTTTGGGATGGTAGCCTGGAAACGAAGCCTAGCGCACTAAGAGTGGGGAAATGTTGCGCCGTCCTCCGAGAGTTGGCCTTTCCTAGAGTCCAAATCACATAGGGCTCAGCAGTTCAAATCCACCAACGGCTCTGCAAGAGAAACCCTGGATTTTCTACTTCGGTAAAGAGTTGCGGTCTTGGGAACCCACAGGGGGCAGTTCTACCCTATAGAGTCGCTATGAGTCAGCATCAACTCAATGGCAGTCATTTTGGTTTTCTGAGTTTGGAGAAAAACTAAACCCAATGGCATCCAGTGGATTCTAACTCAAAGTGGCGCTCTAGGACAGAATTGGACTGTCCCACAGGGTTCCCAAACCTGTGCACTTTCTTTACAGAAGCAAGCTCTCATCTCATTCTCCCATGGAAAGGCTAGGGACTCGAACTTCTGACCTTTTGGTTAGCCGACAAGCAGTTCACTATGGGGCCACCAGGGCTCCTGTCTTTCCAAAAGATAAAAAAATTAAAATTCCCATAATGTCAGATTACCTGGCCTTGGTTCTAGACCAGATGTCACGGTCAAGCTTGGAACAGGAAACGTGCGCAAAAGGAAGAGTGGCGCCCTCACCAAATGAGACTCAAAAAGGAGTCGCTCTTGCCACAGCATGGCTTCCAAAACAGGTTACATTTTCATTTTGCTGCCAATGCTGTGGCTGAGCCAACGTGTGATCTGGGGTTTGACGTCCAGCAGGTTCGGCTTAAACTCCATCGGCCCCTGCAGGAAACTGAGTCCTGCTCAGAGTCTGTGAAGGGGTGTGAAATGGCTTTCATCCCTTTTATTCTCTCCATGAATGGGTTATCTCACAGTTCTGTATTCAAGTGACCTAGATGTGAAACTCATCCTGCTCCTTGATGTCCGTAAATTAAAAGTCTCACCTAAGACATTGTAGTTGCTCAGTAGACTTAACTGAAGATCTGGGGGGAAGAGGAGGAAGGTGGATGTACAGCAGGGACTCATACAATGTAAGTAGCTGTCTAGTTACTCTATCACCAGGGGCTCCTGCCTTAATCTCACCTTTCTCCAACTTGACAGCATCTCTCACTCTACTTAAAAATAAACACACACACCTATTGTCATCAAATCACTTTCGATTCACGGCAGTCCTAGTGATGACAGAGAAGAGCTGCTGTATAAGATTTTCTTGACTATACTCTTCCAGGAAGCAGATTGCCAGGCCTTTCCTCTGTAGCACTAACGATGGATTTGGACTGCCAACTCTCAGATTGACTGGCAAGCCCAAACTGCTGGCACCTCACTGCCTCCTTTTCTTTCCAGGAGTCAGCAAGTTCTGTGAAGAGCCAGAGAGCCAAAAGTATGGAGGTTCAGGGGCCACGCAGTCTCGGTAGCAACTACTCAACTCTACCACTGCAGCATAAAAGATGTCATAGATAATCCACCCATCAATAGGCACAACGGTGTTCCAATAAAACTTTATTTATGGATCCAAATTTGAATTTCATGCAATTTTTACATGCCACAAAATATTACTACGCTGTCGATTTGTTTCAACCATTTAAAAGCATAGAAACCATTCTTAGGTGTGGATCCTACAAAAACAGGCGGCAGGACAGATTGACTTGGGCCCTGGGCCACAGTTTATAGACCCTGGCTCTATTCTCTCTCTCACCCGTTCCTAGAAGCAGAAGCATATTCCTGTCCTTGTTTCATGCAGAGAGCCCTTTAGCCAGCTCCCTGGCTACTGTACTCTCAGGATTGACCCTGCTCCACACCAGGCTCACCTAGATAATTTCCAACACATAGACATCCCTTCCTGTGAGGAATTCTGGTGCCAGCTGTTGGATCATAAATTATTTAGGGCTGCTACACCGTCATGATTAAAAACATGCCTTTCCTTCACTGTAGCAGAACAAACCAGACCCTCCAAAAAAGCTCACACTTCACAACTAAAGGACTGATTCCATGTAGTTTTACAAATCCTTCCTTCATCCAGTCTTTTCTGCATACCAAGCACTGTGTTCTGCAGAATCGCTGAATTTAAACCACAACTCCCCGGGATAATGACTCTATGATTATCTGAATTTTGCAGATAAAGAAACTTGCGGGCTGAAAAGTTGAATAAATATCTTAAAATCACACAGAGAATAAATGATGAAGTCACATTTGAAGCCATGACCATCTCTCCTCAAATCTTAACCGATAATGCTACACTCTTTCCAAAAGTCCTATTTCCTCTCAAAGGCAATGTATTACACTATTAGTTTGCCACATTCGATGTGGCAGAGTTAGCAAATTGCCCAATCGATATCCACTCTCCACTTTTCCTTACGAATAGAACCTCAGTTCTATTTAGGGGTGACAATATGCCTACTCAGAAAGGTCTATTTACCACCCTCCCATAATGTAAATAGAAGTCATTAGAGGGTGCTTCCGGAGAAGTTTTCTATAGGGAACTGACTCGGGTGGTCAGTACCCTCTCCTGTCCTTCCTGCCTGAGATGCAGGCATCCTGGCTAGTGCCTTGGCCAGCCGATTGAGCTCTTCTGAAGAAAAAGATCACATCAGCACAAAGGCAGATGAGATTTTAGAAGTGTGGGTCTCATCATGCATTCAACGGTCTAAATCAGTTTCTTTTTAGGTGAGAAAAAAATGACATTTTTTAAAATTATGTAACCGAACTAGGTTTTAGCTCTCTAGGACCCATAGCCCAAAGCAGTTCCTATCTGATGCAATCCTCTACAACACTCACACCCAGGCTAGACTTCCAGGACTCCCTCCTAGGGACCCTCCCTACCCGTTGTTTTGCTTAAGAAGAGTCAGAGAGCTATGTCGGCTGGCACTTTCCTGCCCTATCCCCTGACATGCCGTGGTATGGACTCCCTGTCCCTGTCTACCAGCTCAGACGGTCAGACTTCTGTCCATTGCTTCCTGACCAGGGCTGTGAATGTATTACCCAATAGCTGCCTAGACATGAACTCTAATTCCTAGTCTGAAGGACCTTCGCTTCTCCAGGGCTCCCAAAAGAGGAAAACGGGGCTCAAATCAACTCACTACCGTTAAGCACGTGTCAAGAGCTCTTGTGAAGTTCTTCACAGTTCATAGAGCACGTTCATGAGCAAGACAACACCTTGTTGGTTGTCCCAGGAACTCTGACCCACGCACAGGGAGGGAATTGGTTCGGTCCTTCTTTTTGAGGTCAGGAAGCTGGAACTTGGAAAGATAGCGTCATCTCCCCAAGGCACAGAGCCAAGCACATGGTGTGGACCCCAGCCCCTTGACCCTAAGGGTCATAGTCTTTCCCCTACACCAATGTTCTCCCACACACCCCCAAAATTCTCAGCTTTGAAATAGAAAGGACTGAGATTATTCAAACAATTTCCTTGGGGAAAAATATGACTGGCCCCCAACTACCTGTCTGTACCCCAATATCCAAGTTGCAACTTATCCAAACAAAAGGACGGGTCTACACACCTGAATCAATCAAATGCGGCATGGTATTAAATACTCAGTCAAATCCGCACCACCTGTGTCCACTGCACATTTATGCTCCACAGCCGACAATGTTGACATGAACAAGCTCTGATAGTTCTGTAAATATCCGACAGATGGGTCACTCGTGTGAGAACAATGGCATTTGTTTTGCTGTGTGCTCTGAGTACGGTGGAAGACAGTGACGCGTGAGCTAGATGAGGAGCGGGAACAGAAAGAAGAGAAAGCTACGAAGGAGCAATTGGCACTTCCCGATTCATCAAGAGAGACTTGGAGAAGACAGGGTGTCAGATACAGTTTAATTCAGGAATGAAACAAGTTCAGGAAAATTAGTAGCACTCACACATAGGCAGCGGGGAGTCTGCGAGAGTCAAAATAATAATCTCCAGCACTGGATTTGCATGGTCATAGGCGGGGTTCTTCGATGTGTGAAACAGGAATTGGCAGGTAGGCACCGAGGGTGTTTATGGAAAAGATGGTGAGGGACCTGCTAACTGTCATGATGTCTAAAGAGCCACGTTCAGGACATGGACAGGAGCAGAGGTACCAGACAGCCAGGTACCAGACTGCCCCCTCCCCCAGCTTGGCTACCACTGAGCACAGTGTTGCCTTGGGTGTTTCCATAAGATCGCTATCTGTTGAACAAATAACCACGGTAGCATGGCGACAAACACTGACGTGGGCTGGGGTCATGTGAACATGAGTACTCTTGTGATCTGTAATTCTGTCTGGCTCACTTTCTCGGGGCCATGAGGGTGGGGGTGGGGGGTGAGTCACTGGGTTTTCTCCAGACCCAGGTTGAGTGGGATGGTGAAGCTCTGCTCCACGCGGCCCACATCCTCCAGGCAGCTAGAGCAGGCTGCAGACGACGTGGATCACGGGATGGCAGGAGCACGTAAGGCACCCTGAGGCCCTCGCAAGTGGCAAGAGCAAATCGCAAGCGCAGCACCAATCGAAGTAGCAAGGACATCATCTGCCTCTTTAGCAAGAACTGAAAAACCTCACGACAAAAGGGTGTGGCAGATACAAGGGAAAGACAAATTGGGCCATTAACACAATCCATCTACCACACATCACTGCACGCATGAATGCCATCAATCACGCCACCAGCAGCACCTGTGTCACTCCGTAGAATGGCATGTAGCTCCCTCGCGGCCACGACTGCTTATGTGGATGCTCCTTTCTGCTTTGCATACAGCTTCAGGGTCAAGGTTCCAGGCATTAGCAGCGGTCTAGAGCAAGTGGTTATAGCCCGAAGGCACAGGGGCACTGGGAAAACAAGTAGTTCATGGTTTAGTTTTGTTTTTTCCAACTTGGATTCTTTGCCTGTCATCCAGACCTCTGAGATGGGGGAAAATTCAGATGCTGAGTAGCAAAATAATTGAACAGTTACTCATTGAAAAGGACCCCATTTGCCTTGGGGTAGGTTGTAGAAATTGTCTCACCCCCTGCGGCTAGAGCCACACTCGTCGCCCCTCCTGCTGTATCCACACCCTTTGCCATGGCTTTGCAGTCACCTCTCTCCATGGCTTTGAATGACCTCTCCGTGGCAGGGTGACCCACCTTACTCCTTATCACTGAACTCAGCCGTGTGCTCAGAGTGGCCCTTTGAGAGTTAGCAGATGTGACATAAGCAGAAGCTTAGAGCTGTGTTTCCCATGAAAACACTGACACCATCACAGGAACTGCCCAGACTCACCACTGCAGGAAGCCTGCGAGAGAACGTGGAGTGCCGAACAAAGAACCACTTGTCCCAGCCCAGACTGCCCAATGCTCAACAAGCCGCGAGACAGGAATGCACCCAGTTTCCATCAGCAGCGTCATCTAGTCCACCCCCAGCAGATCCCAGACACGTGAGCAGTAAATGTTTCTTCTATGCCACCAAGAGTTTGCACATAGCATGTTTGTGGTGTTGAAGAACTGATATCGCCTGTTAGCAGCTACTCATATTTTAGGAATTTCATTTCCATAGAGAGATTAGGAAACCACGCAGTCATCCACGTTGGATTTGATGGTGGTTTTCCCATGGCAGAAACCATGCTCTGGCAAACTCAGCAACCTTCGAGCACAGTTAGAAAGAATGGAGTTCATGACCCTGACCTGAGCCTAGGGAATAGAGCTTTTCTTCACCTCCCTGGACCAGAAGAGACTAAAATGAGCCAGGAAGATTTGGATAATAACCAAAAACTATTTCAAGGCTAATTCCATTAGAATAAACTCTGGGAACAATGTGAGGTTGTTCCATGTGCTGGAAAGTCCTTGAAATAAGGGAACCACCAATAAGGGCATAGAAGTCTTTTAATTGTTTATAATTTCTCACTGTAATTGTCACTTAGCTGTGATAGGATGTGGTGTGTCCTCTGTTCTTAAAGGCATAACCATACTTAAAGTATACACAGAGCCATGACGCCTTGCTCTAAGCCAGTGCCACAGATACCGTGCGTTGTGACGACACCCATCTGAATGCCCTACCAGCATGTACTCACTGAGCACTAGACCTCTCCCTTCCCACCTCGTAACCCAGTCTAAGAAGTCAAATCATCAAGGCTTTATATTTCTACTAGTCTCAGCTGAAAAACCCAAAGTGATGTGTGTCGATACAGGCAGTCTCTAACTCAATGATGCATTTTGTTACCATGAACCACACTTTCGACCGTAAGCTTTTCTTTTGCTTTGGTAAATCCTATCATTAGTAATATGTACTACATCCCATGTTGCAGCATGTAATTAACCTATGTTAACTTTCTCAGATGGTCATCAACAGTCGGCTTTGCAAAGATTCTGATAATAAGAGGCAATAAAAATAAAAATTAAGAGAGAGAGATTTTACTTACATCAGAACTAAGTTATATACACTATACTGTAGGTCCATTAACTGCCAGAACTATGGAGATTTGGAGTTAACTTGGGAAACTTAAAATCTAAGAAGTAACAAATATTCTCACATGAAAACAAAATTCATACTAAGGCAATAATAGAAATTTATTGAAATTTTTTGAATATATGATTTTCAAGCTGGGGTAACATTTTTATGAGTCTCAGAAATATTCAGAAGATGAGAAGAATTCCCAAAACTTTTTTTAAGTGCTTTTATTGGAGGTTCATACAACTCATCATAATCCATCCATCCATCCATTGTGTCAAGCACATTTGTCGCCATCATCATTCTTAAGACATTGCTTTCTACTTGAGCCCTTGGTATCCGTTCCTCATTTTTCCCCTCCCTCCCCACCTTTCCTCCTTCATGAACACTTGATCATTTATAAATTATTATTATATTTTCATGTCTTACACTGACCGATGTCTCCCTTCACCACTTCTTTTTGTCCATCCCCAGGAGGAGGGGGTGTTAAAGGTAGATCATCGTGATCAGGTCCCCCTATCGCCTCCACCTTACCCTTACCCTCCTGGTACTGCTACTCTAAATATTGGTCTTGAGCACTTTATCTGTCCTAGATTCCCTGTTTTTCAAGCTCTTCTCTGTACCCGTGTACATGCTCTGGTCTAGCCAGATTTGTAAGATAGAATTGGGGTTAGGATAGTGGGGGGAGGAAGAATGAAAGAACTAGAGGAAAGTTGTGTGTTTCACTACACTGCACCCTGACTGACTCCTTTCCTCCCCGCGACCCTTCTGTAAGGGATGTCCAATTGCCTACAGATGGGCTTTGAGTCCCCATTCTGCACTCCTCCTCATTCACAATAATATGATTTTTTGTCCTAATGATGCCTGATACCTGATCCTATCGACACCTCATGATCACACAGGCTGGTGTGCTTCTTCCATGTGGGCTTTGTTGCTCTCAGCTAGATGGCTGCTTGATTATCTTTAAGCCTGTAAGACCCCAGATGCTATATCTTTTGATAGCCAGACCCCATCAGCTTTCTTCACCACATTTGCTTATGCACCCGCTTTGTCTTCAGTGGTTGTCAGGAAGCTGAGCATCATGGAATGCCAGAGGAATAGAACAGTGCTCTTGTGTTGAGGGAGTACTTGAGTAGAGGCCCAAAGTCCATCTGCGACCTTAATACTAAACCTATAAATATATGCACATAGATCTATTTCCCCATCCTCATATATAAATATATTTACATATGTACATTCCTGTAATTAGACCTCTATAAATGCCCTTTGCCTCCTAATTCTTTCCTCTATTTCCTTTTACTTTCCTCTTGTCCCACTATCATGTTCAGCCTTCATTTGGGTTTCAGTAATTCCTCTCAGTTACATTGCCCTTGATCCAGCCCTAACACGCCTCCTACACCTTCCTTGCCATTGATTTTAGATTATTTGTTGTTTCCTTGTCCCTGGGGTTCCTAACACCACTTCCTTCCCCCCACCTTCCTCTCTCCTATGTCCCCCTGGAACTATTCTTCCCATTGTTTCTACTCCAGATTGTTTATACTGCCTATCTTATCTAGATAGTCATGGAGAGATAATAATATGCACAAAAACAAGACAGCAAAGCCACAGAAGAAAACAAAAGCCAATGACAAAAAAAAAAAAGAATGAAAGAAAAGTTCAAGGTCTGTTTGTTGACCTTTAGGAGTGTTTTCTGATCCAAACTTATATATCAAATATGACTAACATTTCCATGGGGTGTGTGTGTAAGTGAGAAAAGAACTGATAAACAAATCTGGCCAGAAAGGAGTCTCATCCAGCATTGTTTTGGGGAACAATTAAAATAATTAATCATTTACTCTATACATAGTTCCTAGTATGATCATTGTAGTCTCTTTCCCAAACCTGACTGAATTCTTCAGAAGAGCACAACACCAAAAGTAAAATGGACTTACTAGTTTACTTGGCTCATTGTTTGACTCAAAGGAACCAGTTTTTTCAAGTTTCAAGGTTCAAAAAGGCAGCTAAAACAATGACCTGTGTTGGTTTTCCCCAATATCCATGAAAGCCAGAAACCCGGAGAAGTAAAACAATGTTGTCACTCAGCATGAGATTTCAGTAATACATTAATATCATGTGGGAGCAAGGTAGTTCGGTGGAAGAACTCTCTCTCTCCTTCTCTGCAGGACACCTACGTTCAATTCCCAGTGAATTCATTTTATGTGCGGCCTCCATCTGGCTGTCCGTGAAGACCTGTGTGCGGCCCTGATTCTGAACAAGCGTCATCGCTTGGACTAGGAAGAGAGGCCGAGCTTCATGGGTCACAATGACCCTGTGCGTGTGAGGACAGCACAGGACCAGGCAGCAGTTCGTGCATTCCATGGGGCACTGTGTCCCCACTTCCTCAACAGCAGCTCTCGACAGCATCGCCGTAGTGCTACGAGTACCACATTTGGAAAGAAATAATGAAAATGTTACTGGTAATGTTATTCATTTATTAAAATCTCCACTAAAAGAGTCACCATTTGATCTTCGGGCCTTTTTTTTTTTTTTTTTTAAGGAAAAGACACCATCTTAATTGCCTTCCTTAATTAAATATATTATAAAAATTCCAATCTTTTAACACATAAAAATGTTGATGCCATCTACTTTTACCTAAGCCTATGAAACCATTAAAAAAGCCACTTCACAGTTGAAAATATACACTTCATGATAAAATGAAAACCTAACTTTACCCATTCATTTAAACTCCATTAAAGATATCACCAATTATTGTTTTAGTGCCCTTAAAGATAAATAGCCCTAAAAATAATGGATCTTTGCCCAGACAACTCATGTCTGTGATGTTACATTTTTTTAAGGAGGAACTGGCAGAAAGTTCAAGGACAACATAACAATAAAAAATCTAGAGAAACAGCTGCTGTAATAACAAAGTTGAATTGCCAAAAAGACCTTGCTTTATTGTACACATGCACCAACCAGCATTTAACAGACAGACCCAATTGTATGATCGCTATCATCTCCTTCAAGGAGTAATTCGGGAACCATTTGGAGAGCTCTACAACTTCAGTCTTCTTTCAGAGAAAATGCTTTCAAGAAGGAATTCCGTCTGCCTAGACATGTACTCCTAACAAAAACCCTACCGCATCCTCCGTACCCCTTCATCATCAAAATGGCCATCTGCTGCAGAGCAGGAAGCAGGGTTCTTAGGGACTGAGGCAGGGAGGGGGAAATTAAGGCAGGATAAAGAGAGAATAGAGAGCAAGGACGCGAACTTGGGGACAGCTGAGCAGGCAGGGTGAGTTTGATACAAGCACACTAATCTGTGATAAGGCCTATGGTCAGCAGTAGAGGCCTGAGAGCCATCCTGCCCCCTGGTGTCAACATCAATTGTTCCTGACATGGAGAATTCTTGAAGCCTTCTCCAATGGACTTACAAGAATCGTCTCGTGGCATCCTGTCCTCCACAGCTCTCTCATGAGCCTGAGTACACTCTGCTACTCGGGTGCTGGCAGCATGGCTCTGATGCCATGTTGCCTGGGTTCAAATCCTGGCACTGCTACTTCCTGCCATGTGACTTCGGACAAATTCAATCATCTCTTCCCGTTTCCACCACTATAAAACACATAAAAGAGTGAACCTGCTTTCGAGCGTCCTTGTCAGATGGATCTGGCTTGAAAGAAGAGAATGCCAGAAAGATGTTGGGTTAGGCTAAGCTGTCTAGAGAAACCAAACTCATGTCACTGTATATGTGTAGTAAAGAACTGTATTTCAAGAAGTAATCTTAGAGTAAGAGGGCATCCCACCCCAGTCCAACTTAAGTCCCAGGGTGCAAGGCCAGACAAAGACCCCTTCAGACTCATATAACTACAAGCTGATGGTGCAGAAAAGTGAAGCTGGATGTAGGAAAATAACAAGCTGATGGGTGCAAAGTAGTGAGGATCTAAGGTCAGTGGAAACGTGGTAGAGCACTGAGCAGCTCTTAGGGTCGGGTGGCCCACATGGGCCCTCCCCTAGAGGCAGGTAGAGTCACAGCAAGCAGGAAGGTGAAAGGTCAGAGAGAGAAAAAAATTAAATTTCTACCTTATAAAAAGGCCACACCCCTAGGAAGGTATCATCAGGCTGTGACCTGATTCACAGGCTTGACTCCACTCCTACACATTCACACTGGGTCAAGTTGACATAAAATCTAACTGTTGCAGATGTTTACTTGTATTTTATTGACTATGAAAAAGCATTTAACTGAGTGGATCATAAGAATTTATGGATAGCCTTGAGAAGAATGGAAATTCCAAAACACTTCATTGTGCTCATGTGGAACCTGCCCATGGATCAAGAAGCAGTTGTGTGAACAGAGTAAGGGAATACTGCAAGGTTTAAAATCAGGAAGAGTGTGCATCAGTGTATAGCCTCTCATCATATTTATTCAATCTGTGTGCTGAGTAATTAACCAGAGAAACTAGATCATATGAAGAAGAACGCAGCATCAGAATTGGAGGAAATCTCATTAACAACCTGTGACATGCAGATGACACTACCTGGCTTGCTGAAAGTGAGGCGTACTTAAAGCACTTTCTGAGGAAGACAAAGGATTGTAGTCTCCAGTATGGATCATAACTCAAAAGAAAGAAGATCAAAGTCCTCTTGGCCAAGAGTTAGCCACTGGACTAACAGGTAACATCATGAAAAATAGAGAAAAGATTGAATTTGTCAAGCATCCACAATCAATGCTCATGGAAGTAGCATTCAAGAGACCAAAAGATGAGTTGTATTGGGTTAATCTGCTGCACAAAACCTCTTTAGAATGTTGAAAAGCAGGGAGGCTATTTTGAGGACTAAAGTGTGCCAATACATGGTATTTTCAATGGCTTATATGCAGGTGAAAATTGGCATTAAATAAAGAACTGAGCATTTGAGGTGTTGTGGTAGTGAGGACTATTGAAAGTACCAGGGACTGCCAAAATAACAAACAAATGTGTTTTATGGGCCAGAAAGTTCTTTAGAGGCAAGGACAACTAGACTTCATCTCATGTACTTTGAACATGTTATCAGGCAAGACCAGTCCCTGGAGAAGGACATCAAAGTTGGTCAAATAAAGAGGCAGCCAAAAGAGGGAGGCCTTCGATGAGATGGATTGACACAGTGACTGCAACAATGGGCTCAAGCAGAAGAACAAATGAGAGGAAGATGCAGGACTGAGTGGTGTTTCTTCTGTCGTACGTAAGGTCGCTACAATAAAAGCCAACTGGAGGCACCTAACAACAATGACGACGACGATGATGACAAAATTATGAAATGAGATCATTCACATCCAAAATCCAAAAGGTTAACTTTATGAAGGTACTTTTGTCCTGGGAATATTTGCTTATGAATCTGTTCTCTGGGGCAAAGTCCTAGCATGTTCATCTTGTAAGCGTGTGTACCATTAATAAATACTTTCCCTCAAAGAGCGGTTGTATTGGGAGGGGTAAGATTTTTAATTGTTAGTGTTAAATCCCTGTTGTTGTTGATAGGTGCCTTTGAATTTATTTTTTCGCCCTTAGGTATACCATGGGACCAAGTAGAACTGCCCCATACTGCTTTCTACGCTCCACTCCTTTACGATAGCAGGGATCCTCATTGAGTCCCTTCCAAAAACTAACATGACCACCATTGAATCGATTCTGACTCATATCAACCCTTTGCGACAGTGTAGAACTTCCCCTGGCTTTCCAAATACAACTTTTAGCATCAAACCACCTGAATTTAGAGGCAATCTCAGTGGTAGATTTGACATATTGAGCACAAATGATCAAAGACCTGATGGGTTGTGGGTGACATCAAGAACATTATATGTAATGAAAGCAAGAGGTTGTTAAAAATACAAGAAAAAATAAATAAAAGACCAAATGGATGTCAGAGGAGAATGTCTAACTTTCTCTGGAATGTAGAGAAACTAACGTAAGCAGTATAAATTATGACATAAAAGAGCTGAAAAGGAAATCTCAAAGGTTAAGAAGGCAAAGTAAGTTATTTTAATGAAATGTGTGATAACCCAGGGGTAGAAAACTAAAATGAAAGAACACACCTAATATTTCTCAAGTTGCAAGAAGTGAAGAAAAATTCTTCATTCATTTTCTTTCGTATGCTATGAAATGATTTAAAACATCATGGCTTGGATCAGGTGCACCACAGTCCTTAAAATGACATCCTTGCTCATCACCACCTTATAGGTCTTGTGCAATAAATCAGCTCAATTCAATCTATAAGGTTTCTAGACTGCTGCTTTCATGAATGTTGAATGTGGATACAAGTTTTAAAAATCACTGACAATTTCTATCTTTTCTCAATTATGAGAGTGTTGTATGCTGACCAGTTTGAGGATTTTGGTTTCTGTGGTAGTTACCTAATCTGTTATCAGTTTGAGATTTAAGAGTGACGGGATGGAGTTTAGGTTGTCAGTGGGGTCATAGCTTGATGACCTCATTTGGAGGCTTTATGGATATAAAATAGCTCGCTGGAAGCAGAGAAAAGAAAGGCTCACCCCCTGTGAGATATTCCTATTGAGAAGACACATGGAGCTACACTAGAGCTCTGAAGCTGAAGGAGCCACGTGGAGACCCCTGCCAGCACTGAGATGCTTCCACCACCACTGGATCCACAAGACTTTCCAACCACTGGCCTGTGATCTTCTTCCTGCATTCAGTGTAATTACATGTGCTGCATGAGTCTGAAGAAGAATTTATAGACTGGTAAGGACATTTGGGTTAATAGCGGATTTAGGTACTTAACCTATACTGGGCTGGGATGTTTTTATAATGTATAATTGCTCTTTGATATAAAGTTCTCTCTTATACAAATATGAGTGTGTCTATGAATTTGTTTCTCTAGTCTACCCAGACTAACACAGTTGTTATTGGGGGCTTATACAACTCATCACAATCCATACATACATCCATTTGTACAAGCACATTTGTACATATGTTGCCATCATCATTCTCAAAACATTTTCTTTCTACTTGAGCCCTTGGTATCAGCTCCTCATTCTTCCCCTCCCTCCCTGCCCCCCACTTCCCTATGAACCCTTGATAATTTATAAATTATTATTTTCTACCTTACAAATCCGCCTGGACCGGAGCATGTACACTGGTACAGATAGGAACCGGAAACGCAGGGAATCCAGGACAGATAAACCCGTCAGGATCAGTGGTGAGAGTGGCGATACTGGGAGGGTGGAGGGAAGGTGGGGTAGAAAGGGGGAACAGATTACAAGGATCTACCTATAACTTCCTCCCTGAGGGACGAACAGTGGAGAAGTGGGTGAAGGGAGCCGTCAGATGGTGTAACACAGTTTTCTTTCCATTGAATTGTAATCCATACCTACAGCTGCAGTCGATTATCAGCAAGCGTTTCAAGTCCTCTTTTCAGCAAGTAATGTTTTGTCATATGCATATTGAAGATTGTTAATAAGGCTTCCTACAGTCCTGATGCCAAGTTCTTCTTCATATACCAGTCCAGATTCCCATGTCATGTGTTTAGCATACAGATTGAATAAGTATGGTGAAAGGATACAACCCTGACCCACACCTTTCCTGACTTTAAACCATGCAGTGTATACTCAATGGGTATACATCTCAATGTGATCCACAGTTTCTTAGGATCCACATAGTTACATTCCTTTTAAACATTTTTCAAATATTCTCTGCTTTCAGCCAAAATCCATATGACATTAGCAATGATATCCCTCCTGCTATGTCCTCTGCTGAATCTGGCTGGAGTTTCTGACCCTTTACTTTCTATGTTCAGCTGCAACTCTTGTTAAATAATCTTCAGCAAGATTTTACTCACACGTATTATTAAATAATTTCCTCATTCTGTTGGGTAACCTTTATTTGGGTTAGATACAAATGCAGATCTCTTCTTGTCAGTTGTCCAGGTAGCTGCCTCCCAAATTTCTTGGCATAGATGAGTGAGTGCTTCCAGGGCTTCTTTAGCTCGGTGAAATATTTCTGTTGGCATTTTGTCAATTTCTGGGGCCTTATTGCTTGCGAATGCCTTCAGTGCAGTTTGGACTTCTTTTTTCAGTAGCACTGGTTCTTGAACATATTCTATCTCTTGAGTGGTTACACCTTGACCCATTCTTTTTGATACAGCAACTCTGCTATAAGTCAGATGGACTTCATGGCCCTAACAACCGTCTTAATGGTAGCATATCATCAGGTCTTCTCTTCTGTGGGTTCAAATCATGGACCGTTTGCTAAGTAGCTAAGTGTTCACCAAAGACCATTATGATCATCCCAAATGACCACCCTCCCAAATGATTCCATATGTCCCCAGCAGAACTCATTTTGGAAAACCACCTCACAAATTTGGTAACCAATGAATAGATGCTCATGAATAAATGTAGACTTGGGCTAAATGTCAATGGATGACTCCTCATCCTGAACATCTTTTAACTCTATCTGTGATCTTTGCTCATTGCCAAGTTCTCAGAGAAGAGGCCCTGCTCCCAATAATCAGAAGGGAAGTTGAAGCTTAGACAGGCCTCAGAATGGCATCTTAACATGAGTCCCCAAGCTCCTCCTGCCTTGTCTGAACATGTGTCCTGGAGGAGGTGAGTTAGAAACTGCAGCAGGAAAGAATTTAACAGATGGGTAAGGGAAATGCAGGCAGTTCAGGAGGGAAGAGAATAGGGCCAGTAAGGCTATGTGTAGGGAGACAGAGGTCCCCATCCAGACCATTCTTAGGAATGTTCAATATAAGCTCATTATCAGCTAGTATGTCCATTCTCCTTGTGTGACCACACATCCTGATATATGCCTACATGTCCTAATTAACAAGCAAGTATCCTAGGGAAACGTCCAGGGAGATTTCCACTGGGGCTTTCTTATATCTTCTCCTTTCCTCCCACCGCCCCGACTCCACTCTCTGGGTTGTGAAGTGTGGAGTTAAATTATCACATTTAAAATTAACTAAACCTTTATAAAAGAAATTTTAGAACTTTAGTCACCAAATGAACTTGGAGCTAGAGATGAGTAAGACGAAGATACACAGAGACTATATCTAAGCCTAAAAAGGTGCAATTGCTTTATATGAGGAAAGGATGGGAAGAGCAATGTGTGCCAGACTAGTTGGAGTTGGGAGCAGGGGCCCAGATGCAAGGAGAAAGGGGAACATTCCAAGGGCTGCGGGAAGGCGATAGTTCACACCTCTACTGCTCACATTAAGGACCTGGGACTTATAACACTGGTATCATTTGAGTGTTTATTGAAATTTAAGAGGGCTTCCTTTGAATTGGTACCTTCCATTAGAGCCCCAGGTAAAGATTTGCATCTCTGCCCCAGATATGCTGAATCAGAGTCTCAAAACTCTAAAATCTAAACTCACTGCCATTGAGTTGATGCCAACCCACGACCCTATAGAACACACCCTCAAAACCAAACACCAAACTTATGGCCATGGAGTCAATTCTGATTTATGGTGGCCCTTTAAGACTTAATGGAACTGCCCCTGTGAATTTCCAAGACTATAACTCTTTATGGGAGTAGAAAGCCCCATCTTTCTCCCTGGTTTCTAACTGCTGCCCTTGAAGTTAGCAGCCCAATGCATAAGAACTCCAACCTGTCAATCAGGTCACAGCCTGATGATACCTCCTTGGGGGTGGGGCATTCTTAAAAGTGGGAAACTGGGAAATACCCTCTCTCTGCCTACTAGGGTGGCACCACCAAAGCATAAGAACTCCACCAGCCCAATGCATAAGAACTCCACCACCAGGGATCCTGAATCAGATTCTACAGTTTAATAAAATCTCAGGTGATTCTTATAGGTCCCTAGTGATTCTTATATACACAAAAGATCTTGTTAAAATATAACTATGGTGAACCCCATGTGAAAGCATTCACTAGAAATTCCTATGTAAGCACAAATAAACCAGAGTTTGCCTTAATTGCTATCTAATTTACCCCTCAGACTAGCCTACCAGGTGGTACAGGGTTTAGCCATATATGTTTGGCCACTGTTAAGCACACAGCATATGAATCAGGATAAGTGCTCAATAAATACTGTTTGAATGAATAAAGAATTGAAACCAGTTTCTTTACTGAAATACTATGAGATGTTTATAGGCATCATTAATCTCCAAGAAAATGATAAGTATGCAGCATTTCCCAAACTAAATTTGCCTCTTTGCAAAAAAAAAAAAAAAAATCTATTAGCATTCGAGGAAGCAAGGTTCTACAATACAGAATTCAGAAATCTTGGTAAAGGGGCAGGGAGGATAAGTAAATAAGAGAGAAAAGTCTTATTAGAAGTCAAAGCATCATAGAAACTCAGAGAAGTTTTGTTATTGTAATGTTTTTTAATGTGAATATAAACAGTCCCTGGTGTATAAGCATCTGATTTACAAACAACTCAAACACATTATGAACAAGTTTAAAGGATTAAACAAACCCCTCTGTGGCAGTTAGATGATTTTATGTCAACTTTAATTTTTATGAATGCATAGGGGTGGAGTCCAACCTGTCAATCAGCCTGATGATGCCTCCTTGCGGGTGGGGCATTCTTAAAAGTGGGACACTGGGAAATATCTTCTCTCTGCCACTTCACTTTCCTGCTTTCTGGGACTCTGCCTACTAGGCTGGCATCAAGTGGGTCACCTGACCCTGAGAGCTGTCAGCACCCTGCAGGTTTCCCACTGACTTTGGATCCATGTAACTCTATGCCCACTGGTCTGTGGTCTTCCTGCTTCTTGGTTCACCTTTCTATATCACCAGCCTGCAGCTCCATGAACCTGAAGAGGGACTAACGGACCAGCATCAGATTTATGGGTTTGAGTTGGACTAGCCTGGGATGCCTTCTATACACACATATATAATTACTTCTTGATATAAAGATTTTTCTTATTCATAAATGAGTGTCATAGGATTCTTTTCTGTAGACAATCTGGTCTAACATACCCTCAAAGCCAAAAACCAAAGTTATGGCCATGAAGTCAATTCTGACTTATTGTGACCCTGTAAGATTGAATGGAATGGCCCTTGTGGATTTCCAAGGCTGTAAATCTTTACTGAAGCAGAAAGGCTCATCTTTAAACAAAACAAAAAAAAATGGCTGGTGGATTTGAACTTCTGATCTTGGAACCAGCAGCCTAATTTTTAACCTAATATGTCACCAGCATTCTGTACTCACAACAAATTCTTTTTCTTTTTCTCATCGTTTTATTAGGGGCTCATACAACTCTTATCACAATCCACACACATATATATATATCAATTGTGTAAAGCACATTTGTACATTCATTGTCCTCATCATTCTCAAAACATTTGTTCTCCACCTAAGCCCCTGGCTTCAGCTCCTCATTTTCCCCTCCCTCCCCAGTTACCCCTCCTTCATGAACCCTTGATAATTTATAAATTATTAGTTTATCATATCTTGCCCTGTCTGACGTCTCCCTTCACCCACTTTTCTGTTGTCTGTCCCCCAGGGAGGAGGTCACATGTAGATCCTTATAATTGGTTCCCCCTTTCCAACCCACCCTCCCTCTACCCTCCCCGTATCACCAATCACACCACTGGTCTGAAGGGATCATCGGTCCTGGATTCCGTGTTTCCAATTCCTATCTGCACCAGTGTACATCCTTTGGTGTAGCCAGATTTGTAAGGTAGAACTGGGATCATGATAGTTGGGGAGGAGGAAGCATTTAGGAACTAGAGAAAAGTTGTCTGTTTCATTGTTGCTACATCGCACCCTGACTGGCTCATCTCCTCCCTGAGACGCTTCTGTAAGGGGATGTCCAGTGGCCTACAGATGGGCTTTGGGTCTCCACCCTGCACTTCCCCCCCTCTCATTCACTATGATCACATGGCTTTGTTGCTTCTGAACTTGTTTACCTTCAAACTTTTAAGACCTCAGATGCTATATCTTTCGATAGCCGGGCACCATCAGCTTTCTTTGCCACATTTGCTTATGCAAATGTGATCATATTGTGATCATATTGTGGAGGTGATCATATTGTGGAGGTGAGCACACAATATGATTTTTGTTCTTTGATGCCTGATAACTGATCCCTTCAGCACCTCATGATCACACAGGTTGGTGTGCTTTTTCCATGTGGGCTTTGTTGCTTCTGAGCTAGATGTCCACTTGTTTACCTTCAAGCCTTTAAGACTCCAGATGCTATATCTTTTAATAGCCAGGCACCATCAGCTTTCTTCCCCACATTTGCTTATTTATCCACTTTTCTTCAGCGGTTGTGTCAGGAAGGTGAGCATCATAGAATGCCAATTTAATAGAAGAAAGTATTCTTGCATTGAGGGAGTGCTTGAGTGGAGGCCCAATGTCCTTCTGCTACCTTAATACTAAACCTATAAATATATGTACATAGATCTATTTCCCCATCCTCATGTATAAATATATTTACATATGTACATGCCTTTATTTAGACCTTTATAAATGCCCTTTGCCTCCTAGTTCTTTCCTCTATTTCCTTAGACTTTCCTCCTGTCCTACCATCATACTCAGTCTTCATTTGTGTTTCAGTAATTCCTCTTGGTTACATTACCCTTGATCACGCCCTACCAGGCCTCCTACACCCTCCTCACCACCGATTTGATCACTTATTGTTCCCTTGTCCCTGGGTTTGTTAACACCACTACCTTTCTCCCCACCTCCCTCTCTCCCATGTCCCTCAGAACTGTCGGTCCCATTGTTTTCTCCTCCAGATTGTTCATCCAGCCTATTTTATTTAGACAGACCTGTGGAGATAATAACATGTACAAAAACAAGACAGAGCAAAACCAAGCAACAATATACAACAAAACAATGACAAAAAAACACAAGAAAGAAAAGCTGTAGTTTGTTCAAGGATTGTTTGGAAAACACAACAAATTCTTTATCACAATCACCTTCACTTACTTTTCCAGTCCAGGTAGGCTGAATTTGAAGCTACAATTTCACATTTAAGAAAATCATGAGGATCTATGAGGGTCAAGTCAAAACATATTGCTACTAAATAAAAGACCCCTTTATTAGACAAAATATCAAAATATGAAGCTCCTGCTTCTTTTTAAAAATCATTTTATTGGGCACTCTTACAGCTTATAACATTCCATACATCAATTGTATCAAGCATATTTGTACATATGGTGCCATCAAAACATTTCCTACTTGAGCTCTTGGTATAAACTCCTCTTTTTTTTTCCCCTCACTCCACCATTCTCCCCCCCCCTTGTGAATCCTTGATCACTTATATATTTTATTATTTCATATCTTACACTGTCCATTTTCTCCCTTCACCCACATTTCTCTTATTCCTCCCCTTTGTGGGGGGCTATATATCCAACCTTGTGATGGGTACCCCTTTCTCCCTGTTCCCCCACCTTGACTATCCCCTTCCCCTCATGATATCACTACTCCCACTACTGCTCCTGAGGGGTTTATCTGTCCTGAATTCCATGTGTCGAAAATTCTTATTTGTAGCATTGTGTAGAACTGAGTCATGGTAGCAGGGGGGAGGGGGGAGCATGAAAGCATCCAGGAACTAGAGGAATGGTGTGTGATTTGTCAGTACTATACTACATCTTAGTTGGATCATCCCTTCCTTATAACCCTTCTGTGGGGGGATATTCAATTTTCTACAGATGGGCTTTGAGTCTCCACTCCAACCCCCCTCATTTGCTTTGATATAATTGCTTATTTTGGTTCTTTTGATACCTGGTCCATAATGCTGTGGACACCTCATGATCAAACAGGCTGGTGTGCTTCTTCCCTGTGGGCTTGTCTTCCCTACTAGATGGCTGCTTGTTTAACTTCAACCCTTTGAGACTCCAGATGCTATATCTTTTGATAGCCATGCACCATCTGCTCTCTTCACCACATTTGCTTATGCACGCATTTTGTCTTCAGCAATCATACCAGGAAGGTGAGTATCAAAGAGTGCCAGGTTATCAGAACAAAGTGTTCTTGTGTTTAGGCAGGTCTTGAGTAGAGGCCCAAAGTCTCTCTGCTATCTTAATACTTAACATACAAACATATGTACATTGGTCTCTATCCCTTTCATTATAAATTAATATATTTACATACATACATGCCTATGGCTATACCTCTAAAATTTGCTTTTGTCTTATATTTATTTACTTTATTTTCTTTTACCTTCCTCTGATCCCACTATCATTCTCACCTTCCATTCGGCTCTCAGTAATTCCTCTTGGATACATTGCACTTACTCAAACCCCACCAGACATTATACCCGTCCTCATCGTCAATTTTAGATCTTTTGTTGTTCCCTTATCTCTGAGTTTGTTGATTCCTCACCTCCCTCCCTGCCCCCTCATTTCCCATGTACCCCTGGAACCACTGGTCCCATTGTTTTCTCCTCAGTATTGTGTGTCCTGCGTATATTATATATATAGATATAGGGCGAAAGAAAAACAAAGACAAAACAAGAAAAAATCCCGATCATTCCATGTCTGTCTGCTGACACTTATATATGTTTTCTGATCTGAGGTGCCAAACCCTGTCCCCCAAGTCAGATGTCTATTTTCAGGATTCCTCGGGGACTTGGTTCCTTTTCTCCCCTTGCTGTCCTCCTGTATTCTCTCCCTGTTTCACTCTGCTATGTATGGGGCACATTTTCTGCCCAATGTCTCCAGTGTTGTCCCCCGAAGTACTTTGGGTCAGTGAGGGGACATTGTGTCTTGTGGTGAGGCTGGCCCTACAGTCCTCTCTGTGCATTGGCTGCGCCAAGCAGGGATGTCATCCCTGGGGCTTGGTGAGCCATGATGAGGTCTACTCTCTTTTTCTCTCCCTCTCATGTGGTCTGGACAGACCCACCTCTGTCCCCAGGCTATATCTTCAGTGCTGCTCTCTGTGTTGCCTTCTTCTGGGGAGGGGGTCAACAAGGCTTGGCTTGGACCCAGCCTCATCATACTCTCTGTTAGTTCACTGCTCCATGCCAGTGTACTGCCCTCAAGGCTTGACACTCTGGGATGGGGTCTGGTCCCCTTCCGCTTTCTGTGACAAGCTGCTGTTTCTTGATGTATCCGCCATCGATGTCTATGTACTTCTGAAGGCAGTGTTTCCTGCTCTCTTAAGCCTTCCCTAAAGAATTCTTCACTCTTTGATTTACATCGTGTCAAAATGACAGTTTTGACATCATCGGGGACTCAAATTGTGCCCTGCTTCAATGTTTTTGAGCTTGGGGAATAACAAAAAAATCTGAAGGAGCAAGATCATGGTACATGGATGTGGTAATCTTTCCCAAAGATATTCTTATAGGACAGACTTTTCTGTTTTAAAAAATGTATTTTTTATTTTTAATAATTTTATTGGGGGCTCTTACAGATATTATAACAATTCATAATTCAATTGGATCAAGCATAATTGTGCAATTACTACCACCATCATTTTCAAAACATTTTCTTTCTACTTGAACTCTTTGATATCAGCTCCCCTTTATCCCCTCTCCCCCACCTTACCCCCAGCAGTCCTTATTCTTATATTATAAATAGTTATCAAAGCATGAAGAATGTCCTGATGGGGAAAAAAATTGTCAGTGCAACTTTCCTGGACTTTTCTTCACCAGTTCAATTTGCAATTTTCTTAAATCTTCTTCTTAATAAGCCCCCATTGCTCTGTGGCTTTTAAGAAAAGATAACAAGCTTAGTCTTATAATGGCCCCCAAATCAGTCTCTTCAAACCATCTGGGCTGACTGGTTCAGCCAATCCTCTCAGAAGCCACTGTTTTGATCAGACCTTTTTTGAAAGCACCCTAACAAAACCAAGTCAGTGTATTAGCAAGAGAACTTGTCTGCAACCATTCCCTGATCACAGAGAGACATCGAAAAACATTTTGTTTGGAATAAGCGTATGGTAGTTACATAATCTGTTGTCAATTTGAGACTTAAGAGTGAAGGGGTGGAGTCTAGCCTGTCAATCAGGTCGCAGCTTGATGACCTCATTTGGAGCCACTAAGGAGATAAATAACTCGCTGGAAGTGGGACACGCACAATCGCTGTGATACATTCTTATTGACAAGACACATGGAGACAGGCTGATGGCAGCCAGAGTTTTGGAGCTGGAGGAGTCACGTGGAGGTCTACACCATGCTGAGATGCTTCTAACACCACTGGTTCCACAAGACTTTCTACCCACTGGACTGTGATCTTCCTGAATTTGGCATTATTGCATGGTTGTGTGAGTCTAAAAAGGAATTTATGGACTACTATCGATATATGGGCTAATATCAGACTTATGGACTTGATCTGGACTGGGCTGGGATATTTTCTCAATATTCAATTGCTCTTGTATATAAAGCTCTTTCTTACATAAAGCTTTTATGCATGTTTATGAATGTTTCTCTAGTCTACCTGGAATAACACAAACCCTGTGTGTGTATGTACTGAAACCCTAATAGCAATGCTTTTGGAATTACCCTCACACAAATGTTACCTGGGGATCTTGTTAAAAATGCAAATTCTGATTTAGTATATCTGGATTAGAAATGCAAATTCTCATCAGGGGCTCAAACCAGAAAGAACTGTTTGGATGGCTGCTTTTCCTGAATTAATATAAGGCTAATTAAGAACTTTGTGAACCATGAAAAGGGAGAGGCAAAATCAAGGAATAAGTGAAGGGTAAACTATTCAGGGGAGGGGGTGGGAGGAGGAGGTTGATGAGTAATTTAAACTGTTAAATAAAAACTTGATGATCCTCAATCTCAACCTCAATTAATTTAGAATATATATATATAAAACCAACCAACTCTATGAACCAGTTCCAACTTAAAGACACACTTCGGAAGTGATCTCATTCACAGCCAAAAATTGCCTGTACTCACTCTGTTGCTGTCATTGTGTTTCATTGAATCAGTTGTGGCCCCTAGCAACCCTATGAGCAACAGAATGAAATACTGCCCAGTCCTGAGGATGTCCACCCTCGCAATCATTCCTGTGTTTGAGCTCATTATTGCAGCCACTGTGTCAATGCATCTCCTGAGGGCCTTTTACTTTTTTCTTTCATTTTTGCCTTCTGCTTTTTCAATGGCCCTCTACTTTACCAAGCATCATGTCCGTATCCAGGGACTGGTCTGTCCTACAATATGACAAAGCATGTAAGATAAGGTCTCGCTAACCTTGCCGCTAAGGAGCATTCTGGCTGTACTTCTTCCAAGAGAGATTTGGGGGTGGGGTGGGCGGGGTTTGCCTTTTGGGCACCCCACAGGACTTTTGATATTCTTCTCCAGTACCCCAAGTCAAATACATAGATTCTTCTTAGGTTTTCCTTATCCAGTGTCCAACTTTCACATGCACATGAGATGGTTGAAAAATACCATGGCTTGAGTCAGGTGCACCTTAGTCCTCAAAGTAAAATCCTTGCTTTACAGTACCCCGAAGAAGTCCTGTGTACAGAAACCCTGTGAAATGTGTCTTTTATCTCGTGTCAGTTGTTTCCATGTGCCATGATTGTGAGTAAAAACTAGAAAAAACCCATACCAATTCAACATTTACTCACTTAAAAATTCCAAATTCCCTGCCATTGAGTCAACCAACTCACAAGGACCCTGTAAGGCAGGGTAGGGCGGTGAGTTTCTGAGACTATAACTGTTTTCAAGAGTGAAAACACCATCATTCTCCCACAGAGTGGCTGGGGGGTTTGAACTGCAGACCTTGAGGATCATCCCAATGCATAAGCACCACACCACCAGGGCTCCACTTTAGAGTGTCTTAAAACAGAAGCAACATGGAAGATTACACTGTGCTATCATTATAATGTTGTGGT
Source organism: Tenrec ecaudatus (assembly GCF_050624435.1). Taxonomy (NCBI): domain Eukaryota; kingdom Metazoa; phylum Chordata; class Mammalia; order Afrosoricida; family Tenrecidae; genus Tenrec; species Tenrec ecaudatus. Next base: position 179,014,806 of record NC_134533.1, on the reverse strand, counting down.
TCTCCCAAACCTTGGTGTTAAGATTCAACCATCAGTAAATGGAACCAGTGAAATGTCACAAGAACACAGAATTATAAATGGAAGAGTAAAAGAGAATGTGGCTCCTCAGCTACCACCTCTACAGATCAGGAGCATTTTTAGAAAGGCTCTATAACTATTTAGAAATTAACTTATTGAGTCATCTTTTCCTAAGATTACTTTACAGTACAAATATAATAGCATTGTTGTTAGATGCCTTTGAATTGGTTCCAACTCATACTGCCCCTGTACGATAGACTGAAATACTGTCCATCCTTGTACTATCCTCAGATTATTCCCATGCTTGAGCCCACGATTGCAGCCACTGTGCTTATACATCTTATCATGGTGGACCTTCCTCTTTTTCATTGACCCTCTACTTAACTAAACATGATGTCATTCCCCTGGGACTGGTCACTCCAGGTAACATCTGTGTGAGTCCGGGTAGACTAGAGAAATAAATCCAGAGGCATGCATATGCGCATAGCAAACAGCTTTATGTAAAGAGTAATTAGACATTCTCCCAGTCTAGTCCATAAGTCCAATACTAGCCCATATATTGAATACTAGTCCATAAATTCCTCTTTAGACTCAAGCAACCAAGCAACAATGCCGAATTCAGGAAGATCACAGGTCATTAGGTGGGAAGTCTTGTGGATCCAGTGGTTTTGTAAGCATCTCAGCACTGGCAGGGGTTTCCACATGGCTTCTCCAGCTTCCAGGACTCGGGTTGCATCAGCACAACTCCATCAGGCTCATCATCAGTAATGTCTCACAGGCAGTAAGTATGTGGACCTTCTCCAACAAATTATTTATCTCCTTAGCACTTCCAAATGAGGTCATCAAGCTGTGACTTGATTGACAGACTAAACTCCACCCCTTCACTTTTAAGTCTTAAATTGACAATATATTATGTAACTACCACAGACAACCCCTTGCCAATTTGACACGTTCACAAAACTCTTTAGGCATATATAATTTTCAAACAAACAATAATAAAATCATATCTGTACTGAACAGGATAAAACTAAATTGCATACAATTCAATATGTGCCACCCTTATTTAAACATGGCATTCTATAAGTGAACAAAGCAAAAATATGCTATACTAATGTGAACACCTATACCATAATCCTATGAATATAGTCCTAAGAATATACTCCCCAACTTATGAAAGTTTGAAAGCCAGCCACTTCATGCCTTTATCTGCCCCATTTTGGGTATCCAATTGCTATACTGCCCACTTACATCAACCCAGTGCTCTGAGCAGACAGTCATATTCTTTGACGTGAAGAATCTTCATTCCAGTTCCTTGTGAAGTCCACATCCATAAGCAAAGCCAAATCAGGACAGGTCATCCATAACGTCTACAGCAATATACATCAGTTCACAGGCTCAAAACTTTCTCTTCATCTGGTTAGGTTCTGATCAGTTCAATGTGGGCTGCCTCACTTCACCTCACCAAGGTGCCCATTGGTCGCCTCACCTTAGACCATGGACCCCGGCACAAGTTCTCAACAACCCTAGCTTTTTATGGGCTAGGTCATGAACTTTAGACCAGTCAATCCACTCTCATCTTCTCTAGTTCCTGTGAACCAGGTCCACGTGTGTCAGTGGCCAGACACAACACATCTCTTTATTGCTGCATTTCTCCAACTTCCTCTCAGCAAGTGGATCCAGGTGGTCACCTAGCAAGCATTTCAGCCTGCCCACAGGCCTCTCTTTAATGTTCAGTCCTAGAGAGGAGTTGTCTTCATGGTTCCAGATTTTTCCAGCTTCTGACAAAAACCACTTGTTCAAGATTCAAAAATCCAAAGAGCAACTTTTTTTCCCCTTCAATCTGTCAACAGCCTCATAGGCAAGTCTCTTGGAATGCAAATGTCCTGAGTACTCCAAAGCACTGGGTGGAACTTATCCTTTCAGAGCCTTCTTTGCAGGCATGTCCTAAACCCATTTAAAGGTCCAAATTTTAATGGCTATAGGCAAGGCTTACAAATTCTCTACTTTATACTTCCCAATAATCATTTCTATCAATCATTATATCAACCAGCAGAAATCAGTATAAACAAAGTAAACTCAGATACTAATTTCAACTCTCAAAACAGTCAAGTTCAATTCTTATCTAATTTATTTTCACCCTTATCTATTCTTTTGATACAAAATATGAGATTAGGCCTCTGACAGCATCTAGCCACAGCCAGGCTTGTTGTCAGCCATTTTGACCTTCTGTCAGCCATTTTCACTAAGCAGCTCTGAGAAATTCAAGGGGTCATTTTGTCCCCCAAGCTCCAAATATACATTAATCACATTCATTTTCACCATTTCACACAGGAATAACCAAAGACTACAAGCAAACAAAATAATCAAAATTTTAACTTCCCATATTCTTTCCAGAAAACAACCCAGTAAACTGCACAGAAATATCTGACCTTTGGCTAGCCAAAGAAGAAATGAGGCAGAAGTTGAACAAGCATCTACTCTCCATTTTCATGATTTGTTTCTCTAGTACCCCATTCCCAAGGTACCATATTGTGTTAGTGCAGGTAGACTAGAGAAAGAAATTCAGAGACACCCATATGTGTATAGGAAAGAGCTTTATATAAAGAGTAATTATACATTAAGAAAACATCCCAGCCCAGTCCAGATCAAATCCATAAGTCTGATATTAGCCCACATGCCCAATACCAGTCTATAAATTACTCTTCAGATTCACGCAACATATGCAATGACATCGAGTGCAGGAAGTTCACAGGCCAGTGGGTGGAAAGCTTGTAGATCCAGTGGCGGTGGAAGCATCTTAGTGTTGGCAGGGGTCTCCATGTGGCTCCTCCAGCTCCCAAGGCTCTGGCTGCATTCATGTAGCTCCATCAGGTTCATTGCTAGTAATGTCTCACTTACTCTCAGGAATAAGCGTGTGCCCCGCCTCTAATCAGCTATTTATCTCCTTAGCGCCTCCAAATGAGGTCATCAAACTGCATCCTGATTGACAGGCTAAACTCCACCCCTTGACTCTTAAGTCTCAAATTGACAACAGATTATGTAACTACCACAATGTCCAAAGTAGGCAAGACAAAGTCTCACCACATCGGTGCTTCTAAGGGGCATTCTGGCTGCACTTCCTTAAACTTATATTTCCTTGTTCTGCCACCAACACTATAATTCAAAGACATAAACTATTCAGTTTTGCTTATTCATTGCATGGTTTTTCATGATATCAGAATTTGAAATGTCATGACTTGGATCAAGAATACCTTAGTCCTCAAAGTAATATCTCTACTTTGTAATGTTTTACTGAGGTCTTTTACAGATTTGTCCAATGCAATGCATTGTTTGATTATTTTTAAATTGCTGGACTCACGTTTTTTTATTGTGATTTCCAATAAAATGAAATCTTTGCAGCTTCAATCTTTTATTATAACATTGGACATGTTGTGAAGAGCAACCAGTCTCTGGAGAAGGACATCATGCTTGGTAAAGTGGAGGGGCAGCAAAAAGTGGAAAGATAGATTGACACCAGGCTACAACTCAGGACTCAGGCCTAAGAACAATGGTCAGAATGGTGCAGGACTGTGCAGTGTTTCATGCTACTATGTACAGCTTTGCTACGGGTCCTAACAAACATGACGGTGCCTGACAACAGCAGCAACAACAACAGTCCTTCGATCTTGATGCTGCGTTCTTCATTCAGTGTGCCCTCTCGGATTACGTCCTTAGATTACTTTGGGAGAATGGAATCGATGACAACAACAACCCATCGTACAAATCACTACAGCAAACCACTTGCCATTTAGTCGACTCTGACTTATAACGACTCTGACTTATAACGACTCTGACTTATGGAACTGTACTCCATATAGTTGTTAATGGCTAATTTACCTGAAGTAGATTGCCAGGCATTTCTTCCAAGGGCTCTTTGGGTGGACTCTAGCCTGTCTTCCAGTTATCCTCTCAGTTTCCAAATTTATTTGGCCTATCTGCCCTTTACAGAAAAGAATTTACTCAGAACCCCCCTGACAATTACAAACATTTGCCCGATAGCCAGTAGTCCTGGGTAGATTGTAGGTACCTGCTTTATAGCCCCCTTGGAAAGTTCCAGTATCCTCTCGGCAATATCATCCACTTGAAGAAATACTAAGTTAGCTGATAAGTACGTCCACCACTGGCAACATCCCGGGATACCCATCAACCACTAAAAGGACAGCAATAAATATTTTTAAGAGACCCCAAAGGGAAAGTGTTCTGATTCTATTGGTAGTAAGAAGCCATCCCAAAATTTAGTGCCTTAAAACACCAATCATCATGTATATTCCTCACATGCAAGTTGGACATGAATCAATGGGAATGGCTCATCTTTGTTACAGGAGGCTTCAGCTTGAGCAATCTGACTCTTGCGTGGGGATCCCTCAAGATCACCTACTCACACAGCTGTCCTGGGAGCTCTGCCAGTTCTATGGGCCAGAGGCCTTGTTCCTCTCCACAAGAGCCTCTCCATGGAATGCTTGGGCTTCCTCAGGGTAAGGTGGCTTAACTCCAAGGGAACCAGGGACAAACTGAGTGGCCTTATCTGTCCTTGCCCCTGATGCTCCGAAGCATTACTTCTACCACATTCTACTCATGAAAACCATCACAAGTACATGCAGAATCAAAAGGAAAAGACTTGGACTCCACTTCTTGAAGGAGCCCTGGAGGTGGAGTAGGTTAGTAGCATTGAGCTGCTAACTATACGGTCAGTGAGCCCCACCCACCAGCTGTTCCACAGGAGAACATTGAGGCCGTCTGCTTCTAGGAAAAGGTGCAGTCTCAGAAACACTGTGAGGCAGTCTGTCCTGCCCGAGATGGTTGTATGAGTGGGAATACAGTCAATGGCAGTGAATCTGGGTCTGCTGATGGGGAGTGGCAAGATTCTTATGCAAGGTGGGCAAGAGCGTTGCTGACATCTGGAGGAAACACAATCTGGCACAGAAGCAAAGACAGAGGAGAAGTTACGAATGTGTAATAAACATATCTGAAAAACATAACCTCCTTTCAGAATCTTCTTTAATGGAGAGCGGAGAGAAAGAGGCCTGTAAGTATCAAAATAAAGTACGGAATCTGTTCCCCCAAATGTAGATGGATGACACAGGCAAACACACCTAGGCCTAATGAGAACCTAGAGGCCACATTGGTCCCCGTGCTTTGTGGATTTGATGAAGGCTAAAGAGTAATTGCGTCAGCAAACAGAAACAACTGAACGTGTCGGTAAGATCCAAAAACAAAAACAGTTTTGTTACCTACAGAGAAATCTACCAGGCCAACCCTGGCAATTTGAGAGCACCGATTTCAAATAAGTCTTCGATTTTCTGGGAGTACCTCAATTTCAAATATTTTGTCACCATGACAGTCCTGCTCTGAGCCTTGAACGGTCAGTAGGAGTTAACCATTCTGTCAAGCAACAGAATCAAACAATGGACTCTTAAGAGGTGGCCAGGGGAGGGACAGAGAAGCAACCTTTTTTCACTTTTGCTCAAAGTGACAGAAGATACGTGCTTTTTGAAAGCATCTGGCACAAAATAGACCCTGAATAAGTATTTATAAACACTACAGGTTTCTCCCTCCCCAGCCTACCAGTTGATTTAAATTTCCCACCAGTACAGTCATTCTTTTGGCTAAGACACATGGACATACACCTCTCAGACCACTCTCCAAGAAAAAAAGCCAAAACTCACTACCAAGCTTTAAGAAGTAAAGTGAGTTGACAGTTAATTCATACATTTCATTAAAGGCTGCCTCCCTTCAAAATAAATGGATGCTCTTCTTAGAGTAGCCCCCGGCCAATGAGAACAACGCAGGAGCACAGGGAGCTAGCCACTGTCCCCTGCCCTGGGAACCTCCTGATTCACAGCCGAGCTGGAGTTCCTACTGGGGCAAGCAGAGACTTGTCAGCTCTGCACTGTGGTCTGACAGCTTCACGCATTTTACTCACTTTTCCCCCCACAGGTGTGACTCTCCTTGTTTATTAACTTCATCTCAATATTTGCTTCTCCAACAACTCACCTGCACCCTAGTTTGGCAGTGAATAGCGATTTCCCCAGGCTGACACCCTAAAGGGGACATAAACCCAGACACAAGGAGAACCTCTGAGAGCCAGTCACAGGACCCCACCAGAGCTCCCCACATTGTTAGTTGCCTTGAGTTCATACCTGGGGATCAGAGTCAGCGGGTAGCCATAGATTTGGAGCAATTGAAAAAGAAGGAAATTTACCTGAGTCAGGTCACGGTGTGGCAGAAAATAAGCTTATAGTCACAGTCCAGGGGGCGAATTCAGCTCCAGTGGGTCTGGGGGAAAAAAAACAACCTCTCTGATAAGCTGGATCTCCTCCTCTGGGGGTCAGTGTGACAGCCCCCAAATCATGGTACTCCATAAGCCCAATATTAAAAAGAGAAAAATATATTTTCTTAGTAAGAACTGCAAATTCCAGGTTCATTGTTTAACTCCCAGGCAACAGGTAGAACGACTCCTTTAACATACATTAGCATAATAAGGGAGCCCCTGCTAAGGAAGGCCAGAAGTTAGCTACAGAGCCCAGAGGCTATCAACATAACAAAGACCCCTCATTTTCAGAATAACTTAATTCAATTCTGAGCTATTAGGGCATCAGTGGTCCTGGCACAAGGGAGGACAAAAAGCCCAGCTCTGCTCTCAGTGATCCTACACACAGTCTGAGAGGTCCTGCTGGTCCTAGGGCCCTACACAGGACTGACTGAACACCACTCCCACCCCACCACCACCCTATTCCCGTTGCAGTGCTGCATACAGCACAAGGCAGCTATACCAGTGAACTGCAGTGCTCAACACCACTGTGGGAAACGCTGCCTGGCCTCGGCTACGAACTTGTCTGCCCAGCATCTGTGGGACCCTACACCAATGGGGACACTACCTCGCTATCGTAAGGCAGGGTTGGGAACTCCTCCAGCCTCACGGTGAGGCAATTAAGCTTCAGTTATCTCCTTACTACTCTTTTGTTCTTCTCTCTTTAGTATCCCACTGCAGTTGGTCTCAACAGGCAGAGTTTTTTGTTTTGTTTTTCCTGATTTTTCTCTTTTTCCTCTTCTCTCCCTCTCTCTCCTTTCATATGCCACTGCTGGCTTCCGGGCCACTACCCTCTGCCTAAGGCAACTCCACCCAAATAGCAGGGAGAACTCCAGCCTGCCCTCTGTGGGAGCAGTGCACAACACACAAGGCAGCTGTAACAGCCCTCTATAGCATATCAAGCTGCTGAGGAAGCCTCAATCTGGCTTCTAATGTGATCTTGCCAACTAGGGCAATTCCACACAGCACCAGCGGTACCCTGCACTAAAAAAGCACACCAACCTGCCACCTTGGGGCAGGGTTTAAACCCCTCGAGCCCACGTTCAGGTGACCGGGGATCAGCCTCTCTTTACTCTTTATTTTTTCTTCTCTCTTTCCCACCACAATCAAACTTAGAAAGCACAGTTGTGTTTTTCCCCTTCTTTCTCTTTTCTTTTTCATTCTTTGTTTTCCCTCTCTCTTCTTTTCTCTTATTTCTTCTTTTCTCTCCTCTCTCTCTCTTTCCTTCCACATGCTACTGCTGGTTTCCAGCCACCGACCCTCTGCCTAGGGCAACTGTGCCCACCCAGTGGGGAGAGCCCGAGCCTGACCCGTGACAGCGCTGCACATGGCAGGAGACAGTGCTATGCACAGCACAGCACGGGCTCAGCTATCTCTTTATCTAGTTTTTCTTTTTCTTTTTTCCCCTTCTTACCTCTCTTCCCTCTTTCCAACCACAGGATCCGCAGATCCAGTTTTCCTTTTGTGTTGTTTTCTTTTTTTCCTTCACTGTTTTTACTGTTATTCTATCTTTGAATTTTGTGTGCGTTAGTTTGTTTTTAATTTTTGCTCTTGTCTTTTCTTTCTCATTTCTCTCTTTTTCTTCTCTTTTCCCTCTCTTTCCTTTCACAAGCCACTACCAGTCTCCAGGCCACTCACCTCTCCATAGGGCCACTCTGATGGCCCATATGGGGGAGCCCCTGTCCACAATTTTTGGCTTTATATGCAGTTGGGGTAATCAAACTCGTCCTCCACATACACCCATTGGCTGGGGTATCTCCCCTTCAAACAACTGGGGGAATTCCAGCCTACACCCTAAGGTCCGGCAAATAACTGGGGGAACTCCTACTCACCATTGGTGGTGCTCCACGCTGCTGTGGGAATATCCATCCAACCTCCGCAGTGACCTCTCTAACTAGGATAATTCTGCCTGCCATCTATGATGCTCTACACCAAAGAAGGTATACCCTCCCCGGCACTTCAGTTGTAGAGATAAACACCACACGCAAACTGAGGATCTATAAGCACCATGAGACACATCACTACAGCATACTGATAGATAAGCCAGTAAAATGCCACCTTATGGGCCCACTACCATCCAACCAGCATCCCATGAGAGGATTATCCAAATCACATTCCAAATAACAGAATACTGGTCAGCTAAGGTAAGAGTGAAACCACAGGAATATGCAGAAGTAGCCTGACCCCCTAGTGCAGCTACCAGCAGGTAGTTAATAGAAGCACTCATACGAATCCCCCAAGACAGATCCCACTGCTCTTCACTATGGAAGATTATGACAGGCTCCTCTAAAACAACATGTATACAGTAACCAGCCCCGACAGTCTCAACGAAAAACTGGAGAAACAGAAGACAATGCCAGAAGAAGTCATTAATCTAACGATGTGCATAGAAGAAGCAGATATTGACCTGCCACAGAAAGAAATTTTCAGAATGCTGCTTGGAGTCATACAGTATATAAGGGAAGCAATATAGAAAAAGGATGAAATGATAGAGGAGATAAAGGCAACACACCAAAGGGAAATACATGGCTTAAGGGATGAAATAACAAAATCCTGTAGCAAATTAATAGACTTTGCCAACAGACTTGAGCCCTAGAGGACAGTCAAGGAGACAAACAAATGCAAACAAAAATCTAATACAATCATCAGAGAAGCTGAAGAAAATCTAAGAGCTATGTCTGATGCTATGAAGAAGAACAACATCAGAATAATTGGATTACCAGAACAAGAAACAATGAAAAAAGTCAACAGTAAACTAGTAAGGGACTTAGAGGAAAACTTCCCAAATTTAATAAGTGAAAATCAGGCAACCCTCCAGGAGGCTGAAAGAACACCAGCCAGATTGAATCCCAGGAAGTCACCAAGACATATAACAGTTAAATTATCCAACTATGAGGAAAAGTAGATCACATGAGCAGCTAGGGAAAAACAAATAGTCATTTGTAAAAGCGCCCAAATAAGAATATGTTCAGACCTATCTGTGGACATGAGGAGGAAGAAGAGGAGGAAATGGAGTAACATATTCCTAAAATTGAAGGAAAAATAACTCAAATCCAAGAACACTATACCCAGTCAAATTATCTATTAAGATAGATGGAGAAGTAAGAGTCTTCCCAGACAAGGAAAAACTCAAATAACAGATAAAAAGAAACCCAGCTCTACAAAATATCCTTGCTGATCCAGTATGGGCAGAAGATCAACACTCACCAAGCTCAAATAAGAGACCGTCACATAGAACAACTCCACCCAGAGGGTGACAAAGAGAAAACAGCACCCAGGATAGCATTAGCTCAATAGTGGAAAGAGTGCAAGAATGAAACACACACACAACCACAACACAAACTGATAAGATAGATAGGTAAGAAAACACCCAACACAAAGGTATAAGATGACATCACAGAGTCCACAGATGGATATAATAACACTGAATATCAATGAACTGAACTCAGGCATTAAAAGGCAGAGGCTAACAGACTGGCTCAGAAAAGGCAACCCATTGATCTGCTGCCTACAGGAGACACATCTCAAGCTTGCAGACAAAATCAAGTTGAGAATTAAAGGCTAGAGAAAAGTATACCAACCAAGCAAATGATAAAGCAAAAAAAAAAAAAGCAGGGGTAGCAATCTTAATCTCTGACAAAATTGATCTCAATTGTACAAGCCAATACAAGAGACAAAGCAGGGCACTATATAATGCTCAAGGAAACAGCACACCAAGAACCAATGAGCATAATAAATATATACACGCCAAACAAGAGAGCGCAAAATTTGTAAATCAAACACTCCAAAAGATGAAAAAAGAAATCACAGGCTCTACAATTATAGTAGGTAACTTTTAACACACCATTCTCTGAAAAATTCAGATTACAGGGAAATAAACTCAACAAGGAGGCAACAGATCTAAACGGCACAATTGGCCGACTTGACCTACAGGTATTTTCCGAGTTTTCCACCCAAATGCATTATTTTCAAATTCACATTATTTTCAAATTCACATGACACATTTTCAAAGATAGACCACATGTTAGGACACAAGTAGAACCTGGGTAAATTCAAGCACATAGAGATTGTACAGATATCTCTTTCTGATAACTGTGTAATAAGGCTGGAAATCAACAGAAGGACGATGAAGAAAATAAGGGTAAACATTTGGAGGATGAATAATTCTCTATTGCAAAAGGAGTGAGTATTGTCCCAGACCACAGATGAAATCAGGAAATTTCTAGAAACCAATAAGAATTAAACTACAATGTACCACAACCTTTGAGATACAGCAAAGGCATTTATCAGAGGAAGGCTGATAGCAATATATGCATACATCAAAAAGGAAGAGAGACTTGTGGTTGATATGTTGGCACAAAACTTACACCAATTAAAGCAGAGTCAACAGAACAATCCTACTAATATAAAAAGGAAAGAAATAATAAAAATCAGAGCTCAGATACAGGAGAGGGGAAACAAGAAAACTGGGGGGGGGAAATGATGCAGCTAAAAGTTGGTTCTTTGAAAGGATTAACAGACTTGATAGACTTCTGGAAAACCTAACCAAAGAAAGGAAGAAACACATTTCAATAGCGAGGATTAGGGGTGAAACAGGGGACATTACAATGGACCCTAATGAAATCAAAAGGATAATTAAAAAGTACTATGAAGGCCTGTACTCTTAACAAACTCAACAACTTGGAAGACATGGACAAATACTTTGAAAGACAATCTCTCCCTAGACTATCCCAGAGGGAATTCAAGAACATCAACAGACCCATAGCAATAGAAGAAACAGACAAGGTTATCAAGGGATTATCAACAAAAAAAAATCCCCCAGGCCAGATGGCTTCACAGGAGAATTCTACCAGGCATTCGAGGAAGAACTGACACCAATCCTGCACAAACTATTTCAGAACATAGAAAAAGACAGAAGACTCCCAAACTCTTTACATGAAGCTAGTATAACTCTGATACCTAAAGTGGACAAGGATCCCATAAGAATTGAGAACTACAGATGAATATCCCTAACGAACATCGATGCAAAAATCCTTAACAAAATATTGGTCAATAGAACACAAAATCATATAAAAAAAATAATTCACCATGACCAAGTGGAATTCATACCAGGAATGCAGGGATTGTTCAATATACGAAAGACCATTAGTATTACTTGCCACACTCACAGGGAAAAATTATAAGACCCGCCTGATAATATAGATAGATGCAGAAAAAGCACTCGACAGCATCTAATACCTATTCCTGTTTAAGACTCTCAAGATAGGAATAGAAAGAAAATTCCTCAATATTATATTATACACGCTATATATGAAAAACCAACAGCCAATGTGGTAATCAATAGATAAAAGATTAAAACAATTCCACTGAAAAAGGGGACCAGACAGTTTCCCCTTATCCCCACTCCTATTTCACATCACACTGGAGGTCTTAGCTAACAATATAAGCCAAAGAAAAGACATCAAAGGTATTCATATGGGGAAGGAAGAGGCAAAACTATCATTATTCACAGACAATATGATTTTATATATCAAAAATCCCCAAAACTCCACCAGTGGAGTGGTGGAAGCGACAGAGGAATATGGCAGAGTGGCAGGTTACAAGATCAACAAACAGAAACCTATCAGATTGCTATACACAACAGACAAGATCACAGAAGAGGCAATTAAAAAGGTAGTGCCCTTTACAATAGTCAAACACATATTGAAATATCTAGGGGTATACATGATGACTACAAAAAAAAACCCAAAATATTTGTACGAGGAAAACTATAGAACAATAATACAAGCAACCAAGAGTGACTTCAACAAATTGAAGAATATCCCATGCTCTTGGATTGGAAGACTCAATATAGTAAAGATGTCAGTTCTGCCCAAGACACTATATAAGTTTACTGCTATCCAAATACAAATACCATCGTTCGTCTTCAAAGAATTGGAAAAAAACTGATTACCAACTTCATATGGAAAGGGAAGAATCCCAGAATTAGCAGAGAATTCCTTAAGAAGAAGGACACATGGGAGGGCTTGCTTTACCTGACTTTAGCATGTATTATATGGCCACAGTGGTCAAAACAGTATGGTCCTGGTATAATGACAGATATTTAGACCAATGGATAAGAGCTGAAGACCCAGAAATAAAAAACATCAGCATACAGACAACTGATTTTTTATAAAGGCCTAAAAAATATCAAGTGGGAAGTGGATGCCCTCTTCAATAGGTGGTGCTGGAAAAAGTAGATATCTACCTGCATTAAAATGAAGCAAGAGCCTTACCTCACTCCATGCACAAGAATAAACTCAAGGTAGATCACAGACCTTGAGATAAAACCCCAAACAATTAGGGCCATCAATGAGGGAATTGGAACAAACCTGAGAATCTTGTCACAGGTATACATAGGCTATCAGAAATAGGGAAGGATGCAAATGCAGAGAAGCCACTGAAGATAAATCACTTGTGTACATCAAAAGAATTCACTAAGAGAGTCCACAGACTGGGAAATTATCTTTAGCAATGACATATCAGACCAAAGTCTTATTACTAAAATCTACAATGCTTTTCAAGCTTACAATAAGAAAAAGCTAACTACCCACTCAGTAGGTGGGCAAAGGACCTGAACAGAAGTTTCACAAGGGAAGAAATCCCAATGGCCAATAAACATATGAGAAAATGTTCCCGATCATTAGCCAGAAGAGAAATGCACAGTAAAACAACTATGAGATACCACCTAACACCCTCAAAGATAGCCCAATTCAAAAAGGCAGAAAGTAACAAATGTTGGAGGGGATGTGGGGAAATCAGAACTCTCGTCCACTGCTGGTGGACCTGTAGGTATGTGCAGCCATTGTGGAAATTGATTTGGCGATATCTAAAACAGATGGAAATTGAGCTACCATATGACCCAGCAGTCCCCCTACTGGGCATATAGCCAGAGGAGGCAAGAAACAAACCACGGCCAGACATCTGTGCTCCAATGTTCATCGCGGCACAGTTCATAATTGCAAGGAGTTGGAAACAACCCAAATTTCCATCAACAGATGAATGGATTAAAAAACAGTGGTACATACATACAATGGAGTACTACGCATCCCTAACATGCAATGATGAATGCGTGAAGCACATTGCCGCATGGGAAGAACTGGAGGAAATCATGCTAAATGAAGTAAGTCAAGCACAAAAGGACAAGTACAACATGAGTCCACTGAGGTAAGCTTTAAAACAAATGGGCAGAGGGGAAAAGCTACTATATACGTACATCCATGGGGTGAGGTCCAGCAACTATGACAAGGGCCAAACCCAATCCAGGCATACATACAGAAGCCAACTAAGTAAGAGGAGGAAAGAAAGAGAAAGAAAAAAAAGGAAAAAGACGTGGAGGGGTGAGCAGGGCTCTTATCCCCCCAGGAGAGGTTACTGTTTCTATCTCCACAGGAGAAGGAGAGAGAGACCAGACTTCAACCCAATGTGCCAAGATGTGAATATAACATACCAGCATGTACCAGGGAAGCACTAGAGAGGTCTGTGGGTCGGCCCCGATCCCGACTATGGAAACCCTCCCCTTCAGAAGAATGTATTTCAGAGGATAGCACTGGGGCTACAGCTTGAGGACAGGTGCACGTCAGATTAGAGCACGTGGAAGAAATGCAAAGGGATGAAGAGGGAATAGAGGATATCCTGGCCCACCAAGCCCAGAGGATGATGTTCCGGCTTGGAGCAGACAACACATGGGGAGGACCACAGGGCCAGCCCCACCCCGGGACATGACGTCCCTCACTGAGCCATGGTGCTGCAGGGGACAGCACAGGAATCACAGTGAGGGAATAGTGCACAGTCTGGCCCCATCGCACTGGAGCGAGGGACTGAGGACATGCAGCAGAGCAGCAGGGTGAATAGTGATGAAACCCCTGGGAATATCAAAAATAGACCTGGGAGACAGTGTGTGGCCCCCATCAGACTTGCCTGGAAAATACTCATAAAGGCCAACAAACAGACCTTGAACTATTTATAGACTTTTCTATTTTTATCAGAGGCTTTCTTTTTGTTATTGTTATTTTGTTCTTGCTTTCTGCTGTTGTTATTGTTTTGTTGGTTTTGATTTCTTTTGTTGTTTTATTTTAGCTTTGCCTGTTGTTTTGTTGGGTTTTTTTGCACATATTAATGTATCTTCATGTCTATCTAGATAAAATAGATGGGATAATTAATTTGGAGATGAAAAGAACGGATCAATGATTCTGGGGCTATACGGGAGAAGAGGAGGTGGGAGAAAGGAAGGAGTGTGCACCAACCCATGGGCAAGGGAACAACAAGTGAACTAAAATCAATGGAAGGAAGGTCATAGGATGCCTAGTGGGGCTCAATCAAGGGCAGTGTAGCAGCGAGGATTTACTAAACCTAAATGAAGGCCAAACATGATGGTGGGACAAGAGGGAAGCAAAAAGGAAATAGAGGAAAGAACCAGAAGACAAAGGACATTTATAGAGGCCCAAATACAGGCATGTACATATGTGTATATATATATATAATGCGAGGGGACTAGAACTATGTACTCATATCGATATGTTAAGAATTAAGGTTGCAGATGGACAATGGACCTCAACTCAAGTACTCTCTTAACACAAAAACACTTTGTTCTAACAATCTGGCATTCTGTGATGCTCACCTTCCCAGCACAATCACTGAAGACAAATGGGTGCATAAGCAAATGTAGTGAAGAAAGCTGATGGTGCCTGGCTACCAAAAGATATAGTGTCTGGGGTCTTAAAGGCTTGAAGATAAATAAGCAGCCATCTCGATGAGAAGCAACAAAGCCCCCATGGAAGAAGCACATCAGCCTGTGTGATCATGAGGTATTGATAAGATCAGTATCAGGCATCTAAGGCCCAAAATAAAATCATACCCAAAGTGAATGGAGGGGTGTGGGGGTAGGGAGTGCATGGCATCCAATGCCCATCAATAGACAATTGGACATCCCCTCGCAGAGGGAGCACAGGGAAGAGATGAGCCAGTCAGGGTGCAGTATAGCACCAATGAAACATACATCTTTCCTCTAGTTGGTGCTTCCTTTCCCCCACTATCATGACCTCAATTCTACCGTACAAATAGGATTAGACCAGAGCATGCATACTGCTACAGATAAGAGCCCACAACACAGTGAATCCAGGATAGATAAACCCCTCAGGGCCAACAAGGAGAATAGATATACCAGGAGGATTAGGTGAGGGTGAGGGAAGAAAATGGTAATCAATCACAAGGACCAATCTAGAACCCTCTCCCAGGGGGACGAATAACGAAAAAGTAGATGAGAGGTAATGGAGGACAATGTAAGATATGGAAAAATAATTATAATTTATCAAGGGTTCATGAGGAAAGGTGGGTAGGGGAGGGAGGGGGAAGAAATGGGGAGCTTATATCAAGGGGGGGCTCAAGTAGGAAGAGAATGCTTTCAAAATTATGATGGCAGCATATGTGCTTGACACATTGGAGGAATGTATGGATTGTGATAAGAGATGTAAGAGCCCTCAATAAAAGTATTTTTTTAAAGGAAATGATGAGAACAAATGTACAAATGTGCTTGCCACAATGGATGGATGGATGTATTTTGAAAAAATCTGCATGATCCCCCAATAAAATGATTTTTTAAATAATAATAAATATATAAATAAAATTGGGGGAAAAAAGATTAAGTTCTAGCGTCCACAAAGATAACCACTCAATCACTCTTCATTCGTTTTTTCCCGTCTATGGTTCACTTTTCATACTTCACACTCTCTACTTGTGTTTTCTGAGATTATCTTCCAAATAAAACTGCCTACAGCCAAATTCTTGCCTCAGGATCTAATGCTGGGAGAACTTAAATTAAGACAAACCCCAGCTCTAATCATAAAAGTGTCTGGTTGATCCCCTTCTAATCAGTGGTGTCTATATTTAGAGAGAGATTCCCACACAATATTGCTGCATCGGTTATTGGCCATCTGGGTTTGTCTGCCCTTGGGCCCACTCACCCTCAGCAGAGGTGGCATTATGAGGTATGAAACTGGCTGCTCAGGGCTACTGCTCGAATTAGAGCCCATGAGTGGGGCCATCTTCCTTAAAAGGGTTATGAACATGACAGGTACCCGGACAGACTGCTTCAATACGAAATCTGGATGTCTCTGCCCACCTCTACATGTATATCTAGATTTATCCTGTTATTTATCCATACTGTTCCAGCCACAACTCCAGAGATGCAAGCCATTTACCTTTGGATCACCTCATACTTTCTTCTTCCAGTAGTGTCCCATGGTAGGCTTGATCAAGCAAAGCGAAGTGCGCAAGAATTTTATTAGGGAAAAGATCTGTGTGGGAAAAAAACAAAAACAGGGAGGGAATGAGGGAAGAGTGGGAAAGTCATCAAATAGTAGTGTAAGTGTGGCCCTAGGTGAAGGAAAAACGTTAAAAGAAGCATCCACGTTCAGTGTGCAGTTAAAGAAAAGTTTGGCTAAAGCTTTTGGGAAAACTTCAAGCTAAAGTTTGCCATCAAAAGAACCCCTTGCCTCCCAGAAGTGGGTCTGTCTTTCTATCCTCCACGTACACAGTCTTTGGCAGGGAACAGCTCATAGAAAGTATGGCCTTCGCGCACACACACAAGAATGGTTTTTAACTTGCTGCAATTGGAGCCTTAGTCAATTACACATCCTACTGTAAGTGATCTGGGAGGTCATTTTCACGGTTTCCTGGGCTATCTCGTGGTCACTTTGCTGTGAGACTCCCCCAGCTCGGTACTTGCCTTACAATTTCCAGTATGGCCAAACAATGTGCTTTTGCCAGTGAAACCACAAAACGAAGTGGAAGGGAGACTTTCAGACAAAAGCTTTTGAACCAGCATGTGGTTCACCATGCTTTCTTTTTTCTCAGTCATCGGAAGTACTTCAGACACGAACTACTTGATCAGTCTGCGTCCTGAGGAAAGGATATGAACAGAACAGAGCCATGGTCAACCCACAATAGTTATGTAATACCAGCAAGAAAAACACCTTGGTGGTTGTAAACCATGGATGTTGGTTAGTTTGTTACCACAGCAGAATTTAGTCTGGCCTGACTGCTCATCTACACCTGCAACTCTTCTCCACCCACATAAAAAGCCTGCTATCCTAACATGGGACCTGAGAAAATGTTTCATTTGTGGTTGTTGTTGTTGCATGCACTGTCACAGGCCATCAGGTGGGCTTTCTGTCTGTTTGTTAATTTGCTGATCATCTAGCACCATTAAGAAAAGTACTGTGGTTTTATATCCTGAATAGGACATTTTTTTAAAGGGCAGTAAAACAGACATGTTGATCTTAGAGTGTAGAACTTCTGCGGTGAAGTGTACATTTTACAGTGCTGCCATGATAGATTCCTCTTTGGAAATCTTTTTGTAAAATATATATCTTGTATGGCTCTCTGTTGTCATCAGTCATCTTCCTCTACGTGCCATAATCCATTTTTTCCTTTCCTCTTTTGCAAATCCTTTACCATGGATCCAAGGGAATAAAGCTACATTTAAGAACTTAATGTTCTGGATGAATTTATACAACCTCAGATGAACAGGAAAATAATCCTGACAAATGACAAAAGATTTATAAATACAAAGCCATTTTGGCATTTGTTTTCTCTATTTAAAAATAAGGGGGAAAGTAAGTTTCTAGCAGATACTGGTTTGGAGAAGCTCAATTGGTCACCCGCTATCCCGTTGAATGGTGCCAGCGGCCTGATGCTATGAGACTGTCTGGATTTGATGTATGACCTTCTCCGCCTGCCAGAGATGCTAAGGGCTTGGGAATAGAGCTGGAGATTTCTTATGATTTAATCGTGGCTTAAAGCGGACTGCAAACTTTGGCAAGACAGAGCCAACAGAAATTTGTGGAAAAGATGTTTGTGAGGATGCTGGTCTCTGGCTAAAAATAGCAAAAAGGCAGAATGCTGACTAATTAGCACACCTAATTATAGAGATTTCTTACAGACAAATGCTCACGTTAGACTTTTCTCATGGTAATGGGCATGGCCAGTTTCCTGTTAGAAGAAATAGACAACTCTGAGCACTTGATGCCTGCTAATTACAATCAAAAAGGAAACACCAGGAAGGCACCTGGAAATTCCATGTGCCCAGAGGAAAGGGCCCTACAAGCTCAGGGAGACATCCACCCACCCTACTTCCTGCCCCTCCTCAAGTCTGGAGACAGATTTCTTGGTCACTCTGGGTACCAAATACATGTGGTTTCTAATAGAATCAGTGGAGTGAGTTCCATTCCAGGCTTCTGGCTGCAGCCAGATATTCCAACTGGTGGAAAGCAATCCAATTGAAGTACCCTTGAGCACACATCAAATGAGACTAGGCTGCAATTGAGGAAAATTATAGTCATAACTTTGCTTTAGAAGTGAAGTCGACTTTCTCTCTGCGTGATCCCAGAAAATGGTATGGATGGTCTCAGCCATCAGCAAGGATGCAGGTGCCAGAACACAGTTTTGTTAAAGAGAGTTATTAAAATGTCTTTATCTAGCTGGGGTGTGTCATCGTTATTAAAAACAAAAGCAGAGAGGAATGTAACAAAGTCAGCTCCTATTCAAGGGTTCCTGGCCTGACATGTGCGAGCAATATTACGAACGCCGGCTCTGGGGTGGGTTCCTGAAGTGCTCTGTCAATCAATACAACAACAGCACAGGGCTGAATAGCTAAAAAGGTTACTTTCCAAAGCTGACTTGCTTACGGGGTTCCCACAGCCAATTTCTGTAGTTTACTGTCTCGTAATTGTGCACATCAAACACAGTTTCTGACATGTCCCTCCTCGTGCCATCAGAATGAAATGCAAGAGGAAATCTTGGGCACTGACTCATCAATAGCCATTCACTCACTCAACCACCTTCCACCCCACATACCCAGCCTTCCATTTTATAGATGAGGATAGCGAAAAAGCTCACAAAGGTCAACTGAATCGCCTAAGATCACAGAGTGAGTTCAAGATGTAAACCACCTGTTTCTAGGACCTGCCTCACAATTCACCAGCTGCTTCAAGGGTTGTTTTTTTTCTAATGAGTGGAGTATGAATTATAAATAAATCAATAAAATACGCCACACCAAATCCCCCAAAGGTAACTAAGTACAGGACGCCCACGCTTTCAAGATGCAATTAAGATGCAGTACATGCCCAGAAACAGATGTTACATTGCTGATCATCCTGAAGCCGACTGAGCAAGCTTCTCCAGACGTGGGCAGCATACACAGAACCCATCACACAAACGAAGAGACTAGACACAGGCAGGAAAGCAGGCAGTTTCATTAACCAGATCCAAACCCACTGCCATCCAGTCAGCTCTGATTCGTAGGGACTTTATATGGGACTTCTGAGACTTTCCATCTTTAAGGGAGCCAACCAAGTCCTCCTCCTCCCACAGAGGGACTGATGGGTTTCAGCTGCCAATCTTGAAGTTCGCAATCCAGGGCCATCCTTCCCCCACCCCCACCCCATTCAGCCCGCCCCGCCCCACCAGCGCTTCACTAGGAAATATCAAAGAAAGAAAAAGAGACCGTGTAGGTGCTGCCTCTGCATAGAAATGGAGTCCATTCATTGTTGAGGAGCACTGATGAGAAAGGAACCAACTTGGATGCACTTTGGGACTCGGGAAACCACAGTCCTCTATGCTGTTTTCCTTCCTTTGAATTCAGCCTGACAATATTTACTGAAACATCTACTACATGCCAGGCAGGGGTGACGGGTGGGAACACTGGATTATGGGGAGTCAAGTAATCGTAGCGTCGGTCCTCAGAGAGCTGCAGCAGGAGGTGATTTCAATAAGTGTCTTACCGACTCAAGCGTCACTCAAGATACGCTGGAAGCACCAGGAAAAACTGCACCTTCAATGCCCCTTCCTCATTCGTTTCATGTAGATGCCTTTACAGATGAACAGCCCAACCACTTACGTGGGACTAACGGCCACCTTAACTCCAGCGATGAACCCTCCTACACCTGGCACTCAGGGATAATCTGACACCCAGGCCTACATCAAGCGATATGTAACATTTCCCTGGCTGTCATGGCTGCTTCAGGGTCAACCAATAACCCACGATTGTCTAGTTAGAGTGAAGTCTACCGAAAAGAGGCTCAATATATTGCATACGATGGTGTATAACCATAAGACCAGGGAGCACTGTGGACTTCGTTAGAGTATTTAATAGGAAATTCCCTGTGGTTGTGGAACTGAGGACTGGGATCAAAGCTGGAGACAAAGAGAGCAACCCTACTCTTGCTGAAAATTCTAAAGAAAGAAATAACTAGAGTGAATTAACTCCTCAGGGCCCAGTCATAGGTGACTGAAATAGTTCTCTCTGCACTTCTGGCCCAGTGAGGATTCCTGAGGCCTTTCCACAGAGATTGGACGTGCCCTCCAGAAGAGCAACTCCTACACATCTCACGCCATGTCTCGATACCCACTGGCCTGCAGGAACACGCACACAGCCTACTCTCCCCGCCGGCCAAGGACTGCAGCTCTTAGAGTACGTTGGCAATCTCCCCAGCAAGTGAGCATAGAGACCAGGGCCTCCTTGCCTAGAGAGTTCTCAGGTTGGGAGACCAGTGTGGAAAGTTAGAAAAGAGTGTGGTGTACCTGCAACTTGGGTGATGACAATCCCCATTCCATCCCATTCCTCAAAGCTGCTGGGGTGTGAAAGAAGTCACAGATATTCCTGTGACTGCGCTAGTCCCGGTAGACTAGAGAAAGAAATCTAGGGAGACTCATGTAGGTATAGGAAAGAGCTTTACATCAGAGTAATTATATATTAAGAAAACATGCCAGCCCAGTCCAGATCAAGTCTATAAGTTTGATATTAGCCCATAAGCCCGATACTAGCCCACGAATTCCTCTTCGGACTTATGCAACACAGGCAATGATGCTAAATGCAGGAAGATCACAAGCCAGTGGGTGGAACGTCCTGTGGGTCCAGTGGGGGTGGAAGCATCTCCAGGGCTCTGGCTGCCATCAGCATGGTCCCATGTGGCTTGTCAACAGGAATGTCAAGCAGAGAAAGTGTGTCCTGCCACCAAGGAGGAAGGCAGGAGTTCCCAGAATCCTCAGAAGAAGGCCATGCCCACAAGAAGGGATCGATCTGGCTAGAATCCACTCTTTGCTCAAGTGACAGGAGATTATGTAACTGCCACAGCGACTTCACATAAGTGTCATAAAAGTTAGAAGAGACAGACATCATGAGCCTGCCCAAGAAGTTGCTAGCTGAGCAAAGAACAGCCCATTCAGAGAGCCACTGGGGTGTGAAATAGTGAAAGCAGCCTAAAGAAGATGGAAATGACCTAGTCAGAATCTTTGTTACTCTGTTTTCCTGGTAGGTATGGATACGGAGGTGGGGAATGATACTGCTTCAATCCTATGATTCAGCAGCAAGTGGCTGCAAACAGGGTTAATTGTGATTGCTATCCTGCTGTGAATAAAATCAGCCATTCTCAAGAGTAGGCTCAGGGGAATTTTACTACCAGCAAAAGAAGAGCTAGGAGTGGACCCGGAGATACCTGCTCATTGGATTCTGGAAACAGCTGTAGTACCAAAGGAGCAGCAGCAGCAGCACCACCACCACATGCCAGAGTCTGAGACAGAGCAATGGACTTGCGGCTCTCAACAAAGTAAAACTGAGTGCTTTGGGGCAGGAGGCTGGCCTCTGAATGTGAGGTGCCTTTGAGCACTTAATTGGGGAAGCTGACAGATGGAGGGTCAAACAGAAGCCTGCCTGCAGTCACAGCATGTTTGTCCTTACTGAGCAATTGTATCCTGAGTGTGTATCATCTGTTAACTTCCCTAGTAGACTCATAATCGTGAGCATGCTCTATGAGTTCTGGGTGGTCATTAAATGAATTCTATAACCCAGTTGAAAAGTTGAGACTGGGAGATACAGGTGTTGTCACATTAAGGTAAAAAGTGATGGAAGGTGGAGGAAAGCATGTCTGACCTCTGCCTTGTTACCATCAGCCCCGGGAGGCAGAGTCAGTCAGCTGTGGCCCCAGGCCATTTCCACAAATGGGGTTTCCATGAATTGGAATTGTTGGGGTAAGGTGACCCAAACCCCACTGCCGTCAAGTTGATTCCAACTCATAACTATTCTGAAAAGACTTTCTGAGGCTATAACTCTTTATAGGAACAGAAAGCCTCATCTTTCTCTCGATTAGCAGCTGGTGGTTTCAAACTACTGGCTTGGCAGTTAGCAGGCCGTCACTTACACGTTAATAGGAAGGAAGAGAAAACCAAGGGAAACCTAAAGGGATGTAGAGTGTCACATTTCACAAAACACAAGTAAATTTAAAATCTGAGGCCATTTCAGAAAATACCATATTAAATTCTATACAGACATGTTAATGGTCAAGTCATGGTACAAAGGAGACTGAGTCGAAACATGAGTTCTTCATTCCATTTTCTGACTTTCGGCCATCTACATTTTTGTCCCAATCTTTTGTGGTGGTGTTTCAGGGAAACCCATTTTTTTCCCCCATAGAAACCTTCAAAACCAAACTCACTGCCATCGAGTCGATGGTGAATCATAACCAACCTATAGAACAGAGTAGACCTGCCCCTGTGGGATGCTGAGACTGTAACTATATGAGTAGAAGTCCTCCTCTTTCTCCCTCAGAGCAGCTGGTAGTTACAAATGGCAGACCTTGCAATCCACAGCCCAACAAGTACCTAATACACCACCAGGGCCAGGATGGGCTAACCGTGCACAAGACAGTGCAGCCCACTGAGGAAAGACATGGTCAAATGTAAGCTTGGCCTCTAGCTGTGCCTAGTGGTAAGAAACGTGGGCCTCCAGTGAGCAGTTCAGCACGTAATTGAGACCCTCCAAGGAGCCCATGGTGTTCTCTTAGGTAAGCGTGGGACTACTAGACAAAACATTGGCAGTTCAAACCCACCAGCTGCTCAAGGGGAAAAGATGAGACTACCTGCTTCTCTATACATTAAAAGCCTCAGAAACGCAGAAACAACCTCAGAAACACATAGGATCACTGATGGAAATTCATGGGTTAACACCCCTGTGAGTGACCTTGGCAGGCTTTGCTATCACTGTGCTCTCAGCTGACGATCTGGCTAAAACCTCCTGAGAGACTCTGGTTCAGAACTACTCAGCCAAGCAGCTCCTACCTTCCTTACCTCAGACACCACAAAGCCACTAACGTTTATTGTCCTCAGTCACTGCACACCAATAAATACTGAAACAGCTGAGGAAACGGGAGATGATGAAACACAAAAAGGCCATCCAGGCAAAGGATGTTTAAGGTAGCAGGTCATAAAATAACTTGGATTCCAGGGTTCCAGAGGGCGAGGAGCAGATGAGGCGCTGGCATGATGTAAGCCTGGAAAACCCAGCTCAGCAATTTAAATATATCTGAAAGCCAAAGCGAGTAGCTAAAGGGGTTTGAATAATATCAAAAGGTTGTGAAATGATACCAATACATTACATTTAATTTTCCACCAAATTCTCTGGCAGTGCTGTAGAGGGTATGTCGGGATGTGTCCTCTCTCTTTCCCTCTCTAGTGGATTCTTCCCAGTAGCATTCAAGCATGTTCAAAAGTATCTCCTATTTGGGAAATTTCTCCATGGACTCCACAATCTTCTCCCAGCTTCACAAAGTTGTTTGATGCCTGCTACTTAAATTCCACCAATTTACTCTTTAATTCATCCCCATCTGGTTTCTGTCAATCCCCAACAGCCAAAACTGCTCTTACTAAGGCCATCGGTGACCTCAGTTTTTTTCCTGTAATGCTGTTTTAAGTCTTCATCTTACTGGAACTCTCAGCAACAGTCCACACTTGATTACCTCATTCTTCCTTCCTAAGCACCTCTTTTCTCTTGGCATCCAAAGCATAAACCTCTTAAGAGATTCTGTCTACTTTTCTAGGTGATCCACCTCAAAATCCTTCCCTCACTCCTCCTCTTCCAACTTATAAGGATCGGAGTTCCTCAGGAATGCACACTAGGTTTTCATCTCTGGAATGTTCATTTACTCCCATGGCTCTAAGTACGATCCATGTTCTTGTAGTTCCTCCAAATTATTATAGGATTTCTAATTCTGCTTGTGCAACTACCTAGTAAATATCACCAGTCAGGTGCCTATAAAACATCTCAGA
Source organism: Tenrec ecaudatus (assembly GCF_050624435.1). Lineage (NCBI taxonomy): Eukaryota > Metazoa > Chordata > Mammalia > Afrosoricida > Tenrecidae > Tenrec > Tenrec ecaudatus. The sequence goes on along the minus strand of NC_134533.1, from coordinate 178,990,301 downwards.
CTTACATTATAACAGACAGCTCAACTTTCAGACAGAAATCTGCTCCTTACCTGGCATTCTCAAAGCAAGAAGCAGCACCTTCCTGAAACCAGTTGCCAAACATCAGCAAATCATCCTTGGCACTTATATTTGCTTTCCAACACTGATCCAATACAAATCCTGTTGATTTTACTTCAAAGTCTGTCTCAAGTATGCTTGGTCTTCTCCTCCTCTGCCACCACTCCCACCCCTCCATTCTTTATGTAGCTAGAATAGTCTTTTAAAACTATACATAAGGCATTAGCAAAAAAAAAAAAAAAACAAGGCTCTGATCGGATGCTAAATGAAGTGTTTCAACAAGCTGATGAAGCAATGAAAATACTCACTCGTCTATGCCAAGGAATTTTGAAGACAATTCCCTCACCTACTGACTCGAGGAGACCCACACTGTGACCATTACAAAGAAAGGTAACACAACAGAATATGGACATTATAAAATAATATCATTGGTGTCACATGCAGGTAAAGTTTTGCTGAAGATCATTCAGCAATGGTGAGGTGTGGCAGTACATTGGCAGAAATTCAGCTGGGCTCAGAAGAGGACAGCGCACGAGGGCTATCATTGCTGATGCCAGATGGATCTTGGCTGAAATCAGAGAATACCAGAAAAATGCTGATTTGTATTTCACTGACTATGCAAAGACATTCAACTGTGTGGATCATAAAAAGCTATAGATAACATTTAGAAGAATGGGAATTCCAGAACACTTCATTGTGCTCATGCAGAACCTGTACATAGACCAAAAGGCAGTTATTCAAGCAGAACAAGGCATTATGCATGACTTAAAATCATAAAATGTGTGCATATGCAAAGCAAATAATCCAAGAAACTGTAATATATGAAAAAGAATACAGCATCAGGTCTGGAGCAAGATTCATTAACAATCTTGGACAGGCAGATGGTACACCCTTGCCTGATAAAAGCAGGGAGAACTTGAAGCGCTAGCTGATGGAGATCAAGACCGCAGACTTCAGTATGGATTACAATTCAATATAAAGAAAGCAAAAATACAGCCGGACTAACAGACAATATCATGATAAACAGGAAAGACAGAAGTTAGGGATTTCATTTTGCTCGGATCTACAATTGATGCTCATAGAAGCAGCAGTCAAGAAATAAAATTACCTATGGTGTTAGGTAAATATGCTACACAATGCCTCGTTAAAGACTTGAAGAGTAAGGATGTCACTTTGAGAACTAAGGTGAGCCTGACCCAAGCCATGATATTTTCTATCACTTCATATATATGTGAAACTTGGACACAGAATAAGGAAGACCAAAGGAGATTTGGCGCATTTGAATTATGGTGTTCTTGAAGAATATTGAAAGTAATATGGACTGTCAGAAGAAGGGGAAAGACTGTCTTGGATGAAGTATAGCCAGGATACGTTTTCAAAGGGAGAATAACGAGACTTTATCTCGTGTACTTTGTCATATTGTCCTAGAAAAGGACATCATGCTTGGGAAAGTAGCAGGCGAATGAAAAGGTGGAAGGCCCTGAACACTATGGATTGACACAGTAGTTGCCAGTGTAGACCAAAACCTAACAATGACTGTGATTCTATTGGTTCACTACCCCGAATACTGCTTTTAGCCCAGAGCTTTGGATATTGCAGGTGCTTAGTAAGTATTAGCTTAATAAATACATTAATTTCTTCTTTCTTGAAAGAAAACTTGTTAGGAAAATGAGAAAGTAATGATCGCGCAGTCTTCCACAGGTCTTGAGCCTTGAGAACTTGAGTCTGGACACCGGGTCTCGGCTTTGGGGTTTCTTCTTTCTGTTGGAAAGGCTTCTCCCTGTCACCATAAACTCACTCTTTGTCCCGAGTATGTGCATGTGATGTGGCGCCTGGCCAACTTCACCTCTCTCTCTGTTCCTGGATGAGAGGGAGTAGTCTCTCTCGCCATGCAGACCATCAGCCCTATGCTGACGGTGGGGACTGGCCCACCAGTCCTGGGAAATCGACATCAACAAGTGAGGCTGCCCTCACTCGCCTGTTTTCACAAAGGATTAAAAAAAAAAAAAAAAAAACCCTCCACTGCCTGAGTTTCAAAGTTGGGCTTTTTCTTTTTGGTGACCTTAGACCTTGGTGCAACAAAACTCGGTGCAAACACATGTCCAGTTTGTTCACCTCTGCATTATAAGGCCCAACACATAAAGATAAAGGAGGCCTGGTGGCAATAGTTAAGCACTTGGCCATAAACCCAAAGGATTAGTGATTCAAGTCCACCCAGCAACTCCGTGGGAGAAAAGATTTAAGAGGCTAGAAGTAAAGCCCTGTATCCCAGGCAATTGTAAGTTAAGTTGAACCGCCCTATAGGAACCATCTAGAACTAGCTTAAGGGAGTCAGGCTAAAATTTGTATGCTGGACAGTTCGATCGTTTGCATTTTCTGAGTCAACTATTTTTGTTGTTTCTTGACCTATATGATTTAGTCCAACTCTTTTCAAAGTCAGAGTCTTCCCCAGCTGTATCGACAGCATTGGTTGGCTTGGTGCGCACGGTGAGTTGGAAGGGAGATATTTCACTACCAAACCCATCATGGGGGTGTGATGGGTTTACAGCGAATCAGAGATCCTCACGGAAAAATCAGAATCAGGAACACTTGGTTCTGCTCTCCCCTTCTCTCCAGGTGATCTTCTCCCTGGTGGGACACTTTATTGATCCCGAATTCTGTTTTGTTGACGGAGACTGCTTTGTTCCCTGACATGTTCTGTGTTCTGCAAACTTAGGAGGAAGTCTGCGCACTCACACACAACAGCACAGCCTCTAAGACAGCGGGGGCGCCGGCTCCTCACTCAAACACTGTCCCACTCTCCAAAGGAAACGTGCGGCAACGCTACGCCATGTCACACTGCCTTTGACTTATCACCGGGGATATGTTTAGCTAATGCGACTCCTAATTTGAGACAGCAAGTCCGTGAAGGCACTGTCAAACCCACCATAGAAAACAATCTGCACCCTCTCAGCACAAAACCAGAGGGGAGGAAAGAAACAAAGGAAACAGTCTACTGCTTCACTTGGCGGCGTAAACATTGAAATCTTCTGCACCTTAAAAATTAAGTTAAAAAAACAATCGCAAAAGCAAGAAGCACTTCTGCCACTCTGGTGGGCGGGGTTACAAGGCGAAATAAACCAAAGCAGCACAGCACACTGGTGGTGGGGAGATTTCATGCCCACCTGATGGTTCCAGATTGAGGGGACCGGTGAGGAGGTAGAGACCAACCTGTCAATCAGGTGGTTGTCTGGGGAGCTGTGGCCTTTTCTTGAGACCCTTTCTCTCTGGCCCTGGGCCCTCTCTGCTTTCTGGGAGTCTGTGTCTGCCACCAGGCACAGCCCCGTGTGGACCACACACCCAAGAGCCACCCTGGGAGCTGTTGGTGCCTGCCATGTTCCCCACCAATCTTGGATCCATTCAGCTCTGTGCCCACTCACCTCCCAACACCCTGCTTCCCCCTCACCTTGCAGCAGCATCAGCAGAAGAGGGCTTTGGTTCGCATCGACCATGGACTTGAGTTGGACTAGGCTGGGCTGTCTTCTTGATAGAAAGTTCTTTCGTATGCATACATGAGTGTCCCTCGTTTTATTTCTCTAGACAACCCAGCCTAATACAACTATGATGAGGAGCTCCAGCTTTTTGTGTCGCTAGGTTCGTGTGCTGGTCTCAGCTCACTCATGGACAGGGTTTGATCATGACCTTGAACAAATCCTTTAAAAACTCCCTGAGCTTCAATTTCCTCATCTACAAAATGAAGAAAGCCACATTCACTTCAAAGGGTTATTGTTCGACATGAGAATACCATGCACACTTCTAAGGTTGCTCACTGCACAAAGAAGCCCACTCTGGATGAAAGTGCAGCCCACGTGCCAATCACTAAGTCATGGACCCTGGAGCAGCCCTGCAGTCTCCCACCCAATGTAAAAAGATGTCTTCTCTAATGTATCCTGAGGAGTCATGTGACGTCGTAGTGGCCACATGACAACAACAAAAAATTAATATATGTAAACCACTTAACTCCATGCCCACCACATTATACAAGTTTATTTGGTGAAAACCATTGTCATTAAAGTCAAGTAGGAAAAACATAGATTCCCTCAGAATAATGAGCAATGGCATGTACAGACAATGGACAAAAATAGTAATTAAATTTTATAATGAGCATAATAAAAGGATTCGACCTTACAAGTAAATGGAAAAGAATAAATTAAAAGTATAACACACTTTGTTCTAAAAGTGACAAACTTCTGAAAATGAAGATTGGCTGATTGCAGGCTTGTGAAAAGGGCTATCTTCATACAAGGATAGCAGAGCGCTCTTTACCTCTCTTCTGGAGAAAATAGATCATGTGTATCCAGAATTTGAAAGCTGCCTATACCCCGCATGCCTTGGTAATCTTCCGTGTTTAAATTTAACCCTCACCCCTGCGAAAAATATAGCAGAGTTGCAGTACATTTGAAGATTTATGTTCAAGAGTATAAGGACCAAAGAGGGAAACCAATGTTCAATGATGAAGGATTCTCAAATTCTATTGCCATTGAATCAATGCTGAATCATAGCAACTCTATAGAACTGTGTTAGGCAGGGTTCTCTTGAGAAACAAAATCAGACGCTAATAATTATAAATATAGTTATATAGCTAGATAGGAAACATAAGAAGTATTTAATTAACCTATAAAGCAGTACAAAAGGCTCAGTGCAACTCACTCCCAGGAGACAGTTGTGAGACACTGGCAGCCCTTCAGGTCTTGAGGGCCTCCAGATAGACCTCCGGAGAGCAATTCAGCCTATCCGGTCACAGGCAGCAAACAGCAAGGCAGCTCAGCAACAGTCAGCCCGATGACAGGGTCCGACAGTCCCCAGCTCAAGAGATGGACCTTCCAGTAGCATGGCGAAGCAGGTCTTGAAGTAACCTCAAGTTACAGTGACACAGTCCACGGATTAGGTGTCCCACAGACAGTGTAGCTTGCACATGGAGACACAGAATAGACAAGGCAGCCGCACACTGGTCCGGTGATCAAAGAACAAGAGAGAAAGAGAGAGGCGAGGCTCGCCGAGCTATTTAACTCTCCGCCCTTCAACTAATCTCACATGTGTTCTTTAGCCAGGTTGATACAACAAACCTACTGATCACAAGGACCAAGTAAAACTGCTCCCTGTGAGTTTCTGAGGCTAAAAATCTCTACGGGACCAGAAAGACCGGTCTTTCTCCTGGAGAGCAGCTATGGTTTCAAACAGCTTACTTTGCGATTGACAGCCCAACTCATGACCCCTATGCTACCAAGGCACCTAGGAAAGGCCAGTGGCTGCAAAATGACTGAGAGGCTGGGTTGAAATAAGAGTAGGGGGGAAGGAGCTGAAGGAGGGTCACTCCAAACGTTCATGATTTTGTTCGTTCCCGTTTGACTTGTCCCCTCCTCCACTTTCATCTTTAGGACACGATCTTACTTTATCTTGGGACACAATTGTCTGTTGGTAGTGTAGTTGATAGATAGTAAGTTGTGTCTTAGACCAGGCTCCGTCAAGACTGAGTCCGAAGTGGGGCTGTGTGCGCTCCAGGCTTAGTGATGGGGTGCTCTCAGGAGAGGGGGAGTAGAAAAACACAGGATGGTCAAGGGAATGAGCTGAGAAGAGATGTCGACTCAGCCAGAGTCCACTTCAGTCTGCTCCAGCTCTGGAACTTGAATTGCACCAGCGTGGGGTCCAGTCTGAGGCCAGGGCCTTTGGTCCCATGTTAAGAAGGCATGGTTTGCGTATTATATGCTCAGTGGAGGCTTAACTTCACAGTTGAGGTGGCTCCTCCTATTCCATTGCACACGAGCTTCCAGAGCCAGGACACCTAGGGGCCATCAACAACCCTTACATCTGACCTGGTGACAGGGCTAAGTCGGGGATTGGGGGAGGGGGGAAGGGGATGCGGCAGTGTCCACTTCCGGTGGGGACAGGGTGGGTGTTGTGTCTCAGATGTTGGGCTCTGAAGTTAGGGAGAACTTCCGCAGCATGGTGACTATCAAAGGCTGCTGCGGACTCTGGGGCTCCCATGCGCGTGCTGCTAGTGAGTCCTTGGGTATCTTGCTCATTAAATGGAGAAAGGCTTTTAGTAATTTGCTTCAGTGAAATGCAAATCCAGGGACACTGTCCAGAGCCTGGAACGTGATAGTTTAAAATGCTCTCTCCATATGCTGCAAACCTTCTATGGAGTAAATAAACGGCCAATTGAAAAGCAAGCTGTGGAATGCCAGTGAAGCCATTCTCAGGTTTGAGAAGGGGACTATTTTTAAACAGACTTGCCAGCTTACAAGGCTGAGCTTTCTGCATTAATCTCTGGATTATGAGCAAGAAAAAGGAAAAAAAAAGTGGGGGAGGAGGGGAGAAAAGCTATCTTCCCAGCAGGGTCATGTTACCCGATACGCAAAGCAAGCATGGGCTTCCTGACGCTTTCTTATTAATCTAGCATGGACAGTTTCACATTATTTCATGGTCTCACATCTGAGATTCTGCTTCTACGTATGATGGGCTCTCCTTCACACAGCATCTTGCTATAGAACATCGCCTCTTTTCCAATTCACAATCCCTAAGAGGGATGGAGTGCCCAGGAACTAGGTGAATCCCACACGACACGGTAGGTACACTATAGCTTAGTAAGTAAACACAAACAGACCTGCTCTTGCTTTGTTTATTGGATGATCTGCGCCTGCTTCCCTTGGGAACTCAGAAGCTACAACAGGCTCTCAAAAGATTATAAATGCCAGTGCCCCCTCCTACTGCCTCACTGTCTGGAGAGAGCAGCAGCCTATAAGGTCCTGGGGGTAGCTGAGGCTCATTGGCCTGCCTTGGGCTTGAACGGGCAGGAGAGGGGCTGTCAGAGCCAAGAGGCAGCTTGCTGGCAGTGGGATGGTGGCCTCGGGCCCATCCCTTCCATTGCATTGATATTAGCCAGTTCACAGCCATGGGTGTGCCAAGAGTCATTTCCTTCCCACACAATGGGGAGGAATCAACCATGTGAGTGAGTCCCGTGTGGCTTTCTCCAGGTTCTTCCTTGCCAAACCCAGAGCCAATCCACTGCAAAATGTTCAGTGTGTGCTCCTGTCTGCAGTGCTTGACAAATAATCTGCAATTCTTACCCTCAAAGAAGTCCTGCTCACGCTCTCTTTCTCTTTCTATCCCTGGCTCCTTCCCCACTGCCTCCCTCTCCCCCTCTTCAGCTCTTTTCTCCCAGCTGGCAGTATCAGTGTGAACACGTGTCTCTGGGATTCTCCCACTGACCCAGGTGAAGAGTATTTGAGCCGGGAAGGCATTAACTGTCCTCTGGCACTTTGACTGTGTTTATTGAGCACCTACTAGGCTCCAAGCCCAAGGGTCACACAGCCAAGCTAGGCATGGACCCCCAGGGTCTTCGCATCTAGTGAAGACCAAGATGTAGAGCAATAGTGTGGCAGCCTGACACTCAGGGAGGTTGGAACTGTATCTTTCTTGCTCTGCTACTCAAGGTGATTCTATTCTGGCCCTCATCCCGCCACAGTGACCGAAGCGCAATTAACCTGGGGTTCATGCTGTTCTCGTCCCTCGAGCTACATCTCATTTCCAGGAGGTTAACATAGAGTCGAGGAACTGAGACATGAGGTCGCTGGTCACCATCTAATCATAATAGCTGGACACAGCGTCTTTTTACCTGTCTGGGCCTTGGTCTTTGATCTATTGGGGGAAGTGTTGCAGTGGGGGCATGGCCATTTTTAAAAAAATAACTGTGACAGGGTGGCGTATTGAATTGGAGGCACTTACAACTGTAGGTAGACAATGAACTCAAGGGTTATTTTAAGTGTTCTTGGAAGTGATGATGAACTTGACCTGGATTTGTGTAGTGATGATAGACATGTGGAGGGAGGGGTAAGAAAGGAGAAGGGTTTGTGAGATTTGTGGCCAATGAGGTACAAGGGAGGGTGGCATTGAGGAGGGACTTCATGGCTGGTGATGACACTCACTCACCTCACCTGCAGGCTGTGCTGGCAGGAGGTGCTGCGTGGCAGGTGCAGGCAGTGGGCAGGTCCCTCTTAGAGCACAGTGGACACTGGTATGCTGGGAGATGCACTGAGAAGGAGATCATCTGGGCGTCCTCAGAACACAGGTGATTGTTTTTATCGTAAGCACAACCTGGACCCCCAGGGAGAGTTTGTTATTGCATTTGAGTCAATTCTGACTTGACAATCCCAGGAGACAAAGTGGAACAGCCACACGGGGTTTTCTAGGCAGTCATCTTTATGAGAACAAACAGATCTTTCTCCCACCAAGCTGTTGGGTGGGTGCGAACCACCACCCTTTCAGTTAGCAGCCAAGTACTTTGCTGCTGCGCCACCACGTTAGCCAACAAACTCACTGCCATTAAGTAGATTCAGACTCATAGCGACCCTACAGGGAAGGGTAGAATTAACTCCTTGAGTTTCCAAGACTGTAGCTATTTCTGGAAGTAGGAAGGACGCCCAGTTTCTCTACCTCTGAGCAGCTGGTGGTTGTGAGTTGTGGGCCTTGCAGATTCCAGCCCCTTGAGTAACCGCGACGCCACCAGAGTTCCTATACCACCAGGTACAAGATTAAAAAGAAGAGAAAGAAAATAGAAGGCGACGTTAAGGGCAGAAGCCTGAAGTGCATCCGCATTCAAGGGCAGCCAGGGGAAGTGAAGCTGCTGAGGAGGGGGGATGGGATGAGCCTCCAGGTGATTCCTATGCACAAAGAGAGGACTTCCCCAAGGATGTTTTTCAGCAGGATCACTTTCTGCAGTGAGCGGGGTGGTTGATAATAGAAGAGACGCCTTTGGATGAGGTGCTAAGCCCCCTGCTGTGTCACCACTTGTAGTTACAGTCTCTGTCACTATCAGGCTTCCTTATAGAGCAAGTGACAAGGAGCTAATCTATATTTTTATTTTCATCACCGTTGCCCTTTGAAAGGTGCAGTAAACAGAAACAAATCTAGAACAAAATGACCTACTTAGATCAGAAATGGGGTCCACATCCTCAAACACTAGCTGTCCCCTTCCCAGAGGAGCTTTATATTCGAACCCAGAATCCATGCAGATCCCGCCGTTTCTAGTCCTCCGAGGGTAAGTGAGTGTCAAAACCTGCTGGGGGGGAACCCTTAACAAGAGAAAGTAGGGACTCCCTGACCACACGTGGGGTTCTCAGACTATGACCAGAAACTATATTACCTAAGATTTTGTCACATTGCTGGGTTGGTGGGCAGATTTGGAAATGGCTAGGGAGACCACCCTAGGAAGAGATATCCACTCTGGATGATCTTCAGCTGCCAATCATTTCATTTCAATCACTGGCAACTTCAGGGTTCAGAGCAGAACTGTACCATGGACTTTTCAAGGATTGATTTTTTCAGAAGTAGATCACCAAGACTTTGTTCTGAGGCACCTCGACATGGAAGAGAACCTCCAGCCTGTCCTTTAGCCGGCTATGTTGAACTGGGTTGTCTAGAGAAACAAAACCTGTGACACGTAAGAAAGAACGTTATATCAAGAAGTAACTTTATATCAAGAAGGCATCCTAGTTCAGTCCAATTCAAGTGTCCTCTTCTGACTCACATGGTTGCAATCTGATGATGTAGAAAGGTGAAGAGGGAATCAAGGCAATCACAGACTGGTGGGTACCGAATTGCATAGATCCGAGGTCACTGGGAACATGACAGCTCCCAGGTTGGCAGCCCACATGGGTTGAAACCTGGAGGCAGACACAGAATTCAAACAAGGTGTGGGGGCAACAGGAAAAGGGAGAGGGAAGTTCCCTTGTCTCTCTTATAAAAAACATCACCCCCAAGGAGGCATCATCAGTCTGAGACCCAATGGTTGGATTCCACCCCTACTTTCACACACGTTCAAGTTGACATAAAACCTAACCATCACAGCAGCCAAGGGTGTTGACTGTTTATACCACCCAGTGATTTCTGTAGGATCTCACATCTACTGCCATCAAGGCAATTCTGACTCACAAAGGCCTTCTAAGACACCATACAGTGGCCCCATAGGGTTTCCAAGACCAAATCTTTACAAAGAAGACTCCCATACTTTTCTCCTGTGGTCAGCTGGTGGGTTTGAGGCGCACTTCACCACCAGGCTCCTAAGTGAGCTCTAAGGGTGCTAAAACCTTCAACCCTACGATGCTTCTCTGCCATGGAATTCTAAATTCCCACGATTGGCCAGGCCATAAAGCAGATCACAGTTAAGCCTCTGTTGGGAGTAGATTTTCTACTCCCATAAAAAGTTACAGCTTCAGAAACCCACAGGGGGAACTCTACCATGCCCTATCAGGTCACTATGAGTCAGAATCAGCTCAGTGGGACTGAGGTGGTCTGTGTTTATGTGTGTATGTGCAACAGATACACTACCCGGGAGTCGTGTTGTATCTTAAAAAGAAAAGAAAGCATCACTGCCTACCATGGCTCAGCAAGTCCGTATGTGTCTAGTCCTACCTGTCCCCTTACTCTCATCTTCTTAATTCTCAAACAGCCCGCCACACTGGCCTTTTTGCAGTCCCTAAACATTCAAGTGTTCTTTCCCTTTCTTGCCTAGAATGTTCTCATGGGATTCTGCTTACCTGCTCCTTCCTCAGAGGCTTTCCCTGGCCCCACAATCCACTTCCTGTTCCCTATCAATGTTTCCCATCATTTCATGTACTATGGTTTACAAATGCATATTTCTTGGGCCATGGAGAGTCTACTGCTCTGTGATCTACAGGGAGCAGAACAATATTTAGGTTTTTTCCCCTGTTGTGTCCCAGTACCCAGCAGTCTTATACACACATTACACACTCATCTGAGTTGTCTTAAATAAATGAGTCTGCTGGAACACACAATTTCTTAAGAAAAAGGGGAAGCAAACAAAATTCTCAGAAGGCGAGGACCTTTAAGGTGTACTGAGTCCCAGGATATGGATGGAGATGAGAAGCAACGCAATACAGACTGAGGCTGACTTCACAGTGTTCCTTAAAGCTAGCGCTGGGATGCACGGCCGGCTGGGCTGTCCATCAAATCCCCACGCAGGCAAACCCGCTGCCTCGTTTCAGAGTTACTCTAAAGTGAACCCCGAGGCCAGTATTTGGGCCCACTAGTATTGTGGGAAGGCGATCCCACGAGGTATTGCAAGGGAATGGAAACGTGGAATTTGGAAAGGAAGAAAACCAATATAAGATGCGTTACTTAGGAGCTTACCATTGTGGGTACCTGTAGCTCAATCCTTCTAGGAATCATCTGAAAGACAATATGCAACATCCCTCTTAATACTTCTACTGAGGGGCAAGGAAGTCCATTTATGTATTCATCTATCAACATGTCCAGCATTCGTTGAGGGCTGCTGCTCCCTGGAGCACGTACTTCCTGGTACAAAGCCAAGTCTTAGCACGCTTCTGCAGCCTGAGGACGTCCTCAGGCAAAGAGACACAGGAAGTCATTGGAGTACACAGGAGCTGTGTGCCAGGAGCACTAGAGGCTCCAAGGGAATAAGGGTGGGACACTGAAATCTTATTACACGCAAGCGTACACACGTACTACGCACGCACATGAGCACGTCTTATGAAGGACATGAATTGGACATAGGAAGGTAAGTCAAATAGCATCGCTACTGGGTTTCCAGTAAAAACATGCATGGTTTTATTCTAAATGGGTCTCGATAATCAGGAATGGCCACAGAGAAGTTCCTTCAGTCATACTTCTATAGTCTTGTTAGGGTGCCTTCAAAAATAGAACGGTCCGATGAAAATAGACAGGGCTTATTGAGCCTTGGTAGGAAGCTAGGATTTTTTTTTCTTTTTAAGATATTAGTCCTGAGAACGATGCCCGCTGTACACAAGAAAACAAAACCAAACTCACTGCCACTGTGTTGATTCCAACTCATAGTGACCAGAGAGGGCTGGGTAAACCTGTCCCTGTGGGTTTAATTGGGCCAGTTAAATGCAAGTTAGCTAAATCAGTTGAGAAAGTCGGGGTGATGGTTTGCGGGGATTTCAAATGAATAATATCAGAACACTGGGTGGTCCCAGGAGCTTATTATAATGATAAGAAAGTCCAGAAAATTGTGCCGGTGAGTTCATTCCTTAATGGCAGCAAGGTTTGTCCTGGGATGATGCTGTTGGGAAACGTACCCTCTTTCCCCTGTACTCCCCATCTCACCCCTGTAGACTTCTTTTTATTTCAAAATTCCTTATTTAAAAGGTACCTGATTTTAGTCCCTTTAGGAGGGAAAAATTGCCATTTTTACATGGTGTCAATTGAAGAGCTGATTTCTTCCGAGAGTCAGAGAAATGAAAACCCCACCTTATGAAGTGGATAGATGAAAATACGTTGATAAACAGCATTGGTGGTGGTGGTGGTGGTGGTTGCTGTTGCCAGGTGCCATCGAGTCGGTTCCGACCCATAGTGGCCCTGTGCACAACACTGCCTGGTCCTGCGCTGTCCTCACCCTAGCTCCTCTACTTGAGCCCATTGATGGGGCCATCGTGCCCATCCCTATTGTCAATGGGCTACCACTTTGTCACTGCCCTTCGGCTTTACCACACGATAGTCTTCTCCACGGATCAGTTTCTCCTGATAACACGGCCAGAGTACATGGGACAATGTCTTGCCATCCTTGCCTCTTTGGAGATTCCAGCCCTACTTCCAAGACAGTTTTGTTTGTACTTTCGGCAGCCCATGGCACTTTTCCACCAGCACCATAATTAAAATGCATCAATTCTTGCTTATTCAATGTCCAACTTTCACCTGCATATGAGGTCACTGAAAATACCATGGCTCAAGTCAGGCAGACTTGAGTCCTCAAAGTAATATCCTTGCTTCCCAACACTTTAAACAGGATTTACCCAATGCAACACACTGTTTGATCTCTTGTCTTCTGTTTCCATGAGCATTGATTGCAGATCCAAGCAAGACGAAATCCTCAACAACTTCAACCTTTTCTCCATTTATCATGATGTTACTTACTGGTCCAATTATAAGGACTTGGGCTTTCTTTACATTGAGTTGTAATCCATACCAAAAGCCGCAATTCATGATTTTTATCAAGTGCTTCAGGTCCTCCTCAGTTTTAGCAAACAAAGTTGTATTATCTGTACACTACAGTTTGTTAATAATATCTCCTCCAATCCTGATGCTTTGTTCTTCTTCATATAATCCAGTTTCTCAAAGCATTTGTTTAGCTTATAAATTGAGTAGGTATGATGAGAGGATACAACCCTGAGAAACAATAACTTCACATTTCGATATTGTTAATAAAGGTTTCTATGATTTTAACACTACTTCTTAAATTAACATTATGCTAACTAGATACACAAGGAATCCAACATTTAAAGGAGTTGTGTGTGCATGTGTTATTTTGTTTTTATTGAGAAGGCAGTTGGTATAACAGAAGCAGCTCAATCTCCAAGTACATTTGCTGGTGAAAATGGGAAAATGCATACACTCATGAGAGGACCTGGAGCCAAGCTAGTTGTAAGCAAAATATTAAAAGCTGAGGATAGATAGATATACAGGGGAAAAAAGGCAACTAGTGTAGGAGGAGCCAGTGAGAGGGTTAAATGTGATTCATGTAATTTAAAAGGGAGCACACGTTGACAGATCCTTTCTGCTCAGACACCAGAAGATGGTTTGATGGAATAATGCCTGGGAGCAGGAGTGTGAAATAAATGGCTTCCCAATTTCTTATTTTTAAAATATTTTGTGGAACAAATCTAGAATTAGAACATGCTCAAACCTGCCAGTGCTCACGTGGCAGGGTAAAGACGTTTCTGGCTGCCTTTTTCTCTTGGAAATCATTCAATGCAACAAGAACAATTAGAAACCCCTAGTTCCATTTTAAACCTCTTAGAACTTTAACTGCAATGTATGAGGAAAAGTTGCCAAACGCTGGGGAAATGAAACAAAGCTCTGGAAGATGCTACAAGTTCAAGAAAAGTAGTGAATCTTGAGATGAAATTAACAGTTTTATTTTGGGACCAAAAATAAGGTATTCAAACTGGTTGTGAAAACTTCCCTGGATCTTATAAAACGGCAGAATGAAGGGGCTCACTACCCCCAATTGGACATTATGGGAAACTATTCTCTAATTACACTACGCAATTACACCATAAATTAATGGCAGAAGATTTAAAAGTCCTACATGTCAGAATCGTGGTTGTTAAGTGCCATAGAATCGGTTCTGACTCCTAGGGCCGTATATGAACAACAGAATGAAACACTGCCCGGTCCTGTGCCGTGTCCACAATTGTTCTTACGTTTGAGCCCATCGATGCATCCATGAGTCAATCTGCATTTCCAAGGGTCTTCCTCTGTGTCACTGCCCCTCTACTTTGTCAAGCATGAGAGTTTTCTCCAAGGACTGGTCTCGCCTAACAACACGTCCAAAATACATGAAAGGAAGTCCTTCCATCTTTGTCTCCTGGCTGTCCTTCTTCCTGGACAGATTTGTTTGCTCTTTTGGAAGCCCATGATACTTTCAATACTCTTGGTCAGTACTGTTATTCAATGAACGGATTCTTCTTTGGTCTTCCTTATTCAGTATCCAACTTTCTCATGTAATCAAGTCATTGAAAGATACCCTAGTCTGGGTCAGGCTCACCTTAGTCCTCAAGGTAACCTCTGCTTTTCAACACTTAAGAAAAATAGTTTATTGACATATAATCCCATCACATACTTCAATAGTTTGGTCATGTTTCAAAGAATTGTATAATAATTATTACAATCAGTTCTAGAACATTTCTTCCTTCTTGTACTCATTGTTATTAGCTCCCTGTTTCCCAACATTCCTTTTCATGCCTCCGATAAGGCATTACTCCATTTACTACCTCTATAGAATTATATATCCTAGATTTCATATACTGGAAAATACACATACACACAAACCAGCAACCACATGATCTTTTGCCAGTGCAATGTGTCATTTGATCATTTACTGGGCTTCTGTGAGCATTGATTGTTACATCCAAGCAAGAAACAAATCCTTGACAACTTCACTATTTACTCCTACTTGGGACGATTGGTCCAGTTGTGAGGACTTTGGTCTTCTTTACATTGAGTTGCCATCTATACGGAAGGCTGCAATTCTTGATCCTATTTATAGACAGCTGATATAGTCAGCCTATAGTCGGAATCTAGTCAGAGTTCCCAGAGGAAAAAATTATAATCTTTAGAAGATGTATTATCTTGTGTTTGGGGCAAAATTTTACACAGCAAATTAGCCTCCCACTTGACAATTTCCAAACACTGTCCACTATGTGACAACATTCCCCTGAATTACATTCAGAATGCTCCATTCCCAGTGCTCTAATATCCCTGCCCCCTTATAGCCTCCTTTTTGCCTTAGAAAAATTGATATTTTGGCCTCACATCGATGTATTTTTAATGGAGCACCATACTCACAGCTATTAGCCTGTATTTTGTATGTCAGTCTGCTACTTCACTGAAAGGTGACCTCAGGTGATAATATCTCAAGTTTTGAAGACTATCTCAGGTCTGATGTCTCAGAGTCCTCTAGTCTCGAGTGGCCCAGTGAGTCTGAACATTTTAAGAATTTTAAGTCCGTTCCATGATTTGTTTCCCCCACTCTACGAGTGTTCATTTACTGTGGTCCTGGTCAGAATGGTCAGATACCACCTGGTCAGAAGTAGTCTCTGGGTAGATGAGGTGGTGGCTCCTGTAGACCATCAGCCCTGTAGACTAGTTTCTTCTCTAAGACTGTGATTTCCTTCTTTTGTTCCTGGTAAGTAGAGGCCAATAGTGTTGTCTGAATTGGTTTCCTGCAAGCTTTTAAGACGCTAGACATTACTCATCTCACTAGAATACAGAAAATGAACTTTGTGAACAAGATTATGCCAATCATGAGATTAAGGCCCCGAGTCTCAAAACCCAGAGAACTTCCCTTTCAAGGTATTTGGTTAGGCCTGAGAAGTATCTATAACTGTGTCTTCTATAAATACACAGCAAAATCTATGAACCCCAGAATTTGAGTAAGGCAGAAAGTTGTCAGAGAAGGAACACTCAAATATTTTCCACTAATAGTGAGAGAAAAGGAGTAAGACTGCACTCTCTCCAAGGTAAAACATCTTCAAGGTCCAGAAAGATAAGGCAGTCTCATTGAGTTCTGGCTCTCATATAGCCACTTCTATCTATTCCCAATGTACACACGTGTACCTTCACATTCACATATATGCCTCCACGCACACATACGTGACCATGTGCATGTTTGATTCTAGCTGTTGTTCAACGGTGCAAAGCGTATTATTTAGCACATGCATCCTATGCGCTTGTGCACACCTGGAGGCAGCATTTACTTTGGTCAACCGGTGCCGATTGCGTCCACCTTTGGCGCTCCTTTTCTCAATCATCAGGAAAAATAAGTATCTCCAATTCACAAAATGATTCCCTCAAAAACGTACAACCTGACACATTTATGCTATTAATTTTTAAGTGGAGAGCAAATGCTTTGAGAATGATTGGGGCAGGGAATGTATGGATGTGATTTATACAATTGATGTATGTATATGTATGGAATGTGATAAGAGTTGTATGAGTCCCTAATAAAATGTAAAAAAAGAAAAGAGGAGGAAAAAAAAAGAAAATGATTAGGGCAAAGAATGTACAGATGTGCTTTATACAATTGATGTATGTATATGTACGGACTGTGATAGAGTTGTATGAGCCCCTAATAAAATGTAAAAAAAAAAAAAAAGGTTAAAGAGTAATGAATAGACATGCATTCTCAAAGAGTGAAAAAAGAAGAAGAAAGGCAACAACAAAAACAACCCTAAGCACAGCGCAAGGAAATAATTCTAGATAAAAATAAAGATCAACGAATAATAAAAGAGTAATACTATTTGTCATTTGGAGTGAAAAAATGTTATGAAGCTATATATACTAAGATATGGGACAAATGGCCAAAGAAAATGAAAAGAGAAAAAATTCAATTTTAGAGAGTGTGTTAAAAGAATCATAAGAGACTATTTGATCAATTCTATTCAGATACTTTGAATACCTTAATAAAGTAGATGATTGTCCAATAAGACTTAATTCCCCAAACTAAGCCCACCGAGACATGCAATTTAAATAGTTTAATTACCGTAGGGGGGAAATACCTAGAAGGAATGATCAAATAGCTGCTCCTCACAAACGCATCAAGTCCAGATAGTTTCACAGGAAAACCTGCAAAGACTTTGAGGAACAGCAAAGATTACAAGTTCTTTTTTTATGAAACCACCACAACATTGATAGCAAAAGCTTGCAAAGATAACACGCCGAAAAGGAAACACCAGGCTGATCTCAGTTATGAATGTTAGGGATAAAAAGAATTCTGATACAGATTATTAGCAACTATAAACCGAACATCATTGAAAGAAATTAGATAGTATGGTTGCCTCGTAGCGATTGGGGGTGGAGGGGTGAATGGAGAGTCAGTTCAATGATTAGCATATAGAGAAATATAACTAATCACATCAACAGCTCCAATGAGAAGCCTTAAAGAATCTACACAGATGCTGAGAAATGATCAGGTCACATTCGATACCCAATCCTGACCTCAATAGATGTGACCAACCTCCAATTTTATCTGAGACGGATGTGCTTTCCAGGGCAAAAAAAGAACAAGTAGGAAAATCTGAAGCATAAAGAAATGAGTTGGTTAATCTAATACGATGTTGTTGTCTTTGTAGATGCTCTCTATTCAGTTCTGATATTTAATGCCATAGAAATAGATAAATACTTTTCTTATCGTTGGAAAAAAGAAGCCCTGGTGGCCCTGTTGGAATGCGTACCATAAGGTCAGTGGTTCAAACACAGAGGCTACTCAGCAGGAGAAAGATAAGACTATCTGCTCATGTACAGACGGACAAGTCGGAAACACTTTGCTGATGAATATCGAGGATCGAGGGTTGCAGCCTTCAGTATGGATTGTAACAGTGTAAAAAACTGATATTTCACAACGCAACCAGTTGGTAACATCAAGATAAACGGAGAAAAGATTGATGTTGTCAGGGATTTCATCTTACTTGGAACCACAATCAATTGCTCATAAAAGTAGCAGACAAGAGATCAAACAATGCATTGAATTGGGTAAATCTGCTGCCCAAGCTCTCTTGAAAGTATTGAAGAGCAAGGATGTCACTTGGAGGACTAAGATGTGACGGACCCAAGCCATGGCATTTTCAATCCCCTCATGTGAATGTGAAAGTTGGACACTGACTAAGGGAGACCAAAGAAGAATCTATGCATTTGAATTGCGGTGCTGATGGAATATGTTGAAAGCACCATAGACTGCCAGGAACACAAACAGATCTGTCTTGGAAGAAGTACAGCCAGACTGCTCCATGGAAGTAAGGATGGCAAGACTTCATTTCGAGTACTTTGGACGCGTTATCTGGAAAAACCAATCCCTGGGGGAAAGCGTAGCGTGCTTGATAAAGCAGAGAGTCAGCAAAGAAGAGGAAGACCCTCGACAAGATGGATTGACACAGTGGCTGCAACAGTGGACTTGACCATGGAACAATTGTGGAGATGGTACAGGACTGGGCAGTGGTTTGTTCTGTTGTACATAGGTTCATATGAGTCAGAACTGGCTTAACTGCACCCCACAGCAACAATATAAATCTCAATAGATCCAATAGCCGTGGGTTCGGAGCATGGGCTCCAGTTTTGACAGAACAAGGAGGTGAATGTAGACTAAAATACATGCTATCATATGGTCTCTCTCTCATTCTTCTTGTATGAACAAATATGGATCTCAATATAGAAAGCAGCAGGCAATAAAGGACACTGCAACAACCATTCATTACCAGTATCAGCCGGATCAAGCCGACGACATTCCTTGACACCATGGGTTGTTATGGAAGTAGGCACCAATGGAATTACACAAGAAAAGACAGCTAGATGAATATAAAAGAGAAAATAGAATCACTACTATCTTCAGATGAGATCCTTTACCTAGAATGCCTAAGAAACTCAGCTCAATAAAGATTTGCAAACAATGAAAAAAAGGTAAAATTTATACAGAAACAAAAAATAGATACTACTCCTATATAAAAATAGCAAGCATTAGAAAATATTGCCGAGTAAAATATAACATTAATATTGGTAACAAAAAAAAAATCTAGAAATAAACAACAAAAGCACACAAGATGGATGAAGAACATTTCAACTGAGGTATGGAAAAGAAAAGTTGAAGAAATAAATATGCGTACTCTGTTCTCGTATGGGAAAACTGTCAGTTCTCCCAAAAGTAATCTCTGTATGTGATGTAATATGAATATAAATACCAACTGGATATTTACTTTAGAACTAGACAAACTGAATTCTCAAATATCCTTGAGGAAGTGGACATAAGCAGACCTTCGTAATTGTTATTCATCTCTCCCCAGAGCTCCACATCACAATACCTGCTGCCCTCTTTAGCCCTCCCTCTTTTCTCTCTTCCTCCCCTTCCCCTTTCCCCCAATCTTGCTAGTTTTCCTTGTCTTCTCAGACTGCCCTGCTCAGTCTCCTTTTCAATTTAAAGAAATTTGATCTGCTTTTCCATTCCATTTTTTCCTTCCTAGTACTTCTCCTGATCACAACAAAAAGCTTAGCCAGCTAAGCTCCACAGGAGGTTTCCACTGGTCAAGGGCTGGGGCAGAAGAAAAGAAGGGGAAATTGGGCTGAGGAGGGTGAGAAGGAAGAGGAGAAAGCAGAGGGGATTGCAAGTAGCCCTCCGTCTTCTAACTGCTACAACGTGCATACTGCTGTAATAATCGATGGAATGATATGCACCAATCAGATCTGCTGGTAGAAGCACTGTTGTTTTCATTACTGTTAGGTGCCATCGAGTTCCTTCGGACTCGGAGCGACCCTGTGGGCAATGTGGTCTAGTCCTGCACCATAGCCACCAATGTTCTTAGGTTCGAGCCCAGTGTAGCCACGATGTCCATCCACCTTGGAAAAGAGGTCTTCCTCTTTTTCACTGCCTCTCTATTTTACCAAGCACA
Organism: Tenrec ecaudatus; assembly: GCF_050624435.1. NCBI lineage: Eukaryota > Metazoa > Chordata > Mammalia > Afrosoricida > Tenrecidae > Tenrec > Tenrec ecaudatus. The sequence goes on along the minus strand of NC_134533.1, from coordinate 178,970,271 downwards.
CGATCCCTTTCCAGGGACTTGTGTCTCCTGATAGCACGTGCACAGCACATGAGATGGAACCTCGTGATCCTCCCTGCTGAGGAGCATTCTGACTGTACTTCTTCCAGGACAGACTTATATTTTGGCACCCCATGATAGTTTCAATATTCTTTGCCAACAGTATAATTCAAATGCATCGATTCTCCTTCAGTGTTCCTTATTCAAGGTTCAACTTCCACATGCAGACAAGATGACTGAAAATGCCATGGCTCGGGTCAGGTACACTGTAGCCCTCAAAGTAACATCCTTGCCTTTCACCACTTTAGTTTAAAGAGATGTTGAGCAGCAGATTTACATAATGAAATGTGTCATTTGAGCTCTTGTCTGGTGCTTCCATGAGCATTGATTGAGGAGCCAAGCAAGACACAATCCTTGACTTTCTTTTTTTTTTTTTTTTAAATCATGGCATTACCTATTGGTCCAGTTGTGAGGAGTATGGTTTTCTTTACACTGAGTTGTAACCCACACTGAAGGCTGCATTCCATGATCTTCATCAGCAAGGGCTTCAAGTCCTCCTCACTTTGGTTAAGCAGGGTTGTATCAGCTGCATAGTGAAGGTTTTTCATAAGTCTTCTTCATATAACCCAGCTTCTCTGATTATTTGCTCAGAACATAAGTAGAATAAGTTTGTTTGGAGGATACGACCGTGACACATACATATCCTGATTTTTAAACCATGCCGTGTTCCCTTGTTCTGTTTGCACAAGTGCCCCTTGATCCATGTACAGGGTTCACATGAGCACAGTAAACTATTCTACAATTCCCAGTGTTCTTAAGCCTGTCGCTGGTGTGTTATGATGCACACAGTTGAATGACTTAGTATAGTCAATAAGACATAAGTAAACATCTTTCTGGTACTCACTGCTTTTGACCAAGAGTCACTTGACATCAACAATGATATCCCTTATTCTGTGTTCTCTTCTGAATCCAGCCTGAACCTCTGGCAGCTCCCTGTCCATGCACTGCTGCAACTCTTGTTGGATGACCTTCAGGAAAATTTTATTTTCATGTGATATGAATGGTATTGTTCTATAGTTTGAGCATTCTGGGGCGTCACCTATCTTTGGAATGGTACTCTTACTCTAATTTGGCTGTGAAGAAACTACAGGTTAATAGTTTAAATGACTTTCCAGTAGATTTCTCTAGAGTCTAGGAAAATGAGGTTCAGATTTATGGGAATTAATTTACATGGAGAAATTTAACATTGGAATCATTTTGTATAAGAACTGACATTGAGAGAGATGAACTTAACACTGAAGCCTCTGTAAAAATTAATGCAAAGAATTTTATTAAAAGAATAGGAAAAAATTCACTAATGGGAGTTGCAAGGAGCAGAAGATTCTGAATTCAGTGATCCAAAAAGGAAACTATACAGGGATATTCTACAAGAAGATACAATCTTAAAAAGTGGTAATTAGTTACTATTTAGGGAATGGTAAAAATTATATAAGGATACATCCAATTATTAGGATAACGTACCTTTCTGAAAAATAACTTTTCAGCCCCTAATAAAATGTAAAAAAAGAAAATATTACAAGCCACCGAAGTGTAAAAAATGTAAATGGTGGATTTTATGGTTTCTGAAGTGTATCTCAGTAAAAATATATATTTTTAATTAAAAAAATAACTTTTCAGAATCATAAAATAATTAAATTGTACGCATCTGGTCTCAAAACAACCATGAGATTGGCCTTCCATGACCAAAGGAGGACATGCACAATTCCAAGATTTATCTTGAGTAAGCACTTGTTCTGAAAATTGTTATTGACCCAGCTTTCTAAACAGGGCATATTCCTAAGCAAGTAAAATTATGTTCTTGTCAAAAATTGCTTACCAATTAATCTTTACAGGGTACAGTGGAGAATTAAAGACAAGACAGGCTTTTTACAAAAGAAACAGTACAGTGGTTTTTAATATTTCCCTCTCTCTCATTGCAAAAGTTATTGTTTATTCAAAGTGGAGTTATGGCCTCACCTTAGCCACCATCTCATTTCAGGGGCCCTAAATTAATTTGGGGTGCTTTTACTAATATATTTATTTAGAAGCTCTATGAAAATGCTGATGCAATTATTAAACACCCGGCTGCTACCCAAAAGGTCAGTTTTCTGCACCCATCAGCCACGCAGTGGGAGACAGACTTGAGAAGGGCCCTGTAAGGCTGTCGACCGAGGAAGCCCTGGAAGAGAGCTTTCGTCTGTCCAATATGGTTGCCAAAGGCCAGAATTTCCTCCAGGGCACCCAGCAGTCACAGGGAAAGGGCAGGGGGAGAGGCGAAGTTAAAAATGAAACCAGTCTTTGCAGAGAAATTGATGACAAGAGGCACCAAGAGCTTTCTTTGCATGTTTGCTTGCTATGGCTTCCAAGAGCTCAGAGCATCTGCCTAGTCTAATTAAAAACTGCTCACCTACAGATGCTGGTGATGTAAATTTTAGGATCAGGGCCTAAGATGTGTAAATACTGTAACACAATTTTTCTACAACTGTACTTCTATTTTCTCCTCTCATTTTTTAGATCAATTTTTGAACAAGTTCTAAACAACTGGCCATCTTTAAGATGAATGCCATCTGTAGGTTAATTCTTTCCCATGACTCATGAGAGCCCCATTCTCTAACTCCACATTCTTCTGCTTGTCCTATCAATCGACATTTTCCAGGTTATGTTACAGAAATCATGTCAGAATATCTGAGGCTCACAACAGCAAGGTATATTGCTTACTCACATAGCATGTTTAGGATTAGGTGGTCAGGAATTTGTGCATTATAAACATTCAGGAAGAGAAATTGATGAAGGTTCTAAGTCAACTCCCAGGTCTATGCTCACAGAGGCAAAGAATGAGTCCCCAGGTGCTGCAAGCATTTGAGTTCTCAGCTACAAGCCAAAAGACTGGTGGTTCAAAAACACCAAAGGCACCTCAGAAGATAGGCCTGGCAATCGGCTTCCAAAAGGTCACAGTCTTGAAAATCCTAAGGACTGGTTTTCCTCTGCACCCAGGAAGCCATCACAAGTCAGAAATCAACTTGGTGGTAACTAACTAATGGCAACGGGAGCCTGGTAATTCAAACAGGGCAACTAATGCTCTGGTTGTTAACATGGCTGCCCAGAAGGTACACACATTGCTTCCATTCACATTTCACTGGCAAAACTAAATGACATAGAATCGTATGAGAACAGTAGACTGGATATTTGCCTCTTGCATACATAGACACTGAAGGTTTCTGAACAGCAATATAACTTCTCACAATGAAACCCCTTGGTTATAGAAGCGATGGGCGAGGAGTCAGAGTGGGCTATGCAAGAGAACATTGCTAACTGGCCTGCAAAGGGTGAACGCAATGTCCTCACCACACTTGTTCTGGAATATCGAAATGGGTCAGAGTGAGTCATGATACTTGTTCTAACTGTAAACTTCTGCTCTACTGGATGGGAGCTTAGAAGAGGCAAAAGCTGGAGAAGAACTCACTATTCCAGAGGAAACTCAAGCAAAGGTTTTATTTTTATGTGGAAGGGCATAATTTGGGAGCAAATGAACAAATCAGATCTTTGTGTTTTCAAATTTCTGAAGATAAATGAGTGGGCTAGGTCTAAATATTGCAAAATACCGTATGTGTACACATAAAGAATACATATTTGAACTCAGTTCAGTCAAAGAATTTTTTTAAAGTGACTGTCTCTAGAAACGTTGCTTTTATCTTAAGACTCCAGTCTACTGATTCATATCCATTCTCCTTTTTTAAAAGCAGTTTTATTGGAATAGAACTCACAACTCATACAATTCAACATTTCAATCATTTTAAGGAGAGATGTAAAATCATCACCACAATCAATTTTAGAGCAATTTCTTTGTTCTTGAGATCCTCGTGATTAGCTCACCTTTTCCCCCCTACCTCCCATGCCGCACCTCCAAGGAACCAGTTATGGTCTCTGTAGATTTGTCTATCCTGGATTTAATATATGAAAAACATTAAAAAACAACAACAAAACTAGCCTTTAAGATTCAAATAAACCTCAAGAAACCATCTGCACCCAATCTTCCATTTGGAAACTTCACCTATTATGGCCATTGAGATCTGTTTTTAATGTATATTTATTCTGCATACTGTATATTCTCTATTACTAATATATAATAATGTAAGCTTACATATAAAATGCTGCCTTCTTCCTTATTGCATTCATTAGTTAAGTATATATGTAGATGTATCCATTAAATTTAAGCATATGTGTATAGGCAGATAAATATTGGTTAATGTTTATAACCCCTTGTCACCAAATAGAAACCCTGATCTGAAATCAATTAAATAATGAGTACACTTATAGTAGCTATATTGTAGCGATATTTTAAGGATTAAGGAGGAAATAGATCCTGGAATCCCTGCAACACAATACCCATTCATTAGCCATCTTTACTCATCTCTGAGTTAGTAACTGACAAAGAGAAAGAATTACCCACGTTGGCCTGATCTGAGTGGCGGAGAGCCAAATACAATGCCCATCACAATATGAAACCTCCAATAAGATTCTAGCTACTGCCCTTCCTGTGTCTGTTTCCTCCTCCTTAAAACAACGAGGCTGAACTGGACAATTTCTAAATCTTCACTCCTCAGTTTCACACTACTTCTAGCATACAGTGGCTGAGAGAAATAATATGAGCTGTAAATGATAGAATTGATCTGAGCTTTAAATCCACCATCTGGAAAATGAAGGAACGATGCCTGACCTTGGAGAGTTGTTGGGAGGATAGATTGAGGTAATGCAATGAAAGGGTCTAGCACTACGGGGACCACATGGCAGTTAGTTAGCACACAATACACTAAAGATAATTATTATCTTATTGATGATGCAGAGAAAATGTTGATAGCCCTAAGAAAGCATAAGATCTAATGGAGAGAGGGATAAGGAATTACTTTCTGAAAACACACAAAAAATGAATTGTCTTTCTCTTGAAGCGTTTGTGTATTTGTTTGTTTACAAACTTTAATTATTTTAAAGTCATCTTTTGAACTGAAAATAACTTCATGATTTTAGAGACGCATTTCCAGGGAAATTACATTAGGATCACTACACTCTTGTCACCATGAACTGTTATTTGCATCCAGAAGGGAAAGCTTGTCATTTAAATTCCAGATGCTAAGTGTATAATTTATCTTTCTATGGGCACAGGCACATTTCCTGATTGTCCAATTCTACTCAGCCAGCATTTCATAAATCACTGGTGCAGAAAATTATTACCATTTGAACAAGTGATTTTCCACTGTGTTCACTGCCACATTGGGGCTCGCATGCAATGGCCAGTGACTCAGCCAAGCCAAGTAACTCCTCAGACCCACTGAGCTCTCTAGGAAAGAAATCTCTGCCCTCCTGCACACGAGGAGCAACCCTTAATGCAAGAGTCTAAACTTACCACATTTATCAACTTCTATGGGGATACAGCCCCATTTTTATAAGAGCTATTGCCACAGCTGCAAATGCATAATTATTTCTGATATACTGAAAACAAAATAACTCATCCACCAAAAGACACTTGACGCCATTAAAACTTTACTTAAGTGATTTTCAGAAGAAGAAAACCAGGTTTTCTCTGCCAGACGATCCTATTGTCATCTTAGGATTCGTATCTCAGCCTTTCATTTTAGTAAGTATCACAGTTGAATTGTGGCGCTGGCGAAGAATATTGAAAGTACCCTGGACTGCTAAAGGACAGACAGCTCTGTGTTGGAAGAAGTAAGATCAGCGTGCTCCTTAGAGGCAAGGATGGCAAGATTTCGCCTTGCATACCACGGACATATTGTCAGGAGAGACCAGTGCCTGAAGAAGGACATCATGTTTACTAAAGCGGAGGGGTGGCAAAAAGAGGAAGGCCTTCAACAAGATACAGTGGCTGCAACGATGGGCCAGGCAAAGAAACACTTGTGAAGATGGCCCAGGACTGTCAGTATGTCATTCTGTTGTGCAGAGGGTTGCTGTGAATTGGAGTCATCTGGATGGCACTTATTAACACCAAGTACCACGTGAACAGTGCAGATCCTAAATGTTTGCTAATGTAGTTATAAATTTAAAAACTCACTGACAGCAAGTCAATTCTGACTCTGACTCGTGAAGCGATGTGACAGGGCAGAGTAGAATTGTCCCGGTGGGTTTCCAAGACAGCAACTCTTACAGTGTGTGTTGTGGCCTAATATGTGATCTCTTCCAGAGTATGTTCCACCCACACTGGAGAAAAACATATACTGCATTGCTGTCAGATGGAATTCTCTGTGTACGCACAGGAGGTCAAGCTGATTGGTTGTGTTATTTCTTTTGTTTCTTTAGTGAGTTTCTTTCCTGATGACCTGTCTACCCCGAGAGTGTTGAAACCGAATACTATTATTATTGAGCTCTCTACTTCTCACTTTAACCTTGTGAGGGTTTGATTGATGTATTTTGAAGGTCCTCATTGAGGTCATATACATTTATTGTGGTTATGTCGTCTCGTTCTATTATTCTTTTCATCATGATGTAGTGTCTTTTCCTGTCTCTCATTATGTTGTTTGTCTTGAAGTCTTTTCTAATCAAAGAGTAATATTGTCATTCCTCCTTTTTTATGATTACCGTTTGCTTAGTGTATTTTGTCTCCATCCTATGATTTTTAGTCTACTTTTATCTCTGAGTTTGAGGTGTGTCTCATAGGTTATCAAAGAGAAGAGTCTTGTTTTCTAAGCCAGTTTACTACTCTGGTCTCTTGATTGGTGCATTTAAAACATTGGCGTTCAATGCCGTTTTTGCTCCATATGAGTATATTGCTGTCATTCTGCTGTGTTTGTGCTTTTTGGTTGTTGTTCTTCTTTGCGGTTTTAGTGGTGCCTTTGTTCCTCCTCTAATCCTGTGTTGCTTTGAGTGCTGCTTTCATTGTATTCGTTGTGGGTGGTGTTGTCCTGTCGGATGCTATCAAATTTGTCTGTTATTGTTGTTGATTCTCTGTCCATAGTAATCTGTTAATATTTTTTGTAATGCTGGTCTTGTTTATACGAATTCCTTAGTTTTTCCATGTCTGGAAGTATCTTGATCTCCTTTATAAGTGAGAGATTATTTTGCTTAATATAGGTAGGATTCTTTGTCAGCCTTTTTCCCCTCTGCTTTCAGAAATTAATAAATGTCTCTCCACTTGCCTGCATAGTTTCTGCTGAGAAGTTGAGCTTATTTCTTTCCATTTTTCTTTGTTAGTGACTGTGCTTTCCCCCCTACTTTCCCTCAAGATTCTCTCCTTGTCCTTGAAATGTTTTACTAGGATGTAATGGTATTTTTCTTTGGTGGGTCTATCTTTTTCGGGGTTTTTAACTTCTTGAATAGGTATTTTCTCCTCCTTTGTGAGGCTTTTTCTATCATTTTATGTTTATTCCATAATGTCTCGTATTACTTTCTTTGTAGACTTTGTTGCTGTTGTTTCTTCTTGCTCCTGGATCCCAATGAAACACCGTGCGTTTCTCATCACAGTGCCCCACATCATAGGACTCTTCTGCTTTGTTGTTGTTGTTTCATGGGTTGTAGTCAGAATAATTGTCTGAGCTCTGTTTCGCTTTTCCTTTTCTTCTACTCCATTTTTGAGTCGCCATTTGGGTGGGGGTTTCTACTCCCCTATCTGTGCTGCTGCGTGTACACGTCCACTGCATAAAGGAGGGGTGAACACATGAGAAGAGGGTTGTCAGAGACGAAAGCAAGATGGGAGGAAATGGCAAAGAATGTTGCTTGGGTAGTGAGGATGTCTCCCCCAAGCTGCCCATGCAGTCTGCTGTCCATGCAAGGCTCCCAGAAGATAGCAAGGTATAAATTTGTCTCCCTGTGTCTCCCTGGACTAGGACCTTGGAAGGAACAGCTTGTACAGGAAGCAGGAGGGCACCGAAGAATGCCAGGCCATTGGTCAATGGTAAAGGTGTGTCAGTCACAGTTAGCAGGTGTTGCGGATCTAACTTTGGTGTACTTAGTTTTCGATGAACTCAGGTCTTCCCCTTCCTGGGATTTCTCAAGTAGCTGCTGAGGAGGGTTTTCCATGCTTGTTACCTCGTGAGGATATTCCCCCAAGCTCCTGAAAACTGTGACTCTTTAAGAGAATCGAAAACCTCCTCTTTCTCCCTCTGAGAAGCTAGTGGATTCAGACTGCTCACTTCATGGCTAGCAGCTCATCTCATAAGCTACTGCACCACCGGGAGTGCCGCCAGTTTCCTTGTTTACCCAGAGAAATGGACTGAACAAACTGTTTTGTCCTTATGCTAAAGAGTCTTGGAACTGTTTGTTCCTTCTCTCTCTATATTGACTTTCTATAGAAATATTTCTGTACAAATATACTTTTTGTTGGTGCTGAGACTAGAGAAGAGTAACTTAGCTAATCAGTACAGGAAATACTTGCTCCTGTGTGATAATACTGTGAAATAAAGCCACTTACATTGTAAGACTAGCAACTGGTTCATCAATGTACACACCTCAAGGCCCTCATGTCTAAATTATATACATTTAGACATATATTATAGACTTTTCCCAATACTGACTATTACTCTGCCTTGAAAGGCTCACCTTAAACTCACCCAGCCCAGATTTCCCTGAACTTCTCCTTCTGAGAAATTAAGACTTCACCAACTAATTCAACCAATTTTATTGCACTAGTGTTCTTTTTCACTGCAGTAAGTAATAAACTTAGCTTTCCTTGATCAACAAGCTGTTCTAAGTAGTCATTTGGGTATGCTGATAGCTGGTAATTCTCTCCCACAGAAAAGTCTCTCAGAGGACACCCCAGAGCCGGATGAAACTGCAACCCAGCTGTCCAGTAAATCCACAGATCCTGGTCAGCCTTAATAGATAGGCTTTGTTTTTGATATATAAGCCTCTACATGAGGGACTTTGTCAAATATCACCTATATAATACACATATCCTTATGACCTACAGAGTAGCCTTGGAGACAGATAAAAGACTGAGAAGATGGCAAACATGAGCAGATTAGCAGCCAGTTCATGTTTGTGCAGGATGACTGGTACAGGCCTTAGTGCCAGGAGAGCTAAGAGAGAGCTCTGGGGCCAGGGAAATGGGCAAGCTGCTGGAATCCCTTCTTTACACTTTCATTTTCCTCCACAGTCTCCCCAAACACTCATCCTGAACTCCACTCCAAGGCACTGCAGCCAAAACATGACTACTTATAATTTATGGATATATTTTGTGATGAATTTGCTTCCCAGTCAAATGACAGAAGACAAAAAAGATGTTTGAAAGAAAATCCAATTAAGTATTCAAAGGATTATCCAGGCAAGAGGGAACCAAATCGCTTTTCCTTTGTCACTTACCTTGGTCCTTCCTTGTTGCCATTTAAATTCTGTCTAATCACTTGCAACAGCTATTTATTCATTTGGATGCTTATTTCCTCAAATGCCAAGGCAGCATCAGAGAATTTCCATGTGGCATGCAAAAATCTCTTTGAATATAACTTCCGTATATAATCTGAAAAAGCAACCCCAACAATTAAAAATCTCCACAATTTCATGGGCATGAAATACAAAATGTCAAAAACAGATTCAGAGACACGTCCAGACTCCTTCTTCCTCAAGCCTGAAACGGAAGGACAAAGTAATTAAATGAAACCAAACACAGCAGCAAAGCACAAGAAATCCTCCCACACAATGCTGTTCTCGAGCTACCACCCACTGTCCCTATCAAGTGCTAGGTACCTCTCTCCCTTTGCCTCCCTCTTGTAGGTTGGAACAGGCGAGGCACTGAGGGCATGCAGCAGAGCACCAGGGGCGGGCAGAGTGCTGAAACCCCCGGGAATACCAAAAATAGACTTTGGAGACAGTGTGGCCCCCATCAGACTAGACTGCACAACACTTGTAAAGGCCAACAAACAGACCTTGAACTATTTATAGGCTTTTCTATTTTTGTCAGTGGCTTTCTTTCTGTTACTGTTTTTTTAGGCTTTTGGTGATTGTTGTTGTTTTGTTGCTTTTGATTTCCTTTGTTGTTTTATTTGGCTTTGCCTGGTTTATCCACTTATTAATGTATCTGCATGTTTATCTAGCTAAGATAGGCGGGATAAATAATTCAGAGATGAAAAGAATGGGACCAATGATTCCAGGGGGATCCGGGAGAAGGGGAGGTGGGAGAAAGGAAGCAGGGGGATGGGGAAGAGGGGATGAGAACCAACCCAGGGACAAGGGAACAACAAGTGAAATATAATTAATGGAAATAAAGGACGTAGAAAAAGTTAAAATGTATTTCAGAGTCTACTCAAAAGAGACTTGGAACTGTTTCACTCGCACATCAATTGTTAAAGGAGATCAGACGTCCAGGCCTATGAGAGAGGATGGTATAAACCAGAGGAGTTCTGATGACCCACTGTGGTTCAAAGGCTTGGCTACTAACCTAAAGATTGGTGGTTGGAACCCAACAGCAGCTCCTCAGGAAAAAGATGTGGCAATCCACTTCTGTAAAGATTGACAGCTGTGGAACCTCTGAGGACTAGTTCCTTGGAGAGTCACAGGGAGTCAGGATGGACTCATTGTGGGTGAGTTATAATCCTAGCATGACTCTGAAAAGGGAAAAATTAGCATTATTTTTAAACAATCCTATTGATTACCATGGTATCTGTTAGACGTCTTTGCGTACTATTCAGTCATTTCTGACTCATCGGGAACTTACGTTCTCTACAGTTTCTTCCACTGCAATCTTCACAGGAGCAAATCGCCAGGCCTTTCCTCCTACAGAGCTGCTGGTGGATTCAAACCTCTAAAGAGCTTTCACCATTACACAACCAGGCTCTTGATGTTAATTATTGTTGTCGTTAAAGAGCCTTAATGGCACAAAGGTCAAGGGTTGGCTGCTAAGCAAAAGGAACAGCGGTTTCAGCCAATCTGCACTAAAGTAGGAACTCTGGTATTGCCATGAGCAGGTGTCGGTCTGCTAATCACAAGCCAGTCTGCGGAAGGCAAACAAGGCTTTCTGCTCCTATAGAGATTGACAGCCCCCATATCCCACTATGAGTGGGAACTGGCTGGATATCAATGAGGTCTACGGCAGTGATGTTTGCATTTTTAGCCTTGTGGGGTAAGTATGGGTAGTGCTACTTGCATTGAGTGGATATAGAGGTCAGACAGATACTAATAAGCATCCTAAAATATAAACATAACCCGCCAAACAGACTTATCTGACCCACGATGCTGGGATGGTGGGCTTCAAATTGTAATTTTTTTTCATTCCAATTAAACTAATTTTTTTAGAATTCATTGTGTTCACTTCATAAAACATGAATAAGCCACTTTGAACTAGTTTGAAACTATTTTTACACTCCAATCTCAAATTGATATTCTGCAAATAGGATAATCTGGGATAATTTCATCTGAATAAACATGACTACTAACTTCATTCCTTATATTGCAAATAACATTGCATTTTATATTAGCTTGAATTTTGTTCACCCTAAGATTTCATAATTATCAAATTAACAATATTTCTTTCTATATACTAATTAATAATTAAGCCTAAATTAATGGTAATGCTCAATTTTAATCACTGTCTGAAGACATTTCAATATGTAAAGTGTAATATCAAATATATTATTTCTAATCCTATTTTTCAAAATATACTAGAATTTTTTGCAACACTAAGTCACTTTAAATATACTGTTGTAATTTTAAAACACTCCTAAAATCCTTTACAAATATTATTTAAAGTAAGTTTTAAATAAAAAATTCTCCACTTAATACTAACAAAATGCACCACTAACAAACTTAATTTTGATGTGACATTTTCCTCCTAACACTTAATAATCTAAAATTGGTAAGAATTTATTCAGAAAATACTAGAGATATAAAGTGTACCATCATATTTAATACATTAACACATAAAGTATAGTAAAATATTTAATACTTTAATACCCATCGCAATCAAAGCAAAATAATTCCCACAATTTCACATAAAATAAATGGTTTATGATAAATGTAGACATAATTAATTTATGATTATGCAGTTTATTAAAAGAATATAACAGCAATAAGCCTTGATTACTCCTAGTTAAAAGAATATTCTCCATTTAAAAAAATGTTTCCTGAATTTAAAACATTCCTGTTAGCTTATAAGATGAGGGTCAAACCTGAGGACGCTCTCTTGTATTAATTTTGGTAGCTGGTACACCCAAAATTACCACAGCAATTTCATATAACAGAGGGTATTATCAAGGAATTTCTTCCAAAAATTAAAGAGTATGTTTTTTATCACAACTCTTTGAACACCATCAAACCTTGTAAATATGGAGTTACAGTTAAGATTACAGTGGGGTTTTTTAAAAATCTCACTTAAATATTTTTTTTCAAGTTGAGAAATCATGCCATCTCATCAACATCATGATTGAAATGAGAATATTTCCTAAATTGCTTTCTTTTGTTTCACTTTCAGTATTGTTCTTTTTTCAAATTTTCTATCCTTTCCCAGGTGATAATATGGCCTTCGTCTTAAATGCAGAAATAATTTGAATTCGAAAATAAAAATCTAGCCATTGTTGTCAGTTGCCATCCAGGTGGCTCTAACCCGCAGTGACCTTACGCACACCAGAACCAAACACTACCTGCCCCTGCACCATCCTCACTCCTATGCTTGAGCCTCTTGCTCCAGCCGTGGTGTCAACCCATCTCCGTGAGGGCCTTCCTCTTTTTCACTGCACCTTTACTTTACCAAACAGAATGTCCTTCTCCAGGGACTGGTGTCTCCTGGCAACGTGTCCAAAGTCTGTAAGACAATGTCTCACCATCCTTGCCTCCAAGGAGTACTCTGGCCATACTTCCTTCGAGGCAGATCAGGTTGTCCCTGAATTTTCAGTATTCTTCTCAGCACCAATATTCAAATGAATCAATTCTATCAAATTAGATTTTGATAACCAGGATCTAGACATACTGCTCCTAATATGCTATCATTTTCAATAACTTTTCCCTGACATTAAAATTTTCCGTCGACGTGCTTGCAAATGTACTAATAAGAGCTCTTCATTTTAGCTTCAATGTAGCTATCCCCAAAACATCACTCACGGTTAATTGCTCACTTCGCAATGCTGCCATTGCTTTCTTAAAGGGCTTTAAAGTTTCCCAAACTAATTTGACATATGTCCATCTGTCATTAGAAAGTAATACTTCATATTCTTCTCAAGCCATGCATCACAGACAAGTTTGTCGCCTATTAAGTTTTCTAACATAGTATTTAAACAGTCCCGTATTTTAGAAGTACAGATTTCTTTTAATTATTTTCTGGAAAATGGAAGACAATGGTAAAATACGATGTATTCGAACCGGTTGACAGCATTGCCTTATAAATTCTTCCACATCCTTTATTGTATCTTGACTAACAATGGAACTGAATATGCAACACACTTTACAGCAATATTTTCTTATAAATCTTGTCATTTTGATCACACACTGTAAAGATTAATATCCTCAAGTTTGAGTGCACTAGGTTTGAAATGGTTATTTTGCCTGGACATTAGCCATTAAATTTCACTATCACTACTGAGTTAGAGAACAAACTTAATCATATTAGAGACATTATCTGTGTCTGCAGAGGGAAAAAAATATGTTGTAAAGCAATTTATTCGTTATCTCACATTTGCAATGGAGTATTTTGGTGTTTTATGTACAGACAGGTGTATATTTCTTTTCATTCTTTCAGCCCCGATGTCAACAGAAATAATTTACTATCCTGTGTCAACTGGCTCTTAAGACCTAGAACTGACCAACTCAATCTACTAGCAACACTCATGGTCAAAAAGAAAATGAGTTTTAACAGATGACTAGTGGGAGCCCTGGGGATGTAGTTGGTTACACACTGGGCTTCTAACACCAAAGTCAGCAGGTCAAATCCAACATCCACTGTGTGCAAGAAAGATGGCTTTCTGCTCCTGGGGAGATGCCTGGCCTCTGAAACCCTAGGCTGCGGTTCTGTTGTTGTTGCTGTTAGATACCGTCAGAGCAGCTGCTAGCCATCGCAACCTACCGAGATCCTCTCGTTCTCAAGACTTCCACAGGTTGTTATAACCCACACAGTTGAACGCCTTCATGTGGTCAATGAAACCAAAGTCAACATGGTTCTGGTATTCAGCCACTGCCCATCTGCTATTAGCAAAGACACCCCTTGTTCCACTTTCTCTTCTGATTCTGGCCTGAACCGCTGGCAGCTCCTTCTTAGTGTACTGCTACGACCATGGTCAGCTGATCTGCAGCAACATTTTTCTCGCAGGTGAGATCAATGTTCCATCAATCGAGCATTCTGTTGGGTCACCTTTTTTGGAACGGGTACAAATTTCAATCTACTCCAGTCCGTTGGCCAGTTAGCTGTCATCCAAATTTCCTGACCTAGACAAGCGAGTGTTTCCAGTGTCCAACAGCTTCGTGAAACATGTCAATTGGTATTCCATCAATTCCTAAAGCCTGACGTTTGACTAATGCTTTCAGTGCAGTTTCAACTTCTTTTTTCTGTTCCATTAGTACTTGCTCAGATGCTACTTGCTCATGGTACTTGTTCATGTTTGAATATTGACTAGTTTTTTTTTTTGGTATAGTGACACTATGCATTCTTTCCATCTTCTCTGGCAGCTTCCTACATTATTCAAAATATTGCCCATAAAATCTGTCAATTTTGCAACTCGAGACTTGAATTTTTTCTGGGGTTCTTTCAGTTTAAAATATGCCGACCATGCCCTTCCGTTTTGGTTTTCTAATTATAGGTCTTGCATATTTCATTACAAATTTTACATTGACTTCCAGAGCTGCCCTTTGAATATTTCCGTTCAGCTCTTTAACTTCATCATTTCTTCCATTTGCCTTCGCCATTCCATGATTAACAGCACATTTCAGAGTCTCTTCTGACATCCACTTTGATCTTTTCTTTCTCTCCTGCCTTTTTCATGACCTTTTGCTTTCTTCATGAATAATATTCTTGAGGTCCTCCCACAGTTTATCAAATCTTCTGTCATTATTATTCAATGCAGAAAATCTATTCTTGAAATATTCTCAAAATTCAGGTGGGATATAAAGGTTTTATTTTGACTCCTAGGAATTTGTTTGGATTTTCTTTAACTTCACTCCGAACTTACATATGACCAACTGATAGTGGATTCCTCAGTAGTGGCTCCTGGCCTGGTTGTAGTTGCTGATATTGAACTTCTTTATCATCTCTTCCCACAATTTGTATTCCATCTGGAGAAGTCAACTTGTATAGTCACTTTTTGTGTTGATGGAAAAAAATTATTTGCAATGACTAAGCCTTGCAAAATTCTATCATGCAATTTCTAGCTTTGGTTCAAACACTAAGACCATATTTTCCAACTCCTGTCCCATCTTCTTTGCTTCCAACTTATGCATTCTAATCATCAACAATTATCAAGGAATCTTGATTTTTTTTTGTTTCACCAATTTCAGACTAAAGAGATTGCTAAGATTCTTTGATTTCTGCATCACTAGCTTCAGTGGTCGGTGCATCGATTTGAACAATAGTTCTATTGACTTGATTTCTTTTTCTTTTTTTTTACATTTTTTAAAAACATTTTATTAGGGGTTCATACAACTCTTATCACAATCCATACATATACATACATCAATTGTATAAAGCACATCCATACATTCCCCGCCCCAATCATTCTCAAAGCATTTGCTCTCCACTTAAGCCCTTTGCATCAGGTCCTCTTTTTTTTTTTTGCCCTCCCTTCCCGCTCCCCCCTCCCTCATGTGCCCTTGGTAATTTATACATCATTATTTTGTCATATCTTGCCCTATCCAGAGTCTCCCTCCCCCCCCCCCCTTCCCTGCCGTCCCTCTCCCAGGAAGGAGGTCACATGTGGGTCCTTGTAATCAGTTCCCCCTTTCCAACCCACTCGCCCTCCACTCTCCCAGCATCGTCCCTCACACCCTTGGTCCTGAAGGTATCATCCACCCTAGATTCCCTGTGCCTCCAGCCCTCATATGTACCAGTGTACAACCTCTGCCCTATCCAGCCCTGCAAGGTAGAATTCGGATGATGGTAGTTGGGGGGAGGAAGTATCCAGGATCTGGGGGAAAGCTGTGTTCTTCATCGGTACTACCTCGCACCCTAATTGACCCATCTCCTCTCCTGAACCCCTCTGTGAGGGGATCTCCATTGGCCGACACTTGGGCCTTGGGTCTCCACTCTGCACTTCCCCCTTCATTCAATATGGTATATATATACACACATATACATATACATACACATATATATATACATATACACACATATATCCTTTTTTTTTGCATGATGCCTTATACCTGGTCCCTTTGGCACCTCGTGATCGCACTGGCCGGTGTGCTTCTTCCATGTGGGCTTTTTTGCTTCTGAGCTAGATGGCCGCTTGTTCACCTTCAAGCCTTTAAGACCCCAGACACTATCTCTTTTGATAGCCGGGCACCATCAGCTTTCTTCACCATATTTGCTTATGCACCCATTTGTCTTCAGCGATCCTATCATGGAGGTGTGCAGTCAATGATATGATTTTTTTGTTCTTTGATGCCTGATAACTGATCCCTTCGGGACCACTCAATCACACAGGCTGGTGTGTTCTTCCATGTGGACTTTGTTGCTTCTGAGCTAGATGGCCGCTTGTTTATATTCAAGCCTTTAAGACCCCAGTCACTATCTCTTTTGATAGCCGGGCACCATCAGCTTTCTTCACCACATTTACTTGTTCACCCACTTTGGCTCCAGCCGTTGTGTCGGGAGAGTGAGCATCATAGAGTTCCAATTTAATAAAAGAAAGTATTCGTGCATTGAGGGAGTGTTTGAGTACAGGCCCAAGGTCCTTCCGCCACCTTAATGCTTAACCTATAAACATAGACACATCGATCTATTTCCCCATGCTCCTATATATATTTGCATGTACATGTCTTTGTCTAGACCTTCATAAATGCCCTTTGACTCCTAGCTCTTTCCTCCATCTCCCTTGACTTTCCACCTGCCCTACTACCATGCTTCGTCGCCACCTGGGCTAGAGTATACCTCTTCTCTACGCAACCTTACCCTTGATCATTCCCCACCAGGCCTGCCATTCCCCCCTCTCTACCATTTGGGGTCCCATGTTGTTCACTTGTCCCTGTGTTTGTTAACCCCACTTCCTTACCCCCCTACCCCCCCACCCAAAGTCCCCCCCAAACTGTCGGTCCCATTGTTTTTCCTCCAGATAGTTCATCCAGCCTGTCCTATTCAGACAGCCCTGTGGAGACACTAACATGCACAAAAAGAAGACCGAGGAAAACAAAGCAACAGTATACAACCAGACAACAAAACAAAAACAAACCACTGACAAAGGACAAAACAGAACACTTCACAAGAGAAAAGCTTGTAGTTAGTTCAGGGATTGTTTGCTGGCCCTTAGGAGCATTTTCCAGTTCAGTCTGTTGGGGCACCACACCCTGGTCCCAAAGTCCACTTTCAGCATTCCCTGGGGACCTTGCCACTCCATTCCCTTGCTGTTCCGCTGCACTCCCCCAGTGCTTCGCCTCAGTGTGGTGGGATCAGGTCTGGTGCAGTTCCCACACTGTGTATTGACTTGATTTCCATGTGTGTGGGTAAGTATTATCCAATCACAGACAGTACTGCACTTCAGGATAGACATTTTGAAATAACCTTTTAAATAATTAATGTGCGGCCATCTAGCTCGGAAGCAACAAAGCCCACATGAAAGAAGCGTACCAGCCTGTGTGATCATGAGGTTTCTAAGGGATGAGGTACACCAGGCATCAAAGAACAAAAAATAATATCATTGTGAATGAGGGGGAGTGCAGAGTGGGGACCCAAAGCCCATATGTAGGCAATTGGACATCCTCTTACGGAAGGGTCACAGGGAGGAGACGAGCCAGCCAGGGTGCAGTGTAGTAAATATGAAACATACAACTTTCCTCTAGTTCCTAAATGCAACCCACCCTCACCCCAACTATCATGATCCCAATTCTACCTTACGAATCTGGCTAGACCAAAGGATGTACACTGGTACAGATAGGAACTGGAAACACAGGGAATTCAGGGCGGATGATCCCTTCAGGACAAGTGGTGAGAGTGGTGATACCGGTAGGGTGAAGGGAGAGTGGAGTAAAAAGGGGGAACCGATTACAAGGATCTACATATAATCTCCTCCCTGTGGGACAGACAACAGTAAAATGGATGAAGGGAGACATCTGGCAGTGTAAGATATGACAAAATAATAATTTATAAATTATCAAGGGTTCTTGAGGGAGGGGGAACCAGGGAGGGAGGGGGAATATGAGGAGCTGATGCCAGGGGCTTATGTGGAGAGCAAATGCTTTGAGAAGGATGAGGGTAATGAATGTACAAATATGCTTTATACAATTGATGTATGTATGGATTGTGATAAGAGTTGTAGGAGCCCCCAATAAAATGATTTTTAAGTAATAATTAATGTGATGCCATTCCTCTTGAATCTGTTATCCCATATAGTAAATCAAAAGATTTTCTGATTAAAAATAGCCATTGCAGGTCACCAACACCTCAAACATCTATCCTATTAATTGCACTTCATTTTTAGCCACTTTCCTAGATTCATAGTTCATAATTCTGAAATCCAATCATCAGTTGATATTTGCTGCTGTCTTTTCTCATTTTGAGTCATTTCCCATCAGCAAACAAAGATCCCCGAAGGCTTTCCTCCTACCGGCTTTACTCTAGCCACGTCATTATGATAAACTCAACGTTGAGAAGGCAGCTCCCCCTGAGTCACATTCTGAGTGCTTGCCCACCTGGGGGGCTCATCTTCTGGCACTCTCTCTGAGTCACATTCTGAGTGCTTGCCCACCTGGGGGGCTCATCTTCTGGCACTCTCTCTGAGTCACATTCTGAGTGCTTGCCCACCTGGGGGGCTCGTCTTCTGGCACTCTCTCTGAGTCACATTCTGAGTGCTTGCCCACCTGGGGGGCTCATCTTCTGGCACTCTCTCTGAGTCACATTCTGAGTGCTTGCCCACCTGGGGGGCTCGTCTTCTGGCACTCTCTCTGAGTCACATTCTGAGTGCTTGCCCACCTGGGGGGCTCATCTTCTGGCACTCTCTCTGAGTCACATTCTGAGTGCTTGCCCACCTGGGGGGCTCATCTTCTGGCACTCTCTCTGAGTCACATTCTGAGTGCTTGCCCACCTGGGGGGCTCGTCTTCTGGCACTCTCTCTGAGTCACATTCTGAGTGCTTGCCCACCTGGGGGGCTCGTCTTCTGGCACTCTCTCTGAGTCACATTCTGAGTGCTTGCCCACCTGGGGGGCTCATCTTCTGGCACTCTCTCTGAGTCACATTCTGAGTGCTTGCCCACCTGGGGGGCTCGTCTTCTGGCACTCTCTCTGAGTCACATTCTGAGTGCTTGCCCACCTGGGGGGCTCGTCTTCTGGCACTCTCTCTGAGTCACATTCTGAGTGCTTGCCCACCTGGGGGGCTCATCTTCTGGCACTCTCTCTGAGTCACATTCTGAGTGCTTGCCCACCTGGGGGGCTCATCTTCTGGCACTCTCTCTGAGTCACATTCTGAGTGCTTGCCCACCTGGGGGGCTCGTCTTCTGGCACTCTCTCTGAGTCACATTCTGAGTGCTTGCCCACCTGGGGGGCTCATCTTCTGGCACTCTCTCTGAGTCACATTCTGAGTGCTTGCCCACCTGGGGGGCTCGTCTTCTGGCACTCTCTCTGAGTCACATTCTGAGTGCTTGCCCACCTGGGGGGCTCATCTTCTGGCACTCTCTCTGAGTCACATTCTGAGTGCTTGCCCACCTGGGGGGCTCGTCTTCTGGCACTCTCTCTGAGTCACATTCTGAGTGCTTGCCCACCTGGGGGGCTCATCTTCTGGCACTCTCTCTGAGTCACATTCTGAGTGCTTGCCCACCTGGGGGGCTCGTCTTCTGGCACTCTCTCTGAGTCACATTCTGAGTGCTTGCCCACCTGGGGGGCTCGTCTTCTGGCACTCTCTCTGAGTCACATTCTGAGTGCTTGCCCACCTGGGGGGCTCATCTTCTGGCACTCTCTCTGAGTCACATTCTGAGTGCTTGCCCACCTGGGGGGCTCGTCTTCTGGCACTCTCTCTGAGTCACATTCTGAGTGCTTGCCCACCTGGGGGGCTCGTCTTCTGGCACTCTCTCTGAGTCACATTCTGAGTGCTTGCCCACCTGGGGGGCTCATCTTCTGGCACTCTCTCTGAGTCACATTCTGAGTGCTTGCCCACCTGGGGGGCTCGTCTTCTGGCACTCTCTCTGAGTCACATTCTGAGTGCTTGCCCACCTGGGGGGCTCATCTTCTGGCACTCTCTCTGAGTCACATTCTGAGTGCTTGCCCACCTGGGGGGCTCATCTTCTGGCACTCTCTCTGAGTCACATTCTGAGTGCTTGCCCACCTGGGGGGCTGGTCTTCTGGCACTCTCTCTGAGTCACATTCTGAGTGCTTGCCCACCTGGGGGGCTCATCTTCTGGCACTCTCTCTGAGTCACATTCTGAGTGCTTGCCCACCTGGGGGGCTCGTCTTCTGGCACTCTCTCTGAGTCACATTCTGAGTGCTTGCCCACCTGGGGGGCTCGTCTTCTGGCACTCTCTCTGAGTCACATTCTGAGTGCTTGCCCACCTGGGGGGCTCATCTTCTGGCACTCTCTCTGAGTCACATTCTGAGTGCTTGCCCACCTGGGGGGCTCATCTTCTGGCACTCTCTCTGAGTCACATTCTGAGTGCTTGCCCACCTGGGGGGCTCGTCTTCTGGCACTCTCTCTGAGTCACATTCTGAGTGCTTGCCCACCTGGGGGGCTCGTCTTCTGGCACTCTCTCTGAGTCACATTCTGAGTGCTTGCCCACCTGGGGGGCTCGTCTTCTGGCACTCTCTCTGAGTCACATTCTGAGTGCTTGCCCACCTGGGGGGCTCATCTTCTGGCACTCTCTCTGAGTCACATTCTGAGTGCTTGCCCACCTGGGGGGCTCGTCTTCTGGCACTCTCTCTGAGTCACATTCTGAGTGCTTGCCCACCTGGGGGGCTCATCTTCTGGCACTCTCTCTGAGTCACATTCTGAGTGCTTGCCCACCTGGGGGGCTCGTCTTCTGGCACTCTCTCTGAGTCACATTCTGAGTGCTTGCCCACCTGGGGGGCTCGTCTTCTGGCACTCTCTCTGAGTCACATTCTGAGTGCTTGCCCACCTGGGGGGCTCATCTTCTGGCACTCTCTCTGAGTCACATTCTGAGTGCTTGCCCACCTGGGGGGCTCGTCTTCTGGCACTCTCTCTGAGTCACATTCTGAGTGCTTGCCCACCTGGGGGGCTCGTCTTCTGGCACTCTCTGACAGCGTTCCAGCGCTATTCACCAGGGCAGTTCCTGACCATGTTTTGATGCTCTCTAGTCGTGCGTCGGTTCTCTGTGGGTTGCAACCAAATCAATGGCCCCTAAAAGCGCAACTGCTCCTCTGAAGAAGACAGCATATTCCTTTTTTGCAGTCTGTTCAAAGCCGAAAAGCTCCGCCGAAACCTGTTCACTCAGGGCGACCCTGCCGGTATTTGAAATGCCCGTGACAGAGCCTTCAGCATCACAGCCACACACAAGCCACCACAGTACATGTGACAAACTGACAGACAGGGTGGGTTGCCATTGTACTCTGCCCTACGGGGTCTCCATGAGTCCGAGTTGACTCCACAGCAGAGAACTTTCGTGGGTTAGATTGCTATTCCCTTTGGAGATAAATCTCAAGAGAGATATCATTTCTCTAATATTTTCTGCGTTGATTAAAATTGTGACCAATTGAAGCAATCCTGGAGTTAAAATTTTATAGTATCCTAAATATTCAATTAACTCAAATGAACAACTATTAACAGTATTTAACAACCTGACAATTGATTATCTAATTTCATCTTAAGAAGCAACAATTAATCATGTTTTATTATGGCATATTCAGCACGATTCTGACATTTTCTTCCATCTTCTTAATCTTCTTGCTTTGCACGGTATTGTAGTCACCCATATGGTGAAGCTTAGCTACCTCATTAAAGTGGCGGCATAATCTCCAATACCTGTGCTGCCAAGTCACACCTGCTAGTCTTTTCTTTTACTTCAAATATTCTTTACATGGATTTTCTCTGGTTCTCCCTATACTAGAATTCGATGCACAAGAAATAATATTAACATTATGGGCATATTTATAGTCACTATAACACATTAAAGAGCTCTGGTCACATAATGGTTATGCATTGGTCAGCAGTTCAAAAGCACCAGCACCCCTGAGGGAGAGAGATGGGGCTTTCTACTCCAGTAAAGAGCTACAGTCTCAGAAACTCACAGGGGCAGATCTACCTTGTCTTCTAGGATCTCTAGTAGTCAGCATCGACTCAATGACATGGGATTTTGTAGGGTTTTTTTTTTTAATATATTACATTAGGAGTTCTGGTGTTATAGTGGGTTACGTATTAGGCTGTGAGATTGTGCCAACCTGGCCAACAAACACACGTGGGATTAATTGAAGGGCAGAGAGATAAATGGCTCTGTGAGCTTCGCCTTTCTAGTTCTCGGGTCTCTTGCTCTCTGATGGTCAGACCAGAGTACAGCTGCCTTAACCAGTTCCCTACTTCAGCTGGCAAGGCTCACTTCCTGTAAGATTCCTGAGGAGAAGGCACATAGACCTACCCTGATGCAGCCCTGGGTTCTGGAGAAGCCATGTGGAGACCCCTGCCAGCGCCAAGATGCTTACACACTCAATGAGTCGGCTTTCCCCCCTGCAATCGGCATCATTGTGTGTGTTTGGTGAGATTGAGGAGGGCTTTGTAGATTGGTGTCAGACATATGGGCTAATGTTGGACTTATGGGCTTGGACAGCACTGAGTTGGGATGCTTTCTTAATGTACAGTTACTCTTTATATAAAACTCTCTCTTATACATATGAATTTCTGTGGATTTGCTTCCCTAGTTTACCCAGACTAACACAGGCTGCTAGTTGTAAGGTCAGAGATTCAAAACCACCAGCTGCTCCACAGGAGGAAAATGCGGCTGCTTGTGTCTGTAAAGATACACAATCCTGAAAACCTTCAGAGCCGTGCTCCTCCGTCCTTTAATGTCGCCGTCTCAACTCAATGGCAATAAGTTTGTTGGGTTATTTTTGTTTGTTCGTTTTATATATAACAGTAAAAAGTGGAATAGAATGTATAAATACACTTGTAGAAATTAGAGCCCGTATGTATTAAAATACTTCTAACCATCAGTGTATTAGAAAAAAATGGAATACCTTCAACTTTACATTCACAGGGCTTACTGAGTTCTTCCATTCAGTGTCTCACTTTACAACAATCCTGTACGTTTATCTAGCACCATTTGAAGAAAAAGTTCACTTCATAGTGAAGTCATCAAGTTATTTTCCCATGAAATAATGGTATGCAATAATTGTATCATTCATTTTCTTCCCACTTGTGCTGATGCTTATTAGCATTTCAAGTTATGAAAAAAATACCAAATTTAAACAAATAATTACAAGGAGGGATAGTTCATTTAGATGGAGATTTAATATAATAATTGAATCTCCGGCAGCCCACTTCCGGTGTAGCCATGGCAGCTTAACGCTGCTACGAACCCATCACAGCTACCACCTCTAGAGCTTGTGGACAAATGTACAGGATCCAGACTTCACATTGTGATGAAGAGTGACAAGGAAGTTGCTGGCACCCTTCTAGGTTCTGATGCCTTTGTTCATATGGCATTGGAAGATGTCACTTAATTTGAAATAACACCAACAGGATGAAGGATTACAAAAGTAGATCAGATTTTGCTAAATGGAAATACCATAACAATGCTGGTTCCTGGAGGAGAAGGACCTGAAATATGAGTGGACTTTCTTGACTTATGCTTGCTTCAGTTTGTTTATAAAACCCACAAGATAGAATTTTTGAACTTTTTAATCTTGAGATACTAGGAAGTTGTTTCCTGTTAAAGAGAAATACTTTGAAGATGCACTGTAAATACCCAATTTTTGTGAAAGGTAATCATGATTATTTTCAGAGAAGAAAAAGTTAACAGTTTGCTGTTTGAAGATGAAAATAAAGGTGTTTTTGGTTAACTGTAACTTTACTTATTTTACTGTAATGGTGAGTGTGACCAAGATTGTCACTTGTTTTGATCACTTCCTGAATGACATGGCCATTTGCTTTTCAAACAAAAATTGTTCCAAACAGAATGATGATCTTTGGCTTTGAGTAAGTGCATCTTAAACGTTGAATTGGTAACAAGATTTAGTTCAAGCTCTCGCATTTCATAAGAAGTTTTTTTTCTACTCAACTCAAATTCTGTTAACCCTTTTAAAATCAACAATGCACAGGTAATATGTAGTCGAAAATGCAGATAAGCCCATTTTGCTGTACATTCTCTTACCTTCTCAGTGTGTATTTTATTTTTTTAAAAACTTGTTCATCTCGAACATACTATTTTGTAGTCACTGTTTAAGTTCTCTTTTGAATTTAAATGGGAATCTTTTTATATGTATACTATTTAATTAAATGAAGTTGTCACCCCCAAAAATGAATTCAATCTCCAAAATTTTAAACACATTTTCCATTTCTTAAACATCACACTTAAAAAGGTGAATAATGTACATTTTTCTCACCTGATAACTTTCTGTTCACATGAAACCCTGTTCAGAACTCGATGCAGTTAACCCAGTTCTTTCCGGTTTCTGACTACAAGGGTTTGCAGCCTTAGAGCAGTTCTCCCGGCCTCCGTGGGCACCCCTGACATTGCTGCGGGTGAGATAAAGCCTGTCGTGGACATAGTGAACTCTGACTGACCTGTGAATTGTCTCTCATAACTGCCATCATCGTTAGCTTCAGATGTATCACATCACTTGCCAAAGCAATGAATTCTGAGGCTCACTGCTCCCACAAAGGTTCTGACTCAACTACCCATGTGTAGGAGTTCCGAGGCTGTGAACCTTGACAGAAACAGACAGCTGCATCTGTCTCCCTTGGAGCAGTTGATGGGCTTGAACTGAGGATCTTCAATTAGCCGTCGAGAGAGGTGCAGAGGTAGCTTATCCTACCGAAAAGCAAACTCGAACTCACTGCCTCAGGGAAAAGGGGGGTGGGGGAGCTCTACACTGTCCTCCAGTGTCTCTATGAGTCCTATGAGTCTTGCTGACAACTTAAAATGTATCACTGAACCAAAAACAGTGGTGTTAAAAGTATCATGGTTTTCCATTTCAGGTCAAGTTTAGCAATTTTTTTTAAAATTCAGGTTTCAGTTTTCAGTACCAGTCAGGTGTGAAATCCTACAATAACGTTGAGGGTGAGAAACTCTTTCCTAGGAAGGCTAGACTCATAAAGATGGGTCAAACTAATCTTTAAGAAATGTATCCACATGTCAGAACAGTGTACAATGCTCTTTAAAGGACTACAACAAAGGTGAGCAGTCAGCAATACAAATCGCGATGCTAGCATGCGATAGAAAGTTACTAGACAAAAGAAGGAGGAAATGGGCCCCATGACCAGAAGAAAGATCTATCACAAGAGATTCCAGAATGAAAAATATAATAAGAGTTCAAGAAAAAACACGGCTCTAACTACTTTAAATGTGTTCCATGTTCTAAACACCAGGGACGGGGTACCCAGGGAGCCCCCACTTCAGTAGGAAGCACACACATTCACAAGGTAAGTATGTTGTTATAGAATTGGAAATTTTGAGGAATACTACTTACAGGAACAATAGTAGATACTAACAGAGGAAAAACTTTAATATGGAATCTAAAGGGCTAGAAATGACATTAAGGCAAGATCTAACAGAAAAAGAGGAATTAGTCAGATGAAACAAAATGAACCTTCCAGACAAGAAGAGCAGGGTCTGAAATTTTTCTGAGTTAGGAACAAGATGAATAGGTTCAAGAAACGTGAACATCAGTTTGGGGGAGAGTGTAGGATGGAGAGCAAATAGAATGGGGAACTGGTGCAGAACTCTGCGTAACAGCAAACAGCGAGAAACAACGCAATGCCCTTTATAGGGAAGAATGGACAAGCTCTGGTATACCCATACAGCGGAATATATTCCCCACTAAGGAGCAACGATGGAACCATCCTCCAATTTATGACATGGAGGGATCTGGAACATATTATGCTGAGCGAAATTAGTCAATTACATAAAAGCAAGTAGTGTATAGGACCACTGTTATAAAATAGAAAAGATCAATGAAAAGGTTTTGATATAGAAAATAGAAGACCGGCGAACTGGAGAGCAAGTAGAAATGACGCACAGACAATGATGAATGGTGCCTACCCAGGCAGAGTGCCAGGCATGGCGAGCAGAAGCATCACTTGGGCTGGCGTCACTCACTGTGTTAACTCTTGGTTTGACCAAGACCCATGGACCTGCTTCCATACCAGACTACATAGAAACCTTCTAGTGTTTATCGTAAACTGTAATCATAGAAACATGTAATAAGTGCAATGGTAAATTTCTGAGATGTAAATATAAAGCTGTTTTGTACAATCCTTCTACATTGCATTGCAGTATTGTTATCTATAACACTATTAGTAGCTGAATAGACACTTTTAAGGTTCCCCCCCTCCCCCGCTCCTTTAATTACTACTTCAGTAACAGTTTGTACTTACAGCATATTCCAATAAAACCACATGATTGGAAGCATCATTGTAATTGAATAAGAACAACAGCTCTTACTGGGGTTCATTTACCACCAAAAAAACAAAATTAAAAAAAATCATTTTACTGGGGGCTCCTACAACTCTTATCACAATCCATACAGCCATCCATTGTGTCAAGCACATTTGTACACTTGTTGCCATCATCATTCTCAAAACATTTGCTTTCTGCTTGAGCCCTTGGTACCAGCTCCTCATAAAAAACAAACAAATTAACCCATCTGCCATCCAGTTGATTCAGACTCAACTAGCCCTGGGTCGGAGTTCTAGGCTGTAAACCTTGCCAGAAGCAGTCAGCTTCATCTCTCCCTTGGAGCAGTTGGTGGGTTTGAACCAAGGGTCTTCAACTAGCAGTCAAAAGAGGTTCTGCGTTAGCTACTCCTACTGCAAAGCAAACTTGAGCTCACTGCCATGAGGCCATTCCAAGGCAGAGAGACCCTAGAGGCGAGGGTAGAATGGCCCTTGTGGGTTTCTGAGACTGTAACTCTTTATGGGAGTAGAAAGCTTCATCTTTCTCTTAAGGGTCAACTGGTCATTCAGAACCACTGATTTTGTGGTTAGTAGCCCAACATGTAACCACAACACCCCCAGGGCTCTTGCACTCACTACCATGACACCATTTTGATTCACAATGACCCTCCTAGCAAAGACCACCACAGAAACAGCTGGAAGACTCAGAAGTGGGATAAATTCACTGTTCAATTTTGTGCTCTAGAGAAGCCTATTATTTCTCTCTTTTACAAACTGTGGGAAAGTCTAGCCCTGTGGACTTGCTGCCCCTTATACATCCCATGGATATCTGCCTCTGAAATAAATCCCCTACTACATCCCCATCCTCAAGGTTACACTGTCTCTTTTTCTCTGTCTTCTTCTTGATTGTCAGCCATATACAAGGGCGCTCCAAACTGCTCATGAGAAAAAAAAATCCATTGTCTTTTCATTCCATCCCCCCGCCCCAATTTTTTGAAGCCTCCTTTGTATTTCTACCATCTGAAGACTCAGAGAAGGTGGGTTAAGGGAATGGATGAATCAAAATAGTCCTTGTTGATTTTCCAGAAGAGTTACCCTCAGACTAGTAACGTCAGCACCACCTGGACAAAAACAAAGGCGCATTCTTAAGCCTCCGACCCAGACTTACAGAACTGGAAATTCTGGCATGAGACCCAACAATGTGTGCTGTAACCATCCATCTAAGTGGTTGTGACACACACTAGAGCTTCAAAGCCACTGTTAAAGGCAATCACACGGCTTCATCCATAAAGAGTTCCCATCTTGGCCTGTGTCTCATTATTGGGAAATCTCTAAATATTTTCCTATTTCTGAGCATTAAATTGCTCTATCAAAACCCCTCTTTCTGTTGTCTTAGCATGGGATATGCTCAATTCCAAGAGTACTGTTATCTAATATGACCTAGGAAAGGGCTAACAAAGATCTAGCCCATGGCTGCTGAGCCAATTCGGACTCTTGGAGAGGCCATATTTAAAGAAGGTTGATCCATAAGTTTGGCCTGTCCACTATGGTGCTGCTCAGTGATTCAAATTGCCAACCTATCAGTTAGTAGTTGGATGGCAACTGTCGGTGTCGCCGAGGAACCTTCCAAAATCCTAAACCAAACTTACTGTCATCAAGTCCATGCCAACACAGAATGTCCCTAGAAGACAGGGTAGGATGACCTCGGTGCGTTTCCGAGACTGCAACTCTGCATGGGAGTCGAAAGCCCATCTTTGTCCCATGCAGTCACTGGGATTTCCCACTGCTGACCTTGTTGTTCGCGGCCCAACCCATAACCGTTATGCCCCCGGCAGTCCTCCAAGGACCTTCAGGAAGGGAGTTGGTGGATAGGAGGTGGAAGAAGCATGCTACTACATCCCATCTACAACAAAAGACATTTTGGAAATGTTTCTTTTAAAAAGTCTTTATATGTCTGTATATCTTAAACACACTTGAAGAAACAAGTGTTCACTAGTTACACACTAGCCTATGGTCATAAACTCATAAAAAGCCAACGTATTTCATAATGGTGAGCCTCATGGCATAGATTTCTAATGGTTATGATGTAATCATTTTGTTGACCCCCCAAAAAGTGATTCAAAGCATTTTTCCAGAAAGTGCTTTTTCCTTATTATTATTTTCTTAAACGCCACAACCTTAAAGAGGTAAATTTTGAGAAGGGACCAACCTAAACACATAAAAGGTTTTTAATTGCTTCTCCTACTCCAAGAGCAAGAGTTACAGGAACAGATGGGATGGATGTTTAAATAGATGCTTCCTCTGGGAAAGGCGATGAATTCCACAGAGCTACACTCTTGGTGCACTTTCTTCTTAACGAAGGCCGTAGAGTGTCCCCACTGATATCCCAGGCCCTACCTCCCCAAGCCAAGTAAAGACAAGGGCAGAAGCCTGGCAAAGAAACATTAATTCTGCTTTTATTTGTTTTTTTGCTTCCTTTTGCCAATTTAGGACCATAATCTGTGTGTGTCACAGAGATGAAAGCACGATATACATATCTATAATACTTATAGAAACAAGTATATCAAATACTTATCTATTATTCCAAAATATTAGCATACGCCATACATAATTTACTGTCATTAAATATTCATCAAAAGCATGATTTGGGGGTGGAAGGAAAAAACTCTATCCTATGATATCATTTTTGAGCAATACCTATTACTGGACAGTAAGGTTGTTTTCTATTTTTCACAATAATAAATAATGAGGCGATGGGCATTCCTGTACATTAATCTTTGTCCACACCTTTAATTATTTTCTCAGGATAAATTGCCAGCGAACAAGTAATTAGGTCAAAGAAAAGGAACACTTTTTAAAGTCTTTGGTAGCCAGTGCCAAAAAGATCTGAAGAAAGTCTGCACTAACATTGTTCTCCCAGCGGGCAAAGAACACTCCTCTCTCTGGCATGAGAAAATCTGGCCTGGAAACAGTCAACTGAGCAGTGAAACATCAGAGCAGCGGTTCTCACCTGGGGTGATTTGGGCCCGCAGGTGCATTTAGCAATGTCTGAAGTTACTTCTGGTTGTCACAGCTGGGGAGACTAGACTGGTGCCAAGAGGGTAGAGGCCAAGGTCGCTGCTAAATTCTTACATTGTACAGGATGCCCTGCCCCCCACACACAACAGAGAAGTGTCCATCTCGAAATGACCAATAGTGTTGAAGTTGAGAAAACCTATTCCAGGAGCATCCTCTTTAAAAATTGCAACCAAAACAGGCTGTTCTCTGTTAGCAGTGTGGCATCTGCACTGCAGTATAACATCGAATTGATGTGATAAAGGTAAAATAGGAATAAAATATAAGATGTTGGCAAAGAGAAGATATAAGTATCATTATTCCAAAACAAATATGTATAATATGTGTAGATATAATTATACATTTAAAAGTAAAACAGAGTTACCTGGAGGAAAAAATAGCATGAGCAGATGTGTTAAACTGCTTTTTCTACTTCCCACTGCAAAACTACCTACCTACCAGGTAACATTAACTGGATATCACCGATAATGCATTTTCCAGATTTTTATTACAGTATTTGTTGAGTTGTTACTATGTGGCCAGCATTGTGCTAGGCACTAGAGACACACATTGAGTCAGAGAGACAATGTCTCTTCACTCACAGTTACACTTTAGTTGGTAGAAACAGCAAAAAGCAGTTAATGAGTAAGTTGGCTGTCTCAACTGGTGATCAGTCTTTGGGGGAAATAATAAAGCAGAGACTGAGAGCTTAAATGGAGCCTGGGCGGTGTAGCGGTTGCGGGTTGGAGTACTAACTAGCATTAGAACCCACCAGTCGCTCCATGAGACAACACGTGGCTTTCTTCTCCCACACGGAGCACTGGTCACGGAAAACCAGAGGGGCAGTTCTTCCGTGACGCACAGGGTTGCTATGGGTAGGAATCAACTTGCCACCCATGAGTTTGGTTTTCTGTTTGATCGCTCAAACAAGCCTTGGTGGCGCCGCAGTTAAATGCTCAGCTGGCAGAGTGCATCCTCACTCTTGGGGGCAAGACCTGGTGATCTGCTTCTGTCGAGACTACACACTTTCATACACCAGTGTTCACCTAGCACGATCCACAAACGCTAATGTGTAGTGTGTTTGTCTGGGTGGACTAGAGAAACAAATCCAGAGATACTCATATGTGTGTAAGGATGAGCTTTATATACAAGAGCAATTGAGTATTGAGAAAACATCCCAACTCAGTCAAGATTAAGTCCACAGATCCAATATTAACCCATATGCCTGACATCAATCTATATCGTCCTCTACAGACTCACGAAACACATGTAATGACACCAAATGCAGGAAGATCACGGGCCAGGGAGTGAAGATCTTGTGGATCCACTGGTGGTGTAAACATCTCAGCGCTGACAGGAGTGTCTACGTGGCTTCTCTAGCTCCAGAAGTCTGCCTCCAGCAGCCTCTCGCCATGTGTCTCCTCCACAGTGATGTCTCGCAGGGAGTCAGCAGAGAGAGAGTGTGTGTGTCCCCCACCACCAAGGAGGAAGACAGGAGTTCCCCAAATCCTCAGAAGAAGGTCATGCCCACACCGAGTCCTCATTGGCTATTAACTGATTGACAGACAGACTAGACTCCACCCCTTCACTCTGAATCCTCAAATTGACACCAGATTATGTAACTACCATTTAGGGAGAAACAACCTAAATGTCCACAAACTGATGCGTGGATAAACAAAATGAGGCACCTACACACAATAGAATACTATTCAACCAGCAAGAGAGATGAACCCTTGATGTATGTGCTACAGTATGGATGGAGTTGGAAATCATCATGCTGTGTGAACTCAGTCTGTCACAGAAGGACATTATCTGACTTCATCTAAAAAAAAGACAAGAAAAGGCCAGTGTGTAGAGAACATGGTTCATTAGTGGTTCCCAGAAGACGGAAGAAAGCAGGGAAGCCGAGTCTTCAGCCATAGAAAATCCCAGTGAATGAAGGCTCTTGGTTATTGTTGTTCGCTACCTTTGAGTCCGTTCTGATTCAAGACACCACCTGTTCCGGTGGCGTCCTCACAGCTGTTGCTGTTTGAATTCACCGTTGCAGTCACTGTGTCGATGCATCTCCCTGAAGGCCGGCCTCTTTCCCAGGCCCTCTGCTTCCCTCAGCATCATGCCCTTTTCCAGGGACTGTGCTCTCCTGATAATACATCTGTAGCATCTGAGATGAAATTTCACCATCCTCGCTTCTCAAAAGCATCCCGACTGCACTTCTTTAAAAGATAAAGGGGTTTGTTCTTCTGGAAGCCCACTCACGGTAGTTCCAGATTCTTCACCAACACTGTGAAATGCATCCATTCTCCTCCAGAAGAAGGAGGGGGACACGAGAAGCAGAAAGGGGAGAAGAAGAGAGGAACAAAATGACATCTTGGGAAAAAAAAAAAAAGAAAAGGAGCTCTTGTTCAGAACAAAGAAAGAAAGTCGTCTGAGTGGGTGGATTTTTCGCTCCACACAGCAGTAAAAAACCATGCAGTGCCTGGGTTGGGTGCATGGGGCCTGGCTGGGACACAGGCTGCACAGGGCCTAGGTTGGGCACCAATCTCTGCAGGACTGGCTGGGGTGTGGCTCTGGGCTGGTCCCCAGGACCTGCTGAGGCTGAGCTGGTAGAATGGAAGCTGAGTGTCTCCCACGTGGGCCTGCTGCTTCCTCCCTCTCCTCGGCTCACTCCCACACAGTCTGAGATGTGAGGTTTCCGTTCACGTTGCTTTCAAACCGTTCTCTGAGATCACAATTACCTAGATTTTCCTCGGTGCCAGTCTTCTGGTTGTTGTACGGAGATCCGCCGCTGTGCATGTTGTCAGCCATTTTACCCAAAAGACCCTCTTCCGTTCGTTTTAACTACTCTACGTTCAAGAACATGTTTAGAGTCTCTTCTAACATCTATGTTAGTGAGAAACAAAGAAAAGCCTTTCTTTCCTATCTTGTTAATGACCTTATACTTCCTTTATGTATGGACTTGATGTCATATCACAACTCATCCATTCTTCAGTCATTAGTGTTCAAAGCAATCTGTTCTTCAGACAGTTTTTAAATTCGGGAAGGAAATATTCAAGGCTGTATTTTTACTCTTGGGAAATTATGGACTTGCATTCATTTTCTTCACCCACAACCTGAATTTGCTAAAGAGCAATTGATGGTTTGTTCCTCAGTCGATCAGTTAAATAAGGGTTACGCAAACTCGCTGCCATCAAGGTGATTCTGACTTATAGAGACCCTCGAACCAAATAAACACACTTCCATCCAGTCAATTCCCACTAGAGACCCTACAGAATAGGGCGGAACTGTCTCTGGGGGGTTCTGAGACTAACCCTTCATGGGAGTAGGGACCCTCATCTTTCTCCTGCAGAGCAGCTGCTTGTGTCCCTCTCCTGACCATGGAGCGGCCCACTGCGCCCAGCTAATTGACCTCATATGTCTAATGCTTTTGTTCTACCTCTTAGTTGATTGCAGAGTGCCGGCGATCTTAAAAGCTTAAAAGTAGCCTTGTAAGGCGTGATCATTGGTCTCTGTGCACTTGGCATAACAGATCCAGAAGCAACGTCAGGAATACAAAGAAGATGTGGGACGCTTGGCTAATGGCCTCCGTAAACAACTGCCTCCTTTGCCGTAAGATCAGATGTAGATGGTACCCAGATGTCACTGCTGAACATTTGGATGAAAGATTCTATCAAAGAATTCTGATCAAAAAGAAGAAAATGTGGAACAGAATTTCAAATTCGCCTGGACTTGAAACTTTCTGAAGTCATGGAGGGTACTGGAACCTTGAAACTCTTGCTCCCAGATAATCATCAAACCTGAAACCACAAGTCCTTCCTGAAATCTTCTTAAAACAAAACAACAAGCTAGCTCCACTGGTAAAAAAAAAAAAGTTCTGACTTGAGCAGTATGTTCTTTAAAGAACCATTTCTAGGAAATCAAAGTAATAACAAGAACTTCAAGTATTTGAGTGGAAGCTTAGAGGGCAGCACATCTCTGTTAACGGAAGAGGAACAATTCAGAAAAGCATGGTGGGGGGGAGTGCACACTAGAAGAATGTAATCAGTGATACAACGACTTGTACGTGGAGAATCAGCTCGATTGACAAAGTGGACTCAATAGTACCTACCAACATCAACACCAGGGCACAGAGACTAGAAAAGCAAGAGCTTTAGAATTTGCCCTGTAAACATGTTGACTTTTGCCATGTGAGAGATTGAAAGCCATGGGAGCATTGTGAACGGAGCAGTGACATCTCTGATAAATGCCTTTAAAGGACCGCGATGGCAGTGGGTTGTAAATATGCTGTCGAAGGAAAGGTTAGAAACATAGAAAAGCGAAGGAGTAAGCAAGGATTAGGCTACGTAGGGAACTTTAGGCCATTAGAAGGACTTTGAATTTTTCCCTGACAGAGATGGGAAATCACCGGAGATTTTTGAGAAATATGTATTATGATCAGACTCCTCTGGCTACTATGAGGAAAATCTACCATGAAGTCGGGGAGGGGCGTGTCAATGTGGAAACATCATTAGTTAGATACAAACCCTCAAAAAACTGCTTCTATCCAATCTATTCCAACTCTTAGCAACACTATAGAACAGAGAACTGCCCCATAGACTTTCCAAGGCTATAAATCTGTATGCAAGCAGACTGCCACCTCTTTCTCCTGTGGAGCAAGTGAGGGGTTCCAACTGCCAATCGTTTGGTCAGCAGCCAAGCATTTGAACCACTGTGCCACCAGCATTCCTGAAAAACAACAGAGGATAAAAAAATATCCTTTCATGGAAACAAGACAGTTCTAGCTCCTTCCCGCATCCATCAATTGCCCATCTCGTTCTATGGTGGTACAGATAGCAGAGTCAGGAAACAAAATTGTTTTTCAAAGTTTTTCCCAAAAAATTAATTGTGTAATTTCCTCTCTGCTTTATTTTGGTGTCTGTGGAAGTTTCACTCACTCAGAGGAGAATGGGGTTACTTGACCCTGGAACTTTAGGGAACAACTACACTTGACAAGTCGAATCAGCTGTCAGCTTTTAAAGTCTTCTCTGCCATTCTTCAGGATGATTTGTTAGCCTTGCTGACTGGAGCAATCTATATTGGGTGCTTTTAAAAGAAGCAAAACCTTGGACGTTTCCCAGGTCTCATTGGTTCGGTTTTCATGAATTCTTTTCAATAGCATTAGGCTGTGTCCATTACTGTCTGATCCTGACAGGTCACCCAGAAGAAAGGTCTTATATTCTCCCCTAACGCAGACTTCTTGACATGTTTCAAAGGTTGGAGGATTCTGAAATAAAGAGAATCCAAGCCACACAGGGTTTCCGCCATTCTAGTTCAAAGAAGATGGGGGTCCTTGATCTAGCTTAATATCACACCCATTAACGATTTCTTTCAAAGTCCTAAAAATTTTCCCCCCTTTGGCTTAACAGCCAACTTTAAAAACAAACAAACAAAAACTTTTATCCCTTTCCTCATTACATATTTTGATGTAATTGTCTTCTTCTGCATGAATGCTATATTTGGTTAGCTGCAATTGCCAACAAAAGTATATGAATAGCCACGTCATTGTCACAGCATAGGGTACAAGGCATGATGGAATGATACACAGGAGCACAGAGGAGATGAGGGAAGCACCTGATTCTTGAACTAGACTTGGTAAAGGCAATACTGAAGGCAGTGGCTAGAGTTTAGGACAAGTCCAAAACTTGGGTAGAATTGATGATTGGGAGATAGCAGCCACCTAAGTAGATAGCCAATCTTATGTATTTATCATTATGCAAAGTGGATGGAAGAGACAGGTTCTAAAGGAACCCATGTCATCATGTCATGCATGAGAATCTTGGAATCTAGGTTCTTGAATAGCTCTTGAAAGAAAAGTGTTTCTATTCCATCTTTGTGTCTCCAAAACCAAGCCAAAGGCCTGGTACATATAAGTTCTCCATGACTTTTCACTGAATTTGTGGATGAATGAGCCAGATGGAGGAGCAGAAGCTACTGATAATAGTCCCTTAATTGGTTCATTTCTGAGCCTGTATTTGGGGATCACCAATGTATCTGATTTGGACATAGTGGGAAGGGCCAACAAAGCAAATCTGATTCAGTGATTACTCTTATTGCTTCATTCCACGAAATCCCACCAAACAAAAACAAACTTCTAGTGAACTCTGAAATTAAAATAAGGGGAGTACGTGTGGGGTACCAACCCCCACAATTGAACAGACCAAGGGGTGGTTGTGTAATCGAGGGGTAACTTTAAAGAGACATCAGACAAGATAAAGTAAGCAATTGCTCACTCAGGGACAGCCATGATCTCAGCAGCCAGTTCTGCGCAGAGAGCAAATATATTTCCAATCACGGCATACATACATTTCGGGGACGTTCAAGCCCCCCTAATTAACATCATGACAGGAAAGTGTTGTACCATAGGCATACACACAATAGGAGGGAGTCGTGCAATAGGAAGGGTAGGCGCTAGGGGTACATGTGACAAGAGGGGCAGACCCTAAAGTCAAGATGGCAGCCTAACCTTGACCCTCCTTGAGTTGGCTTGACCTTATCTTTGGGGTCTCCTTCAGGGGAATAATCTACTGTCCTTATCAGAAGGGAGTGGGCCCTACTGATAGCCTGATAGCCCTAGATGGCTGATAACCGCAGGAAGATACCCTTTAAGTAGCTGGCCTCCAAGTGTATAGGCATTGACCATGTATCAGCAAGCAGGGCCTTAGGTTTGGCCTATAATATGGGGGGACAACCTGGGGGGAAACCTTTCTGTATCCCACAAATATAAAAAAGTTAGAAAGGTATGCATACCCTCTAAAAGTCTGTAGACGAGCTAGAATGAGAAAGAAAAGTGAGAAAGAGAGAGAGGGCAAAGAGTATTTGAAACAAAGTCGAGGAGGAAGGGACAAATGAAGCTTTTAAGAAAATTCTTGAAAACATGAAGTTATGAAGAATCACAGTTAAAATTTAAATTGAAATGGGCTTCAGATAATATTTTACTTATTCCCTGCCCAACTGAGGCTCTTATCTACACATTTCAAAAGAGCAAAAAGCGAGCTTGTGGTTTACAGCAATCTCGAAGAAGGCGCCTCCCTTGTTTGTGAAAGTCCTTTCCGACTGACCTTGTTGTCCATGCTGATTGCTCATTCCTTGAAGGCTATGACTGCACATTTTGTGGCTTTATTCTGCCCTCGAATTCATGACATTGTGCTGTCCTCTGGGACATGCATGACTATTATCTACTTTCTTAGTGCCCTAATTTCTCCCTTGCTCCTTTCTTTCAATTCCCTTCTGCCGTTGGTCCTCCCTTATCAGCATTTTATCTCCCAATGTGGTCCTTTTTACTGTTCTGTCTCTAAGTGGTCTGGGCTTTCAGCAAAGTGCTCTCTCCTGGGGACATTGCACGCGCCAAAAGCTCACGCACATGCACATCCGCTATGGGCTTTCCAGGGCTACTTTGAAAAAAAGAGGAAATGTATGTTTGTTTGCTTTTAAATAAAGCAAAAGGGTAATCAACTTTCAGCCAGAGCATTAGGTTAGGGGAAAGTTTGTGGCATTCATGTTAGCTTTTCATTTGCTTATTCTCTTTGGCTTTCTGTTGCGGTGGACATTAGTGAGTCTAGTGGATACAGAACAGCCTTTGTCATCAGGAACTCTTAACTGCTTACCAATTGCAGACCTGAGAGAAGTCACTGCCCTCCTGAAACTTTACTTTCCTCTTCAGCAAAATAGAATCACAACGAGGTAACAGAGAAGAAGCGCTTAGCCTGGTTGGTGCCTTACCATTTGCCACTTTCCTGCTGCCTTATGGGTATTTCTTTCACTTCCCAAATAAGTCCTGAAGGCCCATTTTTAAGCACTCAGATACCAACTGAAAGGTTGATGGTTCAAACCCAACCAGCAACTCCACCAGAAACAGACCTGGCAATCTGCTCCCATGAAGATTACAATTTAGAAAATCCTGTGGGTAGACCTCCCATCCCCTTTGCTCCTTATCTTAGGCTTCGAGGGCACCCAAAGGAAGAGAAGAGACACAGCAAAAGCCCAGGGGCGAGCTTCTCAAGCATCAGTCATTTGAGTGTTCTTTTTGTCACTGCAGGACAAGTAGACACCTTTGACCTGGAACTAGGTTGTAATAAAACCTTCTCTTTTGAGTTGGTCAACAGAAACCGTCCTATATAATCTGAAGGTCTTTTGGAAGGTAAGAAGCAATGTTCTAATCCTTGTCTTGGATATTTGAAGTAAAGGAAACCTGACAGGATAACCCAGAGTGGTTGTGACCATGATTTATAAGTACAAATGACCACCAGTAACCCCCAAAAGCATTCAATGGGTATGCTTGGGGAGTCTGGGCTGGTAACCCAAGCTTCACCAAGAGTCATAAGAGGCAAAGGAGATGGGATGAATCTGGACTAGCACAGATCCAACATGGTCAGCTCTTCAAGACCAAGCCAGGCAGTGTGGTGGCATACTTTATAGAACAAAGAATGGATCCAACCAGACATTCACACTGCTTCTAGACTGAGCAGGATTAATGTGCAATAACTGAACTCATGATGAGGTGTGTGTGTGTGTGTGTGTGTGTGTGTGTGTGTGTGTACATGCGTTTGGCTCTTCTTCTGTTCTCATGGCAAATCCTTGACTGATGGCAAAATCCTCTCTGCTGTATGCTGCTTTCCAGGAAAAGTAAATAGCTATTACTGAATTTTAGGACAAAGTTAGATAAAACCCAACTCACCGCGAGACCAAGGAGTCTGGGTTTTGTTTGTTTGTTTTTGTTTTCTTTTAAGTTTATTATTCATTTGACTTTTTCTTTAGCACCACTCTGTGTCAGTTCTGATTCACAGCAACCCAATGTAAGAGGCTGAAACAGTGCCAGGGCCCCGCCATCCCCACGAGCACTGCTGTTCATGAGCCCAGGGGTGCAGCCACTGTGTCCATTGACCTGTCTTTTCCACTGACCTATTTATCAAGCACGACATCCTTCTCTAGAAACGGGTTCCTCTTAGTAAAATGTCCAAAGTAGGTGGGCCTGAGTGTTGTCATCCTTGCTTCTAAGGAGCATTCAGTATGCTTATTCTAGCCTGATGTGTTCGTTCTTCTGACAGTCTATCATATCGTCAGTGCTTTTGGCCAACCCCATAATTCAAGGTCAGCAATTCTCCTCCAGCCATCCTTACTCGTGGCCTAGCTTTTAAATCCACAGGAGGTGACAGAAAATGCCATGGCTTGTGTCAGGCCGACCCGATCCACCAAGTTGCATCTCTGCTTTACAAGCAAGCATGTTACCGTGCTCAGGTCATTTATTCTTAACCTTGTGGCCAGATAACTTTACAGGAAACAAGGAACACCTCCATTGAGAGCACAAGTCTAAGCACAGCAGTGGCTTCTGCTGAGGGTACCTGCTGGATTAATTCAGTTGGAGAAGTCAGCTCAGAAGTTTGTGGCAAGTGTTTTGGGTTTTTGTTTTTTTGGTGGGGGGGGTTGGATTTCAGAGATAAAATTGGACAGGTTTTCTACAAGAATGCAGGATGACCAGGGGCTTATTATGAAGACAGTTTAAGAAAACTGAATATTGCATTGATGGAAAATAGTCTAGGAAGTTCATGATATACCTGCTCATTCTATAAGAGTAGGAAGGGCTACCTTATGAGAACTTTTGTTGCAAACTTTACCACATGGATCCTAAAACTCTGACTCACAAACTGAAAGGGGTGTGATCCGTGAGGATGCCCAAACTGACGTATTAGCAATATATAAATTGAACAGCACAGAAGCCTACGGGGAAGTGTTAGATTGAAACATTGTCTTCAGCAGTGTGTGCAGCCTCCTAAATGGAGGATGTTGTAAGAAATAATAGCTTCACATTTTGGTCATTTTATTTATTATAGACTCTATGTATAGCAATCACTTTTTACTAACCCTTGTATCACAAAGGCAGTATGGAAACTGACTTGTTAATAGGCCATTAAGAACTAGTTTACTGGTTGTATTCTTTTCAATTGATTTGCTTATTTATTTGTTCTTCATACTGTTTTTGAAAGGTTTTAAAGAGGTTTAAATATACATTGTGAATTACAATTAAACTTGAAATGAATTAAATGGCTTTGTAGGAATTTACCCTGTAGATATAATCATGTATGTGCACAAGGGCTTTACATATTCAATAAGAGCTCAAATTAAATTTAAAATGAGTAAACAAATCAGCCTCAGAAACCTACAGGAGTAGATTTTATCTTGCCTTATAGGGTTGCTATGGGATTGATATGACTAGATGGCAGTGAATTGTGTTTGTTTGTTTAGTACCCTCTAAATATAAGTATATGGGTCCACAAAGACAAATACAAACAATATTAATTTCAGCATTGTTCATAAGGGGTAATGTAAATCAATAGGGAACTTTTACAAGCATATCCACGGAATGGATACTTCTCGGTTACTATGAAAGAGTTCAATTGGAATGGATATGAAATGATCTCCAAGTTGTGTTTTCAAATGAAAAATTTAAGCTCAAAACTATAGAGTCAGCTATCTGTCTGTTATCTAGAACTGCGATAACAGAAATACCACAAGTGATGGCTTTCACAAACAGAAAATTATTTCTCACCGTGTAGGAGGCTGGATGTCCCAGTTCAGCGTGTCAGCTCGCCGCAGGGAAGACTGGAGGACAGTCTTTGTCTCTTCGGAGCCTGTGCCCTTACTTCATGGGGCGTGGGATCTCTCTTCCCGGTCTCTGTTCCTCTGGCTTGCTTGTTCAATATCTTTTCTATCTCAGGAGAGATTGATTTAAACACTTAGGATTTAAACTTAATCTTAAATTAAATACACCTAGACTAATTCTGTCCCATTAAAATAACACAGACGACCCATTCCCAAGTTATATTATAACCACAGATAAAGGTTAGGATTTACAAGATGCATTTTAGAAGAACACAATTTAATTGACAACACTGCCATTCACGTGTATTGTAAGGAAAAGGCTGTGTGTGTGTGTGTGTGTGTGTGTGTGTGTGTGTGTGTGTGTGTGTGTATACAGGCTGTCTGTTTCAGCAAAATAGCCTTTTGCCTCCAATTCCAACTCTGGACCAATCAGAGAAAGCCAAATGTGCTCCCAACTCAATTTTCTCAGCTGCCCGCATCACCCCCATGCCAGCAACCTCCAATCATAGCCCACTCAAGCTTTTCTTTGTCTGACTATTAAACTTTCCCATTTCCCTAATTGCCTCTGGGCCTCAACCAAACATAAATGATGGCCCCTGACTCCCTTGACACCACAGGTTTGGAATAAAGCCTCTCTCTGTCCTCTTTTGGGTGGTCTCTGTTTATTTTATGCACCTGCTCCCTACAAGGATGCCGGCCGCTGGCTTCCACTTCAGGATCTTCATGATGCTGCTGAGGGATCGATCTGAAACCTACAGGAGCATCATCTCTCCCAGGCTCCCGGGACTGCTTTTGAAAGTCTCCCAGGCTGCACATTTCTTTCTGTGACTTCTCTCTCTGCAAGAGAGGGAGTGGCTGCTCGTGTTCCAGTGCTTCTAGTCCCTTCTCAAGTCCTGGCTGAGATCGGGGCAGTTTAACCTGCTTCTTAACTGGACCCTGTCCCTTCTGTAGAAAGGAGGGATGAAGCTGTTTACCCGAGTAGTGCTTTCCTACTGCTTGCTCGTGTCACGTTGGTCTTGGCCCAAACACTCTTGTAACTCCCTCCTGCAGGTTTTGTCTGACAGCAAGTCAAGGAGCGAGGAGTTGTTCAACCATGCAGCTTCCGAGCAAGCCTGGTCTGTCTTCATGTCCTTGAGTGGTTGAGCTCCACTCAGGAGGCCTCCGTCGTTGGATCAATATCCAGCTCAGGACTGACCTGGATTCATTTCATCTTGCCTACCTCCCTTGTCATTGGTCTTATTCGCTGTAGGCTTTCTCTTGGGAGAATCCTAACTCTCTAAATTCCCACAGCAGTTTCCCCCTGGGCCAAAGCAATCCCTGCACACCCATCTGTGATAAGGACCGCCTTTCAGTACACAACTCACTGCCTTGTGCTCTTTACACCAGCTTCTCCGTCACCTACGTTCACAAGTGCCCGGATGTCCTGCATGATTCTCCTAGTCCTCAAGGGACAAGTACCCAATTGCTCTTATTAGGGAATGTCTATCAGAAGTTTTATAGAGCTTTCCCTCCATAACTTTCTAAAGTGAGGACCCGCCCCCTCCCGGAGGAATCATTCCTATCGCCTTCCTGAGAGTAGTTCCCTTTTCTGACCTTAGAGCAGTTTTATAGCCACCCCTTCATTCAACAGGAGGAGTTAGATGGACATTCTTCTCCTGTCTCCTCTCGGACATCTCTCATCTGACCTCCCAGCGCGTCTTTTCTCAGCCACAGCCACCGAGACTCGTGCCGACGTCACTCTACAGAAGTGTCTCCACAGTAATTAACTCTCTTCCTTTTTATTCCTTGGGTCCTTCTGCTGGCGTGTGTTTTATAATAAGATTAACACATACTTTAAATAAGTTCATGTCCTTCTTAATTTCCTGAGAAATTCTGATTCCTAACTAGAGAGTGCTGTCAACACAGGCCTCTGTAATGGTCTTCTTTTCTTTGGGTAGGCGATAATTTATTTATGTGCTTCAACACAAGCAGAAGGCCGGTGCCTCTCTAATGAAGTCTCCTATTCAAGTTGATGGTGTTCAGTGGAACCCATCATCCTGTACCATGCGCCTTTAGCGGCTGTGTCTCTGAAGTCTGCAGCAGAGAGATGATCCCATATGACTTATATAACAGAGACCCCTTATACAGGCAGTGCGGGTTATAAAAAAGACAGTCCTATGTGTGTCTTGACATGGAATGGATATGTAAATCAAAACTGATGCATATTTCCCTTATTTAGCCTTACTTTAGGATCTGTGGCAGTGAAGCTGGGTAAGCGTTGGGCTTCTAACTGTAAGGTTGGCAGTTCAAACCCACCAACTGCTCCTCAGGAAGAAGTTCAGGGTATCTGCTCCCATAAAGATTTACAGCCTCGGGAAAACTTATATAAGACCTCAGAATCAGAATCAATTGGATTGCTGTGGGGTTTATTTCTTGCTTTGTTGTTTTGCTAAAGTGCAAGAAAAGACTCAATTTTTTTCAGTGATTTAAAAGCTGCAAATGAAGCTAATTGTGGTAAAGAATTTGTAGTGTGGTGTGTGCAATGTGGTGAGCAGAGCTTGGCGCAATTGTGTCAACATGGGGCACATTTACATAGCATTCAGGGACAAGGAGGAGTTGCCTAACGAACCCTGGGGGCAAACTGGGTTATGCATTAAGCTTCTAACTCCAAGGTCAGTGGTTTGAACCCATAAACTTCTCCTTGAGAGAAAACTGAGATTGTTTACCCCGTAATGATTTAACATCTTAGAACTCCCAAGGGCTGTTCGACTCTGTTCTGTAAGGTCACTGTGACACCAAATTGACTCGATGGCAGTGGAGTGGATGATGTGTCTATTGTGTAAACCAAGGACACATGGCAAGGCCCTAAGGTTGAAAACGCAGCAGACGGAGATGGCTTCAGATCTATTGGGTCTACAACTTGACTGACAGAGAAAGATATCTGCACTTGGTCCCAGTCTGCTCATTCGTTTACTGTCTGAACTTGTCCTGGCCTTGACTTTGCTCTGGTGCACCCACATTTGGTTATATCTTGTTCTGCTGACTTCCTCTCTGCCCTTGACAATGGCAAGCAGCAACACTGCCCACCAGATGCTCCTCTGGGGTTGGTCACTCTGCAGCCCCAGGTGCAACCATGTCACCTTCCTGTGGCTGCATTGTTTCTAGGCCATTGTCCTTGAAAGTATCCCAATCCAATCTGCATTTCAGTTTTGTCGTGAGGCTCTGTGGAACTCTGATAACAGTGGCATCACTGTTAAAATTCACACAACTGCACCACCAGGGCTTCTTCCAGGCTCAAAGATCTACACACGCACTTCTTACCTGAAGAGGATTCGTTCCTGAAAGGAAAAGCACACGTGCCAATACCACCACCACAATCTGGATTCTTAAACCATTCATGACCCCAAGATTGCTGGCCATCCCACTGGAGAAATGGCACTGTCTTCATGCCTGTTATTGCTGCATAATTCTTAGAAGCGTCAGCCAGGCCACACGGTCTGATGTCTCTAGCAGAAACCTTGGAGGCACAAATTGATTAATTTCTCAGATAATGAAGGTTTAAAACATCAAGGTTCTCAGAACATAGAGGATTATTAGATTAGGTTCCATTCTGTGAACAGAAGTGGGAAGAAAATCCTAATTTTGCCTGACATCTAAGAAAAGGCAAATTACATTGTCCCCAAATGTTGCCTTTGCAGAATTAAACTACCAAAGGATGTGGAAAGTTTCCGAGGACTCCAGGAAGTGTGAATATGAATAAAACACAAATCTTCAGATCTTAATGTTCTGTTATAAATAAATGTCCTATCAAGAGTAAATAATTATAGGAAAAGATAAACCTTTGTAGGGGGTTGTGACAGATAACTCAGTTTTTTAAGTGTATACAACCAGGCTATTTTATATAAATTGAGCATACATGTAGATAGTGTAAATATTCACTTTCAAAATGCCAGCATTTGACTGACAGAAAACAGAACTAGGAAGTCAAGCAGTACAAGGAAGAATGTGCGAAATAAAAATGTTAAATAAACAAAATATAAAGCCATACCTCTCTTTTAGCTAATCAGAATAGGAATTGGGGCGGGGGGAGGGCAATGTATTGAAATGACCATGGCCAGATGTTTAAAAAGAGACTATTGTAATAAATAAATACTCATGTGCCAGACCCTGACTTCTCAGGGCCCAGGAAGCTGCCTCTGTGAGCCCCTTCAGGTCCAACTGCCTTGGAAAGGGCCAATCAGAGCCTTGATCACCGTGTACTAGAAGACAGAGAATTACAGCCCAGTACAGGGAGTGACAATGGCAAAAACACAGCTGTTTTCAGTGCCTAGGAAAAAGCGAAGCTAATAAATTAATTTCACCCTTTGAGTTTGACAAAGCCAAGCCCTGGGATATTTCTGGGTATTCAATTTGTGAAACAAAACTCATTTCTGCCCGGAAATTTCTCATCCTATAGCTCAGGAGTGTAACCCTGTGCTTAAGAGCACTAAGTCTGGAATAGAATGCTGGGGCCAAGGCCATACTCTGTTACTAATTAACTGCTCGAAGTAAAGTCCTTTAACCCTTTCCTAACTCCATTTTCTAA
Source organism: Tenrec ecaudatus (assembly GCF_050624435.1). NCBI lineage: Eukaryota > Metazoa > Chordata > Mammalia > Afrosoricida > Tenrecidae > Tenrec > Tenrec ecaudatus. Next base: position 178,925,374 of record NC_134533.1, on the reverse strand, counting down.
TCTATGATTTGGAATATTAGTGGTAGTTTTTTTCATACGGGAGACTGGGAGGTTGAAGAGAGTTGACAAATACAAGCCAGTTCTGACATGTATTGCCTGGCTCAAGTTGAGGGCTCACTCGCACTGGACATGAAGTCAACTTCCAGCAGTGTCTCAACACAGAACCGCGCTTCCTAGCATTCCCACAGCTCATTTTTCAGAAGTAGATAACAAGACCTTTCTTATGAGGTATTTCTAGGTGGGTTCATAACCTTCGGCCTCTTTGATAAGCAGCCAAGCATATGAACTGTTGGCACTACTCAGGGATGCCCCATTACATCCAAGTGTCTTCACAAAGGTCACGAGAACATGAAATGAAAAGGCAAGGAGATTTTTTTTTTCCTCTGAACTTTTTGAAGACCTCTCCTACGACTATCACATGCTATGTAACTCATCAGGTAGTACGGAACAGACAACAGGATTCAAAGGTCTGAGCTTTGGTTACAGGTATGGCATTAAACAAAAGGGAGACCAGTTTCTCTCTCTCTCTCCCTGGTGGCAGTAAATACAGAGTCCTCTGTGGTTCAACCTTTGAGGTTCATCATGGGTTCACTCAGAACCTATAAACTGGTTCATCTGCTTGAATCATTGTTCTTATAGGGCTCCGTCTCTGATCTGATTTTCTTATAAGCCTTCTCCACCCCCACCTCTCTGTGCCCACAAACAGCAGACAATCCCCAATCACCCACCACGCACACAGCTATATTTAGTCTAAGAAGCTGGGCATTCAGCACCCATCACTACTTGGGGAACAATTCAGAAAACCATCAGTCTCCATGCCTTTACTTGGCAGCTGCAACTTACATTTATTTATGCCCCTATTAAACGCCAGGCGTGTATCAAGCACCCAGCTAGGCACGTCATGAATACAAGCTCCTTTAATTCTCATGTTACCCTATGAGAGAGTTGGCATTAGCTCCATTTTGCATTTTCATATCCTAGTTATAATAAGCATGAATACATAATGCCCTTTGTAGTAAAATGAACACGGCGTCGCTTCTGCTACATTCTTGCTAATGTTCTGATTCAAAGGGAGATTTCCACACACGCCACAAATACTTAGTCCACTTATGCTAGAGCTGCGGTTCAAGGAGCAGCGGATGGGGGGGGGGGCGTTGAATAGCAGAGTACCACGTCTCTAGGGTACATTGTTCAAATTCTCAATGGAATCTAAAAAGCCCAGCTTGTGGATCTAGAATCCATTCTACCCAATCAGAGAGGGAATGTATCACATGACACAAATGTGCCGTGACAATCTTCCTGTCGTCTGGAGCTATGTACAGAAGGGAGGGAATCAGTCCTAGAAAAGAGGGTGTTTTTAAGACACTAAAAAACAGATTGATTAGTTTAACGCCAAGAAACAGAGAAGAGAACGACGGAGTGCTAAGTTCTATGACTCTGACCATAAGTCTAATAAGAGGCCTGGCAAGTACATGATGATTAATGGGGTCTGAAATATTTAAAGAAGTCTTGGTTTTTGCTATTGTTGCTAATGTTCTTGATGGGACATGTTGTAGACTTTAGGGAGGAAAGCAAGAGAAAGGCATTCATGTGGAACAAGGCATCTGGCAATAGCAGAAATGAGCAGTGCCCAGAGAGGAGATCACGAGAGGCCTAACGGAGCGCACTAGGCCTCTGTAAACGTCTCTGACGTGACTTGTGGCTGTTTTTGATAAATGGTGTACCTCTCCTCCCTGAAGTCTCATTCCATTAAAGTCCAGATTCCAAGAAGGTAGGAACTTCGAGTTTCAGAAGCATGAGTTATCCCACTTGGTTCTTCAAGATGACCGGGGGATGCCTTTTTTCATTGTTGCTGCAACAATTCACTATGAATTTAGTAGCTTACAAACACAATACAAATTTACTGTCTCACAAAATCAGAGTCTGGGTGGGCTCAGCTGTTACCTCTGCTCTAGGTCTCCCAAGGCCAAAATCAAGGTTCAGCCAGCCTGGGCTTGAATCTAAAGACACTGGCTCCATGTCCATTCGGGTTGGTGGCAGAATTCAGTTCCCTGTGAGCGATGTCATCATTTCCTTACCACCAGTCATCTCGTAGTCCCTCTCAGCGCTTCAAGGCCACCTACATTCACATTATCTCCTCTGTCTCTGAGCAGGCGACAGTATAAGTCCTTCTCATGGATTTGGATCTGTCTGACTTCTTTGCTACATTCTCTTATGCCTCCAGCCAAAGTTCTAGCTTGGGCGGCACAGTAGGCTAAGCCCTATACTGCCTCAATGCTCCCAGCCTTTCACTGGGAGAATGATGACGCTATCATTCTCATCCTTGCTCCCTACAAGATTTAGAATAGGCTCAGAAACCACATACAGAGTTGTGTGGGAATCAACTTGATGACAATGGGTATTTTTTAGGGAGGGGGGGATGCGGTCGGATGAGTAAACTCGGCACAGTCAGATAACCCTGAATAATCTATTTTAATGCCATAACTTTAAACACATCTCCGAAGTACCTTTGGGCATGTCACATTAACATTCACAGGTTCAGCACTTCAGAAATAAACACTCAGGAAGGAAGTTATTTTGCCTACTCTAGGTCTCAAGAAAACATTTTCATCTTTACAAAATAAAGTGTGTACACAAGTTTGTATATTCATTTTTACAACATATAATCACATAGTCAGATATACAAGCCGAAGCCGCCCTCACAATTGTCCTCATGTTTGAGCCCATTGTTGCAGCCACTGTGTTAGTCCGCTCTGTCCAGAGTCTACCCTTTTATTGTTGTTGCCTCTCCTTTACCAAGCACGGATACGTCTCTCACACCCTGTCCAAAGTACATGAGATGAAGTCTTGTCCTCCTTGCCCCAAAGGAGTATGCTGTCTTTTCTTCCTCCAAGACAGACTTGTTTGCTCCTTTTGTCGTCCACGGCACTTTCAATATTCTTGTCCAGGACCACAATTCCGTGAACTGTTTTTCCTTCAGTCTTCCTTATTCATGCCCAACGTTCTCATAGGAGGCTATTGAGAATACCATGCCTTTTGTCACGGTAATCCTTAATCCTTAAAGTAATATCCTTAATCCTTAAAGCAATATCTTTGCTTTCCAACACTTTAAAGCGGTTTGCGTAATAGATTTGCCCAATACAATGAACTGATGTCTCCATGAGCATTAATTATGGACCCAAGCAAGATTATACCATTGACAACTTCAGACTCTTCTTCATATAGCATGATGCTACCTATTGGCCAAGTTGTGAGGATCTTGGTCTTCTTGACCTTGAGTTGTAATCCGTACTGAAGGCTACAATCCTTGGTCTTCATCAATAAAGGCTTCAAGTCCTCCTCACTTCCAGCAGGCAAGGTTGTGTCATCTGTATAACACAGGCTGTTAATAAATCTTCCTCCAATCTGGACGCCCAGTTCTTTTCCATGTAATCCGGCCGCTCTGATTATTTGCCCAGCAGACAGATGGAATAAGTATAGTGAGAGAATACAACCCGGACACATCTCTTTCCTGATTTAAAACCATGCAGTTCCCTTGTTCTATTGGAACCCCTGTCTCTTGATCCAGGTGCAGGTTCCTCATGCGCACAATGAAGTGTTCTGGAATTTCCTATATTTCTCAAGGCTACCCAGAGTTTGTTATCGTACACACAGTTGATTTTCTTTGTATAGTCAGTCAGGAAAGCAAAAGTGAACATCTTACTGGTGTCCTCTGCTTTTAGTCAAGATCCATCTGACATCTGCAATGAGATCCCTTATTCTGTCCCTTGTCTGTCACTTGCCTGTCATACTGTGGTGCCGTCTATGTTGCCGCGATGCTGAAAGCTAGGCCACTCGTGTTTCAAATGCCAGCAGGGTCAACAAAAGTGAACAGGCTTCACCAGAGCATCCGAAGAACTGACTACGCAAGAGAAGGTTGCCCACTGCACGGAAAACCTTAAGGACGGCACTGAAACATCGTCAGACACTCTCTCATAGAATGTCTGTGAATTTCTTCCATCTTCTTTTTCATGCTTCCTGTATCACTCAATTTTGCCTAACCTCCCATAACAAAACTTGAGGCTTGGAGTTTTTCCTTCTTTGCTTTCAGTTTGAGATATTCTGAGCTTGTTCTTCCTTTTTAACTTGCTAAGTACAGGTTTCTCCATGTTTCCTTACAATACTTTGTTTTTTCTCAAGCTACCCCCTTGAAACGCCCCTGTTAGCCTCTCTTCCTTCATCTCTCCCGTTTACTTTGACTAGTCTATGTTCTAACATCAAGATGCTAAGGCTCTTCTTCAGATACTCACTTTGGTCTCTTTTTCATTCTTGTCATGTTAATAATGGCCTTTAGCTTTCTTCATATATGATGCTCCTAATGTCATCCCACAGCTCATCAGATCCCCAGCCATTAGTTTTTAATGAATCACACACAAAAAATGTTTTTTTTAGATTTTCTCTAATTCAGGTGGGCTCGAACTCAAGGTTGCATTTTGGCACTTTGCGCTCTTGTGGACTTGTTTTAATTTCCTTCAACTTCAACCTGAACTTGCATATGCACAATTGTTGGTATGTTCCACAGACCATAGTTTTTATCTGATGTTATTGAACTTCTTCATCATTTCTTCCCACAGATATAGTCAACTTGATTGCTGTCTTCCATCTCATGGACTCTACATGTAAAATTGTTCTTAATGTGTTTTTTTAAAAGGTGTTTGCAATAGGAAACCATTAGTCTTACCAAATTCTATCATGATCCCTAGCTTTGATTTTATCACTAAGGTCATATTTTCCAACTACTGTTCCTTCCTCTTTGTTTCCAAGTTTCCCATTCCAATCATTATCAATATAGCTTGTTGTCAAGTTTGATCAACTTCATACTAAAGATGTCAGTAATTCAAAACACCAATCTCACTGTCATCAAGTCAATTCCAACGCAGAAGACCCTATCAGATAGAGTAGAACTGCCCCCTGCAGTTTCTGAGGTTATAGATCTTTACAGAAGCAGAAAGCACAATCTTTCTCCTGAGGAGTGCCTAGTAATTTTTAACTGGTGACCTTTCGGTTAGTACCCCATGGTTTAACTCACTATGCCACCAGAAGTTGGAAGACTTCTACAATATGTTCATCACTAGCTTTATAAGTTAATGCTTAAATTTGAATAGTAATTGTATTCATTGCACTTCCCTTTTAATAGATATTATTAATCTATCACAGATAGCATTGTACTAAAAGATAGATCTTGAAGTATTCTTTTTGATGATGAATGTGATTCCATCCCTCCTGAGTTTGCCATTCTGGGCATAGTAAACCATATTATTGCCTGACTCAGAAGGAACAATATTAGTCCATTTCCACTTATGAAAGTCTAATATATCAATCTTTATGTGTTCCATTTCATTTTTTATGATTTCCAATTTTTCCTAGATTCATATTTCATACATTCATCATTCCAACTTTTAATGGATATTTGCAGCTGTCTCTTTCCTAGTGAGTTGTGCCCTATCAGCAAATGAAGATCCTGAAAGTTTTCTGGATCCATGTGGCAAGGGTCAATTGTCCTTTGAGCAGACAGATATTCCTCAGTTGTATTTTGCGTGACTTCCAATCCAAGGGGCTCATCATCTGATGCTATACCACACAATCTTCTGCTGCGCTCCAGCAGGATTTTAGTGGCTAATTCCTCAGATGTGGACAGGCTATTTCTTTTCCTAGTTAGTACTTATCCTGGAAACCCATTCTTAGTCTGCTGAGACCCGTTCGCCCTGCTGGAATTTGAAATACTGATGGCACAGCGTCCAGCATGATAAAAAACACTAAGCATCACAATATGACAAACTGAGAGGTGCATGGTGACAGGGTTGCAGCTTTCTCTCTGCTGCCCTTACTTATTATGAGGTCAGGGGAAGCGAGGAGGGGGTAACGGAGTGAACATCTTAGTTGAGTGACGCAAATCTGGAGTTAGAGTTATCTGTGTGGGCCAGATCATCCAAAGAGTGTCTCTTTTACATGTGTTCCTTTCTAGAAAGTAACTCCTCTTTTGGAACTTCCTGCTACTGAAAGCTATGCACATGCTCCTTTTCTGATTAATTCTTTTATCATTCATGTGGACCCACTGCTCGCTGTATTCCTGCAGAGACTTTCATTTTACTGTTGTCATGTGATTCCAGATATGGATTTCCTTAAAAGAGCACAATGTTCAGGGAAGACATCTTTTACTAATAAGCTAAACTATTGTTTTAAAGAAAAATTCAGGGAATACCTCTGGCTTAAGGTTTAAAAACAATCTCAGGCAAGTAGTTTTGAGGTTTCATTTAACATCAATGACTCCAGATACTCTGGATTGCAGGAGAATTTGAAATTCTATCTTCAACTTCCTCTCTTTCGGTCAGGAGACGTCTATAGAATTCTGATTAAAAAAAAAAAAAAGAATTCTGATTTAACACTCTAACAACAGTGACTGCAGCACCTTTAGATGTTTCTAAAGAGAAATCAACCCTTCAGGAGTTGTCTTGAAGGTCTTCTCCCCCTTACTTGGCTCAAAGGTGAAAGATGATAAGCAATTGATCCATCTGTGGACTCAGAGTAGGTGCAGGTGATGTGGAGCATACTTTGTTCTTTGGGTCTTCCTTTAGCAAAGGCTGCATGGACAGGGTGGCAGCTCTTTCAGGCTTCGCGGGCACTTAACATTCATTCAGTGCAGCTCTGATGTGTGAAGGCATTCTGTGACATCATTTTATGCATGTATTTACTATTTTTAAAATTCATTGAAAATTAATATTGTTACACTTCAAATAACTTTCAGAATTTTCTCAATTCTGTAATAGAAAACATAGGTCTGACCAGGGAAAACAGTCTTTAAATTTTTCAATGTACCTAGTTGCTCATGTAAAATGCTGTTGGTAAATGGTTAATCAAACCAAATACACATCTTTTGCTAACTAGTGAATACAATAAAACAGCAATAATTTATTCATAAGATCCTAATTTGTAAGCCAACTTTACTTACAAAATATCACCCTAAGGATTATGATTCTACCATGTCTCAATTTGAACAAATGTTCAATCACTTATTTTAACAGCTGTTAAACTAAAATAAAATAAAAAATCACAATGGCTCAGCCCTTGAGGAGAAGTGACTGACTCAGTCCACGGGGATTCACTCTTTGATATAGGGGAGAAATCCACCTCTTAGCAAAGGTCACACAGAAATATCCTTGGTAGGCAGATTTCTTCAGCCCTAAAAGCTGACATGGCCCAGGAAGTCCCCTGGGGGGAGTAACCATGGCGACCCCGTTCAGGGTCTTTTAGGGGAAGAAAAGTAGAGGAGATCCTCCTCTCATGCACCATCCCACTGGATCCATTTCCAGCATGGGAATTTCCATCGGAAGCTGAAGAGCAAAGCACAAGGCACTTGCTTCACTTTCAGATGTAAGAGAAGCATCAAGAGGGCTCAAATGACCAGAATACATTTTAGTAGCTTTCCTACCATTTCTAAGGATGTGGTCCAACTGTTCCATCAAAGGAAGACTTATGAGATGCCACTACCCCTACTAACCAAAACAAAACCCACTGCCAAGGAGTCAATTCCGACTCTTCGTGACTGGATATGACAGGGTAGAACTGATAGGCCTGTTTTCTCCTGATGGACAGCTGGGTGTTTCCAACTGCTGGACTTGCACTTGGCAGCCCAATGTGTAACCGTTATGCCAGTGCCAAGGACATGGAATAATACCAACGCTCATTCACTGCTGGAGGGAACTCAGAGTAATGCACCACTTTGGGAGGGAGGCTGGGAGCGTCTTACAAAGTTGAACATCAGCTTAGTATTTGGCCCAGTAATTCATATCTTTAGTACTTACCCAAATCATTTGAAAACAAATCTTCACAATAAGTGTATGCGGAAGGTTTGTAATCTTACTTTCAAATTTCGTATTTTCTGATTCTTACCATGTGTTTTGTTGTTGGACAAGTTGTGGTAGAATTGAAGTTGAGTCTCTTATCTTGTCCAGCAAGCTGAATATGTATTTGGTCGCTCTCTTCTTCAAAGATTAGTGAGGAATCACTTAGCTTGGCAGCCAAATTAGCTTCCTGAAAGCTCTTGCTGAGGGGTTATATTAGGAGTGTCCAATTTTTAAAGTAGATATCTATTAATGTGATTTGAGTGAAATTTTATAGAAAAAATGGTTTCACATTCAACAATTCATAGACATTTTGCTTTGCGACATGAAATGCAATCCCCACATGGGCAGTGAGAAAAAGCATTGGTGAATTCTGTGGGGTTTTTTTTCTGCTCTATTTCTCTGTAAACCTAGTTTTTCTTTTAAACAAAAAACGAAGTTCACTCATTTTTGAAAAGACATTCCAGTGGAAGAGCTTGACACTTTCTTTTGAATATCTTAACTGGAAAAATAGCAGGTATGCATGAAGCGCTCCTGCTTCTTACTAAAGACTGTGGTTGTCTGGGGAAGGTATGAGTGTAGTAGGCCCAGGAAAAATGGAACCAGCCACACTCATTTCATTAAATACTATTTTTACTTTAGAAAAACCCACAAACAAACTTTGGTCATCTAAATTTTGGCGTTTGGCAGGCATTTTCTTAAAAATACACAAAGTGTGCCATCACTTAAAGAAAAATAGCTGACAGTCTTTATTACCAAAGATGGTTTTCAAACTTCCGAATACTTTTCTTGGGTTGGTAACTAATATAAGATTTTGGTATTGCAAAATAAAATGTGTGAGCATTTGTAAGATGGGCAGGCCTCAGTAAACAAATACTTTTTAAGTGTCCAACAGTTGATGTTACAAAATTAGAGGTAAAATTTCCATTCAATGGAGATCCCCTCACAGAGGGGTTCAGGAGAGGAGATGGGTCAATGAGGGTGCGAGGTAGTTCCGATGAAGAACACAGCTTTCCCCTGGGTCCTGGATGCTTCCTCCCCCCAACTAACATGATCCGAATTCTACCTTGCAGGGCTGGATAGGGCAGAGGTTGTACACTGGTGCATATGGGGGCTGGAGGCACAGGGAATCCAGGGTGGATGATACCTTCAGGACCAGGGGTGTGAGGGGCGGTGCTGGGAGAGCAGAGGGCGAGTGGGTTGGAAAGGGGGAACTGATTACAGGGGTCCACGTGTGACCTCCTCACTGGGAGAGGGACGGCAGAGAAGGGGGGGAGGGAGACTCCAGATAGGGCAAGATATGACAAAATAACGATGTATAAATTACCAAGGGCACATTGGGAGCGGGGAGGGAGGGGAAAAAAAAGAGGACCTGATGCAAAGGGCTTAAGTGGAGAGCAAATGCTTTGAGAATGATTGGGGCAGGGAATGTATGGATGTGCTTTATACAATTGATGTATGTATATGTATGGATTGTGATAAGAGTTGTGTGCGTCCCTAATAAAATGTAAAAAAAGAAAAAAAATTTCCATTCAAAATTCAGAACAGACCGAATGCATTGTAATTTAACAAAATATGAACACTTGAATGAAATGGCCTCAGAACCCAAATTCCAACTACCCTGTAGGAAACAACTGTCACAAAGATTGTTAACATGGCTCTCCCCTTTTCACCTATCTACTTAGGAAATAAAATTCCACTCATATAAGTGAATTAGAACAACATGCTGCAGCAGATTGACTGTAGAAGCAGATAGGAGTGTCCAGTTACTTTCTATTAAGCTGGACTTTAAAGAAACTTGCAAATCTATAGAAGAGCACCATTCACTATTTCTTCTTTTCCTTTTTCTTGTAAAATCATGGAAATTTTCATGAAGTTTGTTATTTATCTTCAAGTGCCATGGATTTGCAACACCTAATGCATAATTAATCACACAGGAAAACGTAGAATAATATTATATACTATAATTAATGACAATGCTTTAAATTTTGTTTTAATTTCTAATACAGTTGACATCAATGCATATAACCACAAAAACATAATCCCATGGGATCCTCAATAATAATTTGAGACCAAAACGTTTGAGAGCAGAAGCTTTAGAGTATTCGACCTTTTTCTTTCCTTGTTCAGAGTTCCCTCCTCTTTCCATCCTTCACCCTCTGGACGATGAATGTGTTCGTTCCTTTCCTTAATGCGCCCACCCATTGCTAGTCCCTCTGCTAGCAGAACTCCCAGACTATTCCAGCTGTAGCTCTTGAGTTGGAAAGAATTCTGACTCGTCCTCTAGTGAGTTTGCCCTTCTTATCATGTCAGCATTCGCCAATTTTTATAAGACATTTAGATTTCTCTTCACTTGGTTCATTTTTCTCACCTCAAACAGGACCTTTCAGTTTTGTTTGGGTGGGGGTGGGGCGGAGTAATTGTCTTTCGTTTTGTGTCAGCCTCTGAGCTCAGCATTGCCTAGAACTCAGTCTTCAGGCTAGCTCCAGCCCTTCAAAATCTCACTTACTATTCTTCATCTCAGACACTTTCCTTTTCTTTAATAAGGCAGAGGGAAAATATGACAAACTTTAACATTATGTATTTATAAGTTTACCATTGTCTAGCAGAAAGGTTGCTATGGCTACCCCAACTCCCATCTTCTGGGTAGCATCGCCGAGGCCTGCATCTTCATGCCTTCAGCATTTCCAAAATGCCCTGCGGTAACATTGCATATATGTCAGCCGTCGCAACAGTGGCTACCACGGAACACCCCCAGGCTGCCAGGCCCCTACTGGCCCCAGTAGGTCCTGAGGAGCCCTGTAGAATGGGCCACTTGATGCACAAGCCAGGACCTGGCAACAACAAGCATCAGTTGGAAAGGGCAGAGAGCTAGGGACGCATGGTTGACAAACCAAAGCTTGCCCACATTTTCCCAACCAGGCACCCCAAAGAGTCGTTTTCATAGGGGAAGGATGGAAGCCTTTTCACAACAAGGGGACTAGTTCTAACTGGGAGCTCGCATGGCTGACGCGTCCACATTTTTCACATCTGTGGCCCTTTCAGGATGCTGGCCTGCAGAAGTCTCTGGAGTAAAGGGTCATCTATTCACGTCACCATCGAGGTCCTTTGTGTCTTAGAGCTGCAGGCTGCCGTATCCAAGAGACCTCCCTCTCCCAGCACCACCACCCCAGTAAAGGCTGTCAGTGTGTGTCTATATGTGCGTTAGGAGTGTTTGCCCTTTCAATAAGTGCACTCTCACTAGCTGTCAATGATCTGCATGATGCGTTATGCTCATTTTCCCTTTAGTTCTGTACATTTTGATCCATGCATTTTCATGTTCTCTCATTACACAAGTATACCTGTAGAACCATTCTTGCTTCCTGATGATTTGCCCTTCCCATCACTATGAAACACCCCTTTTTAATCGGTGGTAGAATGCCTTATCTTAAGGTCTCTTTCCTTGACAGGAATAGAACTATACCCATTTTATTATGCCAAATGTCTCCACGGCATATTTTTCATGACCACCATTTAAAATCCCCCTGCCATCAAGGCCAGCCTCACAGTGACGGTCTAGGACAGAGTAAAGCTGCCCCACTGGTCTCCTAGGGTGAAATCCTCAAAGGCCGTTCCATCATGGAGCAAGTGGGGGTTCAAACCACTGACATGTCAATCAGCAGCTACGTGCCTCGCCACTGTGCCCCTTGGGTTCCTTATTTTCCACTAACCTTTTTTTCTTTTTTAAAGTGTTTGTATGTAAATCGTAGGATCGAGGCTTTTGACTTAACCTTATATGAGATGTTTAGGTACATTGTGGGATTAGGTTAGGATCCCTGATGGCGTAGCCATTGGCTGCGATCCGAAAGGATGAGCCACTCCACAGGAGAAAAACTGGGCTTTCTACTCCCGTAAAGTGACCCAGGCTCAGAAACACGCAGGGCAATGCTACTCTGTCCTGCAGGGTCGCTGTGAATCAGCATGACTTGATGGCAGGAAGCAAGCGAGGGTTAGGCGACCATCTTACTATTACGTCCCTATTTATCACCTCTGTTTTTGCTCCTCCTACTAAATTTCTACCTCCTTCTGGGTTTTTCACATTTTGGGTTGTTTGGCTTTAGTCTTCTTGTTTGCTTCTGTTAGTTTGTTATTTTCATAGTCCCTTCTGTTGTTTTTAAATTATACATATCTATGTTATTTTTAGTGATTAAATTAGAGATTGAAATAGGAGGAACTACCACCATCAAGTAATCGCGAACAATTTTGTGAATAATTTAGGAAAGTGACAATGGTCTAAATTCACTTTGCACCACAGGTCCGTCAGTGTGCTGTATTGTGGTGACGGCACGTTGCTGGAAGCTATGCCACCAGCATTTCGGGTTCCAGCAGCATCACCCACGAACATCTTTCAGAGGAGCTTCCAGACTAGAAGAAGGAATGGGTGGCCTGCTTCTGAGGAACAAGCCACTGAAAGCCTTATGAACAGCAGCAGAACATTGATGGAATGCCGGAGGATAATATTGTCCCTCGGGTGGGAAGGTGCCCAAAGTTCAACTGGGAAAGAGCTGTGTCCTCAGGGAGCAGTTGACCACAATGGCATGGATAGAGTAACACTTTCAGGATCTTCATTTGCCAGTGAGGCAAGACTGAAAATGAGACGAAACCGCGGAAAACATCCATTAGGAGAAGGTGAGAAAAAGGGAATAACCCTCAGCAAGGTGCACTGATACAGTGTCTGCAATATTGGACTCACGCATGAGGATTATGGATGCCCAAGCTGCGTTTCGTTTTGTTGAACAGAGGGTCGCCATGGGTTGGCATTGACTCAGAGGCACCTATCAACAACAACAACAACAACAACAACAACAGCAACAGCAACAACTGCATTTCTCCCTCCTCCTGTACTCTGTGCCCTTGGTGTTATATCATTTGCTTCTACAGATTCACAAAAATCGATGGCTGGAGTGTTGGTTCTGATGCACGGTGAGCCCGGGTGTGTCCAAGAAGGACTGCTCCAGGGGACCTTCTTCCTTCTTCTCTGAAACAATGGGACTGTTCCACTGGGCACTGAAGTGTTGTGATAAGTTGAAATCAACTCAATGGCCCTCCGCCTTTGGGTCCTTTCTCGGATGCTTTTCCTTCATTAGATTATCTGCCCCTTCATCTGGCATCATTTCCTACAGGCGGAGAAATTTCCTTTGGTATTTCTTATAATGCATATCTACTACAGACAAACTCTCTCTAGCTTTACATGTCTAAAAATGTCTTGATTTTACCTTCAGTTTCAAAGACATTTTCATAAGAGAATTCTAGTTGGTGGTTTTAAAAATTCATTTAGCAATATCAAGATGCCATTTCTGTGTCTTCCAGCCTATTAGAAAATCTGCCGTTATTCTGTAAGTACTATCTTCTTCTTCAAGATAATTTTTAACATTTTCTATTTAAACCATAGGCAAAGGCTTGTCAATTTCTTGAAATTTCTGGCTGAGGTTCTTGAAACTATAGGTTAATAAGTTTCATGGTTTGGCGAAATTCATGGCCATGATATCTTCAAATGCTTCTTCTGACCCATTACTTCCTTCCTCTTTCTCTTTAGGAATCACATGATACATATACATTGAAACAATGGTCTCAATATTTTTGGGGGTTTTGGATATTATTTTTCTTTTGTTTCAGCCTAGATAACTTTATTTAACCTGCCTCCATGAGCACTGATTCCTTCCTTCTGTTGGTCTATCACTCCCGTTTTTAAAGTCAATTCTGGCATAGTATCCTCCAGTCCTGACATTTCTATGTGAATTTTTTGCTCATGTTCTCTATATTTATGTATATGTTGACTATAATTTCTAGCAAATTTCATAACACATTTACTATAAGTATCTTAAAATATATATCTTCTAATTCCAATATATGTGTCATGGAGGTCTACTTCTTTTGACTCTTTTCTGCGGATTGAAAGCAGCATTTTCCAACTTTGTTTCATGTCTGTATAATTTTTGTTCTGTGCCATAAATTGTGTGCAAACGGACACCAGCAACTGAGTAAAGTGTATGCAGCCTTCCATTGTCAAACCACTAGTGTGAGTACTGAGCAGAAGGTGAAGGTTGAAAGATAATAGTGTTGAGTCAGGCTAATCTATAGCTGATCCAAGTTTGGCATTTGAAGATGTAGTGTGAGGTCAACCCCATGTTCGGGGAATGAGATCAGCTAGGGTTGGAATCTGAACATCAGTGAGTCTCTAAGACTTCAATTCAGCCACCAACGTTTTAGGTGCCGTGACATTCTCTCTGCTCTGACAACCATTTGGGTTTGTTTTATTTTTTTATTTCAAGAAGCTGGAAACTATAGAAGTCTAATAGAAAGAAAATGTTTATGTAAGATATGAAAAGACCAATAGTGAAATTGTCTTGGTTTATAAACTGTTCTGAAGAAGACACAAAATGCTTAACAATGAATGTGAAATTTAAAAACATGACATTAGGTACAGTGAATATTAAGAACAGTATACTTACACATGGACAGGGGCTAGATGGAAACCCCTAAAAAATGAAATATTTGAACTCCTGGTATGGCAAGCTCATGAGCAACATTTTCCTCATGTTTTGATGGCCACATATTGAACATGTAATAAAGTGTTTAAAGAGACACCCTTGGTCATTTGGGGTGCACTTTTATACAGATCAGAAATAACCATAACAATACCTTAGTTTACAAAGATAATCAAAAACAGAAAGGGTACACCTGTCCTTCTCTTCCCTAAATCTCAACCACAAAGACACTAGTTAAGAATACATCTCAAAGTTAGATGTAAGGAAGAAAGAGCCTATGGATTTCTGAGGTTTTAAAATGATGGTTAAACTCCAAGAATTTAGAAAAAGGAAACCATTTTCATCATCCCAGATATAGAATGAGCCAATCCTTCCTATTGGTTCTACTCTAATTGACAGTAGTTTTATCAGGCATCTCATTATGGGCTGGAACTGGTTACCATGGGACGCAGTGGTGTGTTAGTCGGTAGGCTAGAGAAACAAATCCATAGATACCCACACGTGGATAAGAGAGTTTTATATAAAGGGTAATTGTACATTAAGAAAGCATCCCAACTCAGTCCAGTCCAAGGCCATAAGTCCAATATTAGCTCATATGTCTAATACCAATCGATAAAGTCCTCTTCAGACTCATAAAATACATGCAATGATGCCAAATGAAGAAGGATCACAGGCCAGTGGGTTGGAAGTCTTGTGGATCCAGTGGCGTTGTAAGCATCTCAGTGCTGGCAGGGGTCTCCACATGACTTTTCCGGTTCCCAGGGGAAGGGGTCTATTGGCATAGTGCCATGTGTCTTGTCAGTAGAACGTCTCCAAGGGAGTGAGCCAAGAGAGAGAGAGAAGTGTCTCCCGCCTCCAAGGAGGAAATACAGGAGTTCCCAGAATCCTCAGGAGAAGGCCATGCCCACAGAGAGGCCTCATTGGCTATGACCTGATTGACAAACTAAACTCCACCCCTTCACTCTTAATCCTCGCAAGTACCAAATTGACACCAGATTATGTAACTACCACAAGTGAAATCTTTTCACCTAATTGTCATCGTCAGGTGCCATCAAGCCAGGTCCCGCTCCTGGTCCCCTGTGTACAACAGAAGGAAGCACTGCCCAATCCTGCGCCATCCTCACAATTGTTCTTAGGTCTGAACACTTTCTAGATGTTGCTGCGATACTGGAAGTTATGCCGCTGGTATTTCAAGTACCAGTGGGGTCACTCAAAGTGAACAGGCTTCAGCAGAGTTCCCAGGCTATGAAAAAGGAAATGGCAAAAAAGAAAAAGGAAATGGCTGTCTACTTCAGAAGAATTAGCCGCTGAAAACTAGGGTTACCATAAAAATATGGTCAGTTACTGAAAACCCCATGAATGGAAGCAGAACACTGTAATATTTCTCTAGGGGCCATTTAAAATCAGATATAGGCTGTCTAAAATAACTCGGGTCTGCCTAGAGGCCAGGGATTGAACTAAATGACCACACTGATGCTCCTTTTAAACTCCATGACATTGTGACTCCAGCGCTGACAGCCTTAAGAAAGGTTTAATATAATTTTTCTTCTAATCCCCTTCTGTGTACTATTTATATTTTTCTCAAGTTGGAAAGGGAAACTTCTTCCTTCAAACAGTTCATCTCTTTTCCAAAACCCATTGCTGCTCAGCTAATTCTCACTCATAGCCACCCTGAAGGACAGAGTAGAACTCCCAACAGGGTCCCCAAGTATACATCTGGACAGAAACAGACTACCACATCTTCCTCTCCAGTCTGGTGGGTTTGAACCGCCGGTCTTGTGGTTAATAACGGAACACTTTAACCATTGTGCTACCACAGCTCCGTTGTGCCTGATAAGCAGCAGAATTTTTTAGTATGCAAATATCAGGGGGGACTATCTCTTAGCTGCCTTGATTATTCTTCTTTCACTCCCAGATGTCTCGGTGCGTGGAGAGCATTCACTTAGCAAGGAAAGGGGGAAGGTGGCAGGTTGTAGAGAGAAACAGCATGGTGCAAGAGAAGCTCGGTTGTGGGGAGCACCCCAGAGGAAAGGGGGGTGCAGGGGAAACACCCAGAACATCACCGACAGAAAGTAAGTTTGTTTAGATCAAAATGGAAGAGTCTGTTATACCCGTGTGTGACACAGTTGTACACCATCCACTGACCCACACTACTCAATCAAAGCAGCCAAAAATAGGACCCTTTTGTTAGATCTCTCTGGAGCTAGAGCTATACCTCCGTCCTTGGCTCCACGCAAAGCCTGGTTCGTGATCCAAGTGAGTTTTATGAGAGTTAGAAGTTTCAGGTTTACACGGCACCCATAGGACTCCTCCCGACCATGCAGCCTGGCAGAAGCTGCCCAGCATCAAGCAGACAAAAGTCTGTCGCTCGACTCTGGGCTCCTGCCTTTTCAAGGATTCCACCTGGAGGCGTGGTGAACAACCCCTAATTAACCCCATTGGCTGAATTGAATTCACCTGGCCTAGGTGGGTCAATCCAGGTGGCCTAGGTGGCCAATTTAGGTTTAGCGCCCACCCATGCCTACCGGCGGGAAACCTGAACCTCTGAGCATGTGCAGTGCACCACTCCTTTGTTCCCGTGCTTGGCTCTCTGGGCATGCGTTAATGGACATTTTCTAGCCCTGCGATAACCTGCCCAACACTTTGGCCTCTGATTGGCAGTCCAGATCTTTCCTGAGAAATCATCTCTGCTCAGGCTGCCAGAAATGGGGACGGGGATGTGGTGGAAGGGTGGGTATTAAACAAAATTTATATATGATCCAGAATAAAAGAACAGATACCTGTACAATAACCTAAGAAACTTACACTTCACACCTGAGTTTCTCGGCTTATTCGTCAGTGATTGGTTTGGGGGATGCTCTTTGTCCTCTGGGAATGTGATTTGTCTCCCAGAGAAGAGCTGAGGGTAGGAAATATTGAAAGCCCTGTTTGGGATCAACATTAATAATTCATGAAACTCCCCTCTAGTTCCAGCATTGGGAAGGACCCTAACGTGCAGCAAGGGTTTGTTCAAAGGATCTCCTAATGTGCTTTCAAGTGCACAGAGGCTCAGGGTCAACTGGAGGTCAGCACCCACCCTGGCTGCACCTTTGGGTAAAGGAAGTGAAAGGGCCAGATGACACCTACTCTCATGCTGTTGGGTTTGTTCCTCTGGTGTCTGAAGGGTCTTTTGAAATGCAAACCTCTGGAGCTGAGGGGCTCCAGACTTGTTTTCTGTTCAGAGTCACTAGCTGAGAAGGGAGAAATTATCACCAAAAGTAATTTAGGTTTTCAAAGTGAGCCATATCAGAGGTTAAACTCACAATTTAAATGTGGAGACTGGGAATATTAAACATTTTTCAGGAAATGTGCTCACTTTGCTGTCATGTATCTCACTTTCCGATGAGGATCTTGTAAGGAGGGGTGGAGGAAGGCCTTTTGTACCTTCAAATCCATCAAACTTCACCTAGTCTAGAACAAACGCCTTCCACAACGTTGCCCATTCCTTCCTCGCAGTCTCTCCTGGTTTTACTCCAGCCTCCCACTATTTCCTGTCATCTGCTGGGTGTTCATCCTCTTTTAGAGCATGATGATCAGTTCTCAAGTCTTGGTCCTCTGACTGTCTCTGGTCTTTTGGTATAATCTTGTCTTGGGGTTCTCTGGTGGAGCAGAAGCAGTGACATATGCATATATATGTGGAGAGAGAGAGATATTTATTTCACAGCACTGTCTCATAGGATTATGGAGAGCTGACAAGGCCAAAATTGATAGGGTAGGCAGAGGCTGGAGACTTCTGCTGACTTGTATCCCACCATCTGCATGTTAGACAACAGAAACAGTCCAGACCTGGAGGCAGAACATACCTTGAGGAAACTTCTTTTTCTTTTCTTTTTTAATTTAAATCATTTTATTGGGGGCTAGTACAACTCTTAACACAATCCATATATACATCCATTGCATCAAGCACATTTGTACATTTGATGCCCTCATCATTCTCAAAACATTTGCTTTCCACTTGGGCTCTTGGAATAAGCTCCTCATTTTTCCCCTCCCTCCTCACTCTTCCCTCCCTTATGAACCCTTGATAATTTATAAATTATTATTATTTGACACTGCCAGACATCTCCCTTCACCCACTTTACTGCTGTCCATCCTCCAGGGAGGAAATTATATGTAGGTCTTGTAATTGGTTCCCCCTTTCTACCCACACCTTCCCTCCAACCTCCAGGTATCGCCACTCTCACCATTAGTCCTGAGGGGCTCATCTGTCCTGGATTCCCTGTGTTTCCAGTTCTTGTCTGCACCACTGTACATCCTCTGGTCTAACCAGAGGATTGGGATCAAAATAGCGGGGGGCGGGGGGCGGTGAGGGGCGGGGGCGCGGAGTATTTAAGAACTAGAGAAAAGTTGTGTGTGCACCCTGAGTGATTCCTCTCCTCCCTGCTATCCCTCTACAAAGGGATGTCCAGTTGCCTACAGATGGGCCCTGGGTCCCCACCCCACACTTTCCCTCATTCACAATGATTTGATTTTTTTGTTGTTGTTCTTTGGTGCTTGATACCTGGTCCCTTCAACCCCTCGTGATCACACAGGCTTGTGTGCTTCTTCTTCCATGTGGGCTTTGTTCCTTCGGATCTAGATGGCTGCTTGTTTACCTTTAAGACCCCAGGTGCTATATATCTCTGTAGCCAAGTACCATCAGCCTTCTTCACCACACTTACTTATGCACACATTTATTTTCAGTATTTGTATGGGGAAGGTGAGCACACAATGATGATTTTTGTTATTTGGTGTCTGCTACCTGTCCCCTTCAACACCTCATTATCATGCAGGCTGGTGTGCTTCTTCCATGTGGGCTTTATTGCTTCTGAGCTAGATGACCGCTCATTTACCTTTGAGCCCTTAAGACCCCAGATGCTATTCTTTTGACAGCCTGGCACCATCAGCTTTCTTCACCACATTTTCTTATGCACACATTTGTCTTCAGCGATCCCGTCAGGAAGGTGGGTATCATGGAATGTCCGTTTAATCTAACAAAGTGTTCTTATACTGAGGGAGTACTTGAGTGGAGGCCCAATGTCCATCTGCTACCTTACTACTAAATCTATAAATATATGCACATAGATCTATTTCCCCATCATCATATATAAATATATTTACATATGTACATGCCTCTATTTAGGCCTCTGTGTATGCCCTTTGCCTCCTACTTCTTTCCTCTATTTCCTTTTGTTTTCCTCTTGTCCCACTGTCATGCTCAGCCTTCATTTGGGTTTCAGTAATTCCTCTCGGTTACATTACCCTTGATCACTCCCTACCATGCCTCCTACCCCCTCCGTGCCACTGGTTATGAATCACTTGTTCCCTTGTCCCTGGGTTGGTTAATACCAATTCCCTTCCCCCACCTCCCCTTCTCCCATATCCCTCTGAAACCGTCCAGTCCAATTGTTTTCTTCTCCACATTGTTTATCTAGCCTATCTTATCTAGATAGATCTGCAGAGATAATAATATACACAGAAAAACTCAATAGCACCAAACAAAGTGACACAGAAAAATAAAGCAAAGCGACAACAGCAGCAACAACCAAAAAAAAGCCAATGACATACAAAATCTAAAAGAAAAAAAAGAAAGAAAGAAAGCCTGTAAATAGTTCAAGGTCTGTTTGTTGACCTTTAAGAGTGTTTTCCGGTGGAGTCTAATGGGGTGCCACGCCCTCGCCCCAAAGTCTATTTATGATACTTCCTCGGGGCTTCCTTTCTCTGCTCCCCTTGCTGTTCTATTGCAAACCCTTAGTGCTTTGCCTCCATGTGGTCAGGTCAGCTCGGTCACACATCCCACACTGTCTCCAGTGTTGTCCCATGTAAGGTTATGAGTCAGCACAGGATGTCACATCTCATAGTGGGGCCGGCCATATGGTTCTCTCTGTGTGTTGGCTGCTCTGAGCGGGGCTATTGTCCTCATGGCTTGGTGGGCCAGGGTGTGCTCCACTCTCTTCCTCCCCCTTCATTTGCTTTCATGTCCATCTGGGTCTGGTAGGTCGGTTCCTTTCCCCCACCAGAAAGTCTAGTGTCACTCTGTGGCACATCCTTCCAGGGTGGGGATCAGGCTGGTTCTGGTTGGGGGTGACCCTATAGTCTAGTCTTTTTATGGATTCCTTCACATGTTATATTGCCCTCCTGGTGTGGCATGTCGTGGTGGGGTGGAAACTTCCTTTTCAATTGATTAATTACATCACAACGCAAAGCATTGCCTCATATCACAACATATTATGGAACAGCAACTAGTCTACTGTCTGGCCAAGCCACTGGGAACCATAGCCCAGCCAGGTTGATAAATTAACACATAAAATTAACATTACAACTCTCTAAGGAGACAACCTCATTCATGTCATGGTTTCAACCATATCTGAACAGATGATCACACATTTAATCTCCATTAGAGGTCCTAGCCCGTAAATCCAGCCCCTGAAGTACCTCCAATCACTGGGTAACAAAATCCCACCCCTGACAAAATCCCACCCCTGTCTCCGATCTCCTCCTTCTTCCAGCAGCCTCTTCTCAGTAAGTGTCAACCCATCCTCTCCATTTCAAAAGTCAGAAAACCAGGACTCATGCTTTAAACCTCGCTCTCTCTCACCTCACATCCAATTCAAATAAAAAATACCTCTCATTACTTCTACTCCCAAAGTCCACACTTCCAAATGTCCAAATTGGCACCCTTTAGTAACCAGGCACTCTGCACCCACTTTTGTCCCCTATAATCCATCCTGTGCACAGCAGTTGAGCATGGAGAGTTGGGGTCAGAGAGCTGCAGGGATTTTCTATGGGACAAAACTGATCGGGATACTCTCCTACTGAGACTTACTTAACAGTATGCTGATGATGTTAGGACAAATGTGGACATCCTTGTCATTGCCTATAAGACTGTGGAAGATCTGTTTCTTAAAACAATTCTGCAGACTCAGCTCTAGATACTTTGCTGCTTCTCACGCTCCCCATACCCCAGTTCCACTCCAAAACCCCACCACACCTTTCATTTCCTCAAGCTTAACCATACTCCTCTCCACCTCAGCACCTGCAGAAGTGTTTTCTCTGTCTGTACATGCTTCTGCTTTGTGAATTTGCTTGGCCCATTTCTTCATATCCTCCAGGTCTAAGCAGAAATATCAATTTGTCAAAGAAATCTTCTTGATCTCTTACATCAGGTCAAACTTCTGCTTATCCTGCTTCATACTCTTTGATTCTTTCATTTTCATAGGACTTAATATAGTTTTTATCTAAATAATTATTTCTTGCGATGTTGTATCCCAGTGCCTGGGACCCGGGGTAGAATTCCCATTTTCCATAAAGGGGATCCAGATTCAATGCCAAACCATTGCATCTCATCTGTAGCCACCATTACTTTGTCACTGGAGGCCAGCATGCTATGATGCTGAACTGGTATCAATAGATCCTAGACTAAAAACAAACACCAAACACACAAGAAAGGCCTCACAGGAAGGTGTCTCCAGACCACAATGGAGGGAATTAAGAGGCAGTGAGAGAGAGAAAGAGAGAGAGAGAGAGAGAGAGAAACCTCATTGTGGTCTACCAAGCCCCCGGGGAACCTAACAGAATGCTGAAAATATAGAATGATACCATTGATATGCCACACAAGATGATTCAACAACAGTTACAGCAGCACATTGACAGGGAGCTGCCAGACGTTCGGGCCGCATTTAGAAAAGGACGTGGAACGAGGAATATCATTGCTGATGTCAGACGGATCTTGGCTCAAAGCAGAGACTACTAGTTAGATGTTTACTTGTGCTTTGTTGACTATGAAAAGGCATTCCGCTGTGAGGACCATAATGAACTGTGGGGAATAAGCTTCAGGAGAGTGGGAACTCCGAAACTCTTCATGGTGCTCCTTTGGGACTTGTACACGGCTCGAGAGGCAGTCCTTGGAGCACAACAAGGAAACACCGTGTGGTCCAAAATAAGGGTTGTCAGAGCTGTACTCTCTCACCATACTTGTTCAATCGATAAGATGAGCAAATCATCAGAGAAGTTGGCTTATGGCAAACCCTATGGGGCAAGTGTACTCTATCACATGGGTTTGCTGTGAGTTTGAATCCACCCCACGGTACCTAACAATAACAACAACGTGTTTAACCTCATGTAGAGTAGAGAAGAAAGCCAGACATCAGAGACCTACAGTAAGAGTTGAATTTGAAAATTGTCTGTGCCTACATTCTTCACCATTAGTGCCCGAGTAGCAAAAATGATTAAATGCCCAACTATTAACGTAAAGGTTCACAGTTCAAACTCATGAGGGAAATACCTGGATGCAGAGAGTGTTGTCACTTATCTCTTGGTGCCCAATGTACATCTGTTACCTTAATATTAAATCTATAAATATATGCACATAGTCCTATTTCCACATCATCATATATAAATATATTTACATATGTACATACCTTTATTTAGACCTCTATAAATGCCCTTTGCCTCCTAGTTCTTTCCTCTTTTTCCTTTTCCTTTCCTCTTGTCCCACTATCATGCTCAGCCTTCATTTGGGTTTCAGTAATTCCTTTTGATTATATTACCCTTGATCATGTCCTCCCAGGCCTCCTACACTCTCCTCACCACTAATTTGGATCACTTGTTGTTCCCTTGTCCCTGTGAGTTTGTTAAAAAACACTTCCTTTCCCTTCCCTGCCCCTCTCGAATAGAACTGTCAGTTCCATTGTTTTCTCCTCCAGATTGTTCATCTAGCCTATCTTATTTAGACACTCTTATTTAGACAGAACCTGTGGAGATAATAACATGCACAAAAACAAGACAGAGCAAAACAAAGCACAAAAGAAAACAAAACAACAAAGCCAATGACACACAAAAAAAACCAGCAACAACATAAAAGATAAGCCTATAGTTAGTTCAAGGACTGTTTGTTGGTCTTTAGGAGTGTTTTCTGGTGAAGTCTGATGGGATGCCAAGCTGTGGCCCCAAAGTCTATTTTTGGTATTCCCTGGGGACTTCATTGCCCTGGTTCCCTTGCTGTTCTGATGCACGCCTTTAGTGTTTTGCCTCTGTGTGGTGGGATCAGATTGGGCAAAATTCCCACACTGTGTCTCCATTATTGTCTCCTGTAGGGCTATGTGAGGGATGTCGTGTCTCATAGTGGGGCCACCACATGGTCTTCTCTGTGGATTGGCTGCTCTGAGTAGGAATAGTGTCATCAAGGCTTGGTGGGCCAGGAGGTGCTCCACTCTCTCTTCCTCCCCGTTCATTTGCTCCCATGTGCTCTGATCAGACATGTCCCTCTCCCTGAGCTGCAGCTTCAGTGCTGTCCTCTGAAATAAATTCCTCTGGGGGGACCATCATTTTCAAAACATTTTCTTTATACTTGAGTCCTTGGTATCAGCTCTTCATTTTCCCCTTCCCTTCCCCATCTTTCTTCCCTCCCTCCCTGATTCCCTCATGAACCTTTAATAATTTATAAATTATTTTTTTCATGTCTTATACTAACTACTATCTCCCATCACCCACTTTTTGTTGTTCGTCCCCCTTGGGGAGGTTGTATATCAATCATTGTAATTGGTTACCCCTTTCTCCTCCCACCTCCCCCCTAGTCTCCTGGTATCACTACTCTCCTTATTGATTTTGAGGAATTTATCTGTTCTGGATTACTTATGTTGCAAGCTCTTATCTGTACCCATGTACATGCTCTGGTCTAGCCAGATTTGTAAGGTAGAATTGGGGTCATGATAGTTGGGGGGGGGGAGAAAGCATTAAAGAACTAGAGGAAAATTGTATGTTTCATTGGTGCCATACTGCATCCTGACTGACTCATCTCCTCCTTGTGACCCTTCTGTGAGGGAATGTCCAATTGTCTACAAGTGGGCTTCGGGTCTCTACTACACACCCTCCCCTCCCCCTGCCCCCATTCACATTGGGTATGATTTTGTTCAGGGTCTTAGATGCCTGATACCTGATCCCATTAACACCTCATGATCACACAGGCTGGTGTGCTTCTTCCATGTGGGCTTTGCTGCTTCTGAGCTAGATGGCTGCTCATTTACCTTCGAGCCTTAAAGACCTCAGACACTATATCCTTTGATATCTGGGCGCCATCACCTTTCTTTACCACCTTTGCTTATGCACCCATTTTGTCTTCAGAGATCATGTTGGGAACATGAATATCCCAAAATGCCAGGTTCTTAGAACAAGGTGTTCTTGCATTGAGGGAGTACTTGAGTAGAGATCCAATGTTCCTCTGTAACCTCAATGCTAAACTTATGAATATATGCACATAGATCTATTTCCCTTCCATTATATACAAATGTATTTACATATGCACATGCCTGTATTTAGACCTTTGTAAATGCCCTTTGCCTCCTAGTTCTTTCCTCTATTTCATTTTACTTTTTACGTTGTAGGATGCCTGGTGGGGCTTGATTGTGTGTAATGTAGCCAAGAGGAATTAATGAAAGCCGAATGAAGGTTGACCATAATAGTGGGACAAAGGGAAAGAAAAATTAATTTTTGAAACCCAATGCTTTTATCTAAAGCTATTAACCCGTCTCATCATATGGAAATACTATAATCATAACATATGCTTTCTTCAAGTTTCATACTATCCTTATGCTGGCACCACCAAAAGAAATAGTCCTAAAATCTCTTTCCCAGTATGAGCATCCCACTTGGTCATGATATCCAATAACTTTTGCTCCAGTCCCTGCATTCTTCCCTATTTCTATTACAGAGGTTAAGCAAATCCAGAAACTCACTTTTTCAACTTCCCAGTGGTTGTTGTTGGTAGATGCTGTGGGGTCAGTAACTAGAACTAAATCACTGCCGGTCCATTCCAACGTATAGAGACCCTGAGGTTAGAGCATAACAGACCTCATGGATTTTTTGAGGCTGAAAATGTTTCCTCTAACAGAAAGCCTCATTTTGCTCCCACTGAGCAGCTAAAAAGTTCAAACTGCTGACCTTCCTGATAGCAGTCTCCTAATTCTGGACAACAGAAAACACATTGCTCAATCCTACACCATCCTTACAATCATTGCTGGTTTCAAGCCAATTGCTGCCATTTTTTAGTCGATCTACCTCATGGAGGGTCTTTCTCTTTTTTTGTGCTTACCCTCTACTTTGCTGGCATGGTCTTCTCTAGGGATTGGATCATGAGTTATAAAGAGAGATCTACAAGGAAAAATATGGTAAACTATTTCCATGTGAGGGTGGGGGATCAACTCAAGTTCTCTCTTCACATGAATTACTCTGCTATGTCTACATTCAAAAATAATACCTGGAATCATGGCAGCTCTCCTAGTCCTCTTGAGGCCATGACAAGACCGAAGGCAGAATAAATATGCTGAATATGGAAAAAGTTCTGAACTAGCACATTAGGCCTATTTCTAGACTTCTCGTCAGAAACAATTGTTCCTTTATTGCTTATTTCACTATTAGTTAGGTTTTCTGTGATATATTCAGGTAAAATGGAACTAATGATGAGCATTCTAATATAGTTGATCAACCAGACAAATTCTGCATAATTGCAATGAAATTCAATCTTCCATTTCCTATCTTATCCACAAACTTATCTTGAGAGACATTATTTCAAATTCTTACATCAAATCAAGACACACTGCAACTATGAAATCCCTCTCCTCTGACAGTTCTACAGGATTACTCTATAGGCATTACTTTTGATCTGAAAAGGGTAGGGATAAGAAACGCATTGTGTTTAGATCTACTTTGTGTGAGATTTGATCTGGATTAGCAGTAAGCCTTTAAAAGGCTTGTTCTCTATCAGCATCATCCTATGCTATTTCAAAATTATTTTTTTTAAGATGATAGATATTTTTCTTCCTTCAGAACATATAAAACTAAAACAATACCGCAAAGAAAATAAGTGTCTCACACTGCTCTTTTAGATCACAATAGTCCTTTATCCTGGAAAAAAAAAAAAAAAGATCTTCAGAGGCTCTCTCCAACAAATAGAATCATTAGCCCCTCTATACTAGTTAGAATATTTGTTGGCCCCCAAAAGCAGTGGTCCCAATAAGCTGGACCAGAGGATGGATACTGGTACAGATAGGAACTGGAAACACAGGGAGTCCAGGACAGATGAACCCCTCAGGACCAGTGGTGAGATTGACAATACTGGGAGGGTGGAGGGAAAGTGAGAGAGAAAAAGGAAACAGATTACAAGGATCTACATATAACCTCCTCCCTAGGGGATGGGCAGCGGAAAAGTAGGTGAAGGGTGATGTCAGATGGTGTAAGATATGACAAAATAATAATCATTTATAAATTATCAAGAATTCATGATGGAGGGGACAGCAGGGAGGGAGGGGGAAATGAGGAGCTGATACCAAGGGCTCAAGTAGAAAGCAAATGTTTTGAGAATGATGAGGGAAACAAATGTATAAAAGAGCTTGACACAATGGATGGATGGAATGTGATAAGAGTTGTATGAGCCCCCAATAAAATGATTATTTTTTAAAAAGGAAAGGTGATTATTTCGAATCTAAGAGCCCATGCATTAGTAGTCCATGACTAGGATGATAGCTTTATATTTCCTGCCCCCAGACTCCTTCTACCTTCTCATCATAGCATCTCTGGATTGATGTTCCTTGTTGATTCAAGATGGTCCTTCCACATCCACATCAAAGGCAGCAGGACAGGAACAGGAGAAGAAAGGGAAGTCATCCTTTTCTTAGTTACATCGTCATATCCATGAATACAAAAGTCTTAGAAGTGTAGTTTACTGTCTGGGGAGTCATGTCCTGTTTGGCACATGTAAAGACCATGATTTCTACTGTTATACATCAAAGAAGAGATTTTGATGGGTACTTTGCATTTCCCATCAGTCTTCTTTATTGAAGAGAGTTTCCCAATCCCCCCCCCCCGCCCCTGCCGCCAAGCTGAAGTTGCCATAACAACCAGTAATCGAATGATCTAAACAACATCAAGCGAAAGGTTGAAGAAGGCTCATGGCTCATGAAAAGGTCACCCACTTTGTTGAAAAAGAACCCATCAAACATCAGGATCACTGGAAATTGTTACAAATGTAAATTCATAGCCCTCACTTAGACTTAAAAAACCCAATGCCATCAATCTGGATTTCTTCCAGTCAGTTGGCCAAGTCGCTATCTTCCATGTTTCTTGGCATAGACTAGTGAGTGCATCTGCTTGTTGGAACATTTCAATTGGTGTTTAGTCAGTTCCCGGAGCCTTCTTTTTTCACTAATACTTCCAGGGCAGGTTGGACTTCTTCCTCAGCACTATTGGTTCTCGATCAGTGATATCTCTTGAAATGGTTGAATGTTAACTAGTTCTTTTTGATATAGTGATCTGTGTATTCCTTCCATCTTCTTTTGACACTTGCTATGTCATTCAACATTCTACCCCTGAAATCTTGCAATATTGCAGCTCAAGGCCTGAACTTTTCTTCAGTTCTTACAGTTTGAAATAAGCTAAGCCTCCTTTCTGATATTCAAACTCTAGGTCTTTGCACATTTATAACGCCTTACTCCATACTATGGAGTCTTTAATTCTTACGAAAGATGCTTAGGATTGGCGTTACCTTTTCTAAAGCGGTAGCTCTGCTACAGTGTCTATAAAATTGGGGACAAGAGGAAAATCCTCCCCTTACAGGATCATCATCATAAAGACCCGGGCAGTCTCGTTCTGGTGCATGCAGCATTGTGAACAACCTATCAATCGACGACATTCCTCTCTGGGAATGGGGTTCCAATGGGAAGTGGTGCCCCTGGCCACTTCAGTGTGTAAGTAGAGGAGACAGGGGTCTAGTGAGAATCCCTGAACACAATACTTCTCAGGCTCGTAGATGTGAACAGCTACTTATTGACAGTGTTTCCTTCTCTTACTGGATGTAAGAGGGAATGCATGGACCATATAATCATCCATAGCACTCTCAAACTTTAATGTGCATGCAAATCACCTGGGAAGCTTGATGAACTGAAGCTCCTGATCCAGCATGTCTTGGGTGAGGCCTAAGCATCTGCATGTCTAACAAGCTTCCAGTTTGCTGACTCCCAAACTACACGTTGAGTAGCAATAATTTATTGTATTTCAAAATGAAAGGATTTTCTAAATGTTTTTTAAAATACATTTTTATTGAGGAGTAGATGTATCAGAATGCCCCCCTTAAACTTAGCTAGAGAAGTCTCCACCATGAGGACTAATCAATCAATTAGGCAATCAACACCAGGCACATTACCAAGGAAAGGATGAGTGCTTGCCAGCAGCCCTGGACAAGGAGGGGAAAAGAAGGTGGCCCAGGGTCCCCTTCCCTCACTATTCCCCTTTGTTTCTGGAATATTCATCCTCGCAGACCTGCTATTTTCTCTGAGAATCTTTATGGTTAAAGACAACTATCCACTTGTGCATGTATTCACTCAAAAAATATTTATCAAGCACCTATGTGCTGTCACCAGTTTCTGTCAGTGGAGGTTTGCACATTGTTATGAAGCTGGGAAGTTTTCAGCGAATCATCCAGGCTAAGATAGATTAAATTGTGCCCCCACCCAGCCCCCCCAAAAATGTGAGCCAATCTGGCTAGCTCATTGTGCTCAGTATTATATAATTAATTATGCTCCACTCTGTGATCTGATGTAATTTCCTGTGTGCTGTCAATTCTCATCCCTCTGAAGCCGGATTAGAGGCAATTCTGTTAATGAGGCATTATACAATCTATGTAACTAGGTTGTATTTTGAGTCAATCTCTTTTAAAATGTAAAAGAGATTTAAGCAAATGAGCAGACATCAGAGGGACCTCACTACCACCAAGAAAGAAAAACTTGGAGTGTGAGCTCTGCCCACCCCACCCCCACCCCCCAAACCCTCAGTGCCATCAGCAAGGTTATATCTCATAGTAACTCTACCGGACATGGTAGAACCGTCTCCTTTGGGCTCTGAGGCTGTAAAACAATTATGCTATAATATTGTATGTGTGTGTGTATAAATACTACTCAACCATAAAGAGAAATTAAGTCATAATACATGCTATATGACATAGATAAGCCTCAGGAAAATTTATGCTGAAAAATTAAATAAATAGATAAATAAATAATAAACAAAAAAGAACATTTATGTTGAGTGAAATAAGTCAGTTACAAAATTTTGTTTGATTTCATTTGTGTAAGATATCTAGACTAGGGCCAATGTATAGAGATCAAGCTTCAGTCGTGGTCCCAAAGGCTAGCTGATACAGTAGTTAAAGTGCTCAACTGCTCATCCTGCAAAGATGTATACTTTGGGGACACTTGAAGGTTACTCTGACTCTATCCTAGAGTGTCTCCATGAATAGGAATCTACCCAGCAATCAACATCAGAGATAGAGGGAGGCAGGAAGGTGAGTCACTGTTTAGGAAGCAATGAGTTTCTGTTTACAATGATGGAAATTTGGCAACAACTATCGGTGATGGTGGCTGTGTTAGTCCAGGTAGACTAAAGAAACAAAATTCATAGACACTCATATGTGTATAAGGAAGAGCTTTTTATATTGAGAAACATCCTAGCCCAATCGAGATCAGGTCCATAAATCCAATATTAGCCCATATGTCCAATACTAGTCCATAAATTCTTCTTTAGATTCACACTGCCATGCAATAAAGCCGAATTCAGGAAGATCACAGCCAGGAGGCGGAAAGTTTTGTGGATCTAGTGGCAGCGGGAGGATCTCAGCACTAGAGCGAGTCTCGACGGCTCCTGCAGCTCTAGCCTCTGACTCGATCAGTGTGTCTCCACGTGGCGTGTCAACAGGAATGTCTCACAGGAAGACCAAGTAGACAATCTGTGTGTATCTGGTCCAGTCATCTATTTATCTCTGTGGTGCCTCCGAATGAGGTCATCAAGCTGGGACCTGACCGGCAGGCTAGACTCCACCACTTTGCAAGTTGACACCAGATTATGTAACCACCAGAGTGGCAAAATGATTACTGCCACTCATGTCACTAAACTGAACACGCCATGAGAAGAACTGGAGGTTTCTGTGCGACCATGATGGAACGTTTGATCAGAGATTCGATATGACCCCTGTTAAAAAGGCGGGGGTCAAGCAAAATAGAATATCAAATTCCCATGAACTCCAGACACTTTGGAACCACAGAAATGGATGTATCCCTGAGACTAATACCCTCAAATAATCTCTAAACCTCAAACCAAAAGTATCCCCTTAAATCTTCTTAAAACCAAATAAGAAGTTAGCTTAACTAGTTATAAAAAGGTCTACCTTGAGCTGCATGCTCATTTACGAACTATATTGTATCAAAGTGACAACAGGATCTCTAGAGCTTACATAAGAACGTTAGGAGGCAGTGAGTGTGGGTTCATGGAGCAGAACAACTCAGAGAAGGGGAAGAAGGGTCGCATGATTCAAAAAATATTGTCAATGTCACCAAATTCCTCACGTAGAAATGGCTGGATTGGTATATGTTCTGCTGTGTGTATTTTCAACAGGAACAACAAAATTATTTTTAAAGAAGAAAAATAATACATGTTTAAAATGTAAAATATTTTCTACATAGAATTGAAGGAAGAGGAAATACTCCTGAGGGAGGGGAAAGGAAGGGAAAGGCCGGAGCTAGTAAAAGAGTTTAAAATCAGAAACTCGAGAACCATGCTTCAGAAAAGCCAACATGGACTTGCTTTAACAATAATCCAATATCTTTAGCAAGCCGGGTGGCCACCTGGGTTTTCCATATCCTGAAGCATATTGCTTCTTGCTATGTGCATCAGATAGATTATAGATTTTATTTCTCCCTCTATTAATCTGATATTCTTGAAAAGTAGAATAATGGAGAGGAGGAAGTATAAAAGGCATAAAAGAAAAATGATCTTACTTTTCTCTTTTGATGAAAGTGGTCCACATCTGCTGAGTTCTTTATATGAGACAGAATCCTTGGAGGATGCAAACAGTGACATAGTAGGCTGACTGAAAGACTGATGACTTAAGGTCCCCCCGAAGGTGTCTCAGAAGGAAGGCCTGGTGATCTGCTTCTCCAGACTCAGTCACTGAAGCCCCTACGGGCACAGTTCTACTCTGGTACCCTTGACGTCATCCTAAGTCAGAATCAATTCAACAGCAACAGGTTTAGTTGTGCTTGTATATTTGTTTAATGAGATAGGAATTGACCCAGATACTGGGGATATATGTAACAGTGAACAATTCAAATAAGGTCCCTGACCTCATTAAAGAGTCATTTTAAGAAGAGAAAATAAGCAGTGAATTAATAAATAAAAGAGTCTGAACATCAGAAGCATGGGTGAAGGGAGACAGTGGTCGGTCGATGTAAGATATGAAAACAATGTTAATTTATAATTCATCAAGAGTCCATGAGGGTGGGAGGATGGAGGAGTGTGGGGGGAAAAGAGGAACTGATACCAAGGGCTCAAGTAGAAAGAAAATGTTTTGAAAATGACGATGGCAACATCTGTACAAATGTGCTTGATACAACTGATGTGTGGATTGTTATAAGAGTTGTAAGAACCCCAATAAAGTGGTTTATTTTTAAAAAGAGTCCATTTTATTATGATAAATGCTAGAAAGAAAATAAAACAGAATAAGGTGTTTTTTTTAAGATATTGAGAATTTTGATATCACTTTCAAACAGGTCAGGCAATAAGATTTTTCTGAGGTAATGTCATTTGAATTGAGACTTACGATGAGAAAGAGAACAATAAGTACAAAGATTCGGGGACAGGCGTATGCTTGGTGATATGCTTTCTGTTAATATCAATGAATGGAAAGAGTTCTGTGATGGGAGAGAAGTAAGAGGTAACAGGAGGGTTAGGAGATGGAGTTGGGGCTGGAGCAGTCAGTTGAATCTACTTCCATCGATGCTTAAGACCACGGGGAAACATTTGAATTACTATGTAAATGTGTAACATGGTTGTCAGGAGTTAGTGTTCAGATAGTGACCCTTGAGGTTTCTGCTCTTACAACCATTCTAGCTCATTGCATGAGGGCTAGGTACGTAGAGTTCATGAAAGAAGGGGGGGCAGTATTCTGGGGTCAGGGTGACTTTCCCAGAAGCAGATTTTGGAATAAGGATTGACATGCAAACAATTTACTAAGAAAGTGCTCTCCAAAGAAAACAGTAAGGAAATGTTTTCTTT
This sequence comes from Tenrec ecaudatus, assembly GCF_050624435.1. Classification (NCBI taxonomy): domain Eukaryota; kingdom Metazoa; phylum Chordata; class Mammalia; order Afrosoricida; family Tenrecidae; genus Tenrec; species Tenrec ecaudatus. The sequence continues at coordinate 178,892,856 of NC_134533.1, read as the reverse complement.
AGGAAAAAAAAATGAAGCAACTAAAACTTCAAAAACCCAACTCACTGCCATCGAATTGATTCCAACCCATGTCAACCCAACAGGACAGGGTAGAACTGCCCCTGTGGGTTTCCAAGACTGGAACTCTGCCAGAGTAGAAGCCCTCGTTTATCTCCTGTGGAGTGACTGGTGGTTTTGAACTGCTGACTTTGTGGTTAGCAGCCCAACTTGTAACTGCTACACCACCAGGGATTTCTGGATACAATCTTAAGCCGAGTTCCACCTTAGGAGATCCTGCCTAATCTATAGGGAAAACTCTGAGGTGTAAGTTGCACCCCTAAATTGTCTCAACTTGGCGTCGGAAAGCTGAATTTTCCTGTTCTCTCATCTGGCAAACTTTAGTGAAAGGCTCCCCAAGGAAAAGTAGACTCCTGCATGTTGAAGGCAGTTACACCAAGGATAGTAACTGGTGGAAGGAAAAATACACTAAATCCAGGTGCATTCACTACACACACACACACACACACACACACACGTAAAGCCAGGTCCTAAAGGATCTGGCAGAGCTCTGCCTTCACCCACTACTCACTCTAACTGGAACACCTAGTTTCAAATTATGATATTATTATATACTCCTGGGTAAGCACAATTTTCTCAAGTAAAATGTACGCAATCGTACTATCTACCATATGAGGCCATCCCAAAGATTTAAATAGTGGTAATGCATTTGAGCATCTCAATGTGATGGATGATACTCAGTAAGCATTCAATAAATGTTATTTTTTCATCTAATCAAGCATTCAGAAATTACTGTACAAACCTAATGAGATATTTTCCCATCTCTGACTTTCACCCCACTTGTATGAGATCATAAAAGCAGCACAGATTTCAGTGAGTGTAATCGCTTTATAATAAGGTCAGCTGGCAAGCTGAAGGATTAGCCTCAGAACCCTCCCAGAGAAATATAACTGCATTTTTCCCACCTAACTAGACATCACGACATCCTGGAGAGCCGCTCTTCCTCCCACAGAGGACTAGGAATATTCTTAACAATAACTGGGGGATGATATCAGCTGTCATAAATAGATTTAGAAGTCATAGATGTTCCAAAAAGTTCAATCGAACTCTTTATATTCCAGTCTATTATGAGTGATAATAGACTTGTGGCGGCTTCCTGGATTCTTGGAAGTATTTCGCTGCTTCCACAATTGTACTTCAAATGCTAGCCTACTTCCTAATAACTAACGTACATGTTCATTTGAGCAGAATTCTAAAAATCGTGATGAAAGGATCCAATGTCAAAGAATCTCTGCTTAGCACTCAATGGGACTTTGAACATTAATCATGTTCACGTGTCTTTCATCATCCCACTTCCCAGCACCTCCAGTTTAAGCTGTTTCCAGATTGGCCTTTTTCTTTACAGCCATTAAGATGAGCCTAAAACAAGCAAGGGATGCCCTACGGCACAGGAAGTAGAAACCAGGTATAATCGGCGCAAACAATGGTTGCCTCAGATTTTGACTGAGAAGGAGAGTAAAACATCTTATTCCTTGAAGTCAACCCAATCTATTTGATGGAAATTAAGAGGTCTTGATGCACAAAGGCCGTTTGGGAAAGTGGTTGTCTTCTGCTCTCCAAAACAGATGGGTTAGTCTCCGTTTTTCTCCATGGTTCTCTCCTAGCCTTTCCAAACCCCACAGAAATTTCAGCCAAATTAGGATTTTTTAAAATTGTTAACCCAAAAGGATAAACAAAGTAGAAGAGGAGACAGCAAAAGGATGGGGTTAGTGGTGGAACTCAACGCAAAACAATGAAATAAAAAGCCCCATTCTCAACTGGGAGAACTTCCGACTTCTTCCACCTGTTCCCGAGTGGCAGCAGCCAGACAGTATTATGGTTTTCTCATCCCACATCAGGCGGAACACCAGAGACTCTTCCCAGGAGATGCTGAAGAGGACAAATGTAAGCTCTTCCGAGACCCACGGAGCCCCCCCCCCCAACAAAAATATCACTTCAAGAAGCCGTATCAGCCCCAAATTAAGCACAGCAGCTGACAAGTCACACGCTTATATAAAGACACAGTCACGTAACACACAGTCACTATTTTCAGCCAACTCTAGTGCCTCGCTCTCAAATACAAATGGAAAGCCAAAGATCACCAGTTAAAAGAGCAAAGTTCGGGGCTGAAAGGAACCAAAACAAACAGAAAAGGGGGGTTTCAAGGAAGCAGAGGGAACAACTAGAGGGGGAAAGTTTGAAATTTCTGCATCATGCACCTGTAGAAACCTAAGAGAGGATATTTCCACTTTGGAATGAAACGAAAAGAAAAGAAAAATGGCCCAAGAAGAGTTTCAGAAGAAAGGGAGAGAGAAAAAGGAGAGAGAATTATCAAAATCACAGTACAAGAAAATGTCCCCTAACTGAAGGCATGAATCTAGCTCCTGATTCAAGCCAACACATGCTGTCCTGAGAAATTAGAAGATCCAGGATAAAATGAAGATTCTAAAAACTTTGAGAGAGAGAAAATGTATCACATATAAATGCTGGAGACAAAAATGGTAACATTAAATGTTAGAAGAGATTAGAGCATGCCTTTAAATTTATGGGTCATTATCTAGAATTCTCCACTAAACCTAACCATCAATCAACTACAAGAAGAAAATAAAGATATTTACAAACATGAATATGCTCAAATAAACCCTCCTTGGATATTTAAAAAAATTATTGTAAATTAGATGATTTACAGAGTATGTGAGCAGTTTTCCATCCAACAATTCATACCCACTTTGTGTCGTCTCGTTTCTTACAATCCCATTGTGGCATCGCTCACACAGATTCCTCCCCGGTGACCTATTTCCGATCCTGCTTCTTTCCTAACCCTTTTGACCTTCGTCCTTGCTATCAAATGGTGGATAATTATAAGCTGTGTGTACTACTCTAGTGTTATTTTTCTACTGTTTGGCTGAAAGTTGAACCACAAGTTCCAAACCTGAAGGGTTACTAAAAGCCATCGTCTCGGAGACTACACCAGACTCTAGGCAACAAGCAAACCTGGTCTCTTACGATTTAAGTTTTGTCCCACGTTTTTCTCCCACTCTCTCCAGAATCTCTAATGTCAGTCCTTTCAGAGAAGTAAGTGGTGGTAGCTGGGTATCATCTAATTCTTCTGGTCTTGGGGTCATGGAAACTGATATTTGCATAACCCACTAGTCCTTTGTATTACTTGTTTCCATGTATCTTCAATATTCATCACTCTTCTTTCCTCTGACTGGGAGAGACTGATATTTGTACTGAAGTTTGCCACTCACAAGCTTTTAAGAGCCTGGTTGCTACATGTCAAAGTAGGATCTAAAACATTACATGTGTGAAATATGTTATGTCATTTGACCTTGGTGTACTCCAAGACAATGTTCCTAAGCAGCCAGGCCCAGCACCCACGGATCTTTTTATAGGAAGCTACTAAAGAGTAAGGCGTCCTGGTGGAATAGTGGTTAATGAGTTGGGCTGCTAACTTCAAGGTCAATAGTTCAGAATGACCACCTGCACCGCAGGTGCGCAGGGAGCTTTCTCCTCCTGTGCAGAGTTGTACTGTTGGGATCCCACGGGGCAGTTCCTCCCTGTGCTATATGGCTGCTGTGAGTTGGCATACACTCCATGGCACTGAGTTTTGTTTGGAGGTTTTTTGTTTTGTTTTGTTTTTCACTAAATAGTATGTTTAAATAAAAAGAGTGGGGAAATGTGTAGGCTCTAGAAATGGCCAACAGAAGAGAAAAAGATGTACCCAAAAAGATGGTGTGCCAGCCATTTCAGATTGGAACAGAAAGATAGGAGAATGTAGGAAAGAGCAGGCCAATGAAGAAAATAACAGAACGAGTTGATAGTTTGATGTGTTTTGGGCATCTGAGTAAAATGGCAATATCTGTAATAGATCAGTGAAAGCATTTGGGGAAAATTATGAAGCACATAGAAAATTAAACTAAAAGTAAAAACAGAGTTAACTACTAACTCCAGTAAAAAGCAATGTTATATAGAAAATGCAAACATAATCTACTCCATGCCTCAGCAGTAAATGATATTTATAAATTGAAACAAGGTAAACACCAACTGTAGACTTAACCAGGAAGTGTGATACATGAGTTACAACAAAGAGGAAAATTGCAGAGAGAGATATAAACCCGTGAAATCATTCACTATCGGGCTAGAAATTAATAAATACTATTCTGAAATAGCAATATAAAATATGGTTTGAAATATAGTGTATGTATGAGAAAGAAAATCTCAGAAGAATTAAAAGTAGTTGTTTCTGGGGGAGTACAACTAGCGAACAAAGAAGGGTAGATCAGAGAGATATGCAATTTTATCATAAGTGTTTTACTTGTTTATTTTAGTATGTGCATAAAAATTTCACAGAAATTATTTGAAGAGGAAATAAGAAAATAAATTGGCTTCAATTACCCCTTATTCATCAACAAATGCTTCCAGATAAAAAATTACTCTTGTGAGACAGTGCCCAGTTCAAGAGGGACTCTGCAGAAACCTTAACCCACTCAAACAGACTGTAAAAACTAAACCACCATCAATCAATCAATAGATAGGCTTTAAAACAAAAACAACTAAACCAGTTTGGAACAAGAAATTTGAAACAAATTAGTAAAATATCAAGTTCACTTGGTAATTAAGTGAATATATATATGTATATATATATATATTCTCGTGTGTGTGTGTGTGTGTATGTGTGTGTGTGTACAAAGGTGTACCCCGCCCCTAAAAAGATGGTTTTTCCGGTTTTGGGGTGGATATATATATATATATATATATATATATATATATATATATTTTTTTTTTTTCCATTTTAACCCTCTGACCAATTTATATACCTGCGTGTCTTTTGGGGAAAGCCTCATCTTTTTGCTGAGAGTAGCCGCTTGTGTCAAATTGCTGACCTTGAATTTAGCAGCTCAACATGTAACCAATTATTCCACCAGGCCCCCTTCTGACTCCTCACTCATTGCCATCGAGTCAGTGCTTAATGGCATACAGGACAGATTAGAAATGCCCCTTCTGGTTTCTAAGGCTGTAATCTTTCAGGGAGCAGGAGAAATTTCTGGGGGCAACTGAGGGTTTCAATCGGCCAATGTGACTGACAGTGACCTCACATGGCACAGTAGAACTGGCCTATAGAGTTGCCTACATTGTGATTTTTATGGAAGCAAATCACCAAGTCTTTTCTCCTGTGGAGAAAATAGATGAATCAAAGAACACTTATTTAAATCTATTAAAATTCCATATGTGTTTTCTGAATACATATAAATGTATTATATGATGTTCTTAGCCTACAGAATATACTATTTTTTATAAGCTAGCTTCAGAAAATTCATGGAAGAATGTGATGAAAAGAAAATGGATTTTTTCCATGAGCTTTTTGAAGTTCTTTTGTTAACACACATCAAACACATATGCCTATGATGCGGGTGCGCATGCATTTGCTGTTGTCAGATGCCGTTAATTTGGGCCTGACTCATAACGATGACAAAGTGTGCACAACATTGCCACTTACGGTAGCATCCTCACAGCTGTCACGCCTGAGCCCACTGTGGCAGGCACCACGTCTACCCATCTCGTTGAGCGCCCTCCCCTTTTCACTGACCTTCTACTTTACCGAGCATGATGCCCTCGCCAGGCACTGGCCCCGACTGATAGCCTGGCCAAAGCATGTGAGATGAAAATTCTGGCTGCGCTTCTCCCAAGGCAAGCGGGCTGGCTCTTCTGGCAGTACTCCCAGTGTTCTTCACCAACGCCAGGATTCAGACAGCGCTTCCTCAGCAACCTTCCGTATTCATGATCCAGATCTCACATTCACCTTGGACTTCTGAAAAGACCACGGCTTGAGTCAGGTCCACCTCGGTTCTCAAAATGACATCCTCACTCTTCAACATTTTAAAGAGGTCTTTTTTTGTTTAAATCGTTTTATTGGGGGCTCGTATAACTCTTATAACAATCCATATATATATATCGATTGTGTCAACCACATCTGCACATTTGTTGCCATCATCATTCTCAAGGCAATTTCCTTTCTACTTGAACCCTTGGTATCAGCTCCTCATTTTTCCCCTCCCTCTTCCCTGACTCTCCCTCCCTCACAAACCCTTGATAATTTCTAAATTATTATTAGTGTGTCATGTCTTACACTGTCCAATGTCTCCCCTCACCCACTTTTCTGTTGTCTGTCCCCTAGGGAGGGGGTTATATGGAGATCCTTGTGATCGGTTCCCCCCTTCTACCCCATCTTCTTCCCCTCCTGGTATGGCCACTTTCATTATTGGTCCTGAGGGGTTTATCTGTCCTCGATTCCCTCTGTTTCCAGTTCTTATCTGTAACAGTGTACATCCTCTTGTGTAGCCGGACTTGTACGGTATAATTGGGGATCACGATAGTGAGGGGGCGGGCGGAAGCATTAAATAACTAGAGGAAAGTTGTGTTTCATCAATGCTATACTGCACCCTGACTGGCTCATCTCCTCACCGAGACCCTTCTATAAGAGTATGTCCAGTTACCTAGAGATGGGCTTTGGGTCCCAGCTCTGCACTCCCTAAAGAGGTCTTGGCATCGTGAATTATGCTGTGAATCCTAAGATCAGCAATTTGAAACTACTACCTGCTCTGTGGGAGAACGATGAGGCTTTCTACTCCCATAAAATGTCACAGTCTCAGAAACCCATGAGGACAATTCTACTCTGTGTTATGGGGCTACTATGAGGCAGAAGTGACTCCACAGCAGTGAGGTTTCTTGTGCAGCAGATTTTCCCAGTGCCACAGCTGGCCTCTTGAATTTGTCATTCCCAGCACAGTAAATCATGGGACCGTCGGACGCAAAACGGCCAATTGTCTATTTCAACTCACAAATGCCAAAGATATTGGTGTGTGTGCATTCCATTTCATTTCTGATGATTTCCAATTGTCATTGGAACTCATACTTTGTACACTACAGGTTCCAATTGCTGAGTGTTAGCCACTGTTTCTTTTTATTTTGAGTTGTGCTCCATCGGTACATAAAGGTTACAAAAACTACTTCATCCACATCATTAAGGCAGACTGTACTGAAGGAAGCAGCCCTTCTCAGTCATATTCAGTGCCTTCCTCCCTGAGGGGCTCTAGAGCTGACCGTGCCCCACTGCTGTCAGAAGGGTCACAGTGGCTAAGCTCTTGGAAGTAGAGAGCCTATCCTTCTTCCTAGACTCTTAGTCTGGAAGTGGCTCAGAAATTCGTTCACCATGAATAACCCTGCTGGGATTTAAAATACAGGTGGCAAATCTTCCAACATCACAAGACCAAGACACAAGCTACAACAGAGGACGCACTGAGAGTCAATCTTTAGGCAAGCTTCCCTGGAGTTCTTAGTTTTCTTATTTTGTTGTTAATCACTTTGATTTAGCATAAACACTGTCACTTACATCTTGTTGTTTTCCTCCTCTTAAAAGAGGTTGCCAAATAAAATAATAAGATTCTCCATTAAAATTGAATCGCATATAAGCACATTGTTTTTTAGAGTGAGTGTGTCTCAAATAGTCTAGGGGACATGTATAGTAAAGATTATTCACAGCTTACGTAAAACTCGAATTTAACCGGGAATTCCGTACTTTCCTGTTTTAAGAGGTCGCTCTGACCGAGCTATTTTGGTGCCAGAAGGCTCATCTCCCATCTACTTCAGAGTCTGCGCAAGCTGCAGCTGGATCCCCTATCACGTGCTTCCTCTCCAATACTCTCACCTCCATTTCTTTGTGTCCAGTCACTGGAGGAACTCTGAGCCTTGTTCATCCTGGCTGGAGTCAGAGTGCCGCAAAGATGGCGATCATTCTCTTTGCTGGCCTGCTCCTTCACACCTGTCAACACCTGTGCCTGTAAGAGACATGGTGAAACTCAACCCAGATCGCTACAGTTAACTTAGAGGGAAACAGAAAAGGGAAGACTTCACCTGGTGCCCTCTCATAGAAAAGGGTAATTCCGAGCTCACTTCCCCCTCTGGTGGTCCATACCATCACATTCTCATCTGAGCGATGACGCCTACCACCATGAGTCCTTCAGTATATGACCCCTTCTCCCCTCTAAGAAAGCCCTAATTCCTCCCCACAGAAGTGGTCTTTACTCTTTCACTATCAGAGAAATCTATCCATATTACGAATCCTCCCGCAGTTCCAAAATATTCTAGATTTCAATTTGGGGCGGTGATTTACATAGCCAAGATTCATAAATTGTACACATTGAATGCGTGCATTTAATAACATATTAATTATGTTTCGGTGAGGTCCACTCTATAAAATATTCCCTAACAGCCATTTTACTAAAGCGCGAGAGTTCATCACTTAGGAATCTGGAATAGCACCGCAGGGATTTCAGCAGCACAGCCCTGGGGGTTGCCCTCCAAGTTTAGAGCCCTTGGAGTTTGCCACAGTGGTATGAAGTACTTCTTAGGGTGTTCTGATCTTTTGGGGGTGCTTTTGAATTAAACACTCACACACATACGTGCGCACACACACGCACGCGCACACACACCACCTCTTAGCTGAGGCAGAATAGAAGAGTTCCCCTAAATATTTTATCAGAACCAAAATTATTTAATTATAAATTCTTCATGTGGCCTAGAAACATGAACAAGATATAGCTCAGTAGAACAATTCAATCAAGGGGAAAGCATCGGCCTCTCTATTATAAATGTATTTACATGTAAGGTAATACTTACAATGGAATTATTAAATGGGAATATGTGCTGAGCTGGCCCAGGTGAGGTGGCGGTGTAGAGTTGGGAAGATGTTTAATGTTTTTAGAAGATTGCCTACATGTAGAAGATTCCATGTTCAGCTCAAAACCCAAGCAGGAAATTATTCATCCTTAAGAAAAGTTGCAACAGTAGAGCAACTTCTTAATCCACAATCCAGAAAACACTAACGAGACGGAAGGCTTGTGGACTCTGGATTCACCCTTCTCTGCAACCTGTGGGGCTGTGCTGAACTTGCGGTCACCAGCCCCCAAAACTAAGAGAGTCAGGGGAAGCCTCCAGTTTACCATTCAATCCACAGATCTGAGACAGAACTGGACTTAACTGCTTCTACAGTTGTGTGAATCATTGTCTTGATGTTAATTTCTCTCTCCTAATTATCTGTGTATATATTACCACTGCTTCACTGGAGAACCCTGCTAAGCCACTTGGTAAGGAATGACTTTGTTGCTGCTCTTTATTGTGTGTCATCAGTTGATTTAAACTCACAGCACCCTATGTGACAGAGTAGTCCTGCCCAGAGGGCTGCATTCTTATCAGAGCAGATTGCCAAATCTTTATTCTGGAGAGTTAATGCTAGGGATTTTCCAAGTCATGTTAGGAGGGGAGCAAAGCTCTTAAATAAAAACTAGGTACTTACAATGGACTTGTGTGAGCACAGAAGCAAAGTATATAAGATCAAGCCTTGCCATTCTTGCCTCTAAAGAGCACTCTGGTTGTACTTCTTCCAAGACATACGTGCTTGCCCTTTTGGCAGTCCACGGTATTTTCAATGTTCTTTGCCAGCACCACAATTCAAACACACCATTCTCCTTCCGTCTTCCTGATCCAATGTCCAACTTTCACATGATTATGAGGCAATTGAGAATAGTATTAATTGGGTCAGGCACACCTTAGTTCTCAAAGTAACCTCCCTGCTTCTCGAGACTCCAAAGACGTCTTGAGCAGCACAGTTAACCAATACAGCTCCTCTTCTGGCTTCTTGGCTGCTGCCTCCATGAGCATTGCTTGTGGATCCAAGCAAGACGAACTCCTGAACAACGTTAACTTTTCTCCATTTATCCTGATGTCCATTTGTGAGGATGTTGCTCTTGTTTACACTGAGTAAACCGAGTGCTCGAGCTTCGATCTTCACCAGCAAGGGCTTCCCGTGCTCACTGTCCGCGAGGCTGGGTCCTCTGCCTATCACAGCCTTCCTCCGGCGCCGATGCCAAGCGCTGCATCAAAGAATCTAGCTTTTCTGAGGATTTGCTCGGCATGCAGGTTCAATAAGTGTTTTGGCATGCTCTTCCCCTTCGGTTTCCTAAGTCCAGGCCTTTACACATTGCATTATCATATTTGACATTTGCTTCTCAAGCTGCTCTTTGAAATTTCCTATTGAGCTCCATGACTTCAGCACGTCTTCTATTTTGCCTTAACCACCCTATGATTCAGAGCAAGTTTGAGTCTCTTTTGAAATCCACTTCGATCTTCTCTTTCTTTCTTGTCTTTTTAATGAGTTTCTTTTCTTTCTTCATAGATGATGTTCAGGATGTCTTCCCACAGCTCATCAGGCTCTCTGTCACTTGTGTTCAATGTGTCAACTCTGTTCTTCAGATGTTCTCAAGATTCAGTTGTGATAGATTCATGATTGTATTTGAGCTCTAGTAGACCTGCTTTAATTTTCTTTAGCTTCAATCTGAACTTACATATGAGCAATTGGTGGTCGTCTAATCCACGGTCAGTCCCTGGCCCCATTTGAGCTGCTGACATTGAACATATCCATCATTTCTTCCCACAGATGTAATCAATTTGATTTTTGTATATTCCATCTGGGAAAAGTTCATTTGTATGGATAGTCACTATTTGTGTTGTTAAAAAAAAGATATTTGCTACAAACAAGTCATTGGTCTTGCAAAAGTCTGTCATGCGATCTCAAGCTTTGCTTTTATCAAGTCCCCATGTTCCCTCTTCTATGTTTCCAATTTCTGTATTTAAATCACCAATGATTATCAATGCATCTTGATTGCATGTTTGATCAATTTGAAACTGAAGACATTGGTAGAATTCTTCGATTTCTTCATCATTAGCTTTCAAGGTTGTACATAAATTTGAATAATAGTTGTATTGATTGGAATTCTCTGAACATGGATAGATATCATCCTATCACAGACAGCTTGGTACTTCAAGATAGATCTTGAAATGTGTTTTTCAACAATGAATACAATGCCATTCCTCTTGATTATTCCTGGCATGGTAAGCCATACCATTTTCTGATTCAAAATGATCAGTACCTGGTCATTTCACCTAACTAACCCCTAGGATATCCATTTTTGTGCATTCCATTTCATTTTTAATGACTTCCAATTTTCCAATATTCATACTTCTTACATCCCCAGTTCTGATTGGTAGTAGATTTTTGCAGCTGTTTCTTATACGTTGCTTCATGTTCTTCAATGAAGGTGCCCATTGGGTATTTGTAAAAAGAGACAGAGGGATGAGCTAGACAATCTTGACAATTCCAGTCAAGAATTTGAAGCCTAGCTCACTTTAAAAAAAATAACATCACTGGGTTCTCCCACCATCCCCACCGTGGGTCCTAGCAGCGCAGGTGGCACCGCAGAGCGGAAGCAGGCAGGCAACCCAGCTTCCAGAAAGCTCTCGGTGCCCCACAGTCGCAAGCATCCGACAGCGCCCTCTCCACAGCCAAGAAACCCCAAAGTAAGGTCATCCCCGCTGAAGAGGCGATGAAGGAGGAGCCCAAGAGGAGATCTTTGAGGTTGTCAGCGAAACCTGGGCCTGCAAAAGTTGGCATGAAACAAAGATAAAGGCAGTGGAAAGGATAAATCTTCAGACCAAAAAAAAAAAAAAGTGCAGGCAAGAGGGAAAGGAGAGCAAAGGGGAAACAGGCTGAAGGAGCTAAACCAAGAAACTAGCGATTTATCTGCCGAAATGGAGAAATGAGGAACAAGGGCAGCCTAGCCTCTGATGAAGCAGGAGCAAAGGAAGCCAAGTCTGATGACTGCTCACATCTCCCATGTCTTATCAGTGGCCCTGTTTCCTTGTACAACCAGAGGAATAGTTTCAGCTATTTTGTAAATGCAAGTTTTTAAGTAGCTCAAGAAACATTTTTAAGGAGCAAATGCTACTTAATCCCATTTTTTAAGTGTAAATTATTTTTTCTTTTTTTAAGATGTGAAATCATTTACTGGTTGTTTATTTTTTGGTACAACGAGAAAATCGTGGGATGTTGACTTGTGGGAAGAGTTGACTGTCTCGGGTGTCAACATAACATTCCATGGGATGGGGGCGGGGGAGGGGGCAGAGATTTTGTAGCTCTAATACAAAACATACTTAATGCCATTTAGGAGTCACGGTCAAGCATTTGTATAACTTGAACATTTAAAATTTTGTTTCCATGTTTGTTTGTTATCTTAATAGAATTGTGTCTGCAAATGACCCTGTCATCATGACTTTTTTTGGTCAGAACTGGGTGGATTCTGTCACACCTTGGGTCATGATCAGTTTTCCTGATCACTTTGTTATGCACTGTGAAGGGATGAACATTTGAGAGTGTAGTTTCTGTGATGTTAAATTGTCAATTAGTGGGATATAACAGCTTATCAACATTTGAAGATAATGGTACCTGATAATCTCTTTTTAGAATTTTGCCTACAAATTTAAACCAGGAAAGTCACTGGATTTTAGAAACAAATCTTATCTCCATGCTATTTTAGGATTTTGGTACATGCATTAACAATTGTGTACTAATTGTTAATAAGTTCTCTGTACTGATCTCAAAACAACCAATAAAATGTTACATACAAAAGAGAAAAAGAAAAAAATAGCATCACTCCATTAAAAAACACCGCTTTAATACTGTTTATCCCCTACAGTACATATCAAGAAGCTATCACTCACCATAACATCCAAAGCTTACTTTTAAAATTAAACCCTTCTGTGCAAATTCTAAACTCTTTTTTGTAAATTTTGTCAAATTTCAGAGCAGCTCCACGTGACTGTTAGTTAATCCCCAAAATAAACAACTCATTGTTCCTTAGCTGAGATTCTATTAAAAACACTGTAGAATCACCAGCACCAAGATAGTGTTTTCCAAAACCATTTCCAATAACAGAAAAGGGACTCTGGGAAAATGGTTGATTCTGAGATAGGGCAGGAAATGTACAGATGAACTTGAAGCATCCCGCAATACCGGAAAGTAAGAAAGCGTTTGGGACACAGAGAGAGCCAGGGACATGTCAAAGATACTGACCAGCCAATATGCAAGGGTTTCCAATGGCCAAGCTGGAACCGTATGAAAAACAGAATCAAGAGTGTATGATTATTATTGAAAGCATAAATGAAGTTACTATGAGCGTACACTAGTATTTCAAAGACTAAATGCATAAGCAAATGAGAAGAGGCAAACCTATTAAGAAGAATTCTGAATAAATTATGTAGGTACTCTTCTTCAATTAAGTAGAACTTAACTCTTCACCCCTTGACTTGCTGCTCAAAGAATACACTCCATAAAGGGGAAAAATCGCTTTCCAGTAGAGAAAGCTGTCAATCCCAGTCAGGTGATTGTGTTGTGACAGTGATGCAATAGTAATGATGGATAATGATGATCCCATGGTTAATATCATCAGTGATAAGTAGAGGTTATAATATGTACTCCTGAAATAATGTGATGAGAATGGTATTTTAACCATGTGGTCTTTCTCCCCGAAACCTGCATCCCCAAATCTTAACACAAGAAAGATGGCTGGCTTTGAGAATCTCATTTGCAGAAGGCTGTGAATGGCAGTACATTTGTGAGATTTACACAAGAAATAAGCCTCTGGTGATTTCCCACTCTCTGTAATAGAAGGATGGCCACAAATTAGAGTGCGATGGAGAAATGACTGTAAGAGATCAAAATGGTAAACCTGACAGGAAAGATTAAAACCTTGTCACCTTGTTGCCATGTCAGTTGATCCCCCCCTTTGATGCATATTGGGCCTGAACTGGTTTTCAACATTTTCTGTTTTGGGGGGCATGGAAGGGCTTTGTGTGTTTTGTTTTTTCCCTTCTTGAGGTTTATTTCAGATGTATTTTGTCATTGTCTCTTTAATTTTGATTATATATATGTTTTTCAGTATATAAAACCCAGGATTGATAACCCATAGAGACAGCAAATGGGTGAGAACAGTGGGGGAGGGGGCTAAAGGGAAGCTGATGTCAAGTAGTTCAAGGAGAAAGAGAATGTTTTGAAACTGATTGTGGCAGCAACTGTACAATACTGTTTGATCTGATTGAACTATGAAATGACATGATATCTGTATTATCTCCCAATAAAATGGTTCTGGAAAAAAAAGAAAAATGACTAGCAATCACAATTTGAGGAACATTCTACAAAACACCTAACCACTACTGTTCAAAACAATTGGAGTCATCAAAAGCAAGAGAAGCCTGAAAAACTGTCACCAACTAGAGGAGGATAAGGAGACTTGACAAATAAATGTAACGTGATATCCTGGATGAAACTCTGGATCATTTAATTCCACAGGAATTATAATTTAAGGACATCAGAGACAAACTAGTGCAATCCAGATTAAATGTGTTTTGTATACCGTGGAACACATTCCAGCTCTGTTGTGAGCCTGTAGGACAGAGTAGAACTAGACGATGCTGTTTCCTAGACTGCAATCTTTACTGAAGGAGACCTCATGTCTCTCACAGAGCAGCTAATGGACTCAATCCTGTGAGTTAGCAATTGAGTACTTCACCACTGTACCATGCAAACCAAACCCAAACTCACTCCTAGTGAGTCCATTGTGACTCCATGCAACCCCATGGAACAGGTCAGCACTGTGGGTTTGTGAGGCGACAGCTCTGTTCAAGAGCAGAGCCCAGTCTTTCTCCCGTGGAGCACCTGAGGGTTTCGAACTGCAGACCTCGTGAAGTGCAGCTCAACTTGTAACCTCTATGCCAGCAGGGCAAAGAAGGGTCCTTCAAATGAAGTCTGCTGTTGTTGTTGTTGCCAAGTCCCATCAAGTGCCAACAATATCTGACCCCTCCTTGAAATTGCAAAATCAGAAAATTGGAACCTCGGCTGGGCCAGGGTTGGGAACCCAGTTTTTCTCTTGTAGTTATTTTCCACTTTCAGTCAATTCCAACTCCTAGCACCACTGTGCGGGCCTGCACCATCCTTGTGACGGTTCCTCTCATGTGAGTTTATAGTCCATTATTGCAACCCCGTGCCTTAGTTAATGTATCAAAGCTGGGGGTTTGCTGTTGTTGTGACAACAGTACCATAGTAATGACAGATATTAATATTAGAAGAAGTCAGATGTCAAGTACACCAAAATTACTATCTTGGCCACTTTCTGTACACCTAGGACTATTCTAAAGCAAAAAGGTTATTTCAAAAAAAAAGATCAAGGAACAACCAAAGAGCTATTTCAGAAATTTTATAGAGAAGTGTGCAATAAATTAGTCTAACCACATTCTTTTGAAGAAATCACTCCCTGATCAGGTAGCTCTGCACAAGTTGATGTGCTCCAGAGCCAATGACCTTACATATTGACAGGTCACAAATCTATATACCTACATGTCCCCAGACTCAATTCAAACGTCCAAAAGTCTGAAAATCTTTTCCTGCAGCAATCCCACAGGCCTCTGAAACTAACGTGACAACCCGTTGTGGCTACTACAGCTCTATATCGCAGCTTCTGTCACAATCTTTTGAATGTCAATACAGACTCATTTCCAGGAAGGCTGATGCTTGCAGAGCCAGCCTTTCAGCTGGTCTGGGTTCACCCAGCAAAGTGGATGAATACATTCTATACAGCATATGTGAGAAAGGGCTCACTGGCAAACAGACCCAGTAACTTCTAAATGGTCAGAGCCGTTCTCAGGATCATGCAAATAGACAGAAACCAATTTTCTTCCTTTCTAGGGAGTGAGTGAGTAGATGGGGGTGGAGCCATGAACAATATCTGACCCCTCCTTAAGATTGCAAAATCAGAAATTTGGAACCTTGGCTAGGACAGGGTCGGGAACCCAAATTTTCTCTTATAGTTATTTTCAACTTTCAGTGATTATTTACAGAGCACCTACAATGTACGAACTAACACTGGCTACTTGGGTCAGATAGTCTGTAGGGAACCAGGCGGGTAAAAGAAGGGAAGTAGGACTGGGGTGACATCAAGAAGCCTAGGATGGTCTGGATGCAGATATCCAAAGTTCTTTCCATTACCCAGCAATACCTGACAACAAGTGGGTGCTTAGTATTTGCTGATTGAATGAGTGGACACATCAAGACTTTCTCTAGTTATTGCCCTGGAGTAACTATGTAGGAGGTGAAATTCAGGTCATACTAAAGAACTATTTTGAAGGATGTACTTGCTGCAGGTCAGGGGAAATCAAGAAGCAATAGAGCAGTGGTTCTCAGCCTTCCTAATGCCGCAACTCTTTAATACAATTCTTCATGTTGTAGTGACCCCCCCAACCCTAAAATTATTTTTTGTTACTTCATAACTGACATTTTCTACTGTTATGAATCAGGTGACCCCTGTGAAAGGGTCATTCAACCCGCTAAAGGGGTCGCGACCCCCAGGTTGAGAATCACTGCAATAGCGTGTGATGGTTGAAGTGAACTCAATGTTTGTCGACTCGTGATAGACTAGAGAATCCTTCAACTGAGAAAAAAAAAGCTTTATAAAAAATGAAAATACAATAATTATTTATAAACTATCAAGGGACCAGGGGTGGGATCGGGGAGGGAGGGGGATGGGGGGAAAAAAGGGAAACCGAGCTGATTCCAGGAACCCAAGTGGAAGGTGAATTATGAGAATGACGAATGCAATGAATGTATAAGGGTGCTTTGCTCAATTGATGTATGTACAGATTGTGATAAGAGCCTTATGAGCCCCAATAAAAAGATTAAAAACAAAAAAATGAAAATAAAGAACCTGAAAATGTAGGTAGACTTTTCAGGTTGATTTCATTGAGAGATGGCATCTACTTCTTTGAACTACAGCAGATCAATCACCAATGAGGTGAGGGGGAAAAGTATCCAATTTTATTCCTTAAAAAAATTTCCTATGACAAATGTTTTCACGTTGAGGTAACTGCAGGACATTTTCCCTGGGTTTCCAAAGTGGGAGGCAGGGGGTTAGCTGCATGACTCCAATTAGACTCCACGGGAGAGAGCCAGTCAGAGCCACCGACAGATGCTTTGAAGTCTTTACTTCTGGTGGACAGTCTCCCTCTTTCACGTAAAGTGGCTGAGGTTCCAAAAGTGGTGAAAAACAGCTGATAACCTTCTAATCTCTCTTTAGCCTCAATATTGTTGATTCAGTGGCCTTTTTCTAAGACACAACAGATTGTCAAATTGCCTTCTTTTTTAAAAAAAAATCTCCAGGCTAAGATATTTAAATTGCTGAACCAATGGTATCATGGGAGACCATTATAAAATCCGCTCTGAGTTAAGACTGCATGCCTCGAAGAGCAAAAAATTAATATACTGTCGTTACACAGTTGAGAGGGGAAATTAATTTATACAGAAACCTTTTTCTCAGGCATGTTCAGACTGCCCGGATGCTGCTCCAAATGGGAGCATTATCTGCTTTCCCAAAATAATACACCATATGCCCTAATCTGGCACACACAGAGATAATTACATGACTCTGGCACAGCCAATATGCTTGCTAATAAATGTCCTCCTTTTCCCCAAAAGGAGGACAATGCAAATCAACGTTAAGTTTGATGGCTATTCAGAATGGTGCTAGGAAGCTACCTGCTACAATTAAATATGGTGACAAGCAGAAAATGGCTTTCAGGCAGAGATTAAAAGAGCCAATGCTGCCGTGAGGGGCTCCATTAATATTGAGAAATACTAACCTAGAAAAGGTGGTTGTTGGTTGGTTTGCATGGCAGTTGCATATGATGCCAAGCCTTTGAGTGATTCATTACTCTTCCCATTCCAATAATCCACTCTTTTACTGTAACACAATTGAGGTGTTACAATGCTGAGCTCCACACAGTGAACTGAATGTTTAAGCAAAGACAATCAGACACAAAGTGTGGTGAGTACATTGGCTTTTCGTCTTCAAAACCTTACTTCCAAGGCAATGACTCAAAATCATGAGAGATACTCGTTGCTGTTGTTGTCTTTAGGTGCCGTGGAGTCCATTCTGACTCCCAGTGACCCTTGGACAACAAAGCAAAATACTGTCCAGTCCTGTGCCATCCTCATAATCATTGTTGTAACCACATCTTTATCTTTAATGGAGCTCAGAGTGAAAAACCACCATCCAACATTAGGGAACTATTTACACATCTCTTTTTTTAGGCGAGCAATTTTGGTTGACTATTTTCTCACACAGCTTCCTGAAATTCTTATTTCCCAGCTCCTTGGTTCTGATAGAAATGGAAAAGTGCTAAGTAACTAGAATTCTCAAATCTGCCTCCATATGAGTATTGTAGAAAGTTATAAAGATTTAAAAAAAAGGTATGTGTTTCTCTACTTTGGAAAATCTTCTGACTTAATTGGGAAATGTTTTCCTAAAAGTTTTGGCTTTATTTCCCCTTCCAGTAAGCCCTCTGTGCCTGCCCCAGCAAGTCATTCCGACTTTAGAAGAAAGAGCACTGTCCAAATGAGGAAAAGGACTTGGGGGAGAGGGGTTAAATTAGGAGTCTCCCGGCCCCTGTTAATTACCTCAAGAACCCAGCTGATGCACTGGTGGGGCAAGAGGTGGGGGCACAGCAAGCCTGGTGTAAGAGACTTCAGCATAGAGGCCCCTCATGTCAGCCATGGGCTGACATTGGGAACACAAACCCTTGGATAAAGAGTCCCATCTAGAATGTTAACAAATAAGGTCCCATGAGACACTCTTGCCAATTAAATTCTCAGAGAAAGACAGTGACAGATGTGGGGGTGCCGGTGGAGTTGAATTCTGTCAGTACAAAGACCTTCACGAGGGATTGCATTGTACAGAGGAAGACAGCGGTGATGAAATGTTTACATATTTATAAATATCTAGACATTAACGAGTTTGCCAGATTCATTCCATGCATTCTAAAGAGTGGTCCTAGAGAAAAAAGAAGGAAAGGGAAATATACAGGTGTATATCCTTTGTCAAGGGGGTAGCCACAGGTCCAGGATGCCATGCAGAGTCTTGGCGGCAACCCATCCCAGAGGATTCCCCTTCCCTGTCATTGCCTCGGGGATCACTTCTGACAGTCATCAAGACATTAGAACAAGACCAGAGATCTATCTAATACAGTGCCAACAAAAACCGTTTCACACTCGCCCCAAGAGATGATCTGGGGGACGGGGAAGCCTTTAATTTTCAACTGAATTTGAGAAATTCTTTATTTCTAGATATCCAAAATGTCCACTTGTTTAGCAAAGGCTCTGACAAGTTCTGCACTAGAGAGCTGTGGAGGCTGTCTAATCTAGCATTTTCCTTGACTTCTTGGGCCACGAGAGTAACTTCATTCACTTCATGTATAGTACAGACTACCCTCCATCTTACCACATAAACACAGTGGAAATTAATTAGGAAAAACACCTTTTTCCTTGACTTAATATGTTTTTATGATGAATTAAACATAGTGCATTTCTTTTCCAATAGACTAGACTAAGACAAATTCCAAAGAGGAGAAGAAGGAGGAGGAGGAGGAGGAGGAGGAGAAAGAAGAGGAGGAGGAGGAAGAGGAGGAGAGAGAAGCTAGATTAGAGAACATATGAGGTTCTGAAATCTTTTTATTTATTTATGCCCAGTGGCAAAATTCAGGCTGGCTTTCATATAAAGACAAGCATAAAAGATATAATCATACTTTAGGCCATTCTCTGACACTCTAAAACAACAACAGAAAGATTGAGGAGAGTTTCGGAGTGGGAAGAATTTGGAGTATTTCCTAGAAAGAAATGACTGATTTTCACTGATATCTGACCAAATTGTATAACTTGGATGATTTGAAGCAAGATGCTTAACTATTTTACAAAATGTATATTTCAGTTGCTTATCGATTCATTTCTATTCAAAACAAACTAACGCTGATTGTGAAACTCACATAATTAATTCTCACCTCCAAAGTTCCCACCTGCAGCTTAGAATAATTTACTTACTAGCCATTCAATGAGACTCACCTGGATCTACCTGCAAGTACTAGCTAGTTACACTCAAGAATTGACTCTAAGGCCATATTGGAATGCAAAGACTTCTTTACTGAGACAGAAATGGCCTTTGAATGTGGCTCTGATTTCTCTCTGTATTAGTCAGCTATTACTACAACCACCATGCCAGAGAACAAAACACCCCCCAAACTCATTGGCTACAAGAACAAACATGTGCATTTCTCCCTTAGAGTTCTCTAAGTCTGCTAGGATACTTCACTACAGGCGGCAGGACAGTTGGGTTGGCTCCAACACTGTGTTGGATTCAAATGGACTCTATGTATCTTTCATTCTGGACCTTAGACTGAATAAGGAGACGATATCTAGGGATGCTTTCTTTATACTCGACCCTTGAAGCACAAGAGAGTGTGCCCAAGAATGCGTGCTCATTCAAGCACACAGAGAAGACAGAACCATGCGAGGACTGTCTGCAAGTCAAAGAATGCTAAGGAACAAAAGAACCAACTTTCAGAGATCACATCATTGCAACCCATGCAAACGTGGGAGGGGACGCGGAGAGCGTGATGGTCAGCACCTTAACTCAGCACCTCCACCAGCTGGAACAGAGTCCATCGCATGATTCTTCTAACAGCAAAAGAAATCATAAAAATTGGAGCAGAGATAAATGAACGGGAATGCAGAAAAACAATGGGAAAAATCAGCAGAGCAAAGAGTTGGTTCTTTGAAAGGATCCTCAACATCGGCAAACTGCTAGCAAACAACAAGGGAAAAGAAGGACTAGGCATCAATATCTTGAATAAGTGATGAAACAGGGGACATCACAACAGATGCCAATGAAATAAAAGATTAACTACACAGTAATTACGGATTACTCATTAATTACACAGATTAATTACACAGTATTACAAAAGACTGTATTCCAACAAATTTAATCATTTGGAAAGTATGGACAAATACCTGGAAAATATCTTTCTCCCCAAATTAACACATATGGACATTAAGAACTTGAACAGATCCATAGCAAAAGAAGAAACTGACAAGGCCATCAAGAAACTCCCAACTAAAAAAAAGCCCCAGTCCAGACGGCTTCACAGGAGAATTCCACCAAGCAGTCAGAGAAGAGCTGACACCATTCCTACACAAACTCTTCCAGAACATAGAAAGGGATTTCAAACTCACAAACTCATTCTATGAAACCAGCATAATCCTGGTACCAAAACTAGGCAAAAAGCCCCACAAGGGTAGAGAACTACAGATTGATATATTTCATGAACATAGGTGAAAAATTCTCAACAAAATCCTGGCCAGTAGAATCCAACAACATAAAAAAAATAATAATGCATCATGATCAAGTGGAATTTATACCAGGGATGCAGGGATGGTTCAACATTTGAAAAACAATTAATATAATTTACCACATAAACAAAAAAAGGGACAAGAACCATATGATCATATCAATTGATACAAGAAAAGCGTTTGATAACATCCAACACCCATTCCTAAGAAAGACTCTCAGGAAGCTAGGATT
Source organism: Tenrec ecaudatus (assembly GCF_050624435.1). NCBI lineage: Eukaryota > Metazoa > Chordata > Mammalia > Afrosoricida > Tenrecidae > Tenrec > Tenrec ecaudatus. The sequence goes on along the minus strand of NC_134533.1, from coordinate 178,871,470 downwards.
AGAAGGGAAATACTCAATACAATAAAAGTCATATACAAAAAGCCAATAGCTAATATTACCCTCAATGGAGAGAGCTGAAAACATGTCCACTGAACAAAGAAACCAACCAGGATGCCCCTTATCTCCACTTCTATTCAATATTGTGCCCGAAGTCCTAGCCAGTGCCATACGACAACGACAAGATATCAAGCGTATAGGATTGGGTAAAGAAGAACTGACGCTTTCACTATTTGGAGATGATATTATTTTATATATTGAGAGTGCTAAGGGGTTCACAACAGGATTGCTGGAAACAAGTAGAAATCAATTGGGCTCCTATATACCAGGGATGGGAATACAGAAAACAGATCTCAGAAATCAGTACCATTCACACTAGTCATGCAAAAGCTAAAATACCTAGTGTGATAGTCTGCGTAAACTAGGGAAACAAATCCACAGAAACTCATGTGTATAAGAGAGTTTTTTCGTGAAGAAAGCTGATGGTGCCCAGCTATCAAAAGATATAGCATCTGGGGTCTTAAGGGCTTGAAGGTAAACAAGCAGCCATGTAGCTGAGAAGCAACAAAGGCCACATGGAAGAAGCACACCAGCCTGTGTGATAACAAGGTGTCGAAGGGATCAGGTATCAGGCATCATCAGAACAACAACAAAAAAATCATATTGTGAATGAGGGGGAGTGAGGAGTGGAAACCCAAAGCTCATCTGTAGGTAATTGGTCATCCCCTTACAGAAGGGTCTCGAGGAAGAGACAAGCCAGTCAGGGTTCAGTGCAGCAACGATGAAACATACAACTTTCCTCTAGTTCCTAAATGCTTCTTCCCCACCCACTATCATGATCCCAATTCTACCTTACAAATCTGGCTAGACCAGAGGATGTACACTGGTACAGATAGGAACTAGAAACACAGGGAATCCAGGGTGGATGATCCCTTCAGAACCAGTGGTGAGAGTGGCAATACTGGGAGGGTACAGGGAGGGTGGGATGGAAAGGGGGAACCAATTACAAGGATCTACATATAACCTCCTCCCTGTGGGATGGACAACAGAAAAGTGGGTGACGGGAGACCTCGAACAGTGTAAGATATGACAAAATAATCATTTATAAATTATCAAGGGTTCATGAGGGAGGGGGAAAATGAGGAGTTGATGCCTGGGGTTTAAGTGGAGAGTAGATGTTTTGAGAATGATGAGGGTAATACATAATTGATGTATGTATGGATTGTGATAAGAGTTGTATGTGCCCCTAATAAAACTATGTTTTAAAAGAGAGAATTTTATATAAAGGGTAAGTGTACATTAAGAAAGTATCCCAGTCCATTGCTGTCCAAGCCCATTAGCCCATATGTCCAACACCAATCTAAAGTCCTCCTCAATCTCACAAAACACACACAGTGATGCCAACTGCAGGAGCAAAGTCGAGTCAGTGAGCATATAAGCATCTCAGCGCTGGCAGGGGTCTCCATATGGCTGCTCCAGCACCCGGGACTACATCAGGGTAGATCCATGTGGCTTCTCCTCAGGGATGTCTTGCAGGAAGTGAACCTTGCCAGCTGAAGCAGGGAATTCGCTAAGGCAGCTGTACCCTGGTCTGACCATCAGAAAGCAAGAGACCTGAGAACTAGAAAGGCGAGGCTCACCGAGTCATTTATCTCTCTGCCCTTTAATTAATCCCACGTGTGTTTATTGGCCAGGTTGGCACAATAAACCTTAACTATCTCACCTAGGAATAAGCCTAACAAAAACAAACAAACAAAAACCCCACAAAAGATCTATATGGGTGAGGGAGCGCTTCCCTCTGCCCCGCCCGCCGCGGGAGCTGCAGCGGGGTGCCTTGGGGTGTGTCTGGCGGACAGGGCCCCTTCGTTCTCCCACCAGTGAGATCTGCAAGCCTCGCAGCTGGCACACATGTCCTGCACGTTTCTCCACCATCCTGAGTGTGTGTTGCTCCGACTTCACCACGTCGCCTCATAAGACTTTCAGAATCAAGAGAATCCTGGCCAAGAAACAGAAGTAGAATCGGCCCATTCCCCAATGGATTCAAATGAAAACCGGTAACAAGATCAGGTATAACTCCAAGACATTGGAGAAGAACCAAGCTGGGTCTCTAAGGAGCCCCCTGAGGGATGGCATGCACCGCTGCATTTCCCCAGGCTCAGTAGCAGTCTGTCATGCTGAGTTGGATTAAAACTTTTGTTACCATCTAATCAATTGAATTTGTATTGGCAAATAATCTGGTTTCTTCCTTGGTTTTGATGCTTCCACATCAAATTTAACAATAAATAATGTAAGGCTGTTGGTTTGAAAAAAATGTTGGCAAATGGGTATATGCATACCCATGTTTATCACAGCGCGATTCACAATAGCAAAAAGGTGGAAAATACTCTTTAGTGGAAAAATGGATGAATAAACTGTACATTCACACACACACACACACACACACAAAGATCTATATGAAGAAAACTACAAAACATTACTATAAGAAACCAAAAGGGATCTATACAAATGGAAGCATGTTCCATGTTCATGGATCAGAAGACTCACTATTCTGAAAATGTCTGTATCACCTAAAGCAACCTACAAATTCAGTGCAATGCTGATCCAAATCCCAGCATCCTTCTTCAAAGAATTGGAAAAACTGACTAGCAACTTCATATGGAAAGGGAAGGAACCCAGGATAGGCACAGAACTCCTCAAGAAGAAAGTAGATGGCCTTGCACTACCTGACCTCAAAACCTGCCCGAGAGCCACAGCTGTCAAAACACCCTGATGCTGGTATAGTGATGGATACTCAGAACAATGGATCAGGACAGAAACCCCAGAAATAAAAGCATCCTCATACAGACCACTGATTTTTGACAAAGTTCTCAAAGACATTAAAGGGGAAGCAGATGCCTTCTTCAATAAACGACGTTGGAAAAGCTGGATGTCCACATACAGAAGAATGAAAGAAGACCTATATCTCACTCCATGCACAAAAGCAAACCCAAGGTGGGTCAAAACCTAGATGTAAAACACAAAGCCATCAGGACCACAATGAGAAAACTGGGACAAAGCTAGCAGCCTGAGTGCAGGGAATTCACAGGCTATCAAAATAAACAAAGGAAACACACTCTGTGGGAGATAAAATAGATGAATGGGTCCTATTAAAAATAAACCCCTGTGTGTACATCAAAAGACTTTATGAAAAGAGTAAAAAGAGAGCCCACAAACTGGGAAAAGATATTTAGTAGCAACCTAACAGTCAAAGGACTAATGACTAAGATTTCCAGAATTTTAAAACTTACAACAACAAAAATGCTAACAGCCCTCTGAGAAGGTGGGCAAAACACTTGCACAGATGATTCACCAAGGATGACACTCGAATGGCTAATAAGCACATGAGGAAATGCTGCAGGTCATTAGCTCTCCAGGAAATGCAAGTCAAAACAACAATGAGCTACCACCTAGTGCCCATTACTGTAGCCCAATGTTAAAAAAGAGAACAACAAATGTTGGCGAGGACGTGGTAAGATAGGAACACTTATCCACTGCTAGTGGACTTGTAACTACGTACAGCACTGTGGCAGGTGATATGGTGAAACCTAAAACAGACGGAAATTGAACTAACCATATGATCCAGCAATACCATTATTACTGGGCATGTGCACAAAAGAAATAAAAAGAACACGAACAGACGTTTGCTCCCCCATACTCATGACAGCACAGTTCACAATAGCAAAAAGCTAGAAATAGCCTAAATTCCCACCAATAGATGATTGGATAAAGAATCTCTAATACATACACACAATGGAATACTACTATGTATCCCTACAAAACAGCCATGAAACCATGAAACACCTCAGCGCATGGAGCAACCTGGAAGATATGCTGAGTGAAGTGTTGTCAAGCACAAAAGGACCAATAGTGTATGAGTCCGCTGCGGTAGGCACAAGCAACAAAAGGACAAGCTCACGCTTGCATGCCATCCAATCTTCTGGAGGGGGATCAGCCAGCCTGGTAAAGAGCTGGATCCGCACCAGTGAGCCACGCACCATCCTCTCCAGGTAAGTAGAGTGTCACTCACTTGGCTGGAGGGTTCCTCGTGAAAGCTGGGATCACATGTTTGGGGAAGAGGCGGAAAGACTGCCTGTTGAGTGGTAGCCAGTGTGGATATGGGGTGAGGTCCCCAGGAGAGGGAAGCAGCCCTGCAGGAGGGATGAGGCTTACCGATGGGAGGGGCAGCGCAGGAGAGAGGAGAGGGAACAGTCAAGCTTGGGCACACACAGGTGCATATCTGTGGAGGGGAGCAGAGGGAGGGCTGACTGCTAGGTCGGGGGAGGAGAGACTGAGGATGCTCTTAGGATCATACGGTAGGGATGTTCTTTAATAGCATGCAACAGGAGGGCAGAATTGACCTAGCTTATCTGGGGGTATCCCAGGAACCCAGGCTGTGAGCCGTAGAATGCTGGAAGAAGTCAGTGATTCTCAAATTTTGTTTCACTTTGGAATTACCGAAACCATTGGTCATCGTGACAACCACTCCAGGTATATCAGGGTTTTCCATAGATTTTGGGGGTTTTTTGGTAGAAGATCATCAGACCTTTCTCTGAAGCATCGTTGGTGGATTCAAAACCTCTAACCTTTTAGCTAGCAGTTGAGAGTGTTAACCACTTGTACCACACAACGGCTCCTTGGGTGTCACCTAGAGATCTTTGAAAAGAGGCTTCCACCCTACCGTTATGACTGACTTGATTTGAGACCCTATAGTGCTTTGTCTTTCTTTTGCAAGTCGCCCACATGATTTTATAAGCAGAAAACTGGGAACGCGCTGGTCGGAGAACTTACTCCGCCCCGTCAGACTTTGAGAGCAGGCCATTTCAAATCTCCAACCGAATCTTGGATAGGCAGTGGGACACCTAGAGTTTCGTGTGGGCCTGGGAGCTGGGAAGATTCTAGTAGCCGAGTATGAGAAGACACGGCGTCCAAATCCCTTATTCTAGAAAGTGAGGACTTTTTCAAAACTCAATGGCAACAAACCTGACCTGACTTGAACTCACTTAGTGGCCAGATTCAACTATTTATAGCTTTTATTTATCCCACTTAGTGTGAATAGTCATGCATTTTGCCAGGAAAATATTAATGTGTTTAATTACAGCATGCTTTTGCAGATCCTGCTGGAGTTATTACATAACACAGAGGAAGGGTACCTTTCTACATTCTGAAAATTTCTGGAATTCAGAAAACAATTGTATGGCTATGAAGGTTTAAGCAGAGAGAATATGGAATTTCCCTCATTGCTCCTTGGCCATGCAGAAGAGAAGATAATAAGGAGATAGAAGGAAGTAAATGATGAAGCAATGTGGCCTTTGTGTGATTTAGATTAAAATGCCCCACCTTCAGCAAGCAAACCACAAGAAATTCAAGTATTCAGTCAGAGCAGTCCCCTGACTGATGGCCAGTCACACATGTTTACTTAAACTCTTAACAGAACTCAGCGACAAACTGCATGAGTGGTTGATATGGCACTTTTACAGCAGCATAATTAAGTTGAGGAAATTAATATTCTGTAGTTAGTGACCGTGGCAGACGTGGCTGCGTTTCTACTGTGGTAATAGCTCACCATGCATCAAAGACATTTCCTTGCTCAGGGCTCCTGGGGTTCTTGGTGCGTTGTTTCTGGTTATGGATGCTGGTCGTGCTGGTGTGTCACATCTGTGAAATAAATCGGGGTGTTCTTGTTCCCTGGCTTCTGGTTGCCCCCCGCCCCGTGATGACTTCATGCATGTACACTGGGCCAGGGTGATCCAGTACTTTCATTTTCTGGGGCGGGGAATCACCAGGTCTTTTTTCCGCGTCTGCCTTGCTTTGTGGAATTGGGGCAGAAAGAGAAAGGACTTGTGGCCTACTTCCTCGTCAGTGTTTTATCTGGAAGGGGCTTTGCTGGCGCAATAAGACAGCCCTGAGCTGCTACCCGAAAGAAGGGAAGTTCTAATCACCAGTCACGCCGTGGGAGAAACATGTGGCGGTCTGCTTCCTGAAAGATCACAGGCTTGGAAACTCTATGGGACATTTGACTCTCTCCTATAGGGTCCCTGCAGATTCGATCTGCCTTCGTATTTTTTGGTCTTAGTCTGGAGACCCCACTACACCTGCTCAGCTTCACAGAAACGAGCCAGCTCCCACTGGCAGAGGAGTACGACTCCATGCCAAGGGCATTGGCCAGACGTCTGTGTAGAAAGCCAGAATTTTACCACTGATCTCAAACAAACAAACAAAAACCTTAGACTATAAGTGATCGCCAACTATCTGAATGGCTGTAATGCGTGGTGGGAATGTTCTTTCTTTCCTTCATCTAGTCCCTCAAATATGTTTTGAGCAATCCATACCAGATCAGTGATTTGGGTGCTACAGATAAAAGAAATACAACCGACAGAAATCCAATGCTCGTGGAGCTTCCATTACAGTTTTTAAAGCACAGAGTTCTATACAAGGAGGAAGCAGAACAAATGAGTAGTCAAGGGAGATAGGGTCTAGCACGATAGAAGAAGAAACTCTAGATTTCGAGTTTTCTAATGGTTAGCTATACGTGTACCTTAGTGTACACACTATGTAAAATCACACAATGTACATTTATGACACATGCATGTTTCTGATTATATACTATCATAATTTTTAATCAGTCATCCAGTCTGCCCAATATAAGTGAAGAAAAATTAAATGAGAAGGGGCAGAAAGTTGTGTTTTTCCCAGACACAGGGTTTGTCACTGGAATCAACTGCCTAACGAAGGGCTATAATTCACAGAACCACTTCTCGATGTAGCTGGGGGACCAGTTCTCATCAATGGAATGTGAGAAGAATGTGCCACTTCTAGCCCACCATGGATAAGCCACTGTGGACCTGCTCTGACCAGTTTTCTCACATTCGCCTAATGGGTTTACGGACCCCATTCCCTAGGAAATCACAGAGCAAAAAGATGGAAAGCTGATCACTGTGCAGGGCTATCTACACTGGGCTTCAGTGACCCAGAAATATAAACTTGCTCTGTTAAGCCATTGAAATGTTAGCATTTCTCTCAAGCAGGTATCAGTACCTTAAATTAGATGGCTACCCCAAATCTGTTTATGCCCCCTTCCTCTCTAATAACCCCCCAAAATTTAGGTTGACAGTGTGCTCTTAAAAATGCTGACCTCCTATATTCCCTTGTACATGGACAGTGCAAGCAGTTAATGAGCTCAACAACTAATAGAAAGGTTGTAGGTTCAAGTCCACTTAGTGGAGTTTTGTAATAAATGTCTAGTGTTCTACTCTCCCCCGCCCCCAAAAATCAGCCACTGAAAACCCTCTGGAGCAGTTTGACTCTGGGACAAGTGGGATCACCATGAGTTAGAACGAAATATAGTCCTATAACTCAGTCTTAGTCAGGGAGATATACATAAAAATTTGCTGGCTGTGACCTCTAGGAACGTTTTTTAAGAGACTCAGCTCTATTCTGTGTTGAACGCAGACATGCTACTTGGAGAAGCAGCCAGTTCGCAACAATTCTCTCTGCCATTGAATCGATTCCAACTCACAGCGACTCTCTAGAACAGAGTAGGATTGCCCATACAGGTTTCTGAGACTGTAAAATTTTAAAACAGTTTTATTTCCATACAATTTACGTACGATAGGGTTTTTCCCCCCTCTCTCTCATTGATGATCTTTATAGTTCTGGGATTTACATTTATGTCGTTGATCCATCCTGAATTCATTTCTGCACATGGGGAGATAAATGGGTACGGTTTCATTCTTCTGCAGATGGAGATCCAATTTTGTCAGCACCATTTGTTGAAGAGAATTTCACTCTCCCATGTAATGTTTTTCTGCTGTTGGTCAATGATAAGTTACCTATAGGTGTGTAGATTTATTTTGGGGTTTTCCATTCTGCTCCATTGGTCTACATACCTATCATTATGCCAGTACCCAGTTGTTTTGACTACTGTGACTGTGTGAGAGGATTTGAAGTTGGGAAGTGTGAGGTCTCCTGATTCTTCTCAAGGATTTATTTGCTTATCCTAGGCCACTTCCTTCTCCATATGGACTTGGTGATTTGTTTAAACATTTCTTTAAAGAAGTTGCATTTGGATAGAAATTGTGTTGTATGTCAATATGACTGTGGGTAGTATTGACATTTTCGTATTAAGCATTCCTCTCCATGAACATTGGATATTCTTCCATCTGTAGAGTAGATTTTTTTTTGTAATAGTAATATGTACTTTTCCATACACAGGTTTTTGTCTCTTTGGTTAGCTTTATTCCTAAGCATTTCATCTTTTGTGTTGGCTATTGTTGAAAACAAATAATTTTGTGTGTGTGTGTCTTTTGCAAAGGTCTTTTCCCTGGTTGACAGGAATCCCCTGGGTTTCTGCTCATTACATTATTAAATCTTCCGATTGTTTTCAACAATCATTTTGTTGAGTCTGAGGTTTTCTACATATAAAATCATATAATCTGTAAATAGTGCGAGAGTCACATCTTCTTTGCCTAATTTTATTCCCTTGGTTTCTTTTTGTTGTCTAATTGCTCTGGCTAAGACGTCAGCACAATATTAAATGAGAGGCTAATAAGGGCCATCCTTGTCTGGTTCCTGTTGGTGAGGGAAACGGTTTCAGTTTTTCCCCATTGAGCAAGATTCTGCCTGATGGTTTTTCTTTTTTCCATATGTTTGATATGAACTTGTTTGTCACTAAAGACTCCAAATTCATTTCAGTTTCTCTTTTCATTTATTTGTTTGTTTGTTTTTGTGAGCCCTCAGACCAGTATGTAAGTCCTCAGGGTGAGGAATTGGTTTTTTTGTTTTGTTTTGGATTTAGGAAGCATGTGGCATATAGTTATACACCTCATCTCAACCAAATGAAATAAACAATATCCTCTTAAACTCTCTCTGAATGAGGTTCTCTTACTTTCTCCCCACCCCCATCCTTCCTTCCCTCTTCTTCAATATTCTACCCTTCCACTCTCCCTTTTCCCATCCCAAGCCTGGCCTCCTCTTAGTCATCAAACTCTTATATTTTAATATAAAAAACATATTCCTTTTTGTTTTTATCTAATATTTTAGGAACTATTGTTTAATGATGGTGTTATTAAATATGTATCTTAATAAAATTGACTAGGTTTACTAAGGGTAGTATTCTCTAGTTTTGCCCATGTCTGGCAGTGTTTGAGGAAATTGTAATTTTTTTATTGATGCATCATATTCTGTTGTATGAATGTTCAAGATTTAGTTTATCCATTCCTTTATAGTCAGACTTATGGTTGTTTCTATGTTTTTTCTATTATGGAAATAGCTGTAATAGACATGTGTGCATATGTCTGTTTGCGCTTTATTCTGTATTTCTTTTGGGTTTATACCCAGTAGAGACATTGCTGGATCATAAGGTATTTGCTTTTGTTTAAGGAAGTGCCGTGCTGATTTCCATAGTGATTGTAAAATTCTGCTGTACCACAAGCAATGTAAACAGATTCAGACCTCTCTGAAACATCTCCAGCATTTGTTATTTTCTATTTTATTGAATTTTGCAAAAAGTGCAGTGTGAGGTCCTATCACGTTGTTGTTTTAGTTAGTATTTCTCGTATTGCTAATGAACAATAACATTTCATCACATGGTTACTGGCTATCTGGATAGCATCGTTGGTAAATTGTCTATGTGTCTTGTGCCCATTTTTAAAAATAAATCATTTTATTGAACCTCATACAACTCTTATCACAATCTATACATCAGTTGAGTAAAGCACCCTTATACATTCGTTGTCCTCATCATTCTCAAAATTCGCCTTCCACTTGGGTTCCTGAAATCAGCTCATTTTCCTTTTTTTCCCTCCCTCTCCCTCCCCAATCCCCCCTCCCCAATGAACCCTTAATAGTTTATAAATTATTATTTTATTTTATCTTACACTGCCTGGCGTCTCCCCTCACCCACCTTCCCGTTGCCCATCCCCCAGAGAGGAGGTTACACGCAGATCCCCGAAATCGGTTCTCCCTTTCTACACCCCCTTCCCTTCCTGTGTCGCCACTCTGACCGCTGGTCCTGAGGGGTTCATCTGTCCTAGATTCCCTGTGTTTCCAGATCCCTACTGCACCGCTGTGTATCCTCTGGTCTGACCAGGTCTGCAAGGTAGAATTGGGATCATGGTAATTGGGAGGGGAGGAAGCGTTCAAGAACTAGAGGAAGGTTTTAAGTTTCATTGTTGCTACACTGAATCGTGAGTGACTCATCTCCTCCCCACTACCCCTCTGCAAGAGATGTGCCCATTTTTTAATTGGGTTATTTTCATTGTAACTATTAAGATGTTACAGTTTTCTATAAATTTTGGAAATTAGACCTTACTCTGGTATGTAATTACTGAATATCTGATGTGTAAAATATTACTGAGTATTTTTCCCAACCTGTGGGTTCTCTTTTACCTCTTGGTGAAGTCTTTTTTTTTTCTTACTCACTCTTTATTTTCATATTTTATCTTTATATATTTTTCCAATCATTTTATTGGGGGCTCATACAACTCTTATCACAATCTATATATACATCCATGTATCAAGCCCATTTGTACATTTGTTGCCACCATCATTCTCAAAACATTTGCTTTCTACTTGAGCCCTTGGTATCAGGCCTTCATTTTTTAAAAATCATTTTATTAGGGGCTCATACACAACTCCTATCACAATCCATACATACAACAATTGTGTAAAGCACATTTACACATTCATTGCCCTTATCATTCTCAAAAAATTTGCTCTCCACCCAAGCCCCTGGCATCAGGTCTCCATTTTTTCCCCTCCCTCCTCACTTCCCCCTCCCTCATGAACCCTTGATAATTTACAAATTATTATTTTGCCATATCTTGCTCTGTCCCACGTCTCCCTTCCCCCACTTTTCTGTTGTCCATCCCACAGGGAGGAGGTCATGTGTAGATCCTTGAAATAGGTTCCCCCTTTCCAACCCACCCTCCCTCTACCCTCCCAGTATTGCCACTCACACCACTGGTCCTGAGGGGACCATCCTTCCTGGCTTTCCCGTGTTTCCAGTTTCCATCTGTACCAGTGTACATCCTCTGGTCTAGCCAGATTTGCAAGGTGGGATTCGGATCATGACAGTGGGAGGGGGGTGGGAGGAAGCATTTAGGAACTAGAGGAAAGTTGTATTTTTCATTGTTACTACATCACACCCTGACTGGCTCGTCTCATCCTCAAGACCCTTCTGTAAGGGGATGTCCAGTGGCCTGCAAATAGTCTTTGGGTCTCCACTCCACACTCCCTGCTCATTCACCTTGGTAAGATTTTTTGTTCTGATGAAGCCTGATACCAGATCTCTTGACACCTTGTGATCGCACAGGCTGGTGTGCTTCTTCCATGTGGGCTCCGTTGCTTCTGAGCTAGATGGCCGCTTGTCTACCTTCAAGCCCTTAAGACCCCAGACGCTATATCTTTTGATAGCCGGGCACCATCAGCTTTCCTCGCCACACTTGCTTATGCACCCACTTGCCTTCAGTGGTCATATCAGGGAGGTGAGCAAACAATGATATGATTTTTTTGTTCTTTAATGCCTGATAACTGATCCCTTCAACACCTCGTGGTCACACAGGCTGGTTTGCTCCCTCCATGTGGGCTTTATTGCTTCTGAGCCAGACGTTCCTTTGTCAACCCTCAAGCTTTTAAGACCCCAGACACTATCCCTTTTGATAGCCGGGTACCATCAGCCTTCTTCCCTGGTGAAGTCTTTTGATGTGTATAAATGTCATATTTTAGCAGGTCCCAGTTCTTTATGTTCCTCTTCTATAGTGTGGATATTTTTCATTATGTTCGGTAGTGTTTTTATGCCTTGTATTAAGGTTCTTAAGTTTGACCCTATATTTTCATTGATGGTCTTTATGATTGTGTGGTTTATATTCAGGTTTTTTATCCATTTTGAGTTCATTTTTACCTCACGCACGATGTGAGATATGGGTCCTGTTTCATTTTTTTGCAGGTGAAGATCCAGCTTTTCACCACCATTTGTTGAAAAGGCTATCTCTTCCCAACTTTATAGGTTTTAAATCTTTATTGAAGATTAGGTGCCTGTAGGCTCTTGGTTGCGTTTATGGATTCTCAGCTCTAATCATTGGTCTTAATATACATTGTTGTGCCAGTGCCTGGCTGTTTTGATTGCTGTGACTATATAATAAGTTTTGTATATAGTCATCTATTGATATGATGTGATTCTTGTTTTATTTCTTGTTTATGTAGTGGATTACATTGATTTTTTTTAATGTTGAACCATCTTTACATATCGGATATACCCACTAGATCATGGTGTAGCGTGTACATGCGTGTTTGCGTGTATTGTTAGATTCTATTGGCTAGAATTTATCGAGGATCTTTGCAACTGTGTTCAAGAGAGCTGCTGGCCTATAGTTTTTATGCTTGCGATGTCTTTGTCGGATTTTAGTGTCAGGGTGATGCTGACTTCATTAAATGAGTTCAGGAATTTTCTGTCCTTTTCTTCATTCTGAACTAGTCTGTTTAAAATTGGGCTCAGCTCGACTCTGAATACTTAGAATTCCCCTCTGAATCCATCTGGTTCTGGGCTTTTCTTAGTTGAAAGTGTTTTGATGGCTTGTTTTATTTCTTCTTGTGTTACGGGTCTGTTGGGGTTTTCTTCGTTAGTTTGGACTAATTGGAGTAGAGAGTGTGTTTTTAGAGGGTGTCCATTTCTTCTAGGCTTTCAAACTTACGGGAGTACAGTCCTTCATAATACCCTCTTTTCCCTCAAAATAAGACAGTGATTTATATTAATTTTTGCTCCCAAAGATGCGCTATGTCTTATTTTTTCTTTTTTAACATTTTATTAGGGATTCATAAAACTTTTATCACAATCCATATATACATCAATTGTGTAAAGCACATCTGTACATTCTTTGCCCTCATCATTTTCAAAGTATTGCTCTCGACTTAAGCCCTTTGCATCTGGTCATCTTTTTTATTCCCCTCCCTCCCCACTCCCCACTCCTCCTGAGCCCTTGATAATTTATAAATTATTATTTTGTCATATCTTGCTCTGTCCGACATCTCCCTTCACCCCCTTTCCTGTTGTCCGTCCCCCAGAGAGGAGGTCACATGTAGATCCTTATAATCGGTTGCCTCTTTCCAACAGACTCACCCTCTACTCTCCCAGTATCGCCCCTCACACCCCTGGTCCTGAAGGTATCATCCATCCTGGATTCCCTGTGCCTCCAGCTCCTATCTGCACCAGTGTACATCCTCTGCTCCATCCAGACTTGCAAGGTAGAATTCGGATGATGGTAGTTGGCGGGGAGGAAGCATTAAGGAACTGGAGGAAAGCTGTATACTTCATTGGTGCTACATCGCACCCTGACTGACTCATCTGCTCCCCTAGACCGCTCTGCAAGGGGATCTCCAGCGGGTGACAAATGGGCTTTGGGTCTCTACTCTGTACTTCCCCCTTCATTCACTATGGTAAAAAAATTTTTTTTCTGATGATGCCTCATACCTGATCCCTTTGACACCTCGTGATAGCCAGGCACCAACTTTCTTCGCAACATTTGCTTATGCACCCTTTTGTCCCTGGCAATCGTATCATGGAGGTGTGCAGCCAATGATATGATTTTTTGTTCTTTGATGCCTGATAACTGATCCCTTCAGAACCATGTGATACCACAGGCTGGTGTGTTCTTCCATGTGGGCTTTGTTGCTTCTGAGCTAGATGGCCGCTTATTTATCTTCAAGCCTTTAAGACCCCAGACGCTATCTCTTTTGATAGCCGGGCACCATCAGCTTTCTTCACCACATTTGCTTGTTCACCCACTTTGGTTTCAGTGGTTGTGTCGGGAGGGTGAGCATCATAGAATGTCGATTTAATAGAAGAAATTATTCATGCATTGAGAGAGTGCTTGAATAGAGGCCCAAGGTCCTTCCACCACCTTAATACTAATCCTATAAATATAGGCGTGTACATCTATTTCCCCATCCTCATATATATTTTGCATATGTACATGTGTTTGTCTAGACCTCTATAAATGCCCTTTGCCTCCTAGCTCTTTCCTCTATTTCCCTTGACATTCCTCCTGCCCTACTGTCATGCTCCATCCCCACCTGGGCTTCAGCTATACCTCTTCTTTACGTTACCTTACCCTTGATCATTCCCTACCAGGCCTGCCACACCCACCTCACCACCAATTTGGATCCCTTGTTGTTCCCTTGTCCCTGGGTTTGTTAACACCACTTCCTTACCCCCTACCTCCCCCTCGCTCATGTCCCCCGGAACTGTCGGTCCCGTTGGTTTTCCTCCAGATAGTTCATACAGCCTATCTTATTTAGACAGACCTGCAGAGATGATAACATGCACAAAAACAAGACAGAGGAAAACAAAGCAACAGTATACAATAAAACAACAAAAAACCACTGACAAAGAACAAAACACAACACAACAAGAAAGAAAAGCCTGTAGTTAGTTCAAGGATCATTTGTTGACCTTTAGGAGTGTCTTCCAGTCCAGTCTGTTGGGGCACCACGCCCTGGCCCCAAAGTCCACTTTCAGCATTCCCTGGGGACCTTGCAGCTCCATTCCCTTGCTGTTCCGCTGCACTCCCCCAGTGCTTTGCCTCGGTGCGGTGGATCAGGTCGGGTGCAATTCCCACACTGTGTCTCCGGTGCTGACCCCTGCAGGGCCATGGGTCAGTGAGGGACATCATATCTCACAGTGGGGCTGACCATGTGGTCCTCTCTGTGGACTGGCTGCTCTAATTGGGGTCATCTTCCTCAGGGCCTGGTGGGTTGGGATGTGCTCCACTCTCTCCAACTCCCCCTTCATCTGCTCCTGTGCGTTCAGATCCGATATGACCCTCTCCCAGAGCTACAGATTCAATGTCGTCCTTTGAAACAAATTCTTCTGTGGGGAGGGGCAGGCATCCAGTTCATATTTGGTACTGGAGCCAACCTCCCAGAGCTAGGTCTTATTTTCAGGGGATATCCTTTTTTTCCATGAAGAAGAATACGGTATACATTTATTATTTATTGTTTTATTAAATAAGACCTTGCACTTCCTGTCTGCTCCAGCAACAGTGAGCTGTGCGGCAGCATCCACCGCTAAGGTTCAGAGTTACAGTGGCTTCGGGGGGGCTTATTTTCAGGGAGGTCTTATTTTGGGGGGATGGCTTCTATTTCAGCGAGAGGCAAAACTGTAAGTAGGTCCTACTTTCAGGTTGTCTTAATTTCAGGGAAACACAGTAATATACTATTATCCTTTTGTTTATCTTTGTTTGGCTCTATTGTGATGTCACCATCTTTTTCATTTATAGTTATAGATATTTACATCTTCTTTGTAGTTTTCTTTGTTAAATTTACCAGTAGTATGTCACTTTTGTCCATCCTTTTAAACAGGCAACTTCTTGTCTTTTTTCCATTGTTTTTCTGTTTCCCACTTCATTTGTTTCTGATCTAATCTTTATGATTTCTTTTTTCCCATTACCTAAGGATTTATCTTGTTGCTCTTGTTTTAATTGTTAAAGGTGTTGATTTTATATTTCTCCTTTTTTTAAATGTGTACATTGATTGCCCTCTGATAACTGCTTTTGCTGTGTCCCAAAGGATTTGGTATATTGTTTTCAATCTTATGTGTTTCAAGAAATTCTTTAATTTCATACCTTATTTGATCCAGTTGTTTTTAAGGAGGATGTTATTCTGTCTCCATGTATTTGATTTTTTTTTAATTCATTAAGGCTTGCTTTGTGGACGGATATGTGGCCTATTCTGGAAACTCTTCCAGGTGTGCTAGAGAAGAATGTACATTGTGCTATTGTTGGATGGCATGCTCTGTATATGTATAGGAGGTTACGCTGGTATTTGTCGTGCTTAGCTCTTCTGTTTCTTTATAAAACTTCTTTTCTGGTGATATGTCTCTCCTCAAGAGTGAAGTATATCTTTTTGTTCTGTTCTCTCTCTCTCTCTCTCTTTCTCTCTCTCTCTCTCTCTCGTATTTGGCAAAACTGACACCAGATGAGGTGCAGTCTCCTTTATTAAAGTAGTTTCTGAAATGTACTTATTAAGGGGCAACATATAGAATCATGGGTACTAGGCAGGCTGTCTACCTCATGGCTTGGGAGACCAGATTAGAAGATTACAAGACCTGAGAAAGCAGAAGCCTGCCTTCATCTTGGTGTTTATCCTTACAGTAGTGGATTCACACAACATTTGTCCTTTTGTGAGTGGCTAACTTTACTCAGCATAATCATTTCCAAGTCCATTTGTGTCTTAAGGTGCTTCATGGTTTCTTTCTTTCTTTTCTTTTCTTTCTCTCTTAGGAATGCATAGTATTCCATTGTGTGTATGTACCAGAGTTTCATTATCGATCCTTCTACTGACGGGCATTTGGGCTGTTTCCATCTTCCATCTTCTTGCTAATGTGAACTCTGCTGCAATGAGCATGGGAGGGCACACATTTGTAGCCATGCTGTCTTTTATTTCTTTGGGGATATATGGCCAACACCGGTATTGCTGGGTCGTATGGTGTTTCTATTCCTGGTTGTTGTTTAGGCAGCATCTTATCCCTTTTCACCAAGGCTGTCCATATGTACATGCCCACCAGCAGTGTATAAGCATTCCATTCTCTCTGCACCCTCTCCAGCATTTGTTGCTTTCTGCTGTTTTTTATTTTTTGTTTTTACATTGGGCTATTGTTATGAGTGTAAGGTGATAGCTAATCGTTTTGATTTGCATTTCCCAGATGATTCATGATCATGTGTTTGTTAGCCATTTGAGTAAGGTTTTCCTTTGTAAATAATTGTTCTTTTTCCCTAGCTTCTCTCAGGATTCTATCCTGAAAATTTAAGAGAACCTTGAAATTGGAGAGTTTGGCTATGGCATATCTTGATATTTTTTAAATTTGAGGTCTATCCTATTTGAGATTCTTTCAGCTTCCTGAACAGTTATTTTCTCCTCCTTTATGGTGTTGGGGAAGGCAATTTCCATGAATCATTGTACTATTTTCTCTGTAGGGTTGTTGTGGTTGTGGTTTCTTCTTGCTCCAGAATCTCAGTGAGACTGATCATTTTCCTCTTCCTGGTATTCCACGTCATTCTCAGGGTTCTTCTGATTTCTTTGCCTTGTTGTTGTGTTGTTGTGATTGCTCCTTCTGTCGCTCATCGGTTGAAAGCAGTAGAATTGTCTTCAAGCTCACTAACTTGGTTTCTCTTTACTTCCATGCTATTCTTCAAGACTTCTATTGTGTTGTCTAATTCTGTTATGTTATTGTTCATCTTCTGGAATTCCACCCAATATAGTGTGTCTAGTTTTTCAGTTCATTCTGTTGTTCTTATGAACATTTCCCTCTACCCATTGAAGGCACCTAAAAATATTTCTTCTGATTCTTTTGTGGAAATTTTAGGGCCTCTTTTTCAGATTCATCCACTGGATTTGGGGGGGTGGGTAGTTATTTTGCTGGTTTATCTTGATTTTGCGAGCACTGTGACTGACTTCTGAGCCTGCATCTTCTTGGTGAAGTTATTAGTGGTGTGCATTGTATGAGAGTAGTTGACGCTGCCCCATGGCATCAAAACTCTTCAATGGAGCCAGATAACAGACAACAAGATGATGGTGAAAAGGGGAGAAAAATTAGTAGAGTTGTGGAGGGGGAAAGAAAGAAAACAAAAGGGGGGCTGTATGAAAGGACCTAGAGATTTGTAAAAATGGGGGGAAATGCATTATAAGAGGGGTAGTACACACTAATAGGTAAGTATGGTCAAAATATATTTCACAAGGAAAAAGAAAGAACAAAAAGATATAGTGGGTGGGGAAAGAAACATGTAAGCCATCAATTAAACAAGAAAAGAGAATTTTAGGTAGAAGAAAGTAATAAAGAAAAGAAACATGTTTATAAAAATTTTTCTTTCTTGATGTGTTTTGTTTTGTTCTTTGTCAATGGTTTTTTGTTGTTGTTTTGTTGTATACTGTTGCTTTGTTTTCCTCTGTCTTGTTTTTGTGCATGTTATTATCTCCACGGGTCTGTGTAAATAAGACAGGCTGGATGAACTATCTGGAGGAAAAACAACGGGACTTACAGTTCCGGGGGGACTTGGGATAGGGGGAGGTTGGGGGTAAGGAAGTGGTGTTAACTAACCCAGGGACTAGAGAACAACAAGGGATCCAAATTGGTGGTGAGGTGGGTGTGGCAGGCCTGGTAGGGAATGATCAAGGGTAAGGTAACGTAAAGAAGAGGTATAGCTGAAGCCCAGGTGGGGACGGAGCATGATAGTGGGACAGGAGGAATGTCAAGGGAAATAGAGGAAAGAGCTAGGAGGCAAAGGGCATTTATAGAGGTCTAGACAAAGACATGTACATGCAAATATATATTTATGAGGACGGGGAAATAGATCTATGTGTCTATATTTATAGGATTAGTATTAAGGTGGTGGAAGGACCTTGGGCCTCTACTCAAGCACTCTCTCAATGCATGAATAATTTCTTCTATTAAATCGACATTCTATGATGCTCACCCTCCCGACACAACCACTGAAACCAAAGTGGGTGAACAAGCAAATGTGGTGAAGAAAGCTGATGGTGCCCGGCTATCAAAAGAGATAGCGTCTGGGGTCTTAAAGGCTTGAAGATAAACTAGCGGCCATGTAACTCAGAAGCAACAAAGCCCACATGGAAGAACACACCAGCCTGTGTGATCACGTGGTCCCGAAGGGATCAGTTGTCAGGCATCAAAGAACAAAAATCATATCATTGACTGCACACCTCCATGATACGATCTCCGAGGACAAACGGGTGCATAGGCAAATGTGGTGAAGAAAGCTGATGGTGCCTGGCTATCAAAAGAGATAGTGTCTGGGGTCTTAAAGGCTTGAAAGTGAACAAGTGGCCATCTAGCTCAGAAACAACAAAGCCCACATGGAAGAAGCACACCAGCCTGTGCGACCACGAGTTGTCAAAGGGATCAGGTATAAGGCATCATCAAAAAAAAATCTTACCATAGTGAATGAAGGGGGAAGTGCAGAGTGGAGACCCAAAGCCCATTTGTCGGCCACAGGAGATCCCCTCACAGAAGGGATCAAGGGGAGGAGATGAGTCAGTCAGGGTGTGATGCAGCACCAATGAAGAATACAGCTTTCCTCTAGTTCCTAAATGCTTCCCCCCCCCCCCCCCATGATCCAAATTCTACCTTGCAAGTCTGGATAGAGCATAGGATGTACACTGGTGCAGATAGGAGCTGGAGGCACACAAAATCCAGGATGGATGATACCTTCAAGACCAGGGGTGTGAGGGGCCATACTGGGAGAGTAGAGGGTTAGTGGATTGGAAAGGGGGAACCGGTTACAAGGATCTACATGTGACCTCCTCCCTGGGGATGGACAACAGAGAAGGGGGTGAAGGGAGACGCTGGACAGGGCAAGATATAACAAAATAATAATTTATAAATTATCAAGGGCTCATGAGGGAGGGGGGTTCAGGGAGGGAGGGGAAAAAAGAGGACCTGATGCAAAGGGTTTAAGTGGAGAGCCAATGCTTTGAAAATGATGAGGGCAAAGAATGGACAGATGTGCTTTATACAATTGATGTATGTATATGTATGGATTGTGATAAGAGTTCTATGAGCCCCTAATAAAATGTTTACAAATATATATTTTGGTGGGTGTAGAGGAAGGCTGAGGAAGGGGGGAGGTAAAAGTGCTGTCCAAAGGGGGATATGTCAGTCAGTGGCAGCTGCAGGGGTGGGATGTGCCTATGGCAGCAGTGTATGGGTTGGGGAAAGTGGTATCTCAACACCAGGTAGGTTGTGGGTGTCCCTACAGACAGCCAATGAGGTATCATTGGTATCATTCATACAAAGCCACCAGAAGCTGTAAAGTTATGAGCTTCCTCTGGGGAATGGGCCAGCAATAGGACCAGAGATGAGGCACTCTGGCTGGTCAGCAGTGGGTAGGGTGGGTAAGTGCTCTGACGTAGCTCGCCACTGATGGTTAGAGGTGAAAGGCAGACACAGCAGCAGTGTCAAGTCCTGGTGGGGAAGACACAGAGGCTGCTAGGAGCAGCCATTGGGAGTTGCCAAAAGTCAAGGAGAAGTGTGGGAGGAAGAGATAAGAGGTAAAACAGGGAAAGAAAATAAGAAGGCTGTATGACTGGACTCAAAAATAATAAAAAACTGTATCTGAAGAGGAGAGTATAAAGTTAATAGGTAGAAGAAAAATAAGTTTCATGAGGAAAGGGAGATGAGAGAAAGCAGAAAGAGATAGTGAGTGGGAAAGAAAAAAGTGAAGCAAACTATCAATTAAGGATGATAGATAGATAAGCATAGAAAAAGGAGCATTAACGAAAGAAAGAAGAAAAGGAGAAGAAAGAAAGGAGTGAGGAGACTAAACAAAAAAAGTAGAAAGAATAAGAAAAGTGGACGTGGCTGGGTAGGAACACTACATTCTATTTCTATGGCAACATGCAGTCATGGGTCTGCAACATATCAAGGGGCCCTGGTGGGGAAGCCATAAAGGTTTCCATAGCAGCCAGCAGGAGTTGCTGAAAGCAAAGTGAGAGAAAGAAGAGGGAAAAATAAGAGGTCATAGGAATGGCCTAAGAGTTTTATTTAAAAAATGAAAAATGAATTTTATAAGGGGTAGTTATGAATCAGGCTGAGAAATGCAAGGGAAGCAGTTTGAAACAACCAACCACTCAGAAGGAGAAAGGTGGAGTTTTCTACTCTCACGGACAGCCACAGCCTCAGAAAACAACAGACAGTTCTACCCTGTCGCACAGGGTCCCCATGAGTCCACATCGACCCAATGACAATGAGTGTGGAGTTTGGTCATAATTCATACATCCCACAAAGAAAGGCGGGGGTAATAGTAAGAGATAGTGGTGGGGAAAGAGATACTAAAGAGACATAAATATTTAGAAGAAGTAGAATTAAAGCAAAAAGAAGATGTAAAGTAGAAAGTATAAAAAGGAAGCAAAAACCAGCAAAAGAAAAAAGTGGGGGGACTTGGCTTGTCAGGGGGGTGTTAATTTCTGTGGCTGCATTTGTGGGCCTGCTCATTTATTAGATATGGGCATGGAAAAGGAAGGAACCAGGAGGAAAAGAAAATAAAAGAAAGAAAAAGTACTGCTTGGATGGGCCATGCCCACGAGGTAGTGAATGCTTTTGCAAGGAACAACCAGCTTGGTCTCTGATCCTCACAGGACTTCGGAGGCGGTAGAAATGTGTGTGTGTGAAGGAGGTAGTGTCCACAGAAGCTCCGGTTGCTGGACAGCAGTGAAGGTGAAAAACAAGAGCAATGTCCACACCCACTGGGGCAACCAGCCAAAAGGATTTGCCTAGCGCCACTTAACAACTGCCCTGCCTCCAGCCCTTAATTTGTCTGTTCCCACAAACTCTGGCTTTGAAAAACTTTAGTCTAAAATAGCTTTTGCGTTGCTGTTCTGGATTTCAGGGAGTGCAGGATTTCTTTCTCCCTGGGGTTTTTTTTTTGTTTTGTTTTGTTTTTTGCGTCACTGTTGAGGAGGTCTTCCTGTGCTTGTTAGCAGAGGCCATGCTCTCCTGGAAGTTTGAGACTGTAACTCTTTAAGGGAGTAGAAAGCCTAATCATTCTCCCAAGGAGTGGTTTCAAACAGCAGACCTTGAGGTTAACAGCCCAACATGGAATCACTGTGCCCCAGGCATGCTTTTTGCTATTAGTAGATGATGCTAAATTGTCACAGCGCACGCAATCCTTCAGGTAGCCTCTCTGGGTCACAATTTCGACTCGCTCTCACGAAGCAGTCATAGCCTGTTGAGTCGCTCTTATTTATGCCATTTCTCGGCCCCATGTAAACACATATCCGACACATCTCTGCACAAACAGACTTTTCATAGGAGAGGCTCGAGCATCCTCATGACAATGATATAATGATGTCCTCTGATCTGCACAGTTTTCTCTAACGGTTTCCTACATCTTTCTAAGAGAGACGGCAGACTCTCATATGCAGTGAGCAACCTTTGTTCTGATCCTGCCTTTTTCCTGTCTCTCCTCTTTGCCTTGCAAACGTCTAACCAAAAAGGACAAGTTTTCTCCTAAGTCAGGTTATCCTTCTTCCCAACCCAGCCTCAACCTTCATGGGGATCAGTTTTTTGTTTGTTTTTTTCCTAAATAACATAAGTTCTAGGAAAAATATGGATTTTATTATAGTACTAAAGATCTTACCATCACTCATCTGTCAGTGTGTCTTAGGTTGATGTTTTGTGTGGCTCTGTGATGCTGGACTTTACAAAGGGGTTGCCCGTGGTAGTAGACACAGATAGAAGACATGTACTGCACCAAAACTCATTGGTCAACATTCAACTACGTCAGGAGGCAGCATACGATCAAGCAGTCCAAGCTGCATTGAAAGCACTGATGAAACACAAGGAATCGATGGGACACCACTTGAGATGTTTCAACAAAGGGTGGCCATGCTGGAGGTGCTCATTCACCTATACCAAGAAATCTGGAAGACCAACCCACTGGCCAACCAACTGGAAAATATCCTACGTATGGAATTCCAAACAGGATGAAAATTATTGAACACGATCATTCATAATCACTCACAAGTAAAATGTTGCTAAAGATAACTCAAATTCACGAGCAGCAATATATCTGACTGTAATATAAACCAGAAAACCGCCAGAAATTCAACCTGGATTCATGAGAGGACCAGGAAGTAGTGATATTGTTCTTGATATCCGATGAAACTTGGATGAAAGTAGTAGTATACCTGAAAGATGTTTACTTATGTTTTATTGATTATGAAAAAGCACTCAACTGTGTGGATCTTAATAAACCATGGATAACATTGTGAAGAATGGAAATCCCCGAGCACTTAATTGTGCTCATGTGGGACCTACACTTAGACCAAGAGGCAGCCATTCAAACAGAACAAAGGGAGACTGTACTGTTTAAAATACGACAAGGCGTGCATCCGAGTTATATCCTTTCGCAATACTTATTCAACCTCTGCACTGAGCCAATAATCTGAGAAGTGAGATTATACAAAGAACACTGCATCAGGACTGGAAGATGATTCATTAAAAACCTGTGATATACTGGCCCAACCTTGAAATGATGCATCCTTGCTTGCTGGAAACAAGGAGGACTTGAAATGCATGTTGATGAAGATTGAAGTCTTCAGTGTGGATTATACTTCAACATAAGAAGAGAAGGTCCACACAACTGGACCAATAAGTCACACTAAGATCAACAGAAACAGAATTAAGTTATCAAGGACTTTATTTTACTTATATCCATTGTCGGGACCCATGGAAGCAGCAGCTCCGTAAATCAAATAGCTGTTGCACTGGCCAAATCTTCCATAAAGGATGTGGAAAAGCAAATAACTCGCTTTGAAGACTAAGATGTGTCTGACAAAAGTCATGGTATTTTCAATCACTTCACAAGCATTTGAAAGTTGGACAATGAATAAAGATGAACAGGGGAGAACTGCCTTTGAATTATGGTGTTGGCAAAGAATATTCAATATACCATAGAGTGACAGAAAAATCTGGATAAATCCATCTTGAAAAGACAGATAAATTTGGGGCTGAAAGGCTTGAAAATAAGCAGGCCTTAAGCTGAAGATAAACAAGCCATCTAGCTGAAAAGCAACAAAGCCCACATGGAAGAAGCACACCAGCCTGTGTGATCATGAAGTGTCAATGGGATCAGGTATCAGGGATCAAATACCCAGAACAAAAAAATCATATCAATGTGAATGAAGAGGAATGACGGGGTGGAGGGCCAAAGGCCATCTGTAGATGATTGTGGACATCCCCTTACAGAAGGATCACAAGGAAGAGATGAGCCAGTCAGGGTGCAGTGTAGCACTGATGAAACATACAACTTTCCTCTAGTTCTTTAATGCTTCCTCCTCACCACAGATAAACCCCTCAGGACCAATAATGAGAATAGCAATAACAGGAGATTAAGGGGAAGATGTGGGGAGAAAGGGGGAGCCAATCACAGTGATGTACATATAATCCCCTCCCAGGGAAAAGGACAAGAGAAAAGTGGGTAAAGGGAGATCAGTCAATGTAAGACACAAAAAATAATAATAATAATTTATAAACTGTCAAGGGTTCATGAGGGAGGGAGGTTGTGGGAGAGAGGGAGAAAAAAATAAGTAGCTGATACCAAGGGCTCAAGTAGAAAGAAAATATTTTGAAAATGATGGCAACATATGTACAAATGTGCTTGACCCAATGGATGGATGGATGGATTGTGATAAGAGCTGAACAAGCCCCCAATAAATAGATTTTAAAAAGAGAAAGAATGCTCCCCGGAAGCATGTCTCGCATATTCTTCGCAAAGACTTGGGAAAGGAGAGAGCCACTGGAAAAGAAGACTACCTCTCCGTGATCTGGAATGGCTGCCACAACCGACTCCAACAGAGGAGCGGGGGTGCGGATGGCACAGGCCTGGGTAGTGTTTGTTCTGTTGGGCACAGAGTCACTATGAATTGAAACTACGTGAAGGCAGCTAAAAACAACAATGTAAGGCACTTAGAAAATCTTCCCCAACAACGTCTAATACCCAAACCTAGCTCTTGCTAAACAAGTTAAAAACCTATCCTTTCCTGCTTGAAGCTGCTGGGCAGGTGGTTCAGAGAACTCGGTAGCTTAGCATAATAATCATTTCATCTGTTCTTGAGTCTGCAGGTCAGCTGAGTAGGTTCTTCGAATCTCAGCAAAACTCACTCGTGCATCTGCAGTCCAGCTGTGGGTTGGCTAGGTGACTGCTGACCTTAGCTGGGCTTTCCCTCACATGTCCCCGGGTCACCTGACTAGCAGCTGCTCCACAATGGCCTTAGTGTCTCCTTTGGTCTCATCTTCCACCAGGCTAGCCTGGCCAGGTTCTCTTGGTAACCACAGAGGAACAAAGGAGAGAGCAGAAATATACAAATGCTTTTGTCAAGCCTCTGCTTGTAGTAACTTAACTAACATTGTCTGGGCGAAAGAAAATCATGTGAAGCTTAGATACAACACATGCAGAAATAGATACTACTTTTTTTTTCAAGAGACCAAAATTGTATTATCAGTTACCAGGGGTGGAGGGAGGAAAATAGGGCAAATAAAGCACAGGAAAAAATAAAAAACATAATGATGAATGTTTTAACTCACTAACACAATCACTACATTGCCAAGCTCTCTAGTGTTATAAATCCCCCAAGGACCCCCCAGTCTGCACCCAGACTCCTGCCTCCAGGCACTGAGCTTCACTCGTCCTGTGGGCTGCTTCACGTGACTGCGAGCCCTTCCATTTCCCCAGCACGTGTCCCAGAAATATTTAGCTCTCAAGCCTCTTCGTTCTTGCTTTTCAGGAGAGTCTCTATCACTGCTTCTGGAAGGACTCGCTTTATAGCCACAGAATGGCAAAATTGACCAATCCCCTTAGGGTCGTCTCCTACATCTGATTTGCGCATTCTCACTCAGTCATTGGCCGGGAGGTATAAAGACTACAGATACAAGAACTAACCCAAAAATGTCGCTTCATCCTTTAACAGGTTTCATGCTTCAGCCGAGTGTTGTAGCACTGTGTGGAGCCATCTCGTGGAAGGTCTTCTTCTTCTTCACTGGCCGTCCACCATAGCAGGCATGATGGCCTTCCCCAGGGATCGGGCTCTGCTGATAATATGGTCAACATAGGAAAGACGAACTATTGCCCTCCTTGCTTCTCAGAAGCATCCGAGCTCCTCCTCTTAGACATGACTGTTTGTTCTGGCAGTCCATGGTGTTTTCAGCATGTTGCGAACACTGAGTGGGTTTGAACCCCACTCCTGGATAAATAGCTCCGTGAGCCTCGCCTTTCTAGTTCTCGGGTCTCTTGCTTTGTGATGGGCAGACCAGGGTGTAGCTGCCTTAGCAGTTCCCTGCTTCAGCTTGCAAGGCTCACTTCCTGCAAGACATCCCCATGGAGAAGCCACATGGACCTCCCCCGATGCAGCTCTGGGTGCTGGAGCAGCTGTGTGGAGACCCCTGCCAGCTCTGAGATGCTTACACATTCACTGACTCGGCTTTCCCCCTGCAGTCGGCATTGATGTGTCTGTTTTGTGGGATGGAGGAGGAATTTGTGGACTGGTGTTGGATATATGGGTTAATGTTGGCCTTGTGGGTTTGGGCAGCACTGGGTTGGGATGTTTCCTTGATGCACACTTAACCTATATGTCAAACTCTCTCTTATACATGAGTTCCTGTAGATTTGTTTCCCCAAAGTACCCAGACTAACACAAACACCATCATTCAAATGCATCAATTCTTCTGTTTTCATCTTATTCATTGTCCAGCATGTCTTGTTTCAGGGCATGTCTTGTTTCAGTAAAAGTGGCCTCGTGAAATGAATTTGGAAGTAAACCTTCATCTATTTTTTCGAAGAGATTGTTGGAAATAGTGTTATTTCTTCTTTAAATGTTGGACAGAATGCACCAGTAATGGCTCTTAGACCTGGACTTTTCTATTTTGGAAAATTTTAAAGGTGAATTTAATGTTTTCAACAGATACAGCACTACTCAGGTGAGTCTTTTTCTTTTCTTAAGTTTCTGTTGTTGGGTTTGTTCCCAGCAAAGTAGTCCATGTTACCTATATTGTTGAGTTTTGTATACAGAGTTGTTTTTAGTTTTTGCTTGCAAACAATGAAGGTTCTATGTTATTTTCCCCACTTTCATTTTTAATACTAATAATTTGTGTCTTCTGTCTTCTTTTTCTTGACATTCAGGCTAAAGTTATATTTATTTTATTCATGTTTTCTGTTATGAAACAGCAACTCAAGATTCTGAGCTTTTCCTCTCTCAGTTCTTGTCCTGCTCATAAGACAAAATTCAACTAAACATCCCTGAAAAAAAAGCAATGAAACCATGAAGTACTTCATGACATGGATGGAGTGGGAAGTCATTACACTGAATGAAGGTGACACCTGATACTCTCTGCCACTGAGTTGACTCTGACACTAGGATGGGGTAGAACTGCTCCTGAGGGTTTCTGAGACAGTAACTCTTTACAGGAGTAGAAAGTCTCATCTTTCTCTCACAACGCAGCACGTGGTTTCGAACTGCTGACCTTTTAGATAGCAGCCTAACCCGTAACCACTAGTCAATCGCAAAAGGACAAATATTGTATATACTATGAGGATAAACACTAAGATGAAGACAGGCTTCTGCTCTCAGGTCATGTAACCTAATCCCATCTCCCAAGCAACTACCAAGGTAGAGGGCTGCCTCGAACCCCCTTTACAGGTACATCGTAAAAGCCACTTTGACAGAGGGGACGTCACCTCACCTCGGGTCAGTTTCGCAAAATGGAGGGAGAGCGAGAAGACCATTCATTCGCTGCCATGCAGCACTATGCTAAGGTCACCCCAAATCAGCACAGACAACCCTACAAGAGTAATAAGTGACCCTAACTGGAAATTCAAGTCAATCTTGGGGGATGAGAACATGTATGTCTCAGAAAAGGTGATTACATTTCTGTTGGTGGGTAAACAGGGAGGAGCAACCTTATATCAGGGGATTTAAAAACTGCTAAACAATACTTATAGAAAACCCAAGGGGGAAAACGCCCTGACTGTGTTCCTACTGAGTCATTGTTGACCTAGGTTCTATCTGGCCAATGGGAACCCAGGCAGTGTGTCTAGGCACTACTGGGACTTTAGACTCCATCCTTCTGAAGCACATAGCGTCCTCCATAGGCTGCACCAGAAAGATTCAATGTGGGAACCCCACTAAACAGATGGGGCTTTCCATCAAATTCAACTGCAGCAGATTTAAGGAATTGACATACCCCTTGATTTAAAATTGAAACACACTTGTGTTCATTGAATGGTAACCTGGGAGTATCCTATACTTACTATTTTAATGTTCTCCTTGCTTTCTTATGACATATATTAGTCTGGTAGGTATGGTTCTGCTTTTGTGTACGAATGTTACTGAAAGTTTTGCTCTATCACCTACCTCCATTGTTTGTGTGAATTGTGTCTAGTCACATAAGAGTATAATCATTGCAAGTCAACAATTCATGTATTGTGACTTGCAGTTGCCCTGTACTAGTATAATAGTATAATTTCCTTTTCTCAACAGTGTTTTAAACTCTGTACCATTGTCTAAATTAATGCTATCAATAGAATTACCTTAGGAAAATATGGGTGTAGTAGGAAAGTGTGGTGAAGAAACCAGATGGTGCCTGGCGATCAGAAAGAATAGCATCTGAGAGTCTTAAAGGCTTGTCTTCAATCAAGCAGTCATCTAAATGAGGAGTCAACTCAGTCCACGTGTAAGAAGCACACCAGCTTGTGCTTTCCAAGGACCATTAATAATAAAATCCGAATTTGTGATTGCCTGGTTTACAGAGGGCTATGGGTGGCAGTGGAAACCCAACATTCACGTGCAGGTTCCACACATAGATTAAGCTCCAGGTGAATCCCCTCTGACCGCAGTCAAGAGATGTGCATGGCGTTATTATAGACAGAGAGCAGTGCAAAGTCAACTAGAGCAGCTATAGTTCAATTAAAATGTACATTATCATCTGATCTCCCTTTTAAAGTTGTTTCATTTTTTACTATTTCTGGTTTCTTGTCGACTGCAGTTTTTCTGTTTGGTATTGTTGTTGATTTTTTTGTGTGTATGTTTGCTTCCTGTCTGTGTTTTGTATGATTTCCTGTGTATGAAATCCAGAATAAGTAGAAGAGAGAGCAACTGGGTTGATAATTGCCTAAGCGTGTGGCAGAGGACGATGATGGGGCAGTAGGGAGCCAACCACAATTATGAGAAGAAACTATCTTGCAATTGACTGTGGTGATGACGGCACAGATCTTCCTAATATGACCGAGTGATTAAACTGTGATATGTGAAATCCATGCCAATGGACTATTTTTTAAAAAAAGAAATGAAGACGAGGGACAGTATTCAGACCGGTCAGTAAAAGTGTTAAACGGAGTGGTGAGTTTATGGAGAAACAGCAAAGAACCCCCCCAGCTATCCAATTGTGTAGTAGAACAAAGAAGTTGTTTTTTATCTGCCAATGGTGTGCCATGGCTGGCTTTGCAGTAGTTTTTCTGCTATTTCTTGGCGCATGAGCCCCTGCACCCCAGTGTCCATGCTGTGTCCTTGCCAGGTCCTGAAACCAATGATCAATTCAGCTGCCGGGAAGCTAGTGTAAACATCCTGTCTTTCATGCTCACATCCTTCCCTTTTCCCTGTCTCTTCCATTGATAAGGAAATGTGTTTTCTCTGCCCCTTCCCTTCCATTGTGCTAGGGAGGCATGAGGAAGTGTGCTTTGTCTCTCTTTTGTATTAGGATTCTTTCTATTGTCACTCTCATTACCCCGTTTGCGTAGTTCTCCCGAACGAACATTTTCAAATAAGCATCTTCTCGTTTTTATTGGGTTTCTCTATTATTTTTCTGTTTTGTAGTTCATTGATTTCTTATCCTTATTTTCTTCCTTCATCTTGTTTATTTGCTCTTTTGTTAACTAGTTGCTTATGGTGGAAGCTTAGATTATTGAACTGAGTTTTCTTCTTTTTAATATTTGCATTTAATGCTGTAAAGTCTCCTCCTAACACTGCTTTAGTTGTGTTTAGTAACCACACACATTTTTAATCACACAAATTTGAGTCTCACAAATTTTGATACATTGTCATTTTATTACATTCCATTTAAAATGCATTCTAAAACCTCTAGATTGTTTATTTAGTGTATATTTCATTTTCAAGTATTGGGGAATATCCCAAATATCTTTCTGTTATTGAGGTCTCATTTTAATGCCATTAAGTTAAAAGAAAATATCCAGAATTTTATCCATTCTTTTAAATTCCTTAAGATCAATTACATGACACAGGATAGGATCATAATGCGTGGTTCATGTATACGTCAAAAGTATATGGTGCAGTGAAGTGTTTTATAAATGTCAATTAGTTCAAGTAGTTAATGGTATTGTTAGTCTAATTCTTATATACTCTTGATGGCTGTCTACTTTTTTAAAAATCATTTTACTGGGGACTCGTACAAGGCTTATCACAATCCATACATACATCCATTGTGTCAAAAGCACATTTATACATTTGTTGCCATCATCATTCTCAAGACATTTGCTTTCTACTTGTCTACTTTTTCAACTGATTACTGAAAAAGGAATCCTGAGGTCTCCATTTATATTAAAATTCACCTATTCCTCTTTTTAGTTTTATTGGTTTTGCTTCATGTATTTTGAAGTTCTGCATTAGGTGGCAAAACATTGTATAATTATTTTGTCTTCATAAAAGAATTGATTTGCTTAAATGTATTGTTTTAAGATAATGTTCCTCTTTATATTTCATCGTTTTTATTGTTCTACAGCCTACTTTTAATTTATATTAGTTTAGCTAATCCAGTTTTCTTTTGATTGGAGTTTGCATTGTGCATCTGTTAGATTTCTCAGGTGAGAAATACCTCTGTCCTTGGCTTACCATGAGAAAGAATTTACACTGAGGCCTAGTTTGTGATCCAAGTGGGTTTTTATAAAGGATAAAAGAAGTTTCAGGTTTTACATAGGCACCCTGAGGGCACTTCACACACACACACACACACACACACACACACACACACACACACGTGGCCACCTGAGACCAGAGAAAACCGCTACATGGCTGAGGAGCAGCTGGAAAAGAGGGCGGTGGGCTCCCCATTCTGGCTTTTCAGGGCCCTCCCCTGGGAGGCAGGGTCCATGGAACTGGTTGACCCTCTGGGCTGAATTAAGCCCACCTGGCCTAGATTGGGGCCCAACCAGGTGTACTGGCTTCCTGGCCCAAGGGCCTGAATTTGCTCACCCCTCTAGCCTTTATTGGCTGCCAACTTCCTGTGGGGGGGGGTAGGGGGCGGGAAGCCTTGGCATGGAGAGGGACAACCCCTGGTTCCTGCCTCTAGCTACTGAACACATCTCTTTTCCATCCTTTTACTTGTAACCCTTTGTATGATCGCCTTTCAAATGGCTTTCTTAGAGGTAGCAGAGAGCTATGTTTTGTTTTCCTAATCCAAATCTGATACCTCTTTTTATTTAGGGGTGTTTAGACCATCATTTTACTGTCCTCACTGATTTTCCCTATACTTCACAGCTCCCAAGAACCTTATGTCTGGTTTTCTGAAAAGAAAGTTGAGTCTTTGGCACCTCACTCTTTTTCTTTGTTGTTGTTGAAATTATACACGACAGAGCCCACACTAACGTGACAGCTCTGACAGGTACGGTGCTGGGCATGGATTACATTGTTGGAGTTGTACAGCCATCCTCACTCTCCTTTTCTAAATTGTGCCTCCCCTATTAGCATAAAGCTGCCTCCCCCTCTGATCCCTCTGATCCCTCTGATCCCCCACGGACAGTTCTTAGAGGAACATGACGTTCAAGGCAGACATTTTTAACTAGTTGAGCGGAACGGTTTATTTGGTTTTAAGAAGGCTTCCAAAATACAGAGAATATATTTTGGTTTAAAGAGTAAAGATAATCTCAAGGCAATAGTTTCAAAGTTTTATCCAGTCCCCATGGTTCCAGAAAGTCTGGAGTCCATGAGAGTTTGAAATCGTGTTCATCACGCTCCTTAGTCTCCCTACTCGTTGCTGCATATTTGCTGTAACTAGATCCACCTCTGCAGACAAGAGATAAAGAAAAGAAACAAAAACAAGAGTATTCAGGGATTTCTCCAAAGTTTTCAGGTCACAGGGGCCCATTTACCAAGCCCCCTCTTGTTAGGGAGAATGATGGGTTTTGTTTGTTTGTTTGTTTGTTTGTTTGTTTTCTCACTGTTCCTTAGAATGTGAGGTGCTTCAGTGACCACTGTCACAAATGTGGACAAGTTAGCCAAAGATTGGCCTTGACCGGGGTCAGGGTCATTAAAGATGAAGAAATGGGGTTTCCCCCACTTTTTCCAGTTCATAGGAGCTTTCCTTTCTGGTCATCTGAGCACTAAAGTTTCTCTTGGAATTTTTTTCTGTCTGTACTTGCTGTTTAGTTCCTGGATTGGGGCTACCTTGAGACTAATTCTGAATATACAGAAGAGAAGTAAAACTCCAAATTCACCATCATGTCCATATTTTTTAACATTTTGCTTTGCCTTCCCATGATACATGTTATCATTGACTTCTCAGAGACTTCTGATCGTTACTTTAGGAAATCTGTCAAGGTCCTTTAGTTGTACTTAATCAGAGACGTAAGAGGTAGTGGGTTTGCTCCATCTTAATCAAAACTAACTACACAGATTTTCGATTTCATGATTGTAACTCCCTGCTATAGGTCTTCCGTGTTATCTGATCCTATTATTTTAAAAATAATTTGCATAAAATAAAATTATAATGATAAACAGCACAATTTAATGGTTTTTAGTATATACACCAAGTTATGGAGTCAGCACCCCAATCTAGTTCTAGAACAGTTCCATCACTCACGAAAGAAATACCATGTTCATGAGCAGTCACTCCCCAAGTCCTCTTCTCCCAGCCCCTAGTAACCACGGATAAAATTTTCATATGTACATATCTGCCCATTCTGGGAATTTCATGTTAATAGAATCTTATGATATTTGGTCATCTATGTCTAGCTCCTTTTATTTACTCGGTTCTCTTGAGCTGATTTGACTCATAGCAACCCAATGGGACTTGTACAACTCTTATCACAATCTATACATGCATCCATGTGTCAAGCACATTTGTACATTTGTTGCCATCATCATTCTCAAAACATTTTCTTTCTACTTGAGCCCTTGGTATCAGCTCACTTTTCTCCTCCTTCCCCCACCCTCCCTCCCTCATGAACCCTTGATAATTTTTTCATGTCTTACACTGACCGATGTCTCCCTTTACCCACTTTTCTGTTGTCTATCTCCCAGGGAGGAGGTTATATGTAGATCAGTGTGTCACTTCCTCCTTTCTCCCCCACCCTCCCTCCACCTTTCTGTACCGCCACTCTCACCACTGGTCCTGAAGGGATCATCTGTCATGGATTCCCTGTGTTACCAGTTCCTATCTGTACCAGTGTACATGCTCTGGTCTAGCCAGATTTATAAGGTAGAATTGGGATCATGATAGTGGGGGGAGCAGCCGGCAGGGGAGGGGGTAGAAAACATTTAGGAACTAGAGGAAAGTTGTATGTTTCATCGTTGCTACACTACACCCTGACTGGCTCGTCTCCTTCCTGCAACCCTTCTGTAAGGGGATGTCCAGTTTCCTACAGATGGGCTTTGGGTCTTCACTCCATACGCCTCATTCACAATGATAATTTTTTGTTCTTTGATGCTTTATACCTGATCCTATCGACACCTCGTGATCACACAGGCTGGTGTACTTCCTCCATGTGGGTTTTGTTGCTTTTCAGATAGATACCTCTTATTTATCATCAAGTCTTTAAGATCCTAGATGCTATATCTTTTGATAGCTGGGCACCATCTGCTTTCTTCACCACATTTGCTTATGTACCATCTTTGCCAAGACTGTAAATCTTGCTGAGAGCCACAGCCTCATCTTTGTCCCATGGAGCAACGGGTGCGTTCCAAAGGCTGGCCTTGCCAGGAGCAGTGAGCATTGAGCACACTGGGCCACCAGGGCTCTTTTCCTGCACTTCCAAAAACCAAAACTCACCGGTGTTGTCTAGTCCAACTCCTTAAGGCTCACCCATGCTGTAGAATGTATCAAAACATTATTCCTTTTTGTGGCTGAATAATAATTCATTGTATGAATACACCACATTTCTTTCACCCATTCATCAGTTGATAGGTATTTGGATTGTTTTATTTGGGGCTATGACAAATAATGCTTCTATGCCCATTTGTGCATAAATTTTTACATAGAAACATGTTTTCATTAAATCTAGGAGTGGAATTGCTTGGCCATATGTCATTGTTGTAGGTACCAGTCAGCTGTGACCTCATGACCCTGTGCACAACAGAAAGAAACACTGCACAGTCCTGCCCCATTCTCACAATTGTTCCTATTCCTGAGCCCATTGGTGCATCCACTGTGTCAATCCACTTTGTTTAGGGCCTTCCCCTTTTCCATCGCCCCTCCTCTTTACCAACCATGATGTCCTTTTCCAGGCACTGGTCCCTCCTGACAACATGTCCACTAGCACTTTTTCCAATATAAGATCTCCAGATATTCTCCCCAATTTTCTTCTAAGACAAAGGGTTGTTGTTGTTGTTGTTTTGGGGGGATTGTTACTGTCCAATGTGTCTTTTCTTCCAGGTTGATTTGGAGATAATTGTCAGGATACTGGAGCAGAACATCTTGGTTCTAGCAACTTGAAGTCAGACGATCCCCTTATTACTTTTTACACCACGGAGTCAACATATACACATGGAGGCAAGAATCAACTATAGATGGATATCAGAATGTAAAACCTATGAATTTTGAATCAGTAAAAATAATAGTAGTTGGAATGATATACGTATTAAATCCCAACTAATAAAATATAATAATAGTAGTATAAAATTGAAAAAGGCAGAAAGGTATAAAGTTAAAAAAAGTTTTCATCTTACAAATTAGTAAATTAAAAAATTACCTAAAGTTGACAGTACTAAAAATATAAATCCAAGTATAGTTGTAATCTTACTAATGAGCACGGATATAAAGACATGTTTGTACATACACAGACACACAGAGGGCTGTCTTATAGCATTCAGTTCCATGCTGCAAGCCTGTGCGTTATGCTTTCTGGACTCTGTTCCCAGTGAGCGCTTCCAAGTTCTCAATGGGAGGCATGCATGACAAATAGAACAGTGCTTCTCAAACTTAGCTGCATGTGAATCACCTGGTGAGCTAAGATTCCGGGACCACATTCTTAGATCTTGTGGGTCAATAGATCTTGCATGGAGGCCGATAATTTGCATTTCTAAAAAGCGTCCAATGATGTTGATGCCGGAAGTGATGTATCACCCATTGCAGGATGCTGAATTGGAAGACTACAAGCCATTCCACTTCTGGCAACACTTCCAGTTGCTTCAGCAGTAGATCCAGCATCACAGGCAGCACGTGGCTCCTGCAGGACAGGAATAGCTGCCCCACCACTGGGTAAGATCATCTTCTCTCTTGAATTTCCAGTCATTTTCCATATTAAATTCTTATCTGCTTGGAATATTCAGGAGGGGTTTTATTTTCCTATCAGATGCTGACTAGAAAATTCATGGAGTAGACCTCCATATGTGGTCTCTGGAAATATCAGACAGCAGTAGTCAAAAGAGTTCTTAAGAGTATAACTAGGGCAGCGTATACTCAGGAATACACACTTTGGACTGCAACAAGGAGATCCAGGTTGCCACAGCAATTCCAATGAGGAAAGATAATGCAGACTCTGTCATTCACCAATCTCCTATAGTCTTGTTCTGCTCGTGGCTGTGCTACTTAGCCTTAATGTGAGATACACAAAATCAAATGCAAGCCTACTATCATCTTCTTTTTTTAAAAAAAAAAGCTCCATTGAAAATTATGTCATATAAAAGATGCTCAACTGAAGAAACAAGCCATCAATTAGTTAATCCAGGTAGCAAGAGAGAACTAGTGTTTTCTCACAAATTTTATCTTTCCATGCATTCCCAAGAGAGTCAAAAAATTTTAAGAAGTAAAACTGCCAGATGAATTACACAATTAGAACTAGTCCTTAGGCAGGTTTTAAAATCTGTTCTCTAGAAACTAATCCTTCCACGAACATCACAGAAACTGTGAGTTTGACTTTCTATGTGTATAAAGAGAAGGAGGAGGGGGAGGAGGAGCAGACCAGCATGCTCACACCTGCTGGGAAGGCAGCTTCGTGCAAACACGGTCACGGCGGCTGCTGCTTCTCTCGGAAACAAGATCCCAGGTACAGTCAGAGGAGGAATTAAATGAGGGAACAGAAACAGGCGTGCTTGAATTGTTTATCTTTTATGTCTAGAAAAGTACATTAGACCACCCCCACCCCTCAAAAATACTAGTACAGCTGAATAGCAGTATTACTTTTTTTAAGTCCTGCTCTAATATCATATTGTCTCTGCATGGCACAAAGGACTGGGGACTTGACTACTAGCCAAATGGTTAGCAGTTCAAACCCATCCAGAGCAACCTCAGAAGCCAGATCTGGTGATCTGCTTCTGGAAGCCACAGCCTTGGAAACCACATAGAGCCGTGGCACTCAGTGCACAAGGTCAGAATCAGCTCCATGGCAACTGAAGACAGCACTGATCCCATGAAACTGGGCTTTGTAACTATTCCATAAGCCAATCAACATAAACAAAACAGTTTTGTAGGAGCTGAGCTAGCATCCAACACTGCTTAGTCTGTGCTTCGCTCAAGGTCAGTGGGAATCCAACTCTGATTGACTTTTTAAACAGAAAATATTCAAAGCAATGTTAATCATTTACAGAACCCTTAGAAGATCTGGGGAACTGGGCCTAAGATATACTTGCAATGCCCAAACCCACACTGCAGAACTGGTCTGATGAGGATATCATTGCCACCACCACTGCCATCAGGCCACAGTCACACTGCGAATTTCACATTACAGTTTCCACCTCCGGAGAAAGAGAAAGAGTTCACCATCCAAACCTCCTTCGGTCACCAACTTTTGAGTTAGCTGTTGGTAAGGACATGTCTGATTTTCAGAATGAATCAATGGGCGTAGTAGGAAACAGGTGGCACATATGAAGAGTTTATTAAAGGTTAGAAGGATCTGAGCAAGAACAGTGAAGCACCCCAAACTAGAAATAGGGGAAACCTTGGCTCCAAGTCTAAAGAGCCAAATGGAGGGAGCTCTGCACTGACTGTAGTGAAGGCTCTAGAGTAGGACGTGGGCTTCACCCCAGATGCAGTGGACGTAGGCGTGACACTATACCGATCATCTTGCTGATGTTGTCGTCGTTAGGTGCTGTGGAGTTGATTCCAACACATAGCAACCACAGAACAAAACACTGCCTGGTTCTGCGCCATCCTCACAATCGTCCCATTGTTGCAGCTACTGTGCCGGTCCATCATCTCATGAAAGACCTTCCTCTCTTTCACTGCCCCTTTACTTTACCAAACATGATGTCCTTCTCCGGGACTGGTCTCTCCTGACCACATGCCCAATGTGTGTGAGATGCAGTGTCACCTTCCTTGCCTCTTCAGGGTCCTCTGGCTATACTTCTTCTAAGACAGATTTGTTGGTCCTTTTAACAGTTCACTGTACTTTCAAGATTCTTCGCTGGCACCACCATTCAAACGCATCACTTCTTCAGTCGCCCTTGACCAGGTCCAACTTTGGATGCATATGAGGCAATAGAAAATATTCACCTTGGTCCTCAAAGTAACCTCACTGCTTTTCAAACTCCAAAGAGGTCTTGTGCAGCAGATTTACCCAACGCATCTTGGCTTTTGATCTCTTGACTGCTGCTTTCGTGAGGCTTGATTGTGGATCCATGAAAATGAAATGTCTGACAATTTCAGTCTTTTCTCCATTTATGATGTTCCCTGTTGGTCCAGTGGTGAGGCTCTCGGTCTTCTTTACCTTGAGTTGTCATCCAGACTGAAGGCTGCAGTCCCTGATCTTCATCAGCAAGGGCTTCCGGTCCTCCTCACTGTCAGCAAGCAAGGGGTGTCATCAGCATATCACAGGTGGTTAATAAGCCTCCCTCCAATCCTGATGCTGAATTCTTTTGCATAGTATCCAGTTTCTCTAATTATTTGCTCAGCAGACAGAGTGAATAAGTGTGAGGAGAGGATACAACCCAGACACACACCTTTCCTGATTTAAAACCATGCAGTATTCCTTGACAAGGATGGTTCTGGGGAGCTAAAGTCCCCTATCTGAATCACTCATATAACTTAGTCCCCAAGGCTTCAATTGGGTTTTAGAGATACCCACAGTCAAAGCACCTTGACCTGACTCAAGAAGACACTCAGAGAAGGCTCAGCAGTCATTGGCAGTCCTCTGGCAACTTGGGAAATGAGTCACCATGCTGTGATTTGGTGGCAAGAGAAACGGACATCAGCCCCTTGTCCTTGTGTTTCCTAAAAAAGAACACACGTGGCACCTGCGCAGGTGTCATTGTGAAGTCCAAAGCCTTCACCTCTGAAGCGATACTTCTAACATTCAACCACAGCCTGCGCTGTGACGGTGGCCGTGAGCCAAATCGGGTGCTCTGAAAGTATATTGTTGGGTCCATGCAGGAGTTTAAAAGAAGTCGTCGCTAGACTGTGGGGCTTATGAAGCATGTAAACAGCATCCGTTCCTAGGGGGCTAACCAGACTGGCTTGACTGCTCACAAAAAAGGCTGGAAGTTGGAGTCCACCCAGAGACCCCGTGGGAAAAAGCCCAGTCATCTACTTCCCAAAAAGCCTCCATTGCAAACTCTCAGGGGGCATCTTTCCACCCAGGACAGACTGAGGACAACCCACTTGTGTCAGATATGCTTCGCCTGCATTGATCTTAATGTTATTTTCCACTGCCCACACTGAATAATTGGGAAATTCGACACCAAAATCAGGGAATTAGCTTCTCCTGAACCTTAGAAGCTTTGGGGAAAGTGGGCCCAGCCCTGGCCCTCAAGGACTTGAAAAATAACACTGCTTTTGGCAAGCCATGTGTTCTTCCAGTCATTAAAAGGATTTCTCATATACGTGTCTCTGTCAGCGTGTGTATGTGTGGTTGTGTGTGTGTGGAGGGGGGCAGAATCACAGAGAAGAGAAGCGCATACTTCAAAAAAAGGGGAGGAAACGTACCTTTTTCTCCAGCCCGCCATACTCATTTATGCTTTCCACAGAGTTCTGAATGGATTTAAGTTTGTGATTCCCAGCCTGACCCTGGTAGACACCTCTAGGCCTACCTTCGCCTCTCAGTTCCTTGTTTGATTTAATGTGCCTTTCAAGTCCTCAACATAAAAGTAAATACCTTTTTCAAAGAAAATCCCATGGTCGCCACCACCTATAAGAATAGAGATGTTCAAATTTCTCATCTATTCATTCACTCGGGATTTATTAAATCCTTTATGGACAAGACTCTGTGCTATGTACCAGAGCAATTGTTTTTCTCAGAAATTGACTAAAATATATTCCTACATAAGGAGCCTGGCAGCACGATGGCTAAGTGGTTGGCTGGAGGTATCAACACACCCAAGCCCACAGAGAAAGATCTGGAAAACAGCCAAGAAACCCTATGAGTTAGTTCTACTCCATTGTACTGGGTCGTGGATTCAGAATCGACTCAACAGTGCCCAACAACAGCTACCAGCTTTTATTAATTTTTTTCAGGGAGTTGCTTAAAGCTTTCTCTGAAACTGACCCTGGGAAAATGGCCATGAATATATGGGAATATGGATTTTTTTTCCTTTTTTCAAGAGGAGAACATCAGAAAATATGATTTTTACTAAATATTTCATATGTCCAAAATAATTTAATTCCTGTATCTGTCAACTGAAACTGTCCTCCTGTAATAACACAATGGTCCCAAATTCCTGTGGCTTATTTTTGTGTAAGCTGCATGTTTATCATAGATCAGCCGTCAGGCATGAGGCTGACAGAGAAGTCTCTATCTCTATTCTCTAAAGAAGGAGTTTCTGGAATCCAATTACTGAAAATTTTAACGAAGTTTTTTTTTTTTTTTTAGTCTGAGAGTAAACCAATTTGCTGTACAAAGGAAGCCTGGCATACAAGAGGAGACACCAAGGACTATTCTATCTCAGAAAGATTACAATCTGTTTTAACAGAACCTTTGAGGAAGGACATTAGGGAAAAGGAACAGGCCCTAGCAGGTTGTTGTTTGAAGAAAGGCCCTTAGGAAGTGGGGGCGACGTCGTGATTGGACTGCCCTGTCACACGCGCAAGGGTTCTTTGCTTTACTTCAGAAAGATCAAGCGAACGTGGACTTGGACAATACCAGTTAAGTAAGGCTTGGTCATTTTGGTGTTTTTGCTATTGTTTGTTTAAGATGGAAGCTTAAGGCTGATATAAACTAGTTAGGATCCTTTCTGGGGGGCCGAAGGAAAGAGCTATGGGGGAGCCCCTGAGGAAAATGTGACATGGAGGGCACATCAGACCTCCTCTGGCTATACAACGGAGAGGCATAATTCAACACCACATCTGCCCAAGGATTAGTCTTATGAGGCAGCGGTCAGGCATGCTTCCATGATCCAACTTGCTTTACCCTATTCAGACACCAACCGTGCCTCTCGCTACACTCTCCTCCTCCGTTGGGTTTGATAACTCATTGCAATGACACACACAGAACTCACAGACAATGCTCATCATTATGGGGGTTTACTAGAGAAGTGAACAGGTCAGCACAATTTAGGTTAAGACGATATTAAGGATACAATTCATTGTCCACCGATATACCTTTTCTCAGTCATGTCCACAGTCATATTCCTCTCTGGTCTTCAGCCACTTAGCCACAGGACCCCTCGGCCTCTGTGCTGCTTGGATATGTGTTAAAAAGTTCCCTTAGCACTAATAAAGGACCAAAGGACACGACACTCTGCAGCCTGCCTCCTGCTCAAAGACACACAGTTTGACTCAGTCTGTAGGCTGGAAAGCCCACTGCTCTCACTCATGGTCTCTGAGCTGCAACCTCCAATTCCTTGGCTACTTCTGCCACTTCAGACAGAGATTTTGCATACACTCTACTGGCAGATCCACTTTCTTGGTGGTCAGGAGATTCTTGTTTCTGCTTCTGAGATATCTCACCTTATACCCAGCAGAATGACAAAGCAGACCAATTCTTGAGCTAGAATCTTTTGCACCTGATTTTCACAATCCTACTCAGTCATTTAATGGGAGTCACCAAGACTATGGATAGTAGAACCATCCCAGTAATTTCCCTTTACTAAAGTCACATTTGATGCTCATTCATGAAAGCAGAATCAAGATATCAAAATATCAAAAGAGATTAGAAGACCGAGTATTGAAACACCAATCTGTTACTTTGAGGACTACGATGCGCTTGACTCAAGTCATGGTATTTCCAATGGCCTCATAGGCATGGAGAAGTTGGATGTTGAATAAGGAAGACTGAAGAAGAAATGATGCATCTGAATTGTGGTGCTGGTGAAGAATATTGAAAGGTACCATAGACATCTGAAAGGAAAAGTGGATCTGTCTTAGAAGAAATACAGCCAGAGTGCTCCTTAAAGGCAAGGATGGCAAAGCTTTGTCTGACATACTTTGGATATATTGTCAGGAGAGGCCAGTCCGTGGAGAAGGATGTCATGCTGGTAAAGTGGAGGCGTAGAAAAGAGGAAGGCCCTTAAGAACACAGTGGCGACCACTGTGCCATAAGACTGGAAATCAACAAAAAGAAGACAAAGAAAATAAGAGCAAATAATTGGAGAATGAATAACTCTCTACTGCAAAAGGAGTGCATACTGGTGCAGATCAGAGATGAAATCAGAAAATTTCTAGAAACCAACGAAAATGAGCACACGACATACCAAAACTTATGGGACACAGCAAAGGCAGTCATCAGAGGAAGGTTCATAGCAATACAAGCACACCTAAGAAAGGAAGAGAGACTCATGACGGATACGCTGACACAAAATTTACAAAAACTAGAGCAGAGTCAGCAGGACAACCCTACTAATAGCAAAAGAAAAGAAATTATAAAAATCAGGGCTGAGATTCAGGAGAGGGAAAAGAAAAAACTATGGAAAAAATTAATATTGCTAAAAATTGGTTCTTTGAAAGGATAAACAGGATCGATAGACCATTGGCAAACCTAACCAAAGAAAGGAGGGAACAAATCTCAATAGCAAGAATAAGGGATGAAAGAGGGGTCATTACAACAGACCCTAATGAAATCAAAAGGATAGTTACACAGTACTATGAAGGATTGTACTCCAATGAATTCAACAATTTGGAAGACATGGACAAATTCCTGGAAAAACAATCCCTCCCTAGACTATCCTCGGCGGACATCAAGAATCTCAACAGATCCATAGCAATAGAAGAAATAGAAAGGTTATCAAGGGATTACCAACAAAAAAATCCCCTGGACCATATGGCTACACTGGAGAATTCTACCAAGCATTCAGGGAAGAACTAATACCAATCCTACACAAACTTTTCCAGAACATAGAAAAAGATGGCAAACTCCCAAACTCCTTCTATGAAGTTAGTATAACTCTGATACCCAAATCGGGCAAGGATCCCACAAGAATCGAAAACTACAGACCAATATCCCTAATGAACATTGATGCAAAAATCCTTAACAAAATACTAGCCAACAGAATACAAAAGTATATAAAACAAATAATTCACCATGACCAAGTGGGATTCATACCAGGGATGCAGGGATGGTTCAACATACGAAAGACCATTAGTATTATTCATCACATTGACATGAAAAAGTATAAGAATCACATGATTATATCAATAGACATAGAAAAAGCATTCGACAACATTCAACACCAATTCCTGTTTAAGACACTAGCGAAGATAGGAATGGAAGGAAAGTTCCTCAAGACAATACAAGCTATATATGAAAAACCAACAGCCAAAGTCATTGTCAATGGAGAAAAGACTAACACAATCCCACTGAAAAAGGGGACCAGACAAGGATGCCCCTTGTCCCCACTCCTATTTAATATCGTGCTGGAGGTTTTAGCTAACAGCATAAGGCAAAGAAGTGACATCAAAGGTATACGTCTGGGGAAGGAAGAGGTGAAACTATCATTATTTGCAGATGATATGATTCTATATATGGAAAATCCCAAAAGTTCCACAAGGGGAGTACTGGAAGCAATAGAGGAGTTTGGCAGAGTGGCAGGATACAAGATCAACAAACAGAAGTCCATCGGACTGTTACACACATCAGATAAGACCACAGTAGAAGAGATCAAAAAGGTGGTACCCTTCACAATAGCCAAACACAAATTGAAATATCTAGGGATACACCTGACTGAAAAAACAAAAGATCTATATAGGGAAAACTATAGAACACTATTACAAGAAACAAAGAGCGACCTCAACAAATGGAAGAATATTCCATGCTCTTGGATTGGGAGACTTAATATAGTTAAGATGTCAGTTCTGCCAAAAGCACTATATAAGTTTAATGCCATCCCGATACAATTACCATGATTTTTCTTCAAAGAAATGGAAAAACTGATTACCAACTTCATATGGAGAGGGAAGAAACCCAGAATTAGCAGAGAACTCCTCAAGAGGAAGGACACCGTGGGAGGGCTTGCTTTACCTGACTTTGGCACATACTATGTAGCCACAGTTCTCAAAACTGCATGGTATTGGTACAATGACAGATACTCAGACCAATGGAAGAGAACTGAAAACCCAGAAATAAAAGCATCAGCATACACACAGCTGATCTTTGATAAGGGCCCCAAATATATTAAATGGGAAGCCAATGCCCTCTTTAACAAGTGGTGCTGGAAAAAATGGATATCCACATGCAGAAAAATGAAGCAAGACCCTTATCTCACTCCTTGCACAAGAATAAACTCAAGGTGGATCACAGACCTTGAAGTTAAACCCCAAACTATTAGGGCCATCAATGAGGGAATTGGGACCAACTTGAGAACTTTGGAGCAGGGAATACACAGGCAATCAGAAATAGGGAAGGACACGAACACAGAGGAGGCACAAATCGACAAATGGGATATACTGAAGATAAAACACATGTGTACATCTAAAGAATTCACCAAGAGAGTAATAAGAGATTCCACAGACTGGGAAAACATCTTTAGCAATGACACACCAGACAAAGGTCTTATTACTAAAATCTACAATAGTCTGATAGCTTCCAAAAAGAAAAAAACCAATAGCCCACTTGAAAGGTGGGCAAAGGACTTGAACAGAAATTTTACAGGGACAGAAATCCGAATGGCCAACAAACATATGAGAAAATGTTCCTGATCTTTAGCCATAAGAGAAATGCAAATTAAAACAACAATGAGGTACCACCTGACACCCTCAAAGGTAGCCCAATTCAAAAAATCAGAAAGCAACAAGTGTTGGAGGGGCTGTGGGGAGACAGGAACTCTCATCCACTGCTGGTGGGCCTGTAAGTACGTACAGCAACTATGGAAATCAATCTGGCGATACCTAAAACAGATGGAAATAGAGTTACCATATGACCCAGCAATTCCCCTACTGGGCATATACCCAGAAGAGGCAAGGAACAAACCAAGACCAGACATCTGTGCTCCAATGTTCATTGCGGCACAGTTCACAATTGCAAGGAGTTGGAAGCAAC
Organism: Tenrec ecaudatus; assembly: GCF_050624435.1. NCBI lineage: Eukaryota > Metazoa > Chordata > Mammalia > Afrosoricida > Tenrecidae > Tenrec > Tenrec ecaudatus. The sequence goes on along the minus strand of NC_134533.1, from coordinate 178,827,305 downwards.
CCAAATTTCCATCAACTGACGATTGGATTAAAAAACTGTGGTATATACATACAATAGAGTACTACGCATCACTAAAAAGCAGTGATGAACGTATGAGGCACATAGCGGCATGGGAAGAACTGGAGGAAATCATGCTAAGCGAAGTAACTCAGGCACAAAAGGACAAGTACAACATGAGCCCACTGAGGTAAGTATTAAAAAAATTTTTTTTAATTAAAAAAAATTTTTTTAATGCAAAAGTGGCATAGGGGAAAAAGCTACTGTATACAAACATTTCTGGAGTGAAGATTGTGTAGTATGGCAGAGACCAGATCAAAACCAGGGATGCACAGGGTAGACAACAGTGGAGGAGGTGGGGAAAGGAAAATAAAAGGATGAATATAAGGAAGAAAAGGGAAGTGGGGGCATGGGGTACTAATCCACCCAAGGGGAGGGTATTGTTTATATCTCCACAGGGAAAGTGGGACCAGACTTCAACCCAGTGCCGCAAGGTGTGAATGCAATATCCCGGCATGGAGTAGGGCCCAGCACCAAAAATTAAGTGGATTCCTGCCCCTCCCCCAAAAAGAATTTGTTTCAAAGGATGACATTGATTCTGCCGCTCCGGGAGATGGACATATCTGATCAGAGCACATGGGAGCAGATGAAGGGGCAGGAGGAGACAGTGGAACAGAGCCTGGCCCACGAGGCCGTGAGGATGATGTTCCTGAGTAGAGCAGCCAGTCCACAGAGAGAACAACATGGCTGGCCCTACTATGAGACATGATGCCCCTCAGTGACTAAGGGCGATACAGGGGACAGCACCGGAGACACAGTGTGGGAATTGCACCTGACCTGATCCCACCACACCGAGGCAAAGCACTGGGGGAGTGCAGTGGAACAGCAAGGGAATGGAGTGGCAAGGTCCCCAGGGAATGCTGAAAGTGGACTTTGGGGCCACGGCATGGTGCCCCCAACAGACTGGACTGGAAAACGCTCCTAAGGGCCAGCAAACGATCCTTGAACGAACTACAAGCCTTTCTTTTGTGAAGTGTTTTGTTTTGTTCTTTGTCAGTGGTTTGTTTTTGTTGTTTTATTGTCTGGTTGTATACTGTTGCTTTGTTTTCCTCTGTCTTGTTTTCGTGCATGTTAGTATCTCCACAGGTCTGTCTGAATAGGACAGGCTGGATGAACTATCTGGAGGAAAAACAATGGGACCGACAGTTCCGGGGGGACTTGGGGTGGGGGGGTAGGGGGGGTAAGGAAGTGGTGTTAACAAACCCAGGGACAAGGGAAAAACATGGGACCCCAAATGGTAGTGAGGGGGGAGTGACAGGCCTGATGGGGAATGATCAAGGGTAAGGTTGCGTAGAAAAGAGGTATAGCTGTAGCCCAGGTGGGGACGGAGCATGGTGGTGGGGCAGGAGGAAAGTCAAGGGAGAGGGAGGAAGGAGCTGGGAGTCAAGGGGCATTTATGGAGGTCTAGACAAAGACGTGTACATGCAAACATATATATGAGGATGGGGAAATAGATCTAATTGTCTACATTTATAGGTTTAATATTAAGGTGGCGGAAGGACCTTGGGCCTCTACTCAAGAAGCACTCCCTCAATGCATGAATACTTTTGTTTATTAAATTGGTACTCTATGATGCTCACTCTCCCGACACAACTGCTGAAGCCAAAGTAGGTGAACAAGTAAATGTGGTGAAGAAAGCTGATGGTGCCCGGCTATCAAAAGAGATAGTGACTGGGGTATTAAAGGCTTGAAGATTAAACAAGCGGCCATCTAGCTCAGAAGCAACAAAGCCCACATGGAAGAACACACCAGCCTGAGTGAGCGAGTGATCCCAAAGGGATCAGTTATCAGGCATCAAAAAACAAAAAATCATCATATCACTGGCTGCACACCTCCATGATAGGATCGCTGAAGACAAATGAGTGCATAAGCAAATGTGGCGAAGAGAGCTGATGGTGCCCGGCTATCAAAAGAGATAGTGTCTGGGGTCTTAAAGGCTTGAAGATAAACAAGTGGCCATCTAGCTCAGAAGCAAAAAAGCCCACATGGAAGAAGCACACCAGCCAGTGCGATCACGAGGTGCCAAAGGGACCAGGTATAAGGCATCATGCAAAAAATAAAAAAGAATATGTGTGTATATATATATTTTATATATATATATATATATATATATATATATATATATATATATATATATACCACATTGAATGAAGGGGGAAGTGCAGAGTGGAGACCCAAGGCCCAAGTGTCAGCCACTGGAGATCCCCTCATAGAGGGGTTTAGGGGAGGAGATGGGTCAGTCAGGGTGCAAGGTAGTACCGACGAAGAGCACAGCTTTCCCCCAGATCCTGGATGCTTCCTCCCCCCAACTACCATGATCCGAATTCTACCTTGCAGGGCTGGATAGGGCAGAGGTTGTACACTGGTACATATGAGGGCTGGAGGCACAGGGAATCCAGGATGGATGATACCTTCAGGACCAAGGGTGTGAGGGGCGATGCTGGGAGAGTGTAGGGTGAGTGGGTTGGAAAGGGGGAACTGATTACAGGGATCCACATGTGACCTCCTCCCTGGGAGAGGGACGGCAGAGAGTGGGGGGGAAGGGAGACTCCGGATAGAGCAAGATATGACAAAATAACGATGTATAAATTACAAAGGGCACATGAGGGAGGGGGTAGCGGGGAGGGAGGGGAAAAAAAAAGAGGACCTGATGCAAAGGGCTTAAGTGGAGAGCAAATGCTTTGAGAATGATTGGGGCGGGAAATGTATGGATGTGCTTTATACAATTGATGTATGTATATGTATGGACTGTGATAAGAATTGTATGAGCCCCTAATAAAACGTTAAAAAAAAATTAAAGTTACTTGACACCCTTGCCAACCAAAAAAAAAAAAAAAACAGTGGCTGCAACAAGGGACTCAAACATAAGAACAAAGTGTAAGAATGGCACACCTCCAGGCAGTGTTTTGTTCTGTTACACAGAGTGGGTCGCTATGAGTCAGAATGAACTGGATGGCAACTAACAACAACCACAGTAGCAACACAATAGCCAGAGCAAATCACATGGCCACACTTGAGTCCAGCAGGGCAAGGATCCATGATCCTCCAGCAAGGAGCAGGGCCACAGATGGACATACCAGATAGAGACTCACCAGGTAGGGACCCAGCAACTGGTTATTAATAAAGTCCCTGGATGCTGAATGTCATCTGGATCTTAGAGATCAAAATTAGAACAGAGCTTTGTTATAATAATTTTATCCACATAACATTGACAGTTTCTAAATTAAAGCCAAATCATGGAATCAGGGAAGGGAATGGAAAAGCCAGAGTTGGTTGTGTTTCCTGTCTCCTCCTGTCAGCCCTGGCCACATGCTTTCCTCACAGAGCAGATGGACGCTCACACTGTGTAGTGGACCCTCATTCCAAGGTGAAGTTTCCTCAGCTATTCATCCCAGCAGAGGGGCTCAAACAAGAAGCCTCAAAAAATCTTTTTAGGGGGCTTATTGTGTCTTCAGCGATCATGTCAGGAAGCTGAGATCCATGGAATGCTAGGTTATTAGAACAAAGTGTTCTTACGTTGAAGGAGTACTTGAGTAGAGGCCCAATGTACACCTGCTACCTTAATACTTAACATATAAGTATATGTCCATATATCTATTTCCCTATCATTATATATAAATATATTTACATATGCACATGCTTGTATTTAGACTTCTAAATGTGATGACAAAAGTTGATGGAGCCTGGCTATCAAAAGATATGGTATCTGGGGTCTTAAAGGCTTGAAGATAAACAAGCAGCCATTTAACTGAGAAGCAACAAAGCCCACATGGAGGAAGCACACCAGTCTATGTGATCATGAGGTATCAATGGAATCAGGTATCAGGCATCAAAGACCCAGAACAAAAAATCCTATCAATGTGAATGAGGGTGAGTGTGGAGTGGAGACCCAGAGCCCATCAGTGGAAAATTGGACAACCCTCACAAAAGGGTCACAAGGAAGAGAAGAGCCAGTCAAGATGCAGTATAGCACTGATGAAACATACAACTTTCCTCTCGTTCTTTAAAGCTTCCTCTTCCCCCCACCCCACTCACTATCATGACCCCAATTCTACCTTACAAATACAGCCAAACCAGGGCACGTACACAGGTACAGATAAGAGCTGAAAATCCAGGGAATCCAGGAGAGATAAACCCCTCAGGGCCAATAATGAAAGTAGTGATACCAGGAGGGGAAGGGGAAGGTGGGAGGAGAAAGGGGGAATTGATCACAATGATCTACATATAACCGCCTCCCAGGGAGATGGACAACAAAAAAGTGGGTGAAGGGAGACATTGGTCAGTGTAGGACATGAAAAAATCATAAATTATCAAGGGTTCATGAGGGATGGAGGGTGGAGGAGGGGGGATTTTGAGCTAATACCAAGGGCTCAAGTAGAAAGAAAATGTTTTGAAAATGATGATGGCAACTAATGTAAAGATGTGCTTGACAATGGATGGATGGATGGATTGTGATAACAGCGGTAAGAGTCCCCAATAAAAGTTATTTAAAAAAAAAAATTTTTGAAAGGGGGAGTATAGGCGGGGCAGAGGGTTATTAAGTGACATCTTTAACTTAATTGATTAATGGGCAATAAGTTCTAAAATTAGCTCTATGTTTTATTACATACTGTCTGAAATAAAACCCACTTAGCACGCCTGCAATCATAGGAAATACAAATGCTAAACAAGTTTCCTCTAAACTCCTAAAATTTTCTTTTTCATTGGTTTCTTTCCAGGTCTTACCAGAGCCTGAATTTCCATTTGTATAGCCTCTCTCTCCAAGAGCACACACTGGTTTACAATCTGAACTCTCCCAAAGGCCTCAATTCTCCCTTCACTTCCTTCGCAGGAGATTAAAAATGGGGAATTGAAAACTATAATTACTTCCCACCCAAGCTAACTCTTACCTATTCTCCCCCCAAAAAATATTCACCAGCAGAAATTGTCGGATACAGATCGCAGGAGGCTGCTGTGTGAGTCATCAGACTCCGGAGCAGGAAACGACCAGACCAAACAGACTGCCATCAAGTCAATTCCAGCTCACAGGGACCTGACCCCTATGGTCCCCAAGGCTGTAATGCTTGCCAAAGCATACTGCCACACCCCTCTGGCAGGGTCTGGCTGGTGGGTTCGAACAGCTCCCAGCTGAGCACGGTGCCATCAGAGCTTTGGGGCCAGGAACGGAAGAACGGCAAATGGACAAATGCTTTCCAGCCATGAAAGAATTCTTCTGCATCCCAAGAAAGCAAGGCATTTAACCTCCCAGTCTTTTAAATCAATTAGCCCGATGTGCAGACAATCTGAGGTACAGTTTATTTTTATTAGTTGGCTTTCAACCCCAAAGAAACATCAGTTGGAATTCCCCAAATGATTTGATTACAGACCCCAACATGTGAGCTCCCGGGGAAAGCATGATTAAAGACAGGAGCACTGTTATTATGTATTATTATGGAACTGCAATCCCCACCCCAGAGTACGCGCTGTCAATTCGAACCCCCAATGCCTGTTGCTGTAATCTTACTTGCGAATAGGCTTTGTTTGCTATGCCACGGTGGCAGAATTAGTGTGGGGTATGTTTTAAATCCATCTCTTTGGAGATGCAGAAGTGCAGATTAAGCAAGCAGAGCGTGGGGGGGGGGGCGGGGGGGAGACAGATTCTAAAGCCAGACCAAGGAACAGAAGTGAAAAGAGACAAGGGACTGCTGTCAGAGTTGACAGAGCGAGAAAGCCTCCCCCTAGAGTCTGTGCCCTGAATTCAACCTTCCTGATGCCGAAACCGTGAGAAAACACATTTCTGTTCACTAAAGCCACCACTTTATGGTGGTGATTTTTTTAAAATGAGATTTCTGTTACAGCACCGCTAGATAACTAAGGCACCGAAACCAAACCCTTTTGTCAAGATCCCAATGTGGAGAATCAAACGTGCCTTCTCCAAATCAAAAGGGATGCTTCTGAGCCCACAGACCTACTTCCGGTCCCACTGACGCCCCAGCCCTGCAGGTGGTTAATCAGGAATGTGAGGGCTCCGCCCTGACTCCCCCACAGCCCTCAATGAGGCTCTCCGCTCACATGTGGGTCAGAGCAGCTGGCGGTGGAGCACAGGTGGGCCCAGCAAAGGAGAGCCCACGTCACCTTAGGTAAATCCCTCCTGTCGAACATGAGCAGATTTGCATTTTCATAAGCTTTCTACTCCCATAGAGTCACAGTCTCAGAAGCCCACAGGGCAGTTCTAGTGTGCCCTATCAGGTCACTAGGACTCAGAATTGACAGGATGGGAGTGAGTTTGGTTTTTGAGTTTCTTAACAAGGAACCTTGGAAGGACCCTGATACAAAAGACTGGGAAAAAAGATGGGAAATGTTCTCGAAGTCAGGCCTCCATGGTGACCTCAGAAAATGCTCACCTTAGACAGCCCAGAGCAAGCGGTTACAGTCGCTCACTAAAAAGGAGGCGTTCAAGATACTCTGGTTGGGATTTTTTAAAAGATATTTTAGGAAAGCAATGCCCATTTTATCTTAAAAGTAAGATGGTCAATAGAAGCCCCTTAAAGAAAAGGCCTAAAAGCCCTATAGCACACAGCTCCACCACTACGCACACAAGATTCACCGCGTCTAACCAATAGTTGTATTGCTATGGTAAAGTGCACAGTCAAAGAAGAGCGATGGCATACGGCCAGTCTGTACATGGTTACTGAAAGGGTCACTATCAGCCAAGCACTGGGCTAAGTACTTCAAGCTCTGACCACTCTCGTGGGGAAAAAGCAGCAAGTATTTGAGAACTGGGAGAGCCCTGTGGAAAGACGGGTCCAAGGAGTGGTGGGATATAGAACAAAGGCATTTAGCTCGGGTGATTCAGAAAGATTTCCTTGGGGAAATGGCTCAGCAGGGGAGACCACGGATGTGTGGTGTATTCATTAGAACACGCAACAGTTCAGATTGGCAAGCCCACAGAGATTCGCACTGCTGTCAGCTCCCCCAACTTTCTATCCAAGAAGCTCCCGTCAAGCTCGGCACATCACAGTCATCAGAACTCAGCAGCCAACCACCCACCTTGTTCCATTAGGCAGACAATAAGAAAAACAAGTGGAGAAATCCGCCTGAGAAGTACTTTCAGTCCGAGAAGGTTTCTGTGGAAAAAGAAGAGAAAAGCCTAATATTTACTAGAAGGGCCATCACAGAATTGAGCTAATTTGGATTCCGTTGAAAGCAGGTAGTCACAAATGCAAGCCAAGATCAGGATTATTACGCCTTCCAACGGTAAAGAATGGCGTGCCACTTCCTTTGATACTGTCTTTGAAAGATAATGAGGCACGAAACTGCAGTTTTATAAATGGAACAAGGAGGAGGAACTTCTTGTCAATCTCTTGACACATGTATTTGAAAACTTTCCTTCTACATTGGCGCAAAAGGAAAAATAACAGCAGGTGTTATCAACAGTCAATATCGGTCTTAGGTTTAAAGATAAAGTGTGCATTGCTTTTCTAAGATATCTTTTTTTAGTCCCAACCAGAGTGTCTGATCCCAAATTTCTTATACAGCAAGGAGAAACTATCGAGTTAACCAGCAAGGCCCTTGTTGGTAACCCGTGTGTGTGGCTTAATCCAGTTCACAAGTCGGTACAGAAAACAGCTAACAAATTGACTATAAGCAGGACACGTACATGAGTATTAATCGTTTGCATTTGAAGATGTGTGATATCATAGCAGAGAAAAAAATCCTTTCATAAGATTCCCATAACCCAGCTGCCAGTTTTATTACACATATTTTACTCACATGAGGTATCTTCTTCCTTAGGCGCACCAAGAGATTTGGGGATCAACCAAAGAAGGCTGGGAGATGGCCCCACCCCATGCCCAAATGGTCACCCTCGACGGTGGTGATCACAAGCACATCTGTCTGCCTTCTCCTTGTACCTGTAATAGGCTCCTCTTGATAACATCCCTCTATCAAAGCACAATAGACCAAGTTCACTTAGCTAACCTTGAAGGTTTTCTTCCAGTGATCGAAGCCATCTCTGTAGATTCAGCCAACAGCAAATAGAGAGACTCAAGAAGCCTGCCTGTAGTAAGCAGTCACCAACTTCCAGAGATGGTTTGTTGGGGCGGGTGGGTTGGAGGGAGGTCATATGGGGTACATCATTCCTGACACTGTGGAGTGGGCTCACAGGCACAGAGACTTCACTGGAAATTGTCTCTGGCGTTTCTTGGAATTCAAGTACCCTTCACATTCAGTTTGGGGATGGACAAGCCCAGAACTGAATGCCTGGGTAATGTCACAGGTTGTAATGCATTCGGTGGGTGGGAATGAAAGTCTAGGCATATGTCTCACTCTTCATAAGAATCTCTTGAAAGTATTGTAGCAAAGCTGTGGGATTTTCTTTTTTAATTCTGTCTTCTGTTTAACTTTTTTTTTAAAACTGTTCTGACAGTACCATTATGTATTCTGATATTTTTGTCGTGAGAAAGCTGCGTTTTGCTTTATTTGAAATGTGACTAGAACAATAATTCCAGCCATCCATATGGTATAGGGAGGGTTACAATGTTCCCATCGGGGCTAGCATTCATCAAATTAGGCAGGATAGTTTATTTTCCCCCAAATATTCATAAAGCATTTTAAAAATCGATTTCTCAACTAGGAAGCTGTTGGATCGAGTAAAGCACAGGGAGTGATCAGCATGCAAGTCAGTTTTCAACGTTCACTGGCTTGTTGTAGATTCATGCTTTCTTCAAAGATGCCAGCATATCTGTGGAAAACTTATAGTACTCTGGCCTGTGCCTTCAGACACACACACACACACACACACACATTTCTGAGAGTACCGATTTAAAATATAAATATTAGCTGATAGATTGTCAACTTTCCAAATGTCAGTGGGAGAAATAAAAGGCCACAGGCTCATGATTGGTTTACCTGTCAGCAGAAGCAGGGACATGCAAAATGACCCCAATCTATCCAAAGAACTATCTTCTGTCTACCTTATCCCAGACTTGCTTTGAAAGGATTCAAGCTCAGATTCCATGTGAAGTATTTACAACTCTCTTTCTGGTCAAAGAAGTCTCCCTTGTAAATTGACTAATGGTACCCTCCTCTCCCCGCTTCCTTCCTTTCTCTCTCTCATTTTCTAGGAGAGATGTGACAAATGACTCAGCAGCTATCTTGGGCTCCGAGAAGTCCTCAGTTTCATGACGAGTGTTCTCCTGGATGATCCATCCTAACCCTTTAAGTTCACCATCATGTCTATCACTCCAACATTTGCATAGTATTTGTGGCTTTCTTTGCTTTAAAGACTTGGAAAACATCTTAAATCCTTTTAGCATTTTATTAATCATTTTCAGGTGGAGTACTTGGTACAATGCAGCATGAACGATTTTCCTAAGAAAACATCCAAGAAATGCCATTCTCTCCACTCTTCTCCCCAAACAAAATAAGAGAACTGTTGCCTGACTTTTCCTAATGTTCCAATCTAAGGAGCGAGCCCTGCTGGGCAATAGGTAGGGAAGGCATGGCTACTAATGGAAAGACTGGCAGTTCAAACCAACTCAGTGGTTCTGTGGGAGAAACATGAGGTGGTCTCCTCCCATGAAGACTGCTTACTGCCAAGAAAACCCTGTAGGGTAGCTCGCTGTTGTCACACCGGTGGGAGGGGGGTCACTGAGTAAGAATCGACTTGACAGCCCCCAGTAACAACAATACTCAAGAAAGCAGCAGACATGAGATAAAATGCCCCGTTGCACTGGATAAATCTGCTGCACAAGCCCTCTTAGAGCAGCGGTTCTCAACCTGTGGGTCGCGACCCCTGTTACTGATTCATAGCAGTAGTAAACTGACAGTTATTAAGTAGAAATGAAAATAACTTTATGTTTGGGGGGGTCATCATCACATGAGGAACTGTGTTAAAGGGTCATGGCATTAGGAAGGTTGAGAAGCACTGTCTAGAGGGCGGGGTATTTGCTGTACACATCAAGAGACCTTGATCCACAGGCTCACTGCATTTAAGACAGATTGACCCAGTGGCTGCCACGATGGGTTCCACGTGGGAGTGATGGCGTCTGAGGGTGTCGCAAGGCTGTGTTCGCACCTGACAACAACAGCAACAAATCTCACAGACGGTCTCTGGGAAAAGCCACCAGGGTGCTGGGAAGTGAAGGTGGAAGTAAAACTGACTCGTCATTTGCATTCGTACTCTATTGCTGCCAAAATTATCACAAAATTAACAGCCTAAACCAATGCAAATACCTAATCTCTCAGTTCTGTAGGTCAGAAGGCCAGGTTGATTTGACTGCCTTTGTGCTCCAAGTTCCATAAAATTTCAATCAAGGTATCTACAGAGCTAAATTTAGAACGTTGTACTAAGCCCATTTAAGTTGTAGGCCAAGTTTAATTCTTTGTGGTTGTAAGAATGAGCCCTGCTTCCTTTCAAGGCCAATTTTGGTGTCTCCAACTTGCCAAAATGTCAGGAGTCCCCTTCAGCAATGATACTGGGTCTCTCAGGATTGAAATCTCTTTTACTTCCTCCTTCTGCTATAGCCTACCTGCCTTCTCACATGTCACAGCGCTCTGACTACAGTCTGAGAAAGTTTGCTCTTAGGGACTGTATTAGTCAGGGTTGACTAGAGAAACAAAGCCAGAGACACTCATATGTGTATAAGAAAGAGCTTTATATAAAGAGTAATTGAATATTAAGAACACATGCCAGCCCCATCCAGTTCAAGTCCACAAGTCCAATATTAGCTCATATGTTCGCTTACCAGTCTATAAATTCCTCTTCAGACTCACACAACACATGCAAATGCAGGAAGATCACAGGCCAGTGGGTGGAAAGTCTTATGGACCCAGTGGTGGCATGGGTCTTCATATGGCTCCTCCTGCTCCAGGGCTCCAGCTCCATCAGTGTAGCTCCATCTGGCTTGTCAACAGGAACGTCTCTAAGCAGAGAGCGAGTGTACCTGGCCTCCAGTGAGCTACTTACCTCCATAACATCTCCAAATGAGGTCATCAAGTTGTGACCTGATTGACAGGCTAAACTCCACCCTTCGCTCTTCATAGTCTCAAGTTGACACCAGAGTATGTAACTACCACAAAGACTCATTTGGTTACTTTGGGGTCTACCTGAATATCCCAGGACACTTGTTCCTAACTGAAGGTTAATACTCTTGCTGACATCTAATGTTCTTAGCTGCCTACAGTTTGCTTGTCCCATGGTGGCCCGGTGCCAGGTTGCCAAATATGCAAACTCTGCATAGTTTCTGTTTCTCTGCTAACCCCACAGCACTTTTCTACAGAACCAAAACTCTTTCCAAATGTATAGTCCCTGCCAGGAGCAGAATATCCAGTAAGCCCTGCTGACCTTGCTTGCTGCGCGGTCCCTGTAATGAACCCACCCACGATGGCACACAATGCTACCTTGCTCCTCAACATCCCAGCACGGCTTGTCAGTCAGATCACTGGCATCATAAAGTTGTCATTTGCTGATTGGCAGAAGGTCACCAGGCCTATTTTCCTAGTGTCTGTGACTGAGGCTTCACTGAAATCTGCTAAACACCACAGCCACATGAAAACCTCACCTGATGGAGAGAGGTAGCTATGTTGGGAATCAAAGGTACATTGCTGGAAATCAAACCTAGGTCTGTGCTGCAGTGACTGCCCCAGCTATAGCAAGTAAGAGCCACCCCACCGGATGGCATTTACCAGCAACAGGAGTGTGTGCATCTTCACGGGGCATGGGTGGCCTACTCCATTACATCACTACACATTGTTCTGTCCATTTTGAATCTGTACCATGTGTCTGAATTACCTATAAAAATAATTAGAGTATGAAATAATATATAGAACAACAAGCGGTAGCTTGTTTGCTCAGTATTGGCCAAGTGCCAAGCCCTGCTCACAGGGGGTTACTGGGATGCTACTCCCAGCCAAAACCACAACACGATTAAAAAGGGAGGTTACCTCTTGCAGACTAAAAATGTCAGGAAGGGTGACATTTTTCCCAAGGACAAAGGTTTATTATTAAAAGATAGTTTGCAGATAATGATAGGGAGGGCCTGTACATAGTTTGGGAGCCCTGGTAATGCAATGGCTGCACATTGGGCTGTGATCCAAAGTTCAGCAGTTCAAAACCACCAGCGATTCTTCAAGACCAAAAGGAGGCTTTCTGCTCTGGTCAAGAGTTACAGTCTCAGAAATTTGGCCTTGAATCTATGGCAGTGAGTGAGTATGCACAGCTTTACCGCCGTTGCCCTGAACAAAAGTATTGTTAGAGTTTTTTAAGATTATGACTGAGAAGGACATTATGTTTATTTATTAGATAGGTAAAAATTCTCAGGAATATGGTGTGTTGGGGCGGGGGGTGGGGAGCATGTTAATCATGTTAATTATATGCGTGTGCAGTAATACTTTTAAGATGAGTGCTATCAAAGAGGTTTCTGGTATTGACTCTGAGATGCCACACCTTCATGGTTGGGGAACCTCTTTGGCCCGTTTTCATGAAAGCTAAGCTGGTGCAATGGTATCCTCTGAGCATGCTCGAATTAGTGAGTCATGGGCAGCAACTGCCTCCAAACCAATAGTGTTAGAGAGTATTTCAACAGGAAACTGCACACCACAATGGACATCACAAAGGCCATTATTTGCATAGTTTCTCCGTATCTAATTGGAACGGCAGATGGCCTGGAAGAGGAGGTGTTGGGCAGCCCCGCTAGCAGACCACAAGATTAACACAAAGAGGTTCCCCAGTGTTAAAGCAAAGATTGTTTGGGCTTGTTCACTTCCTGAATGCAACACATTTAAATGTTGGTCCTCTTTTTAAATTAAACTAACAGAAAAATTGACTCAAAGTCCTGACCAGTCTCACTAACATATCTCGGGGCTATGCACATATTTCAGTGCTTTTATCACAACATTTTTGTTTGGGTTTTACAAATCAAGAAACCAAGGGCCAGAGAGGTGAAGCATTTGCCCAAGGTCATACTACTGTGAGGCAACGTCTTCCATACCCAGAGACACAGGGCACCCCAAACCACCACCATCAACTTGCTTCTAAGGGGTTCCCAGGCTGTGATCTCTACATGAGCAGTTGGTCTCATCTTCTCCCACGGAGCTGCTAATGGATTTGAACTACTGACTTCACTGTTAGCAGACCGACCAACATTTGCAAGACAGCACTACTAGGGTTCCTTCGTGGCAAGACCACTACCCATCCCACCCACAAAAGTCGCTACCATCAAATCAATGCTGACTCAGAGTGTCCCCCTGCGAGTTTCTAAGACTGTAACTGTTGGTGGGAGTAGAAAGCCCAGTCTTTCTCCCTCAGAACTGCTGGTGGTTTTGAACTGCTGACCAAGGGGGATCACAACCCAACGTATAACCACTACACCACCAGGGCTGCTCTTCCTGGCACCACCAGGCCTTGTTTTTAGCCACTCTGCAGCACTACCTGTCGACTGCTCTAAGTCCTCCTTGATCTCTCTTTCTTATACAGCTTTCTCTAAAAGTATCCAATGGAGGCGGCGTTAAGTGCAGTGTGCTTTGTAAGAGCCCAAGAGAGCTTTCCATTTCTAAGAGATCCACATTCTGTTGTCACCAGCTGCCTCCTGCCATCCCAGGCGGGAGAGCAGGAAAGCAAGAACCAGGGTGCGGAGTTGGACAATGGTGAGTGAGCGTGGCACTCTAGCTGTGAGTTTTAGAGGTGGCAGACTACCAAGACCCAAAGGCCACTGGGTTGCTAGTTCTGAGAGATTTGCCCTAGACAGCCTTTCAGCTAAAGAGAGGCTCCAATCCCTCCAAAATAAGCAGGGAGCCTGTGTTTAGTCTAGGTACTTTAGAGAAACAAATCCACAGAAACTCATGTATAAGAGAGTTTTTGATATAAAGGTTAAGTGCACATCAAGAAAACATCCCAACCCAGTGCTGCCCAAGCCCACAAGTCCAACATTAACCCATATGTCCACCACCAATCCACAAAGTCTTCCTCCATCTCGCAAAACACACACAATGATGCCAACTGCAGGAGAAAAGCCCAGTCAGTGAACGTGTAAGCATCTCCGCGCTGGCAGGGGTCTCCACACGGCTGCTCCAGCACCCAGGGCTGCATCGGGGTAGGTCCATGTGGCTTCTCCTCAGGGATGTCTTGCAGGAAGTGAGCCTTGCTAGCTGAAGCAGGGGACTCGCTAAGCAGCTGCACCCTGGTGCGACCATCAGAAAGCAAGAGACCCAAGAACTAGAAAGGCGAGGCTCACTGAGCCATTTATCCCTCTGTCTTTCAATTAACCCCACAGGTGTTAATCAGCCAGGTTGGCACAATAAACTAACTACCTCAGAGCCTAATATGGCACTGAAACATAGTAAGCAGAAAGGGAGGGTCAGAGAACATTGCCACCGGACACTCCTTCACATACGTTTCAGGCATCCTGTTTGTTGCTTTTAAAATGAAGCATAGTTTTCCAATTGGTTGTGTATTGCATGCTTGTTGGAGAAAAGGATAAATTATAGACATAACCAAATAGAAGAATTAAAATTGCCATGATCTTTCCATTGAGAGATAATGACTGGAAATTATTGGCATTTCAAATGTATGTGGATGTGTGTGTGTGAAAGAAGGAAAGAGGCAGAGATGACTTGGTCAAGATAAATGGAAGAAAGAAATGATTTCTCTTTTTAAGACTGGAGAATCATATCACATGTTAGAGAGCTTCAAAAAGTTCATGCAAAAAGGAATTGAAAGATAATGTCATTTTTCCACAATCTTTTTTTGGATGCTTCCATGTAGGTCTTAACACTATTTGATTGGTATTTATTGCATTAGCAACACTTTTTTCCACATCAGTAGGCAAACTTCTACAACCAAAAATCTTATAGTTCAAAGGCTATTTTTCAATAAATGGCATGTTCACTGGAGAAAATCTGGAAATAAATAGATAAGAAAAAGTGTAATTCCACCACGTACAGACAGACACAATGAACATTTCCACATTCATTGTAACATATGTTCTGTTTTGTTTTCTTTTTTTATTAAGTGGTTTGGGTGAAAGCTTACAGAGCAGATTCATTTTCCATTCAATAATTTTTACACATTTTGTTCTGTAACCATTTAAATTCCCTTAATGGAACAATGCATTTCTGTAGGAAACAAAAAGTTTTCTCCCAAGTTGTCTCCCCCAAATATAGGCCACACTTAGCTGCTTGCTTCACGTGGTAAATGACTATACACTTGGAGGTCAACAGAAGTAGGTCAGGGGTTATTCTCCCTGAGGGTTATCAGCCATCCAGAGCAAGCAGACACCATTGTCTATCCCACAATAAGAAGAACCCACTCCCTTCTGATAAGGATAGTAGTAGATTTTCTCCCTGAAGGAGAGACCAGGGAGATCAAGTCCACTGAGGGGTGACCAAGGTTAGGCCACCATCATGAATCTAGGGCCTGCTCATCTTGTCACATGTATACCCCTAGTCCCTCCTCTTCCTATCCTTTGTACACCCCTAGCTCATCCCCTTCCTGTTGTGCTTATGCCCATGGTATATCCCTCTCCTATTGCTTGTATTGCCTATTGTACAGCCCCTTTCTGTGACGTGTGTGGTTACCTATAATCGCGTCCCCTAAGTAGATATAAGCCTTGGTTAGCAATAAATCTCTCTCCTGAGTTCTCCCCTGCCCTCTCAACCTGTGCTGTGTGCGGGCCTGGCTGTTGAGATCATGGCCATCCAGGAGGTGAGCATGCCACCATGAAACGTGTCTGACTCCATTATTTCACTCTCTCTTCTATCTCTCCTTATTCTCTATGACTTTGCCATATGTTTACTTATTATCATTGTACAATTGCACCTACCAGACCCATGATGATTTGTTAGGGGCTCTCTCCCTGACACTTTTCCTCCTTCCTCCTTGGTTTGCCCATGTTCATTTGTCCTGCTTTCCTGCCCCTTCCTGCCTCCTGAACTGTGTCTTGGCAGAAATGTGACTCTTATTGGTATTTGTTGTTTCTGTTAGCTGCTATCAAATTGGTCTACCACCCATGGTGATCCCCTGCAAAAGCCCTGCTCTGCACCCTCCCCATGATCAGTTGCAGATTGGAGGGCCGTGATGATGCAGATCTTCTTTTAGAAGCAGATCGGCACATTCGTCTGGAAGTGCCATTGAAGCCTGGTCAGCATGACAGCAACCCCAAGCCTCCACTAACAGATGCGTAGTGGCTGTGCCTGCGCAGCCCTGCTGCAAAGAACCTGGGTCTTGCGAATGCAAGGCAAGAATTCTCCCATGGAAACACCAGTGCCACATTCCTTGTTGCTGGACACACATTATTCTGCTCCTGCGAACTTAAACACTGTTGCCAAGCTTTTTCTAGAATACAAGGGTAATTTTTAAAAATACTGTAACATAATCATGGAAATCCTTATTAAAAATATAAAAACTTGAGGCTCTTGTTTCTTGACATAATCTCCATCTATTTTTATACACCCCTAAAGGCTGTATTTCCATCTCTCTAACACGTTGCCTGAAGAATTACGCAAACTTTAATTTACATCATGTCAGAACAGCATTTTTTATATCCTTGAGGGACTCCGATTGTGTTATCTATCGATGTTCTTTGAGTTTGGGGAACAAAAAGAAGGCTGAAAGGACAGTAGCAGGGCTGCAGGGGGATGTCTCCATTAGCCCGTCCATTTATCCTACAGTCATGGCTTCTGTGTTGCTGTGATACTGGAAGCAATACCACTGATGTTTGAAATGCCAATAGGATCACCTGTGCTCGATGGATTTCAGGAGAGCTCCAGACTAAGACAGTTTAGAAAGAAGGACAGTGTGGTCCACATCTGAGGGTCGTGGGGGATGCATGCACCAAAAACCTTAACAATAGCGCCAAACCTGGAAGACATTTAACATATGATTGGGGAAAAGCTGCCTCATCAAGGCAGAGTCAACCTTAATGATATGGATGGAGCAGATCTCTCAGGAGCTTTATTTGCAGACAGGCACAGCTCAAAATGAGAGGAAACCAGTATTGAAGGCGATAGTCTGATTTTCTTCAGTAAGTGCTTCAAATCCTCCTCACTTTCTGCATGGCAGCTTGTGCTATCCACATACCAAAAGTTGTTAGCAAGTCTTCCTCTAATCTTGATATCCTGTTCTTCTTCATATAGCCCAACTTCTTGGATTAGTTGATCAGCATACAGATTGGATATAGTTAAAAAAGTTTTAAAAAGAGATAACCCTGATGCACATCTTTCCTGATTTTGAACCATGCAGTATTCCCTTGTTCTGCTCCAACACTGCTTCTTGGTCATTGCTCCTTATAGGTACAATGAAATATTCTGGAATTCCCATTCTTCTCAGTGTTATCCACAGTATGTTGGGATACACACAGTTGGATGCCTTTGCATAGTAAATTAAAAAACACACACACAAGTAAACATCTTTTTCTAAGGAACCCAGCTGGTACTGTCAGGTAAACATTGCTTGCTACTTTCAATATCAGTAGATCAAACCCAGCCACTACTCATCGGGAGAAAAAAAGAAGCTGTCTGTCTGCTCCTAGAAAGATTTACAGCTTTGGAAATCTTATACAGGGTCGCTATGAGTATGAATCAACTCAATGGCTATCAGTTTTTGGTTTGGGTGAAGATCTTTCTGGCATTTACTGCATTCAACCTAGATCAGTCTTATGTCAGTAAATGACATCCTTTATCCCATGAACTCTTCTGAATCCAGTTTGAATGTCTGGCAGTTAGCTCCTTGTCAATGTGCTCCTGTACTCATTTTAAAATTTTCAGCTGGCTTTTACTTGCATGCAATATTGATCACTGTTTGACAATTTCTGCATTCCATTGGGTCACTTTTCTTTGTCATGAGCATAAATATGGATCTCTTCCAGTCTATTGGCCAAGTAGTTTTCTTCCAAATTTCCCAGAATAGACTAGAGCGAGTGTGCAGTGCTTCATCAGCTTGATTTGGCAGTTAAGACCTAGTAACTTCCCATGATGTGATCTAACACAATTAATTGCTTCCATAGAGGGATTTGCTATGAGCGCCAATCAGTAGTAAAAAAAATTAGGGTGGGATACAATACCCTACTCAGATAAAATCCCTGATTCAGTCCATCAAAAGGAAACTTTCTGCTTGTGGGCATGGCAGAGGAGGTTGGGGGAAAATGGGGACCTAATGACAATGAGTACAAGAAATGTTCTAAAATTGATTTGGGTAGTGATGATCTAACTCTTCTTGATATGTTTGAACTATTGAGGTCCATGATCTGTGAATTATGTACCAGTGAAAGTGCTTTCTTTTAAAAAAAAGGACATTTTTTTGTGGTTGTGGCCTGCATCTACTATAAGTAGGTCCTGTAGTAAAGCTTGCCTCTTCTTTACTGGGTCTGGACCTTGCATCTAACTCCTTGAACGCTGGCCCTTTGGACCTGAGCCAGTGGCTTGCTGTGTTAGTCTGAGTGGACTAGAGAAACAAATTCATAGACACTCATATGTATAAGACAATACTTTATATAAAAGAATACTTATATATTAAGAAAACCTTCTAGCCCAGTCCAGATCAAGTCCTTAAGTCTCATATTAGCTCATGTGTCTAGTATCAGTCTGTAAATTCCTCTTCAGATTCACAAAACACATGCAGTAATGCTGAGTGCAGGAAGATCACAGGCCAGAGGATGGAAAGTCTTGTGGATCCAGTGGTGGCGGAAGCATCTCAGTGCTTGCAGGGGTCTCCACTCGGCTCCTCCAGTAACAGGACTCTAGTGTAGCTCCACGTGTCTTGTCATCAGGAATACGAAGCAGAGAGTGTATCTGTGTCCAGCCCCAGTGAGCTATTCATCTCATAGTGCCTCCAAATGAGGTCATCAAGCTGCGACCTGATTGACAGACTAAACTCCACCTCTTCATTTTAATAGTCTCAAATTGACACCAGATTATGTAACTACCACACTTGTCATATTGCCTGCCAATCCTTGGAGTTTTCAGCAGCCTTTCACCTGATCTGCTGACCTTGGATTCCTTAGCCTCTGCAGCCACAAGCCTGACTTGTTTTTCTGTGTCAGTCTGGGTAGACTGGAGAAACAAATTCATGGACACACATATGTATAAAAAAGAGGTTAATATACAAAAGCAATTGAATATTGAAAAAATGTCCAAGCCCAGTCCAGATCAAGCCCTTAAGTCTGATATTAGCCCATATGTCCAATTCTAATATATAAAGTCCTCCTCAGACTCCCAAACACATGCAATGACATCAAGTGCATGAGGAGCACAGGCCAATGGGTAGAAAGTCTTTGGATTCTGTGGCAGTGTAAGCATCTCAGAGCTGTCAAGGGTCTCACGTGGCTTCCCCAGTTTCCAGGGCTGCACCAGGATAAGTCCACGTGGCTTCTCCTCAGGGATACCTCAAAGGGAGTCAGCCTTGTCAGTAGAGAGTCTCCAAGGAAGTGAAGAAGTCTCTCCTGCCTCCAACGAGGAAAACTCAGAGTTTGTCGCAGAATTCTCAGGGTAAGACCATGCCCACAGAGGCCTCATTGGCTGTGACCCATTGACAGATTAGAGTACACCCCTTCACTCTTAATCCTCTCAGGTCCAAAATTGACACCAGATTATGGAACTGCCACAGATTCATTCACCTCCTCACTGCAACCACAGGCCCATTATTTTCCTGCCAATTGGGGGACATCATCCCCCACAGGTCTGATGAGGTTTCTACCTGAGCATCTGACCCATGAACTTAGAACCTGGCTGGCCTTGAACTTGCCCAAATCTACAACTGTTTGAACATATGTGTTAGTCTGGGTACTTTAGAGAAACAAATCCACAGAAACTCGTGTATAAGAGAGAGTTAAGTGCACATCAAGATAACATGGCAACCCAGTGCTGCCCAAACCCACAAGTCCAACATTAACCCATATGTCTGACACCAATCCACAAAGTCTTCCTCCATCTCACAAAGCACACGCAGTGATGCCGACTGCAGGAGAACAGCCGAGTCAGTGAGCGTATAGCATCTCAGCACTGGCAGGGGTCTCCAACGGCTGCTCCAGCACCCAGGGCTGCATCGGGGTAGGTCCACGTGGCTTCTCCTCAGGGATGTATTACAGGAAGTGAGCCTTGCAAACTGAGGCAGGGAACTCGCTAAGGCAGCTGCACCCTGGTCTGACCATCAGAAAGCAAGAGACCTGAGAACTAGAAAGGTGAGACTCACCGAGCCATTTATCTCTCTGCCCTTCAATTAACCCGACGTGTGTTTATCAGCCAGGTTGGCACAATAAACTTTGACTATCTCAACATATATGGATATGATATTGGGGGAAAATATTGACATCACCATGGTTTGCCTGAAGAACAAACAAAACCGACTTGGAGGAAGTACACCCAGAATGATCCTTAAAGCAAGGATGGCGAGTCTTCACCTCATTTCCATTGACATTGTTATCTGGAGTGACCAGTCCCTGGTAAAGGACATCATGCTTGGTATAATATATGGGGTCCATGAAAATCAGGAAAACCCATAATGAGATGGATTGACACAGGGCAGTTGTGAGGATGCAGGAGGACCAGACAGCACTTCACTCTGAGTCATAGCAGATGGGACAGCACTTAATAACAACAAAGGGAGGGGAGGAGAAAGGTTTACCAATGAAATTCTTGTAGGATAAGCCTTGCTACCCTCAAAGAATGAGCAGGTGCATTATCATGTTGGGAAAATTTCTTTATCTCACCAATGTAGGTTTTACTTTTCTTAATACTTCTTCTTATACACCCACAATTCTACTGTCTTTCAAGGAAATCTATCAAAATCATCTCTTTGGAATCCCCCAAAGTAGTCACCATTCTAAACTGACTTCTCGGACTTGAACCTGACTGCCCCAGCAGATCCCCTCAGTAGCCACTATATTTGTGAGACCTTACTTTCTTCGTTGTATTGGTAAATCCAAGACTCACCTCTGGCTAAAATTCATTCTGTAACATCATTTTTATTCTCTTTGATCTATCTTATTTTTGAAAAGAAGGCAAAGATCTATTCTTCTAGCTAATTGATCTTCACACAACGCTTTTGGCAAACATTGAAGCAAAATCTTTCTGAGGCCAAGATATTTGCTTAAAATTGAAAATGCCGAATTACGTGGGATCCCAGCTATAGCCACTATTGCTTCAACGCCCATTCAACAGTCTTCCACCAGATTCTGAGCTTCAGTGGCAGGTTCTTCACTCATTTTGGAGGAGGGTCTTCCCACTTGTGGCTCATCTGGGAGGTCATCCTAACCGTCCTTAAAGTGCTTGGTTCATCGAAAAACATTTGTTTTATGTGACACTGCATTTCTATATATTTCTCGCAATGCTTCCATGATTGGAAAGGTACCTATTGAATTTGTTATCATTTTTAGCACCAAAAAGTATCCTTTTTCAAAACACATATGTTTTAGCTTTGGTTTCCTAGAGAAGCAAAACCATTGGATCTTATACATGTATATACAAAGAAAGTTATATCGAGAAAACGGCAAACACAGTTTTATAAGCCTGCAAATCCAAGTCCAGTCAGGCTCCAAGGCCTGACCCGCACAGCTGTGGGGGCTGATTAAGCCAAGAAAGATAGGAAGGGAATAAGCTGGTGACTGCACTGCAGGGGTGAGTGAATCCACGGTCAGAAAGTCAGGTTTGTGGCTGCATCCAAGGTTGCATGTTAGCTGACAGACCACTGATAATTCCCAGGATTGGCAGGCAATATGGCAGTCTGTTGACTCCAATCTTAACAACCCGAAGTCTGTGAACAAGATTAAGCATCCAGACCCATCAAAAAGTGAGCAAGCTTTCCCACAGTATCCGATTCTGTGAGAAGCAGGGCGCACCCCTAAGGAAATTTCCTTTCAATTGTCTCAGCACGATGACCAGAGTAAGGGTGTTGTACCACTCCCTTATCCTCTTATAACTGATTGGCTGCTCATAGCAGATCCCATGACGGAGTTGACTATATGTGTTAGCTGATGTCATGGAAGATTACCATGTCTTAACAACCAAACCACTACGAATCCTGGTTCAAAACATAACTGACACAAGACATAACTACCACAGCACCCTAATAAGACTAAGACACGTATAATATTGAGAGTATCTGTATGTCACTATTCACTTACACAGACACATGTTTACACACATTTGTTTGGAGTAAATCCATACATTTATGAACTGGAACCCTAGCAGGCTTGCCCTTGTAAACAGACACGGAAGCAGCAGACGTCAGAAACATATACCTGTACTCATCTTTGGGTATTATCCTAAGGACTTAGTCCTAGAGAAGTGCTGGATTAAAGACATGTACATTTTTAAAGGCTGTTGACCAATGTGGCAAAATGGTTCTCGGGGGGATTATTGGGTGTGGAACTAGCTTTTTCCAGACCCCCTCACCAATCTTGGGTGGCATAGTATTTCTTAACGTCCACAAACATATTATTTGGACCATGTTCAACTTGGCTGTAGCACAAGGTTGTTTGAGGTTTTGTTGGGGGCATTGGGCAGGCATACACTCTCACAGCTGTTCTGGTATGTTCTTTGAACCAGGTGGCCTACTGTGAGAGGCTGACTGGTTCAAGTGCAGGAAAACTCTGAAGGATAGCAACATTTACAAGTAGAAAACTAGGAAATGGCAAAAGAAAAGATGCAGGTGAAGAAATAAATGGGAGGCCCTTTGAAATTGTTTCCAGCTAAGACATTCCTCTGAGCTTTGATTTTGTTTTCTTTAGCACTCCACACCAAGGAGTCTATTTATAACTTTAATACTGTGGTGTCAAATACCAATTAAAAAAATGAATAGACTTTGACACTCCTTTGGTGAACACCTTGGTGTAAAGAAATAGAAACACAGGAAGCGTCCTATCCTCTCCTGCTCTGTGTGTCAGAAGACAAAGCACCTGTTTAGAAGGTTCCTCTTTAAGAAGTTCTCACATCTATTGTGGATCTGGTTTCAGTCAGAGAGCAGATAATCAGCCATATGCAGCTCAGTCCAGCAAGAGCATTGGCCCATGTCCAGCAATTATCTGAGAAATTCTATTTCAGCTACTCAATCTCCAGCTTTTAATCAATTTGCAAATCCCAATCACCCCCAGCAGTGAGCAATCAGAGTTCGGTCTGAAGGCAGTAGTGATTGTGCCTGTGACCCCAAAAGGCCTCCCTCCATCTGAGATCACTTAGAAACCCCTGGGGTCCTCTTGTCGCCTATTAAAATTCCACCATTTCCAGATAAGGGCACTGAATGGAGGAGGAAATGATGCCCAGGTGCTAGGATGGCTGCTAACTTGGGGCAGACTGATACTGCTTGGGTCCCGCTGGCTGGAGGCTGTGCACGGGAAACAATCACCCAGGAAGGAGATCTGTATTATGCTCCCTTGCATCGTCAGATGCCTGCCTTACCAGACAGTTTTCTCCCAGAAGCCCCAGCAATGGTAGCTCTGTGCCAGCAGTTTGGGGGGGGGGGCGGAGAGTGTCATTGATTCGTTGGTTAACTTGGCTTGGGGGCCAGTAGCTGGCATGAGGCAACATTTGCCAAGAGCTCCCCTTTGGTCATGATAAAAGCTGTCGTGTCACCCTGGAGAAAACGCCAAGGCAGTGCTCTGCGTGCCCAGCAGAGGCCCAAGCTGTATTTTACAGCAAGTAGACTAGATCCGCTCTGAACTGTCATATGTAAAACTCACTCAGTATGAACATGTGCCCATGAAAAACCACAACACCAAGTGAAGAATAGTTCTTGGACGTGAGCTAAATCTAGCAATACTATAAAATGTACTGCTTTATATTATGGGTAAATACATCTGCCTTGGATATTGAGAGTGGGGGTGGTTATATTGTTGGGTACTTGATGTGGAACTAGAAAGAAGACAAAGGAGCCCCAGGGGCACTGTGGTTTAGCAATTATCTAATAACCTAAAGGTTGGCAGTTCAATCCGTCAACTGCTCATACGGCTGTGGGGGCAGAGTAGAACTGTCCATTGAGTTTACAAAGCTAGAAATCTTCATGAATGCAGACTGCCACAGATGGATTCGTGGGCCCAGCCCTCCAACTCACTGGATTAAAGCCAAGTGCTTTAACCACCATGTCACTCTGCTTCCTTTCAAACAAATGGTTGCCTTTGTAACACTATGGGCTATTCTACTCAGCCCCACACAGACAATGTGAGTCAAATCAACTCAATGGCACACTCCAGCGCCACTAGAGAGAAGAGGGTAGAGGTAGTTAATATTTGCCTTTAAAAATGTGAGATCTTCCCCAACTGCTGGCCAAGAGGGGCTAAAATGCTTTGTTGAAAACTAATTCTATCTTTAGAAGCAGCAATGGAATTCTAACCAGTTTCCACTTTTTAAGAAACAAATCCTATTTATGTTTTAATTAAGTCCCATAAAAAGACCACGGGCATTTTTTCAACTGGGTCAGAAATTCGGAAGCTGGGCATGCCAACAGCCCTGTCAAACACGCCTGCCAGTGAGTTAGCATCTCCCCCTTCACGCTTCTCTGAGCAGCAGGAAATGTTCGGCGTTGTCACGAAGCTACTTTCCTGTGCCGTGCTACGCAAGCATCTTTCACCTGCATTATTTTTCTGGGCTCATTTTTCCTAACTTGCAAAAAAAGGAACTGCACCTACTTGCTTGCTATACAAACACATGTCGCCCACGTTTCAGTGTTGTTCAATTGGGTCCTGATTTCATTGTACTGAATTAAGCATCTAGTCGATGGGACTTGCCTGGGTTCTTGCTGCAGGTTGCGTGGTCTCTTGAACATTGAGGCATGCTACCCCTCAGCAGGTATTATCACTTGCTCTGATCAGTGCATGCCCGGCCAGGCATACTTTCGATGTTGGGTAACCTAGTTGGATGCTCCATAGAAAGTCAGAAGAGCCTGGCAGTTTGTGTCAGCTTCAAGGTCAAATCCAATAGCCCCTTGTCTAACAGTCAGGAATATGAAAGACTTAGGTCAGCATGAATCTGAGACATAATTCAAGTTTCCTCAATGGAAACAGGCAGGAACCGCCCTTCCTGGGGCTCTGTTTGAAATCACATCTCTGCTGGGTTTCTTTCTGTTTCCATGACCTTTTGCTACACAACTTGCCCCAAGTTAAGTTCTCAGTGGCTGCAAAGCAAACGATCTGAAAACTTAAACAGCCCCCAGTTTCTTTGCTTACAAATTCCCTCACAATAGTCAGGAATTCAGGCAAGGCCATGGTGGGGAGGGCTTGTCTCTACCCCTTGGTGTTTGGGGGCCTCAACACGGGAGGCTCAAGTACTTAGGGGCTGGTTGGATGAAGTGGCTGCGGTTATGCGTGTGAGGTTTTGATTTCCATTCTCAGACAGGGTCCTCACTTCTCCATTTAATTTCTTCATGTCACTAACGTGGCCTTCTTCCCAGCTAGGTGGTCTCCGGGTGGCTGACTTTCTTACACGGCAGCCGACTGTGCATGTGTAGAGAAAAACAGAAGTTGCCAGGCTTCTTCAAAGCAATGCCTGTAACCGCCTCCGTGCCCCTTCTGCTATGTGGTATTGGTTATGGCAAAGTGTGAGGCAGTCTTGATGGGAAGGGGACTAGAGTCCAGCTAGATCAGCAAAGTGGGATGAGCCAGCAGGGAGGGAAACAATGGAAGGTAGTCATCTTTGAAGACAAGTGAGCTGTCCTGCTTACTACCTTGTGGGTTTCTCCTGGGAGAACCTTCTGATTAAAATCATTTGCACACAAACGATCATCTCAGAGTCTGTCTCTGAGGGACATGGCCCTCAACAGGGTCTATTCCAAACCAAACATGCCAACTGCTTTCGGAAGGGTTGTTCCTAGCACAGGCCAAACCAAACCTCCCTCCTTCCCCTTGAGAAAGGCAGGAGTGAGCTTTATTGCTCTTAGTGAGGGATTCTCAATAAGGACCGTGCATTACAAACACTTGGGAGCCATAAACCAGCCAACAAACAAAAGTCTAGCTCCTTCTGCCTCTGAGATTCCATTTAATTGGGTGAGACTGTGAGCTAGGACTGGGTTGTTTATTGTTTTGCTTTTTTTTAAGGTCTTCTGGTCATTTTAATATGCAATCAGGGTTAAGAACCTTTCAAAGTAACTCAAGCTACTATGAGAAGTGTATGGGAATAAGGCAAAGCCCCATAAAATGTCCTGGGACTGGGTGGGGGTGGGGCAGACACAAACAACCCTAGACCAAACCCCCTCCTGGGAACAAAGTTTTATCAACGCCATCAAAAGAACATGGTGGCAAAGCTAGTTTCCAAATCCAGCAGCGCTGTTTTCCGGTCTAGATGTGGGTGGTTCTTTGTTCATGTCTTGGCTGAGTTCAAGTCACATACACACTCCTGGTTTAGAAAACACATTCCAATCATCAGGTTCATTGTGCTTTTGGCATATAACTTATTGAATGTGATTTCCAAATCCTGTGAGGGTTTTATGGCCATGGTAATGCCCAGCCTTGTCTTCAGCAAGGACAAAGAACAGTCTTGATTGCATCGACACCTGAGCTGGAAAACACACGCCTTCTCATGTTGTTTGCGTGCTTCCAGGGTAAATGTTCCTACTGAATGTGCACAGTCTGGGAGGTAGTACAGTGATTCCACAATACATAGGACTGACTATGCGTGCCCTTTTCCTTCTTGCTAATCCTGTAAACCTCTAAATGATGCCAGAGGAGACACTGTTCTAACGCCCTGTTATTATATTGTCTTGTTAAGCGTCATCCCTAGTCTGAAATACCAATTTGTTCCCTATAAACACTAACTTTGATTCTAGAAAACTTTGTTTTTTTAATTAGCAAGATAGAGATCAATGTAATATAAATATGTGCCAATGCACAGCCCGATTTTGTTCTCCCAGGCACGGGTGCCAAGTGCAGAGAAGATAACTTGCAAAAAACAGTTCAAGGGGAACTTGATCTCATCCCAGAAATAACAGCCTCCTCTATCACGGGAAGCAGCAATCTTGAAATGCCGCCTTTCAGCATTGTGCTTTTCCTCCCAGGAATGTTAACTTCTCTGAAATTGGGATATGTCTTACTGTTGAAGGCTTGTCATAATTTAATTGGCAGTGTTTTCCATTTCATAATAGTTCATAAAATAAAAAGTGAGCGTGTCTTAGGTTTGATGGACTATGGCAATCCACACCAACCCAGACAAAGAATAGATTTCAGATTAAAGTGAAGGCTTTTTAAAAATGAAGTCTCTGGGTGGTGCAAATGTTAGCATACTCAGTTGATAACTAAAAGGTGGGAGGTTCAAGTCTTCTCATGGGTATCTTGGAAGAAAGATCTGGCGTCTATTTCCCCAAAATTAGCTATTAAAACCCTTATAACTAAGAGTCACACAACATGAAGAATGTGATTAATCTTACTGAATTACATGTGTAGAAATTGTTGGATTTTCTATTGTTTTATTGTATATACATTCACCAAAATAATATAGAGATATCATAAAAATATTCACCTAATGAATACAGGGCTATGAACTACAAAATAGTAAAGGGTTGTATAATGAAACAGAGTTCATCAAATGGCATATACAAATGGTTAGCAGTCTTTGAAAAGATGCTGAATGTCATTAACTAGTAGAGAAATGCAGATCAAAATCAAAACATCATCTACCCTCATTAGAATGATAATGGTCAAATAAAACAGAAACAATAAACATTCACGAGGTTGTAAAGACACTGAAAGCCTCACCCATTTCTAGTGAGAAGGTAAACTTGAATAGCCACTGGGGAAAAAACATTTTGATGATTTCTCAAACAGTTGACCATACGTGCAATTGCCATGTAACCTAGCAATCCCAATTCTACGTGTCTACCCAGACGTGAAGCCAGGACCACAAACAGAAAACTGTGCACTAATGTTCACTGCAGCACGTTCACAGTGGCCCAGAGGTGGAAACAACCAAAGCACCCATCAGATGAGTGGAAAACAAAGTGTGCGATATCCATGCAATGGAATAGTATGTAGCCATCAGGAGAAGTGAAGCTCTGTTGTCCGCCACAACATGGTGAATCTTGAAAATCTTATGCTGAATGAAATCATAAGTTAGTTACAAAAGGAAAATTACTGTGAGTCTCATATTAAGTAAGAGAAGATATAGAATCAAAGATCATTGATGGTTATCAGGGATGGAAGCAAGGAGGAGAGAGGGAAACAGGGGCAGTGAATTATTTAATGTGGATTGTGGCAGTTACATAATTTTCCTGTTAACTTGAGCAAAGGGGTGGAGTCTAGTCTGTCTATCAGGTTATCGTCAATGATGCCTCTGTGTAGGCATGGCCTTCTCCTGAGGATACTGGAAAGTCCTGTCTTCCTTCCTGAAGACAGGACACACCTTCTCTCTGCCTTCCCTTTCCTGCTGAGGAGACACACTCAGGAGCTGGAGGAACCAAGTGGAGATGCTTCTGGCACCAGTGGATCCACAAGACTTTCTACCCATCGGCCAGCGACCTTCCTACATTCGACATCATTGCACGTGCTGCACGAGTCTCAAGAAGAAATCATGAGCTAATATCGGACGTATGGGCTAATATTGAACTTGTGGACTTGATCTGGACTAGGATGGAATGTTTTCTCAAGATACAATTACTCTTTGATAGAAAGCTCTTTCCTATACATACATGAGTGTCCCTGGATTTGTATCTCTAGTCAACCTGGACTAACACATGGTTCTTCTAGCCCAAATCTCTAATTCCCACTAAGTGACCATTTTTCTGCCTGGGTTTGGTAAGAAGGTGGGAAAGATACTGATAGTAGTCACCTGTGAGTAATTGTGATCAGGATTCCCTGGAATGTCATCCTGCTGTGTATAAAATGAGCCTTCTGAGAAGCAGGAGGAGCGACTTCATTACAAGCAAGAGTCAGAGAGGAGGCTGTCCTCTGGAACCAAGATGCTTGCACAGTGAACCTCCTGGATCCAGAAGACAGACAAAACATCAGAGGAGCAGCAGCAGAACCAGGAGCCAGAGCATGAAGCAGAGTGGTGGACTTCCTAGGGAGTAAGTAAATCTGAGTGCATTTGTGCTTGTGGAGTGGGTTACCTGTTGGAACTTAACTGGGAACGTTGGGCTTGCAGACCCACTGAAGTGGGGTTGAATGCCTTTGGGCTGAGACTTACTGAAGTGGAGTGCCTCTGGACACTTAATTCAGGGAGTTGGACTTGCTTGACCCACAGAAAGCTGCATGCCTTTGGGTTCAGGTTTTCACCAAAGTGATATGCCCCTTTGGGCATGCGTTAGCAGACCTGAAAGAACTTGGTAACCTGTCCTAATAAACAACTCAACCCTGCGCATTTCTCACTGGCATTACAACTTGTTCACTTCCTTAATAAACCCTTTTAATTGGGAATTTTGTCTGTGAGTTCTGTGTAGCCATTGAAATGGATATTAGAACCCAGAGAGGTAAAGTTGAGAACATTAAGACAATACAGCGAGGATTTTTGGTGGGTTTGTTTTTTTGGTGGGGGGGACAGTGGGTATCTGTCATTAAAGGTATAATAGTTGGAAACAGCAGGTAATGGCATCATAATCTTAAGAATGTGATCAATGCCATGGAATTGTCAATGTGGAAATTGTTGGGTTGGCAAATATACTGATACCTCTTTTCATCACAATAAAAATAAATAAACAAAATAGAAAAGAGCCAAAGAAATTTGAATTTACATGAACTTATTTGCCAAACAATGTCCATTTTCAACAGTCACATGGAAGCTGTCTTTTTCATTAAATGAGAAATGTAACCAAGCTCAACATTCAACGCCTGCCCGCCTCTACCCCCATTTAACATAAATTACAGAGAGTGGTTGTGAATAATGCCTCTCCCCCATCCTAATTCCCAGGATTTCTTAATATATTTCCTTAAAATGTCTAACGGGACTGTGCAGATATGATTATGATAAGGATCTTGAGGTGGCAAGGTTATCCCAGGTCATACACGTGGATCCAAAGCAATCTAACCACTTTCAGAAGAGGGAGACGGGAAAGTCAAAGTCAGACAGAGATGATGTAAGGATAGATGCAGAGATAACAGAGGAAAGAGACATTGCAGGCTTTGAAGATAAAGGAAAGGGCCATGAACCAAGAAATGTGGGCATCCTCTACAAGCTAAAGACAGACAAAGAAACAGACTCCCCTGTAGAGCCTGCAGAAGGAACACAGACCCCCTGACAACTGGACATGCTGAGTAAAGAGGAGGAGAGAAAGAGAGGGAGACTCTCAGCAAGATGGACCGGCGCTGTAGCTGTAAGCATGGGCTCCAATGGAATGACTGGGCGGATAGTGCCCAACCGGGCAGTGGTTCATCTGTTGAACAGAGCTCACTGTGAGGAGGACGGGCTCCACCGCACCTCGCAACAATGATGCCCAGCCAGAAGGGTGAGACAATACACCCGTGCTGGTTTAAGTTCTCAAAGGTGTGCTGTTTTATTAAAGCAGAAATAGAAAATAAGTACGGTTGCAAATTTCTTACCAGTAACTTAAAAATTTCTGAACAAAGAGTGAGGTATGGGCGACCCATGGGAGACTATCTTGCATGGAACCTGAGAAACAGGGACACTGATTTTTTTCCTCTTTCCCCAAAGCAGATAGGATTAATTGACTGTGCCGTGATTCGTAAACAATCAATGCCAAGGTGTCTGGGCCCACTCCAGGAAATGAGCTTCGTTTTGTAACAAGCAGGAGGGTCTGCAATTCTCCTGTTAAAACTAGCTTTTGTTTGAGACCACGTTGCGGGCTCCAGGGAGATGTGCAAGTTTCTATTATGAGCTTACAGGAAGCAAGACAGGGCAGGGGAGTGGGAGGAATGAATACAGGGAACTCAGGGAGGATGTGGGAAGAGTACTGTTCTATTAAGGGGATTACAACCAATGTCCTGAAACAAAATGTGCACGAATTGTTGAATGTACGACGAATGTGACCTGTAAACCGCCACCCAAATCACCATAAAATATATTTGGGGGCTGTTAATATTCAGCTTGCAGTTGACAATGCAGGAGCCAAATACTGTTCTAGACTGCAAGCAATGTCTTCGCCGTCCCATTCGTTGCCGTACCTCCTCTCCCTCCTCTCCTTTCCCCCTTGAACTCACCCACCACAGTAAGGTTATCCAATATCAGTTCTGGTACTTTACATGTGTCTGAACAACTTTCACAGTTAGGAAGATAGAAACAGTGGGATCACGTGGCAGACAAGTGTCTGCTTTCTCTTGGCCCTGTGATTGCC
This sequence comes from Tenrec ecaudatus, assembly GCF_050624435.1. Classification (NCBI taxonomy): domain Eukaryota; kingdom Metazoa; phylum Chordata; class Mammalia; order Afrosoricida; family Tenrecidae; genus Tenrec; species Tenrec ecaudatus. The sequence continues at coordinate 178,796,071 of NC_134533.1, read as the reverse complement.
CTTCTTGGACCCTCTTGTCAACTGCCAAGGAAAAAGCCTGCAAACTACATCTCCCAGACTGCCTTTCCTGCTGTCTTCCCATCAGATGTCTCCAATAAGAGTTGGGGAAGGAGGACGAAGAAAGATTACTTGCTGTGGACTTGGCGATGACAGCAGTCTGCGCAGGGAAAGCACCGGTCGTTATTGTGAGGGCAGGCTTCTGGGTTTCTGCCCAGGTGCTTTGGCTCATACAACAACGCATTGTCACCTGAGTAGCGTAGTGTTCTCTTTGCTCTTTCAGACCTAGTAACGGGGCAAGCTTCCTGCGGAGACTAATCTTTGGGAAATCTTATCTTCCCTCTTTTCCTTCTGGATCCCTCCAAATCCCTTTATGGCTAATTCTCTATTTGAAAACCTCATTTATGTTTCCCTGATTAGAGGCTCAATGACATGACCTTGTCTTGTATTCTTATTATCAAAGAATAAAGAACACATGAAACCATCTTGGGTTTGTGACTGCCATTGTGTTGTGATCAAAGCCATCAGAGAAGGCTGGGACAAACCGTTTGCCCCAGCCACTCACCTGGCATTTGGATCCAACCAACCATTCCACAGCAGTTCCACTCAGGGGCACATGTGCCAGCATTGTCTGGGTGGCGGAGGGCTGGTTGTTCGTACGTTTTAGCAAACCAGATTGGAAGGCAATGTTCTGTCTTTGATAGTCTATAGTTGTGGGCTGGTTTCGCCAAATGTGTGTCCGAAGGCGAGGATCCATGTGCTGATATTTGTTATGGATGTGCCACCAAGAAAGGCCTCTAAATGGATGAGCAGAGCATAGAAGGGCAAAGCCGGGGAGGGCTGAGCTTACAGATAAGACCCCCATAGCATGCGCTCCAGGGAGAAGGCTATGCTGCAGCGCCTCCTTAATGACCACCCCAGTCCGTCATCGTCTTGGACTCCCTGGAGGGGACATAAACTCCCAGGCCATTTTTGACTGGTTCCTCTGGCTAACCTGGGAGTAGTCTCTAAAGAAGAATGGTAGATATGGACCTTCGGAAACAAAAACACACAGAAGCTGAGGGAGGGAGGAGCATTCAACCAAAACGTAAAGGGGACCCATGGAAAACCATCCAGAATCCTAAAGGGTCTGCTACAGCCCTGATTCCCCCACCCCCACTCCACAGTAAAGCCATCTTAATCCAAAGCCTACTTTTTCATTCCTCTATTCCAACCCCATTGCCGTAAAATTGATTCTGAGTCATAGAGACTGTATGGGACAGAGGAACTGTGCCCACAGAGTTTCCCAGGCTGTAATCTCCACAGAAGTCTACTGCCATGTCTCTCTCTAGCAGAGCAGCTGGGAGCTTTGAACTGCTAACCTTTTAGTTAACAGTTAAGCCCTTTAACCACTGCAACACAAAGGCTCCTCTTACTTTTTTATGATTAGCTGTCATTTAATAAGCTCTCAACTCATGGTGATCCCATGCACCACAGAACCAAATGCTACCTGTTCTGTTCCATCCCCATGATCAGCTGCAGATCAGGCGGTGTGATCTGTTAGTCTGTATTGACTAGAGAAAAAAATTCAGAGACACGCATATGTGTATAAGAAAGAGCTTTATATACAAGAACAATTAAATATTGAGAAAACATCCTAGCCCAGTCCAATCAAGTCCATAAGTCTGAGTCAGGCTGGCCTCCAGTGAGCTATTTATCTCTGTTGCACCTCTAAATGAAGTCATCAAGCTGCAATCTGATTGACAGGCTAGACTCCACCCCTTCGCAAGTTGACAGATTATGGAACTGTCACATGATCCATAGACTTCTCACTGCACTTTTCAGAAGCATATTGGCAGACCTATCTTCCTAGACCATCTTAGTCTTGAAGTGCGAGAACCTGTGCAGTATCATCAAACCATGTAAGCCACCACTGACAGGCCACTGGTGGCTGCTCACGGAGGTGCATTGGCAAGAATCAAACCCCAGTCTCCCACAGAGAACTCTACAACGGAACCACTGCTGCCCCACTCATTCACTCAGCAAATATTTACTGAGCTCCTTCCTCAGGCACAATACCCTAGGAACGGAGCAGTGAGCCAGAAGGGTGGTGTCCAACCTCTCAGACCTGGCAGTGAGGCAGGGATGCGGACCAGTAAGCAGTCTATTTCATCTGTGGGACTGACCTGCTCTGTGATGAGGGACTACCAAATCCTTGGGAACACTTGGCTGAGGACCCTTAATCAGAAGTTGGCAAATAAAGGCTGGAGCCTGTCTTTGTAGAGAGAGAGGTGGTGAGAAGCTGCCAAGAAACTAAATATAATGAAGTGCTTTAGAGGGAGATTGTCACCACTCTGGACCCTCTCAAGTAATCCCAGGGCTGACGCTTTCTTTCATGACCGTCTCTCTGGTGTCAAGGAAGCCAGCCTCTTTTAGGAGGGTTTGCTCTCAGGCAGGATTTAGGCCAGTGAAGCAGAACCACCATGGGCATTATGGGTTGTTGTAGAGGAAATAGACTTTATACAATCAAAAGAGAATATGCCAGTAAATGAGCCCTGGCGGCACAATGGCTAAGCACTCAGCTGCAAACCAGAAGGCCAGTGGTTTGAATTCACCAGCCACGTGCAGGAGTAAAGGCCTGGCCATCTACTTCCAGGAAGATTTCAGCCTAGGAAACCCCATGGGATAGTTCTACTCTGACACACAAGGGCCACTGTGAGTTAGAATCAACCCAAAGGCGTACAACAACATGAGAGTGAAGATGCAGAAGAGAACGAGAGGATCAAAGAGAGAGCTAGTCCTCTTAAACCACTGGTCCCAAAAGACACGTTAGAGCTCACAAGGGAATCTAAAAAGACAGGCTCCCCAGCCACTGAAGCAGGATTGCAAAGGGACCTGATAGACACTCATCTGATGCCCCTGCTGTCAAACATCTGTGTGGCAGTTACATAATCTGTTGCCAATTTGAGAGGATTAAGAATGAAGGGGTGGAGTTTAGCCTGTCAATCAAGTGACAGCTGGATGACTCACTTGGAGGCGCTAAGGAGATAAATAACTCACTGGAGGCGGGACCCATGTGCACTCTCTCATTATTGAGGATGAGCCTGATGGAGCTACACTGATGGAGCCAGAACTCAGAGAGCTGGAGGAGCCACATGGAGACCCACGCCAGCGCAGAGATGCTTCTACCGCCACTGGATCCACAAGGCTTTCCACCCACTGGCCTGTGATCTTCCTGCATTCGGTGTCATTGCATGTGTTTTGTGAGTCTAAAGGGGAATTTATAGACTAATATCAAGCATATGGGCTAATATCAGACTTATGGACTTAATCTGGACTGGGCCGGGATGTTTTCTCAACATTCCATTGATCTTGAATATAAAGCTCTTTCTTATACACATATGAAGGTCTATTAATTTGTTTTTGTAGTCTACCCAGACTAACACATTCTGGAAGTGGCCCTGGAGCTGCTGCCGATCAGCATAATCAGTAGATGGAAGAAGAGGTGGCTGTTGGTTGGAGAGAATAAGGAGAACCTGGACCCCTCTCTGCTGATGACTCTCAATGTCTCTGATGGGGAAAAAGACCCCAGGTAAAGGAAGGCTGGTACTTCACTTATTCCTCAAAAATTCTGTGCAGTTCTCCTTTTGTCCAACTCTAACCCAGATCCCCAGGGATTCAGGAAAAAGGAATTCTTGGCCTAATCAAGTTGTCAGTAGAACAAACAATCTGGGCCACCTGGGCCTGGCAGTTTAAATAAAGCCGCACACATGTACAGAGTCCCAGTGCATAGGTGGGTCTCCTCATGCTAGAAGATCCAGTAGGAAAAATTGTTTATATGAATACACTTGGCACGTTCATTCAAAAGGAGACAACTGCTGGCAGAGGACACACTGCCACCTAGAAGCCTGACCTTGGTCCTGGAAGGTACAGGGATAACTCCACCTGTCTACCTGTTCACCTGGTTCTGGTTCTTCCCTGTAGCACCTCCATTCCCAGATTCTTTGAGCCTTTAGTATCAATCCCTAAGTGCTTATTTGGGAAGTAAAACAATACCCACCACTTAAAAGCCGTATTTTCTTTGCATGTAGATTTAGAAGCACTATGTTGGGTTGTGAGATAGTTAAGGTTTATTGTGCCAACATGGCCGATAAACACATATGGAGTTAACTGAAGGGTGGAGAGATAAATGGCCCGGTGAGCCTCACCTTTCTAGTTCTCGGGTCTCTTGCTTTCTGATGGTCAGACCAAGGTGCGTCTGCCTTAGCCAGCTCCCTGCTTCAACTTACAAGGATCACTTCCTGCGACTTACAAGGCTCACTTTCTGCGAGACATTCCTGAGGAGAAGCCACATGGACCTACCCTGATGCAGCCCTGGGTTCTGGAGCACCCGTGTGAAGAACCCTGCCAGTGCTGAGATGCTTACACATTCACTGATTTGGCTTTCCTCCTGCAGTCGGCATCATTGCATGTGTTTTGTGAGATGAAGGAGGACTTTGTAGATCAGTGTCAGACATATGGGCTAATGTCGGACTTATGGGCCTGGACAGCACTGGGTTGGGATGCTTTTTTAATGTACACTTACCCTTTATATAAAATTCTCTTATACATACAAATTTCTGTGGATTTGTTTCCCTAGTTTACCCAGACTAGCACAGATTACAACTAAAAGTCTGGTCTTTGAAGCCAGTTTTTAAATATTAGGTTCATCACTTAACCGCTGTGCAATTATGAGCAAGTTGCTTAACTTCTCTGTCTCATTTTATCAATTGTAAAATAGGAATCACTTTTTTTTTTTTTAATCCATGGCCATCAAGTTGATTCTGACTTGGGACAGCACCGCGTTTCAGAGCAGCACTGTCCTCCAGCGCGTGTTCATGGCTGTCACCTTATGGACACAGACCCCGGCCCTCGCCTCTGGGTGCATTCAAAGTATCACCTTGTCAGTTAAATAGTGGAAACAAACAGTTTCGTCAAACAGGGACCTGGAATAATATTAGCACTTGCCTTCTACAGCTATTGAGAGGATTAAAAGGAATTAATACATGTTATGTACTTAGAACAGCGCCTGCTTCCAAGACTCTAAACTCACTGCCTTCAAGTCGATTCCACCTCCTTAGCGACCGTATAGGACAGGAAAGAACTGCTCCTGAGGGTTTATGAGGCTTCCACTCTCTGCGGGAGTAGGAAGCCTCATCCTTCTCCCTCGGAGCTGCTGCTGGTTTTGAACAGCCGAGTTTCCTTGATTTGAGCAGCCCAGTGAATAACCACTAAGCCACCAGGATTCCTGTAGCACCTACTAACTCTTTTTTTTTAATTTCCTTGAGTTAATATGAATGCCACAGATGGCTAGAGAAAGGGATTAAAAATTAAAAGGGAAAAAAGGCAGAAAAAAAGCAAAGACTACATTTTCTGGAGCTGGACTGTCTAGTAAGGTAGCCAGTAGCCACAATGCCCACTTATATTTATACGTCAATTAACTAAAATAAAATGAAATTTAAAATCTAGTTACTTAGTCACCTTCATCATGTTAGACAACACTGGACACAGAAAGTTTCCAATATCATGGAAAGTTTGATTAGATAGTAGTGGTCTATAATTTCGAGGAGAAGTGTTTAACCTACTTACTCTCCAAGCTGATTTTTGAAGACTGAATTAATGTATGTGAGTAATATATTCATTAAACTTCCATGGTTATAAGACATCTCCATTTAATAATTGGACATAATTTCTTATCTTTTCTACTATAACAGGATTCGGCAATGCTGTGGAACAAATGAACACTGTCGTGCGAAGTTTTACTGTAAAGATGAACAATGATCTTTTCAAAACCTTCTTTTTCCTACGTTTCGCTAATTCAGAACAACCTCTAAATTTGTGACTCTCCGCCTATAAGACACATTTCTAGGAAATTTTCCACTAAAGAGTAATAAATAATAAAATATATTGCCATCAAGTTTATTCCAACTCAGTGATCCTATAAGGGTTTTCAAGACTAATTCTTTACAGGACTAGACAGCTTCATCTTTCTCCCTCAGGGTGGCTGCTTTGAACTACTGATCTTGTGATGACTAGTCCAACACTCACTCAACAGCACCATCTGAGCTCATTAAAGATCAAGCATCTCAATAACTCACTGTCATCAAGTTGATTCTAACGCATAGCGACCTGATAGGAGAGAACTGCCCTCGTAGGTTTCAGAGACTGGAACTCTTTAGGGAGTAGAAAGCCCCATCTGTCTCCCATGGAGCAACTGGTGGTTTTGAACTGCTGGCCCTGAGGTTAGCAGCCCAATGCACACCCAATACACCATCAGGGGCATTTCAATTTTTCTCATTTCTATCAACAGCTGGTAATGTTCACCAACAACGATTTGCCTGAGCCCTGGAACAAAGTGCCGAGAGAAAGGGTTCAAGTGCTGGGTTTCAATGGGCAATCTCAGCAAGCATGTATATGCATGCTCCCAGAGACATGGAAACCACCGTGAGTTCGTCATGCTCAGTCTCACGCAAACAGCTGGCCTCCCTCCTCTAGCGCTCAGATAGGATGGATCCTCATGGCCAGGATTGTACCTCCGAAAGCACTTTTCTCTAACACTGAGGCCGTACAATGAAATGCCTGCACAAGGCAGGCGGGCGGGCACCATGAATGCGTGAAGTGAGCAGATAGGCATCAGTGGCCCCTCCCAAGTGTAGAGGGTGTCCAGAGGCTCAACTTCAGCAGTCATCAGCCTGAAAAAGTACAGGCCCAGTGTTGCCAACAGGTGACAGAAGAAAAAGGGATGGAGAGGAGGTGGTCCTGGATCCCCCTTCTCTGGAGGATGGGAAAGAGAGCACACATGGGAACTCCCATCATGATACAGGTAGTTTTTTTCCATGGGTTTTCTTGTTTACTGATCTACCTTTCTGAATCCCCTGGGTCCCTAATTCTACTTTGATTAGAATTGTCTGCGTCCATCAGTTTCAATTTATCCCTACTGACTTACATTCTGCTAGCAGACGGTTGGCTGGAAGTGTGTTGGTTCCTGTTACTATAGCTTTAAAGAAAAAGAAAGACGGAGGGGAAAGGAACTTGGCTGTAAGCACAGGGATGCTTGTGTGGAAGTTCAGGCCCACAGCATTAAGCAAGCCCAGATGGAAGTGAGATTAATGGGGGTATCTGTGTGACTCTAGAGGCAGCGAAAATAGTGGCATTAATACTGATGACAATGACCATAGCAGCTTCCTACGGAGCATTTGTTATGGGCCAAGGTAGTTTATGTGAGAGACAACCAGAAATACTCCCTATTACTCTACCTCGCGCCGAGGCCCACGTTTCTGGGTGAGGTGATACCACTGAGTCAGGTCTGGGTCTAAGACTTCAGGGTTCAGGAACATACAGCTAAATAAATCAACTTAAAGATTTCAGTATCCCATATTTAACCAAACACCGTCAGAATAAAACTACGTTAAGTGCCATTCGGATGAAAGCAAATGGAGAGACCAATCTAGAACAACCAGTCCTTAGCACATGCGAGAGCCAGCCAGAGAAGACTGGCACCAACTTCCCTCCTTGGCAATGGAGTGTTGTCCTTGGGCAGCACGTCTGGCTGCCCCTTGTTGTACAGCAGAAAGGACTTCGTGTTGCAAGGGTAGATCCTGTTCCCTCTTAGAAGGCTGGCAAGCACTGAACTCTGCCCTTTGTTTCTGGACTTTACTGGAGGGTGAATGAATCAACATATGGCAACCCTGGGACATTTTCCTACCTAGATAAGGCTGGAGTCCTATATTAATTTCTCATACTAACAGAGCAAGAGATGGAGCCACCAATGACATAACTGTCCTGATTGTTAAGAAGCAGGGCAGAAATATAAAAGAGTTTATCCCAATTCATTATTATTCTGGCTCTAATTTCACCTACCCTAATTATTTCCATTTCCAATCATGAAGTAAATAGATGAGCACAGCAGGAAAAACGGATTGTCTTTTGCATTTCCTTCCAATCTCACTCTCTATTGTTATTACATACACACAAAATCACACAAAATATTTTATCAAGATTAGTCATAACATGTTTCGTCCACTTCTCTACAGCAGTACAGAATTCTCATCCTCTTGAGGAAAAGCACCCTTTAGATTTCCAGATTTCTAACAGTTTACTGCGTTAATTTGGGGCAACTTCAAACTTGTCTCTGGTGGGATAATTCACTGTGCTCATTTTCAAAATAACTCATTACAGTTTAATAATACAAGTACAGTGAAACCAATGATGGCCAGAGCTCGATAGGACTGTGCTATTTTTCTAGGCCTGGCGAGTTTTCAGTCTCTGATAGGGTGAAGTCTTACCACTTCACTATCATTCTCTCTAAGTGGGAAATATTTGAATTTTCCTACTTGGACAGGTTTCCACCTTACACAGGGGTCAGTTTTTTTAAGGTTAATGGTTCTACATAAATTGAGGTCTTAAAAATATATATTTCTGTCTCCTGGCTCATTTCACAATTGGTGCTCGGTTATAATGAACATAATGAATTTTGAGCTTATTTAGCCAGAAGAACCACCCTGACCACGTAAGTGACAAACAACAGAAATAAGATAAAGGCAACTGTCCACCCACTTATAGATGTTCTCAAAGGCTCACAATCACAGGGGCTTATTTGGGAAAAGTATTAAGAAAATTGAAAAGTGCATTGGTGGGTGAAAGGCCAGGAAAACTGTGCTGAGGAAATGTTTGTGGATTCATTAATGAATTAATTTCCCCCATCACAGCAATGTACCTGCTCATTCTTAAAAGAGCGTCAAGGTTGTCCTCTGAGAATTTTGTTGGAACCTGGACTCATCCACCCACAGTCCTGATCATGACCCTTCCGGGGTCTTTGTGCTCCCCAAGCATAAAAATATAAACAAAAACATTGAAAGACTTTGAGTACTTCAAGTATACCACCACTCCCCTTCTGACGTGGTGGGAATCAAAAGCAGAGCACTCTTCAGGGAAGGGTGAACGCATGCCGACATTGCCTTTGGCCGTGTGAAGGCTTAGGTGGAGGCTATGTCAGGAAACATAGGTTCGCATTTTGCAATTTTCATTGATTATGAAGCAGTACTGATTGACTCACTCTTGCATATCAGATCATGCCATTTCTCTCATCCGAATCCCCCCAAAATCTCTCCCATCTTGCTCCAGGTGAAAACCAAGGTCTGCACAGGTTAAGAGCCCTCAAGATCTTGCCCAAGTCTCTCCCCAACTTTACCTCATCGGCTTGCTCCCTTGCTTACTCAGCTTCCTCACTCCCCCAGAAACAAGGCAGCCCCCTTCTCCCTCTGAGTCTGTGTTCACATTGAGCTTCTTATGGGGAATGCTTTCCCCAGATAGGTCCACTCCCTAGTTTCCCGCAGAAGTGTACTCAAGGTCACATGGTCAGAAAAACCTTCCCGAGACACCTATGAAAAGTGACAACCTCCCCTCAGATTCCCTTTGTCCTCTCTTGCTTTATCTTTGCACCTAGCTCTTATCTCTATCTGACGTGTACATTTTAGTTGTTGTTTATCTGCCTCTTTCTACTATCATATAAACTCCTTGGCGGTCAGGACATTTGTCTGGCTTGCTCATTGCTGTCTGAGAACAGTGATGGATGGGTATGTGGCGCACACCCAAGAAATGCATGTTGGATAACTGAATAAGGCCCTCGCAGGGGTTGCAACAGCCTGTGGGATGTGACCACATGATGAAAGATGTTGACTGACTGGCTGTAGATGAAATAAAGAGAGGAGCTTAAGATGCTCTGAAGAGTGAGCGTGGACAGAAAAGGATGTCTGGGAGGAGCTAGAGAGGTTCTCCAGGGTGGAGGTGGGCACAAATGATGGAGGAAATCCAAATACTGGTGGGGGTGTTTCACTAGCTTGATGTGGGATATACAATTTATACCTTAACCCTCCACTTTCTCTGCTACAGGTTTGTACCAGGGAGAGGGAATTCTGGTTTGTGAAATGGAAGGGAATTGACTTCTGCCTCAAGTTGGCGAAGAGTCAACGTGTTCAGATGTAGAGAGTCAAAGGTCAAGAGCACAGCTGATAGCGACTTGCCCATGCAGGCTTTAACCTTGCTGTATATTTCCTTGGCTGGCTTCTGTTGAATAGAATGGTAATTTTAACAAGCATCAAGGTTTTTAATTAATCAGACAGTGTTCATCATGGCTCTAGTCCAATTCATCTTAGGGCAGCTGTTTTCCTACACATTCTTTGATCCCTGCTTAAAATTATTATCAATAACCACCACATACAGTCACAATGTGCCAGGCACTACATACTAAAAAGATGTGCTCTCTCAGCTTAAAGAGCTTAATTTCTGATGACCGTAATCACGCAGTCCTGGGATCTTAATCTATGGCTCCCTGCCCCCACCCCACCCTAAGAAGGATAGTTTATTTAAAGCTGGCAACCTTTCGAATTCACCTCTCCTTGAAATTTTGCTTAAGCCTGTTCATTGACAGTGCTACAAGCAAAGAAATTTCTTAGAACAACAAAGAGGGTTGTTGCCATGCCAAATATGGAATGAAGCATCCTGTCATTTTATCTGTAAGATCACACTGAGATGGTTTGTAAAATGATGATCAAATCAGTTCACAGAAGCAGAAAATAATCTTATCAGCCTAAAGCCTCATTCACAAAAGTTAGATATTTTTTTCTTTTTCTTTTCTTTTTTACATTTTATTAGGGGCTCATACAACTCTTATCACAATCCACACATATACATACATCAATTGTATAAAGCACATCCATACATTCTTTGCCCTAATCACTCTCAAAGCATTTGTTCTCCACTTAAGCCCTCTGCATCAGGTCCTCTTTTTTTCCCCCTCCCTCCCCGCTCCCCCCTCCCTCATGAGCTCTTGATAATCCACAGATTGTTATTTTGTCATATCTTGCCCTATCCGGAGTCTCCCTTCCCCCCCTTCTCTGCCGTCCATCTCCCAGGGAGGAGGAAGTTAGATATTTTTAAACTCTATTCTGTCTAGTTAACATTTACCTGATGTTATTTTACCATTTATATCATTCAGTATTAATAGTGTATTATAGGCTAGTCAGAAGGCTTCTTTTTGTTCTAGGTGTAATTATTTGGGAGTTTCTTTATATCTTGAGACCTGAGCTTAAGAGCAACCTTTTTTCCATGTCTCTTTCCTATACAAATGTACTAATCCATCTTGAAACAATTATATTTTCCCCCAAGGTATTTCTTACTCTCCAGGATTTGTACAACTAAAAAGATATGTGTACAACCTTGCCCCGCCAATACTTTAACTCTGTTTTATGTTATTCAAATAGCAGAATGATTTGAAGAAAGCAAAATAAGCCAGTGTCTTTGTTTGTTACTAAACCAGTAGACAATGACAAGGACTAACAATGTTGTCTATTAAGTACAATGTAATATAACATCTGGAAATCAGGTCAGTGAAGTACTTTGGGAGATTGATAGAACATAGGGGGGAAATACCTGTTTGGGTACAACACTAATTCCCTATGCCACACCTCATTCCTCTTCCCTCGCAAGCAAGCAAGGTGTATACCCTATATTTGAAATAAAACACATTTATTGATGCAGGGTTGGGCAAACAGGTCAAGGGAACAGAAAAGGTAACCTAGAAACAGAAGCATGTGCATAGTGGCAGCCAATGTAAGATAGAGGTGGTGCTTCCAGCAGTAGAGAAAAACAGTCCTTGAATAATTAATGCTGGGACAATGGGCTATTCATATGAAAGATCTCACGACATAAGAGGCCCCAAACAGATTAAATTCTTAAATAAGTTAGACAAAGCATTTATACTTTCAGAGGAAAATATCTTTATGACCCAGGCAGAAGGAGCACACGTTTCTTAAAGTAGGCACCAATTTAGAGCGAATTTTATAGAAAAAGATTGATTAAATCAACTGCAAAAATTATAAACTTACATTCATCAAATGACCACAAGCATGTGAAGGCAAGCTACAAAATGGGAGTGAATATCTATCCCTAACAAGGTAACCAACAAAGTCCTGTCGTGAGGTGCTTCGTCAAGTCGGGACTCATCGCGACCCAATGCACAACAGAATGAGCACTGCTTGGTCCTGCACCGTCCTCACAGTTGTCCTTACCTGTGAGTCCACAGTGGAAGCCATCGTGTCAATCCATCTTTACCAGGGCCTTCCTCTTGTTCACTGGCCCTCTGCCTCACCCAGCATGTTGACCTTTTCCAGGGACTGGCCTCTCTTGACAACACGTCCAGTAGTTGTATTGCAGTATTCTGAAATATAAAGAACCCGTTGCTTATGAATCTTTGAGAAAGCAAACAACCAACACAACAGTTAAATAGGCAAACTATAGGAACAAGTGTATCTCAGAATATGGCCAAGAGCTGAAGAGATACTCAATAAGTATATGTTTTTAATACTCCTTGGCAGATTTGGGGAAACGCCAGCTACAACAATGAGGCTCCACTTCATGTGCACCGAGTTGGAAAATAACTGGAACAGCTAGGGACAACAAGCACGGGCGGCAAAGTGGAGCACCAGAAACTCGCTCGCTGCTGATGGTAGAAAACAACTTGCATTTTCTAGGAAAACTGAAGATCCAGACGTTCTACGTATAGCTCATTGATCTCATTTGTAGAAGTGAATCCTAAATAAATTTCTAAAAATGATAACATAAAACTGCATAGCAATTTATAGTTTAGGAAGCACTTTAAAAAAATTAATCATTTTATTGGGGGCTCGCACAACTCTTATCACCGTCCATACATCCATCCGTTGTGTCAAGTGCATTTGTACATTTGTTGCCATCTAGGAAGCACTTTTATGCGTGTACATAGAGTTTATTTTCATCCATTTGTAGTTAAGTATTTTTAACTCTGTTTTCATGGACATTTGATGATCTATGGTGAGTACCACTAGGAAACTGTGCTTGCCACCTCAGTGTGAAGTCCCCCTTCTGATAAGAGAAACTTTTTTTCTGGGGATCCACTGCTCCCCACTCTCATTGGGTCTGGGTGAGTGAGGCTCTACCCAGACACTGATAATCAGACTGAATCTTAGAACTAGTGAAAACTACTCTTGACTTTTCCTTTGGTGTAAACTATAAACCCCAAACCAAATCCACTGCCGTCATGTAAATTCTGACTCATAGTGACCCAATAAGACAGTGTGGACGGCATCATGGGGTGTCCTGGTCCATCCTCATTCCAGAAGAAGAATGTCATATCTTTCTTCCATTGAGTGGCTGGTGGATTTCAACTGCCAACCTTTAGGTGAGCCGCCTGCTGCTTTAGCTACTGCATCAGCAGGGTTCCTTTTCCCTATAATATCAAAAAGAAAACTGAAAAACTGTAATGGAGTCCATTCTGACTCCTAGTGACCCTACAGGGCAGAGGGGTACCACTTCCTGAGGTTTCCGAGGTTGCCAACTTTTACTAGAGCACAGAGCTTTATGGGGTGGTACAACAATTAAGCTCTCAGCTGTGGCTGAAAGGTCCGCTGTCCAAACCCAACAACAGTTGTAAGAGAGACAAGATGTGGCGAGCTGCTCCCATATAGAGTGTGGCCTCAGACACCGTATAGTGCACGTCTACTCTGTCCTGGACTATAGAGTCACTCTGGGATTCCTATGCATCACCATGACCTCAAGGACAGTGAGTGAAAGCGATGAGTCAGAACTGACTCAGGGAGGAGATGAAACAGAGCTCTGTGCTCAGTATGGGGCCTTTGAAAATGATGCTGGCAAAGCAGGCAGCAGGGTTAAGAGGTGTAAAGAAACGAAGTCCTAATGACATCATTTAGAACTGAAGTGCCTACGGCTAGCTCAACCCATGAACATCTAGGTTATTTGAGCAATAAATCTCCTTTTTGCTCAAGTAATTTTGAGTTGGGCTTTCTGCAATGTATAGCCCAAAGAATTCTGACTGCTTCCATAACGAAGCGCAAAGTAGGGGCCAGGGGTCCCTGTGTCCACTCTTCTTCCCAAAGCTCTAGTTAGCACAATGTACCTGTTGGGACTCTGACACCTGCATGAAAGAATGAAAACCGTGTTTTGCTTTTACAAGATGAATGAGGCTTTCTTTCCAGTCTACTGTACAGAAGAATATTTTTGTCTCTTGGCTTTATAGGTGTGTGTCTGGCTGATATCCAACGCGCAGTCACCAATGATAACTCAAAGTAGTTTCTTTGCCAGTTATTTCCCTTCGCATGTCAGGATAACATTTGGTAATTATAAATACATGCATCCAAACCACCAATTGGGTTTAAATGTGACTGAGGTGAAGGTTTATGTTAAAGCATCATCATTAAAAGGGTTTGGACTCTGATTAAACAGCATGAATTAAGCCCGGTGACATTACCAAAAAAATAAGCAACAATAAGCTAAAATAAGCCAGAGCCCTGGACAACAGTCCTTCTCCATAGGAGAGTGGGAAATTGTCAGAGCTGTCACCAAGATGTTCTTGTCTTCTGACAGAGGCCGGCTGCACTCAGAGAGAGGCTCCACCTTACCAGCTGGAGGCAATGAACTAGAACTGAGAGGCTCCAGAAACCGTGCCCAGAACTGCAAGACCATGAGTTTCAAACCTAGTCTGACAAGGGTGGAGGAATATACTTGGGAGGACAGTGGGACAAAGCGTTTGAAAGAAGGACTTCCCAGCAATTGCAGAATGGGAAAATAAAAGTCCTTCTCAGTCAGAGCAAGTAGATTGGGACGGCAAAGGATGTGCATGACAGGTCAGCACTGCTGTCAAAATTACACAGCGTTTCAAGCTGGTGTTTGACAGCTTCCACTGTTGTTCTCCTGCTTGGTCCTTCTGCGTTCCTTCTCCCTTGCCCACGTCCATCAGCTGAAAAAGAATCCAGCTGCTGTAGAGTCCATTCCTACTCACGGAGACCCCAGGCGTGCTCCGAGTGCAACTCCATAAGGTTTTCAAAGAATTTCTTCCAGGCATCTCCGGATGAACTTCAACCTCAAGTTAGAAGTCAAGCATGTTAACGATTTGCACTGCTGAGAGGTTCCTTACAGCAGCATTGCTGTTAGCTGCCCTAATTCACGGTAACCCCATGCAGAATGGGGCAGTGCCGTCAGAATCCATAGCACTGATTTTCCAAAGGAGATCACTGGACCTTTCTTACTGCTCTGTCTTGGTCTGTTTGAAAGCTGCTCCGCATCATAGCAACACACAGGCCTCGACCGACATAGAGTAGTGGCTGCACTCACAGGGCCTTCATCAAGCATCAAGTCCAAATCTTCCCCACATAAGATAAGAACTCTCCCACTGGATCCACTTTGCCCTCTCCTTTCATCTATAGAAAACCCCATAATTAAGAACCCCTTTACAATTTACCCTTCGGGGAAGAGTTTAAAGTTTAAAATAGAAACAAGTCTCCCCAAATGGGTGCACAAGTAAATGTGGTGAAGAAAGCTGATGGTGCCTGGCTATCAAAAGATATAACACTGGGGTCTTGAAGGTAAACAAGCAGCCATCTAGCTCAGAAGCAACAAAGCACACATGGAAGAAGCACACCAGCCTGTGTGATCATGAGGTGTCGAAGGGATCAGGTATCGAGCATTAAAGAACAAAAAATCATAACATTGTGAATGAGGGGGAGTGTGGAGTGGGGACCCAAAGTCCATGTGTAGGCAACTGGACAACCCCTTACGGAAAGGTCACAGGAAGGAGTCAAGCCAGTCGGCGTGATGTATGGCACTGATGAAACATACAACTTTCCTCTAGTTCCTAAATACTTCCTTCCCCCCATTATCATGATCCCAATTCTCCCTTACAGATCTGGCTAGACCAGAGGATGTACACTGGTACAGATAGGAACTAGAAACGCAGGGAATCCAGGACAGATGGACCCCTCAGGACCAGTGGTGAGAGTGGTGATACTAGGAGGGTGCAGGGAAGGTGGGGTAGAAAGAGGGACCTGATTAAAAGGATCTACATATAACCCCCTCCCTGGGGGACAGACAACAGAAAAGTGGGTGAAGGGAGACATCGGACAGTGTAAGATATGAAAAAATAATAATTTATAAATTATCAAGGGTTCATGAGGGAAGGGGAGTGGGGAGGGAGGGGGAAAAGTAAAGAGCTGATACCAAGGGATCAAGTAGAAAGAAAATGTTTTGAGAATGATGATGGCAACAAATGTACAAATGTGCTTGACACAGTGGATGGATGGATGAATTGTGATGAGTTGTATGAGCCCCAATAAAATGATTTTAAAAAGAAAAGAAAAATCCCACAGAAATATAAAGATGTACAATAGCTTGTCAAAAAGAAGAAATTGAAAGATTTTTTTATGAAAAACAAATGGAGTGAATTAAAAAAGTAATATTTTTAAAAAGCAAGTGGAATAGAAATATTAATGATAGGAATATGGGAAAGTAGGTCACTGACACTAGAAAGAAATAGCTTGAGGCATACGGGACACCCCAAATGGATCCAAGTGTCATAAAAAAATTGTAAAGAATGCCTCCCCACCAAAGAAAGGAAGAAAGAAGTCCCTTTCTCTCGTTCCTGCCCTCATCAAAATCATAAAACTGCGAGTACTGGAATCAAAGAATTATGATTAGAATCCAAGCCATGCCACTTACAGCTAATGACATTAGACACGAGTTCGTATTCCTAAACACCGGTTTCCACATTTGAAAGCAAGAATTATAATAGCAGGCCTTAGCATGGAGAGGACTCAGAGAGCTGGCACATGCAGTGAGGTTGGCCCGCAGGAAGAGTCCAGCAAGCCTCAGCCATGATTGCTGCTATCATTTGGGATATGTGTTCTCACCACATTTACTTCGGGCCAACTATTTTGCCTGTGGCGTGTTCTGTTGGATAGATGGCATAGCTCCAACGATCGGGGATTTCTGTCGTCCTGTTTCACAGGCTCCAGCAGCTCTGAAATACAGAGCTCTTTACACTTAACATGCCACCCACACAAGCGATGCAAAACAATACACCAGTCCAGAGCTCCGATATGGGCAATATGGCAGACCTTTCCCCCTTCTCTTTTGTGATTTACTTTATGAATAAATTACTTTTCCTTAAAGGTCACTTGGCTGTTTCAGAGCACTTTACACCTGATATTATTCTCTTACAGGAGGGAGTTACACAGAATAGTTAAGCAATGTTTCCTAAGAATTTATCCACTATATTAGCAAAATTCTTCCATAGGAAAAGCAACTCAAAATGATGAACAATTAAGGCAATTTGTCTGAAAAGAAAAATTTTATCAAAAATCAAAACAATAATAATATTTTCAAGCTGCTTTATGTATCTTCTACCTGGGTAAGCAATAACAATTCATGCTAATTAACGTCTGTTGAATATTTACTAGATGAAAAATGCTCTAAGGAACCCTCCTGTGCCAGCTCACTCTGTCCAAATAGCTATTGGATGAGGCAGGTTGTCATTATTATTTTCTTGTTTAAAGTGAGAAAACGAAGGAAGCAGGTTTATAAGTAACTGAACCAAAGTCACAGTGAACAAGGGGAAAATCCAAATGCAAGCCAGCTGGCCAGCTGTGGCCAGAACTCTTGACCAGGATGCCTCCAGAAGGAATGGTTGTGTAGACCAGGATAGATCTGAAGCACAAAACAGAAAACTGCTGCCTCCTACTCCTTTCCTCTATTTCCTTACGCTTTCCTCCCGTCCCACTACCATGCTCAGCCTTCATTCTGGTTTCAGTAATTCCTTTCAGTTACCTTGACCTTGTTCACTCCCTATCAGTCCTCCCATCCCCTCCCTCCACTGCTTTTGAACCATTCCTTGTTCCCTTGTCTCTGGGTTGGCCAACACCTCCTCCCTTCCCCTACCTCCCACACTCTCATGTCCCTCCGGGACCATTGGTTCCATTATTTTCTTCTCACATTGTTTGTCCAGCCTATCTTATCTGCAGATATAGTAATAGGTACATAAAATTGCGGATGGCACATAAGAACATGGCGCAACGGCAGCAACACTGACAAGCTAACAAACAAAAAAGCCACTGACATACAAAATTTAAAAGAAGAGAAAAAAAAAACCCAAATAGAAAGCAAAAAAAAAAAAAGCCTGTTAGTAGTTCAAGGTCTGTTTGCTGACCTTTAAGAGTATTTTCCGGATGAGTCTGATGGGGTGCCACGTCCTGGCCCCAAAGTCCATCCTTTATACTCCCTCGGGACCTCCTTGCTCTGCCTCCCCCGCCACTCCATTGCATGCTCCCAGTGTTTTGCCTCAGTGTGGTGGGGTCAGCTCAGTCGCACATCCCCCACTGTGTCTCCAATTCTGTCCCATGTAAGGCCATGGGTCAGTGCAGGATGTAGCATCTCACTGTGGAGCCGGCTATATGGTCCTCTCTGTACATTGGGTCCTTCGAGCTGGCCTATCGTCGTCTGAGCTTGGTGGGCCCAGGTGTGCTCCGCTCCATTCTTCCTCCTTCCTTTGCTTCAGCTTCCTTCTGGGTGTGGTCTGGTAGGTCAGTTCCTTTCCCACACCAGACGATCTATTTTCATTTTCTGTGGTACTCCCTTTGATGGTGGGGCTCGGGCTAATTAGGGTTGGGGCCAGCGTATGATCCAGTCTCTCTGTGGATTCCTCCACGGGTTACGTTGCCCTCCTGGTTTGGCCTGTCATGGTGGGGTCCGTATGCATGTTCCAGTTTTGTGGGGACACAACCAATACTCTCTATCTGGGTGGGTTAGTGCCCTGTTTCCCCCATGCTATCTACTCAGTTTCTCCCCCACCCTGCTTCTCCCTCCCCCTGCCCCCCTTCTCCTTCTTTATGCTGGGCTCTCATGTATCTCCCTAGGTGTGGCCTGCCCTCCCTCCAACTATCTATGCTTCCACCCGTTTATTGCAAGATAGGTTTTTATTCTTCTCTTCCTGGCATGCTGATTGTACTTACCTCAGGGGATTCATGTTTCTATTTTTAAGTAACCTTGTCATTTATTCTTTATCCCTGTGGGACTTTGGGGGTTTTTAGGGCTGGGATTGGTTATATCAAGTGTGGTCCTATTTTGATGCTATCTCCTACCAGTGAGTCTTAAGAATTACTACCAGTCAGGGCTGACTCAATGACAATGAGTTTGGTTTGTTCGGTATTCATAGATGTAAGTCCCTGGAGATACTACTAGTCATATTCCCTTATAGTAATCAATAATAAGACAGAGACATAGGGGGTGAGGGCTCATTCCCTCTAGCAGTCACTGACCTCATCAGTCTGCATCATTCATTTCATTTTATTATCACTTGTTATGTTTTAAGGTTTGTTTTTATTTTTAAGTAACCTTATCATTTATTCTTTATCCCTGTGAGACATTGGTTTCCACCTCTCAGGAGAATAAGCAGACCATTATTGCTAGTTTATATGCCAGTATTCCCAGGACCCTGACTATATAGGATAGTCACTTCAGATGATGCCAAAATGCCAGGCGAGTCATAGAGAAATAAGATCCTGAATAGACTTTCTCAGGATACATTTTAAAATTTATGATAGAATAATTAATGGTCATTCGTTGTCTTACCTACACATTGAGGAAGCAGGCAATCCTCATTGTTTTGCCCACATGAGTTCCCTGTGCCCAGTAGTAAAGATTTAGAAAGATCATACAGGATCCATTTTCTCCTTCTTCGTTTGAGTAATAGATCTCCAGAGTTTCACTTAGGCATACGGACACCCAGGAGTCCTGGGCACACAAGCAGTTACATTGTGTTGACTCCTAAATGTTGGACCCAGACTTCCTTGGCCCAGACTAAATGACCACTACAGAAGTGAGTCAACCTCGGCCATATAGACAATAAGAATATTGAAGAAGAGTAAAAAAGCAATATAAGAGAAGGTACTAGGTACTGAATGTCCCTGTAGCTCAGAGTGACCCCACCAGGCCAAGATAAAGTGTCTGCAGAGTGTCTCTTGGGAGATAAGTAGGACTGTAGCTAGCCTAGCTCATGTGTTTTTGGTATCTTTGTTAGACCAGGCTTCCTCTCCTAACCTCACTTACACTCCACCGCTCCTTGTTCACCTTTTGTTTTTCCTGGTATTTCCGAGGATGAGATGTACCTCCCTCACCACATAAAGAATAGCCTCCCTGGCACAGCTCCCTGGGAACCGTTTGACCTTGGGCAAGTGGCTTGCCTTCTCTGAGCCAGCTCTGCGAAATAAGAACTGGGAATATTTGTCGAAGGGATTTAATCAGGCCTAACTCTCCAGCAGCCCCTGGCATTTTAGAAAGCATAAATAAATGTCAGTGTCAGTCTTTCCCTTTCTTGGTTCAAATCTAGGTTTGGTTCTGCTCTGTGTGCTCCTTGTTGCCATAAATTACTCACCGTGCTCCCAAATCTTTAACCTTTCCATTTCTATCATTCTTCCCCTGGACATAGAAGCAGATTAAATTTCTCCCACGCTAAAACTAAGAACAAGAAGTCTGTCAAACCAATAGCCAACTTGTCTCTCTATTCTTCACAACCAGAAATCAGCAAAGGATGATCTATTTCTTCACTTGCTAATCGTCATTCAAGTAAGACCTCCCATTGGCATAGCATATTAAAAATACAATGCGTCCCTAATTGTAAAATCCTCGTCTTTGTCAGTATCTCTGTAGCAATTAACACTACAGACTCAAACTCCTTTTCCATGTTCACTTGTTAGGCAACTTCCATGATTTGACCATCTCTAGATGTGTGGTACAAATGATTAATATTTGTCTGCTACCTGGTAGGTTGAAAATTCAAATTCTACTTAGAGGCACCATGGAACAAAGGTCTAGAGATCTATACTTTTTGAAATTAGCTTTTGAAATCACTATGGAGCAGAGTTGGCTCTAAAAGGAGCCACCAGAATCTTACTCAATGACAACTGGAAATGGAAAAGCCTGCTCTCTCTGGCACCACCTTCCCAACTCCCACTGTGTCTTTACAACTTCTTGCTCCTTAAATGCTGGTGTTCTCCAGGTGCATTTTGAGAGTTGTGTATTTGTGGCCGATTCAGTTGAACTCCCAGTGTGGGAAACAGAAAGATTTCTCCCAAGTCACCCCCCAGATATATGCTAGACTTAGGACGCTGCTTGCAACTAATGGTAAATGATTGTGGAGTTCCCTCCCTGAAGGCAGTCAGCTGTCAGGCTACTGTCTGGTCCCACCACAAGTAGGACCCACTCCCTGCTGTTAAGGACAATGGGCTACTTCTCCCTAAAGGCTTGAGGCCATTAGTCTGGTCCCTGTAGGTGGGGTTTACACCCTACTGATAATAGTTTCTATAGTGAGCCAAAGAATAGGTCAAACCTGCTCAGTGACATCCAAAGTTAGGCTGCCATCCAGAATCCAAGATCCTCCCATCTTGTCATATGTGCACCCCCATTCCCTCCCCTTCCTTTTACATGGATACCCCTAGATCATCCCCCTCCCAGTACTGTATTACCCTTTCCTGTGATGTATGTCTTCACCTGTAATTAGGGGTCTTGTACATCCCCAGAGAATATAAAAGCCTTGGTTAGCAATAAAGGGGTCTCTCTCTCTCTCTCTCTCTCTCTCTCTTTCTCTCTCTCCATGTAGACCACCAAGTGAGGCTGAGGTGAGCATATTACCGTGAAATGTGTCTGACTCCATTATTTGAATCTCTCTTCTATCTCTCATACTCTCTGTGACTTTACTATTATCTTTACTTATTATCACTGTACAATTGTACCTACTGGACCCGTGATGATGTGTTAGGGGCTGGTTTCCCTCACAACCCAGATCCTCCTTCAGGAAAAAAACCTGTTCCTTCAACTGGAAGCTCCATTGGAGACAGCATAGTCAGCCTCCCTCCAAGAAGAGAACCATCCTTTTCCCACATCAAATTCCTTCTTAAGTTGAGTATATAAAGGCCTGGTCCCCACTACGACCACACTCTAGCTGTTGCATTTCCAGTAGTCACAGCAAGATCTGTTGGTTTTCATTGGGACTAGACGGCAGTTTGGTTTCTGCTTTAGCCCAATCCCACGCCCTCCCCTTCTCTTCCACAGGCACTGACCCCCCAAAGCACTGGCACTAGCCTCCTGCCAGGTGATTTCCATCAAGCACTCTGCTTTCCAAGAAACCCAGCCTGATGCTCACTCAACATTTACATTTTGGGTCTCTCTTTGGAGCACCGTACCCACCTTTCATTGTGCATCTCTACCAAAATTCAAAGTAGCCAAAATGCAAGTCACTTAGCACATGCCCTGTAGCTCTACCTATATCTTCAGCCCAAGTGAGAAGTATCATGGCTCCTCCAGCTTCCCAAACCAGCCACTTCATTTTTCTCACTGTATGTGCAAGTGAGGAGCCCTAGTAGCATAGTGGCTATGAATTCAGCTCTGAACCACAAAGTCAGCAGTTTGAAACCACCAGCTGGAAGTTTATATGGGGCTTTCTATGTCTAATAAGAGTTACCATCTCAGAAAATCAGAGGGGCAGTTCTATCATGTCCTATTGGGAAACTATGAGTCGGCATCGACCCAATGGCAATAAGTTTATATAACTGAGCTAACTCATGTCCATCCCACTTCATAAATAACTTTAATTTGCCTTCTCTTTGTTAAATTATACTTCCTTTCTCCAGAAATACATAGTTTCTCACATTTGCTTCTACAATGGCATATTCATTGAAATACCAGTTTCCAGTCTTCCTCCCTATGGCAGACTGATGGTTGTCAGCATCTGTCCCCATTTATGTCCCCAATTGGTCAATTCCCCTTGCACACAGCTGGGTTTGTGTGTCTGGTTACTGGGCAGTAAAACATTTCTGAACAGAAGTACTGTGTGAAATTTCCAGATCTCATTCTTACAAAAACAAAAGAAATAAACACATAAACTCACTACCATCCAAGTGATTCTCACTCAGACCAACCCAATAGCCCAGAGTAGAACTGCTCTCTAGGGCTTCTGAAGCTTTAAATCTCTGTCAGAACAGACAGCCTCATCTTTGTCCTGCATAGTGACGAGTGGGCCAGAACTGCTGACCTTCTGGCTAGCAGCTTAATGTGTAATTCACTACACCACCAGGACTCTCAACTTTACAAGAAAACTGTTATTTTGTCCTTTACACAAACTGAAAGGCTTGTGTGGGGCTAAGCTGTTGTCAGCTGGCATGGCGTTGGCCTCCAGTGATGGAAACTGATGCACAAGGGAACAATACATTTCCTGGCTTGCACCATCCCCATGAACCATTGCAGATTGGTATATTACAATCCATAAGATTTTCACTAGCAGATTTTCAAGAGTTGAATGCCAGACCTTTCCCCCTAGGCCATCTTAAGGTGTAAGCGCTAGTAAAACCTATGAAGCACCATAGAAATATACAAACTTCCTTGGCATATGGATGACAGCTGCACTTGAAGCATAGGACTCAAACTCCAAAGGTGCACGTGGAAAGCAACGATTCTACCCCTGAACCACCACTGCCCAAAGAGCTAAGCTAGTCTCAATTATGCCAAAGGGGATCGCAACTTAGGCGATGGTAGAGCACTAAGGTAAAGGGTTACTGGGTTCTTCTAGGGTCTCATGGAGCAAAGATGCTTCTAAGATTGGGTCTCCTCCCTTCCACTGAACTGCTACACAAGTGAGGAAACAAATTACCTTCAGTGATGATGTCTTTACCCTATACCCTAACATAGGCAACCTCTCTCCAAATTATTTATTTCAAATGCACATTGGAGCCCATTGCTGCACACTAAACTCTATTAATGAGCTTTAATGATGAGCTATGGAGTCCCATTAAGAACATCATACATGAAGAAAGTGAAGGTGATTTTAAAAGATGGGGAAAAAAGACAAGATCAGAAGAGACTATGAAACTTGCTCTTCATAGTAGAGTAGCAAAAGCAAATGGCAGAAATAACGCCATCAAGGATTGAACAGGAAACCTCCAAACATACCTCAAGGATACAATATAATATTTATTTATTATAAATATTATAATAAAATATTCACGATGTTAGGGGCTTAAGTGGAGAGTAAATGTTTTGAGAATGATGAGGGCAATGAATGTACAAATGTGTTTTATACAATTGTATGGATTGTGATAAGAATAGTATGAGCCCCTAATAAGATGATTTTTAAAATTTTTAAATTTAAAAAAATGAAAATACCCCCCAAAAAAGAAAATTACCCATAATTGCACCCCCCCAAAAATGTGCAAGACCTAAAGTTAGAAAATTCAAATGGAAGAAGATACTCAAAATATCTTAACTGAAAGAACATTTCTCAGCCTTTTGGCGAAGATCAAGTGTAGTATCTGTTCTTATCAATTTAATATCAGATACGTCCTCTATCCAAGGGCAATATATTAAATAGATTTTTAGAGCAGGGAGATGGAATAGGCGCTTGCTCCATTCACTCCACGCATCAGTCTGGTATTGCAGTACTTCCAGGAACACTACACACAAACACACAAAAAACTAAAGGGGGAAAAACATCAAGCCTCAGGCTGTAGTATTGAAAGATTCTATGGAATACCAATTCAACAAGCTAATGAAGCACCAGGAGCACTCACTCTTCTCTGCCAGGAAACTTGGAAGGCAGCTCCTTGACCAACTGAATGGAAAAGATTTGAATTTGTGCCCATTCCAAAGAATAGGTGATCTAACAGGAAGCTTAACCTATAGAACAATATCACTGATAGCACATGCAAGTAAAATTTTGCTGAAAATCATCCAACAATAGTTGTAGCAGGACACTCAAGGGAACTGCCAGAGATTCAGGCTGGATTCAGGAAAGGATATGGCACAGGGGATACCATTGCTCACGTCAGCTGGATCTTAACTCACAGCAGAGGATGCCAGAACGACTTTCACTTATATTTTATTGATTACTCTAAAGCATTCAACTATGCGGACCATAATAAACTATGGCTACCCTTGAGAAGAACAGGAGGTCCAGATCGCTTCCTTGTGCTCATGAGGAAGTTGTGCATGGATCCAGAGGCAATGGTGTGACCAGAACACGAGAATACTGCATGGTTTAAAATCAGGAAAGGTGTGTGAGTCAGGGTTGTATGCTCTCACCCTACTTATTCAGTCAGAACACTGAGCAAATAATCAGAGAAGCTGGATTGTGTGAAGAAAAACTCTACGTCAGGATTAGATGAAGGCTTATTAACAACTTGCGACATGAAGATGGCACGATATTGCATGCTAAAAGAGAGAAGGATTTGAAGCAGTTGTTTATGAAGATGGAGAATTGCAGTCTTCAATACAGATAATGGCTCAATTTAAAGGAGACCAACATCATCACAATTGGACCAATGGGTAACATCATGATAAATGAACAAAAGAATGAAGCTGTCAAAGATTTTTTTCTCGCTTGGATCCACAATCAATGTTCATGGAAGCAGCAGTCAAGACATCAAAGGACACATTGCATTGGGTAAATCTGCTGAACAAGATCTCTTTGGAGTTTTAGAAAGCAGTGAGGCAAGGAATAAGGTGTGTCTGAAGACAAGGTATTTTCAATGGGCTCATAAGCATATGAAAGTCAGAAAACTGAAGAAGAATTTATGCATTTGAATCGTGGTGCTGGAGAGGAATATTGAAAGTATCCTGGAACAAAAGAGCAAACAGACTTATCTTGAAAGAAGTACAGCCAGAATGTTCCTTAGAGGCAAGGATGGTGCGACTTCATCTCACTTCATCTGTTTTGGAAATGACATCCTGAGAGACCAGTGCCTGAGAAAGGACATCATGCATGGTAAAGAAGAGGGGCATCTAGAAAGAAGACAGCCCTCAACAGGATGGGATGACACAGTGTCCACAATGATGAACTCAAGCATAAGGACAATCGTGAGGATGTCCCAGGACCAGAGGGTCATTATGAGTCTGAGCCAACTCAACAGCACCTAACAACGATAATAACAAGTTCTATTAAAAGCATGTCCATTGCCCGTAGGAGAGAATCCAAGTTTCTATAACAGGTTTAATAGGCCCCAAATGGCTGAGTTTCAGTGTCACACCTCCAGCCACCATCTAAAAGCTTTACACACTGTGATAGTTAAGGATTGGGGTCAACTTCAGCCAAGATTCTCAGACATTTCTTAATTAATATGCATTAATCACTCATGATGTGATTTAGCACCGTGTAATAACCATCATAACAGGGTCTGCTAAGAAATCAGTTGTAAGAAATTTAGGGTGGGATGCAACACCTTATTCATGTAACAGCCCTGATCCAATCAATTGAAAGGAAGTTTCCTCAAGGTGTGGTATGCTTCTAATATCAGTGGATGCTGCAGAAAAGTTCGCTTGCTTTTACTGAGTCTGGATCCTACATCTGGCTCATCCTACGACCTTTAGTTCTTTGGACTTGAGTCAGCAGTCTGCCTAATTTTCTGCCTGTCCCAGGAAGTAGTCAGGAACCTTCCATCTCATCGGCCAACTTTGGATTCAATCACCTGTGTCACCAGCAGCCTGTCATCTTCCTGCTGATCACAAGATTCGTCAGCCCCCACAGCTCAATTCTACATTATGTATAACTCTAGTCAAGAGTGTTTCGGAGTGTTCCTTTGTTTGTTCATTACCCCATCACAGAATTGAGTATAAGGAAGGCTCCAGTCTGACCAAAGGTGGACGAATTCTGCCTCCTCAGTGAAGAGTTAGGAGCTCACAATTGCTTCAATCTATTCTACTACCTTTTTCTTTATTTCTACCACATGAATGGGGGCCTCCGAATTTACAGTTCTTAAAGGGCTCATACATGGCAAACCAATACAACGCTCATTGTGGTCAAGTCAATTCGGACTCAGGAAAACCACAGGTGTGGCAGAGCAGAAGTGCTCAATATGACTTTCTTGGCTGTAACACGACACTTGCGGAAGCGAATCACAAAGGTCTTCTTTCACTGTAGCACTTGGAGAGTTTGAACTGCCAGCCTTTGATTCAGTAGCCAACCACAAATTACTTGCACCACCCAGTGCCCTTTTGGAGCCTATTGTAAAAAACGGGTTAACAAAGGAGAAATGCAAGGGCTGTTGCACCACTGACTGAGTCCAGAGTTGACAATTCCTTGAAACCAAATTGCCTTACCATAAAACACCGTCAGTACATAGGTTATAGAAATCAAAATCTCTGCTAGGTTTTCCTGCATCGCCTAGAAAGACAGAAGGAAAAAAGAAGGAAAGCATGAAAGAGATGAAGGTGAATGTTTTCCTCCATTTGGACTTGTAGTATTATCACTGTAATGTGCGGAACGGGACGACTACACAAATGCAACGCTGGATGCAAGGTGGGCTCATCTCTGCCAAGAAGTGTGTACAACAGCTACCTGGCCAAACGACTGGAAGAGCTCTACATATGTGCCTTTTTAAAAGAGCAGTGATCCAATGAAATGTGGAAAGTGTTGAACAATATCACTAATATTACACCCAAGCAAATGCTTGCGAAAGCGAATCAAAAGTGGTTGCAGCCGTGCAACAACAGGAGCTGCCAGAAATCAAAGCCAGAGGCAGGAGAGGGGACGGGATGATGGATATCAGAGCGGACGTGAAATGCAGCTTGGCTGAAAGCAGAGGATATCAGAAAGAAGTTTATTTGTGCTTTATTGACTATATAAATATATGCAACTGGGTGGATCATAGCTAATGATGGAAAACATTGAAAGAATGTGAATTCTAAAATACATAATGATGCTTGGGCAGACCATAAACCAAGAAGCAGTTGTTCAAACATAAAAAGGGGATGCTGTATAGCTTGAAATCAATAAAGAAGTGGGTCAGGGAGGGATCATTTCACTGTGCTTATTCAATCTGCATGCGGAACAAATGACCTAAGAAACTAAGCTATGTGTAGAAGATGGTGTCGTTAGTCTCATTAATGACCTGTGATATACAGAAGACACAATTTTGTTTGCTGAAAAGGAATAGTATTTGAAGCCCTTTTTGATGAAGATCAAAGGGTACCGTCTTGAGGATGAATTATCCTTTGATGTCAAGAAAACAAAAATCTTCACAACTGGACCAATGAACAACAGCATGACAAATGGAGGAAAGATTGATGTCAAGTCAGTTCAGACTCGTGACAGCCCTGCATATAACAGAACACACGTTCTGAAATACTTTAGTTCCACACTCTATGCAAGATGTTTTCTTTCTGTGATTTCATTGCTTTCATAAGATAAAGATACTTCTTTATCTTTCTCTCCATCCATTGGGAACCCTTTTTAATTCTTTGGTTAATTCCAATGCCATTTCTTCCTCAGAAGGTCTCTGGCTCTCTGTTTTGGTCACTTGTTTAAGCCAAACTATGTTGTTCCTTCAAATGAACTGAAACTAACTATTGTCTTGGCATTGTGGTGGTGGTGTAGTTTTATTTAATTAATAATTACATGTTGGTGATTGTGTTAGTCTGGGTTGACTAGAGAAACAAATTCACAGACACTCATATGTGTGTAATAGAGAATTTTATATCAAAGACTAATTGTTCTTTTAAATCATTTTATTAGGGGCTCATACAACTTTTATCACAATTCATACATACATCAATTGTGTAAAGCACATTTGTACATTCATTGCCATCATTTTCAAAACATTTGCTCTCCACTTAGGCCCCTGGCATCAGCTCCTCATTTTTCCAATCCCTCCCCACTCCATCCCTCATGAACCGTTGATAGTTTATAAATTATTATTTTGTCATATCTTGCCCTGTCCAATGTCTCCCCTAACCCACTTTTCTGTTGTTCGTCACCCAGGGAGGAGGTCACATGTAGATCCATGTAATCAGTTCCTCCTTTCCAACCCACCCTCCCTCTACCCTCCCAGTGTTGCCACTCATACCACTGGTCCTGAAAGTATCATCTGCCCTGGATTCCCTGTTTCCAGTGCCTATCTGTACCAGTGTACATCCTCTGGTCTAGCCATATTTGTAAGGTACAATTAGGATCATGATAGTGGGGAAGGAGGAAGCATTTAGGAACTAGAGGAAAGTTGTATGTTTCATCATTGCTACATCTCACCCTGACTGGCTCGTCTCCTCCCTGAGACCCTTCTGTAAGGGGATGTCCAGTGGCCTACAAATGGGCTTTGGGTCTCAACTCCGCACTCCCCCATATCATTCACACGGATAAGATTTTTTGTTCTGATGATGTCTGATACCTGATCCCTTTGACACCTCGTGATCGCACAGGCTGGTGTGCTTCTTCCATGTGGGCTTTGTTGCTTCTGAGCTACATGGCTGCTTGTTTACCTTCAAGCCCTAAAGACCCCAGACGCTATATCTTTTGATAGCCGGGCAGCATTAGCTTTCTTCACCACATTTGCTTATACACCCATTTGTCTTTAGTGATCATATCACGGAGGGGAGCACACAATGATATGATTTTTGGTTGTTTGATGCCTGATAACTGATCCCTTTGACACCTCGTGATCACACAGGCTGGTGTGCTTCTTCCATGTGGGCTTTGTTGCTTCTGAGCTAGATGGCTGCTTGTTTACCTTCAATTAGCAGTAATTGCCAGTACAATTTGTTTGCATGTTTGATCAATTGCAGACTACAGATTTTTTTGAAAAAATATTTCATTTCTTTATCTTTTGCTTTAGTGGTCAATGTATAAATTTTCATAATAGTAATATTAACTAGTCATCCTGTATATATGTAGATATCTTTACCTCAAGATAGAGCTTGGAACAGCATGGCCCACCAGGCCATGAGGTCGATGTTCCAAATTAGAGCAACCAGTCAACAGAGAGGACCACATGGCCGGCCCCACTAAGATGCATGACACCCCTCACTGACCCATAGCCCTATAGGGGGCAACACCAGAGACACAGTGTGGGAATTGCATCCGATCGGGTCCCACCGCTCTGAGGCAAAACATTGAAGGGGTGCAACAGAACAGCAAGGGAATGGAATGGCAAGGTCCCCAGGGAATGCTGAAGGTGGACTTTGGGGCCAGGGCATGGTGCCCCAACAGACTGGACTGGAAAACACTCCTAAAGGCCAACAAACAATCCTTGAACTAACTACAAGCTTTTCTTTCTCATGTTTTGTTTTGTTTTTGTCATTGGTTTGTTGTTGTTTTGTTGTATATTGTTCCTTGGTTGTGCTCTGTCTTGTTTTTGTGCATGTTACTATCTCCGCAGGTCTGTCTAAATAAGATAGGCTGGATAAAAAAATTGGAGGAGAAAACAATGCGACTGAGAGTTCCGGGGGACATGGGAGATGGGGAGGTGTGGGGAAAGGTAGTGGTGTTAATAAACCTAGGGACAAGGGAACAACAAGCGATCCAAATCGGTGGGGAGAAGGGTGTGGGAGGCCTAGTTGGGCATGATCAAGGGTAACGTAACTAAGAGGAATTGCTGAAACCCTGGTGGGGACTGAGCATGATAGTGGAACAGGAGGGAAGTCAAAGGAAATAGAGGAAAGAGCTGGGAGGCAAAGGGCATTTATAGAGGCCTAGGTAAAGACATGTACATATGCAAATATATTTATACACGAGGATGGGGAAATAGATCTATGTGCATATATGTATAGGTTTAGTATTAAGGTAGCAGAAGGACATTGGGCCTCCACTCAAGTACTCCCTCAATGCAAGAATACTTTCTTCTATTAAATTGGCATTCTATGATACTCACCTTCCGGACACAACACTGAAGACAAAGCGGGTGAACAACCACATGTGATGAGGAAAACTGATGGTGCCTGACTATCGAAAGTTATAGCATCTGGAGTCTTAAAGGCTTGGGGATAAACAAGCGGCCATTTAGCTCGGAGGCAATAAAGCCCACATGGAAGAAGCATACCAACCTGTGTGACCACGAGGTGCCACAGGGATCAGCTATCAGGCATCAAAGAACAAAAAAATCATATCAATCTTTGCTCACCTCCCTGATACAACCACTGAAGACAAATGGGTGCATAAGCATATGTGTCGAGGAAAGCTGATGGTGCCTGGCTATCAAAAGATATAGCATCTGGTGTCTTAAAGGCTTGAAGATAAACAAGTGGCCATCAAGCTCAGAAGCAACAAAGTCCACATGGAAGAAGCACACCAGCCTGTGCAATCACGAGGTATCAAAGGGATCAGGCATCATCAGAACAAAAAATCTTACCATAGTGAATGAGGGGGGAAGTGTGGAGTGGAGATCCAAAGACCACTTGTAGGCCACTGGACATCCCTTACAGAAGGGTCTCAGGGAGGAGACGAGCCAGTCAGGGTGTGATGTAGCAACGATGAAAAATACAACTTTCCTCTAGTTCCTAAATTCTTCCTCCTCCTGTCCCCCCACCCCCCACTGTCATGATCCAAATCTTACCTTGCAAGTCTGACTAGACCAGAGGATGTACACTGGTACAGACGGGAACTGGAAACACAGGGAATCCAGGGCAGATGATTGATTCCCCCAGGACCAGTGATGTGAGTGGCAATACTGGGAGGGCAGAGGGAGGGTGGGTTGGAAAGGGGAACCTATTTGAAGGATCTACATGTGACCTCCTCCCTGGGGAATGGACAACAGAAAAGTGGGTGAAGGGAGATGTTGGACAGAGCAAGATATGACAAAATAATAATTTATAAACTATCAAGGGTTCATGAGAGAGGGGGAAGTGTGGAAGGAGGGGGAAAAAATGAGGACCTGATGCCAGAGGCTTGGGTGGAGAGCAAATATTTTGAGAATGATGAGAGCAATGAATGTATAAATGTGCATTACACAATTGATTTATGCATGGATTGTGATAGAAGTTGCATGAGCCCCTAATAAAATGATTTTTTTAAATGATTTACAGCCCCAAGTAGAAAGAAAATGTTTTGAGAATGATGATAGCAATAAATATACAAATGTGCTTGACACAATGGATGGATGGATTGATGGATTGTGATAAGAGTTGTACCAGCCCCAATAAAATGATTTTTTTAATGAAGATAGAGCTTGGTAAGATAATATTGATATCGGGACTAACCCATATCTTACATCATGAATGGGTTCGAAAGGGGCGTGATCTGCAATGGAGAAAACTTATATTCCAAAGATGAGAGGATGGGTGCAGTTGGAGGACAGGGGTCCTTGGAGCACGAGAGACTCCGGGGCCCAGAGCTATATTACAGGCAGGCTTAAATACTTCCCCTGCATGCAGCCTGCAACACATAACAGGTTTACACACAACGACAGTTCATAATTTGAAGGTTTATAAAGAAGCATTGCTACATCAGCCGAGTTATTCACAAGCAGGAGGGGAGCATGAGGCTAGGAACATGAAATAATACGTTTTTAGGCTGCTGCCTTCTGCAGCTTTATTCAGGGAACAGGAGCTAAGTGTCTGTTTATCTCAGGTGATAAGACACACCAGCCATTGCTTCATAAGCAACATGGCTGAACTATCAGTATTCTCCCACGGGTCATGAACTGGGGAAGGTGGTGGGCCTGCCTTGTTCTCCTCAGGGGCCAACACCTTTGCTCCCCCAGAGCTTGAAATGTTCTTTTGACTATTGTGGTAGTTACATAATCTGGGGTCAATTTGGGACTTGAGAGGATTCAGAGTGAAGGGGTGGAATCTAGTCTGTAAATCGATCACAGCCAATGAGGCGGTTGTGTGGGAATTCTGGCAACACCTGTCTTTTCCCTCTCATAGGCAGACACATTCTCTCTCTCTGCTCACTCCCTGGGAGATGTTGCTGCTGACAGGACACATGGAACTACGCTAGTGCCCTGAACTGCAGAAGCCACATGGACCTACCCTGATGCAACCAGACCTCTCAAGCCAGAGGCTTCTCCACATAGAAACCCCTGCCAGCGCTGAGATGCTTACAACACAACTGAATTCAGAGACTTTCTACCCACTGGCTTGTGATCCTCCTGCATTTGGCTTCACTGCGTGTGTTTCGTGAGTCTGAAGAGGACTTTACAGATTGGTATCGGACATATGGGCTAATATCAGACTTATGGGCTTGGACTGGACTTGGTTATGAATGTTTTCTTAATGTACAACTAATTACCCTTTATATAAAATGCTCTCTGATACACACATGCATGTTTATGAATTTGTTTCTCTAGTCTACCCAGATTAACTCAACTATTAATGCTATGCCCTTCCAGTTTAACCTGTCATTTGGGGTAAAGTAAACTGCATGATGGTCCTATTTGAAATGGTCAACACCTGCCTATCTCAGCTCACTAATGTCTAGAATATCAATCTCTTACATTCCATTTCAATTCCAAAACTTCCACTTTTCCTAGATTCACACTTCATATATTACATGTTTCAACTATTAATAGGTGGTTGCAGTTGTTTCGTGTCATCTTGAGTCATGCCACAACAGCAAATGAAAGTCCCCAAATATTCACTCCATTGATATGGTTCAGAGGTCAGAGGAGTTAGCCTTCCCCAGGTGCACTTTGGGTGCCTTACCTTCAACCTGAGGGGCTCATCTTCTCGTATTGCATCAAACAATCTCCCACTGTTATTCATAGATCTTGCAGTAGCCATGTTTTCTTAGAGACCATTGAGAAAGACATAAATTCATCACAGAAGAGGAAAATACTGATAGTCTTCTCACGAATCCTACCTTGCAAATCTGACTAGACCAGAGGATGTACACTGGTGCAGTTTGGAACTGGAAACACTTGGAAGCCAGGGCAGATGATTCCCTCAGGACCAGTGGAGTGAGTGGCAAGACTGGGAGGGTGGAGGGAAGGCGGGTTTGAAAGGGGGAACCTATTTCAAGGATCTACATGTGACCTCCTCCCTAGGAAACAGACAACAGAAAAGTGGGGGAAGGAAGACGTGGGACAGAGCAAGATATGACAAAATAATAATTTATAAATTATCAAGGGTTCATGAGGGAGGGGAGAGTGGAGAGGGAAGGGGAAAAATGAGGACCTGATGCCAGGAGAGCAAATGTTTTGAGAATGATGAGGGCAATGAATGTAAAAATGCGCTTTACACAATTGATATATGTATGGATTGTGATAGGAGTTGTATGAGTCTGTAATAAAATGATTTTTAAAAATGATATCAATTCATTTACTCCTTTTATCAGTGGATGTGAATTAGATTATTGTTCAGAAATACTCACTTCCTCCCACGCACTTGCATGGCAAGAGTATACTTCCTGTGACGTCTGACTTTCCAAGGTGACTCTTTTGACTTCATATTGGACAGGCTGCTCTTCCCTCTGACTTGGCCAATGTGATGTTAGTAGATGTGATGCCAGCAGAGACTTGACATACACTTCCACAATTGAGCCTGAACTCTTGCTGCTGCTATTTTCTGAGAAAAACATGCTCAGCCTAACCCTCTGACTCCAGGACAAGGAAGAGGTACTCAGAGAACAAATACTCCAGTTTATATCAGGCATCTTCCAGCCAAATCTGCCCAAAGAGGGCCTGAAATCCTAGACCCTCAAATTAAAATTTGATGCTCCACTGACTAAGCTATCAAGGCACCCAAGAGTCTATGGAGTTAGTTATGCAGCCGTCCGATACACCATTTGATGAGATAAATAGAATTTGATCAAAATGAAAGCAGAAAAAAACCCAGTCAGTCTCATACCAAAATACTGAAGACCCAGGATGTACACCTAAAACCCAAAGCTCTCTTAACGATAGTATGGAGCCTCTTGAAGCTTTATATTGTTTGCTTTATAATAAACAAAGTGATTTTTATTTTGATCTACATGTACCATGCAGGTGGATTTTAGTGTATTCAATAGCCCTGCCTGGCAAGTGCATTCTCTTTTCTGTCCATAAGTTTGACTTCCCAGAAGCATGCCTTCTCTTTATTCTGTGAGTTCTCCATGTGGCCTGCTGATAACAAGAATAAAAACTAGTCACTGGTTATTTCGAAAATGTAATTTTATATGTGTGTGTAATTTGTTTTTAAGCTCAAAATTGATCAGATATGCATAGCAAGTGCTAGGTGCAAGTACACGTGGATAATCATTTCCTGCCCACTCTAGCCTCAAGGCAGCTACATGATCAAGCTGAAGTAGTCCCAGTTGTTGGTGCTGATAACACAGCAGGAATGGGTGGTGGGACTGCTGAGTCACTTGTCATTATTTTTCAGAACTGATAATACAGAAAAGAAGTATCTGAAAAATGATGAAAGAAAATAAATGCCTGAAAAAGTGATGAAACAGGAGAAAGGCAGTGCCTCTTTTAAAAAAAAAAAAAAAAACACCAGAAGGCTCCCAAAGTGATCAGAAATCTATCACTTTAACATCACAACCTACAAAGGTCCTTGAAGAACTAGTAACCTGAAATGATGATCTAGTTGAGTCAACTGCCAGCTAGAAAACTACTTACTTTGCCATCTCAGCCCTCCATGTGAAACTGTTCAATAGCACTCATAGTGGTACAAAGTGAATAGAGGACACGGCATCTGGATATCTATCCTTGAGATACGATTCAGGGTTTTGTAACATAAACACTATTAGCATTTTACGCTGGATAGCCCTTGGTTTCCACCACTTGTCAGTCATTTTGTCAAACTGTAGTGGTTTGGTGATGGTGGGATGCATAAAGCCATGTCGCTGGTATTTCCAGTGCCAGCAGGGTCACCCAAAGTGAACAGATTTCACAGTACATTCATACTATAGATTTTATGCATCAATAAAAAAGAATGACAAACCTCTTAGACACCTCAAGACAAAACTAGAGAATATAGTTAGAAAACTCAGTCAACTTTACCAAGATAAATATTTACTATCAAATTGCTATAAGGAAAAACGAAGAAGAAATGCAGTTTATATAGCAATAGACAAGACTTTGCTGACTTTGCTGAACAGGGATGAAGGTGAGAACAGGGAGAAGGCAAGGCTGGAGAAGGGTTCACACACACATTAAAAAGGCAGATTTGGCAGGATAGGTAAAAGAAACATTTCTCAAAAATCAAAACACAACAACTCAGATTCCTTTCACCTTAGATCTATTGGTCTGGTGGCTCAAGAGGAAGAAAGGTCTAAATACAGTGAATGTAAAGTCTTTGGGGATATGCAAGTCCATTTCAAACACATGGGAGGAAAGTGAACAGGCTCCAGCGGAGCTTCCAGACTAAGAACAGACAACGAAGAAGGGCTAAGCTCCCCACGTCAGAGCAAGGAGCCACTGGAAACCTTGGGCACAGTTTCAGAGCATTCTCAGCTACTGAAGCCTAAGAGAAGAAGTGGAACGTTCTTGTAGACAGTGATGGCGAGTGGGGCGCTCGAGTCTGAGGGCACTCGAAATGCGACTGAGGAGGATGTGATTTCTCTGAGCGGAGTCGGCCACGGTGACATGCGTCTGTTTAAGCCTGCAGGCAGGGAGCTTTCAGGGTCTTCATTAACTGATGAGGCATAGCTCAAGATAAGAAGAAACAGCTACAAAACCCTGCGAGGGATCAGAATTTGGAATGTGCAAAGTACAAGAAATCAAGAGAAGATGGAAATGGTACAGAGTGGCAGCACCCAAAAGAAGGAGCTGACACTCTACCATTTCAGGAGGTAGCAGAAGAGAAAGAACCAAGGGGGCTGAAAGAAGGAGTTGAAGCTGCACTGAAGGCATTCGCCAAAAACAAGGCTCTAGGAATTGATGGAATGCCAATTGAAATCTTTCAACAAGCTGATGAAGCAGTGGAAATATTCATTGTTTATGCCAGGAAATTTGAAAGACTGTTCCTTAGTCAATTACCTGGAAGAGATTCACATTTATGCCAATTCCAAAGAAAGGTGACCCAACAGAATACTAACTATAGAGCCATAGCATTGATATCACAAGCAAGTAAAATTTAGCTGAAGATCATCCAACAATGGTTGTGGCAGTACATTGACAGGATGCTGCCAGAGGCTTTGACTGTATTCAAAAGAGGGTGTGCCACAAGGGATATTATTGTTTATTATCAGATAGAGCTTGGCTCATAGCACAGAATATTGTAAAGATGTTTGCTTGTTTTTATTGACTATGCACAGGCATTCAACAGTGTGGACAGTCATAAACTATGGATAACCTGCGAAGAATGGGAAATCAAGAACACTTCTTAGTTTTCATGTAGAACGTGTGCATGGATCAAGAGGCAATTGTATGAACAGAACAAGAAGTCCATTCTCAATTATTTAAAATCAGGGTTGCATCCTCTCGGTACATTCAATCTATATGCTGAGCAGAAAATCAGAGAAGCTGGATTATATGAAGAAGAATATGGCATCAGGATTAGAGGAAGGTTAATTAACAACCTGTGATATGAAGATGACATAACTTTATTTGCTCAAAGTAAGGAGGACTTAAAGCACTTGCTGATGAAGATCAAGAATTGCAGCCTTCAGTATTGCTTGACTCAATGTAAGGAAGACCAAAATCCTCACAACTGGACCATCATGATAAATGGGGAAAACATTGAAGTTAGTTTCATCTTGCATGGATCTACAAGCAGTGCTCATGGAAACAGCAGTCAAGAGATCAAAATACACTTTGCATTAGGGAAATCTGCTGCACAAAACCTCTTTAGAGTATTCGAAAGCAAGGATGTTGCTTTGAGGGTGAAGGTGAGTCTGACCCAAGCCATAGTATTTTCTGTTGCCTCATATGTGTGTGAAAGGTGAACACTGAATAAGGAAGATCAGAGAAGAATTCATGGGTTCAAATTTGTGGTGCTGGAGAAGAATAATGAAAGGGCAATGGATGGCCCCAAGAGCAAACATGTGTCTTGGAGAAAGTACAGCCCCATTCCATTCAAAACTATAAAAGATTTAAAATCTGCTGTTCTTAATATGGTTCTGTGGCTCCTTTTACTATGGAGTTAGTAGAAGCCGTGATAGGAGAAAATGTCAGGAGAGAGAAGTCCCTGGAGAAGTGAATCTTGGTTGATAAAGTGGAGGGGCAATGAAAAAGAGCAAGGCCTTCAAGGAAATGGTGTAACACAGTAGCTTCCACAATGGGCTCAGGCAGAGGAACAATTGTGAGAATGGTCCAGGTATGTGCACTGTTTCATTCTGTCAGCCACAGGGTCGCTATGGATCAGAACCAACTCAATGGAACCTAACAACAACCCTTTGTTTGCAGGACTGCCCTCTACATTGTAAGATTTAAAAATATATCTGTAGTCTCTACCTACTAGATGCCAATTTTCCTAAGAAAACACGAAGTCTGTTACTATCTAGTCAATTCTGACTCATAATGACTTTATAGGATAGGGGAAAATAGCCCCATAGAGATTCCATAATTTTAATGAGACTGTACTGCCACATCTCTCTCCCATAAGTAGCTGCTGATTGAGAATCTCTTCCCTTTCCCTTACTAGATTCTGACTCATAATGACCCTACAGGATAGAAAATATGGCCCCATTGGGTCTTCATAATTTTAATGTAACCACATCTCTCTCACATGAAGCAGCTGGTGGTTGAGAACCCCCCTTTCTGAAACGGGGGTGTGGTATGCAAAATTGTCTCCAATTGAGAACCATTAAGCTATATAATTAAAAAATTCTATTGCCATGGGGTTATTTATTGATTTTATTTGGTATGGCAAACCAAAATGCAAACTGTTTTCTATGGGTTGTACTGGCCTGTGAGAATATACCTATTCTTACACAAATTACAAAGGTGTTCAGACAGTTTTACCAACCTCGGAACACCACTGCCCCAATTTTTTTAAGTGCACTATACTAACTATTCTCTCTCTCTCTCTCTCTCTCTCTCTCTCTCTCTCTCTCTCTCTCTCTCTCTCTCTCTCTTTACATATTACTGGCTTCCATTTCTATCTCTGATCACATGGAAACATTACTTAAAGTAAATATTGATTTTATGTTATTTGAAATTTAAGTCAAAAGTATTTACTAGTAGATAGCAAATGATATGCAAAATTTAACTTTTATAATTTCCTAATGAAATACAGCATCATTCTTGTGAATGGAGTAATAAGACACTGTAAAAGCAGGGTGTGAATGCACAAAGAACTAAAAATTAATAAGTAAGAAATTATCCCATGCCTAAAATAAAAGAACAAGTTGTTGTTTATATGTTATTGCTTTCATAAATCTTAAACTGAAGCATAATTTTAGATAACCAGGCTTTGAATTCAACAAATAAAAGTCTCCAGAAGAAATTTTATTTTCCTCTTAAAATAAACCTAATGGTTTCACTTAAGACCATCTGATAAGGTTTTTGCGTTCAACTGCTAAGTAAATGGGCTACAATGATCAACTTAAATTAATGGATGCGCACACACCATTTCAATAGTTTATGTTCTAGTTACCAGGAAACTACCAACATGATCCATGACTTCTTGACCAGGGTTTATTCTTTCTTATACACTTATGATCAAAAGCAACATTTGAACTATTTTTTATAAACATAAGAGACTAAAGGAAATGAACAGAATGATATGATTTGTCTGGAATACGGGTGGGTGGATGGATAAGGCCAAAATTCACCTCTGGAAATGCCACGTGCATGCACAGTAATCCCAAAGGTGTGTGAGGACAAAATTGTTTTTCTTAACTTTATCATTTCCATGTGGGCACATTATCTACATAGGACATTATTTGCTTTCAAAAATACAGTAGTCACCAGACCTGATTCCCCCCCCCCCCGACATTGCATAGGCTAGCGTTCTGCTATTGAGTCGATTCTCAATTCTCGATCATAGCAACCCTAACGTACAATCAATCAACTGTGCTACCCGGACACAGACTTTCAGCACTCCTCCAAGCCCAGGCATCACCTAGCTCCTTCTCAGAATCAGCTATAGTTGTCCCAAATGGTTGCTGGAAGAAGTCTTCAGCTAGTGTTACCACATGGTGCTGCCATTCTCTCTTCCTATGCTGTGGCCCCTCCGTGAAGTCAACCGCCTAGGGTGAAATTCCAGGCATCTGCCCACATCTACCTCTAAGAGGTCTCAGAGATGCCTGCCCTGGAAGAGCTGACCGAGACCGCCATTCGTTGCATCATCACAGAACCTGTATCCTTCTAGAATCCTTGTGTACTGTGCTGTATCACGTGGCCACTCGGCAGCTATCTTTCTGCCCCCTAATCTCACGAAGGTGGTCAGTAAAGGATTTCTTTGAGTTCTCAAATAGACCAATGATTCTCAAGTGCATATGCATAAGAATTCCCTGAGATGCAGGGTGATCCTGCTCCCATAGATCTGGAGTGGGGCTGAGACTCCACATTTCTCACAAATGTCCAACTGAGGCTGGCCATAGACTACACTTGAAATAGCAAGGTTTTAGCTGATGTGACTACCAGATAATTCAGAGTGTCTGAGTAGGTCCAGCAAAAGTTGTTTTCAAAGTAGAACAACTTTCCCCAGGTAGTTCAAAGTGGGAATCTACGTTTTCCACAACTTTCCAAAGGCCACTCTTTGGGAAATGTGGACCTTTAGCCCGTATTGGTACAATGACTGAGAAACACCCCCTAGTCCAGTACATTGAGCTCTAAAACCAACTGGCCCCTCGGGGATATTCTCTTGCAGATAACAAATTCTCTCCCCTGCGACAAAGCACCTCATACAAACATACATTTGGTGACACCCAGAGTCATCCATTTGCCCAGATGAGACCATTCCCCGGATGTTAACCCAGGTTAAATGTCTACTTTGTCCTCAGCGATTGGAAGACTCTGGTAAAGAGGGTCTTTGTATAAAAGGCACAACTAAAGTGCACAATTTATTCATCTGGAAACAGAGTTGGGCCTCATGACTCCTGGGACCACAGTTCTGCCTGTCCCTTAAGCCTGTCCCTTAGGCCTGTCCCTTAGGCCTGTCCCTTAGGGTCTTTAAGATGAGCCATTCCTTCCCACAGAGGAAATTAGAGATGCCTACTACCTGGAATGAAGCCCTGGTGGTGCTGCCAGGTAGGCACTGGACTGCGCTAACTGAAAGGTCAGTGGTTCAAACCCACGAGTGGTTTGGTGGGAGAAAGAAGAGGCTATCTATTTCCTTAAAGATTTTCAGCCTTGGAAACCCTATACAAGTGTGCTCTGATTGGGAATCAACTCAATGGCAGTGGGTTTGGGTTAATTACCTGGAAGCCCTTGCAATATCTTGGAGTTTCAAGGTTTGCTATGTCTTGAGTAGAACTCTAATAAGAATGGAAGCTTGCAAAGAACCTTCTTTGAAAATCATTAGAGGTCTCCCTTTCTGGGACTCGCCCACAGAAGTCCTCTCAGCATCTTCCCCACCCCTCCACACCCCCCCCCCCCCCCGCAGTAAGGGTCATGCTTTCCAACAGTAACTTCCCTATCCCTTAAAACCGGCACAAGACATCAAGTGAAAAGCAGAAAAATTCCAACAGAAGAGAAAAAGATGAGCTCCACTAGAGATAAATGTGAGGACCACAATCCGAGAGCCTGAAATGCAAAGAGCAATCTGCATTGTTATCTTCTCAAGGAAAACGAGGCACCATCATCTCGCTTTATTGAAGAAGACAGAGGGTTCAAAGAATGAGTGAGAGAGAGAGAGAGAGAGAGAGAGAGAGAGAGAGAGAGAGAGAGAGAGAGAGAGAGAGAGGACCGTGAGTTCTTCACCCAAGGGGGTTGCCTTATCAGACCTCTGCTGCTATGTCAAAATGACTATCTTCTTAATAAATAGACGGTTTTGTATTACCCAAGCTCAAAATCTTTTTCACAGCTGCGGTAGGCAAAACAGCCTGGTACTGGTATATATATGAATAAAATTGTTTAAATAAATAACTTCCATCCACTATAAGCCACTGTTATTTCAGGTGTCTCTAACCTAGTAACTGAAATCTATAACTCACTGATTTTTAAAAAATTTTATATCCATAAATGCATCACTTAAACTTCCCAAATTTAGGAGAATTCCGTATCATTGTTCTATGAATATTTCCTGTGATAGCATTTTTGCACATGAATTAAAAGGTGAATGTTCACTCACCTTTGGGTTTCTCTAAGCTCATTTCCACTCCCCTCTCATCTGCTAACAATAATGACATCGATCAGGCTCACCAATAAATACAATCTGAGAAGAACTGTCCTGACAGATTTGACAGGATCAGGTTAAATCTGCCCAGAAAGAAAAAAAAGTCACTTTCCATTTTCATAATAGTCTTTTGAAGAAATGTATCATATTACTATCTTTCTTTAGGAAAACCTATATTGCGAAGGATGAACTGCTAAGCCAAGGCAGATCAATAAATATGCCAGTGTGGTTCATCTCAATTCCACTTTTCTCCAGTTCTAATTTCCAAAACAGATATCCATCTTATTGCACACTATTTTTATAAAAAGCAACAGCACACAGTTTACATTTAGGTTATGGTCCAATCCCCTAATCTCTGAAGAAATAGGGAGGCTGCGGTCCTATCGCTCAGATCTCCCACAGTCCCCAATTTGCAATATATGTCAGTTGTCGTCCTCAGGTTTTGGTCTCGGATTCACTCCTGTGTCTGAGGGCTCATTCCTGGTTTTCTCATTTCCAGTAATGTTAAGGAGACACCCAGGATCCAACAAGATGCGATCTTACGCTTTTCCCAGAATGTACTGAATAGACTCATCTGACCTTTAATCTTTCCTTGCCCCCAGCCCTACTTTTTCCTTCGCAGTTACAAAGACCCTAACCCTTTTGTCACATTTCTGTGATTTACTTGAGCATTCCACTTACTCATTGGAGTTGTTTATTTTTACATATGCATCTTTGTACATTTGAATTATATCAGTCTTCTTGCCTAGACTACGTATGTTGTTGTCAGTGGCCACTGAGTGAACCCTCCGGCCCTGACAACCCCACGCACTATGGAACAAACCCTGCCGGCACTACGCCATCCCCCAGGAGCGGGTGCCAGCACTATGCCATCCCCCAGGAGCGGGTGCCGGCACTATGCCATCCCCCTCCCCAGGAGTGGATGCTGGGGGCATCATTTTGATACATAGGTAGTTTTGTTGGTTGAATTTCAGAAGTAGATCACCAGTTATTTGTTCCTAGTACATCTTCATCTGGAAACTCTAGTGAAACATGTTCAACATCATAGAAACATACAGGTCTTCACTGAAGGAAGGGTGGTAGAGGCAGGGCATAAAGTACATTGTTCATACTTCCTGTTCAGAAGACACGAATTCTGCTACCAATTCCCACTCATTGTACAGACTGAAAACAGGGACCTCATTGCAATTGCTTTTAGATGCATATGCCTAACACATAAGCTTTCACCCAATATATGTTTAATAATTATATGTCTTTAAATTTATATATGAATTTGCTTATTGGTGAGTATAGAAGTAGAATTTCTAGGCACT
The DNA here is from genome assembly GCF_050624435.1 of Tenrec ecaudatus. NCBI lineage: Eukaryota > Metazoa > Chordata > Mammalia > Afrosoricida > Tenrecidae > Tenrec > Tenrec ecaudatus. The sequence goes on along the minus strand of NC_134533.1, from coordinate 178,752,965 downwards.
AGTGAAAAAGTTGGGTTTCTTTAAGACACATTACCCAGGCGGCATGAGTGGCTTAGTTGACAGGGGTGAGAAAAGAGAATGTGCTAATCGAGATGAAAAGAAGTCAGTAGCAAATTCTACCTTCGTCCAATTTTGTCTAGTGCTCATCTTGTCCACAGCAATCACAGAGAGCTAAATTTAACAGTGAGAAGTAAGGTCAAGGGCAGACGTGGAAATTAAATGAATTCTGAAGTTGGAGCGAGAAGAATAAATACTGCTACACTCAAAGAGTATCTCCAAGAAAAAATAATTTCCATTCCTATAAGAACCAGAAACAGAGTTCAAAGAAGACTCTCTGTAAAAAGCTTATTGGTCTTGTTGGCCAATAATGTAAGATGTGGTTCTGGAGTCCCATTCATTTCCAGGCACGTGTTTTCCTGGAGCTTGTACTAAGGGACTAGGACCTTTCTGTTTACCTTTATTTATTTATGTTTCTTTTTTGAGAAGGCATTTGCTATCTTTACAGAGCAATTCAATACTGAGCCCTTGGCTACAGCTTATAAACACAATCTTAAGGGCCTTAAATCTCAAATGTCTTATGCTCTAATAAATAAATCCATCTAAATATTTTTTCCTCTCCCTTCTCTTTAACTTCCAAGAAACACTTCTATATCTTCCCCCCAAAAGATTCACTGAATCACAGGCTGCATCAGGAAACAGTTTTATGGGGTATTTTTTTCTCTTCAGTTTTTTTCATCTTGTTGTTGTTGTTGAGAATATACACAGCAAACCATGCCAAAGTACCAGTTTCCACATGCACAGTGTAGTGATGCTGCCAACACTCTTGGAGCCGTATAACCGTTCTCCTTCTCCATTTCTGCGTTGTTCCTCCCGCATTGCCATCAAGTCACTGACGCTACTTTCCTGTCTAATCTTTGGAGTTGCTGTTGGCATGTTGCTCCCATCTCATAGTTAGTTCTTGAAAAGCATACTGTTCAAGGCACACCTTTTTCACTCATTAAGCTACATTAGTGTTCAGTTTTAAGATTTCAGAATATATTCTTGGTTTAAGGTTCCAAGATTATCCCAGAGAAACGGTTGAAGGGGTGAATCCACCTTTATGTCTACCCAAGTCTAGAGTATATTCGAATTTAAAGTTCTGTCCTGCATTTAGCCCCTTTTTATCAGGATTCTTCTATAGAAACTTTGATCAAAATATTCAGGAATGGTAGCTGGGCACTGTCCAGTTCTTTTGCCCTCATGCCGAGACAGGAGGTTGTTGTTCATGGAGTGAGTTAGCCACACATTCCATATCCTCCTCATAGTCCGGACTCTCTTTCATCCTCTTGCTCCGGGTGAATAGAGACCAACTCGTTGGCCTTGGGTGGCCACTTGGAAGCTTGTATGACATCAGACACTTCACAACAAACTAGGAGGTAGAACAAAAGCACTGAACACAAACGAAGAGCTGATACAAGGGCTCAGATAGAAAGCAAATGTTTTGAGAATGATGGTGGGAACAGAAGTACAGATGTGATTGACACATGGATGGATGGATGGATGGATGGATGGATGGATGGATGGATGGATTGTGGTAAGTGTTGTATGAATCCCCCCAAAAATGATTTTTTAAAAGGCACTAAACATATTATTATGTCTATTGAGATGTCCCATGACCCGAAACCTCCAAACCAAGGAGCTAAATCCCATAAACTGTTTGGTCATACATAAGCAGCGTCAACAGCTACTTGTAGTTTATTTGTTTGTTGTCATTGTAAATGTCTATCATACAACTTTGCCAATTCAACTTTTCATAGTTATACAACTTATTGACAGCAATTGCAATCATCAGCTATGCCTCTCCATCCTTAACCAAAGCACTTTTTCCATTATATGTTAGACAGGGTTCTCTAGATAAACAAAACCAGAATGCTAATAATTACATATATATAATAGATAGATGGATAACATAAGAAATAAACAATTCATCTATAAAGCACTACAAATGGTTCAGTGCAACTCACTTCCATGAGAGAGCTGTGAAACACTGGCAGTCCTTCAAGTCTTGAGGGCCACTGGGTAATCCTCTGTAGAGCGATTCAGGCTCTCCGGCCACAGGCAGCTAACAGCAAGGCAAGTAGTTCTCCAACAGTCAGCCAGATGACAGGGTCCAACAGTCCCCAGTTCAAGAGATGTATATTCCCATAGTGTGGCGAAGCAGGTCTTGAAGGAACCTCAAATTACAGCAACACAGTCCACAGGTTAGGTGTCCCACAGGTAGTGTAGCTTGCAAATTGAGGCAGAGAACAAGCAAGGCAGCCGCACACTGGTCCGATGATCAAAGAGCAAGAGACAAGAAAGGCGAGGTTCGCCAAGCCATTTATCTTTCCGCCCTTCAATTAATCCCACATGTGTTCATTGGCCATGTTGGCACAATAAATGTTAACTATCTCACATTACCATTAACTCCCCCTTCTCCCCTCATTCTCATCCCTAGTAGCAACTAGTAAACTTCCTTGTATACATCTGCCTTAAACCATAACAATGTTTGTCCTTTTGTGATTGACTTATTTCACTCATTTCCTCATACTTTATCTATACTGTAACATGTATCAAGACTTTAGTTCTCCTACTGGCTAGGTAGTATTCCGTTGTATGAGTGCACCACATGTTGTTTATTCATTCGTTTGTTGTTAGATTGTCTGCTCATTTTGTTATGGTAAATAATTCTGCAATGATCCATATTATACTATATTATAATATGAACAATATTATACAAGTCTTCAAGTCTTTTGGGTGTGTGTCTGGAGCGTATGAGGAAACACCGTCATTACCCACAGGGGCTATGCCGTTTTGAATTCCCACCCCCAGTGGATAAGGGTTCCAATTTCAACACATCCTCTCCAATATGTGCAGTTTTCTGGTTTGGTTTAGTTTATTTTCATCTTAGTCATCCTGACAGGAGTGCAATGATAGCACGTTGCAGCTTTAGTTTTCTCTTTCTAACTGCTAGCAACACTGAGCAACTTTTCATGAGTTTGGTGAATGGCTTCTTTGGGAAAATGTCTATTCAAGATCTTTGCCCATTTTACTTGTTAAGTACTCCGTTGCGGTCCAAGTCTTTTTGTTGTTAAGTTGTATATATGCCTATATATATTATATTAAAATATAACACATTATAATATTATAACATATACTAATATATTGTGCTGATAAAATTAACTGATTGTATTAACATTATATGATGTATGAATAAATAATAATGATATGTTATTAGATTGTTGTCAGATATATGGTTTCTGAAGATAAATTCCCAGATAGTAGCTTGCCTCGTCACTTTTTCGGTAAAGTCTTTTGATGGTCAGTCTTCATTTTTTTGAGATCTGATTGATTTTGTCTTTTGCTGTTTGCTATTTCAATCTGTGTGATTAGATAACCACTCTTAAAGGCTTGGCCTGTTGTGTTCTTTCTGCTTGTTCTGCTAAAAATTTTGTGATTTTAATTGGTACATTTGGTTCAAAATGGTTGACATTTTGATTTGGTTTGGGGTGTGGTGTGAGGCAAGCAACCAGTTTTAACTTATCTTCATGTGGAAATGCAATTTTTCCAGGACCATTTATTTCAAAGGCTCTTCTTTCCCCAGTGAATGGACTTAGCACCCTTGACAAACTCATAGACCATAGATATGTGGTTTGCATCGGGGCCAGAAAAGAGAATCCCTCACAAATGAAATCAAGCACAATTCTAGGGGTCCCCCGGCTCATTTAACTGTTGATTGGTAGAGGGCATGTAAGAGAAGGGGAAATTATCTTCAAGTAACAGGAGAGAGAGAGGAGTCCTATTGACCCAGCAGTTAAGCATTTTACTGAACCAACTCAAAGACTTGTCAGTTCGGCCCCACAAGCTGCTCCCCGGGAGAAAGATGAGGCAGCCTAGTTCGAAAGATTCACAATCTTGCCAACCTGATAGGGTAATGCCACTCTGTCCTATAGTGCCAAGAAAGGTCAGAAGCAACCCCCTGGAAGCAGGTAACACGAGAGAGAACTAAGACCCAGGCCTTCAGCCTTTCACTGACAGAACTTATCGCCTTCACAGACAAAACTCTTTCCGAAAAGTCAGATTTTTCCAGAGTTCAAAAGAGGTATGCCATCCGCATATTTCTTGAGTTATTTGAGAAATCCGGATGCTTCTTCCACCAACTTCTGATTTTTGATCTGTGATTTTTATTTTTGCCTTGGTTGATGAAAGATAGTACATCCTTTCTTGGCATTCTGTACCCCTAACTTAGTCACCAGAAGCAGATGGCTATGAACATGTGATCCAACTTATTTTTTTTAATGATTCTCTTTTTTCTTTTTACAAAGCCAATATAACGATACATGAAAGCATGCAGTCTGGAAGCCTAAACTATATGCACTACCAAAACCTCCTTTGTTTGGCGTGAGCACTTAGCTTGGGTGCCCTCCTCCCACTTCCACACACTAAGTTGCTCCACACAGACTGTGAAAGTTCCCTTTCCTTTGTTCACACTGTTCACTAACACAGGACACAACTCTTTCTGTGTCTAGTCTCATGCAGAGCACCAGCCCTCTGTGCAGGCAGATCGATGTGCACAGATTATACACCTCCATGTGCCGTCACCACCAGGTTCTCTTTTCCTGAACTGCTGTTAGCTATTCGTGATTATCCAAGACCATCTCAATGCTGTTACCCACTCAACTTAATTAAGTCCTTGGTTGATATAAATAAGGTTCTGGTTTAACTTAGCTCAGCAAAAGGAAAAGTGTGTGTGCTCAAGTTCTTTAGTTGGAAACAATTGGATAAGCCACGCTCATAAAGTGGGGGCTTTATGGTGAGGCTGTGCAGTGTCTCAAGCGCCTTGAGGTAAGAAAACAAAGAGCCTCAGAAAGGCAAGCGTGCAGGAATTGCAAAACCAGGAGGATTCATTCAGCAGAGGCATCTTTTATTTTATTTTCCCATAAATCAGCACCGTCTTCTTCTTAGGGCCTGCAAATCCAGCCAAGAAATTTGACTCTCGATTCGGTCTTAACCCCAAATTTCCAAGAGATTGGCCAGTTTGGACACGATATTCAGATCTGGTCCAGGCAGCCATTGTCAAGGTCACCCAGACCCACAATCCTGGCTTTAGAATGGGAATCGTTCCTGAAAAATATGGGAGTTGTGTTTCAGTGACTGATCAGACAGCTCCAAAAGGAACTCCGTCAAGTACTTTTTTAAACACTCAAATATCTGAGCACCCTGAGATCCCATAGCCAGTGTGAAGTCGCAAGTATGGTGATGAATGCGATCTACCATAGACTGGTGCTTCACATCATTCTAGAAGAGAAGAGCCACCTTTTTCGATGTGTCGTAGAAAAAAAGAATGGGCATTTATATTGCCTTCCAGGTCCTCTAGAATCATATTTCACAATGTAAATGAACTTGCTGCTTAGCATGAAATACTGTGATTTCCCACAATGTCAAAAAAAAAGTCCAAACTCATATTCTAACAGAATTGCCAAAATCCATCAACGATCTGAAAGCAATGGTTTATGTCTGTATTGTTCGATTTTTATGTCCTTAAGATTTTAAGGGACTGCAGCATGACCAATGGAGTTGGCAAGTGTCATAAAGTGATTTTATGATTCCCCACCCTCACCCCCATAGTTCATTTCTTTCCTAGTCCCTTTCCTTTCCAAGCACTTGGGCAGTTCTAAACTCATCATGGATTGTGACAAGCCCTAAGGGAAGGGTAAAGGAATGCAGTCTATCCTGGTTTGAATTTCCAAAATCCCCGGGCCTATGTAGAGAGTGGAGGAGAGGACAAATGGTGGCCATCTTCAGCACTGATAAAAGGATGGTAGAGGAGTGATCATGAGGTGTCCGTGGGATCAGGTAGCAGGCACCAAAGACCCAAAACAAAAAATCAATATCGATGTGAATGAGGGGGAGGGCGGAGTAGAGACCCAAAGCCCATCTGTAGACAATTGGACATCCCCTCACAGAAGGGTCACAGGGAAGAGACAGGCCAGTTGGGGTGCAGTATAACAATGATGAAACATACAACTTCCCTCTAGCTCTTTAATGCTTCCTCCCTGCAACTATCATGACTCGAATTCTACCTTACAAATCCAGCTAGACCAGAGCATGTATTCATAGAGAAGAGTTCAAAACACAGGGAATCCAGGACAGATAAGCCCCTCAGGACCAATAATGAGAGTAGTGATACCAGGAGGGGGAGGGGGAAGGGAAGTGGGGGTGGGGGTAGAAAGGGGGAACAGATCACAATGATCTACCTATAATCCCCTCCCAGGGTGATGGACACAGAAAAGTGGGTGAAGGGAGACATCAGTCAGTTTAAGACATTAAAAATAATAATAATTTATAAATTATAAAGGGTTCGTGAGGGAGGGGGAAGGGAGGGGGACAGGGGGGAAATGAACTGTTACTAAGGTCTCAAGTAGAAAGAAAATGTTTTGAAAATAATGATGGCAACATATGTACAAATGTGCTTGATGTACAATGGATGGATGTATGGATTGTGGTAAGAGCTATAAGAGCCCCCAATAAAATGATTATTTAAAACAAAAAAAAGTATGTAGAGTATGGGTGCGGTAAAGCACCAATGAAACACACAATATTCCTCTGGTTCCTTGAGGCTTCCTCACCCCCACCACCACGACCCCAGTGATGCCTCTCACTTCAGACTAGACCGAAGCATGTGCACAGCCGTAGATAAGAGATAAGAGCTCAGCGCACATGCAGCCCAGGAGCAGGAATGGGAAGAGAGATACCAGATGGGGAGGGTCAAAGGGGGGTAGGAGGGGAAGAAGGGGGAATTGATTGACACACAACCACACACACTCCTCCAGGGGAAAGAACAATGGAAACCATGGGGGAAGGGAGACAGTGGTCAGTGTGAGACATGGAAATAATTTATAATCTATCAAGGGGTCATGAGGTGTGAAATACTAGCACTGTAGGGAAATAAAACTGGGACTTATTCCCTGACTGGTACAGAGGGAATCTGGAAGACTAGTATTCCATGGCTGGAAGACTGCCACTCTGGTAGTTGGAGATATAGTCCAGGTACATGTTCCTGCGGTTGTATCATTTCCACAGTTTCTCCCCTAAAGTTGTGCTGCCTTAAAGTGAGCACATGGTTGATTCATTCTCCCTATAGACGCAGACATTCCTAATTTGCCCTATTTCTTCCTGCCGCGGTATCCAATTTCTCTTATACCTTCCTCCTATAGCAGATGGGCATAGGGGACTTTTCCCCAGCACCTGGATTCTAAATATTTCCCCAGCACCTGGATTCTGAATTTTTGGCTATATTAATTGGATCATGAAGATTTGTCTTGACAGCTTTTAATGTATAGAAAATAACCATATCGCCCATGTGGCTTTGGAATTTTATATATAAAACAGAAGGGGGACTTGTGGGGGAAGTCAGATGCTCACAGGCATCTTCCCTGGAGGCAGTCCCTGCCATACTGCTGTCTCCCCACACCACAGGGGTGGGCCTGCTCCCTGCTGCTAGAGACAATGGATTAATGGTCTCTATCAATTGAGCCTGGGAACAGGTCAAACTGATCTGTGGCATCCAAGGTTAGGCTGCCATCCTGTACTTCGGATCCGCCCATCTTGTCACATGTATACCCACAATCCCTCCTCTTCCTATTGTGTATATTTCCCTAGACCACCCCCTCATTACTGTATTACCTATAGCACAACCCCTTCCTGTGACGTATGTCCTCATCTGTAATTAGGGGGCTTGCATGTCCCCAGAGAATATAAAAAGCCTGGGCTAACATTAAACTCTCTCTCCCTCCACGTGGACCACCAAGCGGGGCTGAGGTGAGCATGCTACTACCATCAATTGTGTCTGACTCCATTTATTTCAATACTTCTCTTCTATCTCTCATGCTCTCTATAACTTTTCTATGATCTTTTCTTATTATTGCTGGACAATTGCACCTACCGGACCCGTAATGATGTGCTAGGGGCTGGATTCCCCTGACAATGAGGGTGGGAGGTGGGGTGGGAAGAGGAGCTGATACCAATGACTCATTAGAAAGTAACTATCTAGAAAAGAATGATGGCAACATTTGTACAAATATCCCTGACACAATTGATGTGTGAATTGTAATAAACATTGTAAGAGCTCTCAATAAAATGATTTTTTTAAATTATATGGTACAGAAACTCCAAGGTTGAAAGGGGGCAGAGTATCTACTATTTCCTTCAGCATTGTAAAATTCCTCCTGGGCTGGGAAAGGGACGAGTGGAGGGATTAGTGATAGAAAAAAGAGACTGCCCTAGAGATTTGAACTCTGTACCAACTGAGAAAGAACCCCTATAGAAGCAAAGCCCTCAGACAGATTTTTAAGACTAAGGGTTTACATAACAGATGTCTGCTGACTATGTGAATAGAACTGCCGAGAATTGTTGCAAAAATGACATGATAACCTGTGGTGATCCTGCCTCTAGTAGATATGCAGGGAGCCCCCCACCCCCTGTGGTTCTAAGCAGTCAGAACATTAGCCACTGGGTCTTAGGAATCCCGTATGGCACAGAAATGGCTAGATGCCTCTCCTGCTCCAGAGGACCGTGGAGAAACTGTGAAGCAGGTCATAGAAGTGGTATGTCAACGGTCATCTGTGTGGACTGATTTCTAAGGTCAGAGAAATAATGAGTGTCTCTGTGAACGTGTACACAGAGGAATGACAAAATAAAGCTAGAGGTTCCCCAGATATGTTTTGATAAAGCATAAGTCTCCAAGCTTTAGATACAATCTTGGTAAAGATGGAGAGAGCCAATTCTGAATTAGTAAGATTAAGTTCCAGCCACTTGACTGAATGGGGACGCCAAATAGAATTAGGTTCCATTAACAGAAAAATAATGCTGTATTTAGTGCGCACGTGAACATCTGAACTGAGGTATATATCCACTAGATAAACCGGAGAGCCAGAAAACACTATGATTTCAGCAGACTTCCAAGGCTATTAAATGTCCTTCAAGGTTACAGAAGATTGCATTATTTTCCAGCACGATTCTCTCTCCTCCCCAACTCTCTTGGACATTTTTGTCCAGCTGATGTTCAGTTTGACCACATGGATAAAAGAATATTAGTGTACATGATGAAAATTATTGTGAGTTGAATTGTGTCCCCCAAAAAAACATGCATTGTAAATCTTAACCCCTTCACCTGTAATAAAATCCCATTTGAAAATGGGTAATCTTTGTTCTGTTAATTGTTGGGAACCGATAGCCATTAAGACCTTGGCCTCAGCCACGTAGCAGAAACTTGGCTGCTTTCTAACAGCAAGACTTTGTTTCCTGCCCAACTTTGCCCCCACAATCCAAGCTACATGCTCAGTAGCACAGGCGGTTGTGATAGCTGACCTTGCTGCCATTGGTCAAAGTACCAAACACCCATTGGACTGCAGACATACCATATTTGGAACATAGTGATAAGTTCACCCGGTAAGCCTTAATTAGCATACGAACGTCATCACGGACGTCTTTGAGAACTGTTGCGCACCCTCTTTACCTTATTAGGAACATGTGGCTGATTGGTTGTTATACAGTATGCTTCATTAGAATATGTGCCTCCCACTTCCTACCTGCAGCTGATTGGCTAACGTTGTTATGCTTCATTGTAATACACATATTGTATTGGATGCTATGCAGTATGCCTTATTAGAATATACACCTCCCAGTTCCACTTTATTGTAGATATATACCCCGAGTTTTGACCAAATAAACGGGCTTGATCAGCACTTGTCTTGCCCCACGTCTCTGTGTCTTTTTTCCATCCAGATTCGTTGCCCCTCCGGGTCACCGCGTGAGGGTCTTGCTGGACGAGACCCACACAGTTAATGAGGCAGTATTAGGGTGGGCTATGTCTTAAATCACTCTGTTTTGAGCTCTAACGGAGCAGGTTAAGGCAGCCAGCACAAGCAGAAGGGGAGATACGCATGACTGCCAAGGTATGGGGGAACAGAAGCTGAAAAGACAAGGCCTTTCCCCAGAGCAGACAGTGAGACTTCCCTTTGAGTCATCCCCAGGAATATGGACTGCTAGACTCCTAACCCAGGAGCGCTTGGTTACACATGAGGCTGACATCCTCATGGTTAGAAGAACGAAACCACTAGTAACTCCTGGGGCCAGGGGTGGGGAGACTGGGCTGTCTCCTCCCCAGTACAGTTACCGTGTCAGAAACCCACAGGAGATTGCTATGAGTCAGCACTGACTCAATGGCAATGAGAGAGAGCATCCCAAACTGAGAGAAAATTTAATGTCTGCTCATGGAAGCTATCCACTTGTGGTATTTCTGCTAAAGCGACAGTAGATAACTAATAAGACAAAAGTAGAAGCAGAGACCATGCAAAAATGTTCTTGCAGTTTTGTTCGATCTCTCGTTCTCCATGCTAAAGAACATACCCCCACATAGCGCTTGTCCCAGCATGAGACGTTCTACGAAGCAGGTCAGAATCCAACCCTAAAATCTAAACCAGAGGCCTCCCTGCTGAACCCAGACCCAGGAATGAGAAATAATTATTTGTTTTGAAAGTGACTGAAATATTGGGGTTACTTGTTAGGCAGTGTTATTAGAATAACCGACTGATACTCACAGGAGAGACCATCTCTTGGCACATACCTCTCTTGGTTACACTAATTCATCCAGGCGTGACCATGTGACTCAAACAGAATCCATAAGAGCCTTTCTCTGGGATTTTTTAGGGTTAGAGTTCCGAGTGGCCTTGTCCCCTTTCTCTGAATAGGCAGCACCTGTCAGCAAGAAGCGAGAATGGGGCAGACCCTCCAAGGACAGCAAAAGCACAGCACATGGAGAGTCATTTCTGGGAGAGGTCCACTTTTTGTTCTTGTCCTCCCTAACCACACACTTGATCCCCCTGGCTGTCCACTCACCACCATCATGCTGAATCAGACGCTTGAGCTGATTCAAGAGGGGGTTATAGATTCTGAGGGCTTCATCTGTCCTGGATTCTGTGTGTCCAGAGCTCTTCTCTGGACCAGTGTACATGCTCTGGGCTGGTGCAGTATTTACGAGTTGAGCTGTGATCCCCATGGTTAGCAGTTCAAAACCATCAGCAGCTCCTCAGGGCAAAGGCTGGGCGTTCTACTCCCGTAAACAGTCGTAGTCTGGGAAACCCAAATAGCACTCCTATATTGCCCAATACGTTCCTTTTGCCTATGCAAGTTCAAGATGAGTTTTTATCGCTTGAGGTCAAAGAATTTCAACAATTTTTTTTTCTGCTTCTACAGCTGTAGCCCATGACCCACTGACTCTGTTCTCTGGGTCTTCCCTTCAAGATTCTGCTCCTAGAACCATCATCCTGTTGCCTCTTGTGTTCCATGCTGCCTTGATCTTGCGTCTATTTTTGTGCCATATTCCTACATTCCTCCTGAGAGAGCCCATCCATCATCCAGGATAGAGATAGGTCAACTCAAGACTTCTGTGCTGTGGCATCTTGGAAACTGGAACTTATCTCTCCTCTCTACTCAGTTTGTAGCCATGGTGGTTGAGGTCACAGGGAACAAAGCATGATACACGCTTGAATGTAAAGACTCTATAGAAAGGTGCTATGACCTCTTTTGGCAGGTACTGAAACCTCGGGGAAAGGAACAGTATATATAGGCAATGTCTCTTGACCCATGCCCTACAAATGGACTGTTCTTGCTGATCCACATTACTGCTCCCTTACCATTCCTACAAACAATGACAAGTCTTTTGTTTGTGGAAATTAAAGCAGAATTGGGTTTCTATTTTGAAGATAATCTAGAATGAGGAATCGTTCAGGAAAATAATTTGTCCATGGATTGCAACAATACAACTAAGCAGACAAGCTTTGTTTAGACTTCAAATTCTTCCATATTAGATCTTCCTGATACCATTTACTGCTCCCTCGCTTAAATAAATTCTCTGACAGCGCTCCCTTATTGTATCTTCTTCCATGCTAAAGAACTGCATATCAGTTTCATTTATTCAACAAATATCTATTTCTTTATCTGTTTTATTTATATTGAAGCACAATTTGCTGGTTTTATTTTTTAACTATTTCCAAATTTTTGTTAATGACTATTTAGAAAATCATATTGTTTCGCTCTTTCTACAGAGAAAATGACAGCCCGGAGGCATGGGTATGAACTGGGCTCTGCCCACAAGGTCTGCTACACAGAAATTGTAAGAATAATCAAATTGTAAGAATAATCTACCTGCCCGTAGAGTCAACAATCATGAGTTGCTGTTCGGTTTCCTATTGATGGTGGGTTTACTGTGAAACCTGAGGTCATAAAGAAGAAAAAGGCAAGCAGAAGTTTTAAGGAGCTCAGGGTCTAGTCTAGGGGTCTCCTTGCTCCCTGCTGCCCTCCAAACACCTCTCCCTACCCCCAGCCCCCACAGCAGCAGCAAATAGTACAGGCAGATCTGGTAGCAAACTGTCTCCTTCAAGAACCATTGTTCCCAGAAATTCTAAAGCCAGATTTCAGAATACCGGTCTAGCAGAAGCGCTAGATAACAAAGAAAGAGGAGAAATGTGGAAAACTGAATTAAAGATAAATGTTCTATGGAAATAGAGAAGGGGGCAAGGTTGAGGGGTTCACATGGGGCTAATTGAAATTTCCCAAATGGAGCTGGATATGAGTATCTGGCAGCTGTTCTTAGGTCAGGTTCCATAGACCCCACCCCCACCCCCCAAAAGTCCACTCGTGTACCCTCCTTTGGTAGACGTGGTCATTGGAGTGCATTGGGTACCCAGCTGACAATTGCTCAACCTCCCTTAGCTCTTTGAAAATCCTAGACTGCTGATCAAGAGACGTTCTCATGTGCAGAAAAGGGTTAATATTAGTTTTCCCTAACGTTTCACGGGCTGTGGGATGAATCCAAGAAAGAAAAGCCTGTGAATGTCCTTTGTTGTCTGACAAGTGACTTATACACAGAGAATAATTATTATCGCCCTCAGTCAGTGGATCCATTTTCACGTTCACACCATCCCCCAGCGGCTGAGTGCTACTTCCCCCGGCAGCTTTGCCACAGAAAGTGTGAAAAAGCAGGGTACTCACAGTTTTCCTTAACCTCACTTTGGGACAGCGCCAGCAAATAACAGCCAAGCAATAAACTCGCATTGACTAATTAATTGATAGGCTTTTCCCAACTACAAAAGTCTCCCTTGAAGATGAAATGGAGTTGTTTGACTTACTTCTGGTCTTAGACCATTCCCCCAGCTAAATAGATGAGCTCACAGTAACAGGGGACTGGTCACACTTTCTCAAAGAAGCTTTTAAAAATCGCCCCGAGTGATGCACCTGAAGTTTCCTCATTTCACACCTACAAGGGCCAGGGCTACTTTATAAACGCTTGATTTGTCCATGTGCTTATTGCTAGCGCTTTGTTTCTGAGTTCCCCAATGTGGACAGAAGAACAGACTGAGTCTGATTCGTTCCTGAATTCAGTTGGGCAGCCTCTTCCTGGCGACAGTTGCCGCTAGTCTCTTGCCCCCACAGCTTGTCATAGGAAACCTATCATTGCCTGCGTGGGTTCTCCAACTGGTTTGCCTGAGTGTCTTTGTTTCTTGTTAAGTATCCGCGGAAGGGGGGACACACATCAGAAGCCTGCTGTGTGTAATTAAGAGATAATTGTAGCATTTGGTGCTGCTATACCATTAGCTTATTTGCAAGTGATGCCCAAATGTGGTTAGGCTGTTGATTTCAAAAGTGAATAAAGAATAGATTTTGAAAAATGAAATATGTGGTAATTTCAGAAGAGCGCTTTACATTGTTTTGCTGAGATATGCTACATTTCAGCTTGAGGTTTTACAATTAAGCTCGAAGTGTTTCAATTAAGCTGACCTGCTGTGGTTTCCAGGAGTGAGCCCGCTTATTTTGGCCTCCTGGGTTCAGCGGCGAAGCTCCTCACCCCTTATTCCATAATTTTCCTTCCTCCGAGGTGCATTAATACAATCTTTGGACAAATGAATATGATTAAATGCATTCTAGGGCAGTGAATTGTGATGCTCAATGAATTTTAGAGCAAGTCTATATAATTTCATTAACTTCATAAATATTAGCTAGAAGAATAAATTGCTATTATCCTCGGTGTGAATTTTCACAATTCTACAACATGATGAATACTAATGAGTTATCTATGGGGGGGGGCGTGGGATACCAAAATGTTACTTCAATTGAAATAATTCACACAATTCCTATGTCACCACTATTTGCTCCATTGAATCATATACCATTTTTGTTTGGGCTGATGCTTTCCAGTGAGGCTTATCAAGGTATCTGTTCTCTTTAATGAGCCCTTGGTTCGTGGGGAGTTCATGAAAGTCTTCTCTCTCTTGCTGCCCCTTCACTTTACCAACCACAACATCTCTCCTTACCAGATGTCCAAAGTATGTAAGGCGAAGTCTTGCCGCCTTTGCCTTTAAGGGACATCTGATCTATTTCTTCCAAACGAGATCTGTTTGTCCTTTTAGCAGTTCAATATTCAAAGGCACGTTCAATATTCTTCTCCAACAGCACGATTCAAATGCATCAATTCTTCTTCAAACTTTTTTATTCAATGTCCAACTTTCACATGCATATGAGGGGATTAGAAATACCCTGTTTTGCATGGTGACCACATGCAAAACAGAAGAAAACCCTGCCAGTCCCAAGCCCTCTCCATGATCAGCTGAGAATCTAATCCAGGTCTCTGCACGTGAAGTGAGAATTCCACCACTGGATGACTAGAAAGTCATAAAGGGCTATAGCCAATTCTAAGTGCTATGAGTGTATATACAACCCTATGCCCTTGATACATACTTGGAAAAAACCATATTGCATCTAATAGATGGTACAGAAGTGTTGCTATCACTTCACTTAGGCTTGTACATGAACAAAGGAAAGTGAAAAATTGACTAGACACCTGAGAAGAAATTAAGTTAGCATTGAACATAATTATATAAACTTAGTATCTCCTACCAGTGCTCACCGAGTAATATAGTCTCTCTTTCTTAATTTACAGAGATGACTAAAAGGAGCTAACTGCACTTAGCTTTTAAAAAGATAAAGACACAATATTATGTGCTGTTTTGCAGTAAGTATACTGCTTCACTTTGATAATAGCAAACATTAAAAGTATCATCTTAGAATTGTCATTATTATCAAATATTTATTGGGTCTTTTTTTGTGTGTGCCTATATTGTGGAGATTTATAGGGTTGACTAGAAACAGCCAGTGCTCTCAAAAGTTTATAATCTGAGACAAAGATGATTCAGAAAGACATAAAAGACCCTATTCTGACTTGGGAGCTTGCTAAAGGGGGGCGAGCAAGAGAGGAAAGATGCAGCAATGGGCTAGAAGGTTCTCAACCTTCCTAATGCCGCTACCCTTTAATACAGTCCCTCGTGTTGTGATGAGCCCCCAAACATAAAATTATTTTCGTTGCTGCTTCATCACTGTCATTTTGTTATTGTTGCGAATCGGGAGACCCCTGTGAAAGGGTCTTCGAGCCCCAAAGGGGTCGCGACCCACAGGTTGAGAATCGCTGGGCTAGCTGGTGGAAGGGTGTTGTCCTGGGTGTAGGAAAGGTAGTGACTCTCAGAGGGAGAAGGGCCATCAAGGAGTCGGGGAAAAGTGAGAGGTTGGAGATTTGATAGTAGTTTAGACTGTGGTATAAAAAAGTCAACGATCTGAAATGCAAATTGTTACCTAAATTCCAAATACGATTTTTTTTTTTTCCACTGTGCAACCCACTTCAGTGCCTGAAGCCCACAGGGTAAAGCCAGGCAATGGTTCGGGGTGACAGTTTGCTTTCGCATGGGACACTGTGAGAGGACCGATTTATTTTTTTTAAACTGTTCTCTAAAACTTTCCAATCGCGTGATCTCAAACTCAAAAATGTGTTGCCACGGAGTCGATTCCAAAGCAGCCCTATTGGGCAGGGTAGAATTGCCCCTATCGGTTTCCAATGGTTACTGGATTCGAAAGCTTCCTCTCCCCCACCCCCTCTCAACTCCCCCCCCCCCCCCGCCCGCAGAGTGGCTGGTGGATTCAAACTGCTGACCTGCCAGTTAGCAGCCCAACTCGTAGCCACGACGTCCCCAGGGCGCTCAGACTCTCTTATTTCAAGTGCCAACACAACTCGCAGCCCACCGAGAGAGAGAAAACACGGGACAGGGCAGCCTGACAGGAGCCGTGCCTGCGGTCAGCCGAGGGATATAAGCCAGCGCCGGTGATCCCCTGAGACGTTCTGGAGGGGGGACACCCACCTGCGAGTGCTCATCATGTGTCAGATCCAACCAGGAGCCAGAAATGGAGAAGCCGCCCTGACGTGGCCCTCCAGGTCCAACCCAGAAGAGGGCAGCATGGCGAGGCGACCTGCTAAAGCCAACGCCCAGCACCGCCATCCCAGGAGGAAGCTTTGCCAAGTGCCTTGGCAACGTACAAGAGACCACAGCCCCCCAGGTGGGGCTAATCCCTCCTGAGTTCTCCCGAGGCCCTCCTGAGAGAAAGCAGATGAAAGTGCGCGTCTCATCCACTCATCCCCTACTATCCGGAAGGAAAGGGCACTCTGTCCCTCCACGGCAGAGTCTAAAATACCAGGATCCAATTTATCATCCTAAAGACAATGTGTAGCTCCCTGGGTTCCCTTAATTTGTGACAGGCTCAAAGGGAAGCGTCCCTACCCCCATAAATCAGTAGGTCCCCTCCCCCGCCATCCTGGACAGTTAGAGTTTGACCTTGTGTTTCTGAAGCTTTAGGAGTCTCTGAGGTGCTCCCAAGCATAATTGCATTATGCTGGTAGCAACTGCTTACTTATCATGCCCTGGGGATATGAAGGATCTGTAAGGCAACTCTACCTCAAATTAAATAATTTTTTTAAAACCCATAATCAGAGAACTGAAAGCCACCCAGAGTTTTCTCATTCCTGGAAGTGTTGTCCGGGCCACCTCAGCACCTGTGTGCAGGACGATGGGCAGTGGTTGACTCGGATGGCTTCTCCTCGTTTGTGATGGTCTGTAGCTACTTTTTCTCACAGTGGCTTAAGACAATCCCTTCTCTATATACTTTGGGAGGCAGCAGGCAATGCTAAGCCTGAGAGAGCAGGTGAAACTTGGACTGTAACGGCAATTTCCCTTGCTTGAGAGGAACTCTCTGTTAGATAAGAAATTGAGCACTGCTTCCCCTCTCCCGCCTCATGCCATATGGTGCTGTGGCCTCATTTAAATTCAAAAAGTCAAATTTCATAGCCTGAAAATTGCATTTCATAGACACTTCTAATCACTTTACTGATATAAGTAGGTACAGAGAAGCATAATAATTTAAGTGGAAACCATGTTTTTAGAATCTGCTGGGAAATTTCCCAAGCCTATTCTCTTACTCTGTCTCAAAGGAAAGGCCCAAAGGGGGAAAGATGCCAATTGAATGGACTAGGCGAATTGATACTATTAGCAGAATTATTTTTGATGAGGGAAAGAGACCAAGACAGAGAGAGAGAATGCTATCTTGCTGAATGACTATTGAGAATCCCTTAAAAATGAGAGTTATATTGCTGACAAACTGTTTGGAGCCCCTTAAAAATGAGACTATCATGGCACAAGCTGCCAATCAACAGACAAGAATTCCTGAATCTCGAATACTCCCTCAACTCTCACTGCCACGGAGTTGATGCTGACTCATAGCAACCCTACAGGACAAGGTAGAACTGCCCTGCTGGGAGTTTCTGAATGTGTAACTCTTCACAGGAAGAGAAAGCCCTATCTTTCTCCCATGGAGCGGCTGATGCTTGCCCACTGCTGACCCTTCAGTGACCAATCCAAGGCAGACCCACTACTCCACCAGGTCTTCTAATTCCCACAGACACAGTGAATAGCAATAAAAATCATAATCAAGAAAGAGGAGGTACATATGCAGCCCAACTATTCTGACATAAGATTTTTGAACTGAATAACCAAGGAATTCCAAGAAACATTTGCTAAAGTTTAATAAATGTGCCTAACAACAGGTAAGGCTGAGAATTCCAACTAATGGGTCTTCATGGAGATTTACAAGTCCACATTTTTTTTAAAAATTAAATCAAATCCATGAAGGCAGGCTCTGAAAAACACAAGCAGTTCCTTCTCCTTTAGGCTAAAAGGAAATGGAGAGTCCAAATGTATCATTTGGCGCTTAGGAGAGCTAAGTAGAAACTCAGTAGCTCTTCTCATCAGCTGTGAAGGGAACAGAGAGCTTGCGAGGACAGGCAAATCAAAATGACCTACCAGTCCCTTCCAGGAAAACCCTCCTTTCTGTAGAGTCAGGATTCTGTCATTTGCCAAAAGCAGGGGTGGGGGACTTCAGTAAGTGAAGTAGTTTGGCTTCAGGGGCAGCTTGATCTAAAGATTCAAAAATACCATCAGAGCGGGATTTCTGTTTCATCTTTGAGCCCTGCTTCTGCAACATAGACCCCATTCTCAGTCGGGTTCTTCTTTGGCAGAGGCAGAGCAGAGATACCTGGCTAGTCTCTAAAACTCTTCTCCCTCCTTCCTTTGTAATAAAATCCCTAATTAATGGCTGAGCACAAGCCTCCCAGGATAAACGCCACATTTTCTTGCTTCTATTGCTATTTAGTGTGTGCTATTTATGAGGGTGGAACGGAGAAATGCCACGAGCAATTTCCAGCAAGCGTCCTTGAAGAAACCATCCTTCCTCCTTCTTCCACCCTGCTGCCTGGAAACTCAAGCAGCCCTCTTGGACCACTGGGTAGAACCACATTTCCATCATGACAGCGCTCGCAAGAAGGAACCTACTCCCTAATGACCTTGGGGCCACCACACAACCCTAGACTGCTGACCTCCAGGCTTCATTATGTGAGGAAAAATACATTTCTATGTTGTTAAAATTACTATAATGGGAGGTTTTTCATCTCTTCTAGCAAAACTTAATTAAGAACAAGCAGTAGGATGCCTACTGCTGTTCACGTTCTATGAGGTACAAGTTCATCGACAAATCATACCCTCCTTCTTTCTCGGTGACCCTAGAATTTCAATTGAGCAGATCTTAGTGGCTGTGGTGGGTCCTAGATGAATCAGTCCCTGTGACCTGGGGCTCTGACTGGTTGGACAGAGAGGTGCCCAGAGGTAAGTAACGCCTTTGCCTCTATTGAATGGCACACCTTGCTGTTAGTGCCACTGAGTCGTTTCTGCTCAGAGCAGCCCTGTGTATAGCAGAACACAACACCGCAGGTCCTCTGCTACCCGCACAGTTGTTATGCTTCAGCCTACTGTGGCAAGCACTGTGTCAATCCATCCCTTCACATTCTTTCTCTTTTTTGCTAACCCTCTTACTTTACCATGAATGATGTTCTTTTGCAAGGACTGGTCTCTCCTGATAATATCTCCAAAGTATATGAGATAATGACCCACCATCCTCTCTTTGAAGGAATATTCTGACTGTAGCAAATCCAGAGATTTGTTTTGCTCTTCTGGCAGTCTACAGTACGTGTGGTATCATTCTCCGGCACTATCCTTCATTCAAATGCCTCAATCCTTCCATCTGCTTCGCGCATTGTCCAACTTTCACATGAATATGAGGTGGTTGAAAACACCACTGATTGCCAATGGTGGGGAGGATGTAGGAGGCCTGATAGGGCTTGATCAAGATAGGGCTTGTAACCAAGAAGAATTATTGAAACTCAAATGAAGGCCGAACATGATAGTGAGACAAGAGAAAAGTAAAAGGAAATAGCAGAGAGAACTAGGAGGAAAAGAGCATTTATAGAGGTCTAAATACAGGAATGTACATATGTAAATATATTTATATATGATAGGGAAATAGCTCTATGTGCACATATTTATAGGTCTAGTATTAAGGTAGCAGATGGATATTGGACCTGTACTCAAGTACTCCCTCGATGCAAGAAGACTTTCTGCTATTAAACCAGCATTCCGTGATGCTCAACTTCCCGGACACGATCTCTGAAGACAAAGCAGGTGCATAAGCAAATATGAAGAAAGCTGATGGTGCCCGGCTTTCAAAAGATACAGCATCTGAGGTCTTAAAGGCTTGAAGATAAACAGGGGGCCATCTGCAACAAAGCCCACATGGAAGAAGCACACCAGCCTGTGTGATCATCAGATGTTGATAGGATCAGGTATCAGGCATTAAAGAACAAAAAATCATATCACTGTGAATGAAGGGGAGTGTGAAGTGGAGCCTCAAAGCCCATCTGCAGTCAACTGGACATCCCCTTACAGAAGGGTTGAGAGAGGAAGTGAGCCAGTCAGGGTGAAGTATAACAACGAAGAAACAAACAACTTTCCTCTAGTTCTCTAATGCTTCTTTCCCCTCCCTACACCCCCCGACCCCCACTATCATGATCCCAATTCTACCTTACAAATCTGGCTAAACCATTAATGTACACTGGTACAGATCGGTGCTGAAAACACAGGGAATCCAGGACAGATAAACCCCTCAAGACCAATAATAAGAGTAGCGATACCAGGAGAGTAAGGGAAAGGTTGGGGAGAAAGGGTGAACTGACCATAATGATCTACATATAACCTCTTCCCTGGGGACCAGACAACAGAAAACTGGGTGAAGGGAGACATTGGACAGTGTGAGACATGAAAAAATAATAATTTATAAATTATCAAGGGTTCATGAGGGAGGGAGGAGGGAAGGAGGGGGAAAATGAGGAGCTGATACCAAGGGCTCAAGTAGAAAGAAAATGCTTTGAGAATGATGATGGCAACAAATGTACAAATGTACTTGACACAATGGATGGATGCATGGATTGTGATAAGAATTGTAGAGCCCCCAATAAAATTATTTTAAAAAGCAGAAACACCACTGGTTGCATCAGAATCACCTTCATCCTTTCTTTAAATAATATCCTTACTCTTGTGATAATTAGGTTTGTGTCAACTTGACTGGGCCAGGACGTTTCCCATGATATGATCTAACAGAGTGTGGTCAACTCCATGATGGGATCTTCTGTGAAGCAGACAAACAGTTGTGGGGAAAATAGGCTAGAGTAACACCTCTTTAATCTGGTCACAGTCTAGATCAGTGGTTCTCACCCTTCCTCCTGCCACAACCCTTTAATCTAGTTCCTCATGTTGTGGTGACCCCCCCCAACCATAAAACTATTTTCGTTGCTACTTCATAACTGTTATGAATCAGGCGACCCCTGTGAAAGGGTGGTCAACCCCCAAAGGGGTGTCAACCACAGGTTGAGAACTGCTGGTCTAGATGCAATTGAGGAAGCTTTCATGTGTGGTGTGATCCAGTTTTAGTGACACTGTGTGGTTCTTCCATCTGGTTCTTCTATCTCCTCTTTTATCTCCTATTGATCTCAGGAGCCACCAGCAGACTGCTGACCTGGGATTAATTTTGCTGAACTCCAATTCATTTAGCCAACCTCTGCATCCACCAGCCTGTGGTCTTCCTGCTTCATATACCTGCTTCTTGCTCATCAGCTATTGAAGCTACATGAGTCAGGAAAAGCCTCTAGCTTTCACCTGACCCATGAACTTGAACCAGACTGGACTACCCACTTCTACAATTGTGTGAGCCATTTCTTGCTATAAATCTCTTTTTGTAGACACACACATACAAACATCACTGGTTTTACTTCTTTAGCGAACTCACTCTAACACACTCTTAAACACTTTATAGGGGTCTTGGGTAGAAGATTTGACCAATAAGACATATCCTTTGATTTCTTGACTGCTGCTTCCATGAGCAATGACCATGGATCCAAGCAAAATGAAATTCTTCACCACTTCTGTCTTTTCTCCATTAATTGGTTGTCTATTGGCCCAGTTGGAAGGACTTGGGGCAGTTTGTTTACATTGGGGCAGTAGTCTTCTAAATTTCTTGGTATAAACGAGTGAGTGCTTCCAATGCTTTAGCAGCTTGCTGCAACATTTCCACTGGTATTCCATCAATTCTTGGAGCCTTGATTTTGGCTAACGCCTTCAGTGCAGCGTGGACTCCTTTCTTCAATACCATTTGTCCTTGATCATATGCTACCTCTTGAAATGGTTGTTGGCCTGCCAATTCTTTTTGGTACAGTGACACTGTATATTCATTCTAGCTTTTGGGTGCTTCCTGGGTCATTCAGTATTTTCCAGTGTAGTCCTTCAGTATTCCAACTCAATGCTTTCATTTTGCCCAGTGTTAAAGGGGGGAAATAAATATTCACTGTATATCTCAGGCCAGAATTATTCCCCAAATTTTAAAACTATCTATCAAAGATATGATCCTTCTTGCAAGCTGATGATTTATTTTCTATCTGTTCTGTTACCTCTTTTATGAACTTACTATGTTGTTCTGTTCTCCAACATCTCTTTGGAAAATGAAAACAAAGATAAAAACGATAGAGACCTATTACTGTATTACTGTTCATATGTGTAACAGGTATGCCCCCCTCCCCATTTTCCCAGAAAAAAAGCATTGTGATAATGTGTGCACACAACGGTACACAAATCAACAATATAACTAGCTCGGACACTTCCAAGTGTTAAGATCAGGAAAGTGATGGGATATCACTCCCTTAAGTATTGTTACTTGATGGTATTGAGCTGATTTCAACTCAAAGTGGCCTCAGAGAGCAGAGTAGAACTTCCCTGGAAGGTTTTCTGGGTTGAATTCCTTATGGGAGCTGATTGCCAGCTCTTTCTTCCATGGACCACTGAGTAGGCTCAACCCACCAACCTTTGAATTAACAAACATATGCTCACCCACTGTGTCACCAGGACTCCTTACGTCCGTCTTCTGTGATTATATTACATCATGCCAGTGTCTCATCCTGATAGCAGACTTGTGTGGGAGCCTCTCTCCCTAGCTGGTCTTGAAGATGCAGTAGCCATGTTAAGAAGCTCACACAGTTGAGGGGCCAGCCCCAATCCCAACTCCTGTGTGGACACCTGCCCCTCCCCCCAGGAAAATTTATTTCAAAGGACAGCACTGAATCTACAGCTCTGGAAGAGAGACATATATGATCAGAGCACACAGGAACAGATGAATGGGGGAGGAGGAGAGAGTGGAGCACATCCTGGCCCAGCAGGCCGTGAGGACAATGTTCCCAATTTCGGCAGTCAGTCGACAGAGAGGACCACATGGCAGGCCCCACTAGGACACAAGATGCCCCTTACTGACCCACAGCCCTATAGGGGACAACACCAGAGACACAGTGTGGGAATTGCACCCGATCTGATCCCACCACACCGAGGCAAAACACTAAGGGGGTGCAACAGAACAGCAAGGGAATAGAGCAGCGAGGTCCCCAGGGAATACTGAAGGTGGACTTTGGGGCCAGGACATGGTGCCCCAACAGACTGGACTGGAAAATACTCCTAAAGGCCAAAAAACAATCCTTGAACTAATTACAAGCTTTTCTTTCTTGTGTTTCTTTTTGGGGGGTGGGGGTGTCATTGGTTTGTTGTTGTTGTTTTGTGGTATATTGTTGCTTGGTTTTACTCTGTCTTGTTTTTGTACATGTTATTATCTCTGCAGGTCTGTCTAAATAAGATAGGCTGGATGAATTATCTGGAGGAGAAAACAATGGGACAAACAGTTCCGGGGGGATATGGAAGAGGGAGAGGTGGAGGGAAAGGTAGTGGTGTTAACAAACCCAAGGACAAGGGAACAACAAGTGATCCAAATTGGTGGTGAGGAGGGTGTGGGAGGCCTGGTAGGGCGTGATCAAGGGTAATGTAACCAAGAGGAATTGCTGAAATCCTGGTGGGGATTGAGCATGATAGTGAGACTGGAGGAAAGTCAAAGGAAATAGAGGAAAGAGCTTGGAGGCAAAGGACATTTATAGAGGTCTAGATAAAGACATGTACATATGCAAATATATTTATATATGAGGATGGGGAAATAGATCTATGTGGATATATTTACAGGTATACTATTAAGGTAGCAGAAGGACATTGGGCCTCCACTCAAGTACTCCCTCAGTGAAACAATACTTTCTTCTATTAAATTGGCATTCTATGATACCTTCCCGAGACAACCGTTGAAGACAACGTGGGTGAATAAGCAAATGTGGTGAAGAAAGCTGATGGTGCCTGGCTATCAAAAGATATAGAATCTGGGGTCTTAAAGGCTTTTGGGTAAACAAGTGGCCATCTAACTCAGAAGCAACAAAACGCACATGGAAGAAGCACACCAGCCTGTGAGAATCCAGGGTGGATGATCCCTTCAGGAGTAGTAGTGAGTGGCAATACTGGGAGGGTAGAAGGAGGGTGGATTGGAAAGGGGGAACTGATTACAAGGAGCTACATGTGACCTCCTCCCTGGGGGGTGGACAACAGAAAAGTGGGTAAAGGGAGATGTCAGACAGGGCAAGGTATGACAAATAATAATTTATAAATTATCAAGGCTTCATAAGGGAGGGGGAAGTAGGGAGGAAAGGGGAAAATGAGGAGCTTATGCCAGGGGCTTAAGTGGAGAGCAAATGTTTTGAGAATGATGAGGGCAATGAATGTACAAATGTGCTGTGCACAATTGATTTATGGATGGATGGTGATAAGAGTTGTATGAGCCCTAATAAAATGATTGGAAGAAAATAAAAGAGGCTCACACAGCAAGAAACTGAGGGCAGGCACTAGGGCATGAGAGCAGTTTTCCAGTCAACAGCCAGCAAGAATCTGGGGCTCTCCGTCCTGCAAACTCAAGAGAATGAATTCTGCCAACAACCCGAATGAGCTTGCAATGAAATTTTTCCCAGTGGAGCTTCCAGATAAGACTGCAACTGCAAACTGGCTGACAGCTTGAATGCCATCTTGTGACCCCCCCAAGCAGAGGACACGGTTAAGCTGTAGCTGAACTCCTGACCATGGAATCTGTGAGATAATAAATGTGTGTTTTAAGCTGCTACATTTATGGCCATCTGTTACCCAATAATAGACAGCAAATACAATAACTAACTGCAATTGGAATTCTGGACCAGATAAAGGGCATCAATGGAAAAATAGGTGAAATTTAAAATGATTTTTTAAACAGATTACAGTTTAAGAAAGCCTGGGGCGGGTCTCTTCTGTCACATGGGCTCGCTATGAGTTGAAATAGACTGCACAAAACCCCCACACAGCAATCATGAATGAGCTACCCCATCACCTTCCTTGACCTTGGAACTGAGGAAGAAAGCTAGTTAGTTATTTTGTTGATTTGTCTGTTTTTAACTTTTGTTCACCCCGAGATACCTCAGAATAAAAGGCCGGCTTTCTGTTTCTGAAAAAAATCAGCCATTGAAAAACCTCAAGAAGCACAGATCTGCTCTGACACATCTGGAGTCACCAGGAGTCAATTGATTTTCCAGCAGCTGGTCACTATAGTGATATAAGATGATAATACCAAGGACTATAGGAATTCGGGTATACGTCAAAAATCATCACATAGAAGGGGGTAGGGTTTTTTTAAATACACAAAGCTACTCTAACAACTGTTCAAAAAAAGCCTTGATTATGCTGTTAACAAGAGTGTGAAGATATCAAAATGTTGGTCAAGAAAGAGAAACTATATACTGTTTGACATCACGTTACTTCTCTAACACCCCGGTTTCCCTCTGACTCAGGTCTGTGCACGCCAGGTACCACTTAAGCACACCTGGAAACAAATGTCCTTATTTTCAATAGCTCGCTGGCTATTTGACAGCTTACTTACTTGTAGTTTTATTCTTGTTAGCATGATTATTTGAAAATGTTTATATGGAAGTACTTTTCCCCATGACCCCAAAATATTTTTTCTTTTGACTCTCCAATAACTGCCAATAAATGCATCACTCTTTTTCATATCTCTGTCCTCTCTCTGCCATCTGCTTCTTTCCCTCCCTTTGGCACGTCTCTGGTAGGTTGGACAAGAATCTTTACTATGGGTCTTGGGTCCCCAATCTGCACTCCCCTCATTCACTGTGATATGATTTTTTGTTCTTTGATGCCTGATTCCTGATCCCTTCAGCACCTCGTGATCACACAGGCAAGTGTGCTTCTTCCATGTGGGCTTTGTTACTTCTCATCAAGATGGTCGCTTATTTACCTTCAAGCCTTTAAGACCCCAGATTGGGGACCCAAGACCCATTTGTTGGCAACTGGATATGCCTTTACAAAAGGGTCTCGGGGAGATGAGACAGTAAGGGTGCAGTGTAACAATGATGAAACATACAACTTTCCTCTAGTTCCTAAATGCTTCCCCTCCCCCCCACACTACCATGATCCCAATTCTACCTTATAAATCCAGCTAGACCAGAGGATGTACACTGGTACAGATAGGAACTGGAAACACAGGGCATCCTGGGCAGATGATCCCTTCAGGACCAGTGGTGTGAGTAGCGATACCAGGAGAGTGGAGGGAGGGTGGGGTGGAAAGGGGGAACCGATTACAAGGATCTACATATAACCTCCTCCCTGGGGGGATGGACAACAGAAACGTGGGTGAAGGGAGATGTCGGACAGTGTAAAATATGACAAAATAATAATTTATAAATTATCAAGGGTCCATGAGGGAAGGAAAAGCGAGGAGGGAGGGGGGAAATGAGGAGCTGATACCAAGAGCTCAAGTAGAAAACAAACGTTTTGAGAATGATGATAACAACAAATGTACAAATGTGCTTGACACAGTGGATGGATGGATGGATTGTGATAAGAGTTGTATGAGCCCCCAATAAAATGATTTTTTTTAAAAGAAGAATCTTTAGTATGGGAGGAAACATGAACCTTGTTGTATTATTGTATTGATACTTTAGAGAGCAGCACTCAAAACCCAACCTGGCCCCCCTCAAAATGTTAGGTTTTCACTTCACAGCTTACCTGGTTTGGGGTTTGGAGCCCCCCAATAGTACCACAGAAACAGCCCCGGCAATCTGTTTCTTTAAGATTACAGCCAAGTAGCTTATCTTCATTCATCAAGAATGTCTGACTTGAGCATTGTGCTCTTTTGAGTACTATCTACTTGGGATCAATTGAAAACAGTAACTTGAAAGATTGGATAGGAAACTTGGGGGGTGAGGGTGGGCAATGAGTTGGTGTTAATGAAAGAGAAACAATTCAGGAAAGGAGGGGGAGAATGTTTGTACAACTTAAAGAGTATGATCGATGACAATGAATTGTGCACGTGCAAATTGCTGAATCAGTGTATGTCTTGCTGTGAATTGTTTCAAGAAGTTAAAAAAAACAACAACAGATGAATCCTATGGAGCAGTTCCATTCTGAAACCCATGGGATTGCCATGGGGTGGGGAGGTGGAAGGGGATGGGGGACAGACCCAGTGGCAACAGAGATCGGCCACAGCGTTTCAGCCCAGGGGGAAAATGTGCCCCAGCGACGGCACCTTCTTGACCTCAAGAATGTTTTATAATTCCAGGAAGTTGGTAACTACCATTTGAAATGGAGATCAGGTATTCAATTTGGAAAAGGAAATGAAAGGAGAGAGAGAGAAACATTTATTAAAAAGCAGGGTTTTTTTTCTAATGGACTATTTTGGGGGCTGGAAATAAATAGTGCAAATAAAAACCTGGACCTCAAACAAAACCAGAGTAGAATGGATGCTACTGACTTGGTGAAAATGCCCTGTACCTGATGTTCTTGCTGGTGCCCCAGGGTCTCCTAGGCTTCCATTTTAATAGATGCACATTGCAGGATCTTTTCTCCTGCAGATTGGCTGACGGGTCAAACCACTGACCTTTCTATCAGAGGCAGGGAACATAGCCATCACACCCCCGAGGCTCCTCGTATCTGATTCTGGCTCATGGCCATCCCATAGGACAAAGTGTAGCTGCCTCATAGGGTGTCAGACTGGCAGCCACCAGGGTGTAAAGGGGACTTTGCATGCCTGCAAAGATCTGCCGTCCCAGAAACCCCAAGGATTTCTGTTTGATGGGGTTGCTATGACTCAGAACCAGGACTCTTTCTTGAGCATCATGAATTCCTGTGCAGAACTCCCTTTTTAAGTGTAGTGCAAGTACAGCTGACAAACTACTTCCCATTGCAGAATAATTTCCATGTATAACTCACTGACACGAACTACATTCATCAGTTGGTGCTCCCATCACTGCTGTCCATGGCCATATTTTTCCATTGTCTGGAACAGAAACTCTGCGGCTGCGAGGCAGGGGCTCCCTGCATCCCCGTCCTTCCATCCCCAATAAGCAGTAATAAAGTGCATTCGTCTATTCTAGATATGCTATAGGAGCCCTGGGGGCATAGGGGTTAAATGCTTGGCTGCTAACCGAAAGGTTAGTGGTTCCAACCAATCAACTGCTCTGAGGAGAAAGTCATGGCACTTTGCTCTCAGAACGATGACAGCCTTGGAAAACCTATGGGACAGTCCTCCAGGATGGCTCCGAGTCAGAATCCATTACATAAACGGGTTGATGTAATATCAGTCTGTGTTAGTCCGGGTAGACTAGAAAAACAAATTCATAGACGCTCATATGTGTACAGGAAAGAACGGCACATACAAAAGCAATTGAATATTGAGAAAACGTCCCAGCCCAGTCCAGATCAAGTCCATACGTCCGATATTAGCCAATCTATCCGATACCAATCTATAAATTCTTCTTCAGACTCATGCAACACATGCAATGACGCCGAATGCAAGATCTCAGGCCATTGGGTGAAAAGTCTCATGGATCCAGTGACAGAAGCATCTCAGTGCTCTCTGGGGTCTCCACGTGGCTCCTCCAGCTCCAGGGCCCTAGCATAGCTCCGTGTGCCTTGTCAGCTGCAATGTCTCCAGGGAGTGAGTGTGTGTCCCGCCTCCAGTGAGCCATTTAGCTCCTTAGTGCCTCCAAATGAGGTCATTGAGCTGCAACCTGATTGACAGGCTAAACTCCACCCCTTCACTCTAAAGTGCCAAATTGACACCAGATTATGTAACTACTGCACAGTCCTCTTGTCTCTGATGTATTTTCCTGTGCAAACCTTAATGCCAACCATATATGGTCAGAACACCAAGAGAACCAACTGCCACCGAGTGAGGCCATTCTAACCCAGAAAAACCTATAGGACAGCGTAGGACTGAGCACAAGGGTTTCCACAGCTCTGGACCAAATATGTGGACAGTGCCTATAAAGTAAGCTGTATTGACATGTTTTATATTTAAATGATTTAACTGCTTTATCTTTAAACTATTTAACTATACCTCTGAAATGAGAAAACCTCCCTTTGAAGGAGAGCTAGAACAAGGCATCTCTTAGTGCTAAAGCAGAGACTCAAAGCCATAATTACATGTACAGTATAAAATAAATCTCTTTCACCGAAGGGCACAAAGATGAATAGGGGAAAGTGAAGAGAACTAAATTAAGGCCCTTGTATTATAGTCACAGAAGTCACTATCTATTAACTGTTCATTATTTCTGTTACACAGTGTATGTAGAAAGAGATTTGAATCTCTCATTTTATAATCACTTTTAAAAAAATCATTTTATTGGTGGCTCATACAACTCCTATCACAATCCATCCATCCATTCATTGTGTCAAGCACATTTGTACATTTGTTGTCATCATCATTCTCAAAACATTTGCTTTCTACTTGAGCCCTTGGTATCAGCTCCTCATTTTCCCTCCCTCCCCATTTGTCCCTCCATCATGAACCCTTGATAATTTATAAATTATTATTATTTTGTCATGTCTTATACTGTCCAATGTCTCCCGTCACCCACTTCTCTGTTGTCCGTCCCCCAGGGAGGAAGTTACATGTAGATCCTCATCATTGGTTCTCCTATCACCACCTTTAAAAGCAGATTATAAAGTGGACTTGCAGTCGTAAGGGTTTTCTCTCCTTCAAAACGTAGCACAGGGAACGTGTGGGAACGTGGACTTCATTTGGGCTCTCAATTTAGAGAAGTAAAAACTTGCAATTCACACTGGCATAAATTTCCTTTTAAAGCTATCATTTCAGAGAACAAGATTCCAGTCTCACACGTGTTTGGTTGGGCTCTTGCTGCAGAAAGGACCGGGAGTGGAGCATGCCCTGGGAAGCTCCATGTGGGGGAAGGTTGCCTTGGCAAGTTGGGCCAACTGCTAGAGACATTGTTTTCAGTACCAGGCTCCTAGGGGAGAGAGCGAAGACTTAATGGTGCTCATTAATCCCGTGGGAGCCTCTGAGACATAGCATTCCCCAGAGATAAGAGTGCAAGCATCAGGCTTCTTTGGAATGTTTTCAGGCCGGAGCTGCCAAGGAGAGATTGAAAATGTTTCTTTTGTGTATGTATGTGAAATAAGAGTGAGTTAAATAAAATTTTTCTTTGGGGGTTCTACTTCCTGATTCATGAATATACAAGACTGCGACTTAAATAGGCAGCGTTGGGCATATCCCTTGTGAGGAGGAACTACCAAGGTTGAATTTGAAGGTGGTTTGCCGGGCATCTCGCTGCTTCACTGTTTGCACCTGGCATACAAACATGTGTACGCCCGCCCTCAATTTGCCAGGGAAGACCACAGTGCTAAACCACTTTCAACGGAACATGACCTTTGAGTTGTTTCTCCAGTAGTGGTCTGAGCTTATCACTGTTATTCCCTTGTGTGCGGGTTGCCTTTGTGATCCAGGCACAGGTTTTCGAATGTTCTGTCTGAAGTTCACATTTTGCATCTGAGAACTGTCCCTTCCCCCCCCCCTACCTCCCCCCCCTCCCCGTGAACAGCTAAGGGACTCTGTACTGTTTGTCCAGCGAGCACTCACTCTACTAAGCACTGTCCTTGGCCTCCCCACCCGCCCCCCCCCACCCCCGCCGTTTTCCTCCAATGAATTTACTAGTTCCTGATGTAGACACTCTAATCCGATTATGAAGATGCTATAATTAGTGTATTATTATTCCATTTTAACAGAGGGCAAAAATGAAGTCATAGCAGCCTCACTAGGTGAAACAGAGATGATTATAAACGGTCACTTAGATATAAACTATGAGTGAAAAATCAACCTTAGTTGTGTTAATTCCTAGGAACTAAAAGATAATTTTTTTATGCTGTCTCACCAACAGTATACAAGTTTCCCTGGGTTTTCTGTGTAATAAATCATTTGACCACTCTGTGCTTCATTTTCTTATTTATCAATCTATATTTGTGGTAAAATATATATGCCAAAAGATTTGCTGTTTCAACCTGTCTGCCTGTATCATTCAGTGAAATTGATCATGGTCACCATATAGTGCGACCATCAATTTTTTTTCATCACCCTTAAGAGAAATTTAGTGCCAGGGGCAAAATTTATTTCAAAACCAAACTCACTGCTATTAGCTAATTCTGACACACAGTGACCTTATAGGACAGGGTAGAACTGCCCTTGCGGGGTTTGAAACTGTAACTCTTTACTGAAATAGAAAGTCTTTCTCCTGCAGGAGGTGTAGTGATTTCAAAAGGCCAGCTTTCCAGTTAGCTGCCCAATGCATAATCACTACGCCACCAGGGCATAGTCATTTCTTAGGGGCCACTAAATTTCTCTTGGTTGCAATAGCAAGGCTTGCTGTTTAAGTCCATGCTTTCAATTCTCTAGTATATGCACAGTCTCTCATTCACTGCCATAGAGTCGATTTTGACCCAGAGCTACTCTATGGGACAGAGCAGACAGCTACTCTATGGGACCTGCCTCTGGCCTCTAATCTTTACAGGAGTGGAAAGGTTCACCTTTCTCCTGAGGAGCGCCGGTGAGTTGGAATTACACCACCCGGGCTCCGTATACAGGGAGGGAAATTGCTGGTTCATACAGTGTTTGGCTTATCTAATGCTGCCATAACAGAAAAATCACAAATGGATGGTTTTCACAGACATAATCAATTCTCTCACCATTTAAATGTTGGAAGCTTTCATCGAGAGTGCGCTAGCCCTAGTGGCAGGCTTCCTCTCTCTGTTAGCTCACAGTTTAGGGTCTCCTTAGCGAGCGCCATGCGTCTTGAGATCCATCTCCCCCCACGTCTAAGAAGTTCCCCTTGCAAAGACCTTGGGGCCAAAGGGCACACTCTACTTTGGGTCTTCTTTCTTGGTGGGTGTAGGTCTCTCTGTTTTCTGTTTGCTTATTTAACCCCTCTCATATCTCAATAGACATGACTCAAGATACAATACAACCTATTTCTGTAGACTGCATTCTAACTCCTGAACAAAACTGCCTCTTATCCTGCCTCATTGACTTCATGGAGGTGAGGGTTTACAAGACATAGGATAATTATATCAGATCACAAAATGGAAGTAATTGCATATACTGAGAACCATTGCCCAACTAAGTTGATACATATTATAGTAATAATTTCTTTTAGAAGAATACCAGACTCATCTCAAAAAATTAAAGTTCAAAGCTATCCCAATGTCCAACCCTTCCAAGATACAATTCTGCTCCATTCCCCACCCCAACCCCAACCCCACTCCTCCCATGAATGTATTTCCTCACATCCCTAGGTCCTGTCATCTCTCACAGAAACTCATAAAACTTTAAGAAAATGTCTCAGATTGTGGGTGCTGTTAAGTCCCAAATCCGAAGGTCAAGCAGAGGCAATCCTCCCCTTGTCTTCTTCATGAGTGTGTGTTGCTTGCAACATGACAGGGATATAGGGAGAATCCCCACTGGACAGATGCCTACATTTCTCAAGAGGGTCTGGGGAAGGGGATGGGAGAAGGGTATTGGTGTCACTGTATGGCACTTCCTTTGAAATTGCTTTTATTCTGCCAGATGCTGAGATCCCAGGACCAAGAAGGCAACTACGAGTGCCAGAAACAGGGTGAACCCGCAGTAAGAGACTATAACTGTACCAGACTTCCCAAGGGCTTGAAGAGAAGGGCTGTAACTTCTCATTGTCTGGCAAAACTAGAGTTAACTGTGAAGATTGTCATATTGACTAGGTTGTCAAGATAATCCACCAGTCTTCATATTTTGGGAGTGTGGTAGTTATATAATCTGTTGTCAACAGGAGACTATTAAGAGTGAAGGGGTGGAGTTTAGCCTGCCAATCAGGTCGCAGCTTGATGACCTTATTTGGAGGCGCTGGCTAAGGAGATAAATAACTCCCTGGAAGCAGGACAGAGAGACAGACAGGCTCTGCCTCATCTTCCTGTGGACAAGACACATGGAGATACTCTACGGCCCTGGAGTTAGAGGAGTCATGTGGCGCCCCATGCCAGAACTGAGATGCTTATACTGCCACTGGATCCACAAGACTTTCCATCCACTGGCCTGTGATCTTCCTGCATTCAGCATCATAGTATGTGTTGCATGAGTCTGAAGAGGAATTCATAGATTGGTATCAGACATATGGGCTAATATCGGACTGGACTTGATCTGGGCTGGAATATTTTCTTAATGTACAATTACTCTTTATATAAAGCTCTTTTCTATGTACATATGAGTGTCTCTGGGTTTGTTTCTCTAGTCTACCCAAACTAACACAGGGGGAGGGGAGAACACAACTCAATATATTACATAGGTTCATTCTGTGTTTAATTTTTAATAACCACCAAACTATTTTTATACTGACTGTATTCTTTTACAATCCCACCAAAAGTTCTTCATCAATACTTGTTAATTTACATTTTTATGGTAATGGCCATCTTCGTGAGGGTGAGGTGGTACCTCATTGTGCTTCTGATTTTCCTTTCCCTGTTGACTGGTGATGCAGTAGTTAAGTGCTCAACTGCTAACTGAAAAGTCTTTGTCTCAAACTCACCAACCACTCCACGGGGAAAAGCTGTGTGTTCTAGAAAGATGGAAACAAACAAAAATCAAACTCACTGCTATCAAGTCCATTTCCACTCATAGTGACCAGGATAGGACCCAGTAGAACTACCTCATAGGTTTTCCAAGGCTACAATCTTTATAAAAGCATACTGTTACGTCTTTCTCTAACGGAGCAATTGATGGGTTCAGATCATCAGCCTTTCGGTTAGCAACTACTTAACCACTGCACCACCAGGACTCCTCCACAAGGATTACAACTGTGAGGCAGCTCTGCTCTGATCTTTGGCTAACGATGAGTTGGAATCAACTGAGCAGCAGAAGATTTAACAATGAACGAAGAAACCCAGATGTTAAAATTATCTTTTTGTTAGAAGTGCAAAAATAAGACTGCAAACCAGTTAAGATATAAATTGCATAAATGTCTACTTTATAATGGGCTTTTCTTTTTTTTAAATCATTTTATTGGGACTCTACAACTCTTATCACAATCTATACATACATCCATCCATTGTGTCAAGCACATTAGAACATTTGTTGCCATCCTCATTCTCAAAACATTTTCTTTCTACTAGAGCCCTTGGTATCAGCTCCTCATCTTTTTCCTTCCTCCCCACTCTCCCACCCTCCTAAACCCTTGATAATTTATAAATGATTATTTTTTCATGTCTTACACAGACTGATATCTCCCTTCACCCACTTTTCTCTTGTCCATCTCCCAGGAAGGGGTTTCTATGTAGATCATTGTGATCAGTTCCCCCTTGTTCCCCCCACCTTCCCCTTTCCCTCCTGGTATTGCTACTCTCATTATTGGTCCTAGGGGGTTTATCTGTCCTGGATTCCCTGTGTTTACAGATCTTATGGTTGCCCGTGTACATGCTCTGGTCTAGCCAGATTTGTAAGGTAGAATTGGGATCATAATATGGGCGGGGAGGGGAGCAGTAAAGAACAAGAGGAAAGTTATGTACTTAATCAGTGCTATTCTGCACCCTGTACATTTCTATTTTTATCCCTCTCTATAGAGTCAAATGGTAAAGCCATTAGCTGCTAACTGAAAAAGGCTGGCAATTCCAATTCACCTAGTGGCTCTGTGAGAAAAAAGATCTGGCAATTTCCTTATGTAAAGATTACCCAGAAACCTCTTTGGGACACTTTTACTCTGTCACTTGGCTATGAATAAGAAACAACACTACACACAACAGCCACGACTCATGACGTTGACTGCCTTTTCATATGCCTCCTGAGCATTTGTATAGCTCCTTTTTGAAATGCCTATTCAGAGTCTTTGTCCATTTTATATTGGGCTGTTCTGGGGTGGTTTGTTGTTGTTGTTGTTATTGAGTTATGAGTTCTTTATATAATCACATTATTAAAGTTCTTAACAGCAGATGCCAAATATTTTCTCCTGTTCTATAGGTTGTCTCCACACTTTCTTCATAAAGTCCTTTGATGCACAGAGTTTAAAATTTTGATAAAGTACAAGTTGTGTATTCTGTCATGTTTTGGGTGTCATATGTAAGAATTGAGTCTCAAAATCTAGGACCAAAAGATGGTGATGTTCTAAGAGTGCAATGGTTTTAATTCTGAAATATAGTTACGTTTCATCAGTTAATCCATTTTGAGTTAATTTTTATATATGGTGTGAGGTATGAGCACAAACCTTCAGTCTTGTGTGTGGAGATCCAGGTACCCAGCCATTTCCACCCCTTTAAGAGAGTAACGGGACTACTTATCTGGCAGAGGTGCTATGAGAATTAAATGAAAGTGCTTGCTGTCCTAGGCAGATTATGCTCAATAAATATATGATACTATAAGTATTTAAAGACTCCTAGTGGTGCTGTTGGGTAAACGTTGGCTTACTAACTCCAGCATCAGTGATTTAAATTCACCAATTGCTCCATGGGGAAAAGATGAGGCCATCTATTCCTATAAAGATTTACAGCCGCCGAAGCCCTATATAGAGTTTAGTATTCAAACCAAACACCAGTCTCACTGGCATCGAGTCAATTCTGACTTATGAGACCCTAAAGGACATAAGAAGAGTTTTAGTGGTGTATTGGTTACGCATTGGGCTATGATCTCCTTGGTCAGCTGTTCAAAACCACCCGCAGCCCTTAGGGAGCCTGACGGGGCCTTATTCTCTTGTAAAGAGTTACAGTCTCTGAGAAAACCACAATGGGCCTCCATGAGTCAATGGCAGTGATTTTGGTTACAGGACAGGATAAAACTGCCCCGTGTGAGTTTCCGAGATTGTATCTCTTTAAGAGAGTAGAAAGCCTCATCTGTCTTCCACAGAGCTGGTTGTTGGTTTCGAACTGCTGGCCTTTTCCAACACAGGAGTTTAAGTGACAAGGAAGATACTTTCTTAGCAGAGTTCATAATGGAATTTCTGTAAATGGCCTTTAACTATAAACAACTTAAGGACATTTCTAATCCAACCCAGAAACATTTAATGTGCACACATTGCATAAATATCTTGTTTTGGCATCTAGCACTTATATTTCTTCCTTTAATTACGGTAACTGTGAACTAATTTCCTATGGAAAATCTCTTTCCCCATTCTCAACCAACACACATCATGTGGTGCTCCATTCAAATTCAAAGATGGAGCATGTGACCTAAGACTAAGCCAGCACCACAATTCATTTCCTTGGCCACAGTCGTTGATTCAGGAATGAACACACTGTCGTCTCTGAGCTGATAAGATGCAATGAGAATTAGATGCTGGGAATCCTGAGAAAAGGTTTATACCGGTCTTTTCTCATTTCGGACACGATGTTAAGTTATTTGCAGATGTAGTAATCATCTTGACTCACAAGGGAAGAACCTTATGGAAACTGAGCCAACACAGAGGTGACTGGTACCTGCAGGTAGTTACAATGGAGAAAGGGGGTGCTAGTGGCATTGTTTGAGCTTCTGGCCACCCTGTACCTGAAATCATAACAAACCCTGGACTTGCCACTCAGATGAGCTAATGCATTATCTTTTTTTTTTTTAGTCTAGTTTGAAATGAGGTTTGTTCAGAAGTCAAGTTTAGGCCTCCCAAAAGAAAGGTGTCTGAGTCTGAATAGATGAGGATAGAATTGGGATTGCAATTGGGAGTCCGGGTAGGCTTCTTTCTTATTCCTGGGTCTCTACAAAGCCTTTTATTTACTGCTTGTCCTGGACTCTGGATTGATCTCTTTATTTATTGCTTCCTAGTTCCATAATGTTGGATTCAGAACCTTCCTTTATCTGATAATTGAATCTATGATTAGGTAAATGGAGTTTCGGCTTATATTCCCTAAACATTAAGACTCCTCATAGAATTAAATTTTCCCCCAAATGACAAGCTTACAACCAGAATTTATTTCTTTTTCTCTCATTTAAACAAAGCTGAAGAAACATTCTTCAGAGGAAACATACACTTTGCTAAAAAAATATAGAAATGTTAATTAATACTATGTTCCCTTATCATAAAGAAGAGAATATACACAGTATATTAGAATTTATTCCTACTTATGGATCATAAATTTTCTCCTTATTAAGTATAATACTACAATTTATAAACTATCTTCTAATAACCAAAGACCAAAAGTGAATTTTTAAAAAATAAATTGGATTACTGTTTTCAACTCATTATTCTCCTGGAATAGGATCATATACTCTTTTCTTACTGTGAGTCTTTGTGATGCTTCCCAGGGGATTTAGTGGTGTATACAGCCCTGCCCCTTTGATATAGGACTTGGCAAATGACAATTTTGGATCAATAACCTTACACAAATGGTGTAGAATTACACAAACTGTGATTTTAAGAGTGCTCACATGATTCAGTTTGCTTCTTTTGTTTCTACATGAGAAAAACATGATTTGAATAGTTGTTGAGGCTAAGGAAGTTGAGAAAACTGAGGTAGAAGACCTCACCCTTCCCACAGCTGAAAATAAATCCAGTTGGTATCATCAAACCCAACAGAGTCACAGACTGCTGACAAGCCACAAGTAAACATCAACACTCTCTGTACTCAGCCACTGTGTTTTGGAGTTTTTTTGTTGTGTAGCATTATTGAATTCTCTCAACATTTTTACTAGAAACTCCCTGTCAAGCATTATTCTGTCTCTGATCATCTGTGTTATTCTGGGACTCTAAAGTTTATACTATAATCCCACTTCTTACTTTTGTATAATATTTAGGGTGGTGTCATGAGAAGCATTCAAGATGCACTAGGAATCAGTAGAACTGGGCTCTGAGTCTAAGTGCCTCTGGCAAACCACTTTTCACTTTGGGACCGACTTCTTGGTTACCCATAAAATGTGGGGTTGAAACTGGGGGTTCTTATAACCAA
Organism: Tenrec ecaudatus; assembly: GCF_050624435.1. Taxonomy (NCBI): domain Eukaryota; kingdom Metazoa; phylum Chordata; class Mammalia; order Afrosoricida; family Tenrecidae; genus Tenrec; species Tenrec ecaudatus. The sequence continues at coordinate 178,715,007 of NC_134533.1, read as the reverse complement.
AGAAATCATGGTTGTACTTTTTAAGTTACTCACATCTAAGGTGTGACATATACATGAAATTACATATAATGTCTATGTCATATGTTCATATATTTTAGAATAAAGGTAAAATAAGAATTCAAAGTATAGAATTTGGGGTACTTTCTATGTTGCTGAATTTCTTAGATTAATGAAAGCTATATGTTAGTCATTTTTTATGATTCATTTCATTGATTCCTATAAAATTAAGATCTCATATTTTTTAAATGTAGGAAGCCAAAGTAAAACACAATGCTCACGTAGGTTGTGCTCAATACACATATAGCCAACCCACTGTCATTGAGTTGATGTTGACTCATAGTGACCTTATAGGACAGAGTAGAATTGCTTCATAGGGTTTCTGAGACTGCAAATCAGTGTTTATCAGAGTGGGTAATTCTGTCCCCTGGGGGACAGGAGGTGAGGAGAGCCCACTAGAACAATGCAGGAAGCTGCAAAAGCAGATACCTACACTTTAGCCTGGATTATAAACTATAGTACAGAAGTTTTTAGGTGCTAGATGGGCACTGAGTCATTTGTTTTGTTTCTGAAAAGGGTCCAAATAAGTTTGGGAATGGATGCTGTAAATCTTTACAGGAACAGATAGATCAATTTTCTCCTGTAAAAGGGGTGGTGGATTTGAACTGCTGACCCTGTGATTAACAACCCAATGCTTAACTCACTGCACCACCAGGTTCTGTATTACACACCTAGCAAAAGGTTAATTTAGTGGAAGAAACACAAATTCTGACTTCAGATAAGACCAGGAATAGATGTGAGCCTGCTACCTTCTGGAGTCTCTTAATTCTTCCCAATAAACATAGTGTTTCCTAAAGTGGGCAATGCCATCGCCTGAGGGTGCTGGAACTACGATTGGGCGGGGGCGTTGCAAGAGTAGACAGGTATACTTTATCTTGAATTGTGAGCTACAGTACAAAAGCTCGTAATTGGTAGAGGAGCTTTGTTTTGGTTTTCTGGAGAGGGGATGGTGGAACAAGTGAAGTTGAAAGCCTATGCACTAGAGGAATAGCTTATGGGGACTAAAACTAAAAAAAAAAAAAATCAGATTTCTATTGACACCATTCCATCTTTCTGTGGTAAGACAAGTCTTTGATTTGGAAGCGCAGAACTCAGCACCCTGCTAAACTCCGCAAATGTTTCAAACCACTCCTGATAGAGAAGCAGCTGTTTCCTCGCGCTGTCTAGTCCAGACATGCAAGATCTGAGGTACGTCTTGAATATGGCAGAACTACAGTTTCATCTAATTCTGACATTCACATAGTCCCCAAATTCCATGTACACATTCTGATTATTTTTGTATATATGGGATAACCTTCTTGGCCTACCACATGCAACGAGTTTGAACCAACTCACACATACACGATAACCCTGTGCATGGAATAACATTGCTGAACCATCGATGGAAACTCTTGATGGTGTTCTACCAGAGCCTTCACCTTCACAGATTTGTCTGGCTGCTGCCTTTGTGCCCAAGATTTTTGTTGTTGCTATTGCTAGAATGAATATTTGTATATTTGAATTAAAATTACAATTACATAATTTCACAACTGGGAGGCTAAAATTAGCCTAAATAAATGGGTATTCATGGAGATGTTGTCTAGCCATAAAACAAAAAATTACCGTTGAATAGATTCAAACTCACCACCACCCTATACAAGGTTTCTGAGGCTGTAAATCTTTACGAAAACAGGCAACCTCATATTTCTCCTATAGAGAGGCTGGTAGATTTGGTTTTGGTTAGCAACCCAATGTCTAGCTCACACTATCACTCACATAGATCCCTTGAAATTTGCTTCCATGTGATAGCAAACATTCTATAAACAAGTGCACTTTCACCTTGAAAAGACAGCATCAATGAAACCTTCTTTACATGATAAAGAGCTTTTAAGACACCTGAGGTGTACGTTGATTAAGACCGGGTACATTCCTTACTATTTACAGCTCCAGTTTCCTTGAGAGCAAAAAAGGGGGGGGAATGCATCTACTCTGTAAAGAGTGGTCCTTAAATTCTGCCATGAGTCTGATTATCTAGCTGATTATTGCAAATGCAGACTCATATGCCACCCACAGACATACAGATGCCAACGACCTGCATTGTTAAGAAGCACTTTCTGTACCTAGATTCTAAAGAAAGAAATACGATTGGAAGTGTTTTTTAATGAAAAAAATCAAACGCATTTTCCCTTTTTATGAATAGTAATTACTGCTTAGAGCGCTTGTCTAAAAGATGAAATCTGAGATCTAAAGGTGATAGCTCTTTTCCAGATCAAATACCAGCTGCCGTAGCTTCAGTTCTAACTCACAGTGACCTCACGTGCATTGGAATAGAATTGTGCTGCGTGGGGTTTGCAGTGACTCCTTTTGGGGAAGTAGATTACCAGCCTTTTCTTCTGAGCCACCTCTAGGTGGATTCAAACAGCTACTCTTGAGTCATTAGTTAGCAGTTGAGCACATAACTATCTATGTCACCTGAGGACTCCACTTCAAGACACACTTGGCAAAAAAAAATCAAAATGAAACAAAAAAATTACAGTAACAAGCATCCATGTAGGTATAATGGGAGAAACTGAAAATTAAGTAGTTTGTACTGGAACGGACCATGCAAGGGGCCAGACTGTTACTCTGCCCTCTTCTTAAAAAGAACAATAGAATTAATAATTAATACTTAGCCGGCAGGGGAGATACCTGATCAGGAAGGTGGTTTTCTCAGGGCGAGACTCATCCATTGCACTCAGGATGTGCTGACCCTGCGATTTCCCCAAATGCGGGAAACTCGATTTCACAATTTGTGGTAGTGGGGGGATGTGTTCGTACTCTCCCCTGGGGAGGACGTGTGTGGGGGGTGGTGGCAGATGAACAATAGCCTCAGCCTTCCTGCCAGAGCCTTAATCACATTGCACACCGATGACTCTACATCCCACATGTGGCCCTACAACCCTGCCATGGCCAGGAAGCAGAGAAAGAAGCCTAGTCTAGAGGTTTGCAGTTGTCCACTACACTGGAGGGTAACTTCTTAACCCGATCAAATCTTTACTCCTCGAAAGCTCAAGCTTACGCCATATTAAAAGGGATATGGAAACCACTCAGACAATCTCAAATCCTTGCTTACCTTTTGTGTGGGAGCCCCACCCCCAACTTAGCTTCTGACCAGACAGCAAGAACACCTAGGGTTCTGTGATCCCAGAGCCCTAAGTTAGTGACTGATGGATCATGGGAACAGGCATGCTCAGCCCCTTGCCTCCTGGGACAACTTTGAGGCATGATTTACAAACCTGGGTTCCACATCTCACAGGATCATCTTAAAGGACCCTCCTGAGATACCCTCCTTGCTTAGCTTCTTATTCCTTCCTTGGCCTGCTTCCTCCACCGCCGTCATTTACTTGTCCTCTGTACACTTGCTTTAATACCGCATCGTAATAAACCACAGGAAACCTCATGTCAGGGTCTACTTCTGGGAAACCGTTGAGAAGTTGAGAGATGTGCAAGAAACAACAGTAAACAGAAGTTACAACACAGTGGGAGATTTAAGGAGATACAAGGAAAGAGGCAGGAGAGCAGGAGTCGTGAGTTTAAGAGTAAACCAAGACTGAACAGTGGCTTCATCTTATGGGCAGGACGCTATGTAGGGAGCTGCTGAGGGCAGTGAAGGGGGCCTGTCGACCTGTTGGCCTAGTAAGATTTTGTGCAGCCACCAGAACTGCTGGGTCTCCTGAAATAACTGCCTGTTTTCTACACGGTCCAGCAAGTATGGAGACACTCTCCTGTCTCTCTCAGAGCTCTACACACGCAACCTCTCAATAAACTCCGTTACCCAGTCACCCAAATGAGCTCTGTCCTTTGAAAGCTGAAAGAGCCTAAGAAACCCACACTATCAAGAGCAGAATTAGCACCCCAAATGTAACTGCATTCATAACGTGTCTATGCTTTAGAAGTTCAAAATATTTGTAATTAATATCTCCCTTCAGCTCTTTTTATCAAAATAACCATGTGTCTTTCTAACACTTCCAGCTAATGCAGCCTCCATTCTTCCACGTCTCACGAATTTAGTAACCAACAAAATCCCCTTCAGTGCCTTGGGCAGGTTCGTTCTGTGTACTTCCTAAGTGAAATTCTGTCTCGGTTATCTCGTGCTGCTGCACTAGTAGTGCTGCTACCACCGTGGGTGCTTTCAACCCACAGAAACTTGTTTTCTGGCAGTTGGGGAGGCCAGAAGCCGCTTACTAAGCCACTGAAAGTCTGTTTCAAGTTTCCCGCTTTCCGGATACCTGAAGTATGAAATAGGATCCCTGGGGCAGAGGTTGGGCTGCTAACCACAAGGTCACAGTTCAAGCCTACTAGCGGCTCTGTGGGAAAAACCTGAGGCTTTCTGCCCCTTGAAAGATGCACAGCCTCCGAAACAACAGGGCAGTTCTCCTCTGGTCCTCTAAGGTTGCTCGAAGTCCAAATTGACGGGACAGCAGAGTTTGGAGGTTTGGGTTTTATTGAGGGGAGTTGTTTGTTTGTTGGGTAGTATGAAGTAATAAAACCTTTGCATTTTATATACTTCTGCTCTGAACTTCAACCTCACTAACTTAATGGTCCACCACGTAAGAACATCATTTCATAAATTATCTTGCAAAAATAAAGCAGTTATTGATTTTGTGATTGCTTGGATTCATATATTTTTTAATGTTTAGGAAGAGAAGCTATTATAGCATCTATATCACTGAACTGTAATTTATTGAAAATAATATGTCCACCCAAATAACCGTGGGGAAAATGATCAAATTAAGTAAAATAGTCTGGCCTAACATGCCCACGCACATGCCACACGTGTCTCCACATGCTTCCTGACACTTCCAGAAGTGGATTTCAGCGTCATGCACCCTCCCTCCCATTTTGCAGCTAAGTCATGTAATTTCATTCATTTCTCTTTAATCTGCTTATGGATATAAAAACAGTCTGGAAATATTGCTTTTGGTTAGAATTGTATAATGAAGATAGAAACCATGATCAAGAAGTCATAAATCAAGTTTGGTGGGCCCCCAAACACACACACACACACACACACACACACACACATTGCCATCGATTTGACTCCAGCTATGGGACTGCTATGGAACTACACCCTTCCGGTGTTTGAGACAATGACTCTTTAAGAGCTCTTAGGAAACCTCACCTTTCTCCTGACCTTGCATTCAGCAGCTCAGTGCATGCCCCACTGTGCCACAGGGCTCCTTTGGTCATCTCCTCGGGAATCAGAAAAGAAAGGATCGAAACTGTGCATTCATTCTTTTCAATCAAGTTAATCATTGTTGTCGCTAGTCAGTTCCATCTCGCAGCAACCTACCACAGAAGGAAACGCTGCCAGATCCTGGGCTCTCAGAGCAATTGTTCATCATGCTTAGCTTAAGTGAAGTTTCCATGTGACCAGAAATAAAATCTATGTGACCAACATGTAAAAAAAAAAAAGCCATAGTGCAAGCCTTTGTTGGCAAAAATCCTATAACGCCATTGCCTAATAATATGGTCACTGTAGTTGAAATGCACCGAAAGAAAACGCTATTTGCTAAAGTAACCTATTGACACATCTGCTCCTAAAAGGCTCTCAGGAAAACGTGGACAATTTAGCTACAAATAAGGAAGGTGCAAAACTTCCCGAAGCGAAGATCATTCCAACAAAACCAATCACCTTTCTATCAGAGAACTGCTTTACTAACAGTTACTTTATCTTTAAGTATTTTCTACCTGAATTTCTTAATGGAGCATAAAAAATTCCTTCATTACTTCAAAAGTACTTTCATAAAGTACATAATGTGGAATAGATCATCTAAGAGCCATGCTAAATTGAGCAGTGGGAAAGTTGTATTTTTATTTTTTTAAAGAACAGATTTGCATCAATTTAATATAGATGACCTCGTTTTCTGAGCAACTGGCAAATAAAACTGTCCATGTTAATGGTTTGAATAACAGGAGCATATGACTCCAATAATTATGCTTAAGGATACACAATCAGTGATGGCAATTCTGCCTCGTTGAAGATGTGAAAAGAGTGTCTGAAATGTTAAATGTAGAATCAAGTACCCTCAGCCTCACTCGTAAGGGCAAGGCAAATGAAAACTACCAGTTCGCACCTCACCTGTTGGCAAAAAGTCAACAGATCATTAACACCCTCTCTGTGAGTCCTGGGGAAATGGGTCTACCATATAACGTGGGAATGTAAATCGGTACCACCCATATTAGAGGGCAAGATATCAATATCTATTGAAATTACAAATGGGATGTGCCCATACAAACTTTCTCCAACCAACTCTTGCACTGAGGCAAAGTTACTTCTTTATGTCTATTCATTGTAGCCTTATTTATAATACCGTAAGAGTAGAAAGGGCACACATGTCCACCAATGGGTCCCAGATTAACCTAATGATGGTATCCCTCCCATGGAATGAGATGCAACCATAAAAAGGAATTTCTAAAGTTCTCTAGTCAATACTGTAGAAAGAGCTCAAATATAACTACTTAGAAAAGACAATGCTCATGCGAACAGACGTTTAGAGAAACCAATGGGAAAATAAGAAAACGTGTTTATATGTACTTGCATTTCCCAAAAGAATGTTGAAGTTATATTTGAGATGGTTTTGTACATAAAGTCAAGAGAGATAACCCTTCAGAAACAGTAACAGGAGTAACGGTTCCCTGAGGGAATGAGGGAAGGGCGGGATAGGGAGCTGACAGCACTGATGACTGTACAACTCTCTTTGATGTGATTGAGCAACAGAATTGTATATGAATGGATATATTGGACTATGTAAGATATGGGGGGTGGGGGGAAAAGTATAGATGGAAAAAAGGGGTGCCTGGGGAGCAGGGGTCAGGGACAGATGGGCCAAAGGGGAGCTGATACGAAGGAATTTAGAAAGGAAATGTTTTGAAACTGATTGTGGCAAATATACAATACTGCTTGATGTGAGTGAACTGTGGAATGTTATGCTATCTGTAAGAACGTCCAATAAAATGATTTTTTAAAGGAAGGTTTCCTCGTAGCCTGTTACCACCGCCTTAACATACTTCTTTTACATATTCTCCAACTTTACATGCTTTGGTTCTACTCCATCTGATATGCACATGATGCTACAAATAACCAGACTGCTTTTATCTTGGCCTAAGTTCTCCATCCTAGGTGTAGGAGAGAACAAAGTTATGTGTTGCTTCCCAAAAGCTACTCTTTCTCCGAAGATTGTCCACAAACAAATTTTATCTGGGATCTACCCAACATGGTTTCTTAGCAGGTGGATCCTGGCTGACTCTTGGCCTTGACACCTGCTGTGGAATTGGCACATGATCAAAGTCACATCCATCAGGGCCCTTGAAATTCCATTTCAGGGGTTTTGTGTGAGCTGTCAAGTAGGCACACATTCCTAAAGAAATGAGGCTGGAAAAAAAATGAGGCTGTAACTGGGGGGTGGGGGTGGCTGTTAGGGGGATTCATAATGTGATCATGGGAGGTGGAAGTGGTGGAATTTTGTTAATGAGACCTAAAAAGCAAATCAGCTAAGGGAATTTTTTATGGAACTTTTGTTTTCCTGTTTTCAAAAAATGGCTAGAGGTGATTGGTCCCTCCTGATTGTGTCAGATGGTGCAGAGAAGTTTGGAGCTGAAGCAGCCATCCTATAGCAGCGCGGCAACAAGCAAGAGAATGAAAAATGATAAGCACACCCCAAAAATACAGCAAGGCAGTTGAGTAGATGTTCCTGGATTAACCAGGAAAACAGAGTTATTTAAATCTTCCAGGAATAAAGGGTTTCATACAGGAATGATTACTTACCCCAAAGTTGAGCGAGCATAAGGAACAAATATCGGGTAGTCACTGTCTGAAATCAGGGTCACAAAAATATCAGTCGGAAGGACCCCAAAGTGGTAATTCTCGAAAGCTTTCTAGGAAACAGTTACAAATCTGAACAATCACATGCGCACGCACACACACGCACACACAGACACACACTGCCACTTAAAACAGCCTCAAAGATGCTGTGGATCTTGTATTTACTCCTTGGGTTCCATCTAACTAAAACTACCCCTCTTTCTTTTCTAGATTCAAATATTGACTGAGCTCCCCTCTTGGCCAACGCGCACCTGGAATGGTGCAGGTAAGAGGATCTGGGATAAGAATGCTCACCTTTCAGATACGCTGCAGAGGAGACCAAGGAGAGTAAGGGTAACAGATAATCCAGCAGACCATGGGGAACACCAGACGCCCCGACGGCATTGTTGAGCAACTGAACCCATACCAACCGGCCATCTCTGGACGTCATGTTGGGGGACAAGGACCCCTACTTGTTGAAGCTACTCTCATGTGAACTGTGTTACTTAGGCAAACACCTGCCTAAAGGATGCATCTTCCTTCATTAGAAGCCATGAGATCATGGATACAGAAATATGAACACTCAGAATGCTAAAATAAGATATGAATGACATAACCAGAAATTGGAAGACAGGAGTGTGTCATTGTTTGAATGGTAGCAAATGACGATAAATTATGATGATGCACCTCAATTCCACATTACCAACTGATTTCCAAATGTATCATATGAGGCTTTGTTTTTCCTTTTCTTTTGCTTCTAATGCCTGACAGCACCCTCCAAATCTATTGTGTCAAAATCGTATCTATTTTTTAAGTGAGGTGAAACTGCAAAACATCTCATTACAGGGAAGAATCTGGAGGTTTAACTTACGATCAGTTAAATTAGTCATTTTTACATAAGGACAAATATATGAGACCATTATTATAAAAAGTCAATAAAATGTTTTTGTGCTTAGAAGAACGTTCTAGAAAGGTAAGTGCAAGAGGGGCACAGGGAAATAGATACTGTATACAAACACTCCAGGGGTGAGGTCCAGGTAGTATGGCAGGGGCCAGACCAAATCCAGGGATACATAAGGTAGCCAACTAAAAAGGGGGTGGAGGGAGAAAAGGGGGAACAAAAGATGTGTGATGGGGGAATAGGGCTGACCCACCCAAGGGGAGGGTATTGTTTGTGTCTCCACAGGGAAAGAGAGACCAGATATAAAGCCAGTGCCAGACTAATGCAGTGTGCCGGCAAGGAGTGGAGAGCCAGTGGAGGGGCCTGAGGGCTCGGTCCCCATACCAGCTACGTGCACAACTGCCCCTCACCCAAGAAGAATTTACTTGAGAGGATGGCACTGAAGCTGCAGCTAGGGCAAAGGGGGATGTTTGATCAGAGCAAATGGGAGCAAATGAAGGGGGAGGAAGAGAGAGTGGAGCACATGCTGGCCCATCAGGCCTGGAAGACGATATCCCCACTCTGAATAGCCAATGGACAGAGTGGACAATATGGCTGATCCCACTATGAGACACGCCGTCCTCGATGGCCCAGGACCCTAAGGGGGCCAACACTGGAGACTCAGTGCCAGGACTGGCCCAGACTGACCCTGTGACCGAGGCAAACCACTAAAAGCACGCAGCAGAGCAACTGTGGAGCAGAGCAGGGAGCCCCCGAGGAGTACAAAGGACAGATTCTGGGGTCAAAGCATGACACCCCATTGGATCTGACTGAAGGACACGCCTAAAGATCAAACATCACACCTTGATCTGTTTACAGGGTTTTTTTTTCTTTAAAAAATTTTTTCTTTTCTTTTAATTAATTTATTCTTCGATGGGTAATTGGTTTCCTTTTTTGTTGTTATCACTGTGTTCTCACTCATCGCCTATCTTGCTATGGTTTGATTTTTGGTGCATATTATTATCTCTACATATCTATGTAGATAAGATAGACTGGATGAATAGACTGGAGGAGAAAACAACGGGACTAATGGTTCCGGGGGACACAGGAGAGGGAGAGGAGAGGGTAAGGAGGTGGTGCTGACCAACCCAGGGACAAGGGAGCAACAAGTGATCCAAAATCAGCGGCAAGGAGGGTGTGAGTGGCCTGGTAGGGATTCAGCAAAGGCAAGGTAACCGAGAGAAATTATTGAAACTCAAATGAAGGCTGAGCATGATAGTGGGACAAGAGAAAAGTAAAAGGAAATAGAGGAAAGAACTAGGTGACAAAGGGTATTTACAGAGGACTCAAGACTGGAATGTACATATGTAAATATATTTATATAAGAGTGTGGTGAAACAGATCTATGTGCATATATTTATAGGTTTAGTATTAAGGCAGCAGATGGACATTGGGCCTCCACTCAAGCACTTACTCAATGCAAGAACATGTTATTCTATTAAATTGGCATTCCAGGATACACACCTTCCTGACACAATTACTGAAGAAAAATGTCTACATAAGGAAACGTGGTGAAGAATGCTGATGGTTCCAGGCTATCAAAAGATATAGCATCTGGGGTCTTAAAGGCTTGAAGATAAACAAGTGGCCATCTAGTTCAGAATTATCAAAGCCCACATGGAAGAAGCACACCAGCCTGTGTGACCACAAGGTGTAGAAGGGACCAGTTATCAGACATCAAAGAACTAAAAATCATTTCAGTGGGTGCTCATCTTCCTGATATGATCAATGAAGACAAAAGTATGCATAAGCAAATGTGGTGAAGAAAGCTGATGGTGCCCGGCTATCAAAAGATATAGCGTCTGGGGTCTTGGGGGCTAGAAGATAAACAAGTGGCCATCTAGTTCAGAAGCAACAAACCCTACATGGAAGAAACACTGCCTGTGTGACCACGAGCTGTCAAAGGGATCAGGAATCAAGCATCAAGGAAGAAAAAAGCATATCAGTCTAAATGTGGGTGAGTGCAGAGTGGAGACTCAAAGTCCATCCATGGCCAATTGGACACCTCCTTAATGAAGGGTTGTGAGGAGGAGATGAATCACTCAGGGTGCAGAGTAACAACGATGAAACATATAACTTTCCTCTAGTTCTTAAATACTTCCTACCCCCTACTATCATGATCCCAATTCTACCTTACAAATCTGGCTAGACCAGAGGATGTACATAGGCACAGATAGCAACTAGAAGCACAGGGAATCCAGGACAGATGACTCCTTCAGGACCAGTGGTGAGAGTGGTGATGCCTGGAGGGTAGAGAGAATGTGGGGTAGAAAGGGGGAACTGATTACAAGAATCTACACATAGCCTCCTCTCTGGGGATGGACAGCAGAGAAGAGGGCGGGGGGGAGACGTCGGACAGTGTAACATATGAAAAAATAATAACAATTTATGAATGATGAAGGGTTCATGAGGTAGGGATGAGTGGGGAGGGGGAAAATGAGTAGCAGATATTAAGGGCTCAAGTAGAAGGCAAATGTTTTGAGAATGATGGCAACAAATGTACATATGTGCTTGACACAATGGATGGATGGATGGATGGATGGATGGATGGATGGATGGATGGATGGATAGTGATAAGAATTGTACAAACCCCCAATAAAATGATTTTAAAAAATATGAAGGAGAATGTTCTTTGGTGTTATTAGGGGTAAGAGAGGGAAGGAGGGAGGCAAAGCAACTGGTTAGAGAGTTGACAAGTGATAACGTGGGTGAAAGGCAAAGAAATCTACAATAAGAGGGAGGTTGGACAAAATGATGGCAGCAAAGGAAGACACTGAGTGTGGTTTGCAAGAGGTAAAAGCAACAGAGGTAAATACACAAACTGGTAATAGTGTGATGTTTAAGCTGACGTATGAATAGACATCCAGACTAAACATGTGCGAGCAAGAGTGGGAGTATACTTTGAACTGGATATGGGTTTGATGGAAGATATTTGCTGTTGTCGTTAGGTGCCAACAAGTTGGTTCCAGCTCAAAGCAACCCTTTGCACAATAGAATTAAATACCACCAGATCCAGCGTCACTCTCACAATTGTGCTTATGTTTGAGCCCATTGTTGCAGCCACTGTGTCCATCCATCTTGCAGAGGGCCTTCTTCCTTTTCACTCCCCCTCCACTTTACCAGGCATGATGTACTTCTCCAGGGACTGGTCTCTCCTGATAAGATGCCCAAAGGCTGTGAGGCAAAGCCTCCCCCATCTTGCTTCTAAGGAATATTCTGGCTGTACTTCTTCCAAGACAGATCTTTTCACTCTTTTGGCAGCCTATGGTACTTTCAATATTCTTCACGGACACCTAAGCTCACCCGCATCGATTCATCTTCAGTATTTCTTATCAAATGTCCAACTTTCACATGCATAGGAGGCGATTCAAAATACTGCGGCTTGGGTCAGACACACCTTAGTCCTCAAAGTGACATTCTTGCTTTTTAAAGAGGTCTGTGCAGCAGATTGACCTAATGCGATGCATCATTGATCTCTTGACTGCTGCTTCCATGAGCATTCATTGTATATCCAAGCAAGATGAAATTCTTGCAAGGACGATCTTTTCTCTGCTTGTCATGATGCTACCCACTGGTCAAGCTATGAGAATGCTGGGTTTCTTTTCACTGAGCTGCAAGCCCTACTGGAGGCTGAAATCCTTGATCCTCACCAGCAAAGTCCTCCTCACTTTAAAGAAGGAAGGTTGGCGTATCGGAGGGTGTTAATAAGCCTTCCTCTAGTCCTGAGGCAGAGTGTTTCTTCATACAATTCAGCATCTCTGATTGCTTGCTCAGCACACAGATGGAATAAGCACGGTGACAGGATACAACACTGGCACACATCTTTCCTGATTTTAAAGCATGCAGGTGGCCTTGTTTTGTCTGCACAACTGATCCATGCACAGGTTCTGCATGAGCACAAGGAAGTGTTCTGGACTCCCCATTCTTCTCAAGGCTATCCATGGGTTGTTATGATCTGCCTTTGCGTAGTCATGAAACACAAGTAGGCATCTTTCTTAGATTTTCTCCTATCACTTACAATCCATCTGATGTCAGCAATGACATCCTCTGTCCTCTTCTGAATCCAGCCTGAAGTTTCAGCAAAATTTTACTTGCATGTGATATCAAGGACATTGTTCTATAATTTGAGCATTCTGTTGGGCTACCTTTCTTTGGAATGGGCAAACATGTGGATCTCTTCCTGTCAGTTGGCCAAGTAGTTGTTTCCCAAATTTCTTAGCACAGACAAGCGAGTGTTTCCAGTGCTTCATCAGTTTGTTGAAACATGTCATTGGTATTCCATGAATTCTGAGAGCTTTTTTTTCCTTTTTCTTTAATCATTTTATTGGGGGCTCATACAACTCTCATCACAATCCATACATACATCCATGTGTCAAGCACATTTGTACACTTGTTGCCCGGAGCTTTGTTTTTAACTAATGCTTTAAACCTGTGGGTCGCAACCCCTTTGGGGGTTCAAAATGACCCTTTCACAGGGGTCACCTGATTCATAACAGTAGCAAAATTACAGTTGTGAAGTAGCAACAAAATAATTTCATGGTTGGGGGTCACTACAACATGAGGAATTGTATTAAAGGGTCGGAGCACTAGGAAGGTTGAGAACCACGGCTTTAAATGAAGCTCGGAGCTCCACATTCAGTTCTTGCTCCTATGCTACCTCTTGGATGGTGGAAATCGGCTGGTTCTTTTGGGTAGTAGCTTTGTGTACTCTTTCCATTTTCTTTTGTTGTTTCCCACATCATGCAAAATTTTTCCCATAGAATCTTTAACTATTGAACTTGAAGCTTGAAATTGTTTTTGTGTTCTTTCAGTGTAAGATATGCTGAGCATGTTTATCTTTTTTGATTTTCTAACTCTAGGTCTTTTTACATTATAATGTTTGACCTTGTCTTCTTGATTTATCCTTTGAAATTTTCTGTTCAGTTATTTACTTCATCATTTTTTTCATTTGCCTTAGCTATTGTACAAATTAAGATCAAGCTTCAGTCTCTTCTGACATCCACTTTGATCTTTTCTTTCATTTTTGTCTAGTAAAGAACACTGCTTTCTTCATGTGTGATCTTCTTATCATCCCATAGCTCATCAGATCTTCTGCCATTAGTGTTTGATTCATCAAATCTGTTCTTGAGATGAAAATTTGGGTGAGATATCCTCAAGGTTAATAGTTTGGCTCTCATGGACTTGTTGAGATTTATTCAGCTTCAACCTGAACTTACAGATGAGCAATTGATGGCCTATTCCACAGTCAGTTCCTGGTATGGTTGTAGCTTCTGATATTGAGCTTCTCACATATGTAGCCAATTTGATTTTTATGTATTTTATCTGCATAAGTTCATGTTATGGTCACTTTTGTATTGTTCAAAATAGGAATTTTCTATAAACAACTGTTGGTCTTGCAAGATTTTACCATGCAACCTCCAGCTTCCTTTCTGTTACCAAGTCTCTATTTTCCAAATACTGTTTTCTCCTCTTTGTTATCAACTTGTGCATGCCAATGGCTAATAATTATCACTGCATTTTTATTAGATATGTGATCAATTTCTACTGAAAATGTTGACAGAATTCTTCAATTTCTGCATCATTAGCTTTTGTGGTTGATGCATCAATTAGAATAATCGGTGCATTGGTTGACTTTCCTTGTACGTGGGTTGACATTATCCTATCACAGATAGTATTGTACTTTTAGATCTTGAAATGTCCTTTTTGATGATGAATGCAGCACTTGATTGTGTCCTTACAGGCTTAGTATACCAGTCCATTTCAGCTCACTAACGCCTAATATCGCAATCTTTATGCATTCAGTTTTATTGTTAATGACTTCCAATTTTCCCACATTAATACGTTGTACATCCCAAATTCCAATTATTGATGTTTTCAGCTGTTTCTTCTCATTTTGAGTCACACCCCATCAGCAAACGAAGTTTCCAACGGCTTTACTCCCACAGACTTCATGGCATCCACGTTGTTACACAGACTTCACGGCATCCACGTTGTTATTGTCTACTTTGAGAAGGCAGTTCTTCCTCAGTCAGATTTTGGGTGCCTTCAAATCTGAGGGGCTTATCTTCTGGACCTCTCTCTCTGACAATGTTCTACTCATTAGGTTTTCAGTGACTGATCATATTTCAATGCCATCCATAGGGGGGTTAGTGGCTTATTCCTCTAGAGTGAACAGCCTCTTCCTTCTTAGTCTGTCCTTAATTTGGAAGCTCTGCTGAAACCTGTTCACTTTGGGTGACCTTGCTGGTATTTGAAATACCAAGGACACAGCCTTCAACAGCACAGCAACACACCCGCCACCACAGTATGACAAGCTGGCAGACAACTGGAGGATACTTGTATATGTATATTTACCTTGGGGGCAAACAAATCTACGAATGCAGTGATACAATCTGGGGTTAAAGTTATGAAAACTTTTAGACGTAACCAAACACCTTAAGGGAATAAGTTGCTGGGTCGGGGGGCTCAGGACCATAGGCACAAGGCACACCAAGGTCAATTGACATAATATAGTTCACAAAGACAATGTTCTCTATCCTGCTTTGGAAGGTAGACTTTGATGTCTTAAAAACTCATGAGCAGCCCTCTAAAGTGTAAATATTAACTTCTCATTGCCCAGAGGAAAGAAGAGTGATTACAATAAAAAGACACAGAAACATTTAGTTCAATGGATTAATCAATACACAAATATGACCTATCACAACCCTGAGACCAGAAGAACAAGGTAGTGCCTGGCGACCACTACCAACTACTCTGAAAAGGATTGTTGCAATATCCTGGATAGGAAGAGGAAAAAATATGGACCAGAATTCAAAACCAGGCTTACTGTTTGAACTTGTGGAACCCCCAACCCTATGGTCTTTATTCACACATCAGGTCTAGAAATGAACTCTCCCTGTGTGACAGTCATCAACTATTTAAGATGAGGGGGGGAAAGCAGCAGCTTTTACTCAAGGACAAAGTTCAGAGGTTTTGAAAAGAAGGAATGGCAACAGGAAGCATAAGGAGGAAATGGACTAAGTCAGAGTACATGAAAGGGATTGTCATGGATAAGTTGTAACAAAATGTGCTTTGATCCTTGAATGTAAAATTGATGATCAGTAAACCTAATTCACAACAACAATTGTTTTTAATCCTATCTATTCTTTAAGACTAATTTGGATGTCAGCCACTTCCTGGGGGAGTTCTTACTTAACCATCCAAGCACAAGCTCTCTGTCTTCTGCGGGGTGTGTGTCATGGAAAACTTTGCCTCCCTCTAGATTTTAACTAAGATTAAGTCTTGTTGCTGCTGCTGCTGCTAGGTGCCATCGAGCTGTGGGGACGCTGTGAAACACTGCCGGCCCTGCACTGTCCTCCCAGGTGTTCTGTTTAAGCCCATGGTTGCAGGCACTTTGTCAATCCATCTTTGCGGGTCTTCCTTTTCTCAGCTGACCCTCCACTTTACCAAGCAGGATGTCCTTTTCCAAGATAGAGCTTTCCTGGAACACGTCTTAAGAACATGAGATGAAGTCTTGACATCCTCACTTCGAAGGAGTGTGTACTTAACAAAAGAAAACCCAAAACCACTGCCATCAAGTCCATGCCGACTCATAAGAGATCATGAATATTTTACAAAGGTCAGCAAGTGATGGCCTGTGGGTGTAACCATATTTTTGCACCACAACCATGTCCATTCACATGTGCATTGCCTGTGGCTGCTTTCATGATGGAGAACTGGGTAATTGCCTCATACTGTGTGACACACAAAGCCAAGAACACTTACTGTGTGATCCTTTAGCTAAAATGTTGTACACTCTTACTGTATCAGATCATAAGGTAAGTCGCAAGTGTTACTCATTTTCTCATCCCTTTTCTACTCCTGTAAAGAGGTACAATCTCCTTCTATACTGTCCAGAAGGTCACTAGGCATCAACATCAACTCAATGGCAGCGAGTTTGGTTTGAGTTTTTCACCACTTAGACATTACCTAACTTTGTATGCTAAGTAATTGTCTTAAACCCTTTCTCATCCAAAATTCCAATTCAATGTAGAGAAACTCCCTTCCATAGAAATTTAAGAATACATCACCTCGGAAATAGAACTTTGCTGAGTTGCTTTATTAACATTGTTTGTAGCAACCAAAACAGTGCAATACAGGTTGCCTCAGACTTATACCTTCCTTTCTGTTGACTCATCCTAATTGGATTCGGACATAAATTGGGTGAGTCTTAAATTCACTTTTGCTATCAATATCTTCATAAATCCAATCTCTGTCTTTGGGGGTTGGGAATGTTATCAACATCTGGGAATGAACATCTGAGCATAACATTAGCAAATTACATGCTGCAGCATAGCAGGTCATGTACATTATTCACAAGGTGTAAAAAAAGGCCAAACAAAGCCAAGTCCAAGACACTCCTATGTGTGGTTCGTCACAATGTGGGGACTACTTGTACTACAGTGCTCTCAACTTTGTCAAGCATCCAGCAAATATGTTTAAGGCTTCTGTCAGGCCTGCTTCCAGGGGCTGGGACCAGAGCAATGAAAAGACAGGCAGAGTCTGTCACTACTTTGGGTTCTTCTTCTGAGATTACACCGAGTAGACTCCTACGATGGAAAAGCTTTGGCTTTAAGCTAACGCAGCTGTGCTTGTTTTACACATCTATTCAGAAAGCTTCCGTAAGGTGCCTTACGAAATCTGAGTTACTGGCAAGCCCTGATACAGAACCGAACCCTCAGTACCCGCAGTCCAGATTCTCTCACCAAATGTCCTGGAGGGCTACATATGGCTCGAGGCTCAACGAGGGAAACATCTGCTTTCACGCACGCTCACTCGCTCCGGCTGTCAGTGGGTCTCAGGTCCTTGCCGGTTGATAGCCCCGTGAAACGTGGGACTGAAAGAGAGGAGAGATCTTTCTTTGATAACCTAACCAGACATACCATTTCATTCCTCTTGTTCATAATGCATTAGAAACAAATCAGTAGACCTAGCCCAAACACAAGTGGAGATGACACAGAACATGATGACCAGCCATTTTACAAATTGCCCACCACGCCCAGTGTCCAAGGTCTTCTTCCCATGTTAGGTGGCCCTGAGTTCAACAGATAGACATCCCGGAAGCAGTATCTATTCCTTAAGTAGTATTTACTTTTACGCAGATGCTTTTCACTACAAGGAAGCCGAGAAGCTCACAAGCCATTTGCCCTTACTCTGGATATTGCCGTCGTTCCTGTAATTGTTAATAACCAGCAGGTCTTGAGTACTTCCTTTGGGCCAGGCACTGCTCTGAATTCTTTCCAGGTCTGACTTCATTTTCTCTTTACTGCCACTGTAAGAGTTAAGTGCTGCCTTTATCTACCCGGTCACTCTGAACTCACTGCCATCCAGTCGATGCTGACTCATATAGCCAGCCCATCACTGTTTACTGGGATAGAAAGCCCCTTCTTTCTCCCAAGGAGCTGATGGTGGTTTTGAACTGCCGACCATTCAGATTGCAGCACAATGCTTAACCACTACACCATCATGTATCTACACTTTAGAGATGAGGATACCAAGGCACAGAACTGAGATAACCCTGCAAAGAAGTGCCCAGAAAGAGTGGAATCAGGCTTTGGTCCTAGGCCGTGTGTCTCTCTAGCTTGTGCTAAGTAGGTCGTTGTCTTAGTTTGATCTGCTAAAATCATCCATGAACTCATAGTTGCCAAGCGCAAATTGTATTGCTCAACCTATGTCACACTTCCTCACCTCATCTTATCCCCCCGCCCCTCATAGTTACTCGGCTATCATGCTTTCTGTTAGTTCTTCATTTTTTCGATCCATCTGAAGTTACCTCTTCTCACGTAACTTGGGAGTGTCTTAGGTTCATTCTCATTGACCCTAAATTGGATTCCAGCAAAATCTCATCCATAGCTGATACCCAGCCTTCAGGAAAAATAGCATCCGAGGTCTTAAAGAATTGTTTCAAGACATCATCTAACTGAGGAGTCAGTTAAGTCCAAAGAGAAGCAACACACCAGCCCATGTGATCCAAGGATTGTAAATAATAAGATCCAAACTTGGAGGAGGGAAGGGTATCAGTGTCTGAATTCTAAATATCTGATTTACAGAGTGCTATGGATATTAGTGTAAGCCCCCAATCCATTTTTAGGGTCCCTACATAGATCAAATCCCCAGTGAGCAGCACGGTCTATAGACTAGGAATGTGAACAGCCCTATTATCAGACCTGAGCACTGTAAAGTAGTTCTTAGGAGCTGTGCTTATACCGGAATGTAACACCTTATCATTAAATCTCCCTTTGGCTCCACTTTCAATTTATTCTAAATTTTTAATATCCGCTACTTTTTTCTTAGATTGGACTTCCCCCCCGTTTTCTATGATCATTAATGCTGGCTTCGTTGTTTGTTTTTTTGTCCTTGTTTTGCATGCTTTTCTGTACAGGGAACTCAGGGTGGGTAGATTTATGATGATAGTAACTGAAATAATAATCACCTGGGGAACGGAAGGGGAGGGTGGGGAAACGGGAAGTCAACACCAATTGGAACAAGAAGGAAGAAAATGTTCCAAAGTTGATTGTGAGGATGACTGCACAACCCTTCTTAATATGACTGAACTATTGAATGTACGATATGTGAATTATCGCTCAACAAAACTAATTCAAAAATTTCTTTCATCCATAGCTGCATTGTCCCAACCTTTCCCTCTCTAGAAATCCTTCCTCCTGTATGTTAATCTTTTAAAGTGCTTGTTAGCCACATTCCTTGGATGTCGCTCTTAAGGGTATCCTAAATAAGAGACTGAAAATGTGACATGTCAAATGTTAATCTTCCCTCCAAACCTACTGCTTGACCAGTCCCCCGCCCCATGTGTGACACGACCTCCCATGCAAATGCTAAGTCACAAACTCCGCACTCCCAGCCCTGTCATCCAACCCCACTTCCTCTTGTCTCACTCACAGCATCAGGACACATTGCTGCAGATTCTACCCTCATGATACCTCTCCTGTCTGTCCCCTCCTCTCAGGGCTCTATTGTCCCTGTCTTGGCACCCAATTCTCTTGCCTGAACATCTGCAATGCCTCCTTATAACCGTGTTAATCTCAACCTTGCCATATAGCTGTGGGGTACCAGCCCCCACAATCAAACGGGCCCAAGGGGTAGTTGTATAATTGAGGGGGAAATTAAAGAGACATCAGACAATATAAGGCATGCAATTGCTCGCCTCCCAGACGGCTATGATCTCAGCAGCCAGGTCCACGCCGAGAGCAGGATATATTTCCATTCACGGCTTATATACATTTTGGGGGACGTGCAAGCCCCCTTGATTACACATATGTAACAGGCAGGGGCTGTACAGCAGGCATACACATGACAGGAAGGGGATGACCTAGGGGTGTACATGCAATAGGAAGGGGATGCATTAGGAGTACACATGTGACAAGATGGGCTGACCCTAGATTCAAGATGGCAGCCTAAACTTTGGCCTCCTTGAGTTGGCTTGACCTTGTCTCTGGACTCTCCTTCAGGGGAGTAATCCATTATCCTTATTAGCAGGAAGTAGGCCCTACTTACGGTGGGACAAACCAGAGAGTCTTTTTGCTCTAGATGGCTGATACCCTCAGGGAGACAACCTCTAAGCAGCTGACCTCCAAGTCACATATCATGTGCCATGTAATATGGGGCGGGACAGCCTGGGGAAAGACCTTTCTGTATCCCACATATAGCCTTCACACTGCTGTAAAAATATTTACATGTTATTATCCAAAATGCTTTAATGGTATTTTGTATTTGCTTACAGGGTAATATCTAACCAAACAGGCAAATCCTTGATAATCTATCTGGTTCTTATCTCCCTTTCAGTTGCATCTCTCAGTGCACCTTCCTTAATATTAGACTGGTGGTATAGTGGGTTAAGAGCTGGGTGCAATCAGCATGGTTGATAGTTCAAAACCACCAGCAGCTGTGTAGGAGAAAAACTGGGCTATCTACTTCTGTAAACAGTCTCAGAAACCCACAGGATGTCTGAGCTCGCGTTAACTCTATGGCAGGTTGGTACCAATTTGAAGGATTTCCTTGTTCTTGATTTTAATCTCCCCCCACCCTTCCTCCTGGTATCTGTCTAATATACTCCTTTTTACCTGTTAAGTTTCAGCTCAAATACTGCCTCTCCTCAAGAGGGAGAGACCCTCCTTCATTGTCTGCTTGACCGCTTTGCTAATGTCCCACCACTCCATTCCTGAAATCTCACCATTTAAATTTCACTATCAGCTTCTATAGAAAGTTATGCAGGGACAAGGCATTAGAGGCACCTAGCATTATCAAGAAAAACAGAGAGGCAAAGCAACTCAATCAATTTTCACACACAACTTGGAAACCACTTCTTCCTCCTGATATTAATGGTTTTGACATTGAAAATTCAAAATGCTGAAACTCATTTTATGGATTCTTCAGTGGTTCCCCAGTACCATATTTCTCACAAAAGTAAGCTTCGAAATCTCAGCTGCTGGTGCAGGTAGATAGATGAGACCTCTCCAACTCTTACGCTCTCCTACTCGGTCTCCAGGTTGCTGCCTCGGCAGGCTTTCAAAACACACGTGATCCTTCTCTGCCTCATACACCACCACCACATCCCGCTTAACAGTCTTTATTGCCCTCCGGGAAAAAAACAAAACAAACTCAAACTCAATTACATCGGTGGAGTCCAACTCATAGCAGCCCTATGAAGCAAAGTAGAACTGCTCCTGGGGGTTTCTGAGACTGCAAATCTTTCCAGAGCAGAAAGCCTCATTCTACACGCCCCATGCTCCCATTCCCACCCCGGGAGTGCTGGTGATTTCGAACTGTGGACCTTGTCCTTAAGCCATCCACAAGTAACCCACTATGTTATTGCTCTCAGGTTAAACATCTCTTACCATGAGGTACGCTTTCTACTGTCCATCCTACTGTCCCTCTCTATTGCAGCCCTACTGGCCCTTTTCTGGGCTCCTTATACATCTCCCTTCCCCTTTCCATGTTTCTTCTTCTGGCTCATTCATCCGCACCCTCAGTTCCCAATCCTTGAGTTTCCTCCTCTGTGCTGTCTTTGCCACACTTGAGGTGCGGATTAAATCCCCCGAGTGTGTCTCTCCCATAGTATTTGTCATGTAGCATTTTGATTCTTAACACCCCTATGATTTAATTAATGATTGTTTACCCAAGGCTGGCTGGTGCACCCCATAAGGGCAAGAACCATGAGGGCTGTGTCTCAGTGCCTGCAGTGCTTGGCTTGTAGGAGGAAATCAATGAATGACCACCAAGAGCATCTTTTCTTGCAACTTTTACCCTCACCACTACCATGTCCTTTTGCAATGATAGAAAGTGTTTTTAGAAGGCTATCTCTAACTGATTAACAACTGATACTGACAGTAGAAAGGGCACCCCATGCTGGTGATGTATCCAAAGTAACAGGACTAAAAACACCAACCCTATAGCTGTCGGTTCCAATTCTTAGCAATCCCTTGGTGAGAGAGAGAACTACTCCATGGGACATTCTTTGGCTGTGATCTTTATGAGAGCTGTTCCTTAGGTTTTCTCCCACAGAGCCGCTGGGTGGGTTTGAACTGCCACCTTTTAGGCATGGCTCTAGATGGGTGGCATATGATGACTGGGTTTTAATTGCAAACTGTTTCTGCCACCCAGACCTCCCCTTACATGGCTTAAAAAAATGCAAACTACACTCACTGCCGTTGAGTAGAGCTGTCCCTATGGGTTTCTGAGGCTGTCAATCTTTATGGGAGCAGAAAGTTTCATCGTTCTCCTGAGGCTTGGCTGGTTGATACAAACTGCAGAACTTGCGATTAGCAGCCCAACTCTGCAGCCAGAGCTCCCTTTACAAGACTGAAAGAAACAATTCCAACCACACTGCCATAGATGGAGCCTCTCAGGAGAAAGACTGCTCCCATAAAGATTTACTGCCTCAAAACCCCACAGGGGCAGTTCTAGTCTGTCCTCCTCCAGCGCTGCAATGAGCTGAAATCGACAAACACCAGTGGGTCTGGTTGGAGTTCACACAGCCAGTCTGTGGAAAGTTAGGGCTGTAACAGAGCCTTTTTCTTCTTGGCTTCCGGCCAATCAACCAAAAAGAAAGCAGAAGATAACGCAGAATATAATCGAAGGCATCTACCCATCAGACTATATAAAAGAAACAGCCAACCAAGTTTAACTAAAGATGCAAAATACATTGTGTTACTGTAGGCTTCATGGAACTTCAGTTCATGGAACATGGGCCGACATATTCCAAATTCTGCATTTTAAGCACGGACTGCTTAAAGTTCTGAGAAAGAGATGCCACCTTAGCCTGTGCAACAGGGATCAGTTAATGTTTTGCCATAATTCTCATTAAAATTGAGATGTTCAATCAACGCTGGCTATTAAGTCGATGGGAAAGTCTATTTCTGGAAACCTTTACATCCTTTCCTTCATGAGACACCCCCCCCCTCCTTTTTTTTGGTAAGGAGCATCAGAAAAGTGAACCACTTAGCAGGTTGAAAGGGGCTGGAACCCATATGCTCACAAAGCATCTCTGTACTAAGTACACTCATTTATTTACCTCATGTCTTCAAAACCTACAATTCAAACAAAACCTCTAGTTTAAGATTTGTAAATGACTTAAGAAAACAATCAAGGATTTTATAAATTTTCACGAATGCACCCTTTTAAGTCCAGATGTTATTTACCTAATAAAATGGATAATTATCTGTGAATTTACAAGAAAAAATGATCAATTGGATCGTGATTATACTGGAAAACTCCCTGCCTTTCATACTAGAGCAATTCTACTCCTTGTCACCCACTTGTTTTGCTCTGAATTTAGAGTGCCTGGGAACACTTTCTCTAGTGGGAGGTAAGGTAAGTAAGGGGAGAAAGGTATAGAAATACAACCTTGTTCTTAGCTGGCCCTCTCAGACTCAAGGAGCTGGGTCGATCTCACAGGCCCATCTGGAAGGTTTTAAATCACCAACTTATGAGATAACAGTCAGCTCTGAACCTTTTGCACCAACTGGGGACTCCTAGAAATGCAACGGAAACCTGCACCTAGACCTAGATCTGCGTAAGTTCACTTACAGGGATCTTTATTCCATTATTTTCCAGTGACAAAGGGGCTGCAGCGTAGGTCTAAGGAAAGTTAAATATTTCCAGTCCCTTGAAGGAATGTATGTAGACGGTCGAGGCTAAAGATGAGATTTTTCTATTGAGGTAGGGAGTTGCAGCCTCAGAGACCGATGGAGCATTCTGTCCTACAGGGTCAGAATTGCCTCGATGGCGGTGAGGGAGTGAAACAGACGTTTACAGTGACTCTTGGACTTGCCCTATTTCCAGGAACATTTATTGCTTTGCAGTGCTCCTCTCTTTTGTCACCCAGGAGGGAAAGTAATTGCAATACGGGAAGTACAGCGCTGAAAAGGCGGGACGTCTCGCCTGGCCCATTCCACAAAGCCTTTCACAGCTGGGAACGCGACCGCCGGTTCTGGAGCAGTCCTCAGCGCCAGCAAACTTGTCTCCCTGCACTCACACGATCCCACGGGTCGCCCAGCTGGAGGCTGAATGCGGGGTCTAGGACCCCGGCGCGGGCCGAACCGCCGCCGCAGCCACGGAACTCCCTACTCCCGGGCGCAGAGCGCCCCGAGTGGTCAATCCCCGTTGGCGAGACCGGCGCGCCGAAGGCTAGCGCAGCGCGCCTGCGCAGCCAGTCACGTGGCGGGCGCTCCTCGCAAAGCGGGTGAAAAGTCACGCCCGAGGAAAGCCTGCGAGCGCTCGCCCGGCAGGTGTGGGCCCTTCGCGCCCCTTCAGGCGAGTTTGGCGGAGGCTGCGCTGCGGTCCTCGACCCCGTCCACAACGTTCGGCCGGGCAGGACTCCAGGAAACGAGAGGACTCCCCGGGCGTCCTACAGTAGCGGCCGCACGGGCGCGCGAAACCGCATCTTCCAACTGACAATGAAGCCGTAGCCGCGCTCCCCGGCCGCGCCGGGAGAATGGGCGCGAGGCCGAGAGGGGGAAAGGGGGCGGGGAACAGTTGCGCCAAGCCGCGCCCACATCATCTACCCATTGGCGGGCGCCGTGGTCCTGGGCCCGCCCCCTAACGGACCTGTCGATTTGTGACAGGCGGAGGGGTCAGTTCCTGTTGGGCTGGGGGCGGAGCCGGCGGTAGCCTCAGCTCCGCCCGGACTCCAGGGGGCTCCTCCCCCTGCTCCTCACGGCGGGGCGGGCGACGGCGGTGAGGGGGGGAATGTCATTGCTGCTCCGGGCCGTGGTGCCGCCTCCGTCTGCTCTTCTCTGGCGCCCTCGTCCCGTCGGCGTGAGCCGCCGCCGCAGCTGCACTGGAGATACGGATGGCTAGTGGGGTGCAGCGGCCATCCGCGTTGAGAGAGCGGCGGTCGCGGCCGCTGCTGAGGCGGAGACTCGCCGCTGCCGCCGCCGCCTCCACCCCCCGTCCCCTAGCCTCGCGGCGCTAAGGGCGGGAGCGCGCGGAGCTCTTCCCTCCTCCTTTTTTTTCTTCCTCCTCCTCCTCCTCCTCCTTCGGATCCCCGCCCAGCACCCCTCGCACCAGGCGGCGGCGGCGACGAGCGAGACCCGCCGCCGGGGCACAACATGGCGGAGCCCTCGGCCCCGGAGAGCAAGCACAAGTCGTCCCTCAACTCGTCCCCGTGGAGCGGCCTGATGGCCCTGGGGAACAGCCGGCACGGCCACCACGGGCCCGGGGCCCAGTGCGCGCACAAGGCGGCGGGCGGCGCGGCGCCGCCGAAGTCGGCCCCCGCGGGCTTGTCCGGGGGGCTGTCGCAGCCGGCGGGCTGGCAGTCGCTGCTCTCTTTCACCATCCTCTTCCTGGCCTGGCTCGCCGGCTTCAGCTCGCGCCTCTTCGCCGTCATCCGCTTCGAAAGCATCATCCACGAGTTCGACCCGTGGTGAGTGCCCGCGCCCCTCCCCCTGCCCGCCGCGCTCCCTGGGCCCCGCGCCGCCCGCGAGTCCCGGGGCTCCGGGCGCGCCCCCCGCCCGCGGGCGAAGTTTGCCCGGAGCACGCCCGAGGCGGGGCGTCGGGGACCCCGAGTGCAACGCGGGCGTCGTCCTCGCCCCCCCCGGGCCGCTGCGACGGCCCCCCCGGAGGGCGGCTGCAGCCCCCCGCCACGGGCTCGAGTCGCCGCCGCGGGCGGAGTCCGGAGCGGCCACGCCGGGAGCCCGCAGGTCGCTCGCTGCTCGGGCGTCCGGCCCTGGCCTCCCGCTCGCGGCTGGCGCGTCCTTTCTTTGGGCTGGTTGCGAGGGGGCCGGTCGGGTGCCCCGTCGCCGCTGGAGTGGGGTCCCGGGGTCCGGGCAGCCCCGCTCGCGCCGCGCCTCCTTTGCTCTCCTTACAGCAGACGGAGTGCGGGGTGTTGGAGGCGAGGAGACGCTAGCTCTGAAAGTGAGCCGAAACGCTGGGCGCTCTCGTTTATTTAGCACTCGCTGTTTGTGAGAGTGGCTTGCTTTGCACGGCCCCCGAGTGCTCTCAGCTGTTCCACAGTGATGCAGGGCTGCTTTCCCGAGCAAGATCCTTTACCCTGTGCGCCAAACTCCCCCTCAGTGCGTTGTGCACAATATCCGAACGCGTCGCATTAGTTCCTTTATCTGATGTCTGCAGGGAGGTTTGTGGCCAAGCGCGGAGTCTCCCGGATAGCGGCGGGGGGTCCTCATCTGCAGTGCCAGAGTTGCACGCGGTAGCGAGACCGACTTGCCTGCTTTAGGAATTTACCCCGGGCGGACCAGACCCTCAGCTGGTCTTGAGGATCACCTGGAGCAAGGTTGCATTCTTTCCCCCTCCGCCTCCCCAACCTGTCCAACCTGACTTGAGAAGTCCTTTTCACCTGAGAGTAGATCTTTGTAACGTAATTCATCTTGTTGATCTATCCGCGTTGAGGTAATGGGACTTTTGTAATGAGAACTTTCGGATCTTTGTTTAATCGTTGGAAATGCAGAGAATCTTAAGAGTCACTAAATAGATAGGCAATACATATTTCTCTGGATGAGTTACCCATATATTAAAATGCTGGCTTGAAATTCTGATCTACAGAGAAAAACAGGTTATTCTATCACCACCAAGAGGGGCCCACTCATGGAGAATTCAATTTAGATAAACAGTTAATTACTGTGACATGAGCCTGTGAAACGTTTTAATTCTGTTTCAAGGGTTTGGAGTTTTATTTTCCCTTCTAGATTTAGTTTTTTTTAATAACTTTAATGTTACTGGACTTGAATGATAGAAATGATAGAAAATGAATTAGTCATGATTATTTATGAGCCCATGAATATCAAGGTTTATAACCTAGACATAAGTAGTATTTTTAGGTAGTCTTAGCTTTGGAACATTTAAGCAAAGTAGATAAACATGAAATTCGCACCAGAAAATGAAAACAGTTTTTTACTGAGCAAGGTGAAAAGAGAAAGTTCTGCCTTTTCAGAGTAAAACCGCAAAAAATTCATGATTGTCCAAACGTTACGGGTAAAAATTGTGAGGAGTATTTCCAGAGATAGCGTTTTTTAAGAATGGAAGTCAGTACTATTTAATATCACTGTGAAGCTGAAATAAAGAATTGTGGAGAAATTCACAATTGAATAACGTTATTATTTTGAAGGAAGATTAGAAGTCTGCATTAAACTAGCCAACGATTTCCATTAAAATCGAGTAATCTGATCATGAAAAGGCTGCTTCACAAACTAGTTGAGTTTTTTTTTTAAGAGGAGATAAATAATTGAAAGCTCACGTCTCTTGTTTCTCAAATATGCCTGATGTGAGTATAACCTCTTTTTCATTCATATGAAAATAATTTCCTTCCATTTTTTATTAAGTGTAAAAACACATTTCTGGTACTTTATCCTTTAGCACTTCAATCTATTTCTTATTTACTGATCTAAATATGTACACTTTTCAATTTTTAAAAGCCTATGTAATAGTTAAGTATTCTGCTTACTGATGTTTTCATATTTACATATTACTTTACTTGGGGTTAAATGTTTATTACAATATTAGGTAATTATGATTAGTAGGAATCATACAAGTAATAAAATAATTTTCCTTATTGTTAATGGAGAGTTGCCAATATAAATTCATATCTAAGTAAAATGCTTAAGAGATTCGCACTATATACTCCTCGCCCCTCAAAAACTACTTTTGCAGACCACTTTGGGTTTTCTTTTTGTGTTTTTTGAAGACCTTAGTAGTTAGACATTCTGGTGGAAAGTTCATAAAAGTTGGAGATAAGGATGGGTAGAGAGTAACTTGCCTGCCTTCATTATTCTGAATTTTGAAAGCAGTTTTCCTACAAATCTGCTTATACTGGTCTTTAATCTAGTGTCATACTGATGGTGGGAGTCTTTCAGATTACTATTTTATAATGTAGTGATGGCATGAACCTTTAATAAAGATTTAAGTGTTTCTGCAAGCTCTGTATCCATAGACCAATCTATTCTGGCCTGCCCACGCTTCTCCCTACCTATTTCCTTGCCATTGTCACTATTTTTATTTCTGAATTCTTCCTAGTCAATGGTTTACTTTCTCTCATTGTGGGTTGTGCCTATAAATTTTACAATGTTCTTAAATTGTGTAAGACTTAAGTTAGCTGCCAAAAATGACTCATTGTCACAATTTTACTGGTTTTTAAAATTTGTCACTGGATTTAGTTTAGAAACCTTTTAAACTGTTATAAGGCATGGTGTGTGATGAGGAATATCATATACTTACTGAATTTAAAAGTATACTGAACTTATTTTTAAAATTTTTGTAACTGAGCTTCATGTAATTATATCCTTATCAGCTGAGTTGATCAGGCATGATAAAGCATTTTGAAACTATGCAGTCTGTATATACATGCCAGACATTTTGGTTTAATTGGCCAGACTAGTTTAACAGCATCTAGTGGCCTGGCTGCTAACTGAAAGATCTGCAGTTTGAACTCACCAGCTGCTGCTCTGGAGTAAGCTGAGGCTGTCTGCTTTCCAACCCCAAAGATTCACGGCCTTGGTAGTCCTGGTGTAGCTTCTGCCCTGTCCCGTGGGGTGTTTATGAGCCGGATTCAACTCAGTGGCAGTGGGTTTGAGTGTTGGGTATATATCCACAGGGCATTGTAGTTTTTAGGGATTTTTGTTGTACCTTTTAATTATTTTGTATTGTATTTGCCTATTACATTGTCCGTAACCCTTGTCTCCTAAAATGATAGTAATTTCTTCCATGGAGACATTATAAACGTTTCCTAAGTAAGGTGAGGATCCCCTCCTACACTCCTTCAAGGTTATAGTGGATCCTCCCTAGAATGAGAGAGATTTCTGTGGCTTGGATTTGGCCTGTGGTTAGCCTTTCTGTTGAGTAGAAAGCTGCAGTTTAGAATTGAACCTTGGAATGTAGTTTTTTCCCATAGAAACTATAGTCTGAATAGGTTAATTACTAATAGGCATGCTTTCATGTTTATGCAAGTTGGGGACTACTTTCTGTACTTGAGGTCACCATGTTTTTCTTCACTTGTAGATGTCAAAAAGAGGCTATTGACCTCAGTACTGAAGAAGACAGACTGGGTAACAATACCAGTTTTAGAACACATCCCCCAAATCATTAGCAACAGCTGTCCAGCTGCACTTCACAACAGGTATACTGTCACTGATTTCATTGTAATTTAAAATTTGTCTGGTTTTGAGATCTGAGTTCATTTATATATTATAAGCACATCAAAGGGGCAAGGTCCAGTTTGTTTCTTGAGCTGCTTTGGCTGATGAGCTTGGACCTGCTCCTGTTTAGGTTTAGTATGGTGACTTACAGGTAGCAATCACCTAGTATCATGAGGCATATACTAGGCTCTGAGGTAGTTTGAATCAATGAATCAACACCTTAGATTTTTTTTCTCCCCCTTTGGAGTTTTTATATATTGAGATTTTGAGTGCTATCTTGTGTAGAACAAGGAGCCCTGATGGTATAATGGTGATTTGTTAGGCTGCTAGCCTCAAGGTCAACAGTTCAAAAACAATAGCTGCTCCACAGAAGAAAAGTGAGGCTTTCTAGTCATGTAAAATAATTTTTAAAAAACGAAACGAAACCAAACCCACTTCCATCGAGTTGATTCCAATTCGTATAACTACAGTAGTAGAAAGCTATCTTAATCTCTTGGAGTGGCTGGTGGCTTCAAACTGCTGGCCTTGCTGTTATCACGCCCAAACAACTATGCCACCAGAGCGCCTCTCTAAGAAGAGTTGCAGTCTTGGAAAATCACAGGGGCCGTTCTACTCTATCCTTAAGGGTTGCTAGCAGTGAGTTGGAGTCAGTGAGTTTTTGTGGGTAGGACATAAAACGCCTTACTGCCATGGATAGTTTTCATAAAGATAGCATTGGTAGTAGACCAAGCTTTAGAAACTCCTTAGTGCAAGGATCTATATGGTATGGCTTTTGAACCAGTTTGATGATGGAGCAACTCACTAGCCATCTGTACCTAATATATTTGGTTGTTGTTTGTTTTGTATTTGAGTGTTTAAGGATATGAGTAAATGTTAAAACTTCACTGTAAATCTCAGTATTCATTGGTGTACACATGCTTTCAGAAATAAATGTAAAGGTTAATAATATTTTCTAACAACTGAATCACATTTTTCTGAATTTGTTTATGTACTTGAAAATGTGATGGTCTTAGGCAGAGATATACTAGAGCTACCCAGAAGGCGCTCTATTGGCATAGTGTTAAACACGATGGGGCTATTAACTAAAAGTTTGCTGGTTTGAACCCACCAGTGACTGAAAGAAAGAAGCAGCCCTGTGCTTCTGTAAAGATTAACAGTTTGGAAACACTGTAGATTTTGCCCAAGTTACAACTACACAAAGCCTAAACCAAACTCACTGCCATTGAGTTGGTTCTGCTTGTAACAACCCTATCAGAATAGATTTGCTCCTTAGGGTTTCTGAGACTATACATCTTTATGGAAGCAGACAGCTTCCTTTTTCTCCATCAGAGTGGCTAGTAGGTTTGAACTGCCAACCTTGCAGTTAACAGCCCAGGACTGAAACCACTTTGTCACCAGAGTTCTTTTATTGCTATACCAAAACCCACTACTATTGAGTCTCCTGATTTATAGTGATACTGTGGAGCTGTTAGTGGGGTTGACCCATCTCTCTTGCAGTTAGCAGCCCAGTACTTTAACCACTATGTTAAGAAGGTTATTTTAACACTACACTAAAACCCACTGCCCCCTGAGTTGATTCTGACTCATAGTGACGCTATATAGAATTTCCGAGGCCAAGACAATAAATCTATGAAGTAGCCAGCTTCATCTTCCTCCCACTGAGCTGCTGGTAGTTTTGAACCCGTGCCCTTGCTGGTAGCAGTCCAACATTTAACTGACAGGGTTACCAGTTTGCCTTTTATAATTACTCTCAAACCCACTGCCATCAAGTCCATCTGACACCTCTAGCTACCCCTGTGTGAGATTTCTGGGCTTATAAATCTTAAGAGGAGCAGGTAACCTCCTCCTCCTTCCTCAGCTCCTTTATTGGACAGCACTACCAGGGTACCCTTTATAACCACGTATTGCCAAACATTAAGTTTTATGAAAATTTTGAAACATACAAAAACATCAGAAGAAATTTATAGTGACTATCCTAAATCACTACTTAGATTCTAAAATTAGCAATTAACACTAGTTACTTTATCATATCGTGTCATCTGCCTATTCCTTCTTTTACTTCCTGTTTGAAGGCATACGTATAGTACATTGTTCCCTGTAATAACGCGTTTCATCATTGCTGCTCAACTGTTAGAAAGAGACGCTCTTGCTTCTGGGTGGGATTTGGTTTATATACTACTTGAACTTAATGTGTATAAAAACTGGTTCTGATCATTCCTAAGTTGTACTAACACGATCTGATTCCATCATGGGTTAGTGACTTCACTGAGTAAGTTCCTATATTAGTATAGGTTTGTTAGATGATTTTACTGTGCTATACTTGGGGTTCAGGAAAAACTAGTGGGTAGAAATTATTAATGTTATTTTTATTAGACATGTGTGTGGAAATTCTAAATTTTTATAATTACTAAAATACTGGTGGTTAGTCTGCTGATTATTTCTCATCTGACTCTCTTATGTTTCATCTATTTGTAAGGCTTAATTTAGTGTTATGTATAATTGCAAAATTACATTTGTCATTAAACATAATTATGATTAAAGTAAAACATATTTTTTCAAACAATACGAGACCTACAAGTGCATACTGCATGGGCCAAAGTAGTGATACTATTGAAAGCGGGGAAATTTAAAAGGTTAATCTGCAGCTGTCTTCACCCCTTTTTGTCTGGATACTCTTTACCTAGTGTAATATATATTTTGTTTTTAAACTATCTTTTCTGAGAAGCCTTTTGTGTCCTCATCTTACTATTTTGGCTATGGATAATTTCCAGGAACTTAGAAGTTGAGAATTTTTTAAAAAGGGGAACGTGTTTGGTTTAGGTTTAGGATTGGGAGAGACAGGAACAACTGTCCTAGATCAGTGTGTCCCAAAGTGGGCAGTATTGCTGCCCATGGGAGGATGCTGGAGCAATCCAGGGGGCTGCAAAAGCGGATAGCTACACTTTATCCTGAATTATGGGTTATAGTACAAAAGTTTTTCATTGTGGGGGTGAGTTGATTTTTTTCTGCAAATGGGGAAGTAGATCCAGGTCAATTTGGGAACCTAGGCCCTCAAGAGGCTCCCGTGCTGTGGTTGCTGCTGCTGTTACTGTTGTGTGCCAGTTAGATGATTTTGACTTCACCTCACATACTTTGGACAAGTCGAGAGAGCAATCCCTGGGAAAACATCATGCTTGGTTAAGTAGCAGGGCATTAAAAAGAGGAAGACCTTGGACAAGATGGGTTAATTCAGTGGCTTTAACAATGAACTCAAACATAAGAACAATTGTGAGGGTGGCACAGGACCAGATAGTGTTTCATTCTGTTGTGCAGAGAGAGGGTTTATATTCGCCAGAACCAACTCCAGGACACCTAACAACACTGATTCCATGCAACAGTTGAACTTCCCTGTGGGCTTTTCTAGGCTGTAACCTTTAGAGAAGCAGATTGCCACGTCTCTCTCCTCAGAAGCTGCTACGTGGATTCGAACCACAACCTTTTAGTTAGAAACCATCTCCACCAGGGTTCTGTAGAGGCGCTCTTACCATGGATAAATGTAGACAAACTGTACTTGTGGGCTTGCCAAGAAAACTAATCACTTTTAGAATTTCATTTCTTGAAGAACTGCTTGTTTAAAGTTTCGAATGAAAGATATCTAAACATTAAAAAAAAACAATTGTATACAAGTTGATGATTGCTCTGTTAGCAAAATTTGTACGATTTTGTAGTTAAAACCAGTTCTAAAGAATTGTGTCCAGTACGCTAAATTGTCAACTGTGGCCTTTTCCATTTTGGGGAATTTAGTGTTGCAAGATAACTTTAGTATATGTTCTAAATAGTAAAAAGTACTTGTTTTTAGAATGTATGCCATCTAGTGGTATTTTAGAATTGAGGTGATCCAGTAAACTTAATATCTTTTATTTCCATAGATAACAAAGTATTTTCAATCCTGGTATTTCACACACGGATTCCAGAGGTCCCTGGGTGGCACAAATGGGTTTGCATTTAACAACTAACCTAAAAATCCAAACCAAACTTAATTGCTACTGCTTTGATTCTGACTCATATGACCCTGTAGTGACTGTAAGACAGAAGATAATTATTCCTTTGGGTTTTTTGAGACATTAAATCCTATGTAGCCAAGAAAATCCTGTTTCTCTTCTGTGACACATGGAATTGCTGAGTCAGGATCAGCTTCTCAGTAAGGGGCTCCGTTGTTAGCCTGATTTCCATGTCTGTTTGCTTTAATGTACCTTCTGGTTCTAAGGCAGGTTTGTTAACTAGCTTTCCTTATGATATCTCAGAGTCATTTACACTATTAAGAAACCATTGTGGTACAGTGGGTTAAGCATTGGGAACACCAACCATAAGGTTGGTGATTCAAACCCTTTACTTCTTGGGTAAAAGATTAGTCTGTCTATACCTATAAAGATTTTCAGTCTCACAAATCCTAACAAGCAATTTGCCTGTCTTACAGGGCAGCAGTAGGCTCTGTCTTCAAGACAGGCATGAATGAATGTTTCGTCTATTTATGTTATATATTTTAATCATCTGCTTTTACGTCTAACATATATATTGATATATATCAAAATGCCTGGTCACTAGGATCTTGCTCCCTAAGCTTGCTACTTGGATGATGGCTAATTATTTTGGTGGAGGAAAGAAGAGTTGAACATGGTTTGAGTTTACTTAGTCTGGATGATTTAGGGAGTTTTTAGCAGTATAGATTTTAAAGGACTGGATGAATGAGGAAAAGATTATTGAGTCCAATAGAATGGTGTGTTCATTTAGATTTACTTTGTTTATAATAATGAGATTGGAAGTATTAAAACATTCCAGATAAGGAATTATGAGGTAGGCAGCTATAATTTTAGAATAGACTCAGAATTTTATAGCCAATGGCTTATACAGTTTTTGGCCTGTCACCCTATTTTCTGAATAAAGAAACTGAGAACCAGAGGGATGAAATACTTTTTCTCACGTAGTATAGTTATTTCTTGGTTAAATTTTTAAGAATATTATCTTTCCACCTGTGTTTACCTTGGAGAATTCTGAGAAGTAGTGTACAAATGGGTTCTTTAGAAGATAGGCTACCACTTTAAAAATGGACAATTTATTGGACAATTTTAGAAAATGGACAATATTAGAAATGCTGGCAATTTAAGGCTCATGCACATGCTCACTGCCATGGAGTTGACGCTAACTCCTAGTGGTAGGGTACAATTGTGCCTATGAGTTTATCTGTAGAATTTTTTTTTCGATAGAACTTTTGTGAAACCGACTCCTTTAAATCAAAGTCACTGCTGTCAGGTTGCTACTCTGTAGGAAGCTTAGCACTACCCCTGTGGGTTTCCGAGGCTGTAACCCTTTATTTGAGTAGAAAGTCTCTTCTTTCTTTTGGACTTCTCCGGAATTGATTATTTAAACCAATTAGACACAATGTTTGCCTGTAAGTTCTATAATAAGTCAGTTTAGGTTTAAAAAGTATTCTTTTTGACACTGTGTGGATATTGTCAAAAAGGAAATGCTATTGACGAGACATGGTTTTAAAAGGCTTATATTTATGTTTGTCAGTTATTAAAGTATTGATTTAGTTGATAACCAATTTGAAGTTTCTTTTTAAATTCTTTTCATATTTGCAAGTTTATTAGCTACTCTTGGGTACTTTAAGATTTTTGTTCTTACAGTGATGTGTTTTTCCTTTGGTGATAGCATGCAATAGCACGCCCACGCCCCAGTCAGAATTCAATTTTTGATTTAGAAATCCTCCTTATCCTAGAATGAAGAGCCTGTGGCCGCTAACCCCTCAGTACCTGGTCTTGTAAATGTGCAATGTCTCCGTGGCCATGCCTGTGCTTGCCTTGCCCCTGCCCCATACTGTGGGCGTCTGGACCCTCTCCTCCCATTGGCTCCCCAGTAAACTGTGATCCCAGTGTGCTTTGTGTATGTTGACGAGATGCATCATTTTCACTGGATGTTTGTTTTAAAGATTTGATCTATTTATACAACTGTGGAGCAGCCCTCGTCTTCCAATCGTTTATTTTTTAATTTTTATTAGGGGCTCACACAACTCTTATCACAGTCCATATATACATCATTTGTGTAAAGCACATTTGTACATTTCATTACCCTCATCATTCTCAAAACATTTGCTCTCTACTTAAGCCCCTGGCATCAGCTCCTCATTTTTTTCCCTCCCTGCCCACTCCCCCCTCCCTTATGAACACTTGATAGTTTATAAATTATTGTCATATCTTGCCCTGTCCGATGTCTCCCTTCACCTACTTTTCTGTTGTTCATCCCCCAGGGAGGAGGTCACATGAAGATCCTTGTAATCAGTTCTCACTGTCCAACCCACCCTCCCAGTATCACCACTCACATCACTGGTCCTGAAGGATCATCCGCCCTGGATTCCCTGTGTTTCCAGTTCCTATCTGCACCAGTGTCCATCCTCTGGTCTAGCCAGACTTGCAAGGTAGAATTGAGATCATGATAGTTGGAGAGGAAGCATTTAGGAACTACAGGAAAGTTGCATGTTTTCATCGTTGCTACATCGCACCCTGACTGGCTCATCTCCTCCCCAAGACCCTTCTGTAAGGGGATGTCCAGTGGCCTACCAATGGGCTTTGGGTCTCCACTCCACACTGTCCCCCTCATTCATTATAGAAAGATTTTTTGTTCTGATGATGCCTGATACCTGATCACTTCGACACCTCATGATTGTACCGGCTGGTGTGCTTCTTCCAATGTGGGCTTTGTTACTTCTGAGCTAGATGGCCGCTTGTTTACAGTAAAGCTTGTAAGACTCCAGATGCTATATCTTTTGATAGCTGGGCACCATCAGCTTTCTTCGCCATATTTGCTTATGCACCCATTTGTCTTCAGTGATTGTATCATGGAGGTGATCACACAATGAAATGATTTTTTTGTTCTTTGATGCCTGATAGCTGATACTTTCGGCACCTCGTGATCATACAGGTTGGTGTGCTTCTTCCATGTGGGCTTTGTTGCTTCTGAGCTATATGGCCGCTTGTTTACCCCCAAGCCTTTAAGACCCCAGATGCTACATCTTTCGATAGCCGGGCACCATCAGCTGTCTTCACCACATTTGCTTATTCACCCACTTTGTCTTCAGCAGTTGTGTCCAGAAGGTGAGCATCATAGAATGCCAATTTAATAGAAGAAAGTATTCTTGCATTGAGGGAGTACTTGAGTGGAGGCCCAATGTCCTTCTGCTACCTTAATACTTAATATGCACATAGATCTGTTTCCCCATCCTTTTATATAAATATATTTGCATATGTACATGTCTTTATCTAGATCTCTATAAATGCCCTTTGCCTCCCAGCAATTTCATCTATTTCTTTTGACTTTCCTCCTGTTCCACTATCATGGTCAATCCCCACCAGGGTTTCAGCAATTCCTCTTGGTTACATTACCCTTAATCATGCCCTACCAGGCCTCCCACACCTCCTCACCACCAATTTGGGTCACTTGTTGTTCCCTTGTCCTTGGGTTTGTTAACACCACTACCTTTCCCCCACCTCCCCTCTCCCATGTCTCCCCGGAACTGTTGTCCTGTTGTGTTCTCCAGATTGTTCATCCAGCCTATCTTATTTAGACAGACCTGTGGAGATAATAACATGCACAAAAATAAGACAGAGCCAAAACCAAGCAGCAATATACAGCAAAACAACAAATCAATGACAACAAAACACAAGAAAGTAGACCTTTAGTTAGTTCAAGAATTGTTTGTTGGCCTTTAAGAGTGTTTTCCAGTCCAGTCTGTTGGGGGACCTCACCACTCCATTCCCTTGCTGTTTTGTTTCACCCCTTAGTGTTTTGCCTTGGTGTGGTGGGATCAGATCGGTGCAATTCCCACACTGTGTCTCTGGTGTTGTCCCCCGTAGGGCTGTGGGTCAGTAAGGGGCATCATGTGTCCTAGTGGGGCCGGCCATGTGGTCCTCTCTGGCGACTGGCTGCTCTAATTGGGAACATCATCCTCAAGGTGGGCCAGGATGTGCTCCACTCTGCTCCCCCTTCATCTGTTCCCTTGTGCTTCGATCCTTCTCCAGGAGCTGCAGATTCAATGCGGTCCTTTAATAAATTCTTCTCGGGGGAGGGGCAGGTGTCCACATAGTAGTTGAGATTGGGCCCCCCCCCCCCCGACTCGTCTTCCAATGTATAGTAACTTTAGGTAGCGTGTTGTGTGTGCTCCCACTAATGTGGATGTGACACTCCCTTCCATGACCAACTAAGGAGGGCTAGGAACAAGAGGCCGGAGGGCCCTCCCAACTTGTCAATAAAGTTTTTGCATATGACTGGAGGGTGGGGGACACAAAAATCTATCCATACTCTTGATAGATATGTAATAATTCAGTATATTTCAGTATATGAGATAAATACATAACAGTAACATGGAAGGGAACATACTGTTTCCATACCATTTTAAAAACTAAATTATAGTAATTGACTTACAAAGTTCTGGTATATGTACATCTTAAAGTATTGTTTGTTAGGGGCAAAATTTGTTTTAAGAGGAATGTAAACCAAACTGATCCAGAGCAGTTGGACAAAATAATTATGTCCATGCTGCCCAGTCTTGCACCATCCTCATAATTGCTGTTAGGTTTGAACCCCTTATTGCAGCCACTCTATCAAGCCAATCCATCCTATTAAGTGTCTTCCTCTTTTGTGATTACCCTACCGAGCATGATGTCCTTTTCCAGGGACCGGTCTCCCCCGATAACTTGTCCCAAGTATGTGAGGCAAAGTCTCACCAATCCTCGCTTCAAAGGAGCATTTTAGCTATACTTCAAGGCATATTTGTTGTTCTGCATTTCATCATGCTTTCAGTAATCACCAACACCATAATTTAAATGCATCAGTTCTTCAGTCTTTCTTACTCATTGTCCAACTTTCATATGGAAAAGAGGCGATTGAAAATTGGGTCAGGTACATCTTAGACCTCAATGTGTGACATCTTTGCTTTTTTAATATTTTAAAGAGGTCTTGTTCAGATTTGACCTGTACAATATTGTCCATTGATTTGTTGACGTCTTTTTTTCATAAGCAATAATCGTGGACCCAAACAAAATGAAATCCTTCAGAACTTCGAACTTTTCTCCATTTATTGGTTTAGTTGTGAGGATTTTTATTTTCTTTACATTGAGTTGTAATCCATATTGAAGGCTACAGTTCTTGAGTCTTCATCAGCAAGTGTGTCAAGTCCTCCTCCCTCTGAGCAGGCAGTTTATAAACCTTCCTACAATCCTGATGCTGTACTCTTCGAATATTCCAGTTTATCAGTTTATTTGTTAAGCATACAAATTGAATACATAAGGTGAAAGGGATACAACCCTGACCCCTTTCCTAATTTTACACCAAGCAGTATCCCCTTGTTTTGTTAAACAACTGCCTTTTGGTCTATGTACAGGTTTCATGTGGGCTTAATGTTGTCTATAATTTGTTATTGTAGTAGTTATATATAATTATTTGTCAATTTACGGGTTAAAAGTGAAGGGACGGAGTTTAGCCTGTCAGTCAGGTGATAGACAATGAGGCCTCTGTTTGGGCATCCATGGTCTTCTCCTGGAGATTCTAGGGACTCTGGTATTACCTCCTTGGAAGTATTGGTATTACTTCCTTGGCTCACTCCCTGTGAGACTTCCCTGTGGAGAAGATACATGGATAGAGGCTGATGGAGCCAGAGAAGCCATGTGGAGACCCCTACCAGCACTGAGATGCTTCCAATGCCATAGGATCCACTAGACTTCCCATCCCCTGGCTTGTGATGTTCCTGCATTTGACATCATTGCATGTGTTAACGTGAGTCTGAATAGAACTTTATAGATTAATATCGGACTTATGGACTTGATCTGGACTGGGCTGGGATATTGCCTCAATATTCAATTCCCCTTGTGTGTAAACCTCTTTCTTATATACATATGAGTCTCCCTGGATTTGTTTCTTAGTCTACCAAGACTAACACTGTTATGATCCACACAATCCTATCCCTTTGCATATCCATTAAACACAAATAAATATCTTTTGGGTATTCTCTTTGAACCAAAATCTATCTGACATCAACATTGATATCCCATTGTCCCATGTCCTCTTCCAACTCCAGCCTGAATTTCTAGCAGCTTCCTGTGAATGTACTGCTGCAAATGTTTTAAAGTTACCTGCAGCTAAATTTTACTTGCATGGGATATTAATGATATTTTTTATAATAAACATTCTCTTGGGTCACCTTTCTTTGAAATGGACACAGATAGGAAACTCTTCCAGTTGATTGATCAGGTGGCTATATTCCAGATATCTTGGTGTAGATTTATTAGTAGTGTGCTTTGTTGACTTGTTGAGATGTTTCAGAGTGGTAATCTACCAGTTCCCAGAGCCTAGTTTTTTATGTCATTAGTGCAACTTGGATTTCTTTCTTCAGTACCATTTGTTCTTCATAATATGCTCCCTCTTGAAATGATTGGTCAGCCAATTCTTTTTGGCACAGTGACTATTTATACTATCTTTAGGTGCTTCCTGCATTGCCTCTTGTTTTGCCCATAGAATCCTTCAAGATTTCAACTCCATGCTTGAATTTTTTCAATTCTTTTAGTTTGTGATATGCTACATCTGTATTTTCTTTTTGATTTTTTAAATCTCTTTCTTATAAATCATTTTATTAGGGCTCATATAATTCTTATCACAATCCATACAAACATCAATTGAGTAAAGCACCCTTATACATTCATTACCCTCATCATTCTCAAAATTCGCCTTCTACTTTGGTACCTGGAATCAGCTCGTTTTCCTTTTTTCCCCTCCCTGCTCCCTCCTCCCTCATGAACCCTTAATAATTTATAAATTATTATTTTATCTTATCTTACACTGCCCGGCGTCTCCCTGCACCCGCTTTCCTGTTGCCCATCCCCAAGAGAGGAGGTTATATGTAGATCCCTGAGATCGGTTCCCCCTTTCTACACCCCCTTCCCTTCCGGTATCGCCACTCTCACCATTGGTCTTGGGATCTGTCCTAGATCCCTGTGTTTCCAGATTCCAGCTGTACCGCTGTGCATCCTCTGGTC
The DNA here is from genome assembly GCF_050624435.1 of Tenrec ecaudatus. NCBI lineage: Eukaryota > Metazoa > Chordata > Mammalia > Afrosoricida > Tenrecidae > Tenrec > Tenrec ecaudatus. Next base: position 178,674,486 of record NC_134533.1, on the reverse strand, counting down.
TAACCAGGTTTGCAACATAGAATTGGGATCATGATAGTTGGAGGGGGGGAAGCGTTTAAGAACTAGAGGAAGGTTTTGAGTTTCATTATTGCTACACTGAACCCTGAGTGACTCATCTCCTCCCCACTACCCCTTTGCAAGGGATGTCCAGTTGTCTACAGATGGGCATTGGGTTCCCATCATGCGCTCCCATCATTTCACGATAAGATTTTCCCCCCCGCCTTTGTTGCTTGAAACCTGGACCCCTCGGCCCTTCATGATCACACATGTTGGTGTACTGCTTCCATGTGGGCTTTGTTGCTTCTGGGCTAGATGGCCGCTTGTTTACTTTCATGCCTTTAAGTCCCCAGACGCTGTATCTCTCAATAGATTTTATAACTGCAGGTCTTTGCACAATTTATTATAATAATCTACTTTGTCTTTTTTAACTGCCCTTTGACATTTTTTTGTTCAGCTTTTTCACTCCACCATTTCTCTCATTTGGTTTAGTTGCTCTACATTCAAGAGCAAGTTTCAGGCTTTTCTGACATCTACTTTGTTTTTTACTTTCTTTCCTGTCTTTGTAATAACCTTTTGCTTTCTTCATGTATGGTGTTCTTATTGTCAACCTTCAGCTTGTTAGATCTTTATAAGTTCTTGTGATGGTCTCTAAATTCAGGTAGGATATACTCAGGGTTACATTTGGCTCTTGTGGTCTACAGTCCCTGGCCTTGTTTTTGACTGATGATATTGAACAAGCAGAAATGTGTTCTATAAAGGCTTTATGATAAATGAGATGATGTTCACCTTTAGTCTTTTTTTAAAGAAAAAAACAAAAGGAGGTTTTTATGGCAATAATGTAGTACATATTGAAAAGTACATAAATCTGATAGACCGTAGAAGGAGTGGTTATAAACATTCATGTGACCATTACCCAGTTCAAGATATAGTACATTGCCACCACCTCAAGAAGGCCTGGTGCCTGCTTTCAGGATTCTTCCCTACTCAAGACTTTTACAAGAGCTCCATTCCAATGCCTTCATCATAAGTGGTTCTGACATAAGTCAAATATTTTTGCTTTTTTTTAAGGTCTTAGTGTTCATTATTGCTGGTTTTTATTATCAATATTTTTATTAATTTGATCTTAGAACATCTGAGAATCATAAAACCAGCAAATTATGTGTTGCAGCATAGCATATTATAGATATTGTTAAATAGGTTGTTTAACAACAACACAGGGTCAGTTGTTCTTTGAATCCTTAGTAAGATGAAGATTACCTAATTAACATCCTTTTCCTCACATGAAGGATAAAACTATTTGCTCATTCCTGAGTAATACAGTTTTACTGTTTTTAGACTTTAAATAAATAAATGGACTTGAAGCTTTTGTGTTTTCTTTTTTTGACTCAATATTGTTTTAAAGATTCATCATTGTTGGTCAAATGGCTTATTAAATAAGTGGGTCAACAAGGTAAGATTCAGCAGCATTTTGATTAACTAGACTACTTACTTGTGGGAAGAGGTGGTCTGTGCTTTTCTACCAGTAAGTACTTGTAGGAAGCAGAAGGGGAAGGTACTCTCTTGAGCTGCAGTCAACCTTGACAGCTTTTGAAAGAATACTACTAGCCGGCCAGAGACATTCCATCTTTCATTTGACACAGGATCTAAAGAAGAAGGGATTGGGGAGAAGAGACACCATTGTGTTCGACAAATGATAATGAAATAATCAACCAAGTAAAAGCAAGATTGCTACATCTAAAATTATTGCTTTTGTCCACTGTTACTCATTTTGAAGAGGATATGTTAAAATCGACATACAGAAGAGATAGGGAGTGAGGGAGTGTTGGCAGTTCCTGAAAGAAAAGGGCAATGAGAATGCTGGAAATGCCTTGAGCTGAAGGAATTTAGGAATGCCTAGGAATGGACTATTGATGAATGGTGTGTTTGTGGAGGATTGTTTACCTTGTGTTAAGGGTTGTATGTGTGAGATTGTGTGTGTCTGTCATGGAATCTTGAATATCTTTCATTATTCATTGTTTTCTCTGCTGCTGCTTTCTTTTTTCCCTTCTGGACTTTATTGAGTTAGTAGCTCTTGTCGCTGGCCCTTGAGGTTAGGTGTTGGGCTAATTACAAGGTTTACTTACAGTTAAATCCTCAGTTTAGCTGTGGGAGAAAGATAAGGCTGGCTTTTCCCAAGAGGATTTAGTCTCAAATTTTACATAGGGTTGCTATGATTTGGAATAGACTGGATGGCAGGAGGTTTGGTTTTTTTTGTTTTGTTTGGTCTTTGAAAGAAGTATCTTAGCGTAGTATAGGATCTTTAAAAAGACTGCCCTTGGACAAAATGTTTTATTCAAAGTACAAGTTTAAAAAAAATCATGTGTGTTGAAGGTAAACAAGCAGCCATCTAGCTCGAAAGCAACAAAGCCCACATGGAGGAAGCACACCAGCTTGTGCGATCACAATGTGTCAAAGGGATGAGGTATCAGGCATCAAAGAACAAAAAATATCATATCATTGTGAATGAGGGGGAGTGCAGAGTGGGGACTCAAAGCCTACTTGTAGGCAACTAGACATCCCCTTACAGAAGGGTCTCGGGGAGGAGACAAGCCAGTCAGGGTGCAGTGTAGTAATGATGAAACATACAACTTTCCTCTAGTTCTTTAATGCTTCCTCTCCTCCCCACCCCCACTCTCATGATCCCAATTCTACCTTACACATCTGGCTAGACCAGAGGATGGACACGGGTACAGATAGGAACTGGAAACACAGGGAATCCAGGATCGATGATCACTTCAGTGGCAATGGAGGGAGGGTGGGGTAGAAAGGGGAAACTGATTACAGGGATCTGCATAAAACCTCCCTGGGGAGTGGACAACAGAAAAATGGGTGAAGGGAGATGTCTGACAGTGTATGATATGACAAAATAATAATATATAAACTAGGGTTCATGACGTGGGGGGAGTGGGGAAGGGATGAAGAGCTGATGCCAGGGGCTTAAGTGGAGAGCAAATGATATGAGAATGATGAGGGTAACGAATGTACAAATGTGCTTTATACAATTGATGTATGTGTGGATTGTGTTAAGATATATGAGCCCCCAATAAAATGATTTTAAAAAATCATCAAGTACTGCTAGTAGGTAGAGAAATTCATTTGGATGAACAGCTGATCCAAGGATGGCTCTCTGGGAAATACCAGGAAGTGCAGTGGTTCAGGGCTTGGTTGCTAAGGTTGGTTAGTGGTTAGTTGGTTAGTGGTGATTTAAGTATAGGCTTTGTTCAGTATAGGCTTTGTTCATTCTACTCTAAAGCACAAGTTAATGAAATTTTGTTATAGGACTTTATTTGACTAAATAGGCCAGTTTCATTTTTAGAAGAGTTTGAAAACCAGTTTTATATATATATATATAAAGTCAGGGAAGCTTACTTGTTCTTTGCCTAAAGTATGTACATTTATAGTACTTTGAGTTTTGGTGTTTATGAAGGTTTCCCCCATCCCCATTAGTAATACTAATTAGTAATACTAATAATGATAGTGATGCTGTGTTAAGGTCCTCAAGAGAGACAAAACCAGATTGCTAATAATTTTATATATATTTATAAAGATAGATATAACACAAGAAATGAACAGTTAAATATAAAGTAGTACAAATGACTCAGTGCAACTCACTCCTGAGAGAGTTGAGAGACACTGGCAGTCCTTCAAGTCTTGAGAGCTGCCAGGTAGTCCTCTGCAAAGAGAGCTAGGCTATCCCAGCACAGGCAGCAAACAGCAAGGCAGGTCACCAACTGTCAGCCAGGTCACCAACAGTCAGTCCCCAGCTCAAGAGATGTAAATTCCAATCCTGTGGTCTTAAAGGGACCTCAACTTACAGCGACACAGTCCACAGGCTAGGCATCCCACAGGTAGTGTAGCCTGTAAATTGAGGCACAGAACAAACAAGGCAGCCTCACACTGGTCTGATGATTAAATAGTGAGAGACAAGAAAGGCGAGGTTCAAGGAGCCATTTATCTCCCCGCCCTTCAATTAATCCCACTTGTGTTTATCGGCCAGGCTGACACAATAGACTTTCTCAGATGCCAACAACAGAGATACATGAACAGAACATTATTTAGAACACGAATACCTTTTTAAAAATGTTTCTATGTTGTTGTTTTGCTGTTTGGTGCCTTTGAGTCGGTTTCAACTCAGCAATCCTACAAACAACAAACTGAAACATTGCCTGGTGCAGAGCCATCCGCATAATTTGCTGTTTGAGCCCATTGTTGCAGCCACTGGGTTAATTCATTTCATGGGGTTGGGGGCTGGGGAAGTCTTCCTCTTTTTTTTGTGTGCTAACTCTGAAGCATGGTGCTCTTTTCTGAGAACTAGTGTCTCCTGGTAGAATATTTCCATAACACCTTATAGAATGAGCCCTGGTATTGCAATGACTTAATAAGCACTGGGCAGTTAATGGGAAGGGCGTTGCTTTCAAATCATCAACACCTGTTAGAGAAAGGTAGCAGTCTGCTCCTCCTGTAGAGATTTGCAGACTAGGAAAGCCATAGGATGTAGTTATACTCAGGTCTCTGTGTGCCATACGTTCTAATTCCTTCACAGTATTGGGAATCTGAGTGCTCATTGGTGAACTCAATATTTTAAGTTTTGATGATAATACTAATGACACAGCAAATTTGTATTGTGTAAGATTTTGATAAGCCTTAAATTGACTGATGTCAGTAAAACCATATGTCTAGTAACATAATAATTATACTTATAATGAAGGTACTATTTTAATCTTACAGAGGATAGGAAGATTTGGTGAAGAAAGATAATAGTGTTTACAGAAGAAATGACAGATGAGTGTCAAAGATTGCCATCCGCAATTGGGAGATGGCAGGTTGGTTTACTGGACACCTTCAGAAAGGACTCTCAAGGGATGGAAATTTAATTTCATCAGTATTTCTTCTAAGTACAAGTAACAATTAGAGAGTTCTGTCTGAGATTGTAATTCACCAGTTAGGGAACACCAAATAAAAGATGATAGGCTAGTTATTATCCCCCCCAAATCTGAATTACAAATGTTCTAATATCCTTAATTTTTAAGATTATAAATGAGAAAAGTAAAATTTATAGTTGGCACTTTTTTGAACTTGAGAACTATATTCAGATGTGGAAGAATAGCCAGAAGTGAAACTTATTCTATGCATAAGCCTTAGTTCTAGACTATATGAAATTCATGCAGATTTGGGTGAGGTTAGATTAATGATCCATTTTGTTTTTTATTTAAATTTGTGATTATAGGTAATACATAAACAAATTATACAACACTTTAGGAAGCCATCATAGCTGACTGATCTCACTTAAAGTTTACCTTAATAGGTTAAATGCTGTTTAATTAAAATATTATTAGGAATGAAATAAGTTGCTTATTTCCATTAAAGTGTCTGCTGTGAAAATAGCTTTGTCTTCTATAGCCCTACCTGGAGGATATATTGAGAAACAATATTCTGTCATTTTTTTATTTAATAAAAGTTCCTACTTTGTAGCACACACAAAAAAAGAAAATAGCTTTGTCTATATCCAGTATTTGGGAAGATCATTGGACATTGTATGTTTTGAGAAGTTAATAAGTAATGATATAAAAGTTTATCTTTTTACTGTGGTTTGAACCCTAGAACAAATGAATCGTCAGCCCTTTACAAAACTCGTATGCCGTAATGATCTCGCCAAACGATTTTAGGTTCCTTGAACACATTTGCACTTAAACGTTGAATATATTCTTAAATTTTTTTAATTTAAAAAACTTCCAAAGTGAGACTTTAATTTCAATCCCAAGATTACTTTTATTCTAGACCATAAAGTTTTGGGGTTTTTTTTCTAATTATGTTAAGCAGTTTTCTGGCGTTTGATAAAACAGGGTGATGAAACAATGTGAGGTAGATGCAATGCTTAAAACTACACAAAAGCCAGTCAGTCATCCAGGGGTATCCCCAAAAAACAATCGTGCTGGGCAGAGCAGAGCTTTCATGGTATGCATTTTTCACCAGCTAAGCATTGAGCCACCTGCTCTGAGTTAGCACTTCCAGAGGTGTGCCCTTTGAAGGTTCTTCCTGGTCACAGTGAAAATTTTTGGAAAAGCAGTTTCACTTGAACCTCATATTTTATGATAGCCGATTTAAGAGAACAGCATGCAGCTATGAAATTTTGTTTCCTGCTGGGTAGGAAAAATGCCTCAGGAACTCTTGTGACCTTGAACACAGTTTACAAGGACATCACTCGGGGGAAAAACTCAAGTGTATGAGAGTGGTTTTCTCTTTCAAACAAGGTAAAATGTCAATCTGATGACAAACCTCATTCTAGACGGCTGCCAACTTCCCAAGTGAATCGACTTGTAGTGCATTTGGAGCTCGTTCCACCAGGTCAGACTGTTCATCAAGCTTTTCTTTAGAGGTTTTGTGAAGATAGCATAACATTGTGCAACAAAAGGGTTTATGGCAGACTTGGGGACTGGTTTTGCTGCCCTACAGTGTACATGCTCACACAGCCATCTCGGTGTGCCAGTTTTTGGCAAAAAACAATATGCCTCTCTTGCCCCACACACCTTACTCAGCTGACTTGCTCCATGAAAGGTCTTTTTGTTTCTGCAAATGAAGAGGGACATTAAAAAGTGATTTGAGGTCATTGACGAGCTTAAGGAAAAAAAAAAAAAAAGAGGGAGGTGCTGTCAGCCATCCAAACAGATGAGTTTGAATAGAGTTGCGGATTTGACAAATGTATCAAGTGTAATGGAGAGTACTTTGATTGGGTGCTTTGGTAAAAAAAATTTAAATGCATAGCTTTGAAAAAAATTCCAGTTGTGTTTGGGTACCCCCTCGTATACTCAACGTAGAAAAATGAGCTAGAGAAACAAATAGGAATTTCCTTAAAATATTTCCTGAGGAACACTTAATTCATCACTTTATTAAACAGAGAAGGTTTTAACTGTTGATGTTTTATTTTGATGTTAATATAATTCACCTCAAAAAAATAATTCACCTCATTAAGTACCTAATGTAAAATGCATTTAAAACTGAGGTTATTGTGCCAACCTGGCTGATAAACACATGTGGGGTTAATTGAAGGGCAGAGACATAAATGGCTCTGTGAGCCTTGCCTTTTTAGTTCTTGGGTCCCTTGCTTTCTGATGGTCGCACCAGGGTGCAGCTGCTTAGCGACTTCTCTGCTTCAGCTTGCAAGGCTCACTTCCTACAAGACATCCCCAAGGAGAAGCCACATGGACCTACCCCGATGCAGCCCTGGGGAGCATCTGTCTGGAGACCCCTGCCAGTGCTGATTTGCTTACACATTCACTGACTCAGCTTTCCTCCTGCAGTCAGCATCTTTGTGAGATGGAGGACTTTGTGGATTGGTGTTGGACATATGGGTTAATGTTGGACTTGTGGGCTTGGGCAGCACTGGGTTGGGATGTTTTCTTGAGTGCACACTTAACCTTTATATAAAACTCTCTTGTACATGAATATCTGTGGATTTGTTTCTCTAAAGTACCCAGACTAACACAAAAACAAAAATGTGTTTTTTCCTTTAGAAAAAAAAATTATTCCAGACTTTTAGGAGTGTGCGATCTAAGTATTTGATCTAGCTTGTACATGATTAATAATACTTGTATGACATAAAGTTATGGTAGTAAGTTGATTATATTTAAAATGTAGTGTGTATATAGGATGTCTATACCATATAGTTGTGACACAGAATGATAAGCACATATGAACCCTCTACCTGATTACTAGAACATTATCAATTTAATTATATCTTTTGGAATTTGTTCTATATCTTGTTTTTTCTCACTTCTAGGAAACTACTATTCAAGTTTTCTTTAACATTCTTAGCCATGTTTTTTTAAAAAATAGAACCTCACATGTATACATCTGTAAAAATTATTAGTGAGCTTTGCTTCATTTGAAGATTGGAAAATTGCATTGTCTTATGTGTGACCTTCTTTGACTTGCTGAACTCTTTATGTAAAGAAATGCCTGGTGCTGCAGTTTTATTAAGCAGCAATACCTAACCTACATACTTTGAAAGCAAGCAATTTTGAATTCTAAAAGGTAGATCAATGGATAGTTGCTCTCAAGTCAACGCCAACTCTGTCAACGACCCATACAGAACAGAATGAAACCTTGTCCAGTCCTGTGTCATCCTCAGGATTGCTGGCATAGTCAAGTCTTCCCTTGCTCGTCCTGGCCCTCTACTTCATCAACCATGATTTCCTACTGAAGCAATTGAACTCTCCTGATGACAAAGCAAGCAATTCAGAAAGGGCTCTTTTGTCCTTTATGGTTTCATTGGCTGACTTTAGAAGTAGATTGACAGGCTTTCTTTCCAGTCTTAGTCTAGAAGCTCCCATTAAACATGTCTAATATGACTGAGGCTGTTGGTATTTGAAATCCCGTTGGCATCGTTTTTAGCACAATAGATAGGCAAGCTGTTGTGCTCCAACAAACTGGCCGAGGGGGTGGTGACCAAAATGCAAGACTGAGTAATACCAAAGGTCCTGTGCTCACGCCTAAACACAACACAAAACGATGCACGAGCACATTTGCAAGTATTTCCTTCCTACTTTCCAATTCTGAAGATTCGCTTTATGTCAAAGTAAAATTTTCAGTCATTATAGTTGTATATATCGACACGGACATTTTAATATAACTCTCCAGTGTAATAGCAGTGTTTCTGGTGGCATGACTTACTTATATTACTTCAGACATAAAATTTCTCTAAAATTTCTTGGATTTGAAATTCGAAAACAAAAAAAGTGATGATACTGCTACTCTTGGAGGGGTTCTTTGATATATAATGAATATCTAGCATCTTTAGACCTTGACCTAAGAACTTAGGATCAAAGTTCCCATTCATTTTCTTTCCTGAAGTTTCCAGAGTCATTTTCAGTAATACAGTTATAGAAAGAATTAGTTTACTTATTAAGAAAGTGTAGCATGTTTGCGATAATGTTGATAAAATAACATGACAAAGTATAGGTGTCAAGACTATTTTCCAAATGGCAAAAAATGGTTATTAGGTTAAGCATGGTATAAGGTTATTTGTAAAAAGGGGGAAATTAGGATAGTTCAGTAAATGGATTTGTACCATTCGTAATTTTCAGAATAATCATGATCTGAAGAATTTAATAAATGTTACAGATGGAGTTATTTTAGATGTGTTAAAGATACTAAACTACATTTTTCTACCTGTTTCTTCAATCCCTTTCAAAAAAAATACTGGTTCACTCTTCCTTTAATCATTTCTTCCTTTTGATTGTTTGCTGATATCTTTTTACTGAAAATAGATTGAGGAACAACATTTTAACTTGGTAAGTTGAGTAGTTTTGGAATAGAATGAACTTCATCCCTAGAAGAGAACAAAGAAAATTTGCTATATTGCTTTCTAAAATGTATTCCCTTGAATCCACCTCAGCTTCTATAGGATGATTTTTTTCTTTAAAGTTACACGCAGTGATTTCTGAAATACTGGTATATATCTAATCCTCACTTCATTATCCAACATTTTGCGCTTACCATCAATTAAAAAAAAAACACACAAGACTGTCAGGTAGCACCTCCGGTACTCTAGGCCCCCTGACTGGGCCTTAGATGTCAGGCCATAGATTTCAGTTCGGTTGGTGGTAAAGAGGAGGGCCATAGGGTGATGCTGGGTAAGGAAGGGCTCAAAGAGGAGGTTGAGTGGGGCGGCACGAAAGTGAGGAGAGGGAAGCAGGCCCCCAGGATGGATGGGAGAACAAGTGAGGTCCTAGTCCAAGAAGAACGATAGGCAATACCTGATCACAGCCCCCAATCCTGCAGGCTCTATGATGCTGGGGAAAGGGGACCCTCTGTGCTATGTGCTCTGAGGGTGCCTAGTAGTTCAGCAGTGGTGTGGGAGTGGACACTTGTGCTGAAGATGAAGCATGGCCCCTGACTCCCGTGTCTATTTCACATGATCATGACCTGGTGTATGGAACTTCCTAATCATGTCATTAAGTGAGGAGTGAGTGGTGTTGGTTTATTTGATAGATGATGTGCAAGCCTGAGGCCTAATGGTGTTAAGTAACATTTCCTGAGTCACTTAGCTAGAAACTAGAACTGATAGTCTTTCAGATTTGAAGTTTTCATCCTTATTCTTTTGTTTGTATTATAGAATGTGAACATCAGGTTATACACACTAATTGCTCCCCCCTAAAAATTATCTGTTCATTTGATAATTAGTACTCTCATAAGTTTGATGACTACACTGGTATCATGCCACTCAACATGTCAGTGTTTAATTATTAACATAGCACTCAGATCTTAACATAGCACTCTTGTTTTTGAGAAGGACTTAAGTCTTGAGACTTAAGCTATCCAGAGAAGGCCTGTATGCATTTGTTTGTTTTGAGTGATTTGGTTTATCTCTTGATGTTACTTTTCCCTCATGGGAATATTCCCTGCAGAATGATGTTCACTTAGCCTTTTGAGCTTATTAGTTGACCAAATCACCTTACTTCTCTTAGCAAATAGTAGGTCAAGAGATACTACTCATGTTTGCTACATAGAAATCTTATTCATATTATATGCAAATGTGTGCCTGACTTAAATATTTATTATAATGAATATGATGCTTGTAAGTTGTATATAATAACTTTTAGTAGATAATATAATAAACATGTAAATATCCAAACCAAACCTTTTGCCTAGTTGTAGGTATATTCCTACTACTGATAGAGACCTTTTAGGACTAGAGTATAACTGTTATTAGGATTTCCAAGGCTATAAATTTGTGCAGAACCAGGTTGCTTAGGGAGAGGCTGGTGGGCACAAATTACAGTCCTTTCATTTAGTGGCCAAAGCCAAGTTCTTTAACCACAGGGCCTACCAAGGCTAAATGTAAATATAGTGTGTTTGTATCTATTTGTTGGCGGTTCTGTTTCTGTGATATGTATACTTTATGCTTGAATATATATACTTAAATATATGTTGGGGGGGTGTGTGTGTTCACTAGAAAAGAGAGTCTCTATCCTTTTTGCATCAGTTTTTGCGCTGTTAGGGTAGACTAGAGAAACAAATTCATGGACACTTCATGTATAGGAAAGAGCTTTATATAGAAGAGCAGTTGAATATTGAGAAGACATCCCAGTCCAGATCAAGTCCATAAGTCTGATATGAGCCCATATATCTGACACCATTCTATAAGGTCCTCTTCAGACTCGCGAAACACATGCAATGATGCCAAATTCAGGAAGATCACAGGCCAGTGGGTGCAAAGTCTTGTGGATCCAGTGGCTGTAGAAGCATCTCAGTGCTGATGTAGGTCTTCACCTGGCTCCTCCAGTTCCCAGGGCAAGGGGTGTATTAGCATAGTGCCATGTGTCAGTAGAGCGAGCAGAGAGAGTGTGTCTCCTGCCTCCAAAGGGGAAATACTGCAATCTCCAGAATCCTCGGGGGAAGGCCATGCCCACACAGAGGCCTCATTGACATACTGGACTCCACCCTTTCACTCTTACTCACCTCAAGGTCCAAATTGACAACCAGATTATGTAACTAACACATGCCATTGGGGCTCCTGGGCTTAGTTTTTAAAAAGTATTATTGGATAATTTTAGTTTGTCAAATATACTGTTTTATATGTAATTTGATTTTTTCCAATAGCATTAAAATGCTTATATCTGCCTCTTATTTTTATGTAATTTTTTTTCTTGTCAGCTTCTCATTGTTCTTTTCCCCCAGTAAGTTTATTAAGTTATCCTTTATAGGTCTTATATAAGTGGATACAGGGGAAAATTGATAGTGGTCTTTTCTAGTTAAGGCAAAAACTGCTATGAATGTGGGCAAGAATTCTGTTTTGAGGTTTTATTCTATGTTCTCATGCATCTCACTTTAAATGAGATGAGATAGATACTCTCTTAAGTCTTGAACCATTTTCAGCCTTTGAACAACCCTTGATTTTTCTCCATACGTTTAGATGTAGAGAAACACTATCTGATATGTGCCTCAAGCATGTGGCTTATGTTTTTGCAATCAAACAATTCAGCCATCAGTTATAGGAGCAGAGGGGAGCTAGTGAGAGTAATAGGCCAACTGCAATTACTTGTACGTAAATAAGAAGGGGTGATTTGGTTGTGTAGCAGTGGCCGTTGGTATATTTGTGAGTCTTTCACTTTAGAGTTGACCTAGTAAAAGTCAAGAGTTCTTGTTACTAATATTCCTTTGAAGTTTGTATTGTCATTTTGCTTGTTGATACATAAACATGGATGAATCTAAAATCATAGTAAACTCAATTCAGACTCAGTGTTATCAAGTCAATTCTTAATCATATCAGACTCTATAGAACAGTGTAGAACTTATAAGAACACCTCATCACACAGGCTGGTGTGCTGCTTCCCTGTGAGCTTTGTTGCTTCTCAGCTAAACGGCCACTTGTTTATCTTCAAGCCTTTAAGATCCCAGATGTTATATCTTTTGATAGCTGGGCACCATCAGCTGTCTTCACCATATTTGCTTATGCACCCATTTTGTCTTCAGCGATTGCATAGGGAAGGTGAGCATCACAGAATGCTGGGTAATTAGAACAAAGTATTCCTGCATTGGGATTACTTGAGTAGAGGCCCAATGTCCGTCTGTTACCTTAATACTTAACATAAGTACCGTATGTACTCGACCTGAATATCTGCCAAGGCACCTAATTTTACCACCAAAACTGTCTTAAAAATGTGCAGAAAAACTCGGCTTATACTCGAGTAAATATGGTATTTGTATAGATATATCTATTTCCCTATTGTTTTATATATATAAATATATTAACATGTATGTGCCTGTATTTAGATCTCTTTAAATGTGCTTTGCCTCCTACTTCTTACCTCTGCTTCTTTTTACTTTCTTCTTGTCCCACTATCATGTTCAGCCTTCGTTTGGATTTCAGTAATTCCTCTCAGTTACATTGCCCTTGGTCAAGCCCCACCAGGCGACTTATACCCTCCTTGCCATTGATTTTCAGATCACTTGTTCTCTTGTCCCTGGGTTGGATGACACCCACTTCCTTTCCTCCTGCCTCCCCTCTCCTGTGTACCCCCTGGAACCATCAGTCTTCTTCTCCTCCAGATTGTTTGTCACACCTATCTTATCTAAGTAGACATGCAGAGAATAATAAGCACAAAACAGGACAGAGCAAAACAACGAAAGAAAGTGTATGTGTGTCAGTGTGTGTGTGTATATCTGAATGAAAAAAAATGACAATAAAAAATAGCCTATAAATAGTTCCAGGTCTGTTTTTGACCTTTAGGGGTATTTCTGGTTTTTCTGGTTGAGTCTATAGGGTGCCACGCCCTGACCCCACATCTATTTTTTGGTATTCCCTGGGACTTATGCTTTGCTCCCTTTGCTGCTCTGTTGCACTCCCTTAGTGTTTTGCCCTAGTGTGATGGAGTCATATTGGGCACAATTCCCACACTGTGTCTCCAGTGTTGTCCTGTAGTGACCGTAGTGAGAGACGTTGTGCCTCATGGCGGGACCAGCTCTATGGTCTTCTCTGTGCATTGGCTGCTCTGAGCAGGAATATTGTTGTTGGAGCTTGGTGGGCCAGGATATGTTCCACTCTCTCTCCTTCTCTCTTGTTTGTTCTTTTGTGCTCTGCTCAGATGTGCCCCTCTCCCTGAGCGATAGCTTCAGTGCTGTCCTCTGAAGTACATTCTTCTTGGGAGAAAGAGGCGGGGGGTGTCCACATAGTTGGGATTGGGGCCAGAACTTTAAATCTTTAGGGGAATGCTGGTGACTTCGTACGTCTGACTGTGGTTAATGGCCTACCCAATGCCCCCAGGACTCCAAGCTGATCATAGCATGCTTCATTATATCCTCCTGTTTCCGTTTCCTTGGTTTTAAGTTATAAAATTGGCTATGTGTGTTTGCTGTTATTACTAGATAGCATTTCATTTGGTAGGATTAGCTTTAGATGGTTACTTTTTTTCTTGAATAATATTTTTATTGACATATCTTGCTCATTCCAATATATCCCTTCCCTTTCCATACACTTCTGTTTAGTCCCATGGGGTTGGGCTATAAAATCATCAATGCTTTCAACCCCCCCAGATTGTTATTTATAATAGTTCCCATAAAGTATCTTTTAAAAAATATCCCAAACCCACACCTGTGTGGTCTTTTTTTAAATTCATAATGACTTTAGGAGAGTAGAACTGCCCAGAGGGTTCCGAAGGCAATAAATCTTTACAGAAACCAGACTGCCACATTTTCTCCTGTAGAATGATGGTAAGCTTGTACCATCAATCTCTGAGTTGGCAGTTGAGGGCTTTAGCCACTGCACTACCAAGGATCCTTTTGAGAATAGATGCTTTATAGGATATTACTGTGTCATTCTGGCCTGCTATTGCTTTTGATCCAGCCACTAGATGGCAGAAATAAGAGGTAGATTGAAATGTCAACTTGGTTCAGCTGCTTTACAGTTTCTGTTCCTATTAGTGCTAAAGGTTGAGTATGTATGAAGACCACCACCTGTCGAGTCTCAGACCTTTCGTAACCCGAGAGTACCTAGTAAAAGAGAACAGAAGAACTACAAAGCCTTAAGTGCTTGATCAATTAATAGTATTCTAAACTTTTATTTTTCAGTATTCTGTTTTTATTTTCTGTTGACATTTATTCCTTCCCCAACCTGATCTACTTAGGCTTATAATAGCATCCTTAATTAGTTATTTCTGTTGGTGGTATTGGGGCTCTTTCCATTAAGTAGGTGAATTAGAGGTTAACCTACCCAATTTTGGTAGTTACAGGTGTAAATTTTTAAGCTAGATGTTGCACAGTTAAAAGTGACTACGCAGACTTTTCCATTTTGTGGAAAGTGAGAGAATGAGAATGTGTGTGTGCGCGCGTGCGCGTGTTTCTTCCTTGTGGGCTTTGTTGCTTCTCAGCTAGATGGCCGCTTGTTTATCTTCAAGCCTTTAAGACCCCAGACACTATATCTGTTGATAGGTGGGCACCATCAGCTTTCTTCACCACATTTGCTTATGCACTCACTTTGTGTGGGGAAGGTGAGCATCACGGAATGCCCGATTACTAGAACAAAGTGTCCTTGTGTTGAGGGAGTACTTGACTAGAGGCCCAATGTTCATATGCTACCTTAATACTAAACCTATAAATATGTGTATGCAGATCTATTTTCCCATCTTCGTATATAAGTATATTTACATATGAAAATGCCTGTATTTATACCTCTATAAATGCCCTTTGCCTCCTTGTTCTTTCCTCTATTTCCTTTTATTTTCCTTTTGTCCCACTATCATGTTCAGTCTTCATTTGGGTTTCAGTTATTCCTCTCGGTTACATTGCCCTTGATCAACCCCTACCAGGCCTCCTACACCCTCCTCGCCATTGATTTTAGATCACTTGTTTTTCCCTTGTCCTTGAGTTTATTAACAACCACTTCCTTTCTCCCGCATCCCCCTCTCCTGTGTCTAGGGTGGTGATTTTAAATGACAGTTATTATATTCATGTAATTGACAAAGTTCATAGAATCTATATTTTATCAAAATGTTTGAAATAAAATATTTTTAAATGGAGAGAAATAACTGAGTCAGTTCTTCGGTGTACCCTGTTTTCTTTTCTCTGATTATACTTGCTTATTGCCTTTCCCACATAAGATTACCAGATGGCCGCCCCTAGGGCTAGGGTGAAGTTTGTATTTGATTCTTAGTTATAATTTGGTCCTTAAGTATAGCTTTAAGTCCAGGATTATTGTCTCTGAGGTAAAAAGCTATATGAGGATTGTAATTCATTGATTTCCATATTTTGTCCAACTTTTCAAGAAAAATAATTACATGATTACAGAATCTTGAATGTAGCTCCTAGCTTTTTCTAAGATGCACAAGATACATTTGTTTAGTGTTGGTAATCTTGCTCCATGTACTGCTTTGCCTACTGTTGGGATGTTGCGAGTGCCATGGAGTCAGTTCCTACACATTGCAACCTTATGTACAACAGACGGACACTGATGGGACCGTGGTCCCGAACGTTGAACACAGAACAGACTCAGGTCACCTTACAACAAGAATCACTACCAGTGCAGGTCACTTGGACTTTTCTCTGTAGAGCTGCTGCTAGGTTTGACCTTTGTGCCAGTTGGCTCCTCTAGAAGGTAAAGAAAGATAAACCAGTTCATTCCAGTTTGATCCCCTTCCGAGAATTTGCATTTCCACTCCAGAAATACTAAACTGGAGTCTACATTTTAACAAATCTCCATTTGTTACATTTCTTACATGTACATAACCAAAAAGAGATAAAATAGTGTAATTCTTGCCAAAAAATGAGGGGCTAAATTTTATATTTTATACAGTTTCGTGTTGGAATCATTTAATAACATGCCAGAATTTAATTTGATTCAGAAAATATCATTTTTAAAATACTTCCTATTTAGTGTTCTGTTACTCCTGCCCCTCACCCCCCTTGCCTTGATTGCTAGGAAATGAGGTTAAAATGGAAGTTTAAATTCATAGATCTTGTCTTAAATGCATTTTTATCTATTCTTGACATATATATTTCTGTTAATTTTTATGTTACCATTATTTTACCATATGTTTCCATGGGAAGAGGTAATAAATTGAAATGTCATGTACATTTTAGAAATTGGAATGCACTGATTTCTGGACTTTGCATATGTAAACTATGATAAAGCAGATGCTTTTAGTACCTGAGACCTTCAAAAGCACTCAACATTAAACAAATGCATTAGTTCTGGTAACTAGAGAAACACATCCAGGGAGACCCATGTATAAGAAAGAGCTTTATATAAAAGTGTAATTGTATATTGAGGAAACATCCCAGTCCAGATCAAGTCCAATATTGGCTCATAGGTCCAATTCCAGTCTATAAATTCTCTTCAGACTCACTCAGCATATCCAATGATACTGGATGCAGGAAGATCACAGGCCAGTGGGTAGAAAGTCTTGTGGATCCAGTGGTGATGATCGCATTTTAACACTGGCATGGGTCTCCACATGGCTTCTTCAGCTCCAAGGCTCTGGCTCCATCAGTGTAGCTCCATGTGGTTTGTCAACAGGAATGTCTCCCAGTGAGAGGATGCAGACAGGAGTTCCCAAAATCCTCAGGAGAAGGCCATGCCACACAGGGGCCTCGTTGGCTATGACATGATTGACAGGCTGGACCAATGAATGGTTCTGAACCTATGGGTCCGGCCCCTTTAGGGGTCGAACGACCCTTTGACAGGGACCCCCACCCAGTTCATAACAGGAGCAAAATGACAGTTATGAAGTAGCAACGCAAATAATTTTATAATGGGGGGTCACCCCAACATGTAGAACTTATGAAAGGGTCGT
Source organism: Tenrec ecaudatus (assembly GCF_050624435.1). Lineage (NCBI taxonomy): Eukaryota > Metazoa > Chordata > Mammalia > Afrosoricida > Tenrecidae > Tenrec > Tenrec ecaudatus. Next base: position 178,657,159 of record NC_134533.1, on the reverse strand, counting down.
GGCATTAGGAAAGTTGAGAAGCACTGGGCTAGACTCTACCCATTCGCAAGTTGAAGGTTATGTAACTGCCACAACAAATCTTCATTGTGGTAATTTTGTGCCATGCACAGTGCCATGCGTTAGTGATATAGACAGAGTTCCTGTTATAGTGGAACTTACTTTCTAGAATGGCAAAGACAAGTAAAAACAAAGTAAGATGATTTTAATTACCGTATACACCCGCGTATAAGCCAAGTTTTTCGGCACATTTTTCATGGCAGTTTTTGTGGTAAAATTAGGTGCCTTGGCTGAAACTCAGATCGGCTTATACTCTGGTATATATGGTGCACTGTTGCTAGCTGCTATTAAATTGCATTTGACTCCTGGCCACCCATGTGAATTGCTCCATTTTGTTGGGTCTGATCTTAGCAGTCTTTGGTGGCAGAAAGAGTTAAGTACTAAAGGTTCAGATGAACCCCTCCAAAGGTGTGTCTTAAGAGGCAGTCCTGGTAATTTGTTTCTGAAAGGTCACAACATACGGAGTAGTTCTACTTCTGTACATATGGTCTATACGTAGGGGTGCCATGAGTTGGAATCAACTAATCCTTAACTAATAGCAATCCTAATGGAAGCAGATTGTGAGGCCTTTCTTTCATGGCACTCAACTACCATCAAGTTGATTGTGTCTTGCTCTGTAGGACAGGGTAGAACTACCATGATTGGTTTCCAAGACTGCAGGATTAGAAAGGCTCACCGTTCTCTTGCAGAGTAGCTGGTAATTTCAAAATAGTGACCTACAATTAGCAACCCACTATGCCACGAAGGCTCCTCCATGATGGTACTGCTGTGTGGGTTCAAACCATCAAGATTTAGGTTAGCAGTTAAGTTGCAAACGGTCTGTGCCATCAAACCCCCCATAGACATCTAGTTAATTCTAACGCATAGTGACCTTAAGGGGTTTCAGAGATTGTAAATCTTTACAGGAGCAGGCAGCCTCACCTGTCTCCTTCAGAGCAGCTAGTGGGTTGACTTGATGCCAGCCCACGGTGTCACATTTGTGCCATTCAGGACTAAATTTCACTTTTAGAGACTGTGAGAACCTAAAGTAACATGCTAGCTAGTGGTTGCTGTGTGTTGTATACATAGGGCTTGTGTATACAAGGCGCCCACTACCGATTTGAAAATGACAAAAGCATTTCTGAGGTGACTTAAATGACATGAAGGAGTTAGCTCTCCGCATCTGGATTCAACACATTTCTGCAGGCAGGGCCAAGCTTGGCGTGTTGGAGAAAGTTAAGACCATTATAGTTAGGATATAATGAGAAAGATGGAGGTTATTAGGATAAGGCTAGATAAGTTGCTCCGATGGGTAATTAATTCAGACTAGTCATTTTTATTTTTAAAGAATAAAATGAAACAAAAACTCATTTGACTGCAGGTGATTTTTTTTTTTCTGTATCCAATGCTGAATGGTTTTGTGAGGGATGTAGAAGATCTATAGATTTTAGAGGTGCGGTAGGGTGGGAGGAGAGTGAGTAGCATTGAACAGAGGACATGATAATTTCATCAAACCAGTTGCACTATTTTCATTACTCCCTATCTGAATAATCTGTTTCTATGGAAAGACTAGTTTACCTTAATTAGAGTAGAAATTAAGATATTGTACACAGTTGGTAATTTCACTCTAGCACTAAATCACATTAGAGTTGCCCCTTGAACAACAGAGACCACTTGCACTCAGATTTTCCCTGTTGCTATATGTAGCTCAGGTGTCTGCTTAGACTGCTGGGTGACACTAAAATTAATCATCGCCATTTTAATCCGATAATCATAACACTTGAATGTACCATAATAGCAGCAAGAGGAAAAAAACCCACATACAAGTGTGCCTGCAGTTCAAATTCCTGCTGTTCAGGGGCATTTGTACTCAGGAGATGCTCATGGATTGGTCTTACTGTATGTGAGGCACTGTTTCTGGTACTGAGGTTAAAACATTGGTTTGTTCATATTTGTGTAGAGGCCAGGTGATACGTAATAGACTATACCTGTGTTTATAACTTGGGTGACTTTGAGCAAATTACAACTATTTGTTTGAATTTTCTCATCTGTAATTTGGTAATATACTGACTTCAGAGACTTATCTTGAAAATTAAATGAGTTAATGTAGATAAATATAAAGGCACATGGTATATAGTAAACATTTATTACTCATTTTGTTATTAATAGACCTAAGATGACATTTCTGATTTCACATATTTCATGATGTAGTGAAGGAGACAAACAGGTAAATTTGTGCAATTTAGTATGGTGAAAAGTAGGTGTAGTGTACAAAGGAGGGTGCCATCTCATCTGAAAGCAGTGTTGATAGTTGCCATCTAGTTAATTAATGAATGCATAACGATCCCATGCATGCACAGTAGATCTACTCCAGTGAGGTTTCAGTCTTTGCTCTCTTTGGCACATATTCAACAGGCTTGTCTTCTGAGGTGATTCTGGGGGGATTCAAACCTCTCCCACCTTTCAGCAAGTAATGGAGTGCTCAAGCGATTTCACCACCTGGGAATTCTTGTCTGAAAAGCATTGTTACTTTAAGAGGTGAGCTTGATGTAGTATTCAAAGGTCTGTGTTGGGAAGGATATAGAAGGCTGATTTGTGCTTTAGGCAAGATCAGTTTGTGCAAACCCATAGGTAGAAACAGCATGGACAGTATGTGTTCACAGAATAAAAACATTAAGAATGTAAGGTGAGAAAGAGGTAAGTAGGTGCCATTTCAGGGTGGGCATTGAGAAGGGTGTCTTAAAATGTTAGATTCTTATACTATGAATTTGGGGCACAATGAAAGGATTAGTATAAAAAGTAATGAGATTATTTTAGAGAGAAGATTGCCCTTGTGTGGAACATGAATTGAAAAGTGGGAAGGGAAACTGGGCACTGGGAACACCTAAGGTGGCAGGAAAACTCGCTACCATTGAGTCAATTCCAACTCATAAGGACTCTTGACAGGCAGAGTAGAACTGTCCCTGTGGGTTTCCAAGGCTGTAAATCTGTAAAGGAGCAGAAAGCCTCATCTTTCTCTTGAAAAGCAGCTGGTGAGTTTGAATTAGACTTTGAGGTTAGTAGCCCAACATGTTACTCACTGCACCACGAGAACTCCAGTCGTCTAGGGAAAGGCCATTAGAGGGATATAAGACCTATCTGTGGAGTGAGAAGAGCCCACTATAACTCCTAAGAGGAAATGAGTTCCGTTTATCAGGTGTGTTCAGCTTGAGGTGGCCATCTAAGTAGATATTTGAGTAGACAAATTATATCTGGATTTAGAACTTGGAGTGAGGAGTTGTGAAAAGAATCATGTGATCAAAGTTAAGGGAATGGATTAGAAGAGGAAATTTGCCCGTGAAAATAGGATTAAGCTCAAGCTTTCACATCAATATTTTACAGTATGGTAACTAAGGAAATTTATATATACAGTACTTGAAGACTTCTCTGTTGAAGAGATTTAGTGCAAGCCATTATAAAAAAAAACTATCATTGTGAATTGGGGCAATGCGGAGTGGAGACCCAAAGCTCATCTGTAGGCAACTGGACATCCCTTTAAAGAAGGGCCATGGGGAGGAGGCGAGCCAGTCAGTGCAGTGTAGCAACAATGGAATGCACAGCTTTCTTCTAGTTCTTTAATGCTTCTTCCCTCCACACCACCCCCATCATGATCCCAATTCTACAGTTCTGCCTTACAAATCTGGCTAGACCAGAGGATGTACATTGGTACAGATAGGAACTGGAAACATTGGGAATCTAGGACAGTTAAACCCCTCAGGACCAATAATGAGAGTAGCGATACCAGGAGGATAAGAGAAAGGGGGAGCCAATCTACATATAACCTCCTCCCTAGGGGATGGACAGCAGAAAAGTGGGTGAAGGGAGATGTCAGACAGTGTAAGACATGAAAAAATATATATAAATTATCAAGGGTTCGAGAGGGAGGGGAAAAATAAGCTGATACCAAGGGCTCTAGTAGAGAGAAAATGATTATGGCAGCAAATGTGTTTGACACAATGGATGGATGGATGGATGGATGGATGGATGGATGGATGGATGGATGGATGGATAGATTATGATAAGAGTTGTATGAGCGCCCAATAAAATGATTTAAAATAAAATAATTACCGTATGTACTCGTGTATAAGGCGAGTTTTTCAGCACATTAAAAAACAAAAACCATTTTATACATAAATCCATTGTGTCAAGCACATTTGTACATTTGTTGTCTTCATCATTCTCAAAACATTTGCTTTCTACTTGAGCCCGTGGTATAGCGCTTCATTTTTCCCCTCCCTGTCTCATCCTCCCTCATGAACCTTTGATAATTTATAAATTATTATTTTGTCATGTCTTATACTGTCCGACGTCTCCCTTCAACTACTTTTCTGTTGTCTGTCCCCCAGGGAGGAGGTTATATGTAGATCCTTGTAATCGGTTCCCCCTTTCTACCCCACCTTCCCTCCACTCTCTCGGTGTCACCACTCTCACAACTGGTCCTATAGGGTTCATCTGTCCTGGATTCCCTGTGTTCCCAGTTCCTATCTGTACCAGTGTACATCCTCTGGTCTAGCCGGATTTGTAAGGTAGAATTGGGATCATGATAGTGGGGGCAGCGGGTGGAGGGAAGCATTTAAGAACTAGAGGAAAGTTGTTAGTTTCATCGTTGCTAAATTGCACCCTGACTGGCTCATCTCCTCCCTGCCACCCTTCTGTAAGGGGATCCCCAGTTGCCTACAGATGTTCAGCACATTAAAATTAGGTGCCTTGGCTGATATTTGGGTCAGCTTATACTCAAGTACGTAAAATAATTTTTCAGATCACCAGCTTCTTTCCCTTAAAACTGAGCTTCAGGCATCATACTGACTCTACTTTCCCATCTCTCTTTGTACCATCAGCCTTTTCTCTCGTAGTTTAGATCGTGGCAGATTGTGCCACCCAGGGAGTTTATATGAATTTAAACTTCACCCTCAGCAGTAGTTGGACTTTTCCAACTGAGCGCCCCTCCTTCCAGCCCCAACTCTTGCTCCCAGGAAACGAAAAGCTTTGTCACTTCCTTGGTGGTGGAAATAGTATCTTTAATCTCTTTTTTTACTTAAGGGGCAACCTTTTCATGGTCCTGGCTTTGTACGTGTAATAAATGCTTCGAGATTTTCCCTTTTAATTTTAGTTCTTGTAAATAGCGTTTCTGACAATAGATTAACCTTTCTTGCTAACACATTGTTTTTCCTATACTTCTAAGTTTAAATCCATTTCCCTCAGCCAGAAATACACATTTATTACCCCATTGCAATGTAAAATCCAGATATACCACGGAGAAATACAGTGGACTTCTAAGTTAGTGGAAAATTGAATTAAAAGATTAAAATAAAAATGTGTAAAATCTTATTTCTAATGTAGGCTCCATCCAGATCAAAGCACTAAGTGGTGATAGCAGCCATTTAGGTTGTCCCTAAAGCACCAAAGGCCTTGGGAATTTAACTGTTTCAGTGCAGTCTGTTTTTCATTATTAACGTAAGAGAAATGGGTACTCTCTAAAGACATAGGGTTTGGAAACAAAGTAAGTCGGGCTAAATCAGTACTGTGCGTTAGATGCCTAATGATTTCCTATTGAAATGCTCACAAAATTGCCCATGTTTGATGAGAGGAATGAGCAAGGGGCATGGGTGGCGAAAGGATCCTCTGGTGGTTTGCTGGCATTTATGTGCTAAAGCACTAATATTAAAAAAAAAAAAACCCACTCATAATAAGCACGTTACTGTTCTTTGAACCTCCAGAAAGCCAGCAAGCAAAATGCCTCGAGCCTCCCAAAATAATAGTGCCATGACCTTTGCTTTTGGATGCCACAATTTCACTTCTTGGTAGCCATTGCCTTGCTTTTGCCTTTTGTCTTTATCTTCTTTTACAGTTTTTCCAAGAAATTCTAAAGGATTTTGTCGCCAGCTATCTGGGTGCATTAATAGTTTTGGCATCCATCAAGCAGAAAGTTTGCTCAACTTTAATTTTTCAATCAGAATTGTGTTAGTGGAATCAGTTGAGAAGTCTGTGATACTGGCTATTGTTTGTGATGTTAATTATTCTTTCGTACTTGATGTGGGTGGTCTTTCGCTGCAGGCGTCATTATTATCATCCTAATCACTTCTTAAAACATTATCCGTTTATCAATTGCTGATTTCTTTGAGGCATTGTCCACATAAACTTTGTAAAGCATCAACTATTTCACCATTCTTCCACCAAGCTTCAACATAAACTGGATACTTGAACTAGCTTCAATTTTAGTAGAATTCCTATTCCTCTGATGGGGGCTCCTTGCAAACTACTGCCTTATCCTTCTTAGTGTCTCAAATGAAATCCTCTTCAGGTATGTTACAAGTTAATGCAAGTTTATTTTGGTGCAAAAATGTATTTTGAAATCCCTACCTAGGTTTTTTTTTTAATGTTATTTTTTCCACGAACATTTTGAAGACTCCTCTCTTGTATCAATTTGACTTATTATTTTTGTAGATAATCTATTTTCTCTGCATGATTTTTTTTATTTTCACAATTTATTGGGGCTGATACAATTCTTTTCACAGTTCATACATATACATACATCAATTGTATAAAGCACATCTGTACAGTCTTTGCCCTAATCATTTTTTTCTCTGCATGATTTTAAGGATTTTTAAAATCCTTAGCATTGGGAAAATTATTTATATGTATATGAAGGTTTTTGTTTCAATCCTTTGTGGCTCTTTTTAAAAGACCTGTAAGAACTAATGGATTTGTCTTTAGGTTTCTTAATTTTTTCAGTGTTCTGTTTTCCAAAAATTGTGTTAATTTTGCTCTCCATTGTTGTCCTTTCTGCTATTTACTCTAATTTCATTTGTTTTTAGAATCACATTTTTGCTGTTCGCAATCTTCGCATCTTTGTCATTAAATCTTTATTTCGCTGATAATAATGGTAGTGCCCTCTCTGTGTAAGCCCTTCAGAGGTGCTTTTGTTTTGACCCCGCATAGCTACTTTATGTGATAGTTAACTGTTGTTCCTGATTGACAGATGAAGACAGTCGAGCACAGAGAATCTAGTCTGGTTTGTAAACGTAGATCTAAGAATAAAATCCAGGCAGCCTAATTCTAGCACCTGCACTCTTAACTTTTAGGTTACACTTTTAGGATGCTCTCTGAAGATAGTATTATTTCCATTGTCTGATATCAGTTCTTCTATTTGTTGATTTTTGAGGCTTAGCATTCATTTTCATGATTCTTATTAAATGCTTGATTTTGGGATGAGCGTTATTTTTGTTTTCGATACAACTGTAAGTACTACAAAGCTTGAGTCTAGTGATTGTGACTACAAAGTTCAAGGACTGTTGGATTTTCTTTCCTTCTTTGTGTCCAGCATTATTAATAGACTTCTGCACTCACTATGTGTAGTGCTTCTCCTTGAGGAACTTCTTCTGATACTTGGCTGCTTGGCAAACCCTCCTTGTCCATACTGCTGCTGCTCTCGGGATTGCTTCAAGGTTTCCCTCCAGGTCCCTAGTGGCCTTATACTAAACATGGAATGTCCCTAGAATTGTCTTCATGTGGTGTTTTCTTCTGCTTGTGTTTTGAACTGCTTTCTTCAATATCGTTTGAGTTTATTGTGATGTCTTCTTTCATGGATCAGTATAATTTCCCATTCACTAAGGTCATATTGTTGGTGTACAGAGGTGGTATCATTTGTGAGAAGCCCTGGTTGGTGGTGTGGCGATTATGCATTGCTTTGGGCAGCTGACTGCACAGCCACTAGCCACAAAGCCACTTGAAAGAAGAGGCTTCCTACTCCCTTCAAGAGTTATTCTGGGACACACACAGGGCAGTTCTACCCTGTCTATAGTGTCACTATGAGTTGGCATCAATACAATGCCAGTGAGTTTGGGTTTTTGTTTTATAATTTGTTATGATTTGTTTTTAAGTGATACTATCATTCTTTATCCCATTTGAGACATTTGGGGTTTTAGAGTTGGAGCTTGTTATGCCAAATACTGCTTCTGTTTTGATGTCTCCTCGCCTGCCGGTGATTCTTAATCTTTTGAGATTATTGATGAATTTAATTTGCCATTTGATGAATTCTGTGGGCCTTGACCTTCCCTATCCTATCTGGACCCCAAGCGATGATCAAATATTAGTTTTAGCATGACTGGTTCTATAGGTGTGGGGTTTCCTTTTGGATGTGGCATGTTGCATTTTTAGTTATGCTCAGAGTGAGGCATTTCTTTAAAAATAATCAAGTTTGGAAAAGTTGCTATAAAAATATATGTAGTCATGGAGAGCAAATGTTTTGAGAATGATGAGGGTAATGAATGTACTAATGTGCTTTATACAGTTGATGTATGTATGGATTGTGATAAGGGTTGTATGAGCCCCCAATAAAATGATTTCATATATATATGTAGCTATAGAAAAGAAATGCACAGTAATAATAACATCAAGGAAAATAGAGCTGTGTCTTCCTATTAAGCATTTGTTTAACATTCCTTTTTTTCCTCTTTTTCTCTAGGTTTAACTATAGATCGACACATCATCTTGCTTCTCATGGGTTCTATGAATTTTTAAATTGGTTTGATGAAAGAGCATGGTATCCACTAGGAAGAATAGTAGGTGGTACTGTAAGTATATTAGCAATTATTTATTAGACAATTCTGTAGTTACTTGATTAAAACATAATTTTCCAAGGGATGGAGATTCTTGGAAGTTTTGTAAAGTTAACTAATATATTTTCTGTAGCTGACTGTAAACTATACCGCTCACCTACTTTGAGTTATCATTACATTACATTAAGCCACTTTCTGACAGGTTGTGGAGTCAGATATTACAATATACTTCAATTCAGGTTATGTGTGTTAAAGCAGCTCAGTTGAAAATTAACTTTTGGAAGGCAGTTGACATTCAGAATAATTTTTAAAAAACTGAACTGCCATTGAGTTCATTCTGACTCATGGAGATCCTCTAGACAGACTAGAGCCTGCCCCTTTGGGTTTCTGAGTGTCAACCTCTATGGGAGCAGAAAGCTTCATCTGTCTCAAACAGCTGAATCAAATAACCATTAAATTTCCAGGTCCTAAAGCAGTGGTACCCCCCCCAACCATAAAATTATTTCATTGCTACTTCGTAACTGTTATTTTGCTACTGTTGTGAATTAGGCGACCCCTGTGAAAGGGCCTTTTGACACACACACACACACCCCCAGGGATCGTGACCCACAGGTTGAGAATTGCTGTCCTAAAATCTTCTCTAAAGTAATCCAAAATAGAGTACTTTTAAATGAATATGGAGAAACTGATTTGTGGTGTAGAAATGTTGAAGAGAATGTGAAAGAAAAGGCCACTAGTTAATGTCAGGGGACTGATCATTTTTTTTCCTTTTTGATCTAATTTATCAGAACTTAATCAGTTTATATTTTCCCTAAACCAAGGAAACTTTTGACTTTGCTGGTTCTCTTTAATGTACATTTGCTTTATTTGTTTTTAATTTATGTGTATTGATTATGTTTTATGCTGTTTTTCTGACCCCTTTTTTTTGGACCATCTTCTAATATTTTGGTTGTATTCCAGAAGCATTGGTTTTGTATTTTTAAAAAATAATACTTTATTGTGGTTTTGGTGAACACTACAAGCAGTTTAGGTTCCCATTCAACAATTCCTACACAAATAGTTAAGAGTATTGGTTCTACTCTTCATAATGTGAGAACATTCTCAGTATTCCCATTCTACTGATGTTTCCATTTATCCCGTTTCCCTGCACCCAACACTCTCATATTTGTTTTAAAGTAGTTGACGAGCATTTGGTTTCACAGTTGGTTGTGTTTTTAAAGGAGTGCAATACTTGTTTGATACTCCTTTATTTTGTGAGCCAATATATTTTCTAACTGAAAGGTGACCTCAGGAAATAGTTTTTGTTCAAGGTTTACAAAATCACATGCGATCTTGCTCAAATGTTGACTTTAATTCAGTACATCTGGTGTAGAAATGCAAATTTTCAGCAGGGGGTCAAACTGGAATGAATTAGTTTGCAGCCCTGATCTAGAGAGTATCCCAGGGCAACTAGGGTCCATTTACAGTATTTTCATTATTGTCTAATTCAAACTATAGTTTAATTCCCATTAATTATTACTCTTTGGATCATAGATTATTTACATTTTCATTTTCCATGATAAAGATATTTCTTTATTATGATTTCTGTTTCAAATTTATTATGCTGAGAACAAATTCTATGCATTTCAGTTCTTTGTGATATTTAGTAACTTAATTTGTGAACTAGGATATAGCCAAATATTGTAAATATTCTCTTTGAGTTTAGAAAAACAAACGCTTGTGGTGTAGTGGGTTATGAGTTGGGCTGCTAACAGCGAGGTTAGTGGATTGAAACAACCAGCCACTCTTAAGGAGAAAGATGAGACTTTATGCTCCTGTAAAAATTCACCTCCCAAATCCCACAGGGGCAATTCTCCTCTGTCCTATAGATCACCTGTGAGGTGAAATCAACTCTATCAGTGTTTTGGTTATTGTTCAAGTGCTGGAAAGCAATGTGTTTTTCTTGTTGATAATGTGTTGCGTTTCTGGTTTGGGGAAATCGTACCTTTGATATAAACAGATAACAGACACAATAAGACATTCATGCTAGCCCCTGGGTGGGAATAGTCAGAGGATCTGACTATTGGAGGGTAAGGTGGTAAATACCTATCACGTGTAATTCTTATGGTGCTAATCCTGCCATATTTTATACGTATTTGAGGACTATGGCTTATAACGTTGTGTCTTGGATTCATCCTCATTGCCAGGGTTGTTTTCTCTGAGAATTCTGATGCCCTGGAATGTGGGACCATCTGTATAATAGTAATCTTTTACATTTGCCTTTGCTGGAGCCCTGGGAGGTTTTCTGTGGTTTTAGGAGACTTTTTAGAGATCATTTCTTATCTTGAGGATTCTTATAGTTAAAAATATGGAACCCATATTCACACACATCAATGGACTTTTAAAAAATTTCTCCTATGTTTTATTTCAACTCCATGTTTTAGAAGGAAGGTAAAGCTTTCTCTTGATACATGAATAGAATTTGTCTCATCTTATTTTCATAAACCAGGACATCCCTTCTAGGCCCTATCTTATACTAGGAACCTAGACTTTTTCTCTCAAGTCTCTATGTTGGATGGGTGGTGCCGTATATACTCGAGTATAAGCTCACCTAAATATCATCCAGGACACCTAATTTTGCCACAAAAACTGCATTAAAAATGTGCTGGAAAACTTGCCTTATACATGAGTATATACAGTAATTCCCCAACCACCAGTCCCTGAAGTCTGTTGGGTCTCATTTTTTCCCCTTCTTTGGGCTCCCATGGCACGAGTATGGCTTTGAATTTCTTTTTCTTTTCTTTTTTTTTTTTTTTAGCATTTGTTGAGTTCCCCACACCCCCATTTTTTAGATTGTCTATTATTTTTTTTGGTAGGGTGGCCTTTCCTCCAGGTTTAATGTAATATAAATTGATACATCAGTTCAGTCTACCATATTGCATGGAAATATTGACCTACATAAAAATTTTCAAGCTTCTAGTTTCTTGGAAGGTTAGTGACAGAATCATACCCGAAGACTGAGGTATTGAATAGGAAATAGAACAAAAATTTCCTTTTTAAAGAATAATGGTAGTTTTGCCTTTGGCCTATCTTTCTTTCTCCCCATGTAAACAAAGGTGAACGAAGGACATGAAGACTTGCGACTTTAGGTAGTGAAACGTAAAGAAAATTTATAGCATTACCTTTGTGGTTTCAATGATGGAGGAAGAAAATGGATCTTTTAGGATTTAGCTAAGAGTAAAAGTGTAAATGCATATTGTAATCATTGAAAAATATCTTTTAAGAATAAATACTCTCAACATTTGACCTTCTTTTATTGTGAAGGTCAGGACAATACTATTAATTACCTGACCTCTTCCAGTATATTATTTCCTTTTCATTTCTTACGAATTTTAGAGTGGCATAAGAACTTGCATACTTCCAGGAGTCCTAAGTCATTGACTTTGGAATTCACCAGCTGTCTAGCCCTTCTTTCCTAGCTAAAAATGGTTCACTTTCATAATTTTCAGCTCACAAAGAGAATTATTTATAAATACCACATAATTTATTGTTTTCCAACTTCTACTTCACCTTCTCTCCTTTTTCTCATTTCCTTTGAAAATTAGAATGTGTTAAAATTCCAAATTTGAGGGTAAGGTTTACTGTGACCCTGTTTTAAAATGTAAGATAAGAGAGTTATTGTCAGTAGGAAGATCACAATTCATTAAGTTAGTTCCCTACTGCTTTTTACTGTTAAACATTTTCAATTTTAATCATTGCTCCTTTACATTCTGCCTTTTCTCATTATATATGCATCCCTCTATATTAAACTTTTTCTATACTGTCCAGTCTAAAATACACATTATATTTTGTTCTATATAAAGAAGACACAGGGTTTAAGTTTTGTTCTCCAGCTTGTTATATAGACTGAGAAATAAAGAGTAAAAAAGAGCACTTATATTAGTATTTTCAGGTATTTTGTTTATGTATGATTAACTTTTCCCTTCATTCTTTCTCTTTTTTTTCTTTCTTTCTAGGTTTATCCAGGACTGATGATAACAGCTGGCCTTATTCATTGGATTTTAAATACATTGAATATAACAGTTCATATAAGAGATGTATGTGTGTTTCTTGCACCAACTTTTAGCGGCCTTACATCTATATCTACTTTCCTGCTTACCAGAGAACTTTGGAACCAAGGAGCAGGACTTTTAGCTGCTTGTTTTATTGCTATTGTACCAGGTTATATATCTCGATCAGTAGCAGGATCTTTTGATAATGAAGGCATTGCTATTTTTGCACTTCAGTTCACATACTACTTGTGGGTAAGTAACACTTAATGTTTTGTCACCATTAATATCCATGACCGTTCTGCTGAGAATACTGTAAATTGTATTGCTTAGATCCTGGAGTGAAATCTTTAGCCCCATATTTGTTGCTAATCAATTAATGGTGAATATAGAGATCATTGTTGCTGTTCACAATAGATTTAATAATCAGTAACATTTTAAAATGTCATGGGATGTTTTTTCCTCTTGGTCTAGTTTCATATGCGTATGCAGAATTTAATTTCCACCACAGTCCTGCAGTAAATCCTGTTTTCCATGTTTTAGAAAATAAAACTAAACCAAACTTACTGCTAGTTCTGACTCATAGATCATGATAAAAATACCATCTGCTGGTTGGTTTTTTTAATGGAGAGAGGTAAGAGAGTTATTTAGAAAACTTGAAATGTGGTTCAGTGGGTTGGGATTTCAAAGCGTTTTCCAAACTAGAATTATTATTATTGCTTTTGCTGTTATCACAATATTTAAATGTAGTTATTTTTGTTACATTTTGCATGAAAATGATGTTGCTTGCTGGGTTCAAATCAAAACCTGCTTGCATTCACTTATTGGTTGAACTTTTATTTTCAGGCGGTGGAAATTGGCCCAAAGTTTTATGTGAATACTTTTTTTCCCCTATATTGAATTATGTATAATTTTGATAGATAAATGAATGGCAGCATGATTTTTTTCTTTTTAATAATTTTACGTATCTTAAAACATTTTAATTTGGTGGATATTTTTGCTTGGCAAAGAATTCTAAAAGAGAATCTTGTGGTCACTCACAAAAAGTGATTGTTTGATCTTGAATTTAAAAGACAGAAAGCTAGAAAAAAGACACAGTTGTGACAAGAAGGTACTGAGAAAGCAGCAAGATGTTGCAACTGCTGCTGAAATAAAAATATTCATGGAAACCTTTTATTTATTGTGTGGAGCTGAGGGGGAAAAAACCTTATGCTTTAGACTGCTGTCATTCATGATGCCTTTTAAAAATAGTATATTTTCTAAATGTATTAAAATAATTGGTATAAATATGGATAGATCTTGGCAGCATAATGCAAAGTAAAAGAAATCTTATGTAAATGTATCATTTGCTTTTTAAACATAGATTTATTTGGTTTATTTGCGTTTATAATGAAATTGTAAAAATGAACTGTAAACGCTTCATGGTGGTGATTATTCCCAAGGATATGAGACTGGTTTTGGGGAAGCAGTATGAGTAGTGTGCTTAATTATGTCAGTAGAACAATTATAATGCAGCCTGCAATACATGTTGCAAATACAGCATTTATAGGCTTGATTGACAGGATTTATGACTATTAAATTATTCTCAACTGTTGTATGTGTTTTAAAGAAATTTTTAGAACAGTATTTCCCACGTGTAGGAAATTTAGGCAGTGTAGGAAAATACACGAAAAGGGAAAAATATATAAATACTAGAAATATAGTATGTAGTTTGATTTGGGAAACACTGATTTAAGTACATTTTGCTTGATTTTCAGAACTACTTGATTTTTTAAATCTTTTTATTTTCTTCTGTAGGTGTTGTCTGCAAGACAACCAGACTAGTTATTTTTTGGCACCAAGAATTTTCCCCTCGTCAATTTTTCTTTGCTTTTGCCCACTTCCAAAGCTAATTTTCCATCTTCCAGCTCTGTATTTCCTTCAAAATATCTTGAGAATAAGAGGAGGTGCTCTAATGTTAGGTTATCTGCTGAATAATCTACAATGTGGAATATTACTTTTTATTTTTAAATTTCCCAGAACTTTACAAAATAAGATATAATTGTTGATTAAAGTATAAGTGGTTCAGAAAGGTTAGGAAATTTACTTTCTAATCACATAGAGCTAGGTTTTGAAGCAAGTATTTGTGAATTTGAAATTTAAAGGACATTTTAGAATGTAAACTATTTACTAGTTAAAATGTTATCTTGATTTTCTTGTAGTAGATTATAGCAGTCTGAGTCCATGACATTGTGGATTAGACAGTTGCTTTATCTTAAGAAGTATTAGCTATGTTAAAAAAGATGATAGGAAAGCCGACTTTTTAAATGGAGACGTGGTTCAGCTCCCTGACAGCTGAGAAGTTCTCTGGTTCCACCAGACAGAGCTTGTCTGGAGTTGCTTGGCAAGCAGTAGACTGCTTGCCTGGTACATGCGTTGCCTAATATGGCCATTGGCGACCTCTGGCATGGATGTGCAGTAGAAGGTGAGGTTTCATGGGGGCTGGAGGCCTTTTGAGTATGTTGACTATGATTATTATGTCAAGGGGGTACAGAAAGATTATCACCAGATCAAATGGTGCAAGGTCCCAGAGAGACTGCATTCTGGGCCAGTGTCTGGTATGGGCTTCACTGTGCCCATTCCCACACAGCTTGTCCTAAAAAGGCAGGAGGGCCTGCTCTGCAACACTTCCTCTGGACCCCTCTGCGGAAAAAGCTCAACATCATGCTCACCTTAAAGGAGAACCATAGATGAATTCTAAACATCTGTTGAAAGGTGCTTTCAAAATCGATACACAAATTACTAACTGAAATGCAGGTGTGAGAGATTGAATGAGTAGTCAGTTTCAGGCTTTTTCTGACATTTTTTTCTTCTCTAGCTTCAGCTTAATGGATAGCTTACCCGTCTTTCTAAAATTCAGTTGAACTATTTCTCTTCTAGTATTCTTTCGCTTCCCTTTATCATTAGGCCCATAAGTTTGTCTAGGGAGCCTTGGTGGTGCTGTGGTTTTGACATTGGGCTTCTAATCTTCCACCAATCACTCTGCTGGAGAACGATATGGCTGTCTGCTCCTGTAAAGAGTTACAGTCCTGATATCAGAGCTTAAATCGTGAACACTGGGTTTGCAGAAGGCTATGCATGACAGTGGACACTCAGAATCCCTTTGCAGAGTCCCCTCATGGATTAAACTGGTGAATGCACTGCTATCAGACATAGATCATTGTAAAGTGGATGGTGGCAGATGCCCTTGGGTTAAAGTGTAACCCTCTATCATTTGTATTTTCCTTTTAAAATTGTTTCCGTTTTTAATATTTTCTGCTTTTTGATTGAGGTTTTCTGTTTCATCATTGTGTGTGTGTGTGTGTGTGTGTGTGTGTGTGTGTGTGTGTGTGTGTGTGTGTGTGTGTGTGTGTGTGTGATAACGATTTTCTGCCTATGAAATTCAGATAGGTACATAGAGACAGTACCTGGATTAATAATTATTTAGGGGCATAGCAGGGGAGGTTATGAGTAAATGGAAAGTTATTTTCGAGTATCAGAAGAAAGTGTTCTGAAATTGTGCTGATGATATGCTAACTCCCTAATATGATTAAATGATTAAATTGTATGCTGTGTGAATTCTATACCAATAAAAAAGTTACAAGAACTTTACAGTTGTGGGAGGATCCCTAGGAGTTGGAATCAACTGGCTGGCAGTGGATGGAACTTTGCTTTCCTCGTCCTTGGGGTTGTTTTTGGCTGTGCCCATCTCACTGTCTGCAAACACGATTTCTTTCAGTCTTACCATTTACATTTAGGCTGTTTGGAACATACCTGCCCTACCACTTTAAAATATCCGTTCCTTTTCTCTGTCTTATGGAAACAGTTTGGGCAAAGCCATGTAGTTCTTAGTCTTCTGTTCTCTCAAGGTAGATAAAATAGGAATAATCTTTAATGTGCCCTGGTGGAAACTTTTCACTTAAACTTTGGAACATTTTATTATGTCAGCAACGCCCTGCACCTCTACGTTATATTCTCCAGGTTAAAGGTAATCTTTAACTTTTCTTTTCAAAATTAGGGAGGAGTGGTTATATTTTAGAGAGGAGGGGAACCATACACTCTGACACTGGATTCAAAGCAGACTTCCACTAGTCTAAAGGAAGTCAACTCGCCACATATTTTTAAGTCCTGGAAACTTGGAATGGACTTTTCTTTGTTTTTGTCCCTCTTTTTCATTGTGGTTTTTTGTTGGTTTGTTTTATAGTACTTTCCCCCCAAAATTCGAGAACCCCTGCAATTTGTTTTCATGGTCTCGTTGTAGTAGAGCCCATTTAAAACTACAGACTTGACTTGGAAACAGTGTTGTTTTTGTTTTTTAATCGTTTTGTTAGGGGCTCATATAACTCAACACAATCCATACATACATCAATTGTGTAAAGCACATGTGTACATTCATTGCCCTCATCATTCTCAAAACATTCGCTCTCTACCCAAGCCCCTGGCATCAGGTTCTCATTTTTTGTCCCTCCCTCATTAACCCTTGATAATTTATAGATTATTATTTTGTCATATCTTGCTCAGTCCCACATCTCCCTTCACCCACTTTTCTGTTCCCCAGGGAGGAAGTCACATGTAGATCCTTGAAATTGGTTCCCCCTTTCCAACCCACCCTCCCTATCCCCTCCCAGTATCTCCACTCATCCGCCCTGGATTCCCTGTGTGTCCAGTTCCCATCTGTACCAGTGTACATCCTCTGGTCTAGCCGGATTTGTAAGGTAGAATTGGGATCATGATAGTGGGGGTGGGGTGGGGAGAGGAAGCATTTAGGAACTAGAGGAAAGTTGTATTTTTCATCGTTGCTATGTTGTACCCTATCTGGCTCGTCTCCTCCCCGAGACCTCTGCAAGGGGATCTCCACTGGCCTACCAATGGGCTTTGGGTCTCCACTCCTCACTACCCCCTCGTTCACTATGGTAAGATTTTTTGTTTGGATGATACCTGATACCTGATCCCTTCGGGGCCTCGTGATTGCACCATGTGGGCTTGGTTGCTTCTGAGCTAGATGGCCACTTGTTTACCTTCAAGCCTTTAAGACTCCAGACGCTATATCTTTTGATAGCCGGACACCATCAACTTTCTTCACCACATTTGCTTATTCACCCGCTTTGTCATCAGCGGTTATGTCGGGAAGGTGAGCATCGTAGAATGCCAATTTAATAGAAGAAAGTATTCTTGCATTGAGGGAGTTCTTGAGTGGAGGCCCAATATCCTTCTACCTTAATACTAAACCTATAAATATATGCACATAGATCCTGATCTGATCCCACCACACGGAGACAAAACACTAAGGGGGTGCAACAGAACAGCAAGGGAATGGAGCGGCAAGGTCCCCAGGGAATGCTGAAGGTGGGCTTTGGAGCCCCCAACAGACTGGACTGGAAAACACTCCTAAAGGCCAACAAACGATCCTTGAACTAACTATAAGCTTTTCTATCTTGTTGTGTTTTGTTTCTTTTTGCCATTGGTTTGTTGTTGTTTTGTTGTATATTGTTGCTTAGTTTTGCTCTGTCTTGTTTTCGTGCGTGTTATTATCTCCACAGGTCTGTCTAAATAAGATAGGCTGGAGGAGAAAACAGTGGAACCTATCATGGGGGAGGGTGGCATGGGAGAGGGGGAGGTGGGGGGAAAGGAAGTGTGGTGTTAACAAACCCAGGGACAAGAGAACAAGTGAACCAAATTGGTGGTGAGGAGACTGGGGGGCCTGTTAAGCATGATCAAGGGTAATGTAACAAAGAGGAATTGCTGAAACCCTGGTGGGGATGGAGCATGATAGTGGGACAGGAGGAAAGTCAAGGGAAATAGAGGGAAGAGCTGGGAGGCAAAGGGCATTTTTAGAGTCTAGATAAAGACATGTTTGTTTTTTAATCATTTTATTAGGGGCTTATACAACTCTTATCACAATCCATATATACATGAGTTGTGTAAAGCACATTTGTACATTCGTTGCCCTCATCATTCTCAAAACATTTGCTCTTTACATAAGCCCCTGGTCAAAACAGCTTTGTAAGACATTGTTAAATGTAAACTTCCACCCACCAGCCTGTTCCTCAGGAGAAAGAGAGGGTGGTCTGCTCCCATAAAGATTTTTAATTTAGGACTCCTACGTTGGGTCTCAGGGCTAAAGCTGCCTGGATGTCATAAGTTTAGTGAATGTTTATGGAGAGATCTTTTAAAACAGAAGTGATTGTATTGGGATTTATATCTTGTTTTCTAGGACCCTCCTTGAATTATTTTAAAGATGACCCTGTCCATTAACCTCGGTGTTTGGACCTTGTGTTTTTGAAATTTAAAATTTCTTCTTCAGAAGCAGCTAACATGTGCTTTTTTTACACTTAAGCATATAAGATTTTATTTTTAATTTATTAAATTTATTAAGGAAATAAAAATTAGTTGATTTTTAATTTTCATTGGTTGAAATTATCTTTAGGTCCAAATAAATTGATGATTTCACTTACAGATAACTAAACCTTATAGTAATTATTTTAGGAATTTTGATCTCTTATTTATTGTGTCTGCAAACTTCTAAAAGTAGTGATAAAATGTCAAAATGTGTGTTCATAGAAGTATACGAGTTACATGATAAAATAGTCCGTTGTAAGAAAATTATAGATTAGACTTTCTGAACAAATGTCTAGTGAGATGTCGGTTCTTTTTGCTTTCTAGCACACTTTCACCATAAGTCTTTAAATGATAAGCCTTCCTTAAGGGGCAGTGAAAACATAATTTACAAATTTTTAATGAGTGTCTTTTACTAAATCATGAAACTCCTACAGATTCTTTAATTAAGGTTATAATCATTTTAAGACAAAAAGTTAAAGGAAAAATGTATATTTTTGTAATTTGATTCTTTTTCCTGAAAATTAGACTAAAAAGAAACATCTGACCCTTGTGGTAGTGTGTTTCAGGTGCATTAGATAACATTTTATCGCGAGTGTTCTAATAACCTTGGCTTTTTATAGTTTGTTTACTAAATATTTAGCTTTAAAAAAAATAAACTCCAGACGTATTTATAAACATATCAGCTGCTTTATTTACTTATTTTTTTTTTTGTTTTTAGGTAAAATCTGTAAAAACTGGATCAGTGTTTTGGACAGTGTGCTGCTGCTTATCTTATTTCTATATGGTAAGGTTTCGTATTTGAAACTACATGAGGGCCAACAGGTGTTGGTCCCAACAGTTGGATGGAGTATTTCCTCTTCCTTCTTCCCTTCTTATCCAGGACATGTTCTCCACTTCTTTTCTCTTAAAGTCTTGTGACTTTGATTTTGTTTCATATGTCCATTCTCCACACCCTGTTTCCTGTGTACACTACTGAGGAGATTCTGATTAAGTATTTCAAATACGATATTTGAAGCAGGTGAAACAAAAGGTTCTACGTTTGGAAATGTTGAACTTTCGTGGTATTGTTAGTAACTTTTTAATGGATCTTTAGACAAATTGCTTAACAATTAAATAATTTTAAGTAATACACTAAAATTTGTTATGAAAATAACAGTAACCCAAATAAAGATTAAAGAGTTGGAAGGATTGAGAAAGTTGTAGAAATAGTGTTCTATGTTCAGACTTTTTTCTGTTGCTTAAAATAATGAAGAAAACCCCTTTAAATGAATTTGTATAGACCAGGAGGAGCACCTGGTAGAACAGTCAGTGTGCCTGACTGCTAGTTTAAAGGCTGGCGGCCTGGGGGCACCATGAATCAGAGTGGACTCACCACCAACTGGTCATAGGACAGAAATAAAAGAAATAAAATCGCAACATATTATAAAAGATTGTACATAAAATCAGCAAGTATTCATCAGTTTATTTTCCCGTTGCTTCCACGCTATCTGTGTTTTTAATGGATAAAATAGGTAAAGTAGCATATTGAAGTCAGTGCTCATTCTTTAGAATTCTAGGGTTTCCTTAGAATCATTACCCAAGACAGTCAGCACCTCCTCCAGGTTAGCTTGTAAATCACTGGCATACTTTTTGCAACAGATTGCTTACGATTAGATTCCATATTATCTCTTCCTTCTGTCTTTCTTACATACAGTAATCCAACACTGAAAATTACTAATTCTTTGTCAGTGGTTTCTTGTAAATGATTAAGAATGTATGTGTCCATATTATCATAATCTTTTTTAAAATTTTATATCCTGGGACACATATTGTGCAGTTATATCAGTAATAGCAAACCCCATCCTCTTAAAAGACTTAAATTTGGGGCGGGGGGACAGACGTACTATGAGGAGTATTAGGTTAATATTGATTTTTGTCGAAATAGTATGTGACTAACACAGTAAATTAATGTTCTTGTATATTTAAAAAGCTGGATCTTTGAGTCTGAAACATTGTAGATAAGATTAGCTTTATTAAAATATAGTATATGTATAAATTTCTTGAAGTTATTGGTGTAGTGATTCTTTCATGTTAATTTTCAGATCACATCCAAGAACTTTGTAAATGGCAAGGCCTTAATGTCTTTTATTAAATACTCCAAAAAAATAGATATTTTTTAAATGGGATATTTTCTTTTTAATCTTTTATTAGCTACTAGCATTTCTTCACTTTGACTAAATAATATTATCCTAACTTTTAGCCCAGAAAACATTAAAATTAGATCTTGCTTTGTTACATATTTGTAGGAAATAAATTATACTTGAACACATCTGAATATTTCTTTTGGTTGAGCTTTTGCTGGATGCTAACATTGTTTTTATTCTCTAACCTTTCTTGCAACATAATCAAAAAGTAGGTGACTTAAAATCCATTTTTCTATTTAAAATATTTTATGTGTATATAAGCCAATTCACAAGTTATAATATTTTAACTTTAATAAATTAATCTCATTTGAAAAATGTCTACTTTGTGTATGAAAATAATGGATATATAGGATTTTGCTATTTCAGTTGATTTTCAATAAAAGATAATTAGGCTGTTAAGTGCTGTTAAAGTTTACATGTAAACATTTCTCAAAATGACTAAAATTCTTAGTGTCTTGTATTTGTTGCCTGTTGATTGTCATGACAAGAAAATCTTAACTATAAAAATATAAACTATTTACCCTAGTTTGTTTGTTTTTTCCCCCACAGGTTTCTGCTTGGGGTGGTTATGTGTTCATCATCAACCTTATCCCACTGCATGTATTTGTGTTGTTACTGATGCAGAGATACAGCAGAAGAGTCTATATAGGTGAGTAGTTTGACATCTAACATTTTAAAGAGGTGTTTTATATACATTCTTTTCATTCACAAATAATTTTGTATAGCCAATATTACATATGAAATGGTAAAAACAGCTGTCTTTATTTTGCTTCTTGATGAGTTTTTACTTTGTTTTAGAAATTAGTCTTGGTTTAGTGTTTGTCCATCATTTTCCCTCTTTTGAAACGGTCACTTGTTATGAAACTCACATCTTTTGTATTGTACATGTCATTCCAATTAAGCTTCATCACCCTAAGTGGCTAAACATTCTCAAACATTTTGAAAAATTTATGAAAACCCTGTTTTGCATATCTCAAAAATAAAATAATTCTCTCTTTTCTTTAGAAAACTTTATTTTCTGTCTAGGTTTTAGCACAATTTTTTGGATGTTTAGTGATGTCGCCTTACTTTAGCTCATTTTCTATAATAGAGACTAGCTTTTGTTGAATTAGAGAAATTGTAAATACCAGTTCTATTATAGTGTTATCAAAAAGCCATAGCATAAAGATAAAAGGTGTTGAATGATAGTTCATTTTTGTAAGTATAGAAGCTTTGCCAAATACTTCAGCATTTCCTCAGAGAGTTATAAGTAGAGTTATCGACCTTTTGATCCAGTGATTCCACTCTTAATTATTTTCTCCCAAGAGAACAGAAAATAGTATGTTCACACATAAACTTGTACATAAATGTTCATAGTACATTTTTCATAGTAGTTAAAAAAATGAAGCAGACTGATCTCCATCTAGTGATGAGTGAATAAACAAATTGTAGTATAGCCATAAAGTGGAATATTAGTCATAAAAAGGATTGAAGTGCTAGTACATACTATAACATGGATGAATCTTGAAACCATTATGGTAATTGAAAGAAACTAAACTAAAAGGCCACTTATTAGTGTATATATGAGAGGGTCAAAATAGTGAAATCCGTAGAGACAAGAAAGGACATTAGTGGTTGCCATGGAGTTGGAGAGGAAGTAGGAGAGAAAGAAATGGGAAATGGCTACTAATAGACTCATAATTTCTTTTTAGGTTGATGAAATATGTTTTTTGAGTTAGTGATAGTTGTACATTATTGTAATAAACTAGAAATCTCTGACATGGACGTTAAAAAGAGTGACTTTTACAGTGAATGTATGAATTATGAATATATGTTATTTCAATTCAAAAATTTTTTAAATTGTATATCCGTTAACATTTATAAGCATTTTAGTCATCATGACTGCAGTAATATACCAACTTAATATGTACCACAACTTCTTTAGTGTTTTACATGTATTTAACTCAAGTAGTTTCCCTATTTTAAAAACTTTGAAATCAATTAGATGGTTTACGCAGGAGGCGGTCACTTTTACATTTGACAGTTCATACACATTTTGTTTAACTCATCCATTGTAATCCCGTCAGTGTATCATTAGGTATCCCACTTCTGTATTTCCTGTTTCCTCTCTCCTTTCTTACCTTTCTGTACTTGATCTTGGATGTAGGCTCCCTTTTTTCCCCCAAGCCTATTTACACACTGATAGCCCTCATCATTCTATGCTGCCTTTTTTATCTTAAATGGTTGATGTTCTGACGCAAGGGTGACTTTCCATCATCCTTTCCTCTGGATGGGGTGAGACCAGTAGGAGCACCACAGATAGTTGCTTTTGTCTCTCAGAGACCCCAATCTCTACTTACCAGAGTAGGATATAAAATATTGTCTTTGTGAACTGTTTATTCCAGTTAGCTTTGGTGTCCTCTGAGACTATGACTCATAATAACACTGTTACTATCCCCATTTTATTTATTTTTATTTTTTTTAATCATTTTTATTAGGGGCTCATACAACTCTTATCAGAATCCTTACATACATCAATTGTGTCCAGCACGTTTGTACATATGTTGCCATCATCATTCTCTAAATACCTGCTTTCTACTTGAACCTTTGGCATCAGCTCATTTTCCCCCCTCCCTCCCCACTCCCCTCAACCCATGATAATTTATAAATTATTGTTTTGTCATATCTCACACCATCCAACGTCTCCCTCACCTACTTCTTCGCTGTCCATCCCTCCGGGAGGAGGTTATATGTAGGCCATGTCATCTGTTACCCCATTCTCCTTCACCGTCCCTCCACCGTCCCGATGTCGCCACTCTCACCACTGGTCCTGAGAGGTTCATCTGTCCTGGATTCCCTGTGTTTCCAGTTCCTATCTGTGCCAGTGAACATCCTCCGGTCCAGCCAGATATGTAAGGTAGACTTGGCATCATGATAGTGCGGGGAAGAAGTATTCAAGAACTAGAGGGAAATTGCATATTTCATTGTTGCTACACTGCCCCATGACTGGCTCATCTCCTTCCCACATCCCTTCTGCAAGGGGATGTCCAATTTCCTACAGATGAGCCCTGGGTCCCCACTCTGTACTTCCCCTCATTCACAATGCTGATTTGTTTTTTTGGGGGGGTCTTTGATGCCTCATACCTGGTCCCTTCAATGCCTTGTGGTCTCACAGGCTGCTGTGCTTCTTCCATGTGGGTTTTGTTGTTTCTCAGTTAGATGGCCCCTTGTTTATCTTCCAGCCTGTAGGACCCCAGATCCTATATATTTTGACAGACAGGCACTGCCAGCTTTCTTCACCGCATTTGCCTATGCACCTGCTTTGTCTTCAGTGTTCATGTTGGGGTAGGCTGGTGTGCTTCTTCCATGTGGGCTTTGTTGTTTTTTAGTTAGATGGCCACCTGTTTATCTTCAAGCCTCTAAGACCCCAAATGCTATATCATGATAGCTGGGCACCATCAGCTTTCTTCACCACTTTTGCTTATGCACCCACTTTGTCCTCAGTGATCGAGTTTTGACAGGCTAGTGTGCTTCTTCTAGATGGCTTTTGTTGTTTCTCATCTAGATGGCTCCTTGTTTATCTTCTGGTCTTTGAAACTTCAGATGTTATATCTTTTGGTAGCCGGGTACCATCAGCTTTCTACACCACATTTACTTGTGCATCCATTGTCTTCAGCTATCATGCCAGGAAGGTGAGCATCTCAGTCTGCTGAATTGTTAGAGCAAAGTGTTCTTGTGTTGAAGGAGTACTTGAGCAGGGGCCCACGGTCCATCTGTTTTCTTAATACTCAACCTATAAATATATGTCTATAGATGTTTCCCCCTCATAATACATAAATATATTTACATCTTTATATGCCTATATTTAAATCTCTATGACTACCCTTTGCCTCCTAGTTCTTTCCTCTTATTTCTTTGTACTTTCCTCTTGTCACAGTATCATGTTCAGCCTTCATTTGGGTTTCAGGAATTCCTCTCGGTTACATTGCCGTTGATCCAGCCTTGCCTGTCCTCCTATACCCTCCTTGCCACTGATTTTTGATTACGTGTTGTTCCCTTGTCCTTGGTTTTGTTAACACCCACTTCCTTTCCCCCGCCTCCCCTACTCCATGTGCCCCCGGAATTGTCATCCCATTGTCTCTTCTGGCTTGTTTATCCCGCCTATCCCTTCCAGGTAGACATATACTATGTACCATCACAAGACTGAGTACAACGAAGCAGCAATGGCTACAACAACAACACACTCACAAATGTATAAATAGTTCAGGGTCTATTCGTTGTCCTTCACGGGTGCTTTCCAGTTGAGTCTGATGGGGTGCCATGCTCTATCCCTGGGAACTTCATTGCTCTGCTCCCCCCACTGTTCTGCTGCATGCCCCCAGAGGCTGGCTTCGGCATAGTGAGCTCATGGCAGGCACAATTCCCGCCGTGTGTCCCATGGTCACAGGACCAGCCCTGTGGTCATCTCTGTGCATTGCTGTTCTGAACAGGAACATTGTCCTTAAGGCATGGTGAGCCAGGGTGTGCTTCACTCTTTTTTTTTTTTTCTTTTTCCCCTATCCCCCCTCGTCAGGGATAGAACAGAGCCAAACTACCAGGATTTGATGTCAAGTCTGGTCACTTTACTAACTTTGTAACATTGAATAAAATGCTACTTTATGCTTAACTGTTCTAAGGTCTAGCGGAGATAGGAACACTTCCTACCTGTAAGAGTAAGCTGTGATGATAAAGTGATCTAATATTATTATAGTTGCTTTTAGCAAGAGTAGCACAAAGTGCTCCTTAAGAGTTTGCTTCTGACAATGTTAAAGTTAGAGAAAATAACCAGAAGAGACCAGAGTTCCAGAGGCTGGGGTTATTATGTTTCAGGAGCTATTAAAGACTACTGGGAGATAAAACCTAATACAAAACTAGAGATGGTTCTTTGTTTTGTTTCAAAGAAACTAAGTTTTAGGGCAGCTTAAGTTTTAGGGATGGGGAATGAGATAACTCAATGGCGCCAGCATTTTCTTCTTCGTTTTATTGTGGTGAACTATATAGAACCATCTTAAAGTGTACAGTTCAGTGGCATTAATTACATGCACTTGTTCAGCCTTCATTCAGATCCAAAACCTTATCCTCCTCCCAAACAGTAAGCGACTACTTTCCATCCTCCCCTTTCTTGGCCCCTGATAACTTCTAATCTACTTTCCAACTTTGTAAATGTACTTATTCCAGATAATGAATAGAATTGAAGTTATACATTGTCCTGATGTGTCATTTTGACACATCTCGATTTCCTCAATGAAAATTACAGAAACCATTTACATTTACCTCCTACCATTTATGCAGACTTTTATCTGAGGCAAATATATCCCCAAATTTGTTTTCTTCTAAATATTCTAGTCTCAAAATGTTCTGTGTTCAACCTTACCTCTACAGTTACATTATCAATTTAACCTGAGTGTAAATTGAGTATTAATCCCAGTAAATCTGTGTAATTCCATGGAAGCATTACTTCTGTAATAAATGTAAACATAGTCAAAAAGTTCTTAGAAAGTAAGCATCACAGGTAAAGACAGACAATGCAGCAGAGATTGTCATACTGACCAACTTAAGCAACCCTTATGACATGTTGAACCCAGTATCTTACCTCTGTACTGTTAAATACTATAAATTTATATAAGCTAATAGTGTATAATTAAGTTGCTTTTTAAAGAAAATGTGTGGTATCTGTCCACGTGTCAATTTGACATGTGGCCTTACAGACAGATATATAAGAAGGTTCATAAATCTAGTGTTAATGCTTACAAAATTCATCCTTGTCTTAGCATATATCAGAACTGTATTTCTCCTTATGTCTGAGTAATGTTCCATTATGTGTATGAGAAAGGCAGTCTTGTGTTAGAAAGGTGATCAGTTCCTATGTTGGTCCTTAAGCCAAATTTGTAGTTAAATGCTTGCTTCTTGGTTACCCTCACCTGAGTGCAAGAAAAAGACAAGCCTTGGCAATGATTTCAAAGCTGCCTAAGCAGTAAGTGAAGGTAATTGTGATGAAGATTGTTGTTAGAGGGGTTTGTTCAATTGTTTCAAAGTGAAAACAAGTTTGCATACTATTATGTGACAAACAGGCATGCGCGTGGTGCTCATTTATGGCTTTTATGAATAATTTTGCAATAAATGGAGACTAGTGTGTCTGTTTGAGTCCCTGTTTCAGTTCTTTGGGTCACGTACCTAGGAGTGAACTTGCTGGGTCATACAAGAGTTTTGTGTGTTTAACCTTTTTAAGAATTGCAAACTTTTCCTTAGCAGCTGAACCATTGCAAAAAAAGATTTCCAGTTTATCCACATCTCACAAAGATTTGGTATTTTCTAGCTTTTCTGACATCCGCCGCAAATGATTGTGAATTGGTATATTTGTGGTTTTGATCTACTTTTCCCCAATGATTAATGAATAGGCGCCCTGGTGGTGTAGGGCCTTCCTAAGCACAGTAAGGCCAGCACTTCAAAACCACCAGCCTCTCTGGGGAAGAACGATGACATGCTTACTATTCCTGTGAAGGGTTCCGGTCAGAGACCCCCACCTGGATAGTTCTTCCATGTTCTGCAGTGTCACTATGAGTTGGAATTGGCTCAATAGCAGTGAATAATGATTCATGATGGTTTAGCAACTTTTTTGTGCTCATAGGTCATTAGTGTATTTTCTTTGAAGAAAACACAATTTCAAGCCTTTGTCCATTTTAAAATTTTGTTGTATGGCTGTAGGTTTTTTATATGTTCTACATATTAAATCATTCCAATCCAGATTTATGATTTGCAGATATTTTCTCCAGGTCTATACGTTGTCTTCTTACTTTCCTGGTAATATCCTTTGATGCACAAATTAAAATTTTTATATGTCTCCTTTGTTGTTTCTGGTACTTTGCTTCATGCCAAATCCAAGTCATACAGACTTTGTCCATTGTTGTTTTATAGTTTTAGCTCTCATATGATAACACTTTAAAAAGTTGGCGGAAAATTGAATTAAAAATTTTTGAAGTCCTGACCTGTTGATGTGGGTGATCCATTTTGTGTTACCTCCTGTATGTCCCATGGAGTCCAGTTTATTTTGGATGTGGGAGTTCATTTGCCTACCACTACTGGTTGAAAAGACGCTTCTTTCCCCATTGATTATAAGTGGCGCCCTTGTTGAAAATCAGTTGGCTGTCAGTATTTGGCCTTATTTTTGTGCTCTCACTTCTGTCTCATTGGTCTATGTGCTTATCTTTATGCAAATACCACAGTAGTTTGATATGGAATCTTGTTTACTTAGGTCAGTAGTTTCTTTCAGCAATATTTTGTAGTTTTCTTTGTACAATTCTTTTGCCTCCCTGGTTAATTCTAATTATTTTAATCTTTTAGATACTAATGTAAATGACATGATTTAAAATTTTCTATTCCAGATTGTACATTGCTGGTATAAACTTTAATGTGTTGATTGCAGTACTCTATATCTTTGCTAAATTAGCTTTTTAGCTTGAGTGGCTTTCTTACATACTTTGGGGGTTTTCTATATAAATTGGACCATATTATCCATAAAGAAGAAAAGTTTTACCTCTTTCTAATTTTGATATGTTTTATTTTCATTCCCAATTGCTTTGTATAGAATGTTCCGCACAGTGATGACTAGCACTGGTGAAAGTGGGCATCCTGTCCTGTTTCCAGTGTTAGGATTCACGCTTAATAGTCATTCACCCTTGACATATATATGATGTTAACCGTGAGCTTTATCATATTGAGTAATGTTTCTTCTATTCCTAGCTTGGGTGTTTTTTGTTATAAAAGGATAATTGGAATTTGTCAGATTCCTTTTCGGCATGATAGTCTTAATGGTTGTATTAAACTGACTGAATTTTCTTAGGTTGAGCCACCCTTGCATTCTTGCGATAAACCCTGCTTGATCACAGCACACAATACTTTCAGTTAGTATGCTGTCACATTCCATTTGCTTGTATTTCATTGACAAAGCTTGCTTTTACATTCATAAGGACTATAACTTCCTCTGTGGGAGAAAAATGAGACTTCCTATTCCCAGAGAGAGTTACAGCCCCGGAAACCCACAGGGATAATTTTAGCCTATCATATACGATCGCTATGAGATGGGATTGACTTTTGGCAATGAGTTTTGAGTTTCCGGTTTGGTTCTCTGTCTAGCTTCACTGTCAAGGGATTGCTGACCTTCTAGAATAATTTAAGAAATACACACACTCTGATTTTTGGAACTGTTTGAGAAGGCTTGGTGTTAATTCTTTTGAGCAGTTTTAAATACGTACTCAAATTCTTATCCTCAGAAGTAGCCACTTTTAATTGTTGTAATGGTTCGTTCTGTTGCTGTTAGATGCTGTAAAGTTGCCTCCAACTCTTAATCCTGGACCATCTTCAAGATTATTGTTGGGTTTGAACCTAGTACAGCACCTCTCTCAGTCCCTTTGTGGAAGGTCTTACTCTCTTTCACTGATCCTTTGCGAAGCATGAAAATCCTTTTACACGGGCTGGTCTTGCCTGACAATATGTCCAAAGTATGTGAAATGGAGTGTCACTATCTTTGCTTCTAAGAACTGTACTTCCTCCAAGACAAATTGTTTCATTGTTCTAGCAGTCTGTGGTATACATATTTAGTATCGTACACCAGCCCCATAATTCAAATGCATGTTATTTCCCAGTCTCCATTAGTCATTATCCAGCTTTCACATACATGAGACCACTGACTGTACAATGTGACTTGGGTCCTCAAAGTGACTTCTGTCCTCTAACACTTCAGTGCCGGTCTTGTGTGGCACATTTGTCCATTGTAATACATCATTTTTGACTACTCGACTGCTGCTTGCGGAGCCAATAAATAAGTAGAGTGTAAGGAGAGAACCCTGATCTCACACCTTTCCTGATTTTAAACTATACTGTATTCTGTGTTTTTGTTTAATGACTGCCTCTTGGGTCTGTGTACAGGTTTCGCATAAGCATAATGAAGTATTCTGGAATAACCCGTTCTTCTCAATGTTACCCATAGTTGGTATCCACACAGTCAAATGCCTTTGCGTAGTCAATAAAATACAAGTAAACATCTTTCTGATGTTCTCTGCTTTCAGACAAGCTCCATCTGAAGTCAACAATGATATACCACGAGGCACATCTTCTGAATCCAGCTTGACTTTCTGGCAGCTCCTGTCAATGTACGGCTGCATCTATTTTCAAATTATTTTCAGCAACATTTTACTTACATGTGATATTAATGATACTGTTCAACAATTCCTACATTCTGTTCGGTCACCTTTTTTTCTTTTTTTTTTTGGAAGGGGCACAAATATGGATCTCTTCCAGCTGGTAGCTTCCAGGTTAGCTGTCTTCCAAATTGCTTGGCATCTACTAATGAGTGCTTCTAGGACCGCCTCAGTGTTCTTTCAGTCCTGGGAACCTTGTTTTTCATTTCAGCTAGGCCTCTTCTTTCAGTGCCATCAGTTCTGAATCGTGTGGTACCTCGAAATGGTTGAATTGACCTGTTCCTTTTTGTATGATGAGTATTCCCTTTGTCATCTTTTATTGCTTCCTACTTTGTTCAGTGTTTGCTTGTAGAATCCTTCGCTATTGCAGTGTGAAAATTGAAACTTGTTTTGTTCATTTTTTGACCTTCAGGTATGCTGAGCATGTTCCTGTCGTCTGGTTTTCTAACTCTAGGTCTTTGCACATTTCGTCATGATTTTTTTGCTTTTCCTTCTCAAGTTGTTTTTGAAATTTTCCGTTCAGCCCTTTTACTTCATCATTTCTGGGTGTTTGAAAGAAATAATGGAGTAACAGGTCTGTTTTTTCCAATATTTTAGGCCACTAATGTACTTCATACTTATATTTCTTGATGTTAAATCTTCCTTTTCTTTCACGTGTCGATCACTTACAACCCTTTTAGGATTTAGTGCCATTCATCATTTTCTGCATTCATACATAGATATGTACATCATACACGCTATTTCATACCTCTTTGGTTCCAAATGTATTAATACTACAGCAGTTTTTTAATTTAAAACTGGAACTTGACAGGACTCACCCCCACCCCCAGGTCTTGCAGCTTTTCTGCCTTTACCACTTTCTATTGCTCGCTTTAGTGGGAAATATTTGAATTTGCCTTCTCTGACAGGTTTCCACATTACACACCTTGACAGGTTTTGCTGTATATGGTTTTAGTAGATTAAATCTAAGAGGGGCTCAGGGGAAACAGCTATTTAAACAAGGGAAGGATATCCCTAAATCTAATTTTTAAAATATATGTTATTAATAGTCTTTGTTTTGGTAGTGTTGCTTGAAAAATATTACGGTTTTGATTTTTAGGACATCAAATAAAAATGGCTGCCTTGTGTTTACTAAAAGGTTAATAATTAGCACAAGAAGCCTTGGTGTCGCAATGATTAGGCATTCGGTTGTTACACAAAGGTAGGTGGTTATGTTTAGCATGGGATGGCTAATGGAGTGAAAAGATGTAACGATCTGTGCCTGTAAAGAGTTTTAGGTGCCATCAAGTCTAGAAAACACTACAGGGCAGTTGAGCTTTGCCCCATAGGGTTGCTATGGGTCAGAAATGACTCACCAACACACAGTAATAGTCCAGTTGTCTTTGAGTTAAAACCAATTCATACTGGACCCCATTTGTGTCAGTGTAGAGCTGTGCTCCATAAAAGTTTAATGGCTCATTTTCAGGTGCCACGCCTTTCTTCTGAAGTGCCTCTGGGTGCAATGCAAACTCCTAGCCTTTCAATTAGCAGCTGAGCATGTTAATCATGACACCTCCCAGGGACTTTTAATAGGTCAAGCTAAATACCATGTCTGTTGTTTGCTCCTTATTATCTATATGAATACACAGTTCCAGCCATAGCCCATGTCAGGGCTTTCGGAAGTTGCTCGTCTGGGAAGAGGGGTTAGGATTATTGTGAAATAACAAGGAGTAGAAGCAGTTGACTGAGGCAGAAACATGGATTAATTAGTAAGATAGAAAAAAAGGAACATTTCCGGTCTTCCACATAACTTGTACTGCTTACAGCGTAATTTAAATTATCCTGTTTTTCTCAGTAAATCAGTGAGAACTCAAGTATGAAAAAGTCATGGTGGAACAAACTAAAATTTCTTTCTCAAATGAGAGCTGTAAAGTTCAGAATTCAAAGAGCAATGTAAAAGTTAATATTTTCCTACTACAGAGAAGCCTTTTAAATTGCTATTAACATTTCATGGAATAGAAATGCTAAACATCAGTTTCCTTGCCTAGTGTAATGACACGCAGGATTATACATGACAGAACCTGTTTAAAAACTGTTAGCTAGCATACGTACCTGGCAGGGGAGACACCTTGATCAGGAAGGTGGTTTTCCCAGGGTGAGGCTCACCCACCGCACTCCAGATGTGCTGACCCCTGCGATTTCCCCAAATGCGGGGGAAAGCTTTGAGCTTTCCCCTGCAATTTTTTAAAAGAAAAAAAAATTATAGGAAAAAAACTGTTAGATAGCAACTTTTGTTTAACATTAAAAAAAAGAATATAGTAAACACTTTCAGGGTCAAGAAAATAATTAGTAAATTTCTGTATACTGAATAAGTTCAGTGTTTAGCAGATGACCCACAATGGTATGAAGTTAACTCATAACTACACAAATTTTATCTTATATAACACATGACTGTCTGATCCTAAGTAACACATAATATAAGATTTGTGTGAATGTTATACAATAATGTAAAATTTATCCTGAAGCATGTATGTGGTTTTTGTTTCTGTGTTTTAATTGTACATTCAGTATCCCTGGGGTGTGGTACGAAGAGTTAAGTGTTAGGTTCAAACCTATCAGAGAGCCTTAGGAAGAAGATAAGCATTGTGTTCCATTCTCAAAGGTCACAACCTTAAAGACCCCATGGAGCCAGTCTACTCTACACACACACGAGCTCACCTTGAGTCAGAATCAATTTGGCGGCAGCAGCCTAGTCAAATTCCAGGACCACATAATATTTGGTGTTACACGCCAGTGTTTATAATGGAATTCAGTAAAATAAGTTTAATGGTTTGGCTCTAAAATACTGAAAACAATAAAGGGATGTACAACTTTTTTTGTGGCTGATAGTTCTCCAAAACAAGAAAGTACCCTTAGAACCTATGGACGAAATACATTATTTGCAGGGATTAAATAAGTATGATATTACCACTCTAGAATGTTAAATTTATCAGTAGTACTCTAGCCTTTCCTATGTATTGCACCTTCAGGATACATGAGCCAAGAGCATACAGGCAAATGGTCTTGGTTTGTTTTTGTTTTTTTATTTAGGCAGTGGTTGCACTGTTAATCATATAAAGTGAATATTGCAGATAAGTATCCTAAGTATGCCTTTTAGGTAGTAAAGGCGTTCCTAACACTGGATTACAAAAGCTTTGTCAGAGGGTTTGTTAAAGGCTATTGGGATAGGAGTTAATTCAGGTATATACTTGAAGACGAGACATGCTATTGCTTCTGCCACCTGTATTAGGTAGGGTCTCTAATGGTTGATTTTATAATAATCCATTGGTTTGGTCAAAAGGCTTTTAATTCAGAAGGCTAGACCTAAGTAAAATTTTCTTTAAGGGTTTGCTCTTATTGAGAGCTGTTAGCTGTTTCATAGTTAAAAAGATTTGCTTTTGTGGAGAAATTAATGGATTCCTAGTGGTCAGTAAATTTAGAAGCCAATTTAAAGTAGTTGCCAACATTAAGAAAAGGATGTGTTAGGAAAGACCTAAACAAATCGTTAGCTTGTTTGGTCAGAACATGATTTGTGGTGCAGTGTTGTTTAAACTCCTTTTTATTTTGTGCTTGTTTCACTCTCTTGGTTTATGAATGAAATACTTTTGCCGATTTTTGTTCCATTACTACTTCCTGGCATATTAGATAAAGCAAGCCCAAATGTTTTTCTTTTAGATTTAAAAAACTTTGCACTTCATTTTGCTATCAATATAAGATATAGTTGCTATTTTAAAATCTTGTGATTATAAATGTCTTTCTACTTGAGTATTTTAAACAAATTCTCAATGCTTTAACAATCCGGGCTTATAAAATATTAACTCTGTGGCTCATTCCCAACATAATTGACAATAAGCAGCATACTTGGAAAAATTATTTTTTCCCATAACGCTTGCCTTTTAAAATTAATTAAATATTTCTGCTGATCAAGCAGAATCATTTTTTTCTTAAATATAAAATTTCATCCATGTAAACATCTTAGTTCTTCACTCACGTCTCTAGCTTTATCAATAATACAGCAAAATTGGTAATACCTGGCATTTATGCAAATAATGTTTGTGTTGCCTGTCTTTTGTCAATCATTCCCTCTCCCTGCCAGGTATTTTCATAAGCATGCTATGCTGATTCTTTGGGTTGGCAGAAACCATGTATACATAAAAACATAGTTGCAGCTAATTTTAGTGTCCTTTTTCATAGCCGTGCTGTGATCATAGTGTCCCAGGGTACCATGAGCTGACTCAATGTCAGTCATCTAGCTAGCTTTTTACTTAGCTATGTAATGACCATTTAAATGCAGAATTTTTTCCTCCAAGTTGGAGGCTGACTTAGCTATGAAAGAAAGTCATCAGAATTCTGTAACACCTAAAGTCTAAGTAGGTGCAAATGCATCTAATGTTCCTCTTGTACACTGGATAATGTTTGATTTTAAATATCTACCATACCTCTTCTGTGAAGAGTGTATTTTCATGCTGATTTTCTTGGTTAATACTTTTTCTTTTTGAAAGAGAGAAGGTAGATGACAGGAGAGTTTTGTCAACCATTTCCATTAAGATGAGATAAAATGCAACCTTTTAATGCCAGTGAGATTCAATGGGGATCAAAATTAACGGGAACATAGTATTGCATTTAAGTAAAAGGAAGTACAATAGTAATTTTAATGTATAAAAAGTATTGCCAATGTAAGTGTTAATGTTTCGTCCAAGAGAAGGTACTCAAAGTTCTAAGTCTGGGAAACAACAGGAACTTTTTCAAAACCTAGCATTCACATGGAACTTGAAATGACCTTGCATTTTATAGATGCTCGGTTGAATGCATTAAGGCAAAGGCAATGTTTTATTTCTACTGTGTACAAATCTGTCTCGTTTTAAACGCTTGGGTTCTAAGTAATTTGGAAAGGTTCTGTTGAGAAGATTACTATTTGTCCTGAATCAAAGTGATTTTCTCTGGTTAAAAATTGGTAAAATAGTACATAGGACCGTGTTTATATATTTCTAATGGTGATTTTTCTGGAATTCTTACACATTGGAAGTATGATCAGCAGCAATGAAGGCCAGTAATTGTGCTTCCACAGGATGGCAGTGTGGTAACGTTTTCATGATGTAATGAATGATTTATAACATTCCTGAGGGTGTGAATTCTTTCAGAACTCACCACTTTGATGGGGGATGCCTTTTGTGTTCTTGGTTTAAAGAGTAAGAACAGTACTTAACATAGATATATAGAAAGTGTGATAGAGGTAGACGATAATTTGGCCAGGTTTCCTAGAGAATTTCTAAGAAGTTATTGTTAACTGAGTTTGTGGCTTTGAGGCTTCCTGGCAACATTGGAAAGCAGGTAGCAATACAGGCCTTCTTGGCTATTTTGTCCATGCCAGGAAGAGATGGAGATTGCTCCCTCATACAGAGCTATGTGGTACTTTTTGTTTGTTTGTTTGTTTTAATTGGTTGGATGTCACATGTGCTTGCTGCTTTTATATGTTTTGGTTATTTGTATACATTCTCTTGATTTTCCCAACTAGTTATTCAGCTCCTAGAGCAGCGGTTCTCAACCTGTGGGTCGTGATCCCATTGGGGGGTTGAATGACCCTTTCACAGGGTCGCAGCATTAGGAAGGTGGAGAACCACTGTGTTAGAGGGTGGTAGGATTTATCTTATTTTTGGTAGGATTGATCTGAAAGGGATTTTCTATATTTAGACTGTCTTGACCATAGTAATATATAGTTAGCATTGGAATGAATAAACGTGTAATTTTACCACACCATTTGATGCTGTAGTCCAGAAAAAGGCTTATTTTTGCAGTGTATATTGGGGTTTATATTAAGATTAAGGGCTACTCCACTACTTTTACTCCAGTGTGTATATAATTCTTATTTCCTATATTTTACATGTGGATTTTAAATTTGGATTTAAATGGAATATGTATATATATGATTTTACAAATTTAAGAAGGATGAGAATAAGACGAGTTTGTGAAGTTTGACATTTTATATCACCTAAACACAATTTTGTACTGAGACGCTGGTTTTATCTGTTAGAGGATACAATGAGATAGAACGTGTATCACCTTATGTAAACATCTCAGGATCAACGATCCAAAAAATTAAGTAAAATAGTGAAAACTTAAATACAGAAAAGAAAATGGTGATCTTTGGCTTATTGCAGACATAACATTTGTCAGATTTGTGTCTTTGGTATAACTGAGGCTGATTTAGATAGAGGCCATTTCAAAAGTAAATGTAATAAGTGTATGTTTGTTTTAGCTTTATTTTGTGTTAATAGAGGCTTCTGAAATAGAAAAGTGATGTAGGAGGCCACATCCTACTTCCTCTGGTTTTATAAGTGGCAGAAGAATCAAACTAAACCCCAGTCCTGTGAGGTAGTAGTGTTCAGACATGCCTCCACCATCCAACCCTCCTGACCAACTCTGATCCCAACCATTGCTCCCAGGGCTCTCACTACTTTTGAGTTTGAATAATTCATTGTATTGGCTTTGGGCCTTTGGAAACTTATTCACATACTTGTGTCTTCCCTGTTCAATTTACTTGCGCTTCCTGTTATTTTTACTGTCTTTAGTTATCACTTGTTAGTCAACTGGGGAAGCAGCTTAATATTTTAGCTCATACCCCATAATTTACGTTCTATAGATGTGGTGGTGTTTTCTTTAAAGCAAATAAACATTCTTTCCTATGCAAGCAGTGTGAAGGGGGAAATAGAACAGTTTGCTATTTTTAAATAAAAGCTCTAGTATATTTTACTAGATTTCACTTATTTTCTGATCTCTATCAAATGTTTCGTAAAAGGTATAGATAAATTTTATAAATGTAATAATTTTCACATTCATTTATTTCAAGGGGTTTTAGCTGTATTCCTAGTTAATTTTTAATTATGATTTCTGAGAAATTGTGATGCTAAGAAATTCTTAGTCTTTAAATTGTAACCCCTCCCATATTTGCCTATACATTTTAGATGAACATATGCTGAAAATACTAAAGTATACTCAATGTTGGGAGCAAGTTTCCTACATTAGAACCTAAACTCAGTAACTAGTCTTTGCTTTTTGGTTTTGTATCTATGCAATCATTTTCTTGTATGATAAAAAAATTTAACCGGTCATAGAATTTAATATTTTTTTACTCCTAGGTGTTTCTGTGTGTGCAAAGATTATTGTGAGACTATAAAAAGAGTATGATGTATTAGAGAACTCAGAAAATAGCAGCTATTTATATATTCTGATGATAAATATTCACTAGCTTATGCATATTTTGCTTTGATGCCAATGGGAATGGTGTTTGTTTCATGTACATGTGATGTGTCTTCTTAGATCTAATCAATTATTATTAATGAGTGGATTCAAACAATTTTATTTGGAGAAGGAATGCAAATATGACTTTCTGCAAAATCAAGTAATTAAAACTCAAGTAGAATCTGTGTGATTTATAATATATGATTGATAATTAAATAAGTACTAAATAGAACCGTCATTTCAAGATGCTTAAAATGAATTTGATTAAAACTTTAGTTAAAAAAGAACACAATTCATGTGTATATTTTATGTTTTGAATACATAATGGTAGTAATAAATTGTCCTTGTTTCCTATTTTGTCTTTATAGCATATAGTACTTTCTACATTGTGGGCTTAATATTGTCCATGCAGATACCCTTTGTGGGATTCCAACCAATCAGAACAAGTGAACACATGGCAGCTGCAGGTATGCAAAAAATACTCATTTTCCATCTTCTAAAGAATATGTAAATATGTAGTTGGGCAATCTTCAAAAAAACCTGAATGTGTTTTATTTTAGTTTTAACTTTTGTCAGAAAGAGTCTAAAGCACCACCGCTTTAAAAATGAGTATCTATAAAAGAGTTTGAATTTTTTTCCCCCCGACAAAAATGTGTATATACTCAACCATTGCTAGTTTTTTTTGTTTTCTTTTTTCCATCGCTGGTTTTATAAAAGGTAAAATCATTCTCTTTTGGATAATCTATGCTACTTGCAAACATTGAATAGCTAACTTTGTGTAAACAAAGTTTGAACAGTAGACTTATCTCTGCTTTACTGCCACGCACCTTCCATTTCAGCAATTCAGGTGGGACATTCCATTTTTCTGTCTTTCACAGCTCACTAGCTGATATTCTGTCTATACCTTTTATATTGATGGAAGAATTCTCTGTAATTATCCTCTATATAAACAGTACTTTGTTGTTAATAACCTGGACCACAATTAATAAGATGATGGGAGATCTGTGAATAAAACTCTGTCGTATTCAAAGAAAATCTATGGGTAGCTGTTTTATTGGTGACATTTCCTATAAGTATAGAAATGCATGTAACTTTATGTATGAAGTTCCTTATCTCTGACTATTCAGTTCACCAGTCCCCCCAAAAGTAAAGAAGTTTGCCTTACTCTGTTATATGACATATTAAAATATATAAAGTGTTGTTTTTGAAGTGCTTTTTTTGTTTCTGATTTGTTACCGATTTCTCAAGTAGTGATGTGAAACATAGAAAAATGCATATTCAATTTTGAGCGTAAAGGTAATGTAGAACAAATGTGAAGCAGTGCTTATGCAACCACGCAGTCACCTTTTTGCTGCATATGTTATATTTTTAAAATCAAAATTTAACATTTATTTAGACATTTTTAAATGAGCTTTTAAGAAAAATTCCTTTAAAAAAATTTTTAAAAAACAAGTTAAAAATCATTCCAGGTGTGTTGAAATGTCCGCTTATTTTAAAGTTAGGCCCTTCATGCTTTTTTTTCTTATATTTTTACTTCTTTTTAATTACATACTTTTCTATGTTACTACTTAAATTTTGCATGTGTAGCCTTCTCACTTTTGTGGTAATTTGGAATTTTACTTAATTAAGGTCGTATCCTATCTCTCTGCTACAACCAGTGCCTGTATGTCAGAATTTTCTCATCAAATCACTGCTCCTTGGCAGTGCAATTTCTGTTATTCTAATGACGTCTTTATTACTTCCTTTCCCAATTAAAATGTGTGGGCAAGGGAAGAATTCATTGTGCTAAATAGAGCTTCAGGTATTGAAATGGGATTATTGTTGTTACTTTTTTTTTTTGCACCTGGTAGTCCATGGCAGGAGCCCTAGCTAGTATGGTGGCTAATTTAAACACCGGACTGGTAACCAGAAAGCCAACTTTTTGGAAGCTTCAGTCACTGTGGGTGAGATGTGGCAGTCTACTTCTGCAAAAATGACAGCCGAGGAAGCTCTTTGGGGGCAGGTCTACTCTGTTCTGTAGGGTCACTGTGAATAAAAATGGACTTGACTCTATGGTGGTAGGTTTGGTTTTGGTGGTCCATGGTACTAGATGCATGTTTGGAGAGAATGATTAGGTGCAGGGGAGGGTATAATAAAATGTTTTGATACATTAAATCGGTTAGCTGTCATTTGACGAGGGGAATCTTGGCTAGGTGAAATTATCTAAAAGCAGCAGCTCTTTTGAATGAACATTCATAAATGATCGGGGGACATGCTCTGTTGGCTTATTCATGTGTGTGTCTTCTTTATTAGGTGTCTTTGCACTGCTGCAAGCTTACGCATTCTTGCAGTATTTGAGAGACCGACTAACCAAACAGGAGTTCCAGACCCTTTTCTTTGTGGGTGTATCGTTAGCTGCGGGTGCTGTGTTCCTAAGTGTCATCTATCTTACTTACACAGGTATGTGAGATGTGAATTGTATCTCGACATTACTTTTAAAAGGATACAAATTCCATTTATTGTAGTAATCAAACTTTCTTTATGAAAAATATTTTAAATAGCAAAAGTTCTAAAATCTCAATAGCATTAATACAAGTTATATCTTTTTAGAGTATCAGAGTATCAAGTTTATTATATTGAGTAAAATACATGTGATACGTTTTGAATAAATATACTTTTAATAACCTCAAAGTGGACATAACCGTTTCTTTATGAACAGTTATATATTTTAAGTTATTATTTCTTACCGTGGTAACCACATAGGTTGCTCCTACCCTACTCTCTCCCTCTTCAGAGTTAATATAATGGCAGCCAATTGACAAGTACGGGGTCTGTACGTAGGGGAGCGAGCGTGAATGTTTGTGCCTGGGACCTTGTGTATATGTTGTCCCTCTCTCTTACTGAAAGAAGGGCAAGAATTGGATGCATGCTTTTGGAATGTTTCTATATTTCTGGGTTATATCCTCCTTTGTCTTCAGTACATATCTCAAGGAAGATACACCCTTCCTGCTCTCTGGAATTTTTTTTTTCTCATCATTTTATTAGGGGCTCAAACTACTCTTATGACACTCCATACACACATCAATTGTGTAAAGCACATCTGTACATTCATTGCCCTCATCATTCTCAAAACATTTGCTCTCCACTTAAGCCCCTTTCTCTGGAATCCTTTAACAATCTTTTTAGTTCATTGCTTAACTTCTAAAGTTTGTCCTCTAAACCAAGTCTAAAATTTCTTAAACTTGTATTCGCTGTAATCTTAAAACATGTAACTTCTCATTGTAATATATTGTGATAGCCACGTGTCAGCTTTTTGTCAAAAAACACACATACACATGATAGCTAGTAACTGACTTTATCATGAGTGTATATTTATGTGATTTTGCTGCTTCATACTCTTATAAATCCACTTTCAAGCATCTTTTCCTTGCTAGATAAAAGGTCTGAGCTGTAGAAAATTTAAAGCTTCCAGTACTTAACTGGTTAAGCTCTTAGCTGCTATCTGAACTTTGAGCATATCCCACATACTAGTGTCTCCAAGGATGACCTCTCCTCCTCCTGTAAAGATTTACAGCCTTGGAAACGGGGGTGGGGAGCGCTATTGGAGACAGCGACCACGTGATGACTGTTCTACTCCTTCCTACAGGGATGCTGTGAGTCAGAATCAAGTTGATAGTGATGGGAATTTTGATTTGATATGAATTTTGTTGTTTACCTGATAGAATTTAGTGTGCTGAATTGGGTAACTTACGCCCTCTCCTTTTTTTAAGTTAAATTATCTATATATGGATCTAGATAGGTAATTCAATTGTATCTAACATGCTGTATTTTTCTGGAAGTGCCTTTCCTAAGACTATTGTAATTTTTTATTTGATCATAACCTTTTGACTGCCATCTGTCAGGAATATGTTATCTATAAAAGAAAAACTGAAATTACATTAATATTAGCTTAAGTCGATCCATGCTGAAACATTTTTAAAGACATGAATTTTCTCTGTATTTTTCCTTGGAAGGTTACATTGCACCATGGAGTGGCAGGTTTTATTCACTATGGGACACTGGGTAAGTGTAGGTGCATTACCTGCCCTTTTATCAAAGATTGTCTTCAACTTAATGTGTGTGGAGTTCTGTTTGAACAATTCCTTAATTCACCTCTGACATTTGGTTGAATCGCCTCCCTTCCACCACCCCACCTCCAGTTTTCATTATCACTGCCTTTATGGATAGCTGTACAAATCCACTTGTGATCTTTGGACATCTGCACGTGCATGTCTAAGAATGATAGCATCAGCCAAATGGTGTATGTTGTACTTAGTAACTAATAAGCTGTACTCAAAAAACAGATTCATGATTACTTGAATATGCGGTTAGTGGGAACCACCTGTACGTAAAAAGTGTCCCTTTCCTCTCAAATGGCCAGTTCTACTTGGACTTGTAGCATCTCTTGGAGTCAGAATCAACTCAGTGGCCCTGGCTTTGAGTTTTTAATGAAGTAGCCCTGGTGGCCCAACAGATAAAAACCGGATTGGTAACTGAAAGGTTGGTGGTTTGAACTTACCCAGTGGCTCCAAGAGAGAAAAGAGCCCTAAAGCTTATAGCCTAGAACCCCTGATGAAGCAGTTCTCTGTCACATGACATCAGATGCATCTGAACAGCCCACAGCACGCAACCACGATCACCCCCTGCGGAGTCTGCTTAAAAGGATACATACAATCAGTAGCATAAACAGCCCACCCCACTCACTCTG
Source organism: Tenrec ecaudatus (assembly GCF_050624435.1). NCBI lineage: Eukaryota > Metazoa > Chordata > Mammalia > Afrosoricida > Tenrecidae > Tenrec > Tenrec ecaudatus. The sequence goes on along the minus strand of NC_134533.1, from coordinate 178,614,760 downwards.
TAAACAAGTTATATGTGATGACTGAAAGCTAATAATTGGACACTTGGAAAAATCAGTCCAGTTGGGGTAGAACTCAGGTTCCTAACAAGCCCCAAACTACATAAGGGGTCTGGTTTAAAACCTGTTCCTTCCAGACAATTCCTAATCCCCCCTTTAGCATATCCAGTTACGTATAGGCTGGAGGTAGACATGCAAGCTCTCTGTAATCATGATAAGTCATATTGACATCCATTACACATGCAGGCCTATGTTATACCAAGTTGAAGAAACATTTAGTATCCATAATGCAGTCATGTAAACACATAACCCTTTAATAATACCCAAATTTAATCCTCTCCTTTGCTGGGCAGTCTTATTTATATACACATGGCCTTGGGCCTCTTGTAGATCCAGTAGGACCTAGCCCCTACCAGTCATCTTGCTTACCCTCCTGGACACTCTGGAAGTGGCTTTTCTCCATTCTGCCTGTTGCATGTCATGTGTTAACTGTTAAACCACTAGACATCACAGAATCCCCTGTTCTAAAGTCCCATACTTCCAATGGGCCTGAACCCCACTCTTGACCTCAGCTGTCAAAAAGAAATGACCTGGAGATGCATCTAGCCTCTGGCTCATATGGATGATTGCTACAGTGTTATAGGACAGACTGACAGTGATTCTCCTGATTGTACAGAGGGCATATTAGTTTTTGTGTTACCAATGTGAACTGAGGAGGTGTTTCCAGTATACCTGGGGTACATTGGAATATATAAATAAGAATGGGTAGGGGATGGGAACTATGTTTACAATTAAAGGACATTTTTCTAAAAACTCCTGATTTATCATTATTGTATTCACTCTAAATAATATCAACTTCTTTATGCTAGGTATGCAAAAATACACATTCCAATTATTGCATCAGTATCTGAGCATCAGCCTACGACTTGGGTGTCTTTCTTCTTTGATCTACATATTCTTGTATGTACCTTCCCAGCAGGCCTATGGTTCTGCATCAAAAATATCAATGATGAACGAGTATTTGGTAAGAACTTAAATAAATAATTTGGAATCATTATTTATATTCCTTATTTAAGTTATTAATTCACTTTATAGTTTTGTTTTTCTTTAACTCTACATATTCAATATAAAACTTCTCCCATTTTGTATAGATGCTTAACCATGAAAGATTTGGTGAATTTTGATTACATATAGTAATCTAATTATTAACTTTGTCCCTTTAGGACTAGTATATAAATTTTGCATTTAATTATGGCTACTGAAAAAGGTAATGCTATTATCAGGAGTCCTCAAACTACAGCCCGTGGGCCACATGCGGCCCACCCAGGACATTTATCTGGCCCACCGGGTGTTTTTACCCCATTTGTTTTTACTTCAAAATAAGATATATGCAGCGTACATAGGAATTTGTTTTTTTTTTAAACTATAGTCCGGGCCTCCAACGTGTCTGAGGGACAGTGAACTGGCCCCCTATTTAAAAAGTTTGAGGACCCCTGGCTGTTATAGTCAGAATTAAAATTGTAGCTTTATTGACACATAATCTTGGCTTCATTTTCTAAATTAGATCTGATTGAGTAGGAAGGCATTGGCTTGGGTATCCATTTTATGTCTAAGAATAATGGTATAAGAACCAGTTTTAAGTAAAATGCTCTTTGATAGATTTATGTATGTTTTGAATAAGATTTTTTTTAAAACATTTTATTAGGGGCTCATACAACTCTTATCACAATCCATACATATACATACATCAATTGTATAAGGCACATCTGTACATTCTTTGTCCTAATAATTTTCAAAGCATTTGCTCTCCACTTAAGCCCTTTGCTTTTTTTCCCCCTTCCTCCCTGCTCCCCCCTCCCTCATGAGCCCTTGATAATTTATAGATTGTTATTTTGTCATATCTTGCCCTATCCGGCGAATAAGATTTTAAATACAAAGTGTTATTTGAAAGTCATGTACTTAGGATCTCACTTCCAAGATAGATATAGACAAAGTGAGCAGGTGCCAAAGGACTATGCTGTGGCTGTTGTACATATGATAAGACTCAAACCAAGAATAGCTTTATAACGTGCACAGGCCACACAAGCCAATAAGTAGTAAAATCAAGACTTTAATGGCAAGTACAGGAATAATGGGATCCTGGGAGACACTATTCTAAATAGTATTATAAGTTACTATTAGACAAAGAGCCATTTCCGTGAGTGTTAACTAAAGGTAAACACTCATTTTTTTCTAGTTTACCTAGATCGATGGTCTTTAGAACTGGCCATGAGCCAGTGAGCAATTTATCGCTTAAAAGAAGTTAGCAAACTTAGGCCTATCTCTTGACTCAGTACTTAGTACAAAATGGTAAAGAGAATGTAAATCCACCAAAAAAGGTGTTTAAGGATGCACATTAGCAACTTTTCTTCATAATAGCGTCCAATTAGAAATGCTCCAAGTGTCACCTTTGGTAGATAAATTTTGATATATTTCTATAGTGGAATTTAGCACAGTAATTAATAAAAGAACAGCATGGATAAATCAAAGGAACCAGCACAAAGCAGAACATTTTTATGTATAAATGGTCATAGAACTGTGTACTGTGGACTATGGTGAAATAAATTCATTGTGTGCCTCGGGAAAAATAGTTATAATTGGCTAAACATAAGATCAGAACTAAAATGACTGTTTGACTTCGTAAATTAGAGCCTTTAGCCAGAAATGGTAGAACCTTTCCTTGTGTTGAGCACATTTCCAAAAAGTTCTGGCTGTTGGACATGTGCTTAAAAATATCTTTTTTAAGTCTCTTGGAAGAAATTTTACAAGTTCTTTCTTTAGTGAATAAATTATCATCTCACTTTCCCTTGAAGCAGGCTTTCTGATAGATTTTGCCACTAATTTTTCATAGACTTTGAGTTTGTAAATTTACTGTGTCTGATAATGTAATGCATAGTAACATTTCATCTGTCAGTGATGGATTTTCTAATATTGAATGCTATTGACAAGATGCATAAAGTATAATCTCCTTGAGGAACTGTAATTAAATTTGAATTGATGCATTTTTATAAACTGTTGCCATGTCATTTTATTTAGTCAATATTAGTTGTAATTTCTCAGTGTAACTTTTAAGCACATACAAAGATATTAGCTAGAGCTTTATGAGGTACTTGTCTGCTTTTAAACTTGATTTCTAATATGGCATCAAGTCTATAGTTTAGTTTCCTGTGAATGCCTTTTCCATCTGTGTTACAAGAGAACTTGTCTTTCAGTTGCTCTGTATGCCATCAGCGCGGTCTACTTTGCTGGGGTGATGGTGCGGCTCATGTTGACTCTGACGCCGGTTGTGTGTATGCTGTCTGCCATTGCCTTCTCCAATGTTTTTGAGCACTATTTGGGGGATGACATGAAAAGGGAAAACCCTCCTGTGGAGGATAGCAGTGATGAAGATGACAAAAGAAATCCAGGAAACTTGTATGATAAGGTGGGGAATCTAAAGTAAGGCCTTTAAAAATTTTATGTGCTTTTTCCTTCCACACAGGAAGCTATATGTAGTATGTGATTAAGTAAAGATGAGACAAACTGTACTTTCTCTCATTGTGACCTCTACTGTTTGCCTCACATTTTGAATGTTGGCTGGGTCATTTAGCTCAGTCTACAAGTACAGTGTGTAATTCAAGAACAAATCACTTATTTTTAGTGAGGTATTTTTATAAATACTTAATTTTAAGGTCTGTTCATACTCTTCCATTTTTGAGTGCAAAAACCCAGTGCTGTACTAAATTGCATAAAATTGGCCAGTATAAAATAAACCCCATTGAAACCATGGCTGATCCTTGAAGTGTGTGTGCCATACAACTTGTTTAATGTTATACGGAAAATGTTTGAAGATGACAGTTGGTAGATTCAATATAAAACAAAGGAAATAAGGTGCTTAAGAACGACTGGCCCATATAATGTAATTCCATTTGAGCCTCTAGGCCCTCAGGTAGCAAACAGAACTACGTGTGGTGCAAATGTAGAAAAGCCTTGTGGAGATCGGAGCACGTATCTTAATGACGTTAACTATGTCATTGGAGTATCGACTAGATTCTTGGATACAACTAAGCAGTGGGATTTCCTAGTGTATATGTATTAATTTTGAAAGTGTTTTATTAATTTTCCCCATACTAAAGTCATCCGTGGTTCTGGATTATAAGTTGGACATACCATTTTCAGGGTGCTTGTTTGTTTTAAAGAGTTTTATAAGGAAAAGTTACCATAAATAGGGCCTTTGATTATTTATCTCCCTTTGAAAATAAGTAAAACACAAGAACAACTGGCTTTAGAAGCCACTTCTTAAAGATGATAGCTTGCGCTTTGGCTGTTCCTGAATTAGGTACAGGAGAAGGGCTTCTAATTCCCACTGACTTTAAAATCTTTGTTGATAATATGTAGAAAACACTGTCACCCACAAAAATGTAGAACCAAACTCACCGCCATGGAGTCAATTCTGAGGACAAGGTAGATTACTCCTCTGGGTTTCTGAAACCAACTTTGTATGGGAGTAGGAAGCTGCAGCTTTCTCCGGAGGAGAGGATGGATGGTGGTATGGAACTGCTGACTCTGGTTAGCAGCCCAGCAGTTAAATACTGTGCCACCTGGGACCCTTCTGCAAGAGTACCTAACAATTAGTATGTTTTCTGAGGCAGAATAAAATTTATGAATTAGCTTTCTCTCGATTTTTTTGTGTATGTTCTTGAAACAAAGACACTAAAGAGTTTAACTTTTTTTTTCTTCTAATCTTCAGGCAGGTAAAGTGAGGAAACATGTAACTGAACAGGAAAAGACTGAAGAAGGATTAGGTCCTAATATAAAAAGCATTGTCACAATGCTGATGCTAATGCTGTTGATGATGTTTGCAGTCCATTGCACATGGGTGACAAGCAATGCCTACTCCAGCCCAAGTGTGGTCCTAGCCTCTTATAATCATGATGGGTAAGGAAACAGCTAACACACACACCCTTCCATAGAGCATAAAGACTGTATCTCGTGCTTTCTTCCTGAAGATCCCTGCAAAATAATTACATACATCAGATATTCCCAAGGCCAGCTCCTTGGCCATATCACTGCCAGAAATGCCTCATACTGACCTCACCTCAAATCTTCCAAACCAGTAACTCTGTGGGCAGGCTCTAGCAGTCTGCTTTTAACAGCCTCCCATATGATTTACATACTGCTTCGTTTACCTGCTGTTAGACATGCAGAATATCAGCCTCCACCCCAGAACTACTGGTCTAAAGTCTGTTCTGGTCACAAGATAATCAGATTATTTGTATGCACATGAAAGTTTGAAAATCTCTAACCTAGGTCTGTTGATTTTTTTTTTTTACTGCTAGGTGGTTGATTGCTTTTTCCCCCTGTTAAATGAGACCGTTAGCCACCATCCTTAAAACGCGTAGTGATTAATGGTCGAGACTTTAAGCTACCCTTTTGACACTTAAAAGGCCTCTTTTAACAGAATATTGTGGTTCTTTCAGCACTAGGAATATCTTAGATGATTTTAGAGAAGCTTACTTTTGGCTAAGGCAAAATACGGATGAACACGCCCGAGTGATGTCTTGGTGGGATTATGGCTACCAGATAGCCGGAATGGCTAACAGAACTACTTTGGTGGACAATAACACATGGAATAACAGCCACATTGCACTGGTAAGAATTGTATAATCAAAAGGCTAAAAATACAAAATCCTTTTAGCAGGCAGGCTTCTCTTATTAAATAGAAAACGTGTGTATGAATACTCTTGATGTGTTGAATTAAATTCTCAAAGTATTACGTATTTACTCAATGAAGGCATGTTTGTTTATTTTGTTTTCACAAATGATGTTGACTTCTTCAAGTATTAGTTGGAATTGGGAGCTGATCTTGTGAGATATTGTAATATGAGAGCCTTCCAAAAGTTTATGGAAAAGTGAAATTAAAGAATAATGGAATTTTCCCAAGACATCTTAAATTCTCATTTTTAGCTTACTGGAGAATTTGGCAAAATTTGCAACTTTTAAAATACTTATCTATATTTCATTTGTGTCTACTTGATAAATGAATAATATTTCCAAATATGTAGAGCAAATGCTCTATTATATTGAACATGCAAGTTCTGTTAACTATTGACTAAAAATCTGCATAAATTTATCACATCGGTACTTTGAAATGTTCTCATAGATCAACTTACCTAACTAAATGAATTCTATTAGTTTTATAATTAGTTATCATCTAGACTGGACATAGAAAAATGGCCAGCCCTGGCCTGAGGCCATGAAAAGTTTTATTTCCTTTAAGCCTGACTACCTTTATTTTACAACATTTATTTCATGAAATTTAATTATTATCCACAACATTATTGCATGTACTTTGATTTTGACATAAATTGGTTCAGTAGGTGAGATATTCTTAAATCTCTAATTTTACTATGGTTATCGGAAATTATTCTCCAAAACAAGTTCCATGTAAATCAAACTATTGAGATGCGTTCCATCTTGTGGCAAAAGTGTGTACATATTTATTTTTAATGAATTCGGGGATTAAGCACAGATTCTCTTTATTTTTTTCATTCTGTAGGTAGGAAAAGCTATGTCTTCAAATGAATCAGCAGCCTATAAAATCATGAGGACTCTGGATGTAGATTATGTTTTGGTTATTTTTGGAGGCGTGATTGGCTACTCTGGTGATGACATCAACAAGTTTCTTTGGATGGTTAGGATAGCTGAAGGAGAACATCCAAAAGACATTCGGGTAAGGAGCAAGATAATTAATGGTTTGTGAAAAAATCTCTCATAGTCACCAAGTGATTCTATTATTGTGCTCATTGCACCATTTTTCTTGTCATTATTCTCTCCTCAAAATTAATCCCTCACCCAAATGTTATTTAAAGACAGTAGAGGAATATGCCCAGGTTAAAAACTTCCCAAGCTCATTCATAAGACATGCCCCCCAGACACACGCACACACAGAAATCTCTTAACAAGACCTCTTTACTTTTAAATTTGTTATTTCTGAAGATTAAATAAGATCCTGCCCATTCCCCCACCCCTAAAAAACTGCTACTGAATTGATTTCTTGAAATTGTTATCTTTGCCTTAGTTTGGTTCCTTTTATTATTATTATTTATTGGGAGCTCTTACAGATATAACAATCCATAACTCAGTTAGATCAAGCATAGTTTTTGTAATTGATAGCACCATCAGTTTTAGTTCCTTCTACTAGCATATTAACTGTGCCACTGTCCTGTCAAAAAGCATTTCTTTCGTAGATCTCAGGAAAGGGCCTTAAAGCGAGACAGGCTAGAGTTTGAATGAGAAAGCTCTGCCACTGTCAGCGTGGTGCAGTGAGCATGATGCTTGTGGCTGGTGCGCATATGTGCTTTGAACACTGGGTCCTGTTCCAGCACCCACAGCTGTAATGGTGTTAACCCAGGTGAAGGGGATGCCTCAAGTAGCCAATTGTAGTGTTGTAGAGTGAGATACATAAAGCCTCTGTAGTGAAGTATTGTTAGGAAGTCCAGAGTTCCCTAGCTTAAGAATTTGATTCCTTTCAGTTTTTTATCCTTTATTGGCTTTCTTTTCCCTCTATCAACTGTTGCTTGTCAATCCATGCTATCCCTTGAAACTTGCCTCGTGGTTGTATTTTTTTGATTCATCTGACACATGTGCTTGTGTGAGATGTGTTGACTTTCCTGGAAGCCTTACACTGGTACACCCATGTGTGTACTGTCATCATATCACATCCAGCCTGTTCTGTCACTACATTCCGTCTTTTCTCCCACTTAGTTAGGTATTCCTATAGGATGGACAGCCAACATTGTGCTTTATGTGATGCACACATAAAACACGAGAGGATTCCCCACTGATGCAGAATAAGAGACTAGGGGGAAGTATATGCATGTGTGTCTTATAATGGGAGTGAGGGCGAAGGAGGTTCCAAATTTCTTATCAAATGTAAATGCTATGACATTTTTCCCTAGGCAGGATAAGCATTCTTTATTATTTATTTTTAATCATTTTATTGGGGGCTCATACAACTCTTTATTTGTACATTTGTTGCCATCATCATTCTCAAAACATTTGCTCTCCACTTAAGCCCTTGGCATCAGCTCCTCATATTTCCCCCTCCCTCTGATAGACATTATTTCTATGAATTGAATTAATCTTCTGAAATTTAATTCTCTGAACATGTTTTTCATTTGTGGGTTTATTTGGGTGGTGTTGAAAATGTGTCATGTGACAAATCAAAGTTATGTATTTAGAAATCCTCTATTTCTATGCCTTAAAAGATTCATTATTTTAAAATTTTAAGGGATAATACCTTCATGTGGTTCAAAAATAGTATACAAGAGAATATACATGCAGTAAATGCTTATCCCATGCCCAAAAGAAAAAAAGGGGGTGGGTATCAGAACTTTACATATTATAGCGTGGAAAGCTGTTTCATTCCTTTACTACATCTGTATAGTGTGTACCACTATGTGCATGCACCATGGTATATTGAGTCTAACTGATGGTTCCGTATACCGTATATACTCAAGTGTGTGCCGACCCAAATATCCACTGAGGCACCTAATTTTACCTAATTAATGTGCTGAAGAACTCAGCTTATACTTGAGAATAAACGGTACTAGTTTCTTAGCAGGATAAAGTCCTAGGCAAAGTCCTAGGTTAGGAATAACTTAAAAAACGTCTATTTGCCAAGTTGCCCCTCTATAAGGTTAATTTAGAAATTTTATAAGATTCCAATAAAAATAACTATAGGAGTTTTCTAAACACACCCTTCTTACCGCCCAGGTAAAAAAGCTGGTTTTATAATAATACATGAATGATGAAGGGTTCATGAGGTAGGGGGGAGTGAGGAAGGAGGGGGAAAATGAGCAGCAGATATTAAGGGCTCAAGTAGAAGGCAAATGTTTTGAGAATGGTGATGGCAACAAATGTACATATGTTCTTGACACAATGGATGGATGGATTGAGATAAGAATTGGACGAGCCTCCAAAAAATTATTTTTTTAAAAAAGCTGATTTTACAGTTCATATGGAAAAATAAAATAGGAAATTTTCTTAAAGGAGTGATTTAAGTAGGGAGGGAGCAGTTGGAGCTAGCCCTAGCCGGTGTTTGTTTTTAATTAAGACTTTAACATGGTTTAAAATGTAGCGGGCTTAATTGTTCTGCACTTTCTCAACAAGCATCATTGTTCTTTCTTTGTTTTCTTAGGTATATATATTATTTTTTTTGTAAATGATCAATAGAATTGGCTTCTTTAAACACCTGTGATGGTTTTGTTTGGGGCTTTAAAGGGGGATGCATATGTTACGTATTAAGCTTGGATATTAATCTTTTATATACCTTATTTTACCCTTTTCTTTTTTAATGATAAAACTTTATGAAGATACTTCCAAACATTGGTTCTTATGGAGAAGTGAAAAGGAGGAGCTATAGCTTTGAAGAATTGACTGACATCAAAATGTTGCATTTTTTTTTCTTGTAGGAGAGTGACTATTTTACGCCACAGGGAGAATTCCGTGTAGACAAAGCAGGATCCCCCACTTTGTTGAATTGCCTTATGTATAAAATGTCATACTACAGATTTGGAGAAATGCAGGTTAGTTTTTCTACATTCTAAAGAATGTTTTTAACTCTTGTTTGCTTCTTGAAGAAAACATACGATAATTATTGTTTTTTGCGTATCCTGTCCTGAGGAATGTGCTCTGTAAAGATTTTGTTGTTCATTAAATTTAGATTTAGGAAACTTCTATTTAAAAAATTAAGTGGGAGGAATCTGTTAGATCGGGAACTTTTCCCAAAAGCATTTGGCTCAAATTCAACCTTTGTCTGCCAATCCCGTCTTTTACCTGAGGATATTTGAAAGACATTGCTCTCCAGGGAAAGTTCTCTCAGCTACAAAACTTAAGATCTTAGGTAGGTCACCTTGCTGTTTGTTGGGGAAATTAAAGAATTGTGTAGGCACACGTTTGCAGTTATCACAGCTAACTAGGGGGATCTGAATTTGATGGTGCTATTATGATATAAAAACAAACAGGCATTTGGGCAAAAGGAGTGGGCAGTAGTTTTGGTCAGCCATGCTGCATTTTAGATCTCACTCTTGGACAGTTCTCATTTTCTCTGCTTAATACCTGAGGTTTTTCCCCTTATCTGTTAATAGAGGTGTTGGAAACTATTTGAAATCCCTTCATGAGTCCAATACCAAGTTAGTACCTTCATATTACAGTTTGAGAACTGCCCAGTTCTGAGTTGCTCTCTGGTTAAATTATTCCGGGAGACACAGGAAGAATTGCTTGTTTCATTTTATACCATCACCAGAGATTACGATAACTGTCCAAACTAAAGGGGTTTATTTGAGCCTCTGTTTGTGAAACACATTTTATCCTTTTGTAAAATACCATGACGGTGGTTGATAGAGGCTCATATATGCAGTGGTTTGAGTGGAATTTGCATGTCACTGTTTCATTCATTGCGGTACCTCAAAGTCGATTTGTCAAACAAGCTTTTGGTTTACCATGGTTCACAAAATAATCTTACTACTAGATTGAGGTTTGATTTCTCTTTGATAACCACTGCCTGTTCTCCAAACTCATGTTAAGAAAGAAGCATGGTGAAGGGAGACGTCGGACGGTACAAGATAGGACCAAATAATCATTAATAAATTATCAAGGATTCAAGAGGGAGGAGAAAAATGAGGAGCTGATGCCAGAGGCTTAGGTGGAGAGCAAATATTTTGAGAATGATGAGGGCAGTGAATGTACAGATGTGCTTTACACAATTGATGTATATATGGATTGTGATGAGAGTTGTATGAGCCCCTAATAAAACAATATTTAAAAAAAGAAAGCAGCACATAGGACCACAATTAGTTACCTCAGAAAATGGATCTATGATTAGTTTATGTGTTCTCTAATAGTCTCATCAGATCTCACTTCCTATTTTTTACCAACAATTTAAAACCATGCTTCCAGCATGAATTAATTTTGATGCCTGCTCTACTCAGGAATAATTCAAGGAGGCTTCAAAAAGCTTGTGGGGAAAATAGAATTTAAAAGATAATGGCATTTTCCCAGGAGTTCTTTGAATCCCTCTTATAAATGCTTTTAAAACTCGATCATGTACCTTCCTGACATGATTGCTGAAGACAAAATGAGTGCATAAGTAAATGTGAGGAAAGCTGATGGTTCCCAGCTATTTAAATACATAGCCTCTGGAGTTTTAGAGGCTATCAATAAACAAACTGCTGTCTAGTAGGGAAGCAACAAAGCCCACATGGAAGCAGCACACCAGCCTTTGTGATCATGAGGGGAATAGATACCTGAAGTTCAAAAAACAAGCAGCCAAATCAATGTGAAGGGATGTGGATGGAATGGAGACTCAAAATCCACCTGTAAGATAACTGGACTGTCCCTCACAGAAGAGCCACACAAGAGATGATAAATTCAGGGTGCAGTATAACACTGATGAAACTCATAACTATCCTCTAGTTCTAATCATGTTATACTTGTGTATGTCCATTCTTATAATTAAGATTGTTCAGTACATGAAAGCCAAGATAGCCAACCCTTCAGAAGCAGTAACAGGAGTAATGGTTCCCTGAGGGAAGAGAGGGCGGGTAGCAGTGATGACTCTTTAACCCCACGTGAGGGGAGCAAACAACAATTTGTTGCGATTGGGTATATTGGATGGTGTAACAGAGGGAAGGGAGCTGATATCAAGGAGTTCAAAAACCAAATAAGTAAATGTTTTGATATCTATAAGAGCTCGATTACAAGGATCTACATGTGACCTCCTCCCTGGGGGGACGGACAACAGAAAAGGTGGTGAAGGGAGACGCCAGATAGGGCAAGATATGACAAAATAATCATTTATAAATTATCAAGGGCTCATGAGGAAGGTGGGAGCGGGGAGGGGAAAAAAGGACCTGATGCAAAGGGCTTAAGTGGAGAGCAAATGCTTTGCAAATGATGAGGGCAAAGGATGTACAGATGTGTTTTATACAATTGATGTATGTATGGATTGTGATGAGTTGGATGAGTCCCTAATAAAATGTTTTTAAAATTTTAAATTTTTTTAAAGAGAGAAAACTTGTGTAGACAAGTGAGAACAAGATTACTCCATTTCTTGAGTATACTTAGGTTTGTTTTAAAGTGAATTCCTTGTGCTGCTGGATTTATGTGTTCCATTATTTCTCTTTTTATGCTTCAGACTAGGGGGTTTCTAAAAGTTTGTGGAAATTGTCCATTATATTTTAATTTCATTTTTCCACAAACTTTTAAGCTCCCTCGAATTTGACCTCCCTTTATATCCTTGCCTTCTTTCTGGTTATTTAACAAACATTTATTGTACATCTGCAAGTAAAACATTGAAACTATAAAGCGTTGCGAATAAGGTAGAAGAGAATAGCAGCTGGCTTCCTGGTGGAGAATGCAGGTAATATTTTTAAATACCAGCAACACGTGCTATAGCATAAAAGAACAGAGAACCATGAAATAACAGTGGCTGAAGCCACCAGTCTAAAGAAAATGCTTACCTGAAGAGGCCAGAAAAGAGCCAGTCATGTAGAACTGCTAAGTGAAGATTGTTTCAGGCAGCCATAGGTAAGCTCAAAGCCTTATAGTGTTATATGAGGAAGATTCACAACGTTTAGAGAAAAATGCTACTATTTTTCATTCTCGTTTTCCAAACATTATGAAGCCCTTTCATACCTATTAAAAATGCTTTGATAGATTTCATTTCAGTGGTTTGGCTTTTTATGTTTATAGGCTGTTCATTCTGTCTATGGATAAAGTAAAATACTAATTTTGATGTATTAGAGTCATTCTTCAGTGACTTCATAGTACCTAGTTACTGTATATACTCGAGTAGAAGCCTACCCAAATAACGGCCAAGGCACCTAATTTTACCACAAAAACTATTTAAAATATGCTGGAAAACTCGGCTTATCCACAAGTGCATACGATAACTATCCTAGAGTTCCTGGGGGTACAGATACTAAAGCATTTGATTGCTTACCAAGGGCTGCAGGTTCGAGTTCATAAGAAAGGCCTGATGGTCTACTTCTGAACATCCGCCATGGAAAACTGGCGCACGGTTCTAGGCTGACACACACAGGGTCACTATTAGCCAGAATCAACTCAGTAGTCACTGGTTTTGTTGGTTACAGTTTTAATTAACATTATTAGCGCTATTAAGTTTGTTATTCAGTACTGTTCTAAAGAGATGCTTAGCATATACGCTGTCTTCTATTATTAAATGTTTTCTAATACTGAACATTTTATTCTAATGTCACTTTTTGCAGCTGGATTTTCGCACCCCCCCGGGTTTTGACCGAACACGTAATGCTGAGATTGGAAACAAGGACATTAAGTTCAGGCATCTGGAGGAAGCCTTTACATCGGAACACTGGCTTGTTAGGATATATAAAGTGAAAGCACCTGATAACAGGGAGACCCTAGACCACAAACCTCGAGTCACCAACATCATCCCCAAACAGAAGTACTTGTCAAAGAAGGTGAGTGCCAGAGAAAGTCATTTGTATAAAGAGGAATAGGGTAATGAGGGTTGGTCGGTTTGTGTGAAAAACAATTACTGAAAAGTTTCTAAATCTGACAATTGAAACATATTTAAAGACTATGTAAAAAATATAAGGCTAGCCTGCTGGGGGGGCGTTCCTTTGTAACTGAGCATCTCAGACGTACCAAGCAACAGATTTTTCAGAGGTGGTCCTGCCTTTTGGTTTGTCCCATTCTCATTAACACTTACTCACAAAGTCAGGTGTATCTGGCCATCCGTTGCTAAACCTGGTCAAAGTGAAAATACCTAATCCTTCAGGATTAGAACTGTATTTGGTTTCTCATTTTTTCAAAGCAAATTTCTATTGGATTTTCATGTCCCCTTAGCATAATGTCGCTGTATTATTTGATAGAGAATAGGCTTGAGTTGAGTGAGGCCTTCTAAAGCCGCCCCCCATCACCATCAAAATTCATTTATCTTTTTAACTATAATTTACATGACAAATATGGTCAAGAATTGGGATGAGACTATCATACTCCTTTTCTAACAAGTATATAATATTGAAATACCTTATTGTGATCTATATCGCTTACTTCCACAGATCACTAATCTTTGCTATTGAAAAGCAAAACCTCACTGCCAACTGATAAAGCACTGCTAAAAGTGAGTGTTTTACAGGTTGCTCAGCTGTAGGAGATGGGAAGTACCTAACAGCCAAATGACACATGAAGGTTGTATCATAAGGTACTACCCATTGAAGGGCTGCTTTCAGTCTTCAGGATCAGTGTCCGTGTTAGTGCAGCTGTAACTAGTACAACAAAATGTGTGACTAAGGAACAGCAATGTACGATCATGCCTGTGAGTCTGAATTCTGGGGAAGTGTCTTGCTCTCTGGCCTTTGGGGTATCATCCTTGTCTTGGCTTCTGTAGTCCCAGTGTTACTTTTTTTTTTTTTTAAGGCTTTATGTTAGAAACTGAGTTGGTTTGACTTTTTTAATGTGCTTGATGAAGTTTTAATACCATACGCTTGATAGAATAAGTAAGGCAACAAGTTAGCCATAGCTGATATGTAAAATTTAAGACTAGTTGCTTGGTTGGTTCAATCTCTTTAAGCCTAATCATTTATGAAGCTTGTTTTCTTACCTAAGATATTTTTGGCGGATGTGCCAAGTAGTTTTATTTCCCTTACAGTGCCATAGATACGTACAGTCAACCTCATTTTGTAGGTAAGGGAACTGGGGCTCCAGAACTTGTTAGCTTGCCTTCTGACACAGAGCTAATTCCGTGGAGGCCGAGTCAGGAGCAGCATTAACAATTTTCCACTTCCTTGGTGTAGTGTTGTATTTTATTGAGCTTGAAAGCTCAAGTAATTATTCCAGGTAAACGTTTAGTGGTTGAAAGGGCAGGGTTCATTGAGTTGGTTAGTGGTGCTCGTTGGCTTGATGATGAATGTTCTGGGAGTTCTTTCATCTTCCAGGCATCTAGTTCAGTGGTTGTTCATGGCTGTTGATGGAGTCCAAACTGTAGGGAATTGCTCAAAGAAATTAATAAAGTATTCTTGCTGGTAATACTCTTTGAAAGAATAGCAAACTGGTCCCAGGAGTTGGAGATTAAAGATGTCCCAAATGTGGCTTTTCCAAAATTGTATTCTCCATTTTAACCCCACTCGTCCTTGCTTACATTCCCTCATGTCCCGGGGTTTGGGGATTTGCTGCAACATACCACCAAAAACTCAATTAATTTTGAGACCAATGTCTCGCATGTGGTGATGGGTATTCTTCATTTCCAAAACCAAGTCAGGCAGAGAGGTAAGCCAATTGCAGGGTCCTAGAGCCAGATGCCCAAAATGCTGAAAGAGTCACAGCAGGATTTGCTTCTACCAAAACTCAGTCAGGAAGTAGAGGTGTGGCTTTTCAGGTGAGCTGATGAACTGCATCTTGCATTAGAACTGTACGGTGGTACCAGTGTATCTACCCTATCCCAGGAAACAAAGGATATATATGTTTTACACCACACCCTCTCCTAAGCTAGATTCTTAGAGATGCCCCTAGGAAACAAAGAATGTGGCGAGGTTCACACCCTCCACTAAGCAAAAATCTCAAGATGCCCCTAAGAATGAAGTCACACCCTTTACTTGATCACAAGTCACATCTCAATCCCACCGTAATCTTGTCTATTATTATATGCTCTCCAAAATGGGATTTTAGCTACTGGATGGGTAATGTTCAGATATGTCACATGAGGAATTATGGCCAGAAGGGCCACGTTAATTGACAGTTCATTCATCTCTATTCAGTAAGTCGTGTATTTGGGGGTAGTGCTGAAGTTGTTCGTGGAAAAAATGGAATTAAGAGAATTTTCCACAAACTGTTTGAACTTCCTTGTTGTATAGATGTTGCTTTTGAATCTTTTAGAAAGCTACAACTGACCCCATATGTTGTGTTTCTTTTTAGACTACCAAAAGGAAGCGTGGCTACATTAAAAATAAGCTAGCTTTTAAGAAAGGCAAGAAGATATCTAAGAAGACTGTTTAAATCCACTGTTCTGGTTCCTAACTTGAAGCAGTTGTCCTTGTGAGAACCGGTCTTTGCCTTTAGCTCATGTCATGTTTCACAGCAACAGAGGGTACAGAACCATCATTGGTCCAGGTTAATGTACAAAATTTTCTGACGATGCCTGATTAAAAACAATAAAATTGGCTTATTGAGAACAGCTGTTTCCGGTTTGTAGTGTGAAGCAAGACCGAGCACTGCTGTCGCTGTCTAGCAGCAGGTTTTTTATTGGTACATATTATCCTTCAAACCTGAAAATTTGGACTAATTGCACCAAAGAACCCTCTAATTTGGTCCTTGGCACATGCATACTTGTCAGTTTTTATTCTTTTACAAGACCTGCATTTCATTTGAATTCCCCAAATAGCAATATGTAAAATACAAATGACAGTGGGTGAGGAGAGTTTCTTGAACTAGTAAATGAGTACAGGCCTGAGAAAAGAGAGAGGTATTAGGAAAGAAATTATACTTCCTTAAAAATATATTTATTTTCATGTTTCTCCAGTGCAAAGAATGTTTCATCAAATGTCCATTTTCTCTTGCTTACTGTTGCCTCTGTCCGAGAAACTGCTGCTGTTTCCAAGATGGAACTCTTGAGTCGCCAGCAGGTTCACAGAGTATTTTTATGTTGACACGTGGCTGCTGCGAGTTGTTTTCTCCAGGTACTTACAGAGCAGATGTTGTACATTGTTCATTCAAGGGCTAAATTTATATCCTTTGGAAATCATGGCAACAGCACGGACTGTTGCTTACCAGGATGGAGTTTGGTATCTTAGTACTGAGGGTAGCACTATGTTTACATGCAAGAGTTTTAAGGAAAAACCCTTCAAGTTGACAGGTATCCAAAGTTCATTTTCTGTGACTCTTCAACATGACAAAGGATTTGTAAACTTCGCCTGTAAACTTTCTTTCATGTTTTAAAAAAAAAAAAACATCCATCACAATGGTTTTGTTCTCTGCTCCATACTTTTTAAAACCTCTTAGGCGTTTGATGAAACACTCTTTAGAGCTATATGCATTTTTTACTTTTATTAAAAATGTGACAATTGTCAAATGCACTAAAATATAAATGGAGATTGACCATGTTCACTTTCCAGCTTTGAGGCAACTTTATACAGACTTGAAAATTTTCTTCAGTTGTTTAGTAAAAGTGAAAGAGAAGGGGTTTTTCCTGCCACGGGATATAACGTTTTTTTATATAATAAGCATAATTTACACCACTGCTTTTGGTGGGAAAGTGCAGAATAGTATGTACCTTTTATGAAGAAAAATGTAATTTACAATGTTCCGTGAGAATGTTACTGCTGATTTTCTTTTCCAAGGTGTAGAATATGTCTTTGATTTATAAAATTCATTTTTGACCCGAATGATGGTTCTTTTACAGACCTATAAAATGGCTGTAACATTTTCACAAATAAAATGTAACTAAATTTGGATTTCTGGTACCTTGTCATTGGGGCGGAGGGGGGGGATTCTGTTTTACTTTGTTACGTTAAAATTCAATGCAGAGAAGTTGTTGACTGTAGGGGAAATAAAGTTCATTCAAATTTTGTGTTACGTGTTGTCTTTGACAAGTGGTCTTGTTTGAATGGAATCATGCAACTGAAGACATTCCTCCTCCTCGGTTCCCTTTTATAGAAACATTGAGAATGCTTACAAAAAAGAATGCTGTGTTAATTCAACTTGCACCAACTATTGTATCTTCTTTATTCCCAGTATGGACCTCTCCTTTTGAGTTCTTGTGTTTGGAAAGAAGTTATCTTTTCAATTTAAATAACAGGAACCTGTTCCATAAAGTTCCCGGATTTAATCAGCATTATAATTTTCTCATGAGCAGGAAGAACCTCCTTGACCACTTTTAGTTCGGGAAACAGCAAAAACTAATTATAGTCGCTTAAGTATTTGTGGTTTCACTGTAGCAGAAAAGTGAAATCATAGTAGTTTGGATGCATTGGGGTGTAGGATGATTGGCATAAAATGTTTTCTTGGTCTCTAAAATATACTTCATGTGTGATCACAAACACTACATCACCAAAATTAAAGATCATAACCTTAAAATTTTAGGCTATAAACTTGTTTCTATGCTATACTTAAGAATGGAACAAAGCTATAATGCTTTGTAATATAAATACAGACAAAATTTAAGTTTTCATGTTGCCTAGGATCCCTAGTGGCACCTTGGGTTAAGCATTGGGCTGCTACTCACAAGACTGGGTGGTTCAAACCCAAGCACTCCAAGGAAGAAAGATGAGGTGTTTTACTGAGAGAGAGAGACAGAGAGAGAGAGAGTCTCCGAACCTCTGAAGGGCCATTCTCCAAGGGTTGGTCCCAATCCAGGGCTGCTATGAGTTTAAATCAACCCATTAACAATGGGTTTGTGTTACAGGGTTTATTGCTGCAGTTCTAATGCACCTGAGCCAGAGGACTCAAAATCCAAACTCACTGCCATCCCACTGAGACAGTTCTCCCTGACAGTAACCCTATAGGACAGGGAAGAACTAACTGCCTATGTCTTTCTGAGACTATAGCCTTTTTTCTTCTTCTGAGATTATAGCCTATTAAGGGAGTGGAAAGCCTAGTCTTTCTCCTGAGGAGTGGCTGGTGGTTTCAAACAGCTGACCTTGCTGTTAGCAGCCCAAAAGGGTGAAAACATCCTAGTAGAGTATGTGTTCCCATTTTAAAAAAACAAAAAACACTTTATTGGGGGCTCTTAGCTCTTAAAACATTCCATACATCAATTGTATCGGGCTTATTTGTACACATGTTGCCATGATCATTTTCTAAATATTTCAGCCGAGGCACCTTACCACAAAACCTACATTTAAAATGTGCTGAAAAACACAACTTATACACAAGTATAGTAATTTGAGCCCTTGGTGTCAACTCCTCCTTTTCCCCTCTCCCACCCATGTAACTCTTGATAAATTATTTGCATATCTTACACTCACTGGTCTCCCTTCACCGACATTTCTGTTCATCACCCTGGGAGGGGTAGGTTATGCATTGATCACTGACCGGTTTTCTCATCCCTCACCTTCCCGCTACCCTCCGGGGATCACTACTCCCATTTCTGTACCCGAGGGGTTTATCTGACCTGCATTTCGTATGTCATGAGCTCTTACCTGTTTAAGTGTACGTGCCCCAGTCTAGCCAGAACTGAAAGGCAGGGCAGGGATCATGATAGTGGGGGGTGAGGAAGCCTCAAAGAACCAGATGAATATTGTGTCATCAGTGCTTTACTGCACCCTAGTTGACTCATCCCCCTTCCTTGTGACCCTTCTGTGAAGGGATGTCCTATTGTCTACAGATGGGTTTGAGATCTCTGCTCCAATCCCCCTCATTCTCAACATACTTCTTTGTTGTGTGGGTATTCTGGTGCCTGTTACCTGATTTCGTTGACACCTCATGATCACACAGGCTGGTGTGCTTCTTCCATGTGGGCTTGTTGCTTCTCTGCTAGATGACTGCTTGTGTGACTTCAAGCCTTTAAGACCCCAGCCTGTTCCCATCATAGCCAAGGAGGCCAGAAGATCATGGAATTTGGAGCTGCTGCTGCTGGATGGGCATCCATGGGTGCTGGAAATTAACCAAATTTTTTTGAGCATGCATAATTTCCTTGTTTTCTCGGTTGTGTTAGTTTGGGGAAAAAAATATTTTTTCCCAAGGAATCTACCCGTTTTGTCGAAATTTCAAATAAAAATTTGGGAAAA
The DNA here is from genome assembly GCF_050624435.1 of Tenrec ecaudatus. Classification (NCBI taxonomy): domain Eukaryota; kingdom Metazoa; phylum Chordata; class Mammalia; order Afrosoricida; family Tenrecidae; genus Tenrec; species Tenrec ecaudatus. The sequence goes on along the minus strand of NC_134533.1, from coordinate 178,594,976 downwards.
TGCTATTATTTTTGCCATAAACTTTTGTAGCCCTCTCATATTTGTGTTAGTGATTGTTTTAATGTCTATAATGTTTGCAGTCATGAGATTTTCTTCCTATATTTTCTACATTATTTACACATCTTACCTTTGGGAAGGGGGTTGGTGGGTGGTATTTTAGTGTTGCTGTACATTTTCCCCATATCCTTAATTGCAACTTCTGAAGACTAAATGCCATTCATTTTGTAGATATGAATTTACGTTGTACATTCATTGAATGGTACATTTAGTACATTTCTTGATTTTTAAAATGGTAGTTTTCTAGTTCCAATTAAAATTTTTTTTTCAGATATATGGTCTTAATATTTTTTAATTGGTTGACACTTGATCCAGAACTCATTTTCAAATGTCCTTTAGCTCACTGCCATCAAGTCAGTTCCCCACTCAGAGTGACCCTGAAGGATGGAGAACTGTTGCGGGGACAGTTCTAAGACTTTCTATGGGAGAACGCCTCGTCTTTCTCACATGGAGTGACTGGTGGATTCAGACTGCCGACCCTGCAGCTAACAGCCTCACTCACTGGCACCAGGTTCCCGTAGCCATCAGTGTGCATTTCTCCAGCTGCTGGTAGGTAATAGAACATTACATGAGGTAGTTTTTAAAGTTCATAGAAAAATTATCCTTTTTTTAATGAACTTTTTGAAACCCATTTTCATATACTCGTAAGGTCAGGTTAATGGTCATTTTTATATCGGGTTTTATTTACTGCGGACATTTTGAAATATCACATTACTGATTTGGCTATTTCTCCTTGAATTGTCCTCCTTTATTTTGAATTCATATTGTATATACACCTTTGAAAGGTTTTAGGGGTAATTAAACATTTAGAAATATTTTTATTAGTGCATTTTGTTGAGGCCTGTTTTGTTGATATTAGAGTTATTTATGCATTATATATTCTCAAAGTTCTGTTATTACCTGTTTTTACACAAATAACACGCACCTACTTTTGTTTGCCAACTGCTCCATCCCTTAGGAAGTATCTGAGGGGCCCGTGTACTTTTTTACATTGCTGTGGGAAAGGGAAAAAAGCACATAGGTTTAGAAACATAACAGGGTGGTTAAGGGGTCAGAACTGGAATTTGGCAAACAAAAATTAGATGTTATTTGTGTTGAGCTGTTTCTCAAATACTGTTCTACCACAGCCTCTGTTCTTAAACGTGCTAGACCCATCTCTACAGATTCTGTCATCCAGAAGCACACCCTTGCTCGTCTACTATGGCTAGCCTACTTTTGAACCCATCCATCAAGTTAATTTTACTTACTTTTCAGTTCCGGGATTTAATCCTCCTTCCCAGACTCTTCCTCGAACCTGTGCTGCTGTTGTGGTTTACCATTGGCCCACAGAGTACTTTAGTCTCAAACAGCGTGCTTCATTATTTTTAATTGTCCCATAGATGCACTAAAGTTCATGTGGGTCTGTTTCCATTGTATGTACTTTTTTGGGGAGTTATGTAGTCATATTTTGTAATGTGCACTCTGTGTATTCAAGACATAATTTGAGACTACGTGATTTTTTTTTTCTCATTTCAGCAAGCTTCATGGAGTTAGCAAGCCAGAATCACCCTAACCATTCAAGGAATTGATGTGATAATTAATACGAAGCTACTATTTCCAGGCTGAAATTCTCCCAAGTCTTCACCCAAGCAAACTGCAAAACACATGTGGACTGCCCGTCTTTATGTTAGTATTACCAAAGTATTGCTGTGCAGCACTGCAGATTTCTCAGGGGAAACGTGATTTCCAGTTTGTGTGGGTTTCCTTAGCAAGGGAGTCGATCCCAATTTAGTCCATTGTAGGGAGTAGGATGTAAGAAAATTCACTAGTCCTGTGTGTCATCCTGTGGCTTACATGTTCCCCTATGTCGGCTACACCCAGTCCGAGTTTTGTGTCTCCCAGAGAAAGACATTCACAATCTCTTGATAGTACATTTACTCACTAAGACTTATTCTCGGAGAGTTAAGTATCTATTCTCTTTAAATTAAAAAAAACAATGGAGTCATTTTGATTAGCATGTCAAGTATCCACTTTCCGGGACGCTGAAGCCACTGAATCATAACTCCAGATGCGACAACATGGCGTTCTCTTGTGCACATGGCACAACTTAATTGTTCCAAATAGAGAAACATCCACATTTCACACAAGTGGGTTAGAGTGGATCAGTGCTCGGGGTTGTATCCCACAGGAGCTCTGAGAAAGGGGACAGTGCGGGGAGGGCAATTGTTACAGTCCTGGGTACATGTGAACAATAAACTGCAGAAGATGGGGTTAGTCAGGCTACCGTTACACTTCTTTCCCCCAAAAGGAACATACATTAGGGATTTCGGTCAGTAGGCAAACCTGAGGAGGAATGAAAAACTTGGGGAATCTCCCATAATTTATAAAAGTAAACTACTCAAAATTAACCCTTTGCCTGAAAATCGGGTGCTAAAAGTTTATTTGGAAATTACTGAAGATCCTCTTCAGTGAGCTACATGTTCATTTTGAATGTAAATTAATATATGTATATATATGTGGAGAGGAGGATGCTGATGAAGAAACTCCCATGTAAATTCTTAAGTCAGCTTCTGTATATGTTTAGGTCAAACACACATTAGCTGTGTGGCTTAATAAAAGTGAGTTACATATTTAACCTGGTTCTGAACGTAAGACTACATTAAATGAAGTCAATAGTGCAGGATTGCAAACAACCCCCACAACCTCAAAGATCCAAAGGCCACATAAAGAAGACCTGGCAATAACTGCCATTGAAGCCTGTGTGGAAGATTGTCTGCGATGGAAATGATCAAGGAGTGAATGGAAAGAACATAAGCCAATTTGGAAGGGGAGCAAATGAGAACTAGAAATAAAATGTACCAATTGTTGAAATTCATAAGCTCAGTGAAGGGGAGCACATGCAGCTAACTGAAACCACAGACAAAGAACCACTTGAACAATTAATAATCACCGGTAGTTGCAGGAAACCCCAAACCACTCCACTGCCCCTGTGGGTTTCCAAGACTACAGGAATAGCCCCGTCTTCTGAGAAGTGGCTGGTGGTTTCGAACTGCTGACTGCAGTTGGCAGCCCAACTCAACCACTACTCTGCCAGGTCTTGCACACACAAAACTTAAAGCCAGGTCTCCAAAAGATCAAGCATTTATATAATTTAATGGTGTCATGATACAAAACTCAAGAACATAGCAATATAAATGCAGCATCCAACAAGATAAAATTCAAGATGTCTGGCAATCGAAGGAATTAAGGCCCATATTGGAAAAAGCCATCAATAGGCCCAGAAATGCCTCAATCAGGCAAATTTAAAATAGTTATAACTATGTTTCATATGTTGAGTCAAAAAAACATGTTAGTTGGAGGCATTAAAAATATAAAACCACTAAAATGAAAAATATCAAGATTAGAAACATCTATAGAATAAGTGAATTTGAAATGCATCAATAGAAACTAATCCAAAATGAAATCCTAAACCAAACTACCACCAAGTCCATATTGACTGATCGAGTGAACCTTATAGAATTGCCCCATATGGTTTCCAAGGTGGTAAATCTTTACAGAATCCAACTGATACATACCTCTGTGGAGTAACTGGTAGTTTCAAACAACTGATTTTTTTGGCTAGCAATCAAATAATCACTTGGCGCCACCAACACCAAAAGGCTCTCCACCACTGAATCAACTCACAGTGACCCTCTCGCTCACAGCCATCAGATGTGACCCCCTTTGGCAGCGGTTCCTAACTTGTGGGTCACGACCCCTTTGGGGGCTGAATGACCCTTTCATGTAGCAACGAAAATAATTTTATGGTTGGGGGAGTGGGGGTCAGCACAACATGAACTCTATTAAAGGGTCATGGCATTAGGGAGATTGAGAACCACTGCCCTAGGAGTAGAAAACTCAGTCATTCTCCCAAGCAGCAGCTGGTTTCTAACTGCTAACCATACAGATCACAACCCAATTAGTAAACACTACACTATCAGGGCTCCAACCATAGTGAACCCCTAAGTCCCCTTAATTACAGAGAAGAAGAAATAAAAAGATCTGAGCTACAGGGCAATTCCAACCTAATGCACATGTGGTTAAATAGGCATAAATGTTCTCAATATGGTTCATATTATCCCCCAAATGGAAAACAAACCCAAGACCATCCAAAGTAGGATAAATTGATAGTGCTATGTTCACATCCTAGAATATCCACTTACTGCCATCCTCCTACACTGCCATCAAGTCAAGTCTGATTCAGCGATCCAGCAGGAGAACTGCCCCATCCAGTCCCATAGCTGTGTTTCCAGAAGCAGACTGCCACATCTTCTGTGTGACAGCTGAGCGAGTTCCCATGAAGCCCGTTACAAAGGAAAAATTAAGTATTGTGAGAGCCTTATTTTTTAAATGTTTATAAGATAGTCTTAAATAAAAATGCTAAAAAACGTGATTCAATTTACATACAATTCAAAGGGGGTGTTAAACTATTGATTAGTAATATACGTCACATGCTAACAAAGCAAAAGCAAGAGTCTGATTAGCAAAGGATAAGGGAGTTTCTGAGTGATGGGAATGGGTAGTGGGGGGAACATGGCACTAACCCACCCAAGGGGAGTATATTTTTATATCTCCACAGGAAAGGGGGACCAGACTTCAACCCAGTGCTCCATCATGTGGATGCAACATACCAACATGGAGTAGGGAACCAGTGGCGAGGTCTGAGTGGCCAGCCCCAATCCCAACTATATGGACACCTGCCCCCCCCCCCAAAGAATTTATTTCAGAGGACAGCATTTAATCTGCAGTTCCAGAAGAGGGGCATGTCTAATCAGAACACACGAGCAAATGAAGGGGGAGGCAGAGAGACTGGAGCACATCCTGGCCCACCAAGCCTTGAAGACGATATTTCCACTCAGAGCAGCCAATCCATAGAAAAGACTACATGGTCGGCCCCATTATGAGACAGGACACCCCTCACTGACCCATAGCTCTACAGGGGACAACACTGGAGACACCGGGAATTCCGCCCGATCTGATCCCACCACACTAAGGCAAAACACTAAGGGCATACAACCGAACAGCAAGGTGAGCAGAGCAACAAAGTCCCCAGGGAATACCAAAAATAGATTTGGGGGCCAGGGCTTGGCGCCCCATCAGACTCAACCAGAAAACACTGCTAAAGGCCAACAAACAGTCCTTGAACTAGCTACAAGCTTTTTTCTTGTTGCTGTGTTTCGTTGTCATTAGCTGCTTGTTTTGTTTTGCTCTGCTCAGTCTTGTTTTTGTGCATGTTATCTCTGCAGGTCTAAATAGGCTGGATGAACAATCTGGAGGAGAAAACGAGACCAACAGTTCCTGGGAGACATGGGAGAGGTGGAGGTGGGGTTCCGGAAAGATAGTGGTGTTAGCAAACCCAGGGACCAGGGAACAACAAGTGATCCTAATCGGGAGCGTGTAGGAGGCCTGGTAGGGCTTGATCAAGGGCAATGTAACCGAGGAATTACTGAAAGCTTAATGAAGGCTGAACATGATAGTGGGACAAGAGGAAAGTAAAAGGAAATAGAGGAAAGAGGGAGTAAAGGGCATTATACAGGTCTAAATAAAGTCATGTACATATGTAAATATAAAGGCATGTACATGTGTAAATATATATATGAGGATGTGGAAATAGTCCTATGTGCATATATGTATAGATTTAGTATTAAGGTAGCAGATGGACATTGGGCCTCCACTCAAGTACTCCCTCAATGTAAGAACACTATTAAATTGGCATTCCAAGGTGCTCACCTTCCCCACACAACCACTGAAGACCAAGCGGGTGCATAAGCAAATGTGAAGATGGTGCCTGGCTATCAAAGATATAGCATCTGGGGTCTTAAAGGCTTAAATATAAACAAGCAGCCATCTAGCTCAGAAGCCACAAAACCCACATGGAAAAAGCACACCAGCATGCGTGATCATAGGTGCTAAAGGGATCAGGCATCATCAGAACAAAGGATCATCATTATGAAAGGGGGAGTGCAGAGTGAAGACCCAAAGCCCATCTGTAGGAAATTGGACATGCCCTCTCAGGGAGGAGACAAGCCAGTCAGGGTACAGTGTAGCAATGATGGAACATACAAATTTCCTCTAGTTCCTAAATACTTCCTCCTCCCCACCATCATACCAATTCTACCTTGCAAATCTGGGTAGACCAGAGGATGTACACTGGTACAGATAGGAACTGGAAACACAGGGAATCCCGGATGGATGATCCCTGCAGGACCAGCAGTGAGAGTGGCAATACCGGGAGGATGGAGTGGAAAGAGGGAACCGGTTACAAGGATCTATATATAACCTCCTCCCTGGGGGACAGAGAACATAAAAATGGGTAAAAGGAGACGTCAGACAGTACAAGATGGGACAAAACAATAACTTATAAATTATCAAGGGTTCGTGAGGGAGGAGTTAGGGGAGGGAGGGGAAAAATGAGCTGATGCCAGAGGCGTAGGTGGAAAGCAAATGTTTTGAGAATGATGAGGACAATGAATGTACAAATGTGCTTTACACAACTGATGTATGTATGGATTGTGATGAGTTGTATGAGCCCCTAATAAAATGATAAAAAATAATTCATTACATCCTAAGTTTGTTTTTGTATTGTTGAATAACAAACTAGAGAGAACAAGTAGAGCAGCTCAGCCATTTGGGTTGGCCTACAAACCAAACAATGGTTCAGATAACCCAGCTATGCTTGAGTGTAGTATTTGACTCCGCTTGTGAAAAGCCTAAAACTGGGTGAAACTAAACACGTTACTTAGAAGTACTTGGATATAACTACTCACGGGTTGCAGTTCGAAGCTGTACTGTACTCACATCCTTTCTTCACGGTAGCTTAAATTCTATGCCGCTGATTAAAGTATTGATGTTATCCTTATACCCCAAGGGGAGGATTGATAATGTTTGCTCATAAAGAGATAAGATGCTAAAATAAACCAAAGTCATACATAACTTGTGGACAAGCAGTTGGATTCTGGCCTCCCATTTACTCATAATTCTAGCCCCAATCCAAGAACAGTTAGCTCTCATAACCTGGACCGGCTCGATACTCACCTTCAAGAGATCACTGACGATAAGGGTGCTACAAACCAAGTGTAGTGAAGAAACAAGTGGAAGAGTGTCTACGGTCATTAAGGCTTGTTTTCAAACAAGCATCCATCTAAGTGAGGCATCTAAGTCCACATGGGAGAAGCACACCAGCCCGTGTGATCCAACGATCATAATTACAAAATCCAAATAGAGGGAAAGGTATCAGAGCTTTCATTGGGAACACCCAATTTGTAGGAGGCTATGGCGGGCAATGGGAGCCCAAATTCCGTCTGTAGAGTACCTAGTTGGCATAAGCCTCTGGTAGAATCCCTCTGGCCACAGTAGTGAGACACGAACAGTTTTGCTGTCAGATTATTGTAAACTCGATTATAGTGGATGGAACTACGGTACAATATTGATACCTGTTCAGTGGCCTCCCTCTTGACCCAATCTGAATTTGCTATAGTTTCAATTATTTCTTGCTTGTTCCATGACCAAAATTTCTCTGGCTTATTTTAATATTTGTTGCTAGTGGTCTTTTTTAAATTGTCTCAGGTATGCCTCAGTTTATGAAAACAGGGATTTGGAAGCATAGAGACAATAACTAGTGGAATGACTTACGGGGGAGGGAAGGGGAACCTGGGAGCAAACAATGTGGGAATGGGGGGGGGACGCCTAAACAACTCTCTGAAAGCGATTTAACTATGGACGTGTATGGTATGTGGATTTCATATCAGTAAACCAAATGGGAGGGGGGCAATTACATGGCTAGTACATGGTCAAATGGAAAACCAGAGATGACTCCAGGAGTGAAGATGGCTCGTGCTACCTGAGGGCAGGAAGGCGCGGTGGGGTGGCTGTGAAGGCACTGGCAACCTCAGTTTCTCTCCTAGATCAGTTGAGGACACGGGGTCTCTCATGCTGGAAACTATTGCTACGTGATAGTTCCCTGTCTCTTTAAAGGCCAAAATGCATCTACTCACCACAAAAAAAGGACAAAGATGAACCTTTCTCCAGGCGTTTCCTGGATGGCTTATGCGTGGGAGGCAGACTAGAAACTCCAAGACCACAGCAAACAAGCCTTTATCATGACCACCTCTTAACTGAGAGCGTTCACTGGAAACGGGTTAGATATTGTTTTGAGGGGGGGTTAGATGTTTTTAACATGGCAGAAAAATATCAATAAAATTTATATGGCGACTTTTCTCAAATGTGTTCAAACATTTTTGTGCTAAATAATGGCTATCGTTAACCAAATTAATGAACAGCACCCTAACCCTTAAAATGGGACCCCAGTCAGAGACACCAACTCCATGCGGAAATGTGGATCCTTGAAAATAAAACACGGACAGACACACAGAGAAGCAGCGTATTTAATCGAAATATATTTGTCTAATATCTACAAAGTGTGAACAACTGGTGTTAAGATTGCAGACGAAAGGCACAACATTAGTATTACTACAGAAAGCTGCCATGCTATTGGATTTTATAAATATCATTGGAATAGTACTGTAAAAAATAAGCACTGAGCAAAAATCAAATACTTCGTCTTCCCTCATTTGTAAAAGCTGAAGACAGAAAGTCCACTGAAACCCTGGGACACTTCGGCGGGCTTTTGTATGTCTTAATCATCATGGCTTTCTCAAGAGCTGGGGTCAAACCAGAGAAGTGAAGTAAAAAAAAAAGAGAGAGAAAATCCATAGGCCATCCTTTTCTCTTTGCCCAAACCACCCACCAGATTGAGGTTGCGGTGCATGTTTATAGCGCATGCGCGTGTGTTTATCCAACTTCTAGAGCCCTTTATATAGCTTCACAAAAGGGGTGAGGTCACCACATGATTTATTCTTTATAAAAGCAGCAGCTTCTAAAAAAGAAGTACTTTAAGTGTGAGACATTGACAGGGAGCTTCTGGGGAAAGGCGGACAGATGGAGGAAAATTCCAGGTGAGGTCTGGCTCTTGGTTCTCAGAGGGGTTCTGCTCCATCCTGGAAGTGTCCGGCAAGGACCAACAACGACTGCTTACCACTGCAACCTTCCCCGCCAGCAAGAAATCCAGTTTTCCTCTTTCTTCGGTGCAGAGGAAACATTAAGGTGGGGATGTGGAGGGGAGGTGGAAACCCACCATTTTGAAATGACAGTGCCCCCGATTTCTATGTGGATGTCAACCGAGCCAGGCCAACTCTCTTTAACGGGAGTGAGAATACCTTTGTGAGTGCCCAGTAGAGAACCTCACACCTCACCGATAGAAAGGAGCTTATAGTTACCCACTTAAAGCTTGGAAGTGCAATATTTACATGTGTCGTAATCCCCAGCAGACGTGTGTATCGTGCATGCGTGTGAACATAGTGTGCAGAAAGCTCACAGAGGTCTGTGTACCACACACATGTCCCAAATGGCAATCCCACAGTAGATGTTTGGGAGTGCACACTTCACGGCACAGCATTCCTTTCTCGGGTACCACGCCTTGGAGGACATCGAGGGGTGTCAGTGAGAGCCAGCCGAACCCTGATACTGTACCACTTTAATTCCTTCCAAAACAGCGATTTCGGCAAGTTTTGCACCTCCACCCTCAATGTGCCTTCCAGAGGGGATTGACATAGACCCAGCCATCACCCTGCAAGAGAAGGAGGGAGACATTACGTGGAGACCTCTCCGGGGAACAAGCTCCAAGAAAGCTGCGAGGGTAGCACCCCGCCTCTGACACTCCCCAACAGCAGGCTGGAAGCCAAGTGCTGGGCAGGGGCCCCTGCCAGCCCGTGCTCTGCCCTGTGCCTGACATCTCAGTCAGCCAAGCTTGCGCTCCCCCAAACCGGCTCTCCTCGGCCTCGCTGCACATCACCATCCCATAATGATCCTCACAACGTAACCCATAAAACCCCCCACAAACAACAAAAGAAGGGGGAAGCTGTTGGTTTGCATCAAGGAGGCTTAACTCAGTAAAACGTTGAGACAGGTGCGCTGGCTGCATGGCTCCTGGAGGCAAAGGCCACAGGGACCACATGGCGGAGAGGCTAACAGGAGAGGCAGTTGGCAGCTGGTTGAGCTCAATGATTGATCGTCTCCTAATCGTTTGCTGATCCTGACTCGTGGCAAACTATTAACTTCCTTTACATATCCCCCTTAACTGTAAGTATTGCCTAAGAGTTCTTTGCGGCCACTGCAGTGAATTCTTGAACCCAGCACACATGTAGACGGGCATGAGAACTGCTGGTGTCAGAATAAGGAAGGGGCAGTACATGTGAACCCCCCCTGCCCCATGGCAATAGGGAAGCCAGCTATGTCCATCTCCCTGCCGTTCATTACCACAGTGAGCACTGCTATACCTCACTCCGTAACCTCACGGCTACACAAAAGTGGTCCCAATTAGCAATCTTTCCTTGTAGCATAAGGCAGAGATCAGCTGCACATGGCAAAAGACAGCTTATGTCATTATTTTCAACTGACTTTAAAATGTTTAAGTCATAGGTTCCCAAACTTATTTGGCCTACTGATCTCTTTTCAGGGAAAAAACAAAATCACTTAACATCCCCCTCTGGCAATTAAAAATGTTTAGCCCATCATCCAGGATAAAGTGGAGGCATCTGCTTTGGCAGGCCCTTCTGGATTCTCCTAGCGCATTCCAGGGGGGTGTGTGGCACACTTTAGGTAACACTGATTTCAATGTTTAAAAGTTTCTAAATTTCTTCACAATGTGAAAGTTAGATTTACCATTCCAAAAAATCCAGATTTCTGGTTTCTCTTAACGAATCAGACAGTTCCTTGCCTGGAAGTGAGTGGCATTTGTCCCTTCAGAAATGGGACTCTCCTGTCTGCCCTGGATTCATCAGCCTGCTTCCCACATGTAGGCTACCTGCTGGGTGGGCTACTATCCAGGTACATATTGCTCGGTCCTCTTGCCCCACAAGTGCATAATCATGTGGAGACAAGTTCTGCTTTCCAAGATTACTTTCCTGGGGGGTGGCAGCAGCCTGTCTGGTGGAGGATGCCCAGCCCAGCCAGCTCTGAGATGCTAGTTCTCCATCATGAGAGGTCCTGCCACCCAAACATGTTCAGGGGCTGTACACTGAACAGCATGCAGATTTCAATCCTAGGTCTCCCCTCCCTGGTAGGCTGCTGGGCATTTCTGACCAGGAGAGGCCACAGGGGAACTATCAGTTGCCCAGTTCATGCAGTTTCACAAAAAGGTTCCCCAAATCTAGTCTGAACCTAGTGCCAAAATCAAGTCCATCTTTCCCAGGGCCTTCCTTGCCCATTTATTCTCATTCATGCAAACTGCTGGGTTAAGGAGCAAAAGGCCCCTGCCCCACTCTCCAAGCCCCACCTCTGGCTCCTGCTCTCCTGGCGGTGGGGGCTGGGTGGCAGGTGGGCTGGCTTACCTCCTGGACAAAGTATCGGGGCTGCCAGGGCGTGCAGAGTTTCTCGCGCTTCCGTTCCTCCACCCGCTGCTTCTCCTCCAGGCGCCGCTTCTGCTCCGTGGCTGCCTCGATGTCCCCCAGGCGCAGGTGGCGAGTCACCTCCCGCCAGAGGTTCCTGGGAAGGCGCAGAGTTAAGAGTGACCACCTGAGCAAGAAGGAGGTTTTGGGATAGGCCACCTTCAGGGGGAGCTCCTTTCAGATACCTCTGGACCCACCAAGAGCCAGAATGAGGACTGGGGATGGCAAACTTTTTCTGGAAAAGGCCAGATAGTAACGCTTTTTGCTCTGTGGAGCACGCGGTCCGAGTTGCCACTTCTTAGCTTTGGTGCTGTCGCAGGAAGACTGCAGTAAGTACCCCCTGGAAGTCAAACCCACTGTCACTGAGTCCGTTCTGACTCACAGGGACCCAGCATGCCTCTACCGGGACATCCAAGACCGTGTCTCTTGACAGGAGCAGAGAGCCTCATCTTCCTTCAGAACAGCTGGTGAGTTTGAACCGCTGACCTAGAGGTGAGCAGCCCAAGCTTAGCCCACAGGTTCACCAGGGCCCCTTAAGGCAGACATAGCCATTATGACTGTGGGTGGATACTAGCTAGACAATATGAATGACCATAGATAGCTGTTTTCCAATCATGTTTCATTTACAAAAATCAATCAGGCGCTGGGCTTTGCCCGTGTCCCGGGTATGACGCTTCATTAAAGATTTTAAAAGCATCGACATTTTTGAAAGATTAAAAAAGCGAAAATGTAACATTCCAAGAAGAGTCTCCTGCAATCATCTTGGAATGAATGAAGACTTCACTAAGTTCATGAAAAAATTCTGTTATTTCCATGCTCCCCTTGCATGCACACCTCCTTAAATGGCTATATGAAATGCACAGCACACTGAGGCTACACTGATTGAGGAGAGTCCACGATTCACACAGCCATTTTCCTAGTGTTGGATAGTTGGGAGGTTTTTCTTTCTGTTGTCTGCTGTTTTGCTTTCCTTGAAAAACAAACCCCAATTTATGTTTGAAACCATTTCTGAGATGAACAATTTCCCCTTCGGGCAGAATCACAGGAGGAGCGTGCAAGACCAAAGTGAATCTGCACGTTTCACACCACTGACCCCTGCAGCTGAATTACAAACCCATGGGCTCTACCCATGGCCGCACCCACTGCCAAGGACAGAGCACAGATAGTGGATTTCACTCTACCCTTTCCAGCCGGGGGTGTAGGGGAGTGAAATTTCTACCCGCTTCTCTTATTAAGACCCACCAGGACATGCAAACAGGGCGTGTATAACAGTGAAAGAGGGGATTGGTCAGTTTCCATTACCATTCCCTCACCACCAACCACCACCACCCCACCCCACCCCACGGCTATCAGGGCAGCAGACAGAGAAAGCCCAGGATAACTGAGGTTCTGTCTGAAATGGTGGCAGCCTAGAGCAGCGGCTTGTGAGACTGTGGCACTGCGACTCGATGGGACAATGGGACGCAGCATGAGCAGCCGCCCCCAGGCTGTGAGAGGACCCAAAGCAAGAGGCGGGCTTCCTGGGCCCTGGAGGCAGAGGCAAGGGATCACAGAGAGACGTGATGGCTGCCTGAGGACCAACGATCCTGACTTGTAATCTATTAACTCCCCTAATCAACCCCCTTAATTGTGAGTAATGTCTGAGTCCTGGGTTTGAAATCATTTCTGAGCTGAACATTTCCCTCTCAAGACAGACTCACACTCCTCCCTGGGGGACGGACAACAGAAAAGCGGGTGATGGGAGACATCGGACAGGGAAAGATATGACAAAATAATAATTTATAAATTATCAAGGGTTCATGAGGGAGCGGGGAGGGAGGGGGAAAATGAGGACCTGATGCCAGGGGCTTATGTGGAGAGCAAATGTTTTGAGAATGATGAGAGCAATGTGTTTTACAAATGTGCTTTACACAATTGATGTATGTATGTATTTTGATAAGAGCTGTATGAACCCCAAATAAAATGATTTTTTTAAAATGACAGACTCACAGAAGTAGAGTTTGTGACTAAAGTGAATCCATGTGTTCTGAAACCCCTGGCCCCGGCAACACAAACCTCGTGGGCTTCTCTTTGACGGGTTATCAAACGTAGCAGAGACGTCGCGTGGGAAGAATGCTGGCGTCAGAGTAGGTAAAGGCGTGTCTGCTCCCTACGCCTCTTGGTAAGAGGGATGCCAGGGGAGCTCAGATATGCCCCCCACCCCCCAACACATGCTATTTAGCACACTGGCACTGAATATTTTGCTTTTAAAATACTTTTATGAGTGATCTGAGAAGGGTAACAAAGGCTCATGGATCACTGCACAGTTCTTTGAGCCCAGTCCTCCGTATTTAGCGGTACAATCATCTAGCAGCGCCTCGGCAGAGCTGACAGACTTTCAGGTCAGGCTGCAGACGATGTGCTCGCCCTTGCCATCATGGCCAAGTCAGGACACAGAAACCTACCAAGGATCTGCTACTAGGCGCCCCCACTGGGAAGCACAAACTGTCACTGGCATCAGACGGACATCATTCCCAGGTCCATTTCTACCAGACGAGCTACAGAGGCCCCCCTAGTATCCCTGAAGTCCAGCTCTGAGGACAGACATGCTGGAGGGAGTGTGATTCTTACCTTGACTCCATGGGGCCTTGCTTATCCAGAGGCCTAATCTTCTTGGGGTACACAGGCAACGTGGTTGTGTCAATGACTTTGGTGTCTCCGTTGCTGTAGGTGAACTCCAAAGTACCGTTCCATTCCCCGTGAGCTTTACATACAATGGTGTTGGTTGGGTTGTGCTTCACTTCAGCCGTGACCCTACGAACCAAGGAATCCAGTGAGCACACTCTGGCTAGACCGTCCATACTCGGGGCTTCCCGAGATGCCCTAGTACTGAGAGGAGACTCTTTTGGAAGGGGGAGGGGAGAACTGTTTTTGTGACCTTGCTTAAAGAGGAGCTCGGAAGATCTGGTCCAACAGCCTTGGGGAGGTTGGGTGGGGGGAGGGACTTGATGGGGAAACTGGTAAGCAGAGGCTATCCAGCAGTTATCAGCTTAGAGCAATTTGTAACAATACAGCAAAACAAGTAGGGCTTCACAAATCTATGGGAAAACACCATGATCGTTTAATGTCATTTTTGCAGAATCTTTTTGACACCCCTTCAAAAACAACAACAGGATCTAATTAGCACGACATTTTAACCACAGGGAGAGTAAGGCAGAGGGAGAACTTTTAAATTCATCGATGTGGGTCCAACATGACCACTCATCTAAACCGAGATCACCATGGCAAGGACGGACGTGGTCACCCAGTGACGGAGTGAAAGCCACGCTGGGCCTCTCAGCAAAGCCACCAGCAGCTTCCTCCTCACAGCCCCGCCCAGGCTCCCTTGAAAGGGTCCTAGATGGAGCTATGCTCTTTTCTGACCGTCTCGTGGTTTCTCGGGCTACATTTCATTTTCTAAGGCAGCTGGGAAGTCTTCTTTCCATAGCCGTAACTACTAGCGAACCCAAGACTGCCAGGTCTTCTGGAAACTTCTGGGGTGCACACGGAGGAAGGGCTTCAGTGTGTGTGCTGGTAAATATTTAATAACTGGTTCTCACAGAGGGGGGGGAAACAATGATGAAAATGCCCTCTTTAGCATGACTGATGTCATGCTAGCAAAGTAAGGTCATGCTGTAGAGTTAGGAGGACACGTGAACTGACATGTGTTGGTAACATCAGCTTGCCAATCTGTCCTCGGATATACTCATGCCAATGCCATAGATGGAAACATTTCCCACGGGGGGGGGGGATAAGATGGAAGCTTGCTTGTCCCTTTCACGGTGCATTTGACATGTCAAACTCACCACACTCACTGCCATGGGTCAAGTCCAACTCACAGCAGTCCGACAGGGCAGAATAGAACTGTTCCTTTGGATTTCCGAAGCTATACATTGTTAGGGAGCAAAAAGCCCCCTCTTTATCCCATGGAGGGGCTGTTGGGTTCAGACTGCTGATAGCTCAACTCATCACCCCCAGTGCCACCTGGGTTCTGTGGGACACATACAGCCCACCACATTCTCAGCCTCTCGGATTTCTGGCTATTGCGGTTGTAGCTTGTGTCGCCACAGTATGGGGCCTATGTAACTGGGATCCGTCTCACCACCAGAATCCACGTCGGTCACAGGTCCCATACAAATGTATCAAAATTCATGACCGTTATAGAACTGTTTTTTTTTTCCTCCTGGACTTCAGCATGCCTTCTGTGACTAAAAACACATGGCATCAACTAAAAATCCAATGCATACAAGAACTTCATCAGAAGGGACAAAGCAGTGTGTCTGCTCTGAAAGAGGGTACTTCTAGAGCAGTCATTGAGCAGGGACTCCTCCATTTCAGTGTGTGCGAGTCAGGCTCCCCGGGGGGGGAAAAAGTCATGATCTCGTAGCTTCACGATGTGAGATACACGCTGGAGATAGATACACACTAGAGATACATGCTAACAGAGCCCACACCACACGAAACGGCGGGCTTGCCGGGCTGTGGGAGCAGACAGAGCATGCCACCATGGAGACGTCTCGGATGTGGATGTTGTGCAAATCCATCCCGGGAGCACCTCACCACCTATTCACAATGGGGAGGGCTCCCCACCCAGAACTGCTGTGGGCGATGGGGAGAGGATCGCCTCTTTCTGGAAACGCCTGGTCTCGGGTCCCACGCCGCAGACATCAATCCACAGGGATCGGATCAGCTCACGACTTCACCTGGACTTCCACCTCAGCCCACTGCAGGAGCTCCCTAGGCCTGTGCCGGGAAAAAACCAAGGCAAAGGGGGGCCCCCTGGCTCCCCAGCTCCACAAGCTCTGGGCACCCTCCTACCTGTGCACTTTCCCTCCGTAAAAGGGCTTCGTGTGGAAGGTGACTGTCGCCGAGTACCCGGTCTTGACGCAGCTGATACTGACTTTCCCGCCGAGCTCCACCCACGGGATGGTGAGGATGGAGCGTGCGTAGGCACTCGGCAGGGTGAACACATACTCCTCCCCGTGGTCCAGGAGCCGCAGCACACCTGGGGGAGCGGAGACAAGGGTGGATGTGGATCAGATGGCACGAAGATGGAGAAACCAAACTGCATCCTGTGACAGGTGTCGCATCTGCCAACGCTGCAAAGGTCAGCCGCACTGAGCGTCGTGGTAGTTGGGTAACTGTATGTCAACGTGGAGATATATGAAAGTACAGGGGTGGCGGCCAACCTTATCAACAGCCCGATCGTGCCTCCTAGTAGGTGGGCCTTCTCATAAGGAGGGCCCCCTCTCTCTGGCTTCGCCTTCCTGCTCGCTGGCCACCCTGAGTGCTCTGGGGCCCTGCCATGTTTCCACCGACCTTGGGTTTGGCGCATGACTTTACACTCACTGGCCCGTGACCTTCCTGCAGTCCGCCATCAGTGCCTGTGGCTGCGTGAGTCTGAAGAGGGGCTGATGGACTGCTATCAGACTTCTGGACGAGAGTTGGACCGGGCTGGGATGTTTTTCTGATATGTAACTCCTTCTTGATAAATGAGTGTCACTGGGTTTTTCTCTAGTCAACCTGGCCTCCCACAGGTGTCCACTGTGTGCTAGCAGCTGTTTGCGATACTGAGAATACAGTGATGAACAAACAGACCATTTCTGTCCCCCGCCTCCCCACCACCCGGAACATAACAGAAAGGCAGACATTATTAATAAGCCATGAGCAATTGCACCTTTGACAGAGGTGTGAGGGGCGTGCGCCCAGAGCTATGGCAGCCGCCAACTGGGGAGCTGACCTGGGCGGGAAGAGTACTCTGAAACCGTGAGGCCTGAGCGGAGCGAGAGAAGAGGGGAGGGAAGAGTGTCCCACTCGGAGGAAGCAGCAAGCACAAAGGTCCTGTGGTGGGAGAGGACCCATGAAAGGTCCCAGTGTGCAGCAAAAACCTCCTTAAAGTGTTTTTTAAAAACGGCAATAGCGTAGGAAGAAGGTGTGTGGAGGGAGGAAGGGGGAGCCTATTGCACCCCACCCCCTCCAACCAGGGGGATTAAAAACAAAACAAAAACAGAAACCGTGGGTGAAGGGAGAAAGCGGTCAGTGTAAGGTATGAAAACAATTGTGATTTATAATTACAACTATAAACTAGTGGGAGGTGCAGGGAGGGAGGGGAAAAAGAGGAGCGGATACCAAGGGCTCTCAAATAGAAAGTGTTTATAAAATAATGATGGCAACATATGTACCAATAGGCTTGATCCAACTGATGTATGGATTCTTGAGAGGGCTGTGGGAGCCCCCAATCAAATGGTCTTTAAATAAAGTGTGCAAACGCAAAGGTGGCACTAGCGCGTGGCTGCCGTGGTCCCACCTTAGTCTTTTCCCTTCCCTCCGAGGCACAAGAGCTGGGCAAAGCCAAGCACAGGGCAGACCTCAGGACGGAAGCCTTTGAGATGAGGTGCTGATGAAGGCGATACAGACTCCAACTTCCAGGAAGACAGCAGCTCGGCTTCGGAAGAATGCGCCTTAGACGTACGAATGGGGAAAGGGCTCATGGGTTTGGGACATGTTATCAGGACAGACCGGTCCCGGGAGCAGGATGTTAAGGATTGGGCGGTGTTTGGTTCTGTTGCACACACAGGTCACGGAACCAATTAGCAGCTCGTCACAACAGACTTATCTGGAACTGCCCATCACGCTTGCAGCCAAGCCCATCAAATTCAGTTCTTCCCAAGCAGTGAAGTAAGTGGTTGGCTTAGACGCGCAAGGCGAACCCGCTCTGGGTTTGTTTAAAGGGACGCATGCGTCCCTGTGTGCCGGGAGGTTCACCCCATAAGCGGTGCAGCTGGGGACTAAGAAAAGCAGAGCGGTGGCCGCCGACCCTCAGGTGGGCTCGGAGGTCAGACACGTCACCATTAAAGCCCCCTCCCTTCATCCAGGAACAGAGATGAGTACCTGTCACTTCAATACACAGGATCCAAATATGTGGAATATCTGAGCAGATGGGGCTGCTCCCCCACCATCTCCACTCTGGTTGCAGCATATCCCATAACACAGTTGACCTTGCTTGCTTAAAAGTAAAGCCCTGGGCCAACTACCGCTCTCGCTCCACACACCTACACCTTAGAGAGTAGAACTGCCCCAAGGGGAGCCCCCCCCCGGAGGTCTTCAGGAATTAGGACCCTTGGAGGGGAATGGTCAGATCTGAACTAGACCATGTTTAAAGCCGAGGTTGCAGGGGCAAATGCGGTTGCATGGGCAGAACGCCCCTATTTCAGCTAAGACACGAGACCAACATGGAACCCAGGCTATTTCACTTAATGTAGTTAGAACAATCCCCCCTTCCAAGATACAGTGAGTCTACGGCACTTTCTGCTCTCTATGGAATTGTCCCCCACAACACTGCTCAGGGAGACATCGCCGGGAAAGGCCTGATAGCCCCACGAGGCTTCTCTTATTTACCTGTTAGTGATGAAGAGCTCGGCCCTTCGGTCTACTTAGTCAACAAAGGCATCCTGAGGCTGGCCTTCGATGCAGAGAACCCCGATGCTCTCTGGATGCTCATGATCAACACGGTACCCATGGTTACCCTGAAGCCTGCGTTAATGTAATACATCTCCGTGACTCCCCGAAATATCAATTTCGAAGTTAAATATTCTCTATTCGAACTTCCAGCCAGGAAGGGCACCATAAAGACAGCCTTTATTATTGCTGGTCTCCGTGCTGGTGGGCACCTTCTAATACAAAGCTCCATTTCTTCCTCTGATGTGGATTGAGTCAGTTGGCTGCCCTGCATCCAGGGTAAAATTTTAGGCAACATATGTTTAGGAATTAGATGTGGACATTGGAGAGAGGCCCCCGCGGATGCTTCTCACTGCTCCACGAAAGTGCTGCTCCCAGGTCTGCAAAGACCCGGACTGTGGCAGCCCCTGCCCGGCAACTAGACCCTCCCCTATCCCAAAGGCAAGCTGCCAGTCATCCTGGCTGCAAAGTCCAAGGGAAGGAGGCCCACCGCCTATGCCCCACCCGTCGATCCACACACCTTCCAGCAGGGCCAACGGGTGTTGTTGCTATTAGCTGCCACATGGTTAATTCTAACGCACGGTGGCCCTGTGTGGCCTGGAGCCCGAGTCCCACTGCATGTCGACCTGCTCTACACACACAGCCCTATTGCATGCAGTCGTACTGCATCACCAGGCTTTCTCTTCAGAGGTACCAATGGGTGGGTTCAAATGGCCAACCTTTCGTATTGCTAACTGAGTGGTGTGTGCTAGGGATCCGACTGACAGACTAAAACAGAGCACGCGGTCTCTGGCTCCCAGCAACCCCATAAGGTGGAGCAGAACTGCCACAGTGGGTTTCCCCGGCTGGTATCATTACCAAAGCAGGCTGCCACCTCTTTCTCCCACAGAGAAGCTCGTGGGTTTGAATCATCACCTTTGACCTACCTGAAACCTGACCTCTCAGCAGGCAAATGCCTCACCTCTGCACCACCAGGGTTCCTGCTAAGATGACCACTTGATGGTGGCTTCTTCCAAGTAGCCAATAGGTCTCCCCTATGTCACCACCCCACTTTCTCTTTTTTGTTCCAATTTTATGGTTCATGCTTTCTTCCCCTGATTGGGAATGCCTTGGGGACAATCACTTATTCCTTGTCTGGCCAGCAGGCTCTGGCTTCAGAAAGAGCTCTACCGAGCCACGGGCTCCCTCACCTCCCGTCAGCCTGGTGGCTGGGACTGTGCCCACGATATTTTCTTTATAACTTATTTCCATGGAGCATATGGCCCTATCTTTTTACAGATCGGGGTCAGGGCTTCCCAATCCTCTGTCACCAGCCTGGTGATCGTACCCTCTCGGGGCCTTAGGGCCCTCACCAGTGGCACAGAGCGAACTGCAGCCACACCCGGCTGAGCTGTTCTAAGGTGGGAAGGTGGAGGCTAAGCTCGGTTCAGAGCACGCACCCTGGCCCACTGCCAGATCCTGACAACTTCATCCCCATGACCTTTGGCTCACAGTGGCTGGCTTGGAGGGTGAACTCTTAGCAAGGCATTTCCAAATCAGAAACGCTGGCAGTGGGGTGGGGGTGGGGGTGGACATGACAGAGACAGGTGGGATATATTATTTTTTTTACAATTATTTTAATGTTTTACCTAAGAGATAGCATACTCCTCCTCATTGTCTTTCAAAAAAAACCCTTCGAAACCAAGGTGAACCTCCCCCCAAGTCCCCAGAAGCCCGTGTGCAAGCTGAGTGCTTTGACGGCACTGGGGAGGCTGCCTTCCCTTGGCTCTTTTCTGCAGATCCATAAATGTGTGTTCACTCGTTAAATCACCCTGATGATGCCTCCTTGGCGCTGGCCCTTTTTCTCAGAGTTGCTTAAAATTAAGAAAAAATATATACATACATATATATCCCCCTAATATGAATAAAAGACCACAATAAAATTAGACTTACAAATAGGCCTGCAAATGAAAGTTCCTTCTTAATTGGCGTAGGAGGCTGGGAGAAGCTGGAAAAACTCCCCATCACCCATCTTTCCAGGCCCTGGGTTAGTCCTCGCGCCTCCGGGAGACTCACATTTGAAATTCCACAAGATGGCTTACCAGATAAACCCAGGGCAAAGTGTCAAGATTTCCAAACTGATAAACTTAAAAAAATAATTTTGCCCCTGTTCGCCATAGAATTCCTATAGAGCATTTTTATGGGAAAGCACAGGGTCGCAGCAAGCTGCTCAGGTGTCTGTTTGCAGTGTCCTGTTGGCTGGTTTTACTTGAGCTAATTGCCTTTCCCCCAATTCCTGAGAAACCAGTCAGGCTGTGCCACTGGCAGGGCATGGACTCTGTGGGCTTGTGGGGAAACCAATTGTGGGAGCAGCTGGAAGCCTCTCATTCCCAGCAGTGGGGAGCAGGGAGGTGGGTGTGGATTGCAGAAGGGCCCTCGCTCTCCCTTGGACAGCAGCTATTGGGTTGACAGAACAGTGTCTCAATTAGGAGCTGTCAGCGTCTGAGCAGCAGTGAAAGTAAATTCAAGGCAGGAATGAAGCACTTTATAATGGTAGTGCATGATCGTCAAATATGCCAGCGTCCAAAGGCAATCCGCCCGCTCCTCACTTATTGACTGTCTCATTATCCAACATTTCACATTTACAAAAAGAATTTTAAAATTCCTAACCAACTATTAATGATGTCAGCCTGGCAGTCATGGAAGCCCAAGGGGGCCATGCTTGAAGACTGTGTCACCATTCAGCTGGGCTGTGGCTCTCAGTTGGTTGGGAGTCACGGAATGATGTCATCACCCTCCATTTACACATACTGCTGATTTACAGTTAACCTGGTGTTTGGAACCTAATCATGTTGACGAGGAGCAGGTATCACGTAGGAAATCAGCCCCTGAATTTGCATTCAAAATTTCAATTGGTTCATCTAAGATCTAATTTGTAAAGTGAGGGTTTGCATAAAACATAACTTCAAATCCAATCAACAAAGCCATGGATTATGCTGGATCCGTACAGGGAATAAGCAAAGGAAAAGGAAATGGGTCTGCCCCCACCTTCCT
This sequence comes from Tenrec ecaudatus, assembly GCF_050624435.1. Classification (NCBI taxonomy): domain Eukaryota; kingdom Metazoa; phylum Chordata; class Mammalia; order Afrosoricida; family Tenrecidae; genus Tenrec; species Tenrec ecaudatus. The sequence goes on along the minus strand of NC_134533.1, from coordinate 178,572,948 downwards.
TCTTCCAAAACTTCCTTCCCAGGAGTTCTGCCTGTAGGAACCAGAACCTTCTACCTTGAAGTTTGAGGATTCTTAGAAACATTTTGTATGAAAATAAGGTCATATACGATGCCTTAGCTACTAAAAGGGTTTAGGCAAAGCATTGGTCAAGTCCCAGGCCTAATGCCACCTGGCCTTGCAGGGTCTTTCCACACAGCAGGGATTCCCACTGAGGTGGGAGCTCAGAAAGGGCTAGACCAGGGAGGAGCCCACCAGAATCTCTCTCCAGACCTTCCTTCTAAACTCAGCTCCCTAATTACGGAGATGTTCTCACTGGAATGTTCACGCAAGTAAGAGCAGCAAATGCTAATTCTGCTTCAGGAATGCCTCCAATTGGGGGCCTTGGGAGGGGGTTGTCTGTGGCTCCACCTGCAGTTAAGTACACAGCCCCGGGCTGTGCAATGTGAATTGTAAACAGCAGACCCTGACCCTGGGGAAGAGGCGAACTTAATTTCCAAAACGTCAAGTGTCTACTTTACTCAACCCAAACTTAACCTCACGGGCATCAGGTCCAGTCTAATTCAGTGACCCTATAGGCCAGGGTAGAACTGCCCCTATGGGTTTCCAAGATGGTCTTTATGGAAGTAGACAGCCTCACCTTTTCCCCAGGGCGTGGTGGGTGGTTCCGAACTACTGCAGTTAGCTGCAGCACAATGTGCAGCTCACTAAGCCAGCAGGGTTCCTGCCTAACCTGCAGAGACGTTCCACAGAGAGTCTGAAGACAGTCCACTTCCTGGGCCAGGTTCAGGAAAGTGGCGGTAAAAAACCCTACAGAGAGGCTGCAATGCATCAAGCTGGGCAGGGGGCAGGAGTGGCATCACTGGAAGGACTGGAAGCACAAAGGCGGTGACCAAGACACGGAAGGATTCAGCGCAGGGAAAGGAGGGGAGAAGGAGCACTGGAGCACAGTCGCCCCGGTGATGTGGCCACACCCCCAGTGAGCCCCAGGCCCTGGAGATGGGAACATCACTGGGGGAGGCCGGGAGGATCTGCCCTCTCCACCCATGCAAGAAGCGATGGTTTCCTTCCTCTTGACCGGTGCCACGTGTAGGGATCCCCAAAAAGGAACCTGAATAAGCATTTTCTTCTCAGTATAAGAAGGGAGCCCTGGTGGCATAGTGGTTACACATTGAGCTTCTAACTGTGAGGTTGGCGGTTTGAAACCACCAGATGCCATCCCATAAAGCAGTGGTTCTCGACCTATGGGCCATGACCCCTTTAGGGGTCGTACTACCCTTTCACAGAGGTGGCCCAATTCATAACAGTAGCAAAATGACCGTTATGAAGTAGCAAAGAAAATAATGTTATGGCTGGGGGTGACCACAACATGAGGAACCATCTGAAAGGGTCACAGCATGAGGAAGGTTGAGAAGTCTTTATGGCATTAAGAGTTACAAGTCTTGGAAATCCACAGGCACAATTCAACTCTATCCTATAGGGTCGTTATGAGTCTGCATTGACTTGATGGCAGTAAGTTTGATTTATGTGTGCTAAAAATGCATTTACTTTATCAGAAGATATTCTATTGACTTATTCTGATCAATGACACATTTAAACTGTGTGAGTGAGAAACAGAGAGATCGCACAGATAATAGGTCTCTCTCTTCTTCCATCTTTGACCTTGGACTACTCCCTTGACCCTGCCATCAGTCACACAACCACAGAGATGCTGCTCCAATCACGTCCCCTGTATTGACTTCTATGTTCCTCAGCGCGACGCCCAGATCGTTCCGCGATGCCCTGTGATGCAGCCTCCCTCGTTGACCTCCCTCCCAGCCACATTGGCTTTGGTACCATCCCAGCTATGGTCTGCCTCAGGACCTTTTACCTGGCCGGCTTTTTTCCTGAAACATCGTCTGTCACTTCCTCACCTCCTTCAGGTCTCCATCCGCATGGAGGCTCATCCTGTTTAACATGCAAACCCCTGTTCCCCACCCCGTCCCGTCCCTGCCCTGCCGCTCCTTCCCATTGCTCTCTCTAGCACCCAACATCACCCGTCACTGCACACCGCACACAGGCCCTCGCTCTGAATGGTCCCATCAGAATGCCAGTTCTCCAAAGGACAGGGTTTCTGTCTGGCTTGGTCACTGCTGAATGCCCAGCACCGAGGACAGGGGCCACCACTTGCCATATGAACAAATACGCGAATGAATGCCGGGGGGCTGACCAGACAGAGGGACCAATGGTTCCAGATAAGGAGGCAAACATGCGACACAGTCTCTGGTTTCTCTCTCTCTGGGAAATGAGCGGAGATCCTCTGCTCAGAGGCAAGCCCAAGAACAAACTAACAGCGTGAAGGTGTAAACTAACCGTCTGAACGCTCTACCTCCTTTAGCCAACAAACATATTTCACCTTCCAGGAATTTATCATCTGGGAAAGATAAAGCAGTACTAAAATTAAATAGAATGAGACGGGCCCTCCTGAATACCAATTTCTGTTTTTCAATAAAGGGACAGACTGCACACCAGGAGCCACCGCATGGCTCAGACCAGTGGTTAACCACTGGTGGAAAGAGAAAGGCCCAGGTAAGTTAAGTCCACACTAAGAATCATGCCACCCCCATTCTTAGGACCAAAAATCCAAGCCTACAAATTGAGGCAGACCCCCCACCTAGGGTCTTCAGGAACGCTCGCTCTGGCATGAACCCCTCTGACTTCAATCATCAGAGCTAGCTGGGGTGCTGGAAGCCAAGCTCTGGGGGCTCATAGAACCCCAGGGCTGGGTCTGTGCTGAGTCATGCTGGGCGCTCCGCTGTGGCTCCCTGTTGCTCTGAGAGAAGTCTGCAGAGTTGGGGGGAACCAGTGGTCACAGAGGTCAGACGTGGCTTGGCAGGAACTATCCAATGCACCATCTTTCTTCCCCTGGAAGTACACCCAAATCAAGACAGCCGTCTGTGCATCAGGTAAGTAGGACACTGGGAGACGGATGTCAACACCCTTGACTTTGCCCTAACCCGGAGATCGCCACCATGGACTCAATGCCTGCTCACAGCAACCCCGGTGGACAGAGCAGAACTGCCCAGGTTTCCAAGGCTGCGATCTGGATGGAAGTAGGCCACGTCTTTCTTCCATGGAGGGGCTAATGGTTTCGAACTGCCAACCGTTCGGTACGCAGTTCTGCGCTTAACCCACGGGGCCACCGAGGCCCCTCCTCTGCTACTACAGGGATCCTGAAACGCTGTGCCAGCCGCTAACCTGGCCTGGCTGCTCACTCAGCTGCCCTCTCACCTCTGGGCTTCTGACTCGCCGACCTTCTCAGGGACGATTCCTCATTGGCAGAGAAGAGCGAATGAAAGGGGCTCCCTCCCACCCAGGGTGCCCCCAGCACGTCCCCTGCGTTTGGGTGAGACTGGACATCATTCAGTACTGTACATGCGCCCGTGGGCAAGCTGCTGTGCTCAGTCACTCGGTCTGAAAGTCAGACAGCCACTCTGCGCCCGCTGCAAGGCGGGGCGGCCTCCGGGTCCGCCCTGTTCTTTCTGCTTTTCAGCTCCTCACGGCTAACTCGCAGGGCCCAGCCCCACCCCACTGCTTCAGTCTGTGCTGGCGTCTGGCCTTCCCCGGACACCCCGTGTTCAACCTTTCCCTAGCATAGCCTGAGGCTTCACGGTAGCACCTGTCACCTTCCAACCCACCACACAGCCTGTTCTTTACTCTATCCGCCCCGCCCTCCGATGAGAAACTTTCAGGGGGCAGAGCACTGCAGTGTGTTTTGTTCACGGAAGTATCCACAGCTCCTAGGACAACAGGCTCGATAGAAAATGTGCTAATGGAATGAACGATGTGCTTGCCGCCTGGGGTTTGAGAGGGTGTCCGAGGAGCTATATAAATCCCCCTGAAACCGAAAGCCAAATTTTGTGATAGATATTCCTGCGTGTGTGTGTGTGTGTGTGCGTGTGTGTGCGTGTGTGTGTGCGTGCACGCCCGTGTTTGGTGTATGTTGGGGGTGGGAGTGGGGCGGCAGTCTACAGCAAACAAAAAATGGAGAAGAAAAAAAAACCCGCTAATACAGATGCTTGAATTTAACAAGGATGATTATAAATTTCTTCAAACAATGAATAAACTTCATTCACAGCTATTTGCCATAATCCGCCAGTGGCACGCTTATCTGTGCTCCTGCTTCCCAGTTTCTAGCACAGTCGAAAGGGTCGCCTAGGGAATTTTTATGAGCAAATTCTGAATAGGCAGCACTGTTATCCTCATTGTCTGGGGCCAGAAGACCGGTGAGAATGAATAACAATGTGGGAACCAACCCACTCCTCATGCAAGGCTGGAAACAAGAGACACACAAGGAGGCTCACACACACATGTGGTCAGGGAAGATCCAGGCCGGGTGGCTGCTAAGGCCAATAACGGCAGACCAGCTGTTGCCCCATCACCTTACGCACGCTGGGAAATTACCAGAAACTGAAAGCAGACACAGTTAACAAAACCTGCTCTCTCCATTCTGCCCCCACCGCCCTCCAATCCCCATTCCACTCCAAAACAAAATAAAAACAGAACTCCGCATACACGCCCATCACTCGTCCACCAGGGATAAAACTGTCCTGGGTATAAGAGCCAAAGTCGAACAACCAACGTGGCTTACCTTCCCCGATCATAGAGACCCCTACGGACATGCCCATGAACTTGCTTTTGGTCCACACGTGAGTGTTGATGCACAGTCTCTTCTCCTTGCACTCGCAGTAGAAGCAGGAGATGGGTGGATGGTGAGACACTTGTTCAGCCACAAACCGTAGTTTGTAGCTGTTGGAAGGGCCATCGGCCATTGGGTTGTTGACACAGCCACCAGGAGAGTGGGGAGCAGTCCGCCTTGGCTTGACCTTGTCCCTGGGAACTTCCCAGGAGCAGTGAAACGTCTCGCCAATGATGGGGTTGTAGGGCTTCTTGGCCAGGGCACCCCTGCGGCCCTCGTGGAAGGCGGTGAGGTAATACTCCACGAAGCAGATGAGTCTCTCCTCAGGCGTGGCCCCCGTGGTGATGGCCAGCAGCAGGTCCGGGTGAGCCATGAAATCCGCATACATCTCCAGCAAGGAGCGCTTCTCCAGAATAAATGTGGGAAGTACTACCTGCAGACAGAAGGACACACAGTGAGGCTGGAATCTAGAGAGAGAGGAGAGAGGAGAGAGGAGAGAGGAGAGAGGAGAGAGGAGAAGAGAGAGAGAGAGAGAAGAGAGAGAAGAGAGAGAAGAGAGAGAGAGAAGAGAGAGAAGAAAGAGGAGAAGAGAGAGAGAGAGAAGAGAGAGAGAGAGAAGAGAGAGAAGAGAGAGGAGAAGAGAGAGGAGAAGAGAGAGAGAGAAGAAAGAGGAGAAGAGAGAGAGAGAGAAGAGAGAGGAGAAGAGAGAGAGAGAGAAGAGAGAGGAGAAGAGAGAGAAGAGAGAGAGAGAGAGAGAGAGAGAACGAGAACAGAAAGGCCGCAGCTCCTGGGAAGCAAATCCACCATGGCTGACGCCAAGGGCCCATTTCTTTTGATTCCTGCACAAATGACAAATCCTACGAAACAACATGAAGGGAATTGGAAGTGGCTGCAGCAGCAGCAACGTCAAAACCAACACAGTATCGTGGTGAGCACTGTTCTGTGTAACCTGCTTCTCTGCGTGTCTGAGCTGAAACAACAGCTGCCGCCTTCTCTTCCTTTGCTCTGGCGCTCTCCACACACACACATTCATCCTCATTCTCTCTCTCTGTCTCTCTCGCTCTCTCTGTCTCTGTCTGTCCGTGATTTACAGATGTGAAGAAACCCGTGTAGCTGGGTTGTTCCTTCTTCTTCCTGACCTCAGGCCTGGCCAAGGAGGGTGCTCACGAGGCCCTGATGGTGCTGTCAGCTAAGTGCCAAGCCACCAACTGCAAAATCAGTGGTTCAAATCCATCAGCCACCTTGAGGGTGAAAGATGAGGCTGCCTGATTCCATAAAGATTTACAATGTTGAAAACTCTATCTAGGGTCAGGATGAGTCAGAATCGATTGGATGACTGTGGGTAACAGGATGCTCAGAGGATACTCATGAGCACAAATGCTGTGTGTGTGTGTGTGTGTGTGTGTGTACGCGCATGCTGCACATACACGTGCCACTTCAAAGGGGCCCAGGCAGACCAGGGACTATCGCCAGCAAGGGAGTGGAGAGAGCTCTGTGAGAAGAGGTGTGTGTAGGCCCCGTGTGGAGAAGTGCCAGGACTTGGAATTACTCTTTTATCCATGTCTTTGAAACTCCCACCAGAGGATTGGGTGGGGCTATGCAAATAGGGCGTATGAGGCACTAAAAGTGGGAGAGACCAGTGTTCCCATTTCAGAAGTAGGGAGAGGACACTGAAGACCATGGAGAAGGAAGAGCCACCGGCATAGCATCGTCTCAATCCCTGCCTGATGTGGTCGATGTACAAGAGGTACCAGAGGCGACAGCACACAGAGCAGAGCAGCTGTGCCAACCCATGGTGGCCAGGCTTCCTGGCCCGTGGAGGCGGGTGCCCAGGCACTACTGGGCTGGGAGTCGGGGGACCAGAGAGGCATTACTGCCAGCATGGCTGAGAAGAGGCATTGTGTATTTTTCAACCTGTTAGCACCCCTAGTAAACCCTTGTCATTGTGAATGTCGTCTGTGAGTTCTGGGCAGCCATTGCAATGACTTATGGGAGGACAGTTATCCAAGAGAAAGGAGGATGTGGGTAGCGGCCTGTTTGACCTCTGCCTTGTGGAAGCAGCCCTTGGGCTGGGGTGGAGTTGGATTCTCCCCCTCCTCTGCAGCCAGAGAAGGTCAGAGGTAGGCCCAGGCTGTGTCTGTCCCCCAACACAATCAAGGCAGGTGAAACTGTGCAAGGAGCCAATGCAGGGGCTTGGGAGGCAGGTCACCAGGCAGTGAAATGTCCTCTGACATCAAATGAACACACAATCAACGCCAAGGCATCAATTGACTCAGCCATCCTATGGACAGGGTGGAACTTCCCCACCCCTGAGGGCTTCTGGAAAGGCCGTTCTCCAGGAGAGCTGAAAGCCGCCTCTTTCTCCTAAGTCAGTGGTTCTCAACCTCCCTTATGCCGTGACCCTTCCATCCAGTTCCTCACGTGGTGGTGACCCCCAACCACACAATTATTTTCATTGCTTCTTCATCACTGTCATTTTGTTACTGTTAGGAATCATGTAAATATCTGATATGCAGGATGTGATTTCATTGTTACAAATTGAACCTACTTAAAGCCTAGTGATGAATCACAAAAAACAGTTAGTCATTATATATTATAAAATATTTACTTCTAATGACAAATGAATGAAATGTTGTCTTGAAGCATGGTGTAGCATAGGTAACAGTCTTCACACCGGGTACTCGTATGTGGGTGTATCTGCATGTGGGTAGATAGAGGAGCGGAGTCTTGGTTCCTAAGACCATTGGATGTATGTGTTTTCCGATGGTCTTAGGCCAGTGGTTCTCAAGCTTCCTAATGCCGCCACCCTTTAAGACAGTTCATGTTGTGACCCCCCCAAATCATAACATTATTTGCACTGCTACTTCATAACTGTCATTTTGCTACTGTTATGAATTGGGCAACCCTGTGAAAGGGTCGTTCAACACCCAAAGCGGTCAAGACCCCCGTTGAAGTAGCAACGAAAATAATTTTTTTCTGGCCGGCTCCTAGCAGCAAGTGACCTTGAATCTCACCCACCCATGCGGGACTGACCAGAGCTGGCTGAAGCCACTAGCAGCGAGTGACCTTGAATCTCCCCCACACCCCTGCGGAGCTGACCAGAGCAGGCTAATGTAACCTGTAGCCGCTTTGCAAGTTTTTCCCTTTCTTTTACCCACCGCCCTGTTTGCTCACAGCCCGCTTTGTTCTCGGCCCACCGCCCTGCACGTGGCAGGAATACACCTGGGACCAGGAAGACACCTTACATTCCAGAAACCCACACATACCTGTATCTCCCAATCCCTGACTACTTTACCTTATATGGACCCAAGGCAGCCCAGTCACATGTTCCCCAGCTATATAAACACCACTCCTGTAGCCTGGAGTGCGACTCCCTCGGCCCGGATGTTGTGGACTGCGGGACTTTGCCCAAGCTGTTGTTTTGTTTTTTCCCTATTAAAGCCTATTTGCTCAAATTCAACTGTTTGGTCTCTGGTGCCTCTCGACTACGTTACACTTTTATGGTTGGGGGTCACCACAACACAAGGAACTGCATTAAAGGGTCGCAGCATGAGGAAGGCTGAGACCCGCTGTGCTAAGGAAACAGGCATAGGGATTACCCCAAGGTTTGCTGAGGGGCTGCCATGACTCAAGATATGAAGTAGAACACTTGGTGAATCCAGTTGGCCCTGCGGGTGTGCTCTGCCCCCAAACGGCCATCACTCCAGCCAATGAATGACTGTGAACCTGGGCTGGAAGCAGGGAACTCGGCACCACTGCTGTGGTACAAAGGAGCCAGTCTGCTTCCCACTGCCCTAGAAGGAGCTTAACTCTGTATCAGTGTTGGGTGTGACTGTGCCACCTGGAGACTGTAAGGCACAGCTAGCCTTCGCCTGCAGAGCTAATATGGTTCCTCCGTATACAGAGTCATCGGGTGACGAGCTAGGAGGCTGGTTTAAGACGTGCTGACTCCTTGCCGTCGTGCCACGCCAGGCCACGCCACACCACTAGGCCAGAGCCATGCCTGGTTCAAGTGAGCTGCCCAAAGTTCACGCTAATTTTGCCCTTTAATATTCCCTAACACCCATGACAACATTCGTGAGGGAGTTCACGTGTTGACCATGAATGTCACACAGCCTGATAAGAACTGTGTCCCTGACACCCACTGGGAGGCAAAGACTTCCTTGCAAACAAAAGGGAGAAGTAAAGTCCTGAGAGACAGCGACAGGCAGACACGAGAGGAGCAGACAGACAGATCTGGAGGGAACCTTGAGGAAATGCCCACCCGCCAGAGATGGGAAGGATGTTTTTGTTTCTGAAAAGTTTAGTATCTTTTAAAATGTTTTTTCTAAAGCCCTGGGCTGTTAAGCCATCAAACCACCAACCACGTGGAGGAAGAGAAGTCCTGGCAATCTGCCTCTGTGAAGATGAGGGCCTCGCCAGCCCTCTGGGCGGCTCTGCTCTGTCACACACGGCGGGGTGGCTGTGAGTCCGGACTGACACACAGCAGTGGCATCTGTCACTTCCAAGCTGTGACAGACAGAAATGCCCCTATGCAAAGCAGAACCGAAGCCAGCTACAAAGAGCAGAGCAGAAGACAAACCAGAGAGAAAGGGGTTTTTGTCCTGAAGGGGTAGGTAGCCTCAGGTGAGGACGGCTTCCTGGCGTGGGCTACCATCCTTCTGGTGACCCTGGGGCTTCATTGGCAACAATCTCTCCTGTTGGCACCCAAGATGTAAAACACAATGGGTATATCAGCTCCAACAGTTGTTCTCGAAGGATGCACTCTGAAAAGGGTAAGAATTTGGGGCATTTCCCCTAATGTAGGTAGCTTTCCCAACTCACTGCCTCACGGCTTAGATTAAGTCAACAAGGGGAAGAATTCCGTTGGAAATCCTGAATGGCTGAATATTAAGAACCAAAGGGGCTTTTGAGATGAGTTTGATGCTCTAGTTCCACGGCTGAAGGAACAAAGAGGCTGAGGGGGGGGGATAGGCAGGAGGGCACCCCAAAGCTCCCCAAGGGCACCCCAAAGCTCTCTCCATTCTCTTACAACACCGTGGTTACCAACTTCTGGTTTTAACAATATGAGTCCTGGTGACGCAGTGCTTAGAGCACGCAGCTGCCCACGGAAAGGGCAGCGCTTCCGATCACCAGCTGTCCCATGGGAGACAGATGAGGCAGTTGCTCCTACACAGACGTGCAGCGTGGAATGCCTGTGGGACAGCTTTCCTTTAGGATCCACTCTTTCTTATAGGGTCGCTAAGGGTCGGAATCGACTCGAGGGCCACAGGGCTAGTTGGTTTTCTTTATGAGAATAGTTTCTCTTTCTCACAGACTAGGGACCTAAACACTGGGACAGTTGGGCCACCTCACCTGATTAACAAATGGCCGGGGGGGGGGGGCAGCAAGGGGAAGAGCGAGGGGTATGAATTCTACCTTCTAGCCCACTTCATGCTTTGTAGCATAGCAAGGCGAGCCAGCGTTCCAAAAATCATCGTCCTTGCTACAGATGGGAGGGAGGCCGTGGGTCTTTAATGGGGACCCAGCACAGCACCCCTCTTTAGACTGGGAAAGGACAGCCGCCTCCTGCTCTTCCAGCCTCCTGTGGGCAGGAGGCTGCCTTCACCAGCTCTCTGAGAGCACTACCAGATGCATCATTCTGCAAGCCAACACAGACCTGATGGCTCTAGGAAACAGGAGACTCACCCTCCCCCCCCCCCCGCCCCCCGCACGCCTCTCTACTCTCGCATGCCTCTCTCTCTCTCTCTCTCTTTTCTGTCCTCATTCTCATGCCTTCTCTCTTGCTTTGTCTAGAGGATAAAGTGCTACTTTGGCTCAAGTATTATTTCCTCAAAGTTTTTTTCTGACTCCTGTTTCCAAGACTAACCTACCATGGTGCCCCCCCACCCACCTCGACCACCCACCTACAATGCAGCCTTTGCTCTGGTTTATGCACACATTTCCAAAGCAGACGCTCTTTGCACAGGTTCAACTCTCTGGGAGAGACCTGGCACGAGGTAGGAAGCCCTAATAAATTACAATGGTTGGAGGGAGAGATCTTTATTTCCTCTGAGGTGCTAGGTGACACTCTCATATTTCTTAGTGCGGGGTCTCCTTCATCACCTGTGTAACACTCCAGACTCCTTTGAGTCAAGATTTTAAATAAGACATCGACTCAGGAATCCCAGCCTAGTCACAGCCATACAAATGAAGGCGCTCAGAGCAGCATGCCTGTGGCAGCTTGGCCAGGAAGCAAGCTGATCTTAGGGTCATGGTTTCTGGGACAGAGACCCACCGACTCAGACGCAGCAGACATGCTCACCTGGTGTCCAGGACGAGTGGGCTCAAACCAGGTCCCCCATTCACTCACTCACACACACACTCTCTCTATCTATCTATCTATCTATCTATCTATCTATCTATCTATCTATCTATCTATCTATCTATCTCTTTCTCTCCCCCCACACACACCCCAGATCATTCTTAGTGCCCAAGGAATGGGCTGGTGGGCTCCACGGTGGGTCTTCAAAAGTTTCTTGGGAGTCAAAGAGGAGTAAACCATAGTTACATCCCAGTCTAAAAGCATCTTCATCTTCTCTTTATCAAAGAGGGAAAGGGCTTTTTTCAAAATGAGCTGCTTGGGAATACAATGCGCCTCCTCCCTCCCCAAGCAGCTGAAATCCTAATCCCTGTACTTGAAAATCTATTCCTGTTTGGAAACAGAGGTTTTCCTTTGCTATGTTAAAGAGGTCACATATCATAGGGTGAGTCTAGGCCTATTAGTTTCTGAGTTACCAAAAACAAACAGAATGACTGACATCCATCAAAAGACTTCTCTGAACGAGAGCAAAGAGATCGTACAGAATAGGGGAGGGCTGGCAATGCCATCTGATAAGGCATTCACTCCTAAAATGTATAGAAAACTTCAAATTTCAACGCCTCCAACACAACAAAAAGCAAATTAAAAAATGAGCAGAAGACATACTTAAGACACTTCACCAACATCCCGGTGGCCAACATACATGAAGGAATGCTCGTGACCGTTAGCTGTTAGAGAGATGCAAATCAAAACAATTAGCAAAGTTCAATAAAACAGAACCCAGACGCTGGTAAGGGCGTGGGGGTGGGGTTGGGGCGCTCATACACTCCTGGTGGGACAATAGTCCATCCACTGGGGAAAACAGAATGGCACTGCCTTGGAACTAGAAGTACCATTTGACCCAACACTCCCCTAATAGGTATACAGTCTACACCAACGGCTACATGTACACCCATGTTCACTGTGGCCTGATTCATAATAGCACACCAACAGAAATCACCTACATGCCCATCCAAAGATGAACGGATCACACATCCCATTGCAAATACACACAGTGGAATATGAATGATGGCATCTTAGAAGACACACAAATCCAAAAGTATCTCATAATGCGGATGACCCTGGAGGACAGTAGGCTGAGTGAACCAAGCAAATGACAGCAGGACGGATACTGTATGGAGCCGTTATAACAACAAATCCAAGAAAATCTTCACACTCATTAGGAAACATTTTTGGATAGCTACTAGGGGCGAGAGAGGAGAGAAGGGGAAAATCACTAAGTAGAAAGTAGGCCAGAAGCAACAAAGCCCATATGGAAGAAGCACACCAGCCTGTGTGATCATGAGGTGTAGAAGGGATCTGGTATTAGGCATCATCAGAACAAAAAGTCTTACCATAGTGAATGAAGGGGGCAGTGTGGAGTGGACACCCAAAACCCATTTGTAGGTCACTGGAGATCCCCTTGCAGATGGGTCTCAGGGAGGAGATGAACCAGTCAGGGTGCAATATAGCAACAATGAAAAATACAACTTTCCTCTACTTCCTAAATGCTTCCTCTCCCCCCCTCCCCCCCAACTATCATGATCCCAATTCAACCTTGCAAGTCTGGCTAGACCAGAGGATGTACACTGGTACAGATAGGAACCAGAAACACAGGGAATCCAGGGCGGATGATCCCTTCAGGACCAGTGGTGAGAGTGGCGATACTGGGAGTGTAGAGGGAGAGTGGGTTGGAAAGGGGGAACCGATTATAAGGATCTACATGTGACCTCCTCCCTGGGGGACGGACAACAGAAAAGTGGGTGAAGGGAGACGTCGGACAGGGCAAGATATGACAAAATAATAATTTATAAATTATCAAGGGTTCATGAGGGACGGGGGAGCGGGGAGGGAGGGGAAAAATGAGGAGCTGATGCCAGGGGCTTAAGTAGAAAGCAAATGTTTTGAGAATGATGAGGGCAATGAATGTACAAATGTGCTTTACACAACTGATGTATGTATGGATTGTGATAAGAGTTGTATGAGACCCTAATAAAACGATTAAAAAAAAAGTAGGCGATATCCATGTGGGTCAAGGAAAAGGCAATGCCCAATACAGGGAGATCCGCAGAGGACCACCAAGGCAAGGGGGACACTGGGAGGTGCACACCAGTTACACCCAATCCTGCGACATCAGCATTGGCAAACATTACCAGTGGCTCCCGAGACATATGCAAGCTGCACAGGTACCGGAGGGCCCCTGCACAGGTACCGGAGGGCACGTGCACAGGTACCGGAGGGCCCCTGCACAGGTACCGGAGGGCCCCTGCACAGGTACTGGAGGGCCCCTGCACTGGTACTGGAGTGCATGTGCACACTACCGGGCAGTTTCTAGCTTTCACCAGTGGAAATTCTCGTTTAGACTAAGGGAGAAGTGCTGATCTTCCAAATGACCTGCTCTCTGGGTTTCGATTTTCTCTGTCTCCTAAGGAAGGGGTGTGGAGTAATGGAGCCTGTGTGTGTGCAGCCCCCACAAGGGTTGGGCAACCTCCCTCACACATGCAAATGTTGACCCCACTCCTCGCCCCTGGCAGTGAAGGTAGTACCTACCACTGGGCAAATGGGACTGTACTCATGATCACACATCGGTCTGACAGGAGAGAATCTGTGCATACGTTTATTTGTATGTGGTATAAATAAACACACGTTGGAAAAACAGGGGCAAAGTTACAAAAAACACCTTACCCGTAACCAAACAGCCTGGGGAATGAGTCACTGTTCTTAGGGGGCTTAGGAGCACAGTCCTGGGGGCGGCTCAATCAACTGGCATAGCATCATTCACAGACACGGTATTCTCCCTCTTCCTGTGGTAAGTAGCAAACGGGGCCTTAAAAACTAGCCAGCAATCATCTACGATGCAACCATCAGTCTCTCCCCGATGTGAGGAGCGAAAAAAATGGGAAGAGATGCAGCAGGTGAGTCCAATAGCCTAAGGGACCACGCACACATCAGTCTCCACAACCTTGAGACCACAAGAACCTTACTGACCGCTCTGTGAGGACCAGAGAGGCCTTAGAGAGAACAGGACAAAAATGTAGAACTTCACATTAAAAAAAAAAAAAAAAGACCAGACTTACGGGTCCGACAGAGATTGGTGGAACCCCCAAAACTGACTGGCTCTAGAGTCAAACCTGGAGCTGAAGGCAACTCCTTGGATCCACCTCGCGGCTAAGCGACAGCCAGCCTATAGAGTGAACACTGACGTGCGCAAGGAACGTACTCCTCCAATCAACCCGCCACAACCGGATCGTGCCCCAAACGAAGTTCAGAAGACAGGCAAGAAGGGTGAATTGACGGAGCGGGACCGGTGGGAGAGTGCTGTTCCACTGAGTGTATTCTAACTAAGGGCACAAACCAAACACCTATACATTGTTACATGGAAAGCTAGTCTGCTCTGTTAGCTGTTATCTAAATTGCAACAATAACTAAAACCAGAATAGATACAGGGAAAGGGGAGGAGGAAGGGCAGGCACCAAGGAATCCTGGCGGACACCAGAGAGTGAAAACAAAAGACTGTTCTTTAAAGCCATTCCCTTGCAGCGCTTCTGTCAAGGCGGCATCAGTTAGCTATGACATCAACAGCCTATCATTATTGTCGTGTAATCTGAAACGAACCATAGGGGATGGGGGAATCACCAGGAAAATACACACTGAAGAACATGGTACAAACAACGTGAACTGGACTCTTCAAAAAAAAAAAATCACTGCCAGGGTAAAAAAAAAAAAAAAAGATGGAAGGGGACTTTTTCAGATTAAAGCAGTTCAAGAGACATGAAAACCACATGCAAGATAATCAGATCTGTACATTTAAAACACACAAGACAGTTATAAAAGACATTATCGGGATGATCTGAGACGTTTTCCTTATGCGCTAGCTGTCTAGGCAACTGGTATTACATTGATTACATTGTACAGCAAATATATTGTGTAAAAGAGTTTCCTTATTCTTTTTTTTAACATTTTATTAGGGGCTGATACAACTCTTATCACAATCCACACATATACATACATCAATTGTATAAAGTACATCCATGCATTCTTTGCCCTAATCATTTTCAAAGCATTTGCTCTCCACTTAAGCCCTTTGCATCAGGTCCTCTTTTTTCCCCCCTCCCTCCCCACTCCCCCCTCAGTTTCCTTATTCTTATGAAACACTAAAAGATGTAGGAAGAATTGTGCTGTGCAATATACTCTTTTAAAAAATATGTGTACATATATGCATGTAATATGGGCCTGGGAAGGGGAGAGGAAAGGAAAAATGGATGTAAGAAGAGAGGATGGGGGAAAGGGAGGAGGGCGGGAGGAAGAAAGAAGAAATGCAAAGTAGCAAAGTGATCAGCAGTGGCCAATAAGGGTGAGGTGCATTCATTGTTTGCTCTTGAAATTTCACTGTAGACTGCACATGATCAATTTCCAAATGCTCAAAATAAGAAGTTGGAAGGTGCAGTCCATGAGAATAACCAATTTTCAAAAAAAAAAAATCCTCCCCAAATTGTAGACTCGGGGAACACAGACTCATTAGCAGCAGCAGGTCTAACCTACTAGGTACGCATTTTTGCACTAGAAAATGATGCTGTGTCTATGTCAGGGCTGGGAAAAGTGGAATCCCTGGAGAGGTAAGGGGTGGGGAGGGAGAATGGGCTGGGAACAGAATTCCCACTTTCCTCTTTCATCTCTATCTGGTGTCTACAGAATACCAGATCGACCTCACACCGGAAACACTTTCATGAAAGCAGATGTCCTGGTCTGGTCTCATTTCTTTCGCTCTAAGACCACTCCCCTGAGCCTTCTTTCTCTTCTTATTTTTGGTATGTTTGCAAATAAGTCGCTTAATCATCTGGCCCTTGGGCGCTGGAGATCCAGAGCCAAGAAGTGGAGAGTACTAACTGGGCTGCCTCCGACTGAGGGGTAAGCGATGGCCCAGCTGTTCAGACTGATGGCGTCCAAATGGCCTGAAATCGCTACAGATTTATTGAGCCATCAGTAAGGCCTGCCTTTTCTCCCATTAAAATAATTAAGACAATGAACTACTATGGGGGAAGGCGGGCCAAGGAGCTCTTCACTAAGGACTCGGAGAGCAGTTAATTACATTTAAAGTTGCATCCATCTAAAAGTGAACAACTAAGCTGCAGGTTGGCTTCTTCGAATGCCAGAATCAAACACCACCCAGGATGGGGGTGTCAAGGCGACCCAGACAAATGGCAGCTCTGCTAGCCCAAATAGAGAGCTGTGGCGGGCTTCTGAAAAGCTTGGCCAGATATAGGTGTAATCTTCTCCAAAGAAAGCCCTGGGCAATCTCCTTCATACGAGGGGGTACCCCCCAAAACTGGGGAAAACTCTCTACTGGACGGAGCTTTCGTCGTACTCATTTTTCCTGCTAGCCAAGCATCAAGCAACTTGCTCCGAGTTAGTGCACCTAGTGGCATTGTCTGGGGAGGTTCTCTCTGGTCACAATAAATTTTTTCATAAAGGCAACTTCACTTGAACCTCGATTTTTTGTTATGGCCAATTACGGTGAACAGCATGCGGCTGTGAAATTTTGTTTCCTGCTTGGGAAAAATGCCGCAGAAACTGTTGTGGTGTTGAACACAGCTTACAAGGGCAGCGCGATGGGAAAAACTCAAGTATGAGTGGTCTTCTCATTTTGAAAAAAGGTGAAATGTTGATTGACAACAAACCTCGTTCTGGATATCTGTTAACTTCCCAAACGGGCAAAATGTGTGCACTTGTGCTCAAAGACCGACGACGGACCACTGAAGAGACGGGGGAGTTATCTGGATGATCTTGGAACTTGGGGGAGCAAATAGTAACAGAAGATTTGGGAAAGAGAAGGGTCACTGCGAAATCGGGTTCTGACAGACCAGCAAAAGGAGCCTCAACTGGAAACACGCTGCACATTAAGCAGCTCTGAAGTGACCCAGATTCTGTTTTTCAAGGTCATTACTGGTGATGAGACATGGTGCTATGTTTATGGCCCTGACAGCAAACATCAATCAAGCCAGTGGAAGACGCTCGCCATTAGCACCTTGCCCCCAAAAAGCTTGTCAAGTGAAATTATGGATCAAGAAGATGCTCATTTGTTTTTTGATGTGAGGGGGAGAGTGCATTTGAAGTTCATTCCACCAGGTTGGACTGTTAATCAAGCTTTCTATTTAAAGGTCCTGAAAAGATTGCTTAACAGTGTGTGACCAAAAAAGGCCTAATTTGTGGCAAATGGGGGACTGGCTTAGCCACCATGACAATGTACTTGCTCACACTGCCACCTCAGTGTGCAGGGTTTTAGCCAAACACAGCACGCCTGTCTTGCCCTGAACACATTACTCCCCTGACCTCGCTCCATGTGAATTCTTTTTGTTTCTTCAAATGCAGACGGGCATACAAGGACACGATTTGATTTGATGACATGGAAGAGGTGAAGAAATAAAATGAGGGTGCTGTCAGTCATCCAAACAGATGAGTTTGAAAAATGTTTCCAAGAACAGAAGGAAAAGTTAGGGTAGCGAATACACGCTGCCCAAGGTGTCCTTACTTAGTTAACAGGTATACCTGGGTATCCTTGAAGTGCTGGCCCCTTTCCACGTGGCCCATCATGGGGACATCACGAGGGTCATTTCATAAACCTTTGCACCTGAATCCCTGCATCCTCTCCGAGTCAGAGCTGTCAGTTTGCATGGAAAAATCAGCACAGCGAGCCAAAAGTCATCTCTGGGCAAGAGATGTGGGCAAGTTCACGCATGTCAAACTGCCAAATGGAGACAAGAATGCCAGCTCTCTGGATTGTCTCTTTCCCCCCGATGATTCAAGAATTAAGTTACGGTAGGCCCATGCCTAGAATACAATAAATGCTTACTAAATGTTGGTGGTTGTCACAATCAGGGAGCAGTATCCAAGGGGCAGTGAGGACAACGGAGATGAGATAGAACATGAGAGAGGGAAAGACAGTCTCCCAGCGATCATAGACGCGCCTGGACCATCTCTGACACTTTGGGAAATAGTCAGTCACCACCCCCAGTTGCCCTTAGTACCAACTCATGGCAATCCCGAGTGTGGAACTGCCCTCCACATGGTGTGAAGTTTTCTGAAGTAGAATGCTGGCTTGTCCTTATGAGTTACCAATGGGTATGCTTCAGCGCCCAAACTTCAGGTTAGCCCTGGAGGGCATTCCAGTTTGCATAATCCAGCCCTCAAGCCACACCCATGCCACCGACTCACCGCGGTCCTCTATCGGGTTTCTGAGATTGTAAATCTTTGTGAGAGCAGCCAGCCTCTTCGCTCTCCCACAGAGAAGTGGGTGGGTTTGAACCACAGACCTTGGTCAGCAGCCTCATGCTTACTCCACAATGCCACCAAGGATCCTTTAGAATTACTCTGGACTTCCAAATCATCAATCAACACAGACAGGTGATCAGAGAAGAAGGAGAAATAATTCAACAAAGAAAAACAAACAAACAAAAGCCTACTGTAAGAATGTATGCAAGGTCTCGCACTTAAACCAGGTATTGAACTTAAGCCCGGGCCCAAGGTGGGGCTTTGAGCTTCACATTCGTTGTCTTGTGCAAACTTTTTCAGTTACCCCAGTGAGCAGGCAGAGCCATTCTTTCTGAGAGATGAGAAAACGGAGGCCCAGAGAGACGTCATCACTGACAGATGGCTGATAAGTAGGAGAGCTGATATATGCTCCAGCCCATGCTGGATCCCTCACCGCCCCCAGGACCCTGCCACCACTTAGTTTAATTCTCTCTGACAGAGCAGGATGAATGAGCTCCTGCCCACGGCGCAGAGACGAGTGCGGAGATGACACAATGCTGCCTCAGGGGATAAAACTGTAGGCAGAGTTCAGGTGGACAGGGAGACCCATCTATATGCAACTAACACTATCACTCTGTGCTAAAGGTTTATGGCTAGCCTGCAGAACAGCGTTCATGGTTAACACGTACTACTACGCTTTCTATTAAAAGGACACCATCTTAGAACAGGTAGCAGGTTTTATTTGAAAGCAAAGAACAGAATTTGAACAGAACAGTTGCAGAAGGGTGTACTAAACCAAACCAAATGCCCTGCCATCGAGTTGATGCCGACTCAGCCTTGGTGGGTTTCAAAGACTGTAAGTGTTTACGAAAAAAGAAAGACCAGTCTCTCCCTCAGAGAGGGTGGTGGATTTGAACTGCTAACCATTTGAATCACAGCACAACACATAACCACACCACCAGGGGAGCGCTTTGCTGAAGGCTAGAGGAAAGGGAAATAGAAGCAAAATGCGGGAGATTACAGGCCCCTGAATGTCTGTCCACAACTCTGCTGGCAACACTTGCTTCCAGGACAAACCCCGGGCCCTTTACCCTTTCCATAAAAACCACCAACCAATCAACCTCAAAACTCAAAGCCATCAAGCCAATTCCAACTCATTGCCAGCCTATTAAAAAAGGCAAACTCAGTGCTATCAAGCTAATGCTGACTCATAGCGACCCTGTAACAGTGTACAACTGCCCATGTTTCTGAGACTGTAACTCTTTATGGCAGTACAGAGTCCTATCTTTCTCCCACGAGCCTACTGGGAGTTTGAAACTCCTGACCTTGGGAATCATGGCCCAACGCACAACCAGTACACCACCAGGGCTCCTCAGGGCACCAATCAGGCACCGCCTATTAAAAGGATCGCAGCAACACGCATTTGTACATACGCTGAGGGATCCTTGAAATTTAGCCCAAGAAAATAATTCCATCCAAAAAATAAAGTTACAAAGGAGCCTGAGCTTGAGGTACCTGAACCTAAGCTCTCCAGACTTCACGTTAGGGTTTGCACTCTCCGACCCCCAGCCCTCCCTACCGGGTAGATTCTAAGACACAGCAGTCCTCGGTAGGGTTTCTGAGACTGTAAACCTGTATGGGAGCAGACAGCCTCATCGTTCTCCAGTAGAGTGAAGTAGCTGGTGGGGTTGAGCCATGACCCTGAGGAGCAGGTCCAATGCTTGTCTCACAGCACCACCTGGGGTTCTTTCGCACGAGTCAGCGACTCCCATGGCCAACGAAACAGCGATTTGTTGAGGAAAGAACTGGGAACCCAATGACTTGGGTCACAAAAGTGTATGCAGGTAATGACGCTGGGTTTTCATGTACGCTCAGTGGTAAGCGTATGGATGTGCGTTGTGGCATGATTCTCTACACCAGAGTCAGAAACTAGCACCATGGCCTCAATCACCATGTCTCTGCTGAGAATAGTTCACTGCAGAGTGGATTAACTGAGGCAGTCCTCAAAACCTAAGCTACACAGTCTCTGTCCTTATATACAAAATGTTGGCAGCTGACCCCAGCTCCATACTACTTGAGTATTTTATATTCTATTGTACTTATCCAGGAGTCCTGAGGGTATAGTGGTTATGTATTGGGCTTGTAACTCCAAGGTTGGCAGTTCAAAACCACCAGCCGCTCCATGGGAGAAAATAGGGCTTTCTACTCCCATGAAGTTAGACTTGGAAACTCACAGGGGCAGTTCTACCCTGTCCTGTAGGGTCACAGTGAATCCAAATCTATAGGATGAGAATGAGTTTGATTGGTTTGGGTTGTATTTATTCAGTTGTTTAATTCTGAAGCATTTTAATTATGTATATATTCAAAAGCTTTGGTGAGCACTTCTGTGATTTTCAGCAGACCTGCTAATGCTTTCTAAAAAGCTGAGATCAATGTATACTACCATCAGCAAGCAGCTAAGGTATACTACAAGGTATAATGCATCCCCGCTACTGTTGCTGGTTGAGAAGGCCTAATACAAAGTGTCACGGTCAATTTGTTCTTTCTCCTCTTCTTTAAAAAATGTGGTGAAATACATGCAAAGGACTTCAAAAAGCTCATGCAAACTTTAAATTAAAAATATTGGAATTTTTCCAAGAATTTCTTGAAGCCCCCACATAATAAAACATTTGCCAACTTCAGCAGTTTATGCACGCACCATTCAGAGACATTAATTACACTCATTTATTAACAATTTTCAAAGACTCATGGAAAGTGAAGAATGACCCCAACCAGCTTCTCCCTCAAACTATGAATCTGACCAGACCCTGATATGGAATGTGTATCCCCAGCGTTAGGGGTTAGGGACCCTCCTTTCCCTGTGACAGCTTCCACGCAGAGTCGGCCTTGAACTATTGTTAAGCATCCCCTCAAAATCTCACCCACTCTCTAAACCCAAACCCAAGCCCACTGCCACTGGGTCGATTCCAACTCATGGCACCCCCAGAGGATGGAGTAGAACTACTTCATACGTTTTCTGAGACTGCAACTCTCTAAGGGAACAGATAACCTCGGCTTTCTCCCGAGGAGCCACTAGTGGGGAGCCTATGTGCATAGACGCTGTGAAAATAAAATCCTAAGACGTCATGGAGAGAGAGAGACAGAGACCCAGCATCGGCCAAGTCTAGCTCACAACCGTCCTGCCGGCTGGTTGCAGTCACATAGCAAGGCAGCCACCGGTAAATCCAGAACTGCCCCGCTAGCTTAGTCCAGCGGCAGAAAATAAAGTGGTGAGTGGTGAGTGCCTGAAGCCACTACAATTTGGGGTGATTAGCTACTCAGCAAGAGATTAAAAAAAACCAGTAACTCTAATTGTTTGTTATGCTGGTTGAAGTTCTCAGGCTACAAACTTAAGAGTCCTCCTCCCCCCAAATAAATAAACCCTTAATCAAAACAAAAGAAAAGCAGGCCATCAAGTAGGCTCAGGAGGAGCCTCCATCTCGGAGACTAGAGCTCCACCCCCTCTAGTTTCCCCAGCGGTGACTTTATGTAAGTCCATCCCTCTGCCCCCAGCCGGGTTTGAACTACCCACCTCTCAGTCCGTCGCTGAGTGCAAACCATTCACCCCTCCCAGGGAACTCAGATCACTTAGCGTCATCTTTGATTCCTCTTTCACTCATCTTTTCCACCTCCAGTCCACAGGCAAATCCTGTTGGTGCTATTTTTCTAAGGATGAGGGGAACTTCGAGAAGCTGGTGGAAAAACGCCATCGTCCCTGAATTCCATTTTCCCACGGACATTTTGCAGCCTGTGTGCATCCAGATTCAGCCCTTGCCACTCCACTACCATCATCTCTTGTTTGGGTCACGGCAGGACTCCTTCCGCTCCCACCCTTAGCTGCCTTCCCCGGACCCAGTCTCCTCTCCACACAGACATCAGGGTGGTGGTCCTGGAAAGCCGCCAGGCAGGCGTCCCTTGGCTTCAGACCCCTCCAGTGGCTAAGGCGTCATGCAGGGCCCCTTCCCCGGCCCTTCCAATTCCTGCAATCCAGCCCTTCCCATCTCACCAACCTAACTGCCAACTCAACCTAGTTCCCGCCGATCCAGCCGCCCTGGCTTCCTTGCTCTGCCTCAAAATGTCCATCCTGAGCCTTTAAGGAAAAAAAACTCTTATTCCCCTCTGGCTGAAACACCAGTCCCCTACTCACAAGTGGAGTTTGTCATTTTAATCCAGACTCTGCTCAAATGTCACCCGAGAGACTCCTTCCCTAAAGAGCTTCACTCAAAGGCGGCTCTCCCTTCCACCTTCCCCATCATTTCCCACCCTCCCTGACCTGCTTGATTGCTCATCACTACTTCTCAGCGCTGTAGACTTCTCTAGATCGGTAGGGGGGAGGGCAGGCATTGCCACTGTCGCAATTCCACTGAACCCAACAGGACACAGAAGAACTGCCCCATAGAGTCCCAGAGCTGCCATCCTAACAGAAGCAGAGTGTCACCGCTTTCTCCCATGGAGCAGTTGATGGGTCCCCACCCTCAACCTTTCAGCGAGCAGCCAAGCACGGAACACTGTTCCCTTGGGACTCTGTGGCCAGCAAACTGGTATATGATCTCTCTTCTGGCATCACTGTGCCCGCTCGCCCATTTGGAGAACTTGTTCACTGCTGTGCACAGCAGTGTCTGGACAGTCGCTATCCCGTGCGGTGCTCCATAAAGATCTATTAGATGAGCAAACTAAGTATTTTTACCTCTCCGATCCCCGAGAAGTCAGCAGAAATGGTCATACACCTCTAGCCTCGACACGGAAATCTGGGGGCCTCTTTTCCTGGAGCCCAGGCCTTGCCACAACTACTTCACCTCTCTTGGCCACCACACCCCAATATTCTCATCTGCCTCCATCCTCCAAGAGCACCGTAACTCTCAAAATGACAGGCACACAGCAAACACGGCTCCTACGGACCACTCCAGGGTCCAACGGTGCCACTTCCCACCCTCCAGCCAGGCTGGCTTCCTCCCTTCTGGCTCTGCCCAGGCAGCGCCTGCTGTTGGCAATGCCCTGCCTACATCCCTTGCCTGGCTCATGCTAATTGCACTTCAGGCTCAACCTAAATGCCCCTTCCTCAAAAGGCCCTTCTGTGCCCCTCCACCCTTCAATGGTGGCTCTTCCGATCTCTCCAGAGCCCTGCTTCCTTGCCTTCCCATGCCATCCAATGGGAAGGAAACCACAGGCTCTGCAGTGGAAATCGGAACACAGATGCGCAAAGAAGGAACCCAGCGGGGTGCTGGAGACCCCAAGAACTCCTGCCTGGGCACCAGCGCCACATCGAAACACAGAGTCCCTGGTTCAAACGCTAAGAACCCCAAGACTGGAGAACAGGGGCCATTAAACAGCAGAGCCCGGGGGTCTTCTGAGCTTGGGGTGCTTTGTGATGCTACAGATCACATCTTCGTGAAGATGCCCTGTCTGGAAAGGTACAATGAAGCTCTGGGTGCCCAGTCAGGCTGGCACGGATGTGTTCAGGTGCCCACCCTGGTCACATCCTCAGAGGCCCCTTGTTTTACGGAGAGACACCAAAGCTCTACCCTTGAGTGCACGAATAGAGACCAGGCATGTTCTAGCTGCAGGGCACCTGCGCCTAAGAGGCGCCATTCAGGCTAAGTTCTTCCACAGTCAACAGAGCACACGCTTCAGTCAACGACGTGGGCGAAAGCCGAGAGAAGGGGAGACAGTGACAGGAGCGGGTCATCGACCTTTCTATGATGCAGCCAATAAAAGCCAAGAAACCTCCCAAGGTAATAAAAGGCCCCCTCTTCCTCTCCCAGGTATTTCAGCTTGTCAACGGTTCCCTGGGTTTTTGAATAACGACTTCCAGCAAGTAAATGTTAATAAACTGTAGCCCAGAAGTGTTCTTCCAGGTACCCCATGGAGTACGAGATGAACGCAGCGTCTGCCCTGTCAGGAACAGACTGTGGGTCCAAACACACAAAGCAATCGCCTCTTAATAAAATCATCCACAGGAAGTGCACCGTGCTGATGGTTTATTTCAAACAAGAGAGCCAGACCGTGAAGTCTCTCACACGCTCAACGTGCCACAAGGCAAGTCCCCTCAGCATTTCACTGCTCCTCCGCCTCTGACCCAGACGCTTTTAGTTTACCTTCTAGGGTCCATCTCCTGTGGCTGTCGTGATGCCACGCCCATGTTTCACACCAATCGTCTGAAAGATCCCTACTCTGAGAGGAGAATGTGTTTCCGACCAGTGTCCCCAGGTGCACACATACACAGAAGTCAAAAGAAAAGCTTGCCGCGGCCAGTCGGCAAGTGTTTTATATCCTGTTGTACTTGAAAAACAAAAAGTCTGACCCACTCATTCCCCCCCTTGGTGATGAAGATGGTTAAGCGCTAGGCTGCTGATCAAAAGCTAGGCCGTTTGAGTTCACCCAAAGGCAGCTCAGAGCCAAAGACAGGGTAATATAATTTGGGCGGAAAATCAACCACTGGAAACCATTCAGGTACATCATTCTGTTCGGACACACCTGGGTATGTGAACTGGCAGCAACTGGCTTTTTAAAATAAATCATTTTATTGGGGGCTGGCTTTGGTTTTAATGCATCATAACCCACCACTGGGAAATGGCATGGTTTGAGACCCTAAGTGGCCTGCATTCTGGTGCACATTGCCTGGACTCCATCCACTGGACCTTAAATCAAACTTGGTCTGGGTTAGTCTGCAAAACATGATGAGCATTTAAGCGATATTTCGAGCAGAAAAGAGATGGGAATTATAGAGTTTGAAGTTACACAAAGGCAGATTTTCTGGGGCATAATAGTCACGGCCTGGTGTGCATCTGGGAAGGCTTCCACAGAGGGTGGAGAATGGCAAAGCAGGGAACCTTCTATATCTGGCCTCCTGAGCAGCTAGGTATGTGCATGTGTGTCGGTGGGGGTGGGGGGTGGGGTGGGAGGGAACGACACTATTTTGTTTGAAGAAGCGAGGTCTTTCCCTGCATCAGAGGGCTCAGATTCACACACTTAAAAGCATTTCAAAGAAAAGTTTTTCCTGTTACCTTGGGAGGCTTCTGCCTTGCCTTCCTGGTCACCTAGAAATGACCTGTCACCTGTTCCTTATCACGTCTCTTGCACCTACACCCCTTCCCTGTCTGCGTTCTCTGGTCTCACACACTGATTCCAGACCCTTCCCTGCAGGCGGGCAAAGTTACTCTCCTGCCAGGCCGTGCCTCCAGAAACAAGTTCAAGTCCACCCCCAGCTTCCGGCCCAGCCTGGAGAAGCTAGGACTTCCATCCCCAGCCCAGCTTCCACCCAGGGCAAGGCTCTCTCTCTTGAGAGCTACTCCTCTACACCATGCAAGTTAGCCCATTTGGAATGGCACGAAGCATGATGAAACACCTACGGTGGGGTTCAGGGCCAGCCAGGACCACTTACACATGACCTCCCATCACCACCATTCCAGAGAGGCACCGTGAGCTGAGTAAGTGACGGAAGCGAGCCAACGCAGGCAGGCTTGCAAAGAAAGTCTGGGCTCTTTCCACGACCAGCTCCTTCCCACGTTGCCCTCAGAATACCAGGCATTCTTTAAGCTGTGCCCCACACTGTCACTCCTGGTCACCTAGAGGGAATGTGGTGTCTCTACGATGGAAGTATGTCCATGGTGAGAGCGCTGGGTTCTCTGGAGCAGGCTCCCCAGGACGAAGCTTGGCTGAGCTCAGCACCAAGAAGGGTCCACTGCCTTCCTATCAACCAACAGGTTACTTTTTAAAGACATCTCAGAGCTCTGGATCAGCTACAGGGATGTGCTTTGGGCCCCAGCTGAGAAGAGACATCCACTGCACCCAGACCCAGGCTGAGGGCAGGCAGGCACACTGGCCTCATTCCCTGTCCACCATTTTCCTTCCTCCTGTTTCCCTCGACGGCAGCTGTGCCACGCAGGGCCTGTCTTTATAGGTCACCTTCAGTCTTCACTAGAACAGAACATGAAACAAGCACAGGCTACCCGTTAGGATCAAAAAAGGGGCGTTTCCCGACCCTCCACCTGCCCTGGTTGAGTTACAACCCAACCAGGGCATTGCCGCCTCGGCCACCGTGTTTCACTTCCACAACCCTGAACTCTTAGACATTCTCCATCAAGCTTTCTAGTAACTGTGATCACTGACCCATTTCTACAACATATGCAAGGGGAAAACTGCATACGAGAATCTTCTGGCTAGGCTTTTCATACTGAGAATCACACACGATGCTCTTCCTGAGAGCACAAACCTCTCTCTAGAACTGTCCCCTTTCGTAGTTTACCTGGAATAACTGTACTTAGAAAGCCAGTCTGGCCAGCCCCCCCAGGCCGTTTTTGGAATCCCACCACAGTTGAAAAGACTGTGACTAAGAAGCAGGGGAGTAGAGAAGAAACCCGAACAGCTGGCCACCAACCCAATGGGCCCCAGGCCCCCTTACCTTGGTCAAATCCATTCCAAGTTTGAGTTGTGAGATGAGATGAAGAATTATACTACGCTGATCGTCCATGACACCCAGTTCTGTCTCTTCCTTATCTTCAGTGTCACTTTGTTCATCTTCAGACAAAACAGGTTCGGGACCTGCATTTGGCTAAAAGGAATCAATAAAAGCCATCAGTTGGTCCAGTAGAAGTTAACAGCAGAGCACAGACACCCGTGTGCTTAGCAGCGATGGAGGAGCCCAATCCAGCCACAGGGAGATGCTCTCAGTCCCGAAGCACACGGGGCTACGGACGAGCTTCTTTAAGTGTGTCGTCACTGTAGGGGACACACTCAACATCCGCCCCCCCACCCCACCCAGGAGTGAAACTCTTGACCTTCGAATTTGCCCTGACCCAGAGTTTCCTTTCTTCAAATAACAGACTAAAGCATATGTGACGGTCCTCTCTGTCTAGCTTATTCCCAACAACTCTATTAGCCTGCACAATCTAGACACTATATTGTATGCAAAACTTTCTGCTTCTCAGCAAAAGCTGATGTCCTCAGCACTGCCTAGAATTCCATTATTTTACGGAGAAGTTACCTTGGGGCTACTTCTACACATCCATTATTATCGCGAGGACAAAGGAAGGGAATGTCTCAGCATTAATCTAGGGAAGGAGATCTGCGAAAATTTAAGCAAAAACTCCGAACTTTTCTGGGTTAAATCGTTATCCTATGCTTGGCTGGATGCTGGCCAGCAGGCCCTCCCCCTTTCCTTGGTGTAAATTTATTAATTCGATTGCTTGATTCCAATTTTTCAAATGATCAAAGGGAAAAAAAACAGGCTACGTAGAGGGGAATTACCAATCACCAAGTTCCCAATGAAAACCACTCTGGCTACTAGGAAGAGTTGCCCTTGGAATTCTGCTGAAAGAAGGAATGCCATCCCATGTGTGCCTGCGTTTTCGTACCACCTGTTCACGTGTGACCAATAGCACACGGCATAACCCATTATCCATTTTTCCAATCACCTGTGATAGGTCAGGCAGAATGAACTTAAGTTACAGAAATGCAGGCGCTCCACGGTATTACAGATGGAAAGGATATACATATCAGTGCAAACACTGACGATTTAAGAGCCTCATTAGGCAGAATCATGGCATTAGATCCAAGCTCTTCCAGGGTAGTACAAAGGTTAGTGTAGTGATCAAGGTGTCGGCAGTTGTCCACTCGAAAGTCACCTTTAAAAAGGTTCCGGAGAGGGGAGACAAGGGCGCTTCTTTGCCCTCTTCTCTTATCAACCTGATAATGCCTTTCAACTCAGATAGGCACTTTCCATAAACACACAGGCAAATCCTTTGCCATCACACCAAGACAGGCTTCAGATGGTCAGGGTGATGCCCATAGGGCTCTCCCCAGCCTAGTGCCAGTCTCCTTCCCACACAGACCTGGTTCTCCAGGCTCGTCTCTGACACCGTCAGTGTGCTGTTTGGCCAGCGTACGCTGAAATCGCCTGGGAGCGTTTATTCCATCCTTTTCCAGAAACGAATAAGCAGAGGCAAGTCCGAGCACATGGGTCACCCTGATTCTCCCCTGGGGAGATGAGCAAGATGACACAGGGGAGACCGTGCGAGCGCAGCACTCACTTTGGCCACCCAGCCTCTCCAGGCCCTGCTCCGCCACAGGGCCACTGCCACGGAGGCGACTGTAGGGAGGAACCCGGATGGCTCGAGCAAGGACTGGGAGGGCCACCGTCTTCTTCCTCCAGACGCCTGAGGAGCTGGAAAGTGGGCGGCAGCGTCGGCCTGTTCTGAGCTTGCAGTTCCACAAAATTGCCACCAAGATGGGAGAAGCTCCCAATAGCACATCCCTCCCCGCACAGAGGGCTGTTGCCGCCTCCTTTCTGGACAATCTGGTGAGTGGTCCTCTGGGCCAGCAGGCTCCCCTCAACCCAGCTGGGCCTTCTGTGTGGGGAGGCAAAAGGAAAATCAAGCCAAGTTAAGGCAAGCTACCGCCAGGCCCGACTCCTGGGAGAGCCAGTGAGGGAGGGGCCAAGGCTGTAAAACTGTCAACAAGACAGTGGCTGGGGTTTGAGCCCAATTACTCCCGTTTGAAATGAGTTGTTCTCACAAAGTACTGCCAGTGCACGAAAACAAACCCACGGCTCAAGTGAGGCTGCCATAAGGGGCGATGAAGCAGAGAATGATTCATTCTTTGGAAGATGGCATTTTCCATTTGCCCACAAGCCCATGTGCGGAGCAATGGCCGTCTTCCCTACTTACTGCCCCCCTCCGCCCCTCCTGGGACCACGCCTCCGTCTGCTGTCTGTATCCTTAAAAAATCAATCCAGCAGCCAGGAAGCCTTCCACAAGATAGCGCCGCGTGACACTAAGGAGGCGCACGCATGCGAACACAACCTTCTCCAGTTTTTTCCACTTCAACTCAACATCACACTTTCAGTTTTTAGGCTTCCCATGACAGCCGGGGAGCTGGCCCGAGCTGAGCAAAAGCAGGCTGTGCACGGAGCCCAGAGGCAGACCAGCTGCAGGACAACTGGTAGGCAGAGCTCAGAGCAGGGCCTCCTGGGGCCCTGAAGTGCAGTCAAAGGAAGAAAAGTCATGGGGCCCAAGCTTGACCAGCATCTCTCACTGACAACGATCCCCCGCGTGTACGTAACGCATGCCCAACGCGGATCAAGGGCCGATCACAGCTCCTGAGAACGTGCCCTTTCTCTCTCAGCAAATCCTCCTCCACCCACCCAAGCTCAAGGGAAGAATGTACGCCTATCTGGGGAAGACGCCATTCCAAGATGGGGTTCCGTCATAATGCTGGTCATGACCCTGTCAGAAGACCACGCCACTGCCCACTCTGGGGTTCAGTCCTCTGCAGAAAGCTAAGACCCGCCCGCCTGTTGTGGGCCCAAACGGGGTGGAGGTGGGTGGGTAGGGGGTTGGGGGGGTAGAAAGGTGCCAGGGTTCAAAAGGTCAAGGTTGTTTGAAAGAGGTCAATTAGCATTATAAACACAAAACTGCCAGCCTCCACAAAGCACCCACCTTTAGAAGGTATTTCCAGGACTCAAGAAGGTGAACCTGGTTTTAAAGGAAGAAAACCTGGTTCTCTTTGGGGTTTGTTGATTCTGCTATTCCAAGAACCAATCCAAAGATACTTACTCATTACGTGGCTGGACCTACGTGTCATTTCCCGGGACCAGGCCCACGAGCCCAACCAGAGTCTCCCCTCGGCCCTTACGGGCCCCCGCTCCTCTCTCGGCTGACCCTGGCCCGCCACGCGCTGCAGCTCACTGGGATTTCCCTCAGAAGCACCCCCAGCTGTCTTGATGCGTGCCAAGGCAGAAGAACGGTATTTCCCAATCTCAAAAGAAAATGGAAAACGAGAAAGGGTTTTGCAATGCTGGGAATGCTTATAAGACTTATGAAGAATCTTTTTCAGATATCTCGACCCCAGAGATAGCTGCAAATGAGCCATCCCAACCACAAACATTGGACATGGAATGGAATTACAACATATCTTTTTTAAAAAGCAGACTTGGGAAAAATGAGGTTTTTTAATAAAAACAAAAATTGTGTCTTAGCACTTCTACCACGGGAGCACCTTAGGGTATTGTGGCTACAAAACATCAAATGAGTCCTATCTACTTGTAAATGGGGAAAAGGCAAATGAGAATTTGATGGATGGGGAAAGGCTTCATGGGCAGGCTGGGTGTGCAGAACATTCCTAGGTCATTCAGGAATGATCGGTGTCCTTGCCCTGGGCTCCATGGATTGGCAGAAAGGTATCCATGACCATCTTTGAAATTTTATGCACAAAATGTTTCGATAGTTTTCAGATGAGAAGATCCATCACTTTAATTGGATTCTTTGAAAGGTCTGCCCTTCGGCTCACCCCAGGGCCTGTCAAAGACCACAGGGGCTGAGACCATGTGAGAGATGGACTCTAAGAGTGGACATCCGACAGTCACCACAGTGCAGCGTGACTCCCGAGCCACCGTCCTGCGGTCCTTAACTAGTGGGGGGAATCGAATTCCTGACACTGTGTCTGAGGGTCACAGCGATGACCTGTGTGCGATTGGCCCCGGGAAGACTCAACGGGGTCTTCCCCAGGGCTCATCGGGGCAGGAGGCACAATTATCCTGGGCTTGCTCTCTTGTTTTTCATCCTACTTCAACATGAAAGCAGATTCCAAGCAAGACGGAAATTCCAACCGTTTATTCAATACAAGTACATCATTTAACGACAGTTTAGGTCAGTTGTCGTGAAACACCATCAACAGACATTTACAGCACAGTCCATTCGATTTCCTGTCTCAGGACCCACTTCATCTCACATGCAAAAACATGGCCTTCTTTCAGGGCTGTAGGAACCCATGTTTCCCCATTCCCAAATACTGTACCCCCCACCCCCACTCAGTTCTCATAAGCCTTAGCTGGCTTTCAAATCAAAGCGCCCCAGAGAAACAGCTTGAGCCACCAGTTTCCCCTTTAAATGTCTGATAACCCCACGTGCTAAAATTCTACTGGACGGAGTCGAGACATTATAGTCAAGGTCTGTGGGTGGGCGCCCCTCTCTAATCTTGTAAGGTGTCTTTTTGTCTTTGGGCAGGGAGTTCACACCCCAGAGGCCTGAAATCACAAACGCACAGGTGGTGCAAGGGCACTTGAGCAAGGGTTGGGGGGGTGAAGGGGACTCCTACAGCCATCCAGTGTCCAGGCCTCCTGTCATGGGCCTTCTTACATGGACATGCTCCACAGAAAAACAAGGCCCCCTGAATTAAAGTGACCTGCATATGTCTTGAAAAATCTACATGACCACGGGCAGAAAACAGAGTTGGCCAGAGGATGACCGTCAAGCTCTCTTCCAGCAGCCAAGCATATTACAATTCCATCATTTTCAAACCTGGGTAACATGCCCTGCAAACTGTTACCTAGGCAAGCAGGCGCTGGGGTGAACTGAGCCGAATAAAAAGAACCGGCGTATGAATGACAAGACTGAACATATTCGATCTATTAAGTTATAGGGGAAGGAAACCAATCTAGACATGTAATAAATACAATAAACAAATGAAAAACAAAACCCAATACTGAGGGTCCCAGGAAGGCCGGTAGTGAGAAAAAAGACCCAACATACCACCCCTTCAGGTATCCCCCCCATGAGAACAATGTCATGACGAATGGCCACAGGGCAAAGTCATAAGCAGGCAAGGATGTCCCCTTAGGTCACCTTTTTCTCAGGGTCACATGCAATAATAACATGCAATACCAGCCACCGGAGCAGGTACACTCTGCTCACTGAGGGACGTGATTCGATAGAAGTTGGTTTGCCAGTAAATGAGCAATTCTAGAAAAAGTACATGTGCCGTTGAGGCTGGGCGGTGGTCAGGGAGCTGGAGACAGGCACAACGAAGACAAGAGGGAGACAGCGGTGGGATGAAAGCGGACACACCGCCAATGCTGGAGAAGCTAGAACACCAGCGTGTCTACCAGGTCCAGGTGCACGGGGTCCAAACTACTGGTAATGATAATGGCGTTCTCATTCTTATGAACCCTTACAGACTCCAGAAAACCAAGGGCTTTGCCCCCTTTGATCTCTCATGTTCTCGCTTCACTATTTCCAAGCAGATGAGTCAAACGACTGCAGCAGTTACTTCAATCGCCAACAGTATTTTCATGATAGTAAAACTTCATATCCTAAGAGGCCCCTCTCGCAGCCCAAGGTCATGGAAACTGCTTGGCCGTGTCTGCAGATCCAGTTCAGCTCTGCCCACAGGCAGAGAGCGTCGGAAGAGCCCAGGGCATACACAGGTGGCCAGCGCCCGGCAGCTTCCACCTGGTCCTTTTGCCCCTTGTTCCCCCCACCAGGAAGCTTCTATCACAGGAGCACCAAACCAGCACTGTCACATGCTTACAAAACAATCTCCCCTGAGGACACAGACGGATGGACAGCTGTGTCACAAGACTGCAAAGTGGCGGTTCCTGATGACCTACTGTCCTCCGCACACAGCACAGGTGGGACTTCTCTGGAAGTGCTTCGTTGGCACTGGTTTCTAAACCCCCCCCAAAGCAGGCCATCCTTCGGGGTGGAAGGGCTCTTAGGTTTATGGGTGAACGGTCCCCTCCGGTCGGAAGCCATGACCACGATGAGGCTGATGGACACACCTCTTTGGGTGGTGTCTTGCACAGCTGACGCCCCTGGGCCCTGACGGGGAGCGGCTGCTGAAAGCTCCTGCCCATGCAGCTACCCTTTCTGTGGAGTCACGTTCAAGGCCAGGACACCGCGGCACGCTGGAGACCTTCGTGGAGGTAGGTACAGCGGGGCCACTGGGGGCGAAGCCCGATGCTGAAGGAGCTGGCTCTTGTCCTCAGTAGGCCTGAGCAGAAGCACGTCCACACAGCAGGCTGGTCCCAGCTGCCATCCTGGAGCTGTGAGAGGGCTGCCGCTGTCGCCACAGTCCTTGGGGGGCGGTGTGCTGGTGCTCTAACCACACATACAGACACACTGGCCACACTTGGCTCGCATAGCCTGGAAGGACAGCTGCTCTTCCTGAGCAAAGGGGCCGACCTGCAGAAAGGTGTGATTTTAAATAAACATTCCCTGACAGCAGGCAGGCACTTCTGGGGCATGTAAAGGGCTGGGGCGGGGTAGAGGCCGGGGGCAGACATTCCTTCTGGGCCAAGGCTGGGGTTAACAGGCGTCCCAAGGGAAGCATCCACTCACAGGGAAGAGCAACAGCCTCCTTTTCTAATTCTTTTTCACATGATCGGCCCAGAAACCGCAGTCTCATTTTTTTAATTAAAAAAAAAGGGGGGTGGGGTGGGTGGAGACAGGAACTGAGAAGGAACAGAGAAAACCTAAAGAAAGTACAAAAATCATATATAGTAATAAAAGAAGCAACAAACGAAAGGTCAATCTTGCAGTCGTGGATTTGCAGCAAGGCAGCGGGCACCCTGTGTAGCAGCATGCAGGGACCAGGGCGCACAGATCGCATCTCCTTTAAGCTCCTTTCAGCATCAGCCTGCCGCCAGGAAGACAGGCTCAAGGGAAGACGTGGGGCCGTGAAGGAGAGGGAGTGCTTTATGACATTATCTCAATTAGCAGAAGGTCTAGAACTTTACGTCAAATCCACTACTGAATGAATGAGACAGGCAAAGGCTCAGCCAGACCTCCCGAAAGCAACCGTGGGGGCTCTCAAGGGGCTCAGGTTCCCATGGCCCTGATGCTGTGTCCTTCGAGACCACATTTCCAACCTCCCAGGAGAGGCCCCAAATGCAGAGAACATAAGCACCCCAGCTTTAAGAGGCAAAGAGTATAATGGGGGAGCTCTGAGCTGGGCCAGGATCTAAATCCACCCCTGCTCACAGGTGCTGCTCAGCTATCAAATGGAGGGGGTGCTGTCCATCTCAGAGGACAATCCCACTGAGCACAGTGGCCGGCATCCAGGAAGCACTCAGCCAATGGCCACTCACCTCATTAGCCTGCCATGTCCTCACTGGGTCACAGTGGTGCCCACGGGCATGTCTCACTGGAAACCACATACCTCCAGCAGAGCCCCTCCAGCACCAGCGCTCTCCTGGCCGAGTGACTGCAGCTAACTCCCTTCCCGGCCTCCTCGTCTCAGTGTCCTGCTGCACAGGCCCAGGCTCCCAGGGCCCTGACTAGGCAGAAACATCACTTCTTGGATCCGGACTGTACCAGCAAGGGATTCATAGGCATTTCTAGAAACTCCTTAGCTCATGGTCACATTCAGATCTGGGAAGCACAATCGATGAACAAAACGCGGTCTGAGACATGACTCAGCCAGGACCTCCATCAACTGGCTCCACAAAACCAGGAAAGGGAAGGAACTTCTTCCAGGCCCCGGTCTCGCCTCCTGGGCACTGGTACGAGGGAAGGCACCCGTTGAAGGAAAAGACATAAGAGACATAGAGACACATGAAGGAGCTGAGCAGCAGCAAGAGACCACAAAGCCCGAAAGAGTTACAATCAATCCAGCCAACTTGAATCCCTAGGTAGCAAGTGCCACAGATAAAAAGGTATTAAGATAGGTCCTCTGATACTCTGGTTGACACAGATAATTTCTCTTAGCTGGAGGTTCAACCTTCACATTAGAATTCAGCACACTTCATGTGGCTAGAGGTATGTCCATCCTAAGCAGGAGTGAGTCCCTCTACGAACTTTCCCTACAGCCACACTGTGTTTATTAAACATACCTAACTGTGCAGCTGTGCATCTATTAGGCTGGGGGTGTCTAATCCCTTTTGCCAGAGGAACACCAGTGTTGAAGGCTGGCAGATGTCCTTAACGCTCTAGGGCTGAGAAGAAAGATTCTGATCAACTATTAGCATTGGAGAAAAATCCAAGAATGGACAATGTGGTTGCCAAGTGTTTGTCATCTTATCGTATGACCCAAACTCACTACCCCTGTGAGGGCCAACATTGGAACTCTTTAGGGGAGTAGAAAGTTCCCGAGGAGCTGCTAGTGGTTTCAAACTGCTGACCCTGTGGATCGGAGCCCAAGGTGTGACCACTATGCCACCAGTAATCCTGTCTATTTCAGGTTTTCATTTTTCTTTTTTTACATTTTATTAGGGGTTCATACAACTCTTCTCACAATCCACACATATACATAGATCAATTGTATAAAGCACATCCGTACATTCTTTGCCCTCATCACTCTCAAAGCATTTGCTCTCCAGGTTTTCATTTCTATGATCCCAACACAAACGCCCATTTTATAAGAGGTGCCTGTTTTTTAAGGGATGAATAAGCCAAAACAAACACCCCCCGGCCTGCCCACTGCCATCGAGTTCATTCTGACTCAGAGCAGTCCTGTAAGACAGAGTAGGACAGTCCCTTAGGGAGTCTAAGACTGTAGTCTTCAAACCAAGTGCATAGGCAAATGTGGCGAAGAAAGCTGATGGTGCCGGCATCTGGCGTCTTAAAGGCTTGAAGGTAAGCAAGGGGCCATCTAGCTGAGAAGAACAAAGCCCACATGGAAGAAGCGCACCAGCCTGTGTGTTCATGAGGTGTTGAAGGGATCAGGGATCAAAGAACCAAAAATCATATCATTGTGTATGAGTAAGTGTGTGGAGTGGGGACCCAAAGCCCATCTGGAGGCAACTGGACATCCCCTTCCACAAGAGTTGTGGGGAGGAGACAAGCCAGCTAGGGTGCAGTGTAGCACCAATGAAACACACAACTTTCCTCTAGTTCTTTAATGTTTCCTCCCCCCCACCCCACTATCATGATCCCAATTCTACCTTACAAATCCGGTTAGACCAGATGATATACACTGGTAGGGAAAAGAACTAGAAACAGGGAATCTAGGACAGACAAAGCCCTCAGGACTGATATTGAGAGTAGCCATACAAGGAGGAGAAGGGGAAGGTGAGGTAGAAAGGGGGAACTGATCACAAGGATCTACATATAACCCCTTCCCTGGGGGATGGACAACAGAAAAGTGGGCGAAGGGAAATGTTGGACAGTGTAAGACAACAAAATAATAATTTATAAATTATGAAGGGTTTGTGCGGGAGGTGGGGCAGGGAGGGATGGGGGGAAAATGAGGAGCTGATACCAAGGGCTCAAGTAGAAAGAAAATGTTTTGAGAATGATGATGGCAACAAATGCACAAATGTGCTCAACACAATGGATGGATGGATGGATTGTGATAGGAATTGTACGAGCCCCCAATAAAATGATTTTTTTAAAAGAATATAATGAAAAAACAAACAAACAAAAAGACTGCAGTCTTTACAAGAGCAGACGGACACATCTGCTGCTGCCAAGCGGCTGGTGGGTCCACACTACCAACCTTTCCGTGTTTAAAAAAGGCAATGGGGGAAAGTAAGTGGGTGAGGATGAAATCCAGATTTAAGAATAAAAGGCCGAGCAGTTGCCAAAGACCTATTACATGACTCCATTTATAGGAAAGCCCAGAATCAGCACATCTAAATCTATGGAAAGAAAATCGATGAATGGCTGCAGTGGGCTGGGGTGATGGGGGCTCGGGGCCGACAGCTCAGGAGGCAGGGCTTCTTCCTGAGGTCATGACAACGGTGGTAGGTAATGGCTGTGTCTATCTGTGCAAATGCGGAAAGCCACTGAATTACACTTTGCCTGGAGGACTTTTATGGTATGTGAATTATATCTCAATAAAGCTGCTATTTTTAAAACAGAAAACAAATAGAAGGACAAATAATGTATAGTAAAACACCAAAAGCCAGCAGGAATAGTGTGGCCGGGGTGATCAGAGAAACTTGAACAGAGGAGAGGGCTTTCAGCCGAGTATCCCAGAAAAACGGTTTGGCTCAGAGGAAGGACAGGGGTTTCCTGCCAGCAGGAGTGGCACCAAGTGCAGAGAAAGACTGACTGCAGGGAAGTGTGGCTGAGGCCAGACTGTCTGTGCCTTGACCTTATGTCTAGACTCACTCCCTGGGTGATCTCATCCAATTCCCTGGCTTTGAACAAAATTGACACGGCGATGGCTTCCAAATTTATTGCTCAGGTTCATTCTTCCTTTTTAAAACTCTAGCCTTGTCTGTCTAACTGCCAACTCAACATCTCCCCCTTAGCTATCTAAGAATGATGGCCCCTGTCTAAGATGTCGACATCCTAATTCCCAGAACCTTGTGAATGTTCCCGCATGGGACAAAAGAAGCTGAATCGCTGTGATTCCAGGTGAGCCCAATCTAACCACCTACAACTCCAACCACCTCACTGCCATCAAGTCACCTCTGACTCTCAGCAGTGCTCTAGGTAGGGTTTCCGAGGCTATACGTCTTTATGCAACAGAGTCTCATCTTTCGTCTGAGGAGCACCTGGGGGGCTTTGAGCCACTGACCATGCCTTCTGTGAGCAGTTGAACACTTCCCTGACAGCACAGTCAGGGCTTTAATCTAAACTAATCTGATCATATGGCTCCCTAAAATTGCCAACTCGTTCCTGGCTGTGGTCAAAAGGCGCTGGAGAATAGAAGATGGGGCAGAGAGAGGCAGAGCTGCTGACTCTGAAGGTGAAGGCAGGAGCCAAAGAGGAAGGAAGACAGGTGCCCTCTAGAAGCTGGAAAAGTGAGGAAACATTCTCTCCTAGACACCCCCAGAAGGAGAACTGAACACCCAAACTCCAAACTCACTTCCATCGAGTTGATTCTGACTTCAAGCCACTGTGGTAGTTACATGATCTGTTGTCAACTTGAGCCTGTTAAGAATGAAGGGTAGAGTTTAACCTGTTAATCAGGTCGCAGCTTGATGACCTCAATTGGAGGCGCTAAGATAAATAGCTCACTGGAGGAAGGACACACACTCCCTGTGAGACATTCCTGTTGACAAGCCACATGGAGCTGTGCTGATGGCAGCCAAAGCCTCGGAACTGGAGGAGCCACGTGGAGACCCACGCCAGAACTAAGCTGCTTCCACCGCCACTGGATCTACAAGACTTTCTACCCACTGGCTTGTGATCTTCCTGCACACTCTGCATCACTGCACATGTGTGAGTCTGAAGGGGAATTTACAGACTGGTATTGGATGTAAGGGTCAATATCAGACTTATGAACTTGATCTGGACTGGGCTGGGATGTTTTCTTAATGTCCAATTACTCTGCATACAAAGTTCTTTGTGTCTATGAATATAAAGTGTATATAAAGTGTCTATGAATCTTGTTTCTCTAGTCTACCCAGATTAACACAGCCACCCTATAGGCCAGGGTAGAAAAGGAGTTTCCAAAACCAACTTTTTATGGAATAGAAAGTACTTTCACTTAAGAAGTAGCTAGTGGTTTCGAACTGCCAACCTTGTGGTTAGCAGCCCAATGTAAAACTTCCACACCAGCAGGGCTCCTACAGTCCTGCCAACAAATGGGAAGGTCAAGTTGCAAGGCCAATACACTTGTTTTATCTTAAGCCACTAAGATTCTTCTAATTTGTATTTTACCTTAAGGAAACAAATACACTATTTTAATGAGCATTTCAAAGCTCATATAGTCAGACCAGTGGAGAGGCAACAGCCAACCCGCTCATCTTTCTGCAGGCACTCAGCATCTGCCCTCCCTACTGCGGCCAGGGCGCCCCAGAGGAGATCAATGAGGTGGTGAACCTCTCCTGAGCCCATTTGGACTCACAGTGACCAGGCAGGAAAGAATCAAAACTACATGGTGGTGCAGGCCTGAGGGGCAATGTAAATGTCAAGTAAAAACAGCTCCTAGTGTCTCTGTACTGACCTTTAAAACAACCATCAGACATTCATTGTAAAACAAACCAAAAAAACAGGCCTCTTGGTTCACCCCTCCAAGACTTGACCTTCCTATCTCAGTAAGAACTCTTCTCCCAGTCACTCAGCCCAGGGCCTTGCTGTCCCATCCATTGCTCCACGCTGTTCTTCCCACCAGCAAATCCCACACGGGCCCTCCGGAAGCTGATCCTTTCCCACAGCCCGCGTCTCTTTCCGGATGAGGCAAGGATTTTCCACATGGTCTCCCTTGGCCATGGCACTAAGTCTCAGTGGGCATGATTGCTAAAAAACAAAAACAAAAAAAACCTAGAATATAGTCCTGGTTCACTGTAACCTTCGATCATTTGCCATATCTCAGAAAGGATGCCCTTGCACCATGATGCCTCTCTAAGTTCACCCTGTCAGAGCCAGCGCTTCCTCCTCCTCCCGAAAGTCCACCTGACAGCCTCACCTGGGCTGCTCCGGGTACTGCCAGGCTTGCTTCTCTTAACCCCTGGATGATACAGCTCGGGGACAAGAGAGCATTTCAGAACTCTTGAATTTCCAAGCAAGACCCAAGAAAACAGAGTTACCAACACGTCCACCTCGGAATAATGTATCTGGGGCGACAAGCAGTAATTAGGCGACCCTGTAGCTAAACACTTGAAACACGTACATGAATTCCACTGCCGACAATTTCCTCTAGAAACCACGGATGCACACTGGAAACAGAATGAAGGCTAGCTCTTCGATGCACAGATTATTGATTTATGCTTTGTGATGGATTGCTTCTGATTCCAAGATGGTCAAAGGCTTTATTCAAAAGGAAACACCATGAGACCGTCAGGTCGGTGGGAATGTGTCGTGATGCTTCCAGACTCTAGGCTTGAGGCTGCTCACTGCCAGGCTGCCGGGCTTTGTTCACAAAAGATGCAGTCATGGGCACCCACTCTCACTCAGGCAGGGAGCGAGCGGAGACCCAGACAGGCTCCAGCCCTGCTGAATCAGAAACCTGACCTGGGGCCTGGGAATCTCTAGCACAGCGGTTCTCAACCTTCCTAATGCCGTGACGCTTTCATACGGTTCATCAGGCTGTAGTGACCACCCCCGAACCATAAAAGTATTTTCATTGCTACTTCATAACTGTCAGTTTGCTACTGTTATGAATCGGGTGACCCCTGTGAAAAGGTCACGTGACTCCCAAAGGGGTCACGGGACCCACAGGTTGAGAACCGCTGCTCTAGCAGAACAAGCTGGTCAGGTGATCACTAGCCCTTAGGAGGTACAAAGAGTTAAGTGGTTGGCTACTGACTGAAAGGTTAGCAATTCAACTCGACCCAGAGACCCTTTGAAGTCTGTGGAGCGAAGTTTGCCTCCGACCCACGAGGCGCTGTCAGGCGCCGGAAGCAACTCAGCAGCAGCGAGCTGGTTTGTGTCTCGCTGCGGCTGGTGAGACACACTCAGGTTTAAGCAGCACAGCTCTGAGGATCGTGGCTGCGAACGCAGGGGGGTGGGGGTGGGCTAAGACTTGAACAAATAGACTTCTCAAACTTGTGTAGGCACAGCTTAAGGAAGGAGCTGGAATTCTCAGTAGTTCGATCAGGACAATCGCCAGGGCCCTACAGCAGATGGGAAAAGTGGTGAGCTTTGAAAGGACAATGTGACTGTGTTCATCGGTGGCCACAGCAGGCAGTCAATTCAAGTCTAATTTCAAACTTTACACACCAGCCTGTGTGATCACATACTAAAGGGATCCGTTATCAGACATCAAAGAAAGAAAAATCCTATCATTGTGTGCTCACCTCCATGATATGATTGCTGAAGACAAATGGGTGCATAAGCAAATGTGGTGAACAAAGCAGATGGTGCCCGGCTATCAAAAGATATAGTGTCTGGGGTCTTAAAGGCTTGAAAGTAAATGAGCGGCCATCTAGCTCAGAAGCAACAAAGCTCACATGGAAAAAGCACACCAGCCTGTGCGATCACGAGGTGTCAAAGGGATCAGGCATCATCAGAACAAAAAATGTTACCATAGTGAATGAGTGGGGGAGTGCAGAGTGGAGACCCAAAGCCCATTTGTAGGCAACTGGAGATCACCTGGCAGAGGGGTCTTGGGGAGATGAGCCAGTCAGGGTGTGATGTAGCAATGATGAAACATACAACTTTCCTCTAGTTCCTAAATGTTTCCTTCCCCCCGCCTCCAATATCATGATTTGAATTCTACCTTACAAGTCTGGCTAGACCAGAGGATGTACACTGGTACAGATAGGAACCAGAAACACAGGGAATCCAGAGCAGATGATTGCTTCAGGACCAGTGGTGTGAGTGGCGATACTGGGAGCGTAGAGGGAGGGTGGGTTGGAAAGGGGGAACCGATTACAAGGACCTACATGTGACCTCCTCCCTGGGGGACGGACAACAGAGAAGGGGGTGAAGGGAGATGTTGTACAGGGCTAGATATGACAAAATAATAATTTATAAATTATCAAGGGTTCATGAGGGAGTGGGTAGGGGGGAGCGGGGAGGGAGGGTAAAAAAATGAGGACCTGATACCAGGGGCTTAAGTGGAGAGAAAATGTTTGAGAATGATGAGGGCAATGAATGTACAAATGTGCTTTACACAACAGATGCATGTATGGATTGTGATGAGTTGTATGAGCCCCTAATAAAACAATTAATAAGTAAATAAATAAACGAATGAATGAATAAAATTTTCAAATTTTATCTGTCCATTTTAATCACTTCTGCCGCTCACTTGGAAATCTCAGCTGCTTCTCCCCAGTGGACATTTCGGAAGGACAGGAGAGCAGCCAGGAAACACCTACTAACCCGCGGCATTGTGAACCGCAGAGGAGTCTTCATTTACAAGTCATTTAGAGCAAGAAGCATTTACTGTACATTGCAAGCCAAACAGGATTGCATCATGAATAATGGAGAAAGCAAAGTGCATTAAGAATTCTTCGGAAGATAATGCTCTCTCTAGGCCCCCAGAACGTATTATCATCGAGGCCCTCGATGTGCCAGGCACGTGCCAAATGCATCAATGCCTGGTAGCATCCTGCCTCCCAAGATCAGAAGGGACCAACCCACTCTCGCTTTGTTTCAAAAAGTAGAGTTTCAACATACAACTTTTCTCTAGTTCTTTAATGCTTCCTCCCCCATCGTGATCTCAATTCTACCTTACAAATTCAGTTAGACCAGAGGATGCACATTGGTACAAATAAGAGCTGGAAACACAGGGAATCCAGGACAGATGAACGCCTCAGAGCCATAATGGGAGTAGCGATACCAGGAGGGGAAGGGGAAAGTCAGGTAGAAAGGGGGATCTACATATAATCCCCTCCCTGGGGGACGGACAACAGAAAAGTGGGTGAGGGGAGACATCGGACAGTGTAAGAAATTACAAAATAATAATAATTTATAAATTATCAAGGGTTTGTGAGGGTTGGGGGGCAGGGAGAGAGGGGGGGAAACGAGGAGCTGATATC
This sequence comes from Tenrec ecaudatus, assembly GCF_050624435.1. Classification (NCBI taxonomy): domain Eukaryota; kingdom Metazoa; phylum Chordata; class Mammalia; order Afrosoricida; family Tenrecidae; genus Tenrec; species Tenrec ecaudatus. The sequence goes on along the minus strand of NC_134533.1, from coordinate 178,530,555 downwards.
AAGGGCTCAAGTAGAAAGCAAATGTTTTGAGAATGATGATGGCAACAAATGTACAAATGTGCTTGACACAATGGACGTATATATGGATTATGATAAGAATTGTACAAGTCCCCAATAAAATGATTTTAAAAAGAAAAAAAAAGTAAAGTTTCTGTACCCTTCTCTCCTGCCCCTCACAAGATCCAGCAATTTAGTACGCAAGCAGCTCGGGAGCTGGGAATTCTAGAAGCCACCGACAGCTCAGGCAATGTCGGGCTCGGTCTGTTTTCTTTTCTTGGACAAGGCTCCAGCATGTGCTGCATGAATACATCCTGATTTCTGTAAACCTTCACAGATCAAGAAAATAAGTACTTGGGAGAAAATGGGCACTTGTGCTTCGTAGATTAAAAAAAGAAAAGGAAACAATACAAAAAAACAAAACAAAACCACAACAGCCCCCAAGTCCCGGACAAAGAACCATCAATGGCGGCTTCGTGACAGTTACAAGCTCTAAACCCCACTCAATACCTTTGGGCGCAAATAGTAGGCGTTTCTCTACTTTTTAATCTGCACTGTGTGAGTCCATTTCTCTACCACTGTGTGAGGATATTAAACCAAGGTTTCCCTGTATTTTCGTTCAAATATGACTGGATACTCTGGATCTAAGAGGGTAATTGCCGCAATTCTTATTTTCCTCATATTATTCCACTGCCATAAATCCCAAACGAGGCTCAGTACGTCCTCTACGCTAAAATCCATGCTTGGCCTGGCCCCGCTCTCCACTGCTTCATTTCGTGAGAACTTCAGGGGACCGTCCTGAGACAGCTGTAATCATTCCAGGGAGATGTGGACAATGACGGGCACCATGGATGACGACTGTGGGTCGTGACACCTCACACGCCCATCAAAGAGAGTGAATTTGAAGATGGGAATCTACTCCGTTGCTCCCTGGGAGAAGGATGAGGCTTGCTCTGCCCATAACGAGTTACAGCCCCGGAAACCCACAGGGGCCGCTCTACTCTGTCCTGCAGGGTCGCTATGAGTCAGAATCATTTCCTGGCAGGGGGCTGAGTTTTTATGGTGACTCTCCAAGACAAGTTTTTTGGTCACATGGGTAGACATCTTGACAGAATTTTCTACTCCTGGACAAGTGTGTTGTTATTCTAATCGGGATCATGAAATACATGCTTCATATAAATTTGAAAGTAACCCTCTGCTTAAATCTGTTCAGTATCATAGTAGCACCCAAGACACCCTGGCAGAGGCACGCTGATAGCTCTGGGGCTACAGGGGCCAGGGACCAAACCCTGGTCTCCCACACAGTAGCTGAGAGTTCTACTACTGCACCAGGTTTCTGCAGGAGAGAGATTTGATTCTGTCTTACAGTGGAATTTGGTAATGCTGAGCAAAACATAAGGAGTCCTGGTGGCAGAGTTGGTAAGTGTTGCACTGCTAACTGCCAGATCGGTGGTTCAAACCCACCAGGAACTCCCTGGGAGACAGTTGAGGCTGTGTCCTCCCACAAAAATTTCCAGCCTCAAACTCTGTAGAGGGTCAAGACAAGGCCCAGAGTTCCGTGGTGTTGGGTTGGGTTAGGTTTTTATCAAAATTTTAAGTTCACACATTCACTCGGTGAATTCTACGAAAATTCCACTGCTGGAAAATCTTCCCATAAAAGACATCCTTGCATATTTATATGCCAAAATATGTGTGCCAAAATATGTGGCAACAGCGAAAAACTGAACAACCTAAAGGTCTTCCCCTGGGGTTAAATACATTATGGTCCATAATGCCAATCATAGAACAGAAGGCTTTGCTCACAATCTCTATATCGACATGGGAAATAGCCTCGACATAGTGTGCACTCAGAATTTGGAAGGCCACCAATTACCTAGAAGGTGATTTCAGGGGTGTGACAAGCAAAACAAGGTATATCGGTTTGCTGTGCAGAACAAAGAAACAGATAGACCATAGCAGTATAATGGCCACTTAGTTCCAGCTTCATCCAACTGCTATCCACGGTTCATTTAATGAAACAATTACATCGTTTTCTAATCAGTTATCAAGCCCTCCTCCTCCCCCTACTGCCAAGCTATGGAAGGTATGAACTGTCAGAGAGCAAACCTCAGGGCTTGTTTGGTTTCATCCTAGGCTCCTGGGACGTAGCAGGAGGGGGTGAAGGGCATCACACAGCACATAATAGCTGATTAGTAAAAAGCAAGTTTAGAAATCAAAAATCAAAGTTGGTTAGTTACCTTTCTTCCAATAACACATCTCGTTGACCAGACTGTTTCTCAAAGAGAACTTAACGACTCGCTCTACTTCAAAGCCAGAGGTTGATTCACGTTTCATTTCCAAGATCCTAAAATAAGGTATTCTGTGAACGCCAGACAACCCAACTGCTTTCTCAGGCAGCCTGATGGCCCACAGCGCTCTGACCCCCAGGACTGTGCATCTATGGGGTACAGAGCAGTGGGGAACGGAGGCTACACATGGAATTAAGGTTGCTCATCAGCGGACAGGCAACACACTATCTGGATGGGCCCAATGTAATCCATCAGTTGAGTCTCCCAGGGAGCTAACTGGAGTGGGGTTCTACCTGTTCCGTCAGCCTCCAGAGCTGGAGTCTGTCCAACCCACCTCTGTCAAGGAGTGACGTCTTGACGTTGGCGAGGAGCAGAAAGTATTAGTCCAACACAGGATCTCTCATTGCCCTTACCACAACTCTTTTTTTGTCCTATCTTATATTCCACCACCTTTTCCTTCAAGAAATCAGTGTCCTAAGAGGACATAATTTTTAAAACTTGCCTTTGTGCAGTGGACACTTGCATGGACGAGGGCCTGTGGTTATGCTCCGGAAGTGGCTTGTGTGAACAGGCTCCTGTCCCTCACTTCTGCACGGACAGGGCGTCCCCACTGTCTGGACAAGCAGCATTAACACTTTGGAGAAATGCCTATCACGAGTGTGTATTTTCTCACCCGAGGGATTTCCATTATTAGATTCCATTCTAAATTCACAGCTTTAAAAATTCATCAAAATGGAATTTCCGAAAAGGCAGGTAAACAAAAGGCAGTCCCCCTTCCTCTGGCTTTCATTTATTTTCTCAATCTGGTTCATGAAAATGGTATTGATCTACTTATAGGAAAGGTTGCTTCTCCCAAAGGACTCATTTTCTCCATGCATTACATAACCTACTGCTTTTTGCAAAAGGCAAAAGTAGAGGCAGGCCCTCCATTTTAGAACACAAATATTTAGAATGTAAAATAAAATATAATTCCTAAGGCCCTTTCCCAGCGTAACTCACAAAGCCCTTATCTGAACACAGACTGTAGGTTAAATACCAAGCATTTGCTAGGACAAGGTGAGGCTTCAGAGTGTTGGAATATAAATTTGAAAGCGATCGAAAGCCACAAAGCCATAGATGCTTCCTGTTCTTAAAGTGGTTTCTCATGCGAAGGTCAAGGAAGAACTCAATTGGAGAGCTGGGAGGAGGAGCAGGCCACGGTCTGGGAGTTGATGCACTGTTCGCTATGACGCTTCGCTCATTTCCTACTTTCGAACCAAGTCCTGGTTTTCTTGCCTTTCTTATGCTCACCTTCACCAGGGGAGAGAGCATTTCACAGGACTATCACAGGCAGGAGTCCTGCTGGCTGTGGATTAGGTGTTGGGCTGCTAACTACAAGATCAGCAGTTCGATTCCACCAGCCCCTCTACTGGAAAAAGATGAAGCCATCGATAGCTGGAAAGCTATAGTGTCTTACCCTGTCATATACAGTTGCTATGAATCACAAGTGACTCAATGACAGAGTTGGTTTCTTTTTTTAAAATTCTATTTTATTGGGGGCTCTTACAAGTCTTATCACAATCCATACACATCTCCATTGTGTCAAGCACATCCGTACATATGTATAGTACAGCTGGGGGATGGGGAAGGCAGACAAGGAAAGGTTGTGCCGGTACTATAGGATCCATCGGATCTGCCAACACTGCCAGAACTTAAAATTCTACAATGTGCTGTCTGTCTGTCTGCTCTCTCATACACACAATCTACTTTCTGACTCATTGCTCACACCTCTTATTACCCGCCCACCCCCAAGCCCCAGAAGTGTTACAATTATGATTTAGCAGATGGCGAGGCCTGGCAACTCACAACCTCCTAAACTGTCTTCCAAACTCAATCCAAGTCCAAAACGGGGCCCAAGGACTCACTGGTCACTCAGGCAAAGTCCACAGCATACACGAGCAAAACTTTTCACTCTTTCTTCCACCACATACTAGTCCCCCCCCCCACCTAACATGCATCTATAAGCCCTGACTTTGCGTCGAAGGAAAGCAAACGTCGTCAGCGCCAGTGAAAAAAATCACCCCTAGAGAATAGTTCTTCATCTCGGGGTAATAAAAATGTAAACCAGGCCGACAGTGGCAGCGAGCTCATCTCTAGGACCCTCTTTCATGGGCAATGCAGACCTGTCGTCGTAGCTGCCAACTCTGGAGCCACAGTAACAGGGCCAGAGGAAAGGAATTTCCACCTCCCCCCACCCCACTCCTATCCCCCCCCCCCCCAGCATACTAAGAAGGATCATACCACATGGCTACAATGCTTCACTCTCCACCTCGGGTTCAGGTTTGACTCTTCCCCGCCGTGGCCACAGGACTGACAGACAGGAGAGAAGGGAGAGGGAAGAGGTAGTATGGATCCCGTTCATTCACCAGTTTCAAGGCGTTTAATCCTTTGGCACCCCTGTGGGCAGGCAGGATGGGAGGAATTGGGCCGGTGGGTGCGGTTTGGGGTTGTCGTTTTTTTGTTTTGTGTTTTTTCATGTGTCTCCAGCTCACAATTGGCACATCCAACCTGGTGTCTCCCCCAACACTCTGGTGGGTGTCTATGTCACAAAGCTGCACTGTCGGGGGGTGGGGGGTGGGTGGGGAGGGGAGACAAGCATGGTGAACAGGCATGTGACCACTCCCAAGAGCTCCTTTATCTCAGGGCTGAAACCTAAAAGCGCCCCCCATGTTACAAGACACGCCTGGCTGACCCTCAGGAAGGTAGGACTTGAGAGCCGTGTCTCATATAAGTACAATACCCAGCCAAGAGGACAAAACCTTCTGAGCTAGGACTCACACAAAGAAAATCGAGGAAGGTAATCGGGATGGAGGGAGAAAGGCATCCTTGGCAAAAGTAGCATCCACTGAAAACAAGCCCTGCCAAAGCCTCGCTGGGAAAGGTCCCGTGATGCTGCCCTGTGGTCTGAGAGTTCATTGATGCTCCCAGAAGCCAAGGCCAAATCCAAGGAGGATTTGTGCTAGGGCATCCAACCAAGTGCCTGAAACATGTCTACAGGGCTTAGGTTTGTGTGCGCGATCGTTAGGTCTGTTTGCTGTGGATCGGTTATGAAGAACCCACATGCCATCAAGCCGAATCCAGAGTACAAGTGCCTCTGTGGGTTTCTGTAACTCTTGATGGGAGTAGAAAGCCTCATCTTGCTCCCCTGGATCGGCTGGTGGTTATGAACTGCTGATCTTGTGGTTCCAAGTCCAACGCATAATCCACTACACCACCAGGACGCCCGATCATAAAGAAGGCAGGCAGAAACGTTACATTTTGCGAGGCAGGTAGGCAATACTAACTACAGGAGGCATGAACATTACAGCTTCTTACAGAACCACAAAGCCATGCCTTTAAGTCTGTGTCATCTCACACATGGGCGCTTTACTTGCTATGGGCTGTAGGTAGATCCGCAGCCACCAAGACGTTCAGAGCTCTGGTGTGCTAACCTGAAAATGCCACGTGGCTAAGAATCCTTTCTTCTGCTAATGTCGAGAAATAAAAAATAATCAAGAACCACGGTGAAGTGTGCCCAGCACTAGTAAGCTGGGTTAGGAAGCCATCTGCCTACCTGAGGGGCCCTCCCCCATTCCACACTCAGCGAGCGCATAGTAGGTGCTCAATAAACATGTGCCGCACGAATAAACGAGCAGTTGTGGAGATTAAGCATCGTCCGATGATACCGTGACACAGCAGACAGGTGAGGGAGCAGTGCATTTTCAAGAACAAGTCACAACCCAGATCGCTCCGTGGTTTATTTAGTAAGTCCTGAGGGTCTTACTAAAGTCAGGAGGCCCGTCTTCTATGCTTGTCTGATGGACACACTAGGTTCCCCCGGGCCAACAGCCCCAAAACAAGGAAATTCAGGCAATCAAGCCACTGCTCATTCCTGGAATGCCAGGCCCTCAATGGAATGTCCCTCCCTGGCTCCCCCAACAGGTCAGTGCTCCACACCTCCCTGTGCTGGGAACCAAGTCTGAGTGGGTTATTACACCCAGTGACTCAATAAGACTTCCTCTGGTCCTAACCCACACAGCTAGCTCAGGTCTCAAGGTAAGAGACAAACTGATGTGCAGGCTACAAATTGGGGGGTTCCCTCTGCCCCACTCGGGTATCAGTTTTGAGCTTGGGGATCTCCAAGCGCCAGTCACTTTTGACCTCCTGGCTCCCACAGCTCTCAGGTCTGACACTTCAAGAGAACAGCTCAACTGTATGAAAGCAAAAAGGACTTGGGTGAAGAGACACACAGAATGGGGTTCCCAACACAGAGGGCTGGGAGGCTTCTCAATGCAGTTTTCCTTTCTCAAGACAGGCCACATTACCCTTCCATGTGCACCGGTGCCTTTGATCCACCAGGAAACCCACTGATGATTCTGCACCTAGAGCCCTTATTAGTCTAGATACCTACGCATGATGGATTACATTCAACTTTGAGCTCACCCCGAGACTGGACTGATACACCACCCAGTGGGTCTCCCAGCTCGCTGAAAGGCACCTCTCAATCTCAAACCCCTCGGGAGCGGTCTGGAAGTCTCATCCACGACATCGGCCAATGGAGAAATGCCAGAGTTTCAGAGGCATCGCTCAGGAATCCAGGGCAAAAACCAAATCAAGAGCAAGGACCACTTGATTCCTTTCCCCACAGATCCCTACCACCTCTTGGCTCAAACACAATACTAAGAAATGGAGGACACAGGAGGAAAGGCTTCTACCTGGAGAAGTTGAGGACCAGGGCCATAAAAGAGCCTTCCACTTCAGTAGTGCCTACACGTAAGTCAGATACCCCTCAAGAAGTCAAATGCACTACTACTGCTGGGGCTGCCCGAATCCCCAGAGAAGAGCACAGAACGGAGACAAGGACAAGCGGAAGCACCCCTTTAAGCTACTCACAGGACAGGTGGGTGTTGCCGCTCACATGCACTCATGAATATTCATGATTATTCATGAATAATCACAGGTCATCCGCTAGGCACAAAAGTACTTTGCTAAACAGTGGAGTCTCCACCAGCAATGAACCAGTCATGGAGTCCGCCACGAAGAATTTGCTCTCTCACACAAAGCAGCCAGGTGAGGGGATCTCGGGATGTGGAAGACGACCGCTACACCGTACGAAATCATCTGCTCAAGCTCGATTTGGGGGCACCGCAGACATGAGCGCATCTTGCCCTCTTTGCTGTGGCTCACAAAAAGTCAATTCACAGGTTCAGAGGATGGCTCCTGATGGCTCTAACATGGTCATGGAAATGGAAACCCACCTGCCCTTTGCCAGTGGCTCAGTTTTGACTATCGGATACAGTGAAAGGGTGACGCTTCCCTTGAGAGAAAAGGTAGAATACTAAGAAACCTGTTTCTTCTTTCCTTTAGAGCAGTGTTCTCAACCAGTGGGTCACGACCCCTTTGGGGGTTATCGAACGACTCTTTCAGAGGGGTCGCATGACTCATAACAGTAGCAAAATGACAGTGATGAAGAAGCAATGAAAATGATTTTATGGTTGGGGTCACCACACCATGAGGAACTGTATGAAAGGGTCGCGGCATTAGGAAAGTTGAGAACCACTGCTCTAGAGGATACTATCAGTAGGAGGCAATGTGGGGGAATGCTGCAGCCCTGAGACAATCATGTAACGATACACAAAAGGATAAAGAGCCAATAGCTTCGGTCAGGAGAAAAATGGAAGAAACCTAAAGCTCGCTACTCTGAACCCAGAAGTTTAACGATCACAACTCCCAGATATCAGCAGGTGCAGTTTCATGATTGCTTCCATTTGTGTCAGGTTTGCTGTGAGTGCTTTCTTTGCTGTTGTGACTGTTTGTGGAGCTGAAAGAAGCCTGCTGAGCCCAGGCGTGATGCCGATATAACGGAGGGGCACGGAACGGCACTAACTGGGGGGACATCAACCTCGTGTTTACCAGTGGCCAGTTTGGTGCAACCGTTCTGGGCCAGTCTGCTGCAAAGGACCCCTTGAACGTGCTGAAAAGACATCCCTTTGAGGACTGACGTGCTCCTCGCTGTATACGCACGTGGAAGCAGGCCATGAGTAAGGAAGCTCGGAGAAGAATCGCTGCATTTAAATTACGATGTTAAAGCCAAATGAACCACTGCCAGCCAGTCAACTACGACGCATGATGACTGTGCGGGACAGAGTGGAACTGCTCCTTTGGGTTCTTGAGATGTCAGCGTGGTGGAGAGCCTCATTTCTCTCCCCAGGAGCAGCTGGTAGGTTTGATCCATCAACCTTTCAGGTAGCAGTCCAACATTTAACCTACTGTGCCACTGCGTCTCCATTTTGAGTTGAAGAGTATGAAATTCAGACAAACTGCCTGAAGAGCCAACAAATCTTGGGAGAAGTACCGCCAGAATGCTTCCAAGATGCAAGGATGAGACATCCTCTCCCTTTGGGAATGTTGTCAGGAGAGACCGGTCCCTGGAAAAGGATGTCACGCTTGGTCAAGTGGAAGGCGAGTGAAGATGAGGACCGACGGTGGCTGCAAGGAGAGGTTCGGCAGAGCAAAGATGGTGAGGATGGTACAAACCAGGCAGCGTTTCCTTCTGCTGTGCGCGGGCTTGCTGTGAGTGGGAAGCAACTCAACGGCACACAACAGCAGCAGTGGTTCGTATCACTGAACAACTTCCAAGGAGCTCTGATGGTGCAGTGGTTACGTGCGTCCCTGTATGTAAAAGGTTGTTAGTGCCCAGGGTGAGTGATTCAAATCCACCAGCCACTCCATGGAGAGACGTGGCAGTCACTTTCCATAAAGATGACAACCTTAAGAATCCCTAGGAGCAGCTCTCTGATGTCCTGTAAGATCCACACCCAGTAGGTGGACTCAGTAACAATGAGTTTGGCAAGCTGGTCAACTACTCCAGTTTGGAGAGTGGACATACGATTCCTAAAGTCAATTTTACTCTTCTAAACTTTCGTTTCAAAGACCCCCCCGAAAACCTACCTCAGAGGTTTGGGGAAGGAGATGCAATCCAATTCCCTAGGAGGAGAAATGCAGTGAAGAAGAGAATCATTTCATCCAGGGACTTACTCTTCAATTCTGAATGTCATTGACATGTCCTTCTTAGCAACCATTTGGAATTAAGCTCTCCAGGGCGGTCAGAGGACATAAAAGTGATTGTTTCAACCATTAGAAGCCAGTGATAGCTGCCTCACTCCTCGGTCAAATTGTTGACCACCAATTAATGTGTGTCAGATTTTTTTGATCAATCAATATGTCTGAAAATTTGCATTCTAAGAACCATCCACACGATAAAAGGAAACAGCATATTATCTAGTTTGCTTCAAAAATCTATGATGCGCCCATGAGTGCTACATAACCTCAGTCTCATCACATTTACGTATCGTGGGGATGAAGAAGAGGAGGGGAGAGAGACAGGCTGAGTGATTATACTGGCCAGGCTTCGAGGTGAACGTCAGAGGATTTCAAATGGACAGTTTTCCATGTTGCTAAGTGGTTCAAAAGTTCAGGGCTAAAAACGTCAATCCAACCAAGAGCATGAAAATTCTTCCTGAGACAGAATTCAGCTACATTTTTTATAACAGCCTCCTCCTTTCATTCTTAAAAAAATTATATCTCTCCCTCAGGGGAAAGAGGATTATCCCATATTTACTTGAAAATCCAATTACACAAATGCATGACCACAGCGTGTTTGGCTAATTTATACAGGTGGAAGCTCAGTACACATGACTGTTATGAGATGTCATTCTAACGTTGGGTAAGGTTACATGCTAGATGTGGGGGCGGGAGGGAGGTTGGTCTACTGTTATATATCTACTGCTGACACTCAGGCAGAGCTTCTTAGCAGGCAATATAAGCCAGAGGCTGATAGGAATGGACCGTATGTGGTGGATTGAGAGCCTCAGTGGCGGGGGCCTTGGTGACATAAGGGTCTTATGTTGGGTTTCTAACCTGCAGACCTACCGTTCACAAACCATCCCTCATTCTGCGGGGGAAAGATGAGGCTTTCCACTCCCATAACGAGCGGCAGTCTCGCAAGCCCACAGGGACAGTCCCACCCTGCCCCATAGGGTGGCCGTGAACCATGGCGGTGAGTGCAGTCGGAGTCTTGAGTGCTGGGACAAGCAGGATGACTTCTGTGCCGTTTCTTTAACCTTCTCGACTAGGAGGAAGGGAAAGGTGCCTGGACACGGGGTAACTCATAATTATCATAGAAATCATAGTGGTAAGCAAAAGCTGGAAGCAGTACTATGGTTCAGCACCTGAAGAGTATGTCGGTTCTACCCACTCTGGTTCCTGGCGAGAAAAACCCTGGAAACCGGTTCCCATACAGATTGCAGCCTGGAGACCTCACAGGCCAGGGGTGTCACATGCAGACAGGATGGTCCGGAACAGACCAGAGGGTGCCTATCCGCAACAGAGGGGTGGAAGAAATCAAACTCCAGGCTCATCAGATGCCCTCAGGTGTGAGCACAATGGATCCTGACAGACAACAACAACAACAACAAAAGGAATGAATGACTGCTTTGCGAAACAACAGAGACCGCAAACGTCCCGGCCAGCCAAAGGTCTCCCGTTACAGGACCCCACTCACACGGCAAACCTCGGCTCAGACAACAGAAAAGCGGGTGCCACGGGTCGGGGGAGAAGTTGACTATCTATAATGGCACGTGGGGACATTTTGAGGGGGTCGGGGGTACGCAGCTGCCCTCAACTTTGAATTGGCAACACAGAGAGGAATGTCTAGAAAGAGTGGCTTTGCTGGTGACTTCTACCTCCATAAATGTGGTTTTTAATTTAAGGTTTGCTCCCTCAGACCCAACACCCATAAAGGTAGACGTGTCTCGTCGTGTGAGCTGTCTCTCTCAAGATCGGTCTCCAAGTGGCACCACACTCTCCTATTCCAACAGCCTAACGGGTCATGACCCAGCACAAACCACCAGGAACCAGCCCTGCTATTCCGCTCAGTGAGGGGCTTGACATAAGCATCCGGTACTCGCCCAATCACTGGAAAGGCTGAAGAAGTCAGGAGCCCCATTAGAGACTTTCTATGTAGCCATGACCCAAAGGTGGTGAACGATTGCCACCAGGATCATGTGGCTTCTCACAGTGACACAGGTGGACAAAGACCCAGAACATGAGCTGGGCTACAGAAACTGCCCATAAGCCCTCGGATCCCATTCCATGGACTTGCCTGCCAGCACAGGGCCCCCTCTCAGACATCCAAATCTCACACGAATGCCTCTCCCTGTTTCTGCATTTAGAAACCTGGCTGCAAGAAGTCTACGATGTGGGGCCTTTGGGTTCCCAGTCTCCCATCAGGAGGCAGGAATGTAGGTCCGGAGGGTCAGCCCACAGTAGAGCAATCCCACCATCCTTCCTATCCATCACCAGGCATCTTCCAGCTGGGAAGGCATGACAAAACCCCTTCCTATCTAAGATTAAGGTCCCAGTGTTATTAGGTGAACATTTGTTCCACTAATGGGTAAAACCAAGACCCTAACTCATTTCATTGTGGAAGAATATTTCATTTGCACACTTAGTTCCTTCCAGCCTCAGCAGAATAAAACGTTAAGATCATTTCATTTGATAACAGAGCCAACTACAAATCTCTTTTAACTTACACACCGGTCTTAGCGCTTTGATTCTTCTGAGAATTAAAATAGGTTAAATTTTACAGGGCATTCCCCACCCCCAGGTGCTCCTAAGTTATTTTATGACAAGCCAGACTCAGGAGGAGGGAAGGGACCTTCTATACCCTAATTACTGCCCCCAAAGACCCAACATAATTAAAACAATTACCCAGAAAAAAACAGTTCATTTCACTAACATGCCACCAGAACTGTTCTTCAAATTAGCTGTTCCGTAGATTTCTTGTACACGTAACTACATCCGAGGTATCAAAAGCGTTTACGAGCCCTCTCTTTCTGGAGATTTTAGCCTTTAGACATTTCATTTCTTTTCTCTAAATTGTAGAGAAGGGAAGGAATGAAAACATTTTCCTCCTCCTGACAGGAAAATAATTGGGTGGATATTTCTCGTTTCTTCCACTATTAAGACCAATATATATGTGACAAAGCGCATTGGCCTGAATGAAAAATGGTGTCCGACCAACGCTAGCTGGTCTGAGTTGTGAGAATCATCTACCAGCATTGTTGCTGGAAAAGATGAGGGGAGTCTCCACAGAAGAACTCCAATTCCCTCTTCTCCGAAAGCACCAAGGCAGCATCACCCCGTAAGTCTCTCGTGGCTCTGAAGGATGAGCAAATGTTATCACAGATTGCGCTGACGGAAGGAGTAAGGGCGAAAATGACACCCGGAAAAGAATGATTGCTTCTAACTCAAGGGGAAACGCTCACCTAGCTCTTCATCTTCAGCGTGTCTTTGTAAAGTTGACCTTGGAAACTACTTGTGGGCCATTATATACTGTTTTCTGCCAACGGCATCGGCAGGTAAAGCAAAAGGGGCAATATATTTAAGTGCCAAGAACAGTCTTTGCAATCTAACGACTTCAGGTACAAAAGCTAGCCCCTATCAGGGGGAGTTGAGAACTAAAAAGAATTCACAGAATAAGGAATTCAAACAACCAGTCCTAAAAGTAAGTTTTTTAGGCTATGGGACCTGCTGGCTTTTATCCCAGAACATTGCTGGGATTTCTGAAGATCTAAAAACTCCTATCTGCACGCTTAATTTTCCTCTAGGGCAAGACTTTAAATATGTGCATTACAGTGTGATCTTCCAAAGGCTCTTTTCTAGGAGAAAAAGGAGATCGTATTTCTTCAACCCTTTTGCAGCTGGGCAACTTATCCTCGAATGCCAACCCAGCTGAGTCTCCCCAAGGAGCCCTACGACAATGGGGCTCCTACCACCGACTTACCTTCTAACTCATCTTCACACGAGCCGCATTTCCCCCACATTGAAACTCTTTATATGAGCAGAGGCCAAAGGCCTGTGAGAAATCCCCATCCCCAATTCCCCTCAGAAGGAGTCTGGTGGTGCTGTGGGTAGGCATCGGGTTGAAAAGCAAGGTTGGCAGTTCAAACCCACCCGTTGTTCCTTGGGAGCAAGGTGAGGCTATCTGCCCCCATAAAAAACTTACAGCCTCAGAGATCTGTGTAGGGTCGTTATGGGTTAAAATCAACTCGATGGCAGTGGGTATTCTTCTGAGAATTAATTCATATTTTTCTTCATCATTGTCAAGATTCTAATTAAATACTGGGCACGCGGTGGGGGTGGGCGTGTCAAACAATGCCGTCTCTCATACGAGCTAAACTCCCATCTGTGCTTGGAGAAACATTCTGATTGATCACCAGGATCAATTGATTGAAGAAAGCTGCCGGGGACCTTTCAACTGTACAAAATCGATTCCGTAGAGTGCTCTGCACCTTTCAGGGTAAAATGACTTCAATTACAATCAGGACTAACCCCTGACGCATGGTTAAGTGGGTCTCAGTCCAGTTTGAGAGCTCACGTCAAGAGGGTACCGGGCTTCAAAATGCAGAGAAGCAACGCAAATTCACTCATGACACAAAGGACAAGTGTCAAGGGCAGCCCTTGGCTCCCCCTGTGTCTTACAGACAGACAGTTCCTCGGGGAAGCAGGTTGGGCCAATGACATAAAATCCATGAAGCTTAATGACCGGAGCCTGGCTGGTCCCTAAGAGCCACAAGGGCCAGTCTTCCCTAACAAGGCAGGGCAGTTCTCGACTGCAGCCGCAGCCTGGACTGCAGCGCAGCACCTGCGGGGAGGTTTGGCCACTGCCCCGGTCCTGGCCAGGTTCTGTAGCGTGCGGGAGTCAAGCAAGTGAGGCAGGAGCTGTGTTAGCATGAACCGCACCAAGCTGCCATTATTCTGGGGACTGACATGATATATTGTAACTGCTCCCATCATGCCAAGAGGCACTGTTTTAATGGGTCAGGTAGAATTTCTCCCAAAGTCAAAATGACTCCCATTTCCATGAAAATGGGGGCACCCCCCACACCCACACACACCCCTCTAATCTCTGGTCACAATTCACCCACGGCAGATGCCAGACACAGGAACGAGAGACGTGCCGGGCTGGCTATCTGTCTCCCCGCAAAGTCTTTCAGTTTATAATTTGGCTCCTCTGGAAACACAGGAATGAGCAAGTTACAAATATAATTACCGTGTTTCTGAACAAGCAGTCTCACAAGCGATGAATGCGCTAAGCGAGGGCGGCTAACTTACCTCCGGCTCGGGCTGTAAGGTGGGTTGGTCTTCAGCGGAGTTTGGCAAAATGGCCCAGGTTATGTTGGCACTGGCAGATGGCAGAGAGCCAAGGGTTCCGTTCTTCAGCTGCTCTGTGGAATGCGACTTGGGCCCGTGCCATCCCAGGATGTTTTCTGCAATAAAGACCTAGAATGATGCCAAGTATTTCCAAACGGAACATTTAAAAGCCCAAGAAATACGTACACCTCGTTGTATGAGGAAACCTGCTTAACATGGGGCCCCACGGGGGATGCACATGGGGCTCGATGTGAAAAACTAGGTTCTGACAAGCTAGCTTTAAGCAGCTCTTTGTATAACGTGAGGACCAGAGCTGCCACTGGCTTCCTCCCCACCTCCCACCCCCTCAGATCTGGACAAAAGCAAATCTCCTTTACCCAAGTCAAATTTTCTTAGGCGTGTTTGTTTCTCTTCTGTTTCATGTTAATCGGATCGTTAACAATAAAAAAATCAGAAGTCAAATGTTCTAAAAACTGCGCTGCTCCAAAGGTGGTTTCGATGTGAGCTGACATGATGACAACTAGTTAGCAAACGTGCCTGCAATCAGAACACGTCGTCTCTGCCGTCAGACGTGTCGAGGCCGGGCAAGCCGACGCCGGAAGCCCATCGCTGACAGGGCTGGTCCTCCCCATCTCGCGAGAAGCACTCTTAGGAACCCCAACTTGGAAAGCAAAAGCAGCTCTCCAATCATCCCTCCAGCATGAGAAATAAAAGCCCCCCATCTCTAGTATTAAAGAGTCCTCATGACACGGTGGTTATGTGTTGGGCTGCTAAGCTCAAGGTCTGCGGTTCGAAACCACCAGTCACCCCAAGGGAAGAAAATGGAGGCTTTCTACGCCCATAGAGACAGTCTCAAAAACCCACAGCAGTTCTACCCCTCCCTGGAGGGTCGCTCTGAGTCAGAAGCAACTCATCAACAGTGAGTTCCCTGGTACTATATTAAAGGTCATGTATCAGAATATTTTTACATGCTTCATACAGGAGGAAGGAATGAGAGGGACATTTCTCATTATAAGACGCTGTTGTGTGCCATCCAACTCTGACTCAGAACAGCCCCGTGTGACCCAGTAGCATTACCACGCAGGGTCTCTCTCCTCGAAGGACAGCGGTGAAGTGCCTGGATGCGAATTAAAGGGTCGGCAGTTCAAACGCACCAGCTGCTCTCTGGCACAAAGATGTCGCAGGGTGCATCCCTGAAATGTCAGCCTCAGAAATACTATGGAGAAGTCCTAGTTCTGTCCTCCATGGCTGCTCTAAGTCAGAATCAACTTCAAGGCAACGGGTTTGGGGTTAAACTTTCTGGGATCGGATCACCAGGCCTTTGCTCCACAGAGCTTGAATCAGCAACTCATGCGGGAGCGGCCCAGCCCCAAGGAGAATCCCGGAACCACCAGGGCTCCTTCACAGTAACGGAACTGGCTTCAAACTCAGCTAATTTGCAATCTATGGATCTGCCTGTATCTTTTTTTTAAAAACATTTTACTAGGGGATCATACAACTCTTATCACAATCCATACATATATATACATCAATTATATAAAGCACATCTGTACATTCTTTGCCCTAATCATTTTCTTTTTTTCCCCTTTTCTTTTTTAACATTTTATTAGGGGCTCATACAACTCTTATCACAATCCATACATATACATATACATCAATTGTATAAAGCACATCCGCACATTCCCTGCCCCAATCATTCTCAAAGCATTTGCTCCCCACTTAAGCCCTTTGCATCAGGTCCTCTTTTTTTTTCCCCCTCTCTCCCCGCTCCCTCATCCTGCTTGTATCTCTTCAATGTCCTGTGTGCATGGTTCTCTGTCCACCCTCCGCCATGCCTCTCCTCAGGCCCAGCACACAGAGTAAAACCTTATCCTTGGCTGGGGCTACCCTGGCAACCGTACCATTCTCTCTCACGGCCCTGGGGGACAAGTGCTCCCTGGATGCTGATGGCATGGTCTGGGGTCCCGCCGAGGAGGTGAACTGAACTCATACACACAGCTGCCTCAGTTACCACCGTCGCCTAAAACAGTCAGAAGCAAGAAACCATGAAGAGTCGGAGGACCAAGCGGAAAAAGGCTGGTGGGCAATTATGATTTTGAAACAGGAAGACATCCAGGAGCTCACGAAAACAAAAGCTTTCACAGCCTCTTCCAAACCCCTGCTTCAAATGAGCAAATAAAAAGCTAAGAAGATGAATATTCCGTTCTCAGTCTAGGAAGTGGGAGCACCAAGGTAGAGCAGAGCAGAGACAGACTCATCTGCACCCACTCAGCGGTCAGCGATACCTACCAGTCTTTTCACAAGAGCTGCCCGAAGAAGCATCTCTACGTACCCCCAAACACGAACACCCCAAGGTACTTGATGGAAACAAAATGACAGCGGCAGCTGGAAAGAGGGGTGTATGTGCTCCTATATGTGAGTTGGTAGATACCTTGTTCTCCAAAAATACTATTCTAGACAATAATCTCTGTTGCTTTTAAATGCCCAGTATTAGATCACGGCTTTAACCCTCAATGACCTCTCACTGCCATCAGAATAAAACCTCAATGATTTGGCTTTATCTTTTACGGGGAAGGAGGAGGTAACCTTTTCATCCAAGGGCCATTGGGATATTTATAAAATTATCCACTTAAAACTGAGCCTGCTGTATGTGCGGTCAAACATTTCATTCGCTCACCCCTGAAGTGACGGACGGAACTGCTTCTCTGCGGTGAGGCGGGTGATGTCAGCTGGTACGGATGCCTTCGTGGGCCTTACACTACCTGTGGGCCAGAGGTCCCTCACCCCTGCTCGAGGGCAAAGCCACAAAGCAGCCCACCCAACATAGTTGTCCTCGCCTTGTTGCTCACTATGCTCAGACTATGCTGAGATTTTTTCCCATTACCTCAAAGGAGTCAAGTTCATGACAGTCTTAAGAGGCTCTGCATGTGCAGTTCCCCTCTTCCTGAAGGCTGACCTCTCTAGTTGATGCATCTGGAGGTCGATGAAGTCGCTGTGTGAATCCAAGGGTCAGGCATAACCACCACTCGTACAGAGAGGCCTCATGGGCCCTCTCCAGCCCCCATGGCCACTCCCTGTCACATCACTCTGCTGACCGCTTCACAGCACTTGGCACGGTCAGAATGCTCTCTGGCCAGAGCATCAGCTCCCTCAGGCAGGGGGCACTGCTGCCCTTGCCCACCACTCGTTCCCAGGACCTGGACCACAGCCCCACATAGGATATACCCTCAATCAACATTTGATGAATGAATGAATGAATGAGTGACCACAATATCCAGAGACAGTATATATATATTTATCTATATATATCTATATCTATATATATCCTTTTATTGGGGCTCATACAGCTCTTATCACGATCCACACATACATCCATTGTGTAAAGCACACTTATACAGTCGTTGCCCTCATCATTCTCAAACTCACTTTCTGCTTGGGCTCCTGGACCCAGCTCCTCGTTTTCCTTTCCCCCCACCCTCCCCGACACACGCTATTTTTAATGATTTTGAGCTCGTGGCCTAAAAAATTTTTTAAAGGAGGAGAAAGGCAAAGCGTTCTATGTAACATGGTTTGCTCAACAGTCCTTGCTGTCACTAACAGGGCAAAAAGTCACAGCCCTGAAATCACAGAGCGAAGGATTCCGCAAGAACTGGGGAGGCAGCCTCAGACACGGGAAAGTAGAGGGGGCTGGGCTCAGGAAATCAAGGACTCAGAGCACCAGGATCTGCCTTGAGAGGTGGGCGAAACCGATGCGGGGCCATCGAGATGTAACTGTTAGAGTCAACTCCTAAGAAGAAAAAGAGTAAGATTGAAAGCCCACAGGAACCACAAACTCCTAACCTGAGACGAGAAGAACTAGCGCATGCCCAGCCTCCACTACCAACGATTCTGCCCAGAGACAACAGAAGGAAAATTGTGAAACACAACTCAAACAGAGGCTACGGGAACTTCCAAGACTATTATCTTAAGATAACCTTTGAACTTGGGATTGAAGCTACCCCCACAGGTCACCTTGCAGCCAGATTGGCGTTAAAATAAATATCACTCATGTGTAATGTGTTCCCTGCAACAATTAACTACGAGACCAAATGATCAATAATGACCCAGCAGCGAAGATGAGAGAGTCAGGAGGGGAAGCTAGACCAAGGGAATCGGAACAATGGAAATGAGAATGCTGACGCAATGTCAACATTACCATCAATGCCACAGACCAGTCTGTATAAAAGTTTTAAAATGGAAACCTCACTTAGGCGACATTTCACCTAAAACACAATTAAAATGAAGTATTGTTTTAAGTGAGAATGGAAAGGCATTTTTTTAAAAGATCATTTTACTGGGGGCTCCTCCAGCTCTTTTAACAATCCACACATCAACTGTATCAAGCATATGTGTACACATGCCGCCATCATTATATTCTAGACATTTACATTTTAGTTGAGCCCTTGGTATCAGCTCCTCTTCTTACCCTCCCCCCCCCACCCTCATGACCCCTTGATAAATTATAAAATTATAAATGAGTATTTTCTTATCTTGTATCGACAGCCATCTATCTCCCTTTCTGCACGGTTTCGTCCCCGCTCATCTCTCTACCTTCCCCTACCCTCCTGGTGTCACTACTCCCATTTCTGTTCCTGAGGGGCTTCTCTGACCTGGATTCTGTGTGTCCTGAGCTCTTATTTGTACTTGTGCACATGCTCCAGCCTAGGCTGCAGTGAAAGGCAGGACTGAGGTCATGATAATGGGGGATGAGAAAGCCTCAAGGAACCAGAGGAATATTGTATTGTGCCCTGGTTGACTCATCCCTTTCTTGTGACCCTTCTGTGAGGGGATGACCCATTGTCTACAGATGGATTTTGAGTCTCTGCTCCAAACCCCCTCATTCTCAATAATAAGTTTGTTTGCTTGCTTGCTTGCTTGCTTGTTTTGGGTCTTCTGATGCCTGTTACCTGATCTTGTTGACAGCTCATAATCACACAGGCTTGTGTGCTGCTTACATGTGGGCTTGTTGCTTCTCTGCTAGATGGCCATTTGTTTTAACTTCAAGCCCTTAAAACCCCAGATGCTATATATTTTGATAGCCAGGCACCATCAGCTTTTTCACCACATTTTCTTGAGCACCCATTTTGTCTTCAGTGAACGTACAGGAGGGTGAACATCACAGAATACCAGGTTGTTAGAACAAAGTGTTCTTGCATTGAAGGAGGGCTTGAGCAGAGGCCCAAAGGCCGTGCACTTCCTCAATGTATTGCCGTATAAATATATGTACCTATGCAAATACCTCTATTTTTATGAATATATTTACATAAGTGCACACCTATGTTTATGCCTCTACCCATAGCTTTGCTTCCTAGATTGTTCCTCTGTTTGCTTTTACCTTCCTCTGGAAAGGCATTTCTTACCTGTTCTGCTAACTGACTTATGCCTCAAAGACCCAGAGTAGATTCCGACTTTAAATATTGGGCGTCAGTGTCATAAACACAAGGTACTATATACTTGAAACAATGTCCTTTAGAGTAGTGAAGATGTCTTGGAAAGTACCATGAAAAAAACAAAACATCTCTGCTTGTCCAGGCAATCAAGAAAGTACATTCTCTCTGTCACTCCATCACCCACAGATGATATCCCAGGAGTCAGTGAGGAAGGAAGCAGAGAATCTAGGCTGTCTTTGGCACACTACATACGGGGATAAACAAAGACCAAGGCAGACAACAAGAAAGTAGTGCATATACAAGGGCAAATATAGTTTTCTGCATTCTCCGTGGATTCAGAGAATCGAAGAACCGCTGAGTGAAGCTAGAAGTCCATTTCAGATGAGCTAGCTACTCTAGAATTTGGCCAACAGTTTGGGAGTCTGGATGGACCCGTCTCATTTGAAGAAGCAGTAGGAAAATTCTAATATAGAGAAAACAAAAAGATTGTACAGAATTGGAAGACAGAAATGCCATCCTCAAGATGACTTAGAGCGGATCTCTGGAATTTCTACTGTACAGTGTCCTGGGCAACACCAGCGCAATACAGGATGAGGCAGCCTCTGACACAAGAGGAGGAAGCCAGAAGTAGCAAAAAGGGAGATGGGTGCATTATGGAATTACGTGGAGAAAAGCAAGTCAGCATCTGTAGAGGTAAAATCCACCGATTCCTGGATACAGAATCAATGCTGCAGAAAGCCAAATACACAGTGTCTGAAAATAAGGGTGTCCTGCCAGTGCGCAATTCAGAGATGGTAACAAGATGGGAGAGAAGAAAGGGCGTGAAGGACAGATCATTTAGATAGAAAACGTAGATCAAACTTTGAAGGGCAAAAAACCAGGCCAGTGTTGAACTTCACTGCCACACTAAAAACCAGAGGATGAACAGAAGAAAATACAAACATACTACAGATTTAGACTAGAGAGGGCAGGTCATGTCCATCCCCTGCCAAATCACCTTTGCACCCAAGCTCACTCTCACTGCCCTCCAGTCAATGGTAACTCACAGCGACCCCCTGTGGGCTTCCGAGACTATAAGTGTTCATGGGGACAGAAAGCCAATCTTTCTCCCGAGGAGCTGCTGGTGGCTTTGAACTGCCAACCATGCTGACCGCAGCCCAACGTCCAACCACTATACCACCAGGGTTTAACAATGGCCACCCCTTACTGAGCTTGCACTGGATGCCAAGACAATTCTGACATTTTCTAATGACGACCCCATCAAGGATTGATGAGATGGATAAACCTGGTGTGTTCTACAGTCCCGCCAGTGCTTCATCCGTCTCTTGAAACAACTCCAATGGTAACTGGTCAACTCCTGGAGTCTTGTTTTTTGCTAATGACCTTGATGAACTTAACTGCTTCCTTTAATAAACGCAGTTCTTGATCATATGCTAGCTCGTGAGAGGATTGAACGTTGACCAATTCCTGGTACAGTGACTCTGATTTCCTCCCGCTTTCTTGGACACTGACTGCATGGCTCGATATGTTTTTTTCAGGTTCTTCCCTTTGAGATCTGCCGAGTGCACCATGTTCTGTTCATTTTCTAACTCCAGGTCTTGGCACATTTCACTTTCAAATCTGACTTCTCCAACTGCCTTCTGAAATGTTCTCCTCAAGCCCTTTCGTTTCTTCTACTTGCCTTAGCTACGCTATGATTAAGAACAGCTTCAGAGTCTCTTCTGATATCCACTTTGATCTTTTGTCTTTTTAATGAGCATCTGCAGACATATTCTTCATGCCATCTCACAGCTCAGCAGCTGTTGTCACCGGTATCCCTCATAGCTGTAGTTCAATGCTCCCTGTCTGTTCTTGAGATGTTCTCTAAACCCAGAGCTGATCTACTTACTCAAGGTCATGTTGTGGCACTTATGGACCTGTTTTCATTTTCCTCACCTTCCACCTGAACTTGCATGACCAAGTGATGGTCTGGTTTGGGACACAGTCGGCCTCTGTGTCCTTGTTTTGGCTGCTAAGACAGAACTTTTCCATCTTTTCTCCTCACAGAGGTAGTCACTTTGATTCCTGTGTACTGAATCTGGAGAGGTCGTACGTGTAGTTGCTCGTTTTGTTGTTGAAAAGAGGTTTTCGCAATGAAGTCCTTGGTCTTGCAAAACTGTATCATGCAATCTTCACCTTCTAGTCACCAAGACCTTCTTTTCTAACTACTGCTCCTTAGGTATTGACAACTTTCACATTCCAATCACCATTCATAACCAAGGCACCTTGACTACATATTGATCAAGCTCAGGTGGAAGAAGTTGATAAAATCCATCAATTTCGTCAACACTAGCTTTGGTAGATGGCATGTAAATTTGAACAGATGTATTAATTGGTCTTCCTTATAGACATGCAGATATTACATCACAAATAGCATAAAGCTTCTTCTGGATGATGTGATGTAATTCCTGCTGAATTTATCATTCCCAGCATAACAAAACATGTAATTGTCTGATTCAAAATGGCCAGTACCAGTCAACTTCAGCTCACTAATACTTAGGATTATTGATCTTCATGTGTGCCATTTCATTTTGACTTCCAATTTTTCTGGATCAATACTTTGCACGTTCCACATTCTGCTTAACGGATGTTTTCAACTATGTGTTTTCTTCGTTTTGAGCTGTGCCCATCGGTGAATCGATGCCCCCAAAGTTTTATTCAATCCGTGTCATTAAGCTAATTACATTTTGAAGCCCCTCTCCTGTTGTATTGAGTGCTTTCAAGCTGAGCGCCTCATCCCTTGTCGTTTACCAGACAATGCCCCACTGCTAATTCTAAGACGGCCAGTGGCTAAGCCCCAGAAGGGGACAGCTCGTTCCTTCGTCCTATCCCTTTTGCTGCCTCCCCATATTTTTCACTCAAATCAAGCGCCACACACCCCTCACCCTCGTCACCATCCTAGACTTGAGTATAAACCTGGTTACATATCAAAATTGAAGTTATTTTAAGTGAGAAGTGATCATGAGCATGCATTGCTTATGTAAGAAATGTGTACTCAAACAGCAGTAACAACGGCCCCATATTTTATTAACGGGATTTGGGATGTTAACTGGAGAAGCAGCCAAAAAAAAAAAAAGCAAGGACGCTGAAGTCTTCATCATGAGAGATTTAAAAATAGTCTGTCAACTTTGATAAGTAAAATGCAGGTAAAAAGAAAGCTTATGACAAATCATAGCACTACCATATAAAATTCTGTTATCTTATTTTTAGTTATCTTTTCCATTAACTTTTTGAAGCGCCTTCGTATGTACTTAATAAGAAAGAAGGATTAACAATAACTAGTAGGAGAAATACAACCTGTGGGACACAATAGCAGAAAGCAAGTGAGCTGACACGGCAGGGTTCAAACAAGAAAGAGAAAGGAGATCCGTGGGAAAAGAAATACTTGTTTTTAAAGTAAACAGACATTCCATGCGTAAGTTGGGTAACGAGGCTGAGAAAGTACCACTCACTATCTGAATGTGGAAACCAATGCAGTCTTTCTGTTTTTGAAGTAGAAGAATGCAAAACAGGTTTTCACAAAAACACTCGAGGGTGGTAAGGATAATAATGTTCTCATTACATACAAACACTAGTTTTAGGAAAAACACAGATGGGCTAAATTACTCTATTAAAAATAGACGCAAGATGGCATCATAGAAATGCAAGTCAGATCATATTTCATTAACTCTAAGGACACATCTATTTTCACATTTTAATATCTCTGAAATTGGAATTCACCTTACTTTTAATGGTTTTATAATTTAATTAGCAGGGTTTTCTTTATTTCTTGTTAGTACAGAAATAATGGTGTGTCTTAGCAGTGGTGTTTGGGAGTTGATAAAATACAATCTGTTAGAAACAGTGGCTCTCCTGTAGAAAGTGATATGGAAAGGTCAAAAGAGTCAAAAATATGCCAATATTTTTGTTTTCATGTACACATTCAAAGCAGATTGGAATCCAAGTAGCCATCTCCAGCGCATCAGCAGCTGAAAGCAAAATCGACTGGCTATTAATTACCATTTAACTTTCTAACCCACCCCAAGGTTTATAATAAGATGACCATCACAGACAACAGAAAACAGCAGAAAAGCACAGGGTCAGGTGGGCTACCAAATGAGGCTTACTCCTCCAAACCGGCTTCTACACCCTTGCACTCCCTCTTGTACCTGCCTTCGTAAGAACAAAGGGCAGAAGGACAGTTAAAAAGAAGTGTTTTGTTTCCCCAAACCAACCAGAAGCAGAATGAGAAAAGATTTAACTGTGGCGCTATCTCCAGCCAGCCATGGCCTTCATTCAGCTTTGCCTTGGAGTATCAAGAGGTGCACTCTCTGCGCCGGCACTCCGTTCTCTGTCCAGATCCCTGTGACACAGCGGGTCTCAACCTGTGGGTCGTGACCCCCGTGGGGGATCACACAGCCCTTTCGCAGGGGTCACCCGATTCATCACAGTAGCAAAACTACAGTGATGAAGTAGTAACGAAAATAATTGTATGGCTGGGCATCACCACACCGTGAGGAACTGTGTGAAAGGGTCGCGGCATGAGGAAGGTTGAGAACCGCGGCTGTCACAAGTGGCTGGCCCTGCTAAAATCCTGCCTCCTCCCTGTAACACCATGACCGTGTCTCCCAGGTGCAGGAAACATCAAGAGGGGTTTCCAAAATGGAAGACAACGCACACACTCAAGAAGACTGTAAGGCACGTTCATGTTGGAAAAGCTTTCTGTTGGTAATGAAATGCTTTCTCAAGGGTGGTTTCCACTCACGATCTGTATCTCTGGGCAGGTCCTGTTTAAAAAAAAAAATCCACCCATCAGAATGACTCGTATTCTCCATAGCGACTTTTCTCCTCTCTCTCTTTTTCAACAGGACTCGCCCACTTGTGCTTTCAATCACAACATCGGGGAAGATGACCGTGCAGAGTAAATCTCTACTGGAAGCAGTCAGTGGCCAGAAAGAAGGTCACAGACCGGCAAGGAAAGGAAGCCTGTGAGAGTAGAAAGGATGGACGCTGGGAGCTGGACTGGGCTGCTGGGGGGAGGAGACCAGGGGGAGCAGAAGGCCACCGGCGGAAAGGCCGAGAAGAGTCCTGTAACAGCCTTTCCTAGAGGGCAGTTTCTGGAGAGCTCTGAGATGCGAGGACTAAGCAGGTTCCTGACATGTGCTGCTGCTGTAACAGCAGGGCCACCAGCAGGTGACTATGAGGAAGGACAGCTCCGGAGCTTAGCAGCCGGATTCCGGGCACAAGTTTTAGAGGATGGTACTTGTCCCAGTAGTAACCTAAGTTCCCTCGATGAAGCTCCATGAGGCTCTATCACTCCTTCATTTGTACTTTCTCTTCTCTGCCGAACGTGCTCAACCATGATCAGGCAGAAACCTCCACGCTGGTAGGACATCAGTAAGATAACCAAGAAAAGCCCATTCCCAAATGGGACACGGACACGCGCACACACTGGGAAAACACAATTCCCTCCCTAACACCAATGAAAACGCCTTACTAGATCCCCACAAGTCTCCTCCGAGAATGAACGTGACTAGGAGGATGAGTTAAGGAAATCCTGCCCTGGCCTCACTCCTTCAAATACGAGGCTAAGTCCCGATATTGCTGCAAAATCATAGGAAAGAGTACTGAAATGTTCAAAATGTAACAAAATGTCAAAATGTTTCTTGACACGCCTTCCATCTAGGTCCATACAAGGGCTTGAAAAAGTTCATGGATATATTAAAAAATATATATATATTTTTCTACAGTGGGGGAGGGAAGAATTAAACAGCTAATATCAAGGAGTTCAAGAAGAAAGAAAATGTTTTGAAACCAACAGTGGTAGCAATTGTACAATATTGCCTGATGTGAGTGAACTGTGGAATGTTCTGATATCTGTAAGAACTCCCAATGAAATGACTTAAAAAAAAAGCTTATGAAAATACTGAATTGAGAGAGAATTTTCCCTACCAACTTTTTGAAGCTCCTTTGTACATTTGTGTTTTACTGTAACTTTTATGAGTTGGGTGAAGGTTTACCAGCTAGATCAGTTTCCCATTCAATACTTCATACCCACGGTGTCAAGAATGACTCCCCCCCACACCCCCATTGTAACAGCTCTGTTTCCCTGTGTTTCCTGTTTGCCTTCCTTCTTTCTTAATACTTCTGACCTTTGAGCTTTGGTAAATTACCTGGCTTCACTCTATTCACTCCCTTTGGAGCTATACTCTGACTCATAATGACCCTACAGGACAAGGTAGAACTGCCCCTGTGAGTTTCTGAGATTAACTATTTACAGGAGTAGAAAGACCCATCTTTCTCCAGAGGAGCTGCTTGTAGTTGGAACTGCTGACCTTGTTGTTAGCAGCCCAACACACAACCACTACGCCACCAGGGCTCCGACTTGGTCTCAAGTAGGCGAGTGTTCGAAAGTGTGCCACCTTGTACACTTCTGAACGCAGCGTTTCCGTTTTTGTTGCCCCGCCCCTCTATGAGTTGTAATCCACTTGATAGGAACAGGGGGTTCTCCATGCTGCATCAAAACAGCGGGTTGGCATCCACAGTGGACTCAACTGGGACCCACGCAAAGCCTGAAGGGGCAAGTGCAGGGCTGTAGTGTGGGTGGGTTAGGGTTAGCCAATGAAATTCTCACAGGACAGCCCTTGATATCCGAAATGAGTAGCTGAACAGGGATGATGGAAACAAAATTCCTTGACGTAACTTGCATAGCCTTTTCCTTAGCTACGCAGATTTCAACTGTCTTAAAACTTCTTCACAGTAAGCCCTGGGCTGAGATGGTCCTGTGCTTGAGAAAATCTAGACTACTATCCATGTGGGAACCCTCCCTCTCAAACCCCACCCCCCCAAAAAAAAGCCCCCAAACCAGGCACCAGAGACTCCTGAGTGGACCTATCTTGAATGAAATTGGCCCAGAAGATCCCCGTGGAAGACACTGTTTTGATTGGACCTTTTCTTCTTTCTTTAGGCACCTGAACATGATTGAGACAAGTATATTCCAGAGAGAAAGTCTCTAGAGCCATTCGCTGATCACAGACAGGTTGAACATGTTTTGTTTGGAATAAAGCCATACAGACTTAGCAATAACTTTTCACTTGGCCCCATCTATGGCTCTAGTCCCTTTGCTCTTGATTTATGCCTAAGGTCCCATGTGTGGGCCACGGAGCCTTCAATGTCTCCTGCTCTGGGACTCCGACTCCAAGGTCCCTTTGCAAACATGCTTTGCACCGAGGCTCCTGCAGGGTCCTAGTGCTTATCTCGTGATAGCATGCATTTGTCGGATTACAGGTTCTCCATCTGAATTTGAACTGTGCCCCCCAGATCAAGGTCTACAAGCAATTAACTGCGAGGAAATACAGAAAAGAGTACTGTGCATGCCCCCAATCATGAGACTTCTCTGTCCTAGAATAATGTTCCTCAAAAATTCAAGCCCACCTGGAACTTGTGAAGGGGGCTTTTCTGGAAACAGGGCCTTGGTAGATATAATCAAGTTAAAAACAGGTCAGGCTGGATTAGGATGAGCCCCAAATCCATTAGGAATGGTGTCCTTCTAAGAAGAGGGGGAGGTGGACACAGACCCACCGGGAGAACATCATGTGACAATATCGGTAAAGATTGTTGTTGCAACACTTATTGCAAGCCAAGGGGCAACTAATATTGTGGCAACTACAAGGAGAGTTAGAGACCCAAGACCACCACCTGAAGCCCCAGGAAGGAACCAACCCTAAGCCCCAGGAAGGAACCAACCTTGTCCACAGCTTAGTTTCCCAGCTTCCAACCCTGGGAAGCAGATTTCTGTTGTCTTCAGTCACCTGGTTTGGTGTAATTGCCTTTGGCAGCCTTAGAACCCTACTAATCCACCAACCAGAGCCCAGACTTCCAAGCAATGCAGCCTTTCCAAGTCGGGGTGCTGGGCCTGGCTTTTCTGGCAGAATTAGAAGCAAGCATTCCAGGCTAGCGAAAGCCCCCGTGCTCCATCGCCTCCGTCAAGCTGCTGAATTGGCTTGACTCACCCTCAAGACCTCAAGAGAACTGCATACGGAAAGTTAAAGTTCCGTATTCGTTTTAATGACAGTGTCTCCATTAAAAGGGGGTAAAATAAAGCATTTCCGGCACCCCTGCATCCTAATGCGATCAGGAGAGACAGGTTGGTGAGCCTAACCGCATAGGTGGGAGGCAGATGAGGACTGTGTTCAGTTGCCTGTCCAGTTACTGAGCGAGTTTGAAAGAAAATGAGCCTCAGACGGCAACATCTGCAGGCAAAGCTTCCAAAGCCAGCCTGTTCTCCAGACGGGATAATGAAGTGCTACGGAAGATGAAATGCTGCATGACCAGAAATTAATTTTTTATTCAAAAAAAGGGGGTGGGGGTGGGGAAAGGAAGAAAACGGGGACAACAAAGAGGCTAAGCAAGAGCCACCCGTAGAGATACTCGGTGCTCAGAGGGTAATCTGGACCTCCCGGCCCATCGAGCATCCACACAAAACACTAGCAGAGTCTCACTGCAATGAGCCTTTTTAGTTCCATCATGTCACGCTGCCGCGCTGTAGACATAAGCATTATGTTTTTATCGGTGGGCTACCATCAACCTCGACAGCTACCATCAACCTCGACAGCTACCATCAACCTCGACAGCTACCATCAACCTCGACAGCTACCATCAACCTCGACAGCTACCATCAACCTCGACAGCTACCATCAACCTCGACAGCCCTCAGATTCTAACCAAACACACTTTTCTGGCTACATTTCCAGCATCACCATACGCTTACTCCATTAGCGGGAGATTCTGGGACTCTCTTTAGCTGCAGGCAACTAAGATGTTTGGACGCAGGAAGCAATTACAGATTTTGTTGTTTGGTTTTTTTTTTCCTCTCCCAATGTGTGACATGGATTTACCAGATGCATGCAGAACATTTTCAAACTTAAGTGACTATATCACACGGGATATATCACTTTTAAAGGCATCAAGACCACAAGGAAACAAAATGGCCATTGTCATGCCTGTGTGCTCCCAATTGTCCAACTTCTGGCCAGGTTCCCTGGTAGGGGGCCATGGCAGGGGAAGAAACGAAATAACAGGCAGGGGCTCAACAGGGAGTGGGGAGAGACCCCACGAAGAAACTAACTCCGTCATGTCACGTCATCTCAAGCAAGGTCTTCAAAAAGTTTGTGGGGGGAAGGAATAAAAAGGTAATGGAATTTCCCCACAAACTTCTGGGAGCTCCTGCATGTGTGGCATAATAGCCTATGCCCACTGGTCTCCTCTCCTACCCAACAGTTCTCCTTCCAATCGGTCACCACATCTGAAATGGCATCAGTGCTTTCTGTCCTTCCAAAGGCTCATTATTACTCGCAAGTCCATTCCCACTTAGGGCAAGCCCTGGTGTTACAGCGTGCAGCTGCACTCGGTGGGTCTTCCACAGCTGCAACGTCACACAGCAGCAAATCAAGTGTTCTTCTGAGTGGATTTGAACTGCCAAGCTCTTGTGGAGTATCCAGCACAAGCCACTCTTGCCACCCCAGGGAAAAACAGCAGGGGACCAACAGAAAGCATAAAAGGAAATGGAAGATTTGCTAGAGAACAGTCGGGAAGAGTGTTTCGTTTTAGGAACAGGAAAATCATCCTGCTCAGAATTCGTCTTTTTGGCAGGAATCCATTAGGTGTTGGAGACTTGAAGTTACCATGCAGGAAGAGAAAGAGAGAGACCGTGGAGAGCGATAAAAAGGCTCCAGACCTGACCCTGAACTTGTGTCCAACTTCACAGATGTTGAAGTGCCCAGCATCTCACGGGAGCGGCAACACGGGGTTCACCTGGCAGACTGAGCAGGAAGCGGACACGGAGAGAAGTAGGTTTGGGTACCTCCCCCTGTGCCTGCGCGAAGCACACACTCTCTCCTGGCCTGGAGCTGGCAGCAGCCGTGTTTCTGCTGAGGTTGTTATCAAGGACGCTGATGAGACAGCGAGGGAAATTTATGAACATCGGTAGACTCAGAAACAGGGCTGTATTCATGTCCCCATCTAATGATCCTGATCAAGCTGCCATTACATCAAAAAACATCCCAAATGTTAAGGAAGGAAGCCCTGCAGTTTTTAAAAGAGATGGAACACCATGCCTGCCACTTACTCTCAAACTGGTTAAAACGTATAAAGTGCACGAGAGAGAAACCAGTGACACAAACATGACATCTTCCCATTTGGGGAAAGCAGATGTAAGTATTTGGGAAAGTTTCATACTAGGCTTGCAACCGCTCTTGAAGTCTGAAACGATAGTACGATACACTGAATTGTGAGAGTAGACTTCTACATCCCTGCTCTCGGTGTAAGGACTCACTGGGCAGCCTGCTCTGGACTGAACAAAATGCCACACGAAGAAGATCGATGTTACAGTGGGAAGGGGGAGCCTCGAGCCTCGCTCAGGTCATTTAGCACCAAGGTCCTGGGTGAACCAGTTCGTCATCAGCTCCTGAAGAGTGGGTGCAATACTAACTACTCGGTAAAGGTACTCCCAAAACATGAACACTGGAGTACCTTCACCGAGTAGTTAGTATTGCACCCACTCTTCAGGAGCTGATGACGATGCGCTCAATAAACCATGGCGGGGTACTGAAGGAAGACACTCAACATAATCTACTCTGGAAGAGGAGCTGTTGCCTTTAATCTTCAGTGACATGGAAGGAAAGGGCACTCGAGGCAAACATGAAACACAAAGCCCTAGGGAATACATGTCCCTAGCGTCCTTTCAGTCACCTATGTTGCTCTCAATTCCTTGTTAATTAAATGACGCCTGGGCAACAAAGCTTGATAAGGCTTCTGTTATTCTGTTAATTGTAATATTTAATAATTCTGTGACATAGAAACCTCACCTTTCTTACAGGATTTATTCCTCACTAGCATCTTCAGCTGTATATGGATTAAAGCCACCTCTAAAACACTGACACAGCTTCAGGGGGTGTAGTATTACTTCTAATGTATTAATAAGCCAGGAATGCTTCTTGAATGTGTCCCAGAGAAATCCTCACACAATCCAAGAGGGGACATGCCCGAGGATGCTCCCCGCAATGAGGTCAGTGGGCCAAAAGCTGAGGACAACGTAGGGAGTCTGCCAGCAGAGAGCAGGTGCCAACAGCATGGTGGCCCCAATCCACAGAGTCAGCCCGTTACAGGTAGTGAGCCACATGCCTCCTAGCGAGGGGTCTTACACACAGAACAAAGGAACAATGGAAAGAGATCTACTACTTGATGCCAGCCTGTCTGAAATGAGTCTCGTGGGATTCACGTGAACAGGTCAGTGGCATTTCTAATAGGATGCTAACTAGTGCGAACAGAAACCCATTGCAAGAGTGAGAAGTAAGTTGATGACAAGACACTGGGATAAAAGAACAGGCAGAGGGATGGTGAACGAATGATCAGACAAAAAGAAGGACAGAAACAGAAACACATCAGGGCCACTCCAAACACCAGAGAGTCCACTGCAAGTCTTACCGGAGGCCCCTGGCTTCTGGCTGGGCTGGCCCACCTGGTGCACACTCTGCTGTAGCAAGTTGAGGCACTCCCCAAGGCAGCTGAGGGTGGCAGCGGAGGTAGCTTTCAAGAGCAGCAGATCCTGGTCCAAGGCAGTGAGGGGACCAGAACCTGGGAGGGATTCAATGGCGTGCACGAGGTTCTTCTGCTGTCCTTCCACCTGGTTCATCATCTGCAAGACAAGACCGGGAGGAAGCAAGCATTAGAAATCTTTCACTCAATAGCCTTGGAACTCGGTGCTTTAACCGTGGAACTGGGCAACAGCGAGGAGAGAGAAAAGCCATCATCACCCAGGCAAGTGAGCCCAGAGTCGGTCCAGAGGGCAAGACACAGAACCGAGTGAACTCTGTCCAGGTAAATCTCTCCAAACAACTACCTGCCAATTGCGCACACCCACAACACGAACCCCAAGAGAATTTAAGAACTGAGAGCTGAAAGGCACCACTAGGCCTGACGGCATGATTTTTACAGAGCTTTGGAAAGTACATCAGGGGTAGATCCATTAAAGAAAGATACAGAAGTCCTTGTGCCCATCTTTAAAGTTCTTTGACTTCAAAGGGCTGCCGGGGCCCATGGGGCACCAGAGGCATAGTGCTACAGCAAAGGTGATGCTCCGCTTTCCCTCGGGCTCCAATTCTCAACTCCTTGGCGGTGCTCTTGAAAGTTCAAGACGCAGAATGACCTTTCGGGCAGGCCATGACACCCGTGAAGATCACAGGGAAACCAGTGCAGAGACCCCAAACTCCAACTATCTCCCCACTGAGGATTTAAGTCCCTCAGCACTCCAGAAGAGGTCAGAGAGGAGGCGAAAACCAAACCAAACAACAAAGAGCCAAACAGGGATTGCTGCCCCAGCCCGGGTCGTGACTTGAGCTAAAGTGAGCCGAGGTAAGCGTATTTTGTGGCGAACTTCAATTACAGCTACCAGCATTTGCTACGGGCAGGCAAAAGCCCCTAGTCTGGCCTCCAGCCCGCATCCTCCAGGTTCCCCCCACACTAGCCACCCTTAACGTGAAGTCAGTGTCCCGCATTGGCAGGCTCACCCCTGGGCGCTGTTACCACCATGGTGATGTCGGCTGGGGAGAGCCAGGATTTGGCAGTGACCACTATTTCTTACTTGGACACAAAACTCACCTCAAGTCTCAAAGCAAATACCTCCTATTTGCCATTGTACTCTAGAGAGGTTTGCTTAAAAACATTCCTCCACTGAAACTTCCCAAGACAGGTGCCGTTACTTCAGAAATGACCAAGTTCAATATTCACAGACGGGCTCACCGTAGCGTACACACACACCATCGGCTGCCATTTCAGGCTGTTTTCTGTCTGTTAGAGATGTTACCCCTAAGCCCTCTGAATCCCAAAGCAGTGCCTGGTCCACAAGAGGGGTCCCCTCTGCATCGATTTCTCCTTCAGGTCTGTGCTTAGCAGTTGTCTTTCTTGGGAAGCCTCCCCAACCACCTCATTGACAGTTTGCATCTCCGGCCAATCCCTGGCATCCCAAATCTCAGAGCCAGCCTCCTGGTTCTCCATAGCACTCACCACCTTCCAATACACCTTGTCATCTCCTGACGCTCATTGACGCGCGTGTGGAAGCTGCACAAGGGTGGGGGTCGGCCCGAGTGGCCTCACTGATTGCACCCAAGCACCGGCCACATTTGTTGAATGAATGAATGAATTCCCAGGATTACCATTCTCTCACTGAAAGCGCTGGAGAGCCCCCTGGGGGCGCAGATCCCACAGAAGCCCCCCGACCTAATAGATCCGGGATGAGCACAGCGTTGCTGGAGATGCAGTAAGAGAGGAAGCCCACCCCCCACCCCCAGTCAGTGTGCGTGTCAGGAAACACAGCCAGCCGGTTACATTCAGCCTCAAGCCAACTGAAGCGCTCCTATACGTTTTGGCTTCAAAGTAGAGCTGCTAACGGGGGGTGGAGTTCAAGCTATTTGTCGTAGTCAGCATTTCTGTAAAATCCAACCATAAAACCCTGGCTTACAAAAATGCGGCACTGAAAGGGGAAAATATACCATGATGAGAAGTGTGATCCATTATCTTTTCTGCAACTATGGGTGAGATTAGGACTCCTAAGAAAAGAGGAATCGTCAGGTTATTACCTAGATGGAATGTATTTGCGTTTCAGTCAACAGAAATAACTAACTGCATCCTAAGTGCTCAAAGTAGGATAAAAACATGCTTTCGGGTTGTTTTTTACCAGCAGAAGAGTATGTAAATCTTAGGTACAGAAGCGTCCTCTCTATTACGAGAGAAGTATGTGCCCAGAGACTGAACCCCTGCATCTGCTCTGGGAAAATAATTCCACAGTCTGCATCGAGAACCTAAGGCCAACGCAAGGAGCAGAACTGTCTTTAGAGGAAACATTTGGAAACGAAAGCAGAGTGGGCTTGGCAGTGACCATGACTGGAGGGGGCTACCGGCATTTGTTGGGAAGACACTGACCTCCTCGTCCTTAGCTGCCATCCTCTAGAGCCCACGTTTTCCAGAGTACAATAACCCCACGATGCTTGCAGTTTCCCTTCTGGTGCATTGTTGTTGCAAATATACACAGTGAAACATACACCGCTCCCAGTTTCTCTGTGTGTAACTCAGTGACAGTAATCACCATCATGCTCATCACCCTTTCTGAATCATTCCCTGCTTAACAAACCCCACTCGACAGCGGTGAGAGAACTGCTTAAGGCCAAAGGCTCCCACCGAATCTTTCCACTTGCTGCTGTCAAGTTGCTCCCATACGGTAGATCTTCAAAGAGCAGAATGCTCAAGGCTGGCACGCTTTACTGCAGTTCTCAACCTGTGGGTCATGACTCCTTGAACAGTCGAACCACCCAGAACAGTAGCAACGTTACAGTGATGAAGTAGCAACGAAAATAATGTTATGGTTGGAGGTCACACCACCACATGCGGAAATGTATGAAAGGGTCGCGGCATGGGGAAGGTGGAGAACCACTGATACTGGTTAAGCTAGTTTTCCAATTCATCTTTTTATAGATCTACAACTTATTGACCACAATTTCAATCCTCCGTGCCACTCTATCGGTGATGGGATTGTTCCATCGCAGTAAACTGCACTCCCCACCCTGTTCTTTTCCCTTCTCCATCTGCCCTACCACTTTTACAAATTCAGGTTTTTGCAGGTCACAACTTACAATCACCAGCTGTGTATCTACAACCTTATTAACGTGGTACTTCTGTCACCATAAACTAAACTCAGAGTTCCATAAACAACCATCTCCCCATCACCCCTCCTCCCTCCCATCCTGGGAGTCACTCATAAACTTTGGTCTCGACACCTTACTTGTTTATGCTTTTTGAGATAGCCTGCTCTTAATCAAAACACGAGACATGTAACAGTTTAAGATTAATCTGTTAAGATGTAATTTGTTAACAATTAAAAATGTAGCCTTTCCCCTCCTATAAAGCCAGCTTCTCTGAGGATTTGCTCCGCATTCAGATGAATAAGGATGGTCAGAGGATGCACCCCTGGCGCACACCTTTCCTGCTTTGGCCACGGACTCCTTGGGTAGCGAGGAGGGATGTAAAATGCCGTGCAGGTTAGGGCACAGCCCTACGCAACAGGAACAGCCAGCCCTTGCCTAAAACCCCAGTAGCATTCCCTTGGAAACACTGCAACCCCATGCACCTCTGCTGTCTCCCGGCTCCCACGCATTGCCTGGTAAACTTCACACTGACGCAGAAGGTGGTTGGTGCCAGTGGCTGGAGCACAGATGACGGCTCATCGAGGTCCTTCCGCTATTTGTCTGCACGATTCAGAACGTAACCCTTGCCTTTTAGAACACAAATCGGTGCCAATCTGCCCTTCACACTAACTGAACTCGGTCCAAAAGCAATCAAGTGACTTCTGAAAGAAATGTAGGCTTCCTACCCTTGGAGTGTTTATCGTGGTTAGAAGTCTTTTAACATTCGACGAGGAAGAACGAAGGGATGGAAGGAAAAGCTTCAACTGTCTCCATCTCTGGGTGTTCAGGGAAACTGAGTAAGGAAGATGAAGAAGATGAAGGAAAAGCGATGTGTCTGAATGATCCGGCGGTGCCGGTGAAGAACAGTGTGCGTCCCATGGACTGCCAAAGACAAACAGATCTCTCTCGAACGAAGGACAGCCATAAAGCTTCTTAGAACCACCGATGGCTTTGGACATGTCACTAGGAAAGACCAATTCCTGGAGAAGGACATCCTGGTTGGTAAGGTGGAGGGGAGCCCCAAAGGGGACGGCCCTTGATGAGGTGGATCAACCCGGTGGCCACACAGTGGGCCCCCCCAAGGCAACTGTGAGAACGGTACAGGACCAGGCGATGCTTCACGCTGTTGTGCACCGGGTCACTGTGAGTCAGACCGGACTCCTGGGTACCTAACAATACGACTTGTTTAATGAAAGTCACCTATGAGCGTGGTCCCCAAAGTCTGCCTGCACCAGAAAACTCCAATTCCAAATCCTTAAAGCAGCCCCTTCCCCTTCACCCCTTCTTCAAGCTTCCAAGAAGGCTTATCAACTCAGAGCAAAGGGCAGCCCTGAGAGAAGGCACCTAGTCACTGCCCGCCCTGAAAACCCTCCTGGGTGGGCCTACTGTAATTGTACACGCTTTAAGCCGGAACCCTAGGCGCTTCTCCCAGGGCACATCAACAGGATCACCTGCGGGGCTTAAAAATAACAGGCTACATTTCATCGCTTTCTGGAGTTTGCTTCCACAAACAGAGGCTTCGCCATCTTTAAATGCCGGTCCGGAAATGGCCTCTGATTAAACTTGAGAGACCCACATCTCAAACATGTCAGCTGCGGGGCTGTGACACAGACTAAACGTAGGTCGAGTTGAAAGGCACACGTCCCAGGGAGGGAACCCTACTTCCTGTTTCCCACGGCACCAACAGGGGCTCTGCAGCGACAAAAGCCAGTCACAAGGAGCTCCCTGCTCGCAGGGTCACTGGGGGCTAGAAAAAGCAGGCATGGTCAGTGAGGCTTGAAACGAACATGCAAAACCCAAGGGCGATCAGCTCCACCAGCTTGGGCAAACCGGGGAAAGAAAGGCCCAGCCAGGAGGAAGGGAGACAGGCCCGGCCCTGGCAGGTAAAGTGCCAACACACACTAGTTCAGCCACTCGGCAATTACCAGTCAACAGATCAGCGGAAAGCACTTCCCAACCACAGATTCCCCGTCCCACAGCAGGCTGGCAACATGCCCGGGCTCACCCGTGTACCGGGGCCTTCGGAACCACAGTCCCTCTTGCTTGGAAGCGGGTGGAACCATTAGATGCCATGCTCCAGGTGGCCTCCCTGCTGCTCCCGAGTCCATTGGGACTCAGAACAGCCCTCCTGCAGGACAGCGGAGAACTGGCCCACGGGTTTCCAAGGCTGGAGACCTTCATTCGGCAGCCGCTCCCCTCTCTCCCGCGGGCCGCAGGCTGATGGGTCAAACTCGGATCTTTTGGAAAGTCACCCACTGCTTAACCCTATGTGTCACTGGGGATCCTTCAAGCTGGTCCAGGTTGAGCCTTTCTCCTCAGGCTGGTGGAATTGGGGAGTCTTTCCCAAGTATCTCCTCTGGGGCAGGGAGCTGGCCCCTGGCTAACGAGGTCGAAGTCAGGCTCAAGTCAGGCTTCAAGGAACTTTAGACCCAAATAATCTGTGTGTGTGTGTGTGTGTGTGTGTGTGTGTACACACACCCAACCCCCCACCCCTAGAGCTTACTATCGCCTTGTGATAGGATTATAGTTTCCCACTATACTTTTAAGCATCACCTTAGTATTCCAGGGGACTCCCCACATCAGCAATTGTTTGGTTGCTCATTACAGGAACGTCTCAAATCATGAGCAATTGGCACTCCACCTTTGAATGACTTCTTTGCCTCAAAATCCTGGAGTTGTTTCCACCAATCCTGGACTGTAGGACTGTTGATTTGGGGTGGGGTGGGGTGGAGTCCCAGTTCCTCAGCCTTAATTATGGCTAAAGGGAGGGACTTGGAGCAGGGTGTGATTGGATGGCCTAGAAACTGTAACCTCTACCTTCTGGGGCTCAGTTTCCTCCTTTGCTAAAATGTGGAGGAAACCCTCCACTGACAACACTGCTGCTGCTGTCTAGGGTGGTCTGATGGTCTACCTGTACCCCCAGCATACAGGCCCTTCTCATTTGTCAAGGCCCCTTCCCGACATTTTGTACTACCCACTCCTTGGAATCCTTGCTGCCCACGCTCCCCAAGCCCTTAGTCCAGTGCGCTGCAAACACCTCC
The DNA here is from genome assembly GCF_050624435.1 of Tenrec ecaudatus. NCBI lineage: Eukaryota > Metazoa > Chordata > Mammalia > Afrosoricida > Tenrecidae > Tenrec > Tenrec ecaudatus. Next base: position 178,492,813 of record NC_134533.1, on the reverse strand, counting down.
CGCCCTGCTCCCCTTCTGGCTCCTTCGCCTGGATCATCAAGGGCAGGAGCCATGACTTTTGTTCCTGTTTCCCCCGGGTTTAGCTCAGACTCTGGCTCAGGCAGGAGCCCAGTTGGGGTTTTCTGAGTGAATTATGAATGACAGTGTGATCTCAGGGCCCCCACCAGAGAGGTCCAACAGGGCCTTTTGACGTCTTGGGAATGGGATCAGTTCTCCGTGGAATTCTCCCAGCAGACACTTGCCAACATCAGCAGCTGCTAACCCCTCAAAAGCCCTGTCTCCACTCTGCTCCCCGACTGATCTCTGTTCCCCGACTGATCTCTGCTCCCCGACAGATTTAAGAACATTTGGTGATAAACCCAGTTGCCCGTGGGACTGCAGCCACGCTCTTGCAGGGAGCACATCCCGACCAGGACTGGGATTTTTACTGAATCCTCTCATCATCAGTCCACTGCAGATTCTCAATGCATTCTGCCCGTGGCCTTCCTGCCCTCCGAGAGATCAGGCCAGCTCTCAGCAGAGGTGTTTCCTCCTAGGCCGTGAGGAACAAGCTCTGTTTTGTCTTATCAAGAGATTGTGCTGTGATACGTGGGCGGAGCCGCATTCAAATCCAATGTTCTTCCCCAAATGGCAGAGTTGTGGGACACAGGTCTCACACCTGAGTGACTTCTACCAGTGACATTTTCGGAGGCTACATATTTTACAATGGATCCTTCCCATCACTTCCTCCCCTCGGGCTTCTCTACAGGCATGCCTTCGCCTCTTCCACGAACAACTGCACTCTGCACAAATACAAAAGGCAAATTTTATCTGTACAGACTCTGAAAAACCAAGCCCAGGTGGGGACGGTCGAGAAAAAGTGAGGTCAGAGCATTCGGAGCAGGAAGAACCATTAGGCTCTCTCATTTCACAGGCTGCAAACATGGATTCCGAGAGGCCTGGTGACCTTGTCAGGGACAAAGCACTCCGCATGGAGTGGCAAGGCCCGGCTGACACTCAGTCTCCCCACCCGCCCTGTTCAGGGCCCTTAAGATTGAGACTGAATCCTATGTGCATCCTTTGATTGGTAACATTATCAGTATCTTTTCTGGAAGCAAACAGGAGAGTGCCTCACAACCTCCAAGGAAAAGGCAAGTGGATTTGCCTGGACTTTTGGAAGTGCCCTCCCACTCCTGCCGGCGCCTCATAAAACAGCTACAGTTAAGCGTCATCTTTCTTTCTGCACCTCCTCAAATGCTACCATCCTTCTTCAACCCCTGGGAACAATTTTTTTTCTTTGCTTCGTGTATCTGACCACAAAAGACTAGCTAACTCCATCAATAACCGCCAGGCTGAAATTCAGACAGGAAAAGCAATGACCGAGAGGTCAAACTTCCTTGTAATCCCACTTCCTAAAGCCAAGCACTGTTGACACTGTGACCTGGGTCACTGACTCTACTCCTCGGCTCTTCTACTTCGACCTCTAGAGAGGAGGCAGGCTAGACGGACGGATGCAGGCTTCAAGTTCAACAATGACATGGGCCTTTGTGTACGTCATGAAGGAAAAAGACTGAAGAACGGAGTAGGTGAAATGTCAATCCCGAGCTGTAGGACACCCGGAGTCTGTCCTGGTCCCTTGGTAATTGCAATACTTGTGTGCCTCGCTTCAGCATACCTTTTCACTGTCATTTACAGAGCAGCCCCAATTGTCTACTGCAAGGGCGACTGTCGACGGAAAAGGGCTTATCCCTTATCAACAATTCTGTGACCTTTTATAACAAAGAATGCATGGAATTGGCTTCAAAATAATCTAGTGGGATGTGCAGTGGGGTGGAAGTAACAATTTCATGTCAACTTGAAAGTGTGTGGGGTGGAGGCTAGCCTGCCAATCAGGTCACAGCCTGATGGTGCCTCCTGTGGGTGTGACCTCCTCATAAGGAAGGTCCTGTGAACCTTTCCCACCCTCTCTCTCTGCCTTCACCTTCCTGTTGAAAAGCCACACTGGGTGCTGCCAGAGCCCTGTGATGATGCCGCTGCCATTGGATCCATAAGACTTTGCAGCCACCAGCAGGTGATGTTCCCGCATTCTGCATAGCTGCATGTGGCTGTGTGAATCCGAAGAGGGACTTATGGACTAGTGTCAGACTTAGGGACTTGATCTGGACTAGACTGTGATGCTTGCTTGATATATAATTACTTCTTAATCTAAAGGCTCTTATACACATATAAGAGTGTCAACGGGTTTGTTTCTCTAGTCAACCCGGCCTAACACAGGGAGTAGAAAACCAAATCAAGCCAGCTGCTCTTGAGTCAATGCGTACTCTTCGCCACTCTACATATTTCAGAGTAGACACTGACACCACAGACATTCAATGAGAACCCTGACGACACGATTGGGTAAGTTTTGGACTGCTAACTGTAAGGTTGGAGGCTCAAACCCAGCAGCCACTCTTAAAGAGAAAGTCGAGGCTCTCAGCTCCCATACAGATTTAGAGCCTGGGAAACTCTGGGGGGTTGTGATAAGTTGAAGTTGACTCAACAGCAGTGTGGGTTTGGTCATTTGAAAGGCACTTTTGGGTGGGCATGGCCCACCCTCCTTTCCATCAGTGCTGAGCTGGTTAGCCGTCCGTACCAGCCAGGGTCTCTGGGAGGAAGGGCGGATGACACAACACTGGCTACGAAAGCTGCGGAAGGGGCAGCGTGGTTACAATGCTCAGGTCTACTTTTGTTTATGTTTGAAACTTTTCATGATGATAAGGTTTTTAAGGAGTGGAGGAAACACATCTTGGGCATCTTTCTATATCAGTAAACATAGATCTGGTTTTAATGGCTGCACTGTGTAAGCTGTAACCCTATGCAAAGTAGACCTGCAAAAATTAAGTAACAGATGATGCCCGAACAGAGGTAGCATTTGTTCTTTTTAATTCCACCTGTCAGTACTGAATGCTAGCTAGTCAATAACAACGAACCACACTATAATCTCAACTTGTTCCCAGATTTTTAATAGAAGGTAAGTGATCAACAGAAAAATTAAATCCTGCTGTTGAATGGGAACATCAGTGGTCCAGCAGAATTCTTACCTTCCATGCCAGAGACGCACGTTCAATTCCCTACCAATGCACCTTTATGCATTGCCACCCCCTACGTGGCAGTGGTAACTTTAGTGTTGCTATGATACAGGGTTTCGCAGAGACGGGGAAGAAAGGCCTAATGATTGACTTCAAACACTCAGCCAATGGAAAACCACCCCCCCCTGGAATGGGGATTGCACAATGGCAGCTTTTGTTCAGCTGGGCATGAGGTGGTCATGAGCTGAGTGCCAACTCAGCAGCTATTAATAATGACAACAATGATCAAGTACTCATCTTTTTCCTTTTAAAAATAATTTAATTGGGGACGCTACAACTCTTATCACAATCAAGTACTCATTTTTCTTACTCTCTGTCTCCCACCACAATGCTGATTTGAGTAGAGTCCAGCACAGAAACTGATGGGCAAAGAGTTGCCCCCCCCCACCCCAGCCCACAACACACAAAACCAGGCTTCTGCAGCAGTTCCATCCCCCACCAGGCCACCCTCTGCTCTAATTAAAAATATCCTCATATTTTAAATTACAAAAGCAACTCATTACAGGTAAAATAAAACTCAAATGGAATTTTTTAAACCCCATGTAAAATTTATTTAAAACCAAAGAGAAATATATATATTAAAATCTTGGTCTATGTACTTACAACTTTTTTCTATGCATAACTGTACTTTTATGAAAATGGTTGTGCCCCAGGATGCTCTATCCCACCTGCTTTCATTCAGCATACAATGTCAAAGAATTTCTCAAACACCATTTAAAACAGGGTAGAGGTCACTATTTACTGCCCAAGTCCCTCCTGCTGAACATCACAATGATTTCCTCCTTTTTCTCTGTGACAAATTATCATTCAGAAAACTCTTTAGCTAAATCTTAGCATACATTTTTAATGATTTTTCTTAGAATAAAGTTCTAGCAGAGGAATTGCTAGATTAAAGGGTATTTAACATTTTAAGGCTTTCAATAAAAACTGTCAACTCGCCATTGGAAAATTCAGACCACTCTGTATCCCTTCGGCAGCGAGCTCTCTTGCTAGCACTCTGCAAGTCATTTCTCCCCCTAACCAATTTCACAAGGGGGGATAAAAAACAACAACCAATTAGTAATTCAATACTTTAATTCTTTGCACATGTACCAGCATAATGCACCTAAAAGAAAGGCTAAGAAAAGTTTCCATATCCAGTTGAGAAAACGTGTTTAAGTTCAGCTAAAGTGAAGCAGAATGCGTCTCCCTCTATCAGCAGCAGTATCGGGGGCTGGGAGTGGCATATGGGCCAGACGGTACCCAGCAATGGAAGGGAAAAAAAAAACAACTATAGGGGACCAACTATATAGGCTCCAGAAAGTTCTGGAACAAGCCTGCTATTCAAAATTCCCAAGGGCGAAGGAAATAGGTCCTCAGGTCCCCACACACTCAGATTCCCAGAGGCAGTGGCTCCATCTAGACCTGATGTCCCATGGCCCAGTTAGTTTGTCCCCAAACCCACACAAGAATGGAAAGCGAGTTTTCTCCATCTTTGCCAAGCCTGACTGAGGTCCCCCCCAAGCTTGATTTCAGCTTTAAAAGGAGTTTTTTTGTTTGTTTCCCCCAAATTTCCCTTTCTCTATGCATGCCCTTCATATGAATCAGAGGCATTTACACGAATAACAGAAACAGGGCCGTTTCTGTGTGATCTCTTAGAGACTCTACCATTTACAACTCCAAACCTGCCATTCTGCTCTGGTCATACCCCGCAACCCCCACCCCCCTACAAAAGGAAAGAAAAACCCAAACCCACTGCCGTGCAGTCGATTTCGCTCACGGGGACCCCTGAAGGGCAGGGCAGAACTGTTCCCCCCCACCCCCACCCCCCTGCCAAGGTTCTGAGCCTGCACATCCTGATGGAAGCAGAAAGCCTCATTACTGCTGGGTTCAAACTGCTCCCCTTACGGTTAGCAGGCCAACATTAACTGATGAGGCCTCCCAGGCTCCCTCCCTGGTCACAAAGCAAGGCTCCTCATTTTGGCTCTCACTTTGTCCGATCCTGGGACTAAGCAGATAAGCGATTTGTCCATATGAAAATCCAGTGGAGACATAAGCCTAAAGGCCCAGTGTTCTGCATCCAACTGTCTCTGTGGCCCTGCCTCTTTCCCAGGATGCACGGAGAACGCTGGGCTACAAAGAAGGCCAGACCCCGGCACAAGAGTTCACACATTCTGTTTGGGTGCTTGCCCCGTGAGGCCTTCCACCTAAAAACAACGAGGAAGCTTGGAAGCCAGCTAGCTTATCCACAGGCTAACTCACCCTGCTGAGCGAGACCTTGATGAGAAAAGTACATTCTTCTCAGGTAAATCATGAGAAAACATGATTCGAAAATGTTTGCCTTTCACAGCGCTGTGACAGAAAGGCCACACACACAGACATCAATGTTGTCACAGTTTAGGAGGCTCAAATCTGAAACCAGGATCGCTCTCCAGCACAGGTGCCCAAACAGCGTCAGCCTGCTGTGCCCCTTTGAGGGAAAAAATGCCATGAAAGTTTTTGGTATGACAGCCCACACCCCGAAATAAAGTGTCTCATAACTTACTGACACGAGGCCGATGCTGACTCAGAGACCCGACAGCGGGTCTCAGCCTTCCTCGTGCGGGGACCCTTTCATTTAGTTCCTCATGTTGTGGTGACCCCCAACCATCAAATTATTTCATGGCTACTTCATCACTGTCATTTTGCTACTGCTTTGAATCGGGCGACCTCTGTGAAAGGGTTGTTCGACCCCCAAAGGGGTCTCAATCCACAGGTTGAGAACCGCTGCTCTACAGGGCAGGGTAGAACTACCCTGTGCATTTCAGAAACTAATGTTCTGGGCGTAGAAAGCCTCCTCTTCTCCCACAGAGCACACGGTGGTTTTGAACCGCTGCACTGAGGTTAGCAGGTCCAAGGATAGTGTGATCTGTTTTGTAGCCCCCCCCGATTCTTCCAGTGGCCCCCAGGGGGCGGTGTTACCCACTTTGGGAAACTGCTCCCGAGGAAAGCTCTCTCCCGGCTCTGAGTAGGTCCGTCTCTTCGCAGCTTCGGTACCTCAGTTTCTTAGCGATTTTCTTGTCAGGTGGCATCTAGCTTCTCTCACTTGCATTTCCTTGCTTTGGGCCTGATCTACACTTTTATATTTCAAATATAATTGGCTTAAAACAAACCTTATGCTGATAAGGTCTCATTAACAAAGGATCGCCTATTTCCAAATAGGATCACTATAGGGGCTAGAATTTATTAAAAATTAACTTTGAGGCACCAGGACTCACTCCATAATAGTCAACAAGAACTGGATCGTGGAGAATGAGGGATGGCATGGGAGTTCCCCTCACAAGTTCTCTCATCAGACACAGAGCTATCTGTGGTAAGCACGCTGTGTGCTCAACATACTCATGTACACTATAAAACAAAATGAAAAGCAAATGAAAGTAACCTAAAATATCAGTTCCTATACAATTTCTCAGTAAATGCAAGGTGACACATGAACTGTTCCCCACCCCCGTTATTCTTCTCTTGCAGAATTGGTACTTTGCAAACAAAGAAGCAAAGAGTAAGGATTTTTTTTTTGAGCTCTTTCATTCACTCATGGACCACACACAGGTTCCATCCCCTGCAAGGAACCTCGGGGGTTCCAGATATCCCACCTCTAATTGAAGGAAATTCTTAATTTTGCATGGGATTAAAAAAAAAGAATTCTTAAAGAAAACACACCAAATGGACATCTAGATTTTAACTTCAGTTGTGCAGATCTTTATCGCAAACTAGGCCTTGAGCTTGCTGGCCTGGAAACACTCCTCTGAAGATGGAGTCGCTTGTGCTCAGCCCTCTGGGGGCAGACAGCCTCATCTTTCTTCCTTGGAGAGAGTGATGGCTTAGAACGGCTCACCTTGCGGCTAGCAGGCCAGCATAAAACTCACTACGCCACCAGGACTCCTCACTATGGGTAAGTTAATTAAATATTTGACCAGCAGAATTCCAAGAATGATGTTTGAAATATGCAAATGGGCCTTGATAGAAGAAAAAAAAAAGTTCCCCAAATCTGTTCTAACATAACAAAGACAGCCCCATTCCCAAATGGGATTAAAACTGTAGGCAGTGTGAAATATCTTTTGGGAAAACACAGTAGAATCTGTAACACCTAGCACTAGTCTCTGTGTGCCCAATCACTTCTGCGTTCACAGAGTTTTGGTCTGCTCCGTGGTCCTTCGGAGTTTTTGTCCGACTCCCACACGATATGCTCCCCAACTCTAGAATTGTTACTACAGCTTATAAATTCGTACACAAATTTATTCTTGTGTAATTAAAAAAATTTTTTATTACAAGCTTGACCCAGTGAAAGCCTGCTAACTCTCTTTTAAACTTAATGATTGTTCTCAGTTCAAATATCTCCCAAAGCAACAGACAGGAACATGACAGAAGGATTCTCTTTCCCAGCTCAAGTTAATTTCACTAGGATCAGTTCTTCTCAGGAAGGAAATGTGTCTCCAAAGGGTGCTTGAAAGAGGGAGGGGAAAAATGGGCAAGAACTTCGCCCCTCCAGGCAGATCCATACAACACTTGAGCCTTGGCAAACGAACTCTGGAGAGGCAGATGCATCCATCAGCAATCTGCTTCATTAATCTGGAAGGGAAAATTATGTTACAGGATAAGCCACCAGTAATTAATATTTACTGTATCCCCACTGGGTAAATGACACTGCGGCCATCATTTTACAGAAGAAAGAACAAAATTCTTCCGGCGCATAAACAGCTTACAATGTACTCCTCAAGGTTCTCAAATATGCGCTCGAACAATGATACACAGCACACATACTGTGCTTTACACAGAACCAACCAGCCTCTGCAGACCCATGGAAAACTGTCCCTGAGATGGCAACCGATTGGCCTGGATCCACCTCAACTTCCCCCTCGAATTCCTTTAGCTGATGCCCGGTGTCCGTTGACGTGCAGAAAGCGATTTAAGGGTATAATTCTGACAAAGACCATCTAAATGAGGAAGGCCTGGCAGTGCAGTGTGTCAGGTACCAGGAAGTTAGCTACCGGGTCCCTGTTTCAAACCCACCAGCTGCTCCACGGAGAATGATGAGGCTGTCTGCTCCCACAGGTTTATAGTCTCAGCAACCAGCTCCACACAGCGCCTCCGAGTTGGAAACTACTGGGTGGGCCTTCGGTACGATTTTAGGAGTATGCTTCTACAAATACACGCCAACAAGGAACACTATTTCTCGAGCCGATTCAGGCTCACAGCAACCCCATGTGTTTCAGTGCATATTAACCTTTTGGTTAACAGTTGGACACTCAGTTATTTGTATCACCCAGGATTTACAAGACTATCACTGACCACAGAGCTATCTCCACAACCTAGCAAAGAGTCAGCCACACAACATACTCAATGCGTAATTGCTTACGGGAGCAAGCAGTTCACCCCCCACCAAAAACAGTCGAACCAGTTGCCCAGGAGTCATTCTGACTCAGGATGACACTGTGCCTTTCATAGAAGTGTGCATCTGAATGTTTCCAGTAGATGATGTTTTTCAGAAATAGCTCACCAGGACTTTCTTCCATGGTGCCTTTGGGTAGACTTGCACCTTCAACCCTTCATTTAGCAGAACAATAGAACTGAGTACTATTATTAATCAAAGAACATTATTCATGAGAGGTATATGTTTGTAAAGAATGGAAAGGAGGGGGGGAGCGAGAACAATGAAATTAGGAGAGAATGAGGAGTTGATACCAAGGGCTCGAGTAAAAAGCAAATGTTTTGAGAATGATGAGGGCACCAAATGTACAGATGTGCTTGACTGGATGGATGGATGGTGATAAGAGTTGCATGAGCCCCCAATAAAATGATTTTAAAAGAAAAGAGAAGTTAGGGGAGGAAAGAGTAAGTACAAAATGACAAGGGTTCTGAAAGTTTTTAACAAACTGGCATGGTCCTCTAGCAAAGCCAAAGGCTCCCTTCAGTTTCTACTAAAGAATTAAAGCCATTTCTCCCTTTTTCTGGAAGTTTTGAGGGTACGATAGGTTAGGCACTGGGCTACTACCCCATAAGGTGATGATTCAAATGCACCAGCTGCTCCTCGGGACAAAGGGGAAGCTCTCAGTCCCTGGAAAGGTTTCATTTCGGAAATGCTATTAGGACTGCTGAGTTTGGATGAACTGGATCCCAGTGAGTTTAGCCTGGATGGTTGGAACGTCAGTTTTCACCACTAGTTCTCTAGTACCCCGCCTCCTCCAAAGTGAGGCAAACAATGGAACTGTGCACATGGGCTCACAATCAATGAGTCTCAAGTTCTTAAATAAAAAAATAAATAAAACCTACTTGACCTTTTTGATCCTGGAAAAACAAGGCCTTCCCTGACTGGATTCTAGGCCCAACTTCCAGACCAGTCTGCAAACTTTCTTCTGGTTAATTTGTTCTTTCATCAGAACTCGAATACACTAGCTGTTTCCACCAGGCAGACCAATGGGGTTCCACCCCTCACTGGCAGCACCTGAGTGGCTTTGAACTCCACAAGGACAAGGCCCTTGTTTCTTTCCTCATTGTGGCTCCCCAGCCCTAGGGCAAGGCCTGGCAAACTTATTTTAAAAGAATGAGTGAATGACTAAATAGCTAAGAGGGCAGGCACAAAGGCAGTGGTTCTCAACCTTCCTAATGCTGCGGCCCTTTCAGACAGTTCCTCAAGTTGCGGTAACTCCCCCAACCATAAAATTATTTTCGTTGCTACTTTATAACTGTCACTTTGCTATTGTGATGAGTCGGGCGACCCCTGTGAAAGGGTCATTCGACCCCCAAAGGGGTCGCGATCCACAGGTTGAGAACCGCTGCACTAAGGTAGCGCCTTGAGAGAGAGGAACCGACGACCCTCCCTTCCAGGTAGACAAGATCGGCAGATGTGAATGCCATTCCGAGATGTAGCTGCATGAGGAAATACACCCAACACTCCCATTTCTATGTATACACGTCAGTGGACCCTCAAAAACAACAAGTGCAGAAGGAGAGGCAGCAGGATGAGCAGGATTAGGATGCTTTTTTTCTTGCTATAGCAAGAGCGGGAACCTCTGTAGTCAAGAGCAAGATTTCATCTTTCCAGTAGCATGTTTTTCTCAGCCTAGTGGGACCATGGTCACAGAGAAGGTTTAGTTGCGATAAATAGTCGCAGCTGGTTGGAGAGGGGGAATTGTTGTATGAATACAAGAGTATGGATACCACCAGGGTAAGAATGCAAGTGTGCTGTCGCCTGGACGCAAGGAAGAAGTTGCAGGAACTTACTAGCAAGGGCTACTCTCTCTGGCCTTCAGAGGTGTAAGTCTCTTGCCTCTGTCTCTCGGTCTGTTTTTCTTCTCTCGCTTTCTTGCGCACATTCCGGCAGAGCTGTGAATTCAAATCTACTCAGTCTTAAGACTCTTCCTCCACTTGTCGTTCACATTTGAGAGCAAGTGACAACGTCTGGCTGCCCGTGAGTCAGGTGCCTGCTCCGGTCGGTCCAGTTAGCCAGTCCTTGGGATGTGTCGATGGACGTCATGTGAATACGAAGACCTACCCTCTCAATCTGGGCTCATTTCTTCCCATTCCTCTGTGACGCTGGTTTTAACCCAATAGAGAATTCCTATACACATGAAATATGAGTATAAAACTTTGCAATGTTTACTTCACAGACTATTTTTAACTCGTGTTGTAAGTCAGTGGAACAACTGTCAACACTTTTATGTGAATCAGCCAAATCATGAATGGTTGCCTACACTCATTGCTGGTGACATACATGGCAGGGTCACACAACTACCTGTCAGAGGGCTCCAGCGACACAGGCGGTTGTTGTGTACCACCAAGTCAGTTCTGATGCGTAGAGACCCTATCCTAACTTCCTACAAAGGCCTACAATAAACACTCACTGCCAACAGAGCCCAACACACACCACCTCCTCTTTCACATCTCACAGTGCCTCATAATGAAATGCCAATATTCAGTAAGATTATAAAGGAATGTATGAACACGGGCTCTCGATTTCTTAAATCTAAAAAAAAAACAAAACCAATTATCTGTGTTATCTATTCTCTCACATTGGGTTCATGGGTCTAACACTTCCCTTAACTTTGTGGAAATTAAAATTACCACCCAGGAGCTTTGGGGTTTGCTAGAGCGGCAGCCAATTCTCTCTCAAGAGCTCTCTTGAGTCTTCCCAATGCAGCCGTGATTTAAACAGTTCAGAAGCCAATTGTCCAGGGTCTTCCAAGGCATGTCGGGTGGACATCACCCACCACCCTCTCAGACCACAGTCCAACATGGTACCCAGGGACGACTGGTGCAAGTCAAGGTTAAAGAAGTGGTTACGGAACCACTGAATACATCTATGGGTCCATTGCTTTGGCCTTCAGGATTATTTGTTCAGCCAAATCTGCTTTAAGAGGGAAAATGTTTCACGTAATGCTCTATGTTAGTGGTTACACGTGTATCAATAGGTAGGGTTGCTGAATTCTGGCTAAGGAGCGCTAATGGTGCAATGGTTAAACGCTTGGCTCCCAACCTACAGGCCTGTGGTTCCAGTTCATCAGTTGCTCAAGAACCTGGTGATCCGTCCGCTTGCAGAAGGCTATGGATGTCAGTGAAACCCCCAAATCCATTCGCAGGGTCACCACGTATATTGAGCCTCCCCTCCGACCGCACACCGCGCATGTGAACAGCCGTGCCGTCAGGCAAGTGCATTACTGTAGACCGAGTCAGGTTCAAATTTGACACCTATCAGCGGATCCCCCTGGTGACCCATTTTAAATTTGTTCTAAGTTTAAATTGTTTTGTTTCTGCTTTCTTCTCAATGGAGGTTTTTTTTGTTTTGTTTTGTTAGGTTTTTTTCCTTTTTGTGTGGGTATGAAATCCAGCACAGGCAAATCTTCAAAGACAGTAGCTCGATTGTGGGGACACCAGCCCCTCACACTACCATGCATCCAGTAAGCGCAACTGTGTACGGTTAAGACCTATAAAGATTACAGTAAAGCCATAGAAATTAGGAGAGATGGGAGAGATAGTAAAATGAAGAAGGTAGGCACATTTCATGGCAGCATGGTCAGCAGAACATGGGGATGTGGGAGGGGCAGAGGGCAAGAGAGAGGGATTACTTCAAACCAAGGCTCAGAGATCTTTTGGGGGGCATGCAATAATTATAGGTAATGACATGCGTCACCGGAAGGGGTTGTACCATAGGCAATACAGCAATGGGAGGGGGATGATCTAGGGGTGGACATGCTATAGGAAGAGGCGGGATTAAGGGTACATATGTGACAAGATGGGCGGATCCTAGATTCATGGTGGCAGCCTAACCTGGATTGGCCTTGAGCTGGAGACTTGATTTATCCTGAGCTTTCAGGGGGAAACAATCCACTGTCCCTAACAGTAGGGAATGACCCCCACCTACAGTGGGACAGACAATAGGGTCTGCTTGCTCTGGTTGGCTGGTACCTTCAGGGCGATAACTTGACAATCATTTACCATTAGTTGCAAGAAGTGCCCTACCTCTGACATATATTGGGGGGAGAGAAGCTGGGGACAAGTCTATCTCTCACACTGGATGAATACTTTCTATTGAAGGAGAGTTTGGGGGAAAATGGGAAGCAAACAATGAGTTGTTGTTGTTGTTAGGTGCCATCGAGTGAGTTCCGATTCATAGTGGCCGCAGCCACAACACAACAAACCCTGCCCGGTCTCGTGCCACCCTCTCCATCGTCCTTATGTTTGAACCTATCATGTATTGCAGCCACTGTCAATCCATCTTGCTGAGGGCCTTCCTCTCGTGCGCTGCCCCCTACTTTCCCAAGCATGATGTCCTTCTCCAAGGACTTGTCCCTTCTGACAATAGGCCCAAAGTGTGTCAGATGAAGTTCCACCATCCTTGCTCCTAAGGAGCATTCTGGCTGTATTTCTTCCAAGACAGAGCTGTTTGTTCTTTTGTACCTTTAATATTTTTCGCCAACACCACAGTTCAAATTCATCGTGTTTTTGGTCGGCCTTTCTTATTCACTGTCCAACTTTCACATGCCCATGAGGTGATTGAAAATACCCTGGGGGTTGGACCAGGCACGCCTTAGTCCTGAAAGTCACATCCTTGCTGTTCAACACTGGATCCCATCAGCATTGATTGTGGATCCAATCCAGGCAAAATCTTTGACGTCAACCTTTTCTCCATTTATCATACTGCTACGTATTGGTCCAGTTCTGAGGATTTTTGCTGTCTTTAAACTGAGTTGTAATCCACACTGCAGCTGCAGTCCTTGATCATCATCGGCAGGAGCTTTAGCTCCTCCTCCCTATCAGCAAGCAAGGTAGCACGTCCGCACATCACAGGTTAACAAGCCTTCCTTCAAACCCTGCCGCTGCTGCCTTCTTCATATAATCCAGCTTCTCTGATGAGCAGCTTGGTGTAGACTGAGGAAGTATGGTGAGAGGATACAACCCTGACGCCCACCTTTCCTGCTTTTAAACCATGCCCGATTCCCTCGTCCTGTCTGCACAACTGCCTCTTCGTGGAGATTCCCTTTCTTCTCAAGGCTCTCCGGAGTCTGAAGTCCGTTATGATCCACACAGTCCAAAGCCTTTGCACACTAAGTACCAAAAAAGTTCTAACATCCATTGTGATTCTTGCACAACTCTTTTAAATGTGATCGAATTGTTGAATTGTAACCCGTGTAAATTGTATCAATGAAATGGGTTTTAAAAAGGAGATTAAAGAAAATGAATGAAAGAAGAGGGGAAATACCATTTGGTGATCCACTCTTCCTAGCTTTCTGTTTAGGAGACCCTGTGGGACGGTCTGGCTCACTCTTAGAAGGTCTCTGAGTTACACTCAACACACCACAACTACAATTTTGGCAAATTTGGGTGCCAGAAAGAGAAAGTATTTTCTCCTCTGAGAATGCTTACAAAGATGGTCTCCCTTTAGCCTTTTTCCTGCGTACTGTGAATTCATCAGCATTAAACTAACCTTTCAGAAAATGTGTAGTATTAGCTACTCTTGCAGCTATTTTCTCATGTGTATCAACTGTGGAAATAAACATGCACCGCAATCCTCTCCACAGCCACATGTAAACACAGATTTCACTCCAGGGACAAACTGGCTTTCTTTTCATGTCAGTTCAGCAGTGATGAAAGGTTAACTTGGTCAAAGTGAGGGGAGATACCTGGTCTCATCCTCCACCCTACACAGGTCAAAACCACAAAACTAAAAAAAACCCTATGTCTCTGAAAACGCCCATCTCTGAATAACAAGAATCATTTCAAATGTCAGTTTAAAAGGAACGACATGCGGAATTTGAGTGCTGCTGTGTTTATTTTATAACCATTTCCTGGGCTTCCACAGGAGGCAGGGGTTCCCAGAGTTGCTAGCAGGCTCTGAAAGCCTGGTTAATTCGAACAATTGCCACTTTTACCACTCCCATGCTGCCCCCTGCTGACAGAAGGGTGGATGGTTTTGCCAAACAATGCTCCCACCTAAATGGTGGATGGGGACCGAAGAAACCAACAGGTGCAGTGGGGCAATAGACAAGGTCCCTCTGAGTCTTCAGAAAGAATCGAGGAGACCAAGCACGCATCTGTCAAGTCTTCAAAGACAAGTACAAGATCACCTGCTAAAGTGCAGAGTTGGGGCTGTCCCAATGGGAAGGATCCCAGTAAGAGAGAGGCTGCCAATGAAGACGGAGGCTCCCCATTTAGTCGGTGTTCCCCACCTTTTCCCCACTAAGGCATCCCACTCACCTGGCTCACCAGAACTCCTCAACTTCAGTTATCTGCGTAAGGACAGAAGAGTACCCAAATGGTCATCTAATTTCAGTCAAAGCAGGGAGGTGGGGAAGTAACTGGGTGCTATTAGGGCTTCTTAAACGGTGAAAATAGTTCATGGAACCCCTAGAAGAGAGGATCATGGATCCAGAATCTAGGAGCCCCGAGATTCTGGCCTCCATGGGCTTTCCATGGTTCTTTCTAAGAGCACCCACAGAATGTAGGAGCATGCTTCTGCTGAAAGACTCCTTTGTTATTGTAGAGATTTTACAAAGGGGCGAGTGGCCACACTATCAGTCAATAAACAAACAAAATTGAAACATGGAGACTAGAAGCTCCAGACCCAGGTAAGGAGAAAGGGCATAGAGGTCATTTCCCAGGGGCCATGCCATGTCCTCCAATGTTTAAACCGAGAGACTGGTGTTCAGGGTTAAATTGGAGAACTGATCCCAGGAATCAGGGAAGGAACTGGACTGCAGGTCTAATGGCCTCCATGAATTACTATCTCCTTTGCCAGGAGAACAGAAGAAACGGAGGGGCCCTGGTGGCGTAGTGGGCTCTGAGTTGGGTTGCTCACTGCATGGTCATCAGTTCAAAACCACCAGCCTCTCCACAGAAGAAAGATGAGGCTTTCTGCTTCCTCAGCAACCCACAGCAGCAGTTCTCCTGTTTTACAGGGTCAATGGGAGTGAGAAAAGACTCAGGAGCCATGAACTTGGCCTTGGCTAGTATTTCTGGATGTTTTGCTCAAAGAGCCACTAAACCCCGAAAATAAACTCGCGGTCATGGAGTTCATTCCAATTCACAATGATCCTGTAGGACAGGGTAAAATCCCTGTGGGGTTTCAAGTCTGTAACTCTTTACAGGAGTAGAAAGTCTTGTCTTTCTTCTGTGGAGCAGCTGGTGATTTTGAACTCTTGCCCTTCTGGTTAGCAGCCCAGTGTGTAACCACTAAACCAGCAGGGCTCCTAAGGCCTTAGTCGATGGGTCTTAATCAAATGAAGTAGGAGAAATGTGAAACAAAATTCTTATTAGAAACCAGACTTAATACAATGAGCACTTGAGACCCTCAAATTCACTCTGTGACAAGAATGTCCAAGTTTTGAATCAAAACTTTCCCTGAAGTCAGGTTTAAACAGAAATCTAGCTCCTGTCACAAAGAGTATTAGCCTTGAGCATTGAGCTCTTTCAAAAAAGTATCTATGTGAGAGTCCATGGACCCTGAAAACAACAGAGAGAAATTTGAGTGTCTGAGTCCACTCTGGTGGAACAATTCGGGCAGAAGACAGGGAGAACAGACATCTGTGCAGTAAACAGCCATGTGCATGCACGATTACATGTACAGCAGGCACAGTATGGACTGAACATGTAACCCAAAAGCTGAATGGGTGTATATATTTTTTAATATCTTTTCCTGACCAAAAATTTAAAATCTACTCTCCCTATCCTCTGGGGAACAGCTGGGGTGGGTGGGGGATATCCCATGCCTCTTTCCTTTGAGAACTTCAAGAATTAAGAACAGGTGGGGAGGCAGTTCCAACAAGCCACAATTCTTTTTTTTAATATAATTTTATTGGGGGTTTGTGCAACTCATCACAATCCATACATCCATCTATCGCATCAAGCACATTCGTACATTTGTTGCCATCATCATTCTCACATTTGCTTTCTATGTGAGCTCTTGGTATCAGCTCCTCATTTCCCCCCTCCCTCCCCCATCCTTCCTTCCTCACGAACCCTTGAAATTTATAAACTATTATTTTGTCATGTCTTACACTGTCTGATGTTTCCCTTCCCCCGCTTTTCTAATGTCTGCCCCCCAGT
Organism: Tenrec ecaudatus; assembly: GCF_050624435.1. Classification (NCBI taxonomy): domain Eukaryota; kingdom Metazoa; phylum Chordata; class Mammalia; order Afrosoricida; family Tenrecidae; genus Tenrec; species Tenrec ecaudatus. The sequence goes on along the minus strand of NC_134533.1, from coordinate 178,476,149 downwards.
GAGGGGTTTATATATAAGTAGATCTTTGTGACTGGTTTCTCCTTTGTCCCCCACCTTTCCCTTGCCCTCCCCCTCCTGGTATCACTACTCTCATTGTTGGTCCTGAGGGGTTCATCTGTCCTGGATTCCCTGTGTTTCCAGCTCTGAGCTGTACCACTGTACATCCTCTGGTCTAGCTGGTTTTGTAAGGTAGACTGGGGATCATGATAGTGGGGCAGGGGGGGAGCATGAAAGAACTAGAGGAAAGTTGTAAGTTTCATCAGTGCTACACTGCACCCTGACTGGCTCTTCTCCTCCCTGAGACCCTTCTATAAGAGATCAGGTATCAGGCATCAAAGAACAAAAAATCATATCATTGTGAAGGAGGGAAAGTGCGCAGTGGAGACCCAAAGCCCATCGGTAGGCAACAAGCTGACGTTCATAATCACTTATTTATCCCCTGCCATCCGCTGGTCTGTCGTCCTTGGCAAACAGGTCACCCTTGGTTTGCAAGGCTTGTTTGGGAAACAAGGGCCCACGGCCTCACCCCTGCTCGGTGGAGATCTACAGAAACAGAGCCGCTAAGGCACATGCAAGCCTTCATGTGCAGCTTGACCTGAGATGCGCTCGCCTCCCACAATGCCATCCTGTGCGGAAAAGTCACAGGAAACACAAGCACAGAGGGGGTGGGTAGTGCAAGTTCCGACCTAGTGAAATTGTTTCTTCATGGAGAAATGCCCACCCGCTCCCAAGCAGCAGCGGCAGAGCTCAGGGCGGGGGCACAGCTTCCTTCCCGGTATAAACTGAGGATCATAGTAGCTCCAAGCACCCACGCTTGTTGTGAAGAATGAAGACCTTAACAGGAGAACTACTGAGAACGTTTCTAATGCCCACAGCAAGTGCTCAGCCAAGGTCGGCTGCTCCGCCCCAGCTCTGCTCTAAAACAAGAGGAACTGACGTGCTGCCACTGCCAGGGGGTGTACAGCCGTTTCTGCCTCACGGTGACCCAGGCACAGGACAAAACACACCCTAACACAAGGAAATGCTGCCTGCTCCCACTCCAGCCCCACAACCGTTACTGTTTTAGCTTTGTATCGCAGCCATCTCAGACTTCTCCTAAGCACACACTCCTATCTCCAGGTACAAACACATCCTGACAACACATCCAAGTACCAACGACAAAGTTTCACCATCTTTCCTTCCTGGCTGTACTTCTTCCGAGACAGGTTTGAGTTGAGCCCAGAATAAATGGCTCATGCCCACTGACCCTTCTCCAGATGTTTAGCTCACAGACCCAACAGATGGATCTTGATCAAAAGGACAGGGACAAATGTGGGGCAGAACTTGGACGACTTCAAGGAGACCTTACCTGAGAATACATGCAAAGTGCTTAAAATAGAGGCAGGCATGGTATCCACAATGGTGACTGTCACAGGGATGGGAAACACAGATTAAAAAAACAAAAGAACCTTCTGCCTGCATCAATTAGGCAGGTAGCATGAAATCTGTGTAGGTAGCAATTGACGGACTCAATAGAAATGATATTCAACTCTTCTAGCTTAGTCCTTTGTCTAGAAATACCTGCCTTCCTCATTTTACATAATTACCAAATATTTTAAAATTAGAATGTTTTTAAAGTGTAGATCTATCAAACAACAAATAGCTCTAGTCTCAGAAGGGAAATTAATACACGTATGTATGTGTGAGAGAGAGAGAGAAACAATATTACAATATTATTCAGTTCTCTTCTACTTACATAGAATTTGCAGCCTCTCATAATCCCAGGTTGAAAAAAGATAATTCTCATCCAAATACTACTACTTCAAAATGGGCAGCTTGACTCAATTATTCTAAAGTTCTCTGACGAACAGTAAATTGGAACAATCTTCACCACTGTACTTAGTCAAGTTGAGAAATATATACTCAAAGACATGGACTTCACGCTTTGCGGGCATTGATTTTTATGTTCAAAATAGCTTTGCAAATACTGTTTCCTTTTCTTGGTGAATCATTTCTGGAGAGCCTTTATAGAACAAATTTTATTGGCTTTCACAGCCCAGACCCGCATTTCAGTTGCTAAATGATGTTCACCTACGGATTCCCTTCTGTTACTGTTAAAGGCTATCAGGTTCATCGCCAAGGTTCAGTTCACAGTGGTAACTTTCTCTTTGAGGCTGTTTAAATTTCCTGACATTTCCCCTGATAGGAGACCTCGTTTCAACCCCCAGCAGATGCGCCTCATGCATATTACCGCCCATCTGCCAGCGGACGCTTGTGCGCTATTGTGACGCTGAATGGGTTTCAGCAGAGCTTCTAGACACTTCCAAAAATGAACCAACGACACGTGACCCACTCCTGACGACGGCGATCCTGCAGGATCCAACAGGCTTCCGTCCCAACTGGGCACAACAGCAACACATTTCAGGGAAGAGATTCCAGGAACACATCGCAAAAGCCTTGGCAGACCTCCCTCGGCCCTCTTCTAGGCTCTGGCAGTCTTGCATGGAGCAACTCTGGACCCTCGCCCCCAGCGGTTGACCTTGGGAGGATAAGGGCAGAGCAGCAGGAGTGCAGAATGTCAGAGGCGGCAGAGGAGAGGGGGAGAGTGCGAGACTAAACAAAGAGGGAGAGGGGTACAGTTGTAAATCAAGTGCTAGTGATTACTTTCAGGAAACGAGGGGAGACCCCCACCACCACCACGCATTGAGCCAAAGGAAGGGTGTCCCAGCAAGACGCTAGAGGCGGTGCCAAGTCCCAGAGGTGGGAGCAAGAAGGGCATGGTTGGAAGTGAGAGAGAGGAAGCCAGGGCACCAGGAAGAAGGTAGGGAGGGAGGAGGAAGAGGCAGGGCCAGTGGGCAGCAGAGACCCCTTGGGGCTTTGAGGGCAGGGGGAGGTCTGGATTCCAGGGTGTGAAAAGGGACAGGTTAGCATCAGTTCTCAACCTGTGGGTCATGACCCCTTTGGAGGTCTAACGACCTTTTACAGGGGTAGCCTGAGGTCATCAGAAAACACAAATATTTCACAATAATTAAATACTGTTTTGTGATTAATCACTATGCTTTATGCTTAATTATGTTCAATTTGTAACAAAGAAAATACATCCTGCAGCTGATGAAACCAAGGGCTCAAGTAGAAAGCAAATGCTTTGAGAATGATGAGGGCAACAAATGTACAAATGTGCGTGACACAATGGACGTATGTATGGATTTGATAAGAGTTGTATGAGCCCCCAATAAAATGATTTAAAAAAAGAGAAAAGGCTATAAAAGAGAGAAAAGGACAACACATCCTGCATATCAGATATTTGCATGACGATTCCTAACAGTGGCAAAATTACCGTTATGAAGTAGCCACGAAAATAATGTTATGGTTGGGGGGGGTCATCACAAGATGAGGAACTCTTATTAAGGGTTGCGGCACGAGGAAGCTTGAGAACCACGGGGTTAGAGGGCTTGCTTGTTTTCATTTCAGGTAGCTGTACTTATGCTTTAAAAAAAATTCAATAGTCAGAAAAATTCAAAGAACCCACCTTTTGCCAGGCATGCTCTAACTAACTATATGCAAGTGGGCATTTGTGAGCATCTCTCCCCCACCTTGCAAAAGGCATCTTGCGCCTTTACTCCTAGGCAAGACTAACACACGTCCCCAAAGTCAGAGTATTCTCAGCCCTATCCACAACTCCCTCATTCCACATAATGACGCAGCAAATGATCTAACCCACAGTTCAGAATCAGAGGTCCCCAGTTGTCAAAATAAATGTAAGGTTCACATGTAGAATTTAGCTGCTATGTTGCTAGTGTTTTGTGGTTAATTTTTTTGTTTTAAACTAAAAACATCTTCTTCTTTCTCTTCCAATGAGATCAACAATGGAAGAGATAAGGTCTGTGATCTTACATGTGGAATTATCTGATGGCTACCTCGTGTGGTATTTCACTTGCTCCTCTCTCCCCCCTGTATTTTCTGTACACCAGAGGGTAGGTCCCAGAGCTTCATGAAATTTGGACTAGGGAGCATTTCCACAGTGCTGCTGCTGATGGGAGACAACTGACCACGGAAGCCATGCTACAATGAAGTGGAAAGTGCCAGGCCTGACTGGCTCCAGGCACACCTGTGATTCTCTTTGTGAGTCCCTGGGGGGCACAAACAGCTAAAGACCCAGAGACAGAAGACTGAGTCTACCCACAGGCATCTTCACAGAAAACTCCGCCAATCTACATCTGGGAAATCAGCCAGTGGAAAACTCTTGTCAAATGGACCACAGCAATGTAAAAGATGAGAAAGGAATTGGGGAGCCGGCGAGTGTGTGTTCATGGCAGGAGAACAGCTCAGAAAGGGGGCCGGGGGTAAAGTGAGGACGCTGACACAACTCAAAAATGTCCTCAAGGTCACGGACTCGAACTTGAAGATATGGCCCAGTTGGTGCATGATTGGCCAACAAAATCTTCTCGATACCAACAAAATGAAGACAGACAATCAGCAAAGACAACCTTCAAGCAGCGGACAGACACATAACCGGGGCCAATCGCTCGCCATTGGAGAGCTGTCAATCAAAACAACAAATGAGCTATCACCTCACACCAGTTCAAAAACAAAACCCGAACATCCCAGAACACAATAAATGCTGGCAAGAATGTGGAGACACTGGAACCCAGGATGTGAATGCTGTGCATTCTGGGTAAGGAGACATTCCTGAGAGTAGTCTCACTGGTCTCGATAGAGCAGGGGGCCCTGTTGGGATTCATCATTTGCGAAAGTGAAGCAATATTTATCTACTTTGTGATCAGACAAGCCCAATTCCCACACTAAAAAGAAATTTTTTTCAATCAATGAATAACTAAGAATATCAAGGCTTGGGAGACTTTGGAATGCTTATGATCAAAGTTTCTGGGTGTAACATAGTTGTAAAATATGATTCATAAACTGTAACTCAAAAGAGCTCGACTACCCAAGTTGTACAAAGGGCAATGTCCAAATTGGACTTTGCTACTAGGTGTTTGCCACACACACACACACACACACACACACACACACACACACAGCGACTTCAGAAAACCAGAGGGTACAGGGCATCCTCTCTACCTATCACTGTCTCTGGTGCGGTTTTCCAAGGTCTCTGATCCCTGGTAACACTGTGGTTGAGGTGTCGGGCTGCTAAGCTCAAGGCCAGCAGCTCAAACTCAACACCGTGTCTCTCAAACACTCCATTCAGTGATTTCTTTTAGAAGTTGTGTTAGTCCGGGTAGACTAGAGAAACAAATCTACAGAAACTCGTATGTGTGTAAGAGAGTTTTATATAAAGGGCAATTGTACATCAAGAAAGCATCCAAACCCTGTCCAAATCAAGTCCATAAGTCCGATATTAGCCCATATGTCAGATACCAATCTGTAAAGTCCTCTTCAGACTCATAAAACACATGCAATGATGCCGAATGCAGGAAGGTCACAGGCCAGTGGGTGGAAAGACTTCTGGATCGAGTGGTATTCCTAAGAATCTCGGGGCTAGCAGGGCTCTCTATATGGTTTCTCCAATTCCCAGGGCTGCATCAGGGTAGGTCCATGTGGCTTCTCCGCAGGGATATCGCACAGGAAGTCAGTCTCCGCAGGGATATCGCACAGGAAGTCAGTCTTGTCAGTAGAGAGTCTCCAAGGGTGTGAACAGAGAATGTGTCTTCTGCCTCCAAGAAGGAAATTCCAGGCAGAATTCTCAGGAGAAAGCCATGCCCACACAGAGGCCTCATGGGCTATGATCCGATTGACAGACTAGACTCCACCCCTTCACTCAATCCTCTCAGTCCCAAATGGACACCAGCTTATGTAATTACCACAGAAGCCTAGTCCTCAAATTCCATGAATAATTCCTGGTACAGATAATAATCCCAAACTCAATTTCTGCCTTTCCTCTCATCATGAAACATGCTCCAAATTTCAGAGACCTGCACTCTTATACTGTATACGTTGTAATTCTGGTGACTAAAGTTTCTAGGCATAATATAACCATCATTGTAATTCATAGCTAAAAAAATTTTTAAGATGTATTTCTGAAAGTTAGCCCCTGAAAATGCTATGGGTCACAAAACCTCATTGTCCTAAAGAGTGCAGGCAGAGGAGCCCCCTCTGTTGGAAGGCATTACTCAACTGCCACAATACTGGCCGATCACCAGCCACAAACACACCCGTGAGTGTGAGGACAGAACAAACTCTCCCTGGTCCTGCACTACTTCTAGAGGGGGTGACAACCTATTTGCAAATACGCTTGGCACAAATGATATATTGATTGTTATAAGCGCTGTAAGAGCCACCAATAAAATGATCTTTTAAAAAAATTTCTTGCAACAATAAAATTGAGAGATAATGGATACCTCACACATTTTTTTAAATTTTAATAAATCATTTTATTGGGTTCTTAGAGCTCTTACAAGTCATACATCGATTGTATCAAGCACATTTGCACTGTATTGCCATCATTTTCAAATTATCCTCACACGTTTTCTGACGCCTCCCCTCATGCATAGGCAAGCCGGGAATCAGAGCAGACTTGGTAACACAACATGATCCGCAAAGGTTTCACCTAAGTTGTTCATCCGGTTAAGTAGAGGCAACTTGTTAAAAGCTTGGAGGACCCAAAGTCAGCTTCCAGAATTCTCATGTTGCTTCAACCAGCGAAGGACGGAGGCAAAGAGCCGGTAATGGCGTTTTCCTTCAGTGGACAATCCTCACACATGCATTCCCTACTCTCCCCTGGGCTGTTGAGCTTTCCTTTGGCAGCTTCTTGGAGTTCCTAATCCAGCGGGGAGAATTCCTCATTTTCTACAAATTCCATTTCCCCCAGCTTGTAGTTACCTTGTCTCTCCCCGGCCCTCCCCTTCTCACTGGTATATATTTTCTGAAATGCTGTGAAGTCAAACATATGAATTATCTTATATTTTATTTTTGTACTATGGCTTAAAATTTTTGAGTTGTGTTTAGAAAGGTTTGCCCCACTCCAAGGTATGGAAAGGAATTCTTGCATGCTTTCTTCAAGTATTTCTAGCTTTATTTTAGTACACCTCCATCTTTTGCTCCATTGAGAATACTTGCATCGTGGTTCATTTCTCTGGTAATTCCCAGGGACCGGGCCCGAGTGTTCCACATGCGAATACCAGGGTCCAGGCCGACCGCAGAAGCTGTGAGTTCAAAGACAGCCGTGCACCGAGACTCAGCTCTGTATCAGCGGATGCAAAGAAATTAACTGTCTCTGGTCCTCAATTTTGTCCTCTAAGACGTGAGAGAACATTCCGTTTTACAGGGTTTTTTTCTGGAATTAAATGAGAAAATTAAGCAAAAGGATTCCCTCACAATACCTTTCATAGAATAGGCTACCAAGATACAGTTGTTTTCTACTATTATTTCCTTTTCCTTAGGTTGAGCCTCTTTGAGTAATTACTGATTTCCAGAAGATGTATAAGTAATCGTGCAAAGCTCAACACAGGCATGTCCAGCTATTAAGGCCCCCCCCAAAAGCTATTTCATAGAGTTTAAAATGAGGAAGAAGTAAGGCCAAAGTGCTCCTCAGAGGCAAGGCTGGCAAGGCTTCGTCTTACATACTTTGGACACACTGTCAGGAGAGACCAGTCCCTGGAGAAGGACATCGTGCTCGGCAGAGGAAGGCCCTCCAGGAGATGGACGGACACAGTGGCTGCCACGACGAGCTCAGCATGGGGACAGTAGGGACAGTAGTTCCATGTACACACTAACAGTACAGAAGACAGAGAGGCTTGTTTGAGTCCACTATGAGACATGATACGTCAAAGCCGGGCTTCGTTGGACAAGCAAATAGTTTCTGAAATTCCACACCAGTTTTCTCCAGAACCAAGTTCGGCCGTGTGAACTGTGGACCCTCCACTACAGGCTCAGGACCCGGCTGCATGGCATGTATTTCTCTCAGGACAAGGACAAACCGAGACCCTCCTGGGTGCCTCTGTGAGACACAGTGGAGGCCATGTTGATAGGCAGGGGCCAGACCACGGAGAGGCATTGCAGGTATGTGGGGCGGAACCAAGGGAGGGGGAGGAGCCCAAACGTGGCTGAGAGTCAGCTTATGTGCAGTGCCAGAGGAAACTGAGGCATAGCCATGTTGTAGAAAGACCACCAAATACTAGTAGGACCAAGAGACTCAGGCTAGACGAGACTACAGTCCTCTTGGAACCATGAATAGGGTGGGGGTTCACGAGAGTAATTGAATCACTCTTCAAAAATAAATTTTATAAAAGAGAGAGAGCATAGGTTTCCCTTTGTCACCCAAGTTGTACAGCATATACATTCCTGACTGGGTCAGGTAACACTTGCCATATTTATATACCCGTTGATACTATCTGCAATTAGAAGTCAAACATTTAAAATATTTTTCCACTTATTATAAGCACTTCAGTACATTATTAATTGAAAACAAAAACATGACCTTTAAAAATAATTTTTTAGGGGGCTCTTACAAAGCTCTTATCACAATCCATACATACATACATCCATTGTGTCAAGCACTTATAAAAATTATTTTATTAGGGGTTCTTATAACTCTTATCACAATCCATACATACATCAATTATGTAAGGCACATTTGTACATCATTCTCAAAAGATTTTCTCTCCACCTAAGCCCCTGGCATCAGCTCCTCAGTTTTTCCACTGCCTCCCCTCCCCCTCCCCCTCCCTCATGAACCCTTGATAATTTATAAATTATTATTTTGTTATATCTTGCGTGGAGCACTTGTGTACATAGGTTGCTGTGTTAGGGTTCTCTAGAGAGACAAAACCAGATTGCTAATAATTATATATATATATTTATATAGATATATAATACAAGAAATGAACTGTTAAATTATATACAGATATATAATACAAGAAATGAACAGTTAAATTATAAAGCACTACAAATGACTCAGTGCAACTCACTCTTGTGAGAGAGTTGTGAGTCACTAGCAGTCCTTTCAGTCTTGAGGGCCACCAGGTAGTCCTCTGTAGAGAGAGGTAGGCTATCCCAGCACAGGCAGCAAACAGCAAGGCAGGTCACCAACTGTCAGCCAGGTCACCAACCATCAGTGCCAGCTCCAGAGATGTACATTCCAATTGTGTGGTCCCATAGGTAGTGTAGCTTGCAAACTGAGGCACAGAACAAGCAAGGCAGCTGCACACTGGTCCGATGATCAAAGAGCAAGAGACAAGAAAGGCGAGGCTTGCCAAACCATTCATCTCTCCACCCTTCAATTAATCCCACATGTGTTTAACGGCCACGCTGGCACAATAAACTAACTATATCTCAGTTGCCATCATCATTTTCAAAATATTTTCTTTCTACTTGAGCCCTTAGTATCAGCTTGTTTTTTCCCTCCCTCCCCCACCCTTCCACTTTCATGAACCCTTTATGAATTATAAATTATTTTCTTATCATACATTATCTGCTATCTCCCTTCACCCACTTTCCTGAGGTCCATCTCCCTGGGGGGTGGGACAGGTTATTATGTCGCTCATTGTGACTGGTTCCCGCTTTCTCCCCACCCCCTTCCTCTCCTGGCAGCAGTACTCTCACGGCTGGTCCTGAGGGTCAAAAACATGATCCTAAAGTCCATCCAGTACGGACCATTTGGGTGTTCCTTCCTCTGGACAACAAACAGAGATCACCAGTCTCAGCAGCAAACAACGCAGGCAATTACCAACATTAAGTTGTGCATGATCAATAAACAGGTGAAAATTTTCTCTCCCTAAGTAATCAAAGAAATGCAAATTATAGGGAACCAGTGGAGAGGTCTACGGGACCAGTCGAATCCCAAATACGTGGACACCTGCCTCTCCCCCCTAGAAAAAAATTATTTCAGAGGACAGCACTGAATCTGAAGCTCCGGGAGAGGGACATGTCTGATCAGAGCACACAGGAGCAAATGAAGGGGGAGGAAGAGAGGGTGGAGCACATCCTGGCCCACCAAGTCTTGACAAAGAGATTCCTGCTCAGAGTAGCCAATCCACAGAGAAGACCACATGACTGGTCCCACTATGAGACACTGCATCTCTCACTGACCTATAGCCCTACAGGGGACAATACTGGAGACAGTGTGGAAATTTCACCTGATCTGATACCACCACGCCGAGGCAAAATACTAAGGGAGTGCAACAGAACAGCAAAGGGAACAGAGCAATGAAGTACCCAGGGAATACCAAAAATAGACTTTGAGACCAGGGCTCAACTGGAAAACACTCCTAAAGGCCAACAAACAGTCCTTGAACTAACTACAAGCTTTTCTTTCTGTGTTTTGTTTTGTTCTTTGTCATTGGCTGGTTGTTCTTTTGTTTTATTTTGTTGCTTGGTTTTGCTCTGTCTTGTTTTTGTGCATGTTAATATTTCCGCAGCTCTGTCTAAATAAGATAGGCTGGATGAACAAACTGAAGGAGAAAACAACAGGACCATTCCGGGGGAATGGGGGAGGGGGGAGGTAGGGGAAAAGGTAGTGATGTTAACAAACCCAGGGACAAGGGAACAACAAGTGATCCAAATAGGTGGTGAGGAGGGTGTAAGAGACCTGGCAGGGTGTGACCAAGGGTAATGTAACCAAGAGGAATTACTGAAACCCTAATGAAGGCTGAACATGATAGTGGGACAAGAGGAAAGTAAAAGGAAATAGAGGAAAGAACTAGGAGGCAAAGGGCACTTATAGAGGTCTAAATACAGGCATGTACACATATTTACATATGAGGGTGTGGAAATAGATCAATGTGCATATATGTATAGGTTTAGTATTAAGGTAGCAGATGGACATTGGGCCTCCACTCAAGTACTTCCTCAATGCAAGAATATTTTGTTCTATTAAACTGGCATTCTATGATGCTCATCCTCCTGACACAATCGCTGAAGACAAAGTGGGTGCATAAGCAAATGTGGTGAAGAAAGCTGATGGTGCCCAGCTATCCAAAGAGATAGTGTCTGGAGTCTTAAAGGCTTGAAGGTAAACAAGCAACCATCTAGCTCAGAAGTAACAAAGTCCACATGGAAAAAGCACACCAGCTCGTGCCATCATGAGGTATTGAAGGGATCAGGAATCATAGCAAAAAATCATATCATTGTGAATGAGGGGGGGAATGTGGAGTGGAGACCCAAAGCCCATTTGTAGGCCACTGGACATCCCCTTACAAAAGGGTCTCAGGGAGGAGATGAGTCAGTCAGCGTGTAGTGTAACAATGATGAAACATACAACTTTCCTCTAGTTCCTAAATGCTTCCTCCCCACCCACTATCATGATCCCAATTCTACCTTACAAATCTGGCTAGACCAGAGGACGTACACTGGTACAGATAGGAACTGGAAACACAGGGAATCCAGGGTGGATGATCCCTTCAGGACCAGTGGTGAGAGTGGCAATACCGGGAGTGTGGGTTGGAAAGGGGGAACCGATTACCAGGATCTACATATAATCTCCTCCCTGGGGAAAGGACAACAGAAAAGTGGGTGAAGGGAGATGTTGGACAGCGCAAGATATGACAAAATAATAATTTATAAATTATCAAGTGTTCATGAGGGAGGGGAAAAATGAGGACCTGATGCCAGGGGCTTGGGTGGAGAGCAAATGTGTTGAGAATGATGAGGGCAATAAATGCACAAATGTGCTTTACATGATTGATGTATGTATGGATTGTAATAAGAGTTGTATGAGCCCCTAATAAAATGATTTTTTAAAGTAAAAAAAGAAATACAAATTAAAACAGCTAGTTGTCCCCACCCCCTCCCGCTTAGCAAGTTGTCAAAATGATTATAAAAGTACTCGAGCGCTGGTCTGGGTTCAAAGAGGAAGACTGCTGGCCCAGGGCGGATGTTAGGATGGCTTTTCCCCTGGGGCCACTTGCTCCCCAAACCTCTTAAAGACCATGTGTGTGTGATAGTGCTTGGGGACCCGAGTATGTGCTCAAGAAAGAACGTGTGCCAAATTGTCCCAGAATGCTTAAGGGTGATTTCCATGGCACGTATAGGAAACAGTCTGCCACTGAGACCCAGATGTGACCACCTGCAGGCTGACAATTACTACCTGCCCATGGGGACTGTGTTAGTCTGGGTACATTAGAGAAAAAAATCCCCAGAAACTCAGGCATAAGAGAGAGTTTTGTATAAAGGGTAAGTGCACATGGAGAAAGCATCCCAACCCAGTGTTGCCCAAGCCCACAATCCAACACCAATCCACAAAGTTCTCCTCCATCTCACAAAACAGATACAATGATGCGGACTGCAGGAGGAAAGCCGAATCCATGAACCTATAAGCATCTCAGCAATGGCAGGGGGCTCCACACGGCTGCTCCAGCACCCAGGGCTGCATCGGGGTAGGTCCATGTGGCTTCTCCTCAGGGATGTCTTGCAGGAAGTGAGCTTTGCCAGCTGAAGCAGGGAACTGGCTAAGGCAGCTGCACCCTGGTCCCACCATCAGAGAGCAAGCTACCTGAGAACTGGAAAGGCAGGCTTACCGAGCCATTTATCTCTCCTCCCTTCAATTAACCCCACATGTTTGTCGGCCAAGTTGGCACAATAAACTTTAACTGTCTCATGGATAAAGCAGGGCATCAGGTTAAGAGGCCAAATGAGGGATCTTTTGGCATTTGACTTGTGGACAACAGGCAAACCAGCCACTGAGACGTTGGGTACTGAACTGTTCCTCTTTAACTAGGACCAACCCCTGGGATCAGAGCCCCAACGCCTCCACTTGAAAGCCTGAGGTCTGGCCATCCACTGCCACGTGGTACCCCTTGCAACCAACAGGACACATCCACCCATTAGAAATGTGTCCAACACTCTTGCTTTCGCATCCGCCTCAGTAAAGACTGACAGACTCACAGAGCCTACGGGGGCGTTCTACTCTGTCTTTTAGGGTCCTGGTGAGTCAGAATCAACTTGATGGCAGTGAGTCTAGTTTGGTTTCAATTACCAGAAACTTCTACCTGGCCTGAAAATAGAGTCTTTGAGGTTGTAATTAAGGTCAAATAATGCCACACAGCGGGCCTTCATCCACTACGACTCCTGTCCTTCTGAGAGGAGAAATGACACTCGATGAGGAAAGTCATGCCAAGACTGAACGGCTGCTTCTAGAATTCAAGGACTGCCCAGGATTGAGCTGGCAGCACCAGAAGCTACCAGAAAGAGATCAAATGGACTCTTCTAGAGCTTTCAGAGAGGACATGGCCCAGCTGATTGCAGGTTGCTAGCCTTCCAAACTGTGAGCGAATATATCTCCACTATTTTATGTCACCCCATTGGGGCACTTTGTTATAGTATCCAAGGAAACTAAAATGCTGGGTACGAGGTGGCAATGCCTCAAAACTCAAACCACTCTCAGCACAGACACCATCAAATCCACTTTCCAAGTGTGGAGGCCAGATGGTACAGAAGACACAGATATGCTGCTTAGAACTCACTTTAATATTATGCCGCAAATCTTAACCGTACGGAAGAAGATTCCCTGGATGGCGGGCGTGCAGCATGGGTTTATTTGAGGCTCGCAAACAATTCTACAAAGGCAGAAGGTACCGTGGGTGGGGCGGGCTTGATTCTGATCCTCGGCTCAGGAACATAAAGGTCATGGTGGGGGGAGGGCGGGGAGGAGTAATACCTGCTTGACCTTTTTGCAGAACAAAATGGGTTTGGTTTTCTTTTAAAACATAAGTGGATAAAATATACTGGAACAGCCTGTTCTTGGACTCGGCTCTTAAGCGAGGTGAAAAATCGCATCTGAAAACCACAATGCACCCTCTCTCAAACCTCACAGGCTGGGAGCACATGCATCGTGGCTTTTAATGGCAGAATTAATGGGGAAGGCTCATTCTCTGGCCCCAAACTCCCATTTAGTAAAAACCAGCCGGTCTGGTGTTTAGTCGGCATCTGAATTGGTGGGAGGGAGTCTGCAGGGCTACGTGAAAAAGGAAGGATTAACAGCAAATACGGAAGCCATTGCCCCCCAGGTTCTCACACTGGCAGATACCCTGGCAGTGTCCTCTACGGATTCAGCCAGGATCAACTCTGACTTGCGCCCGGCAGATGGTTCGCTGTACTACCTGGCTATCGTATATTTATCATAATGCCACACCGCGACCCAGTGAACACTCACGTTCTTATGGACTCTCAGGGGACGGCACAGTAGTGAGGTCTTTTTAGACTTCACAATGCCTTAGGGAACTGAGCTTAATACAGCCTGAGCTTAATAACGCAGCATCTATTAAAAATATACCTCCAGGCCCTAAAAGCTCTCCTAAGGGCCAACTCGGAAAAACAGACCATCCAGCAAGCAACTCATTAATCTTCCAAGCACGCAGGGCTTAACATGAAAAACTGGATCTCAGAGGCGACATTTCTAAGCAGGAACAAAGAACACAGGCCCATCCGGTGTGGTTCACTGTTCATTGCGCGGGCAATGCGCAGAGCAGGGGTGCGGTACGGCGAGGGGTCTCACCACGAGCAAGCCGGACGGGAACCTGGAAATCACAGACCAGTCCACCAGCTTTCGAGAATCGGGTATTTTGATGAACTTTCAGTCAATGTTCATCCAGGGGAAAATCATTTATAAAATCGTTAAACTGCTGACTGCGGTGAAATTCTTCCAAGTTCTCAAGGAAGCGGAGAGCCGCTCCCCGTTCACCGTGTTGTGAAGTGACCCCCCTTTCCCGGCCTCCAGCACAGGCGGCCACTCGTCATTACGGGAAGTCCCTGACTTGGGACAGACTTGAGCTCCAGCGTGTGTGCCTTTGCACATCGGATCATGGGCAGTATGTACAGCCTCCCACGTTGGCAGCATACCGTTTGCTGATGTTATTATTCTTATGCCAACTACCAGAGTAAGAGATCCACTTATAAAAATATTGGCAATCAAAGGCAGTATTAATGAAAACTTAAAAACACCTGAAGTCTGAGACTCACATTTACAAGAGAACCACTGGGATGGAATTCCATCGTGCACCGGGGACTGCCTGCATCGCACAATGAGAGCGGACCCAATTTTGTTTTGTTTTGAGGTGTGTGCCGGCATGTTTTAAACTCACTGCTATTTGAATACACCGACTGTTACAGAAGGTAAAACGGGCTGACTGACACTCCCCCGCCCCGGCCAAACCCATACACTTTGGGTTTCCTAGAATTTAAGTACAAACAAGCATGCTGAGTAGTGCAAACAGTTAAATCCTCGGCCACTAGCCAGAAGGTTGCTAGTTCAAACCCACCCAGAGGTGCTGCGGCAGACGGCTGTGCCAATCTGATTTCCAAAGTCTCAAAAACCTTGAAAAGGGCAGTTTTACTCTGTCTGACACATGGGAGGTCACTACGGGTCAGAATTAACTCGATGCAGTTAGCAGCCCAACGTGGAACCCACAACGCCACTCAATGGCAGCGAGCGACGGAGTTAGTGATTTCAAAACCAGCCGAGGCCACAGACACCGTCGTCAGCCTTGAATCCCCTTGGCGTGTTCTGGCTCCTGGGGCTGAGGCATGTACACCTCCTGTGAACTCCACACAAATGGGGGGTGCGGGGGAGAGCTGCTGCCATCGTCTCTCTGCCTAAAATAGCTGCACCAGCAGAGACGGGCGGCCACCAGCCCTTGCTACCTCCCTCCACTTGGCACAGTTCGTCAGTGCCACACTCCGGTACGGACTTATTTGCACGCCCTCTGTGGTATAAACAATGTAAACAGAAAATGAAAACACCTGGAGGGTCTTCAGGCATTCTAGACTTCGCGTGTGACTTCCACGGCAGTGGAGCTCATGGAAACTGCTAGCCGTTTCTGGATCAGGCTGTCAGACGGCAGCACTGCAGGGCCGAGGCGTGCCGGGCACAGTTCGGCTAAAGCCTGCCAGTGCCACACGCACAGTCGCCTTCTGCAGCGGAGCTGCTCTCACAGTTCACGGTGACTCGTTTCAACCATGGGTCTTCTAAGAAACACCTCTTTTACAAAACACTCCCCATGAATGAAGAGACCTAACGCTTCCAAGCAAAAAAGCACCTGTAATTAAGGCCGCAGGCATGAGAAACATGAGCGGGACGAACGCACCACAGAAAAGGGGCTTTGGTTTGGGGTGTCTGTCAAATACAGAAAGTACCAAGATATGCAGGGTGCCCACCTCTCTCCCAGAAAGTCTGGGCTTTTCAACGTTGGCACCATCAACAGTTTGGCCTAGATAATTCTTCATTGTCAGGGGCAGTCCCCACCTGTTGGGGGGAGTTGAGTAGCATCCCTGGCCGCTGCCCTCCAGAGGTCAGCAGCGAAGGCCGGCGGGTGTTGTGTCGAGCAACACAGCTCTAAGTGATTTCTCAGACTATCCACTCTCCCAGCGTGCCAACATCACCCTCTGGGGGACTTGAACTTGAGGCAACCCTACACAGAATGTCAACTTCACTTAGGGTCTTTTTCAAGCAGTAACTGACACCTCTCTCTCTCTCTCTCTCTCTCTCTCTCTCTCTCTCTCTCTCTCTCTCTCTCTCTCTCTCTCTCTCTCTCTCACACACACACACACACACACACACACACACACACACACACACACCAAAACAGTAAACATTTTAAAGGATCCTCCCAGAGAGACGAACAACCCTTGCAAACCATTTCACTGCCAGCAGAAAATGCATGTCCGGTGTTAAAAACAGTAAAAACCAAAACAATCCATTGCGCAGACCTGTGAAGATAGCGCACGCCTAACCATCAGCCCTGAGATGGAATTCCCTCCCTTTTCCTGTGGTGTGTTGAGCCCATGGAGTCCCATGACCTTCCCTGGTGCCAAGGCAACCCAATGGCCGCTAGTCAAGAGACCCAACTCCATGACCTCGCGCGAAGCATTTAACCTCCTTGCTCCTCGGGGCCCAGGAGAGAAAATGAAGTTGAACCAGTTGATCTCAGAGCATGTTTTCATTTCCACAATCTACAATTTCTGTGAACCCTACAAAAGGTCATAGATATTTTTCCACTTAAAAGAGGATGCGTAAAATACAAACAGCTTTTCTGTCGGAATGTTGAGGGGCGTCACAGTAACTGCTATTTCCACAGCACCGTGGGCCTGGAAATTCAGTCTGGCAACGCCAATAACTCTTAGGTATGACCCTGCTCATCTTCCAGACCACGGTGTCTCAAGGGGACAGAGGTGTGTAGATGTTAGACAAACTAACTGCAATTCTTCTTAGCGGCATCAATCAGGTCTCTGCATACATGCATAGTCTAATTCCATTAACTGAAACAACAGCATTCACTTTTACACAAAGGGTTCCGGGCTCTGGGTCCAGACACAAGAAGCTGCCAATGCATGCCTCTACCTCTACACTGCCCAATACTGTAGCCACTAAGCCCCATGTGGCTGCGGAGCTCATGAAGTGCAGCTGGCATGAATTGAGATGTATGGAGTATCTGTAAAACACAAAAGAAGTTCCATGAGTTAATGTGAAAAGTCTAGCAGTTTGTTGTTCTGTGGCTGCTTGCATGTTGCTACGATGCAAGAAGCTACCCTAACGATCTTTCAAATAATCAGCAGGGTCCCTGTGCTGGTTACTTAATTGCATGTCAACATGATATGTCAAAGCATAAAGATGGAATCTAGCCTGTCAATCAGGTCACGGCCTGATGGTACCTCCTTATGGGTGTGGCTTTCTCATAAGGAGTGAGATAGTTAATTTATTGTGCCAGCCGGGCACATAAACACAAGTGAGATTAATTGAAGGGCAGGAAGATAAATGGCTCCATGAACCTCGCCTTTCTTGTCTCTCACTCTGATCATCAGACCACTGTGCGGCTGCCTTGCTTGTTCTGTGCCTCAATTTACAGACTACGCTACCTGTGGGACGCCTAGCCTGTGGACTGTGTCGCTGTAAGTTGAGGTGCCTTTAAGACCACAGGATTGGAATTTACATCTTTTGAGCTAGGGACTGACTGTTGGTGACCTGGCTGACAGTTGGTGACCTACCTTGTTGTTTGCTGCCTGTGCTGGGATAGCCTAGCTCTCTCTGCAGAGGACTACCTGGCAGCCCTCAAGACTTGAAGGACTGCCAGTGTCTCACAACTCTCTCTCGGGAGTGAGTGGCACTGAGCCATTTGTATTGCTTTATAATTTAACCATTCATTTCTTGTATTATATATCTACCTCGATATAATTTAACAGTTCATTTCTTGTGATATATATAATTATTAGCAATCTGGTTTTGTCTCTCTAGAGTACCCTAACACAAGGAGGGTCTCTCTCTGCCTTCACCTTCCTGTTGGAAAGCCACACTGAGACCTGCCAGAGCCCTAGGGATGCAGCCACTGCCATTGGATCCATAAGACTTTGCACCCATCTGCCTCAGGGCCCAGGAAAGAAAATGAAACCGAACCAATTGATCTCAGAGGATGTTTTCATTTCTCCAATCTACAATTTCTGTGAACCCTAAAAAAGGTCACAGCTATTTGTGATCTTCCTGCGTTTTGCATCATTGCATGTGGCTTCGTGAGTCTGAAGAGGGACTTGTATCAGATTTATGGACTTAAGTTGGACTGGACTGGAATGTTTTCCTGATACTTAATATTTCTTGATATAAAGCTCTTTCTTACACATATGTGAGTGTCACTGGATTTGTTTCTCTAGTCAACCAGGCTTAACACAGTCCCCTAGGGGGAACAGGTTTCCGCGAAGCTTCCAAACTAAGATGGACATGGAAGAAAGACCTAGCAATTCACTTGTGAAAACCAGGCGATAAAACCGAATGGATCACAGAACACTCTCTGATCAAGTGCTGGAAGATGAGTCCCTGAGTTGGAAGGTCTCCCAACCTTAAGTTGGAAAGCACACAGTGGCCACGCCGGGAACGTGAGCATCCGGGTGGGGATGCAAACAGCACAGGACCCGGCAATGTTTCCTTATGTGTCCCACGCGTCATCGCCACCTGGGGCCAACTTGACGGCAACCAACAACAATATGGAAAAAGAACCCCAACTATCTCATAATTCCCAACACCAATCACTGGCTGACGTGACAGCCTTTTAGATCGACTGGTGACCAACCCTGCAGAATGCTATACATACTGTGCCGACGAAGCAAACATTTAAAGAGATCCCATTGGCTTCCTACGTAATTTCATAAGAAAGCACACGTTTCTTCCAGCTCCCACGAAGGGTTTATGTCTAGATTGCAGAAACTGCCAACCCAAGACAGATAGATGGCAATAGGTCTTTCACAAGCAAGGCTCCTCCTGAACTTGATCTTGCCTCTTCTCACGAAGGATGTCTGCTGCCAGGTATTTTCATCCTCTGAGTCCTGTTCTCAGACACGCTGCACACACGCAGAAGACTAGATTACAGCCACAATTAAGAGCGTGGGCTGAGAAGTCAATCAGCTCAAGTTTGAATTCCTGCTTCACATTTATTAGCTACTCGACCTTGAGGAAAGTTACTTAACCTTTCCACCCCTCCAGTTCCTTGTTCGTAAAATAAAGCTAATAGGGCTGAGCTCACTGGTGGAAGCAAATCTATCGGTATTGAGCACAGTGCCTGGTGCAGGGTGAGCAGTCATGAAATGATAGCTAAACATATGTGTCCACCTCCAGTAAGAACATGAAGGTTCCAACATCCAATTCCTCAAAGCTTAAACTTACAACAGCAAGGGGGCTATCTTCTCCAACACTCTCAGTGTGAGTTCAATTTGGGCATGTGAAGGGTATCAGACAAGAAGTTTTGAGCAGATAAAGGATTTGGAGGCGTGTCCAATCGCTCATGTGAGCGAGAATCGTGTGATGATGGGCCACTAGGTTTCTGCTTTCCCAGTTGGGGACCACAATATAATTTCAGGTCAACGAAGGGTCTTGCTGTGACAAGGCAAGGACACATTGTTTCCGTCAAGATTGCTCACACCCCAGTATGACGATGGCCCAAATCTCAGAGAACACAGAAAAAGTAGCTCAGATACCTTAGTGAGCACAGTCTAGACACCAGCCTGTCTCACAGATGCCCCGGCCAGCAAGCATGGCTATGTCCCAACCCCTAATGCGTATGCCAATACAAACAACTGAAGCCCACAGCCTGCCAACGACTGCTAAACCCTCAACATGCTGAGCGTTTCCTCTTCCCTCCCAGCACTCTCTCTTACAGAAAACCCGTGAGCGCCAAGCCACCACGGCTTACGGGAATAAGCCACCATCGTAACACCACGCAGGGCTTCTGCAAGCAGAGCCCTAAGCAGTAAAATTTCATAGCCACATCCTGACATTCAACATGCTATAAAAACTTATGCTACACATTCAGATTTTGTCTTTTTAAGGAGAGAAACCATCATGAAACAGTCAAAGCAGCATAAAAATTAGGAACATGTACGATAAAAAGGTTATCAGAGCAATTCAGTCTTTCATGCCCGTGGCTTGCTGAAGGAAGACTAAAACACAGACTGCGCTTCACGCCCGATGAGTTTGCTTAGATTTTCATTCAGTTCCAAAACAATCTGTGACTTCCTCCCCTGACAAAGGAGCCCGATGGCGTGGTAGGGTAAATGTTGGGCTGCTAACTGGAAGGCTGGTGGTTCAAGCCCCCCAGTCTCTGCAGAAGGGCCAGGATGTCCTTCAGAAACACTAAGGCCCGTTCGACTGTTCTATAGGGCCACTGAGAGTCAGGATCTACTCGATAGCAGGTTTTAGTGGGGGGGCACCCTCAGTTCACCTTTGGCTCCCACCAAAATGAAAGTTAAATTTTTAAACACTCTATAACCGAGAGAGCTTCTGGCTTTCCCACAATGGGGCTGTCTTCAGCAGGCAGGGGGAGTCTTAGGATTCTGCCATCTTGACTTTCTAGAGCACCGTAGAGCAGGGGTTCTCAAAATTTTTAAACAGGGGGCCAGTTCACTGTCCCTCAGACCTGTTGGAGGGCCGGACTATAGTTTGTTTTTTTTGAAAAATGAAAAAAAAAACTATAAACAAATTCCTATGCACACTGCACATATCTTATTTAGAAGTAAAGAAACAAATGGGGGAAAAACATCCGGTGGACTGGATAAATGTCCTCGGCAGGCCACATGTGGCCCGCGGGCCGTAGTTTGAGGACCCCTGCCCTGGAGGTTGAATGTCAGGCACAAGAACCAGAAATGTTTAGAGCCCTGGGGTAGGGACTGTCCTTATTTAGGGATGTGGTGGCGTGCTATTGCTTAGGCTGGCTCTTCTGTGCAGTCGCTGCATGCACATAAAGGATAGAGGACTCCAACTCGTAGCTTGGCTCCTTCTGCCCTCCCTGTGAAGGCCCCGTCGAGACGGATCGACCCCGTGACTGTAACAATGGGCTCAGCCGTAAGAGCAATCAGGACTAGGGTGCGGGCGCCGGCAGTGTTCCATTCCGCTGTGCGTGCAGTGGTTGCGAGCCAGAACTGCGTTGACAGGCTCTCGCAGCAGCAGCAATGAAGTCGAAGCAAGTCATCTCAGACGCAGGAAGGCAGGAGCTCCCACCCTTGTCGTTAAAGAGCCGCCCGTATAGCACGTGTGAGAGCTGAGCAGAGGAGACAGTGAAGACCCCAGAGGCCACACCCCACAGAGACCCGCAACACAGGGCAGAGAAGCAGCACTGAGCTTGTGAGGCAGAGGGATGGGCTTCCTGGCCCTCAAACCAGGAAAGGCCAAGGGACCACAGGGCCCGAGAGGCTAAGGACGGGAGGGAGAAGATTTGCCTGCTGGTTGAAGGCAAGCTGTTGCTGAGGACAAGAGACGGTACAAATATTTTCTGCTCTTGATTTGTGGTCACCTGTTAACGTCCCTAATAAAGCCCTCTAATTATGAGCTTTGTCCATGAGTTCAGTGCAGCCACTGAGACACACTATGGAACCCAGCCGACAAGTAGCATGCACCGACAACAGACTGCCGTGGGAGGAATGGTTGGCATCACAATAATGCCAAGAAAGTTGGAAGGTGGAGGCATGTCTCACCCCTGCCTTATGGCAACTGACCTTGAACTGGTTTGAGGTTGGATTCTCCTTCTCCCAACTGAACCCAAGGTGCTCAGACATGGGCTCCATGTGATTTCTGCAAGGTACAACTGAACTAGATTGTGCAACCCACATGGCTATCTCCACGATATGGCAACCAAGGTGCTGCTCCCTAAGTTCCTACAGAGACAACCAGTTGCTATGGATACCAGCTAAGTGGCTGTTCCTGTTAGGTGCTGTCAAGTTGGACTGGCAATTGTTATGTTTAGACCCGATGTGGGAGCCATGTGCCCATCTATGTTGTCAGGGTCTTTCTTTTTCAGTGACCCTCTATTTTACTAAGCATGATGGGCTTTCCCAGGGACTGTGCTCTCCTAGTAACATGTCCACAGTATGTGAGACCAAGTTTCACCATCCTCACTTCCCATCTGGGCAGAGGAAAGATTCACAGGCCTGGAAAATTGACCTTGGCCCGCTCAGAAGGAACGGATTAGAGCCTGCTGCCAGCCCAACACTCTACAAAGATGTTGGGTTCCAACTGCCCGCTGAACAGGTGCAAAAGCACGACCACGTCAATCCTGCGTGTTACTGCAAGAGTGAGTGGATCCAGAGTCAATTTCAGTACAGACAGCTTCCTTAGCAGACCTAGCTTCCTGAGGTCTCTCCCTGCAGGGCTCGAAGATAGCCAATGCCTTGTAAACACAGTAGGTGAAAGACACAGGTTACTATCAAGAAAGGCCTTCCTCCTAGGGGTGGGGAATCCAGTGCAACAAAGGACAAGGCTAGTTCCAGAACTAAGAGCCGTGAATGGACTCTACAGTGCATTAGATGGTAACGACAGGCAAATTAAAACGCACAGCAAAACAGACAACAACAAATTCTGGAGAGGCTGTGGAGCAGCAGAAACTCTCTCTCACACTGCTGGCGGGGCTGTAAAATAGGCACCGTCACTGGGGACAGCAACGTAGTGCTACTTCCAACTCCTGGTAACAGAAGTTCCCTGTGACCTAGCCATCACTCTGCTGGAGCATATTCCAGTTGGGAGTCACAGCACAAACTGGCACATGCACACCCAGGTTCACCACAGCACTGGCCACATATCAAGAAGATGGACACGACTATTATGAGTAGACTGGATGTCTCGGTATGCATACACACTGGAATATGATACATCGGTAGAAACAGTGGTGAAACCGTGAAGCACTGGATGGATGTGGGCAACACTATGCTGCGTGAAATTAGCCCTTCAAAGAAGAGCAACTACTATGATAGCGCTGAGCCAGGAAGTGGGGCTAGATAAAAAACTCTCACACCAAAGGGAAAGTATTTTGGAGATCCCAAGGGGAAAGGGCGAGAGAGGGAAGGTAATCAATGAGGTAGCGCAGTGGTTCTCAACCTTCCTAAGGCCACGACCCTGTCATACCCCCCCTCAACCATAAAATTATTTTCGTTGCTATTCATCACTGTAATTTTGCTACTGTTATGAATTGGGCGATCCCTGTGAAAGGGTCTTTCGACCCCAAAGGGGTCGCGACCCACAGGTTGAGAAGCACTGTCCTAGAGAAAGCACAGTGGTGAAACTCCTGAGAAGGGAAGAAAAGGATGACCAGCTGTCAGCTCCATAAGCTGTCCAAACAACAGACACATCTGTCTTGGAAGAAGTACAGCCAGAAGGCTCCCTGGAAGATGACAGCAAGACTTCGTCTCACATACTTTGGACATGTTATCAGGTGAGATCGGTCCTTAGAATAGGACATCACGCTTGGTAAAGTGGAAAGGCAGCGAAAACGAGAGACTCAAGAAGACGGATGGACACAAAGGCTGCAAAACCCGGTTCAAAGATAACAAGTGTGAGGAAGGCACAGAGCAGGACCTGGCAGTGTTTTGTTTCACTATACGTGGGGTCGTCACCGTGAGTCACTATCACTTCACCAGCCCCTCGCAGCAATTTTAGTGTCCGTGGATGGTTGCTATGAGTACTACTATTATGCTTAACCTTCAATTGCTCTCATCCCTTCGACATTAATTGGAGTGTGTGATAGGTTTTAGGTCAACTTGGATCGGCCAGGATTCACCCCATCATACGGTTCTCCCATGTTATGATCTAACAGTGTGGTCGCCTCCATGATGAAGCAGCCAAGCAGTTGTGGAAGAACAGGGTAGGATACCCCTTCCTCATCTGGTCACAGGCTTGACACAATGGGGATTTCACTCCAGGCATGCCTACTCTTAGTGCCCAATGACATTGTGCAGAAGGCTCACTTACTTCTGGCCCATCGACTTACTGTTGCATCACTGGCCCATCTCGGGAGCCATAAGCAAACTACAGACCTTGGATTCGTTCAATTTTGCACCCACCAGCCTGTGGCCTTCCTGCTTCCTTATTTGTCAGTCCCTGCAGCTACAGGAGTCAGGAGACGCCTCCAGCTTACAACCAACCTACGGACTTGAAGCAGACTGGACAAATCCACTTCTACAACTGTGTAAGCCATTACCTGTTGTAAATCTTCCTGGATACATAACACATTTCACTTCTCTAGAGAACCTCGCCTAATAGAGTACTACTGTAAGAAAGAGCTATTTCCTCCTTCCCTATTTATTCAGTCATTTATATCAGTGTGAGTTATGAATATTTATTTTACCCTGTGGCTTAGAAACCAACACTAACCTAATTCAATTTCTCTCCTGATCATTCAGATTTACAGGTTAGGAACCAGAGGCAAGGAGAGGTTAAGGGACCTGCCTAAGGTCGTGCGGTGAGTCGTCAGCAGCAAGGCTAAGCCACACCATCAGTTTGACTTCCGGGCCTAAATTCTGAATTAGCCAACTAGCCTCCAGCACCAACAAAGGGATGCCATCATCAATTAATGAAAAAGCAAAGTATGTTTCCCAAATCCTAGATGCTTTGCGTTAGGACGGAAGCGGTCAGCCCTTTGTTTCAGCAAGTGGAATTTCTTGCTTCGAAAGTCGTGCTTTCTCATCTTCGAGCCAAGCACCAGTGAAGGATGAGAGCTGCTTCCCCCACAGTGGACACCACAGACCAGGCCCACTAACGGAGTCAGGGGACGCGACCAGCACAGCCACACGCTGCCTGTCATCGGCAATAAACGGCTGCATTAGCGACCTCAATGAAGCTTTAAAAATTAATCAGACATCCCTTTCCCCACTACTAAATCTGCTTGGATCTGCAATTTATTTAGACTGTTTAATTGATCAGGGCTCCTCACTTGGTGAACGTGCTCAACCAGGAATGATTTAGATTTTAATTCAAACAAGCAAACTCTAGCCCCAAAGGAGCAACTTTTTCTGCCTAATGACTTTTTCTGTTCTCACAAGCACACCCGGCTTTTTTCTCCTGGCTTTCAACATCACTGACAAACACTCTTAATTATTACTGCTGATGCTGTTATTATTATTTTTTTTAACGTAAAAGGTGCTTGGGGTCTGATACACCCCTCTCCTCAGCTTTAAGCAGCACCCGTTGCTCCCACGTTAAACATATGAACTGGGGGTGTGTTTGGGGGCTTCTTTAAAAGGGACATCTTCAAGGTCTGCCCTTTGCAAGTGATCTCCACCCTTCCTTTGGGAAGAACCGGTAATGCAAAATCCACCCCCGCCAAGACCTTCCCTGCACTAACCTGCTCTGGGAATCCACAGCTTATTACATGGGATGCTGTGCTCCGCGGGCAAGCCAGTGAGCACCAGGGAAACCCACTGTTGTCAAGCCCACTGGGAGGCACGGAGACCCTGCAGGGCCGCCGCGCAGGACTGCCCCAAAGCTGTAATTGTTCTAGAAGCAGACAGCCTATCTCTATCCAGGGGAGTTGCTGATGTGCTCGAGCCCCAGACCTCCTAGTCAACAGTCAAGTGTTTTAAACTTCACACCACCAGGGCTCCCTCAAGCTCACACCGGGAAGTCCAAACGCCTTTCCGTGAGTCCACTGCACCTCCCAGCAAGCCCACAAGACCAAGCAGGCCTGCCCCCGGGGGGTTTCCAAGGCTGTGGTCCTGACGGGAGCTGATGGCCACGCCGCTCTACCACCGAGTGGCTACGGAGTTCCAACCATTGACATTGACCTTGCACTTATCCACTGAGCCGCGGGCCTCCTTCAACACCCAGGTGAGGGTGGACCAAATAGACGTTGGCCGTCCATCCGTCCACCCTGACCTCCGGCGCCCTCATCCTCAGTGTGCCCTTCTGGAAGCTCACCGAGCTTCACGCTGAAGACCACGACTGCGCGCTGAAAGAAAACCAGTCAATGGGGCTGTACACTGCCTCATACTCCTTCTCTCAGCTCCACGCAAGTGTTCCGTCCCATCATCGGAAATGACTGGCGATCGGCTCTCCCTCCCAACCGGGCCCACCTAACGAGGTAAGCCTTCTTGTGATTCTGAGCAAAGCAGCAACCAACCCTATTCAATACCCAAGTATATGAAAATGGCAGAGACCCTTCACAGACAAAAAGTGCCTGCAACACATAAAAACACACAGCACGTTATCATATGTGCACGATCCGATCGTGAAACAGGACGTTGGGGAATACGGACGCTGCTCAAACACGATGTTATATCCAGGCCGTCCTCGGGTTCCTAGTGAGCTCCATTCCACAGCTGTCAGTCAAACGTGTCCACATGTAGGAACGGTCATGTGCAACAGCAGTCCCATGTCTTAGTGCATAGTACACAATGTCACGTGTAAAAGACGCCCAAATACCTGTCAGGTGACAGTGATCGTGTTTGGACGCACCTCACAAAGCAGCGCCCACCTGTATTACAAACCACTGTCTGCACACCAACTTTTCAAAAGGCATTATGGGCGTTGGGACCGTGACTGTCTGTGCGGCCAGATGACGATGTGGCACACGATCGGACCTTCCTTTTAAACATCCTGAGACCCACACTGCCAGGTAGGCCTTCCCAAGATCCCCCAGCGAGGAGGAGGAACGGCCATTCCCCAAGGACATTCATATGCTTTGCAAAGAACACGGCACCACTGATGAACAAGGTGACCCCAGTGACCCCAGCAGTGGGGGAGCCCTGCTGGGAACGTACTCAGTGCAGGGCGCCTCGAAGCTCCATACCTGCCCTTTCGCGGTTAGACCTCGAGACAAGCCTAAGCAATCGCAAACCAAAGAACCACCGGTTGCTTTTTCCCTGTTCTTAAGCCTTTAATGTGAACTGGGTAAAGTTCACACGGCAGACCACTGTTACCATTCAACGGTGACGGCACCCCTGAAGGTACCCTCACCTTGCTGGATTGCCGGTTTGCAGTGCTCCGTCTTTCCCAGCCCTTCGGGATTTCAGTGTTGAGTAAATGCGCCCTGGTTGAGTCACCATCCAGGTTCATGCCTCTCCAGAGTTACTCCGACTACAGACCCACTGTCTGGTTGACAGTCGGACAGGGGGAAGTGGGACACGTTCATTTCCGCACCAGAAAGGTGACGTAGGGCCACCATCTCAGAGGTTCCACCAGCCTCGCTCGGACCAGGAAAAGACTGGTCATTGGAATGACAATCTTCATTTCTTAGTGTTTCCCTAACAAAGCATGCACAACGGGGTGGCTACAAACAATAGAACTTCATTTTCTTCCACTCTGAAGGCTGAAAGTCCAGATCAGGGTCTCTACTGTACAGGGTGACCCAGGATATGGGGTAGTAGAGTGGCAAGCAATGAGTTCAGAGGCACAGCCAGATGTCACCACTCCAGGGTCAGATGTCATCACTCCAGGGTCAGATGATGTCATCACTCCAGGGTCAGATGATGTCATCACTCCAGGGTCAGAGTCCAGGTACAACAGGAGTCAGCAGCACGTTGACTTGGCCTGTGCCTCATTCTGCTGTGCGGGGAAGGCCGCATGGAGGCCCTGGACAAAAACGAGGGCAGTTCACAGACCAACGACGGTGACTTGGACCAGAAGAGGACAGTGGATACGGAGAGATGTGGTTTTGCCAAATTCAGAATCAAACTCCTCCAGGGAAGAGAACTGCACCTACGACGACGACAGAAGGGCTCGTGGAGTCGATTTTCCACGCACAGAGCCCAAATGATAGAGAAGAGCTGACCTCTGCGGTTCCCTGGGCAGCAGTCTTCTAAGAGCCGACCACCAAGGGCTCTGTCCTGCAGAGCTGCTGGGTGAGCTAGAAGCTGTCCGTTTAACCAGTGTGCTTCCAGAGCTCCTGAGACAGCCCTTGCCGACTGGCAGACGATGAGGAATTGAACTACAGATGGGAGGCCATAATGCCCTAAGAACTTCATTATTCTGGACAAAGCACACCCCCACAGGATGGGAGAGTCACTAACTCCAAGTGACACAGACTGAAGGTGCCACAGTCTGCCTTTCTACCCTCGCCTGAGCGGCTGAGCAACTGCTTGTCCTAGCCCTAGGTGTCCTTCAAGATCTTCAGCCCACAGACACCCTGGACTATGGCTGAGAATAAGCCCCTGACTCGCAATTTCACGCCTGTCCTCCTGGCAGGTTCGTTGGGGGGCAAAAGGGAACGGGAGCTGGAAGAAGAGATGAAGGGCAACTATTTCAGGAGCTGGCATGGAGGGAAAAGGCGACACACAGGCTTGCCTGGCCAGCAGCAACAGAGAGAGCGGTGGCCAGGAAAGGATCACAGGTTGCAAGATCTTGTCAGGTGTCACGTTCCGAAGTTGTGGTCCCTGAGTGTAACCAGTTGCCTTAGCAACCGTTATCTCCATCCAAGGTGATAAATTACCCTGCTCGATAGCAAATTCAGTTCATTTCTTAAACAATCAGCGTCCTGGAAATCATGAGAACAAGCAAATGCCGACCAGTGGACGGAGAGGGCGAATCAGTCACTGAGTTTGCACTAAAATCTCTGCGGCTGGGAGAAATGCTGAAGACGTGCCGGTGGGGGAGCGGGGAGGAGCCAGAAGAGATCTAATGCATTAACACATTTCCAAATTAAATAAAAACCAAAAGGACAAAACACAAAGACACTTGAAATTCTCTCACACACACCCCACCGTCCGAGCGAAATTCACATTGCCCTTAATCCTGCTGTATCTCAGCGAATCCGGCAGTTATTAATCATTTGATTTCCGTCTCTGTCCGTTTCACTAGCCTTTAAGCTTCTGACAGCAAAGGCTACATCTGTTTCGTTTCCATTGGAGCCCAGATGCCAGAATCCTGCCTGGCTCATCATAGGCCTGCAAGAATATTTAACAGATGAAGGAATGAATCACCTGTCCACATTTCTAAAAATGCTTGGCCAAGGAAAAATACACGTGTGTATTTTATACTCAAAGGACCAACTGGGCGCATTTTCAGCAAAAGAAATCAGAACTAAACCCATGAAGATCATGATCACGACTCCAAATGGACATTACCTTTTAATCAAGGTGATCACTTTAAAAGTTAACACACATCAGAGAGGAGTGGGAAAGTCATCATCATTTGTAACTGATAAGATTTTCTATCTAGAAGACCCAATATCTTCAAGGAAACTAACAAACAATAAGAGGCTTGCGGTTTAGATTTCTGGGAAGAAATTCAACCCACAGAAAACCAGTTTTTTTCTCTTTAAAAGTGACCTCATCAGGTAGAAAACATAACTTTCAAAGAATCCCTTTGCGACCCAAAGAATAAGATACTGAAGAATTAAGAGGCACATGTGGGCTCTGTACAAGCTAAAATGCCCTTGAGCGCCATCTAAGAACACGGACAAGCCTAGAAAGATGAGTACCCATCTATTCCTATATTCATGGAAAAGTTAACAATGCAGACACTAGTCCTTAATGCATACAAATAATGTGACCCTAATAAAAATGCAAGCAGGACGGCAGCTCAGTGATAATTTTTGAACCAGAAAAGGCAGCTTTAAAGTTCTTATGGGGACACAGCCAAAGTGTTCAAACAAAGCAAGACTAAGATCAGTAGGGTGGACAGTCTGTCTTAACTTATCTCAGGCTGCTGTAACACCAATACCACAAATGGGTGGCTGTCATGACCAGGCCAGACTCTAATGAACTCAAAGTGACTGCTCTAGAGGAGGCCTTTGGTCTCCTGACTTCCTGGCCCTGGGAGATCTTCCTGTGGTCTGTCACCTATCTTCCCCTCTCTGCTCTGCTTTCTTGTTTAACCCTTTTTATATCTCAAAAGAGACTGACTCCAGGTAAATCCGACACCAGTCGTCTCATTAACCTAGCAGAGGCAGCCCATGTCCAAATGGGATTGTAACCACAGGCAAAAAAAGTTAAGATTCACAACACTTATTTTTTGTTGGGCGGGGAGGGGTGTGTGTGGATATGACACAATGTAATCCGTAACACTAGCCTCACCAGGAATTAAGGCATCATCTAGAACAGCGGTTCTCAACCTGTGGGTCGCCACCCCTTTGGGGATGGAAGGACGCCTTCACAGGGGTTGCCCGATTCATGACAGTAGCAAAATTATAGTTATGAAGTAGCAATGAAAATAATTTTATGGTTGGGGGGGGTCACCACAATATGAGGAACTGTATGAAAGGGTTGTGAGAACCACTGAGCTAAAGGAAGGGTATTTGCTTATTTTAAACTTTGTACTAGAAACTGGGTGAGGTTGACAGAGCAGCGCTTCAGTTTTATATTCGGCAACTCATACACATTTTATTTCAACTCATCCCTTGCAGTCCCTTTTAAGTACCATCACTTATTCATCCCACCTCCTGTTTCCTGGGTTCCATTCCTCCTCCTTTCCCAACCCTCAGAACTTGCCCTCTGGATCTTAAATGGTTGATCTGCTAGCACAGAGGAGAGTCCAGCTCCAGTCCTGGGGGTGACTAAGGGCCAGTCTTTGAGGTCCCATCAATCTCTAGCCCGCCAGGAAACCTGCTAGTTGTTTTTTTTTTTTTTAATTTTCCTCTTAATTTATTGAGTACTGGCAGCCCCGTCTATTTCACACAACTGCAGAGTTTTAGACATATTCACAAAGGTTAGTTTTTGTTAGTGGATTATTATTATTTTTTAATCATTTTATTAGGGGCTCAGACAACTCTTATCACAATCCATACATACATCAATTGTACAAAGCACATTTGTACATTCATTGCCCTCATCATTCTCAAAACATTTGCTCTCCACTTAAGAACTGGCAAGATTTGAAATAAAATAATTCTAGTCAATGAATAGGTTGAAAAATCAAGACCGACAAGAGACAGATCCAAATACATAAGGAAATTTAGGTGACAATGCAGGATGGGGGAGAAAAGAAGAACTATTCAATAAACAGTGTTGGGGAAATGGCATAAATAAGTAATAAAATGTAGAATAAATCTCCTCACACC
This sequence comes from Tenrec ecaudatus, assembly GCF_050624435.1. Taxonomy (NCBI): domain Eukaryota; kingdom Metazoa; phylum Chordata; class Mammalia; order Afrosoricida; family Tenrecidae; genus Tenrec; species Tenrec ecaudatus. The sequence goes on along the minus strand of NC_134533.1, from coordinate 178,444,983 downwards.
AAAATAAATTCCTGCTCAAACGAATTCAAACATGAAAAGAAAACCACGGTGGCAGAATTGTGGTGATGGAACAACCTATATAAATTTACTCGGGCTCAGTGAGCTCGATAGCTTTAAAATGAGCCAATCTTGTGGGACTATATCTCAATAAAGCGCTCAAAAAATGAAATCATGGTGGTATTTGCAAACATAGGTTTCTTTGTTTAAATAATCCCAGAGTAGAACGTAATTTTTATAATGATGTACAGCTTGATAAAGCGGTAAAAATGGATCGGTAAATTGGCTACATAAAAATAAATTTCAACATAGTAAAAGACATAAAAATAAATCAAAATATAGCTGACAAATAATGAAAGGCTAATTCCCTTTAAAAAAAACCCAAACCATTACCAAATAATTCTGCCTCCGTGATAATGTAAAAGTGGGAACATGAAGAGCTTTCATATAGAAAATGAGGTCTGGCCTGAAAAAAACTAAAATTACAAAATACCACGTCCTCTCAGTCAACTGACAAAAGGCAACATTTGATAGCACTGTGAGCCAGTGAGGCTCCCCCACATTTGGGGAGTGCTATAAATCGCTCCATCGAGTAAGTCTCCATCCATGAACTATGCTGAGAGATCCGCCCTTAACTTCTAGGACATGATCCCTGGTGGACGCTACTTCATGTAGAGTGGGGGTGGGGGAGGGGGGAGGGGGGGAGCAACAAAATTGAAGCCACCTGTTAATTGCTGACGAGAAGTTGAAAAGTATGAACAGGGAAAAGCAACAAAATTGAAGCCACCTTAATTGCTGACGAGAAGTTGGAAAGTATGATGTTAGGGTTCCTCTGTACAATACTTTGCAGACATTAAAAAGAAAGAGGCAGTTTTCACAAGTACTGATAAGGAAATATTTCCAAGTGAAAGAAGTTTTTTGTTTTGTTTTTGTAATAATTTTGTTGGGGGCTCGTACAACTCTTATCACAATCCATACATACATACATCCATTGTGTCAAGCACATTTGTACATTTGTTGCCCTCATCATTCTCAAAACATTTGCTTTCTACTTGAGCCCTTGGTATCAGCTCATTTTTCCCCTTCCTCCCTCATGAATCCTTGATAATTTATAAATTAGTATTTTGTCATATCTTACACTGCCTGATGTCTCCCTTCCCAAGTGAAAAAAGTTTATGCTACAGTACAACCAAGTACCTGACCAGGTGTACAACCCACGGCAGTTGGTGGTCTTTAAAATGCAAGTCTAAGTATTTAAAGGCTAAGGAGATACATGGACATGCAGGTATATATGGAAATATATTATGATACATGTATGGAAACATACAAGACATAGAAAGAGTGGTTGCTTTTAGTAGGCAACAGAGAGAACTCAGGAGATTCACCAATGTAGAGCCAACACATATCTCAATTTTAAAAATGTATGTACCTTCTCACTGGGGTCCAGGTGCATTGAATTCACTCAAAAATCTAATGTGATAAAAGAAATAGGACTACAAGGGGGACAGTCAACTCCAAAAAAGATCAGTGGGTGAAAACACTGGGTGGAAAACGAGAGTCAAAGGCACCAGAGGCAAATACAAGAGGGCTTCAAAAAATAGGTGGAAAAACGCCAGTGTCTCCCAGTCCACGAACCTTGTGAAGCCCTCTCGTATTACATACACAACTCTTCCATCTTGATCATGAGTGATTCATAAGCTGATGCATAAACATGCAAGCTGAGCAAGTGTGGGAGGGGAGAGGAACTACACCCAGGAGTACACACCAAAGGGCTCACAGAGGATATTCTGACATAGGGATCTGCATATGCTACAAATGTATCCATGAACACAGGAGGCTATTCAGGGGACACAGTGATGGGAAATACTCAGCCATAACCAAGCACCTTGGAATATCCTACTGGTCTGGGGGCTCAGGACCACACTGCTTCAAAATTTTCTTGGAAAAAAAGTCCACTACCTTTTCACCTTGTCTTTCCATAAACTTCTTGAAGCCTGTCAAGCTGGAGACATTCCACATCCAAGTTCTGATTCTGGAATCATCTCCATCAATATATTCCAAGCACAGAGTTTAATACAACTGACACATCTCACAAGTTGGACTATACATTAATTTTGGAGCCTCAAATGAAAGGCATCATGTAATTATGAAATATTACTGTTGTGATTTATGTACCCAAATGTTAGTAAATTCTAAATAACAGGTCTTCCTATGATAATTCCTCTGTCAGTGAGAAATCCTCACCTCACCTTTCCTTATCTCCTGAGTGTTAAAGTGTCAGATGTTGATTCTGGAAATATGCTGGTAACAAACAAATTACACACACAGATATATATATATTTATTTACAATAACATGTCAAAGGATAATTTTTTTCATGCTGAAGATAAAAATTTATACTAAAATGGTGTTCTAGCTCCCCTTCCCCCAAAATACAGTACCCAAGTTTTTGGTTTTTTTTTATGAATCTTAATTCATTCCTACTAGAAAACCAATGTACATTAAGTTTTATATTGGAATGTCTCCAACTTGAAGAATATATACAAGACTAAGTGTGGTAGTCCAGGTGGACTAGAGAAACAAATCCAGGGCCACTCATGTATGTATAAGAAAGAACTTTATATCAAAGAATGATTATATATTAAGAAAACATCCAGCTAACCTAGATCAAGTCCGTAAGTCCAATACCAATGTATAAATTCCTCTTCAGACTCACACAGCACATGCAATGATACCGAACGCATGAAGATCACAGGCCTGTGGGTGGAAAGTCTGGTGGATCCAGTGGCAGTGGAGCATCTCCAGAGCTCTGGCTGCCATCAGTGTGACTCCACGTGGCCTGTCACCAGGAAGGTAGACTAGAGTTCCCAGAATCCTCAGAGAAGGCGATGCCCACGCAGAGGCCTCAGTGGCTATGACCTGATTGACAGGTGAGACTCTACCCCTTTGCTCAAGTTGATTATATAACTGCCACACTAAGCCAGGAAGTATTGCCACAAAACCACTGGAACCTGAATTTAAAGTATCAAAATGTAAAGTGGTTTAACAGACTCTCCATCAAGGTCAAGGGTGGGGGGAACCTTTATTCTGCCCAGGGTCATCTGAATATTTGTAATATACCATTCTCAAAACCATACTAGTTAAACATTCACCTCTAAGGCGCTGGCTAGAACTACTTCCCTTTAGGGAGGTGTGTGAGGTTAGCTAGATTGATGATTTTGAGGACCACATACAGCCCGTGAGCGACACCTATGTTCCTGTGAAAGTTGTGTTTCCATCAGTCTAAAGCAGTGGTTCTCAACCTTCCTAATGCCGCGACCCTTTAATAGAGTTCCTCATGTTATGCTTGACCCCCCAACCACAAAATTACTTTCATTGCTAATTTTTCTACTGTTATAAATCAGGCGACCCCATGAAAGGGTCATTTGACCCCCCCAAAAAGGTCGCAATCCACAGGTTGAAAACCGCTGCTCTCAACCAAATTGGGGGATCCTGGGGGGCACTGGGAAGATGGGGGGCATACAGAAGCAGATACCTTTACTTTATCCTGGATTATGGGCTACAGTCCAACAATTTTTAATGGCCAGGGAGCACTGAGGAAGTTCTTGTGTTCTTCTGAAAAGCAGGTAGTGGCCAGTAAGTCTGAGCACCTGGGCTCCTCACCCTTCCCCAAAGACTGCAGTGCTCAGCCATTCCCACCACGAAACTTCAATGGCAGTTTCGGCGTCCTTGGGGGTTCAAATGGTCATGCAGATTTAGTAACACAAAGAAGTCTGGGGGGCTAAGTCAGGGCTGCGGAGTGTGTGAGTAACTCTCCCCAGTCAGTGACATTCTTTTTTTATTATTATTATTTTAACAATTTATTGGGGCTCATACAATTCTTTTCGTCAGTGACATTCTTAAGGATAGCAACCGACACTCTCAAAGAAAAGCGGGGTACACTGTCCTGATGGAACAACAATACGTCCGCGGAGCAAACGTCCCCAGCTTTCCAGCAAGGCTGTTTTCGATTTTCTGAAAACTTCTTCCCAATAAGCACCTGTGATAGTCAAGAAAATCTATTCAGATTGTCCCTGTTACAGCCCCTAAATGGACACCCTACCCTTCGGAGCTGACCCGTCCGCCGTGCATTGCACAGTCCCGGCAGTCGGGCAGAAGCCACCCCTTTGTGTATGTAAGTACATGCGTGTACATACATGTGTATGCGTGTGATGTATATATCTTCCATTCCATTTTTCTACCAATTTTTTCAAGCCCCTTCACAGATGCTTCCTCATCGCCTACCAACTACCTTGTTATCAACATTTCACATTTACCAGAATAGGTTAAAATCTCCAATCAGATTATTTTTCGCATCAACCTGTGTCTGGCTGCAGCCAAGGCTGCGGTGAGTGCAACGTGACAGCTAAGGTTATGTGTCGATCATGCTATGAAACAGCTTGGCCGTTGTGTCATGCTGTGCTCATTGTGTGGCCGGATGTCTTCATACACAACACACACCCATAGAATCTCTCTGGAAAGAAAACAAACCCAGCAGGCCTATTTTCTTCAAGGACCCATTTTCAGACGACCCTTGAGCTGTGGAGAATCATCACCCGACTCGGAAATGAACTGCTGGGAGGCGCAGCCTTCAGAAAGAAATCCCATCGTGCACCAAGTCTTCCTCGCCGCGGCCGCAAGTTCTGATTTAAAGATGATTGGGCACCTTCATTTCACAGGTGAGTGCAAAGGTCAATGGTCCTCTCAGGGGTCCGCGAGCAGCCTACACCCCCCCCGAATGCCGATTCCGTCCCTCGTGTGGGCATCCTCCCCCGGCGCCCTGCAGCAATGGCGCTGCTTACTCATGTATTACCTACAGGCACGGACAGATTTGTTTGGGTTGTTTGTCTCTGCTCTTTTCCTCTATAAGACAAAGTGTTAATATAAGCGAAAGCTACACAAATGAAGACTTCCTATTGCTGCCTTTCATGCCAAATATAACCTGGGAATCACACATGAAGTAAGCGATCTGGGCAGATGCTGCCCTAGATGTGAGCGCTATTCCTGCTCGGCACCACGCGGAGCTTGTGTAGATTGAGGTGGGGAGGCGACAGGAGCTGTCTGTGCACGGCTTGGAGGGAGGGTGGGAGGGAAAGAGACCTTCATCACGAGACTACTGTGGGCTCAAAGTCTGGCACGGGCATGTCCTGTTCTGCGTTTGCTTGAGCACACGCCACAGGCCCTCGGAGGGCAGGGGGGGGGGCAGGAACGGCCCCGGCACTTGGTAAGTATGGGTTCTCTTCACGTATACGCACATATACTGGGCTGTACCAACAGCGGAGGCATCCTGACCGAGCAGGGCCTTGATGGGCCCACTGTTGTTGGATGCCGCTGGGTCAATCCCGACTCGTGGCGATGCCACGTGATAGAGCATCACTGCCCCACAGGGTTGTCCAGTCTATTTGTACTGAGAGCAGGTCACGTCTTTCTCCCATGTTGCTGTTGGGTGAGTATGAACCACCAACCCTTCAGTCAGCAGCCACGTGTGTAAGCATTGCCCCTGCTGGTCGACCTGGTCATTCTTCAAGATTTAAATTGCCTTGAGCTGGACTCTCGGAGTATGTGTTTCTGAGGACCTCTCCTCGGGAGGGAGTCCCTGGACTCTGAAGGACTTTATGTCCTGACAACATCCTACTAGACTGGGACCTCTCCAAGTGGCCTCAGAAGACGAGATATTCTAATGACGAGGCTACCGGACCAGCTGCGGTCTGATGCCAGGAGCTTGGACAGGGGGTGGGAAGACTCTGCACTGTCAGGAGCTCAAAGTAAAAGACGAAAGAGCCGTCTTCAATACTATTACCTAAAAGAGCAACCTTCACAAGGGCCTGATTTCTAGACGTATAGACTAAGGAAAGGGGCATGGAGGGCTTCAGATCCATCCATACGTGTAAAATATAGACGGTTGACTCGGTAGATGAAGATGCCGCTGCTCTTCTCTCCATGGGGGGAGGGTCTCTGGCTCTGTGACCGCCGGGACTCATAACGCATGGTGGAAAGCACAGTGCGCCAATTTCCAACTCAAGTTTTAAAAAACTGGCACCTTCTAAGCCCTGTCCCCAGAAACACTTGCTTCAGAGCCACGAGCAGTCACATTAAAAAAAAATCTGTCTTGATTGACCTACCATGCTGGAGGTCAACCTGAGAGAGGCCCCCAGAATGCCCGGGGAGAGTATGCTGTGTGCCAGCCTCCAGCTGTGCTTGGCATCATCCCTGCTGCCTTCTGATTCCTGACCAAAAGAGTCTTTATATCCCATTTCTCCCAAGAGCTCTTTGAAGTCCCCTCATACGTGGTGGCTAAAGTTGGGGGTGTTTTATTTACACATCCATCCATCAGGCAGTTCCACTACAAATATAACAGTAGATGCAAAAAGGGAAGGACGACAAAATTTCATGGGAACGGAAAGGAAACTGCAGTGGTCCTGGAAACAGACCAGGCGTGGCTGGGGACGCTGGGCAGGAGAACACACATTTCACCTGTCATCTGGTAATGCCCAGATGCCCGACAGGGCTGTGAGAGGACCCTAACCAGAGTACCTGCAAATAGAACAAGATGACTAGGTTTTCAACAAGAAGCGCTCTCTGATCCTGAAATCACAGGATGCGCCACTGTGGTAGAGGGTACTTTCATACTCTGCAGAAATCACCAAGAATAAAAATAACCATAAAACAGATATCAAGGGTGGCTTCAGTGCCACCGGTGAACTTGGTCAAATTCGCTCCTTGTTCACTCACTCATTACCTAACATATTTTATTATCTCAAGAGCTGAGAGGATTCACAGGGGAGCTCCTTGTATTAAGTCACCACCGAGGTAAAAGCAGGCAGAAGAGCCTTTTCTGTCACAAAACCACGTGTGACATGACATAGCTTCACTTAACTTCCTTTAGAGGGTCAAAGGCATGAATTTCTGTGAGCCAGACGCACGCATACATGCTCCACTTGCTCAGCAGTAACCTAGGCATCAGCAAGGAAGCTTTGTAAGGTACAAATTTAATCTACTCTAAGATGAATCCAGCGATGACTCTTCCACGGACAACCTGACGGGCCCACAGCATGGAGGTCTACCTGGACAGCCAGCTGGCCCACACTGGCCTCAGCTTCCAGTAAATTCCGATGGCTCCTAACTATTGTGCTGCTGGTAGGTGCCCCGAGTCTGTGTCCACCCACAGCCATCCACGGGCTATAGAAGTGGCCCATGGGGGCTTCTCGGCTGTAATCATGCATGACGTCACTCGGGTTGGTTAGACGCAACCACCTCTCACAAGTCAGCACTCACGCAAGCATCTAATCATTTCCACCTACCATTCACCAACCAGCATGTGCTTGGACCAGATCATTCCATCCCCCACACTGGAAACCCGTGCTGGCCCTCAAGGGAGCGTCCAGTACCCAGGTCTGGTCTGACTGGCATCGGTCAGGGGATCCTTGGGGACAGACACTACCAGTAGGACCACAGGAGGAAGAATCTCGGCGCCACGGCACTTATTCTGGTCTCACACACTGCTTACATGCCGCCGGCTGGCTGCAGTGGCAGCTTTCGGCTACTTCTCTACCTCCTGGCCTCTGCGTGTTCCATTCGTACATGAAGTCGGCAGTTCATCCCGAATGCAGTCGCCTCCTGGTCTGGGTCAACAGTTACTCTTGTGAGCTAATTCATTCTGCCCTGTGCTTCCCTTCCCCACCCCACACCCAAATCTAGCTGCACCATCCAGGCCCCCCCAGAGCATCTTTCCCGCAGCCACTGTTGGGGGGACTAGACTGAGGGCCCCTTGTTTCATTGGTCACCGGCAATACTGTTCATTCATGATCCCAGGTCGCTCCCTCAGACTGTGTTCTCAGGCTCGCTCTCAAGGGTTTCAGGGACAACACAGATGCTCGCCTCCCCAATACACAGCATCGGGGGTCACACTGGCATCATAAACCCTCCCTCTCCCAGCCGGCCTGCTCATCAGGAAATGCCCATTTACCTCCTGTAGTAGTAAATCGGCACTAATAAAACACTACTTTTCACTTGTTCTTCTACAAAAGGATCTGTGAGATGTGTTTATGGGAAAATAGCACTCTATGCCTTTAAAAAAATTGTGTGGCAATCACTGCCGTTAACTAAGCCCACACTGTAAGTTTTGAATACTGAAGTCTGCAGAATTATTTTGAGAGCTGGCAAATCACTACCAAAAATACACGCTACGATGACTTGTCATCATTTACCCAAAAAGTGCACTGCACTGGAGAATTAATTGAAAACGTTTTCAAAAATCATTCCGCTCACACACAGGTTGACTGTGACTTTACATCCTAAATGTGGTTGCCCTGGTGACGGGAAGGCCAGTGTTTAACACTGTCAAGGCTGATCGTTACTTAAATTAATCAGCTAATCAAATTCATTACGGTGGTATTCTACAATCACTGCTCCCACGGCAAAGGCTGCTTGTGCACCATGTATCTAAGCAGACCTTCACCACGTCCCTGGGTAGCAGGATCCCACCAAATCACCCCAACTGGGGGAGCAGGGGGGGTGAGTGGGGAGAGGACTGAGTCAATAGCCATTTATAAAGGTGGAAATTTAATCAAAGACTCTTTACTGTACCTATGCACTGTGACCTTGGAGCATATGAACACTAAATTACATGACTAGAACCACATAAACACCACCTCTGCATATGATATGTGAAAGGACTGATGTCAATTTGGGTGGGGCAGGGTTCTCCCCAGATTTGAGCTAGCAGGGTGGTCAACAGTTGTGGAGAGAATAGGGTGGAACACTACCCTTTCCTGAATTTGGTCACAATCTTGATACAATCGAGAGAAGTTTCATCCGGGTGTTGGCCTACTCTTAGTAGAGATTGACAGTGTCAGACACCGGCTCACACTGGCGGAACCTGGTGTTTTCAATCTATTATTCTAGGGAGTGTCCCCCCCAAAACAGATTTTTTTCAAAGCTACGTATTTTTTTTTTTTAAGGAAGCAACCCTATCACCTTCAAAGTACTCTCCATTACACTTAATACATTTGTCAAATCTGTGACTCCATTCTTGAAGACTTTTTTCAAACTCATCTGTTTGGATGGCACCTCCCTCATTTTTTCCCTTTACCTCTTCTACTTTAAATCGCTGTCCTTTCATATGTCCCTCTTCAGTCTTCATTCATGGAAACAAAAAGAAGTCCCATGGAGCGAGGTCAGGTGAGTCAGGTGTATGGGGCAAGAGAGGCATGCTGATCTTGGGCAAAAACTGGTGCACTGAGAGGGCTGCGTGAACAGGTGTTGTCCTGGGAGCAAAGCCAGTCCCCCATCTACCTGTCCTGTCACATACTGTTACGCAATCTTTTCAGAACCTCTAAATTAGTGGTTCTCGACCTTCCTAATGCCAAGACCCTTTAATACAGTTCATGTGGTGGTGACCCCCAACCATAAAATTATTTGTTGCTATCTCGTAACTGTAATTTTACTACTGTTATGAATTGGGCGACCCCTGTGAAAGGGTTGTTTGACCCCCAAAGGAGTCACGACCCACAGGTTAAGAACCATGGCTCTAAATAGAAAGCCTAGTTAACAGTCTGACCTGGAGGAACAAATTCTAAATGCACTATCCCCTTTACATCACATCCAGTTTTATTTTGTTTTTTTGGGGGGGTAACCCATGTGTCTCACTTGCCAATCCCTGCCCATTGCGCTGCACCCACCCGCCTGTGGTCTCCCTGCTTCCTGTTTGTCAGCCACAGCAGACCCTTCCAGCTTACATTCAACCTACAGACTTGAACCAGACTAGACTTACCCACTTCTACCACTGGTGTGAGTCATTTCTCAATGTGCATCTTTCTACGTACATACACGTATATGCACCACTGGCTTTGTTTCTCTGGAGAACCCCAACTAGCCCAATACACTTTGTGAAATGTGTCCTCAGAACCATACTACATCCCAATTACACAGCCTCCACAGAGCTTCTGTCTCCAGTGTCTACCCAGGAGGGTCAACACCCTCCTCACAGGGATGGGTGTCTGGAAGCAAAGTATTTACCAATAAAAGAATTTAAGAAAAGGATCACTCTAATTTGTCCGTAGCTTGGGACAGAAAGCTTAATTAAATCTATGTACTTGTCTCTCCCACACCCATTACAATTCAGCAGGACCAGCTCGTCTCTTGCCAAGCTACAGGATCCAGACGCCTTCCTAATGAGCTGGGGATATTTCAGAGTGAATAAGCCTCAAGCGTGAATCACAGATGAAATAAACATCCTGTCAGAACCATAAGAACCTTGACTCCACAACGTTCATATTGTTTCGCAAGCCCGTGTTATCCCATGCCTGCGCCTATTACCATATTTAAATGTGGAGGAAATAATTTGTCGGCCAAACTCTTTGGAGACTGTTCCTAGGGCTAATCCCAGAAATGAAATCGTTAAACTGAAACCAGATGTAGAACACAAATAGTCCCGTAAGTGCATGCACATCCATACGTGTACACGCACATTCCCACATGCTAGCAGGCAGGGTCACAGAATAGCCCTCGCATGTCAATTCTTAGCAATTCTAGGGAGGAATGAGGAAAAGATGTTGATTTTTCTACTTTGAACTCTTTCATTCAACTCACATACGCATGTACACCCACACTCCTACATGAGAAGTCCTGGTGGCTCAGTGGTCAAGCCCTCAGCTGCTCACCCAAAGGTGAGTGGTACGAACCCACCAGCCACTGGGAGAAAGATTGGACCACCTGCGTCCGTAAGGACACATAGTCTTGGAAGCACTGGCGCGGTCTACCCTGTCCTCCGAGGCTTCTGAGTGGGGATCAGCCTGATGGCAAGGGGTCGATTTCATGTGTGACGTACTCACATGCACACCTACAGTAACAGGATCTTGGACGAGGGTGGTGCTTTTTCAGAAAGCATTTGGTAAACAAGAGCTGTGTTTTTTAAAATTTCACACTGATAGCACATCTCTAGGTGGCCCACCATATTACAAGAAGTTCTTAGCCCCATGCAGAAAAGAACAAAGATATTTCCATCATCTCTGATTTTTCTATCAGGCAATGCACCTCCCCAAAGATGGAGATAGTAAGTGGAAGAGTCAGAGGAGTGGGGGGTAGGGGAATAGGGTGGGATGCAGAGCAGGAAGCAGGTAAGCGATGTGGGGTGTGAACAAATTCCAGAAGACCCATTTGCCACACAGAAGGGCTCAAATCTTATCCCCAGGGCAACAAGGGATCTTTTTTTTTTTAATAGATAGTAGAAAAGTGCTATCCGATGCTTCCATTTAAGGTTTCCTGAAGACAGAGCAAAGCACTGTGGGGAGTGCTGGTCAACTAGGGAGTTAGAGGACGGTCTACGTAAGACCCACCTCACTGACACTGACTACAGAAACTAAGGGGCTCCCCAAACCACCCCGCGTGTAATAAAGGTCAACACTTCGACTCCACCAGCCTCTCCGCAGAAGACCGACGAAGGTGTCTGCTCTGTAAAGACGTGCAGCCACGGAAACCAAAAGGGGCAGTTCTCCTCCGTCTCTACAGTCCCCACGTGTCAACTCAATGGCAGTGGCTTTGATTCTGGTCTTTTGAGCAATACTGTGTTCTTAAAATATTCTGAGAAAATTATGTATATATAAAGTTGTTTTGCTACCCAAAATTCTATTTTGGTTTGCAAGTAAAAGTCTAGTTTCTGCACACCATTACTCCAAACGACTTCTAGACCTAATTAAGAGGGCAAGAGCCCCAGAGTGCATGTTATTCTGTTTTCCGGTTTCCTGATGTGGTGGTTACATAATTTCATGTCAACTTGATAAATAGAATGTAGGGGTGGAGTCTAGCCTGTCCATCAGGTCACAAGGCCACACCCACCAGGAGGATCCTGGGAACTTTCTCCCTGGAGGAGCCCCACACACTTTCTGTGCTGCTACTGTCTTCCTGGCGACAAGCCAATGGAGCCACGATGATTGCAGCCACGGACCTACAGATGCATCCACTGGATCCAGAAGACGTTTTACCCACCGGCCTGCATTCTGCGTCATCGCATGTGCTGCATGAGACTGAACAGGAATTTACAGACCAGTGTTGGACATACGGGCTAATATCAGACTTATGGATTTGATTTGGACTGGGCTGGGATGTTTTGATACACAACTGCTCTTTGATGTAAAACTCTCTCTCATACACATATGAGTGTCCCTGGATTCATTTCTCTAATCTTCCAGGACTCACACACCTTACTTATTTCATATACACAAGTACATGCTGTCTTAGCACTAACATGATTTTTACCTAAAATTAAATACTCAATATCTTATATACATTATTGCTTGGTTAGTCCCATGATGTTCTGAACTGGATTCAGGACTTGTATTACTACGGATAACTTGATCCAAATTACCTTTCCTCCTCCTGCCCTTGTTCCCAAAGCATACAGCTCCTGCTGCCATCACAGAAATACCACAGGGTATGATGGCTTTAACGAAAAGACACTTCCGCTCATCGTAAGTCCAAACTCAGGGTGCTGCCTCCAAGGGAAGGTTTTCTCTCACTGTTGGCTCGGGAGAAGGTCCTGGAGGTCGTGAGCTTCCAGCACAGGCAATCTGCATGTGTGCGGGCATCTCTCTTCCCCCGTCTCTGCTCTGCTCCCTTTGTTTTTTATACCTGTGTTAGTCCTGCTAGACTAGAGAAACAAATCCAGGGAGACCCATATATATGTGTAGGAGCTTTATATCAAAGAGTAATTATATATTAATAAAACATCCCAGCCCAGTCCAGATCAAGTCCATAAGTCTGATATTATCCCGTATGTCTAATACCAATTCATAAATTCCTCTTCAGACTCACAGAGCATTATGCAATGATGCGGATGTGCAAAATTACCACAGGCCAGTGAGTGGAAAGTCTTGTGGATCCAGTGGAGGTGGAAGCATCTCAGCACTCTGAGTGCAAATCCTCATGACATGTCAACAGGAATGTGAAGCAGAAGGAGTGTGTCCACTTCCAGGGAAGAAGAGAAGAAATCTCAGAATCCTTATGAGAAGGTCACGCCCACAGGGAGGGATCACCAGATTGACCTGGTGACCTGACTGACAGGATAGATGTTAACCCCTTAATTTTTTTTTTGAAATTCCAGAACACTTTATTTTTTTCCTAATTATTATTTTTTTCTTTTAAAACTAATTTTATTGGGTGCTTGTACAACTCTTATCACAATCCATGCATCCATCCATTGTGTCAAGCACATGTGTACATTTGTTGCCACCATCATTCTCAAAACATTTTCTTTCTACCTGAGCCCTTGGCATCAGCTCATTTTTCCCCTCCCTCCCCATCCCCCACGAACCCTTGATAATTCATAATTCATTTTGTCATGTCTTATCAAATTGACATGAAATTGGATAATCACTGCGAATCTTCAAAAGAGAGGGGCTTCAGATACATTTGACACTAACCTTGCTTATTTAACACAACAAAGAAAGCCCATTCCCCAGTGAGGTTGTCATCATTAAAAGGAGTTAGGATTTTAAAACAAAGATGTGAGGACTTCAAAAAGTTCATGGAAAAATGGAAATAAAAGTTAACGGGATTTTCTCACAAACGTATTGAAAACTCCAAAAGTGCTGCCAACTAGTCGATTCTCACTCATAGTGGCCTTACAGGACTAAGAAGAACTGCCCTCTGGGTTTCTGAGACTGTAAATCTTCAGTGGTGTAAGAAGCCTCCCCTTTCTCTCATTGTATGGCTGGTAGTTTTGAACTGCGGGTCTCGTGGTTAGTAGCCCAACTTGTAGCCCACTCTGCTACCAAGGTTCCCTAGATGTTGGTGCACCCTTGCTCGAGACATGGGAGACAACTCAACCTGTAACACTCTTCAACAGGGAATTTACATGGGTCAAGTGCAATGCATGATTCTGTTTAGCCTTGAGTTATCACCAGACTGTAGTAAAAAGGCCCCCTTGTGGTCAACACCGTCATCCACAATGGCTTCAACTGCTGTTGATAATTTGGTAAACAAAGATGCTTTCATCTTCATCTGTTGAAAGATGCCTGTTCCTTGCCATCATACTGTGGTTAAAATTGCCTCTATTCCTCTTGCTGGAGACCTTCAGGGACTCACCTTTGGTATCTCAATTCTTCATATTTTCGATGATGGCTATGTAATCACTTATACTGCCCCATTATTCTCACCCGTGCTCCAGCATTCCATTTACTACTTATCCCGGCGCCCATGGCAGGGCTACATTTCTTCTTCAGCTATCTGGGCGCATCTGTCTTGTCTATGGCGATTCCCTCCCCGGCTCCAGTGATCATAAGGTTATCTTCCCTCCACAGCTGGAATAAAAATGCTCTTCCCTTTTCCTCTCCTCCTTTACTCGATAAATACAGTGGCATCTAAAAGCTTCGGTAGTCTGAAATTAATATACCCTTTAAGCTGCCGAGCTTGCTGGGGAGAATAAAATTTGCTCAGAGAGCTTTACAAAGTGGCTCTTTGCGCATCCTAACATGCCAGGCACCAGCAGCAGCCTCGCCTTCTCTCCAGAGAGAAGAGCACACAGGCAAAACATCCAAGCGTCAGACCCATTTGACCATCACAGGGGTTCTACCTGCCACTGACCTGCGCAACGCTAATGTGTGTGGTGCAGGCGTCCCAGCCAGGTCACAGACGATCCATGTTTCAGCAAGCCGGGTGCTCCAAATACAGCATACCTGATGTGCCACACTGCTTCCCAAGAGCACCAAAGGGGGGATCACAATGGCTATGGGGACATTTTGCCTAATTATTTTTATAATGAAACGCCATAGAATATGTCAAAGTCTTTCCTCCACAGAATGACAAAGAAAAAGATAAACATATGCAATTATCCAGCAATGTTAGTGTGTATTGATGTGTGTGGCTATAGGAAAAGTAAATTCACTGAAAAGTAAATCATTACTTTATAGCTGAAAGGATGGCAATTTGGATTTTTCTCTTTATACTTGTTTGTTAAATGTACTTGTGTTCCACCCTTTATTTTATCTATTTTTAATATACAAACCAACGCGTTTTTTTTTTCACTTGACTTTGTTAAAAAGGTCGGGCAGGTTTCGGCTTTCTACTAGACCAAACGCTATCAAATCAAGCTCACACGCTCAGCGTGCAGTAAAGCACAGCTCAGAGGACACACCCACCCCATTTCTCTCCTCCTGAGACAGGCCTACCATCATCGTTGATAACCGTCTACAGATTCACTTGCATAAAATCAAGACTTTGTGAATTATCATCAACTCATTTTTTAAGTTATCATCTTTAATCCCACCTCCCGCTGTCAATTTTGACTGAGGCTGTTAAGTCTTTACGGGAGCATCTTTCTCCCATGCACAAGCAGGTTTCGAACCGCCCTACTTGAGGGCTGGTGTACAATGACTACCTGACAGCACCACCAAGGGTCCTCTAGTCTTTAAAGTATTTGTAAAAGATATGTGCAATGAGATCTACAGAGAAGCAAGGCGGTGGTATTCTAGCCTTGTTTTGTTTTCTACGATGATGTTCTTGTTAAATTTTGCTTATTTGTTTTAATCCCTATCTTGGATAAATATGGAAGTATTAATTGGCAATGATAAAATGATACAATACTTAGAGTTCTTTCAAAGGCTCTAGCAAACATGAAAGCCGGGAGGTGGACAGGTGTGGAAGAAAACAGATGAAACAACAACCACGGAAGGTCAAATTGTTGAGGCTGAGAGATGGGTGCCTTATACTATTCCAGTCCTTGTGTATACCGGCTTGAGGTTATTCTGTGCACTGCGACACAGTGGCTTGCAAAGCTGTTATGAAAAGTGAAACGCTATGTATACACAATCATTCATCTGCTAAAATAACATAACCAAATTAAGCAAACAGCCAAACATTTCCAAAAAATGCCAAAATGCATTGTTCAACATGAGAATTCTACCTGCAATTTAACATTTAGAACTCGGTCTCTGTACCTTCCATTAGGCAACAGAGTGTATAAAAGGGTCAACAATCTATGGGGCAAAAACGTCTTCTTTAGGCATTGACTGAATCAGAAGACTTTGGGATTTTCTCTCCAACGAGTCTGCCAACAAAGCACTACCTAAAACTGGCTCCTGGCATTTTAACAATTCAGTGGGAGGTGCACTAACTGAAAGAGCACCTGCGTCCGAGTCTAGGAGTCCCGTTTCCCTGTGAGAGCAAGCGTTGTGCTACCTTCTCTAAGTGAGCAAGTGGATCAGATGTGAAAACAAAGCATTAGTCCCTTTCACGGTCATAAGGCACGTCTAGGTCAAGGATGTTCACGTGCAATATTATGATTGTTGCATCACCTGGAATAGGTGCAAGGCACAGAAAACAAAACACCTATGACCTTCTAGTCGCTTCTGGGCAGAGGTCCTGTAGGGCACAGCGGAATGACCCTCACGGGGCTGCCCACGCTGTCGCCTATGTGGAGTCAGACTGCCACGTCCCTCTCCACAAAGCAGCTGCTGAGCTCCAGCGCCGAATTTTGGGTCTGCAGCCAATGCACTTTGAACCGCTGTGTCGGGACTCCTTTGAAACAACACTAAAGGCTGTTTTCTTTCCGTGGTTCAGATGCAGGTCCCGAGGTCAGGGCTGTTCCGAGACTTGTTCTTAAACCAGAGTCTAACTCCTTACTGCTACCCAGCACTATTCTGGAGTGTGTCCCAGAGAGGACGGAAATAAGGAAAAAAGCGAAACAGGGCAGAAATGAGAAAGAATCCGTTTCCGATCTAACACTTCCTGACCTTCAGAGCAATGATTTCCTGATTACCCTCTACTGTCTCCGGTCTTGTCTTTGCCATATTGGAAGTACTTCCATTTCTGTCTGTTTTGGGGGGGGTGTGGACTTGGCTTAACCTATGAAATAGTTTGTTTTGTAACCAGGAGGGCTCGCGCTGTGGCGGTGGGGTCCCCTCTCTTCACATATCAAGAAGAAACAGAGGCAGAACAGCTGTGGCCCCCAACTCCCACGGACCACTTAGCCTAGGAGGAGCGCATGGCCTACCTCTCTGACTTCATGAAGCTGGCCGGAAATCTGACTCTTGGCTCTTCGGGCGGCTGCAGGCGACTTGTGATGCGTGATTGTGACAACACCGGGGGCCCCCGCAATGAGGTGTCTCTGGCTACAAGGAGATGCAGAACTGGGCGTTCCATGGGGTAGCAAAGTGAGACTTCGGCTTCGGGAGCTTGGAGTACTCTAGAATAAGCAACAGGTGTCAAAACTCAACAACTGACCTGCAGAACATGACTACGTGTTGGCTGACTTTGGACCGCATAGAAGTGCCCCTTCATCAGTCCAGACACATGGAGGAGATAAGCGCCCAAGTCCCATAACACCTGCTTAAGAAAAAAATGTCTGGGCCAGCCCCAATCCCAGCTACGTCTTCCCCCGCCCCAGAAGAATGCACTACAGAAGACGGCACTGAAGATACAGCCTGGGGAGAGTGGTGGGTCTCCTTGAGCCACGGGAGCAAACTAAGGGGAAAAGAGAAAGAGAGAGTGGACCTCATTGTGACCCACCGAGCCTCAAGGCTGACATTCCTGCTTGGAGCAGCCAATGCACAGAGAAGACCAAAGGGCTGGCCCCACCCCAAGACACAACATCTCCTCACTGACCCACAGCTCTATGGAGACAACACTGGAGACACGGGGTGGGAATTGCGCCTGGTCTGACCCCACCACACGAGAGCGAAACAAAGAGGGCGTGCAACAGAGCAACAAGAGAAGCAAAGCAACGGAGTTTCCCAGGAATCCAAAAAACAGACTTCTGACGTGGGAGGCAGACCTGATCAGAAGGCCTGGAACTATTTATAGGCTTCCCCCGACCCCCACTTTTCCCCCTCCTCTATCTATATAAACAATCCCAAGGAGAAATCAATGGGGCCAATAATTCCAGGGAGACAGGGAAGAGGAGGAGGCAGGGTAAATAGAGTGGAAGCCAACAAACTCAGGAACAAGAGAATGCGAGATCTAAAATTGATGATGAGGCAGGCAAAGAATGCCTGGTGGGGCTTGATCAAGTGCAATGTAGTTGAAAGGAATTACAGTGAGCCGAATGAAGGTCGAACATGATAGTGGGGCAGAAGGAAATAGAGGAAAGAATTAGGAGGTCAGACATTTATAGAACTATAAATATAGACATGTATATATGTAAACATATTAATATAGAACTAGAGTAATATAGGTCTATGCACATAAGTATTAAGGTAGCAGACGGACATTGAGCCTGGCATTCTATTATGCTTACCTTCCCAACATGATCGCTGAAGACAAAATGGGTGCATTAGCAAACGTGGTGAAAAAGCTGATGGTGCCTGGCTATTACAAGATACAGTATCTAGGGTCTTAAAGGCTTGAAGAGAAATAAGCGGCCATCTAGCAGGGAAACAACAAACCCCACAAGGAAAAAGCACACCAGCCTGTGTGATGATGAGGAGTTGATGGGATCAGGTATCAGGCATTGGAAGACCCAAAACAATCATATTGATGGGACAAGGAGGGTTGGAGCAGAAACCCCAAACACATCTGTAAACAATTGGACATTCCCTCACAGAAGGGTGACAAGAAAGGAACAAGCCAGCTAGGGCGCAGTATAGCACTGATGAAACATACAACACGCCTCTAGTTCTTTAATGCTTCCCCCCGACCCCCACTACCATAAAACCCAGTTCTACCTGACAGACCTGGCTAGGCCAAAGCATGTACACTGGTACAGATGAAAGCTCTCGACACACGTAATCCAAGACAGGTGAACAGTAATGGGAGTAGTGATACCGTGAGGATAGGGGGAAGATGGAGGGGAAAGGGGGAACTCATCACAATAATCAACTTATAACCCAACCCACCCCTAAGGGGGACAAACAGAAATGTGGGTGAAGGGAGGCAGCAGATGATCTAAGATATGAAAATAATAATTTATAATTTATCAAGGGTTCACAAGTGTGGATGAAGGGGGGGGGGAAGATACCAAGGCCTCAAGTAGAAAGAAAATGCTTTGAAAATGATGATGGCAACATATGCACACATTGTTGATTGATACAATGATGTATGGATTGTTGTAAGAGCTGTGAGAGACCCCAATAAAATGATTTTTTTTAAAGAAAGAATTTCTATCCTCTTTTTGGTTTCATCCCCAATTGCTTGCAAACTATGGCCATGTAGAGTTACTGAGAGACTCCCTTTGAAGATCAGACACTCATGGACAGGTGCTTCTGCACACACTCACTCCCCTCACCTCCTCCTTAGTTTGGCGAGTTTATGCCGACTCTCCAAGACTCCACTGAGCTATGCCCTCACCTGTGAAGCAGCTCCTTTAGGCCTCAGCCTCTACACTGTTCTTGAAACACTACATCAAGATCATGTTCACTGTTACTTTAACAGCTTCGTTCTTATTCATCTTCATATCCCTAAACTTGGCACACAGCGTTTAATTTATTAAGTGCTTAATAAATGTTTGTCAAATTAATGAATTAAGTTATCTACCAATTAATCCTGACTTACAAGTACAATGTATAATGTATAATCTATGTGCTAACGTAGTGTATGATCAAGACAGCACCTCAATTCATTGGGAGTGAGATAAACCTGTCAAGACATAATGTTGAAACAACCGGATAGGCATTTGTCATCGATTGGCAGTTCTCTAATGATATAATCACCTGCCCCCCCATTAAGTAATCACCCAACTTGGTAAAAGGGGGTTAGGGAGAGACATACACCTGAAAGAAGACCTGGTGGCATGGTGGAATAAGTCCTGGGCTGCTAACTTCAAGGTCAATGCTTCAAAGCCCCTGGATGCTGAAGGGAGAAAGATGAGGTTATCTGAGCCTGGGAAGATTTCCAGCCTTGGAAATCCGAAGGCACAATTCTAGTCAGTCCTGTAGGTCTCTAGGAGTCAGAGTCAACTGTTTGAGTTTGTTTTTATCCCTGTTATTTTGCAGTTTGAGTTTATTTTTATCCCTGTTATTCTGGTCCATAAAAGGAGAATTTCCTCACCAGAGATAAAAGTGTGTGACAACAGCCATGAGAGAAGGGACCTGACTACTGCCAAGAAAGAAAAGATAGGAGTGGAGCACATCCTTCCAGCTCAAGGTGGTCCCTGCTCTGAGAACCTCCAAGACCAAGGGGAAGCAAGATGCCAAGATACAGGGAGAGCTCTCCATGGGCCACTGGGCCCAGAGATGGAACCTTGAAAGGATATAGGGACATTCCCAAAGCCAACTCACAGATATCTAGAGAAATCCATTTTTGTGTAAGGCATCCATTTGTGGTATAACTATTATAGTAGCACTAGAAAACTAAACCAGCCTTTAAAAGGCAAGGTTGAATGTCTCCTTCAGGTCAAAGATCCAAAATGGTTCAAATGCTTAATGGGAAAACAATAGCGCTAGAAGAAAGCTTGTGAAAAAGGATTACTACTTTAAAAAAAAGTTTGAAAAATTTGATTACCTGAAAATTTAAAACTTCTACAAGGGAAAACGTTAGACTCGCCATCACAGTACACAGCATTCCACTCGGGAAAACGGCAACGTTTTCCCTACAAATGAAAATCTAATTATCTTAATTTACTTATTAGGCATATATTGTAATTCCATGAAACTGATAAAATAGGAAAGTGTAAAAATGGACAAAGATATGACTATACATATATGAACACAAATGGCCCTTAACTATAGGAAAATATGTTCAACATTAGTTCTAAGGTAAGTATAAACTCAAGCCACACTTGGATAGCATCCTGACTTGTAAGATAAGCAACAATCCAAAGCATTTGATGACACATGTGTTGCTGGGGCCAGAAAGAAGCAATCTTTAGAGATTGCCCTGAGAAGGGCAATCGGCAGTGCCTGCCACAGTAGCAAAAGTGCTTCCCTAAGGAGCCTGCAAGCCCACTTCAGGGAAAGGATGCTTTGGATACATCTACACTGGGTCAAATGACATCTGAGTGCAGTGAGACACATGGCAGGATGGTTAATGGTAAAAGACGGGACGGCCAAATGCCCGGCAATATGAGCCAGGTGAAATAAACAAGGGCACATCTACACAGTGGGATATTCCTGAGCTGTGCATATATAAGAACCGCTTGGAATTAGTCTTTAAAAGTTCTTTACTGTTTAGCTAAAAGTGTGTGGCAGGAAAAAAGTGGCATGGGGTGGGGAGAAATCATTAGATAGAATGCAGAGTTCTGTGGAAAATTGGAATTTCTATTATTTGCTTACAACTACACAAAAGAACTTTAGAAAGATACAGGTAAACCTAGCAAAGCCCTAATGTATTTATGAAGTGGGGACTTGGAGGGTGGCAATCAGGAAGAGAAGGAGGTTTTTAATACTGTATAGCTTTTCAGTCTTTCATTCTGAGTCCGGTTAAGTGCATTACCTATTTTTTTTATTTTAATTCAATTTTTTAAAAAAACCCTCACTGTCATCAAGTCAATGCCAATTCATAGTGACCCCACAGGACAAGGTAGAACATCCCCCCTGTGAGTTTCCATCACTCACTGTCTGCAGGAGTAGAAAGCCCGTCTTTTCCCCACAGAGGCAGTTAGTGGGTTTTGAACTTCGGACCTTGCAGTTAGCAGCCCAACTTGTAACCGCTGTGCCCCCAGGGCTCCTCTTTAAACTAGACATTTTATAGTTCAATGGCTCCTAGACTTGATTTCAGTGTTCAAAGACAAATATTAAGATACACTGGAATTTTTCCAGCTTCTGAGATTTCATATCAAATACATCACACCCACTACACGAGGGAGTACCTCCCCCCACACCCCAAAAAATGGATTTAAAAAACCCCTCCAAAGCTATGTATTTAATTTTTTTTTTTATGAACCAACCTTATCACCTTCAAAGTACTCTCCATTACACTTAACTCATTTGTCAAATCTGTGATTCTGTTCTTGGAAACATTTTTCAAACTCATCTGTTTGGATGACTGACAGCACCTTCCTGTTTTGTTTTGTTCACCTCTTCCACTCGTTCTTTCATGTCTCTCTCCATTTGCAAAAACAAGTCACACAGAGTGAGATAAGGTGAATAAGGTGCAGGGGCAAGAGGCATGCTGTGTTTTGCCAAAAGCTGGTACACTGAGATGGCTGCATGAGCAGGTGCATGGTCATGGTGGCAAAACCAGTCCCGTCTGCCACAAATCAGGCCTTTTTGTCACATGTTACACTATCTTTTCAGAAAATCTCAATAGAAAGCTTGATGAACAGTCTGACCTGGTGGAAGGAACTCCAAATGCACTACGAGTTGACATTTTCATCTGTTCAGCAAGTTGATGGACATCCAGAACAAGGTTTGTCAAGAATCTACATTTCACTTTTTTTTTGACACACAAAAAACCCACTTGTATACCTTTTCCCCATAGCGCTGTCCTTGTAAGCTGTGTTCTACGTCACAAGTTTCTGCGGCATTTTTTCTGAGCAGGAACTAAAATTTCACAGCCACACACCGTTCTCTTAAATCAGCCATTACAAAAAGTGAGGTTCGAGTGAAACTGTTTTTACAAAAAAAAAAAAAAAAAAATCGCTGTGACCACAGAGAACCTTCCCAGGCAACACCACTGAGTGCACTAACTCAGAGCAAGTTGCTCGATGCTTGCCTAGCTGGAAAAATGCGTTACTATGAAAGCTCTGCTCTGCGCAGCACAATTCCGGGTTTTTCTGGGAACCCCTTGCATGGCTGGAAGAACACTATTGTGTGATGTCAAAAAGTACAAGCTGTATGAGAGAGTATCTGCAAGAGATGCTTATAATGGCACTGGAAATAAAAGGCACACACACACATATTCAAAAAAGATATAATATAAACCGAACCCAACCCAGTGCCTTGGCTTCAACACCAACTCATAGAACAGAGTCAAACTGCCCCATGGGATTTCCAAGGCTGTCGCTCTGTCTGGCTACCCTCCTTAATCGAACTGCCACATCCTTCCCCCACGGAGCAGCTGAGGGTGTGAGCTACCAAACTGTGGGGTTAGCAGCTGAGTGCCTTAACCACCATGTCCCCAGACACGTGACAGAAGCTGGGAGATGAATGAGAGTTCAACTCATCACAGAGGGGCTCCGAGGCAGAAGGGCTTGAAGTAAGACGTAGGAAGACAAAGGCAAGCAGCAGAAAGCCCAGACAGTGCAGATAGGGCCTTGGGCCACTGTCACAGCTCTGGAAATTGTTCAGTGGCGCCGATGCCTTAAGTTTTACAAATCATCAAAGGATCAGAAGCTGGGAGGCAACGTGTGCAGAAGGCAGCCTTTTACCACTCAATACCACAACTTATAAAGGTTCTTGGGATTTGAATGTAGGTACAATAGGAACACAGAAGGCGGAAAGCGGCATACTGATTTTTAAATGACCGTACGTCTATTTACAGATATTTTGGTCACAGTGGGATATAGCCATCATCTGTATTTTCAGCTTCGCTCATTTCACTGGGGTTGCCCAGTGGGAAGGCGGTCCTTTCCTGAACCCTGTAACCACGGCAAATTGGCCTGAGCAGCAACGGTCGCCGAGAATACATTTTGATTGTTCTGGGAAGCTTATTCCGATCCAATAGCAGGCAGCTGTTACGGTGGGTTTTGAAGGCAGACAGACAAGCTTTCCTCCTTTCAGCTCCACCAGGTTCTCTCCGTACAGCCTCCGGCGAGCTATTTAAACTCTCTCCTCAAGCACCGGGCTTCTAAACTTGGAACGAGGATTCATAACATTAACCCCAAAGAGCCCTCACGCAGATTAAAGCGGATCACCCAGAAAATGCTGTGCTGGGTGCCTGACATGCAGGCTCCACGCCCCCAGGGCTGGCTTCTTCCCTTACCTCACCTAAAGCTTCATCCATGACGACCTAGTCCGAATCTAAAAATGCTAAGAATGTGCTCAGCACAAAATCCTAAGGAGTCACGGACCCCATCCATTCTCTCATGCAATCAAAATGGTGAAGCCCAACTTACAATTAAATGGCTCCCAAAGACAGGGTCAGAAATTAGGTAACAAGCACGTAGGGGCAGGGCATGGAGCGAGGGGCACAAATAGAGCAAAACATTTCTAAACTCCGAGTGCCAACCAGGACTGCATCACAAAGCAGAGAGGGGGCCTCTCCCCGCAGCACGAATCCCCACGAATGGCCATAAATAAATTCACCTAGGAGCCAAATGATCCCGCTGCGGATGTCTAACCTCCTTACTTAATGGCTGTCATTTGAATTCACAAGCAGTAAATTTGAATCGAAAAACCTTTAATTTTCCATTAACGGTGGGATTCTCACGGTTTAATTCACAGCCGGTGTGCAGAGAGTGCCAGGGAAGGCAGCGAACAGCAATTGTCATCGCCGAGTAGCGTGTCTCTGAAAGCCCCAGGCTTTGTTTTGAAATTCTACTTACATGTCATAAAACTTCATCCTTGCCTCTCATTTAAAATATTAAGTCTCTGAAACAACATGGCGTCTTGTTCCAAATATTTACTCCAGTGGGAGCGACCAGAAATGTCAAGTGTGCCATATGTGGGAAGTTCTGAGTCAGGGCGACAGCTTCCACCCGGGAATAATAAACCAACTCCCCCCCCACTCCCATCAGCTGCTCATCTGACTGGCCCTGATGCCCCCGCCCCTCAGGAAGCAGCCCCTTTTCTCACCTGCCAGCCAAAGGGAGTGCCCTGGGGGCCCCATCAGGTATGTGCTCGACTTGACTATGTGCAAAGTGAGCAACTGGACCCCAGCTAGAGGCAGCTGGAAGACAACCGGGCAAGTGCTTCTGAAAGGCACTGCTTTGAAAAACCCAGTGGATCCCGGTGACTCTGGACACAAGGAGCCCGAGCTAAGGACTGAATTGTGTCCCCTCAGAAGGCATGCTGGGAATTCTAACATCTATAGCTGTGGCAGAGGGGCCCTGGTGGCATAGGTTATGTGTTGGGCTTCAACCCATAAGGATCACAGTTCGACTCCACCAGCCACTCTATGTGAGAAAGATGAGGCTTTCTGTCACCAGAGATCTACAGCCTCCGAAACCCATGGGCACCGTTCCACTCTGCCTGATAGGGTCACTATGAATTGGAATCACTTTGATGGTTTTTGGTTTCTTTTTTTGCACACCTGTGTTGACTGTCCCATTAAAGAGCGGGACATTGAGATAATGAGGCAGTAACTGTGTATGGGGTGTCGTAATCAATTGGCATCAACTCGATGGTAGTGAGTGAGATGGCATGATTACACATCAGGCTGCTAACTGCAAGATTTGAGTTCGAAACCACCAGCTGCTCCAACGGAGAAAGACAAGGCTTTCTATTCCTGTCAACATCTGTGGTCCACAGCAGCAGTTCTGCCCAGGTCCACAGGGATGCCACAAGTTGAAACTGACTACATGGCAATGAGGGCGAGATCGTGCTGTGCCTGGTAAACAGGGAGAAAGTGAACGTCTGCTTGCTGTAGCACTGGCTAAGTGAGGAGCCCAAACTGGCTCGAAGGCATCACTTGCCTACTTCATGATTACGACCAAAAACAGCACTGGAAAGACCAGTCCTGAGTCTCTCGTCTTGTCCAAGCACACCATCAGGTTTCAGGGTACTCACCAACCGGCATTCACTGTTGGATTGACACGTTTCCCAAGGTTGTGGGGAGGGAACTGAATGGACAAAGTCTTTACATCTACTGACCACACAGGCATGGAGGGAAGACATGTTTAGAAAACTGACAAGTTTGAGTCCAATGGTGAGAGTTAGGGTTTTTTTGTGTGTGCGTGCCAACTAGGCTCCCGTAGGAACATGTGGGTGGAGTTTAATCAAGTTGCAGCTTGACTGGAGGGCGACTGAGAGAAATGGCTCTCAGAGGCTGATTCTTCTCTCTCCCTTACGAAGTGTCCTGGTTTTCTTTCTCTAGAGAACCCTGCCTAACACACCAACCACGCAAATCAAGAACAAGCCCAGGAAGTGTAAGCCTGACTGAGGCGTGGAGAAAAAGCATCGGGCTATCTAAAGGTTTCTGTACTCATTGCACGATCTATACAAGCTGTCTGGTCCTGCAGAACAGTGGGATGAAGTCTCTAAACAGTGTCTGACGTCAATGGTGCGAGCGGGGCTCGACCACTTGATAACTGTTAGGAATAGTAAGCTTGCGAGTTTCCTCCCCTCTCAAATGCCATTACTACTTAGCTTACTGAGAAGCTGGAGAAGGAACAAAAACACCATCTAGCAAGTGCTCTCAGGAGGCACCAGCATGAATACATCATCCAAAGTGAGGCCGCCTTCGTGTGCCACTGCAGGTAAACGATTATTAAGCTGGCACAGATGTTGATTTTTAAAGACTGTTTTGGTCAATAATGCCTTGCTCAGGCAGGGTCTTAAAACTAAAGGACAAATATTAAGAATCACCCTTGTTACAAAGAAGCATTTATGGGCAGTTTTTTATATTCAATAACACTATATTTTTAAATCATTTTATTGGGGGCTCTTACAGGTATAACCACCCATAAATCAATCTAGCAAACTTGTAAGTTATCGTCATTTTCAAAACATCTTTTTACTCGAGGCTTTATTATCAGCTCCTCTATTTCCCCTCCCTCCCCCTCCCAAGCCTTTGATAAATTATATATATTGTTTTCCATATCTTATACCGTCTACTGTATCTCTTCACGCGCGTTTCTGTTATTGGTCCCCCTGTTATTGGGGTGTTATACATCCATCATTGCTATCTCCCCCTCCCCTCATGGTATCTCTATTCTTATTATGGTCTCTGAGGACGTTATCTGTCCTGGCTTCCATGTGTCCAAAACTCTTTTCTGTACCGATGTACATACTCCAGTCTAGCGGGATTTGTGAGGTAAAACTGGAGTCGTGATAGTTTGGGGGTGGGGGGTTAGGAGCATTAAAGAACCAGAAGAATGTTGTATGTTTCATCAGTGCTATACCGCACCTGGATGACTTGTCCCTTCTGTGAGGGTATGTCCAATTGTCTGTAGATAGGCTTTGGATCTCCACTCTGACCCCTCTCTTTCACATCGATATAATTGTTTTTGATCTTCTGATACTTGACCCCATGGATACCTTGTGGTCACACAAGCTGGTGTGTTTTCATGTGGGTTTTGTTGTTTCCTTGCTAGATGGCCACTTGTTTAACTTTAAGACCCCAAGTGGTGTGTGTTTTAATAGCTGGGCACCACCAGCTTTATTCACATTTACTTATGCCTATTTTGACTTCTGCAATCGTGTTGGGAAGGTGAGTATCATGGAGTGCTGTGCTATTGGAACCAAGTGTTCGTGTTGAGGGAAGTAGAGACCCAAAGTCTGCCTGCTAGCATAAAAATTTAACATATAAATATATGTACATAGATCAATATCCCTATCCTTATATATTTATATATATACATGCCTATAATTATACCTCTCTATAAGGCTTTTGTCTCCTAGTTCATTCCTGTTTGCTCTTACTTTCCTCCTGCCCCATTATCATGTTCACCTTTCATTTGGTTCTCAGTAATTTCTCTTGGCTATATTACAATTGCTCAAACCCCAATGGGTATTCACACCGTCCTTCTTGTTGATTTCAGATCCCTTGTTGTTCCCTTGACCCTGAGTTCACTGTCTCCCGACACCCCCATTGTATGGGCAATTTTCCAATACTACGTCTGAATACTGTGAATACTAAAATTGAAAACATCATCAGCTGACCCTGACTTAAAGCCGCTTGCTGAGCTGGAATTAAAAAGTTGAAAGAGAACAGGGGGAAATTAAATTTCAAAATACAGGTCTAAATGACTTAAACATACATTTGTGGCAAACACTTTTTTATTGTGGAAAGTGTTTCTGCTGGGAAAATTTCTGAGACTCAACTAATTATGTCAGCATCCAATTGACTTTTAATTTAGAGCTTATTCTTTTTTCATGTCTTTGAATTCTTTCGTAAAGGGGGCAAGGGAGAATATATTTCAGAAGAAAATAGTCCTCAAACCAAACTCACTGCCATCAAGTCACTTCCAACTCATAGCAACCCCCTGGGACAGAGCAGAAATGCCCTATGGGTTTCTGAGACTATCCATTGTAAAAGAGTAGAAAGCCTCATCTTTCACCTGCAGAGTGGCCAGTGATTTCAAAAAGCTAATCTAGCAGATACTAAACCAACGCCGAATCCACTATACCACCAGCGGGCCTGGAAAATAGTCCCAAGGGGCCAAAAATATATATAGATGAGATAACCAAAACCCCCCAAACTTATGGCCAGAGTCGCCCACTCACAGGGACCTGATTGACAGGGTAGAACTGCCCCAGTGGGTTCCCAAGACTAACTTAAAAAAAAAACATGTTATCGGGGGCTCTTACAGCTCTTATCACAATCCATACATACATCCCTGTGTCAATCACCTTTGTACATTTGTTGCCATCATCATTTTCAAAACATTTGCAGTCTACTTGAGCCCTTGGTATCAGCTCATCCCCACCACCCCACCCTCACTCCCTCATGAACCCTTGATCATTTATAAATTATAATTTTTTCATGTCTACACTGACCAATGTCTCCCTTCACCCACTTTTCTGTTATCTGTCCCCCTGGGAGGGGGTTATATGTAGATCATTGTGATCGTTCCCGTTCCCCCCCCCCATACCTCTCCTGATATCACTACTCTCATTATTGGTCCTGAGGGTTTATCTGTCATGAATTCCCTGTGTTTGAGTTCCTTTATCTGTACCAGTGTACATGCTCTGATCTAGCCAGATTTGTAAGGTAGAATTGGGATCATGATAGTGGTGGTGGTGGGGCGGGGGGAGCATTAAAGAACTAGAGGAAAGTTGGATGTTTCATCAGAGCTATACTGCACCCTGACTCATCTCGTCCTTGTGACCCTTCTGTAAGGAGATGTCCAATTGTCTACTTTGGGTCTTCACTCTGTGCTCCCCCTCATTAATAAATATGATTTTTTGTTCTGAGTCTTTGATGCCTGATCCCTGATTCCATGGACACCTCATGATCACACAGGCTGGTATACTTCTTCCACGTGGGTTTTGATGCTTCTGAGCTACATGGCCACTTGTTTACCTTCAAGCCTTTAAGACCCCAGATGATATATCTTTTGATAGCTTGGCACCATCAGCTTTCTTCACCACATTTGCTTATTCACCTGCTTTGTCTTCAGTGATTGTGTTGAGACTAACTCCTTCTGCTCGCAGCGGCTGGTGGTTTTGAACTGCTCACCTTGAAGATTTCAGCCCAATGTGTCACAATTTTGCCACCAGGGCTCCTATAATGAGGTAGGTTTAGTTAAATTTATTCTCCAGAATATATTATCAGGTTGCTTTGGTTTTGGGGTTTTTTGGGGGGGGGGTTGCCTCACAGGGGCCATTTTCCAGGAACCCTGATGGTGCAGTGAGTTAAGCACTGTAGGCTAATTTCTAGGTTAACAGTTACCAACCACTCGGGGGTGGGGGGAGATCAGGCTTTCTACTCTCGTAAAGATTTACAGATTACAGAAACCCACAGAGCAGTCCTACTCTATCCGATGTAGTCACTATGAATTGCAATCAATCTGATTGGAAATAACCCTAGGGAGGGGAAAAAATCAGATTCACCAGGTTCTATCTTCTTAACAAACTTAACCCAAACTATCTCATAATCCCTCTTCCTCTAAAAAAAAAATCATGTACTATTTTCAAGTATGTGAAAGCTAAGCAAGCATTGCTTCCACGAGCATTAATTGTGAATTCAAGCAAGATAAAAACCTTGACAATTTCAACCTTTTTTCCATTAATTGGTCAAATTTCGAGGATGCTGGTCTTAATTACATTGAGCTGTAATCCAGACTGAAGGCTGCGGTCCCTCGTCTTCAAGTGCTTCATATGTTCTCCTTACGTTCAGCAAGCAAGGTGTACAGCACCATCTGCACACCAAAGCTTGTTAATAAGCCTTCTTTCAACCCTGATGCCACATTCTTCTTCATATAATCCAGCTTCCCTAATTATCTGCTCAGGACATGGACTGGCCACGAATGGTGAAAGGATACCGCCGGGAGGCACGCCTTTCCCGACTTTGAACCATGCGGCACTGCCCTTATTCTTTTTCCACACGGCTGCCTCTGGATCCACGTATATGTTCCGCATGAGCGCAATACAGTGTTCGGAAGTTCCCATTTTTCTCAAGGTTATCCATCATCTAGTGTGATTCACACATTCAAATGCTTTTGCATTGTCAAACTACAACAGCTTTCTAGTGTTCTCCGTTTTCAATCAAGATCTGACATCAATCATCTCCCTTGTTCCACATCCTCTTCTGAAGCCACCCATGACCCTCTGGCAGCTCCCTGTCAAAGTACTGCTGCAACCACGGTTGGATGCTCTTCAGAACAATTTCACTTGCATGGGATATTAATGATATTGTTCTATAATCTGAGCGTGCTCTGTAGGGTGACCTCTCTTTGGAATGGGAACAAACATGGATCTCGTCCAGTTTTTCAAATGTCTATCCTGGCCTAAACAAGGGTGTCCTTCCAGGGGTCCATCTGCTTGCTCAGTGTTTCATGAGCATAACAACATGGGACCCACTTACACCCCAGCACTGAGTTTGAAAAGCTACGGGGGTAGAAAAGTAGAGGCGGCGCAGGACGGGCGATGGACGCACACATGCGCGGACACACATGCACAAAACACAAAGATCTAGCATCCATCCTTGACACAGCCCAGCCCTGAAGGCATGAGAGTGGGACAGGAAGGAAAACTGAGAAGACATTAGAATGTGTTGTAAAGATTAAAATTTTCAAAGAGTGTTGTAAAGAATGGGCTTTCTGTTGAACTCACGAGGTTGCTATGACCCAAAGCTGGCAATCACTGTAACAGCTGACCCTGTTGTAGCACCAGATGCCCTGAACTGTCTAAATAGTATGTGTGTAGCTTAAGTCAGGTAATCCTCTTAATAGCCCTATGAGGGAAATGCTATGATTTCCCTTTCGCAGAGGAAGGAACTGCAGCGAGAGTTAGATGAGAGAGTTAGCAGCCTCTCTCCCCAGGCACACAGATAAATGAGGAAGCCGTTACTCTAATCCATACTCCCTAAGCTGCCCCCGTCAGCCCGAGCTCTGCCATTACACTGCAGTATAATGCCATTATACTTGACTCTGACCGAGGTCTGAAAGAGTCGGCAGAACTCTTCACTGTTGCTGTTCGCTCCAGGGCAGTGGGCTCCCGACTCACTGCAACCCCACGTACAACAGAAAGAAATGCTGCCCAGTTCAGCCTGTCTCCCCTCAGGTGCAGATCAGGCCGCTGGGTCCTCGAAGGTTCTCAATAGACGATTTTTAGACTGGGATCCTCAGACCTTTCCTCTCCTCTGCCGTGGAGAATAACAGCGTGCCAGTCGGCAGGCACTTACACCAGGAGCTCACGAGGGCTGAAATAAGGAGAGGTCATCCTTCACATTTAAATAGAATGGATTACAATCAGTTAGCCACGAGAATAGGGGCACTGTGTGATGGACAGTGTATCTGCAGAAGTCAAGGAGAAACTACCGTTTGCATTACTCCGAGCACTGAATGCCTTTTTCCCCGGTGTCATCTGTCTGCATACCTGATTGCCCAGTCCAGGTTGGGAGACACTCAAGGCAAGGAATCTATTTAAGTGGCCACTATATGTTCTATGCAACAGGACACAGGGCTTCACCTTTTGTGACCTCAGATTTATGTCAACTTGATGTACCTGCATGGTGGTAGGGGTGGAGTCCAGTCTATCAGTCAGGATACAGCCTGATGCTGCCTCTTTGGGATGGTGGCCTTTTTATAAGACAGGCTGAGAATGTCCCTCTCTTGGCATTCACCATCCTGCCTTCCTGGATTTTGGATCTGGCTCTAGGTCAGCCACTGCAGACTGCGCTGTGGCACTCCCTAAACTTCCTGCAGACCTTGGTTCCATGGGACTCTGCACCCAGGGCCCGTGCTTCCCAGCATCCTGCCTGCTTGCCTGACCCACCCACCAGCATCTGTGCAAGGAAGAAGAGTGCTCTGACGAGCATCGGTCCAGCCCCAGGGGTTTCAGTTGGGCTGGGTGCCTTCTTCACATAACATTCTTTGATATATAAAGTTCTTTCTTATCCGCCTATGAGTCTCACTGGCTCTGTTTCTCTAGAAAATGCAGCCTACCACACCTTGCAAGTGTTACGAAGACAGAGATGTGAGAGCCAAGGCATCTCTCTGAAGCTCATCTTCATCACTGGAGCTGCTCAGACTGTGGGCCGGGACATACAGGGTCGCCTGACAGAACACGGGGGTGGTGAAAAACTTAGCTACTGTAAAAAGGTTTCCGAAAAGGTGCAAGAACGAAGAATGAATTCAAAATAAAATGTGTAATAAATTGAAAGCCTCGCCAGCAGAGGTTGCCCAGGTCCCAAATTTCTCAGACCAAAGCGGGGCTGTGAGCGGAACAAGTTTAAGCAGCCCCACTTAGACCACTGTCTCTTCCCTGCCAACAACATTATTATTTCTTGACAGCCTAATTAAAAATATATATTAACATCAACCCATTGGTCTTTCTGTTTTCCTAGAAGGCAGATGGGTGTAGAAAAGTCACCTCACACACACGCCACAAGGACATTCAATGGGCGAAAAGCACCCTGAGACAACAGCATCAACGGATTGAGCATCACTCTGCAGCAGGAGCCCCTGAATGAACAAATGGTTCAGCACCAGATGGCCTCTTAACCTGACACGGAGGCGTGAGTCCACCCAGGGGCATGTCGGAGGAAAGACCTGGCAAACCACTTCTGAAAAGTCAGCCAGTGCAGACCTAAGCAGCACAGTGCAACTCTGAGGCACACACAGCTCCTCAAGATTGGAAGCAGACGTAGCAGCAAGCGGTGCTTTGGGGTGCTCTGCACCTGGCGCGTCTCTGGGCAACAAACCAAATCTGCATCCCTGCCTTTCTTGGAAAAGGCATTTGGGTGAGGCAGGCAGATTAAAAAACCCTTTTTAAAGGAGGCGAACTAGAAAGTGATTTGGCTGATAAAGATATTAAGCAGAGATGGAGAAAGGCGGGAAAGGGTTGCCGACAAGGTCATAGTGGATTAAAATCAGAATGAAGCAAAGGGACGAGCCAGCTCATCTGGGGACGAACACTCCCTAGGCAGAGACGCAGAAGATGCCAATGGCCCATGGTGGTGGTGACGGTGGAGGCAGGGGTGACCACCCGGTGTGCTGGCACAGGGAAGCAGCCAGGCTGGGGGGCAGTGCGTGTGGCTGAGAGCAACAGGAGTTGAGGTCAGCGAGCTGACAGAAATGACAGGCAAAACTGCCAGGCAAGCCAGAGCTCCCGCATCTCCTATAGACACTCGGAAATGAGGAGCCAACCAGAACAGGGGCTCCAATAAAGCTTTTTCCTCGGGGCCACATTCAGGTATTAAACTGTTATTTGCATACAATTGGCATACGGCTCCACGGCACGTGTGGTCTCTGCTGGGTCATCTTCCTGGTGAAACAGCATTACTTCTGCCCTGAACATGGGCATTTCGTGATTTATTCCATTCTCTGTTTCTCCTCACGTCTCCCCGTAATCGACCCAGAAGATATTTTATGCCAGAATGAATCACAGAACAAAAGGCAAACGCCCAGCAAGGAATTCTATAAATGATCCCTCCATCACATGAAGGGAAAGGGGAGCTTGCTGAAACCAGCCGTGGGGAGGGAGCACCCAACGCAAGTCCCGGGCAGCACATTTCAAGAAGCACATTTGATTTTCTGAAAATCAATAACTAATCTCTGACAGAGGCGTCACTTGCTACTTAGAGGAGATAATTATATCCTTCGAGACTGCTCAGGCACACAAGTGTGAGGCTCAAAAGGACCCTCCCTCCTCCTCGCTTTCCAAACGGTTTCACAGGCAAAGAATTAAACCGTGCCACTGTGGTGTCAATGAGCGGGAGCTACGCAGAGAGATTTCTGGATCTGTGGAGCAAACCCTACTACTTACCGTACAAAGCATGGTGGTGTTGGCTGGATTCAGACAGAAATGCAAAACTTGCTAATCACTCAGTGGGGGGTCCAGGTAGGTAGTGCTTTACTAAACTACCAATCCAATCTGAGAGTGCGTGTAGGAGTAGGGGGTGCAACTACAAGGGGGCTCCAGAAATCTGCCAAGCCCCATAAAACAGGACTTTCCCTTAAAACACCATCTTTGATCAGAACCTTAGGAGCCATTGATATTTGTCTTTTCTGCATTTTTATACATCTGAACCACCTACATGGCCATATTATGATGCATGTACACTTAACCCTTTCCTTATGCTTCCTTAAGGTACTTACGGCTAAAGAAAGAACAAACCAGAACGAGTTCATTGGGGGTGGGGTTGTTTTTTGTTTTTACCTTTTGATTGTGAATTAGGTGAAGATTCACAGACCTGTTTTGCACTCAACAGCTCCCGCACATTTGGTTCTGGCACGCCCCTGGCAATCCCGGCAGGTACTGTCATTTATCCCACCGAGTTTCCCCGTTTCTATCCCTCCTTTCCTAACCATCTGAATTGTTCACCTGCCCTTTTGGATCTTGTGTGGATTTTCCTAGCACAGGGCTGACTAAAGGAATCCACCAGTCAATCTGATGAGTAAGCCGAGTCTCTTTTGTGATTTTGTACATTTTCTCACTCTTTATAGCACTGCCATCGAGTCAATAATGATTCATAGCAACCCTGCAGGACAAGTTAGAAATACCCCTATTATGGGTCTCTGAGGCTGTGACTTTTGACGGGAGTTGAAAACGCAGTCTTTCTCCCTCAGCGCTGCTTGGTGGTTTCAAATTGCTGGGTTAGCAGCCCAAAGTGTAACCACTAACAGAATGTTCTAATATGAACCTTTTTAGAGCAGTTGGTAAGGACTGCTGGGCACCATCTAATTCTTCCGGTCTCCGGGTTACTACAGACTAACATTTATGTGGCCCCCTAGTGCACTGGTCTAATGGTTCCAGTCCCCTTCTTTCTATTTTCATCACTCTTGCTTTCTCTAGATTGAGAGAGACCAGCAGTTGCATCTTAAGTAGACATCATTCACAGGTCTCTAAGACCCTAGTGCGTACTCACACAAAGTAGGATGTAAAGCACAAGCTTCGTGAACGAAGTTATGCCAACTCACCCTGGTGTCTCCCCAGGCCTAGTAACTCAGTCCCCCTCAAGGGATTTGGTTATTTCTAAATACCTTTCATAACTTTGCTTCCTGTGTGCTCCCCATTGATGGATATATTTGTAGCAAAAAGTGCGCATATCCAAATATCCTCTGTCAAGCCTATATATATTTACAGATAGACTCCCTCTCTCCCCCACACCTATTCTGTCTGTGTGCCTATCCATACAGTTGCCTGTAGCACCCTGTTATTGTAGGGTTGTGTATACAACACCATTTGCCTCAGCGACCTGTCACTCTTCCCCTCCTACTAGTATCTTCCCTTGTCTCTATCATTTTTGCCAAAAGTTCATAGGCTTCTGCTAACACAAGCTAGACATGTTAAAACATAAATGAGATGAGACTGCGTCTTATTTAAGAATCCTGAACCCAAGACACAAGACTTGACAAATAACATTTTTTTTCCTTTTCACTAATTTCTCAATCTAAAGAAAATTAACCACAGCCACTCTCAGACCCTTTGACTTTTACCAAAGAACTTCAGACAAGGTACCACTGTAAGAATAAAGGGTTTAAGAACTAAGTGTCAGTCATTCTAAATCACCGAAATGTACAGGACCTGGCACAGGAAGTAATTATCTGGCAAAGACAGAATGCCTGCCCTTGTCCTTATGGTTGCCACCCCTCCCCACCCCTGTGTGCATATTAGAACTGCTCCCTGGGGTTCCCACGGCTGGTCTTTGCAAAAGGATGGTGGTTCAAACCCACCAGCCGCTCTGTGGGAGGAATCTTCTGTAAAGATTTCCAGCCTTGGAAATCCTGAGCGCCGCTCCCCTCTGTGCTGCTGGGCTGCCGCAGACTGGAACCCAACTGTGTTGGTCTTGGTAGACTAGAGAAACAAATCCACAGAGAGCTTCATGTACAGGGTCGTCGTACATTAAGAAAGCATCCCGACCCAGTCCAGTCTAAGCCCATATGTCCGATACCAATCCATAAAGTCCTCTTCAGGTTGTGGGGTTTTAGGGTTGCAGGTTTTTAGGGTTTTTAAGGTTTCTCGGGGAAAAAAAAGTCCTCTTCAGACTCACGAAACACATGCAATGATGCTGAATGCAGGATGATCACAGGTCAGTGGGTGGAAAGTCTTTGGATCCAGTGGTGCTGTAAGCATCTCAGCACTGGCAGGGGTCTGCACGTAGCTGTTCCAGCTTCACAGGTCTGGTTGCACCAGTGTAGTCCATGTGGCTTCTCCAGCTCAGGGCACTAGGCAGTTCCATGTGTCTTGTCAGCTGCAATGTCTCCCAGGGAGTGAGCAAAGAAAAGCGTCTCCTGCCTCCAAGGAGGAAAAAACAGGAGTTCCCAGAATCCTCAAGAGAAAGCCATGCCCACACAGAGGCCTCATTGGCTATGATCCAAATGACAGACTAGACTCCACCTCTTCACTCTTAAAACTCTCAAGTCCCAAACTGACACCAGATTATGTAACTACCACACCAATCAAAGCAATGGGTAGGGCTCTGTATCTTTCAAAGTATACCACAAGGCCCATCAGTAGGTTTGAACCACCAACCTTTCAGCTAGTAGATAAGTACTCAATTATTCTCTAAGCATTCCCAAGCAGAGAGGGTGTGGCTGGAGCCATTAAAAGCCATCTGGAAGAGGTGCACACCATTCTCAAAGGGGTGGCCGAGTGTCAGACTAGCCAGTAGCAGAGCTAGGGAAACCGTAGATGTTCTCAGTCCTCAAGGTCAACCAACTCGTTTTGTTGGCCCTCTACTTCCCAGTATTTCATTAAATCTATCAAACGATGCAGCTAGGCTGCCACCCGCACATGGCTGTGGCCAATCTCTAGTTCTACCTGCACACTTCTGCCCCCTTGGACATTTACAACCTTGGAAACCCTACGGGGCAGGTCTAGTTGTCCTATGGGACCAGAGTCAGAATCAGTGGATTGGAATGGCATTTATGAAAGACTATCAAGTTGATTCCAAATGCACGGTGATCTCGTATCACCATTCAGCTTTCCAGGCTAATACTTTCTGAAGTAGATCATGGACCTTGCTTTCTAGGGGCCCCCTGAACTTAAACTTCCAACCTCTCAGTTAGAAGCTGAGCACATTCACCATTGCACTCCAGAGGACACCTATAAAAAGCCCAGAAAAAGTCATACAAATCCAGAAGGACTCTGTCGTCAGTTTGGCCTGCATTTTAAATGTAACTCAAAAGAGAAAATGGTAGCAGGAGCATTACAGATACACTTTACACAGAGAGATGGTATGAAGGCAGACTCTACCAGGAAACCCGCGGTCCAAGAAAAGGGCCCTGGCCGAGACCTCAAGCTTGGTGAGTGCTTTTAGTCAAATTGCACACATGCTGAACGCAAGGCTCGCGTGTACGTCTTCTCCATCTCGGTGCTTTAGAATAACAGAAAAGCCTTCTGTCTCTGTTCTGGAAGCCAGCAGCCATGGGCCAAAGTGTCACAGGGCTGTGCTCTTTCCCTCCAAAGGCTCAGACGGAGAATCCTCCCTTGCCTGGTCCTGCTTCGGAAGGTTCCAAGTGTTCATCGGTTTGGGGCAGCTGGACTCTAATCTCTGCCTTCACCTTCACGTGTCCTCTCCCCTTTTAGAAGGGCGCATGCTGTTAGATTCAGGGTCTACCCTCTTCCAGGATGATCTCACAAAATCCTGAGCTTTTATCTGTGAAAATGACTTTTCCAAATAAGGTCACATTTACAAGTTCCTGGGTGGGCAGATCTTCTGGTGGGGTGGGGGGATCACCATTCAGCCCACTGCACTCTGTATTTATCATGTTTTTGATTCCTTGCTCTAACCAGCTGCCTTCGGGTGAGGGAAGATGTCTTTCCATGTCATGAGTGGAGACTTCTTGCCTAACAGAGCCCTGGTGCGGCCACTTCCCCAATGTGTGAGCTCAAAGAAAGCATGTCCTGCTCGACATGCACATGGCTCACAGCACGCATACTGGCTCAGTGAGGAAAGTGGCGGTGTAAGAAGATGTGGGCAGGGCAGGTCTCTGCCCATATTCTGGAGACAGGGAAGAAGATGGCCTGACAATAGCACCAACCATGACTCATCTGAGTCAGCACGTCACTGTCAGAACAAAGTCCGGGGCACAGGAAGAAAATGGAACTCTTATCACTCTCTGCAGGATAGTGCATGAAGGATTCGCCTACATTTCTGCCTATCCCCAGAGCTTCCCCTTATCACTGATGGAAGAGTCTAAATTATTCTCTTTGTTGTTCAAGGGCTTTACTCTGTGCTAAAATCTGACGGGATTCCTACAGCTTGAACAGACTTGCTGGCTGGAAGTCTAAAGGACCACTTGGTCTAATCCCATCAAGCCATGTGAGGGAAGAAAAGGGAGATTAAGTGCTAGGGACCAATACATGAAAGCCGTCACATGGACTCAGGACAAAAATTCTCTGTGATGAGATAGCATCAATTGTGGCTACCCGCGAAGCCATGAGAAATACAGGGGGAAGGCTTCAAGTGGTAACCAAGAGAGAGCCAGAAGTGGCATTGGCTGTATACCTCTGTGTCCTGCCTTCCATGCCTCCACCACCCATTTAAAGCCAGCAGTGGAGACAACCAGCGGCACATAGATGCTCGTAGCAGGCCTGGGCTGTGCGATTTCCTCTCCTGGTACTAGCCAGTTTGGACAGTCAACCAGGCGCCTTGGTAAATTTAGAAATGCAAGAGAGAGTGCGCAGCCCGTGGGCCACACCCTGACCAGTAGACAGTGAGAGCCAGGGGGTAACTAAGCTCCTCATCTGGGGCTGGAGGAGACAAAGCTGAAGCATGCTCTCTAAGGGGCCTGAGCGAGTGGCCAGTGGGCATCAGCTCTCCTTGTCCACAGCAGGGAGCCACAGGATACAACTTTGGTTTCCCTCTTCTCAGCCTCCCTTCCACCACTTTCCTAGGATATTTCTTATATCCAAGGCTTCTCAGGCTCTACTTTCCAGAAGAACCCATCTGAAACACTTAGAATTGGACAACACTAAACTAGTATGTAGAGTCTGCTCTGTCATCTCGGATATTCGCCGATCCGTCTCCTCCTCCTGCAGATTTACTTTCTAAAAGCACGCCCGGTGGCATGATGCCAGCGCTCATTTGTTCAAGGAGCTTTGTTGAGAAATACAGAGACACACTTCCAGAGAAAGGCCCAATCTGACACTGGGTGCAGACATGGCAGAGTATCCCCCGGGCATACCTCCAGTGACTGAACGGGCTCTCTAGAGGTAGGCGTGCATGGCCCCAGTCACTGGAAGTCTTCGACAGACCAATGGCAGCAGCCAGGTGGGCGGACACTCTCTTTGCAGATAGAGGGCAGAGAAGGCCATGAACAAGGACACCAACACTGGGTTAATGGAACTAAGGTCCTACTGAAGAACATGGCAGTAAACGATTGGTTGTCTCCAGCCCCCTCCAAAAAAAAAAACACAACTGTGATAAGACAGATGATAGTCTGGCTTATAGTTTATACTGCTTAAGGTGTGCAACTAGGATTCCTGGAACGAAGTGCCCATCATCCTCTACTGCGCCAAAGGTGCCCCGTGTATTGTCTTTCGGATTGCACCTTCTATCAGCACAGTGCAGAGAGGCGCTTTGGAGGGGGGAAAGGTGTGCGGGCTCCAATTGGGAGCTTCTAGAAATCCCGTGAGCAGCCTCCACCCGAGTATTTCACAGCCCACGGAGTGAGGAATAGGATTAAGCCCTTAAGCATCAGACAGGCTCCCACAGACAATCCTCCCGGGGTACCTGCCTTTCTTCCGAAAGACCTTCTTTCTTTACTGCAGGTTGAACTTTGCCAAATTGAATGTGAAACAACCACCGCCTCACTGCCATCGAGTCGATTCTGATTCAGAGACCCTACAGGGCAGGGGAGAGCTGCCCCTGTGGTTTCCGAGACCGTGACTCTTTATGGGAGTAGGAAGTCCCACCTTTTTCCTCTAGAAGCTGGTGGTTTCGAACTGCTGACCTTGTGTGTTAGGGAGCCCACCTCGTAACCACTACGCCACCACAGCTCCTTTGCATGTGGAATAGCAACGGAATATTACTAAGAGACTGGTCTTATTTCCCCATAAAGTGCAAACTATATGACCAGGGGGGCGGGTGTTACAGGATAACAATGGCTAAAAGCATTCTAAACAACGATTCAAAAATTCTTCCTAAATGAAAAGCAAACCCACTGACACAAGGGGGAACTACTTGAGGGTACTTTCCTGAATGTTCACACCACCCTTACAGCAGCAAGAGCACGCTGCTCTTTCTCCTCTTTCTCAAACGTTCTGCTGGACAATTCCATTGCTTCGGTAAGAAACAGTCGAACGGGTGAATGGATTCTATTATTGTAAACCACTGGTTACCGCGCACAGAGCACACGCAGTAGGAAGTCGCTCTGGCTCGAGTTTCAGCCAAAGGAACGGCAAAGCGGGAGTCCCTGGCAGCACACATGGCGAGGAGGAGGAAGGCACCCGCAAGCGCGCCCATCTCCCGTTGGACATTCTCCACTGTTCTGCGTGCCCGAGACAGGGGTGTGGGTAAGCTGGTGCTTTGCGCAGCCCCCAAACCTCTGTTCGAGGCCGCAGGCAGGCTCCCCCCTCCCCCATGTGTGTTAATAGCATTGAAAGGTCTCATCCACTGCCCATCTGTCGGTTGTACTGTGGTGGTCAGCAAGTTGCCAGGGTGCTGGAAGCTTTGCCACTGGGATTTCCAATACTGGTAGAGCCACCTACGGTGGCCAGAGGAGCTTCAGATTATGAACGATGAGGCAAAGAGGCCTGGACATCTACTTACAAACACACTTATGGATCACAGTGGAATAGTGTCCAAGGCCGTGCTGGAAGAGGACTTGAGAAACCCTCAAAATACAGTGGTCCCCAAAATGGACTCGGCCTTTCTGGAGATCCGGGAATGGTGCAGGGCCAGGCAGCATCTCATTCCGTTGCTCCTGGGGTCATCGGGTGCCTCAGAGCCAAGTGGTCGGCAGCAAACCATGCCCAAGGTTACATGGCTCCCCTGTGTGGGACCGATTTGGCTTCAGGGGGCTCCTGCACCACTGGGCTCAGAGGCTGCCGGAGGGCAAGCTGGAAGGAACTGCGCAGCAGCAGACCGACCAGAGAGCTAAAGTCTGACAGCCACAAAGCCCTCACCAGGCTCCCTCGGCCTTCCCCCGACAACGCTGAAGGCCCTCTTGGTCTGCAGCTGTCGAGCACTCCCGCCACTCAGAGCTTCGATCCCAGTTTTCTCCTGTATCTGAATACACGCCCTCGATCTCATCAATGCCCTTGACTTACCCCTCCATCACCCAACCGTGAGTGAACCCCGCGGTCCAGCCTTCAGTTTCCTTCATGTGCTTTTCTGGACAAAGAACTTTCCCTCATTTCTATCTTCAATT
Organism: Tenrec ecaudatus; assembly: GCF_050624435.1. NCBI lineage: Eukaryota > Metazoa > Chordata > Mammalia > Afrosoricida > Tenrecidae > Tenrec > Tenrec ecaudatus. Next base: position 178,403,496 of record NC_134533.1, on the reverse strand, counting down.
GTCAACCTTGTCCCAGCGGATTCTCAAATGCCTACTCTAGGGACGGAAAGGAGGCTGTCTGTCCGAGGATCCGTATGATGCTCTCTAGAGGAACTTGCTACTGAATGCCTCTAAACTCCCAAACACACTGCTGTCCAGGTGATCCCGACTCCCGACCACTCTATAGGACAGAACTGTCCCAAGGGGCTCCTAAGGCTGGAAACCTTTACGGAAATAGACCAGCACATCTTTTCCCCAGAGCAGGTGGTGGGTTCAAACTTCCAATCATTCCATTAGGCAGCTGGTGCTTAACCACGGAGCCGCCAGGACTCCTTCCAAATACCTGATCTGCGCAACCCCGACCCCGTTACAGATCAGCTGATGCAGGTTGGTTTTCCCTATCCCAACCTCCATTCACGTGTTATCTCGGATCCTTCCTGCCTTTCATTCCTCATCTTCTGACAAGAGTTGCTGACGACTTGTCCTTTTCCAGAACTGGTCCTTCCTTGTTCAGCTCCTTGCTGCTACCCCAAATCCCTATCTGCACAGACTCAGTTATCCAAATGAGTGGTCCAAGGGCGAACCCCCTCCACCACTTCCTTTCCGCACTGCACCATGGACAACGGGGTGTTTTCAGTATAGCCACAAAATGAGGGGGTCTCAATCAGGGACCACTCAGGACATCAGACATGACTCAAAGATTAAATGTTCTAAAGAAGGCAGATAGAGAGAGGATGGAAGAGTGTAAGGACCAACCAGGGAAAGGTGAGACAACCCAGGGACCAGGAACACCAAGGCTGGGGGACAAAGAAGGGAAGGATAGACGCCGATTTGACTCTACAGTCACCCAGCAGGAGCTAGACACAGTGAGGACTGCCCGTGGGAGAGTTGGGGCTAGGAAGGCTGGCCCATGGGTGAGACACCAGAGAGGCAGCCACAGCTCACCCAAGGCAGAGCCAGATGGAAAGAAACACGCTCTTGTCTTCTTCCTCCTGTCCACGAGGTTCCCGCCACCATCTCCCTAATCCCATCCCACTCCCCCCAAAAAGTGTTGGAGTCATAACCCCTATGCCTGTTTGAGAATAGGGTTTTCTTTGCTATGTTCATTGGAGTGGGTTCTACTTGTAATCACTTCTGAAGGTTAATCAGAGCAGATTAGACCCAGATATCAAGGAACACACAGGGAGTCCTTGGGTGGCCCTATGTACTCAACTACTAGAAAGCTGACTGTTCAAAGCCACCCAGAAGCCCCTCAGAAGACAAGCCTGCTTCCCAAAGGCCACAAACAGGAGAACCCTATGGAATGCAGTCGTCGTCCACACACGAGTCAGAATGAACTCACCTAGCTTGGTTTGGGTATATACATTGGGGGGTGTGGGGTGTGGACAGAAGTCACGTGAATATCACCTACAAACCAAGGACCAAAGGACACCCAGAGGTCCACTGAAGAAGAACAAAGAGACATAGCCAAGACCCCTTTAAGCCCCCAGCTGAGCTAGGTTCCCAAATTTAATTGTCCCTTCTCCAGAGAGAGAAAAAAAAAGTCGGCGCCCCCCCTTGCAATGAAAAACGTTGGTGCTGCGGCCCTTGAGCACAGGCTCAAGAGTGGGTGTCTGCTTGGCCTGCATGCCTCACTTTGGGAAGCGCTGCCCCAGAGTGAAACCTCAATGTCCATGCTTTAAAAGCATCCTCTTGTGGCAGCCCTAGAAGGGAGAAAGGGCACTGGAGTCTCACCCTGTGCAAGATTATTCAGCGTTGTCTCAGGACACATGCAATGAAAATTTCCTGGTTGGAGGGCGCTGGAGGGTTGTGTGTGCTTTGGCATACATCCCAGTGTTGTTCTTCTCCAAGTCGTTTCTCTAAATCTCTCATTTCACCTCTTGCTGAACTGAACGAGCCCCCACCCCCTTCCACAGAGAAGTATTTCATTTTCTTCTCTGCTGTGGCCATTGGATCTTCTTGGAAGGATTCCACCCTCACCGGCCTTCAAGCTTGCAAACTCAGACATGTATATGGGCAAATGCGTGGTTAAGAAACACAAATGATTCTCATTCCAAACATGAAGAATATGAAGGCCACGCTCTAGTTCCAAGTCCACCCATTGACTTTTTCCTTCGGTTATTTTTAAAACTCACTAACCATTCCCAAACCTCCGACCGTGTTGAAAACAAAAGGGCTACTTTTTCAAGCACAACATGTTCCACTATCAAAGCCCAAACCAACTGTTTCAACCTCTTCATTGTGTGCCGAGACCGGAATAAATGGGAGCGATGCCTGCCTCTCCCACGTGCCCGTTCCTTGCCACCGCCTCTCTGGCTCAAAGTTTACAAAGCACGGGAACAGCTGAAAAAGCTTTTTCTAACCAAAAACCAAGATGCATTGCCCATCTAAAGCATGGCCCAGTGGTTTAGAATATGGTGCTACACAGTGAGATGGAACAAGGGAAAAGTGACACCTTGTTCCTCTTCATTATTTAACCACAGCTTGATCATGATATGGATAGTATGATTAAGCATGCTCTTAGCTGCATGTAACAGGCAACTCAGCTGACAGGGGTGACCCTAAGCCTAGGGACCCCAACTGGAAACCCACAGGCCCAGGAATCCCAGGAGCCATTTGAAGCAGGGCACAGCAATGAGCTGATTCTCCCCTAGAACCTTCGGGAGAGTGTAGCCCTCCCTACCTGACCATTTGACTTTGGAGTTTTGACCTTTAAGAAGAACATTTCTGCTGTTTTCAACTGCCAACTAATTGGCAGTGATTTACCATGGCAGGCTCAGGAAATGAAGAGAGTCTCTCTGGCAAAGGGGTGGGGGGCAGCTTCTCCAGGAGGCGGGGTGGGGGCTCAGGAGACGCAACCATTCACCCCTGGGCCTACAACAACGGGCTCGTGGACACCCCAGGGTCCTCCTGGCAACAATGGAGAGGACTTGATTGTGGGCTGGCATCCATCAGTCTCAGAAACTCATGACCCACGTTTCTGGGCCTTGAGAGAAAGAGCACCGAACAGTGCGTCACGTAATTCATTACTAGGATTTCACAGCGGTGCTCGGCTACCTCTATCTCATTTGCCTAGCAGGCAGGGCCACATCAGATATGCACAATTTTCTCTCGCCATCATGTTTGCTATATGGTAGACATTCACTAGACTCTACCTATATAAGGTAAGGCTGAGGGGCCTTCTAGGATGCGACAATTGGATTCTCCCACATGTGAGAGAGAGAGAGAGAGAGAATACAAGGCAGCTGGAAATAATTAGAGCAAGGGTTCATGAGCCACGTGAAGCTCCACCTCCATACCCTGAGACCGGAAGGGCTAGAATGGTGTCCAGGGCCCCTGGCAACCACTCTGAAAGGGCAAAGAAACATGTGGCACTCAATGAAAAAGACCTGTCTCATGGAGTCTGATGGACCTTCCCCTCAGATAGATGCTGCAGCCCTTAGACACCCTTCAGGCCCGAAGCTGATCTCAGCCCCAGGGCTCCATTTCAGTCCAACAGACAGGCCTATAAGGAAACCAGTAACACCCGCTAAGTATGTACTCCTTAAAACCAACCAAACAAGATCAAAGGGTAGCACTTGGCCAAGGATGAATTCAGAATGCCCGGAAGAGATCATGAAAGGACCAAGAAGCCAATCAGTCAACACAGGGAGAAAGTGGGAAGAGCGCTGTTTACGTGTGTGGGGATTGCCAAGCAATATCACCCTTCATTCAGGCTGTTGCCTTTAGCTACAAGCATCTCCCCACCCCCACTCACCCCAATCTCCTTTGTTCAATATATGCCAACTCGCTTCCTCTGGGAGACTCTAAGCCCAACCCTCCAGATGGAAATGATGGGCCTGTCCTTTGGGTTTACAGAGCACAGGGTACATATTTCAAGCAGAAACATTCATTCCAGATTACATGCTTAGTAAGCAAACCCCACCCTAAACAGACTCAGGAGGCGCCAGGTGGACTCTGACTTCACAGATTAGCTGTTGGGCAGAATATCTCCTATCTATAACTAGTAGTTGCTGAAGGTACTTTTTTTTTTCATCAAGAGTATTTACTGGGAGGTCCCTTCATATTGCTAAATTCAGCTTCTGGCTGCCCTCTCCTCTTTTACCTTCTGTCTTTAATCAATACTGAAAGGCACCGTGTATAGGTGATAGCAGACAATGAAAATGACGTGAGTGCTTAGCTGTTACTCCCCACCAAGGGATGGAATTTCGTTTGTTCCCTACCACCTGGAACTAGTTGGCCTTGCTTTGACGGACATACTACAAAGGAAGTGACACGAGGTCAGGCCCAAGGCTAAGCTTCAAGAGGCCTTTGACTTCTGCATTTGCGACTTCGGAAACTTTGTCCAGTCTTGTGTGAACAGACTCAGACTAAACTGTTAGAGGATAAAAAATATATAACTCACTGGTCCCCACCCAACCCCATAGTCCAGTCAATGACGAGCCAACTATCACAAACGTGAGAGAGGCCACCTGTCAATTGTCTGTAAATACCTAACATATCCAGATACCATCAGCTGACCCAACCCAAATGAGAAGAGATAGCCAGTATTAACTGTAAGCTACAAAAAGGATGGTTGGTTGATGACCTTAAGTTTTGGAATGTTTGCCATGAAACAACAGGTAACTCACACACAGACAAATTGATACCATTTAAAGCTTGATCGGAGGGTGAGACAGGTTATAGTTCAAATTCCTCTGGTTCAAAAAATGTGAGGCCACGAGACATTGAGCAAATATTCCTAGAGCTCATGGCAGGACTAGAAGATTCCCTTGGTCTAGAGATTTTCTATACTCCCATAAAAGAGTTGCGGTCTCAGAATCTCACAAGGCCAGTTCTACCCTGTCCTAAAGGCTCACTGGGAGTCAGAATTGACTTGATGGTAGTGAGTTTTATTGTGTTTTTCTTGGGGTGGGGGGGACTTGTCTCATTGGTCCGACCACTTCATATCAAAATCCAAACACGTCCTTCTCTGAATCTGAGAGTCTACTATGCACGGGACGGGAGCCCTGGTGGCATAGTGGTTACAAGTTGGCTTGAGCTCCTCATGGTCAGCAGTTCTAAATCACCAGCAGCTCCTTGGGAGAAAGACTGGGCTTTGTAGTCCCATAAACAATTACAGTCTCGGAAACCCACAGGGAGTTGCTGTAAGTCAGCACTAACTTGAAGACAGCAAGTTTGGGGTTTTTTGTTTGTTTTCTTTAATGTAGGGGGGTTTATTATGTAGGGAGGAAAAGACAAAAATATAGCCCATCAAGAAACTATTAAAGGAATCATGACACAAGCATTCCATTGAATATCTCACAATTGAATTTTTTAAATGGACAGATCTACACCCATAGCAGCTTGGAAAGATTTCAAAGACCCATTCGCTGAAAAACGCAAACAAAACCCAACAAATCACAAAACAGGTAAAACGTGGATCCGTTTCTCCCTCTTGTTAAAAACTGGCACAGAACCAAAATTATCACTTGGGCAGGAGATGGGAAAGAGGAACAGAAGATGTAGGTAGGGGTCTTTAAAGGGCTTCCAGTAGGTAGAAACAAGAATCAAATGTAAATTCTACCTTAAGCACACTATCAAATTGATAAGAGTTATATGAGCCCCTAATAAAATGTTTTAAAAAATTAAAATAAAAAAAAAAGAAGACAAAGGTGAGAGACATCTTCTCCCCCTCCCCGTCCCATAGAAAGGCCGAGGTCAGCAGGCGATGCGCTCCCAGCACACCCTCGGAACCTCCTGCACCTGAACCTGGTCATTACAGGATCCATCACCCTGGTAATGGCAGTGCTCACTCCCGAGATGTCTTGGATGAAGCTTCTCCAAGAGCGTTCGCACTCACCCTCGCGGGACCTGTGCAGCCCTCGTGGGAAACCTCTCCCTCTCCCTCAAAGAGTATAGCACTGAGATAGCCCCGAAGCACCACACATCAAAGGTCACGGGTGCCCCATCAGGATACTCAAAGTTCGTGGCTTACCATCCTCAGGTGCACCCACCATTGGGGTGTGTCTGCCTACTTTCTCCTTCTATGAAGAACTGAAGACAGGGCTCACAGCATGGCCATTCAAGGCGGCATCAAAAGCTGTCACATAAAAGCCGTTCTCTGATGCTGAGACCAAAGAGGCAGAAAACACTCACAGAACAAGAGGTACAGGGATTGCTTGTTATTTCAAACATCAACCAACTCTGATATCATTTTACAAACCACATTCCAAGGAGACACCGTGTCCAGCTTAGCCAGTCAGTACTGTGCATGGCACTCGGGGAGGGAGGACACGGACAGCATCCTGGTTTGCAGAACCCCCATGAGGCCCTCAGAGCCTGTCTGTACTGTTGAGAAGACCACTTCGTCTGTAGCTGAAGAGGAACCACCACCCCAGCCTTCAGCCCCACTCCCCATTTACCTTCGATTGCCAGAAGTGAGGGAGGTGGCAGGAGCCTGCCTCCGCATCCGCCCGCAGAGGGATGAGGCAAGAGGAGGTGCCGCTCTGAGTCCTCACCACGGCTGAGTGGGTGCAGCCCATAAGGAGGTTGACACCCTCTGGGCGAGTCCTGAGAGCCTACTGGCCACAGCCCAGCTCACCAGGGCCGTCAAGCTTCAGCCTCACACACACACATCTCCCTCGTCCCTTCTCCACTCGGCCAGGAAAGCACAGAGCAGCGAGGCAAATCAAACGTGAGAAAATATGTCATTTGCCTCTTCAGCAACACGTGCTGAGCAGCCCCACCCAGCCCTTGGCAGAGACGGGCAGAATCCGGGCACAAGGAGTTCTCTTGTCTGGGCCCGGGGATCCCCAGAGCACAGTGCCTGCCGGGCCAGGTACAGCAGGACCGAGTGGATTCTTGATTCGCTGCTCAAACATGGCTCTGTGCGCATCTCTGTCCCTTCTTGCTGGAGAAGCACAGAGTGATGGATGAGCTGTCTCGCATCTGGCAAGGGGAGCAGGTCTTTCCCAAGAGGAAAAGCTCCATTGCAAACCGTCTCCTCGCCTTGCTACGCTCTCGCCCCCGGAAGCAAGGCTTCCCTGAAGCTGGGGAGGGGGGGGGGACGTCCAGAGGGACTCCAAGGCGACAACCCAGAGCTCAGGGCTGGTGTCACGTCTCACCTCTGCCAAGCACCCCCTGAACCTCCATTAACTCTTCTGCAAAATGGAGATCGTATCTACCTCCACAAGACTGTGGTGACTGGTTTTCAACTAGGGGTGGGTTTGCCCCCTAGAGACCATTTGGAAAAGCCCAAAGAATCTTACTAGGTGTTGCAACCAAACAGGGCAGCCGTGGTGGTGGAAAGGTTAAGGCCAGAGAGGTTACGAAGTGTCTTATAACGGACACAGAACAGCCCCCCTACACACAGAGAAATCCCCAGCCCACACCTAAGGTCAAGGGTGCCAAAGGCTGAGGACCCTGTTACAAGGTGATTTATGCAGAGGGACCTTACAATGCGCAGGGCCCCACTGATTGTTGAAGAGGACGTTTATGTGGCATTGGAACTGGCTCCCTCCTCAAAACAAAAGGGCTCTTTCCACTCGTTTTGCTTTTCATGTCAACAGGAGGGAAATCTGAAAACTAAAAGGTTCTACACTACACGCCCCAAAGGAAAGAGCACCACACACCGTGCCCCTTTTTGCACCTAGTAGGCAGTTTTTACATGCCTGCTAGCCAATATACATGGGAACTCCAAAGAGGTATGCAGATCTGCTTAGGAGCAAAGTAGCAGGTCGACGCCATTAAGATAAGCTGTCAAGTAGAGGAATGGGGGGTGGGGAGGAAATTTATCTAGAGACATAGATCTCCTAAAGACAGTATCAAGCATCAGCAACCTTTTCCAGCTGCTGACTTGGCCTAAGGAGGGTTCCGAGGAAGAGAAGACAGAGCCCGCAGGCAGTGCCAACCTTCTAATGGAACTCAGCCCTCCATTTAAAATGCCCCATTGCCCAAACCCAAATGCAATTCTCTCGCACCCGCTGCTATCGATTCGGACTCATCGAGACCTTTGTGGGGTTGCTGGGGCTAAAAATCTTTACTGGAGCCTCAGCTTTCTCCTGAGGAGCAGCTGGTGGGCTTAAACTGCTGACCTTGTGGTTCGCAGCCCAATGCTTCCCTGACAGCATCACCAGCTGGAGGGCAGCATTTTATCCATAGCACAGGCAAAAGAGGTTGGGAATACCAGCGTCTGGAAGAACCGGGGGTGGGCGTGGGTGAGGGGGCCTTGCACACAACTAAGATATGGATGGACGATTTATTTAGCCCAAAAGTGACTCTACTGCCATGATGTCAGTGCTGACTCATAGCTGCCCCCTGTGGGCTTCCAAGAGTAACTGTTTAGGGGAGTAGAAACACGATCTCTCTCCCCATCGGAGCTGCGGACCACGGGAATCACAGCCCAATGCATAACAACTACACAAGCCGGCTCCTCCTGATCTCAGGCCCAAATTGCTCAACTAACTTCCCAGCTCTCTTTCACTTCCTACATAACATATTCAGGATCTACTTCCCTTTCTGGGCTGAAAAGTTAACAACATACTTCTCCTACCTTCTGGAGGTGTTGCTGTGTCAGGTGCTAAAAGATACCCAGACAAAAACCAAAATAACCTATGCTCAGTTGGCCTGCAGCATCCATGCATCAGTTGTCACGTACACAGGGAGGTAGCCCAGTCCAGAAGCCCTGGAGCCGGGGTCCACATGCGGCCCGCCGAGGACATTTATCCGGCCCGCCGGGCGTTTTTGCCCAGTTTTGTTTTTTAACTTCAAAATAAGATATGTGCAATGTGCATTGGAATTTGTTCATAGTTTTTTTAAAAAAACTATAGTCCGGCCCTCCAACGGTCTGAGGGACAGTGAACTGGCCCCGTTTAAAAAGTTTGAGCACCCCTGCCCTGGAGTACCAGAGACCTAGGTGCAAAATGCAGCCCTTTACCAGGTACAGAAAGTAAGGCAGTTTTAGTTTTTATCAGGAAGCCCTGGCATTGCAGTGGTTATGTGCTTGGCTGGTGTCCTAGTTAGGTTTGGTGTTAACTTGGCTGAGCAGGATGGTCAGTGGTTTGGTAGTGGAGGCCCAGTTGTCCCCGTGATGTGGCCGAACACAATGTAACTAACTCTACAGTGGGATCTGCCGTGCAGCTGTAAGATCAGAGAGCAGCCCCTTTATGCGGATCATAGTCCTGACACAAAGGAAAGAACGTTTCCTCAGGGGTATGGCTTGCTTCTTACGTAAGTGGACACTGTAGGAAAGCTCATTTGCTTTTTGCTCAGTGTGGATCCTGCATTTGGCCCATGGCCCTCTGGTTCTTTGGTCTTGAGCTAATGGCCTGCCATCTTGTCTGCCAAACCCAGGAGCCATTAGCGGCCTGCCACCTGACTTCAAAGGTGCTCCACATCTTTCCGTCTTCTACCATCAGGCCTTCGTCTATCAGGTGTGTCCTTCATCCCTATTTGTAGATATTCTAATTTCATCTCCTATGCCAACCAGACCCATGGACAGGAGTCCAAGTCTGTATTATCATGGCTTTATGTCGGAGTAGGGCAATTTTTATTCGACCTCTATTACCCGCCAATTATTGCCACATTAATGCTACAAACAAAACACTCCCATATTCAGTGGGTTAAAAGAAACATCAGTTATTCTCATTCTTCTGTCTACAGGCTGGTCGGGTTCTAAGCTACAGATTGTGTCCAGATCGGTTCCATGTGTCTCTCTTGTACTCCTTAGGCCAAAGAGCAAGAACTAGAAAGTCACACAGAGAAGGATAAAGGAAAAGGTGACAAATTAGCGAGCAATAATGCAACTGGGTCTTAGTTTCCTAAGCTCAGCTTCCTCGATACACCTCCGCCTCATGCCTGAAAGCCACACCCAGAGTAAGGATACCAGCTTCTTTCCTGCACCAGAGCAATTGGGCAGAACCTACTGTCCATTCACCGGCACCTGTGTAAGGCTAAGGGGGAGGGAGGGAAACACGAAGGAGGCTTGCTTCTCTGGCCTCAGGTATTCCCAGGCTGGTGAAGAAAGTAAAGCAAGGAAATAGCCCTACAAACAGACCAGGCTATGCAGTGACCACGTGACCTGGCAATTCCTGGCCCAGGCAGCCAGCTATGGGACATGAAACAGGTCCACACAAGACTTAGACATGAGTGCTCATAGCATTATTCATAATTAGCAAAATAAAAGCATTAAGAACCCAAATGTTCATTAACAGAGAAAATGGGGCGACGCATATCCCTACAATGGAATGCACTCCTGCAATTTAAAAAAGAAGAATTGATGCATCCTGCACCATCGATGAACCTCAAAAACATTAAGCCACGGCACAGAAGATCACACGGCGCCTCATTACATTTAGGCAAACTCCCCAGAAAAGGGCAAGGCGGGTGAGGCAGATGGTGGAGGAATGGTCGCCTCGGCCTGGGATGGGAAGTGGGGAATGATAACGGCTAATGGATTACAGGCTTCTTCTTACTGGGGTGATGGGGAGGCTCCAAAACTCAATCGTGGTGATGTTGACACAACTGAATTAGAAATCATTGGATTTTTTACTTAACACGGGCACATTTCATGGGTTGTAAATTATTTTTCCAATAAGCTGGCTGACGAGATAGACTAACCCAGGGCCTGCAGTAACGGGCTCAAAGGCAGCAACAATGGGGAGGCTGGGGCCGGGGTCCCTTCCATCGCACATAGGTTCCAGATGAATCGGAACCAACTGCAGGTCCCTAACAACAAAGTTGTTGGTCTTTTTAAAGGTAAGAATCAGAGGTAGCACACAGAGGGGACTCTCCTCAGACTAAGCATTGCCCACCTTGTCCCACGGCACCGCCTCACACAGACGTCTACCGACACCAAATCACCCACCATTCCGGACCAAAACCAATGGCTAAATTACGACGTCAACCAGAACTCTACTTAAGTCGTATAAACGGCTGAACAAACTAGTCAACCGAATCAAAATTGTGCCATCTTTTTTTCTGAAAAAACATTGGAAAGCCATCCTGGGTACCCCTAATTCTTTTTTTTTTTTGGTGGAAGGACCATCAGCCTAATTGTTAAATGTATGCTTCAGAAAGAATACAAACTAGTTGCACTTTATTAAGATGATTTTTAAAAAACCTCCAGACTTTATCGTTTTAATAAAAGCTGCTCCTATATTGTGTTTTATTTCATTAATTTGATGGTGTGTTTAGGAGGGTGATGTTTTACACTTAGTTTTAAATACCCAAAAGGTAATTATCTGTGAAAATTTTCCAAAGAAAAATAGCACTGAACTTAGTATATCATAAAGGTAAAATAGCCCAATGGCTGAAAACAGAAAGATGGAGCCAAGGGAAGAATAAATCTTCTGATGAGCTTGTCCAACTTTCCGTACTGGGAGTTTATCAAGCGTGAAACCGGCACATTCTATTTCCCTGAAGGTGTGCTACTTCGGAGTACTCCCATAATGCTCTGCTTCACAACCTGGGCAATCTGTTCCTCAGCCTCTCAGTGGGGGATGAAGTACATCTTGCTTTTACCTAATTTGAGGAACGAAAATGTTTTGGTTTCCATATTAAACCAGGCCAAGATACAGCAGGATGCACAAGTTGGCTCTTTTGAGAGCTACATAGGACTCAACCGCACTTCGGTTCCTAATGGCATCTCTCTCACCAACATCTCCAAGTAGAGGAAGCTCTGCTATAGAATTCAGAATGGAAGCAAACAAAACCCCAAACCCCTTGTCCTCACATTGATTCCAACTCCCGGTGGCCCCTATGTCACATCCATAGAATTGTTGATGGCTGATTTTTTCAGAAGAAATTATCCTCACTACACCCCTTCCCACCACCCCCCATAAATCAATCAATCAATCCTTTCGGTGGCTTCAAACAGCCAATATTTGGTTAACATTGAATGGACTAGACTACCCAGAGATAGGAACGAACTCTGTGCTAATCCACCAAGGCCTGCCCTAACATGGAGGGGAGGGTCCTGCTGAGGAAGGAGGCTCCCCCCTCAGGGCTCATCGTTAAATTACTATTTGTTTCAAATAAATGGGGAACAGCAGCATATCCCCTTAAGAGCATTACACTCGAAACATTTCTAATCAACTGTGGCTAATGAGAAGAAAAGCCTAATATGAATTGGCAGGAATTTGGAATGTATCGAGTTATCTTCAAGGACATTTGGTTTTAAGACTTTCCCGTGCAAAATACAACAAGGGGCAATGTTTCACAGTGCCGGCCTGAGCACACACACAGCAAAACCTGTCTGTGCAGACTTTTAGAATGGTTCTCCAGTTTCAACGTTAATCATTTCAGTAAGTGTGTTTTTAATGTATATAAATTGACCCCCACACCAAGGTTTTCCTCCCCAGGACAAACACTGTTACCAGGCTTGTGTAATCTTCCAAAGATCCCAGGGGCGGGGTGACGGGATGCTTGTGAGTGAGGGGAGTTGGGGAGAAAGGGAAACAGCCCCTCAGTTTTCAACTGATCTGGGTTGATTCCAAAATAGTATTACCTTCATTTTTAAAAAACCATCCATTTTAACAAAGCATCAAGTTTAATAAGGTGGTGTAAGTAGGTAACACATGTCCTAATTATTTGAGAGATTCAACACTTACTACCTCGGAGCACAATGAATGTGATATTTCACCCTCCCTACCACCCATGATTCAATCTTCATTAAGATGACTATTGCTCCCATTCCACACATGAAAACACTGAGGCTCGGAGGTTAACTTTCCCCGAGTTGCACTAGTGGGAGGGCTGATTTTGGACTCAATACTGTCCCAACCCACAGCCTATAAACTCACCTCTAATCTCACAGTCTGATAGAATAAGGCCAGAGCCACTCACTACAAGAACGTACAGTATGAATAACGCCAAACGGTGAAGTCTAGGTCATACTGGAGTTTTCAAATGCATGAGGATGATGAAAAGAGCAACTGGTGGTGGTGTGGTGGGCAACAAGCTGGGCTGCTGACCAAAAGGTCAGCAGTTCAAAGTCACCAACGACTCCTTGAGAGAAAGATGAGGTTTCCTGCTCCTAGGAAGATATAGAGTCTGGGAAATCTCAAGGAGCAATTCCACTCTGCCCTATAGATCACTCTAAGAAGCAACTCAGGGGCAGTGGGTTTGGGTTGAAAAAAATATGAGCATTGAATAAGGCCATCAAATCATTGAGAATCATTCAAATTACGCTTGAGGAAGGTCTTAGCGACTAGTCCTGAGGGACCCACCCGCAGATGGAGCCTAGCAAACTCAGTCATTCATCAACAGAGATGTTCTAGCCAGAGCTGGGTCATCACGTGGTATAAAACCAATGGATATTTGTAAAGTGCTTTATGTCATCCAGTAAGCTTGACATTCTGCCTAATTTACAGAAGTGGAAACTGAGGCTCAGAGAAGTCACCACTAGATAATGGGGCTCATGACTGGCTCGGGCCTAGCTAAAAGCCAGGTCCTTTGGTGCTAATTCTTTGCTCTATCCACTGTACAAGAAGCAGCTAATAATTTCTCTAGAAAAGTATACTTATGTCAAAAAGATGCAAATCTTTTTTATATAGAGAGTAAATTACATATATATACATAATGGGAAAATAGACAACTCACATAAAATGAAAGGTATTTGCAAATCACTTATCAGGTAAAAGTCTAACCAAAGTCACTGCCATCAAGTGGATTCCAACTCATAGAAGCCACAGAAAGGACTGTTGAGACTGAAAATCTGTACAGGAGACGGCGGCTTCATCTTTCTCCCAAGGAGTGAACAGCTGTGTCGTCGGCAGCCCACCACCTGACCCCAAGGCTCCTGGATACCTACCGGGGCAGGACCGAGAAGATATTGAACAAAAGCAATTTTTAAAAAGTATAAAATGTGCAAATGGTGCCAATAGATACTCTTTCAAAGAAGATCTACACCAAAGCCCAATGAGCCAGGGCTTCAAAGCATTTCTTCCCAGGGGCCCATCAGGTCGCCTCGAACATGTGGCCCGCTGCATCAGCGTCCCACGGCAAGCTCCTGAAACGGCTCACCCTGCCTCTTGCCAGCGTCCACTCCAGGGATACATTTCCCTGTTACCATTCTGCTTCCGCCACATTTTAAAAACCATGCTTGTTCCTATTTCGCTCTGCTTACACTTGTCTCAAGCTGCTATCGGCTCGGCAGTAACACACGGAGTGAGTCACCGTCATACTCCTTAGGAAAATGCACACTGATCCCTTCACAATGAAACCGGCAAGAATGTCACAATGGGGAAGAAAAAGAAACAATGACAGTCACAGGTGTTGGCGGGATGGGGGGTGTGGGGGAACCGGAAGCCTCCTACATAGCTGGTGGGAATGTGAAATGGTGAGTCCACTTGGGAAACAGCCAGGCAGTTTTTCACAAGCAGTTGAACACGGTGCTGCCATCCGGCCTGGCCATTCCGCTCTTCGTTTTAGGCCCAGGAGAAATGTCTACACAAACACTCGCACCCACACATCGTCACGACAGCATTAATCTTGATAGCCAAGAAGTAGAAACCACCCGAACGTCGAGCACCAGATGAATTACATGAAACGTCACACATACTGCGTGCTCTGTGGTGGCCGCGGGCTGAGGCAGGAGCAGGTGGGGAGAACCACCCCCAAGAGTCTGGAGCTTCCCTCCGAGGGGACAGAACTGCTCCGGAATTATACGACGGTGGTACAACTTGGTGAATAGCCCGAGCGCCACGGAACCATACGCTTTTAAAGCGTCGTTTTTATAAAACATACATTCTCTCTCAAATGACGAGATGGGAACCACTTGTTAGCCACACGCCCTGGGGCACATGCCTGAGCCTCTCACCAGTACAATGTGGTAACAGTAGCACCTGACTGGGGAAACAGATACGGGAAAGCTGTGAACTTCATCTTGAAACCATTTTCTCTGCATAGCAGTGCTAGAAGTCGCCATTTATTATCTTTCTTCAAAAATGTGCTCCTCAGGGCAGTTCTCGAAAAGAAAAATTAAATTAAAAAGAGACAATGTGCTTGAATGCTACTCTTGATATCCAGCTACGGAGTGAAAATTGCGTTCTCTGTAAGAATGAATCAATCCTCTTACTCGGCGCTACTAACACCTGGAAGGCAAAGTAAAAGGTAAGTAAGTTAGGTTTCGTGTCTTGAAGACTCAAAAGCCAATGCCACTGCCACTGCCACCGCGGCTGTGCCAAACATGGCCACTGCCATCGGGGCTGTGCCGAACACGGCTACGGCTACCGCTACTACTGGGGAAGGGCGATGAAAGGGGAAACGGCGTGCACGACTAGTGAGCACTTACACAGCAAGTGGCTCCTGTCCGCCCACCTGTGGACACAGTGCAGGTAAGGAGGAAGCAGCTGAAGAATTCTCAGCAGAGGAGCGAATTCTCAGGTGTGGCAATCCCGTGTGCGTCGAGGAGCTTCAAGACTGGTCACCTGGAAGTAGGTCGTTACCAGCCCAGCACTTGACCACTTGCACGCACCCCCCACGAAGTTCTACGCACGCCCCACGAAGTTCTACGCACCCCTTGGCTTTTGTTTTTTCTTAACTGGCTTCTCTTACTTAGCAGGATGTATTTATGGGTGGTTCCCCGTCTTTTCATGACTTGAAAGCCGGCTTTCCTGGTGGCTGTTCCATTGTAGAGATGGGCTACAGCTAATCCACCTACGTAGATCTTTTCCAGATAAACAGCTCCAGCAACAGTGAGCTTGTAGCACACCTGACCCTAAGCGAACAATTTGGCCTTCACACAGGTAAGTCGCGCATCCGCAGCGCACAGAGAAGACAACTGCAGAAATGCAAGTGATCTCGACGTAGAACACCCAGGGCTCCGAGAAGACCAGAACCCCTGATAGGAGGGGAAGGAGGCAGGGGAAGACAAGTTCCTCCCAAACCTTTTAACTTTAAAGAAACAAAAGTCTACAGCACCGGAGATCTAACGTGGCGTTGCAAGTTTCTCTTTTTATAAAGTCGTCGCTGAAACTGTGTCAGCAGGTGCCCCACAGAAGTCTCTGCAGTGACGGAAATGTGCTAGCCGAGTGTCAAACATGCACCCGACATGCAGCTACTGAGACTGAGGAGGCGACTTTGATATACTATGCATTCTCAAATAACTCACACTTTGATATTCTATGCACTCTCAAATAACTCACATTTAGCTAGCGTCGTGCGTGGCTAGAGACCGCCGTATCGGGTCAGGGTGATTTTAGAATGAATCAGAACTGACTCGATGGCAGTGACGTGTTCTCTTTTGTTTTCTTCTGTCTTTATTCATTTGTTCTGGTTTTTATTTTTCCTGTTTTAGACACGTGGAACAAAGGCAGTCTAGCATCCCTCCCCACATTTTACTCATCCCACTGTTTTCCATTTCATGACAGGGCTTCACCTCACATACTTGGGGCATACTGTCAGTCCCTGGAGAAGGACACCATGTCTGGTAAAGTGTAGGGGGTGGGGGTGGTGACAAAGAGAAAGGCCCTCAAGGAGATGGATTGACACGCGGCTGAAACGATGGGCTCAGGCACAGGGACAGTGGTAAGGACAGGGCAGGGCCATGCGGTGTCTGGGTCTGCGGGGCATAAGGTCTCCAAGCATCAGAACATACTCGATGGCAGCTAGAGACCACCGCCGCCGCCACCACCACCACTCGAGTGACGCCAAGAAGGTCGGAGCCAATGAGAAAGAAGAGAATTTGGTGACAGAAACAAAGCTGTAAAGTGCATGATAGAGTTTTATAAGACCAATTACTTCTTCGTTGCAAATCTATTTTTTCACTAACACTCAGTGACCCCACCAGCTGGAATGAAAACAGTTCTAGCAGTACACTGACCAACGCGGCCACAAGTTCAAGCCGGAGGACACGGGTTAAAAGGCATCATTATGGATGTCAGATGAATCTTGACTGAAAGCACACAATGTCAGAGACATGTTTACATGTGTTTTATTGACTATGAAAAGGTGTGGGGCTCTGGATCATGTCAAACCATGGATAGTCTTTTTTAAAATTGTTTTATTAGGGGCTCATACCACTCTTATCACAATCCATACATACATCAGTTGTGTAAAGCACATCTGTACATTCACTTCCCTCATCATTCTCAAAACATTTGCTCGCCACTTAAGCCCCTGGTATCAGCTCCTCATTTATCCCCCTCCCTCTCTGCTCCCCACTGCAGTCCCTCATGAACCCTTGATAATTTATCAATTATTTTGTCATATCTCGCTCTTTCCATCGTCTCACTTCACCCAATTCCCTGTTGTCCGTCCCCCAGGGAGATCACATGTAGATCCTTGTAATCGGCTCCCCCTTTCCAAGCCACCCTCCCTCGACCCTCCCAGTATCGCCACTCACACCACTGCTCCTGAAGGGAGCATGCAGTGGTGGCTGTGGGTTGAGGCAGGAACAGGTGGGGAGAACCACCCCTAAGAGTCTGGAGCTTCCCTCTGAGGGGACCGTCAGCCCTGGACTCCCTACACTCCCAGCTCCTATCTACACCAGTGTACAGCCTCTGGTCTAGCCAGACTTGCAAGGTAGAATTGGGATCATGATAATGAAGGGGGCTAAGGGAGGAAGCATTTAGGAACTGGAGGAAAGTTGTATTTTTCATCGTTGCTACATCGCATCCTGACTGGCTCATCTCCTCCCCAAGACCCTTCTGTAAGGGGATGTCCAGTGGCCTACAAATGGACTTTTGAGTTTCCACTCCATACTCCCCACCTCCCCCTCATTCACTATAATATTTTTTTGTTCTGATGGTGCCTGATACCTGATCCCTTCAACACCTCATGATCACACTGGCTGGTGTGCTTCTTCCATGTGGGCTTGGTTGCTTCTGAGCTAGATGGCCGCTTGTTTACCTTCAAGCCTCTAAGACCCCAGATGCTATGTCTTTTGATAGCCGGGCACCATCAGCTTTCTTCACTACATTTGCTTATTCACCCGCTTTGTCTTTAGCAGTTGTGTCTGGAAGGTGAGCATCATAGAATGCCAATTTAATAGATTAAAGTATTCTTCCATTGAGGGAGACTACGGATAGTCTTACAGCTTTGTTTATATCACCAACTTGTCTATCTTGTACGTATATAGCTGTTGTTTTAATATTTACTAAATCTTTATTATTTCCATTTTTATTTTGATGAAGTTTATTAATCCTTTTTGGGGTTATCCTATAATTTATTTCTTCAAGTTTAAACTCATCTGCTCTATTTAAAAATTGACTTGGCTTTCTCTCCACTTGGAAATTTGATAGCTGTATCTCTTTTATAATTGTCTTCATTACAAATGATTCTCTCTGTTTTCCTGTGTTCAGATGGATGGGTTTGGATATTTGATATCTGGTGTCCATTTGAGACTTGAAAGGATTAAGGTTAAGGGGTGGAGTCTAGTCTGTCAATTGGATCATAGCCAATGAGGCCTCTGTGTGGGCCTGGCCTTCTCCTGAGAATTCTGGGAACTCCTGTATTTCCTCCTTGGAGTTGGGAGACATTCACTCTTGGATCATTCTTTAGGAGAGTCTCTACTGATTAGCCTTACTCCTTGTGAGACATCTCTGAAGAGAAGCCACATGGACCTACGCTGATGTAACCCTGGGTGCTGGAGCAGCTGTGTGGAGACCCCTGCCAGTGCTGAGATGCTTACAACACCACTGGATTCACAAGACTTCCCACCCAATGGCCTGTCATATTCCTGTTTATAGATCAGTATTGGATATATGGGCTAATATGAGACTTAGGGACTTGATCTGGACTGGGCTGAGATGTTTTCTCAATATTCAATTACGCTTGTCTATAAACCTCTTTCTTGTACACACACAGAGAGAGACACACAAAGAAGACTATTTGTTGCTGGGTTAAGATTACCACCAAAATTCTTTGGGTTGTTTTGTCCTAGACTTTTTTTTTTAATTGACAGTTTTGTTTTTGTTTTTTTAAATAAATCGTTTGATTGGGGGTTCTTACACCGCCAAAATCCTTAAAGTTCAGAGTGGCTAACAGTACTGCATGGTGCTCTTCCAGGAAATAACACTGGGTGTTAACAGTGTATACATTTTGTTTGCATTTCGGTGACACCGGTGGCCTGGGGGAAGGGAAGGAACTGACTAGATGCTGCCCCAAGTCCCATAGTTTCCGGTTCTAAAAGGCCACTGGTCAGTCCCAGCATGCTGGTGACCCTGGCTGTTGGGCTGAGACGCCTCCCAAACGAGAAGCCGGAGCCCTTTGGCTCCCACCCCAAATGCAGCAGCAGGACAAGACGGCTTCTAGGTTTTTGCCACCAACACACTAGAACTGCTTGGTGGACAGACTCGTTCAATAGTTTCAAATCTTCTCACTCTTCCTACAATGCTATGGGGTTGACATACCACTCCCCCCTCCCACCCCCCCACACACATCCGCAGTAGGATTTCTACAGACATAATCTACATGTCACCCCTAACACTCCAGATAAAGTCTCTGAATGGCCCCAAGCAGGGCTCTCTGCACACTTGGGTCAACGAAGATTACCAGGGGGTGGGGCCACCAGCTTGGCCTTCTTGATCAAACCCACCCATGTACACATAACCAGACAGGTGGGAATGGTGGCCAAGGGACTGCCCATAGAGACCGTGGGACCAAAGCCGTCTGCAGAGTATGTCCTGGTGATGCAACAGCTAAGCGCTCAACTGCTAGCCAATAGGTTGGCAGTTCGAACCCACTGATGGCGTCTCAGAAGACAGGCCAGAGGATCCACTCCCAAAATTTCCAGCCTGGAAAACCCTCTCGGGCAGTCCTGCCCGGTCACATAGGGCCACGGAGTCACAAGCAACACACCACCAAAGGACACACTCCCAGGGCAGAGCAGATGCGTACCAACCAGCACCACCCCGTGCCAGGCAAATCCACCACATTCAAGAGCTTGTCTGCTGGATGCTCACTGAATGCTTCACATTGGGCGGGGGCTCCCCGGAGTCGTAGCAAAAGCAGCAGACGCCAAGGCCTCCTTCCCCAGCGTCAGCTGTCACTGGGAGGTAGTGTCAACACAGGCAGGTCCTTAAAGGGGAGAGGAAGTGCTGCCCCATCAACTCTGGGGGCGGTCGAGACAGCCACTACAGAGACGACACTGCTGACACACCATACAGCCTCACACCAATTAATATGCAGCGCCCCTGCTCCAGGGCGGAAAAAGAACGATGGGGGGGGGGGGGGGGGAATGCTCGTGATTTGGCAGCTTCTGGCATGAATATTTATGATACCTTCCTCAAAACTCAGCAGCTTTCTGCTCACTCAAGACCAAACACATGTGAGGAATCTAAAGTCCTGTATTCGACAATCATATTCTTCCATGACACCATTAGCGTAAGACTTTATCCAATCATTTTAATTTTAATTTGTAATTACCTAGCAAGGCCAAGCCCTCACCATCTACCAATCTGAGCTCACCAGAGTGTCCTCAAAAGCCTTAAGCAGATGCCTCAGGAACTACTGTCTCCCCGACAGAATGTGGTTGCTGGCGTTTGCTCCCAAGGTCAAGTGTAGGTGTCAGACAGGGAACCTAGCCCAGTGCGGTCAATGCAAGGATGGTAGCCTGTCTTGGGCTCTGTGAGCCCCAAGGACAGGTGAGGGCTCAGGGAAGGGATGCTTGGGAAGTGAGGCTGTCTACACTGACTGCATGCAAAATGAACCAGTGTTACAGCGAGAACTTCCATATTGTCAACTACTTCAAATGCAGCAAACATCTCTACTTCCTTACTACCCCACACACCACGGATTAAGAAAAAAAGAAAATATTCTAGGCTGTTACGTAGGTGAAATGAGAGTAAAAATGTTCCTTTGGTTCCGCAACTTCCCATCTCACCTAAGTAAGAGCCACCCAAGGAATGAGGGAGGAGAAGTGAGCCAGAAAAAAGGGCAAGGAGTCATCAAGTGACAGCCCAACAGAGACCACAGGAACATCGTCAGCCCAACAGGGCCCAACCGGACACTCAGCGGTTACACGGGAAAAGCCACCCAGCAGGTCTGTGACCCAGACCTAGAGGGAGGTGGCAGAGGGTCTCACAACACCAATGTCTGTGAGGGGCTTCAAAAAGTCCTTGGAAAACTCCATGCGCCCACGGCCTTTTCCGAAGCGCCCTCGTGGACGCAAACAGGAGGAGGATGACCGGCTGGAGGAAGGTACTCAAATGGTCTCTTCATAGACAGATGGTGAGGCCGAGTGTGGTACCTCAGCAAGAACGCAGAACAAAACAACGCGCTCTCCCCTGGATGCTCAGGACTGCTTGTTGCTAACACTGACATCACCGTGGTGAGAACCGGCATTCTCCGTGCTTTGGCAAGCGTCCTGTCTTGCCCTTTAGTCTCCTAAAGCCAGCCATTGCCTCGGCCCTGAGCCCCCACCTCCCTCCATCCAGAAGAGATACTGGTTGTTCTGACCTGACCTTCAGGCTCTTAGGACATCAGCTGCAGATCCTGGGGCCTGCCAGGTGGCCTGCAGGTTTGGACTGCCCAACCCATGCGACCCGGTGGCCAACAGAGGCCTCCAGATGGGTCAGCCCTGTAAACACATGGGCCAGCAGAGGTCTTCAATCTGTCACCTGAGAGCCATAGATTTGGGACTTGCCAACACGTCCCATGAACCACAGTGGTGTGAACCCCTTCCTCGCAATTGCACGAGCCACGTCCTTGAAGTGAAGATTCTGTATCTTAATGTTCTAGTGGAGTAGAGACATCACAGATGGGCGGCTGTAACCAGTGTTTATTCTCTCCTTGTAGGACACTAGACATGAGAACTCAGGCCTCCTGCTCCTGGTGCGAGCTCTCGAGAAGGTTCGAACCTCCAACTTCTGCTCCGGGTGATCTTCACGTGGGTTGACATGGCTCTTCCCGCACGTCTGCACGCTTACCCTGCTCTTGTGTTATCTTGTAGAAGACCTACTGAAGACCTCTTCCTCACTAGCCCATCTCACTAGCAAAACAAAGTCAAGTATTTCCCAAATGGGGACTATCACCACAGCGACAGAGGTTAAGACTGACAACACGTTACTGGGCGGAGACAAAATCCATTCAAGCCAAATCAAGCTTCCTTGACCTTGTTCCTCTAGAAACCCCAGGGATCTGGCGGTGTCGTGGTTACTTGTAAGATGTGGCTTCCCAGAAAAAAGTTACAGCGTCAGGAATCCATAAAGGCAGTTCTAGCGTGTCCCGTGGGGTCATCATGCGTGGAAAGCCACTAGGCAGCACTGAGTTGGAGTGCCCAGACCAAGACACACTTCCATCATTTTTAAAAATGGTACTGCCATTCTAGAACCTGAGCTCCCAGTGAGTCCACAGTATGCGGACAGGAGCGCGGGTAGGGATGGGCGAGACTGGCCAGAAGGAAGCCACTGAGCCAGTGAGGCATCCTCTGAGCGCCCTGAGTGTGTCCCACCACAGCCACCCTCGTTGTCTGCTACGTGTGTTGTGGACACAGCTGGGCTCAGGTGTTCTAGCTGCAAAGCGGGAGCGGGAGAAGCCCCAGGCATGGCATCAGCCTTGAGACCCTGAGCCTCCGGGGATTTGTTACTTCGTTCTACAAAGGGCTCTTGAATCTCCCACTGAAGCTCATGGACTTTGTGGTCAATCCCTAAATGCTCGGCATTCCTTAAAGAATCAGGGCAGGAATTAGGGAGCACTGCACCGGTTCGCGTTAGGGTCCCTTTCAGCCCCACTGTGCTCTCCGAGCATGGTCATCACGTGGTTCTCACCACCGAGAAACCAACACTTCACCTCCTACCCACCCCGGGCACCTAAAGCGCGTTTAATGAGCACCATTCCCAACTGCGGACGATTCATTCCAGGAGCACCTCATTCTAAATAAAGGGGCTCGAAAGGGTGAAATCCCAAGCTGGTGTCGGGAGAAAGAGGAGACCCGGCGGCACAATGGTTAAAGCCAAAGGTCAGAGGTTCGAACACGCCAACCATTCTGCGGGAGGAAGGTCTTCTGCAGGGAACAACAGTCTTTAGAGTAGGAGGTCAATCTCCTCTGTCCTCCAGGGCCACTGTGAGTCCGAATCAAATCGACAGCAGTAGGTTTGCTTTGCTTCTTTGGTAGGGAGAAGATGCTCTAGAATCCCTGGGGAGGGATCCCCCGGGAGAATGGTGAGGAATGCGGCGGAGGGAGAAAGGTCCGGCTTAGCATGCACTCCTAACCACCAGGGACAGACTGAGCAGCTGTCTGTCCTACAGCGAAGATGACTCCCAAGTTTATATCCATGTTCAATATTAACCTAGGTCCAGTCTGAGGCTTCAGAATGTGTCTGCTGAATAAGGCCTGTTCACAATTTCTTAGTTCCAAATAGATCATAGCTAGGTTGCCAAGAAAAGACTAAAAAATACCATATATCCTCAAGTATAAGCCGACCCGAATATCAGTTGAGGCACCTATTTTTACCACAAAAACTACATTAAAAATGTGCTGGAGAACTCAGCTCATACACGAGTCTATACGGTACTAATAAGATTAGTCCTGGTAGCAATGCATTCAGCCATAGCGAGAACTGAGTGTGACACCAGGCCAGACAGGAGTCCATTCCGTTGTACACAGAGTCCCCGGGAGTCAGAACGGGCTCCACAGCACCTAACAGGCCTGAATGTCCAAGTCAGTATTTGGCTGTTAAACTGAACACTAACTTGATCACTATTTAATAACTGAAGCAAAGATTATATCTGAAAATCAAGTTCTCCTCCCCCGTTTTCTGACCACCAAAGGAGCCTCCTCCGTGGCGTAGTGGCTACACGTTCAGTGGTTAACTACAAGGCCCACAGTTAGAAACCACCAGCTGCTCTGAGGGAGAAAGACGGACCTTCTACTCCCATAACTAGTGACAGTCTCGGAAACCCACAGGGGCCGCTCTACTCCGTCCTATCAGGTCCCGGTGAGTTCGCCTCGACTCAATGGCAGTAACTTTCTCTTTCCCTCTAAGCTGTCCCATCAAAACACCAGAGAGAATACTTCAAAGCTGGTCCCCTGACCTCACTTCCTGCTCCCCAAATAAACATCAGATGAATGATTTATACATAAAATCCTAAACTATAAATCCCTAGAAGATGACTCTTTTCATCATTTTGGAATAGAGAGGACCTTTCTAAATAATACTAAAGCAGAGCCCCAAATGAAAATATTCCCTTAATGTGATTACAAAACACTAGAATAAAAATACAAATGACCTACTATGAGAAAATATTTACCATGTACATGGGCAGGCAAATAACATCTTTCCAATGCATCAAGGTACCACAAATCAAGGAAAAATATGAACAAACAAGGATAAACATTGGCAGTTCCCATGTAACTGTAAAGGGCCACATTTTAAAGCTGTATTCAGCCCCAGTCATGAGGGTAGACCAGGGGCCCTCAAACTGCGGCCCGTGGGCCCCATGAGGCCCGCCGAGGACATTTGTCCAGCCCGCCAGGTGTTTTTGCCCCATTTTGTCTTTTACTTCAAAATAAGGTATGTGCAGTGTGCATAGGAATTTTTTTATAGTTTTTTTTTTAAACTATAGTCCGGCCCTCCAATGGGTCTGAGGGGCATTGAACTGGCCCCGTTTAAAAAGTTTGAGGAGCCCTGGCGAGGACAATATGGAGGTAACATCTTTCACCTCTGCACTGTCACACGCTGACTGCTAGTACTGCTCACAATCAGTGGGAGAGGTTGGCACATCACTTCGCACACAATATGGGCGAGAATACCAAGTAGGGCAGCTTCGACTGGACCACTCAGCAGCAATGCCTGTGGAAGTGGGCGTGGGCATACCCGCAATGGGGAGGATGGCGCGGCCCCAGGCGATATTTCCTTCTAGTCTGTAAGACCAGGCAGAGCTTCATTCTGCTGCACACAGGTTCAGAGCCCACTCAACGGCGTCTAGCAAAACCGAAAACATGGACTATCTCACTCAGTGTCTCACTCACTCACTCTCTCACTCACTGAGTCACTAACTCACTCACTGTCTCATTCATTAACTCACTAACTCACTCACTTTCTCACTAGAAAAAAAAAGAAAGAAAACATGAAATGTAGCAGACACACTGAGCCAGCAAGTCTACCAGTACAAATCCTCCTTGAGGTACAAAAAGCTCTGTGGACCAAAACACGGACCGAAGCGGCAGCAATGAAGTCGCCTGTGTGCCCACCAGTAGAGACCCGTTAAATAAGGCACAGATGCCCACTCCCCGGAAGGACAACTGACCGTCCTAAGGGGAGTGCAGCAGATCGAGATGGAAAGATCTCTAAAACGCGAAGAAAAGCAAACGAGGGCCCATTATAGGATCCCATCCATAGAGACTGTAGCTATAGATACACATGGCCGTATCCACACACATATGCGAATACCAGTACCTACACCCCTACATCTCCGACGGGGTGCTCAAGAAGCGGTTAACAGCAATGACCTCTGCTTTATGTGAATAGGTGAAGATACCCTTTTAATGTGATCCACTTGGGTCTTATAAAAGCAAAAGATATACATTAAAGGGAGGAAGAGGAAGCCTACTCCACCTAGGTCTGGACACTTCGGCAGAGTCCTGCCAATGCTAATCCTGGAAAACAAGGGAGAGCAGAAAGAAGATAAACTTTAGAAGCAGTGCCCCGCCCAGTGCTTACAGCTTTGGGGCAGGTCAAGAAGGGCATCACTAGAGAACTACCACCCTAAGCAAGCCAAAGGAAAGGGGACAATCTAGCACCAGCCAACCGGCCGGCCAGCCAGCCACAGAATAACCACTCTGCAGTCACGAAACCATCCTGGGCTGCACTCAGACACAACAGGTGGTCTAAGGCGTTTCACACAGCCCCAAGCAAGAAAGTGGGCAAGTATGAAGCATGAAATCATTAGCACGTGAGAGTCTTTCTACCAGAGGGAGGATACCCAAACAAAAAGCCAGGAAAAGGATGGAGGCCAGACAGGAGCTTCACTCCAAAGTGCGTCTGTCGGTAAGCCAGACAGGTGTGTAGTGTTCTTATTTAGCCTTATCTTAGTGCGAGAACAGGCTCGGCGGAGCCTCTTCGACTAACAGAAAAGCCATGCATGAAGCAAGTGAAGGTGACGGAGATGAAGGATTTGCTGTGAATAGAAATCATTTCCCAAAATAAACTCACCGCTATCGAGTTGACTGCAACCCTACAGCACAGGGTGGACGCGCCCTGTGGGTTTCCAAAACAAACCTTTTTGGATTTTAAATCATTTTATTGGGGGCGCTGACAACTCTCCTCACAAGCCATACAGACCTCCGTTGTGTCAAGCACATTTCCAAAACAAACTCTTGGAGTAGAAAGCCTCGTCTTTCTCCCATGAAGCAGCCAGTGGTTTTGAACGTCTGACCTCGTGGTTAGTGGCCCAAAGCATAACCCACACCACCATCAAGGACTGATCAGTCTTTCCGGAAAATGAGGACAGACTTACATAGGAGGGAGGAACAGGTGGAAGTCACAGGCGTGAGCTAATGGGATGAAAGGGAACGGCCTCATTCTGAATGTTAGTATTTACTGTGCTGTGCAAATTTTATAACTCCATCTTTCTGAGTGTTAGGAAACCCTGCAGAACAATCCACGAGGAAGGACACTGTCACTCCCACAACATCTGACACAAGAGACCACACCATATCCCGAGGAGAAAATAATTTGTACTTGGACCCAAACTACCCGACACTTACAATGCAGGCATTCCCTGCAGGGCACATAATCAATTTGAGGCCTAGATTTCATTTAATGATCAGTGACAACAATTCTTCAAGAACTGTCACGGACGACGCTGGCATCTAGAAGGAAATCCGATTGAGCTTCAATAGACCGATTACCAGCTGCCGGCATGGACCACATGGACAGCAAGAGCAGTCTTGGTCCATCAGCTGCCAGCTTGCCTCGGCATTCTACCTACAAGAGAACCCAACCCCCTTTGCCTGGATTTCCATGGAAATGTAGCCACTAGGTAGGAATTCCATGAAGGGACATGATTTAGAAGACTCTGTGAAAGACCAATTTCCCCAAAGGAACTCTTTCACGCACCCAGGCTGCGGGGCTAGGCATGTCCTGGGTACTGGAACACCCCAGTTCCCCTGCTGTTGCTACTTACCTTAGAACTCGTTTCCATGTGGTATTTGGCACAAGCCTGAAGCTGAGTCACCCAGTACTGTTTCTCTTTGGCATCGGCAGCTAAAATAGAGAAAGCAATGCTTGTTGAGGAGGTTTCAAAACCCGTCCCATCGATTTCCACATGCCCACCCACGAGGATGGGGGCCCTGGGGAGTGCAGGCCAGGGAGCAGGCAGGGACTCAGCAGTGCAAACCTCAATATCCTCAAGCAGCTTCCCCTTAAACCTAAAAAACCCAAAAAACAAATGACACTACATCTCCCCAGAAAATTCCCCCTTGAACTACATTAAAAATGTATTTGGAAATGCCTGCTCTAAGAACAATTTTACTTTTTATTTTTCTAATCTCCTCTGGACGAAGGGGAGAAAAAATCATTTCTACTCTGCTGAATAGGCAGCCGGGAAGGGGAACGTGATTATTTTTGAATGTCTCTACCTCGGGTGGCCAATATGAGTATCGCAGTGCGCGTTTCCAGGGCCTTTTGTTATTCACCAGCGTTGTACTGTGACGTTATTACCATTTACAAAATAAGCGTTCGGTTGAATTACCATTTTAATATGTGTTCTCAAGGATTCATATCACCATTGGACAGAACAAGATGCCAAATGCTGCCTGAGAGATCCTCAAGTTTCCCCCAAAGAGACATTAAAGTTCAACTCACCAAGCGGTTATCTTCTCCCACCTACACCCCATCTCTCAAATAAGACACCCTACGATTCTCTCCTGGAACTCTGGCCTGGCACACATTGGAGCAAACTCTAGACCACGGATTTAGTGATGAACCGCATACACATCGACTCAGAAAAACGCACAGGCGAACTCTTGGAAGTGATCACCGTTTGCAAAGAGGAGTCTACCGGCTGCGCCTTGAACGCTCAGGTGGAGAAACAGAGCGACAAGCAGGCAGTCTGTCGCTCCATCCCACAGTCCTTCCGGCTGTGCCATGAAGACGGGCTCCTGGTCCAAAGCATTATAGACTCAGACCAGGAGAGGAGAGCTCAACTCTCCAGGAGAAAATGTCGCTGGATTGAGTGTTTGGGGAGGGGGTTGTTTATCCTCTTTTTCTCAAGAAAGTTTAACTGTCTATCTGTGATAGCACTGTCTAAGAATCCAGGCAGGAGAAAGGTCACAGGTGGCGTGTGGCACCACAGCCACGAGGACCACACAGTGGGAGCCCAGGGGGCACAAAGGCCATGAAAACGGAAACGGCCAAAGGCCCAGCTCTGTATCAGTTCAGTCTCGGCCTAGGTTTCCAAATGCACAAACATGCATCTGCGTTGGTTTGTGCTGGTTTTTCAGTTGTTACAACAACAAGAAACTCATCTCTTATGATTATTTCAATGTTTCAGTTTTTTAATATTAAGACTTAGGGAAAATAAAACTAAACCACTTTAGAGCTGTCTCTATCTCAAGACATTTATAATCAACTATTAGCAGGACTCTAATGCTTTCATAATTCTAAAAACAAAACAGTATTGAAACAAAAATAGCAAATGTAGACAGAAACATCCTATAATCTGCCATTTTTAACAACTCACCTATTTCTATATGTTCTTTTGCTTTGTCTGTTTTAAACCACAGTTGGCCCATTTTATTTCTTATATTGTAAATTGTATGTGACTGTCAGGAGCCCTGGTGGTATAGTGTGGTCTATGGGTTGGGCTGCTAACCACAAGGTCAGCAGTTCAAAGCAATCAACTGCTCTGCAGGAGAAAGAGGAGGCTGGCTGCTCCTTTACAGATTTAGTTGCAGAACCTCACAAAGGCACTTCCACTCTGTCCTGTCGGGCCACTCGGAGTCTAGAGGTGACTTGATGGCAGATGTCTGGGACGCATCCACTGCCCCCCTTTCCCCCCACCCCACACTAAGTAGGTAATTCCCAATTTAGTATGTATGCAAATTCCAACAAACTTCAGGTGGATAATTTTAATATTTACTTCTTTTTAAAAACCCAGGGGGGTTTAATCAACCCAGAGAACATCTACTACTGAAAGGCAAAACTGGATGGCTCAATTGTCAAGTCAGCTGGCTTTTGCTTCTGCCCAGATTCGTGTCCTTTTATAAACCACAGGCAGGATTTTTTTAAATATATAAAATAAAGTGCCATTAATTTTTTTCACCTGCTATTGTTTCTGCTGTGCTCTGACAATTTATTAAGCAATAAAGAGTAAAGTGCAGCCCAACACAGTATAAATCTAGCCAGCTGGAAAGTGCGCTGCAGGAATCTCAAAGGAGAACATGATCCTAGCAGATTGTCCTCCAACCTGAAGAACGCTCTTCATTAACTAGATGCGTTCTTCATTGCATTAGGTGTGTAACTCGTGTGTCTAGATCTGACGTGTAGACAGATAAAGTTCATTCCAGCTCTTGGGCAGTAAAGCATGGTGCTGGCTGAGATGGAAATCTAGGTTTTTACACACACACACACACACACACACACACACACACACACTTGGGGGGGGTGGGAAGGGAGAGGGAGAGAGGGAGAGGGAGAGAGGGAGAGGGAGAGAGGGAGAGGGAGAGGGAGAGGGAGAGGGAGAGGGAGAGAACACTCCCTTCAGGCTTTCGCTTCCCCTGGACAGAGGAAACACTAGGTAGGAAAGCAGCATGAATAAGCACCACAAAACGTTAGGCCAGGGGCCCTGGTGGTGTAGCGGTTATGCGCGCTGGGCTGCAATGCACATGGTCAGCAGTTCAAAATCACCAGCAGCTTCTTGGGAGAAAACTGGGCTCTCTACTCCTGTAAATAGTTTCGGAAACCCGCAGGGGGTCACTCTGAGTGACAGTCGATGGCAGCAAGTTTGCTTTGGGTTCATGTTTAGGGAAGGACGCCAGGTGACGTGACACACAAAGTCAGTAGTTCGAAACCAGCAGCTGTTCCGAGAGAGAAAGGCAGGGCTTTCTACTCCCCAGAAGAGGTAGTCTCAGAAACCCACGGGGGCTGTGCTGCCCTGCCCACCAGGGTCGCTAGGAGTCCACATGGCACTCACTCTATGGCAGTGAGTTCTGAGTCATGAGAATGCTTGTTACCAGGAGCTTGGATCAGGGTGCTGTTGGGTAAAACACCAGCCCATCAAAAACTGGGTCAGTGGTTCGAAACCACCAGCTGCTGTATGTTTCTGTCCTTGTAAAGATTTAAAGCCTTTGAAATCCTATATACCGTGGGTAAGATTCAGAATCAGCTCAAAGGCGGTGGGTTTGATTTGTGGTTCTTTCCCCTTTTTCTACTTAATACAGATCCCCAATGCATACTGCTACCTTTTCCTCAGACCTTCAATGACATTGAGCGTGCTACTGTGCATGTACATTTAGATTTTTGTGCATCCAAATTCTTTTGTTTTATGTTATTGGAAAACAGCAGCATCACGGCCAAGCAACTGAAACAGAGTCCAGGGAAGCTGTCTAGTGCCGCCATCATCCTGCCACCACCACGCCTGGCATTTCGGAACACTTCTGTGGTGGATCTGCCACCATGTCAACTCTAATTCATGTCAACTCCAGTTCCTGGTAGCCCCATGTGTGTCAGAGTAGAACTGTGCTCCAGAGAATTTTCAATGACTGAATTTTCTGACCACCAGCCCCTTCTTCCAAAGCACCTCTGGGTGAACTTGAACTGCCCACCTGTTGGTTAGCAGCCGAGTACGTTAGCTATTTGCACTGCCCAGGGATGTGTGTTAGAGTGAAATGTGAGGCTCCCTTAAGAGGCTTGGTCACTGCGGAGGAAGCCGAGCACACCTCTGCTTAAGAAACCAAGAGAATGGGAGGCAGCCTGCAGAGGAAAATTAACTCAGCCTGAGTTGGTTGGCCTTAATACCACAGTTAACTGAATGCAATACGAGGAGGGCTTCGATGTGTTCAGGGCGCCCTGGTGGCATAGTGGTTATGAGTTGGGCAGTGACCCACAAGGTCAGCAGTTCGAAACCACCAGCCACTTCACAGGAGAAGGATGGGCTCTCTCTACTCCTATTAACAGTTACAGTCTTGGAAACTGCCCTGTCCTATAGGGTCACTATGAGTCAGTATCGACTCAACAGCATTGAGTTCTAGGTCGATGTGTCAGGGGAACATGGAGCTAAGAAAGACAATGGAATTGGTCCCGCAATCTTTTTGAAGCCCCTTGTATACTAAAAACAATTCTAGAGCAAATGCGGCCCTTTACTAAGAGATGGTGCCAGGGAGAGAGACAATGACCATTACACATTACACGTTCTCATGTCCTCATAGCTTAGCCCCCCAACATAATGCAGTGAAAAGACAAACTATAAATCCAAAGAAAATTCATACTAATAGAAATTCTTCAAAAGATTGCAAAGCCCAGCCGTTTTGAAATCTCTTGCCCTTTCTGTCTTTAATCCTAATGCGCAAATTAATAAGGACAAGCAATTCCTACTGTCAACCCCCTGACCCCACCCTGGGGGAAGAGGGGTACCTTTCTGTTCCCATGGAGGACTCTCCAACACAATGAAATGTTGAGGGCGGTTACCATCCCCCGCCCACCCCTGGACCTCCACACCCAGCCATCACCAGGGAAGCTCAGAATGTCACCCAGGACTCCAGTCTGGAAGTCACCAGGAGGAGACCTTCGTACCTCTCAATTTATACATCTCTCCGTTGGCAGAGTACACGACCAACATGTGGGGAGCCTCGTCACTCAGGGACACGATGGCTCCAGCCAACGACAGCGCTCCCCTCGGCTTCTGGTGTTTGCTTTGCTCGTTCACGAAATACTGCAGGATGCCAGCCTCAAAATGCAGCACA
The DNA here is from genome assembly GCF_050624435.1 of Tenrec ecaudatus. NCBI lineage: Eukaryota > Metazoa > Chordata > Mammalia > Afrosoricida > Tenrecidae > Tenrec > Tenrec ecaudatus. The sequence continues at coordinate 178,371,689 of NC_134533.1, read as the reverse complement.
AAGTACCTGCGCGGAGAAACAAAAGCACGTCACGCTCCTCGCCCTACTTCCCACACCAAAGCAGCAAGGGCAGCACACAAATACGCAAGACAACCCGACAGCAGGCCCCACGTCCCAGGAGCTGGAAATCAAAAGCCTCCCCGGTGGCTCCAGGGAAGTAGGCCACGAGCCACGAGAGCTGGTCTGAAATAAGAATGGGGTTTGGAACAGGGGGTGGTGCCATTGATGCCCACCGCTTCCCCCAGGTGCCACATTAAGCCCGGAACAGTGAACGAGTGGCAGGTGCATTTTAACACAGCCTCTCATCACACGCTCCACGACCTCGCAGGAACAGCTGGAATTCACCAGGTCTCTCTCTAAGAGAGGTCGTTTCACACTCAGGTGGCACAGGTGCTGTGAGGCAGCTGAACACCTGGCCAGTCTCAGGGCTCCAAACGGCTCTCTGCTCCCAGCGCAGTGTTCTGTCAGATATGCGTGCACACTCCAGCGAATTCTTTAACATCCCCCCCCAAGACAAAGAGGCAAGAATTCCCTCTGTGCTCCAGAGGGGTGAAATGCCACCAAACTCTCCCCTACGTCCAGGTTGGAAAGAGGAGCAAGTCAGATAGACCATTAAACCAAGCTGTGTTACAGTCCCAATCCATCAGCTAAGAAGCAGTCGTCACCGTCTCCCCTGCTCCCATGTGAACCAGCCATCCAAAGCTGCCAGTCCATGGCAGCCTTTTGAAAGGCCTCCTGCAGTCTGGTCTTACCTCCGGTACCGACAGCATGGTCAGAGGAGCTGTCTCATCAAGTAGCTCAGATGTCCAACATGAGTTCACACAAGGTACACACTGGCCGGAAGTCAACCGCCACACTCACTGCCAACTCATGGCGACCCTATAGGACAGGGTGCAAGCGCCTCGGTGAGTTCCCCAGACTAACTCTTTATGGGAGCAGAAAGCCCCATCGTTCTCAAGGAGTGTCTGATGGTTTCGAACTACTGACCTGGCAGTTCGTAGCCCAACTCAATCCCTCGACCACCAGGACTGCCAAGACGACCACAGGACGACTAAAAATAAAGGCAGGCCCATCTGAGAAATACACACACACGTATACACATACAGAATGCCATTCCCTCTGACTAGCTAACAGTGATCCATGACAAAGCAAACAAACTTCGCAGTTGCCAGTCAGTGAAGCTAAACACCTGGCCACGACGGCGGGCTCACAGAGGCTCTCTAACCTGTTCAATGATTCCGAAGCGCACAGAGCAATACTCGACATCAGTCAGATCCCGTCATGGGTGGGCCTCCCAGTTACAACATTAGACCGGGCTACCGCGGTGGCTTGCATGCTGCTGCTGCTGGGAGCTAGGCCACTGGGATTGCAGATGCCAGCAGGATGACCTAGAGTGACCTGGCTCCCGTGGAGCTTCCAGACTCAGAGAAGACTACAAAGATGGAACCGGCTGTCGATTCTGGAGGAAGTAGTGGCTGCAAACCTCATGCACAGAATTGAAACATGAACAGCTGGACTGAAGACCTACTGCATGGGAATGGGGCATCGCCAGAGAGAGTGGCAGAAGATGGACCCCCACCCCCACACCGGGTCTGAATGCACTCCAAACATGGCCGAGAAAGAGCTGCCTGCTCTGAGTCCAGTCGACTGCCGTGGGTGGCACAGAGCCTTTGAGAGCTTCATTTGTCGATGGGGTACAACTCAAAATGAGAAAAAAACAACCGTAACAATCTAGTACCTGGAGCTTGGAACGTACCAGGCATGAATCTAGGAAAATTGGAAGTTGTCAAAAATGAAATGGAAGGCAGAAAGATGGCTATCATAGGCATTTGAATCAGAAAATCACCAGGACTGACCCAATTAAGAGGAACGGTGTTGTGTTCATGATCAAAGGCTATTTCAAGGTCTATCTTGCAGTACAATGGCATCTGTGGTAGGATTATATCTATATTCAAGGAAAATCAATACACCATTACTCAAATTTATGCACAAACCACCCAGAGTAGTGAGGAAGAAATTAAAGAATTGTACTAACACCTTTAGTCAGAAACTTATCAAACGTGACATCAAAATGCATTTGGGTGACTGGAAGGCAAAAATTGGAAACAGAGGAAGAAACAGTCATCGGGAAATATGGTCTCGGTGACAGAAACGAGGCTGCAGATATCACAGGATTGCACAACAACTTGTTCATCGCAAATACCTTTCCCCAACAGTGAGGATACACGTGGACTTCTCCAGATGGAATACACAGAAATCAAGCTGACTACATCTGTGAGAAGAGAAAATTAAATCCACCAGCAGCAGCTACAAACAAGCCGGGGTCTGACTGCAAAACAAACCATCAATTGCTCGCGTCAGTTCGTGTTGAAACGGAAGAAAATGGAAACCAGTCCACAAGAGCCAGAATACAGCCTGAGCCAATCGCAACTGAATTTCACGAACATTGATGACAGCAGACTTGAGCTGTGGGAGGACATCAAGAGCACCATTCGTGAAGGAAAAGATCATTTTAAAGAGAAGATCAACGTAGACGGCAGAAGAGAATGAACTTCCTCTTAACAGGACAGGAGCAGCTAAGGCAAACGGAGCACATGACGGAGTCGAGGAGTCGAACAGAAAATGCAAAAGGGCAGCTCGAGAAGACAAGGCAAAAGAAAAGAAAACGTGCAAAGCCTAAACCTTAAAAACCACCAAGAACAGGTTCCACCTATCTTAAACTTAAAGCCTCAAGTTGTAATAAAGGCAAAAGATTGAATGATGACGAAATCATCAAAAGAAGATTGAGTCTCTACATCAAAAAGGACTAGTTGACATTCGACCATTTCAGGAGGTGGCAATATGAGCAATGAGTTAAGGCTTATTTTTATTTTTAATCATTTTATTGGGGGCCCGTACAACTCTTATCACCATCCATCCATCCATCGTGTGTCAAGCACATTTGTAGCTCTCATCATTCTCAAAACATTTGCTTTCTACTTGAGCCCTTGGTATCAGCTCATTTTTCCCATCCCTCACCACTCTCCTCTCCTTCATGAACCCTGGATAATTTATAAATTATTTTGTCATATCTTACACTGTCCGAATTCTCCCTCCACCCACCTTTCTGTGGTCCATCCCCAATAGTTAAGGTTTATTGTGCCAACCTGGCCCATAAACACATGTGAGATTAATTGAAGGGCGGAGCGATAAATGGCTCGGTGAGTCTCACCTTTCTAGTTCTCTTGTCTCTTGCTCACTGATGGTTGGACCAATGTGCTGCTGCCTTAGCTAGTTCTCTGCTTCAGCTGGCAAGGCTCACTTCCTGTGAGACATCCCTGAGGAGAAGCCGCATGGACTTACCCCGATGCAGCCCTGGGTGCTGGAGCAGCCTGCCAGCGCTGAGATGCTCACACCACCATTGGATTTAAAGACTTTCTACCCACTCGCCTGTGGTCCTCCTGCAGTCGGCGTCATTCTATTTTGTGAGTTTGAGGACTTTGTAGATCAGTGTCAGACATAAGGGCTAAGTTGCACTTATGGGCTTGGACTGGACAGCTGGGATGCTTTCTGAATGTACACTTAACCTTGATATAAAATTCTCTTTCTATATGATTTTCTGTAGATTTGTTTCCCTAGTTTACCCAGACTCAGACAAGCAAGAACTAATGGTGCTGAAGGAAGAAGTCCAAGCTGCACTGACAGCGTTAGCCAAAAACAAGGGTCCAGGGATTGATGGAATACCAACTGAATTGTTTCAACAAGCTGACGAAATACTGGAAGCAGTCATTTGTCTATGCCAGGTAATTAGGAAGACAGCTACTTGGCCAACTGACTGGAAGAGATCCTATGTCTGCCCTTTGCAAAGAAAGGTGGCCCAATAGACTGTTCAAATGATACCACAATATCACTGCAATCACATGCAAGTAAAACGCTGCTGAGGATCCCCCTGCAGCAGCTGCAGCAGTACACTGGCAAGGAGCTGCCAGTGGTTCGCACAAAAACGTGAAACGTGGGATATCATTGCTAATGGATGGATGGGTCTTGGCTTGAAGCAAAGAATATTAGAAAGATGTTTTGTTCCATTGACTTCACCAACACATTGAACTGTGTGGATCCTAACAATCTATGGCTAACCTTGAGAAAATGGGAATTCCAGATACTTCATTGTGTTATATGGAACCTGTGCGTGGATCAAGTTCTGCAAGGAGAACTAGGGGCGATCTCGTGGTTTAAAAACAAGAGAGGCATGTGTCAGGGTTATATCCTCTCAAGCTTATCTGGTCTGAAAGGGAGGCAATCAGAGAAACTGGGTTATATGAAGAATGTGGCATCAGGATTGGAGGAAAGCTTACCAACAACCTGCGATATGCAGATGACAACCTTGCTTGCGAAGGGCGAGGAGGACTTGAAGCATTTGTTGATGAAGATCCGGAACTGCCGCCTTCAGTATCAATTACAACTCAGGGGAAAGACAAAAGCCTCTCAACTGGACCAATAGGTCACCTCCTGATCAATGGAGAAAAGATTGGCATTGCTAAGGATTTTGTCTCGCTTGGATCCGCAATCACTGCTCATGAGAGCGGCAGTCAAGGGACCAAACGATGCACTGCACGGAGCCAGTCTGCTGCCCAGACCTCTGGAGCGAGCTCTGTGCCAGCCCGTGGCATGGGATTTTCAAATGCCTCGTGTGCATGTGAAAGTCAGACATTAGAGAAGGAAGACGGAAGAGGAACCAAGAGCTTTGAATCGTGGTGCTGAAGGCGACCATTGAAAGTACTATTGACTGCTGAAAGGACAAACCAGTCTCTCTGGAAAGAAGTAAAGCCAGGATACTTCTTAGAGACAAGGGTGGCAAGACTTCTCACATACTTCGGACATTCTGTCAGGAGGAACGAATTCCTGGAGGACATCCTGCTTAAAGCAGAGGGGCAGTGAAGAAGTCCCTCAACGAGATGGAGCGGCACAGCGTCTGCCCCACGGGCTCAAGCACAGGAACAATTTGTGAGGCCGATGCAGGCCGTGCAGGGTTTTGTTCTGTTTGCAGAGGGTCGCTATGGGTCAGCACTGGCTTGAGGGCACCTATCACCACCATGCTGCTTGGGAGGAATCCCCTCTTTGGAAAGTCGGGTTTTCAGCAAGCAAGCACCAGTGGACCCAGACAACGAGGTCGGTTTCCTCGCACCCCCAAATCCAGTGCTCACGCCGTACTAATCATTACATTTTCTAAAGCTATAGGCTTTTCCATTTGTATTTTTCCAAATGGCTACTGAGCTATGAAGGCAGATTCATATCTAATAGTCTCATTAGATAACACTGTCTTGTTCCAAATAATTTCATGTTTCCCTTAGTAAAGAACCAAGAAAATTCGGCAATCTCCCATTTAATTCAATCTCCTAATAAACTAATAGGCAATTTCATCAGTTACCATCATGCTTACTCCAACCCATGGAGACTCCACGCATGTCAAAACTGGACCGTGCTCCCTAAGGTTTCCAATGGAGGGAGTGGGGGTAATGTTTGGAAGCAGGCTGCTAGGATTTTCTTCCGAGGACCTCTCTGGATGGACTTGAACCTCCAGCCTTTGGTTCAGAGCCAAGTGCAGGGTGCACCACCCAGCAACTCTCAGACATTGTGATCCCAGTTAACCAACTATCCATAGACACCAGGAAAGTTGCCCAAGAAATGCCTCTCAGGCTTTGGGGTCTAAACCTACCTAGTTCATCGACATTCAGGCTCCAGGACTGTCCACGCAAGCAATTCCCAACTCTGGGGTCTCACTCCAGCCCTTGAAGGCATGCACTTTCTCCCTGACACCTGTATGTACTTCACTCTCCGATCCTTCCTGCTCTAACAAAGGCTCATGGCTCCCACGTTAATAAAGTTGAAGCAGCGCCCAGTCAAGCAGCAGCGCCCAGTCCTACAGAGCAAGATGCAGTCATCTCATTAGCCTGACTGACCAATTCTTAAGGAGCCTTGGCGGCACTGTAGGCTAAGCATGGGGTTGCAACCGCAGGGCCAGCAGTTCACACCCAGTAATGGCTGGACAGTGGGGGAAGAGTCAAGCTGCTTCCATAGCAGATCTACAGCCTGGAAAAACCTCAAGAAACAGTTCCATTCTGTCCAACATAGGGTGTCTCCCGAGTCCCAACCAACTCAATGGCAATGGGTGGGTCCAGTTCTCTCTCCTTCAAAACTCCAATTCCCTTCCGAAAACTACTGTTAGCTGTGTTCATCATTCCTTGTGGTCTGGCCAGGACTGTCTCGCCCTTTTCCTGCCCTTTTCTTGAGTCACTTCTGTTTCTCACGATTCAAACAAGACCGCTTACAGGCAGTCGATGCCAACACGTCTCAATGCCATGGGCAGCTGAGTAGAACTGTTTTCCATAGATATGAATGACTCGGCTCAGAAGAACACCATTCGCAAGACTTTTCTTCCAAAGGGCCTCCGAGGAGATGAGCCTCCATTTCTGCTGCTGTGCTAATCATCTGCACCACTCAGGGATTTCTCATGACCGGCAGAGGTCAACCAAGACACACAAAATGTGTCACGGAACAGGATATGACAGTGTGGTTCCTGGCCCAGCCATATCAACGTCACACGTGAGCTTGTTTGCGACATATAGTCTTAGGGCCTCCCACCACCGACCTGCTGAATCAGAAATCCCAGGGGAAGGACCCCAGAGGAAGTTTTAGCCAGTCAAAAAATTAGAAGCAGATAGAATGTCAGCCTAGTCTGTACACCACACAGAAGGGAAGGAGGGATGATGGGAGGAGTAGGGGGCGGGGCAGAGGCAGGCATCCAGGTGACAACACAGATCACCTGCAGGGCAATCCCAGAACCATATAACCGACCTGGGCCCCTGCGTCACCCCCTGGACAAGCGTTATCACCAGGGCACACCCACATGAGAATGCTCACAACTAGGAAACCTGGTGAGCCCACACTCAGACTGAGGTCTGCTCTAGTAACTGCCTGCGCTTGACTCATTACAAAACCAAAACAAACAACCTTTTTGTCCCCACCTTCTCCTTGCAATCCGTTCCTACTTCTTACATGAGGCAACAACTATATTCAACGAGAGAACCACCAGGGGAATTTCTCACCAGCCAGCGGTGGAATTATTCAAGTCCTTCCTCCATGGCCTTCTCTTTAGGCCCGATTTCAGCTTGACCTAAATGTCACGGGCGCCAGCTACGCAGCGCACACGGCTCCTGGCAAGTCAGAGCATTAGCAGCAATCGTCCTCGCGAGCTGAGCGATGGAACGCAGTACCCCGTGGTCCCCACGTACACCCCACCCCTCCCCACATGCACAAGCGCGCCATTTCTACAGCAGAAAAGGGGATCACACGAATTAGCTTCAAAGAAAAGACATAAGCAATGTGCCCACAACTGCAATTCATTCATGTGTCCCATGTGGTCGGTTGTAATAGAGCAGTGGTTCTCAACCTTCCTAACGCCGTGACCCTTTCATACAGTTCCTCCTGTTGTGCTGAAACACACCCCCCCCAACCGTAACATTATTTTTGTTGCTACTTCACAACTGTAATTTTACTACTGTTATGAATCGGGCGTCCTCTGTGAAAGGGTCGTTCGACCCCCCACAAAAGGGGCACAACCCACAGGTTGAGAACCACTACTCACTGCCTCCATCCCCTTCTCACCTGGGAACCTGTTGCCTCACCCACTGCCCCAGGCGTGGCTTCCCAAGTGCAGCGTCTTGTCCAAACAGGTAAGCCAAGTGCTTGTAAAGGACGCTGTTCAGAAATGGGTCCAGGGAAACAAACTGAATGCAGGTTGTTATTTGTTTTTTCAGTAAGGGCAACAGAACCACCCACGGATGCCACATTATGCCAGATATGGGGACACACTGATTGCTCTCATGACTGACTTCAAGGTGACAGCTGCACTCGAACCTCTGGCCTCAGATGGGAGAGGAGAGAGATGTCTCCACTGCTCCCTACAATAGTGCAGATGCAAGTCCACAGGTCTGAGTCACCTGGGCCTATGGAAGGGCATCAGTAGTTGACCCCTCTTCTAAGGTCAGTTAAAAATTCGATCACATTTCGAAGAGCGAAGGAGCTGACGGGAAAACGCATCATTGAAAACCACATGAGAGCACAGTGTCCTTCCTCTCAGGGTGGCCTCAGAGGCAAGAAAGCCTGGGTCACAGGCAGGTAATAGCTGTCCATACGGCATTAAGAAGGGCAGTGTCTGCGGGCCACATCCCCCTGAGAGGGAAGAAATTGAATTTGGTTTCCTACAGGGTAACGGCTCTGTCAAGTCCTGCTGGTTGGTGCCTGCAGCTAAAACTGAAAGTCCTGGCTCTCGTTCACAACAGGAAAGGGAACCAGATTTCTGGCACAGGCTTCATTAATCCTAGTGACATTGCTAGAAGAAATCCTGAAACATTCTCAAAGGTCCTCCCTTCCAAAGACAAGCCAAACCCAGCTCCTGCCTTTAAAAAAAAAAAAGCACATTAGTGTGCAACTTGACAGAAGTATGAATTGAATTCTACTCAGAGAGGCCGCCTGCCACCTTAACAAGTCGAGAGAGAGAAAGAACCATGAAGGGGTGAAATCAAACCTTGAACTCCATCTTCATTTGCCTGAGACCGGCTTCCTGGCAGTACCAGTCATCAGTCCACAAACTCACAGCGGCCCCAACTGCTTCTCAGTGCAACTGTGCTCCACAGAGCTTCCAGGGGCGGGATTTTTCATAAGTAGATGGTCAGCTTGATCAGGAGGTGCCCTTGGGTGGACTCAACCGCCAGCCTTTTGATTAGCAATCGAGCACATTAACCATTTGCCCACCGGGGGAACTCTTCCTTTGTGCCCCCCCCCCTGCCCTGTCCACTTCCAAAGTTGGGAGTTATGGCAGACAGGAGAACCCTCTCTGGGAAGGGCTAAGGATAAGTCATCATCTGTCCCTCCGGCAGACTCCACTAGATTTGAGAAACACAAATGACACACAGAGAACACTCACATGCAAAACAATGGTCCTAACCCACTCCATGCTTTCCAAATCTTGCATCTCTTTCAAGAGGTATTTTGTCTGCATTTGCAGCCCTTTAATTCCCACCCCACCCCCGCCATCTGCCCGCCAGTTTCATTAAGGTTCAACTTCAAGATTAAAATCTTAACAACCAACCCCACATTTTACTGTGAGGGGAGGCTCGGGATCCAGGCACACACCCCCAGCCGCCAGCCCAACTCTGAAGAGGGAGCAACTCGTTCATAGCAGGCAGAAGTCCCCGGTCCCCACCACAAGTGAGCTACAGAGAAAAGTGGAACTCGGGGGGGGGGGGGGGGCGCGGAACCAGGGAATCCTTAGAAGAGAAACTTTGCTAGACAGGCCGGTATTGACAAAGTGACAAAGGGCTCAATGATTTCATCCAATTTCCAAAGTGAAAATTAAAATGACAAAAACGTAAAGGACCTGGAACAGGACCTTTTCACTTGTTTCCTGCCATCTGAGCTGATGCCTCCTCTCGGATGCCCAGGTTACCAGTCGCTTTTACGATGGCATCAGAGTCTGCTTATATTCAAGACCTTCAGCGTCACCATCTCCATACCCAATGCTCAAACCAGAGACTCCCTGCCCTGGGTGTTCCTTGCGGACACAGCACACCATTCCTCAAGGGAGAGAGGGGGATGACGACCAAGCTCCTGGGTGACCTACAGCCTGAGCGACATGTCTCTCTCCTGCTGGGCCCTGCCTCACTCCCCCCAGGTGTTGTCTTATTATGAGCATCTGCCATCCAAGCCCACCCACCTGGCCTCTGCTCAGGCCTCCACACCCTGTCCCGTCCTGCCAAGGACAGCTCTGACCTTATCCTACAGCCCATCCTAGGCTTCTGGAGTTGGATTATTTGGTAGCCAACTCCGCCTAAACCCCCAGTTCCACGCCCCCACCAGCACACCAAACTGGCCCCAGCATTTGGTATTCCCTCTCCTGTTTCCACGCTCCCAGGCCTAACATGACACCGGCTTCAAGCGCTGAACTAATCGATTGTGGAGGCAGGTCTCCAATTCCCCTCAGCCTACAGACACTGAAAACACTGCCATTTCTCAGCTCTAGTAGTACCATGTTCCCCAAACTTCCAATCTACTGCGCACAGGAAGCGAGGAAAACGCAAACCCAGTGAGCGTAATTCTATACATGAAGGGGGGAAGATCTTCCCCCAGGTTTGACTTAAGTCTTCAAAAGTATTAGAATCTATCATATAAGTGAATTCCTCCCATCCCCCAGGGGATCAACCCACTATTACAAGCTCTCCTTGGAGCCACTAGAGTCTGGAAGAGCATCTACACATCATCCCCAGTGGGATCTGCAATCCCGCGATCCCTCTCGTCACCTCCAATGAGTTCGTAGCAAGCACTCAGTCTCTAACACAGGCCAGTTAGAGAGGACACATGTTGGAGACTTTCCCTCCTAAGCCCTCCTGAAGAGAAAATGCTAGACCCTACAGACAAAACCTTACAGCAGATATCAAGGCAGAACACCTGGACACAATCTCAGGCCTCATCAATCTTTGAAGTCTGGAATACACTGTCAATCGCTGGAGAACAGCAGTGGCCTTCTTACATACTGCCCTCCCTCGGCCCCCCCCCCCATGTGTCTTCTGTTGCACCAGTGACCAGGAATGCCCAGCATCACCGCCATTAAGCCCCAAACACACAATAAAGCAGGAATTCTCAACCTTCCTAAGGCTGCAACCCTTTCATAGTTCCTCATGTTGTGGTGACCCCCAACCGTAACATTACTTCCGTTGCTACTTCATAACTAATTTTGCTACTGTTTTGAATCAGGTGACCTCTGTGAAAGGGTTGTTTGATCCCCAAAAGCGATCGCGACCCACAGGTTGAGAATCGATGCAATAAAGATTCCAACACGCTGCTAGAGATGCTAGGTTATCAAAAAACCTTCAAGTATGGAAGAATTCCATTAGAACAGGATCCATTTTTACTCAAGAATGCAATGCCAATGCGTTGGATTATAAATCTATAAAGAAAAACTTAATATGGCCCAGTCTACAGGATAAGCATATATGCTTGTTTGGGATCTTTAAAAAAAAATCCAATCTGAACCATTGATGAGCGTAATAACAGCATTTGGCTGACAGTCTGTGTATTGCATGCCATGCACACATTAATTCACACCTCACAGCAGTCTGAGATATGATTATAAAGACAAGCTTGAAATGCAGAATATAAATTTCAGTGTAGAAAACAGATGCCAAAACTCGTCAGATGAGGACAAAGAATACACAGATGAAAATAATGTAATCACAAGCTTTATTTTAAAACCTGTCCATTAAAATTCCCAGAAGAATATGATTTTTCAAAATGTGTATCAAACATCTTCCATGTCAGCTAAAAAAAAGAGCAAATGCGCTCCCCACACCCACCCCTCAAGCAAGTCAAACACCTGGAGGTCCACACTGTAACTACACCTCACAGCAAACAAATATTTGCTATGTGAATGACTTACAGTAAAATCCAACAGTATGTGTTGAGGATAAAATGTGTGTGACTACTTTTAAGCTGAGTGAGGCAGCAAGACAAGGGAAGCAAAACCATAAATAAAAGCACCGACACATCTCTAAATAAAATGTTAAATACTGTATATACTCGTGTATAAGCCAAGTTTTTCAGCACATTTTTTTATGCGGGGCTTTTGTGGTAAAATTAGGTGCAAAAAAAATTAGGTGTGTCAGCTGATATTCGGGTTGGCTTATATTCAAGTATATAGATATGTAGCCAAAAAAAATCCATAAAGAAGCTTAAAAGTCAACAAATGATAGTTTTTAATTTGAACTGGAATGTTCAAAGCAGTTCTGCCTCACCCCTAGCCCATGCGTACAGCCTGGGCAGGGGCTGGTGGATGCCAGGGAAACCCACAGCTTCTGACAGTAACTGTGTTTCTTAAAGGGTTGGTTCAGTGACTCTGCTTCTGAACCAGTTGGGAGAGCCAATTAAAAAATAATAATGTGGGTTGTTATAAAAGCTGTAAGTCCCCAAGAAAATTATTTTTTTAATTAAAAGGAAAAAATCAGATTAAACTTAAAAGAAATGCGGATTGGTAAATCCCAACAGATACGTGGAGAGTCAGAATCTTTGTGGATAAGGCCAGGAAATCAGGACTGTGAATTTCAAAAAGTAGCCTAAGTGATGCAGAAGCCATTGTAAGCCTAAATGTCTCTAAAGCCCCACCAAGCGAAGCCCAGAGTAGACTTTACACCGCACTTTTCAGCCCGCTTCTCGGATCATTTCCCGGGTCACTCTCCCCTGCTCATGCCCCGGGCAACAGACACGGGAGGGCTCAGTCTCCCAATTAAAGGATGGCGCAGACACGGGAGGGCTCAGTCTCCCAATTAAAGGATGGCGCTGAGAGGGGCTCAACTCTTCCTGACTTTGCCCGCCACAGAATGAGTCGGTTGTCTTAACAACCTGAGAACCTCATCCTGTCTAAGCATGATAGGCCAGACAGTGCCCTTCCTGATTCTGTCACTTTGAAGGGGTTGAAAAATGTTTAAAGAAATGAGACAGAGTCGGATGGCAGGGCGTTTCCTGCACAATGGGGTCAGTCAGCTGCTGCAGTGCTGTGGGTGCCCCTGTGAGCCCGGCCAGGAGGGGAGGGGCACCTGCTGAGGCGGAGGTGCCCAGGGGAGCGGCCTGGTCAGGTGCCAGCACGAGCCCAGGCACACACTGAACACAGCCCGGAAGCAGTGCACTTAGATTTGATGGACTGGCAGATCGCTTTCAAAGACACTGCAAGCAAGAACGGAGGTTTCACCAGGATGAACGCAGGCTTTCGGAATATTGTGTCGTCTTCTGAACCCAGGGTTCTGCTATTTAAAGTTTAAAAATTAAATTTCCCAAGGTGGGTCTTTATTTCTCCCCCTCTCCAAGGTGAGTCTTAAGGTCATAACTCACATTTCCATTCCAGCTATCAACAAGGCCAGGAATTTGCCTACGGATCGATCCTTGAGGGGGGCTGACAGTCAAGTCTCTGCATTGTCCTGTAAGCTTGAAATGCACCTCAAATCACACTTTAGCCGGTTCTCTACTTCTCCAAACACGACGTCCCCCCCCAAGCGAGTGATTCCCCTCCTGCCATAGGTATCAACGCAAGCAAGTCGGGCTGAGTGCTATTGTGATCCAAAGGGTTTGCATTGACTTTTTTTTAACTAGACCACCAGGCCTTTCTTCCTAGATGGAGGCTGGAATCCCTGCTGAAACATGTTCACCAGGGGGACCCAGCCTCCAGCACCAGAGCAACATGCAACTAGTGGATGCAAGCCTGGAGGAGAGACGTGATTTGGGAATAAGAATCCCAACTGTGGTCCAACTCGGTGGTTCCCAAACTTCAGCTACAGCATCGGAATCACCCGCAATTTTGTTCCAACAAGAGCTGGGCAGCATCATGGTTAAGAGTTAGGCTGCTGACTCCAAGGTCAGCAAGGCGAAAGCACCCACCGGCCAGCCGCTCTGCTCTACTCCCAAAACAAGTGCCAGCCTCAGAAACTTCTAGGGCCAGTTCCCCCACCCCACCCCAGTGCTGCAGAGTCGCTACTTGTCAGCATTACCACTATAGCATCACGTTTGATTTGGTTGGTGTTGTTCAAACATAGCTTGGTAGGTTCCTCCCCCAGAGTTTGACCTGGTTGATCTATGTTTGCATTTCTAACAGGTTCCTAGGTGAGGTGGATCTGCTGTCCACCAGCCACACTTGAGACCACGAGGTTCCCAGGTCTGCGATGTTGGTCAGGATGCTCACCCTCAGTGAGCCGTGGTTTCTGCGTTTGCAGCTTGAAAAGCCGGCTAATTCTCTCTGGCAGGCTATTCCATCATCTCTGTGCCTACAAGTCATTCAACAAGCCCTCCCCAAAGCGCACATGCTCATGTTACATTATCATCAGCACGTTGGTTAATTTGCTACAATGCTGACAGATCGACCTAAAATGAGGTCCATTTGTCCTTTTGGGAGATTTGGTTTTTTAGCTGTATTATTTACCAGGGACTTCCATTCAGTTCCCAATGTGGTCACTTTTAAATGGGTCCTGGGATATGAATACAGCACTGCGGATTGTATTCATTCAGGTTAGGGCTAAGAAGAGAATCCATCCAAGCCCAACTTTTTTTTTTTTCAAGTTCTAGTCCCAAAATTGATTTTTGTAAAAAAAGCGTGCCTTTTATGTGAGCAACATTGTGCTAAAGTTACAGACATGAACATGAGCATCTACCCAGAGGCACCAGGAAGAACGACAGCTTTATTTTGTAAAGAAATCTGCTATTGAAACCCTTTAGGGGCCCTGGTCAGTGGGTTACGATGGCCTGTGAAAGACGAGGCTTTCTACTGCCATAAAAAGTTTGTGTCTCAGCAACTCACAGGGGAAGTCCAACTCAAAAATATTTAGTGAAGAAAAAAATTACATGCTAAATTGAAAATATCAACTTAATGCAAAAGCAGGCATCAGAGGAAGATTCGAAAAATTTAAAAACCTAAAGAGCATTGCTTCACATTGATTAAAAGAAATAAATTTAACTTTAGGATGGTGGAAATATTGTCTTGTTCATGGTGGTAGGTCCACAAACCACACCCACTGTCAAAGCTTATCAAACTATCGTCTTAAAAAGGATGTATTTTATTTATCTCCATAAACCTGAATTTTTCAAAAAATGTACTTTTCTGAAGTCAAACAGCCTTGTTTCCCAAGAAATATGGGCACTACAGAGTCCCTCAAAACACTTAGAGATTTTGCTGTGCGCCGGGGGAAAGTGGAGCGACTCCAGTGTACCTATAGACACTGTGGCTCAGATTAGTAAAAACAACTCTATAACCTGCCACACTTATTGTCAGGGCCATTTTTTTAAAAGGCAAGATTCTTTGTATTTTTAAATTAATTTTATTGGGGGCTCTTACAGATAGAACCACAACCTTTCTCGTGCTGCGACCCTTTCATACAGTTCTTGTGGTGGTGACCCCAAACCATAACATTATTTTTGTTGCAACTTCTTAACTGTCATTTTGCTACTGTTATGAATCGGGCGACCCCTGGGAAGGGTTGCTCGACCCCCCAAAGGAGTCGCGAACCACCGCCCTGGGGTCACTGTGAGCCTGAATCAACGCAATGCCAGGTTTCCTTTTATTCAAAACCGTATGGCACAGTTCTACGCCAACACTCACGGAAGTCACCTAAGTCAATCAATTCAAGGGCAATGGGTTAGGGATGGGGAATGGGGGCTGGCAAACAGGGCCCCAGCTCTCATGTGAGGGCGGAGAATGGGGCTAGAACAAAACCAGGTACAAAAGGATACACTCAAGCTGCGCTAGAGAAGAGTAACTGAGTAGTTGACTGGACCAGGAACGTCAGGGACTGCTTCCTGAGGGCAAAGGACCGGAACTCTGAAGGATCAGGAGAAACGGAGGGATTTTCCAGGCAGAGGAAACAGCAAGTGCAAAGATGTTATGGATGAAAGTGGGTAGAATTAAAAAAATTTCATCTGTGTGATTGCAGCTGAGACGAGGAAATGTGTATAGTAGGGCAGACACCAAAGACAGAACAGAGGGGCAGGGCGTACTAGGCTTGGAGGAGTCAACTTAGGATAGGGCATTGTCACACTTTGAAAAGCTCCGGCCTGGGAAATGGTTTGGACAGGAGCCCGCGCGGAAGTACGGAGGGCAAAGCCAAAGCTATGGCGAACTTGACGCCGAATTTATGGTACTCTTGCCCAGGGGTGTATCTCCTCCATCGAGAACGGAGGCAGGGTGGGACAGGCCAGGTAACTTGCCGCTGTCCACTGCACGCTGCGGCTGCCCTCAAGGGGCTGGGCCCCAGGATTCTGGGGGGTAGAGGCCCAGCCAGTCCGACCCCGCTCTGGGCACCGAGGGAAATGCAGGCCGGGAGGTTTAATGGGCAGGAAGGGCCAGGGAGACCTTTTTCTTGCTCAGCTTTGAGCGAAGTGCTGGGGGCAGTAAAGCCGTGGCTTTCTCAGAGCTCAAGACCCTGACGCAGCAACAGGAAGAAGAGGGGGCTTCAACGAGTTTGGGGGAAAACGCCATGCTCTCCAAATCCCATCCCCCCACCCCAGCCCCTGCACACTGGACGAGCTGGTTTCCAAAACCCCCTACACACGCCCGCCTCCCCATCATCCTCCAGCAGGTGATGCCAAGGGGTACAAAACGCCAGGCCGTGCAGAGCTGAGTGTTCACGAAGAGCGGCGCTCCTCCCAAGGGAAGAGAAGGCCTTGCGCAGTCAGTCTGAGGCCGTGATGTGCTGGTGCTGCCAGCGGCCTGTGCCTTCCGGAAGGACAAGCCCTACTTTCTGGACTTTATGCTGCAGGACTTGTATTTCCTCTTGGGTGGGGGACTTGGAAGAAGCGTTAACAGGATTTTTATGGTGGGGAGGTTCCAACCCAGAAACCACAGGGATTCAGATCCGGAGCAACAAGGTGCTCACCATGGGGGAGCAGACGGGAATGCAGCTGCAGTTAATCTGATGGAGACCAGCCAGGGGCGCTCTCACAGCCGCTCCGCTGTGAACGACTGTGCTACCTACCATCTTTGCTCGAAGCACCACGACCAGTCCTGTTCAGATCTCCGATTTGCCCCAGAGCATTCAGGAAGATGGCCTTCAACAGCTGCGGCTCTTCACAGACTATGGTCGTCAGTGGATGGAGTGTCTCAGGACCCTTTCCAGACACTCAGGCTTTTGATCTGAAACTGGTCTTTTCCTCACACCTACAGACGACTATGGCGGGGCTGGCGTTTGGGGGTAAACCGCTCCAGGTGAAGGACATTTGGAATAATCGAAATCACACCCACTCATGTTTTTCCATTGTCAACTGTTTTCTTCTGCCACATTCCTAGGACTCCAGGTGGCGTCCAGTCTGGGCTTCGACAGGAAGCAGAGCTATTGCCAGTGTGCAGTAACCCAGCTTAGCATGAGGGACTCCATTTTGTTTTAAACTGCCTCCAAGCCCCTGCTAGCAGCTGGCGTCCCCTTCTCTCCCTCCCCGCGCTGACCTTGGCTCTCGAGATGTCTCTGCACTCTGCCCACCCAATTAGCAAGAAATGTAAACTATCCTGTTAGACCTTGAGTCATTACCTTGCAGCTGCGCTGTTTCCCCTTTGACATCCTTCACACCTGAAACTGAGGCCATCCCTGCAAAGGTGACTCACCTTGTAGCCAAACTGCAGACAGGTCTATCAAGTGGACAGCATAGGTCGTGAGGAATGTACTTAGAACAAATGACCATGCAAAACCCAAAGGGACAGCCTTTGTCCCCAACACGAAACTCAGAAGGCAGAAAGGGCGGAGAAAGCAGAGAGATACCGGGACTCCAAGGAGGAAGAAGGATGCGTGGTGGCCCACGGAGGGGACGGCCACCAAGTCACGAAACAAAAAATACACTGCTAAATGGAAAACTGGTTTGCTCTGTCCACTGTCACCCAAGCCACAGTAAGATAAAAATTAGGAGAATTATTCAAGAATCCTAGAGTTGAGAACGCAAATAAAGATGAAAATAAAATTGCAAATGCAAACAGAGATGAGCATGGGGTGAGAGAGACCAAGAGCAAATGTGAGATGGAAGGGTCCATAGTATACCAGGACCAAACACGACACACGCAGCGTGCTGCATACTGCCAGCACATTCCTCCCCTCAGAACCAGGACCGAGCAGACGCTCCCAGAGCGTGCGCACCTGGAAAGGAGACCGCAACAAACACAGTCCATGTTCCCGCCAACATCTTCACGGGGGAATCACAATTGCTCTTTCCCTGGGCAGGCTCATCTTGGCTGGCCCAGCTCTCGGCCAACAGCCTGAGGACAAGCGCTGGCACAACGACATGGCAACTCTAAAGCAGACCTGTTCTAAAGACAACCCATGCACGGTGGGGGTCGGGGTCTGCAGGCTGGGCAGGCCCCCTAGCACTCCTGGCAGAGTTTCCAAAGCTGCTTCTGGTGACTGTCAGTACGTTACCTTTCTCAGCCCCCTCCTCCCACACTGCTCTGCAGCCACTTCCTGGGACAAGGATCGAGGAAGGAGGGGAAGAGTTGACTCTTTCTGAGAGTAGAATGTCTGCCCACGAAGTTCCCATGAGGCACCGCGCCTCCTGGGCCCACCCCCAGGCCACTGAAGCTCAGTTCGCATCAGCCCCCAGGTGATCCCTCTTAGCTGGGCAGCCCTTACCCCTTGGACTCACGTGAGGTCCCACTCAAAGAACCAGGCGCAAAAGGCCAAACTGTCTCCACATGGAGGGGATCCACACCCACACCCACACCGCGGAATGTAATTCAACCTTAAAGAGAAACGAGGCCCTGGAACCTACAACATGGATGGACTTAGAAACCGTAGGCTGGGTGACATAGGTCAGATTCAGAAGGACAGGTCTTACATGAGCCTGTTTCTAGGAAATACCTACACTAGACCAAACTTTTTATTAGAGGTTACCAGAAGCGGGTATGAGAGGAGACGGGGAAGCGCTGCTTTAGGGGTACTGGGGTCCTGTTACATGTGATGAAAAGTTGGCAATGAATGGTGCTGACGGCTCCGCACCGTGGGGAACTTCATCTCATTGACTGGTTCACATAAAAATGGCCAAAACAGTCACTGGTTTGCTACATAGAATTACCACCCGAATTTCTTTAATGAAAAGGACGGCAGTCAAGTGCTACCAGAGTGTGCGTTACAATAATAAGGACCACATGTCTGAGTTGTGACCAGACACAGAGCTCTGGATGTTTCCCGTTTTGAGAGCTTCTCAAGACCCTAATTTCATTGACAAGCAAATCCGTTCTT
The DNA here is from genome assembly GCF_050624435.1 of Tenrec ecaudatus. Lineage (NCBI taxonomy): Eukaryota > Metazoa > Chordata > Mammalia > Afrosoricida > Tenrecidae > Tenrec > Tenrec ecaudatus. Next base: position 178,352,901 of record NC_134533.1, on the reverse strand, counting down.
ATTGAGACAGCACACCCGAGAGGGAAAGAACCACTCTTGAAAGCAATTATGATGCAACTCCACCGGCTGTTTTCCAACACTCGTGTCCCATTTTGATTGGGAGTTGGGAAAAGGCTAAGGAGCCTTGGTGGCACACTGGCTGAAAGTTTAGCTGCCAACCACAAGGTTGATGGGTTGAACCCGCACAGTGGCTCAGCAGGAGAAAGACTCCAAGATTTGCTTCCCTCAGAGGCAGGTCTACTCTGCCCTAGAGGGTCGCTATGAGTGGGCATCAACTGGACATCCTTTTCAACAACAGAGGAGAAATTATTGACTTAAATTTAAGATCTGCACCTCAGCTCTTTCATGGATTACCTGGTATTTGGAAGTCAAGTGTGACAGAAGGAGCTTAGTGGCCCACCAAAATATCCATTTTCTCTTCTCTCTCAAGAAACAAACCAAAGCTTTCTTTTTTAAAGCTGGGAACAGCACGCTCTCTCAGAACACATTCTCCAACCTGTATTCCACCTACATATACCGTCTGTGGTCTTGGAAATTCCAGTTAGAAGAGGTGACGCGCTACACTTCTGTCGTGCCCCCGCCTGCTCTCTCGGAGTTGGATGTGATGGCTGAGAGTCGACAAGTCCTCTGGTGCGAGGAGAACACGGCCACCCTCCAGTGACGGGACACAGAAAGCTGGACCGAGGGGATGTGCTAGCTGGGCTCCAACCCTGAGACATTTCCACAACCTTCTAGGGGACAGGAAGAGGGTATACTACTGCCCCATCCCCGGTGTGCACGCAGGCCAACTAAACAGCTGGAGGTGAGCTTTTAAAGCTCTCCAGGTGGTTGTCCTGGCAGCCAGGTTGGGGGACCGGTGGTTGAAACCATCTTGACACAGATTATTCTGGAGAAGGATGTGGTGCTTGGTCAGTAAAAAAGACAATGACTCTCAACAGGATGAATTCACCACGGCGGCTGCAACAAGGAGCTGAAACCAAAGAAATGGTTGCAATGATGGTGCAGGATGGGCTGTATTTGGTTCAGTTATACTTGTGACTGTTGACAGTCACTGTGTCAGATCCAACTTGATGGCACCTAACATTCGTCACAACGGATCAGGATTCCTAATGAACATACCATGCCATTTCAGTCATCTCCTGGTACCCCATCCCTTCAGAAATATGCCCCGCCCACCCCACCCCACTGCCATGGCATCAATTCGGACTCACGGCACTCCCCGGTGATCCAGGGGAGAACTACTCCGCAAGGATGTCTTAGCTGTAATCTTCATGAGAGCAGAGCCCCAAGCCTCTGGTACAGTCCTGACCTGTCTGGCCCATCCTGGAACATGAACCTCCCCCCAGAAATTTACAAGTTTTCTGAAAAGATCATGGATGATCAAAAGCACAGAGCTGTATTACTACCAGCCATTATTTGGGGGAGTGATAACGCAGGGCCCATGAGAGGTAGAGTGAGATGAAACCCTATCACTATATTAAATGAACGTTAACAACAAACACATTTCTAGATCCTTGTTTTAGTGAAGAATTTAGGAATTAATTGCTAAGGCTAACTTAAGAGGACTGCAGTATCTCCATACACACACACCACTAAAAATGATGCTTAATATAGTCTACATTTTTATTTATAATTAGAAACTCTATTGTTAATTTCAAGAAATTCTCCTCCCCAACTCTCCACCACTCAACCTCCAGGCAGTTCACAATCACTGAGGTCAAAGTCCCTGGGGCCAACGTCCTCTGGAAATTCTGGCTGGGAGAAGAGGCGGAAGTGAAGGAACCCAGGCTGCACTTCAACCCACAGAGTCCCCTCCCCACTTCAAGTTAACTCATTGCCAATGCACGTGAGCAATCACACCTCCCACAAAGAAGGCAGCACACCTGCTGAACATCACATGGTAACCAAAGGTGCATGCTATGGAAGAAAGTAACTGTACAGCAGAACCCCAGACCTCAACATCGACTCTAATCTGTTCTAGAAGGAGTATCAATCAGGATGCCATGCAGTCGAACTCCGAATCAATTTTTCCCTTAAGAAATAACTGAAGGAGGGAGGGGGAAAAAAAACGAGGACCTGATGCAAAGGGCTTAAGTGGAGAGCAAATGCTTTGAAAATGATTAGGGCAAAGAATGTACAGATGTGTTTTATACAATTGATGTATGTATATGTATGGATTGTGATAAGAGTTGTATGAGCCCCTAATAAAATGTTTAAAAAAAAGAATAAAAAGAAATAACTGAAAATGGATTAATCCGTTCTTGACCAACAAGCTTTTACCTTAATCTTGCCTTTTTATACAAAACATTACACAGAAATTTCAAAGTAAATCAGTTCAAATTTAAATAATATAATTTAAGTAAGAAATACAATATTTTAAAAGTTTTTTTAACAATTACAATATGGCCCATAACTTGAGATTGAAGAGGATCTGGACCTGTGACACAGATATGGAGAAGAGGGATGGAGGAGAGAGTCATTGTTTGAAAGGGGAATCGTCTTCCATAAAATCAATTCGTAACTGCTTCTCCCTTCTTTGTCTTTTTGCACTAGTACCTGGCTGGTTTTCTCTGAAAAAACAAAAAAACAAAACTGTCTAATGTGATCTGCTGTTGGCGTTTCCTTAAGTGTATTCTAAAAGAGTTTACTAAATTATCATCAACAATATCAATAACACGGTTAACCTCCTCTTTCTTAGGACCCATGTTCTTTTATCTAAAAACAGTACAAAAAGCCACAAAAATGAAGAAAATTATACCAAACCACTTGAAACAGCCGCAAAAGGTTTAAACAACGCGTATTAACTGCCAATTAACGCCGAGTGACTGAAACATGAACTGCTTTTGTTTACAAAAATCACATATTGGGTTGGATGCAAAATTTTCCTGATAATTCATGTCAAAATCTGATGATGCTGCAGAGTCCTGATGCGGCAGAGTACTGGGGTTCTACTGTGTACTGGAGGAACAGAAAGAAGGAAAGAACATGTTTTTATCAGCAGCAGGTGAGCTGCTCTTAGAAAATAAAGAGCAAAAGCAAAAACCCGTGTTTTAAATCGCCTAGGTAGGCGGTTCTCAACCTGTGGGTCGAGACCCCTCTGAGGGTCGACTGACCCTTTCGCAGGGGTCGCCAGATTCATAGCAGTAGCAAAATGACAGTTATAAAGTAGCAACGAAAATAACATTATGGTTGGGAGTCACCACAACATGAGTTGCGGCATTAGGAAGGTTGAGAACCACTGGTCTAGGCGAACTTTGGGAGGCTATTTGAAAAGGTGGGGTGGAAAGAAGTATTTAAAAACCACCCATTGACAATACTGGGTTTGGAAAATAAGAGTTCAAGAAAGAAAAATAGAGGAGCTGATACCAGGAGTTCAAGTAGAAAGAAAGTACTTTGAAAATGATGGTGGCAGCATATGTACAAATGTGCTTGACACAATAGAAGCACGTGTGGATTGTGATAAGACCTGTACAAGTCCCCAATGAAATGACTTACCAAAAGGAAAAAGACAACGAAAAAATAACTCAGAGGAATGGCAGAAATGCAGAATGTGGCGAAAGAAAGACTTGGGAGCTGGGAGATTCATCAAGGCATTGGGATTAACCAGACATCAGGGTAAGCCTTTAAAACATGGGCGGGGAGTGTAATAAAAAAGAAGTATCAACATCCATCTCACATGAGATCCCTGGGGCAAGAAAAGGCTAAAAAGAGTATTTAGAGAAATAGGAGCAGGTATTTGCCACAATCCAATAAACAGTTTGGACAGAAAGCAACCCGGTGCACTCAGTAGTTTGGAGACACACCTGGAACCACGACAGAAAGTTTCAGCTCAAGGAAACACTCTAAAGCAGGCGTCCTCAAACTACAGCCTGCGGGCACATGGGGCCCGCCAAGGACATTTATCCGGCCCGTCGGTGTTTTTTGCCCCGTTTGTTTCTTTATTTCAAAATAAGATATGTGCAGTGTGCAAAGGAATTTGTTCATAGTTTTTTTTTAACTATAGTCCGGCCCTCCAATGGTCCGAGGGACAGTGAACTGGCCCCCTGTTTAAAAGGTTTGAGGGCCCCTGCTCTAAATGCTCCATAGAGAAGACGCAGACACACCTCGAAAGAAAAAGTATTGGATTGACACGTTTTCTATTGCAACATAAGGCAGAGATGACAAGAGAATGATTTCTTAGACAGAGGGGGGAAGATCATCATGTATTTCTCAACGTGGTATTAAACTTATCAAGATCACTGCTGCATTCTGAACAAAGGGGTGGGGTGGGGCTCTAGGAATCTGCCTGCTAAAATGTTGCTACTAAATTCTGGATCAGGACCCCCTGGTGGCACTGTAGTCTAAGAGTGGAGTTGCTAACCACAAAATCAGCGGCTCAAACCCACCAGCCAATCCTTGCAAGAAAGATGGGAGTGTCTACTCCCATAAAGATGAGCATTTCAGAAACGGAGCGTCTGCGCGTTGGAAACAACTCCAAGGCAAAGCGTGGTGGGTGCACGGTAGATCAGTGTTCTCAAAGTGGGTGATACCCCTAGGTATCAGAATTAATTTATTTTCATTAATTTCTGGAACTATTAAGACTATTTGATTTATGTACATGCTTACTTATTATTAACCTAATCAGGGTAAGTTATTTGTGGAAATATATTAAAATTACCAGGAGATAGTAAATTATTTTATTTTCATAACCTTGGGGCTGTTTGTATGCTTTCTAAGGTTCTTGTTGGTTTTCGTTTTTCTTTTTCTAGGGAAGCCGTTTAGAATATAGTGTCTCCTATTTTAAGACCTTGTTATGCCAGTTAAAATAAACCATGCTTTTCCCAAACATTTTCTTAAGTAGATTGATTTATATGAACGTTTCTTAGCATGACTATGAAACACCCAGATTGTACTGCAGGAGCAGGGGAGTTTGTCCTGGGAGAAAATAGAACTGAAATTTTTAGATCATGTTATGAAAACCAGCTCCCACGGCCTTCCACTTGCTGAGAAAGCAGAGCTTTGATACAATGAATTCTTTGAACAAAGTGAAGCAAAAACTCATATAGATTTGTTGCTCTTTGGGGCCACTTTAAAAACCAAGTGTATATTCTATAACATGAACATATGGGTAACTCAGTTTCACAATTAGTGGGCAAAATTGTTTCAATTGAACAGAAAAACAGGTTCTACATAAGCTTATTAATTTCTGAGAGTCTCAGATGGAGGGATTTTATTTAGATTTAAAAAAAATCATTTTATCGGCAGCTCTTACAGCTCTTAACAATCCACACATTCATTATGTCAAGCACATTTGTACACATGTTGCCATCATCCTTTTCAAAACATTTTCTTTCTACTTGAGCCCTTGATATCAGCGCATTTTCCTCCCTCCCCAACGCTCTCATCCTCATGGGACCTTGATAAATTACAAATTATTCTTCTTTTCAGATCTTACGCTGTCTGCTATCTCCCTTCACCCATGTTTCTGTTTATGTCACCCTGAGTGTGTGTGGTGGGGTGGGGGGTGTTATACGTTGATCATCATGATCGGTTCCCCTTTTCTCCCCCACCTCCCCCCTACCCTCATGGTACCACTACCCCCATTATTGTTCTAGAGGGGAGGGATTTTTTGTTGGTTTTTTTTTTAAGCTAAAGTTGAGCAGTCTAAAAGGTCTCTAAGAAGGACAACGTGAATGGGAACTGGCTTTCTCAGAGCAGAAGGAAAAAAAGGGAAAATAGAAATCCACCCCCCCCCCAAAAAAATGATCAATGAAATTCCAAGTGACTTTTCGTACATTCAGTTTATGTTTTTGAATGTGAACCTGACACTAGCATCCAGGCGAATCGAGATGTTTTCGAAGCAGTTTACCCGATACTCCAGAGGAAGTGTCTAAGGACGCCTCAAGGACGCTCAGCACAAATCTGCCGTGAAGGGTTCTTGACCCTCTTCTGCTGGCTCTGCATGGGGTGTTCTTAGTGCTGGGGACACAGAAAGCTATTATATGGCACCTTATATCTTCCCGGTCCCATGAGTCTTCCATTTCTTATTTCTTCATGGCTCTAATAAAATCTTTCCTTCTCAATGAGAGGGGCTTCTTTTTTGCCTGATTATCATATAGACCAGTAGGTATACATCGGGAAGTTCAGGCTGGTCGGCTTCAACGGGATTTTAAATACTTCACGATAGTTGACATTTCTGTTGAATCGGCCTCAAAGGGCTCACCAACAAGCCAACCAACTAGTTCAAATAGGAACCGAAAGGATCTCAAAGTGGTTACCGAAGTAACAAACTGCTGCGAAGGAGATCAAACAAAAAGACCAAAATCCATCATTCTTGGCCACGCGGCAAGCCAGTTTCACGACAAGAATCGGCTTCTTTCTTGGATTCAGCAGCCCACCCGCCCCCCCATCACCAACACACACACACACACACTCATTAAGAGTTACAACAATCAGAGGTTTGCCCACATGAACCAAAACAAAGTCTGTAATAGCACTCGCAAAATGTCCATCATGTCAGGGGGCAGCACTTGAATTCAAGAAGGTATTTCTCTTCAACGACTCCTGAGAGCCAAAGAGACCGGGGTCCCAATTGGCACCTGACTCCTTGGCACTTCGGAGGCTGATAAAGATAAGTCACCAAGTACATCAACAATGTTACAAATACTAAGCTGTGCAAACACAGAAATGCCGGCATTTTATTGCAGCCCTGTTACGGCTGGCATGATACTTGGTAAAATACCGAGTGCTTCAAACTCTGAAACTTACATTTAATATAATTCACAACACCAATTAATCATAAGACTTTTTGGAGGGCAAACTGCATATGCAATTTCCCGAGAATAATAGTATTTTAATTGGGGGGCGGGGACGTTCTCATTATTCTTACGAAGTCTTCATCAGTCAGTTAACCACAAACTATAGTTTTGTCCACAAGTGTCCTTTCTGAGAATATTTTTATTATAGTCTTAAGGAATCGTGACTACACAGTCATTCATTCAAGGGAAGGGGTGCACGTATTCTGAAAGCAGAAGCTGGGATTCATGGTCAAGGAGGAGACTGACTCAGACCTGGGTTAATCATTCAGGCATGCTAACAGGCACCCCACTTTAAAGTGCCTTCAAAAGGTCTTGTACGAAGCCCACCCTAGTGGCATCATGGTTATGAGGTGGACCGTTAACATCAAGGTCAGCAGCTGGAAACCACCAGCCATTTCCAAAAGAGTCACCGTCTTGGAGACGCACAGGGGCAGTTCTACCCTGTCCTATAGGGTCACTGATTCGGCATCAACTCAATGGCAGAGACAGTTTATTTTTTACTCCCAAAGTATTATGATTAGTACCTCTTTTTAAAGTTGGCAAAGCGAGGCCCATCAAACACGTCTCAGTTACCTAACCCAGGCAATCTGGCATCACCGCGGTGCTTCTATCAAAAAGGCAGCACCAGTTGGCACTGATCCCTCCTCCAGGTGACCCCCTTGGCAGAGTACAACTGCACTCTGTGTGGTTTTCAATGGCTCCTCTTTGGAAAACAGGTGTCCAGGCCTTACTTCTGAGAAGCACACACTAAATCGTCCGTATCAGAACAAGGGGCCTCAGCAGTGGAGAGTCTTTTCCATCACCGGTAGGAGACCTGGGGACAGGAAATGTTCCCATGGTCATTCAAGGGTGAGATGTCTGCTACAGCTAGGGAACCCAGACTGCCAGGAGTCATTCCTAACTCCAAGGACGGCCCAGCGACTTAAAAGCTCAGAGAGGGAAAGGGAAGAAGATGAAAGAGAAAAAAAATCCTAACCACCCGGCCAACCAAAGCTTAAAAGAGATGAAGCATTTGACTCCAGGATCAATTAACACATTCCAGCCACTGTGAGCGCCTGGTTGGCTCCCCGCTCATCCTGAGTTCTCCCACTCCTACGCCCACTTTAATCCGCCTTCTCACACCCTGAATTAGCTTTATTGCTTGATTACCTTTCCCCAGCATGGGCTCCCAAGCCTCCCAGCCTGGCAGGACACCAAAAACATTCAGCAGTAGCATAAAAGCCACTCAGCCTGCAGATCGCAGAGCTCCCCCACCCCCCCTCACCATTCTGGGAAGAGGAGATGGGAACAGGCAGGGCAATAGGGTCCAGCCACCAAAGCCAAAAGCCCAAATGATGGATGGACAATCAGATCAGGCTGCCACAGCAACTCTGGGCAAACAGACAAGAGGAAATGTGCTTGCTGGCAGGGCACCGCCTGGCATCTCATTACATGAAGCTAATTCCACTAACCAAAAATCACTACGCAAACCAGACAAAAAGCTCCACCGCTCCTCCAACACCTGCCCCAAAGCCTCCAGGCAGCACGATCCACTGGGACCAACACATGGAACCAGAAAACAAAACCACCCGAGGCCACGTCGGGTCCCCTGAGTGGCTGTGTGGGCGCAAGGCTTGCTCCCAGGGGAGCACATACTCCCAGAGGGCGGAGCAGGCTCACAGGCGACCTGGTAGTAAAGTCATTTCCCATCTGCTCTTGAGCCCCTCCACCCCGGGGGCGATGGGAACCAAGGGGCGCGTTGCCACCGAGTGCAACCAGGGTGAGGATCAGCCATTTTCCTGGGGTTGGGGGTTGGGGAGGGGCCGACAGACTCCTCAGTGTAGAGGTTTCCTCTAAAGAGCTTTTCACAAGCCAGCCATCTCTCCGCAGGCTGCCCTAGGTACAAGGCAAACGGTAAGCGCCAAAGGAACCGGGTAATAAACGTACGACTCGCTAAGACTTGTGTGAAGAGGGAGGACCTTGGGCTGTTCGCGGTTGCTAGGTGCCACCCAGCCCATTTCCACTCTGAGAGACCCTACGAGACGGAGCAGAAGGGCCCCCGATGCCTTCCTGGGCTGCAGTCGGTACAGGAGCAAGTGGAAGCCCCCTCTTGTCTCCTGCACAACCATAGGGTTGGAACTGGCAACTTTCAGTTAGCAGCTGATGCCAGCTGACCAGTGATGCCACCAGGGCTCCAACAAGAAATTATTTTTTTTTAGTATTGTTACTTGCGAGAGCCGTGCCTGTCACCAAGCAAGCGCGTAATAAGTGTTTGTCAAACACTTGAAATCAACATTCAAGGAAGGCTAGCCAATCACTGTAACAGTGTCTTGACAAACATACTTTATCTTGCTTCACAGATGCAGCGTCGTGTTTTCGGATACGCTTGGTTGATTGCACACTGCGCACACACCGAGTTTCTTCCTCCTGGTAAACCTGTGCTTCAAATCACACGATGGCATCCACCGGATCGCGGCGCCAAGGAGCGCGTGACCAGCGTACACAACAAGGAACGCACCCACGAGCCTGACCCGAACTCAGCACAGGAGATAAGATCACTGCCTCGTGAGAGGAGGGCAGAGAGCGCTAAACATCAACTGAATTCCAAACAATGCTGACGAGGTTTTCCAAATCGGGTTGACATGTTTCATTCTATCATCTCTTTTAAAAAAAGAACCGCTGCCAAAAACCTATCACTTGGGGAGCAATTCTGACGGTGCCCATCCTCTCGCAAAAGAGAAGACCCAAGGAAACAATGACAAGGTCTCTGTCACCCGCGCGTGGCAACCATCCTAGCCTGAATTTTGAGCGGTCACCCCTGTTCCAGCTCATTCGTCTACTCACCTATGAGCGTGGGATGTCCCTAAAGCTGCTGTAGATTCCACAATGGGAACCGAACCCATGTTCTCCAGGCATCCGCCCCCTAAGGGTGGCGTTCCAGCCCGTTCGTTTACCAGGCAGGTTCTCTGCTACTCTCATCGCCAAGCAAGAATGAAACAAAAGCATCTATTTCACCCACTAGTCCCTTTTCATTTAGTTCTATACATTTCTCATACCGTCTTAAATGATTTTCACCATCAATCGTGTGGGGAGGCTTTCAAAAAGTCAGGGGGGGAAAAAGAGAGAAGTAAACGATCGTGGGGTTTTTGACCTCGTAGATGACTAGCCACCTCTCTTATTGTCCTCACCCAGAATTCATGTCTCTCTCTCCCCTCTACTCTTGAGCAGCGCACTGATGGAGCAGGGGAAGTGGGACGTCATGTGGCCTCTTATGGTTTTATTATCGGCTGCATGACTATCTCTGCCGTCTACACTGGAAACGCCGCTGGGGACATGTCACTTGACTGTGCTTCCCTCTGGACTTGGCACCGCACTGTGCACTTACAGGGGTCTAGACACATGTTCCCTGATGGACTCGGGGTAAAAGATCAGCAAACAAAACATGGTCCCTTCAGTATCCGTGCCCCGTGTGTCATTACCACACTGTGGAAACTCTTTGGAGCCCAAACTGTCTTCCACATCCAGAGATTGCATTTCTTTCTTTTTGCTACGCTGTGACTGTTTCTAAGACTCCAGTGTAGTCCACCCTGGCCAGACTCTACCAATTAGCACGATACCCTGTTTCTAATCTACCAGGGATTACTGGTTCATCTGGGGCCACCAGGACCCTCTAGCTCTCCCCTCTCACCACCCCTCCTCCTTGCTAAGCACAAGAGCCAAACCTGCCAAGCACGGTGGACCACTAGCTGATGGCCGTAATCTGATGGCCAAACCTGTATTTTCAGGTTACCCAGGGCTCATGCAGGACTCCCTGAAGTAAAGCTCAATTTGGAAGAACCAGCACTTGAAGTCATTTAAGACCACTTGCCTGCCAAACCCATTTGTGTTGGAGATTCTATGCCCAGAGGTCTTTTATGGCTCTGGGAAGCAGACCTCTGAATTATTGATGCCAGGCTTTCATGAAAGGTCTGCATTAGGTCATAGGTTACCAGGCTGGATGCGACATCACGTACCCAAGAGGAAAGGCAACGTCAAGCCCACTGTTTGTGACCATCTGCTGTATGCACAGGCCCTGTTGTACGTACCAAAAGGGGAAAAAAGGGGGACTCTAATTCTGAGCACTGTGCCTGGGCTTCCACCACACGTATCTGAATAACTCATTTGATTTTCTCACAAACAGAAAGATCTTTCAGTCATGAAACATGCGAGCACACTTCAGTGAGCTCCCATGGCCCCACAGCTACTCTGGACAAGGGCCAGGACCAGCAACAGATAGGCGGCCTTTGGCCTCTTACTTCATTAACTTGGGAGGTGATCTATATTTCATTTATCTTCCGTTCCAGGCACAGCTCCAAGTGTCCAGGCTGGCCAAGTCAACAAGACAAAGAAAAATCTTGGCCTTCCCGGGGTTTCGGATAGAGTGGGAGCTGGGGAGAAAACACAAATCTAGAAGCAAATGTGTTACGGGTCAGTGAGTCCTTTAGAGAGTTGTAACCTCTTCGGTTGGTTGCGGAAGGCCGTGTGTGTAAGGGGACACAAGTTGGGGCCTGGAGGAAGGAAGAGGGTGCCTTGCCACCTGATGGAATAGTGTGTTCTAGGTAATAAATACCATTGCAGGCAGACTCACACTCGGGTTTGGAGACAAGCAAAAGAAAGTGGGCTGGTGGGGGAGGGGTGGCGTGTGTGTGTGTGTGTGTGTGTGTGTGTTTGTGTGTGTAGAGTAATGGGAGACTGCCTTACAGAGGCACTCAAGGGTCGGCTCGCACAGGGCCTTCAAAGTGTGGTAAGGACTGGGGCCTCTATTCTGGACAAGCGGGGAGGCCCCTGAACAAAAATGACATTACAGGACAGAAGGATTCGCAAATGGGGTTGAAAGGAGCGGCAGGTAAGAATTTAAGGAGAAGCCAAATAGAGCTCACTGCGACAGCCCAGGCAGCAGTTTATGTCAGCAAGACAGCTTCCCTTTTTTAGTTTTTTCCAGCTCAAGTGTACCAGCCACTCCCTTCTCTAACATCTGCAGTCTGACAACTCTTTGCCCCACCAGCCATTTCAGAAGCAAGGGAGCCGGTCTGAGACCATGGTGTGATGGTTTTGCCAGTAAACGGTCTCCTGGTATCCACTGAGGATCACAGGTGAGAGCGAGGTTGAGAAAACACTAGATACCCAAACGTTAAACCTGGGTGAGAGGGGTTGGGGGGAGGCAGGTCTGGTTTGCAACATCTTCAGGACGTCTGTTTGCCTTTAAGCGTTCTATGATTCTTTGGGTTATAGCGATCAATGCCCGGATCTAATGCTCCATTTCCATAGGCCAGGAGCCTTCCTAAGTACCCGGGGAATATTGATCTCCTATAGATCAATGATGGCTGCACTTGCGGGCCCAAAGATGGCAAGAAGGAGGGGATCAGCGAGCGGCTCCTCCGGGGCCCACAAGTCACATTGTTGTATTTGGCTCTCGCTTCTCTGGTGATGCGTGACCAACAGGAAGCCTTGCGATATCCTCTGCAGCAGTGATCTTCAGAGGGGCCCCCATAGGTCCCTGGGGAGACCTGTCATTCTGGTCAGAGAGAGCAGCATCTTCAAAGAACAAAGCTCAGCCAGCACTCATCAAGGCTCTTCCTCCTGGCCTTAATGCCATTCCCTTTGTCCGCAATGAGCTGTGGGGGAACTTACTTAGCGGCTAAAGACGCCTAGGCTGACATGCACCCTGTTCAGGGGGTTGGCCCTGGTCCCCGGCCCCCAGCTGGTCTCTCAAAGCTCCATTCCTATAAGCAAACCCCTTTCTGCCAGACCTCCAGAAGCAATGACTCGTTCTCTCCCCGCGACCTACAGTGCTTAAACAGAGCTCAACACCATCCTGGCATTCAACCAGAACAGCAACTGGACGTGGCGTCTGGTCTTCTGCGTGGTGTCCTGTGAGGCACCTGGGGACGGAGTGCTGGGAGAGAGAAGCAGTATAATGGAAAACAAGATTCCATTTCACTGATTCTTGTGGCTAATAAACCCTATGGCTAGCCCAGCCCAAGGTGGAAAAACAAAAACACACCAAAAAGCTAGAGTGGGGAAGGGGAGCCTTGTCCTCGTTGCATCGCCTCCTCTCAGGCCAATTCTTTCATTAGCCCCAAAATGCAAATGAGCATGTCTACAGCGACTCACCAATTCAGCAGAGCAATTCACTCTCCTGGCTGCAGACCAAAAGAGCGCCCAGTGACTTACATACAGACCCTCGGCATCCACGTTAGCTTTCCTTTCCAGGGCCTTCCCGCATCCCAGGCGAAACGCGTGTCATTCTGTCACTGGTGAGGCTCACTTCCATCTCGCTGAACTGCCCCCACTCTGAGTAGCAGCTTGGAAATTCAACAACCTGACATCTGCTTGGAGTGTGGTTGGTTGGTGAGGTCTTTGCACATTGGGGAAGTGGAAGACACTGGAATGCCGAAGTCAGGACATGCCCTGGGACTCAGAAGACCCATGTCTCCCATCCTGGCTTTCCCAGTCGTTAGACGCCAGGGACGGGGGTTGAGGTTACAGAATTCAGAGGCGAGGAATGCCGAGATTCCACATGGTTGCACTTCTCGGCATTGCGAATCAAAAGCAGGATCGAAATACTGCCCGGGCTTCCATTTCAAAATGTAATGAACAGCCGTCCCTTCTGGCGATGGCATTTATTAGTCTCCCAATCCTTGGAAATATTTACGGCACACGTAAATCCCCTTCCTCATCAACCACTTCCCGAGTGAATGGGGCCACACGCCCTGTACGCCAATGATCATATAATCTGGTTCGCTTTCTTCGCACCAAGAGTCCACGACTCAATGTCTGCCACACACCTGGGAGTCGCCAGGATTCTCGCCGTCCTCACAGCACAGGTTCATTCTGGCCTCACCCACCACTGAGGATGTCCATTTCCACCTGGGAGACACTGAGTCAGTGCCTACAGTTTATCAGGAAACCCAGGTGGTCCTTAGGTATACATTCCATTCCATTCACGCGGGGTTTTTTGTGTGCGGCTGATACAAGTGTGTGTCAATGCAAGACACACCTGGAGATAAGACTGATCCTGATTAGTGTCTCTGGGGTGGAAAGGCAAACTCTTAGCAGGGGGTAAAACTGGAAGAACCAGTAAGAAGCCCTGCTTTCAGGACAAATTAAACGGCAGGTCCCCATGGCACTCACAGGGCCCCTGCTGCCCCTGGCCTCCGCCTAAGGTGGAATGTTAGGGCCCGCAGGCCCAAACAATACTCCTCAGACAGTGGCTGCCTAGGGGCAGGTAAGAAATAGTCTGGACTCTGTAGGCCAAACAGAGGTTCTTTAAAATAGGATGAAGAAAACACAAATTCACTGCCATCAAGTCAATACTTACTCATAGAAGCCCTACAGGACAGGGTAGAACTGCCCCTGTGGGTTTCTGAGACTAACTCTTTATGGGCGTAGCAAGCCCTGTCTTTCTCCCTCAGAGCAGCTAGTGATTTTGAACTGCTGACCTAATGGTTAACAGCCCCACACATAACCACTACGCCACCAGCGCTCCATAAAACAAACCTGCTCTGTGAATTATATGCCAATAACACTGTTATATCCTCTGGTCTAGCCAGATTTGTAAAGTAGAATTGGGATTATGACAGTGGGGGGAGGAAGCATTAAAGAACTAGAGGAAAGTTGTATGTTTCATCAGTGCTATACTGAACCCTGCTTGGCTCGTCTCCTCCCTGTGACCCTTCTGTAAGTGGACGTCCAGTTGCCTACAGATACTCCCATGATTCCCAATGCCTTGGTTGAAAAGCAAAGTGGCTTCAAGCCCAGAATAAGCAAATATGAATCACTGTCTTTTTGTAAATATAACTATATTACGGAAATATTTTAGTTGGCAGGTCTGACTTATAAACAGTACTCTCAATGTATTAGTATAGTACAGGTGTTGGAAAGTAGGGCCCTACTTAAAAATAAAGTTACTGAAAAATCCATCACGACTCATTGCCAGCCGATACAGCAGGGTCCCACTGCCCGCAGGGTTTCCAGGGCGGTGGTCTTTACAGAAGCAGACTGCCATGCCTTTCTCCCACAGAAAGCTGGTACGTTCCAGCTACCCACCTCTCCATTCCCAGCCAGGCACTTAACCACTGTGCCACCAGGGCCAGCCCAATTTCCCCACATGCTCCATGATACACAGACACTGATTTTTAAAAATGGTAAATCTGAGGAAAGCAGAGCTGCTGAGAAGTTCCAAATAGAAAAGTGAAGGTTTTTCGAACGCTGAGCATGACTTGGGCCTCCTGCCTCATACACGGGATTGGTATTGAAGCCTTTAAGTACCTTGAGCGTGTCCTTCATTGAGGCTAGAGTTTAAGTTCGTCCATGAAGCACTGTTTTACTACAATGAACCCTCTCAATAAAGCTGTCATGGAATGACAGAATTCCAGCTCTGAAAGGGACCTTGGAAGATGCACGACTCGGCAGTTCTCAGCCTTCTCCCACCGCGGCGGCGAGTGTGATGGATGTTCGCAAGCATGATGGATGGGGCAGGATCCGCTCTCTCGGTTTCTCACTCCATTGCCTCCTCTGCTGCTCAAGAAGGTATTTCAGAAGTGAGGAAAGGATGTCACTATTATATAAATAGACTGGAACCAAATGTTCACATTCTCTGCTTAGTTCTTGGTTTTCCTAGAATATGGGAATCCCGCCAGCTTCCTAGATATGACATTGTACATTTGGGGACGGGATGATTGCATTTTGTCAATAACCATTAAAATCTTTCAGAGAATTTTATGGATGCATATTATTTTGTGTTTGCATCATCTGGCCAATTTTTCTAAGCTAGTCTATGCTGGTATCCATAAACACTGTGTTTGCAGGCCAAAGCTACCAGCCACTCCACGGGAGAAAGACAAGGCTCCTACTCCCGCAACCAGTTACCGTCTTGGAAACCCACCCGGGCTGCTCTACCCTGTCCACTGGGGTTCCTCTGAGTCAGCATCAGCTTGATGGCAGTGAGTTGTGAGAAAACCTGTGGTTCAAAGTAGCCCAAATTAATACAGAGCAGAGAAGTCCGACTGGTTTTGCTGTTCCCTTTTATTTAGTTGTACTTACAAGGAAGCTTTTCCCACCTTCTGACTCTGCTTACAATGGTGTATATGGGTTCTGCAGTTGCTGTTAAGGTCTCCTTATGCACTTGTGTGAATTTAGAGCTTAGGATGGATCAAACCTACATGGTATTTTGGGAGTCCCTGGGCAGCATATCTCATAGCATGAATGTTTCATAGAAGCCACTTTGGGAAATGTCACCACAAAAATCACTCATTTCCCATATGTGGCATTTCTGAACCCAGAATTCCGGCCAACTGTATCATTTTCCCCTTGGTTTCTTAGAAGGAGGCAGTCGAAGTTGGAGGATGAGTAGAATCCACTTGACCCCCTATAGTTTGTTTCAGCTCCTCCATCACACCTGCCGACTTTCAAATGTTCAAAACCCAAACATGGCTATCGTGGGCTGTATCAGACGGTACACCTAAAGATCACTCCCGCCACGGTCGAAGGTTCCACTGGGCAGCACTGCACTAGCATGTAAGCTGGCTGCGTTCAGGAAATAACTGTTGCATTTCCTACGGTGTGCCCAGCTGCATCTTGCAACACTTGGAACCAGCAGATGCTCATTAAATAGCTGTTGGAGGGTAAAGGAAAACAAGCAAGCATGACATTGGACTGCTCTGCTCTCCTTTCCTGAAGCTGCTCTAAATCCTGCCCACCCCAACACAACTCCTTGCCTCGAATCTTCTGGGGACAAATGTAAGCACTATCCCCTTCGGATAGACCTTTACACTGAAAACCTATTGAGGTGATGTTTAAAATAGTTTTATTGAGATATAATTAGGATATCATGCAATTTAATAGTTCAACCATAATTCTGAGGTGATTTTTAGTTATTTTCCCCAAAATGAAAAGAATACTATCTTGCTTCTCAATTACAGGAAAATAAATTCAAGAGCCTCCACTAATTTAAGGGGAGGGTTTGCTTACAGCGGTTCTCATCCTGTGGGCCTCAACCCCTTTGGGAGTTGAATGACCCTTTCACAGGAGTTGCCTGATTCATAACAGTAGAAAAATGACAGTTATGAAGTAGCAACGAAAATAATGTTATGGTTGGGGGGTCACCACCACATGAGGAACTGTATGAAAGGGTCACGGCATGAGGACGGTTGAGACCCTCAGGGCCTAGACCTCGTGGCCCTCCTATCACAAAAAGCCTGCAGCTCCTAAAGAGGATCCCATTCCCAAACACTGCCCTTGGCTTATACGGAGGGACCTCTTATCAGGAAGGCACTGCCGGCTAGCCGGGTCCCCTCCTTCCTAGACTGTGTCTCCTCTCCCTGGGGAGATTCACTCATTCTCTCCAGTGCCTCTCGGCCGACTCCCATCTCACCCTTCCCACACTTCAGCACGATGTGTAAATAAGCATGACACATCAGATACACTTAAAAGCACTTGGAAGAGTTTTTAAAAAAACCATTGAAACACAGATGACTCCATGAAGACTGCTTCCACGCAAGTAAGAGAAATCCATTTGAATCCGTGTGAGCAAATACAGGGGTGACAAGGCATCCCACAAAAGCCAAGGGTAAAGCCTCAACACAAGATGGGCCTGCAAGCCAACACTTGAAATCCAGCCAACAGAGAGGATATGTTCACTCTGACCCTCGCCTCCGCTTCTCCAGAAATGAACGTGAGGTGGTACCTTCGAGTCCCAGGAGAACACCCTCCTGGTGGGCGTCTCTCCACATCAGGATTCCCCAGGGAGGATGTGCTGGCTCACAGTGAGCAGTCCTATCACCAAGATACAAACGTGGTGGCCAACGGTCCATGGGGCGGGGCAGTTCATAAGGAAGGAAGAATGGCTTCCAGAAAGAGTCTCTGACCCTGCTGAGTGAATGGTGATCACTCTCCGGGACCCAGGGAAACAAGGAAGCACAACCACAAACAAGGCAGGTCTGCTCACTAAGCCAGGCTGCACAGGCAACCTAAACAAATTACTTTTATATGCGGTGACAGGCATGTCAGTCTCGTATTTATTCTCTTCTCCACTGCAATGTGAAACCCATCCTCCTATGTCCCCCCAGGAGCAACGGGTGATGGTGAATTCAGAACGGCCAGTCATCTTCAGTAGCTATCCACTGGAAAAACTGAAATGTACGTGAATTAGATGTCAAGAAAGGGTTAAATGTTATTAAAACTTGAAATGTGCAAAATGTTTTACAACGAGAGACCGTAATGACAAATCTTTTTTTGAAAAACCCAAATCCTACACCCACCGCCATTGAGTCCGTGACGATCCATAGCGACCCTGGAGGACAGAGGAGGACTCGGTAGGGTTTCTAAGACTCTACCTCTTTGTAGGAGCAGACAGACCAGTCCATCTTTCTCCCACAGAGCAGCTGGTGGGTTTGAGTCCGTGACCTTGTGGTTAGCAGCACAGTGCTTACCCTGCGGGACCACCAGGGTTCCCTCTGCCAACCTGTAATGCTAATAAAAGAATCGGTGTTTGCCTGGACTCAGGGCAAAGGCAGGACTGGTGTTGCACAGGAAATCTGAGAATGCTGAAACTAATTTGTAGTGGTGGGTACACAGCATTATGCATTGATCAAAACCCAGAGAACCAAATAGCACAAAAAGTAAACCTGAAGGCATGCAAATGTTTGAAGATCCCTTAGGGCAGTGGTTCTCAACCTTCCTAATGCCTCAATCCGTTAATATAGTTCCTCAGTGGTGGTGACTCCCCAACCATAGCATTACTTTCGTTGCTACTTCACCACCGTAATGTTGCTACTGTTATGAATCATCATGTAAATATCTGATATGCAGGATGTATTTTCACTGTTACAAATCAAACATTATGAAAGCATAGTGATTCAACACGAAAACTGCATGTAATTATATATTGTGAAACATTTATTTCTAGTGCCAAGCATGGTGTAGCATGGGTAACAGTCTTCACGCCGGGTACTCGTCTGTGGGCGTATCTGCAAGTGGGAGACCCACCTGGAGACGGATAGAGGAGCAGACTCTTGGTTCCTAAGAACATCGGAAATAGATGTTTTATGATGGTCTTAGGCGACCCCTGTACAAGGGTCGTTTGACCCCCAAAGGGGTCGTTATCCACAGGGTGCGAACCGCTGACTTAGGAGGTTCTGGAACAGAAGGGAGTCTGCATCGAGGGGATCTACCTGGATTAAAAATATCTGAACCAACTTACTAAGGGGCGTAGGAGCAAAGGTGCCGACCCAAGCATCATTGGCAGGAAGTCTGTAAAGCGAAGGGCGAAAGGAACCGCATGTAAGCGCCGTGGTTTTGCTGCTAAGGTTGTTTTCCACAAGGGTGCAGGTTAGCAATTCGGATACTGCTACCTGTGTTCACTGGAACTGAACCATTAACTGAGACCTGGCAGATTCCCACTGCGGAGGTGGAAATCTATAGACAAGCAAGCAGAGGAAGTTAGAACAAGTAACGGGGTAATGAATTCGAAGTGGAGACCTCGGCCGGTACACAAAAAACACTTACGTAGGAAGAGGCAAGTTCCCAAGCAGTAAAATCCCAAATAGGTCAGACAAGTAAAATACTAAAATCAAACCCACTGCCATCCAGTCGATGTGGACTCATGGGGACCGACAGGGAAGGGTCACTGCCCCTGTGGGTTTCCAAGGCTGTAACACGACAGGAGCAGAGACCCCCGGCACAGGTGGGGGGGGGCCTTCAAAGACCCTGCAGTCAGCTGCCTGATGTGTCACCACTCAAAGGAAGGGCGGCGTCAATGTGGGCTGGACACAGTGACCTCCTTCCCAAGAGCACGCCGTGAAGAGGAGAAGGGTAAAGCCTAAGTTTGCAGTGATTTTGCTGCTCCAGTTACAGCTGGCGACACACACGACTGCAACCGGATGACCAAAACCAACAGCAGAAAACTCGAAACTCACCGCCACCACGTCGGTGCGGACTCCCAGGGACCCTGGAAGGCAGGTCAAACTGCTCCTGTGAGTTTCCAAAGACTGCGACTCTTTACGTGAGTAGAAAGCGCGTCTTTCTCCCAAGGAGTGGCTGGGGGTTCAAACCGCAGACCTTTCGGGATCTCAGCCTAATTCATAACCCCTCCGCCACCGCTTGAAACCAACACCCCGCGGTCATGATCATGTAACTCATAGGTACCCTTAGTATACACCCTGAAGATGCTGAGATGAGAACGCCACTTTACTCCCCCACCCCCTCTCCAGGCCCACTATCTTCCCTTTAGTCAGAAGGAACACAAATGCCAGCATCTGGGCATCCTGTGGTCTCTATGACATGGTCAGAAATCCTCAGTGTTCAGGTCATCCGGAATACACTGGGAGAGAGGTACAAAGGGAGCCCGGGGAGATGTGACAACTGGATGTCATGTGGTCTCCTGGATCAGGAAAAGGTGAGCGGGTTAAGGCAAAGGAAATCTGAATGAATTTGGTTAATAAGTGTGTGCCCGCCTGGGCTTCTTAGTGGCAGTGAATGTACCACACCAGGAAAGCCGTTCATAATGAGGGGAAGGGAGTGGACAGGGATGAGGAGGCTGAAGGGAACTCTCCATTTTTCTGTAGATCTAAAACCCTTTTTAATGATTTTTGCACTTAGAAAACAATTTTAATTATTTTATACTTTTTAAAAATCATTTTATTGGAGACTCTTACAGCTTTTTAAAAAATCGTTTTATTAGGGGCTCATATAACTCTTTTCACAATCCATACATACATCAATTGTGTCAAGCACATTTGTACATTCATTGCCCTCATCATTCTCAAAACATTTGCTCTCTACCTAAGCCCCTGCTATCAGCTCCTATAATTATAAATTATTATTTTGTCATATCTTGCCCTGTCTGACATCTCCCTTCACCCACTTTTCTGTTGCCCGTCCCCCAGGGAGGCGGTCACATGTAGATCCTTGTAATCGGTTCCCCCTTCCAACCCTGGTTCTCCACCCTCCCAGTATCTCCACCACTGGTCCTGAAGGGATCATCCACCCTGGCTTCCCTGTGTTTCCAGTTCCCATCTGTACCAGTGTACATCCTCTGGTCTAGTCAGACTTGCAAGGTAGGATTCGGATCATGACAGTGGGAGGGGGGGGAAAGGAAGCATTTAGAGGAAAATTGTATTTTTCATCATTGCTACATCGCACCCTGCCTTGTCTCCTCCCCAAGACCCTTCTGTAAGGGGATGTCCAGTGGCCTACAAATGGGCTTTGGGTCTACACTCAGCACTACCCCCCTCATGCACAATGATATGATTTTTTTGTTCTGATGATGCCTGATGCCTGATTCCTTCAACACCGTGTGATCGCACAGGCTGGTGTGCTTCTTCCATGTGGGCTTTGTCGCTTCTGAGCTAGATGGTAACATTTTATACTTTTTTTTAATGTAATCATTTCAAAAAATCATTTTATGGGGTGCTCTTATAGCTCTTATAACATTTCATACATCAATTGTATCGAGCATATTTTTACATGTGTTGTCATTGTTTTCTAAACATTTTCCTTTTAATTGAGCCCTTGGTATCAGCTCCTCTTTTTTCCTTCCCTCCTCCCTCTCACCCTTGTGACCCTTTGATAAATTATAAATTAGCATTATTTTTATATCTTATACCAACCGCTGCCTCCCTTCACCCACGTTTCTGCTGTTCATCCCCTTGGGGGGGGTGTTATGCATCAATCACTGGGATTGGCTCCCCCTTTCTCCCCCTACTTTCACCCTACCCTCTTGGTATCATTATTCCCGTTTCTTTTCCTGAGGTCAAGCTTTTTTTTTTTTAAAGAAATCTATTAATTTTTTTAAAAGCAGAAAAGAAAACTTTAATGCTATAATCTTCAATTTTTCAAAAGTAGAGAAGGCAGGACAAGGACTTGGGTTTGTCGCTTTTCAGATGGTCACTATGTGATCTGTCCCCTATCCCAACACGCACACATGCACACACACACACACACACACACACAGCTTCTGTGAGGCTCTGTCACGCCAAGGTTGAAATCGTCATCACGGCATTGCACACACATCTGGCTAAAAAAACCTCACTTCCAAGATGTAGCCTGCTCTCCAACAAGAACCTCCAAATACAGGGGGGTTCCCAAATGTATCTGGCCTACAGCCACATTTTCCGAAAAGAAAAAAATAATTCAGTCCCTCCCCCCACCCCCACCCCAGCAATGTGAAACGTACTAAAGCTCATGATCTAGGATCAAGTGCAGGGATGGGCTTTTGCAGGCCCTGAATCATGCTAGCACACCTGGGGCGAGCGGGGTGGGATGGCGGGGTGCAGTCTTGCCCGCTCTGGGAAGCACCGCTGAGCAGGAAACAGATGCTATAGCCAAGTGACCATGGAATCTCCAGGGGAAAATGCAAAGCAGCTGATGGAGAGCTTTTACAGGGTGTAAAAATCACCTTGGGGCTTTTAAAGGGGCAACGGAAACGTGAAGGAGAATTTCCCCCTAACCTAAACACTTTACAATACAGGGCGAGACCAACAATCCGCAAAGGAATAACATGCAGTCTGCATTATCAGAACCTGCTTCCTTTAATTGGATGATGCCGACAGGCGAGCACCCAACCCTATAAAACCAAAATCGAGCATCCCCACTGGCAGGGGGAGCGGTGGATGGCCACTGCACAGACGCTGTCTTACTGACACCGCCCGGTGCTCATCTCCCCGTACCTGGCTCTCTCTCCAAAGATCCGTTTCCCACCCAAGCACCAGGGTGCGGCCGGTCCCTACCCAGTGCACAAGGTCCCACGGAAAGACCAGGCATCAGCATGAAGAGACGAGAGACTCAGGAGAGGCACCTCTACTAGGTCAACCGAAAACCTGCTTCTTTTTCTTCTTGTGTTTTTAAAACATAACATTCTCAAACACACTTACTGCAGTCAAAGAACACAAAGCAACAACAAAAAGCACACTTGGCGTTGTGAACTGTATTTGGCAGTTGTCTTTAAAGGAATTGACTGTGAAGATGAGAGAAGCCGTCAGACTGGGCCAAGCCTGTCAAGGGCGGTGTCCCAGGGCTGCAGGTACACGGCCACCAGGTGAGGAGAGCCAGAGCCTGGCGGTGCGGTCTGTCTCAGCCCCTCCCCTGAGAGTTCAGTCAGATCTGCTGTGTACATATTCAAGGCTTTGGGGAAGAAAGGAAAGCCAAGTCCTAGAGTTTTATCCCTTACTCAGGTAAAATCCACAATTTCCATGGGAAGACTACATTTAAAGGGCAACTTAGAATAAATACATGTCCTGAAAATATGACTTAGCTCCCTCCTAAAACTACCTCCCCCAGAGTAAACTAACCAAACCCAACTCACTGCGCATCAAGCCAATGCTAACTCACAGCGACCTCCTGCGGGTGTCCAAGACTGTGACTCCTTAGGAGAGCACAAAGCCCAGCCAGTTGCTTTGGGTTAAAAAAAAAAAAAAACTTGATCCCCCCCCCCTTTTTTTATAATTTAAAATTGTACTACGTCTTTAACAGGACAAAGACAACCAACCATTAAAATCAAAATGGGAGCCCTGGGGGTGGGGGGCGTTGGGCGGCAATCCTCATGGTCAGCAGTTCAAAACCAGCAGCAGCTCCACAAGAGAAAACCGGGCTTTCAAGCTCCATAAGCAGTTACAGGCTCAGAAAGCCGCAGGGGGTGGCTCTGAGCCAGCATTGACTCAATGGCAGTGCGTCTGGAAGTCCAAGATGGCGGCGCTTACCAAAGGACAAAGTTCAGAGGTTAGAGGAGGAGGGATAGGAAGAGAAAACCCGGGGGCAGGGGAGGGGGGGATAGGATAAGCAACAGTACATTGAGGATAGTTCAATTGATGAGTTGAATTAAAAAGCGTCAACTGTTGAATCTAAGACCGTGATCAGATCTATAGAAGTTTAACAGTTATTATGACACTTCCAGACAAAGACAGCCCGAAGCAGAGCCACTTCGCCTTTACTGGCTAAGACTTCTCTGTGGTGAAAGCCCTTGGCTTCCCCCTCTGATGAGCTCCTATGGATTCTTCAAGGCCCATGTCAAACGCCCCTCCTCCTTCCTGTGCTTCTGATGACCTCTTTTTGGCAGAAGCAACATTCCTCGATTTTACATGCATTTTTGCCTTTACCCCATAGGCTCACACTTCATTGTTCACATGTATTTTTCCTGTGGGAACAGGCGTGCTTCCTCTGCCATTTGACAGGAATGCTATTAAACATCCTACAGTGCACAAGACAGTCCCTCACATCTGATAACTGGCCATCTCAGATGGTCAATAGTGTTGACGCTGAGAAACCCTGGCATAAACTTAAAACATCAGCTCACTTCTTCTTCGATTTATGGCACACCTTGAATTACAGAGACAGTCATGACAACGCCTTGGCACATTTCCATAGGTATTCAGAAACCACTGCATTCAAGGATGTAGTACAAGACAAGACGAGCAAAACTGGCACAAATTCATTGAGGAGATGCACACACTGGTCTGAAAAAGCAGCATGGGAACACAGGAACCCACAGAGTGTTTTGCATGTTAGTCTCATGTAGAATTTATGACTCTAACATATGAATGCTATAAAACATGTGAAGTGACAATAATGTGAGTGGAACTTTCCAACCACATACAAGACGCAGCGAAGTTATAAACTCTGGAAACTTCCTGCATCACTGACATTTTGGAGTTGAGACAGATTAAAATTGCACTTGTTGTGAAATTTCTCACCTACTGTGAGACCCAAATACCACGGAAGCATCTTCAGAATACTTCCAGGATATTTTCATCCGCAGTCTTTTAAAATTAATTTCTAAAGAAATGATGACCCTCAATGATTTAACTTCTGCCATTAAACTTTCATGATCATGATCGTGCACGCTTCCGCCTTCATTCCGTAAATCTTCTAGATAGCATACCACACACTTCCCCTGCCTTCAAACTGGATAGTTGGCACCAAATTTGCCTTTCCTGGATGTCAGGTCATCTTAACTATTTTCAGAATTGTATTGTAAAAAAACAGCATCCTGATAAAGAGAGAGAAAAAAAATACAGCAGTGAATGACTCATATCTACTAAGCTCAGCACAGTCGTTCAGGGTCGCGGCAGTCAAGAAATCAAACGATGCTTTTGGTGCCAGTAGCGCTCCTGTGAACATGGTGAATGTTCCTAAAACCCGGCGGACTTTCTGTAAGAAGAGTGGCGGGCACCAGCCCCACATAGTGACACAGTGCAAGAAGGGCAAAGATTCTGTGTGCCCAGAGAAAGCGACGATATGACAGGAAGCAGAGTGCCTATTTTCCGGAAGAAGGCTAAAACGACAAAGAAGATTGTGCTGAGGCTTGACCGTGTCGAGCTTAACTGCAGATCTAGGAGAACGTTGGCTGTTAAGCGATGCGAGCCTGTTGAACTGGGAGGAGATAAGAAGAGAAAGGGCCAGGTGGTCCAGTTCTAAGTTTCATCATGGTTTATTGACAAAACAATACAGTTTTAATGTTACATATAAAAACAAGAAATCGAATGACATATCGCACGGGGCAAATCTGCGGCAAGAGACCTCTTGAAAATGTCAAAAGCAACAGTGCCACTTGACGACTAAGGCGTGCCTGGCCCATGCTCAGATTTCTCAATAATCATGTTAATGTGGGAAACGAAACACAGAAGAAAAAATAATTTATTAGCATTACATGTTGTCAAAGCATACAGAATGCACCGTGGGCCACCAAGAGAAGAAACACATCAGTCTTTGCAGAAATCGAACCAGAATGCTCGCTAGATACAACGATGAGGAGACTTGGGTTGACGTAGGGCACATCATCAGGAAAGATTAATTGCTGTTCGTTAAAAGGATATCCTGTTCGGTAAAGTAGAAGGTCAGCAAAACAAACCAAACCAAACAAGCGAAGTCGTCAAGGAGATGGAGTGACGCAGAACTGCAGCAACGGATTCCAACAAACCAAATTAATTGTGAAGATGGCACAGGACCAGGCAAGGTTTCATTCTGCTACAAAGGTGCCACCAACCGGAGCTCACTAGATGGCAACTAATGATAACACCATCCTCATCTATCCATCGCCACCTGGTAAAAGGGGTCCAAAAGCTTGTCCTTTCACTGGCCCCAAATGACTGGAGTTTTGGAGATTCCATTCTCTGTAACCATTTTTTCCTATCGCCCACTTAGCTGAAGATATCACCCACTTAGCTGAAAAGATCACGCCTGTTGCAGGTTTTGTACTTGCCTCTAACAGCTTCTCATCAGGGTAGCTTCTTCCCATTTAGCTCTTCCTGAAAGCTGGGATGAAGGAATTAACCAGGAGCACCGTATCTAAATCTTGGGGGAGAGGCTGAGTGCGCCTTGGAGGAGCTCTGCACATGACCGCCCATGAGCTTTGTAATGCGTGAAGACTCCCAGCACCTGTGCTGCTAGCTTGGCGGGCCCCTTTCCCAACCTCTTCACCACTGGGATTCAGGTCTGGAAGGCTGTCGTGTAGGGAAGGGGTGAGAAAGTTTAAAAGGCCCACACAAGATGGGTTGCCTGGGCAAAAGTAGGGCCCCAAAGGTACAGAAAAGTCAAAGCAAGTCACAAAAGCAGTAAAAACAAGGTCATTAGACTCCCAAGGGCTGACAGCAACTTGGTTCTATTTGCAGCTGTTACCATCTACTCCTGAAGTATAAAAACTGGTAAGAAAAATGACTGAGAACTGCAAATGTTATTTAAAACTCTGTAGAAAATGAGCACTTAAGCCCTTACAAAATCTTAATACAGAGGTATTGATTTTTTTTTTCAAAAAACAGGCAACACATAACCAAAACATCCTGTCCATTTGGCATCATCTTAAACTGCCTGAAAAAATAACAACAAGCCACTAATAGAGTTTCAGGAACAGCTCATACATCAAGGTGACTTTTAAAAGTGCACCTGCATGCTTCCAGACAATAGTTACTATGTGTGCCTTCTGCCCCCAATAGTTACTCTACTTAGAAGGCTCAGATCCTCACATCGACCTTGAACTTGATTCACTAAGAAGGTCCAAAAGTCACGTTTCCATCCTTTTAACCTCTTAGAAACATGGAGGCACATGAAGTACTTAACCACTAAGAGAAAGTTGCTGCTTTGAAGGCACAGTCACACCCCACAAGGTATTCTGCCTCGGTAAGGTCACAGCCTTGAACACCTTCCGGCAGGCATGCACCTGTAATTTAGCCACAGGGTACGTGGGATTGCTAGGACTTGGAAATGACTCAATGTGAGCTGGTAGCCCAGAAGTTTGGAATCTCCGGACGGTACGAGGGATGGGCAAGTTTGGCAGTTGAATAAGTTGGAAGTTTGAGTCTCCTTGGAGGCACTTTGTTAGAAAGGCCTAATGATGTGCTTCCCAAAACCCAGCCACTGAAAATCCTAAAAGCACCGTGTTAGTCTCACGCTCCTGGGTCAGAATTATTAACTCAGCAGCATCTAGACTGGTTAAGACTAGAGTCGTAACCAAGGGAAGTAGAAAAACAGAAATCACTATCCAAAGTCCATCTACTACTGGTCCTGTGTTGATGAAATATTAGAACCATTTAATACGCAGATTTGAACGATAACACATACAACTTTCGTCTAGTTCTTTAATGCTTCCTCAACTCCCGCCACCCACCCCCTATCATGATCCCAATTCTACCTCACAAATCCGGCTAGACCACAAGATGTACACTGGTACAGATAGGAATTGGAAACACGGGGAATCCACGACAGATGATCAGGACCAGTGGTGAGAGTGGCAATACGGGGAGGGTGGAAGGAAGGTGGGGGAGAAAGGGAGAACCAATCACAAGGATCTACATATATAACTCCCTTCCTTGGGGACAGACAACAGAAAAGTGGATGAGGGGAGACATCAGACAGTGTAAGACATGACAAAATAATAATAATTTTTAAATTACCAAGGGTTCGTGAGGGAGGTGGGGGGCGGGAAGGGAAGGGAAGGGGAAAATGAGGAGCTGATACCAAGGGCTCAAGCAGAAAATGTTTTGAGAATGACGGCAACAAACGTACAAATATGCTTGATTGACACAAGAGATGGATGTATGGGTTGTGATGAGTTGTACAAGCCCCCAATCAAATGATTTTTAATAAATAAATAAAAAGATAAATCAGCAGATTTGTACAGTAGCAGCACAGAGACATCGACTCGCAATCATCTCATTGTCAAAAGTACACCGGCTTCAGCTCACACCAGGATTAAGGTAAAAGAACATTTTAGAAAAGGTTCCTGCTACTACTCAACATCCATGCTTGGAAAGAGAAAAGGTCATGGTGTGTTATAAATAACACAAAAGCGGTCTCAATAAGAAAGCTAGCATCGTGCTCCATCAGACATTCTAGTCAAGATTAAATATCATCATTGAACAGTGTTTTTTAACATGGGTCTAGAAGTCCTAACCAATATAATTAAGAAAAAAAGAAAGTTGATAATATATAACATTTTATAGGAAATAGGTAGTTTTAATACAGTTAACAAAAGCAGCCAGTCATTTCAACAGAAGTGCAGGTACTCCCCAACGTAGGACCTATTCCGATTACCGTGCACCACACTTGAAACCTTCAGTTTTGTTTCTGCTTTTTGCACATCTTATCATTAGCAGTATGTACTATATACAATGTTGCAGCGCATGATTTGCTAATGTGATCATTCTCAGCTGCTCATTCACAGATTTCAATGTTATGACTTACAGATACTGAAAATAAACGGCAATAAGAATGAAAACGAAAAATATGAGATATCCATCTTAGGTCAGAACAGACGTGTAAGAGAGCCTTGCAAGCAAATCCCATGCTAAGGCATGGAGTTCTGTGGACTACCTGGCTAGAAAACTATTCAGGGTGATTTTACCACTCGACAAGCATACCGAAAATGTGTACAGAATTTCAAGAAGGAAAAATAGTCCAAAAAAATCCAAAAAACAAAACGAATGAGCGTGAGTTGCTTTTAGTTACCCCAGGTCTCTTATATATAACAGAATGAAACTTGCCCAGGGTTGCTTCAACTCATGATCATAGGTTAGTTGCAACCCACTGTGGTGGCTATTGGGTCAATCTCACTCATTGGGAGTTGCCTCCATTTCCACAGGCCTTCTTTCTGCTTTACCAGAAATTGATTCTCCTGATACTAATGTCTGTAGTAGTCAGGGTTTTGGGTGTTAACACGGCTCCCCATAGGAACATGTGGGCAGAGTTTAGCCCGTCAATCAAGTCACAGCTTGACTGGAGGGCAACCAAGATGACAAATGGCTCTTTGAGGCCAGCCTCTTCCTCTTTGTGGCGCGTGACAGGGCCAGCGAATGTAAGCGAGCCGCTGCCTGAGTTAGCTGCTCTGCTAACTCTCGAGGCCGAGCCAGCCCGTGGATCTTGTCGCGGTGCTGAGCATCACCACGCCTTGGCCTCCATCTCGACCTGCTTCAGTACACTGCTGCACTCCTGGCCTCGGTGGGCCTCGGCCCCAATCACGTCTTCCTGCTGTGGCTGCACCACCTTGCCGGGTCTGCTGCGGGCAGGCGACTCCAAGCCTCCTGTCATCCACTTAGAAATCTGCTTCCTTGACCTTGGACCAGCGGCCGGCGTGCAATGGAAGGACCTTTAGTAAATTAAATGTCACATGAAAGTGAGCTGGGGCGAGCCCTCTGGACTGCTGTGTGGACTAATTAGCTGTTGTATTCCTTCTCGCTGTATAAACACACACACATATATATATGTATATATATAAAATCTTCAGTGTCCTGCTTTTGTTTCTCCAGTGAACACTGCCTAACACAATGTCCAAAGTAAGCCAGTCAAAATCGCACCATCCCTGCTTCCAAGGAGCATTTTGGCTGCATTTCTTCTAGTACTGATTTGTTGGCTCTCTTGGCAGTTAGTAGTATACTCAATATTCTTCACTAACAGCACTTTAATGCAATTATTCCATCTTCCTCTTCATTATCCAGTATCTCTTATGTTTGACAGAAAACCAATCGAAACGTTTGGAAGCGCTCACTCACACCTATGCCAAGATCTGGAAGAGAGCGACCTGGCCCATCATCTGGAAGAGAGCTGCGCCCATTTCAAAGAAAGGCGACCTAACAGAATCCAGAAACTATTGAACAATATCCTTCATCTCACATGCTGAAGATCATGCGCCAATGGTCGCAACAGTACATCGACAAGGAGCTGCCAGATCCAGAAGAAGGCACGGCACCCAGGAGAGCGTGGCTGACGTCAGGTGAGTCTTGGCTGAAAGCAGAGAAAACTAGAAAGACGGTTATGTGCATCTTGTGGACTGTGCAAATGCATCTGCCTGCGTGGCTCACGACAGACTACGGATAACATTTCCAATAATGAGAAATCCAAACCCTTCATGGCACTCGAGTGGATCCTACAACTGGAGCACGAGGCGGTGGGCAGAACAAGGGGCCGCGGCCTGGTTTAAAATCGGGGAAAGCGCGCGTCATAGTTACAGACTCTCCCCACAGTTATTCAATCGGTGTGCACAGCAAATAATCGAATTAACCGTTTACAAAAGGAAGAATTTGGCATCAAGATCGGAGGAAAGATTATGAACAACTTTCGATAAGCAGATGGCACAAACTTTCCTGCTGGAAATGAAGAGGCCTGAGGCACTTGCTGATACAGACCAAGGACTGCAGCCTTGAAACAGCCTAGAATGAGCAAAAGCAGGTGACTACTAGCCCACGGGCAGAGGACTGCTGGACGGTGGACTTGGTTTGAGTCTCTTGCCTTGCGGGTGCTGGATGAATGGCGGCCCAGAACGGCATCACACACTTGCTCTTGCAATGCCCGCCTTGCTTCCTGATGACGTGTATCCACCTGGTAAGGATGAACCTGCTGTTGTGAATGACTACTGTTGGGAGATCTGCTCTGTCTCCAGCCCCTGTTGTTTATGGAAGTGATGTACAGACACTTAAGAGTTCAATCTACACAGACCAACAATTTATGCTTTGAGGTGAATAGCTAGCCTATATTCCTATAATGTCCTTTTCTCCAGTGTCTACATTCTAATCCCTTGGCTAGACTAGTGACACCATCAGTGTGCAGTGGTTACACACTGGGCTGCACACCGAAACCAGCAGTTTGAAACCACCAGCCAGCTCCGCAGGGGAAGGATGAGGTTTTCTACTCCTGTGAAGATGCGTGGGCTCAGAGCCTCACATGGGCAGTTCTACCCTGCCCTGTACGGGTGCTAGAAGTCAGCATACAGTAGAAGTGATACCCCGGGGATATCACTGATAATGCTCTCATGTTACATAACATAAAATGACAAGGATGCCACTGAGACATATAGGAATCAGAGATGCTCACATAGATTTGGGGCTTCCACTTAATGCTAGCCCCAATCTAAAAAGAATTAAATTCTTAAGACATGGCCCTGATGGCTGCTCGACCTCAGGACGAGATCCCCGCAGGCACGAGTGCTATCGCCAAGTGAGGCGAGGGAGCTAGGTGAAGCTGGATATGAGAAAGAATCCGGTCTGGGGGCTTAAAGGCTTGTTCTTAAATGAGCAGCCGTCTCAGGGAAGTGTCAGGTTCACATGGAAGAAGCACAGCAGTCTGTGTGATACAAGGATTGTAAATAATATAATCTAAAGCTACGGGAAGGAATGGTATCATAGCTTAAATTGTGAACACCTGGTTTGCAGAAGGCTGTGGATGACAGGGGAAGCCCCAAATCCATTTTCATGGTCCACACAGGGGTTAAATCTCTGGTAAACCCCTCTGACCACAGTTGAGGGATGGGAACAGGCCTGCACGCAGACAAAGAGCACTGTAAAGTATATTAAAGCAAACAGGTAAAAATGTAGATTACATCATTTGATTTGATTTTCCATTTAAAAACAGTGAAAGGGAAATACACATAGATTAAGCCCCTGGTGAATCCCCTTTGAACATGGAACAGAGTTGTGAATAGTCTTGCTATCATGCAGAATTTATTGGAGAGCGGATTATTAAGGATACTGCAGTTAGATTAAAATTCACCACTCTATCAACTGATCTCCCTTATGCTCCATCTAAATTTGTTCTGGTTTTTAATATATTCTGCTTTCTTTTCAATTGAGGTTTTTATCTGTTTTACTTTGTTATTGTTGTGAATTTGGTTTTTTTTAATGCTTTTCTGTATATGAAATCCAAGATAGGTAAACCTATAGAGACAGTAACTGAATTAATGATTCCTTAGGCGTATTTCGGGGAAGGTGAGGGAAAAGCTAATAATGAATATAAGACACCAGTGTACATCCTCTGGTCTAGCCAATTTGTAGGGTAGACTTGGGATCATGATAGAGGGGGGAAGGAAGCATTTAACACATTAAAGAGCTGATTTTTTTTTACCAACTTACCCAAGTAGCCATGTATTTTTTTGACTGTTAAGTGTTTTTTTGCATTAAACCATAAATGGGTTTACCTCTCATCAACTTTTTATCATATTTATTTATAACTTTCAGTTTTTGAAATATAGAACGTCTCACATTAAGAAACAATATTTTGCAATGTATGTGGAACATTACTTTTATGAACTAAAATCTTCATGAAATTATAAACTTCTTGTAAAAATAATCAACACAATCCATATTACTCTGAAAAATTGTAAGAATTAGGGCTAAGAATTTCTTCATGTCTTTTTGTGTAACGGGAGACACTTGAGCGATTTGGGTGATGTTTCACATTTCACTGAGGCTTGATCAGGATAAATGCACCACTCCTTGCAAAACAATCCAAACAAACAGTAACCATTTGATTTAACCAAAATGCACTAAAATGCTAAATAAACAAAAGGAACATGAAGCAAATCGAGTTTGATGCATTCACTACTGATGTAAACACCTAAATAGACAGAGTAGTTAAAATATATCCAAGCAGATGGCATCTGAAGGCAGCATGTAGAAAAAAATGAGGAAAATATTCTAAAATTGATTGTGGTGATGATACAACTATTCTCTTCCCTTTTTAGTTTTATTGGCACATAATTTGCATATCATACAACTATTCTTGATGTGACTGAACTATTGAATTTTATGATATGCAGATTATAGGAGGGGTTATAACTTTCAGT
Organism: Tenrec ecaudatus; assembly: GCF_050624435.1. Lineage (NCBI taxonomy): Eukaryota > Metazoa > Chordata > Mammalia > Afrosoricida > Tenrecidae > Tenrec > Tenrec ecaudatus. The sequence continues at coordinate 178,320,045 of NC_134533.1, read as the reverse complement.
ATGGCCTACAACTCAATGTAAAGAAAACCAAAATCCTCACAGATGAACCAAGAGGTAATACCCTGCTATGCGGACAAAGACCTAAACTGTCAAAGATTTCATCTTGTTTGGATCCACAATCAATGTTCATGCCAGCAGCAATCATGACATCAAGAGACGGAGTGTCCTGGGCAAGTCCGTTGCAGGCGACCGCTCTAGTGTTGACGAGCAAGAATGTCACGTGGAGGATCAAGGTGTGCCTGACCCACGCCGTGGTATTTTCAGTGGTCTCATATGCACGTGAAAGTTGGACAATGAATAAGGAAGATGAAAGAAGAATTGATGCCTTTAAATTATAAGGCTGGCAAGAGACAAATCAGTCTTGGAAGAAGTACAACCAGACTTCTCCTTAGAAGCCAGGATGGTCATCTAAACCAGTGGCTAGTTTAATTATCCTCTTATTATAATTACCAAACGTCCCATGGACGCTACTTATATTATCTCTCAAAAGGCTAATATGCTGTCACTAAAGTGGAGCTGATATAACTATAAACCTTAGATATATGAATTTTGAGCTTACACCTAAGCTTAAGCCCTAACAAAAGAAAAACCCATTTTCATGATGCAGCCCTGCTCCAAAGTGCTTTCACAAAGGGATCTCTCGTGATATGTGTGTTATAGTAAAGTGTGGGGCAGAAGTCAGATGGTGCCCAGCCACTAGGAAGAACATCATCTGCAGGCTTGAAAGCTTGTCTTAAAATAAGCAGCCATCTGAGTGAGGTGTCAGCCAAGTCTACAAAGAGTAGCACACCACCTTGGGTGACCTAAGGATAATCAAAAATAAAACCCAAGATCAGAGGCTGGAACTGTATTAGCAGCTTAAGTTCTGAGCACCTGGTTTACAGAAGGCTATAGATGACAGGAAAGCTCCAAATCCACTTACAGGGCCCACAGGAATCAAACCTCCATCGAATCCCCCCAACCACTGACTGGAGACGTGACCAGCCTTGCCCTCATCGTGCGCTCGAAAGTGAACGAATGCAGATATATTTTGGTTAAATTTTAACATCTTATCGCTTGTTTTCCCTTTTAACTCATTTTAAATGTGTTCTGGTTTTCATTCCTTTGTTTTCTTTTGGCTTGAGGTCTTTCTGTATTTTAATTGTACTCTATCTGCTGTGAGATGGGAGGGTGGCATGATTTTCTTTCAGGAACTGCAGGATAGGTAACTCTATTATAGAGACAGGAACTGGACTGTTTCTTTAGGTTACGGTAGGGGAGTCTGCCGGGGAAATGGAGAGCTAATAACAATGTGTACAAAAAAGAAGAAAATGTTCTAAAGTTGATTGTGGTTATGATTGCACAATCTTTGATATATTCCAATCATAATGGGGGGAAGGGTGCAGTACAGGTTGTAGTGAAAGGCACTGGGAGATTATTTGTGGATCTAATAAAATTACAGCCTAAGGCACAGAACAGCCAGTTTGCCACAGAGAACTAGGGAGTTCTATAGAGTTCAGAACAAAGATCAAACATTGACTTCGGAAATTACCCCTTAGAAAGAACCACAATTTAGTTGAATTAGTTGGTTGTGAAATTTATGCTCCGGGGCATTCTTAAAACCAATAGAGTGGTTGTCTAGTAACCTGTGAAATTTAACAGCTAAGCGAAATCAGGAAAAGACAGAAGAAAGCCTAACCAGTAACCCCGTCATTCCAGGGCGACTACAGGCCCACTCAAAGCTGTGCCTTGCAGAGAAGCAGCATCAGAGACCCAACCCTCTGGGGAAAACAGCTTCACTGAAATAATGCAGCTTGCCACTAAGCAAATAAACTACTATAATGAACCCCAGGTAGGGGAGTTGGCACCCAAAGGTACTAAACTGTATTATCTAAGCTGTCTAGTTACCAACAAAATATGATGAGGTCTGCAAAGGAACAGGAAAGTATTGTCCATACAGTGGGGGGGGGGCGTGTTTAATGGAGGGAAGAAACAGGCAATAGAAACTACCTATAAGATCAAGTAGATACTGAAATTTATAGAAAAGGAGGTCAAAGTAGTCATTATAAATATGTTGAAGAAAAACACAAATCGTTTAATCAAAAATGGACAGAAGACATGAATAGTCAATTCACTAACGATGACATCCAGGCTGCCGAAAATATCCCAAAAAGTCAGTCTGTGAAGAAATGGATGAGCTCTGGTACATACATATAATGGAATATCATACATCTCTAAAAACTGAAAAGGAAACTGAAGTACCCCGTGGCATGGATGAATTTGGAAGACATTTGTGTTAGGCTGGGTTGACCAGAGAAACAAATCGAGAGAGCTTTATATCAAAGAACAATTATATATTGAGAAAATATCCCAGCCCGGTCCAGATCAAGTTCATAAGTCCGATACTAGCCCATATGTCAGATACTAGTCCATAAATTCCTCTTCAGACTCACATAGCTACTCAAAATGATGCCGAATGCAGGGAGATCAAAGGTTAGTGGGTGAAAAGTCTTGTCCATCCAATGGCAGTGGAAGCATCTCAGCGCTGGTGCGGGTGTCCATGTGGCTGTGTCTCCTCGACAGGAAGGTGAAACAGAGAGAGTATGTGGCCTGCCTTCAGGGAGAAAGAGAGGCAGTTCCCAGAATCCTCATGAAAAAGCCACGCCTACAAGGAGGCCTCATCAGGCTGTGTGACCTGATTGACAGGCTAGTCACCACCCCTAGCCCGACTTATAAAGTTGACATGAAATTTTGTAATTACCAAACATTCTCAGCAGAATGAGTCAATCTCATAAAGACAATACTGGATGACATGACTTAGAACAGAAAATAATTTCTTAAATGTTTTTCACACCAATAAAGAAGACTTGGAAGGTTACGGCAAGGCTGAGGAGAAAGAGGAAAGGGGAGGGAGGAGGGAGAAGAGAAAAGACAGGGCCTCATACACCGGGGGTGGGGGGTGGAGGGGCAGAGGTTTCTGGGGTACGCTCAGTATTCTGATGAATTGAGCAGTGTAATGGAGTTTTATCTGCTTTTCCCTGTGTGTTTTACTCCACAATAAAAGAACAGCAAAATACTACACACACACACACACACACAGCAGAGAGAGACATTTAAACATATTATGAAGCTTCAATAATTTAGGCAGTGTGGTACTTGCACATCAAGATACAAACAGGCCTGTCAAGGAAAAGTTCAAAAATAAACTTCATGTCTCCAGGAAATAAACAGATCTGTTCAAAGATCTTTAGGAATGCATGCTTTGAAGACGGAAGACCCGATGACAGTATCAAATTCAAACCAACAATATCAATGAAGACAGACGCGGACTCCTATGTTCAGGGAAAGCTAGCTTTAGGAAAAGGACTCTTCTGAGAGGCGTGATGGTTACGACGGTGGGTCACCAAGGCTGGTCAGCATTCTCAGTGTTTGGGCAACTAGGATGTAAAGTCACCCCCATGAGGGGTTCTAATATGATATAAGTCAGCGGTTCTCAGCCTGGGGTTTGCGACCCCTTCGGGGGCAGAACGATCTGTTCACAAGGGTCACCTATGACCATCAGAAGACACAAATATTTCACAATATATATTTACATATTGTTTTGTGATTAATCACTATGTTTAATTATGTTTACTTATATTTAATGTATAATCATGAACATATATCCTGCATATCAGATATTTACATTACGATTCAAAACAGTGGCAGGATTAGTTATGAAATAGCAACAAAAATAATGTTATGGTTGGGGGTCACCACAACATGAGGAACTGTATGAAAGGGCCGCGGCAGTAGGAAGGCAGAGAACCACTGATTTAAGAAGTTCCGTGATGACATCTGCTATGAGCCATCAGTCAGTGTAAAGGCCGTTTCCTCAGGGGTAGAGCCTGTAGCCAAATCTGTGGACATTCCGGCAGAGCTCGATAGCCTTTGGCTCAGCCTGGATCATCATCATCTGATTTCTGAGTCTTTGGACTTGAGCCAGTGGTCTACTATATTGTTTGCGGCTCTCTACATTCACTGGTTTCCATAGCCTGTAAGTCAACTACAGCCAGCAGCCTGCCGTTTGAACTGCCCCTGAAATTCCAGGAGTCAGAAGAAGCCTCCAGCTTGATGTCTGACCCATGAGTGTGGGAGACTACCACGGCAGGAGCCATTTCCTTGAGACATATTCTACACTTGGGATCTTCATAAGCATCGTCTACTACGGGTTGGACTGCTAACTGCAGAGTTGGCCGTTCAAACCCATCCGTCACTCCATAATCAAGCTCTGTTCCCATAGACTTACAATCTCAGAAACTCAGTACAGCAGTATTTCCAAAAGTGTACGATACCACCTTCAGGATGGGGTGATGGTGGTGGAAGTATCCAGGGGTGCTTTGAAAACAGACACCTATACTTTACCCTGGGTTGTGGGCTAAAGTCCAAAATTTTTACTTGCTATGGGGCACGAATAATTTTTTGTTGTTGTCCTCTAAAGGGGGCAACGGGCCAAATAAGTTTGGGGACCTATGCTATATAGGGTCACTATGTGTCAGAATCAACTTTATGGCACTGTTTGTGAACGACTACATATGTACACACAGCCCTGCTGGCACTGTGGGATTAGTGTTGGGCTACTAGCCACACGATTGGAGCTTCAAAGCCACCAGCTGCTCTACAGCAGAAAGATGAGGCTGTCTGCTCCTGTAAAGATTCCGAATCTCAGAAATCCTCTGATTCAGAATTGTCTTGAAGGCAGTGAAATAGATTATATGTATATTATATTATGTGTGGTATGTGTATGCATGTACATATATATGGGAGAAAGATGAGGCTTTCTACTCCCATAAAGTTTCAGGCTTAGAAACCCACAGAGGCAGTTCTACCCAGTCCTACATCGCTATGAGTTGCTATCAACTAGATGACAATAAGAAGAAAAGTTACACACACACACACACACACACACACACACGTGTAACTACCACATTGGTAATAAGCAAATGAACCCAGACTGTTATTCGAATTCTTATAAACAAACAAATCTGCATCAACAAACAGAAAGTAGTGATAAATGTAATCTTGTAGTAATAAAGATAATATGGGTGCAATTTTTCTACTTTCTTCCCTTAACTAATTTTAAAAGAAAGTGTATAAAATAATGTGAGTGTGCCCATGTAGGTGTAACATACATTTGGGGGCCACTAACATATAGAAATATACCATATGTGTAATATATTTGCTACAAAGAACACAAAGAAAGCAAGTAGAAGCAAAGTTCTATATTAAATCTCAAAAACCAAACAAGTCAGTTGATTCTGACTCCTGGTGACCCAATAGGACCGGGTAGAGCTGGTCCTGTGAGTTTCTGAGACTGCAAATCTTTACAAGCACAGAAAACGGCATCTTCTCCCTCAGAATGGCTGATGGTTTCAAACTACTGACCTTGCAGTTAGCAGCTCACAGCCTAACCCACTGCACCAGCAGGGCTCCTACGCTAGATATTAAGCTAAGAAATGACAACAGTCGATAACAGTAATAATCACACAATGTATTTCTGAGGTTTGTAAAATATATTATCTTAATAATGCTACCAAAAAAGCTATAAAAGAACAGAACTTACATAAGAGTCACACTGCTCTATATCATTGGAATTAAGTTTGTATATATTTGAAGATGATCAATTAATATATATGTGATAAATTCTAGGACAACCACTTCAAAACAAAAACTCAAAAATATTTAGTGAAGAAAAACTTAAATGCTAAAAGTTGAACATATCAACTTAATGCGAAAGCAGGCACCAATGGAGGATTCGAAAAATTAAAAACCTAGAGTATTGTTTCACCTTGATTAAAAGAAATAAATGTATCTAACTTGTTAGGATGGTGGAAATATTGTCTTGTTTATGGTGGCAGTTCCACAAACCATACCCATTGTCAAAGCTTATCCAACTATCGTCTTAAAAAGGATGAATTTTACTTACCTCCATAAACCTGAATTTTTTTTTAAAGGTACTTTTCTGAAGCCAAACGGCCCTGTTTCCCAAGAAACATGAACACTACAAAAAAGTCCCTCAAAATATAAAGATTTTGCTGCGCGCCGGGGGAAAGTGGAGCGACTCCAGTTTACTTATGGACACTGTGGCTCAGATTAGTAAAAACAACTCTATAACCTGCCACACTTACTGTCAGGGCCATCTAAAACAACACGATTCTTTTTATTTTTAAGTTAATCATTTTATTGGGAGCGCTTACAGATATTACAACAATCTATAGTTCAGTTAGGTCAAGCATAATTTTACAATTGCTACCACCATCAGTTTCAAAAAAACTTTCTTCTTGAACTCTTTGATATCAGCTCCCCTTTGTCCCCTCCCTCCCCCACCCCCACCCCAGGAATCCTTACTATTATATATTATTATTTGCCACATTTTACACCACCCAATGTATCCATTCACCTGAATTTCGGTTATTCGTTCCCCTCGAGTAGGGTTACACAGTCATCACTGCTGTTACAACTAGAAGACAGCTATGTGTTTCATCAGTGCTACACGGCTCCCTAGATTTATCATCCCTTCCGAGGGATTCTTCTGACTGTCCAATTATCTTACAGGTGGGTTTGGGGTCTCACCTTGTCCACGCTCCTTCACGTCAATTTGACTGTTTGTTTCTGAACTTCTGATACCTATCCCTAGCCACAGCTCGTGACCACACAGGCGGGTGTACTTCTTCCATGTGGGCTTTGTTGCTTCCCTGCTAGATGGCTGCTTGTTTAACTGGAAGCATTTAAGACCCCAGACACTATAACTTTTAATAGCTGGGCACCATCAGTTTTCTTCACCACATTTTCTTAGGCACTCATTTTCTCTTCAGCGATCATGTCGGGAAGGTGAGTATCATACAGGGCCACATAATTAGAACAAACCATTCTTGTACTGAGGTAAGATTTAAGTAGAGGCCCAAAGGCCATCTGCTGTCTTGTATTTAAATATATACATATACACACACAAAACACCTATCTTTATCTATTTATGTATATACACATCTATATTTGTACATATATGTATAATTTTTACTTTCTTGTTCTTTACTCTTTTCATTTCCTCCTGCCCTACTATTACTCTCTGAAACATTTCAACTGATCCAACACACCCAAGAACGCTACACCCTCCTCATCAATTTTAGAACTTGGGATATCCCCGTCCCTGTCGTTGTTGGCTCACTGCGCCCCTCCCTGACACCCCCACTAACTTCCTCCCCTCCCATTCCCCCACCCCACTCCACCACGGAACTGTTAGTCCCTTTGCTGTCTCCTTGGGCTTGCTTATCCTGTGTCTCTTATATAGACAGACCAGACACATAGTTCCAAGCGTAACTGACCATCCTGACCCAGAGTAGATGGGTATCTCTCTGTTCAGTAGCGAGCTGGACCTGTTATAATTCATTAGTCAATCTCCTTTTCTGTCAGGGCTCCCTGACCTGGGACCCGCTAACCTGACAGCACTTCTACACTTTTCGTCCTCAGCATCTCCCATAAATCCCCATTATTCTTCCTACAGTCAGAGATGAAGTGGTCTGTCTAGTGTGCACCCCCTACCCTACCTGCCATGCCGTTACACCGGACTTTCCGTGTGACCCCCTTGTGAGTCACCCCCAACCCATTCAGGTGAGGTGCCGTGCGCTGCCCCCGAGTCTACAATTGGGATGCCTCAGGGACTCCTTGGCTTAAGAAGCAAGATTTTGGGGTTGGAGACTTGCTTATGTAACTCAACAACGAGGCCTGGAGTAGCTCTCAGAGCTGTAGCCGCAGAATGAGGTGGGGGTCACATTGGCTGAGGTTCCCTTCCATTTTAGCATTTTATAGTCTACCAGCAATTTGAATTCTTCCTTAAATATCCTTTAACAGAACTGAACTTTTTTCCCATTGGAGGATAAAGCTCAGCACTATCAGAAGACCCTAGCAAAATCCAATTTGCAGAAGGAGGGCAATTATGAGGTGTTCAATCAAAGTACAACAGGATTCCTAACTTCACAAAGAGCTTTCACATGAAGTGTTTCCTTAGGACAGTTAAGTGGTGGTTTACAGCACATTAAGTTTGAAGGGAAAGAAGACAGAGAAATGTAAGTGCTACAGTCAAGACTAAAAATCATTCAAAAGAGACTAAACCTCGGAGATTATCACAGATAAATGTGCAACTCAGTCAACTCACCTCCAGATTTTCAGAACCACCCTGGATAAAGGAGACCATTGCAGTGTAATAAAACCGTTCTCCCAAACCCTGGCAGATATAAAGTGCCTTGGTAAGAGGCAAAACTATAAAAAGTTACAAAGTTACGCTCATACAAAAGCAAACAGTTGTCAAATAAGGAGAAGAGGTGATGAGAGGTGATGAGCAGACGATCAGAATGCCATTATCACAGAGCATCAATCAGGGAAAAATCATATTGTTAAAATAAAGGCCAAATAAATAAGTATAAACCTAGACACATTCTTTAAAGTAGAGCTTTCAGAGGATCTGCTTTATAGATTGAAGAACATGTTTTTCCATGGTAAAAATTAATTTTAAAATTTTAAAGGTCAAATGTGTTGCTGTGAAGTTGATTCCAACTCCAGGTGTGACCAGAGGTGTGCAGAACAGAACCATATAAACAGGCTTCCGTTTTACTTGTTTCTTCTTTAAACTTCTTATTGGGGATTTGAGGAAGGTTTGATGGGCCTAGTTTTTGAGGTGGTGCACTTTTGGAAACAGGTAACCAGGCCTTTCTTCCTCGGTGCCTCGGGGTATATGGAAACCTTTTCAGTCAATAGTTGAGCACTTAACCCCACGTGCCATCCAGGGAATGTATACAGTCAAAAGAACTTCGATTCATTCCTACTACATCATCTTTCTAGGAGCATCTTTCATAGTTGGTGTGGCAGTTACATAATCTGGTGCCAACTCGAGACTACCAAGAGTGAAGGGGTAGAGTTTAGCCTGTCATTCGGGTCACTGCTTGATGACCTCATTAGGAGGTCCTATGGAGATAAATAGCTCACTGGAGGCAGGATATACAAACTCCCTGCCAGACATTTCTCTTGACAAGACACATGGAGCTACACTACAGCCCTGGAGCTGAAGGAGCCACGTGAAGACCCCTCCCAGCGCTGAGATGCTTCCACTGCCGCTGGATCCACAAGACTTTGCACCCACTGGCCTGTGATCTTTCATGCATCTGCTGCATGAGTCTGAAGAGGAATTTGTAGATTGGTATCAGACATATGGGCTAATATCAGACGGACTTGATCTGGACTGGTCTGGGATGTTTTCTTAACGTACAATTACTCTTTGATATAAAGTTCTCTCTTACACACATACGAGTGTCTATGGATTTGTTTTTCTAGTTAACCTGATCTAACACAGTTGGCTGCCTAGAACAGAAAGTCAACTACAATAGATTAGTCAAGTAGAGCTTTAAGTTTGCTGCTCTAAGGATGGAGATTTCATGGCTGATAGTAGAGTACCTTCATGATGCCATAGAAGACTCCATCAATCTCGGTGACTTGTAATTGTCTGGTAGCAAGATGGTTAGAGCACCTTCAGGCAGAAAGAAGGAAGAAAACCAAAAATTAAGTGGATTCCTGCCCCTCCCCCAAGAGGCAGGGACATATCTGATCAGAGCACACGGGAGTAGATGAAAGGAGAGGAGGAGAGAGTGGAGCACAGCCTGGCCCACCAGGCCGTGAGGATGATGTTCCTGAGTAGAGCAGCCAGTCCAGAGAGGACAACATGGCTGGCCCCAATATGAGACAAGATGCCCGTCAGTGACCAAAGGCGATACAGGGGACAGCACCGAAGACCCAGTGTGGGAATTGCACCTGACCTGATCCCACCACACACTGAGGCAAAGCACTGGGGGAGTACAGCGGAACAGCAAGGGAATGGAGTGGCAAGGTCCCCAGGGAATGCTGAAAGTGGACTTTGGGGCCAGGGCGTGGTGCCCCAACAGACTGGACTGGAAAACACTCCTAAGGGCCAACAAACGATCCTTGAACTAACTGCAAGCTTTTCTTTCTTGATGTGTTTTGTTTTGTTCTTTGTCAGTGGTTTGTTGTTGTTGTTGTTTTGTTGTCTGGTTGTATGCTGTTGCTTTGTTTTCCTCTGTCTTGTTTTCGTGCATATTAGTGTCTCCACAGGTCTGTCTAAATAAGACAGGCTGGATGAACTATCTGGAGGAAAAACAACGGGGCCGACAGTTCCAGAGGAACTTGGGATAGGGGAAAGCGGGGGGTGGGGGGTAAGGACTGCTGTGAACAAACACAGGGACAAGGGAACAACATGGGACCCAAAATGGTAGTGAGGGGGGAGTAGCAGGCCTGGTAGGGAATGATCAAGGGTAAGGTTACGTAGAGAAGAGGTATAGCTGTAACCCAGGTGGGGACAGAGCATGGTAGTAGGGCAGGAGGAAAGTCAAGGGAGATGGAAGAAAGAGCTAGGAGGCAAAGGGCATTTATAGAGGTCTAGACAAAGACATGTACATGCAAACATACATATGAGGATGGGGAAATAGATCTATGTGTCTATATTTATAGGTTTAGTATTGAGGTGGCGGAAGGACCTTGGGCCTCTACTCAAGCACTTCCTCAATGCATGAATACTTTCTTTTATTAAATTGGCACTCTACGATGCTCACCCTCCCGACACAACTGATGAAGCCAAAGCGGGTGAACAAGTAAATGTGTTGAAGAAAGCTGATGGTGCCCGGCTATCAAAAGAGATAGTGTCTGGGGACTTAAAGGCTTGAAGATAAACAAGCGGCCATCTAGCTAAGAAGCAACAAAGCCCACATGGAAGAAAACACCAGCCTGTGTGATCACATGATCCCGAAGGGATCAGTTATCAGGCATCAAGGAACAAAAAATCATATCATTGGCTGCAAACCTCCATGATACAATCAATGAAGACAAACGGGTGCATAAGCAAATGTGGCAAAGAAAGCTGATGGTGCTCGGCTATCAAAAGAGATACTGTCTGGGGTCTTAAAGTTTGAAGGTGAACAAGCGGCCATCTAGTTCAGAAGCAATAAAGCCCACATGGAAGAGGCACACCAGCCTATGCGATCACGAGGTGCCAAAAGGACCAGATATCATGCACACACACACACACACAAAAAATATATATATATATATGTATATACCATAGTGAATGAAGGGGGAAGTGCAGAGTGGAAACCCAAAGCCCATTTGTCGGCCACTGGAGATCCCCTCATAGAGGGATTTAGGAGAGGAGATGGGTCAGTCAGGGTACGATGTAGTACCGATGAAGAACACAGCTTTCCCCCAGATCCTGGATGCTTCCTCTCCCCAACTACCATGATCTGAATTCTACCTTGCAGGACTGGATAGGGCAGAGGTTGTACACTGGTGCATATGGGAGCTGGAGGCACAGGGAATCCAGGGTGGATGATACCTTCAGGACCAGGGGTGTGAGGGGAGATACTGGGAGAGTAGAGGGAGAGTGGGTTGGAAATGGGGAACTGATTACAAGGATCCACATGTGACCTCCTCCCTGGGAGATGGACGGCAGAGAGGGGGGGGGAGACTCTGGATAGGGCAAGATATGACAAAATAACAATCTATAAATTATCAAGGGTTCGTGAGGGAGAGGGGAGCGGGGAGGGAGGGGAAAAAAAAGAGGACCTGATGCAAAGGGCTTAAGTGGAGAACAAATGCTTTGAAAATTATTAGGGCAAAGAATGTACGGATGTGCTTTATACAATTGATGTGTGTGTGTGTGTGTGTGTGTATATATATATATATATATATATATATATATATATATATATATATATATATATATATATATATATGGATTGTGATAAGAGTTGTATGAGCCCCTAATAAAATGTAAAAAAAAACAAAAAAGGAAGGAAGAAAAGACAAAGGTTACAGTGAGTGCCAGCACTTTGAGGTCTTTTGTATTCAATGAGGATGAACTCTCCTGGCAGCTGCTAAGCACAGTCACTGAGAGAGACGGGTGGAACGGCCTGCCACTGTCAAGATTCAGTGTCAGAAGCTCAAGTGGATTCAGTCCGACAGGGTCCCTTGGTGTTGCATTCAATTTCATAGCGATGAGTTTGTTACTGTTCGTTTGGCCAGTATTGGGGTCACCTCTAGTAGCAAAGGAGTCTGAGGAGGTGAGACATTTGAAGAAGCTGCACCACAACCCAGATCCAAACCAGAGTTCCGAGAGCGAGAGCGAGAGCGAGAGCGAGAGCGAGAGCGAGAGCGAGAGCGAGAGCGAGAGAGAGAGAGAGAGAGAGAGAGAGAGAGAATAAAGGAATGTTTGGTGATCAATTAGCAAAGCCCAACCCATTTCTCTTAGAATCTCAAAACGCATTTCTCACATTAGGGATACTCAAAAACCATGTAATAGGGAAACCTCCTTAACCTTTTCATTCCCAAAGTTAATAACTAATTTATCTTAACAACAACACTGACATATAATTCACATATCGTATATTTCAATAGTTCAATCACTCTCATAAGCATGTACAACCATCCCTATAATCAATTCCAATACTTTTCTTCCTTGTACCCATGGCTGTCAGCTTCCCGTTTCCTGCCAGCCTCCCTTTGAATCTATTGATCCAGACCGATCTGGATCTATTGATCCAGATAGTTGTGTCTATAGGTATAACCAATCTGGGTTTCATGTCCAGAAAAACACACACCATCAAGACAGAAGACAAACAAATGGCCCCAATGACAACGACACAATGAAACAAAGAAAAACCTCCATCGACCACAAAGCAGAAAATGTGAAAAACTGGAGCAATCACACACTGGGCCAAGAGGGAGATCACTAACAAAGGGTCACGTTTTAACACAGGATTTCTCACGCTGTTCCACCACAATGTGAGTTCCCTGAAGCAGACTGCTGGAAATGGCAGTGAAGGAAACACATCTTGGTAAATGCCCTCTCCCAACTAAAAGAAGAAGAAAAACTTTTATTTTATTTATTTTTTAAACTATTATTATTAAGAAAAAATTCATTCTTTGGCGGGGGGGGGGGGGGTGTGTCTTACTTCAAACCGTAAAGGGAAGGTGCGGTGTGTAAGCAGAGTTCTGGAAACGCAGTTACTGAGGTGACAGCAAAAAGTCTACAAATCAGAATCGAGCGTCACGGTGCCAGGAGGAAAAAGCTTTTCTCTGCCCCTTTGTAGTCGCTGCCAGAGTCCAGTCTGGCTGGCAGCGACCCTACGCAAGAGGGCCGAGCCGCCCCTTTGGGTTCCACGACTGTACCGCTGTCTGGATGTAGAAAGCCTCATCTTTATGCCTCCTTCATCCCTCTTCCTCATCCCTTCTCAATTCCAGGGCAGCATTTCCTGACGGAACTCCATTCTGGTCCACTATTCCCACCTGGCCTTAACAAATGTCAGCTCCAGAGGTTCTCATCCCCGAGACGGCTTGTTGTTAAAGCTACTCTTCTTCTTGTCATAACAGTGTGATCCTGAGCGAGGGGGAGGGAAGAGGAACATGAGGAGCTGATTCCAGGAGCCCAAGAGGAAAGCGAGGTTTGAGAATGACGAGGGCGACGAATGTGTAAGTGTGCTTTACACAATGGATGTATGTGTGGATCATGATAAGCGTTGTATGAGCCCCAATAAAATGATTTATTAAAAAATAAAGAAAAAATAGTGTGATCCTACCAAACAATTTTTGTTTTGGGGGAGGAGAGGTGGGGTGCTAATGTTTAGTTACTGACTCAGTGCCTCTGGTGTGCTTTTTAGTCAACCACCATCCATTGATACCTTATGTAGGCCACTGCTAATTTGATGTTGTTACAGATTCCAGTGTGCTTCCAAAAAGAAATAAGTCTATTTTTTAGGAAATAAAGGAGTTAAAACCATTTTGATTTGATTCCAAGGCATCCAAAACAAAGATGTTCATCATCTCCAGTTCAACCCATCTTGATAGTTTTTGTTTGTCTGTTTAAGTACACTGTTCACATGGTCAAATACCAGCCATTTCTGTGGGACACGTAGTGATCTCCTTGCCCCCACCCCCCACCCCAAAAAAAGGCTCTCTTTTCTCCGGAAGGCAGTCTGAAAAATGCCAGCTTTTCTTTACAAAAGAAAAAAAAATAGCTCACCTACAGAAAAGTTTCACGGAAAAAGTCCCACTTTCCTTGAAACCATTAAATGAAACAGTGTTAAAACTTCCCCCCCCACACCTTGGAATGTCATGTGCTTTGAAAGGTTTATTGGCTGCTGACTGTAGGACCCACCATGGTGCCTAACACCCGTTTTCTAGGAAAGAACCACATGGAACCGAACCCAGATGGAGCCTTGTTATTCCTGCTGCCCTCCAGAGGTCAGGGGGGAACACCACTGACTGTAACCACACCTGTAGTGGCCATGCCTCTCTGAAGCCAAAGGACCACAGCACATTCAAACGCCATACAGGGGCTTTGAAGCCAACTCCTGACCATAGGGATTCTCCATCCTCTCCAGAGGCTATGATCACTCATTACAGAGAAAGTGCAGCAAACTCACCCCAAGTCAGAGCACTGAAAGGCACAACTACAGATCAGCAGAACACTCCCCAGATTGCTTCCAGAAAGGCCGCTTTTCCCAACACCAGTGGGGCTGAGTTAAGAGACCCTATCACTCACTGCCCTCTCCCTTCAGGCTTCTCATCCAGGTCCAAAGCATCCTTTCTCACAACCTCACACCCATGACTGTTCAAAGCTCTCTCTCATTCAGCCAACGTCTCCCTGCTGCTGCCTTCTTAAGTCTATTGCATATTCTTGAAACAATAACCCAGTCCCAACTTTTCCTCCCATCTGGTTAAAACCTGGAATGTTTTAGCACCTCACAATCTCTTCTCATTCCCCAAAGCTGGCTCCAGAATAAGACTCCTCCACAACTGGGTCTGTCTGCCCTATCAGTCATTCTCCTTCATTCATCTAAAACCCTGCCTCACAGTTTAATGGGAGACAGAGTCCAGCCAGCACTAAAAAGGAATGGGCCTTAGGATCCACTGACGGCCCACCCAGATTGGCCTCACTGTACCTCTCTCTGATTGGCTTCCCACCAAATACACATCTTGGATTTGGCTGTCATCACTCAGGACTGCTCCAAAGCCTTCTCTCCTAAATGTCCCACCTCCTTCCCCTTATCTTAAGGTCAAACTGCTGACTAAGGTCTCCATGTGTTCTCACCCTCTCAGCGCCACTACCTACACTGACCCTCCCTGACGCCCGCAAGCTTTTATCTTCACTCACTCTGTTCTAGCATCCTTTTAATGTCCTCAAGATTCCCCTTCTTGAAGGCTGCCTCTAGGCAAGATGTCCTGGGGGCACAGAGCCGGCACATGGGCTGCTGAGCCTACAATCAGTAGTTGGAAACCACTAGCAAATCCGAGAGAGAAAGGCAGGTCTTTCTGCTCCCTAAAGAGGTACCCTCTCGGAGATCCACAGGGCCCTTCATCTCTGTCCTACAGGGTTGCTAGGCGTCAGCATCACCTCCATGGCAGTGCGTTTGGTTTTTGTCTCGATGTTTTGATCACTGCTATCCAAAGTACACTACAAATGCAATCCCCGTCTAAATTGCAACCACCTGCTTTACAGAAACAAAAACCAATCTTCAAATTTATATGGCAGGGCAGAGGATCCTGCATAGCTAAGCAATCTTGAAGAATAAAGTAGGAGGGCTCACACATCCTATCTTCAAAAAAAAAAAAGATAAACCCACAGTCATTAAAGTTATGGCGTACCTACTACCCTATCATTCAATAGAGCTACCATGACCCCACTGCCTTAGAGTCCACTCTGACTCAGGAATGGATAGGTCAAAGGCGAACTGCCCTTTAAGTTTTCCAAGGCTGTAAACCTTGACGGGAGCAGAAAGCCTCATCTTTCTCCCGCAGAGTGGCTGGTGGACCCAACCACTGGGTTAGTAGCCCAACATCACCTACTACGCCACCAAGACTCCTTAGAAAGACCGCATGTTGTGACCCAGCAGTTCCACTCCCAGCTACACACCCAGAAGAGGTGGAAGAAACATCAAAGAAACCCATATGCCAACGTTCATGGAACGCTTTTCTAAATATTCAAAAGGAGGAAGCATAACATGCACGCACGCAATGCAACATTACTCGACCAGAGAGGAAATCACGCTGCGATGCACGTCACAACAGGGATAAGCGTGGAAAACAACGTGCTGAGCGAGCTAAGAGGTCGACTCATGTATGGCCTCACGTTCATACAAAGTAAGTAGATACACAGAACAACCGCTATCCGTGGCGGGAAGGGGAGTTTGCTTTTGCTTCTGAGTGAGTTTCTGCTGCTCAGCAGACACCAAGTTTATGTGAATGGTGGTGGAAAGATCAAGAAAAGAAGAGCAAGAATGACGGCACAACTGAAAGCCTGGAATCAGCATCACTCAATTGTCCACCTTGTGGACCAAAAAATCTCCACCAAAAAATCAATAAGCCTAACGCCAGAGTCAATTCTGACTCATAGCAACCCAACAATGAATAAAAACCTCCCACCTTTAAAAAAATCGTCCCTCAAATCTAAGGTCTGCTCCTTATTACTCTTGTCTTCTCCACTGCCAAGCTTCCTGAAATCTCTCTCCCGTCTTCTCTCCTCACTCCCCCAGTGTTAGCTCCACTCTCCCAGCTGCAGTCTCCAGTCCATCTCCGCTGCCGAGCCCCATGACCGCACCCAGAGACCACTTCACTTGCCTTCTCTCAACAGCTCACAGTGTGAATTATCTCCCTGCTCACTTCCTGCTAAAACACGCTCCTCTGGTTCTCCTGGCATCGTGGCCCCGCCAGACCTGTAAACCCAACTCAGGAAATCAACTTAGGGTAGTATTTCTCCATCTTACCATCATTGGTCTTATGGACCAGGTAACACTTGCTTAAGGTGGAACACCTGTGCATTGTAAGGTGTTTAGCAGCCCTCTCTGGTGTCTCTACCCACTAATTGGCAGTCATGAAAAAGCAAAACTGTCTCCAGACGGTGCCGAAAAGAGGTAACCAACAGTATGTTTTTCATCAAATGAGACGAAATAGAAATAACCAGAATGTATCTCCTAAGAAAATAAATAACCAGAATGTATCTCCTAAGAAAATAAATATCTCCTGTGGACCTTTTGCTTCTTTATTTTGGTTCTGTTTTTATACATGCGTAGGAGTGCAATATAAAATATTTCTTTTTGTGGGTCAGAGTCAAAATCCTGTAAAGCACACTGTGTTCCCAATGCTCTCTGTCCTTACCTGCTCCTCCTTTAAAACAAAAATCAGTCAACAGTGGAAAAAAGTCGTAAGAGAACACAATGAATACTCACGTACCTGATGCCCCCGCTCAATAAACAAAGCTTCTTGGAGCAGAAGAAAGCCCTGGTGGGCAACCCGCCCACACTGCTAAAGGAGACCGCAGTACTCACCCGTTACCGTGCCGTGCGCTTCTACCTCCATGGCTTTACTACGTGTGCACGTGGGCCCGTAAGCAATCCCTGGGACTGTTTCCCTTGATTTCAAACATTTCAAAAGAGTATCAGGTTCTGCTTTGTCTCCAACAATCTCGTTTGTTTTTTTTTTCTTTAGCGTTATCTTTGTGGGATTCGTCCATGTTGGCATCTGCTCCTCTGTGGCACCCATCCGCGCTGGTGTACACTGTCCCACTGGACATTGTACAAGGAAGACCAACGAAGAATGGATGCGTTCGGAGAGTGGCGCTAGAGATGAATACTGAAAATACCATGGGCCGCTAAAAGGTCAAACCAAGCTGCCTTGGAAGAAATACAGCCAGAGTGCTCCTTAGTGGCAAGGATGGTGAGACTTTGTCCGACATCCTTCAGACAAGTTGTCGGCAGAGACCAGTCCCTGGAGAAGGACATCGTGCTCAGCAAAGTGGAGGGGGAGCGAAACAGAGGAAAGCCCTCAAGGAGACGGGCTGCCACAGGCTGTCACAGGAGCTCAGCAAAGGGACAACTGTGAGGACGCTGCAGGACAGGGCAGTGAGTCCTTCTGGTGGGCATGAGGTCACAACTGGTTGGAACCAACTCGGTAATTAACCAAAACAACATGCAATTCCATTGAATGAATGCACAACTTATTCATTCTTCTCTTGACTGACACCGATGGCTTCGTATCAGAAGGCTGCTATGACTATTTGCGTGTCTACTCCGGGTGCCAAGGTGCGACCGCTATCTTGGGACGCAGCTGAAGAGAATTACTCAGTTGTGTTCAGTTTCAGCACATGACGCAGATGGCTTTCTGAAAAGCCTGCGCTCACTTGCACTCCTATGAGCAGCGTGCATGAGTCCTCCTGCCTTCACCCCCCCCTTACCATCCCCCATTCTCAAGGCTTCTTGTTTTTGCTATTGCCAATGTAAAGGGCATGGGGGGAGGGGGAAAGCCAATATGGGTTTGATTTCCATTGCCCTGACGGCTAGTGAGGTTGTCAAACCTTCGTGGGCTTAATGAATATTCTTGTTTCCTCTTCTCCAAGAAAGCGTTAATCATTTGTCTCATTTCTATTAGTTTGTTTACCTTTGTCCTATTGATTTACAGCAGCTCTTTACTGTGTTCTGAAACAAGATACAGTGATGACTATGATATCTTGTTTTTATTTTTCTCTCACCCGTGGGTCTTTCCCAACATCTCTGGTCACCGTTGCAGGCTCCACCCCTGCAGACCAGAGAGATGTCCCCTCTGGCCTACAGATCCCGGGGTGCCAGCCGCTTCCTGCACCGCTTCCCTGCCTGCAAGTATCTCACAGGCAACGTGCCTACACCCATCATGATCCTCCTAGCCCTCCGCTTGCTATTTCACTTGGCTTAAAGAAAAACATTACCAATGACCCTCAGGCCCCAGGTTTCCTTTCCCTCTTGTCTCAGTAGTTAGCTAGTGCTACGGGGACACACATTCTACAAGTGGACGTTTTCAAGAAAGACAGAATGTACTTTCTTACAGTTCTGGAGGCTGGGAGTCCAGTCAGATCTTGGCCGTGACAATCCCTTCCTTGTCAGTAGCTTGGGCCTTCTTTGCCTTGTAGATGAGCCTCGCCTGAGCCCATTTCATCTGTGGGCGCCTATAGCCTCTTCTGCTCTTTTTACAACTCAGAAGCTTGATTTCCACTGATTGACTAATTGCATGGTTAGACTGCAGGCGAAGGTGATCTCATCCTGTTCAATTCTTCAATATAGTGGTGAGATTATATATTATATCCATATTTGGGCAACACATTTAATGCATAACACCTCTTATATCACCCATCTATTTCACATCACCATGTTTTGTCAATTCCTAAACTACTCCAGTGTTTCTGCACCTTAGTTCTGACCACCTCTTTCATCTGGATTTACCTTTCAATTTAGGTATGCACCCTGACCTCCCCGCCCACCAGTCTTTTAATTCTAATAGTTTCTTTTTTTTTTAAATCACTTTATTGGGGGCTTGTACAGCTCTTATCACAATCCATCCATCCATCCATTGCTTCAAACACATTTGTACATTTGTTGCCATCATCATCCTCAAAACATTTGCTATCTGCTTGAGCCCTTGGTATGAGCTCAATTTTTCCCCTCCCTCACGAACCCTTGATAATTTATACATTATTTTTTTCATGTCTTACACAGTCCAATGTCTCCCTTTATCCACTTTTCTGTTGTCCGTCCCCCAGGGAGAGGGTTATATATAGATCATTGAGATCGGTTCCTCCCCCTCCATCCCCACCTTTCCCCTTACCCTCCTGGCAAAGATAGTTTCTTAGTCAGTCAGACCCAGAAATAAAAACATATGTCTGTTTAAAAAGTTTGTACACAAAGGCTCATAGAATTTTTAATTCACTAAAACCAAATGCTAGAAATAACCTAAATGTAATTCAGCCATAAAAACTACTAACTCCCAACATAGGGGATCGTGAAGGGCAGAGGAGACCAGGTCTCAAACAACAAAGGTGGGGTGGTGGTGAGAATCACATCACCGTGAAAGAGGGGGAATGCATAATGGGGACCCAATGCCCATCTGTAGACAGCTGGACATCCCTTCCAGAGGGGTAGTGGGGAGGAGATGAGTCACTCAGGGTTCAGTGTAGCAACAATGAAACTCAAAACCTTCCTCTAGTTCCTAAACGCTTCCTCCCCTCCCAATTATCATGACCCCAATTCTACCTTGTGGACCTGGTTATATCAGAGGATGTACAGCGGTGCAGTAGGGATCTGAAAACACAGGGAATCTAGGACAGACGAACCCCTCAACACCAGCGGTGGGAGTGGCGACACCAGGAGGGAAGGGGGTGTAGAAAGGGAGAACCGATCTTGGAGATCTATGTGCAACCTCCTCTCTGGGAGATGGGCAATGGGGAGGCGGGTAAGGGGAGACGCCGGGGAGTGTAAGATAAGATATAATAATTATTTATAAACTATCAAGGGACCAGGGGTGGGATCGGGGAGGGAAACCGAGCTGATTCCAGGAACCCAAGTGGAAGGTGAATTATGAGAATGACAAGTGCAACGAATGTATAAGGGTGCTTTGCTCAATTGATGTATGTACAGACTGTGATAAGAGCCTTATGAGCCCCAATAAAAAGATTTAAAAAAAACTACTAACTCAACAATGGGGACTAAATTCCTATTATTATGTCGAAGAAAGCCAGGCTACTGCATGAAATCCAAGCAAGACCAAGCTGGTCACAGGAGCCAGACTGTGGCTCTCGGGAGGCGGTATGGGGGACCAGTTGGGGAGGCTCACAGGGGGATTTTCTTGAGTGATGGCAACATTGTATAAATGGATTCGCTGTGGTAGTGCTATAGCTAGATGTAAATGTCGAAATTCATCATACTGAGCAGCTAAGAGGTGAGTTGTCATACCAGAAGGTTTTATCTTTTCCCAAAGGGGTAACAGTCTCTTTTACGTATGGGACTTTTCACCTGCGACGCCCAGACTTTGCTTGGAAAGTTTCCACTCCTTGACTTTGCTGGGGCCTTCCAAGACCCTCTGACTTTCAAGACTCAGTGAAAATATTACTTTTTAAGAAGTCCTCTCAAGCTCCCAAAGCTTGGTTAAATACTCCCCTTGGGCTCCTGCAACCCCTGCTTACTGCGATCACACTGTTTAAGTTTTGAAAACCCTCCTACTTCTCCATCTCCTTGCCAGAATGTCAGCTCCTTGAGGGCAGGGCCTGCAAGCTCACCACTGATGGCTGTCCCAGGAGATGAGGATGGCTGAGCTTCAATTAATACTTGTTAAAAGGGTCAAGAAAGTAGTCAGAAAGTGTTTCCTAATCCTACGACATCCCAAGTGATGGAAACTTGCAATATCAATATGTAAGGATATAACTTCAAAAGGAGAAAAGGTATATATTTGATATTTAATATTTCAGTGGCCATATAGACACAGGAGACTATATGTATCGAGTCCTGAAGCAAACAGAAAGGAAAAGTAAGACAGACAGACTGCTAACTCCTATTCCAAAATCTAAGATAAAAGTACAATGCAAAGCCATCGTTAATAAATAACTAAATCTCAGGAAAGGCAGACGGAGCACATTCTTGGGCGAATATGAACGTGGTCACTTTTTTAGACTACTGAAGGGGAGCTGAGACTTAGTCCAACACAGCTCTCTGTGTAAATTCCAATAGAAGAAGCTAAAAGCCAAACAATGATTTGGAAGTGTACCAAGAATTCTAAAGCATCAAGTCTAGATGCCTCAGACTCCCCCGAGATGTGTCTGGCTGCCTGCCCACTGCCCAACTCCCTGCTGACCCCAATTTCTGGTTTCTCACATCCTGTTGCAATGGATTGCTGAGAAATCACTCCTAGGGAAGCAGCTTCAGCCACCACCATCTTTCATGTCTCCGAGGGCCACAGCCTTTCCTTGGTAAGAAAGAGAAAATGCACTGGTGTTAAATTACAAGGAAGATGAATTCTTTAAATATCAGGAAGCAGGGGATATACGTAAAGATCTTCCTTTAGCACTCTGGTTGCCAAATAAATCCCTCCAGGGGAAAAAAAGTGCAGGCTGTATTTCTTCCAGGCCCTTGACTTGCCAGAATACTTTCAAACATTTCAGAACTATTCTTATCTGCTGCTGCTTACCATCTCCCTTCTGCTCCCAGTCAGAGCACCAAGTAGGAATCCACACGTCAAATGACACATTTTCCTTCGTTAAGTTCTTGTAAGCCCTCTTATATTAATTGAATTGTGTCATGTGTGTGTGTGTGTGTGTGTATGTTCCTCCCACCAGAAATACGTGTTGAACATCCTGATATCTATTCTCTTCGTTACAACTCCACTCAGGAATGGGGTGTGTGTGAGGTCAGGCTGTCTACAGAAACAAATCCAGCGACACTCATCCATGTGTCAGAAAGTGCTGCATATCAAGAAGTCATTATACAGCCACACGGCATCCCAGCCCAGTCCAACTCAAGTTTCTAAGTCTGGTGCTAGTCCATAGATCCCTCTTCACATGCTGGTGACACAGAAAAGCAGGAAGATCACAGGCCAGTGGGTGCAGTCATGTGGATCCAAGGTCAATGGGAGCACGGCAGGGCACCTGCAGCTCTCAGGGTCCGGTAGCCCACCTGGAGCCAACCCTTCAAGGCAGGCAAAGTTCCAGCAGGCAGGGAGTTGGAAGATCAGAGGGAAAGCAGTTCCCAATATCCTTCACTCATCTAGAGAAGGCCACACCCCCAAGGGGATGTCATCAGCAACACTGATTGACAGGCTTGACTGGACCCCCAGCCATGAGTGTACAGTTGACATAAAATCATCCAACTACCACACATTGTCCTTGTTATGTTAATGAGGCCAGGGTAGTCTTGCATCAACCTCTTCTGAGATCGGAAAGAGATTAGACAAGCCAGAGATGGAAAAGGGTGATAGCAATCGTATGAAGCTCAGAAGAGACCAGGGCATTCTTCCAGAGTCCAGAGACGGAGAAAGTTTGCCCCTAGAACCGGTGCCCTCATGCCAGATTTCTAGTCTCCTTCTCTGTGAAAAAATGCATTTGTTGGCTCAAAGCAACCATGTGTGGTACCTCTGGCCCAGCAGCACTAGGCAGCTAACATACCTAGATGTTTCACTGGAGTTCCTGACGGTGCACAGAGTTAACCTGTTCAGCTCCTAACTGAAAGATTGGAAGTTCAAGTTTATCCAGAGAGACCTCAGAAGAAAGGCCTGTAGATCTAAAAAAAAATTAGCCACGGACAACCCTGCGGAGCACAGCTCTACTCTGATCCACCGAGGGTCTCCATGGGTCAAGGTTGGCCCACCTTAGGGTGCCTCATTAACACCTGAACCCAACGTCTAAAACCTCCAACACAAAACTTTTATACCAGGGAGTGTGGTAGTTACGTAAGTTCATGTCAACTTGTTAAATATGTTATAGGGGTGGAGTCTAGCCTGTCAATCAGGTCACAGCTTGATGACCTCATTAGGAGGTGCGAAGGAGGTAAAAAGCTCACTGGAGAGCTGATACACTCTCTGCTTCAACTCTCTCTGCTTCCTCTGCCTTCTGACAAGCCATTTGGAGCTACCCAGATGCAGCCAGAGCCCTGGAATTGGAGGAGCCATGTGGAGACCCACATCGTGCTTAGATACTTCCATCACCACTGGATCACAAGACTTTGCACCCACTCTCCCTGCATTCAGCATCATTGCATGTGCTGCGTGAGTCTAAAGAGGAATTTATGGACTAGTATTGACATATGGGGTGATTTCAGACTTATGGACTTGATCTGGACTGGGCTGGGATATTTTCTTAATGTACAATTGCTCTTTGATATAAAGTTCTCTCTTATACATATGACTGTCTCTGGATTTGTTTCTCTAATCTACCGGGACTAACACAAGGGTCTTCAAAAGGTTTGTGAAAAAGTCAAACAGAAAAATGATGGAATTTGTCGTCAAGCTTTTTGAAGCCCCCTTATATATTGATGAGTATTGGTAGGGATAAAAGTGAACAATTTTAAACTGAAAATAAATTGACCATAAAATGCAATGGCTAGTGCCATTCAGTGCAATCAAGTATGCAAATAAGCCCAATGGCTAAGACACATGGTCTTTTACATTAGACATTCAATCATTTAAAAGACAAAACAAAAACAAACTCAGTTTTTCTCCTGTTTGTTATAGATACTGAAATTTAATTACACCCTCCCCCAAATACACTGTTAATACTTCAGAATGTCTCCTTAAAAGCTTACTGTCCAGTTAAATGCATGCACAGAGACAGACACACGTATATCTAACTGCAACCTGTCTTTTTCACTCAGCACCATATCAAGAATATTAATTCCACTGTCCCTAAATGTTCATTAGAACTCTCATCTGAAGCATCTTTCAGCAAGTGACTACAGCATCACCTTATTAACCATTCCCTATCTAGGTAGGTTGTTGCCTATTTTTCAGAATCATAAATAACACAGTAACAAACATCTTCATACATTATCTCTTGTGTATTTCTCTGATCACTGTCTCAGAACATACTGCTACAAGTTGAGTCACTAAAGACATTCTTAAGGCTGCTAATAAAGAAACATTTGGCTTCCATAAAAGCCATACCATTTTGTATCCTATTAGTGATGTTAAGCAGCCTTTTATTAAGTAATAAATTGATTTTATAATTACAAAATAATATTTTTTAAAAGGAAAGTCACCAAATCTCTGTGGGTACCAGTTTCCTTTGTACTGAAGAGTGTGATCAGGCCCGATGATGCTAGACACCTATGAAAAAGTCTAGTCTTTTTACAAACAAAGTGGCATTCTGTGATGCTCACCCTCCCAACATAATCACTGAGGACAAAATGGGTGTATAAGCAAATGTGGTAAAGAAAGCTGATGGTGCCTGACTATAAAAGATACAGCGTCTGGGGTCTTAAAGGCTAAAAGTTAAACAAGTGGCCATCTAGTAGAGAAGCAACACGCCCACATGGAAGAAGCACACCAGCCTGTGAGATCATGAGGTGTCATCGAAATGGGATAACAGGCATCAGAAGACCCAAAACAAACAAAAAATCATATTGTTGAGAATGAAAGGGGTTGGAACAGAGACCCAAAACCCATCTGTAGACACTGGGACATCCCCTCACAAAAGGGTCACAAAGAAGGGATGAGTCAGCCAGGGTGCAGTCTAGCACCGTTGAAACACACAATATTCCTCTGTTTCTTTGAGGCTTCTCACCCCCACTATCATGACCCCAGTCCTGCCTTTCACTGTGGGTTAGACCGGAGCACGTGCACAGGTACAGATAAAAGAGTTAAGAGCTCACAACACTTGGAATCCAAGCACAGGAATGAGAAAGCGATGCCAGAATGGCACGGGTAAGGTGGGAAGAGGAGGGAAGGGAAGGGGATCCGATCACAATGATCGACACATAACCGAACACACCTCTCCAGGGAGATAACAACAGAAACCATGGGAGAAGGGAGACAGCGTCAGTGTAAGATAAGCAAATAATTACCATTTTTCAAGGGGTCACAAGGGTGGGATGGGGAGGGAGGGAAAAAAGAGCTGATACCAAGGGCTCAATAGAAAGTAAATGTTTAGAAAATGATGGCAACATATGTACAAACATGCTTGATACCATTGATGCATGGAATGTTAGAAAAGCTGTAAGACCCCCAATAAAATGATATTTTAATAACATTTTTTTTAAAGCAGAGAAAAAGTCAACTTTTTAGATGACAGTCCACATTTGCTGAAGTCATGTGTAGGCATAGGGACAGAAATCTTTAAATAAACCTCACCTTCCTGAAGGGTGCCCCCCACTCCCTAATATCCCCATTACCTTGCTCACCCAAGTTTAAGTAGACTGCGGGGAAATTCTCGTGTCTTGAGCACATGTCCTCAAGAAAGGCCTCATATTGAGACGTGAGGAGAAGGGTGGGCCCACGTTCTACAACTTTACCAACAAACACGTTTAAACATTAACAGCTTAAAATACCAGCACATGTGTTGGCCAATTTGATTGCTTCCCACAAAAAGAAAAATCAGGCCATAATCACAGAGGATTCAGAGCCTCTAGGGGAAGAAGGATTTCTCTACAATCAGTCCAATAGATCAATCAGCCAAATTCTCACCGCCAGCCCTTCTGGTCCAAAACTGGGGCTCCCAACCTCAGCTCTCCAGTCCCCAGGATCCACAGCATCGCTACAGACATGTCCATCCAGACCAGAGTCTGAAAGTGGCAGTCAGCAGATAGGATGCAGCGTGTTTTCTTTTGTACATTTGTTTGTTTGTTTGTTTGTTTGTTTGTTTGTTTGTTTGTTTACAAGCAGACACACAACCCAGTTCCTCTTTCTGGGTCCTGTTTCTGAGTCTCCTACTTCTCTGTTACTTTGCTTGCTTCCATGAACAAGCTGCCGCCTCTGCTGCGAGACTAGAACTGGGTGGTGCCTGCCTAACCTTTGTAATATTCTGAGCGAAGATTCTATAAAACAGTTCTGATCAAAAGGAGAGAAAACAAGAAGCAGAATTTCAAATTTTCACAGACTAAACTTTGTGGAGCTATTGAGGCTGGATGATGCCCCGACACCGTTGCCCACAGGAAGCCTTTAAACTTTAAACATCATAAGCCAAAACCATCCTCTTCACTCACATTTACAACAAATCATACAAACAAAAAGTCTCCTTTGATGGATTCCAAAGCACAGCAACCCTACCAAGGGTCCCCAGGACTGTAAACTCTGTACTGAGCAGGCAGCTTCATGCTCCTCCTTCGGAGTGAAGAGAGATTTTAACTGCTGACCCTGTGACTGGCAGCCCAATGCTGACCCTACTGCACAAGAGCTCCTTATGGGAGGTAACCAGGAAAGGGTCTGACCACCCCTCCCCAGCCAGTAGGGGTAAAAGGCTGCCACGGGAAGCCCAAGCCTCTTTGATTTCCCCTCTCTTTCAAGGAGTGCTTGACAGGTGGAGGGAGGGGGGATCTCTCAGCTCTCAGCACAGGGGTGCACACACGTGCCCTCAGGCCTCTCTTGGCCCCTGGGCTGTCCTGGTCCCACAAGCATGGTTTGGTACTCCTGTTCCTGTATTCTTCCCGCACGATTTTTTGCGTTCAGCCGTGAGCCCTGGCATGGTTCCCACGCAGCCTTGCATGCTTTCCTGAAAGAGCGTGTGCTTTTTGAGACTGTAAAACCTGAAACGTCCCTTTTCCTCCTAAAAGTCACTTGGATTACAAACGTGCTTCTGCCACGTGAATTCCTTCAGCCCGTGAAGGAAGAAGCAAGGTACCCTAATCCAGGAACCTAACACTTACACCAAACAACAGCAGGCTCAAGTAGTAAAGACCACTCCACTGGAGGGTGGCATCCTTTTACAGAGTGATCTGCGTGGGAATCGAGGGCTAACAGCAACTTGAAGGACTGGAGGAGACGCTCAGGAGTCGGTCCTCTGTGATGTCAATGGTGGTGAGATACCTGGGAAAGGTGACATTACTTAAAACCTGCAACCGATGTCACTGGTCCATGTACATGCGGTACATGTTGAAATTGCTGAATTCGTATCTGTTTCATTGCATATACTTTCACTATAAATAAGTGAAAGAATGGAATAAAATAGACAAGGACTTGAATGGACATTTCTCTGAAGAAGATACACAAGGAGCCCACAGCCACACGTTCAAGACCATTAATCCGTAGAACTCACTGCCATCAAGTTGCTATTGACACTAGAGGACAGAATAAACCTGATCCTGTGGGAACGCTTTATGGGAGTAGAAAGCCTCATCTTTCTCGGTCAGAGAGCAGCTGGTGGTTTTGAACTGCCAACCTTGTGGATAGCAGCCCAATATGTTACCACTATGCCACCAGGGTTCCCCCAGGCAAATGCAAATTAAAACCACGATAAAATTCTACTACACACAGTTATCTTGTCAATTCAGACTTCTAGTGGCCCCAGGCAAGCAGAGTAGAACTGCCCTTCCGAGGGCTGTCAGGCTTTGGGAAGCAGTGTTTTGCTTCTCTGTGCATAGGGGTGTTAGGGGTGTGAGGCGGCTTGATGGCCCCTAAGAGCAATTTTTAAGAAAAATTTAAAACGGGCAAATGCAGAGAGAGAGAAAGTAGATTTAAAGCTATCAGAGGCACAGGGAGGGCGGAAGTGGGAAGAAAGAAGGCTGGTATATCTTGGGGACTGCAATCAATGTATGAATTGTTGAATGGAAAAACAATTTACTCTAAAGTTTTAAATCATAAATTTTTTAAATGAAAAAAATAAAACAAAAGGCTTAAGTAGAGACCAAATGTTTTGAGAATTATGAGGGCAATGAATATACAAATGTGCTTTACACAACTGATATATGTATAAACTGTGATAAGAGTTGTATGAGGCCCTAGTAAAAAAATTTTTTTTTTTAAATAAAAGCTAGCAGAGGCTGGAAGGAGGAACTGAGGAACAATTGCTTAATAGGTACAGAGGTTCTTTGGGGACTGATGGAAAATTTTTGAAAATCAAAAATAATGTAGGTTACATAACATTATGAATATAATTAACATGATTTAATCACACAGTTTAAAATGCTTAAAATGGCCAATTTTATTTTTTAACTACAATAAAATGTGTGTGAACTGGAATTTTAAAAAATGAGATGATCTATAAAAATTCAGGCAGATTAAAAAAAAGATTATCCATATGGATTTCAGTAAGTTGTTTTACAAAGCAGCACCTTATAAAAATCCACATCTGTGTCCAAGCTGGGCTGTATTCATCGCCCCACACGGCAACGGCAGGCAGAGCCCAGAAGCAGCGCCCTGTCAAATGCGTGGTCTTCCTAGGTCCCCACAGCCCCACCTCTCCAGATTGGCACGACGGTGAGACAGAGGTCAGCGCCCGTTTGTCTGACACCTAGTGTCCGTGGGATGGCCTGAGCCCTGTAAAACATCAGCTGCCATGACCCCTGTTCTAACATGAACAGTGTCATGCACACAAATACGGCTACTTTTCAAATGTCTGCAGATGCTGCTGGGACTAAGGACATGCAAATTACTTACAAGCATAAGCGGACACACAATGCCTTTTGTTAGTAGGTATCTAACACAATTGATACTAAAAGAGAAATAAAACCAAACCCACCGCCATCAAGGTGATGCCAATTTATATGACGCTCTAGGTGAGGGCAGAACGGCCCCTGCGGATTTCTGTGACTCAAACTCTTTATGGGAGGGCTCAGCTTCATCTTTCTCCTGAGAAGCATCTAGTGGTTTCGAACTGCCGACCTGGAGGTTAGCAGCCCAATGCATAAGCCTTAGCTCACCAGGGCTCCTTGCCAGATACTAAACGAACTACTGAAAATTGAGAGTAAAGCTCCCTCCACGCTCACTGCCTTCAGTCGATCCTGATTCACAGCCACCAGATACAGGTTTCCTAGACTGGGACCTTTACTGGAGCACACCCTCATCTTTCTCCTGCGGAGCAGCTGGTGGGTTTGAACAGCTGACACTGAAGGTAGCAGCTCGATGTTCATCCCATGCACCACCAACGCTCCTAAAGCTGGGAGTAGAGATACAAAAGTTTTATCTTTTTTGATAACAAACCAACCAAAAAAGGTGGAAATCACTTGTATTCGCTTCCTGGCACTAATGTGACAAAATACGACTGAGCGGTAGCTCTGAGCAACAGAAATGCATCGTCTCACATTCTTCAGGGTAGAATCCGTAGGATCCCGCCCTCTTCGAAGGCTCTCGGGGAAGCGCCTCTCCGGTTCTGGTCACCCAGGCTTTCCCTGCAGCATAACTCTGCATCATACAGCCATTGTCCTTCTTTCTGAGTCTCGGTTGAGATTATGACCCACCCGACTCCTGTGTGACCTCAGTTCCCGTCGGCACACTCCGTATCTCCAAAGCGTTCCCTTCACAGAGGCAACAAGTCAGGACTTCAGCGGATCTCCAATCCATGACATCACACAACCAAGTGTGTTTGTTTTTTCAAATGTCCACTTCCTGTCTCTTGTTCATGAACTATCCGCCTTTGTACAACACTCCCTCAGCCACCAGAGGCAGATGCAAGACAACCTGTGAAAAAGGCCCTGCTGGCAGGCAGGGCAGGTACAGAGGTAGCAGTATCTGCCTGGGAATGGCACAAGAGGCCTCAGCAGACGACATTGGAAGCCTTTATCCAAGGACAGTGAACTTGCCAGGCTGAGGTGGGGGCAGGACTGAAGCAAGGGGCACCATGTGAACAGAGCCTGGATCCAGTTTGTGGGCCATGGGTGTGCTACAGTGAATTCCGTGCTTTGCCCGACCTAACCACAGTCTTTGTGACTGGCACCAGTTGACCGTGTGAAATTAAACAAACAAAAAGGTGCTTGTGGTCCACCCGAGGGATTGGACTGCTTGCTGAGAATGTAAACGAGGTGCATGGCCCCCTTGTGGAGTGGGACCATGTAACGAATCGTCAGAACTCTAACAAGAGGTTTCGGTCCATTTTGCTACTCCGCTAGTCTTAAAAGTCATCATCCTGGAGGTGGCAATGGAGATCTTATGACCGCCAAGAAAAAAGTGACAGGAGGGACGCATGTCCTTTGGGGTCGAGATCCCTAAGCCAAGGACCTCCTGGGCCAGACAACAGAGAGAGTGCTAACACCGGAGACGCTGGGGAGGCAGTGGCAGCAGAGCCAGGGGATGGGCAGGAAGCAGAGTGGAAGTCACGTGCAGTTAGGAGGCTCCTCTCCAGCCATGGTCCCACAACAGGTACAGGTACAGGTATGAGCTGTTAGCAACCGGCACCTACAGAAGCTAAGGCTTGGGTACACTGGCTGGGAAAGGAGATCGATCTTCTGCTACGGAGTCTATTCCAGAAGTCCGCAAGCACAATACGCTCACACAGGAGTGGGTGGGTACACTGGCTGGGAAAGGAGATCGATCTTCTGCTACGGAGTCTATTCCAGAAGTCCGCAAGCACAATACGCTCACACAGGAGTGGGAGGGTCATTCTTCGCTGTGAATCTTCCCATCTTCTACCTCACTGCAATTGGGCCAGCAGGTCAACAAAGGCATCTCTCCCAGATGGCGAAGCCTTCCTGAGAAGCCCGGAGCATCGAGTGGGATTGTACAGGCCAGACTGAAGCTGTCACCTCCCAGATGATGGGTTTACTGTTCCGGGTGAAAAGCAGCAACCTGCAGGTGGAGCCTTCTCTGCCCAGGAGCCCACGAGCCTCAGAGTGACCCTGCGTGGCCACAGTGAAGCAATAAACAGGCCTCCGTCCTTGGTCATGGCACTGACAACTTTCCTCCAGGTTACATGGATCCTTTTATGCTCTTTATAAAGTGTCATGTTTTACTTTCCAGTTTTCATGGCGTGTACGCAATGTGCCTCCGGAGTGCTGCTAAGCAGTTTTAATTTTCCAAGAAGAATTTTGCTGCCTCTGCTTCCCATTAAAGCTGGGCTGAGCAATTGGAAAAAGCCCCCAAAGCAAGCTTCCTACACAGCACATACAATCTGCTCCTAGGTATCTGCTAGGCAGGAACATAAGGGGAACCGGCAAGACCACGGCAGGAGCCCCCTCGCCCTGACCTTGATGTGTTTGGAAGGTACCGTATATACTCGTGGATAAGCCGAGTTTTCCAGCACATTTTTTATGCAGCTTTTGTGGTAAAATTAGGTGCCTCGGCTGACATTCGAGCCGGCTTATACTCGAGTCTATACGGTACATCTATGGCAGTGAGTTGAAGAATAAGTCAAGCCCAAGTTTCAAAATCAACTTTAATGAAAGGCCATCTGATTCTTTGGGGGGTGGGAGAAGTGTCTGGTAAGAGAGCAGGAGAATTCTCAGACCATCGGCCCAAACCCAAATCAAAACAAACCCACTTCCCTTTTGTTAGCTTTGCAGCTGAGCGCATGACATCAGAAAATCCTTAGTTCTCTTTTGACTTTGAGGAATGTGGTGAGGTACAGGATGAGGAAAGACCAGTTGGGAGTCAGCACAATACTTGAAATATTTTCTTATTGGTGGTATTAGAATTTTGTACTGAGAACCTCACTGCCAGAAGTTGAAACGGTATCAAAATAGTATATATTGTGTGAAACTTAGAAACTCAATAAAATCTAGTGTGACAATAAAAAAAAAACCCACTTCCACTGCATACATTCTGACTAGGGCTTCCAGGACTGCAAATCCTTCCAAGAGCATATAGCCTCCTCTCTGTCCTGTGCAGGGGCTGATGGACAGTTCAACATCTAACACACAGGGCAGCGAGGGCTCCTTGGATCACAAGCTAGGTCAAAACTTAGTAGATAGGTCATGACGATTTATCTGTGAAATGAAATTCCAGATGAAGGTTCTGACAGCTCTAGGGGGGCAGAGGAGGCAGGAGGGTAGGGTGTCAGAGTGAGAAGAAGCCAGCCCTTTGAAATTGGTTCCTTATCGATGAAAACCTTCAACTGTCTCCGAAAAAAACACACAACGCGCGCTCGCCTCGGCAGCACCTAGACTGAAATTGGAACGATGCAGAGAAGATTAGCAAGGCACCTGCGCAAGGATGACATGCCAATTCGTGAAGCCTTCCATATTTTTAAAGTTAAAAACAAAAAAGCAAACCACAATGATTTCATGGCTAAACTGCTGATGCTTTAAGTTCCAGCCGGAACAACTCGGGCACGTTTCAAGGAGCTTCCACAGTAGACAACATGGGAAGAGGGGTCAGCTGACGTACTGCCCAACATCCTGTGGATCCAAACAGAATGTTGCCCAGTAGAGCGCTGGGCTAGAAGACACCCGAAATACAGTGGCCACCACAAGGGACGCAAGCACACCTGTGGTCCCAAAGGACCAGGTAGTTTCGCTGTTTCACAAGGGGTCCCCACGACGTAACAGCAGCCTTTAAGAAGCATCCTTCAGGTGCCTGCGGTGTCTTGGTGGAGTGATGGGTTTGGTGCTGGATGGCTAACCCCAAGGTCAGCACTCTGCAGAAAAAGGCTGAGGCTGTCTGCTCAGATTGACCGTCTCAGAAACCCTGTGGAGGGTCCCTGTGAATCAGAATTGACTCCATGGCAGAGGGTTTCATTTGTTTGCTGTGTGTGTGTGTATGTGTGTTTTCATGAGCCTGGATCTGGGTAGGAAGCTAGATGATCTGCATTCTCCTAAAAACACTGTGTGTAGCAGGAACCATAAAAGGATGCTGGATCCATATCTTACATCAGAGACGCAAAACCCAAGCTGGGTTAAGAATGTAGATAAGAAAAATAAGCTTATAAAACTTTCAGCAGGAAAATATCTCTCAAGCTAGCAATAAAAGAAAATATTGAAATGTTACCACACTAAAATTAAGAACTTCTCAACAGAAGGTGTGTGTGGACTGGCTCGCTGAGAACCGGGCTGGGAGTTGCAAGTTCGGATGTGGAGTGAAGTAGAGATCTGAGAGCGAGTAGTTTTTTTCGAAGTGGGTACCTATAGCAAATCTTCAGTATACAAAAAAACGCCCTCCAAACTCACTGCCATTGAGTCCATGTCAACTCGCAGCGACCCTACAGGACAGGGTAGAACTGTCCCCGTGAGTTTCCGAGACTGTAACTGTTTACAGGAGTAGAAAGCCTCATCTTTCTCTACAGGACGGCTGGTAGTTTCGAAAGGATGACTTTACGATAGGCAGCTAAACTCATAACTAGGTATAGGAGAGGGCTTCAGAAACTTGGTGGGGAAATTCCATTACCCTGTCACTGCATTTTTCCGTGAACTTCCCTGACCTGAGTGGTGGGTGTTTCTGTCAGTGAGTGGGGCAACGATCCACAGTGGGCGGCCTGTTGCTATATCATGAAAAGAGTGAAGATTAATTTCCAAAGCATCACCAATAAAATAAAAAGGCAGACTACAAACCAAGGAACCGGATTTGCTGCACGGATGCGCAACCGCAGGTGAGTCTCTAGAATATAACAAGAACATCCACAAACCAAAGTGAAAAAAGACACGGAACAGGGCAAAATGACACTAGCTGACATTTCACCAAAGAAGAGTGCCCATTCTGCGTATGATGAGATCACCTTTCTAATTATCACCAACACTCAAATTAAGACACTAATGAGATCCCAATTAGAAGCACAGCCAGCGAATGGGTTCCGGCTCCTAGCAACCCTTATGGAACAGGGTAGAATTGCCCCTGTGGCTTCTGAGTCTGTAAATCTTTACAGGAGCAAAAACCCTCCTTTCTTCCCAAGTGGCTGGTGGAATTGAAAAGCTGACCTTGCAGTTAGCAGCCCAACATGTAGTCTACGAAGCTGCCACCAGGGCTCCCCCAGCCCGACAAAATGAGCAGTCTGACAGGAGCAAAGGCTGGAGGAGACGCAGGACGGGAACGCTGAGACTGTACTCGTAGGCATTAAACTGAAGCACCCACTTTAGCAAACAACTCAGCCTTTATTCCATAAAAGTGAGCGTGTGGCTAACTCTAAAACCTCACAATTCATTCCACTCTTACAGCTGGGGACATGAAGAAGCATGCACATGGCAGCAGTACTGTTCACGGAGCCAAACGTGGTGAGCAACTAGCGTGTCCGTTGCCAGGATGAATCACCCACCTGGTGATATATCTGCACAGCGGTGTGGGATGCAGCCTGAAAATGAACAGGACACAGGAGGCACAAGAACACAAATTGTGGAAGCCATACCAAGTGTTGTTGGGGTTTTTTTTTTAAGTTGCAGAAAATTACATATATTCTTTTTAATATGTAAAACTGAAAAAGCAAATTAAATGTTATCTCTAGACATACTATGTACTATTTAAAAGATTTCTTTTTAAGTCATTTTATTGGGGGGGGGTCTTACAGCTCTTATCAAACTCTATACATCCACTGTATCAAGTACATTTGTACATATGTTGCCATCATCCTTTTCAAAATATTTTCTTTCTACTTGAGCTCTTGCTATCAGCAACTCATTTTTTTCCTCCCTCCCCCACCTTCCCTCATGAACCCTTGATAATTTATAAATTATTATTTTTACCTCTTACACCATCCACTGTCTCCCTTCACCCATGTGTCTATTGTTCATCATGGGGGGGGGGGCAATTATATGTTGATCATTGTGATCGGTTCCCCCTTCCTCCCCCACCTTTCCCCTAACCTCATGGCATCGCTACTCTCGTTATTGGTCCTGAGGGGTCTATCTGTCCTGGATTCCCTGTGTAGAGAGCTCTTATCTGTACCAGTGTACATGTTCTGGTCTAGCCAGATTTGTAAGGTAGAATTGGGGTCTTGATAGTGAGGGGAAGGGCGCATTAAAAAATAAGAGGAAAATTATATGTTTCATTGGTGCTACACTGCACCCTGGCTGGCTCATCCCTTCCTTGTGACCCTTTTGTGAGGGGATGTCCAATTGTCTACAGATGGATTTTGGGTCTCTACTCCGTGCCTTCATTTGCATTGATATAATTATTTTCGGGGTCTTCTGATGGCTGATCCCTGATCCTGTCGACAACTCATGATCACACAGCTGGTGTGCTTCTTCCATGTGGGCTTTGTTGCTTATCTTCAACTCTTTAAGACCCTAGATGCAATATCTTTTAATAGTTGGGCACCAGCAGCTTTCTTCACCGTATTTGCTTATGCACCCATTTTGTCTTTAGCAATCTGGTAAGCATCACAGAGTGCCAGATTAGAATAAAGTGTTCTTGCATTGAGGAGGTACCTGAGTAGAGGCCCAATGTCCATCTGCTACCTTAATATTTAACATATGTGTACATAGATCTATGCCCTATCATTATATATAAATATATTTACATATGTCTATGCCTGTATTTAGACCTCTAGAAATGTCCTTTGCCTCCTAGTTTTTTCCTGTATTTCCCTTTACTTTCCTCTTGTCCCACTATCATGTTCAAACTTACTTAGACTTCAATGATTCCTCTTGGTTACATTGCACTTGATCAAGCCCCACCAGGCATTCTATGCCCTCCTTGCCATCGATTTTAGATCACTTGTTGTTCCCTTGTCCCTGGATTTGTTGGCTACCCCCTTCCTTTCCCTCACCTCCCCCTTTCTCATGTCCCTCTGGAACTTTCGGTCTCGTTGTTTTGTCCTCAGGATTGTTTATCTTGCTGATCTTATATAGATAGACATGAAAAAAACAAGATACAAAAGAAAAGCCTATATATCGTTCCAGGTCTGTCTGTTGACCTTTATGAATGTTTTCCGATCGAGCCTGATGAGTTGCCAAGCCCTGCCCCCCAAGTCTATTTTTGGGATTCCTTGGGGACTTCACTGCTTAAAAAGATTTCTTACAAGAATAACTTTATTATTCACATTATGGTGCCCTGGCAGTATGGTAATTACACACCAGGCTGCTAAGTACAAGGTCAACAGTTCAAAACCATCAGCCTCTCTGAAGGGGAGATACAGGGCTTTCTCCTCCCATAAAGCGTTACAGTCTCAGAACGCACAGGGGTAGTTCTACCCTCTTCCAGCATCTGTGTCTTACGCACGTGGTTAGAAATGGGCATTATGTACTTAGGATTTCTTAGCTCTAAATTTCTGAATCCATTCACATCTTCCAGACATATGATCATATTCAACAACAGCAAGAAAAACTGTTCATCCTTTTCAATTCAATGAAATTTGCAATTTATAGAAAACCTGTGTCGAGCACTTTAAAAATTTTTTACAAATGCAAATTTAAAGTCCAGGCTTGAAGTGAGAAGTCGTGAATTTTATGCACAGTAGACACAGACTTTTTTTCTTCCGTGAAGAATATCAACTTGGGTCATAAAGAAATCAGTTCATACTTCTTTCTGATTTCCAGCGTTGGGATTTCTTCCATTCCCTGCCCACTTGCCCAGAGCCCATGCTCGCCCTCACACGCATCAGGATCTGAAGTAGGAACATCCCTTCCAGGATGAGTACCCGGCCTACCACACCGAGCTCAGCCCCTCCACAAAGGAAGGAAGCATGCCACTACTTCCGGCCCATTCACGGCCTCTTCCCGAGCCACTCCGCTCTTTGAGGTCAAGGGTCCTGTCCACAATACCCTGCCCGCCATCCCTGTTGGGGGCAATGAAGGCATGGACATCAGAATGACAACTCCTGCTATGGAAATCCTGCGCACGAAGGGCCAGGCGGGAAACAGCAATGGGAGACACGTGGCATTTGCAATCAGACTGGCCTACCCTGGACTTCCGATTCCAGCAGCCATTTGGTCAGCTAAACTAGGAAGCTGTTACATCACTAAATCTACTTGTATTATATGGTGATTAAAATGTGCCCCCAAATGGGTCTGTAAGGTACTTAGTGCATGATTTCAAACTGCATCTGTCCACGAGAACTGCCTAGAGCAGCGGTTCTCAACCTGTGGGTCGCGACCCCTTTGGGGGGGTCAAATGACCTTTTCACAGGCCCAATTCATAATAGTAACAAAATGACAGTGATGAAATAGCAACGAAAATTATTTTATGCTTGGGGAGTCACCACCACATGAGGAACTGTATGAAAGGGTCGCGGCATGAGGAAGGTTGAGAACCACTGGCCTAGAGAAAGGTGAAACTTCTGGTTCAGCTGGTCCCGGATGGGACAAGGCAGTCACGTTTGCAGATGCTTTTAGTGTGCCGACAGATCCCACAACCTGGGCACAGAGCAAGAGCAGGTGCTGACGGTGCCGAAGGAATGCCAACTGTGGGGTTTCTCTGAGGCCAACACTTGGCTCCCACAGTTGTATGACGTAACAAACTCCCTCTGTAGAGCAAGGGGGATGGATGATGTGATGGGCTGCGATCCGCAGGTTCAGCTGCTCAAATCCACCAGCAGCTCTGTGGAGAAAGACAGGGCTTTCTACTCCTGTGAAGTTACCGTCGGGGAACCCCACAGGAGGGCCGCCAAGAGTCAGTATCAACTGGATCGCATGGAGTTAGGTGTCGATTTGGTGGAGCTCTGGGAACACCGTGGGCCATTAGCTGCAAAGTTGGAGGTTCAGACCCACCGGGAGCTCTGCAGAAGGAAGGTGAGGCTGCCTGCTCCTGTGACGGCTCTTAGTCTCAGAAACCCTATCTACAGAGGGACGTTCTGCAGCAGAATGGTTTGACTTGGGTTTGATAGAATCACAGTTTTAGGCGAGGAATGAAAGCCAAGCACCTTGCTAGCCAAGGGAGCCAGAAGTGAAACCATCAGTTCTTCTTCCAAGACACTGCATTGCCATTATCTAGTCATGGCCTTTCTTCCTGGGCCCTCTTCCTTCTGCCCTTCAAACAGCTGAACCGCCTTCAAAAAAGATCTCTGTAATCAGTAACAAACAGGTCAGCATCTACTTGACTGCAAACCCACAGGCTGGCAGGTTGAATCCACCCAGCAGCTCTGCGGGAGAAAGGTCTGGCTAGTTGCTCCTGGAAAGATTCCACACAGCCTAGAAAACACTCTGGGGCAGTTCCACCCTGTCACAGGAGGTCGCTCGGAGTTGACCCAACGGGAACACAACAAACTTGCAGAGAAGACATTCCACGTAAACTCGTTCAAAATGTGCGTGTGCATGTGAATGTGCAAAAGCCAGGCAGGGAAACAGGGAGAGCGAGGAGGAAGAAGGGGAGGAGAAGTGGGGAATGAACTGGGAACAGGAGCTAGGAGAATAGCGGTGATTTTTCCCCATCACAGAGTTAAGCAGCTTCAGAATCTGCGCTACAAAAGCTAAACAGGGCCTTCTTCCCAGCTCCAGCTGCTGCAGCAAACTGGTCCTAAAATTTCTGGCATGTTCTCGGCACAAGCAAATCCCCGACCATAATAAGGCTGAATGTGTCCTATTTTAAATCATCAAACAAAAACCGCCTGAGGTGTTGCTACCAAGGCCCATTTCTCCTGTCCTCGAAGTCCCGCTTGGGCGGGTCCCGAGTGCTAGGAAAACGGGGGTCACGAGAATGGCTATCCTGTCCAAGGTGGCACAGGGCAGGAGGGGGACGGAGCTAAAGGGTCTATAAGCACCTTCCACCCCAGCCATTAGCCAGGAGTCTCTGGGCACTGACAGCAGCAGCCTAAAGAGGAGAGGCCCTCTAGGTTGCACGTGGGGAGCTGGGAATGTTTCCATCTCGCTGCAGTCAGGCCTAATGGTACAGCCAGCCTCCTCACCCACCAGAAAAGAACACACTCCCAGCAGACAGGGCGACGGAGATGCA
The DNA here is from genome assembly GCF_050624435.1 of Tenrec ecaudatus. Classification (NCBI taxonomy): domain Eukaryota; kingdom Metazoa; phylum Chordata; class Mammalia; order Afrosoricida; family Tenrecidae; genus Tenrec; species Tenrec ecaudatus. The sequence continues at coordinate 178,281,015 of NC_134533.1, read as the reverse complement.
TCTCCAAAACCTCACGCTAGCTGGAGGAAGCCAGAAGCAAGCAAGGGTCTGCGGCGTGGTCCCATGGATAGGAAATTCTGTTGCTGGGACGGAAGGGGCAGGGACCAGAGAGAACTTCCTGGAGAGATGGTGATATTCTATATTTCGGTAAGAGTGTAGGTAACACAAGTGTACGCAGTTGTCAAAACTCAACAAATGCACATTTCAGATTTGTGCGTTTCATTGCACGAGCTCCTATCCAAAGGAAAACATGAAACAGTTACTGAACTCTAGTAACTAAGCTACCAGAAGTCGGCTTTTGTTGTTGCTGCTGTTTGCTTGTTTGTTTAAATGATCAGGAGTCCTGGTGTCATAGGGCGTTATACATTGGGCAGCTAACTGCAAGGCCTGCAGTTCGATTCCACCAGCCGCACCTCGAGAGAAACACGAGGCTTTCTCCTCTCTTAAGATGTGGAGTGCTTGCTAACTGCAAGGTTAGAGATTCGAACTCATCAGCCAAGGGAGAAAGGAAGCGATCTGCTTTGGGGAATAGTTACAGCCTTGGGAGCCCTATCCAAGGACACAGTGAAACAGAATGGACTCGGCGAGGGGGTTGGGTTTAGTTTAATTAACAATATGCCTTCTGAGATACTGAAAGGAACGTGAACTCTCCGTGTATACAAATGACTTTGAAATGTGTAAGGAAATGAAAGGCTGGATGGGTGAGGCATAGATAACTTTGATGAGACAAATGATAAGACACTCATTGTAAAATCCAGGTGTTCCCTGTACAATTCCTTCCATTTCCTGTGTACGTGGGATTTGCCATCATAATTTCGGGGGGAAAGGGGAATCGGAAGGTACCCGCAGAGTCGACAGAAAGAGCAAGCGAATGAATAAAAAACATATGCACTACTGTCTGCAGGGGGCTGAACGTATCTGCGAACTGTTCAGACAAAAGGAGAAGGGGGAGGAAGGTGGGAAGTGGAGAGCAGCAGCCTCGTCACATTAGGCACCTCGTCACATTCATCAAAAGCCTATGCGAGAGTCATATGGGACCTGATGTGACGCTCACCACCCCCCACCACTCCACCCCCATATGGTGGGCAAAGCGCTGTTTTCTAAATAAACAGACTGAAGCTCAGAAAGGTGCAATAACTTACCCAAGCTCACACAGGAAATACAAGGCCCAACTAGCAACAGAGACTGGTCCCTGCACCTCCCCACTGTTCTGCTACCTAAGAAGAGGCCCCGTGAGTGCCACACTTCTTTCCTCTCACCAACGGCAGGATGGGGACAGGGGCATGGGCATCTACTTCTACCCAAGGCAGGTATTCACCTCACAGTGAACAGCCTGCTCTGGCGACAGCACCGGTATTGGTATTGATCTTACTACCTCCACTCTCCTAGCAGCCCCCTCTCTCTGCTCCTGTCATGACAAGCAGAAGCCACCTGCCAGGGGGCTTAGCCGTGCACACATGTCACAAACAGTGCCTACCAGACAGCTTTCTAACTCGCCTTCCTAGCCTACGAAGGCTAGAAAGCTAAATAAAGCAAAATCGCACTCCACTGACTCCCTTGCAGCTAGATCCCTGCAAACAGACAAGCCCCTGTGAGATGTGAAAGACAGAGGGGCACCGTAAGGAGTCGGTAGCCGCTGGGAGATGAGATCTGACAAGATGGTGGTGGGTCCAGGTCATCTCTTGGAGCAGCTGCGGCAGATGCTTCACGTTGTCCCTTTAGCTCTGGCGCTCGCCAACCAGGCAGCAGTGAGGTGGCCGTCAGAGCTGTCAATGACAGGACATGTCGCCAAGCTAGGCCGTTTCCTGGCACTTAGCATCCAAGCTTGGTTCTCCCAGAAATGCTGTAAAGCCCCCTCTGAAACCTCCTGACCAACACGCCCTCCAAACAGTTCTGATCCCACCACCCAGATAATAAATCTCGCTGGGTTAGGACAAGGCTGCTCCCACATTCGAGGAAGGCCAGACAGAGGAGGGTAAGTAACGTAAGGAGACCACAGTGCTGGTGGCCAGGCTCTATCGCACCTGTACAGTCTCCCAGAAGCAGAAACCAGACGCCCCTCACGTCAGGGAGAGGGACAGCACTTGAAAGTTCAGGTCTCTCAAGCAAACGTCAGATAGCCTTGGCAGTCACTGCATGCCTTGAGGGCCTCACAAGCCATCTGGTGGCCTTGGGGCAGCCTCATGACAAAGGTGTGTCCTCTTCTTTCTTTCTCCCTCCCACAACTTCCACATCCAAATAAACAGCATTGGTGCTACAGTGGGGAGCATAACTGCCTTCCAGACAAATCAGGTTTGTGCCCTTAGAAGTGTCGGGCTTATAGCCACCACCCACCACCCTTATCCAAACCTCAGATGCTCCCTGCCATCCAGTCAATGCCAACTCACAGAGACCCCATAGGGCCCCGTAAGTTTTCAAGACTGTAAGTCTTTACAGGATTAGGCAGCTCTTCTTTCTCCCACGAAGCAGCTGATGGTCTTGAACTGCCAACCTCTCAGATTGCGACCCACTGAACACCCGCTACATTGTAAGCAGAACTCTGCCTTTAGAGCTTTCTCTCATTCCTCTGAGCGCAGATATGAGATCTGGAAACAGCTGAGGGCAAGGCAGAGCGGCCAAGGTAGGAGAGCCGTGCTGACTGGCTAGCCCCATTTGTAGTCAGTGACGAGGTAAGGCAATACAGCTGGAAGAATTTTCTCCTACTGTGGCTTACAACCTATTCTGAGGGAAATTATGCAGGAGGAGGGGGAGGGAGACAAAAGTAGGAAGAATTTCAAAATACCGTGAGCAACAGCAGCCCTATCTTAAATAATCTTGCCAGCCTTGGATCTTTGGAAATTCCTATCCAGAAAAAATACAACTTCATAGGGGCGAGGGCAGGACAGAGGTTAACGTGCTTATGAAGAATGTCGAGGAGGCCATGTTTTGTGACACCCGAACTTTCCACCCCACACAACCACCGCATCTTTACGGCCATGCCTTGTGGAGTAGGACTTATGGACTTGAGTTGGTGCGTTAGGCCAGGTTGAGTCGACTACAGAAATAAATCCACGGCACTCATCTAGGTGTGAGAGAGCTTTCTATCCAGAAATAAGTGTCTATCAAGCAAACATTCCAGCCCAGTCCAGATCAAATCTCTAAGTCTGATACTAGTCCATAAATCCCTCTTCAGACTCGTGCAGCCACAGGCAGTGATGCAGAGTGCAGGGGGATCGCGAGCCAGGGGGTGCAGAGTTGCGTGATCCAAGGGCGGTGACCGCATCACGGGGGCTCGCACAGGTCTTAGTGTGGCTTGTCCAACAGCGAGAGAGGCCGGCCTGCCTCCAGGGAGCCATTTATCTCAGAGGTCATAAGCTACAACCTGATTGACAAGCTAACCTCCAACCATATCTTCTTACAGGTGCCATGTCCCACACACACAAAAATAAAACTATCACAGTTGGACTGGGCTGTGATGTTTCCTTGATAAAGAATCACTCCCTGATAGAAAGCTCTTTCATACACATACATGAGGGTCACTGGATTTGTTTCTCTAGTCAACCCAGAATACAAGGGGAGACCCCCCCCACCCCTCAAGCCCTCCACCCCCTGCAAAAAAAGAAAGAAAACCTTTCACTTTGATCATTGCCTTTCCACCACCATGGATGTTAAATCCTAACTGAGAAGTTCACGGTCTGACGACTGGATTCTTCTATCACCAACAAGAGCCAAATCTGTTTTACCCTCGTTTCCAAAAAACCAACAGTCAAACCATGTTCCATCGGCAAATACAGCCTCCCACCTGTTCTTGAAAATAAAATTTCATGGGAACACCCTTGTTTCTAATTAGAAGACTGAATGGCCCACAAAGCCTCAATCGTTTACTCTCTGTCCCTGCACAGTAGAAGTGTGCAACCCTAGGCCCTAAACCACAAGGTAAACTACACAACAGCACCAAGAAAGCTCACGAATGCACCATGGCACTTGCCCCCCAGAAGCCCAAAATTATCTCTAAATGTCCAGGGTCCTAAAAAACACATTCCTGAATTCTGGTCCAAAATCAGTTTTTCAAGTGTGGCAGAGTAAGCGATGGAAGTGTTTTCCAGAAAGCCTAGGCCCAGACAAGAACTGATCCCAAGCAATGCAAGATCTATGTCCTCCAGAACTCCTGGGATCCATCAGCCTGTGGAGACAAGTCCCAAACCACTAGTCCGCTGTCATCAAAATTAACCAGGGACTGCTTTCTGTGTGGACGTCCGTCCTGTGCTGTAGGACCGTCACACATCACAAGCTACCTACAAACAGACTAAAAGTGACTCTAACAGTGGGTAATTTACTCATAATCAGGAGTGGTTGGGGGTGCGTGTGAGGGGAGCGTGGAATAAAAGCAACTTCCTCAAAGACGCTTCTATTCTACCCGTTCTCTCTGCTGTACACCACAGGAAATTAGCAAAAGACCTGGAGATACGATATCCCAAATGCGATCTTTTAATAACTCAGGAACACGACATTCAAGAAAGGCTCTCAACTCATTTGGAAGTTTTCTCTCCATCACACAGAGCTAATAAATAAACCAGAACATCAGATGAGTCTCAGGACACTGGCCAGCTAATGAGAAGCTGGTGGGTATGCTTTGCTATGGAACAGAAACCACAGGACTGAAAGGCCATTTTTAGCTCAGCCTTTCTGGCATTTCTCCAAAACTGCCTGATAAGGCTTGCCAGAAACCCAGGGTGCGACTTTGACTTCAGTGTATCCTGCGGGGCTGCTTCGTTGCTCATAAAATGAAGGTTGAGCAGTTCATCTGTGACCCCACCAGGCCTCAGAACAATGTCCAGCCAAGGAAGATGTTCATCTCCCCACTCCACCTGATTAGTAAGCCACGTGGGTTTAGTTTGGAAAATGCATTCGGGGATAAGGTATACCATATATGCTGGTGTCTAAGCCGAGTTTTTCAGCACTTTTTTAATGCTGTTTTGTGGTAAAATTAGGTGCCTCAGCTGATATTCGGGTTGGCTTATACTAGAGCATATACGGTACATAAAGAGCCAGAACTTTCCCTGGGTTGTCAGCCTACATACATAAACTCCCAAACTACCTGCCACTGAGCAGATGCCAGCTAGATGACCCTAGAGAGCATTTCCGTATCTGCACGTCTTCACGGGAGCAGGCAACCTCCTCTTCCTCCCAGAGTGGCTGGCATATTTGAACTGCCAACCTTACAGTGAGCAGCCCAATGCTAATCCCACAGCATCCCACCAAGATTCCTTTACTCAAACCCAGGAAAGTTGCTATCAATTAAGACAATAACTCCACTGGCTGAGGTCTGACGTCTGCAACTGTAAAGCTGTTCTTCCAAGTTCCCTGGGACAGGGAGGACCCGTTCAAGATTTCACTGAATGCTTATTATACTCGACACTCACACACAACTTCTCTGAGCAACGTGAGAATACAACAACAAACATAATGGAAAAACTGAGTTGAAAATTAATAGAAAATTTCCCTAATTTTTTGAAGTCCCTTGTAAATAGAGTAAGATCCAAGCATTGTGCAAATAGGGAGCCTCACACATTCCCTTCTTGAACCAATTTTGGGGTTTCATCAACCTCGATTTACAAGCCCTGGATGCCAGAGGTAATCAGCGAAGCATGACTGGCCTGCCAGAGCCGGTGTATCATTCAGACCTTCAGCTGCCCTGCCCACCGCAACAATGTCATTTGAAATTAAACAACCCCAAATGTAGTTCACATTCCAGGAAAAAGGTGCCTTTCCCTCTACTGGGATTCTAAACACTGTGGAAATGAGAAAACAATAGAGGAACCATCTGAAATCGTTTGTCATCTGGCCAAATTCCTTGAGATCCAATTGACCTACATGAGATAACAAGGCTGATAAACCACCATGAACTGGGTGATGTAAGGCAGTCCACCCAACTTAACACGATCCATTTCCTAACAAGAACGGTTTACTCTTTCATCTCGCTCAGCGGCCCCTTGCACTGGCTCAGACACCAACCAAGCCCCTCAGAACCTCCCCTAGTGAGCCCACGAGACACTGGTGGTCCACCTCTCCCTCGAACTCATCAGCCCCCTTCTGTATTGCTTACTACCTGGAGGAGACATCTGATGAAATCTTCCACACAAACAACCCTCACCCCCAGCTTTTAACCCTTAGCCCTCCTCCCAAAGGGACAATAACAGTTCAAAGTCTTAACAATCTCACCTACAGGTGGTTGTACAAATAACCGTGTATAAGCTATGTGTACCCAAGGCTGCTGCGCGCGAAGGCCTTCGAAGACTTCCCAAGGCCAGCCTTTGCTCAAGCCGGCCCCGTTCCTTCCACTGTTTCCTCGTTTTCCGGGCATGCTCTTCATGTGGGGCACACCACGGAATATGGTACATTTCCAAGCAAGTAATCACGTTCTGGAACTAACTGTACTGGTTCAGTCATTTGCTCAACAAGCCAGCACTGAGCACTGACTCTCAACTGAAGGGGTGCTGGTGGGACAGAGGGTTACGTGCTCCAGTGTGAACCACAAGGCCGGCAGTTCAAACCCACCCAGCCTCTCTGCAGCAGACAAAGCTGGTCATCCGTGTCCACAAAGCTGATGGCCAGGGAAGTCCGATGGGGCAGGTGTGCAACCCTGTAGGACAGGGTGGGCTGCCCCTGTGGGTTTCCGAGACACTCCCACAGGGTCACACTGTTGAGCCAACAGCCCCGCGCGTAGCCCAGTATGCCACCGGGGTAGTTATGGTGACTGCACCTGACAATACCTCGCAGCCAAGCAAATGTGAACCCTGTGGCTGCCTCACGGTGACACCCCGGTGTCAGCCGCCAACCAGGACGCATGGCGGGAGAGCCTCACTTAGAGGGATCTGAACGGGTCAGGCAAGCCAGGAAAAGGTGACTTCCGAAGCTAGACATTACGCAAAATGGAAGAGGGCAGATACCAAAAGATAAATATTGTATGATCCCTCGTATACGAAATGTCTAAAATAGGCAAATGCATAGAAACCAAAGCAGATGGGTGACTATGTGAGGCCGGGGGAAGAAAAATAAAGAATTATGATTTAATGGATACAGTTTCTGTTTGGAGACATGAAAATGTTCTGGTAATGGACCACAGCGATGGTTGTAAGACATTGTGGATGTCATTAATGCCGATGAATTGTACGTTTAAAAATGGTGAAAATGATAAATGGTACATTACATCTTTTTGCTACAATCAAATCTTAAATATCAATAATAATTAAAGGAACTTCAGTTTCTACCTAAACAGGTGTTAGTGTTTGGAGATATAAACCCTTTCAAATAGGAACTTATCCAGGAGTGTGGTAACAGCTTCCTCCATCCCACCTTGTGTGATCCCATGCTGGGAACGTTCCACTATCCAGTTTCAAACAACCGTACTCCACTGATTGTAAGGGGAAATCCCAAGACGAACTTTCCTGTTTGGTGTTTTCCGGGACAGCGTGAGTGAAGCTAAAGCAGTACTTAGAGAAAAACTTATAGTATGAAATGCTACATTCAAAAAGATGAAAGGTCTAAGAAGAAAGATCTGAAGTCAATGATGTACGCTTCCACCTCAAGAAACTCAGGGAGGGAGGGTGGCAGGGAGTTAAACATAAAGGAGAATGTATTAACTCTGGGTACTTTGAAACAAATCCACAGAAACTCATGTGTAAGAGAGAATTTTATGTAAAAGTTACGTGCACATCAAGAAAACATCCCACCCAGTGCTGCCCAAGCCCACAAGTCCAACATTAACCCATTAACCCATATGTCCAACACCAATCCACAAAGTCCTCCTCCATCTCACAAAACACACACGATGCCGACTGCAGGAAGAAAGCAGAGTCAGTGAACATGTAAGCACCTCAGCGCTGGCAGGGGTCTCCACACGGCTGATCCAGCACCCAGGGCTGCATCGGGATAGGTCCATGTGGCTTCTCTTCAGGGATATCCTGCAGGAAGGGAACCCCACCAACTAAAGCAGGGAACTGGCCAAGGCAGCTTCATCCTGGTCCAACTTTCAGAAAGCAAGAGATCCGAGACTAGAAAGACGAGGCTCACTGAGCCATTTATCCCTCCGCCCTTCAATTAACCCCGTATGTGTTTATCAGCCAGGTTGGCACAATAAACTAGCTAACTCAGAGCAGAAGGAAAGAATAAAAAATATTAGTACAAAAATCAATTAAATAGCAAACAGTAAGACAGGACAATAAACAATGGCTCTTTAAAATGATGTAGAGAATTGATCATCTCTATTAAGGCAACCAATAACAAAGAAAAGGTACAAAGCACCGATATGCACAGGCCAGGAAGATGACCACAGACCCCACAGAAATTAAAAGGGGACCTCTTCAAGCAGCTCCCCACACATACTTCAACCACTTATAAGAAATGGACTCATCCCGCCCAAGCCATAAACTATCAACGCATACCCAATGAGTACCAGATCACTTTAATATCTCTGTGAGTATGAAATGGACTCATTCCGCCCAAGCCATAAACTATCAACGCATACCCAATGAGTACCAGATCACTTTAATATCTCTGTGAGTATGAAATCAAATTTGTCATGAAACGCCTTCTGAAAAAGAAATTCCATGCCAGATAGTTTCACTAGTAAAGTCTACCAATTATTTAAAGGAAAAGATAGTGATAACTACAGAAAATATAACAGGAAGAAACATTTACCAGCACATTTTAAGGGCAACATTATTCTGATACCAAAAGCAGGCATAGTCAATATAAGAAAAGAAGAAAATTAGTATCTTTCATGAGTGTAGATGCAAAACTCCTTAACCAAGTATTAGCGCATTAAAAGGGGTATCACAAGAGCAACGCATTATGACTACATATGATATATCCTGGGAATGCAAGGTTGGTTCAAAGTTCAAATGTAACAATCTCAGGCAGGGGTTAGCAAGCACTTCATGCAATGAGCCTCTGTTGCAACTTCATGTAACCCCCACTTACAACTGCGCTCCCCCCCAACTACTCCATCTACAGTCCGTCTGACAAGTCAAATACCTCTCCCTTTATCTTATTTTCATTATTAGTGCCTTTTCCTTATTTTTATAAATCTGGTCTTTATAGTCTTTTGGGAGTTGAAAACATTGCATATAAAAACTTACAAATATATTTTTAACACTGTAAAATAGTGTATTTTTGTGTGTGTGTGTGTGTGTATAACTAACAATAAGATATACCAAAAAAAAAACACCCTCAAATATTCTGTAACTTGGGGACTACCTTCACTTGACTTTGCCACTGTAGCCTGAAAGAAGCCACAGACACTATGTAAAGGAATGGGCATGGCTGTGTACCAATGAAAGCTCATTTAGGAAAACAAGCAATAGGCAGGATTTGGCCCATGGACTGTAACTGCTGACTATTGATCTAAAGAGGAAAAACCATACAATTAAACCAATTGATGTATAAAAAGCTTTTTTGGACAAAATCCACACACCTGCCTGATAAAAACCCCCAACTAACTCAAAGGGAAAACTTTCAGTTAGGATCATACTTCATGGTGAACTATTGACTACTGTGTCTCCCTGACATCGAGGACAAGGTGAGGATGCTCGTTTGCACCACTTTTTTTTAAAAATCATCTGATTCGGGGCTTGTACAGCTCTTATCACAATCCATATGTACATCTACTGTGTCAAGCACATTTGTACATATGTTGCCATCATCATTTTCAAAACATATCCTTTCTACTTGAACCTTTGGTATCAGCTCATTCCCTTCCCTCCTCCACCCTCCCTCTCTCATGAACCCTTGATAATTTATAGTTTTCTTTTCATGTCTCACACTGCTCAATGTGTGCCTTCACTCAATTTTCTGTTGCCTGTCCTCCTGGGAGGGGGTTATATATAGATCATTGTGATCAGTCCCCATTTTCTCCCCCTATCTTCCCCTTCCCCTCCTGGTATCGCTACTCTCATTATTAACCCTGAGGGGTTTATGTAGACATAATTATAAGGCTGTGGACTTATTAGCACAAAGTGGTGATACTTTAAGACCCCAGATGCTATATCTTTTGATAGCTGGGCACCACCAGCTATCTTCACCACATTTGCTTATGCACCCTTTTGTCTTCAGTGATTGTGTTGGGAAGGCGCGCTTTCACCACTTCTGTTCAACTCAAAGTACAAGTTCTAGCAAATGCAATAGGAAATTTAAAAAAAGAAAATGTTTCCAGATGGGAAAGGAGAAAAAAAAAAAACAGCACCTACTCCCTGACATTGCAGATGTCTACATTGAAACAAAAAAAAATCTTCTAGCGTTAATATGATGTGTTAGCAAGGTGCTAGGCTACAAGACAAGTATGCGAAACTCAACTGCATTTCAATAAACCACACACAATTACAAACCCAAATTTTAGAAAATAGCGCACATTCAAGAACACCAAAAAGTAAACAAGACCATGCTTAAATCTAACAAAACAAACCATATATAGTCATGTGTAAGCCGAGCTTTTCAGCACATTTTTAATGCCGTTTTTGTGGTAAAATTAGGTGCCTTGGCTGATATTCGGGTCGGCTTATACTTGAATATATACCTATAAAGAATTGGTATGCTGAAAACCACAAAAAGGCTTATGAAAGACATCAAAGAAGTCCTAGTACGTGGAAAGGCATACCTTGTTCATGGACTGAAAGACTCAACACAGTGAAGACCTAGCTACAGACCCAGCACAATTCCAATTAAAAAAACAACACAACAACAAATAAAAACAGCCTATTGCTTTCTAAATCTAACCACACCGATTCTATAATTCATGTTAGATAATAGTCATATTTTATTCTAGTTATTTTAACTAGAATAGCCAAGGCACCTTTGAAAAATAAAAATTGGCTCAGGCACTCTGCCATGTTAGAACTTTCTATGAAGCTACAAGGATCAGGACTGTCTCATTGGCAGAGACACAAAGATCAATGAAAGAGAAAGATGGATTAAAATATACCACACAAATATGACCAACTGGGTTTTGAGAAAGGTACAGAGGCAACTCAATTAGTCAAGTGTCATTTGTCCAACAACAGCGTTGGAACAATTGGCCACTCATATGAAAAAGCAAAAAAGCTTCTTCATCCTAAACGACACTTACCCGAATATTAACTGAAGCTACATCACAGATTAAAATATAAAATGTAGACCTAGAAAGTTTTAAAAGCAAAAATCTCTGGGACCTGAAGTTAAGCGAGTTCTTAGATTTGTACAACATATAACGTAAAAAAAATGATAACCTGCACATTTGAAAATGTTTAACTGGAAATGACAAGCTGTAAACTTGGGGGAAATACTTGCAAATTACATCTCTCACAATTTATATCCATAGTATGTAAAGCTCTCAAAACACAATAAAAAAACAAACACCCCAATTTAAAAATGGACAAAAATCTCAGAAACTTTAGGAAAGAGGAATTCTGGGTGGCAAATCAACATGGCACGTGAAAAGATGGTCAACATCAGTGGCCACTAGGGAAATACAAATTAAATCTACGATGAGCTGCAGATAATGTGCACACTAAAATGACTAGGGGGGAAACACTGATAATACCAGGTCTGGCAAGGATGTAATAGAACTAGAATTTTCACGTAAGGAGATGTCGGTCATCCATGAGAGGAAGATTTTATTAAATAAGTGTTTAGAACATGTTTCACTACGTACATCATAAAGGGTTTAGCTATGCTTCTGAGGTGTACGTAAACATGCTTTGTGAGGTGAGATAAAAAGTACATTAGCTCTGCACATAAAAACTTAGAGCAATAAAAAATATCTGATGGTTATTTATTTACCCATTGAGCCATCTTTCAAGCTCTGGAAAGCAGAGCAAGCTCACACCGCCCACATGTTTAGTCTGCTTGTGTGACCTTTCCCCAGCATTCATTAAACAAGTCCTGGTGGCGTCATAGATTAGGCGTTGGGCTACTCACTGCAAGGTCAGCGCCTCAAACCTACCAGCGGCTCCACAGCAGAAGGCGAGGCTGTCTGCTCCCCTCAAGATTCACAGTCTCAGAAATCCTTCGTGGGGTCACTACCGGAGGGTTGGAGTCACATCCCAGGTTTAACTGTCGTTGGGGAGTGCAAATAGTTCACGTTGCTGGCTGACAGCTAACCAAACGGGCTGGCGGTTCAAGTCTACCCCGAGGAAGGAGCCTTGGGAGAGAAGACTGGTGATCCCTTCCAAAAGACCAGCGGAGCCCGGTTCCACTCGGACACACCTGGGGCCACCATGCGTCAGAACCACGCAATGGCAACGAGTTAGGGCATGTACTATACGACAGGCACTGGCCCTCGCCCTTTACAAATGATTCACTTAACTCAATCTTCTTGGCAGCCCGGTGAGGTGGGCACTTCCACTAGGCCCCCTTCCCTCTCGAAGGCACAGCAAGACTAGGCCAGGTGCCCACGTGAGTAGTGGGGTCCAGTGTGGAAAGCATGCCCCTCTGCTCACGGGAGAGGGCAGGAGCCCTGGCTTTGTTCAGAAACCAGCCCCAGCAGGCAGTAGATGCAGACGGGCTAGCCCAGTCCAGCCAGGAGGGAGAATAAAAGCCCGATGCTTGGTGCATTTGGGGGGCACCCCCAACCCTCTTCACATTGAGTGGTCCTTAGGTTGTGCTTTGCTTTCTTCTTGATGCCATACCCAGAAGCCAGGATGAACAGGTTCTCAGCGTCGGCTTTATTGAGTCCTCTCCACCCCACCTGACCCCACCAAGGGCCCGGAACAAGAAAGGACCCTTTCTGGGAAGCCCAGTCTGCGGTCACTCACAGGAGGGCAATCGTGCGTGCTGACCACTAGCCTGCCTGGTTAGTATGCAGGCCTCCTCTGGTGGGCATCCACAAAGAGCAGGGATCGAAGTATCAGAGGAGAAGGAAGTGGCAGATGGGAGGCTGGCTTGCGAAGTCTGAAACCCATCAGGCAGGGCAAAGGCACTCTCAGTGTGGACCTTCTGCACGAGGATACAGCACCATGAACCTCTGACTCCAAAAGGCATCTGTGTGAGGGCCCCGCATCTCCATCGGCAGCCACAGCAGCGAGGGCACCAGGATACATGGAGGCCACTCGCAGGACCGGAACCGCCATCCCGCAAAACTCCCCAAGACACTGTCCACTGCACTGGCTCTTTCAGACAAACAAATGCACTCCGGGCCATTAAAAGCAAGTGTCGGCTCAATTCCAAATCACAGAAGCACATAATAACTCGTCGGCTTAAAAGGGCCTGTCAGTGGTGATTCACTCCAATGCCCCTGTGTTGCATAAGAGGGGGTGGGGTACGCCAGCAATATAGTTACCTCTGAATTCCATTTACAGACACAGAAGCCAGTGGCCACGGATGTGACACAGGGAAGAGATGAAGGCGCAAATCTCCCAGCCCTTGGCGTAAGGGTCTTTTCATAAGCTGCAAATAGGCCGCCTTTGCCAAGTGGATTCAACATTTGCTCCTAGGCGCTCACCAATTCAGTCGACTTCACTGTAGTTACTATCTAGTGGTCTGGGACTCACTTTACAGCCACTGGGCATCTACGGAGAGCAGACGCTAATGCATCACAGGACAAAGAAGTGACAGTGAACCGTGTTTGTTTTTTTTTCCCACTTGTCCCCAAACTACCCTGAGGATTCCTAACCAACGTGATCACAATTGAGAACCCTTACCCCGCACCAGCACCCCCACCCTGCAGGCCCTCCGCAGAGGGTCTGTTTGATCCGCCCCACCCCCTTCCTGGTCGCTCTTTTCCAGAGGGCCGTCCAGGGAGGCCTGGGGGTGGGGGGGACGGGACACAGAGGGCAGTAACTTATCGCGGCAATCTGTGACCTCGAGTCTTTAAAAGGCAGCATCTGGTTTGTACTTTAGAGCGTCCGCAGGTTCCCCTGAGCGAGGCGAAGGAATCGCAAGAGGACCAGAGAAGTACTAGGAAGCACCGCCTACTCAATGTGGATGTCCAAGAGTCGTCTCCCAGAACACGCCTGACAACAGACAACAACCCCTTTAGGGTGAACCGTGTTTTAAGAGGAAAATCCCACATAAATGGTGAAACCATTGTCAACATAGATCCGCACGGTCTGCAGTTGAAAACCACCAGCCACGTGAGCAAAGAGAGTGCTTTCCACTCCCGTCAACAGGTACAGTCTTGGAAACTCACAGGGAAGTTCGACCCTGTCTTACAGGGTCACTGTGAGTCAGCATCGACTCTGTGGCAGTGAACTTGATTTGGGGTATTAATATTTTATTATGATTATCATTCACCCTGGCTATCCCTTTTCTTTTCTATGTGTATACACACACACACACACACACACACACACACACACACTTCTCCTAAACCTTCTGAGAACAAGTTGTGAACACAATGCTTCTTTACCTGTAAACATCTCAGCATAAACGTATTAAAAATCAGATTGCTGGCATGTATATAGTAAACCAAAAAGCCAAAGTCACTGCCAACGAGTCAATTCCAGCTCAGAGCTCCTGTGAGTTTCCAAGACTGTCACTCTTTACGGGAACAGAAAGTCCCGTCTTTTTCCTGGGGAGCAGCTGGTGGTTTTGAACAGCTGACCTTGCCGTAGCCGGCCCAACGCGTCACTACTACACCACCATGGACATACGTACTTTTGTGTTACTGGTTAAGCAAAACGGTGGGCAGTTCAAGCCTACACAGAAAGATAGACGTACCTTGCAAGACCGGCCCGCTCTCTTCCTGTGAAAAGTCACTGCCCTGAAAGCCCTAAGGAGCTGCTGCCCTACTCTGCGCTCAGGGCTCCCTGCTTGTGCTGGAAGCGACCTGGCAACAACGACAACAGACCGCACGCGAAATGAGCCAAGTGCCCTCCGATGTCACTTACAAAGAACGCCCCAGAGCGCACGATACATTTAGCGGTGGCACAAATGAATTGACAGTTTGCGATTAAGAAGTCGCACAAAAATAAACAAGCAAGCAAACAGAACACTACAAACATCAAAAAGCCACAGCAAACAGCAATGCTGGGAAGGAAATGGAAGTAAGCTCTTAAATAAGATAGCCGGAAATGCGAACAATCCCATGAAACGGTTAACTGCAATGCTGTGTCTTCCAACTTAGGTCATGCTGAGCTCTCTCATAGGAAAAACCACTTGACCCAGCATAAACCTGCTGTCACAGACACGGGTTCAGTCCTCTCCCTTTGATTACAAAGGCCTTGTGATACCCCTGTCTGTTGGTCCCATAAAGACAGCCTAGCTTGTTAGTCTCATTGGGCAGGGTGGGGGGCGGGAGGTGACTTTGGCTTTTTAATTTTATTTTATTATTTTGTTTTGTTTTTTATGACTTTGGCTTTTAAGACCATCTTCTGAGACTCAAGCTGAGTCTGAAGGAAATCATGAACACTGACCTTGGAGAGAGCAATTCCAGTTACAAGAATGTTGGATGAACTAAGTGGCTGTAATAGTGTTACAATGTGCTCTGGGCCACGACAGCAACATCGGGCTTCTCATAAAAAGGAACAGGCGCGCATTAGCCAGGCTAGTAATGACCGCGGGGGACGCTGCTAGGGCCTAGAGGGCAGCGATAGGAGCGGCCACAGACTGGTGGGCCCGGTGCTCCCTCCGCAGCCCTTGCCAGCACCACCGGGCTTTGCTGGACTCCAAACCGATGCGACCCATCCCCTGGACGAGTCAGCTGGAAGACACTCAGAAAAGTTTTCTGCTACGTGGTTAACCAAGGGGTCCAGGAGGCCCATTTTTAAGGCATTAGTAGTAGGGTGGAATCCAGACAGGCCAGATTCCCAAAAGTAGAGTGTGTTCCACAAGGCGTGACCATGTCGACTGAGCCTAATGCATGGGGAGCACATCGTGTAACCAGCCCTTACAAAACGGTTGTGGCTGATGCCGTCGAATCGGACCCATCGTGAACCCCTGGGACGGAGGAGCGCTGGCTCCCTACGGCGTCTCTCAACCCTATGGGAGCAGAGAGCCAGGTCTCTCTTCCACGAGCCACTGGGTGGACCAATCTTTCGTGTGCAGTCACGCGCCTCACCATTGCATCCGGAACTCCATTTACAATTGCCCCAGGGTCACAACAATCCCGTTCCCACTCAGAACTCATAAACCACAGTCAAGGAAGGGCAGAGGAGGCGATGGAAGGCCTTACTGAGAACCAAACCCAGGCAGAGAGGAGCTCAGAAGAAACCTTTCAACAGCCAGCCCTAAAGCAGCGTGACACTTTCTGAACAGAAAACAAAGCAACCCACCAGGCCTCACGCACTCAGAGCAAGTGATACTGCCCAGGAGAGAGCTACAAAAACCACTTATAGGCACCCCAAGATGCCTTCTTTGGAAAGGCCGCTGCTGGGGAGTAAGGGGGGAAACGGAACCGTGTTTCTTTTGCAGTGGAATGAGCTGGAGCTGGTTTACCAGGAGGCCGAACCCTGAAAGCTTTGGTGATGCCACTTATAAAGGAGGAGAAGACCTGACCCCTGCCCCCACCAGCACCACCATGTTCTTCTGCAGAGCAGCAGGAAGAAAACAGGTTTTAGAGCAGTGGTTCTCAGCCTTCCTCATGCCACGACCCTTTCATACAGTTCCTCGTGCGGTGGTGACCCCCCAGCCATAACATTATCTCCGTTGCTACTTCATCACTGTCATTTTGCTACTGTTCTGAATCGGGAGACCCCTGTGAAAGGGTCATTTGACTCCCAAAGGGGTCGTGACCCACGGGTTGAGAACCACTGCTTTAGAGTTAAAGGGAGCCCAGCTCTACAATGTATTAACTGCAACGACTGTCCCGCTGAAACCTCGTGTCTCCACCTGCGACGCACACTTGCGTCAGGCAGGGTGAGCGCGGGTGGTGACAGGCCATGTGTAAGAGGTACAGAGAGACTGAAGGGAATGCTTGCATCGAGGGAGGGGATGTTTGGGATACAGGGCTGAGCGTGTGTTCAGAGGCTGAAACGCTGTGGTGTCCCCCAGGCCAGGCTACTCAATATGCCAGAGTTGTCCACTCTCAAGGGTCCACCCTGGAGTCCAGGCCATTCAGGGGAGGATCAGGGCTCATTTAAAATTCAAGAAATCGATGGAGAGCCTGTGGCTTCCATCTGAGCAGCAACCAAGGGACTGTCTCATGTATCAGGCTTGTTTGATGGATGGGATTCCTTGGGTGGTGCGAACAGACTCAGCTGCTAACCCAAAGGCTGAAAGTTCAAGTCCACCCTGAAGCACTTCAGAAAACCAGCGACCTCTGCAAAACCAGCCATGGAAGACCCGATGGAGCACAGAATCGACACTCACAGAGCAGGAGTCGCTTCGATGGAAGAGGGTTTCTCCCTCATGGAAAGGACTCCAGAGCTCCGCAGCCTTAAAGAAGCCAGGCCTCTGCTGTCTTGTGATGGTCTTCCTCTGGACATTCCAAAGGGCTTCTGGAATTCCAGCCATCGCGTCTGTATTCCGGTTCCAATTCTCACATCTGTGTGCCAAGAGGAGAGGGTAGAGAAGGAGCATGCCAGAGGGCACAGGGATGATGTTTCCAGGAAACGCCCGGGTGGCAACTCAGCGTTATCGCCTGTACAGCATCCCTCGCTGCAAGAGGGAAGTGGGGGAGGAAGGGGGCACCCAAGACAGTCTTATTTCCAACAGTCACATATCCAACCGAAACCTGGACTTCTCTGATGACAGACTTAAGGGGGAGTGGACAGATCAGCATACGTACCACATACCTGATTGGCTCGGTAAGAGTTAAACTGGATACTAGGAGACAGTCCCGGATACAGCTCACGAAAAAGTCCATTACCTTTTCATTCCATTTCCCCACACACCTTTCGAAGCAGCCTCCCCACATACGTCACGGGTCTGACGCCTCCTGGGCCTGCCCATGTGTGCCTTCCCTGCTGACAACGCAGGTACTGGGTGAGCTGGGGTCTAGCAGCGCACAAGGTCCGCTCCGGGCCTGTTCTGTATTTTACAGCCTCGTCTCTTACCACACCCCACCCTGCATTTTATGAGGATGATCTTTCCTATCTCCACGCCTTTGTAGCCCCGGAGCCTCTGCCTGGGACGCAGGCGCCAAGCCCTCATCTGCAGGAGCAACCGCAGTTCACATTACTCTCGGTGCTCCCTCGCCCGTCACCTTTCCCCTGATGCACAGGCCGAGGGGCGCGCTCGGGCGTGTCCTCCACCATGGCATTCACCACCCTGCCTTCATACGCACCTACAGAAGAGTGTGTTCTATGCGCCAGCTTTGGAAGCCACCTGGACAAAGTACGGCCAGAATACTCCTTGGATGTATGGATGGCGAGACTTCGCCTCAGACACTTTGGCCACGTCCTCTGGAGAGGCCAGGCATTAGGAAAGGGCATCGTGCTTAGCAGAGTCAGTGAAAAAGAAGACAAGCAAGGAGATGGATGGACACAATGGCTGTAACGACAGGCTCACACTTAGCCACACCTATGAAGGCAGCCCAAGACGGGACTGTGTCACCTACTGGTCACCTGACACTATGTGTGGGCCACTGTCCTCAATCCTTCTCCACGGACCCCCACAGCCCGACGACGGCAGGCACGACACCGCCCTCGTCTTAGGGAGAAGGAAACTGAGGCTCAGATGTTCAACAGCTGGCCCAAGGCCACACAGGCAGAGCAGGGTAGCCAGCATAGGATGTCTCATCGCAGAGTCTGAGCCTTGAGCCACCACACCAGGCTGCCACGGCTGCTACTTAAAGGTCCTGCAGGCCAGACCCTGCCCACCACCTGTTTTGGAAAATAAAGTGTAGTTTGGGGTGGGGTTTTTTTTAATCATTTTATTGGGGGCTCGTACAGCTCTTATCACAATCCATCCATCCATCCACTGTGTCAAGCACACTTGTACAAAATGATGTCATCATTTTGAAAACATGTTCTTTCTACTTGAGCCTTTGGGATCTGCTCAGTTCCCCTCCACTCACATCCCCCCACCCCCACCCAGCTACACCTACATGTCCACTATGGGAGCATTGAGGAATTTTCCACAAAGACCCATGAAACCTAAGCCATGAGACCCTGTAGAGAAGAAGTCTGCCCCGCCCTACACCAGATGGCAGGCGCTCTGGTTCCCCGGGGGAGAAAGACTGGTGGCCTGCCCCCGGAAGCTCACGGCCAAGGCAGGGCGGAGGGCAGGCGCCCCCGAGGGTCCCTGGAGTCTGCACGCACTCAGCGGCAGCAGCATTTCAGACTGGAGCTCCTGAAGGCGGGACTTGCTGGTAACGAGGGGGCTTCGGGACGTTCATGGGAAGCTAGAATGAAGAGATAACAGAACTTTTCCACCCGTGTTTGGAAACACCTGTGTGTTCTGTCCCCGTGTGTCTCTCGCTGTGTGCGTGGTCCTGGGCATGTACACAAGGGGCTCGGCAAATGCCCACCGAATGGCATGCAAGGGAGGGTGTGTCGGGTGATGCTGCTGGGTGATGCTGTCAGGTGATGCTGCCGGCATCCAGCAGACAGGGGCGATTGCCCGACTCGGATCAGAGGGCCCATGAAAATGTGTGGGAGTTTACAGGGAACCGTTAGCCCGCCACGGTGGCTCTGATAGAGTGACCACCTCTGTAAAGAGGAGCGGAGGACACTCTGGGTTGACTGCTTGCGTCTCGGCTACTCTGAAAATGGGGCAGGCGGAGCCTCAGTTGCACCCCCTCCTCGGAGAGGCCTGAATGTGACCACATCCCACCCCACGAGGGTCCTGGCTGCACACACGCTGGCCGGATGCCTCGCCTCGGCACTGTCCTCAGCCAGCATGCTGGATGAGTGTGGCTGCTTCCTGGCAGGTATACCACACCGAAAAGCCTTGCAAGCTCCCATCCCGCCATCCCAGTGTTTACAGACAACACACCCACCTAAGCAATGAAACCACGAGCCTGCTCGTCATTCAAGTTTCTTCTTTGACCTTCCAAGGAGAGGCTTGCTAGAAAGCCTGCATGTTCCTGGTTTTCTTCACTGTAGCACTAATATTGACGTCACTGCTGGGGGGGGGTGCACAAATGAAAGTACTCTCTTGCTGGGCTGCGACCATCCCATCGTCAAGCCAATCTGAGCTTTCAACGATTGAAGTCCGGGTAATTTTCTTTATCATTCCATCTCCGTCTGGCCCAAAATCACATCCGTTCGGGCTGAACTGAAGGTCGCCTGTGCTTCCAGCCCAATCATTCTAAGGCTCCCGTCCCAGCCCAGACTGCTCGTCACCCGCCCACTGAGCAGACTCCATCTCAGGGACCCTTGGCTCAGCAGCAAGTGTGGACAGCCACCACAATGCAGCCCACATCATTTAAGACCACGGGGCGCCCAACTCGGAAGCCTAGTGGCACGGCGGGTTAAGCTTTGGGCAGCTTAACTGCACAAGCAACAGTTCAAACCCACCAGCCTTTTGAGAACAAGGAGGCTCTGGGCTCCCAGCAACAGCTACAGTCTCAGAAAGCCCCTGGGGCACTTCGACGCTACAGCAGCCATTCTCAACCTGTGGGTCGAGACCCCCTTGGGGGTCAAACGACCCTTTCACAGGAATCACCTAAGACCATCAGATAACATCTATTTCCGATGGCCTTAGGAACCGAGACACCACTCCTCTATCCGTCTCCAGGCGGGTCACATGCAGACACGGCCACATACGAGTGCCCGGCATGAAGGCTGTTACCCATGCTATACCATGCTTCAAGACAAAATTTCATTTATTTGTCATTAGAAATAAATATTTCACAATATATAATGACATACTGTTTTGTGATGAATCACGATGGTTTGATTATGTTCAATTTGTAACAATGAAAATACTTCCTGCATATCAGATATTATTTACATGACAATTCATAACAGCAGTAAAATGACAGTGATGAAGTAGCAACAAAAATAATGTTATGGTTGGGGGGTCACCACCACATGAGGAGCTGTCTGAAAGGGTCGAGGCATTAGCAAGGCCACTGGTCCACAGGGTCACTAGGTGTCGGAATCGCCTTGAGGACACTGGGTCTGGGCCCCCACAGAGAGGAAGGAGGGGATGAGAAATGCCCACCTGTCTGCCAGGGCCCGGGCTCACCCTCTACTTACCTCACCAGGTACCCAGGAGTCCACAAGAACTCACGATGACTCCAGGTGCTCAGCACCTATGTTTTGGAAGCAGATCACTTCTAAGGGTCTTTTAGGTGGGCACCGGCCTCCAGCCTCTCGCTGAGCAGCCATAACTCAACCCCAGGCTCCATGAGAAGAGCCCTGGTGATGTAATGGTCACAATTCAAGCTGCTCACCGCAAGGTCAGCAGTTGAAAACCACCAGCCACTCTTTGGGAGAAAGCCAAGGCTTTCTACTCCCAAAAAGAGTTACAGTCTCGGAAACCCACAGGGGCAGTTCTACCCTATCCTACAGAGTCACTATGCATCAGAATGGACTCGCTGGCAGTGAGTTTGGTGTGGGTGTACCGCGTGACCCAATTCCAACCTTGGAGCAGAACCTCAAACCAAAATGACTGCCAGGAGACCATTCCAACCTACAGCAAACCGGCGGGACAGAACAGAACTGCCCCAGAGGGTCTCCAAGGCTGTCAGTCTTTATGGAAGAAGAATGCCCCACTGTTTCTCCTGCGGAGCTGCTGCTGGATCCAACCGGTGACCCTTCTTCAGGCCTTCTTCTTGGCACCACCAAAGCTGGGTGGACACAACATGGATAAATTTCACAACATGAGATGGAACGAAAAAGCCATTCTCCAAAAAGGTAGTCTACCTGCATGGTTTCCATGTTGCATGCAATATCATAAGTACAGACAAAGCTCATTATGAGAATAAAAATCACAAAGGGCTGCAGTGAAAGGGAAATGACTGGAGAGAAACACAGGGAGACCTCTAGGAGTGGAAACATACTGCATCTGTTGGGAGCATGGTGTAGACAGTCGTCGGAACGCATCCGAAAGATGGTGGGCATGCCCAGTACTGCCTGAGGGTGTCTGAAACGGATGCTAATGGGAGCTTTATATTGAAGCCTCAGAGTAATGAGTCATTTAGATGATAAAAGGAAAACCCGTGGATTATGACATGCATACTTTCAGAGTTGATTGCTTATTAGTGTTTAAAGCCACCTGAAAGAAACGCTTCTTTGACTGTTAAAGGAAATTGGGCTTATTTGTGGGCCTTAGAAGCAGATTTCCCTCACAAGGTTACGTTCCATTTGCCCAAGGAGCCCAGTTAGTAGACAGCGACAAACACATTTGCCGACGACAACGTTTCTCAACAAGCCCACTTAAAGAGTCGTGACAACAACCTGTGCCTTCCCAGGAAAGATGTGGCCGTCACCATGGCAACCACTGAAGGGTGGGCTAACTGGAGGGAGGGAGAAGGGAAGATGATCATCAGATCATCCTGAGAACTACCATGTAGCTGCCACTGTGTGAGAGGCCGAGGATCGGCCCCCAAGGATGCCCTCAACCTAAACTCGAAATCTGTTACGAATGTGATTAAATTAGGACATGCGGATCTGAAGATAAGAAGCTTAACCTGGATATGAGTGCTAAATGTTGCTGCCCTTCTAGGAAGGAGCCAGAGGAAAATGTAGCATAGACAAGAAGCCGATGTGCAGGAGCAGGCCAAGGTTGGGGTGATGGAGCCACAAGCAAAGGAATGCTGGCTGCAACCAGAGCTAAGGAAGCTTGTCCCTTAGATTGTGACCGACCCTCCTTAAACCCTGATTTCCATCCAGAGCAGCGCATGTTGGATTCCTGACGTCCAGAGCTGTAAGAATAAATTTGTGTTGCTTCAAGCCAATGTGTCCCAGCAGCCTAAAGAAAATAATACAAACCAGGAGCCTAAAATCCACTGTGTGTCTGTCCATTGTCACAGGCCCTCAGTATCTACTCCAACGTGTAAGGAGTTCCAAGCCATGGAAACAATTTTTCATCTTAGAACAAAACATCACAAAGTTTCTTTGCGACTTCAGAGTAAGCACAGGTTTCCTAAGGAGACTCAAAAAGAAGCAACCATTGGAGGGGAGGGGACGGGACAGGGGAAAGACTGACAATGGTAACTACATTAAAATGAACGTTTCTGCTTCTCAGGCACCGTTTTAAAGTGACGGCGTAGGCACAACAGCCAACCCTTTGAACTCAAAAGGCCAGCATGTAGACAGAGGCAACCTTCCGAAGGCAGGACAGACAGGAAGGATGATGAATGGAAACGACATGGGAAGCACAGAGAGGACGGGGGAAGAATGCTGGTACACTGTGAGGATTACAAGCAATGCCATGAAACAAGATGTGCAGATGCGCAGAGTGGAAAACTGATTTGCTCGCTCTGTCAACTCTCCTGGAAAGCACAATACCAAGAAAATGAAAACCAACCGAACACACAACATCCCTTTAAGTCAGTGGTTCTCAATCTTCCTAATGCTATGACCCTTTAATATAGTTCCTCATGTGGTGGTGACACCCAACCATAAAATAACTTTCGTTGCTACTTCATAACTGTCATTTTGCTACTGTTATGAATCCGGCGACCCACAGGTTGAGAACCACTGCTTTAAGTCATTAGGATATATATTCACTTTTTTTATATTCCCTTTTGAACCATGCAAATATTTTTAATCGTTTTATTAGGGGCTCATACAACTCCTATCACAATCCATACATACATCAATTGTGTAAAGCCCATTGGTACATTCATTGCCCTCATCAGTCTCAAAACATTTACTCTCCACTTAAGTCCCTGACATCAGGTCCTCATTATTTCCCCTCCCTCCCCGCTACCCCTTCCCTCATGAGTCCTTGATAATTTATAAATTATTATTTTGTCATATCTTGCCCTGTCCGACGTCTCCCTTCACCCACTTTTCTGTTGTCCATCCACCAAGGAGGAGGTCACATGTAGATCCTTGTAATCGGTTCCCTCTTCCCAACCCACTCTCCCTCTACCCTCCCAGTATCGCTACTCACACCCCTGGTCCTGAAGGGATCATCCGTACTGGATTCCCTGTGTTTCCAGTGCCTATCTGCACCAGTGTACATCCTCTGGTCTAGCCAGACTTGCAAGGTAGAATTCGGATCATGATAGTGGAGGGGGGTGGGGGGAAGAGGAACTAGAGGAAAGTTGTATTTTTCAACATTGCTACATCGCACCGTGACTGGCTCGTCTCCTCCCCTAGACCCCTCTGCAAGGGGATCTCCAGTGGCCGACAAATGAGCTTTGAGTCTCCACTCTGCACTCACCCCCTCATTCACTATAGTAAGGTTTTTTTGTTCTGATGATGCCTTATACCTGATCCCTTCGACACCTTGTGATCACACAGGTTGGTGTGTTCTTCCATGTGGGCTTTGTTATTTCTGAGCTAGATGCTGCTTGTTTACCTTCAAGTCTTTAAGACACCACACACTTTACCTTTTGATAGCTGGGCACCATCAGCTTTCTTCGCCACATTTGCTAATGCACCCATTTGTCTTCAGCAATCCTATCATGGAGGTGTGCACACAATGATATTTTTTGTTCTTTGATGCCTGATAACTGATCCCTTCAGCACCTCGTGATCGCATAAGCTGGTGTGTTCTTCCATGTGGGCTTTGTTGCTTCTGAGCTAGATGGCCGCTTGTTTATCCGAACCATGCAAAATTAAAATTAATGTTTTACTGAGCATCTCAATAATGTAAGGGCTGCCACTACGAACACGACATCCCTTACTGACCCAGAGCCCTACACAGGGGAACACGATACACAGTGATCTGACCCCACCACACCAAGGAAAACACTAAGGGCGTGCAACACAACAGCAAAGGGAGCAGAGCAAGGAAGTCCCGAGGGAATACCAAAACTAGACTTTGGAGGCCAGGATATGGCACCCCATCAAACATTCCTAAAGGTCAACAAACAGACCATGAACTAATGCCTCTGTATCAGACTCGACAGAAAAACACTCCTAAAGGTCAAAAAACAGACCTTGAACTATTTACAGGGTTTTGCCATTGTTTATTTGTTGTTGTTTTGTTTTACTCTGTCTTGTTGGGTTTTTTTTGTGCATATTATTATCTCTGCAGGTCTATCTGGATAAGATAGGCTGGAAGAACAGTCTGGAGGAGAAAACAACGGGACCAACAGTTCCAGGGGGACATGGAAAAGGGGGATCCCCGGTGGGGGGAAAGGAAGTGGTGTTAACAAACCCAGGGACAAGGAAATAACAAGTGATCCAAAAGAGTGAAGTGATCCAAAACAGTGGCAAGGAGGTTGTAAGAGGACTGGTAGGGATTGATCAAGGGCAATGCAAATGAGAGGAATTACTAAAAACCAAATGAAGGCTGAGCATGATAGTGGGACAAGAGGAAAGTAAAAGGAAATAGAGGAAAGAACTAGGAGGCAAAGGGCATTTATAGAGGTCTAAATACAGGCATGTACACATGTAAATATATTTATATATGAAGATGTGGAATCAGATCTATATGCATACATTTATAGGTTTAGTATTAAGGTAACAGATGGACATTGGGCCTCCACTCAAGTACTCCCTCAATGCAAAAATATTTTCTTCTAATAAACTGGCATTCCATGATGCTCACCTTCCCGACAGGATCGCTGAAGACAAAGCAGGTGCATAGCAAATGTGGTGAAGAAAGCTGATGGTGCCTGGCCATCAAAAGATATAGCGTCTAGGTCTTAAGGGCTTGAAGGTAAACAAGCGGCCATCTAGCTCAGAAGCAACAAAGCCAAAATGGAAGAAGCACACCAGTCTGTGCAATCACAAGGTGTCAAGGGATCAGGTATCAGGCATCATCAGAACAAAAAACCTTACCATAGTGAATGAGCGGGGGAGTGTGGAGTGGAGATCCAAAGTCCATTTGTAGGCAACTGGACATCCCATTACAGAAGGGTCGCAGAATGGAGACGAGCCAGTGAGGGTGCAGTGTAGCAACGATGAAACATACAACTTTCCCCTAGTTCTTTAATGCTTCCTCTCCCCCCACTATCATGATCCCAATTCTACCTTACAAATCTGGCTAGACCAGAGCATGTACACTGCTACAGATACGAACTGGAAGCGCAGGGAATCCAGGGCAGATGATCCCTTCAGGACCAGTGCTGAGATTGGTGATACCAGAAGGGTGGAGAGTGGGGTAGAAAGGGGGAACCGATTACAAGGATCTACATATAACCTCCTCCCTGGGGGGTGAACAACAGAAAAGTGGGTGAAGGGAGATATCGGACAGTATAAGACATGACAAAATAATAATAATTTATAAATTATCAAGGGTTCACGAGGGAGAGGTAGAGGGGAGAAAATGAGGAGCTGATGCCAAGGGCTCAAGCAGAAAGCAAATATTTTGAGAACAATGATGGCAACAAATGTGCACATGTGCTTGACCCAGTGGATTGATGGATGCATTTGATAAGCGTTGTAGGAGCCCCCTATAAAACGATGTTAAAAAAATAATGTTAGGGCTGCTCTGAATAGACTCAATGGCGTTGAGGGGTTTTTGGGTTTTGAGGATAATGTTAGAGGTAATTGTGGATGGCCGGGCTGAGGACCACGAGGCCGTGGGTTTGATGTTCTGGTCAGTGTGTGCGGAGGAAGCCCTACCACGTCATGGGATCTGGGCTGCCAAGCTGCTCTGTGCCTGTGTGTGAACACCTTTAGGGAACCCCAGATTCCCTGATGGGCAATCATAACAAAGGGATGGCTGACTGACCTACCAAGCATTTACTGTTCAAACTATTTACTGAACAATGCTATGTGCTAACCACTCCCGCAGGACCCTTCCCCCACCACCTTGGATGTAGAGTCTGGTCCATGGGGTTCCTGCAGGTTTCCCTTGCTTAGTGCGGTTACAGGCGATGTTTATTTTCTTCCCCCGCCCACAACCCCCATTGCCTTTTTTAACGTAAAGTGAACTTGGATGCATTTTGTGGTTTGAAAAGATTATTGTTCAAAGGAAAGCTGCTCAGGCTCTTTCACATCATCTCGGAATAACTGGGCTGTTTCGGGGGAGAGGTGAAGTCTAAGGCAGTAGAAAAATACACACGGGGCGTGCGTTTCAATGGACCATCAACATGGAACACACCCAGGTCAAAATGCATCAACTCTTAACACGCCCCTGCCCTTTATCCTGACCTCTCACACGCAACCAGGGACCACTATTCCAACCTTTAACATGATATGTAAGCTTGGCACTGGTGGACTTAGGAGTGGAATCACACAGTGGGTCATCTTTCTGAGATGAAATGGGAAAGTACAGAGCAAAGAAGATGCCTGCTCCCTCTGTGTAGTTCCCATGATGAGCAGCATGTGTCAGAGTCGAACTGGCTCCCCAGGGCTTTCGCTGGTTGATTCTTTGGATTCAGATGGCCCCACCTTGCTTCCAAGATATCTCTTGGTGGCTTCAATTAGCAGCTGCTCCCGTTAACCACTGGCCCCCCTAGGGACTTCTCGCCGTAAAAGGGTAACTCCTCAGGGTAACAGTACTAAACGGAAAGACCAAAGCCACAACCATGGAGTTCATTGTGACCCAGGAGAGAGTACGGTTGTCCTTTAGGGTTCCCAAGGCGGTGACACGGAAACAGACCGCCGTGCCTTACTGCTTTAGAATGGCAGACGGGCTCTGAACCACCAACCAGATAGTTTTACCACTGCACCAGCTGGGCTCATCAAGGTAGCCAGCATACCCACAAAATTAAAACCAGACAAGGTCAAATCTTTCAGAAGGGACAAATTGAAGTTCTAATATTAGCGACCCCTTCTCTTTCTTGCTGCAAACGGCTTTTTCTCGGTCCCTTGTATGCTAATACTTTAGCCAAGTTGTCACGAGGGTATCATGCTTGGTAGAGTGGAGGGGCAGCGAAGAGGAGGAAGACCCTCACGGAGAAACACAGACACGGTGGCGCAGCAATGGCCTCAAGATAGGAACGATGGTGAGGATGGTGCGGAGCAGGCAGCGTTTCCTCTGTTGTACATAAGGTTGATATGGATTGGAATCAACGCAACGGCACCTAACAACATCCTGTGTGCTCATATCTTCATTTAATGCTCACAATGGACCAATAACAAGTTGTTGTTCTTGCTAGGTGCCCTTGAGACGGCTCCGACTCTTATTGACCCTCTTAAGAAGAGCAGGATCATTTTCCCCCATGTGTCAGATAAGAAAAACACACATCCAGAGCACCAAAGAAACGGGTCCACGGTCATATGCTTGTGAAGTGGTGGTATCAGGATTGAGTCTGGAGGCCACCCAAGTCTACCTTTCCAAATGACACGAGAAATTCTTTAGCGAATCATACTTTCCTTATCCTTCTCGGGGTTCCCATTCATTCTCATAAGCCTGGCCTTTCTGTGCACATGCCCTGCCTGCCCAAGTCCTAGCTGCCAGCATCTCTCCCCCGGGGCACCCTGCAGTTCCCTCCTCGCTGGACCTGGGGTTTCCACTCTCACCTCCACCCAGCAAGCAGAGCTTGTAAGGACGAATCAGACCAGGTCATTCCCAACCCAAACTCTTCCTGGGCATTACAACACCAGCTGGACTGCCAATCCTAGTCTCCAGGGCACCGGCCTGCCCCCTGCCGCCCGCCCATGTGATGCCCGCCTCCACACGAGTTCTCGGGGTTCCCGCTCACCCTGGTTCCTTCAGCTCCAGACGCTGGAGTTTCATGCGTCACCTGAAGTCTGTACCCACCAAATGGCCTGCCACTTACCGCTCCCCTGTCCACTTCTCTTTCCAAATGATGTCACCGCTTCAGACATCCTTCCAGGCTTAAAGCATGAAGACCAACTGGGAAGTGTTTTTTACGATTCCAAAGAAAAAACCTTAGTCGATTTTCTTGAAGGACACAAGACTATCACGGGGGCTTCTTATGAAGGGTTTTTTAAGAAATTGAAAAGGCTATCGGTGAAGAAGAGGCCTGGACAGTTGTGCCAAGGAAATTCTCCTATAGGACAAAACATCATAGCAGCAAGGGCTACCCAATGGGAATGTCACCTTAGCCCATCCACCCTGCAACACCCATCTGACTTACTCTTCAGTTTCTTTGGTTCCCCAAACAAACAAAAATCACTGCCATCCAATCACTTGGAACTCATACTGACCCTACAAACAGGACAGAACTGCCCCCGGAAGTTTTCAAGGCTGTACGGGAGCAGAAAGCCTCATCTTTCTTCCAAGGAGCAGCTCGTGTGTTCGAGCTGCTGACCTTTCCGTCAACAGTCCAACTCTGACCTAACAGCACCACCAGGGCTCCTTCTCGACTTACTTCAAAGTTTCTGAGCAGCCCTCTAAGGTACAACTACTGGTCTCTCCTGAGGAGAGAAGACTGACGTAAATCAAAGACGCAGGAAACAACGCAATCACCTGCTGCGCAGACTACATGAACACTAGTCTCCGACCCTGGGACCAGAAGAACCAGATGGAGACTGCCTACCACTACTGACAACTCTAAAAGGGACGGGATTAGCAAGTCCTGGATAGAGTTGGTGATAAAAGTGGAACAAAATTAAAAACACCAGAAAGAAAGTCTAGTAAAAGGAGTAAAACTACTCTGAGATTCTATTCACTCCTCAAGTCTAGAAATGAATTCTCTCCCATGGCTTAATTTTCAGCCAAACAAAGCAAAAACTCGCTGCCATCAAGTTAATCCTGACTTACAGGAACCTAGAGGGCAGGGCAGAACTGCCCCTATGGGTTTCTGAGAGTGTAAATTCTTATGGGGGTATGAAGCCTCGTATTTCTCTGATGGGTGTTGGTTTCAAACTGCTAACCCAACGCATACCCACTATACCAGCAGGGCTCCTTAGAAATAGGTAAATCTAAAAGGGTTTCAATAACACTAAAGAGGTATACACAACTAAGATCAACCATTCAAGATCAAAAAGACAGTACTTACCCAAGAACAGAGTTCAAAGGGTTAGGAGAGAAGGAGAAAAGAAAACAGGAAACAAGGAGGAAGTGATAGTCAGTGATGTTACATTGTTACAATTGATGAGGCAAAACAAAAGGTGTATGGATTGTTGAAAAGAAAACAGATCTGGCTCTATAAGCTTTTTCCCAGTTCACAAAAACAGTTAAATTTTTCTTAAAAAGAATTATACAGACCTCAGGGGAAAAATGTCAAGAAACAACAACCACTCTTGGATATTTTTGATTAATAAAGGTTTCTATGATTTTTTTAGCAATACTTTTTTACTTACTCACCTGCAAGATTCCCTTGAGAAGAGCGAAATGCACAATCACAGAATCATCATAAATCATTTCCAAATCACTAATGGACTCTCAACCATGCGGGAAATATAAACCCTGGTACGGAAGCATTAACCATTATTAGAACAAGAACTTGAGTGGATGGTAGACCTGGGAAACAGTGAGTTCTCAGTGCCAAGAACACACACTGGCAGACACAGCCAGCCAACTCAGGAACCGTGGGCCCTCACTCAAGCATGCGTTGTAGTGGACACAATCCCACATGTCACCTAAGCAGTCTCAGTCCCGTAGGGTGACGACAGTGGTTAGTTCTCTGCCGCGAGAGTTACTCGCAGTCCTCCCCAATCCACTCCAAAGAACAAATCCCGGCATGTACATGGCAGGTGAAATACTGCCCCCAAGCAAGCAGAAGCACTGGAATTCTGGGTACAAACTCTGTGGGCCTCATAAGCTACTTGAAGAAAAAGCAATGAAAAGTGATCGCCCCAAGCACGCATAGAGTGTGGTCACTGGAGGGGCACCCCGAGGTGTCATTAACAGGACACACAATTACCAAGAATTGACATCACATTCGTCTTCTCATTTCTTTCATCCTTCACACTCTACTCTTTTCAAAGTCCAAGAAGGGCAAGGGGGTGATGGGGGCAGTAAAAACCCTTAGAGGGAGCCCTGGGGTTAATTTGAGAATGAAAGGGACATAGGAGGAGATCCTCAGAAAGTTCTATGATCGCAGAGAAGCCAAGAAAGTTCTATGATCGCAGAGAAGCCACCTAGTTCCCAGAGCCTTGGAAGGCTTTCCCTTCCCCCGTGGCGTTTCATGCATGAGATCTGCCCATCAAGAAATGTTCCGTCTGCACTATTTCCAAACAAGCTACAGGAAACTATGACCAACTAATACACCAGTTTAACCAACGGAGACCAACAAGACATACCCCCCAATGTGACTCAAAACATCACAGCCCCATAAGTGCTCAAGGTCCACTAAGATCCACGAGCTATTAGAAGCAGAACCAAAAGATGCCCTTTCCCAAAAGCTTGGTTCCATTTGCATGGATCATTCCCAGGTCCCCTCGTTTGCGTAGAAAGTGAAAAAAGCAGCACATGGGCCACTCTCTCTGTCTTCTTCATTAAAATAGTATGCACACTACAACCACACCAAGTGCGCCCTGATATCCCGTCTCCCACGTGTCCACATTCCCAACTGTAGGGGAGAATATGCAGAAAACTTCAAAAATCATCAGGGGGTGGAGGGTGATAAGACAATAATGTAAAATGCAAACTATCCATTCCGAAAGAGGGGACAATGTTAGAAATAAACACCCTCCCACGAAACTTTTGCAGAGATTGGAGGTTCCCAACCACCAACCGGAGAGGGGGGCATACTGCATGAGCACCAGGGGCGCAGAGGACGGGAAGTGGCAGAGGTTTGGCTGTCCTGGCTCTTGCTCTCGTTGTAAGCACCAAAGTTTAAAACGAACTATTTTGGTGAGACTTGCTTTGAACGAACCAGACAGGTGAACGCTTTGGCATCGAGCACAATGCCGGCCCTCTCTACCTGCCTTTCCGTTCCGGGAAACGGCTGGCAGGTCCACCGGGGCCACCACGCTCCCTCGGCCGCTCCAGCCCCCCAAGGTGCCGGTGCAGAAGCGGGGCTCTGGCCTCTCTGGGCCACTGCGGTGCGGTCTGGGCTGGGGTCTGAACGCGCCCCACCCTGGGTACCCCACCTCGAAGGAAAGCAGGGACGCAGGAAGGGCACCGTGCGAAGGCATCCCCACCTCGCGCGGGGAGCACGGTTGTGCGCGCTCACCCTCCACCCCATCCCCCCGGAGGGGCGCGCGGCGGCGCGGGGGGCACGGTCGTGCGCGTTACCTGTTCTGCCAGCCCTGCAGGAGGTTGGTGTACTTGCTGAGCACGCCCTCGAGCGCAGGCTCCCTCCTGCGGCCGCCGCCCCCGGACGGGCTAGCGGCCACCGAGCCCGGGCTGCTGCGGCTGCCGCCGCCGCCCAGCCCGATCGCCAGCGACCGGCTGGAGACCCCCCGCCCGGCCAGGGAGCAGGAGGGCGAGGAGCCCGCCGAGGTGGCCCGGCTGCTGCTGCGGCTGCTGCTGTTACTGCCGCCGCCGCCGGCGTCGGCGCCCGGAGCCGCCCTCTCCATGGTTCGTGCGCGCCCGGGGCGCGGGTGCCCGCCGCGGTGGCAGCCTGGGCGCTTGGGCTCCTGGCGAGGCGGCCGCTGCTGCAGCTGCTACAGCTCCCGGCGCTCGGGCCGCCCGCGGCTGCTCTAAGTCCCCGGGAAATGCCTGACTCATACAGGAGGAAGAGGAGGAGGAGGAGGAGGAGGCGAAGGAGAGCTGGGAAGAAAGCCAACGGGGCTGGACCCAGCTGCGGCCGCCCCTCCTCCCCGCGCGGCCCGGGCCCCGGCCCCGGCCCCTCCCTCCGCACTAGTTTGCCCGGCAAGTTCCGAGCGGGTGGCCGGCTCCGCGCTCTCCGCGCGGGCTCCTCCTCCCTCTCTTTCCCCCGGGCCCTACGGACGCTCCGGCCCAGGGCGATGGAGCCGCAGGGTGGGCACGCCCGATACGCGCGCCCGGGCACCTCTCCCGTGCCTGGTGCCGCCCCCTCTTGGATTCCAGGGGGCTGGGAGGGGACGTCCCCGCGTCCCTCCCCGCCCCCAACCCACCTCGGGACCTGGAGGGAGGGGCAACCCCACCCGGATGTGCACCGCCCGACCCAACACGAGCACCGGAGCACGCTCCCTCTCTCTCTCTCTTCCCCCTCTCCCTCTGTTTCTCTCTCCCTCTCTCTTCCGCCACAAACGTGGGCCAGACACAGGCACACAGTATCCTGGGAATTGGCCTCCTGCGCAGAGCGAAGTACAAGGCCGGGAGGGCCTCAGCTTCTGCTGCACATCTGAGGGGAGAGGAGGGCCTGGCAGGGCTGGCGCTTCTCACAGGTCACTGCACCCTGAGCATTTGCACCGTGGGAGGATTCTGATAAACTCACAATGGACCCCACCTAGGGAACGCTCAGCTCCAGGCACGTGCTTCCTGACAGTGCGCCCTGGAGGCCTCCCTTACCTCACCCCAGTCTTGGGCCCTGAGGACACACATCCATACACCTGGCAAACCAAACACCACCCAGTCCTACCAAACAGCACCGCGAACCTGGGACCAGCGCCTCTGAAGCGGTGCGAAGGCTGCTTGAAGCTAGAGAAAGCAACAGAAGACTTAGAAACTTAGCACCTTCTACCTCCCCCCCCCTAAAAATGCACAGAGCGTCAACAGAATTTCTCAATCAAAATAATTGCCCTTTGGCGAAAATAAATGAGATGTCTTCTTTCCCTCCACCCCGTTAATAATCTTGGTGATTATAAATATCTAATGCAATCTGGAAATTTCTAAAACCATCTAGGAAATTAGCTTTGAGAAGCTTCAGTTGTACACACACACACATCCACAACCAAAAGGAAACAAAGGGTGATATGACTCCTGCCCTAAGGATCTACAGTCGTAGAGAGCAGATAAATAATTAAACAGTTTGGGGGGTTGTTTGTTTGTTTACTAAGTGGAATGGAATGAGCTCTCCTGGTAGGAATTCCCAGCAATAGCCGTTTTATGACTTCACATCCTTCTAAGATGCTTTCGAAGGCAGCTTAGCTCTAGAAATGTTAGTGGGAACAGGCTTGAGACTGGTGAAAAGTAGTTGCATATTGCAAATAAATGACAATTCCAGGTGTCTGCACTCACATAGTTCTCCCAAAGGGATCCCATGAGAGAAAGCCCAACTTTGACGTGAGACAGACCTGAGTTTGAATGAGGTCAGTGACATGGGCTGTGATGACTTACAGAAGAATGTTTACTTGTTCAAAATCCCCACGCTGCCCCCCTTCCAGGACCTTCCCGATCAGAAGAGTATCTGCCCTCCCCATTGACATCAGGCATGGCCTTGTGATTTTCTCTGACCACTGGAATGTGAACGCAGAAAGGTGTGCCACTTCCAAGCATCTTTCTCTTTTCCCTCTGACAGGACAGCAGGCCGGCCCAGCTAATGGTCCTCCTTCAGTTTGAGACACAGAATGAAAACACATAGAAAGAACAACAGAGCCTGGTCGCGCAACATGAGCAACATACACGTATGTTGTAAATTGCTGAGATACGAAGAGCCATTTGTTACCACAGCGAAACTTTGCCTACACTGACCGATACACTGATCAGTCTGTGAGTATTTGAATCCCTCCTTACAAACACCGAAAGAGTGGATACCAACTAAACTATGGACATCAGTCATTGCATGCTAATCAACACCCCCTTAGGGGAGAGCTTCCCCATCATAAGCTTCTACCGAAAGGAGACAAGTACCAGCATTTCATTTCATGGTATCTAACCCATGCCTCCGCTCCTGGGCTCTGCCCAGTCAACTTGTGACTGCAGGAGCTAGCTTAGCAAATTCTCACCTTGGAATAAAAACGTGATGCCCTGAAGATAGTCCCATGAGGTGGGGGAACTAAGCTAAAAGGAACAGCCAAGGCCATGCTGAGATAAGATTTCTCAAGCCATCTGTGTGGGATCAGAAAGAGCCGAGGAGGCAAGTCCATAGCAAGAAGTACATGGAACACATGGAGGAAGAGGAGGTAATCGGACGAGAGATGAGACGCATGCTGTTCCCTCTGTCAGCGACTCTTTTCCATGTTCTCTTCACCTGATTAGTCCTCATGGAGTTTTCCTTTAAAAGTCATTTCCGAAAACTCTCCTTGACCCACTTTAGTTCAGCAAGACAACAGTGAAATTCAGCATTCCTTTAAGAGAAGGAAAAGGTCTTCATGTAAGAAACACCTATTCGGATGTGCCATGGGCCCCAAATGACAACATTAGCAATAAGAGGTGATATTTATTGAGCAAGTTACTCTGTATCATCATAGCTATCAGTCTCTACCGGGATTTGAACTCAGGCATTTTGATTGTGTAACCAGTTTCATTTCTTTTATTTAATGAAACCACTGAACATTCAACTCAGTGCCTAGAAAGCTGTTTCCTGCATATTTTTGTTACTTTTTTAATTGATTCTCCTGTTATCCACTCAGAGGGAAGCAGGGCAGGTACTTTGGCGGTGAAGAGCCAGTCACTGGGGCCTGCACACAGTAAGAGTTTGATGAATGAAACCTCATTTCACAGAAGAAACAGGCTCAGAGAGCAGCCAATACGGCACGAAAATCTTCAGACTTCAAATTCAGTGACATGTAAATACAGCCCCCACCTGAACTTCACCTGTGCTGATTCCATGGAAAAACAAACAGAGCGGGGTTAAGGTGTGGACAGTGTGCCTTCCGGTCAATGAGTGACTCCGGCCCAAGGCAATAAAATAGAAATATGGGCCCTATGCCTGCAGAGCCATGAGCGTTTAGTGCGTTAGGAGCGCTGCCTGTTTAGCAGTTCAACCCCTCCAGCAGTTCCACAAAGAAGGAGGAAGCTTTCTGCCCTTATATAGATTTGCAGCCTGGGGAACCTACTCTGCCCTAAATGTTGGGAGTGAGTCAGAATTGATAGCAGTGATTTTTTTGGCTACTTTTTTTTTAATGGATCATCTGCAGTTTTTAAGTACATTACAGAGCTCTGGTTAAACACTAGGCACTTAACCCACTGGCACTGAGTTGATTCTGACTCATAGTGACCCTAGAAAACCAAGGTAGAGCTGCCCCTGTGGTTTCTGAGACTCTAACTCTTTCCGAGAGTAGAAAGTGTCATCTTTCTCCCGTGGAGTGGCTGGTTTCAAACTGCTGACCTTGCAGTTAGCAGTCCAATTACATCAACTGAATAAGAGCAAAAACTACACTTGACTTAACCAAAAGACATGGAGCCCTGGTAATGTAGTGGGTTATGAGTTGCACTGCTAACCGTAAGGTCGGTAGTTCGAAACCACCATCCACTCCGTGGGAGAACAAGAGGGCTTTCTACTCCCAGAAAGAATTACAGTCACAGAAACCCTATGCGGCCATTCTATGGGGTCACTATAAGTCAGACTCAGCTGGATGGCAGTGAGGGAATTAGTCTTGGATCTATACCTATCAGAATGCCTAAGGAAAACAAAAACTTGGCAATATGAAATGCTGGTAATGAGTAACGGAAACTCTCACACACTGCTGGCAAAGTGTAAATAGATATAACCAGCTTGGACCAACACTTACCACATGACCTAGCAAGCCCACTCATAGATATTTATTTAAATGTAATAAGTAATACAACTTATATGTATTGATTTACGAGTGTTTATTGCTGCTTTATTCACAACCCTCCAAAACCTGGACGCAATCCAAATAGCCCTCAACTAGGGATTGGATTACATATGATAATAACACAGTGATCCAGTCATACAGGGGACTCAACAACAAAAGCCATTAGCACCTGTGGCATCACAGCTGACTCTCAAATTCATTGTGTGGGTGGAAGAAGTTGGGCTCCCATACGATTCCATTGCTATGACCTGCTGTCCAAGGCCACGCTGTTGGGAGGGAGGATAGCTCCGTGGGGACCAAGAGTTCGGGGTGGACGGAAGATGCGACCACAAAGGGAAGCTGTGCAGAATGTTTGGAATGGGAGGGGTCATAGAACTCTTTTATATCTGGATGGAGGGGCACTGTGAGAAACCCATAGACCAAAAAGTGTAAATATTATTCAATGTAAATCTACAAAAGAAAGGTATGTCAGGTCGCAATTGGCCCGTGTATGTGTACCCCTAGGTTAGGGAATGAGCTTCCTAGTGAAGAAACAAAAGGATGAATGGATGGATGGATGGATGGATGATGGATGTCTACATACTGTACATACTCCTGTATAAGCCGAGGTTTTCAGCACATTTTTAATGCAGTTTTTGTGGTAAAATTAGGTGCCTCGGCTGATATTCGGGTCAACTTATACTTGAGTATCTAGGTACTTACCATCTGCAGTAGTTACATAATCTGTTGTCCATTTGAGACTTTTGAGTGAAGGGGTGGAGTTTAACTTGTCAATCAGGTTGTACCTTGATGGCTTCATTTGGAAGCTCTCAGGAGATAAATAGCAAGACATACATCCAGTCCCAGTGAGACATTCTTATTGACCAGCCCACATGGAGACAGGCGGATGGCAGCCAGAGCCTTGGAGCTGGAGAAGCCACATGGAGACCCCTGCCAGTGATGAGATGCTTACACTGCCACTGGATCCACAAGGCTTTCCATGCCCTAGACTGTGATCATCCTGCATTCGGCATCATTGCATGTGTTTCGTGAGTCCGAAGAGGAATTTGTAGATTGGTATCAGACATATGGGCTAACACTGGATTTATGGACTTGATTCAGACTGGACTGGGATGTCTTTTCAATATTCAATTGCTCTTGTATATAAAAGTCTTTCTTATACACATATGAATGTCCATGAATTTGTTTCTCTAGTCTACCGGGACTAACACACCATCAATTACTCAAGCCTTTCTGTTTCCCAGGCAATATTACTCAGACCTTTTGGATAAAAGGCTAGATGTCTCTTCTACACACCACCCACTGGTATATTACAATGAACACACATGATGATTAAATAAGACAAAATATGCACCTTTTTTTGCGAACCAAAAATACACCATCAATGTCAGCTCTTTTCCTGCTAAAAGAAGAAAGCTTCTTGATATCCATTTGTTTCTCAGCAATATGGAGGCTCCTGAAAGACCATAAGATATAAACATCAGAGGTTTAAAAAAATCCATAGAGACCCCCTATGCAAAGATGAAGTGGCATGCCAGCAGTGTACGGCGATATAAAGTCACCACGAAGAACGCCTGTCACATCTCTCCCCAACTTGCCTTGTGCTGAAACGCACCGTGGAGTGCGGGAAGTGGAGGCATTCGGCCAACATCTCCATTTTACTAATAAGGACAATAAAAGTCCAGAACGTCAAGAGACTCCCCAGGGTCTCACTGTCAGCTCAGAGTGGACTCAGGGCTCCCAGACTCATGATAGGAGGTTCCTGAACAATTCTCTTTCGATGACAGTGTTAACTAATGTGCCAAATTGTTGCCCCAACGTCCTCCTGGCTATGTCAAACAACCAAACAGGTAGGTTACTTGCACCGGTAAAATACACCAAAGAGTCATAAAAGAGAGAAAACGACAATGCAGTCCTTCCTATAGAGGAGAACCTCTGCTCAGAGAAACCTTTTAAATTGAACCGAGAATTGCAACATTCTTTCGCTACAGTCCACTGAGGAGCGCTGCATTCTCTCCACGCTGCCAAGCAGAAAACAATGACACAAGTTTGCTTAGAGGTTTCTCAACATCTTGATATGAGCTGTTCTCTGGCTGCGAAGATCTAAAGACAAAAACATTTTTTTAATATAAGTTGCCAAACAAGGAGGGGGTAGTGGGTTACTTGGCATTTACCCATAAAACTGATTTTCCCAAGTTTAAAAAGAAAGAAAGAAAAAATCCTGCAGAAAACCCATCAGGCATCTTTCTGTTGCTCGTTTTTAGAAAGGAGGGAAATTCCAGAAAGAAGCTGCTGCCACATGCTGATGTTTCTTTCTGGATTCATTTTAACGTCCGCGTTGCTTTCAACCGGTTGAGTCTACTGAAGAAAGAAAACACGATTGCTTGGACATCAACAGCAGTAAGTAAAGAGGTCCCATTTTCAACCCTAGAGGACAAAATTGAGAAAGCAAAGCAAAGCAAAACACAAAGTTGACAAATGCACTTGGACAGGCGCAAAGAATATTATTTAGGAACTCCATCCCAGATGGCAATGAGGCGGTGAATCTGGGGGACTAACACAAGGTAGAAGGGTGTCTGAGGCTGGGTTCTCTAGAGAAGCAAACTAGTGGAGTTTATCTATGTGTATATATGCGGAGAGATTACATCAAGGAAACTACTCACACAATGGGAGAGGTGGCCAAATTCCTAATCCATGGATCAGATGTCAGGCCAGAGATTTCTCCTGATTCACAAAGTTACCAGGGCTGATGAACCCCATCAGCCAGCAGACTTCTGACTGCAGATGAGTGAATCCACCTTAGCAGGTCAGATGGCACACCGATGGCTCCAGCACAATGATTGACAAGCTAGATGCAGGATCCCAACCCAGGAAAAGGCAAACAAGCTTTCGCACAGCATCCACTTCTAGTGGAAGCAGCCCACAGCCCCAAGAAGATCTCATCATGGAGAGGTCTCAAACGGCAAATCACTGGCCCAGGACATTGACACAAACCTTAATTACCCACTTTCCCATAAGGCTTTGCACTCACGGTGGGGCAAAAGCCAAAGGAGAGGAAATGATCCTAGAGATTTACCTTGAGGCAAAGGTGAGTACCTTTATTTATAGATCCTGTGCCCTTTTTACTGCCGGTGAGTTTGCTTTCTGACAAGTCACATTGAGGATCATATGCTTGGATTTACTAGCAGACATTATGCAGTAAATTATTTCAGGCTATAAAAGTATGGCCGATTTATGTGCATAACCGGGCTCTGTAAGTTTGACTGTTATAATGTCAATAGACAATGTTTAAGCCCTAATAGCCTCCTTATGAACATTTATGAACATCATTCATTTTTAAAGAGATTTTAAAAAATCAGTGAATTCGCAGATGTCAGACAAAAAAAAAACCCAGATTTTTTTAAACTCTCCCCATTAAGTAGTCTGTCTGCAACATATTTTATCAAATATTTGGGGGTGGAGGATGGAAGAACCTTGGCTCAGATGGCATTAGGGGTCCAGTGGACCTGGGGGGGGGCACAGGGCATTCCCTCTACCTTGTCATTAGGACAACTTATCCCCCAGGTTCTCAGTGTTTGGGTTTTTGTTTTGTTTTTCATCCGAAAAGCATATTGGACAGTACCCACTTACCATGCTGTAAATAGGAAAACACTACACAATAGGATACAGCGTTTGAGTTTTTGCTTCATTTCAGTGTTTTTGTTGTGGCCACAAATAAAGAGAACGACAGCATGAATATCCTCACCATCCCATTGCACCCGCCAGCTGCACAGCCTGCCACAGGAGGTGCGCGCTGAGTGAGAACTGCTCTCAGCGTATCCCAGGAGTCCTGCATCAGATGGTTTCTTGCTAACAAGGGAAACCAAACAGGTAACATCAGAATTTGGGCGGATGGCTAGTTCCCAAATATTGCACTCATTGACAACAGTGGTGAAGGGAAATTGCTTTATTTTTGTTGTTGTCCTCAATTCTTTTTTTAAAAAATGCTTTATTAGGGGCTCATACAACTCTTATCACAATCCATACATACATCAATTGTGTAAGCACATCTGTGCATTCATTGCCCTCATCATTTTCAAAGCATTTGCTCTCCACTTAAGCCCTTGGCATCAGGTCCTCTTTTTTTTCCCCTCCCTCCCCGCTCCCCCCTCCCTCATGAGCCGGGAAATTGCTTTGGATGGCTCATCCGACCTCGGCCATATGGCAATCGACCTTGAGCGGGTGTGGAGTTGGACTCTCCCTTCCCGACTGAAGCCTGAGGAGGTCAGATGTTACCCGTCAGATCTGTCCGTGTTTCTGTCACTTGCAGCAAACGACTGTTAGTGAGACTGCGCAACTAACGTGCGTGTAACACTCACCGAGGGGTTTGCTCGGTTTCGCCCTTACACCGGGTATCAGAGTGAGCTTCTCTCTCGGAAACAGGAAGGGAGAGTATCCGTGACCATCAAGAAGGAAGAGTGACCAGCAGTGAGAGATCCCTTCCAGAAGTGGGTGGGGTGGGGTGGGGGTGGGGGTGGCAGCAGAGATGCCAGAGGCCACAATGGGTGTAATCCAGTGACTTTGAACAGTCATTCCTACTTTCGTGTATACATGGGTATTTAAAAATCTTTTTCTCTCATGTGCCTTGATAAGGAGAGTCCTGGCAGTACAGGGGTCAAAATGATCAATTGCTGGCCCAAAGGTAAATGCTTGGGAGCGTGGAGCAGTTTGACTCCCTGCCATAACTCTAAAGAACTATTCATCTAGTTCGGTGGTTCTCAACCTTCCTCATGCCGTGACCCTTTCATACAGTTCCTCATGTTGTGGTGACCCCGTATGTGGGCATATCTGCATGTGGGCGGACCCACCTGGAAGCGGATGGATGAGCAGTGTCTCGGTTCCTCAGAACCATCAGAAATAGGGTCTTAGGTGACTCCTGTGAAAGGGTCGTTCGACCCCCAGGTTGAGAACCGCTGCTCTAGTTACTGTTGCAATGAATCACCTCTCTGGCGACCTCTGTTCCCATAGTGGAACGCTGCCAACTCTGATTCCCAATAATTTTGCTCCTGTCCCAGGACCAGGCCTGAAGACTAGACATAACAAAGTCATTCGATTCCCTCAACCTAGGTCACTACAAAGGTGTCACCCAGGGGTGTCCCCTTAGACAACTTCCCTTGTGTTTTAAATATGCAGGACTGCTGCTCAAGCCCTGTTCCACATGAACTAACCTGTGTGACGATATTGTCTCGTCGTCACAGACGTCAGCCTTGATCCCCCACTTTCTTCATCACCCCAGTTCACGCTATTGGAAGGTATGTTCCTGTCTCCAGTGAGTGACATTCCCTTTCATGAGTCTTATACCTGACAGACCCTGCGATCCACTCTCATAGAGGTTGCGACCTTGAAAATCTCCTTGGCCACACGAAGTGACTGTGCGTCAAAGCAAACTCCATTGCACCTGAGTACAGCAACACGCAGATACCAGGTCACAGTCTTTCCCTGTCACCTTTCATCATGGCATGGCCATCCTTCTCAGATGAAGGACGAAGATTAAGATCAGAGTAACATCCAGTTTGTATTAATACATGCTTCCAAAGACAAGGGTCCATCTCAAATAGGCTTGAGGATCCATTTGACTCTAGTTGGTATCGTGCCTTCCTATGGCCTCTCTGCACCTCAGTTTCCTTAACAGCTGAGGGAAGCTCCTTGGACCTAGCCAGTGGGTTTCTGGGAGAGTTAAATAAGATTTGGAAGGACGCTATCACAGTGGCTGACATACAGAGGGTAATCTATGCACCTAGTTGAGCGCATCTTTTATTTCACTCACTCTAAGACACATGATTTCTTCTATGAAAATGCATGAAAAAATTGAAAAGAAAATGGATGGCCAGATCCCCAGCAGAGTGTTCTCAGCCCTGTTCCTGCATGGTTCTTCCTCCCGTAGCCCCCCAATACACTCCAATCTGACTGGTTCTGATTAGGTTATTCTTCAACTTCCCAGCCAATCCCAATAGTGTATGGAAGGACATTCTGCATTCTCTGTTCCGCACACTCTCTCTTGTCAGTAGAGCGGTTCTTTCACTGGCTCCAGCCTTATGGTCACCCAGGAAACAACCTTTTCTTACACATTGACAACTGAGTTCTCAGAGATCGATAGCTTTCCAAAGCAGCCCACTTAAGTCACTAACCTTTGCACCGGAATTGAGAAGAAAATGTCATTCTCCCATCAAAGAAGCTTTGGGGAGAAAGGCTTGGGGTCAGCTGGCCACCATGTTCCTGGCTGTGTGAACAAGGTTCCCATGTCCTAGGAACTATTCAAGAACAGAGAATCAAGCCAAAAAGCAGAGGTGGACTTGAGAGATGCAGGAAAGATTCTGGTGGCATTGTTAAAAAAGGTGTCACCTCAGCTCCAGGTACACGTCTCCTCTGTTTGAAGGCGGGCTGTTCGGTCTGCTTCAGTGATATGAGCACCCACATCATGTCAGGCAGGTGTTGGTGCCTGTGACCAAGAGAAATGTGAGCGGCGCAAGTGAACTGCACATCCAGCCAGCCAGAGAATTTCTCCATCTTCAACCCTGCCTGGACCAGTTGATAAAATAACTGCTATGCCCTTGGTGACCCGGTGGCACACTCTGTCTGGTGTCTCAGTTTGCCAATAAAATAGCCATCTTCTCCGCTAGCTATTACTTGAGAGGGTCTGGGAGAATACACATGTTACATCTCTTATTACAACTCTTCGTTATGCTCAGTTATCATTTCAAAAGGTAAAATTGTAAGTCTCATGCACATATGAAATGAGGCCTTGTCCAAGATTTTATTCAACTCATTAATAATGGGGAAGCCAGTACAATGTTAAAGCTGGTGCACGACATTCATGTTCCCTACCAGACAAAGTACATCTGCGTGCTATGAACAGGAATTGCTTGCATGGTCATGAACAGGAGCTATTCCGATTAGTTTGCTACAACTTAACTTGTACCTTGCGGAGTTGTCGAGAGGCCTGGTTAAGAGCAAGGCACACGAAAGGAGACGCCCTGTGCCATCAGATGACCCTGGGGCTCCTTTAGAGGAATGAACACTCCCTGGAAAGGACACCCAGTCATCTTTTGTATTCATTTCCAATCCACAGATTCCCCCCCGCCCCCGATAATTACAACAACACTGCACGAGAGAGAGAATTGTATTTAGTAAAATATTACACCCAGGTTCACAGAGTAAGGATCTTTCTTGCTCACATAATTAGTAAGTGCCAGGATCAGAACTGAGACAGCTCTAATTACAACAACCTGATCTGCAGCCATCCAAATTCATGATACACTTGTCTACACTTGCTGGCCCAGACTAGTCTAACTAGCCCTCCCTCACACAACAGATATTGCTACTGCCTGGGTCCGAGGATGGCTAGACTTCATCATCCGTGCTTTGAACGCGTTTCAGTCCCCGGAGAAGGACATCACGCTTCATAAATTAGGGAGACAGTGAAAAAGAGGAAGGGCCTCAACAAGATGGCATGATGCGGTGGCTGCACCGATGAGCCAGATGTAACAATTGTGGGGATGGCACAGCACCAGGGAGTGTTGCGTCCTGCTGCCCTCTGGGTCACTATGAGTCTGAAAGCACCCAGCAGCCCCCACCCCCACTACCCCCACCACCACAGGTACTGTGCTCATCCCTGGGGGTTCCAGGGTGAAAAGAGAGCCCGTCTCTGTCCATAGAAAGCTCCCTGTCTGGTAGCAGAGGAAGAAAGGGAGGCAAGAACAGGAAGAGGATCTGGAATGTGTGATCATGGCCTCTGTGAACAGCTGCCTCCTTTGTCATGAGACCATCGCTGGACATTTGAATCGAAGACACGCTGGAAGAATTCTGATCAAAAGGGGCTGGGGGGTGGGGGAGATGCAGCACAGCCAGCATAGAGTTTGAAAGAATACTGACGAATTGGGAATGTCACTGTTGCCACCCTCACAATTGTTCTGTTTGCTGTCATTGTTGGCACCACAGTGTCATGCCGTCTCAGCGAGGGTCTTCCACAGACCCTCTCCTTTAGCAAGCAGGAAGTTCTTCTCCAGGGACGGATTCCTCCTGATCATCTGTCCAAAGTATGACAGACAATGTCTCTCCATCCTCGGATCTACGATTCCTCCCAGACAAATCCATTTGCTTTTTATGCCAATATGCGGCACTTTAAATATCCTCCGTCAAC
Source organism: Tenrec ecaudatus (assembly GCF_050624435.1). Classification (NCBI taxonomy): domain Eukaryota; kingdom Metazoa; phylum Chordata; class Mammalia; order Afrosoricida; family Tenrecidae; genus Tenrec; species Tenrec ecaudatus. The sequence continues at coordinate 178,236,483 of NC_134533.1, read as the reverse complement.
ACCATGATCCAGAGGGATCAGTTCTTCTGTCTTTCTCATTCACTGTCCAACTTTCACGCTCATATGAGCTGATTGCAAGTCCCGTGGCTTGAATCAGGTGCCCCTTAGTCCTCAAAGTTCTGTCTTTGTGTGCAGCGGGTTTTGCCCAATGGAATGGAGCACTGACTGTGGATCCCAGTAAAATGCAGTCCTTAATAGCTTCAGTGTTTTCTCGCTTGATTATCTTGTTGTCTGCGTTCAGTTGTGAAATGTTTGTTTTCTTTTCAATGAGTTGTAGTGCATACTGAAGGTATAGTCTCTGATCTTCATCAGCAAGGGCTTCAAGTCCTCCTCTATGTCGTCTGCATATGGCTGGCTGTTGATAAGCCTTCTTCCGATCCTGATGCGCCCTTCTTCATCATGTGCGCATAGTCCAGACTCTGGGTTATTTGCTCAGCAGTCCGATTGACTAAACATATCGAAAGGCTATGGCTCTGATACACACGTCACCTGATTTTAAAACAAGCACTCTTTCAATGACTGGCGCCTCTTAGCCTGTGGACAAATTCCTCATGAGCACAATTAAATGTTGTGGAATTCCCATTTTCATGTTATTTGTAGTCTTCTAACCCCTCCGTCAAATGCCTTTGTGTCGTCAATAGAATACAAATACTTACCTTTGGGGTATTCTCTGCGTTCAGCACGATCCACCAGCAGTGACAGCTCTTGTTCCACCCCTTCTTCCGAATCCAGCTTTGTAGCAGATCCCTCTTGATACACTACTCTAGCCAGCCTTGAATTATCTTCAGCAAAGTTTTACCTGCATGTGATATTAGTGGTACGGCTCAGCAATGTCCACACTCTGTTGGGTCCCCCTTCTTTGGGCCGGACACAGAAATGGGTCTCTTCCAGTCAGTTGGCCAGGTAGCTGTCTTCCAAATTTCTGGGCCATAGGCTAACGAGTGCTCCCAGCACTGCATCCGTTCGTTGAAACGTGTCCATTGGGATCAGGACAATTCCTGGAGCTTTGTTTTTTGGGAATGCCTTCAGTGCATCTTGAATGATTTTCTTCAGGATCATTGGTTCTTGATCATATGCTACGTCCTGAAATGATTGATCATCAAGCAATTCTTTTTGAGTAGAGTTGGCTGTGCATTCCTTCCATTTTCTTCTGCTGCATCCTGATTCATTCCGTGTTTTGAATTCAATACTGAAACTGAAGGTTTGAATTTTTTTTCCAATTCTTTCTTTTTTCTTTCTAATTCTTTCATCATCAGAAATTCTGAGCACGTTCTTCCCTTTGGGTCTTCTAACTCGAGATCTTTGTGTATTTCATAACAATGCTTTACTTTGTCTTTTCAAGCTGCCCTTTGGCATTTTCTATTCAGCTCTTTGATTGCACCGTTTCTTCCATTCGCTTTAACTTCTCTACATTCAAGAGCAAATGTCAGCGTTTCCCCTGCTTTCCAGTTTGGTCTTTTTATGTCCTGGGTCCTTTTTCTTCCTTCCCATCTGCTGCTCTGGCGGTCCTCCCACAGCTCTCCGGTCTTCGGTCCTTCGGGTCCAATGAGTCAGATTTGTTGGTGAGATGACCTCTACCTTCAGGTGGGATGTACTTGAGGTCATGTTTTGGGTCTTGTGGGCTTAAAAGTTTCTTCAACTTCAACCTGAATTGTCGATGAACAATTAGTGGTCTGTATCACAGTCAGTGCCTGATTTTGCTTTGTCAAATGATCTTCAATTTCTCCCTCTTCTCTTCCCACAATGCCATCAACTAAATTTCTGTGAATTCTATCTGGTGAGGTTCACGTGTAAAGTAGCTGCTGCTTCTCTTAATGAAACAGAGTATTTGCCATGAAGCAGTGGTTGATTTTGCAAAATTCGATCATGTGATCGCTAGCTCTATTTCTATCACCAAGGCCATATTTTCCAACTCCTGTTCCTTCCTCTTTGTCCCCACCTTTGGCATGCTGTCCATGATGTGCGCTGTGAAATGCCCAGCCATGGCTATCCAGTCAATCCTGACTCAGGATAAAACAGTACTGCTCCTTCAGTTTCTGCACTCCCCCTCATTCACACTGATATGATTGTTCTGTTCTTTATGCCTGATAGCTGATCCCTTCAACATCTCATGATCACACAGGCTGATGTGCTTCTTCCATGTGGGCTTTGTTGCTTCTGAGCTAGATGGCTGCTTGTTTACCTTCAAGCCTTTAAGGCAATAGTTGTAGGTTTGATTTGGGCTTTGATTACTTTAACCTTATGGGCGCCAGACAGATGTTGCCTGATGCCAAGTGGATGCTAAGCAGCACACAGGCATGTAGCTATATTGAGAATGTCTCCCTTGGGCCCATTCCATCACAGTGCTTTGGAAAGAGAAAGCTTGCATTCTTGATGCCACAAGTTCACAGAGGAAGGGAAATGTTGCCCCAGGTTGGAAACGCCCTAACGTCTCATTCAAGCTTGATTTAGAAGTCACACCCAGTGAGGTTTGAGACTTATAACACTTTGGGGATTCAGTGAAGAGGTGAATGTGCTTTGCATGCAGCAATGGCAAGGGATTTGGAGGGGCTAAGGGACTGAGGATGGTACAGGAAACACAGGAAGTGTTTTGTTCTGTTAGCGATTGGGTCCCTGTGAGTCTGAATGACTCAAGAACATCTAACAAAAACAAATAACACAGGGCAGAGGCTATGGATTGACCCGTGCCTGCCAAAAGTACGTGTTGTAAATCCTCACCTTTATGCCCTGGTGGCATTTTCAGGTCAGCGCTGGACGAGATTACTAACCATGGGGTTGGACGTTCAAACCCACTAGCCAATCTTCTGGAGAAAGATGAGGCTGTCTGCTCCAGTAAAGAGCTACAGCCTCAAAAAACCTTACAGAGTGTCTGTGCTTCAGAATCCACTCAATTCAGTGGGTTTTGTTGTTTTTTTATGCTTCTGGTTATAATCCCACTTGGGAAATGGTTGTCTTTGTTGTGTTAATGAGGCAGGATTAGTGTAGAAAGCATTTTGTTCTCACTTTATTATTTCCTTCCCTAAAAGCACAACCCCAAGGAGGAAATGGAACCGCTTTATCCAAGTTGCCCTGAACCACCCCATCCTGTTTCCTGAAAGTGCTCAGGGACCCAGGCTGGCTTCCCACCAGTCTTCAGTTGCCAGGAGACCCCAGAGACAAAAAGGCCACGAAGAAGCTCGATGGTCTCCCAGGGGAACTGGATTTAGCAACAGGTCTCATCACTCAAAGGTCCCTGAGTGGCACAAACAGTTTGTGCTCAGCTGCTGTTCTAAAGGGTGGCCGTTTGAACCCACCAGTGGCTTTTCAAAGGAAAGGGTTGACTCTCCGCCTCTGCAGATTACAGGCAAGGAAACGCCGTGGGATGAAATGCCCCTCTGTAACACACGGGTCTCCACGAGTTGAAGTAGACCGCACAGGACAACCGTGGGCCTGTTGGGCTCATTCAGGGGATGCAGGATCCTCCTCCCACTTGTGTCTTCCCTGGCTGAATCCTCAGAGGCCGAGGGCAAGGACATTTGTGGGTCCTGTCCAGTGCCCAAGCTCCCAGGGCAGAGGGCAGAGAGAAGGAAGAGGAGGAAGTACAAAGGGACAACTGAAAACTCCTAGCACGGGCATCATGTGAAGAGCTGCTTCTGCCTGCCCACCTGGCACAGGGCTTGCTCTCTGGAGACCAGCCCTGAGCCTGGGAGGAAAAAAATCTGCTGCCATCGAGGTCTGCCGCATAGTGACCAAAGAACAGAGTGGAACACAGCCCCTAGGTTTCTGAGACGAACTTTCTACAGGAGCAGACAGCCTCATCTTTCTTCCGAGAAGTGGCGGCTGAGTTTGAACAACTGACCTGGTGGTTAATGTTTAACCAATTAGACCACCAGAGTCTTGGAGAGCCGTCACAGGAGGAAACAGCAGTGGACCGGTGTCAACAAACATCACCTCTACACAATGGCACTTGAGAACATTTCAAAGTCCTTCCTTATTTAATTTTAGTCAGCTCTGTGTATGATTGCATTTTTAAAAACTTCAAGATGGGGCCACCTTTCACCCCTTGTTAAATGTGGCAATTGCTCAAGCTGGGGACCTGAGTGGCTCTAGAAGGATTTGGAATGTCAGGTACAGACTGTGTCCTGAGGATCCACAGGAGAGCTTTAAGCTTTTCGAACCTGGTTTCTCTGAGTTCACACACAGACACACAAACGCTTTGACTCTTACTTAAAGACCAGGAAGGGTTGACATCTATTCCACTGTCAGCTAACATTTCTGTCCAAATACAGAAGACAATTGGATACTATTGGGCACCCGGAGGACAAGACAAGAGGCCAATAAGGAAATAGGGGGGGGTTAGGGTTAGGGTTATTCTTAGGGGGGTTAGGGTTATTCTTAGGGGGGGTTAGGGTTAGGGTTATTCTTAGGCAGCACTTCTATACTCTCTCTGCCATTGAGTCCATTCCAATTCATGGCAACCTTGTCAGACAGGGCAGAACTGCCCCTGTGGGTTTCTGAGCTGGCAACTCTCTAGCAGTGTAGAAAGCCTCACCTTTCTCCCTCAGAGCGGCTGGTGCTTTTGAACTGCTGACCTCTCAGATCACAGCCCAACATAGAACTTTAGTGCTAAGCTTTTGAGGATGCACACGTTGGTGTCCCTTTACTCTGAGTTTTCACTTACGGCCAGGTGCCGGGGACCAAGAGGACGGTGGAGAAGAAGACACGGTCCTGCTCTAAGACCCTCAGAGCCCTGCAGAGCCGGCAGACAGTAGACGTTGTGGTGGTTACACAATTTCATGTCAATTTGATACATAAGAATGAAGGGGTGGAGTCTAGCCTGTCAATCAGGTCATAAGCATGACCTTCTCAAGAGGATTCTGGGAACTCTCTCTCCCCCACCTCTCTCTTACACATTCCTGTTGACAAGCCACATGGAGCCACACTGATGGCAACCAGAGCCTTGGAGATGTGTCCACTGCCATTGGATCCACAAGACTTTCCATCCACCAGCCTGTGGTCTTCCTGCATTCGGCATCATTGTATGTGCTGCATGAATCTGAAGAGGAATTCATGAGCTAATATGGGACTTAGGGGCTAATATTGAAGTTATGGACCTTGATCTGGACCGGGCTGGGATGCTTTATTGATGCCTAATTACTTCTTGATATAAAGTTCTCTCTTGCACATCTATGAGTGTCTCCGGATTTGTTTCTCTAGTCAACCTGGACTAGCACAAATGTAGGCAAGACATGATAGCTAGAATTTTTCAGTGTATCCTTTGAAAACAGACTAAAAAACTGGAGCTATTTATTGTGAATGCTGAGAATGAACATCAGTGGACACGCCCTTTCACAGCTCTGGGTGGAAGTTCCTCGGACATGTTTTACTTGGGAGCAGGCATGATGGGTCATGGGAACGAATGCTATTGAGTCCTGTAAAGTAGTTGTTTTCCCAGAAACTTTACTGTCTCCTTACTTTTATTGCTTTTCTGCCTTTTGTCTTGTAACTGTTGCGCTTTGTATTGCACACCAGGTGAAGGTTTACAGAGTGGCGATTAGGGTTCCATTCAGTACTTAATACCCATTTTGTTTCCACTCCTTTACAGCCCTCTCCATGCACCATCCCTTCCTCTCTCTGTTCCTGTTTCCATTCTCCCTCCTCTTCTACCTTCTGAGCTTGGTGCTGGGTAAATGCTGCCCTTTGGACCTTAAGCAATTGGTTGTCATTCAGGGCCAGACCTGAAGGGTGACTAAGGACCATGATCTTGGTGAGGGGTGGGGGCGGGTCCCACCGGTCTCTGTCTGACCAGTGAATGAGGTTATAAGTTTGAGTTTTCTTCCACATTTTTCTTCTACTCTATCCAAGACCTTCTAATTCAGTGGTTCTCAACCTTCCTATTGCCGCAACCCTTTAATACAACTCCTCAGGTTGTGGTGACCCCAACCATAAAATTATTTTCGTTGCTACTTCAGAACGGCAATTTTGCTACTGTTATGAATCCGGAGACCCCTGTGAAAGGGGGGTCACGACCCACAGGTTGAGATCCGCTGCTCTAATTCAATCCTTTCTCGAGCAGTTGGCAGTGGGAGCCTGGCACCTTCGACTTTTGGGTCTCAGGGGTTTAGAGACTGATGTGTGCATGGTACGTGGTACATGAGTCCAGTGTACTAATTGTTTCCATATATATTTCAATTTTCATCACATTTTTTTCCTCTGGGTGGGGAAAGACCAATCATTCCACCATAGATGGCTGCTCACTGGCTTTTTAAGACCCCCCAGTTGCTACTCACCAAAGTCCGATTTAGCACATTGTCATGTGAACTATGTGAAGTCAATTGATCAGAGACTATGGCCCTGATCCCCTAGGCCCAGTGACTTGTTCCCTCAAGGTCTTTGATCCTATCTAAGAAGTTTTTGTGTCTTTGCCTCCTGTGTTAGGGCTGGTTGACTAGAGAAACAAATTCAGAGACACTCCTATAAGAAACAGTTTTATATCAAAGAGTAATTGTAAATCAAGAAAACATCCCAGCCCAGTCCAGATCAAGTCCATAAGTCTGATACTAACCTATAAGTCTGATATCAGTCCATAAATCTGTCTTCAGACTCACACAGTCACATGCAATGATGCCGAAGGCAGGGAGATCATAGGTCAGTGGGTGAAAAGTCTTGAGGATCCAGTGGTGGTGGAAGCATGTCCAGGGCTGGCACAGGTCTCTACCACATGGCTCGCTCAGGTCTCAGTGTGGCTCCACATGGCTTGTCAACAGAAAGGTGAAACCGAGAAGAAGGGGACTCTCAGCAAGTCTCCACATGACTTGTCAACAAGAAAAGGAAGGCAGAGAGAGAGAGGAAGTTCCCAGGATCCTCATGAGAAGGTCATGCCCACAAGGAGACATCATCAGGCTATGACCTGATTGACAGGTTAGACTCCACCCCTTCACGCTTAATACCCCTCAAACTGACGTGAGATTATGCAACTACCACACCTCCTATGTAACTCTACCACATTCACGGATTTCAGCAAAGGTAAGTACAGATCTATAAATAGCCTCTGAAATGTTATGTGTCCCTGGGTACACTCCCCTGGCCTTCCCACACCTGTTCAGCCAGCATGTCTATCCAAATATTTACTAGTAGACCACCACTATTGCAAAATTGTGTACATAACAGTATTTGTCTCTGTCGCCTTTAATTCTTACAGACCTCCCAGGACCTTGCCCTGCCTCCATCATTTTTCCCCAGCCTCCCTCTTACAGTGTGATGCCTTCTGTTTCACCCAGGTTTACATGAATCCACCCACTAGTCAGCATCTTACCCTCCCTTCTCCTTGTTTCCAGGTCAGTGAGACGGTGGGCTCATGGGGGCGGGGGGGGGGGTGTTATTATGAAGACATTTAAGAAACCCAAGAGCTATATTTGTGAGAAAAGAGCCAGGAAAGCTGCTTCAAGCAATTATCATTATTGTTATTTTGCATCATGAAAATGTACCTGCTCATCCATCAATGGTGACAAGAGCTGTCCAAGAAAACTATTTGGAACCCTTACCCCATCCACCCTTGAGCTTGATCTCGCCCCTTCAGACTTCTTTTTGGCTCCCAAAACATTTCGAAGGAGCATCGAGTCCCTGGAGGACACCCAAACTGCCCTTGTGACATTGTGTAAATCGCAGTGTTCTTCAGGGAACAGTTCCAAACAAACTCACTGCCGACTCGGTGCCCACTCACAGGGCAGAGCTGTCCCCGGGGTTTTCCGAGACTGTCCTTCTGTGCAGGAGCAGAAAGCCTCCTCTTTCTCCCTCACATGGCTGTTGTTTTCAAACGACTAGCTTCACGGTTAGCAGCCCGACTCGTAACCACTGTGCCAGCCGGGCTCCTGAAAACATGGCCCCCAAAAGTCCATCGAACCACATGCACAAACTTTCTGCACCAACTAAGGGACACTTCTTCTGTCTGTACCTTGTTTATATTCTGTGACAGCCAAACTAATTTCCCCTTTGATTTAACAATCAGATTGTATTCAGCTGCAATTGAGGAGCCTTTTATTCGTTTATGTTCAACGTTTTCTTGGGAATTGCACATCAGAGTCCGTTCTCCCAAAGGCCTGCCCTGTTTTCCCTGGCCCTTCTACCCCATATGCTTGAAGAATATCGAAATTCTATGAGAAGGCATGTGATTAGGAGCGAACTCTTAAAAGTCAGGCATATGTCTTAGCCATGTCTGTGCCCCTATCATTGTCCAAAAGACAACCAGACCCATAGTAAGAGCCTGACAAATATTTGCCAATATAACCCACCAGCTGGTCCTTCAAATTTCTCACACCAATGAAATAAACATGCACATGCAAATGGTTTTATGTAAATATTGCTGTTTTATAAGGAGAAAGATGAGCCAGTCTGCTTCCATAAAGATTTATAGCTTTGGGAATGCTATGAGGGAGTTCTCCTCTGCTCCACAGGGTCGCTACGAGTTGAAATCGACTCTATGTGTCCTGAGGTTTAATCAGATACATAGAAACTAAACGTACTTTTAAATAGGACATAAGTTTTGGGATAAAAAGGTGTAAAAGAAATGCATAAAATAAAAATATGTTAGTTTTGGGGGGAAAAGTGTGTAGACCTAGATGGAGGATAGACTGAGAGACCATGGTTTCACATTCTGATTTTGTAGCAATATTTTTCAGTTTACTCTCACATGTATCTGTGTATAATATGTGTATGCATGTTATATCTACATATATCCATGTGTGTATGTACATGTGTATGTGTCTATAGCTATTGTGAGATTTAGTTAATTAATATTTCATTAAGGATTTTTCTATCTATATTTATAAAATAAAGTGGGCCTTAAATCAGTCAGGGTCCAATTGCAGAAAGCCAACATCGTGTCAACTCCTTTCAGCTGGAAAGGCTTTGGCGCAGGGAATTGGGTGTTTGTGAAATCACGAGAAAGCTGAAAGGAAGGACGCCACACTGGGCCTCCAGGAATGATTCCCCAAGCAGAGCAGAGGAGCTATTGCCACTGCTGTGACTGGGGAGGGGCCTTCGAAGGCAGGCCTGGAACAGCTGGCTGTGAGACCGCTCACTACCGGAGCTGTGAAGGACACCATCACAGCTGCTACCCCCATCACAACTGCCTCTGGACACTGCGAACCAAGTCACTGGACACTGGAATGCCAGAGGGTTCCGATCCTGGTGCACCCAAACCTGCCCCTCACCACTCACATAGCTGGTGACTGGATTCCAAAACGCTGCCCCGTGACCATGCTAAACAAAACCAACAGCTGGAACTTCAGGAAGATGACCTATTCACACTTTGAACTTCTGATTTCATTCAAGAGCATCTATTCATTCAAGAGCATTTATTTGGTGCAAACTAATCACACCAAGCGCGCAGGCTGCCAAGCACACTGAAAAGTCCCTTAAACGTTCTTAAGTTTCCCAACCTCTAGCCATCTGGGAGGGCTCCCTGGAAAAATGTTGGAGTAGCTAGTGAGAGCCCACTTATCATGATAGAGCAGGTTATACGACAAGAACAATCCCCAATCTCAGTGGCTTAATGTTACATGTCTACCTCAGGTCAGTAGGTTGGGACCCAGAGTGACAGAGCTAGTGTCATCTCCCAGGTTGCCACTCTTGGAGTACAGAGGCACTTGATGGTCTCAACCCAGCCATACGACGCTCCAGCCTGGAAGTAGCACACACCATCGGAGCTCCTACATTTGGGGATAGAGCGAGTCATGATACCCCCACTTAACCACAAAAGGGGGAATAAAAGCTACCCGGCCACCTGTCCAGAACACCGGGAGAGAACTGGGAATGTTTGGCAAAAACTACTGCTGGCTCCACTAACATTTCTTCTCTAGTTTGGACCTTCGCCAGGTTTAACATTAGGGTTACACTAGACTCAGAATATGAGTTGGACATGTTTCTTTCTTTTTCTACTTTTTAGAACAACTTATTTTAAAGTAAGGATTTTTCTGCTGCCTGAGAGTTTGAGAGAAGACATGCCTAAACCCTTCTGGGCCACCATTTTTAATGTGTGTATGCAGGAAGTCTTGGAGATACTTTAAACATATTTTAATGGTATTAGTCTTTTTAATTTTTCCCTTTCTTCTAAAGCCAATTTTTGTTAATAAATATTTTTATATTGCTCCAAGCTCTATTACAGCTGATTCCCAGGTATTTATTCATTTTGTCACTTGCTTGTTTGCATGAGTTTTGCCTCTTCTCTCTCTCTCTCTCTTTCTTGGTTTAGTCTTACTAGAAGTTTGTCTATAATATGGAAAAACATTGTTTTGCTATGTTAAAACATCCTTTCTGTGATTTTGCTGTCATTTTTAGTCACTATGTTACAGATTGTTTCATCCTTTGATTTGTTACATTCTTTTGTTTTATTTAAGGTTCACAACTGTTCTTTACATATTTTCTTCTTGAGTTGAATAATTAAGTCATTTGGGTTCAGACTTGATTTCTGATATAGTAAAACTATACATTAAAAGCCACATATTTTGACATATGGTTTCTAAAATCCATTTAGTGCATGTAAAATATTTGCTTTAGGCTTAATGGAATCTTTATGTGTTTATACTCTTTGCCTTCAACATTCTATTTCTTAGAATATTTTCTCTAGAAACACAATTGCAGGAATAAGCAAAGATCCATGCACAGCCTATTTATCATGACTTTTTGGTTAATAGTGGTGAAAAACTAGAAACACCCCTAATGTCTACCAATAAAGGAGTAAATAAATAAAGCATGGTGTAGCCCCACAGTGAAATACTTTGTCAGTAAGAAAAATGAAGCGAAACTACATTATTGATATAACAACATGTCACAGAAATATTGTTATGAGATGAAAGAGTGCACTGTAGGATAGGTATATTTCCTGCAGTACAATTTACATGTATTATCCATGTGTTTTGCATATGCTTTTAAATGTCTGACTAGACATGCAACAATAACAAGTAATTACTTTTGGATGGTGAGATTGAAGATGTGCCAGGAAAAATGAGAGAATTTAGTCTTCCTTCATATTCTTTTACAATGTTTATGTATTTTTAAATGAAGGACAAATCCATTTTACAAACATTTTGAGGTATTTTGTCTTCAAGTGCATCTATCTAAAGTGTGCAGGCTGGGCCAAGAAGGGCCTTGTGGTTTTCCCCAATAAGCCTTGTTTTGAGGAAGCAGACACCTCAGGGAGCATTTCCCAGGGTCCTGTGAAGAAATGGAGGGGTCTTCTTTTGCAGCCAGGTGTTGTCCTGCAGTGATAATTCATAACAGAAATGAAATATCACGTGCAGTGCAGTGAATGATCTAATACGGCTGTTGTAGTCACAGTCTTGGTAACCCACACCAAGTGACTTTTCTATGATGGGTCTGATTCAGCTGAAAGTGATTGTGAACAGGGTGAATTGTGAGTGCCATCCTATTGGGTATAAAAGTGAGCTGCGGGACAGAGCATGATAGTGGGGCAGGAGGAAAGTCAAGGGAAATAGAGGAAAGAGCTAGGAGGCACAGGGCATTTATAGAGGTCTAGACAAAGACATGTACCTATGCAAATATATATATGATGATGGGGAAATAGATCTATATGCCTATATTTATAGATTTAGTATTAAGGTGGCAGAAGAACCTTGGGCCTCTACTCAAGCACTCCCTCAATGCAAGAATACTTTCTTCTATTAAATTGGCATTCTATGATGCTCACCCTCCCTACACAACCGCTGAAGCCAAAGTGGGTGAACAAGCAAATGTGGTGAAGAAAGCTGATGGTGCCCGGCTATCAAAAGAGATAGTGTCTGGGGTCTTAAAGGCTTGAAGGTAAACAAGCGGCCATCTAGCTCAGAAGCAACAAAGCCCAAATGGAAGAAGCACATCAGCCTGTGCGATCACAAGGTGTCGATGGGATCAGGTATAAGGCATCATCAGAAAGAAAAAAGAATCTTACCATACTGAATGAAGGGGGAAGTGCAAAGTGGAGACCCAAAGTCCATTTGTCAGCCACTGAAGATCCCCTCACAGAGAGATCTAGGGGAGAAGATGAGTCAGTCAGGGTGTGATGTAGCACCAATGAAAAATACAGCTTTCCCTCAGTTCCTAAATGCTTCCTCTCCACCGCCCCCCCCCCCCCCCCCGCCCAAACTACCATGATCCCAATTCTACCTTGCAAGTCTGGATAGAGCAGAGAATGCACACTGGTGCAGATAGGAGCTGGAGGCACAGGGAATCCAGGGCGGAAGATACCTTCAGGACCAGGGGTGTGAGTGGGAGGGTAGAAGGAGAGTGGGTTGGAAAGAGGGAACCGATGACAAGGATCTAAATGTAATCTCCTCCCTGGGGGACGGACAACAGAAAAGGGGGTAAAGGGAGACGCCGGACAGGGCAAGATATGACAAAATAGTAATTTATAAATTATCAAGGGCTCATGGGGGAGGGGAGAGCGGGGAGGGAGGGGCAAAAAGAGGACTTGATGCAAAGGGCTTAAGTGGAGAGCAAATGCTTTGAAAATGATGAGGGCAAAGAATGTACAGATGTGCTTTTTACAATTGATGTATATATGGATTGTGATAAGAGTTGTATGGGTCCCTAATAAAATGTTGTGTTTTTTTTAAAGTGAGCTGCTGCAGGAGCAGGGAGGGGGTGGGTTTGCCATCAAGAGAGATGGGCCAGGCAGGGAGCACATCCTCAGGCCTTGGAAGGTCTCATTAACTGACTCATTGAACCTCCTAAGTCTAGGAGACCTTCTTGACACCAGAGAGTGGCAGAGGAGCAGCAGTAGAACCGTGGGTCAGAATGGTGGACGTCCCAGCCCACCGAGCAAGTAAAGCTGAGTGCTTTTGTACAGGAGGCTAGATTGTGGAGTGGTGTGAAGTACCCCGGACTTTGAGGGAGCTGGGCTTGCTAACCTTTCAGGCTGAAGCATACAGCAGAGTGGCACACCCACTTGGCAATTTATTGGCAGCCCTTAAAGGGCTTTGTAACATTTCCCAAGCAGGGCAGATGCAAAGCTAAGTGACTGAGGTCCCGTAGAAAAACAAATCAAAAAAGCCCTGCTGTGGCTGAACAAGAGTATCCTGAGCATTTCTCACCCAAATGGCATAAGTCCCATAATGGTGGGTGTTGTCTGTGAGTTCTTTAGCCACTGCAGTGAATTGACAAACTGGGCTGAGAAATAGAGTGTGGGAAGGACTGTTGATGTCAGAATTGCTAAGGTAGGTTAGCGGTTGAGGGCATGACTGCCCTCTGCCTCATAGAAATCTGCCTTGGGGTGATCAGCCTGGGAGCCGAAGAAGGTTAGATGTGGCCTCCACACTGTTTGCACACCAATGAGCTGCTCAGTGTCTGTACTGGTGAGAAACTCAACTGATAAGCACCAGAGCCTTCAAATCCATGCCGGGGTCACAGGCTGTGTCGCTGACTAGCTGGGAGATCTTGAATACATCACGTAACCTCTCACGTCCTTATCTGTAATGTAGGAGGAACGCTGTGATCCCCGCTAGCTGCCACAGTGAAGAATAAATGAGACAATGTATTTTTTTCAGATAAAGAGCTGGATGCGAGCTTGGGTTTGAATGGAGGCGTGGATCACATTTAAGCAGTAAAACCTGCAAAGCTGGAGCCCGTGTCAGACAGACGCCTGTCCGAGAAGGAAAGTGCGGGCATTTCCTACCCACAACACTAGAAACATGGTGAGCCTGCTCTCTGGAAACGCAGACCACCCGGGAGCCCAAGAGCATCCTGGAGAGTGGTGGCTGTCCTCGCAGGTCTTGCTGTATGTAAATCAGAGGTGGAACAGGACAGCTCATTGCCACGCAGAGCCCCGCACCCATGAGGAGTCCTCACTGTTTCCCATGACGACCAGCCGAGTGACTGTCACACGAGTCTCTTCTTCATCCTGGACCCAAGTTTCATCCCCTGAAGTGTTGGCACGGAACGCTGACCTCGAAATCCCTCTAGGCTTCCACGTTCTGTGATTCTGGAGCCTGGACTGCAAGATTCAAGAAAACACTTGTCAATTAGTTTCGATGACGATTTCTAGAACATATTCTTTCACCTTGAGGATGAAAGACCGAATGAATCCAAAAGCCAATTGGAGTAGGAACTTAAGAATAGAAATTCCATGCGATAAACATTAAGCGTGCTTCTCCCAGCATTCTGAAAGCTTTATTATGAACATTTCTTCCTGTCAGTCTTGGTAATTAGTACAGGTTGGGAAAGTTAGTGCAGTCTTTAATCGTCTCAGCTTTAATTCTCCCAACAACTTGAAAGGTTAATAAAATAGCACAATGGAAGAGTGGAGGGTCTCAAGTCACCCAGAACAGGGTGAAGTAACTTGCTGGCAGTGTGACCAGGTACATTGTCTGTCTGTTATCCGAGTTTTCTGATTCCTAACTCCTTGGGTTGTCAAAGGAGTTAAACTCATTGGGGGACTGTATGTAAAGTACCTGGCATCCATGTAGGACAATACATGGTAGCTATTATTCGTCTCCCGTATTATCAGGAAAGACTAGTCCCTGGAAAAGGACAGGACACTTGGTAGGTAAGGTAGAAGGTCAACGAAATAGAGAAAGGCCCTCAATGAGATGGATGGACACAGTGGCTTCAACCGTGGGCAGGAACATTACAGCCATGCTGAGGATGGTGCAGGACCAGACAGTGTTTCGTTCTGTCGTGCATAAGGTTGCTAAGAGTCAGAACTGAAGCAATGGCACCTAAGGACATAACAATATTCTCATTTGGCAATGAAGAGTCATTACAGCTGCTTTCCTTGAAAACCTCATTGCTCTGGAAAGAAAATAATATTTTCCAAAAACTGTCATTGAATTTAAACAATAACAACAGTTGTCATCGGGTGGGTTCTGATTCATGGTGTTCATGTGAAAATGTTGAAATGGAAAATGTTTAGTTCTGTGTATATCTGTACCATACCATAATAAAATATTATGTGGCGCTTTTGAAAATTTTTAAATTTTAAGACGAAATAGTATTGAGGCAACCTTCTTTCTGTCAACATATTTCCCAATGAAAGATCTGAATTTCCACTGAGAGTTGGGAAGGATGCAGATAGCAGCACCCTTTCATTGAGTGTGTGCTGAGAGCTTAGCTGAATATCTTTCTGCATTAGTTCATGTAAGCCGCTAGCGACTTTGAGGCAAATGGTGTTATTATTCCTGTTTTACAGGTGAGGGAATCAAGACGCAGAGAAGCTAAATAGCTAGCCCAAGGTCTTACAACCAGAAACACCATCTGTTTGACTCTAAAGATCACTTTCTTAACGATTATTCTATAACCCAAACCCAAACACACTGTCATTGAGTCAATTCTGACTCACATCAACGCTTAAAAAGGGTTTCAAAGTCTGCAAATCTCTGTCGAAGCAGATAACCTCATCTTTCTCCCTCAGAGCGTCTGGTGGATTTGAACCACCGAACCATTAATACCTCAACATCTAATCCTCTGCACCATCAGGACTCTTTGCTACATTGCTCTCAAATATAATTACCTTTGCCCCAAGCTCCCATCCCCGTCCCAGGCAACGACCTCTAGAGATCAAGCCCGGAACGGAACTAACCCCCGTGGCTCAACTTTCAACCAGACAAGAGCCAGTCCTACCGGGAGAACAATAACACCAGGGAGACATGCACGCCGTAGAACAGTCAACCATGTGGCTCCCTGGGACACCCTGGCACCATCATGAAGGCCTTGTGGCCTCAGGGCAGACTTGCCTTTGGGAACAGCAGCAAAACCCAGAGCCCCCAGTTTCCAAACTAGAGTGGTTGTCAGGTGCCATCAAGTTGGTTGTGACTCGTGGACCCTGTGTACAACAGGTCAAAACACTGCTCCGTCACACACCAGCCTCACAATTGTTATGCCGAGGGCCTTCCTTTTGTTGGCTGCCCCTCTACCGAGCATGGTGTCTTTCTCCAGGGACTGACCTCTCCTTACCGCATGTCCAGAGTCTGTACTTGAGACCACGTCTCACCATCTTGCCTCTGAAAGAGTTTTCTGGCTGCTCTTCTTCCAAGACAGATCTGTTGGTTCTTCTGGCAGTCCCTGGTGCTTTCAATATTCTTTACCGGCACCATAATTCAAAGGCATCGATTCTTCTTTGGTCTTCCTTATTCAGTGTCCAACTTTCGCACACGTGAGGCAATTGAAAATGCCATGGCTGGGGTTGGGCACACCTTAGTCCTTCAAGTGACATCTGTGTTCTTCAACACTTTTTATGGTCTACAGTAGCAGATTTACCCAATATAAAGTATCATTTGATCTCTTGATTCCTGCTTCTGTGAGCACTGGTTGTGGATCTCAGCAAGATGAAATCATTGACAATTTCAATTTTTTCTCCATTTATAATAATGTAATCTACTGAGGATTACCTACATTATATATAGGTGAGGATTTTGGTTTTCTTCGCAGGGTAAGGGTGATGAACTTGGAGATGTCCCCAAGGTCAGCGATGGCCCCCTGTAGAGGTCTCCGAGTCCTTGGCACGATGCGAGTGCTCAGGAGGCAGGCATTGCTCCTTCTCGTCGTGGAGCCCTACACACACTCTTTCTACCTGCAAATGGGCCTGGGATCTAATGCAGGCATCGTGCCACGAGGGAGAGAAGAAAGCAGGCTGGCAGAGCCTTCTGGAAGAAGTGGGTCCACGCCTTCTTGACAAGGAGAATAATGGAGCTGCTTTGGGGGCCACTGTGGTGATGTACTCGGTTATGTGTTGGGTTGGGCTGTAACCACAAGGTCAGTAGTTGGAAACTCCCAGCTGCTCCAGTGATGAAAGAGGAGGCTCTCTCCTCCAGGAACGCATTACAGGTCTGGAAACCCCCTGAGGCAGTTCTTCACTGACCGATAGGGTCCCTATGGGTTGGGATTGACTCGATGGCAATGAGTTTGAATGGTGGCTTAGAAGTGAGCTCTTCCTACCAATGTGCTTGACACAATGGATGCATGGATGGATTGTAATAAGAGTTGTATGAGCCCCCAATAAAATGATTTAAAATAAAAAGAAGAAGAAGAAATGAACTCTTCCAACTACCATTCCGTTTTGGTGGCATAGAGGAAGCGATTATCAGTAGAGTTGAGGCAGGAAGAAGCGCAGGGGTGCCTTCTGGCTGACTCTGTGACAAGCCTTGAAAGCAAGCAAGCACCTTCATTCCCACCCACCAATCCCTCTGGAGCCTTTCAGGCAGCTGGCAAAATATTAACCCCAAACCAGTTGCTGGCAAGTCTGTTCTGACTCATGGGCACCCCCCCGCCGCCCACCCCCAGGGGTGTCAGAATAGAACTGCGCTCCATAGGGTTTTCAGTGGCTTATTTTCTGGAAGTAGATCACCAGGCCTTTCTGCTCTGGGGTCTCTGCATGGATTTGAACCTCCAACCTTTCCGTTAGAAGCCAAGGGCTTCAACTCTTTGTACTACCCAAGTATGTAACCCACACAAAACGAAGCCAGCCCCATTGCTCTTGAGATAATTCTGACTAATAAATATGAGGGATCTGTGTGGAGGGGGGCGGGGGAGAACAGTCAATCTCAGATGAGATCAAAAGAGCATCATTCTCCTGGAAATAAAGCTCAGAAGGAAGAAAAAGATAGGGGGAAAGGCTGAATGGAAATGAGGCATAAAGGGAGAGCGTGGGGAGAATGACCTTACATTGTGAGAAAGCCATCAAGGACACGGAGCAAAACGCATGGAGATTGTTGAATTGAAAAACAATCTGGTCTGTAAACTTTCTCCCAAGCCACACGATAAGAAGTATATATATAAACTGCCTTTCATTGGGCAATAAGAAAACACTGTGCTAACGAGTTTCCATGTTTAATTCTTGCAACAAACACGAGGTGGGTTCAAGGTTATAGATCATTGCTTTACAAATGAAGAAACTGATGCTTAATTTATGTTGAAGTCAGGCGCTTTAATGCTTTCATGACGATGCCGAGGCAGTCGGCTGTGTGGCTCATAACAAACTATGGAGCATTTTGAAGAATGGGGTTACAGAATACTTAGTGCTCGTGCAGAAATTGTACATTGATCAAGAGGCAGTCGTTTGAGCAGAACAAGGGGCTATTGTGTGGTTTAAAATCAGGAAAGTCTGGGACCAAGCGGAGCTATGTTGACCCACCTCCCCAGAAGAAGGCAATTGAGAGGCCAACACTGAAGATAGAGCCTGGGGAGAGAGGCGGGTTTATCCAGACCACACAGGAGTGAACTAAGAGGGGGAGGGAGAAAGAAAACCTCATTATGGCCCACCAAACCCCAGGAACGACATCCCTGCTCAGAGCAGCCAGTGCATAGAGAGAACCATAGGGCCGGGCCCACCATGAGACACAACGTTCCCTCACTGACGCATAGTGCTACAGGGGACAGCACTGGAGACACTGTGCAGAAGGTGTGCATGGCCTGCCCCATGAACAGTGGGGTGAAACGCGAAGGGCATGCAACTGGGCAGCAAGGGAGCAAAGTAACCAAGTCCCCAAGGAATCCTGACAATAGACTTCTGACTTGGGGGACAGGGCACCTCATCAGACTTGATCAGAAATCAAAAGTAAGGGTCAGCAGACAGACCTGGAACTATCGATTGTTTTTTATTTTGCTTGGTTCTGTTTTGTGTGTTTGCTTGTTTTATTTTTGTTTGGCTTTTTCTTTCGCTCTATGGCTATCAACATAAGATAAACAGGACGGACAATCCTGAGGAGAAAACTACGGAACTGGTAGTTCTGGGGAGACGTGGGAGAGGAGTGGGGGTGGGGAGCCAACAAACTCAGAGATAACGGAACAACAAGAGATCTACAATTGATGGTGACGAGGGCGTCTAATGCCAGGTGGGGCTTGATCAAGAGCAATGTATCTGAGGGGAAATCCTGAGAGCCGAATGGGGGGTGAGCACGATAGTGGGACAGGAGGAAGGGGAAAGGAAATAGAGGAAGGAAATAGGCGGCAAAGCTATTTATAGAGGCATAGCTAGCTATAGGCATGTCTATATGTAACTATATTAATTTATAATGAAAGTGATAGAGGCCAGTGTATATATATTTATATGTTAAGTATTCAGATAGCAGACAGATTTTGAGCCACTACTCAAGGCCTCCCTTAACACAAGAACACTTTGTTCTGATAACCTGGCACACTTTGTTACTCACCTTCCAGACACGATCGCTGAAGACAAAATGGGTGCAAAAGCAAATGTAATGAGGTGAAGAGAGTGGATGATACCCGGCTATCAAAAGATATAGCATCTGGGGTCTTAAAGGCTTGAAGTCAAGTAAGTGGCCATCTAGCAGGGAAGTAAATAAACCCACATGGAAGAAGCACACCAGCCTGTGTGATCATGAGGTGTTGGCAGGATCAAGCATCAGGTACCAAAAGATCCAAAACAAAAAACAGTATCGATTCGAAAGAAGGGGGTTCGAGTGGAGACCCAAAGCCCATCTGCAGATAGTTAAATACCCACCCCCAGAAGTAGTACAAGGAAGGGATGATTCAACCAAGCTGCAGTATAGCACCAACAAATCACACATCATTCCTCTCGTTCCTGAATACATCCTCATCCCCACTACCATGACTCAGTTTAAATCTGGCTAGACCAGAGAACACTCATTGGTACAGAGAAGAGCTCTTGACACATGGAATTCAGGACAGATTAGCCCCTCAGGAACAGTAATAGAACTAGTGATATGCGGGTAGGGGGATGGTTGGGGGGGGGGCGGAGGGAGGAGAAAGAGGGAACCCATCACAAGGTTGGCTATATAGCCTGCCCCAAAGGGGAATAATAACAGAAATGTGGGTGAAGGGAGACAATGGACAGTGTAAGATATGAAATGACAATATATAATTTATTAAGGATACATGAGGGTGGGAGGGGGACAGGGCGGGGAAAAATGAGGACCTTATACAAAGGGCTCAAGTAGAAAATGTTTGGGAAATGATGATGGCAACATATGTACAAATAAGCTTGATGCAACTGATGTATGGAATGTTATAAGAGCTGTAAGAGCCCCTAATAAAATGATTAAAATAAATTAATACAATAAAATCAGGAAAGGTGTGTGTCTGGACTAAATACCTTCACCATATTTATTCAATCTGTATGCTGAGCAAATACTTCAGGAAGCCGGAAGGTATGAAGAAGATTGAGGCATCGGGCAGGAAGGGAGGTTCATTAACAACCTGAAATATGCAGATGACACAACCTGGCTTGCAGCAAGCGAAGAGGACTTGAAGCGCTTACTGGTGATGATCAAAGAATGCAGCCTTGAGTGTGGATTATGACTCAATTAAAAGAAACCAAAGTCCTCACAACTGGACCTATCACACAGTAAACAGAAAACACTGACGTTGTCAAGCACTGCATTTTTTTTAAAATGATATAAATGTACTTTATTTTCCATTTCCCTTCATAGTGACTGTCTTTTTTGTTAGTTTGTTTTCTTTTTCTTTTTTAAAAAATTAATCATTTTATTAGGGGCTCATACAACTCTTATCACAATCCATACATACATCAATTGTGTAAAGCACATATGTACATTCAATGCCCTCATCATTCTCAAAACATTGCTCTCCACGTAAGCCCCTGGCATCAGCTCCTCATTTCCCCCCTCCCCCCCTCCCCGCTCCCTCCCCTCTCTCCCCGCTCTCCCCTCCCTCTAAACCCTTCATAATTTATAAATTATTGTTTTGTCATATCTTGCACTGTCTGACATTTCCCTTCACCCATTTTCTGTTGTCAATCCCCCAGGGAGGAGGTTATATGTAGATTCTTGTAATCAGTTCCCCCTTTCCACCCCACTCTCCCTTCACCTTCCCAGTATTGCCACTCTCACCGCCCTGGATTCCCTGTGTTTCTAGTTCCTATCTGTACCAGTGTACATCCTCTGGTCTAGCCTGCTTCATAAGGTAGAATTGGGATCATGATAGTGGGAGAGGGACTAGAGGAAAGTTGTATGTTTCATCGTTGCTACACTGCACCCTGACTGGCTCGTCTCCTCCTGGCCACCCTTCCGTGAGGGGATGTCTAGTTACCTACAGATGAAAGCTGGGTCTCTACTCTGCACTCCCCCTCATTCACAATGATATGATTTTTTGTTCTGATGATGCCCACTACCTAATTCCTAATTCCTTCGACGTCTTGTGATCGCACAGGCTGGTGTGCTTCTTCCATGTAGGTTTTGTTACATCTGAGCCAGATGCCTGCTTCTTTACCTTCAAGCCTTTAAGACCCCAGATGCTATATCTTTTTTTTTTTTTACATTTTATTAGGGGCTCATACAACTCTTATCACAATCCACACATATACATACATCAATTGTATAAAGCACATTCGTACATTCTTTGCCCTAATCACTCTCAAAGCATTTGCTCTCCACTTAAGCCCTCCGCATCAGGTCCTCTTTTTTTTTCCCCTCCCTCCCCGCTCCCCACTCCCTCATGAGCCCTTGATAATCCACAGATTGTTATTTTGTCATATCTTGCCCTATCCGGAGTCTCCCTTTCCCCGCTTCTCTGCCGTCCATCTCCCAGGGAAGAGGTCACATGTGGATCCTTGTAATCAGTTCCCCCTTTCCAACCCACTCGCCCTCCACTCTCCCAGCATCGCCCCTCACATCACTGGTCCTGAAGGTATCGTCCACCCTGGATTCCCTGTGCCTCCAGCTCCCATATGCACCAGTGTACAACCTCTGCCCTATCCAGTCCTGCAAGGTAGAATTCGGATCATGGTAGTTGGGGGGTGGAAGCATCCAGGATCTGGGGGAAAGCTGTGCTCTTCATCGGTACTTCATCGCACCCTGACTGACCCATCTCCTCTCCTAAACCCCTCTATGAGGGGATAGCTATATCTTTTAATAGCCGGGCACCATCAACTTTCTTTACCACATTTGCTTATGCACCGGCTTTGTCTTCAGTGATTGTGTCGGGAAGGTGAGCATCATGGAATGCCAGTTTAATAGAACAAAGTGTTCCTGCATTGAGGGAGTACTTGAGTGGAGGCCCAATGTCCATCTGATTCTTAATACTAAGCCTATACATATATGCATGTAGATCTATTTCCACATCCTCATATATAAATATATTTATATATGTCCATGCCTTTATTTAGACCTGTATAAATGCCCTTTACCTCCTAGCTCTTTCTTCTATTTCCTTTTACTTTCCTCTTGTCCCACTATCATGTTCAGCCTCATTAGGGTTTCAGTAATTCCTCTAGGTTACATTGCCCTGATCAAGCCCTATCAAGGCCTCCTGATTTGGATCACTTGTTGTTCTCTTGTCCCTGCATTTGTTAACACCACTACCTTTCCTCCAACCTCCCCCTCTCCCAATGCCCCCCCCCCCCCGCAATTGTTGGTTCCGTTGTTTTCTCCTCCAGACTGTTCATCCAGCCTATCTTTTTCAGACCTGAGGAGATAATAACATGCATAAAATCAAGACAGAGGAAAACCAAGCAACAAAACAACAACAAGCCAATGACAAAAACTAAAACAAATCACAGCAACAACAAAGAAAACCTGGCAGTTTGCTCAAGGACTGTTTGCTGGCCTTTAGGAGTGCTTTCCAGTAGAGTCTGTTGGGGCGCCAAGCCCTGGCCCCAAAGTCTATTTTTGGTATTCCCTGGGACTTCGTTGCTCTGCTCCCCTTGCTGTTTTGTTCTACGCCCTTAGTGTTTTGCCTCCATGTGGTGGGATCAGATCAGGCAGAAAAGGACTGCATTTTACCGTATTTGAATCCACAATCAATGCCCATGGAAACAGCTGTCCAGAAAGCAAAGGAGCTATGCTTTGGCGAAATCGGTGGCAGTGAACCTCTTTGAAGTGTTAAAGAGCACTTTGAGCACTAAAGGGCACGTGACCCCAAGCTATGATACTTTCCATTGTTTCTTATGCATGTGAATGCCGGACAAGGGAAAAGGACCTCTAGATTATGCTATTGGCAAAGAATATTGAACGTGCCACAGACTGGCGGGAGAAGAAACAGATCTTGGATCAAGTGCAGACAGAATTCTCCTTAGAAGCAAAGCTGTTGAGATTTCGGCTCCTGTACTTTGGACATACAATGGAGAGGGACCGATTCCCGGAGAAGGACACCATGCTTGGTAAAGTAGAGGGTCCGCGAAAAGAAGAAGGCCTTCGATGAGATGAATGGAGACTGTGGCTACCGCCATGGTCTCAACCATAGCAATGATAAGGACGGTGTAGGTCGGGGCAGTGGTTTGTTCTGGTGCATGTAGGATCACTGTAAGTCAGAACTGACTTCATAGCCCCAAACTGCAACAACAAGGTGATTTAGTAAGTGGCAGGTCTGGTTTTGCCCAAACTTCTTCTGGTTCTTGGTTACTGGTGCCATCCTGGATTTGGAGAAGTTGCCTGGCATGCTGGAATATAGGCTAGACTGGAGGTCAAAGAGACCTGTATGTGCTCTTGCCTGTGTTACACATGAGCCGTGTGTTGGCAAGTCAGTCACTCCAGCAATCTGAGCCTCGGTATGTCATTGGCTAACTAATTTTTGATGAACTTGCCTCTAATTCTTTTAGCTTTCAATTTCACTGACAACAAGTCGATTCTAAATCATAGCAATCCTATAGAACTGCCCCAGTGGGTTTTCAGGGCTATATCAATTTGTTCATGGGAGCAGAAAGCCTCATCTTTCTTCTGAGGAGTGGCTAGTAGTTTCGAACTGCTGACTTTATTGTTAGCAGCCCAATGTATAATCCACTACGCCTTCAGGGTTCCTCTCTTTTAGCCTTCACAAGGGCTCACTGCCATTGAGTCAATGCCAACTCATAGTGACCCTATAAGACAGGGTAGAACTGCCCCTGTGCGTTTCAGACTCCAGCTCTTCGTGGAAATAGAAAGCCTCATATTTTTCCTTCAGCACGGCTGGTGGCTTCTAGCTGCCTACCTTGCAGTGAAAGCCCACCATGTGACACTATGTCAGGAGGGCTCCTTATTTTAGCCTGAAGGTTCTATAATTCCAGATTCATTTTGAGCAAGGACATTAAAGAGATTAAAGTTGAAATTATGAAATGATTATAGACTCCCAAAAGACAATGCTTGTTACAACAAACTATTAGGCGAACAGGCATGGATCCCAACACTTCGGAAATGAACTTTGTGCGTGGACTGGGACAGTGGAAGATGTACTGCGAGAGCAAATATCAGACGGAAGAGTCCTGCTCTTAGCCAAGTGTTTGCTCTTTCTGCTCTCGTTTGCTTTTTGGTTCAGTGGAGATTATTCTAATACTTTCTGTTTGCTTAAATAAGACCCCTTGCATGTGGTAAAATAAGAGAATAAAGGGAAACCAGGTTAGGAAAATGCTTATGTTAAAAGCATACTAAAATTACAGTCCCCCCCACCCCCCCAACCGAACCTCAGTGGCTGAATTTGGATTCTGGCCCCCTGTGTACATTAAATACACAAGACAGAAAGAGAAAGAAAAAGGAAGGGGGAAGGAACGAAGAAACCATGTTTTTTGCGTAGGAAACAAGTGAGGACAAGTAAGGAGCATTTTAAGCAAACTCTCATGTCAAATAACGGAGTAGGCAAAAAACACGAGGGAGGAAAAAACTTAGCCTGGTGGATCCGAATGCAATATCTTTGAGCTCATGCCAATTTGGGGCAACCCTGTAGGCCAGAGTAGAATTACTTACTCTGGTTTCTGCTGAGGAGTGGCTGGTGGTTTCGAACTACCGACCTTGTCGTCTGCAGCCCAATGTATGATCCTCTACGCCTTCACAAGGGTTCACTGCCATTGAGTCAGTGTAGTAGAAATCTCCATGGTTTCCAAAGCTGTAAATCAGTAAGGAAGAAATTGCCTCACTTCCTCCCATAGAGCGGCTGGGAGGTTTGAACCGCCGACCCTTGGGTGAGCAGCCCAGCGTGATCGCCACGGCATCGCCAATGATCCAAATGAGTGGACACGAAGGGACGGGAATCCGTCCAACACCTGAAGAGGAATGGGGGGGGGGGGAAGGAAAGAAAAAGAAAAGGCAGTTTCAGCTACCGGGATATCTTCACCACGATGGTAAGAGATTTTTATCTCCTGAGTCTCCATTCTGATAGCACCTTCCCAAAATTCCCGGATCCCTTAGCACCTGCCCAAAATTCCAGGAGCCCCGGTGGCGCAGACTCACCCTGCCCACCCAGCCTTGAAGTATAGCCACGCATCGCCATCTCTGAAGGGAGTTATCGCAAAGGCCCAGGGGCTCCTGGTCAGTCATGCTCTTCTGGACGTGGACACGTCCGTTGAGAAACCTCTTTCTGGGGTTCCGGGGGTGTAATGGCTACGCATCGGGCTGCCACCCGACAGGTGGGCAGTTTGAAACCACCATCGCCTCCGTGGGAGTCAGACTGGGCTCTCTACTCCGGTAAACAGTTCCCGTCTCGGAAACACAGGCCATCACTTTGACTCAACGGCAGAGTTGGGAGTTTGGCGGCAGAGTGGTAACAAGCATTGGGTTGCAAATTGCAAGGTCAGCCGTTCAAACCACCAGCCGGTCCACAAGTAACAGATGACGCTTTCGACCCTCATAGAGTTACCGTCTCAGAAACTCACAGGGGCAGATGGACCCGGCCTTACAGGGTCGTTATGAGTCGGCATCAACTGGGCGGTGGTAAGGGAATGAGGTGGTGGAGTAGCTCTCAGCTGCTAACCGAAAAGGTGGGTGGAACCCGGCTGCCACTCCAGAGCCGATGTGCTAACTTCCTTCAGATGACAGCTCTGGAACCCCCCTGATGCTGTCCACTGTATCCTACAGGGCCTCTGGGGTTCCAAAGGGACCCGGGGCGTAGTGGGTTTGCTTTGTTTGCAGTTTTTTTCCCCACATATTGGGCCCTCCAAAATTCCCAATAGTTTGACTTTCCAAAGTCTAAAGTTGTTTTTCTGTTTAGCCACCAGGGGGTGGTACATTCCAGCCCATTAAAAACTCACTCACGCTTCCCTTGCAGGTGCAGGGTGGCCCAGAACTCCATGAACAAAGCATTAGCCAGCCTCAAGTATAACAGGTTGATGTGTTTGTACAAGTGACGATGATTCAAGAAGACATGAATGATGGAGTTAAATGTGAGCTCAGTCTCAATGGCAGGATAGGCATTCAGAATAAACAAATGTGGCAGTAGAAAGTTTCTAAGGGAAGCAATACAGTAGCAAAGAAAGATCATACTTATGCTTGGAAGAAAAAGACTTCTTCGTAACCCACTGCTTCCAGGTGCACTTGACCCAAGCCATGGCATTTCCAGTCACCTCCTCTGTGCACAAGCTGGACAATGAATGAAGATGACTGGTGGATGATTGATGCCTAGAAATTATGGTGGTGGCAAAGAATATTAAATAGTCTGTGGACTATCGGTAGAACAAACAAATCTTTCTTGTAAGAGCTATAACCAGGGTGCACCTCAGAAGTGAAAATGGCTAGACTCTGTGACATGTACTTAGAACATGTTGTGGTAGCTAAATATTCTGGAGTTAATTTAAGAATTCAGAATGAAGGGATGGAGCCTAGGCTGTCAATCAGGCCATAGCCAATGAAGCCTCTCTGTGGGCATGGCCTTCTCCTGAGGATTCTAGGAATTCCTGTATTTCTCATTGGAGCCAGGAGACATACTCTCTGTGAGACACACTCTCACTCTTCCTGTGAGACATCCCTGTGGAGAAGACACATGGAGAGAGGCTGATGGAGTCAGACCTCTGGAGCTAGAGAAGTCACATGGAAACCCACACCAGCGCTAAGAGGCTTACAACACCCCTGGATCACAAGACTTCCCACCCACTGGCTTGTGATCTTCCTGCATTCGTCATCATTGTATGTGGTTCGTGAGTCTGAAGAGGCCTTTAAAGGTTGGCAACGGACAGATGCGCTAATATCAGACTTGTGGACTTGATCTGGACTGAGGTGTTTTCTCAATATTCAGCTGCTCTTATACATAAAGCTCTTTCTTATACACATGAGTTTGTCTCTATGAATTTGTTTCTCTAGTCTACCCAGACAAACACACATGTTATCAGGAGAGACCAGCCCCTGGTGCAGGGCTGAGCGGTGTTTTGTTTTAATACACACAGAGTCACCGTGAACTGGGATTTCTTCAATGACATCTAACAACAGCATATGCTCTCAAACATTCAGCATCCCCAGACCACTTAACTGGCCTTGACCCGGACTGAATTGTCTCCCTTCAAAATATGGGTCCTAGTGGCTGGACCATGACCTCATCGGTTTAGGGGGGTGAGAGAGAGAGAGAGAGAGAGAGAGAGAGAGAGAGAGAGAGAGAGAGAGAGAGAGAGAGAGAGAGAGAGAGAGAGAGAGAGAGAGAGAGACTGGGCTTCTAGACTGTAAGAGAATAAATTTTTTCTTGAATCCATCCACTTGAGGCATTTTTGTCCTAGCAGCACTAATTAATGAAGATATGTTCGTTTGTAAGTGGTTGACTAGAAATTAGCTGTAAAAGTAGAACCAACCTAATTTTCAAATTTAATTACAAAACCTATCAGCTGTTGATTTTTTCCAATAGGCAGAGTGACACCATTTGTAGTCTTCTGCCGTGGTGTCTCTGATTGGCTCCATGACCAATTGCTTGAACTGATTCTTCAGCAATACTTGTAATAAACTGGAAAACCTAATTATAATTCTCTGATGATAATGGCAAGGTCCCGGGGTTTGACAGTTGATTTTAAATATTTGGATCAAATATGGACTCAGGAATTATAGAGGCATTTCTCTCTGAATTCTACTTACAGTGCTCTGTAGAATGAATATCGCTGCTATGACTAATTACATACAAGTCTTTAATATAAAAGACAAACGCACTGGACAATTAAGGAGCTGATCTTATTCAGGCTATTGCAATAGAGAGAGTGTTCATTAGTAAGGAACATCTCTAAGGAAAGTAATGGGGTCTGGGATTTCCTAAACGCAGGTAAACTAAGTCATCAGAGAGGTTTCTCTTTTTAGCTATACAAATTTTAATGTTACTCTAAATTTTGAATGCTAAAAGGCGCTTTTAATTGAATCTGATTGCTTTATATTGTAAGGCAAATCACAGTACCTCCAGGGGCATGGAGTCGAGGCCGACCCACAGGGACTCTGTCTAGGGTTTCTGAGGCTGTAAGTCTTTCCTGGAGCAGACAACCTCCTGCTTCTCCCTCGGAGCAGCTGGTGGGTTTGAAGTGGTTAGTAGTCCATTCAATAGTTACCAGTGCTCCTATAATAACAATAAAATCTACAGAAAGAGATTTCATGTTTTAAGTCTTCATTAACCTTTTCACATAATTTGGGTAAAAACCTAGAAAACTGGTTTCCATTCAAGCCTCCATACACTTCTTTTTTGTGACCTCATTTGCAAACCCCACAGAGCAGCAGAATTCTTCCCATTTCTCCCTGAGTTTCTCAGTTCCAGTTGTTCCTTTCCTGCCTTTGAAGCTTTATTCCTGGGCAAATGCTGCTCTTTGGTCCTCCTCTTGGATTGCTCTAAAGAGTGTGTGCCTCACATGTACGTATGACTGCTCCTCTTTACAGGCCTGTGTGTTGACTGGCTGAAAGCCAGGCCTGAGTCCAACTCCAGGTTTGTGGGTGTCTGAGGGCTCTAGCCCCGAGGCTTTCCCCAGTGTCTATCAGACTAGTAAACATGGTCTTCTTTATTTTGAATTTGTTCCACGTTTTTCCCCGTCGGGGAATCTTGAGGCTGTCATGAAGGAGGATGGGAGGAATGAGAAGAGTAGGCAATCATTTGCAGCTAGTCAATTCTTGGAACACAAACGGGTGAAGGAATTTCTCAACTACTTCTGCTTTCCTGGAGCACAGCGTTCACATGCAGCTGAACACACAAGTGAGGGCATGTGTGTTCAAGTCCTTTGGATAAATTCCCAAGAGTGGAATTGCACAAGGGGTTGGATCTTGACTCAACAATACCCAACGACAATGTGAGTTGGAATTGACTCAAGGGGGCACCCAACAACAATAGCATAGCAAGCCTATGGCTTACTTAATCTAGCTGGAGCTATGCTGATTTGGATTTAGAATCCCGATGGATAACAATTACAAACCTGCCTGAAGGAAGTATACGTTTCTAAAACGACCCAAAGTGAACCTTATAGATCACACCTGCTACCGCCAGGGTGGTCAGGGGAGAAAGACACAAAGAACATGTCTAATAATTATCTGCCCTTCTCCCCAGCTGGGCATTGACCTATTGCCTGGTGCACAAGGCTTCGTTGCTGGAGTCAGTTCCAGCTCAGGGTGAGCACATATATAACAGAGCAACATGCGCGTGGACCTCTGCCGTCTTCCGGTTGAGTCCGTTGTTGCTATTGTATCACTGCATCTCCCTGAAGGTGTCCCTTACCCATGCCCACCCTTCTCCTTTCCCAAGCACGATTTCCTTTTCTGGCAATTGGTCTTCCCTGATGACATGTCCAGAGGAAGTGGGCCTTAAGCATCACCGTCTTCACTTCTGAGAAGCATTCAGGCCGTATGTCTTCTAAGATGGGCTTATTTTTGTTCTTTGGGCCATCTGTGGTGGGTTCTTTGCCAAGACCACAAGTCAACTACAGTGCATCAGATGCACCTGACTCGGTGAAGTGACGTCTTCATTTTTCACCACGTTGAAGGGGTCTTTTACCGCAGATATGCCCAGTGCAGTGTCCTGACTGCTGCTTCCATGGAAGGTCTTAGGGAATAGCCTTGGCTGAATGCTACTTTCATTTCACAATAGAGGGCCCACACAGCTGCATTTTGCAGATGGTGAACAGCTCATCTATATTTAGACAACACTGCTCTGGGCTGAGGAAGCAGGCAAGGGACCCAGACTCCCCACAGAACCCATTTCACTTCGTCAGTAACACCCGCAACCCTGGGCCAACCATGCCTGCACCGGTGTCCATGCAGATTTGTCAAGTCGCTCTCAGTCTGTTCTCATGCTAAGAGAGAACTTTACTCTGGACGGCTGGGGCACTATCTACATAGGTGATAGCAATGGCCCAGTGCGGGATCGTTTATTAATTCTAAAAATACGGGAATTAATACTCTAGAGTGGCTATAAATAATTATGCATAAAGATGAAAAACTATGGAGGGAAAGACAATCGATCAAACATGTAAATGCCAGCTGAAGCAAGGGCACAGACAGAGACCAAGCTGGGTGGCGATTAAAGAGGGCATCCGCCTCATCCGTGAAGTTATATGTTCATTACATAGTACGGGGACTAGAAGCAAAGCAGAGGAATGCTTAGTAGTGATTAGTTCTGGATACTGAGATAAGGATGTTCATTAATGTTTCATCGTATGCTTTTCAGTATGTTTCTTAGTCTAGGTTCGCTAGAGGAGCAAAACCAGGAGTACATGTAGCAGGGGACTTCAAAAAGGGCAACGTGGAACAAAAAGATAATGGAATTTTTTTCCACAAACTTTTTGAAAGTGACCACCTGGAAATTATTCATGCCATTGTGAGGAAATGGCTTATATGAGCCTCAAACCAAACGCATTGCATCCAATCAACGCTGACTCCTAGCACCCCCCCACCTCCTGCCGTGGCTTCCCAAGACTCTCATTGTTTACAGCAGTAGAAAGCCCCCAGTCTTTCTCCTGGGTGCAATCCCAGGGGCCGATCAGTCCCAAAGGTATGGGAGCAGGTAAGAACTGGGAATTCTCTACTGGTTTACACCATTGCAGGCACTGACAAACCCCGAATCTGCAGGTCAGACAGCAGACTAGAGGCCTTTGCTGGCTCATGAGGTTGTAGTGGGTGGGGTATCCAAATCTGCAGGTCCCATGCAGGCTGACACCCCAAGATCTGGAGGTCAAGTGACAAAAAGAATGTAAGGTTGAAAAAAAGAGAGCCCTCTTTGCCAGTCAGCCATTCACATACACAGAGGCAAGCCACACCCCCAAAGAAGCTCCCCTTGCAACCGATTGGCTGCTCACATCGGAAAACACAATGGTGTCTGCCAACCAAGGGGAATCGGAGCCTAGTCAAATTGATGCATAACATTTATCATTACAGTAGGTATACCTTAAAAAATTTAATTAAAAAATGGAATGTGTTCATTTTTTTAATGTGAGAGATCTTTCTGTGAGTAGAGCTAGCCCCTCAGACTCCACACAGTTAACTCTGGTACAGTAAGACCAACCTGGAGCATCTTCCTTCTCATTTTCCTGACAGAGCAATGGAAAGACTAGAACAGCTGCCTCCAATCCATTAGCTCCCTCTGTCTCCGTAAAGAACCAGGTCTGCGCTCTGGAAGAAGGCTCAGCCTCGGAATGAGGAAAACACTACAGGACTCCCTCCTGCTCATGATGCCTTGACCTTCCACTTGGGGCACTCAGCTCTCTCAAGGCAGCTCTCCTTAAACACTTGTGTTCTCTCTCTCTCTCTCTCTCTCTCTCTCTCTCTCTTACACACACACACACACACACACACACACACACACACACAACGTGTGCCAATTGTGTCTTTTAAAATCTTTCAACAGTTCTATTGACGTATAACTCATGCATCATATAATTCTATGCTTAACTATATTAAAAAGAATTGTGCAACCATCACCTTACTCAAGTTTAGAACATTTTCTTCATTCTTGTACTCATTATTCTTAGCTCTCCATATCCCCTCCGACTCCCCTGCAATAACCCTCCAAAGCTCTCTGCCATCGAGTCAACCTCCTGTGGGTTCTTGAGACGCTGTTTCTAGGAGTAGAAATCTCAGTCTTTCTCCCTCGCAGGTGCTGGTGGTTTTGAACTGACAACCATGTGGACTGCAGGCCCATGGGTAACGACACCACCACCAGTGTGCCTGCCATAACCCTAAGAATCTAGCAATCCTGTGATGTTTCTATAGATTTAGCTATCCTGGATTTCTTGTAAAGAAAAAACACAGAAACAAAACTATAGCAAAATAAAACAAATGTTTCAATACAAATCAACTGTGCCTTGGTATAAAGTGTGTTTCTTATAGTGGGGCACACTTATACCATCTGAGAGTCATTAGACTAAGCAACTCAAGCCTGTTGTTAGTTACGATCAAGTAGTTCTGATTAGGAGAAAGAGCTGGGAGTGAGGTCCTGGTGGCCCAATTCCCAGACTCCTTATCAGCCAACGTTCTGGGCCAAAGGCCTTTGCCGGGGCAGCCTGCATGGGAGGCACGGAGGCAGACTGTTTCCCCAACATTTAGGCCCACCTCTATCTTCCTTATCGCCCTCCTTCCTTCTTCTCGTCCCTACCCCCCTCTTCCCTTTCTCTCCCTCCCTCCTTCCTTCCTAGGAGAAGAGGAAGATAGGGCTTTAGAAGCCGCGCTTCCTCCTGGAATTGAGTACAGCAGATAGGGAGGGGTATTGTCCCCACTGTGGAACTTGCCGCTGAATGATGCAGTACTCTGGACTGCAGAGAATAAAGGTTGGACTGCAGAGCATACAGCTGCCTTGCACACGCTCTGAAAAAGGGCAGTCAGTGTCTGTCCACATGGGCACAGCAGAATGTCCTCGGCAAGGTTAGGAAAGACATCCCTCACTTCATTCCTGTGGGGAACTTTCTCTTGGTGCAAGTTTTAAATGGCTGACCTCTGAGGTTATTTTCAACACCAACCTATAGATATGAGCGATGTCAACCTAATGTGGGTCCTGGAGTTATGTATGTATCAACGTTATGCTCCTGCAAGGTCATTAGAATGCCCCCCTGCTTCCTCTCCCGATGCCACACACCCTCAAGTGTTTCCTCTCATGCTGTGCACCTTGACTGCCCGTGGTAACTAATCCTCCCGGGAAGAGCACCAATACAGACCAGGAGGAACTGCATCACCGCCCTCCATGGGGCAGCCCATTCCCAAAAGGGGGAACCAGCAGAGGCAGAGAAGTCATCTAGAAGCAGGTTGTGTTCATTTGCCAGAGCATGGGGCATGGGGCACAGGACACGGGGCACGGGGGATGGGGCACGGGGCATAGAGCAGTGGTTGTGGCTTTTTTATGTCTCGAGATGCTTCAAGCACAACCACCGGTAATCAACAAATTATTTTAAATACTATTTTTATACCTGAGAGCAATAAATACTCTAACTGTGCAAGTTAAAAGTAGCCTGGAAGCCATTTCTTGAAATTGCTCTCCAGACAGTTTCCAGCACAGCTCTATTAAACCATTAAATAAAACAGAAGAGACGGCGCCATAAAAACGAGAAGGGGATTCTCTCCGAGAAGGTTAGAGGCTAAACTGACAGTATCTAAATGTTCTTAAAGAAGCAAGTGATAGCATTTTACTTAGCACAACCCTCCAGTGCTAGAAAGGACTCTCTGGTTAGAATTACATTTCGTTCGGCAGCAACTCTGCCTTCAGGGGCAATGATAGCAGCTATTTGAACAGGACACGGAGAGATGAAACATAATCGTGGAGAATGAGAGTTTTACCTACCCCAAAAACCATTTTAAGTAAAACAGTACAGGTTCCGTAAGAGTAACTGGGCTGTCCTCCAGGATTTGAAGTAGAGTGTAAGCTTGTAGATGAAGCCAAGGTCACTGGTATTTAGAATTTCTTATTCTCCTGCCAATATATGAGCATGTCATATACTTTTTTAAAAATATGTGGTTTGCATCAGAGCCTCACTACCCCAAGTCAATGGTGACTCAAAGGGACCCTCCAGGACAGAGTAGAACTCCTGCTGTGGGTTCCCAAGGCTTTATGAGAATGTGAGGCTATTCTTTATGAGACTAGAAAGCCCCGTCTTTCTCACAAGGAGCGGCTGGTGGGTTTAAATGGCTGACCTTGTGGTTAGCAAGCCGAACACATAACCACTTCGCCACCAGGGTTCCACCAGAAACCTACATCCTTAAAAACAAAAAAATCTTAATGACTGAATCTGAAAAGCTTTTAGCATACTGAAAATTACCCATGCTATTCCGAGGTTAGGCACTTTTAAAAGAATTTTTGCAGATAGATTTAAGAGGGACGAGCTAACAAAGGAAATGCATTTACCCCTTAAAGTGCAATCATGAGAAACAGGAACTACAAATGCAACAGAAAACTGAACCTGAAATGAGAGTATTTCAGGATCTAACTCAAGCTACTCACACCCGCTACGGCAGTGGTTCTCCACCTTCCTCATGCCACAACCCTTTCACACAGTTCCTCATGTGGTGGTGGCCCCCAACCATAACATTATTTTCTTTGCTATTTCATAACTGTAATTTTGCTACTGTTATGAATTGTGATGTAAATATCTGATATGCAGGATGTATTTGCATTGTTTCAAGTTGAACATGGTTAAACATAATTAAAGCACAGTGACTAATCACAAAGCAATATGTAGTCATATATTGTGAAATAGTTATGTGTTCTCCGATGGTCTTAGGTGACCTCTGTGACAGGGTCATTCGACCCCCAAAAGGGGTCGTGACCCACAGGTTGAGATCTGCTGCTCTATGGGAAAACATTAAGGAATGCTGGTGGCGCAGTAGTGAAGTGCTCGGCTGCAATGAAAGAGTTGCTGATTCACTTCTCAGGAGCAATATGGGGCGATGTGGGTCCAGGTACCCCACGAAGCAATTCTAGTCTGCCCTACAGGGTGGCTGTGCCTCAGAACCAGCTGGTTGGCCGTGGGTTTGGTTTTGGAAGAGAAAGAGTAATCATTTTGAGAAATGCCTCTTTGAAATCTTAAGACAATCCATGTGCTTCAGTTTCCATGGAAGATCCTCTGGAGGGAGAGAAACCCCGTCTTGCTCACAGCCCCTCCATCTGAAGTACAAAGAATGAAATAAAATAACGGTGGGACGGAGAGATGAAGTTTTCACTTCTTTAGGTTGAAATGTCATCTAAACGTGATGCTTTCATTGTGCGTGTGCACAATACGAAACAAGAGTACACAATTAACTACATTTCTAGGGGTTGAGTATATTGAACAGGTAGCTCCAGTTGAGTTGATAAAATCATACATGTCCATCTGTTTCCGACATACAAAACTACTGTCAGCCTTCAAGTCAGTGGACATACATTTCAGTCTCTAGTAGAACAGAGAAACTAGAAGGGAAAATGATCGCTAGCTCACTCTTCAAAGAACTCTCCGTTAACACAGACTTTCATAAAATAAGATTTGCTGTCGATGGAGGTTCAGTGAAGGGAAATTTATGTCTTTGCTTTAACAAAAAAATCCCCTGTAATGAACTATTAGTAATAAAAATTTAAAATCGTTTGAATTATTAAGGTCAGTAGACATATTTAGGGGCATGTTGAACCACAGTTTGATGAATTCCTGAAAACCCTATTTAGATTTTACAAATTGCATATCACGGAACATTTCCCCTATTATTTCTAATACATGAAATCAATTTGAGACTTCTACTAAAGCTCAGTGGTTTGTTCTTTTTTTTTTTTTAAGAATCATTTTGGCCCAACTTGTCAAAAATGTAATGATTTTAAGAGCTGTTTCAATTCCAATAAGGCTTTCAAATATCTGTACTAATCTTGTAAGATTAATTTTCATCTTCACAGTAAGCCTTATTTTTTAGGACCTAGAATTAATTAACTTGAACTTACATGACCCAGTAAAATTCAAAATCTGGCACACCAGAAACACTAAACCTAAAATTAGGGATTTAATTGTAAAGTACTTAGCACCTTGATGACATCCAATAAATACTTGTTGAAGCAATGAGGGAGGGAGGGAGGTAGTCCTTGTTAATGAAAGGGTGATGTACCTGCATTCCAGTCAGTGAATGCTCTACCAGAAAATCCAGACGCGCATTTACTAAGAATGCTCTACCTACTAAAAACATCCAGATTTGCATTTCCTTCTTCAGGTACAAGTGACATCACATCAGACAAGCTCTGTGAAAAGAAGATACTGGATAATATCATAGCATTTTATGTCTTCTAGGATATGACTGGGCTTTCTACTCCCATACACAATTACGGTCTCGGAAACCCACAGGGGTTTGCTGTGAGTCAGTGTTGACTTGATGGCAGTGAGGTTTTGGGAGCATAGGGTGGCATAGTAGGCTGTGGGCTGGGATGCTAGCCACAAGGCCAGCAGTTCAAATCCACTAGCCACTCAGCAGAAGAATGATTTTTTTGCTCCCAGAAAGATTTAGAGCCCGGGACCCACAGTGGCAGTTCTACTCTGTGCATAAAGGGCACTGAGTCAGAATACTGGGGGGTAGTGAGGAAGATGAGTCACGTTTAGCAAGACGTCTTGAGGGTGCTGTGGGCTAAGCATGGGCTGCGAACAGCAAGGTTGGGGGTTCAAATCCACCAGCCACTAAGCCTAAAATCAGGGAGCCATTCCATAGGAGGCAGATGAAACTGTCTGGTCTGATAAAGATTTACAATCTCTGAAACCCCGTGGGGGCAGTTCCACTCTGGTCTACAAGGAGTCTCTGTGCTGATGCAATGGCAGTGTGTGGTTGGACGGGTGACAGGTTTTACGGGACAATCAGCCTCAATGTGAACAGACTGGCTGTGCTCAGGACAGCAAGGGGACAGAAGGCCTTGCTCCGGGATCTTCTGACATTCACTTCAGAGCACATGGAAGTGCCCCGGTGGCTTTCCGAGCCTTGCAGTCTCGGGAGCTCATCTTTCACTTGTCAGCTGATGGGTTCAAAAGGCTGACTCTAAGTCTGAACAATCACAGGTCCCAGAACTGAAGACTCAACACTAAGTTCTCCTAAACGGAAGGTTCTGCTTATTCTGTTGATTCTCTGATAGAACAAACCATTAACTGTATTCTTCTGTGTCTGTACACAGGGGAGACATTTAGCAGTCTCCGGCTCGTTCCCCAGTATACGACCCTCAGCTAGCCTCAATGGCTGTGCTGGGATCATACAGGGGCTCCCATCCCAGGTCCGTTTGTGAAACCAGCATCACAGGTGACAGCAGAATCAGGCCCCGGCAGTGTCTGACCAATGGATGCAAAACTCAAAAATACATATAGAACAAGAACACGCAACCATTCCAGAGTCTAAGAAAAAAGAAGTCATATACAAGAGACTTCAAAGAGGTGGTGGAAAAAGTCCATTATCTTTTCATTCCATTTTTCCATGAACTTATTGAAGCTCCCTCATATGTAATTTCACAACATGCTGGTGCTGGTAGCTGTGAAGAAGTTCAATGCATTGTGACCAGGTTTGCTCCCCGCAGTTACTGGCGCTTCATGGATGCAGCAGTGCGGCTGCGGTCTGTCTTCTCATTAGATAAGAGGGGTCATCAGACCCAGGGGGACTTGGGGAGAAGAGAGAGAAGAGCAAGATATACCAACAAAGCATTTGTGGAAAAGCTACACTACAACATGTGGTGCAGAGTTTGACCACCGCAAACTAATAGCTCTTCAGATGTAAGATGCTTCAACTCACGTCTCTTACTGCTCGGTAGTCATGCAGACAATGTTCATTTAGAAGAAGAACCAGAAATAACAATTACAACGTTAGTTCAACGATTACCGCCCCAAAGTTTGGATGTCAGGTTTAGACTTTAGACTACCTTTAAGGAAAGGTTTTGGGAGGAATGCTTAAATGCAGCTGGGCCCTGATGTGGACCTCTTAGAGCTAGGGGTCAAAGGTTAGTGATGGAGGACAGACTATCAGTTGCATCCAGGGGCAGATTACCCAACAAGCAAGGTAAGCACTGGCTTGCTTGTGGTTACTTACTAATCTGTAGTGAATAATCTCACAGTTCCCCCTATATCCAAAACTCTGCTTCTAGGTATGGCTGGCATCTGTCTCTCCCAGCACCAGGACCCCTTCCTATAGAATCAGAGTAAAAGATTCTTCAGATTTACGATCCCTGACATGGAGGGACGGCGTACCCAGTAAACAAGGCAAGCAGGGTTAAATGTTGGCCAAAGGACTTCGCTTTCCTTCAAGGCCATGGACCAGGGTTGTTGCTTAGCAATCATGTTCTCACATGTCACAGCCTTCCAGGTCAAATGACTTTACATACGTCACACATACGTCACACGCTGCTGGGTTTCTGCTTAAGCTCAGCCATTTCCCAAATCACTTTCTTACGACTTACAGGTTTCTACTCGTGTGTAACTGTTAAGGGGGGGGGTGGGGGGGTCACAAAGGCAGGCATAGTTCAATTTCTAGATTACATACTGAGTTCTCAAAATATGTATTTTGAAAGTGTGATCCTGATGTATATGCCTGATGAGGTTTGAGGTCATCGTAGACATGCAGAGAACCAAGCAGAAATGCACAGCTTGGACAAGTGGGTGAAGGGAGACAATGGACAGTGTGAGATATGAAAAAACAATATAGAATCGATCAAGGATTCATGAGAGTGGGAGGGTGGGGGAGGGAGGGGACAAAAGAGGACCTTCGACCAAGGGCTCAAGTAGAAAATGTTTTAGAAATGATGGCAACACACATATAAATATGCTTGATACAATCTGTGTATGGGATGTTATAAGAGCTGTAAGAGCCCCCCAATAAAATGATTTTTAAACAAACAAACGAAAAGCCTCACCACTCTTAAAGGGATCAGATGTGAGGCTTCATAAAACCGGAACAGATACGAATGTTCTTGCTGAAAGTCCAATTATTGGCAAAATGAATAAGCCTGGAAGGGACCTGGAGAGAATATTCACTCCATCCCTTCAACTTTTAAGCAAGAATAGAAGTTAAAAGACTCTGAGGTTTTAAAAAGAAAAAGGTATTTCCAATTGCCATGCCTGGCCAGCCACCATTATTTCTTCTGTAGATAAAGGCAGTCGCCTCCCCTGTGATCTCCGTCCCCCATCACCCTGTGACCCGTGCAAGCGCCCACGTCCCATGTAACTCATCAAAGCCGTGCCAGCCCCACGGATCCCATGGGAAAGCCTCACGAGGAGCATGCGCGGTCTCCCAGCTTCTCACGAAGCTGCTGGGGCTCTCTTTGAGAGACAGCTGTGGGGTCGCTCCACATGAGCAATGCCACCTGAGGACGCCAAAGAGCGGTTTCCAGCAGATGCAATGTGTTTGGACCCTGCTGGGAAAAGTCATTCCTGGGTGGTGCACTTAATGGACTTGACTGCCCACTGAAAGGCTGGAGGTCTGGGTGCACTCAGGTGCCACAGATGAAAGGCCAGCAACCCCCTGCTGAAAAATCAGCCATTGACTAGTGGAGACTCGACAGCAGCCTGCTTCGTTGAGTAACGACATTCACTTCTGTGAGTATGGACAGCCACAAAGAAGCTACAGTACCTTTCCTGCTTTGAACCAAAGAGCTGGGCACCAGCCCAGTCATGTTGCTGCGGCATTACTAGGGTGGCATGGACTGGTGGTGCCCTCTGACACCGTCAGACAGGTAACACCAAAATGACCCCAGGTCTGCAAACCAGTGTCCCAGGGGAAGAGGCTGTCATCCGAGTGGGTGTCGCCCCTCAGCCATGTGGTAACTGACCACCACTGCTCTCCCTATCCCTGACCCCTCACCCGATCCACTGCCCTCCTCCCTGTTTAACAGAGAATGTGAACTCCAGGCTCACTAGCCACATTGAGTACGTCTGCAGGAAGGACCCCTGGCCACGTGCTTCCACAGAGAATGCAGACGAGCGAGTGCTGTAGAGCAGTCTGACTCCATTCACACGGAGTCGCTATGGGCTGACACAGACACAACACGCCCAATGACGAGAGTTCGCTGAGCCAGGAGCAGGCAGGCAGCCATTGGCAGCAGGCTCAGTGCCAGCGGGGGAGTGGGCAAATGCTCCCATTGTTTTCCGCAGTCAGAAAACCCCAGAATGTGAGCTGGAGCACGTGTTTGGCTGCTCTCAGAGGAAAGGCTGACCGGCACCGTGCATTGGTTGGGGGACTTTGAAGAGCAGAGACTCGATCCCTCTACTCTTGTGAAATAGGATGCAAACAAGCTACTCACCTGCCCTTTGTCACCATTGGACTTCAACAGATCTCTCCCTGTCACAGAGGTGGTGGCACTGAGTGGGTTTCCTGTTGGGCTGCTAACTGCTGAGCCCACCAGCTGCTCTGGGGAGAAAGACGAGACCATCTGCTCCCACAGATGCACAGATTCCCAAACTCTCAAGGACCGGTTCTATGGTGTGCTATAAGGCCAGGCCAACATGCAGTGGGTTCTATAATAATAGGGGACCTCAAAAAGTGTAGAAAAATTCCATTATCTGTTCATTTCATTTTTCCATTAACCTTTTGAAGCCCCTTGTATCTATGTATCATATACTATTATAACCGACTGCTGGCAACACCCAGGGGCCCTGGTAGTGTAATGGGTTACGTGTTGGGCTGCTAACCACAGGTCAGTTCAAACGCATGAGCGATTCTTCAGGAGAAAGACGAGGCTTTCTGCTCCCATACGGTTCTACAGCACAGGGCCAGTTGTCCTCTGCCCTATGGAATCACTATGAACTGAACTAACTCAATATCAGTGAGTTGAGTTTGAGGCTGTCAACACCAGGTCTCTGTCCTGCAGAGTACACACACACATGCACACACACAGACCACTATATAGGGATATACCGTATATACTTGAGTATAAGCTGAGTTTTTCCAGAAAATTTTTAATGAAGTTTTTGTGGTAAAATCAGGTACCTCGACTGATATTCGGATTGGCTGATACTCAAGTATATACGGTGTATAATATGCACATATAACATCATATATGTGTATACACATATATGATGTTATATATTTACATATACACATATGTAAAGTGTGGTGAAGTGAAATTTCTCAATGTGGCTCTTCTGTCCATATTTTCTGTAATTTCCACCAAGTGATTGGGTGAGACCATGCAAACATGGTGTGTGAAGCACTTATAGAGGGAATCGGTCAGTTTTGAGTTGCCAGACCCCTGGCTATAAGAACGAGCCATCTCAGAAACAGGAAGAGAGAGCAATCCCAGGACCAGCAAGGATACAGGGCTGTGATCAAAGCACGTTTGTGATCGCTCTCAGCTTGAAGTGGTGGAGATGGTAGAAGCCATGCCGTGCCAAGACCAGAGGCCAAGGCCATGAACCAGAGCAAAGGAGCAGCACTGAGGCCATGAGACTATGCAGAGCAGAAGTGGTTTCCTGGCCCGTGCAGATCAGAGGCCAACGGGCCAGTGACTGAGAGGCAGAGGACCAGAGAAAGAGAGTTGGCTGCCGGCTGAGGAGACCAATAGCTGGGCTATAAACATGTTGTCACAATGGAGCAGAGAAGAGTTTTATAAAATGATCCAGAGAGACGGGAGCTGCACTGGGAGAGACTTAGTTCCAGAGGTCTGCCGCTTCTAGCCTTTGGCACCTTCCCCACCCCAGGCGAGGGAAAATCCTACCAGAGAGCAGCAGGTGACTGGCATCTAAAAAGTCAGAAAGACTGATGCGTGCTACCATGTGGGAGAATCTCAAACACATTACACTCAGTGAACAAAGCCAGATGCAAAGACTTACATATCCTATCACCCCATGTAGCCGAAACGTCTAGAAAAAGAAATTTGTGGGTACAGACTTGAGGCCAAAATGGGGGAAAGGCTGGACTGTGAACACACAGAGGGGATTTTTTTTTTTTTAAGAATGTTGGAAATTGTGTTGGGAGACTCCAGATAGGGCAGGATATGACAAAATAACAATGTATAAATTATCAAGGGCTCATGAGGGAGAGGGGAGTGGGGAGGGAGGGGAAAAAAAAGAGGACCTGATGCAAAGGGCTTAAGTGGAGAGCAAATGCTTTGACAATGATTGGGGAAGGGAATTTGCAGATGTGCTATATACAATTGATGTATGTATATGTATGGATTGTGATAAGAGTTGTATGAGCTCCTAATAAAATGGTTAAAAAAAAAAAGAATGTTGGAAATTGTGGTACTTACAATGATCTTGTGTCAACTTGAAGGTATTAAGAGTGAAGGGGTGGGGTCTAGCCTGTCAATCAGGTCACAGCCTGTTGATGCCACCTAGTGGGCGTGACGTCTCGTGAGGATTCTGGGAACTTCCTCATTCTTTCTGCCTTCATTGTCCTGTTGACAAGCATGTGGAGACTTGCTGAGGCCTGTGAGTGCCCCACTCTCTGCTTCACTTCCTGTTGAGGAGCCACCCTGAGAGCTGGAGGAGCCACATGGAGACCCACGCCAGCGCTGAAATGCTCCACCGCCATTGGATCCACAAGTCTTTGCACCCATCAGCTTGTGCTGCGTGAGCCTGAAGAGGAATTGATAGACTAGTATTGGATATATAGGCTAATATCAGACTTACAGACTTGATCTGCACTGAGCTGGAATGTTTTCTCAATATACAATTGCTCTTTAATATAAAGCTCTCTCTTACACATATGAGTGTCTCTGGATTTGTTTCTCTAGTCAACCGATTCTAACACAGAAATGCTGTAAAATTGGATTGTTACAGAACTTACACAACTGTAAATGTCCTAAAAATCACTGAATTACAGATTCAACACAGGTGAATTTTATGGTAGGTAAATTATAACTCAAAACTGTTCAGGGGGAAAAAATCTGATTAGGAAAATTAAAATAAATGGACCAAACACCTCAAGTTAAGATGGATTTCAAGTATAAAGACAAAATATAAATTATTTATTATAAAAACTGGGTTACAATAAAATTAATATAATACTCAGGATCTATTCATGAATTTATAAATCTATAAAGAATGTGTAAGAAAAATGTAATTGGGAAAAAAGAAAGGCAATAAAAATTCTAAAGGGAATATCACACTAATTCTATAGAATTTGCTTTAATTAGAAGAAAAAGCAGAAGGGACACCACCGATTAACAGTGGTTTTCTTCTTAAATTGTTTTATAAGTGTGTTTTTTTAAGTTTACATGGACTTTCATAAATTTCCCCAAAATCACCATTTTAATTGTAAAACTGTGTGTATGCCTTTAAGATAATTTTTTTACATCTCCATGAATTGAATGAACCTGTAGAAAATATATAAAAATTACCAAGATTAAAAAATAGATTACCCAGATTGTGTCAAACAAAACAAAACCAACCCATTGCCACCAACTCCAAACCGTCCCATAGGACGGCCTGCCCTGTAGGGCTTCAGTTGGATTGTGATCCTCATGGTCGGCAGTTCAAAGCCACCAGCAGCCCCTGGAGAAAACACCCGTGTCTTTTTGTTCTGTGAACAGTTCCAGTCCGGGAAACCCGCCGAGGGTCATTATGAATCAGCATCGACTTGATGACAGGGAGAGTGTTTAGAATCTCTACTGAGTGCCTGAATTGACTCGATGGCAGTGTGTCTGAGAATCTTTATTGAAACCAGCTCCCACCTCATTCTTCCTCAGGGTGCCTGGTGGGTCCAAACTTGTGAGTCTTCTGTTTGCAGCCAGGCACGTAACCACTAGGCCAGCCGGGGCTCAAACTCATCCTTCCAAAACAACACCACCAACAAAAACGGCTGTCTAGTCGATTCTGAGTCATAGCGACTCTATAGGGCAGAAGACGATCTACCGTTACAGGAGTAGGAAACTTCATCTTTTCTCCCACAAAACGGCTGGGGGTTTTCAAAATGCTGACCTTGCAGTTAGCAGCCCGTCACAAAATCTACTGTGTGACCAGGGCTAAGTTCATACATGTTTCGTTTCATCTCCTTCATTGCAAATCCCTGTTGTAACCTCGGTTCTCCTACTGCTTCCCTGTGTTTCCTGTGTCCAGTCCTCCTTCCGAGGAGCCCTGGCTGCACAGTGGGCTGTGCTGACGTCTTGTACTTACAGGATTGGTCTAGGGCCTCTGACCAAGGCGATCAGGCACACGCAATAAGGCACAGCTCTTGACTGTGAGACCAGTCTTGTCCGTCAAGGACATACACACATAGCTTAAGAGGGACTGTCCCCTTCTGGGCTGGTTGGAGAAGGGAGGCCTAATCCACTTAACCATGCACTCTGCCTGAGGTAATATTATTTACAACCTCGGTTAACGA
Source organism: Tenrec ecaudatus (assembly GCF_050624435.1). Lineage (NCBI taxonomy): Eukaryota > Metazoa > Chordata > Mammalia > Afrosoricida > Tenrecidae > Tenrec > Tenrec ecaudatus. Next base: position 178,192,678 of record NC_134533.1, on the reverse strand, counting down.
TCGAAAGGAATGAAATGGAGCCCTCATGGGGCTCCGCAAACGGACTTTGTTTCCACTATCATCCAGAACAAGGGCCTACCACATGGTTTAAAACCAGGAAAGGTGTGTGTCAGAGTTGTATCCTCTCAAGATACTCAATTTGCATGCTGAGAAAATAATCATTAGAGAAACGGGCTTATCTGAAGAAGAATGTGGCATCAGCACTAGAGAGAGGCTTATTAACAATCTGGGATATGCAGATAACACAACCTGGCTCGCTGCAAGTGAGGAGGACTTGAACCACTTGCTGATGAACATCAAAGATTGCAGCCTTCAGTGTGGATTACAACTCAATGTAAAAAAGACCAATACCCTCACAAATGGACCAGTAGGTCACATTGTGATAAATGGAGAAAATGTGGAAGTTGCCAAGGATTTTTGTCTTGCTTGACTCCACAATTGATGCTCATGGAAATAGCAGCCAAGAACTCAAGACATGTTGCATTAGGTAAATCTGCTGCACAAGACCTCTTTAGAGTATTATAAAACAAGAATGTGTGGACTATGGTGTACCTGCCACAGCCATGGCATTTTCCATCACCGCATATGCAGGTGGAAGTTGGACATTAAACAAGGAAGACTGAAGAAGAATCAAGGTGTTTGGCTCATGGTACTGGAGAAGAATGTTGACAATTTAAAAGGACAAACCAATCTGTCCTAGAGGAAGTACAGGTCATGTTTGATCAAGAGGTGCTGAAGGGATCAGTTATCAGGCATCAAAGAACAGAAAATCATATCATTGTCTGCTCACCTTCCCGATAGGATCTCTGAAGACTAATGGGTACATAAGCAAATGTGGTGAAGAAAGCTGATGGTGTCCGGCTATCAAAAGATATAGCGTCTGAAGTCTTAAAGGCTTGAAGGTAAACAAGTGGCCATCTAGCTCAGAAGCAACAAAGCCCGCATGGAAGAAGTACATCAGCCTGTGTGATCATGAGGTGTTGAAGGGATCAGGCATCATCAGAACAAAAAATTATATTATTGTGAATGAGGGGGTATGCACATTGGGGACTCGAGACTCATCTATAGGCAACTAGACATCCCCTTACAGAAGGGTGGTAGGGAGGAGATGAGCCAGTCAGGGTGCAGTGTAACAACGATGAAACATATAACTTTTTTGTAGTTCCTAAATGCTTCCTCCCCACCTCCCCCCACCCCCACCCACTATCATGATCCCAACTCTACTTTACAAATCTGGTTAGATCAGAGGATGTACACTGTTACAGATAAGAACTGGAAACACAGGGAATCAAGGACAGATGATCCCTTCAGGAGAGTAGTGATACCAGGAGGGTGGAGGGAGGGTGGGTTGGAAAGAGGGAACCAATTACAAGGATCTACATGTAACCTCCTTCCTGGGGGATGGGACAACAGAAAAGTGGGTGAAGGGAGATGTCAGACAGTGCAAGATATGACAAAATAATAACTATAAATTATCAAGGGTTCATGAGGGAGGGGGGAGCAGGGAGGGAGAGGAAAAATGAGGAGCTGATACCAAGGGCTCAAGCAGAAAGCAAATGTTTTGAGAATGATGATGGCAGCAAATGTACAAATGTGCTTGATACAATGGATGTATCTACGGATTGTGATAAGAGTTATATGAAAAAAAAAAAAGAAAAAAAAGAGTTATATGAGCCCCCAATAAAATGATTTTGAAAAAAAGAAGTACAGGCCAGAGTGCTCTTTAGAGGCAAGGATGGTGAGACTTCATCTCACATACCTTGGACATATTGTCAGGAGAGACCAGTCCCTGGAGAAGGACATCAAGTTTGGTAGAGAAGAGGGGCAGCGAAGGAGGGGGAAGGCCCTCAAAGAGATGGATTGACACAGTGGCTGCAACAATGGGCTCAAGCACAGACACAATTGTGAGGACGGCCCAGGGCAGGGCAGTGTTTCCTTCTGGCGTGCATAGGGTTGCTATGGGTTGGAACGGGATTGGTGGCACCTAACAGCGTCATCCACTGTCTTCTGCCAATGGGGTACTCAAAATTTAAGCTCTAATGCAATTCCCCTCTGATCACATATCATGTTATTAATTCTTTGACCACTCAGGTTAGTGTGCTTCTTCCATGTAGACTTAGCTGATTCCTCACTGAGATAGACATCTGTTTTAAGATAAGCTTTTAAGGCCCCGGCTGCTATGCTTTCTGATAGCTGGGCCCTATCCCATTTCTTTACCACACTTGGCTGCACACCCTAACTTCAATAATCCCTTCCTGGGGCCTAGTACCAAATGTAAGTCCTAGATGCCTATCTAATGTTTATTTCTATTTATGGTCGCTCTGAGAGCCCTGGTTTCATTGTGGTTACAAGTTGGGCTGCTAACCACAGGGTATGCAGTTTAAAACTACCAGCTGCTACTTGGGAGAAGAATGGGTTTTCTAATCCCATAAAGAGTTACAGCCTTGGAAATTCCCAGAGGCAGTTTTGCCTGCAAAGAGCCACTTCGAGTCAGTATCGCCCTGATGGCATTGGATTTTTGTTTGTTTGTTTATAGTCTACTTTAGAGGCAGCAAGATCAGCTTTAGAAATAACATAAATAACCTCCCTGAGACATCTGGTAATTCTAAGAATAGATCATTCATCTAACCCAGTGGTTCGCAACCTTCCTAATGCCATGACCCTTTCATACAGTTCCTCATGTGGTGGTGACCTCCCCCCCACCCCGCCCAAACCATAAACTTATCTTCGTTGCTACTTCTTAACTGTCATTTTGCTACTGTTATGAATCAGGCAACCCCTATGAAAGGGTCTTTGGCCCCCAAAGGGGTCGCGAGCCACAGATTGAGAACCACTGATGTAACCAATGGCCTAGAATTTTAACTATTAGTAAAAAGAAAGAAAGAAAATATGTATAGGAAAGCTTTCAGACTAAAACACATGCACTTTACAAATTAAAAACTTGAGTGACAGAATACTCGTTAAGAAAACAAGGATACAGACACAAGCAACAAGTTCAATGCCATTCATTCACTAGGGCCAAGCTCTTTTTCTCCAGAATTAAGACACGTCACAAAAAGCAAAGAAAATACGAAACTAGCAAGTGCAGGATAGTCTCAAATTGTCAATTACTGAGCAACCTCGAAGCAATAGAGAGTGGGACTCAAGTCCAATGTCTCCAAAGTCTACAACTTTGGGGTAGCAGTCTCCTGTTGCTTTTCACACTAGGCTATTTCACCTCTAAATGCGAAAGAGCATTCCCGTTCCTTTACCGGCAACAGGTGCGTTTAAGGTAAAGTCCAGTTCATTTAGTGGGGTTTCCAAACCTAGTCCTTTGCATGGGGCCTAAGAAGAATGCCGCACACCTCAAGAAGACAGGAAAACAAAGAGCAGAGGAACAGCTTATCCACTTGGGAGAAATTAGCCACTGAAAATCGTATGCGTGGCACCAAAACATTGTCAGATCCTGACGGCCTAATGAGTGAAACCAGAACATCGTCAGGCCAGAAGGCACTCAAAATATTGCTGAGAAAGAGCAGTTTTCTCAAAGTCGAATTGCTCAGAATGATATTATGACATGTGGGAGGAAACCTTAGGCATCTTCATGTGCGAATAAGGCAAAACTCAACATGAGAAGCAGCTGAAAACATCTGCTCATAAGTGGAGCTTGGAATGTATTTGGAAATCATCAAAAATGAAATGGGATGCATCAAGTCACTGGCCACCATTGTAGCCCCACACCTAGCCCGGTAGAAACTAAAGAACTATTTGCTGACAGAATCTTATTTCTTAAAACTCATTTGAAATAGTTATTCGGTTCAATCTCTGTCTGACATTAATAGAGAGCAGCTGGGCCTAATTAGAAAGGGACAGGACTTCAAATGGATTCATTCTGGTTCAACCCCTGCCGAGAACTCGCCTTTCTACTCCAAACACACTGACTCAGAATCTATAGTCTAACAGAATCCCTAGGGGATTCCAATAGACCCAGCATTACCTGGGACTCTTGTTAAAGCGTAGATCCTGGGCGGAAAAGCAAATCCTCAGCAGGGATTGACCAGAATAAAGTAGTTTGAAGCCCTGGAAATAAACCCCCCGCTTGGAAACATTCCAGAATAATTTAATTGTGTCTCCCTGTGAAGTTAATTTACTGTGTGAGATAACCTACCGTGGTCAGTTCTGCTACACTCACACCGGGTTTGCTGCCGTGTTTTCAAAATAAAGGAGACCTTTCCGTGTAAGATGGCGTAGCGGGTGGAGCCAGGAGCTACTGTGAATGCGTAACCCTCTGGCTGGAGTGAGTGGTTTTTCAAAAGCACTCAGAGCATGGTTCCCATGGGGTGCAGGCTCTGCGCCCTGGTACATTCCATGTGGCTTTGACTAGGCTTCTCACCGAGGCAAGCAAACACTTGTGAACCAATAGGAGTAGATTATACTAATGCAGACTGTAAAAGTAAACTTCAGTAGCAGCTATTACAGTGATTCCTATATAAATAAACTAATAATTGAGCTTATGGTAACAGATTAATCTCTCACACACCCCCCCCCACCACCACCAAAAAAAAAAAAAGACGTGGCCTAATTCCAGTGGAGGTGGGCATTTTGACAAAGTACAATGGCTTTTTTTCCCCCTTGCCTTGATTCCTGTCTCCGCCTCAGCTGATCTTGGGACTTCAGCCAGTGGCCTTCTCTCTTGCTTTCCGATCTTGGAATTCAGTGAGATCCACGGCCTGTGACTTACCTGCCATCTTTGACTCCTGTAGCTGCCCGAGTCAGGAGGTGACCCTGGCTGGTGTCGGATCCCTAGACTGGGACTCGCCAGCCTCTGCAACCACGCAAGCAAGCCCTGTCTCTGCGATAACGCTCATGTTCTAGAGGAAAGAACTTCAAAGCATGTATGGAAAGATTCCATTTTCCCACACACTTTGGAGGGTATTTTTGTTTACATAGATGTGTCACTAGTTTGTGTCTTTAAGATAAATGAAAAGCAGAAGGTCTAAAAGCTTTGTTTTCACTTAAAACAAACAACAAACACCCTGCCATCAAGTCGAACACAGCTCAGAGCGACTCTATAGGAGAGAGCAGAACTGCGCCTTTGGGTTTCTGAGAGCTTAAATCTTTCGGGAACAGATAGCCTCGTCTTTCTCCCACAGGGCAAGTGTCGGGTTCGAATCCCTGACCTTTTGGTCAGCAGCTCCATACAGGACCCACTGCACCCGCAGGGCTCCTTAGTTCTCTCTTAAGAGGCGTCTCAACTGAAAGCATTTAGTTTTCAGCCAGAGTTGAGAAGCAGTTAGGGAGGACGCCCCTTTCCCTCTCCCTGACCCCACCACAGTTTGAAAACTCTGCCAGTCTACCAGAATTCTGGAATCTTCCAGGCAATGAACCTCGTGGGTGGTGACCAACATAGTAATGCTTCCCTGTACCCCGTGAAGGTGGCTCAGAACCAGCAAACAAATATGGAAGAAAGAATTCGTAAGGGTGCGTACCAGGTAGGAGCAGACGAAGTCTAAAATAGATGTATGTGATTCCTCATCCTTTTGAATAAACAGGATCCTACTACTTGTCAGGAACAGACTTTCCTGTGACTTCTTTATTAACTATTAGTTTTACATAATTAAAAATGCTTTTCTCTATATAAACATTTCATTGGCTCTAAAAAAAAGAAAAAAGGCAACATTGACCTAAGCAACATCTGCCACTACTTGTTTGTCAGTTTGTTCTTCTGTGGTGCCCTGTGTATTGCTATGATGCTGGAAGCTACATCACTGGTATTTCAAATACCAGCAGGGCCACCCAAAGTGACCAGGTTTCAGCAGAGCTTCCACGAGGAAGAAATAGGCTGTCCACTTCAAAGGAATCAGCCCCTGAAACCTTAAGAATAGCATCAAATCATTGTCAGACCTGAAGCCTAATGGGTAGAAGCAGACCATTATCAGAGACGGTGCCAGAAGATGAGATTTTCAGGTCAAAGGCACTCAGGCTACGACTGAGTAAGATCTGTGTTCTCAAAGTAGAGTTGACAATAACAACCTGAAAGGAGTCAAGCCTGTGGAAGTAAAGCCTTTGGGACCTTTGCTTGCTGATGGGGCACGACTCAAAATGAGAAGAAACAGCTGCAGAAATGTACTAATCATTGAAACTTGGAATGTACAACGTGTGACCCTAGGAAAATTGGAAGTCCTCAAAATTGAAATGGAACAGATAAACATGGATATCGTAGGCATTCATGGGGCTGAAATAGACTAGTACGGGTCGTTTTGAATCAGAAACTTACATAGTGTCCCATGCCGGGAATGACATGATCAAGGACATTGCATTGTAATCATCTTCAGAATGGAACATATGTCTGTGATAGGATTATATCTATCCACATTCAAAGGAATCAAGTAAATACAGCTATTATTCCATTTATGCACCAACCACCAACGCTAGTGATGAAGAAGTCCTCACGATGCCTTCAGTCAGGCATTGGTGAAGCATGCTATCAAGATGTATTGATAATTATTGGCGATTGGAATGCTACCGTTGGAAACAACAAGAAGAAGCAATAGTTGGAAAATAGGACCTTGGTGATATAAATGAAGCTGGAGATCACATGATAGAGTTTTGAAAAACCAAAGACTGTTCACAACAATAGCTTTTTGCAACGACACAAATGGTGACTGTGCACACCAACTTCCCCAGATGGAACACAAAGAAATCACGTCGACTACATCTGTGGGCAGGGATGACGGAGAAGCTCAGTGTCACAAGCTAAAACCAGGCCAAGGGCTGATTGGAAGAGACCATTAATTGTTCATATGTAAGTTCAGATTAAAGCTGAAGATTGTTCAAATAAGGCCATGAGAACCTCCAAGAAAGAGGTCTTGTGCAACAAATGCACCCAATGCAACGCATCGTTTAATCTCCTGACTGCTGCTTCCATGACCACGGATTGTGGACCCACGCAAGATGAAATCGTTTTCGATTTCAGTATTTTCTCTGTTTATCATGATGTTACCTACTGATGCAATCATGAGGATTTTGCTCTTCTTTACCTTGAATCGTAATCCATACCGAAGGCTGTAATCCTTCTTTAAACACTGTCTGGTCCTGCACCAACCTCACAATGTTCATTGTGTTTGAGCCCCTTGTTGGTGGCAAGTCCTCTCCTCGAGAGTCGTCCTCACTTGTGCCGGTCCTCTGCTTTACCAAGCACAATAAATACTAAATTCCAGCGTGTGGACTCTCACGACTATATGTCCAAAGTATGGAATACAAAATCTTGCCAACCTCACCTTGAAGGAGCATTCGGGCCATGCTTCTTCCAAGGTAGATGAGTTTGTTCTTCTGTAAGCCCGCGGTCTGTTCCACATTCTTCCCCACATCATTCAAACACACCGATTCTTCTGCCGTCTCCCTCGTTCCTTGTCCCGCTTTCATATGCATCTGGGGCGATTAGAAATACCATGGCTTGGGAAACGCGTACGTTAGTCCTCCAAGTGACGGTCTGGCTCCTCAACACCTTGCAGAGATCTTGCACAGCAGATCGACCCAATGCAATGCATCGTTTCTCACTGCTGTTTCCGTGAACATGGATTGTGCATCCAAGCAAAATTAAATATTTGACAACTCCAGTCTTTTCTCCATTTATCTTAGTGGTATCTAGCCTTCATTTGCTAGAATTGGAATTTTCTTTACATTGAATTGCAACCCATATGGAAGGCTGTGTCGTCTTTGATCATCTTCAGAAAGAGCTTCGAATCCTACTCACCATCAGCTAGCAAGGCTGTGTCGCTTGCACGTCACGGTTGTTAAAGAGCCATCCTCCAATCCTGACACCGAGTTCTGCTTCCTGTAGTCCAACTTCTCAGATTATTTTCTCAATGTTCAGATTGAGTAAGTATGGGGGAAAGATACCAACCTAAGGAACACGTTTCCTGATTGTAAACTAGGCAGTTGTGTGTTAATAACTTGTTGCGCTTTAACAACTGCGTGTATAATGTACACATGAACAGAATTAAGTGTTCTGGAATTACCATTCTTCTCAATATTATCCACAGCTTGTTATTTTCTGCACAATCTTTGCCTAGTCGATACAACACAAGTCAACATCTTTCTGGAATTCTGGCTTCAGCCGGGATGGATCCATCTGCTGTCAGCAGTGATGGCCCCCATGCCTCGTCCTCTTCTGAACCGGCTTGGATTCCTGGCAGCTCGCTGCGAACGTACTACTGTAACCACGTTAAAAACTGTCTTCCACAATATTTTATTTACATGTGAAATTGATGCTATTGTTTGATAATTTCCACATTCTTTTGGATGGATCTTCTTTGGAATGGACATAGATATGCATCTCTTCCAGTCAGCTGGCCAGGCAGTAATCTTCAAATTTCTTTTCATAGAGAAGGAAGTGCTTCCTTTATCAGCCTGCTGACACGTTTCCGTTGGTGGGCTGTCATTTCTTGGAGCCTTGATTTTTGCTAATGTTTCCGTGTCTCTTGGACTTCTTCCATCGATACCGCAGGTTCTTGGCCATATGCTATCTCTCGAACAGTTGAGCACTGACCAGTTCTTCATGGTACAATAGCCGTGTATTTCTTCCATTTTCTTTTGATGCTTCCTGGATCTTTAAATGTTTTTGTTTATTTGTTTGTTCGTGGAATACTTCAATGTAGCAACTCAAGGCTTGAGTATTTTCTTCTGATCTTTCAGCTTGAGATATGCGGCTCATGTTCTTCCCCTTTAGCGTTCCCATTCCATGTCTCCGTACATTTCATTTTAATAATCTACTTTGCCTTCTTGAGCTACAATTCCAAATTTTCTTTTTGGTTCTTTTCTTTCCTCATGTCTTTTGTCTCACCCTCTTCTTGTTCCCCTTGTGGCCAGCAAACTTAAGTATAGAACAAAGGAGACATTTTTCTCTGTGATTAAACTAAAGATTTTGAAAGAATGTTCTTTAATGAGGGTTGTGTCACAAGACTTTTTCGGAAATTTCCTCAGCAAGCTCTTAAAAAATGTTTTAAGATAAAAAATCACCTTGTGACCACTCTCTCAACTTCTTCTTTGTCACACATTTTAAGCTAGCCAATCTAAATTGCCTGTGTTCATGTTTCCAACCAATCATGATAAAGTCCCTGCTTCGAGCTGTTTGCCTCCAGTTCCCAGATTCTACATCTTCAGATCAGAGTGTCATGACCCCACAGCCAGACTGGTTCAGAGTGACTCTGTGTAGGATTTTTATGACTGGAAACTCTTTACAGGAACAGACAGCCTCATCTTTTCCCCATGGAGCACTTGGCAGCCCGGTGCCTAAGCCACAGCCTCCCCATGTGTGCTCTCATAAATGTGTCTCAGTTACGCCACCGTTTGAGAGCATTTGATTCACTTTGCATGAACCTTCAAAATCCCTTGCTTTTAATGGAGTATGTCTTTTTACCCAATGACAACAGAGCCCAGACGAGCAACCCGTTTCAAAAGATAAACAATAACTAGTCACCTATTGATGGGACTATTTGTCATGCATTGTTTATCTTAAATCCACATGGTTAGTGGAATAGCCACCAGTGTTTGTTAATTGCCTTTCTACAAAGGAAAAATAAACATCACATAGCTTATGACAAGAAGCATTTTTTGTAGCTTGAGGTCTCCTTAAATCAGACTCTTATCTTACCAGAGCAAGGGGAATCCAAGACATCATTTATCTTATGGGTTACATTGTGAAGAGTTAGTGCCCAGGTCCTCGAGGAAATAGCCCTGGGCAGAGCCAGTTTACCCAATAAGCATGGTAGACAAGGGCACAAGTTGCTTTCTCAGCAATCTGCAGTACACCCGTTCACTTGTCCCGCATCACATTGCAAAGCTGTGGCGAAGCCCAAGTGAACTTGTTTGCCGCAGATTAGCAGTAAACCAAATTAAGCCTGCAAGTAGCTTGTTCAACGCTGCATGGTTGCCTTCTGCTTAATCCCGCATTTCTGGGTTGTCAGAAAGACTGGCAAGTTGACTCAGCCTTTCAAGAGGATTTCTCACAAAAGCCAAAGATGGATTGTACCTACAAGGTTGCTTAAGTCAATGCTGAATCTCTTACCATTTTTACATAAGGGAACGTTTGTTTGTTTTTTTCTTCTTTTTGTCTGTACCTTAACATCATACACTGTTTTTTGCCCTGAGCAGCATGACTATATCTTGCTTTCCTGACAACCCCCCACTACATGTTCCCCACCCTGATGCCCACTGAGTACGTCATTGACTCTGCAATTGGGAAGATGTGCTCTCAGACCTTGTAAGCCCCATCACGGGGGTAAACGCCACACCCAGGCCCTCAGGCAGGGGAACAGCCCACGAGAGGGTCAGAAAGTGGGAAAGCGTAGCTGCGACACGCAAACCCTCCTGAGGATCATGGAATCTAGATTTCGAGGGTCCATGTAGTTGGGGGACCTACCCAGGCCATGACCCCATACCACCATCTTCTTCGGAATCTTGTGACTAGAGAAAATTAGCATCCCTTTGAGTCACCTCTGAATCAAACAACAGCCTAGCGACTATTTAGGAAAACCGGTTTGCCTTGAGCACGGGGCTCCACTGAGGAGCTAGCTCTCTTATGCCGCCAGTTCCAAGCAGCAGCAGCAGCTCCCAGGTCAGACGAGTGCTGTGTTTTAGGAAAGCTACTGTGACACAGAGAGACTGGTCTGCCTCCGTTTCCATGGGAATGTCCAGATCACCTGGGGCATGAGCATCTTTGGAAGTTCTGTCATCTTTAGTGCATTTTCACTCCTTGGTCAAGATCATGGAAGGATCCCAGGTGGTGTCGGGGCTAAACACTAGGCTGTTCTCTGAAAGCCCCTGGGTAGATGCTTGGTGGATGTGGCTTAGTTCTTCAGGCTGCGGCTTCTTTTTAAACAATATCAAGTTCTTACGTCTATCTGAAGGGAAATGGACAATGAAGTACACTTATTTAATTGATACTAATCTAAAAAAGAAGCTTGGGTGGCCCTGTCCAGGAAGCATTAGACTTCTAACCACAAAGTCAGCTGTTCAAACCCACCCATGGCTCTGAGGGGGAAAAGGAAAGCTATATGCCCCCTTGAGATTAAAACAGCCCCTGCAGTCCTGTAGAAAGTCACTCGGATCAGAATTGAATGGATGGGAGTGAGTTATTTTTCATTAAAAAAAATTTATTTCCTTGCAGAGTTGCTCAATGTAAGTATTAACATGTAAATATTTGAACAAAATAACATTTCGTGCTCTGATGAATGCTTTCAGTTGCTTTCTTGGAAGATAAATTTAGAAGTGATTCATTGGTGCAAAATTGAAACAGATAAATTTATTAAAATATAAATATTAAATGCTGCATCCTCTTAGTATGCTTTATACCTTGTTTATGAACATAGAGCTTAACAGTAACCACTATGCCCTGTCCAACAGACAACAGGAGACGAATCTCACTTGATGTGTAAATGGAAACCTGTCATGTTCAGTCAGTCACTGACTCTTAGTCTTGGGAGCGTTTTTGATGCCAGGAGCCTGGTGGTGCAGTGGGTCAAGCATTGGACTGACATCGTATAGGATCTCTATGAGTTGGAATCTACTTGATAGCAGTGAGTCTTCCTTAGCCAATACTATTAAGGAAGGATCTTACTCTTGCTGACTAGAAATGGTCAAGAAAGGGGAAGTTTTTCACATCACCAAAAAGTTTATTAAAAAGGTCTACAGGGAGAGAGAGGGGGGAAAATGAGGAGCTGATGCCAGGGGCTTATGTGCTGAGAACCTCCTAGACCCAGAGGAAGATGGATGCCAAGACACGGGGAGCTCTATAAGGAACGCGAGCCCCACAGATGTTACGGGCCTTTCCCTAATGCAGGCACCCCGGATTAGGAATTTGAGCCTCCTAAACTGAGAGAAAATGAATTTCTATTCACAGAAGCCATCCACTTGTGCTATTTCCACCCAGGCAGCATTAGATAACTAAGATAAAGTCCTTGCCCAGTAGCCACCCTGTGGACTCTAGTTACATATTGGGTTGGATGTAGCATGAGTTAGACTTGACCAAAAAATATGTATACTCTCAAGAGACTCACCAAGAGAAGAAGTCTCAGTCAAAAAGGAAGGGGCCACAGGAGACAGATATCAAGGAAGGTGTTGGAGTGAGAAGAGCTCATGGTTTAAATAATTTCATACGTAGGCATCCTTGTGACCTGGCCTGAATGGACATCCCTGAGCACTGCAGCTGGCTTCAGTTCCACTTGATGCTTGGTCAGTTCCCTTCAGCTATGGTCCTCACCACTTCTCTTTGTGTTCTCTCTTCTGGGCATCTGTGGGTCCTTGCTTTGGACAACTGGTGCCCCTGTTTGTGTTGATGCTTTAAGCCCATGGTTCTTGTTTATTGGGTATTCTGTCCCTGACCCCACAGATGTTCAGCGCAGACACCATCATTCTCAACTCCTCCCTCTTTCCTTCCTTTCTCAGCCCCTCTTACACCAAGAACTGCTGATTTTACCTCTTGCACATTTCTCCTGCTGTTCACTTCTACCTTAGGCAATAACCTTATCATTGATCCTCTCCCGCACCAATGCTACTCCCAATTCCCACCTCATGCCCCCGCTCATTCTCTTCATTTGTGCACCAACCTGCTGTCCAAAAAGCTAACCGTGACCATCGCTGCCCTTGCTTTAAAAACACTGCAGGGGCCTCCCCTGAACTTTTGACACGAGACACAGGCCCCTGTGTGATTTGATCCTGTGCACACATGTCTTCACCTCACACCTGAACATTCTCTTCACACTCAGTCCTTCAAACACGTGAAACTTGCTCCATTTACGGAATTGAGGTCTACTTTGTCTCCCCTGCAGACCTCACACATAACTCTTCCCTGTTTTAAATCTCACCCAGTCCTGTTCCTCCAGAGGAACTTTATGGGCTTTTTTGAGACCCGGACTGAGTTAGGTCTTCCTGATACAGAACCTTCATCAGCCTCCAGGCCTTTGTTCCCAACACGCACCATACCGGCTTGCACTTATTTGCTTCATATGTTTTCCAAATAAACTACAAGTTCTTTGGGGACAAGGACGGTGTCTGTTGTTGCATCACCAAGAGAATTTCAAAAAGTTCACAGAAAAAAAATCCATCATCTCTCAATGCCTCACTGATCTCCATTTCATAATTCCAGAGCGGGCACATGATAGGAGCTCAATCAGTGTTTCCTGCACAGATTATAAACAAAGATTTGGATGAGTAATGGCTTCTTGAATTATCCACAGCGAAATAAAAGTTACGTATCTTTCATAACCAGATACGTGTGGACAATATTCAAGGAAAAATCCTTGGGGAAAACTTTGAGGTCCTCTACCAACTAAAACTTGTCCGGTTCATGCACTCTCCCTTTACTTGTGAATTTTTCCCACTCTATCCCCAAAGAAGGTGCAGATCTTGTCCATGACATTGAGTCTAATAATGTAGAGAGCAACTTATTCTACTTAGAGTGAAGGTAAGTAGCTTATCTTGGTGGGGCACGAGACACGTTCTGTCGCCGAAAGATTTTCTACTCCTTCATGCAGGGTCTAATGTTCGTTGCCATGGTTACACAGAATTCACAGACAATATTAGTGATCTTAGAGTTGAGTGAGGAAGTAAGTAAGGTTGTGACGCAAGTGAGAAATGCTTGAGATATTTTCATTCATCAGGGCACGTTCCAAAGACCCGGCAAGGCTGTTGATAAATGCCAAAGGCATGTCACTGCACCGTAAGCTTCATCCCGAAGGCAAGCAGCTCACGCTCTGATGGGCAGCAAACCCAGCTCCCTGAATTAAGAGCTCAGAGGGACCCCAATCCAATACGCCTTAGCCTAAAAGCACTCAGCTCCACCTCCGTAGGCCAACAAATCCAACTTCTCCAATGAAGTGCTCCCCCCATGAAGTGCCCAGAGGCACCCCATTCCACCAGGCAGCTTCCTCAAAAGCAGTCAACTTTACTGGCTCCATGAGCTGTGCAGTCCACTCTGGTCCAAGCTCTGCCTCCTGGTTCTACTGCTGCTCCTCTGATGTCGCAGCTGTCTCCTGGATCCAGGAGGTTCACTGCAGAGTGATCTTGGGGCTCGTGCACAACAGCACAGTACACGGGTGGTCCTGCTCCACCCTCGGACTGCTTCTTGTGTTACAGACCATCACTGCAGCCACTGTGACAATTCTTCCCGACTACCGCTGCCCCCTACTTTGCCAAGCATGATGCCATTTTCCAGGTACTGGTCTCTCCTTGTCACATATCCAAAGTAATGAGACAATGTGCCATCATCCGTGACTCTAGGGAACATCCTGGCTGTACTTCTTCCAAGACAGACATATGTGCTCTTTAGCAATCCATGGTATTTTATGTATTTTATGCCAGCATCATAACTCAACATACTTATTCTTCTCCGATCTTCCTTATTCAATGTCCAACTTCACCTGCATCAGAGGTGAATGAAAATACCATGGCTTGGGTCAGGCACCACTCAAGTCTTCAAAGTAGACTTCTTGCTTTTTAACGCTTTAAAGAGGCCCTGTACAAAAGATTTACCTAATGCAATGTGATTTTTGATCTCTTGACTGCTGCGACCATGAGCATTGATTGTTTGGACAAGACTGTGGAAGACGTGGGTTTTCTTTACATTGAGTTGTAATCCATACTGAACGGTCAACATCTGTTTTTTAAAAATAAGTTTTGCTTTGTTTCTGTTAAAGTTTTGTCCACATTTCATGCAATTCAATAGTTCGATTATATCAAAATGAGCTGTACAATCATCACCACAAATCATTTTAGAACACTTTTTTCTTTCTTGTTTTCTTTTCTTTTTGTTTTTTAAACATTTTATTAGGGACTCATACAACTCTTATTACAATCCATACATATATCAATTGTGTAAAGCACATCTGTACATGCTTTGCCCTCATCATTTTCAAAGCATTTGCTCTCCACTTAAGCCCTTTGCATCAGGTCCTCTTTTTTTCCCCTCCCTCCCTGTTCACCCCTCCCTCGTGAGCCCTTGATAATTTATAAATTATTATTTTGTCATGTCTTGCCCTGTCCAACATCTCCCTTCACCCCCTTTTCTGTTGTCCATCCCCAAGGGAGGAGGTCACATGTAGATTCTTTTAATAGGTTCCCTCTTTCCAACCCCCTCTCCCTCTATCCTCCCAGTATTGTCACTCACACCCCTGGTCCTGAAGGTATCATCCACCCTGGATTCCCTGTGCCTCCAGCTCCTATCTGCACCGGTGTACATCCTCTGCTCTATGCAGGCTTACAAGGTAGAATTCAGATCATTGTAGTTGGGAGGGGGGGTGTTATTTGATTTTTTATTTAAATCATTGTATTGGGGTCTCTTACAGATATTCTAACAATTATATCAGATAATATATAAATCAAGTCTATCAAGAAAAATTGTACATATGTTGCCATCATAATTTTCAAAACATTATCTTTTTACTTGAGCTCTTATGATCAACTCTTTTTCCCTTTGTGGTTTCTCTCTCTCTCTTTTTTAATCATTTTATTGGGGCTCATACAACTCTTACCTGTGCTACTGGTGTGTGCATTGCTTGAGCTTGACGCTGGTGGATGCTGTCCCAGTGCTGGAGTTCAAAGGAGCCTCAAGTTCTAGCACAATTGATAGGTTGGCTTGGCCCACAAGTAGTGTAGCACACAGGTTGAGGCAGAGAACTAGCTAAAGTAGCCGCATGCTGGTCTGATCGATTACCAGGGAGCAAGTGAGAGATTGGATGCCAGCTGTCTTTATTTATTTCAGTCTTCCTCCAATCAAACTGTGACCAGATTAAACTCCATCTACATGTTCCTTATTGGCCTAGTTGGCACAATAAACCTAACTATCACATTTGCATCTCATGGGTTGTTAATCAGTCTTCTTCCTATTCTGATGTTTGGTTCTTCTTCATATAATCCAGCAAAATGGGGTTGGTTGTTCAAATCCAGGCAATCTGTGGGAGAATCCAGGCACTCTGCTTCCATAAAGATTTACAATCTCAGAAATCGACCCGCTGCCAGTGGCTTTGGGTTTTGTGAATACATACCTTCACTGACAGCATTGGCAAAGCAATGTTCCAGGAGCTGACGGACTGCAAATTGACACGTTCTAACCAGCAGATGCCACTCTGGAAGCACTCCCTCAGTTATTGCCAAGCAATCTGGAGGACAGTATCCTGGCCAACGGACTAGAAGAGATCCAAAATTTCCTGAAGATAACTCAGACAGTTGCAGCAGGACATGTCATGGGAACGGCCAGAAAGCCATGCCCAATTGAGAAGAGGCTGTGGAATGAGGATGTCACGTGACTCTTGACTGAATGCAGAGAATACCAGACCGTTGTTTACTTGTGTGTTGTCTGTGTGTCGACTGCATGGATTATAACAAACTACAGATAACCTTGAGGAGCACGGGATCTCCAGCACACATTCTTGTGCTTGTGCGAAGCCTGTCCATAGACCGGGGGGCAGTTCAGACAAAATAAGGGAACACCGAGTGATTTAAACCAGGAACGGCACATGCCACAATTGAATCACATTTATCATGCTTACTCAATTCGACTGCTCAGCAGGTAATCTGAGAAGCTAGACTCTATTAAGAAACACCTGGCATTAGGACTAAAGAAAGACGCAGTAACTACGGGCAGTATGCAGGGGAACGACTTGACTCACTCAGTGATGAAGATCGAAGAGTACAGCCTTCATTATGGAGTGCACCTCAAGGTAAAGGAAACAAAAATGCCCACAACAAAACCAATAATCAACACCATGCTAAACGGAGAAAAGACGGAAGTTGCAAAGGATTTCCGTTTACTTGAGTCACTGTCAATGCCCGAGGAAGCAACAGTCGCGAAGTCAAATGATGTATTGTATTAGACAACGTGTTTAAAAGCAACGGTGTCATCCTCAAGGCAAAGAGACACTTGACCCCAGCAAGGGTGTTTTCTATGGCCTCTCTGCACGTGAAAGCTGCATGGCTGTACTATACTGCTTGGTGTGCTTGCACTGTAGAATGACCCGGCATCTGTGTTAGCTCCCGATAAAATGGTTTTGAGAATAAGTAAAAGTACTCTCACAGAAATTTTTTTAAGAAAAGATGGAAGAAGAATTAATGCTTTGAGCCCAAAAGATTTTTTTTAATATAGCGTAGGTTGAATGAATGAATGAATCTTGTCTTGTACAAAGTATAGCGAGACTGTTCCTTAACAGTAAGTGTAGTGAGACTGTTCTCATGTACTTTGAACTCATTATTAAGGGGGGCCAGTCACTGACGAAGGACATCATGCTTAATCAAGTATAACTCAGTGAAAAAGAAGACAACCCTCAACAAGATGGGCTGGCACCACGGCCGCAACAGTGGTCTGAACGTGGCAATGATCCTGGGGATGGTACAAAACCAGGCTGTGTGGCCTTCTGTTGTACACTCCAGCTTGGAAGGACAAAAGAAGGGCAAGGATGAAAGTGGGAGAAGAAAAATATTGAGTATTCATGACCCTGAAGACATGTCTGCTTCAAAGGAAACCAGAGCAGAAATCTACACTTATTCCGACACCCACTTGCAAGCACTCCATGAGTTACACAGAAAGAACAATCGCCTAGTGGGGTGACCTGCCGTGTAGACCCAGCCCTGACTTGCGTTAGTTATTCCCTTCATTGAATCACTAAGCCTGCCTGGGCCTCAGTTTCTCTAGTTGGCAAATGAAAGATTTCACGTAGGCTGGTATTGCAGTTGGAAGACAGGGTGACACAGGTTGGGTTTAGTGTTTAAGATGCCAGCCTGGTGGCAAGTCAAAAGCAGGCAATGGCTCCATGGGAGAAAGGGTTGGCCAGGTGCTACCACGAAGAACTGCAGCCAAGAAAACACTTGAAAAGTTGATTCCGGCCAGCATAGCCGGGTGAAATGTAATGTATTACCATTTGATCTCCCTTCTCACCCATCTTAATGTCGTTTCAGTGTTTTAAAACAAATGGAGGGGAAATACAAATGTATTAAGCCTCTGGCAACTCCCCTCTGCCATGGACCAGGGAAGTAAACAGCCTTGCTATCATGCAGAATGCATTAGAAAATGGATAATGAGAGATAAAATTAGGTTAAAAGTTAACACCTTATTATCTGACCTCTATTTTGACCCATTTAAATTTGTTCTCCTCTGTAATATTTTCTGCTTTCTTTTCTATTGAGGCTTTTCTTTGTAATTTTTGTTGTAGCGTTTTTCTGTATATGAAATCCGGGCTGTGTTTGCACAGTAAGTGGATTAATGGTTTCTTAAGAGACAGTAAGTGGTTATTAATGGTTTCTTAAGGGCATGGCAGGGGAGTTTGGGGGGAAATGGAGAGCTAATAATGAGTACAAGAACAAAGAAAATGTCGTAGAATTGTGGAGATGATTGCACAACTAATCTGAATATGATTGAACTGTGTGTTTGTCAACTTGTGTGATTTATGAACTGTATGCCAGTCGAACTGTTTACAAGGGAAGAAAAAGCTCTAGAACAGTTTTGTCGCAACACATGGGGTTCCATGAATCAGGGGCCACCTTAAGGGCAACTAACAATGGACTTATTGTTAATTCAGAAGCTTCCTCAACAACACTGCCCCAGGGTCGGTGCCTATGTCCACAGGCAAAAAGGAAGAATGGCTTGGGAGAATTCAACTCTTTACTGTGAATGATCCCTACTAATTACTTAGCAATCCTCACCTTGGGTAAATAGCTTCTTTCATACATGTCTCTGTGTGTTTTTATCTGGAAATAATTTCCCAGTGGAGTTTTAGTCGTTCTTTCAAACACAAACTTTGACATTTGTATAATATTAATTGTCTTTTTTTTATTATTTAGAGAATTCACTCACATAGATCTAGACAAAAACTCTGGGTGGGTGATATGGAAACTCGTCCAAGAACACAGAGCCCCAAAGGGGAGAGCAAAAGCCAAAAATGCAGGGCTTGTGCCCGAGTCCCCTGATGAGTGTTAATGCAGTCAACAGTGTAGCATCGCCATTTACACACTTTGCTTTCTTCAGAGGACGTTCAATGGATCGTGGACTTGACTTCCAGACAGACGGAATAGTAGCATGTGTCGGTTCTCAAATCTTTAATCTCTCGCTTTGATTCCCCAACATGTTTTTCAACTGATTGAAGTTTACAAACAAAGGCCATCCATTCTCTTTCTACAAGCTGTATGGGACATGGGTAAAACGATCAATACTTGCAAATAGAAAGCCTCTGTTTCTTCCAGGATTTTTCACCTGGAGCATACTACTATTCGGCACGTATCCAGGTCACCTCCATTCATAGCAGTTGGTGCACCAGCAATGTTTATGCTCTTGGTGAACACAACAGTGGGCTTCCAAACACCGTGTGGTGGGACGTAATAAAACTTGAATGCAGCTGTGTATTACTTTGTTTCAACTCTGTCTCTTAGTTGTTGGATCAACTTGGACATATTTCAAGAATAGACAAGCAGAGCATCATAATCTTTCTTGAGGTTGGTAGGAACAATCCCTATCCACTTATCAAGAAAGAGGTGGGGACAGACTATTTTCAGCCCAGGAGTGCATGACCACTTCTCCAGATAGCCCAGGACCAGGCTGTGGGGGAAAGGAAAGCAAGGGAGTAGAATCTAGTATTGTGTGTTGTGCTTGGCTCTCTAGAGAAGCAAAACCAGTGATACTTGCGTGTGTTTGGATATAGGACGAGATCTATATCAAGAAATGGGTTACACCATTGTAAAAGTAGGTAAGTCTAGTCCAGTTCAAGTCCATAGATCAGAGGTAAGCTGGACGCTTCTCCTGACTCATGTAGCTTCAGGAGCTGATGAAGAAGAAGCAGAAAGAAGCAGCAGGAGGGCCACAGGCTGGTCAATATAGAGCTGAATGAATGTGAGATTGACCAAATAAACCCAAGGTCCGTAGTCCAGTGACGACTCCTTGGAATCAGCAGGTGAGAAAACAGGAGGTTGATGATGCAGAACTAGGATCCAGACTGACCAGAAGGCTAAGGGGCAAGAGAGAGCTCATTTCTGCACAGGGTCTCTTATATAAAAGGCCGCACCTGCAAGGGAGTGTCATTAGGTCATACGCTGAATGACAGATTGGGCTCCACCCCTATCTTTACCCAAGTACGTCTAGCTGACATAAAATCCAACAATCACAGATGACCCCTTGTCAACTTGACATCTGTACACAATTCTTTAACTATACATAATCTCAGAAAAATGTTTTGAAAATGATGATGGCAACAAATGTACAAATGTGCTTGACACAATGGATGTATGTATGGATTGTGATATGAATTGTACGAACCGATGAACAATCTGGAGGAGAAAACAATGGGACTGACAGTTCTGGGGGACATTGGAAAGGGGGAGGTGGGAGCAAAGAGAGTGGTGTTGACAAACACAGGGACAAGGGAACAACAAGTGATCCAAATCGGTGGCGAGGAGGGTGTGGGAGGCCTGGTAGGGCATGATCAAAGGTAATGTAACCAAGAGAAATTACTGAAACCCAAATGAAGACTGAGCACAATAGTTGGACAGGAGGAAAGTCAAAGGAAATAGAGGAAAGAGCTAGGAAGCAAAGGGCATTTATAGAAGTCTAAACAAAGGCATGTACATATATAAATATATTTATATATGAGGATGGGGAAATAGATCTATGTGCATATATTTATAGGTTTAGTATTAAGGTAGCAGAAGGACATTGGGCCTCCACTCAAGTACTCCCTCACTGCAAGAATATTTTCTTCTATTAAAGTGGCATTCCATGTGTGGGAATTGCACCTGACCTGATCCCACCACACCGAGGCAAAGCACTGGAGGAGTGCAGCGGAACAGCAAGGGAATGGAGTGGCAAGGTCCCCAGGGAATGCTGAAAGTGGACTTTGGGGCCAGGGCATGGTGCCCCAACAGACTGGACTGGAAAATGCTCCTAAGGGCCAGCAAACGATCCTTGAATGAACTACAAGCTTTTCTTTTGTGAAGTGTTTTGTTTTGTTCTTTGTCAGTGGTTTGTTTTTGTTGCTTTGTTGCCTGGTTGTATACTGTTGCTTTGTTTTCCTCTGTCTTGTTTTCGTGCATGTTAGTGTCTCCACAGGTCTGTCTGAATAGGACAGGCTGGATGAACTATCTGGAGGAAAAACAACGGGACCTACAGTTCCGGGGGGACTTAGGGTGGGGGAGGGGTAGAGGGGTAAGGAAGTGGTGTTAACAAACACAGGGACAAGGGAACAACATGGGACCCAAAATGGTAGTGAGGGGCAAGTGGCAGGCCTGGTGGGGAATGATCAAGGGTAAGGTTGCGTAGAGAAGAGGTATAGCTGTAGCCCAGGTGGGGACGGACCATGGTAGTAGGGCAGGAGGAAAGTGAAGGGAGATGGAGGGAGGAGCTGGGAGTCAAGGGGCATTTATGGAGGTCTAGACAAAGACATGTACATGCAAATATATATATATATATATGAGGATGGGGAAATAGATCTAATTGTCTACATTTATAGGTTTAATATTAAGGTAGTGGAAGGACCTTGGGCCTCTACTCAAGCACTCCCTCAATGCATGAATACTTTCTTTTATTAAATTTGCACTCTATGATGCTCACTCTCCCGACACAACTGCTGAAACCAAAGCGGGTGAACAAGTAAATGTGGTGAAGAAAGCTGATGGTGCCCGGCTATCAAAAGAGATAGTGTCTGGGGTCTTAAAGGCTTGAAGATAAACAAGCGGCCATCTAGCTCAGAAGCAACAAAGCCCACATGGAAGAACACACCAGCCTGTGTGATCGAGTGGTCCCAAAGGGATCAGTTATCAGGCATCAAAGAACAAAAAATCATATCATTGGCTGCACACCTCCATGATAGGATCGCCGAAGACAAACGGGTGCATACGCAAATGTGGCGAAGAAAGCTGATGGTGCCCAGCTATCGAAAGAGATAGTGTCTGGGGTCTTAAAGGCTTGAAGGTGAACAAGCGGCCATCTAGCTCAGAAGCAATAAAGCCCACATGGAAGAAGCATACCAGCTGGTGCAATCACGAGGTGCCAAAGGGACCAAGTATAAGACATAATGCAATATATATATATATATATATATATATATATATATATATATATATATATATATATATATATATATACCATAGTGAATGAAGGGGGGAGTGCAGAGTGGAGACTCGAGGCCCAAGTGTCGACCACTGGAGATCCCCTCACAGAGGGGTTTAGGAGAGGAGACGGGTCAGACAGGGTGCGATGTAGTACTGATGAAGAACACAGCTTTCCCCCAGATCCTGGATGCTTCCTCCCCGCAACTACCATGATCCGAATTCTACCTTGCAGGACTGGATAGGGCAGAGGTTATACACTGGTGCATATGGGAGCTGGAGGCACAGGGAATCCAGGGTAGACGATACCTTCAGGACCAGGGGTGTGAGGGGTGAGGCTGGGAGAGTGGAGGGTGAGTGGGTTGGAAAGGGGGAACTGATTGCAAGGATACACATGTGACCTCCTCCCTGGGAGATGGACGGCAGAGAAGGGGGGGAAGGGAGACTCTGGATAGGGCAAGATATGACAAAATAACAATCTGTGGATTATCAAGGGCTCATGAGGGAGGGGGAGCAGGGAGGGAGGGGGAAAAAAAAGAGGACCTGATGCAGAGGGCTTAAGTGGAGAGCAAATGCTTTGAGAGGGATTAGGGCAAAGAATATATGATGTGCTTTATACAATTGATGTATGTATATGCATGGATTGTGATCAGAGTTGTATGAGCCCCTAATAAAATGTTTTTTAAAAAAACCAAAACAATAAAGTGGCATTCCATGATGCTCACCTTCCTGACACTACCGCTGAAGACAAAGCGGGTGCATAAGCAAATGTAAAGAAAGCTGATGGTGCCCAGCTATTAAAAGATATAGCGCCTGGGGTCTTAAAGGCTTGAAGGTAAACAAGTGACCATCCAGCTCAGAAACAACAAAACCCACATGGAAGAAGCACACCAACCTGTGTGATCACAAGGTGTTGAAGGGATCAGGTATCAGGCATAATCAGAACAAAAAATCATATCACTGTGAACGAGGTGGGGAGTCCAGAGTGGAGACCCAAAGCCCACTTGTAGACCACTGGACATACCCTTACAGAAGGGTTTAGGAGAGGAGACGAGCCAGTCAGGGTGCAGTGTAGCAACATGAAATATATAACTTTCCTCTAGTTCCTAAATGGTTCCTCCCCACCCCCCACTACCATGATCCCAGTTCTACCTTAAAAAATCTGTCTAGACCAGAGGATGCACACTGGTACATATAGGAACTAGAAACACAGGGAATCCAAGGCAGATGATCCCTCCAGGACCAGTGGTGTGAGTGGCGATACTGGGAGGGTGGAGGTAGGGTGGGTTGGAAAGGGGGAACCGACTACAAGGATCTACATATAACCTCCTCCCTGGGGGGTGGACAACAGAAAAGTGGGTGAAGGGAGATGTAGGACAAGGCAAGATATGACAAAATAATTTATAAATTATCAAGGGTTCATGAGGGAGGTGGAAGTGGGGAGGGAGGGGAAAAATGAGGAGCTGATGCCAGGGACTTAGGTGGAAAGCATATGTTTTGAGAATGATGAGGGCAATGAATGTACAAATGTGCTTTACACAATTGATGTATGTATGGATTGTGGTAAGGGTTATATGAGCTCCTAATAAAATGATATAAAAGAAAAAAAGAGTATGAGCCTCCAAAAAATGATTTTTAAAAAAAGTAAATTTAAAAATTAAAAAACAAAACAATATGAAAACCATACATAATCTCCAAAGACAATAATGAAATCATGCGTGCACCTAACATGATACAACGAATACACATGCAGCCTAAAGCACACGAGTCCCATGATCATCGTGTATTTTAAAAGTGAGTGAAACAAAAACACTTGATGCATGTGTGCAAACAGGAACCACCCACAGCAATCATCCTTGTTTCTACAGCTGAGCATGAGACGATTGCTCATAGTTAGAACTCCCTGCGTCCACTCCCCATTCTCTATTTCCCTTGCCCTCCGCTGATCCTGGGTCTGTGCCTGGTGGAGGACCCAAACCTTCATTTCTGAAGATTCTGAGCTCTTCATAGTCATATCAGAATTACGAGGCATGCAGTGATCATAGACATTAATCACGGGACTTCGTAGTACTAAGAAACGACCAGGGGGATTTTAGACTCCTGACAGATTCTTCTGTACTTTCATTATGCAATATTAATCCATTTCCTCTTGGTAACCAGAATGGTAGTTTTTGTAAAAGCATTACATTCAGGGAAGGTAAATTTGCATCCAGAGTCAATGTCTATTCTAGTAAGAATAAAACTCTGCCCTCTCCATTAAGGAAATGGTCCCAAATAATCAGTCTCTTGGAGGAATGGCCCTATATCTCAGACATGGTGCTGGCCTCTGCTGCTAACAGATAGGGCACTTAGCAGTGACATTAGCCAAATCCAACTCTGCCTTGAAGAGTGGAAGTCCATGCAGCTGAGGCCATGCATAATCGCTATCTCTGCCACCATGGCCACTTTATTCATGCAGCCGCTGGGCAGGGACAGGAGCAGCAGGGAAAGGATGACTGGAAAGAGGATGGCTGGTTGAATGAGGATGAGCATGTCAGCCTATCCACTTGATTGTTAAGGTTCTTCTCTGCAGAAGTAACTCTTTGGTGAGAATTAATGGGAGACACAAATATCTTCCCTTTTCTGGCCTGTTCAGAAAGATCTATCCATATACCTCTTCCCCACATCTCCTTGTCACTGATTTTCCCATCATGCTCCTTCCAAGCCCCTGACTATCGAGGGAAGCCATTTGCCAGAGTCCATGAATCAATATACAGTCG
Source organism: Tenrec ecaudatus (assembly GCF_050624435.1). NCBI lineage: Eukaryota > Metazoa > Chordata > Mammalia > Afrosoricida > Tenrecidae > Tenrec > Tenrec ecaudatus. Next base: position 178,167,857 of record NC_134533.1, on the reverse strand, counting down.
CACATTTCTTCACCGCATTTCTCCTTCCAAGCAAACTCAACTACCAGATGTACTGCCGGAAGTGCTGCCCATTGGCAGGGTGTTCCTTCACTACTGTCCTTCAGAGGGGTCCCAGAAAGAGGCTGTAGTGCTGCTGCTGTCCACTTTTGACTGGCACCGCCATATCCTACAGAACCATCGGTAAACCTAGTCCAAGTTTTCTCCTCCTTAGTAATCTGATCCTAGGGACCCCTCATGAGGCCATAGGTGCAGACTGGGAGAAAGGTGACAGACAGCGTGACAGGAGTGGAGACCATAGGTATTTGGGCCACTTGAAGCTAAGTGCGCTTTAAGAACTTGCTCTAGCCTGATCTCATGTCTACACCACTTCCATTGATAATGGACTCTTGCTGTGCACATCCACTTTGTGACTCAGCGTCAGGGGTCAAGCAAAACCCAGTTCATGATGGGCAGCGTAGGCTGCGTGGTCACTAGGTGGCACAAGGTGAAGTGTGGGTCCTAAAGACTTGTAGTCAAACAAGCAGCCATCTAGCAGGGAAGCAACAAAGCCCACATGGAAGAAGTACACCAGCCTGGGTGATCATGAGTTGTCAATGGGAAAGGTATCAGAAGTTCAAAACCAAGCAGTCAAATTGATGTGAAGAGGTGGGGATATAGTGGAGACCCCAAATCAACCTGCAGGTTAATTGGACAAACCCTCTCAGAAAAGCCACATGGAAGGGAAGATAAATCCAGGGTGTGGTATGACACTGATGAAGCACCTAACTATCCTCTAGTTCTTTAATATTTCCTCCCCTGACTATTATGGTTTTTATTTGTTTTACATCATTAATCATGTTAGACTTGCATTTGTTCATTTGTATAATTAAGATCATTCAATACATGAAAGTCAAGACAGATAACCCTTCAGAAGCAGTAACAGGAGTAATGGTTCCCTAAGGGAAAGGGGAATGAGGGAGGGGCAGGGGGTGAAGTGGGAGCAACTGATAGCACTGATGACTGTATAACCCCACTCAAGGGGAGCGAACAACAGAATTGTACGTAAATGGATATATTGGATGGTACAAGATGGGGAAATAAATAAATATTAGTTCCTGGCGGGGAGAGTGTGGGAGGGAGGGGATAAAGCAGAGCTGATAGGAGTTCAAGAAGAAATAAAATGTTTTTACTTCGACTGTGGTAGCAATTGTACAATACTGATGTGATTGAACTATGGACTATAATGATATTTGTAAGAGCTCCCAATAAAATGATTTTTTAAAGAAAGAAAGAAATGGGTTGCACCCTTATAGAAGTAGGTAAATCTAAACACACACACACACACAAACTCACTGCCATCGTGTCAATTCCATCTCATAACAACCTTATAGGACAGGGTACAACTGTGGTGACTTTCCCAGACTGTAAGTCTTTATGGGAATAGAAAGTCATCTCTTTCTCCCTCAGAGCAGCCGATGGTTTCAAACGTCTGACCTTATGGCTAGCAGCCCAATGTGGAACCAGTCCAGTTCAAGTGCGTAGGTCAGATGTAAGATGGAGTCTTCTCATGATTCATGTAACTTCCGGAACTGACAGATAGGAAGCAGTAAGATGCAGCATGAGAGCCACAGGCTGGTGGATGTGTAATTGAATGAGGCCAAGGTCAGCCAAAAAAATCCAAGATCAGTAGTTCCCTGATGATCTCTGGGATTCAGCAAGCAATATAACAGATCGACAGTCCAGATGTAGAATCCAGATGCAGCATTAGGCAAAGGGACAAGAGAGAACTCGGTTCGATTCAGGGTCTCTGTAACACAAAAAAACCACACGCCTAAGGAGATGTCATTGGGCTGCAACTTGGTTGAGAGGTTGGGTTCCACCCCTACCTTTACCTGAGTGCATTTAGGGGACATAAAATCTAACCATCACATGGAATAAGTAAGCTATAAAGGTGGGGTCCAGGTACAGCAGCTCCTGAGGATCACTGTAAATTCCCTTCTGTGTTAGAAGTCATGTATAGGATTTCAGGGTCAGTTCATTATAAAAACAGAGTCATTAAGTACATTTCATATAAGAGGCAGAGCTTCCAGTTAGACCTGTGTGCTGTGTAGTCAGTTCTGACTCACCAGGAACCTTTGCATAACGGAACTAATTGTTGCCCGGATAGGTCTCATCCTCACCATCGTTATGATATGGGAGTGCATTGTTGCAGCCATTGTGTAAATTCATACCATTTAGGGTTTTCCTCTTTTTCACGAACCCTCTACTTTACTAAACATGATGCCGGTTTCCAGGGCTGAGTCCTCCTGAAAACATATTCAACCCATCTGAGATGCAGCCTCATCCACCTTCCTTCTAAGGAGCACCCTCTGGCTGTACTTTCCACTCAGATCTGCTCATGCTTCTGGCTGTCCACTGGGTACTCAATATTCTTTACCGGTACCATGATTAGAAAGCATTAATACTTCTTTGGTATTTCTTATTCATTGTTCAGCTTTCCATGTGCCCCGACAGTGTAGCGATTACACATTGGACTATTAACTGTGAAGTCAGCAGTTCAACTACTCTTCAGAAGAAAAATGGGGCTTTCTAATCCCCATTAAAAGTTACAGCCTCGACAGCAAATGTACGAATGTGCTTGACATGATGGATGGATTGTGATAAGAATTGTACGAGCCCCCAGTAAAATGATTTTTTTTTTAAGTTACAGCCTCAGAAACTCACAGGGACAATTTTCCCCTGTCCGTATACTGTCGGTATTCATCAGCATCAACTCAGTGAGTGTGTTTGGTTTTCGTCCAGCTTTCAGTTGCATTTACGGTGATTGAAAATACCATGACCTGGATGAGGGATGGCTTAGTTCACAAAGTGACTTCTTTGTTCTTTCGCATTCTAAGGAGGTCTTGTGCAGCAAAGTTACCCACTGTGACACATCATTTGATTTCTTGACTACTGCTGCCATGATCACTGACAGTGGAGCCAAGCACAATGAGCTCTTTGAAAATGTAAAACTGTCTCCATTTGTTATCACGTTGTTCGTTGTTACACTTGTGAGCATTTTTGTTTTCTTTGCACTGAGGTGTCTCAAAGCTCTCATAAGGGTTTCAGCAGCTACTTCCTCCAAAGAGGACCACCACAAAGACAGCAAAGGAAAAGATCAACGTGGATGTCAGAAGAGACCCTGAAACCTGCTCTTTGTGGTAGATATATAATCGTTTTTCAGTTTGAGGATTCAAAGTGAAGGGGTGGAGTCTAGCTTGTCAATCAGCTCACAGCCAAGGAGGCCTCTGTGTGGTCATGACCTTCTCCTGAGAATTCGGGGGGGGGGGGGGAGAGTTCAGGGAAATCGGCACTTCCTCCTTGGAGGCAGGAGAGAGACTCTCTCTCTTGGCTCACTTCCTGTGAGACATCACTGAGGAGAAGTCACATGACCAAACCTGATACAGCCCTGGGTGCTGGAGCAGCCACATGGAGACCCCTGCCAGAACTGAGATGTTTCTACCGCCACTGACTGCACTTACTGGCCTGTGATTGTCCTACATTTGGTGTCATTGCATGAGTTTCATGAGTCTAAAGAGGACTTTATAGATTGCTATCAGACATATGGGCTAATATCGGACTTATAGGCTTGGACTGGACTGGATTGGGATGTTTTCTCAATATTCAACTGCTCTTATATATAAACTTCTTTCTTACACACCTATGAGTGTTTATGAATTTGTTTCTCTAGTCTATCCAGACTAGCACACTCTTAATTATAGAGTAGCTAAGGCAAATGGAAGAAATGATGAAGTCAAAGGGCTGAACAGAAAATCCAAAAGGTAGCTGAAGAAGACCAGGTAAAATATCATAACGAAATGTGAAAGAACCCTGAGTTAGAAAACCAAAAAGGAAGGACATGTTAAGCATAACTGAAACTGAAAGAACTCATGAAAAAAATTCAAGACTTGCGTTTCAATATTGACAAATTCTATGGGAAAAATATGGATTGATGCAGAAGCATCAAAAGAAGATGGAAAGGATGCACCGCGTCATTGGACCAACAAGAACTGGTCAACATCCCACCGTTTGAGGAGGTAGCATGTGCGCAAGAACCATGGTGCTGAAGGAAGAAGTTCAAGCCGTATGGACAGCAGTAGCCAAAACTAAGGTTTCAGGAATTGATGGATTAGCCCTCACACCTAAACAGTGGTCTGAGTGGCTTTAAAAAAAAGGAGGAAAGCGAAACTGAAGTGGACTTGGAGTCTTGTGACAAACAAGTTCACTTCAAACAATAACACACACAAAAAAAGAAAGAAATTGATGGAACACCCATTGGACACATTGGAAGCATTGGAAGTTCGTGCTCATCTATGCCAGGAAATTTGGAAGACAGCTACTTGGCCAACTGACTGGAAGTGATCCATACTTGTACCCATTCCAAAGAAAGGTGACCTAATAGAATGCTCAAAGTATACAACAATAGCATTGATATAATATACAAGTGAAATTTTGCTGAAGATCATTCAACGATGGTTGTAGCAGTACATTGCCCGGGAGCTGACAAATGTTTGGATTCAGAAGAAACGGTGGAACAAAGTCCACCAGTGCTGATGTCGGATGGACCTTGGCTGGAAGCCGAGAATGCCAGAAAGATATCTACTTGTGTTTTATAACTGTGCCAAGGCATTCAACTGGGTGGATCATAGCAACCTATGGATAATCTTGAGAAGGATGGAAATTCCAGAAGACTTCATTGTGCTCATGCAGAGCTTGCACACGGATCAAGAGGTAGTTGTAAGAAGAGAACAGGGAACACCGCGTGGTTTAAATTCAGCAAAGGTGTGCATCAGAATTGTGTCCTCTTGGATATGTATTCCATCTGAAGGGTGAGAAAATAATCAGAGAAGCTGAATTCTATGAAGAAGAATGTGACATCAGGCTTGGAGGAAGACTTATTAACAACCAGCAATATACAGATGACACAACCTTGCGTGCTGAAAGCGAGGAGGACTCGAAGCACTTGCTGATGACGATAAGGATAGCAGCCTTCGGTATGGATTATAACTCAATGTAAAAGAAGACCAATAGCCTCACAACAGGACCCATAGGTAACCGAGATAAATGGAGAAAAGGTGGGAGTTGTCAAGGATTTTGTCTTGCTTGTATCCACAATCAGTGCTCATGGAAGCAGCCATCAAGAGATCATAAGACACAATGCATCTGTTAAATCTGGCGCATAAGATCTTTTTTAGAATATTGAAAAGTAAAGATGGTACTTGGAGGACTAAGGTGCATCTGACCCAGGCTGTGGTATTTTCCATAACCTCTTCCAAGTAGGCACGTGAGCGCTAGAGCTGGAACAAGAAGACTGAAGAAGAAGGGGGGCGTTTGGATTGCGGTGCTGGAGGAGACTATTCAAGATCCCATCGACTGCTAAAAGGACAAACTGATATCTTGGTAGAAGCATGGCCATAGTGCTCCTTAGAGGCCAGGATGGCAAGATTTCATGCCCCGTGCTGTGGACAGGTTGTTAGCAGAGACAGGGTCCTGGAGAAGGACATCTGCTGTGCATATGGTCGCGATGTGTCGGAACCGACTTGATGGCACTGAGGTGCAATCCCTACTGAGGTGCAACACTGAGGTGCAATCCCTACTGAAGGCCATATAATCTCTGACTTCATCAGAAAGGGCTTCAAGTCCTCTATGATTTCAGAGAGCCAGATTGAGACATTCATATATTACAGCTTGTTAAGGACGCTTCCTCCAATCCTGGTGCTGAGTTTGTCTTCAGAGAGTCCAGCTTCTCAGACGAGTTGCTCAGCATACATATTGAATAAGTGTGATGAAAGGACACAACCTTGACCCACACCTTTCCTGATCTGAGATTTGACAAATACTATAGTCCTGTCTGTCTGCAAGTCCCTATTATTTTGCAGGTCCTCTGCTGGAATCAAAGTCAATAAATGCTAATGCCAGGCTGTTCCTCACATGCAATATTCCTCTGTTATGCTCCAGTGACCGTCTCTTGGTTTATCTACAGAACACAATCAAGTGTTCTGGAATTCCCACTCTTTGAAAGGTTATCAATAATTTGGTACGATCCGCTCAGTCAAACTGTCTTTACATAGTTAATTAAACAGAGATAACCCTCTTCCTGGAATTCTTTATGCTCAGGCAAGATCCATCTTATGAAAACAATGAAGTCCCTTGTTCCAAGTTCTCTTACTGACCTGGCTGGCATTTCTGACAGTTTCCTGTTGATGGACTGGTGTTGCAATTTATTAAAATTATCTTCATCAAAACTATAGTTGCATCCCCTGGGAGTGGCACTGAGATAGTTTATTGTGCCAGCCTGGCCGATAAACACAAGTGGGATTAATTGAAGGGTGGAGAGATAAGTGGCTCGGTAAGCCTTGCCTTTCTTGTCTCTTGCTCTTTAATCATTGGACCAGTGTGCGGCTGCCTTGCGTGTTCTGTGCCTCGATTTAAAGGGCACACTACCTGTGGGACACCTAGCCTGTGGACTGTGTCGCTGTAAGTTGAGGTCCCTTTAAGGCCACAGGATTGGAATTTACATCTCTTGAGCTGGGGACTGACTGTTGGTGGCCTGGCTGACAGTTGGTGACCTGCCTTGCTGTTTGCTGCCTGTGCTGGGATAGCCTAGCTCTCTCTGCAGAGGACTACCTGGCAGCCCTCAAGACTTGAAGGACTGCCAGTGTCTCACAACTCTCTCTCGGGAGTGAGTCGCACTGAGCCATTTGTACTGCTTTATAATTTAACTGTTCATTTCCTGTATTATATATCAATCTGTTTATAACTTAACTGTTCATTTCTTGTGTTATAGATCTATCTTGATAAACATGTATATATATATAATTGTCGGCAACTTGGTTTTATCTCTCTAGAGAACCCTGTCTAACACAGGCACCCTCCAGACCTACAACTGAGCTCACTCTTATGGATCAACTTTCAGTCAAACTTGAGACGGGCCTTCAAGGTAAACAATAAAGGCAGTGAAGTTCACACTCCTTCGAACAATCAGCTGTAGGAGACCCTAAGAGCAGCATGTGCCCAGTGAGTGACATCCCTGAGAAGGCAGAGTGGGGTAGGAAAGAAGGAGCAGAAATGGGAGACACAGGGAGGAAGGGGAACAAGGAATGTTGCTGCTTCCTGGAGATTGCCATCAGTGTCCCAACACATCAAGAGGATGAGTTGTTGGGTGGGAAACTAGTTTGCTCTTCAACCTTTCACCCAAATCGCACTCCCGAGAAAAGAGTTTTAAAAGGAACAAACAAAACACATTATTTGCACATCATTACATGAAATTGTTCATCAATGTTCACGCGCTGTTGGATCACCTTTCTTTGAAATGACTACAAACGTGGATCTCTTCCAGTAGGTTGACCAGGTAGCTGTCTTTCAAATGTCTTGGTATAGACAAGTAAGTACTTCTAATGTTGCATTCCTTTTGCTTTAGGAGACAAGCAGGCTTCAAATTAAATCCCAATATATAGAGACTGTTTAAGAGCTTAATTTCTGAGCCCTGGGCTTTTGGAACACTGTGGACCCAGATTCAGCTTCCACTGAATTCTTTTAGACTGTTCATTAACGAGCAATGTGAAACAGCTTTGCCTTCAAGCAGAGTATGGTTGAAAGTAGATTACTACCACTGCCCTCGCCAGTCCAGGGAGGGACAACTTTGCTCTTGGGAATTTGTCAGTGTATGTCCTTAATGGAAATTGGGGTACTAGGGTTGAATAGTCACAAATCAGACCCTGAATGCTTTGGTCAGAGGGCCCTGAACTAGTCATGAAAATTCTTCTATCTACAGTAGTGTACTTATCTCAAACCTGGTCCTTTTCCCAGTTGTTTATCCATCCTGCAACCTTGGTGAACTGATCTGCCACCAACCATGTTTCTGGGACAGTTTCCTGTGTTCTTCATGCATCCTGTTTAGCTGGGTGGCTGTGTATCATTTGGGCTACTGCTGACGGACAGCACTAGGATGGATCCAGGTGATTTATTTTTGTCTTTTCTTTGTCCTAATTAACACTTAATAAATGTATCTCTTTAAATTACGTTTGAATTCGGGTTGTCTTTTCTCCCCTAGAACAAGAACCATTTATTAGGTCATAAACAGAACAAAGTTAAAGTAGACCACTTTAACCACCGAAACTTAATGGTGTCCAAGCATTCACAGAAACAAGATCACTTAATAAGACATGAACGACAAAGGAAACGGTCACAGAATAGTAATCGATAGCAGATCAAATCATCACAATTGCAGGCTAGACTACAGAATCAAGAAAGGGACCATGATTGTGAAGCATACATTCTTGCGGATGAAAAAAGCTTTCAAGATGGGGTGGTAGTCCTTCGACCAGCTTCTTTGGGGTATGTGGTTCATGACCATGCAGTCCTGTTGCTTTCTAGGTCCTGTCAAGTCAGTTTTAACTCATAGCAGCCCTCAGTACAAGAGAGTGAAACGCTGCCCGCTCCTGCGCCATCCTCACAACTGTGTTTGAGCCAGTTTTGAAGTCACGGTGCCAATGCATCTCGCTGAGGATCTTCCTCTTTTCACTGCCCTTTTACTTTAACAAACATGATATCCTTTTCCAGGGACAGGTCTCTCCTGAAACATGCCCAAAACGTATGAGACGAAGTGGCCCTAATAACCCTGTGGCAGTTACGTAATCTCCTGTCAACTTGTGAAGGGGCGGAGTCTAGCCAATCAGGTCAATAGCCAATGAGGCCACTGTGTGGGCATGGCCTTCCCCTGAGAGTTCTAGGAATTCCTGTCTTCTTCCTTGGAGGCGGGACACAGTCTTTCTGCTACACATTCCTGTTGACAAGCTACATGGAGCTACACTGATGGAGCCAGAGCCCTGGAGATGAAGGAGCCACCTGGAGAGCCTAACAGTGCTAAGATGTTCCATCGCCACCGGATCCACAAGGCTCTCCACACACTGGTCTGTGGTCTCCCTGCATTCTGCAACATTGCATGTGTTGCATGTGTCTCAAAAGGAATTTATACAATTGTATCAGACATATGGGCTATAATATTGGATTTATGGACCTGATCCAGACTGGGCTGGGATGTTTTATTAACATACAATTACTCTTTGATATAAAGTACACTATTACATACATATAAGTGTCTCTGGGTTTGTTTCTCTAGTTAACCCAGACTGACACATTATGGTACTGGGAGGGGGTACTAGAGAAACAAATCATAAAAATGAAGAGTGGATGTTTGTTTGACCTCTGCCTCAGGGTAGTTTTTCCCCCCCTTTGGTTGTTGTTTTTGGTTATTCCTGTTTAAAATGGCAAAAATGAATGTGATAAATGTAAATGTTTAGTTCAGGGGATAAAATCACCCCTTGAATTCCTCAGAGACCATGCTGCTTAATGAAAATGACTGACAGTATGTCAAAATGGCTGACAGAAAGCCTGGCCCTGGCTTGATTCACTCAGAGGCCTAAAGCCATATGTCATACCAATGGAAAACTTCAGATAAGGATTAAGATAAGATAGATGAGGATTGAACAGGACTGTTTTAAGAATTGAGTTTAGGATAGGACTGTACTAGGTTTGCATGGTTTTCTTCTGCCTACTGTTATTAATAAAAGGATTGATAGAAATGATTATTGGGAAGTAAAAATAGAGAGCTTGAAAACTTGCTTGCTTTTAGCAGCTAAAATTGGAACTTTAAATGGGTTAGAACACTCCTGCAAAGAAGGCCCTGAAAAGCTAAGCCCCACCCGGTGTCTCGAGTGCTCAGGACATTTGAAGGTGAAGAGACTTGCCTAGGGGGCTGTTGACAGATGAAGAAAAAAGGAACTCTTTGGCTTTTTAAATTTTGAATTAGTGGTTTGTGCTTGAGGCTGGAAAAATTTAGAGCCATGGAAGGAACTCTCCACTCTAGGACTGAATGTTGAAGGGAGCTTGTGGACAGGCTGAAATGTTTGCTAGATGACCACCTGGATCCACTTGTTGAGTGGAAGTGAGAGATACGCAGCAATAAAGAGATGATGGGTTAATGGTTCTCAAAAGATATAGTGTCTGGGGTCTTAAAGGCTTGCAGATAAACAAGCACCTATTTAGCTGGGAAGCAACAAAGCCCACCTTGGAAAAAGCACACCAGCCTGTGTGATCATGAGGTGTCAATAGGATCAGGTATCAGGCTTCAAAGACCCAGAACAAAAAATCATATCATTGCAAATGAGGGGGGTGTGCACAGTGGAGACCCAAAGCCCATCTGTAAGCAATTGGACATCCCCTTACAGAAGGGTTTCGGGGAAGAGACGAGCCAATCAGGGTGTAGTATAGCACTGATGAAACATACAACTTTCCTCTAGTTATTTAATGACCCCCCCCAAATATCTTGACCCCAATTCTACCTTACAAATCTGGCTAGACCAGAGGATGTACACTGGTACAGATAAGAGCTGGAAACAGAGAATCCAGGACAGATAAACCCCTCAGGAACAATATTGAGAGTAGTGATACCAGGAGGGTAAAGGGAAGGTTGGGGGGGGTGGAGAAAGAGGGAACCAATCAGAATGATCTACATATACCCCCCTCCCAGGGGAACAGAAAACAGAAAAGTGGGTGAAGGAAACATTGGTCAGTGTTAAAACACGAAAAAAAAATTATAAATTATCAAGGGTTCATGAGGGAGGGAGGGTGGGGAAAGAGGAAAATGAGAAGCTGATATCAAGGGCTCAAGCAGAAAGAAAATATTTTGAAAATGATGATGGCAACAAATGTACAAATGTCCTTGACACAATGGATGAATGTATATGGATTGAGTTTAGAATTGTACAAGCCCCCAATAAAATGATTTTTTAATGGAAAAAAAATAAGGGAAAAGAGAGAGAGAGAGAGAGAGAGAGAGAGAGAGAGAGAGAGAGAGAGAGCGAGCGACGAGTTGAGTCGGGCCACTGACACTCATGGATGTGGTCACAGGGGCTAGAGGAGAAGACGAGAGCAGCTGACTGGTCTGAAGTTCATGACCTAGCATGAGGGGTGAAGGTTGTTGAGAATTTGTGATGGGGCCATGATTTAAGGCAAGGCAGCCAATGGGCACCCTGGTGAGGCTAAGTGAGGCAGCCCACACTGAGATGACCAGAACCTGAGATGAAGATATTTGAGCCTGTGAATTGGTGCATATTGTTGCTGACTTTATGGATGGCCTGTCCTGATTTGACTCAGCTTATGGATGCAAATTCACAAAGTTACAACTGGAATGAAGACTCTTCACATCAAAGAACATGCTGGCTCCTCATAGCACCGGGTTGACGTAAGCGGCCTGTATAATAATTGGATACCCCAAATGGGATGAATACAGGCATGGAGTAGCTGGCTTATAAACTTTTATAGGTGGGGGAATATGCTGGCAGGATTACGGTATACATCAGTGACTCTCAACCTTCCTAATGCCGTGACCCTTTAATACAGTTCCTCATGTGGTGGTGACCCCCAATCATCAAATAATTTTTATTGCTACTTCATAACTGTGATTTTGCTACAGCTATGAATCACGTGACCCCTGTGAAAGGGTCGTTCATCCCCCAAGGGGGTCGTGATCCACAGGTTGAGAACCGCTGGTACAGATATTCACTTAACTGCAATGGTTAAGCATAGAATATTTTTGTTTAGTTTACTTGTAGGATATTATGTTTAAATGAGCCTTTGGCACGTATTGAATTATATGCATTTAGTTTTATCCTGTTAGGTACACATATGATTTTATTATTTTGTTTAAAAATTATATATGGTTAAAGAGTCAGTCATGTAAAAGTGTCTAGTTGACAAGGGGTGGTCTGTGGCAGTTACGTAATCTCCTGTCAACTTGCGAAGGGATAGAGTTAACTCAGACTAACACAAACCCCAATTTCCACCAATGGCATTTGTACAAAAATTCTTGAGGGTGAGATTATCCATGGGGTCTGGGGACTCTGCTGAATCCTTTGGTCTGCTAACAGCAAGATTAGGGGTTCAGATACACCAGGCTTTCCTTGGGAGAAACAGAAATGAGGGGTTCAGATATACCAGGCTTCCCTTAGGAGAAAGAGAAGGCTTCCTGCTCCCATAAAACTTTACAGCCTTAGAATCAACTTGATGGCAGTGAGGTTTCTGAGTATTTTTGGTGGAAGGGCGGCTGGCCAGGAGAGTCACTTTGAACTCACCCTGCCTGAGGACAAGCCTTTTTGTTTTACATTACCTGCCAATGGTCAATGCTGCTGTGAGTTTAAAGTTGGGCTGCTAACCATGAGGTTAACAGTTTGAAACCACCAGCCACGCCTTGGGACAAAGATACAGCCTTCTGCTTCCACAAAGAGTCACAGTCTCAAAACCTGCAGGAGCAGTTCTCCCCTGTCCTACAAGGTCACTATGAGTCAGAGCCCACTTGAAGGCAGTGACTTTGGCATTTTGTTCTCTCCTGATAACATCCAAAGTATGTGAGATAAAGTCTTGCCCTCTTCTAAGGAGCATTTAGCTAACTGATAGGGACCCTAAAGCTGTCAGTCTTCATGGGAGTTTCTGAGGCTCTAAATCTTTATGGGAGAAGATAGCTTTACTCAGACAGAACCAAACTCCCTGCCAGTTAGCCAGTCCTGATTCACATCAGCCCTACAGGACAGGGGAGAACTGACCCCGGGGCTTTCCAAGGCTGTAACTATTGATGGGAGTAGAAAGCTTCATCTTCCCCAGTAGAGGAATTGATGGTTTCAAACTCCTGACTTGGTTAGCAGCCCAACATGCAACCACTGTACCAGGGGTTGGCAAACTTGAGATAGAAGAGCCAATCCTGCCTTCACAACAACTTAAAAATAATTTGAGAGCCTTCACTATATTTTTTACAAACTAATGAAATCGCTATTATTTGAATAACATGCTGTGGAAGTTACATAATCTCATGTCAACTTGCGAAGGGGTGGAGTCTAGCCTGTCAATCAGGTCACAGCCAATAATGCATCAGTGTGAGCATGGCCTTCCCCTGAGGATTCTGGGAACTCCTATCTCCTCTCTGGAGGTAGGACACACTCTCTCTCTGCTTTGTCCCCCTGCAAGACATTCCTGTTGACAAGCCACATGGAGCTATGTGGATACCAGCAGAGCCCATGGCCTGGAGGAGCCACATGGAGACCCACGCCAGCACTAAGATGCTTACACCGCCACTGAATCCGTAAGACTTTCCACCCACTTGCTGGTAATCTTCCTATATTCAGTATCATTGCATCTGTTGCATGAGTCTGAAGAGGAATTTTTAGACTGGTATCAGACACATGGGCTAATAACGGACTTGTAGACTTGATCTGGACTGGGCTGGGATGTTTTCTTAATATACAATTACTCTTTGATCTAAAGTACTCTATTACACACATATGAGTGTCTATGAATTTGTTTCTCTAGTCAACCCAGACTAACATACATGCTTTAATTTTTTTTAATTTTACTTCAGAGCCACATGGACACACATACCAAGAAGCCGCATAAGGCTCGAGAGTCACTTCTTGCCAGCCAGCACACAAGGTTCCTGTAAGGTAGCTTTAGCATGGCTCTCCTCTTCCTGCAAACTCTTAACCCCAGCTAGCTCTAGATGGCTAGACCATACATGACAGGAACTTCCTGAAGGGCCCATCAAATCTGTGCCCTCAGAGTCTCAGAATCTGTTACCTCAAAATCCTCACTAATCCTGGACTCTTGTATCAGGATTCTTATCTAATATTAATCAGCGTCTTCACAATGAAAATCCTATTTTCACCCAAATTTCAACAAATTCTTCCTTTACCTTACCCTCTAGGCCAGCAGTTCTCAACCTGTGGGGGATTGAACGACCCTCTCACAGGGGCCGCCTGATCCATCACAGTAGCAAAATGACAGTGAAGACGTAGCAACGAAATAATGCTATGGGTGGGGGTCACCACAACATGAGGAACTGCATGAAAGGACCGCGGCAGGAGGAAAGTGGAGAATCACTGCTCTGGGTCCTGTCAAAGCTCAGTGGGGTTGCTGTCCTATCTTACTATGGTGAGCAACAGACTCAGTTCTGGCTTTCCCGTTGTCTGCCTTGGGGATATTCAGAAAGACAACACTGGCAAATGGACTCACAGAATTTAAGAACTAAGGTACAGTGAATTATTTAATATGCTATCTCTAGCCACGGTCTTTGTAATTCCCACCAAATGACTGATGGGATCACACAGATTGGGTGTATATCCTGTTTTCCTGAGTGAGCTCTGTAAGAGAAGATGTTCCCCCCACATCCCCCCAAAAAGGTCAGATAGATTCCCCCTCCTTCCTGTGGGACTGTTCTATCCATTTACAGCTCTTCTCTTGGGACATCTTCCTACAAATCATGGTCTTGTCTCTGGAAATTCATGTAAACACTGGTTTCTCTTCCAGGCATCAGTCCAATATCCATAATCAGCTCTCTCCAAAGGTCCTCACAATATCAGTTCACATGTCAGAGGCAGCTTCCAGCCCCTCAAAAGTCTCTTCATCTGAGAAGCAACAAAGCCCACATGGAAGAAGCACACTAGCCTGTGTGATCACGAGGTGTCTGTAGAATCAGGTATCAGGCATCAAAGAACAAAAAAATCATATCATTGTGAATGAGGGGAAGTGCAGAATGGAGACCCAAAGCCCCTGTAGGCAACTGGACATCCCCTTATAGAAGAGTCGGGGGAGGAGACAAGCCAGTCAGGGTACAGTATAGCACTGATGAACATACAACTTTTCTCTAGGTCTTTAATGCTCCCCCCTCAACTCCCCCCACCACTATCATGATCCCAATTCTACCTTACAAATCTGGCTAGACCAGAGGATGTACACAGGTACAGAAAGGAACTGGAAACACAGGGAATCCAGGACAGATGAACCCCTCAGGACCAATAATGAGAGTAGCAATACCGGGAAAGGCAGGGGAGAAAGGGGGAACCAATCTCAATGATATGCATATAACCCCTCCCTGGGAGACAGAAAACAGAAAAGTGGGTGAAGGGAGACATTGGGCCAAATAAGACATGAAATAATAATAATAATTTATAAAGTATCAAGGGTTTATGAGGGAGGGAGGGGGAAAATGAGGAGCTAATACCAAGGGCTCAAGTAAAAAGAAAATGTTTTGAGAATGATGATGGCAACAAATGTGCCTGATACAATGGATGTATGTATGTATTGTGGTAAGAGTTGTACGACCCCCCAGTAAAATGATTTTTTTAAAAGTTTCTTCATCTGCCCTCGTCCCACCCCATATTTAGAATAACAATTCTGTGTCTGGCGGCCTCGGGGAATGGTGATTCTGTATGAGAGGAGAAAAGAAGAGAATATATATTTGTCTTCTCCTTTGGACTAAGGTGATTCTGTACCTGTTGGTCTTTGGGAATAGTGACCCAGTGTATTGGGAAACCAGCAAAAATGGCAATATGTTTGCTCTCTCTTTTGTGTGAAGGCCTTGGGACTCCTCTTCAAATGCAAACACTTTTTGGGTGGAGAACACAGTTTGTCCCTCCCTGACAAACACTGCCCTCGAGGTGGGCTTCACTTACAACTCAGGCTCCAGAAAGCAGGGTTTGAATCCCAATGGGTTGGAAAATATTTCATTGCTTTTATTTTGTTTTGAAAATAATACACATAGAAAGTTTAGAAGCAATAGTTAAGGTAAAAGTATATATATATATATATATATAAGTATATATATATATTTGCTAAAGAGGTTTTCAAAAATCATTTTATTGGGGGCTCATAAAACTCATCACAATCCATAATACATCCATTGTATGTCAAGCACATTTGTTGCCATCATCATTCTCAAAACATTTGCTTTCTACTTAAGCCCTTGGTATCAGCTCTTCATTTTCCCCCTCCCTCCCTGCTCCCCTCTCCCTCATGAACCCTTGATAATTTATAAATTATTATTATTATTATATGATATCTTACACTGTTAGATGTCTCCCTTCACCCACTTCCCTGTTGTCCATCCCCCAGGGAGGAGGTTATATGTAGATTCTTATAATTGGTTCCCCCTTTCAACTCCACCATCCTTCCACCCTCCCAGTATTGCCACTCTCACCACTGGTCCTGAGGGGTTCATCCGTCCTGGATTCCCTGTGTTTCTGGTTCCTATCTGTACCAGTGTACATCTTCTGGTCTAGCCAGATTTGTAGGGTAGAATTGGAATCAGGATAGTGGGAGTGAAGAAGTAATTAAGAACTGGAGGAAAGTTGAATGTTTTATCGGTGCTACACTGCACTCTGACTGGCTCTTCTCCATCCTGCGACCCTTCTGTAAAGGGATATCCAGTTACCTACAGATGGGCTTTGGGTCCCCAATCTGCACATCCCCTCATTTAC
The DNA here is from genome assembly GCF_050624435.1 of Tenrec ecaudatus. Taxonomy (NCBI): domain Eukaryota; kingdom Metazoa; phylum Chordata; class Mammalia; order Afrosoricida; family Tenrecidae; genus Tenrec; species Tenrec ecaudatus. The sequence continues at coordinate 178,151,535 of NC_134533.1, read as the reverse complement.
AATGATATGATTTTTTGTTCTTTGATGCCTGATACCTGATCCCATCGACATCTCATGGTCACACAGGCTGGTGTGTTTGGGAAATATATCTACATGCATATATTTATAAGTTTAATATTAAGGCAGCAGATGGACATTGGCCTCCACTCAAGTACTTCCTCAATGCAAGAATACTTTGTTATATTAAATTGGCATTCCATGATGCTCACCTTCCCAACACAATTGCTGAAGACAAATATGTGCATAAGCAAATGTGGCAAAGAAAGCTGATGGTGCCCAGGTATCAAAAGATATAGGGTCTGGGGTCTTAAAGGCTTAAGATAAACAAGCAGCCATCTAGCTTAAAAGTATATTTTTATTATTTACTCATAATTATCTTTGCACACATTTGTCACATTTCATAGAAGCACAATAGTTGATTTATTATTTAAGAAGTTATGCCATTTTTATATTCCCATCTCAGAGTAGAATGGAATCCTTATCTTCATGAATGTAGAGTATTAGCATGTACTTTTAAGTTCTAAGACAACTACTAGGAAAGACATCAAATCTCAGTTCATTTTCTTCTGGTAGTATTTAAACTGCATCTCATACTGAATATGTTTTTATGTTTACTGGCCACTGGTGCTTCAGCTAGGGAAACTTGTCTTTTTATGCCCTGTGTTCACTGGTTTCCTATTCTGTTTCCTCTGGGAAATGTTGTAAGAACTCTGATATGTCAAGGACATCTATCATTTTTCTGTTCCACATTTTCTTCAATTTGCTAACTTGTAACAGGCAGGGGAGGTGAAGTATTTCAGCCCTCTGATAATAAGAAAAAAAGGAGACAGCTGGGAAAAGTCCACAACAGTGGAGTCTCTGTGAGAATTTGCAGGGGAATTCAACCTGGGAATAAGTAGGAAGACAAAATGACCAATTAGGAAGAACCCAGAGATCCTAGCCAGACAAGGGTAACCAAAGGACACCAGGAAGAGAGCAAGCACATGTCTAAAAGACCTAGGTGGAGATATTTTGATTCAACTAAATCTACTTTATCTAAGTTGTTTGATGTCATTGAGTTGATCCTCAACTCACAGGGATCCCTGTGATGGAATAGAACTTCGCTCCCTAGGTTGTAAACTTTATGGCAGCAAATCCCCGGGCCTGTGTCTTATCACTCTGTTGAGTAGGCGCAAGCTTAGCAGCCAACTGCTGTATCACGATGGCTGGTACTTTGATAAAGCGGCCAACTATTTAAGTCCCTCGTGACTGCATGAGGGAGAGCCAAGACCTCTCAGAGATGGATTATAAAATGAGTGGTGTGTTAGTCTGGGTGTACTGGAGAAACAAATCCAGGGATACTTATATGTGTAGCAGAAAGAGTTTTATATAAAAGAGCAATGGAATATTAAGAAAGCATCCGTCCCAGTCCAGTTCAAGTCCATAAATCTGATGTTAACTCAGATGTCCAGTACCATTCTCTTAATTCTTCTTCAGACTCATGCAACACATGCAAGGACACCAAATGTAGGGAGATCACAGGCTGATGGGTGCAAAGTCTTGTCGATCCAGTGGTGGCAGAGGCGTTTCAGGGCTGGCAGAGGTCTCCACGTGTCTCCCCCAGGTCCCAGGGCACAGGGTCTCTCAGCATAGTGCCATGTGTCTTGTCAGTAGAGCATCTCTCAGGAAACAAACAGAGAAAGTGTTGCCTGCCTCCAAGGAGGAAACACAGGAGTTCCCAGAATCCTGAAGAGAAGGCCCTGCCCACACAGAGGCCTCATTGGCTATGACCCGATTGACAGACTCGATTCCACCCCTTCACTCTTAATCCTCTCAAGTCCCAAATTGACATCAGGTTATGTAACTACCAAAGTGGGTTTTTGTGTGTGTTAGTCTGAATACTTTAGAGAAACAAATCCACAGAAACTCATATATAAGAGAGTTTTATATAAAGGGTAAGTGCACATCAAGAAAACATCCCAACCCAGTGCTGCCCAAGCCCACAAGTCCAACATTAATCCATATGTCTGACACCAATCCACAAAGTCCTCCTCCATCTCACAAAACACATGCAATGACATTGACTGCAGGAAGAAAGCCGAATCAGTGAATGTGTAAGCATCTCAGTGCTGGCAGGAGTCTCCACACGGCTGCTCCAGCACCCAGGGCTGCATCAGGGTAGGTCCATGCAGCTTCTCCTTGGCAGTGTCTTTCAGGAAGTCAGTCTTGCCAGTTGAAGTAGGGAACTGGTGAAGGCAGCTGCACCCCGGTCCAACCATCAGAAAGCAAGAGACCCGAGAACTAGAAAGGTGAGGCTCACCAAACCATTTATCTCCAGGCCCTTCAATTAACCCCACATGTGTTTATCAGCCAGGTTGGCACAATAAACTAACTCAGTATATATATATGTTTATACTGTGTATAAGTAATATATGTATCCCTTTCCAAAAATTCATGGAAAGATTGAATTAAAAATAATGAGGTTTCACTACCTATGCCTTTGCAGTAGTGTAGAACCACTGGGGACCTATGCCATGTCTCCTGACTTTACTGCTCAATAAAAGTGCTGTGTTGCCTCCTCCACAAGCAAACAAACAACCAAACAAAACCCATCTCTCCATGAATGTTTTGAAGTCCTTTCCTTTAGGTAGTGGGTAAATCCATTCGGGAGTGGGGACAAACAGGAAGGGACTGTGTACCAGTGAAATGATAGGAAGGGGATAAAGACCATCCGCCACAGCCCCCCTCTACAAAAGGAGGAGCCCTGACACCTGGTTTTCCCACCTCCATGACTGAACTATGACCTCACTTGGAGATAACATATGTCAAAGGTCAAAATGTGAGGCCCTTTGTGATTGGGAAAGCTCAGGCAAAAGACCCTCCATTCCCCCCCACTTTTGATAGTCCCCACTCTGATATTTAAAAACAAGGGGGGGCAATAGCTCAAGACATGATGCCCCCTCACTGAAACATACCGTGACAGAGGACAATCCTGGGGACACAAGTCAGGGAGTGAGTCTGGTCTGACCACCCCCAGAGTGGGGCGGACCAAGAAGGGAGCATAACAGATCAGCAACAGGAGCAAAGCCAAGCCACAAAGACTTTGAGGAGATGCCAAAATAGACTTCAGGCTAGGAGGGGCAGTTCCTGGAACCCCCCACGACCGGTGGGGAGATAGTTATAAAGGTCAGCAGACAGACCTAGAATTATGTATGCAGGCCCAGGTTCACTTCCTGGCCCATGCAAAAAAATTTTAAATAATAATTTGAAAACCCAAAGCAAACTGCCACCAATTCTCTTCAGAGCCACACCTTCCTCTGTGGGTTTCTGAGACTGTAACTCTCTAAGGGAGAAGAAAAGCTCATCTTCCTGCCTCAGAGAAGTTAGTGGTTTCGAATTGATGACCTTGTCTGGAAGTTACATGATCTGGTGTCAATTTGAGGATTACGCATGTGTGGGGGGAGGGAGTCTAATCTGTCACTCAGGATATAGCCAATGAGGCCTCTGTGTGGGCATGACCTTCTCCTGAGGATTCTGGGAACTCCTGTTTTCCCTCCTTGGAGGTGGGAGACACACACTCTGGGCTCACTACCTAAGAGATTCTCTACTGACAAGACACATGGATCTATGCAGATGGCAGTGAAAGCCCTGGACCTGGAGGAGACACGCGGAGACCCCAGCCAGCACTGAGATGCTTACAATGCCACTGGATCCACAAGACTTTGCACCTGCTGGCTTGGAATCTTCCTGCAGTCGGCATCATTGCATGTGTTTCATGAGTCTGAAGAGAGCTTTATAGATTGGTATCGGACATATGGGCTAATATCAGACTTATGGACTTGTACTGCAGTGGGCTGGGATGCTTTCTTCATGTTCAATTGCTCTTGTCTATAAAGCTCTTTCCTACACGCATATGAGTGTGTCCATGAATGTGCTTCTCTCGTCTACCAGGACTGACACACCTTGTGGTTAGCAGTCATAGAAGTAACCCCCTATGTCACCAGGGCTCTTTATGGTGGGCTCCTCTCCTGGTGCCCCTGGGATGCCTCCACCTCATTGATTGGACATACAATGGTCTGTCATCATGTCCATTCCCAAGACAGGGAAGGACATGGTTTCTCTCAAATATGTATTCCCGGGACCTCTTTCTCCCTGTCTTATACACACAAAAGCACACACATGCACAGAGAAAACTCACGCTAATATTTATTAAATTAATACGCAAACATATGTATAACTACTGAAAAAAATATTCAAAATCCTTGTCGCATCCATTGCCTTGAATTATTCTTTAAATATTGGATGCAAACTACTCCCTAAAGTCACTTTAAATTAGGTAACAGCTTAGTTCAAGAAGTAAAGCGTGTCACCTTGAGTGTTGCCGTATGTTATGCAATTACTTACCTCAGACCAAATGGAGAATGGCTAATCTGAAGCACAGACAGGAAGGGTGGGCATCAGGGCATTTAAGTCAATGGCAATGAAAAACCAGGGCCAGAAATAACAAGACTGTTGACACAGCGTGACATGTCTACAAGAGAAGCTGTCCAAAGGGAACCAGTTTTGCTTGTGTGTTTTCACCAAAACTTAAATGAAATGTATAAAACCAAAAGCAAACCCCTGACTCACTAAAGTAAATAAAATCTTTGTAGATGAATGCTAGTTTGCAGTGTCATTGTGAGTCAGATTTCCTCCTGGGGCAGTGAATTGAGTGAGTCTTCAGGGTACAAATATGTGAACTATTCCCTCCTCTGCCTCTCTCTTCCCTGAGACGTGTGATAGTACTGCCCCTCTTCCCTGAGAACTCTTCTACTGAGAAATCCATCTGCTCTGGAGAAAAGACATCAAGCTACTGACACCTGGGAGTAACTTCATGTGTTAGTCTGGTTGACTAGAGAAACAAATCCAGAGACACTCATATATGTGTAAGAGAGAGCTTTATAATAAAGAGTAATTGTATATTAAGAAAATATCCCAGCCCAGATCAAGTCCATAAGTCCAATAGTAGCCCATATGTCCCATACCGATCTATAAGTTCCTCTGCAGACTCACACAACACATGCAATGGCGCCGAATACAGGAAGATCACAGGCCAGTGGGTCGAAGTCTTGTGGATTCAGTGGCAGTGGAAGCATCTCAGCATTGGTATGGGTCTCCATGTGACTCCTGCAGCTCCAGGACTCTGGCTCCGTCAGCATAGCTCCATGTGGTTTGTCAACAGGAAAGTCTCACTGAGAGAGAATGTGTCCCATCTCCAGGGAGGAAGACAGGAGATCCCAGAATTCTTAGGAGAATGCCAGGCCCACACAGGGGCATTATTGGCTACAGCCTGATTGACAGGCTAGACTCCACCCCTTCGCTCAAGTTGACAGGAGATTAAGTAACCGCCACACCTCATGTGGATGACATACTTAGACCCAGCTACCTTCAGTTGACAAGCCCCGAAACCCAGAAAAGCAGCTGCCTACCTCTTAAACATGAACAGCCAGGCACGCATCACCAGACGTTTGAAAGGCAGCACACATATGACACACCAAAACAAAAGAAAATTGGAAGAGAAAAAAAAAAAAAGCTAAAATGAGTGTCTTCAGAAACATAAAAAGGATAATGAAAAAAAATGCGCTTGTAAACAGAAAACAGGAGAGCCTCAGCCTTTCGAATGCTCTGAAAGAGCTGAGTGAGACATCGGATGGACAGGCAAACTGCTGGAAATGAAGAACGAAAGGCTTTACTGTGAAAAAAATTAACATTCAGACAGAAACTCTGAGAGAAAGGGAAAGGAGCGAATTCTAAATAAAAGTAATGCCAGGAAATATCGCAGAATTGAAGATGCTGTAATGCAGATGGAAAGGGCACAGAAAGGGCCCGTCATAATGAATGGTAAAGGACTGATTGGAGTCAAGACACTTCAGAACACTAGGGACAAGAGGGAGAAGCATAACACTTTCAGAGACTTACACACACACACACACACACACACACACACACACACCCTATTGTGTCGACTCCAACTCATAGCGACCCGTTATGGACTGCCCAAGGCTGTAAACTTTCCTAGGCAGATAGCCACAACTTTCTCCCCCTTGGACAATCCAAACCTCACCAGACAAGGTCACCAGAGCTCCCCACTCTTCCAGAGAGAGGCGGGGTGGGGCGCAGTTCAGACACTAAAAGGACAGTGTGTTGTTAGGGGGGATATAAGCAGGTGCACAGAGATGGATACACAGCCAGACTTTACCCTGCTGAGTTTGCACCTGTCCTTGAGAACACCACGCTGGGCCAAGCGGAGGGTCGTAGGAGAAAGAGGACAGCCCTCAGGAGACGGCGGGCACAGTCGACAGCTGCTAACGATGGGTTCACAGGTCCCAACCAGCATGATGATGACTCGGGATGGGCAAGGGCTCCGTGCTGCCGTCCGTGAGGCGGCTCTGAGGGGGCCAACATTCTCAAGATGGAGGTGGTGCCCTGCGCGGGAAGGGCGACTCTGGGATCCTCAACACACAACTTCCAATTCCGATTTCAAGTCCAAAATGTCAGGCTGGACAGGGAACGGTGAAACAGGCCATGGTGGAAAGCCATGTCAACCCACGCTGCACTGGCCACCACTTAGTCATCTGCCCACCGAGTGTGGAAGGCAGGCCAGGAAGTGGACTCTCTAGCTGGGCTGAAAAGTAGGAGGGATTTTACTAAAGCGGTGGTTCTCAACCTTCCTCGTGCCGTGACCCTTTCTTCTAGTTCCTCACGTGGTGGTGACCCTCCAACCATAACATTATTTTCTTGCTACTTCATCACTGTCATTTTGCTACTGTTTGTTATGAATTGGGTGACCCCAAAGAGGTGGAGATCCACAGGCTGAGAACTGGCGTACTAAAGAAACTAGGAAGAATGGATGCAGGAGGGCAAATAGAGGAATCTGCCACAAGTAGGAACCGGAATGTCCTTTGACTCAGAAACTCCACTATGGTCATTTATCCTAAATAAAAATTCACATGTATGTAAGATGATACCTGTGCATGCTACTCATTGCGATTGTCTTATAAAGGAAATAATGTAAATGGAATTGTGGGAAAGGGGCTCTAAAAAGCCATTTTCTATTTGCTGAAGAAATCTAGGTGGCACAAAGGTTAAAGGGCCCGACTGCTAAGAAGTGTTGGTCATTCGAACCCACCACCACCCACCTAGCAGTCCAAGTCAGAAATCTGGAAGCCATGCTGACCCCTCTCCTCTCTCTTCCCCTGGATTCCTTCAATTGCCAGGCCCTGTGTGTTCTTCCTTGACCCAGGCTGCTTTTCCCCATTCCTGCTGCCTGGCTTACCCACGACAAGGGCTTTGGAACTCAGTGCCCTGCTTGCTTCCAGCTTCACCCCTTACAGAACCTCGTCCTTCCTAGAATCAGGTGACCCATGGTTATTGTTGAGAATAGGGAGCCCTGGTGGCTCTGTGGTTGTCAGTTGGACTGCAAACTGCTAGGTCAGTAGTTCAAAACCACCAGCCCCTCTGTGGGAGAAAGACGAGGCTTTCTATTCCTGTAGAGCTACAGTCTCGGACACTCATGGGGCAGGTCTAGCCTGTCGTATAGGGTCGCTGAGAGCTGGAATCGGCTGCATGACACTGAGTTTGGTTTTTTAATTTGGGGGGTGTTGAGACTGTCCACAGAAGCGCATGGACCAATTCAGCCATTTCGCCACGTGTCCTTCAGGGGCACCGATTATGTGCTTTGAGTTAGGCAGCCGTTCTCACCCTCTTTTCCCAAGTTGTTCCTCCCCCATTAGCATAAACTCACTGCTCCCTAAATTCCTTATCTAATACTTTAAAGGACTATTCTAAAGGATCCATATGATCGTATCACTCCCCCCAGTCAAAACCCAAACCAGCTGCCCTGCAGTCAAGTCCGACGCATGGGGACTCCGTGTGTGGCAGGGGAGAACCATGCTGAGTGGCCGCGGGAAAAGGGAAGCAGGTGGCCAGGCCACTCCTCTAAGCTGCCTGCGCTGTTGCCGTCAGATGCCCTCCGATCTGTTCCAACTCAGGAATCCGATGGGCAGCAGACCCAAACACAGCTGGCCGGGTACCGTGCCGCTCACGATCCTCGCTATGGTTGAGCTACTGTTGTAGCAAACAGCTGTGTCGTCAGTCTTGCGCCAAGCCCTCTGTTCCTCAGATGGCTCTCTGCTTCTCCACGCGCCCTGCAGCTGTGCTTAGCCAGTTCTCCCCTTCAAAAGGAAGAGGGTTAACATCTAACTCTTAAAGGGAAACAGCAAAGGCATGTCTGTTTATCATGAACTCTAACCGAATTACAAGATGAAAAAAAGGAGAGCAAAGTACATCCAGTCCCAGTGTAAAGCTGGGGCCCAGTGGGGAATCTTAAACAAAGGAAGGCAAAGTACAGGAGTCCCCAGCATCTCGCTGGGTCTGGGGGTGACATGCATGATATCCACCACACTTAGCCTCACAGTAACCCAGTGAGTTCCCACTGAATAAACAAATGAGCAAGAATCAAATTAAGGACCAAATTCTAGTGGACATTTGATTTTTTTAATCTAGTAAAAACTCGGAATAATTATCTCTGCCTTTCTTTGGTAAAATGCAATGCTGTCTCTTCATTCCCTCTTTAAAGCTGGCAATTTCTCCACATGATCCAAAGTGGCTGCTACCCCGACATAATAATCTCTAGTAATCCCCCTGGCTTGACTGGAGCTGCCTCCTAACCTACAGGTGCATGATGGTAGATGGTCGTTAAGAGAAGCAACAGGTCCTGGCACCGTCCCCTCTAAGGGCCTCGTGAAAAGGTACAGTTGGTGGGCAAAATCTGGTGCCGCCCCTTTGACAACTAAATAAACTTTGACAACTAAATAACTGAAATGTAACTGGCACCTGCATCTGCTGTTGTCTGGGGTGCCATTTGGCTTTTGCAAACAGCCAAACTTGCCTTTCATCCATTTTGTCTCTATCCCCCTGAGGGAGTGAGCTAAAAGCCCAAATACATTTCCAGGATGAGGCATTGTTCTCCCCAGCCAAAATCCTGTAATTCCTCATTAGACTGTCAATAGCAATATTGAGGATGGGAAATTTCATTTGAAGCCAGTTGTACCAAGAACAAATGCCACCACTGGGGATTGCGCAGCGTGTAATTAGGAAGTAAAGCGGTGATGTATAGACTCAGAGAGCAGTGGATAAAATATTTCCCTAGAGCCACCCAGCTATATGGTCTACTTGGAAAGAGAGAAATGAGCCCAACCAGTGCTCGCTGGTGGAAAAATTTTCAGAGTCATAGTGGTGTCACAAAAAACACTTAGAGCTTTCTTTAAAAAAAAAAAAAAAAACCCAAAATTTAATCTTCTCGTTTTCCTTCCAAAATTTTAACGTTTATTTTAAGCATCTAGCGCTGCTCTCTATAAACACCACAGTGAGTGATCTTAATGAACAGAAGTGTATTTTCTCTCAGTTTAGGAGGTTAGAAGTCTGGATCCAGGGCTCTGGCTCCAGGGGAAGGCTTTCTCTGAATCGTCTGGTTCTGTTTCTCAGTAACCTTCCTGTGGCCTGGTATCTCTTGTCCGCTATCTCCACTGCAGGACTTCTTGACTTACTCTGCCCAATGACATAGACCCAAAGAGACCGAGTTAAGATCGGTTAGGGGGAAACAAAGCCAAACCAAACATATTTTATAGAGAGCCCTTTAGGAGGTCTTGAATAAGACAAGACTAATCATCTGGATGAGAGGGACCACCAGCATGAGGCCATGTGCTGTCCAAAGGCTCTGTGGCCATAATATAATTATTATAATTTCCTCGGGAGGAAATACCTTGGTCCTTGGCTTCACACGAGAAAGAATTCACTCCGAAGCCTGGATTGTGATCCCAATGGGTTTTTTAATAAAGGACAGAAGAAGCTTCAGGTTTTACACAGGCACCTTCAGGGCACTTCACCCCCACACGTGGGGTCCTAAGGCCAGAGGAGATCACTGCGTGACCTCTGAGGAGCAGCTTGAGACAAAGAAAGGGCTCAAGGCTCTGGACTCCGGCTTTTCTGGTCCTCCGACGGGAGGCGTGGTCGAAGATCTTGGTGGACCCCATTGGCTGAACTGAATTTACCTGGCCCAGATGGGTCAATCCAGGTGTAACACCCACCGAGGTGTTCCACCCCTTCCTGGCCAGAGGCTGGAACCTCTGAGCATATGCAATGGACATCCCAGTCCCTGTGCTGGCTACCTATCTGTCTCAGCCTTGGTACTAAAACGTCACTTAAGGGCCAACCAAAGAAGCTGAACTCACTGCCATTGAGTTCATTCTGACTCACAGTGACCCTATAGCAGACAGTAGAACTGCCCCTTTGGGTTTCCAAGGTTATAAATCTTTATGAGAGGATACAGTTTTATCTTTGTCCCCGGGGGAATGTATGCATGATGGGTTTGAATTACTGACTTTGCAGTTAGCAAAGCCCACTCTACCGCCATGGATCTTGCTTTAAGGCTGTACACACACACACACACACACACACACAGGAAAATAAAAAGGCTGTACACAGGCATGGCCCCTGAGGGCAAGGCTGCCTCTCCCAGGGCTAGGGAGAGAGATGGGAATCTACCTTCATCCCCCTCTGCAGAAGAGCAAATTTGTTTGCATTCCAGGTGAAAGACCAGGCTTTCCACTCCATTAAAGAGTCACAGTCTGTCCATAACCTCAGTGAATTGCCATATTAATATATGTACATGGCCAATATCTCTATTTTTATGAATGAATGTATTAGCATACGTACACACTTATACCTCTATCCATATCTTCGCTTCCTAGATTGTTCCTCAGTTTCCTTTTACCTTCCTCCTGCCCCATCATCACGCTTGACCTACTTCTGCCTCTTAGTAGATTGCTCTCAGCTAGATTGCTGATGCTTCAAAAACACTTTGTCCTAACAGCCTGGTATTCTGTGATGCTCACCCTCCCAGCACAAGCGCTGAAGACAAAGCAGTAACAGGCATCAGAAGACCCAAAACAAACCAAAAAACCATATTGTTGAGAATGAGGAGCGTTGGAACAGAGACCCAAAGCCCATTAGTGCACAATAGGACATCCCCTCACAGAGGGGTCACAGAGAAGGGATGAGTCAATCAGGGCGCAGTATAGCACCGATGAAACACACAATACTCCTCTGGTTCTTTGAGGCCTCTTCAGCCCCCACTATCATGAGCCTAGTACTGCCTGGAGCATGTGCACAGGTACAGATAAGACATAAGAGCTCATGATTCATGGGATCCAGGAACTGGAATGGGAGTATCAATACCAGGAGGGCAGGGAGAAGGGGGTAAGAGGAGGGGAGGAAGGGAGAACTGATTCCAATGATTGATATATAACCGCACCCCCACCCCGAGATGAACAGCAGAAACTGTGGGGGAAAGGAGACATTATCATTTACCAAGGGGCCACGAGGGTGGGAGGAAGAGGAGCTGATACCAAGGGCTCAATAGAAAATAAATGTGTAGAAAACAATGATGGCAACATATGTACAAATGTGCTTGATACAATTGATGTGTGGATTGTTACAAGAGCTGTATGAGCCCTCAATAACATGTTTTAAAATTTAAAAAATAAAGAGTCTCAGAAACTCACACGGGCAGTTCTACCCTGCCCTACAGGGTTGCTAGAGTTGGAATCATTGGATGGCAGTGGGTGTGTTTGGGGCTTTTTGAGTTAATGGTCAGAAATGAGTTCCCACTGTAAGCTACAGACTTCCACAAACCAAATACTTTAGAACTTAAAACTCTACTACAAGACACCAACTAAAACCAAACCACACTCGCTGCCATTGGGTTCATTCTGACTCATAGGAAGCCGAAAGTGTCATGTTGTCAGGTGTCCTCAAATTGCTTCTGATCCATTGTCCCCATAAACAGCACAACACAACACTCCCCGGTCTGTGCCGTCCTCTCACTCATTGTTGTTTGAGCCCATTGTTGCGGCCACTGCATCTCAGTTCATCTCATCAAGGGTCTTTTCCAATGTCCTTCTCCTTCTTCATTAGCAGCCCTGGTGGCATAGTGGTTACACTTGGGCTGCGAACTGCAAGGTTGAACGCTTGAGACTGTTTGGGCCAGGTCTGGACTAGGCAGCCCCGATCTCCTCTCCGGCTCCTCAGGAAGATAGAACTTCAAGGCCCCCATTTCCAGCCTCTCGGGAAGATGAATGATCTATTGAAGGCTGCATCTTCTGCCCCAACATTCCAAGGAGTTTCTCTCTCCAGACCAAGGTTGTGCAGCCCCTGGCCCAGTAGGTTGGCAACCAACAAAGGCACTTCCCAAGGATCGCATCCTGACGCAAGGTCCTGCAGCTGCAAGCAACAAATCTCCCTTCTTGTTGTCAACATACACCTCCCTATATATCTCCCACGGCTTCACCAACAAGCTGCGATTTCCCTGTCCTAACTTATTGGGTCTTGGAACCTCGCAGGAGCTCAAGATGCTCCTGTCCCGTTCTCTCCCGGGAGCTCTTTCTCTACCCTCACAAAGTCACTATTAACCTCAGATTCTTAGTCTCAATCCTCTCTCCGTTCAGTGTTGACCTCTCATCATGGTGCCTGAAACCCGGGAAGAGTAAGAGGTGTTTTGAGGAGCCCCTGCCCTCCCTTGGGCCAGTGCGGCGCCCCTCTCTCCTCCATCCCTGCTTTTCTTGGACCAGGACCTCTCAGCTGCCACTCACCACATCTAAGAGTGAGTACCTGGCAGTACCTGACAAAACTTTACTTCTGCTATTTCGGCCACTGCCCCTTGCTGCTGGGTTCTTTAGAGGCTGTGTTCACTCATTTCATTTCTGAACCGTGGGCCCACAGCAGAGCCACATCCAGAGGACAGCACTTGGGGACACCTGATTCTCTCTGCTCCTTTTCTGGGGGAGCTGGGAAGCTTTTCCCTTCCCCGTTCCAGAGGCCCAGTTGGATACTCAGGATGCTGATTGTCTAGCTCCATCTCTTCCAAGAACCCTGCAGCATGGGAAACAAAAATTCCAAGCCTGACTCCTCCACACCTATAGGTTGCTTACTGGTTAATCTCTCAACTCTTGGCTTGCCACCAAATCTCTGGCCCAAATGTCTTGTTTTTACTGCAATTCGGTTTGGCCCCAATGTAAACTAGATTATGGGTCTCAATGGCCAGAAGACAGTACTTTTGATTTCAACATTTTAACTGATCTTAGTAACTTTTGCCAGCGAACTGGTAAATGGCCTGAGGTCCCCTGTGTCCAAGCTTTCTTCCTTCTATGCTCCTGTCCCTCTCTCTGTACTCCCTGTCACCCCGCCCCAGTTCCTTGAGCCCAGTACTCTCCTAACCAGAAACACTTGCCAGCTCAAACAGACCCACTGCTCACCAATCAGGTTTCCGGCACTAATCTTTCTCTGAACCTGACTCCTTGTCTGCGTCCCCAGTAAAGCCTCCTCCATATTCTGGGTACCCTTCACCATCACCTCCTTCCACTACCCCCTCAACTCCCAACCACCCCTCTGCCGTCCCTCCCCCTCCCCCGGCCTGTGTTTACTTTCTGTGATTTCTGGGGCTAACAGGACTCCTGGCACTGGGCCTGGCAGTGACTGCACCCTCTGATTGGACTAGAACGCAAAGAGTGTGTCTGACCTTCTCCTACCTGTTTGTGTGTTTTGTGCTGGCAGTTCTGCGGTGCCTGCTCTCAGACCTTATCTAAAATCTGCTCCCTCCTGAGCAAAGGCCACAAAGTCAGGGCCCTCCCCCTCCCTATCTCCCTGCGGTATTGTTCACTGTCACTGACCCAAGGTCCCAGTCTGCTGGTTAAAGCTTCAGGCCTGCACCAGGGAACCTCCCTGTTCCGGGAGTCCAGGACTCTCCAACTAGGCCCCTAGCTCTGACCTGATGCCTCTCAGGGTTACTGGGCCACCTCCTGACTGATGGGTGCAGACGGGGACCAGGAGACGTCCTTCTCCTCTGACTGTACCCCTTGCAGTTTAAGACACCACGGAAAGCTCGCTCTCTAAGCCTCCCAGGGACAGGCCCTTGGGATGCTTCCTGACCAATGTCACTGAACCGGGCTTGGCTCCAGATATTCGCCCTAAGCACTCAGTCTTTTTCTGTAACCAACTGTGACCACAATCCCAATTGGACAATGAGCCGCACTGGCTAGGACTTTCGATTACAACACTCTCTGTGACCTCAACAATTTTTGTTGCCAGACTCAAAAATGGTTGGAGGTTCTGTACATTCAGGTTTTACGTTTCCTCTGCTCCTGTCCTTCCTTTTGTGTCACCTGTAACCCAGCCCGGTTCTTACTTGCTCAATCACCCTCGGGTTCCTGCTAAACTCCAATTACCTTCCACCTCCACTCAACCCGAAATCACCCCTTCTGACTCCCTGCAAGCATTGTCTTTCCCACCTACCCGTCCTCCACCTTACTCCCTGCCACCCCCTTCAGGGCCGGAACCTAGTCAGACTCCTCCTCAACCTTCCCCTCCTCCTCAGCCTCCTCAATCTTCCCCTCCCTCTCAGCCTCAGCCCCCTCAGCCTTCCCCGGCCCTCTACCTTCCCTGTCGCTTCTCACTGTAGGTCACATCACATTTGTCCCCTCAGTGAGGTGGCTGGAGCCGAAGGCCCCATCAGGGTCCATGCGCCATTTTCCCTCCCAGATCTCTCCAAGATAAAAAAAGCACTTGGGAACATTTTCTGTCAACCCCACTCCATACATTATACATTAAGGGGTTCCGATATCTCACCCAGGCTTATGACTGAACCTGGCACAAGCCTTATATAGTCCTCACTTCCACCCTCACCCCCGATGAGCAAGAGTGGGTTTTACAGCCGCTCAGCAACATGCAGATCAGCTCCATCTCACAGGCGCCACCATACCCATGGGTCCTCAGGCAGTTCCTAGGGAAGAGCCAGGTTAAACCTATCAAATAGGTACTCAAGACGCGAAGGTGGGGCCGCCCGAGACCGCATGATACAGTACTTGCTGGACGGCTTACAAACCCTTTCTCACAAAGCAGTAGATTTTGACAAGTCGCAGGAAATTACCCAGCAAACAGATAAGGACCTGGCAGCTTTCCTCACTCACCTAACTGAAGCCTTACCCCCGTATGCCAGGCTAGACCCACCTCTCCAACGGGGGTACTGTGCTAGCCACTCATTTTATAACACAGTCAGCCACCAACATGGAAAAGAAACTGTTAGGTAGCTTAGCCTAGGGAATTGGGAAGTCCATTTACGCATGCCCAGGAGAGCCAGCAAAGGACAAAGCTGGATTTTCCCGCTGGTGGGCCCAGATGGGTGCGTTACACCTGGAGCAGCCCACCTGGGCCAGGTGACTGCAGTTCAGCCAATGGGATCAACCTGGGGTCGTTCACCACGCCTCCCCCGGGAACCCTTGAAAAGGCAGGGACCGAGAGGGAGAGGGGTCTTGTCTTGGCTTGCTTGTGTGGTCTGGTCATCTTCGTGGAAGGAGAGAGATCTTTGCGTGACCTGGGGCAGTCTCTGCCAGGCCGCGTGGTCAAAGGAACCCTATGGGTGCCGCGTAAAACCTGATGCTTCTTTTGAACTTTCATTAAATTCACTTGGATCACGAGCCCGGCTTCGGCGTGAAATCTTTCTGGTGCGGAGCCAAGGACCGAGGCTGAAATCTAGTCCCGGGGAGAGAGACCTTACAAAACTTTGGGGATGGACAACAGAGAAGGGGGTGAAGGGAGACGCCGGATAGGGAAGGATATGACAAAATTATGATCTATAAATTATCAAGGGCTCATGGTGGGGGGGAGCGGGGAGGGAGGGGGGAAAAAGGAGGACCTGGTAAAGGGGCTTAAGTGGAGAGCAAATGCTTTGAGAATGATTAGGGCAGGGGATGTACACATGCGCTTTACACAATTGATGTATGTATATGTATGGATTGTGATAGGAGTTGTATGAGCTCCTAATAAAATGTAAAAAAAAAAAAACTTTAAACATCCGAGGATGGCCCTCAGACCCCTGTCCGTGACCTGGTCAACATGGCATTTAAGGTTTTAACGCCAGAGAAGAACCGGCTGGGGCAGTTTACGAATCTCGAGCCCACAGGGGCCAGCTGGCCAGGCCCAGTCTTGATTGCCGCCCTGCAGCCGGCTGGAGGGAGGAGTCAGGAGACTTCAGGAAACGGCATCTTCAGCAGTAACTCTAACCACCTGCCGCTGCGACCCTGCTTCACATGCGGCCAGGAAGGGCACTGGGCTAAGCATTACCTACATCTCTGGCCACCCACTAAGCCTTGTCCATCCTGCGGTCAGCAAGGCCACTGGAGAAGGACTGCCCCTTGGCGCCTAGCCACGGAGGGTCACTCCCTCCAAACTTTGAACGGCCATTAACGCTGCTTGACCTGGCCACCAACAACTTGAGCCCTAGATATCTCCCACCGCCTCACCAACAAGCTGCGATTTCCCTGACCTAACTCGTTGGGTCTTGGAACTTCCCAGGAGCTCAAGATGCTCCTGTCCCGTTCTCTGTTCTCCTTTCCCTCCCGAGAGCTCTTTCTCTACGCTCACAAAGTCACTATTAACCTCAGATTCTTAGTCTCAATCCTCTCTGCTCAGTGTCTCAGTGCTGACCTCTCAGAGACCACCAGCTGCTCCATAGGAGAAAGATGGGGTTTTCTACTCCCATAAAGAGTTACCATCCCAGAAACTCAGGGGCAGTTCCACCTTGCCATATGAGGGTCACTAGGAGTGACAGCTACCCAATGGCAATGCACTTGTTTTTTTGGTCTATTTTTCCAGTTCCTGGAAAAAAGGACATTCTGCTTGGTACAGTAACCCTATAGCCTACACCAATCCTTCTACATTAACATAACAAAGAAAACCCCTTGAAAATGGGATTAAACCACAAGTATAGGGGCTAGGATTTACAGCACAAAGGAGGGGGCTTCAAAAAGTTTATGGAAAATGGAATTAAATTATAATAGAACATTTCCATGAACATTTTGAATCCTGCTAGTATGTGGGGTGGGGGTGTGACATACTTGAATCCACAGCAATGTTCATTTTAACATTGTTAATGTGAAATTAGGTTAAGTGAGAAGTGTCTTAGTGTACAAAAGAGACCCCAATCTCAAATATAATTTATTGTCTTTAAAGGGACAGAGACACAACACAAAGACACAGACACGTCATCGGGTGAGGGCTGCCCTTAGCAAGAGGTCACAATGATGTCCAAGGATTCACAGCATGGGGAAAAGGGATCAAAAGCCAACATCAAACTTACTGCCAAGTCGATTCTGACTCCTAGAAGCCATATAGGACAAGGTAGAAGTGCCCCTGTGGGCTTCTGAGACTAACTCTCCAAAGAAAGAAACTGCCACATCTTTCTCCTGCAGAGGCTCCAGTCATTTTGAACTTCTGACCCTGTGGTTTGTAACCCAGATGTCCCAAATTCATGATTGGTGGCAGATAAATACCTCGCAGCTACAGTTAGGACCACAGAAGCAGGAATTGGACCATGATTGGGACGCATATATGATGTTAGATCGCAGGACTTACAAGATTGGTACAGGATCTTCCGACCACAGCCATCAGGGTGAGGCAGATAGGGCATGACTCATGAGCATGGGACCCCCTGCACTGTCCCCAGTAGGATGATCTCCATTAAAGACACATCCAGGCCAACCCTTATGCGACTGGCCCTCCCTTGGGCTGCCTGGAGAGGGGTGGAGCTCATCTGCTTTTCAAGACACTCTGCTGAGGGCAACATTAGCTACACCCTTGGTTAATAATCAGAAATAATTCGTGGAGGCTTAATCCATGCAAAAGGATTTTGGGCTGTCACTACCCTCCATAACTTTTGAAAATCAGGGTGCTCAGATTTTAAGCTCTAATACAGAAGGCAAGTAATTGACAATATGTGAAATAATCTATTGAAAATATAATCATACACGAATTCAAAAGAGTACAATATTTGACATTTAAATTTTTTTCTCTTCAATTTGGGGCAACTTTGCCTTGTGCAAGAGGATGGAAAATTCACCAAGACTTAACTAGCTTTTGTTTAACAGGACAATTTTCCATAGTGATGAGTACCTAATGAGTACCGAGTCAGCATAAAGAAAGCCACATCCTAAAAGATTCGAGTGTCCTCCCATCTCTATTTCTGAGATTGCTCCAAAAACTCCCAAACTCACTGCCAGAGGTTCTGTTCCAGCTCATAACAACCCTATAAGACAGAGAAAAATTGCCTTTGTAGGTTTCCAAGTTCCAGTTAGTAGACGTTAGCTGCTGTTTCTTCTCATTATGAGTTGTGCAAAGGACGGCATCGAAGGCTTTATTCCAGTGGTCCTCAACCTTCCTCATGCCGCGACCCTTTCATACAGTTGCTCATGTTGTGGTGAGCCCCAACCATAACATTATTTTTGTTGCTACTTCATAACTGTCGTTTTGCTACTGTTATGAAATGTCATGTAAATATCTGATATGCAGGATGTATATCAGATGTATTGTTACAAATTAAACATAATTAAAGCATTGTGATTAATCACAAAACAATATGTGATTATATATTGTGAAATATTTATGTGTTTTCTGATGGACTTAGGCCCAAAGGGATCGAGACAGGTTGAGAACCACTGCCTTATTCCATCCATGTCCTTATGAGTGACTCCACTTTAAAAAGGTAGCTCTTTTTAGGACATATTTTGAGTGACTTCTGAACTGATAGGCTCATCTCTGGCACGCTCTCTGGGAATGTTCTGCTGCGAGCCCTAAGGTTCTCAGTGGCTCATTCCTCAGAAGTGCACAGCCTGATCGATCCTTCGTTGTCCGCTGAAGCCTGTTCACTTGGGGTGACTCTCCTGGTATTTGAAATAAAAACAACATACAACAAACTAACAGACAAGTGGTGATGGTTTACAGTGGGAGCTAGACATTCCTTTTTGAGTCTGTGTGCCCATTCAGCCTCCTCTTTCTGATGCGTTAGTGCCTGAAACCAAAAGGCATGGATTCTTGGAAGGCTGCAACCTACAATCAGTGCCTTAACTCTGTTTTAGAGCTTGAGACAATCCAAATGCAATGGTGAGTATTTTATGCACACCCTTCTGACCGCTGGACTGCCAATGTGACCACCAATTCCAGGGAGTAGGGAGAAGCAGGAACTATGATTATCTCCCTGATAAATTTGGGAAGGGAGGGAGAGATAAGGTCATTGGAGGACACTGTTACCTCTGATAAGGATTCATGCCCTGGAGCAGCAGAGCCAATTGACTGACTGCAAATTAGAAGGAAAAAGAAATATTTAGTAGAAGATGGCACCCATGAGGACCCGCAGGCTGTCCTGAGGGAATCTGGTTTGAAATCAGAATACATAGAGAGGTTATACATGTTTTACTTTGGAATTCATACTCTGGGACAAGTCCAGATTCCACTTACAGATGTTTTACAACAACTTAGTTTCAAGCTAACATTGTTAATCATGGGTAAGCAGACAAACAATAAGGATTTTTTTTGTCTTAGTCTCAGGATATATCTGTTGACTAACCAGATAGCAGGAATTAGGCTTTTGGTCACTAACAGTGGGACAAACAAGAAATTTTCTGAGTTATCTGGCCCTTCCAGGTGACATCTGCATCTAACCTATTTCTGAGATAGCACATTAAAAAAATTCCACAGAGATTGAGATAAGAAACAAGGCAACCACCGTGTGACCTGGGAGAGTTACTGTTTTGGATGCGAAAGAGACTCCAATTTCGAATATATTTTAAGGAAAACATTTATTAAATCTTATACAGGACAAAGACATCATCTGAATGAGTGAGACCCTCAGCACATGTGGCAGTTACATAATCTCCTGTCAACTTGAGAAGGGGTGGAGTCTAGCCTGTCAGTTGGGTCCCAGCTTGATGACCTCATTTTGGAAGCAGGATGGAGATAAATAGCTCAGTGGAGGTCAGACACACACACTCTCTCTCTGCTTCCTCTCCCTGCGAGACATTCCTATTGTCAAGCCACATGGAGCTAGGTTGATAGAACCAGAACCCTGGAACTGGAGGAGCCAAGTGGAGACCCACGCCAGTGCTGAGATGCTTACACCGCCACAGGATCCACAAGACTTTCCACCCACTGGCCCATGTTCTTCCTGCATTCAGCATCATTGCATGGTTGTGTGAGTCTAAAGAGGAATTTACAGAGTAGTATTTACATATGGGGTAAAATCAGACCAGACGATCTGGACTGGGCTGGGATGTTTTCTTAATGTACAATTACTCTTTGATATAAAGTTCTCTCTTTTTATTGTTAAAAATTATTATGGTAAAAAATACATACTGCAAAAGCATTTTCCATTATAACATTTTCTGCATATATAATTCTGTGACATTAGTTCCGTTCTTTTTTTTGTAAATCATTTCATTGGGGGCTCATACAATTCTTATCACAATCCCTACATACATCCATTGTGTCAAGCACATATGTACATTTGTTGCTATCATCATTCTCAAAACATTTGCTTTCTACTTGAGCCCTTAATATCGGCTGCTCATTTTCTCCCTCCCTCCCTGCTCCCTCTCCCTCATGAACCCTTCATAATTCATAAATTATTATTATTTTGTCATATGTTACACTGTCTGGTGTCTTCCCCGCCCTCTTTTCTGCTGTCCATCCCTCGGAGAGGAAGTTATACGTAGATTCTTGTAATCGGTTCACCCTTTCTACCCCACATTCCCTCCACCCTCCAGGCATCACCACTCTCACCACTGGTCCTGAAGGGGTCATCTGTATTTCCAGTTGCTATCTGTACCAATGTATGTCATCTGGTCTAACCAGATTTGTAAGGTAGAATTGGGATAATGATAGTGGGGGGCGGGGGGGAAGCATTTAAGAACTAGACGAAAGTTATATGTTTCATCATTGCTACCCTGCACCCTGACTGGCTCATCTCTTCCACACAACCTTTCAATAAGGGGGTGTCCAGTTGCCTACTGATGGGCTTTGTGTCTCCACTCTGCACTCACCCACATTTACAATGATATGATTTTTTGTTCTTTGATGCTTGATACCTGATCCCTTCAACAGCTCGTAATCACACATGCTAGTGTGCTTCTTCCCTGTGGGCTTTGTTGCTTCTGAGCTAGATGGCCGATAAAGTTCTCTCTTACACACATGAGTGTGTTTCTCTAGTCAACCCAGACTAACACAGCATGAGTTCATGAGATAATGTGCAAGGATTCATAGTCAGGACACTAGATAAGTAAGGCATAGAACAACAAAAATTGTCACAAATTCATGATTCACGGCAGATCTACGCATCACAGTCAGGAGTGAGCCCACGGAAATGGGAAAGGGACTATGATTGAGACAGGTATTTTATGGTTGATAGAAGAGTTTACAAGATTGGTTCAGAACCTTCCAACCAAGGCCATCAGACCATAACTGATAGATAGGGTGTGATTCAAGACTGTAACTCTCAATACCACTGCCAGTATGGTGCTGTCCCTCAAGGCCACAGTCCAACAAGCTCTGAAGAGTGACTGCTCCTCCCTGGGATGTTTGAAGATGGGTGGAGATAATCCACTTTCCATTGCACTCTATCTACAGCTTGGTTAATTATCTACAGCTTGGTTAATGATCAGAAGGAATTCAGTGGAGGCTTAATATATGTGGGGACTCTGCAAATGTATTCTAGGCTACCACTGTCATCCACAGCTTGTGGTAAATTGGGTGCTCAGAATTTAAACTAATAGATTACAAACTGGAACCCTTGCACATGGATCAAGAGGCAGTTGTGAGAACAGAACAGGGGAATCATTCATGGCTTAAAGTCAGGAAATATATGCATCAAGGTTATAGTCGCCCACCATAATTATTCAATCTGTATGTTGAGCAAATAATTAGAGAAGCTGAATTCAATGAAGAAGAATGTGGCATCAGGATTGGAGGAAGGCTTATTATCAAGCTGGCATATGAAGATGATGCAATCTTGCTTACTGAAAGTGAAGAGACTTGAAGTACTTGCTGGTGGAATTCAAGAATCTCAGCCTTCAATATGGATTGCAACTCATTGTAAAGAAGATCAGAATCCTCATAACTGGACATCATGATAAATGGAGACAAAGTTGTAAAGGGTTTTGTCTTGTTTGGCTCCACAATCAATGCTCATAGAAGCAGCAGTCAAGAGATTATAAGACACATTAAATTGCATCTATCTGCTGCACAAGACCTCTTTAGAGTATTGGAAAACAAGGATGCTACTTTGAAGGCTAAGACACGCCTGACCCAAGCCATGGTATCTACCATTGCCTTATATACATGTGAAAGTTGGACATTGAATAAGGAAGAATGGAAAAGAATCAATGCATTTGAATTGTGGTTGTGGGGAAGAATATTGAAAATATCATGGACTACTGAAAAGGCAATGTGAATTGTCTTGGAAGAAGTCTGGCTCCTTACAGGCAAAAATGACAAGACTTTGTATCACATACTTTGGACAGGAGACACAAGTCCCGAGAGAAGGACATCGGCACAGTGCAATGGAGGAGCAGTGAAAAGGAGGACGGCCCTCCAAGAGATGGACTGACACAGTGGCTGCAACAGTGGGATCGGGCATAGGAACAGAGTTTTTTGTGAGCATGGCACAGCCTGGGCAGTATTTTGTTCTGTTGAGCATGAGGTCACTCTGGGTTGGAACCAGTTCTATGGCACCTAACAAGAATAGTTCTTGGCCTAGGGGTATCTTCAGAAACAAGTAGGTGGATAAAAAGCAATGATCATTAGTGTTGGCCTCCTCTATTCCTGCCTATTGGATCAAGAAAGGCCCTTCAGACTGTTGTTTCCATAGCTTCTATCTGTGTTCTTTGGAAATGAGACTGGAAGTATGATGAGTGATGCTTTGGACTGCCACCCAGAAGAACAGCAGTTGGAAACCACTAGTCACCCGAAGAGAAAAAAAATACGGCTTTCTACACCTGTAAAGATAAACTCCCTGCCATTGACTCAATACCAAGTCATAGCAACCCTATAGGACAAGGTAGAACTGCCCCTGTGATTTTTTGAGACTAACTCTTTTTGGGAGTAGAAAGTCGAGGCACCTGAAAAGATTTAAAGCCTTGGAAAACCAACAAGGCTGTTCTCTTTCTCACAGGGTCACTAAGAGCTGGTATGATATAGCGTCTGGGGTCTTAAAGATTTAAAGCTATATAGCAGCCATCTAGCTCAGAAACAACAAAATGCACATGGAAGAAGCACACCAGCCTGTATGATCATGTTCTGAAGGGATCAGATATCAGGCATCAAAGAACAAAAAAATCATAACAATGTGTGCTCTCCTTCTCGATATGATTGCTGAAGACAAATGAGTGCATAAGCAAATGTGGTGAAGAAAGTTGATGGTGCCCGACTATCAAAAGATATAGATAGCATCTCGGGTCTTAAAGACTTGAAAGTAAACAAGCTGCCATCTAGCTCAGAAGCAGCAAAGACTACATGGAAGAAGCACACCAGCCTGTGTGATGACGAAGTGTCAAAGGGATTAGTTATCAGGCATCAAAGAGCAAAAAATCAAATCATTGTAAATGAGGGGGTGTGCAGATTGGGGACCCAAGACCCATTTGTAGGCAACTAGAAATCCCCTTATAGAATGGTTGCGGGGAAGTGTAGTAATGATAAAATATACAACTTTCCTCTAGTTCTTAAATGCTTCCTTTCCCTCACCCCCACTATCATGATCCCAATTCTACCTTACAAATATGGCTAGACCAGAGGATGTACACTGGTACAGATAGGAACCAGAAACACAAGGAATCCAGGACAGATGATTCCTTCAGGACCAATGCTCAGAGTGGTGATACTGGGAGGGTGAGGGGAGGGAACGGAACCAATTACAAGGATCTACATATGACCTCCTCCCTGGAGGATGGAAAATAGAAAGTGGGTGAAGGAAGACGTCAGACTGTGTAAGATATGACAAAATAATAATAATTTATAAATTATCAAGGGTTCATGAGGGAGTGGGTATTGGGGAGAGAAGGAGAAATGAGGAGCTGATACCAAGAGCTCAAGCAGAAGGCAAATGTTTTGAGAATGATGATGGCAACAAATGTACAAATGTGCTTGACACAATGGATGTATGTATGGATTGTGATAAGAGTTATATGAGCCCCCAATAAAATGATTTTTTAAAAAGGGTTGGTATGAACTCAGTGGCAGCCCTCCCCTCTCCCTCTCCCCCACCCTCCCTAACCCCTGGACCCCAAACCAAATTCACTGCTATCCAGTAAATTCTGACTCATAGCAACCGTATAGGACAGGATAGAACTGCACTGTGAGTTTCTGAAGCTATGACTCTACCGGAGTAGAAACCCTCCGCTTTCACCAGAGTAGCTAGCTGGTGGTTTCAAACTACTGATCTTGTAGTGAGCAGCCCAATGCATAACCACTTTTTAGAAGAGCAATTAATAGTAATTTGTATAAATAGTACTTACCCCTCTACACCAGGAAATCTAAAAGACTGGTACTTGACCAAACGACTGGAAGAGATCCACATTTCTGCCCATGCCATTGAAGGTCACCCAGCAGAACACTCAAACTATGGAAGAATATCCCTGATCTTGCAAGCAAGTTAAATTGGCTGATGATCATCCTAAGACAGGTGTAGCAGCACCTTGGCAGGTAGCTGCCAGCAATTTGGCCAGATTCAGAGGAGGACGTGGAACAAGGAATATCGTTGCTGATGTCAGATGACTCTTGACTGAAAGTAGAGAATACCAGAGGGATATTTACTTGCGTTTTATTGACTATGCCAAAGAAATTGACTCTGTGGATCATAACAAATTTTGGATAACATTGACAAGAAGAAGAATGGGAATTCTAGGATACTTCATTGTGCCCATGTGGGACCTGTCCATGGATCAAGAGGCAGTTGTGACAACAGAACAAGGGAATCCTGCTTGTGTCAGGGTGGTATCCTGTCACCATACTTGTTCATTCTGTGTGCAGAGCAAATAATCCGCGAAGCTGGAGTCTATGGAGAAAGTGTCATCAGGATTGGAGGAAGGCTGAGTAACAACCTTCGGTTTGTAGATAACACGACCTCTTGAATGTGGGGAGGTAAAGGTCGAAGATTACAGCCTTCCTTAGGAGTTATGTGTAGGTCCTGACTCAATGTAAAGACCAAAGTCCTCACCACTGAACTAATAGGTAACAACACGATAAATGGAGAAAAGGTTGAAGCTGTCAAGGACCTTTTTTCTTGCTTGTATCCACCCTCAATGCTCAGTCAAAAGATCATAAGACACATTGCATTAGGTCAATCTGCTGCACAAGACCTCTTTAGAGAAGTGGAGAGCAAAGATGTTACTTTGAGGACTAAGGTGCCCCTAACCCCAAACTAACTGCCTTCGAGTTGATGCCAAGTTAAAGTGACCCTATAGGACAGGGTAGAACTGCCCCTGTGAGTTTCCAAGACTGTACCTGTTTGCGGGAGTGGAAAGTCTCTCTTCAAAGGAGCAGCTGGTGGTTTTGAATGGCCAGTCTTGCAGATCACAACCCAATGAATAACTACGACACCACCAGGGCTTCTGTGTCTAACCCAAGCCATGGAATTTTCCATAGTCTCCACATGCAATTGAGACGATGGAAAATATCACGGCATTGGTCGCGTGTGCCTTTGTCCTCAATGGAACATCCTTGTTTTTCAATACTCTAAAGAGGTCTGTGCAGTCGATTTACCTAAGGCAACACTTCTTTTGATCTCTTGACTGCTGCTTCCATGAACATTGATTGTGGGTCCAAGAAAGACAAAATCCTTGACAACTTCAACTTTTTTATCTGTTTATCATGATGTTAGCAATTGGACCAGTTGTGAGGATTTGGGTCTTGTTCACATTGAGTTGTAATCTCTTCTGAAGGCTGTACCTCCTTGATCTTCATCAGTAAGTGCTTCAGGTTCTTCACTGTCAGCACACAAGGTTGTGTCATCTGCAGGTTGTTAATAAGCCTTCCTCCAATCTTGATGCTGCATTCTTCTTCATAGTGTTGCGGGTTCAAATAAATGGCAGCCACTGCAATGTCTTGATAATTTAGAAGATTCCTTATTCAGTTATAATCGGAGTGCTAGAATCTAAAAGTGATTCATTGGTTGTAGTCCTGAGTAGATATTTGAGTCCATCTTTAAAGGCAAAAAACTCATTTATCATTTTTATAGGACTTTAGCAAGCATGGACATAAGC
This sequence comes from Tenrec ecaudatus, assembly GCF_050624435.1. NCBI lineage: Eukaryota > Metazoa > Chordata > Mammalia > Afrosoricida > Tenrecidae > Tenrec > Tenrec ecaudatus. The sequence goes on along the minus strand of NC_134533.1, from coordinate 178,125,382 downwards.
AGAAAGCAAAACTAATGTTACTATTCTGTAGAGTTAGTGAGTGTTCCGTGGTACAGCATTGACTATAACAACCTGGTTAGTAAAATAAAACTAGTAATATCATGGCTACAACATCAAAAGGAACAATATTATTATTTGCAATGTTCTGATCTCCAGAACATGAGAGTACATTCTAAAGTCAATCACTAGTGAGACTTTCCAAGGTGGGAGGTGGAAGGAGGCAGGTCATTCAGCAATCGACAAGATGGCATTACAGTGGCTAGTGTGAGTTTGTCTCAATAGACTCCAGCTTCTCTAAGTATTTGCTCAGCATACAGGTTGGGTAAGTAAGGTGAGAAAATACACCCCTGATGCACACCATGCCGGGTTTGAAACCATGCAATATCCCCTTATTCTGTTCTCCCAACTGCCTTTTAATTCATGTACAAGTTCCACAGGAGCACAGGAAGTGTTTGGGAATTCCCATTCTTCTCAAGATTATACATAGTTTGTTATGATCCACACTGTTGAATATCTTGGCATGTTTAATAAAACACAAGTGAACATCTTCCTGGTAATCTCTTCTTTCAGCCAAGATCCATCTGACATCAATGATATTCCATGTTCCATGTCCTCTTCCCAGACTTAACCTCTGGAAGTTTCCTGTTCATATACTGCTGTGAATATTGTTTGAATAATATTCAGCAAAATTTTCCTTGCATGTGATATTGTTCTATCATTTGAGCATTCAGTAGGGTCACCTTTCTTTGGAATGGGCACAATATGGATCTCTTTCAGTCACTTGGCCAAGTAGCTGTCTTCCACATTTCCTGGCGTAGATAAGTATGTGCTTCCCGTGGCTCATCAGCTTGTTGAAACATTTCAATTGGTATTCCATTAATTCCTGGAACCTGGTTTTGTCTAGTGCTTTCAGTGCGGCCTCGACTTCTTCCTTCAGTACCATTAGTTCTTGCTCACATGCTACCTCCTGAAATGACGGAATGATGACTAGTTCTTTTTGGTGCAGTGACTCTGTGTATTCCGTCCATCTTCTTTTGATACTTCCTGCATCATCCAATATTTTGCCCATAGAATCTGTCAATATGGCAACTTGAGGCTAGATGTTTTTCTCCAGTTCTTTTAGTTTAAGGTATGTTGAGTGTGCTCTTCCTTTTTGGTTTTCTAACTCTAGGTCTGTACACATTTCGTCATAATATTTTACTTTTATATTATAATGAGGTTGGTGAGGACGGCTCAATGGAAATGAGGGAAGTGTTCTTCAAAGCTGGAGAAAAAGGGATCCAGGTTGTACAGGGATGTTGGCAACGCTGTTGCGATTCCAGTCTTATAGAATAAGAAACGTCTTTCATAAGCAGCCATCTAAGTTAGGTGTCACCTAAGCCTGTGTGATCCAAGGATTGTAAATAAGAATTTAAGACCCGAGGGAGGAACTATATTCGAGCTTAAACTCGTAGCAGCCAGTTTGCACCCAGATGACTATGAAAGCCCAAGTCCTTTTGCAGGGTCCCTACATGAATTAGGTCCAGTAATTCTCTCTGACCATGAAGGTGGCCTATGAATAGTCCTGGTATCAGACTGAGTTCCCTGGAAAGTAGAATAATGTAGAGGTAGTTCAGGTTAAAATTTAACACCTATCATTTGTTCCTTCTTTTGACCCATTTTAAATGTGTTCTGATTTTATTCTTTTTCTCTTTTGAATTCAGGTTTTCTTATGTTTTATTTGTGTTATCGTTGTTAGGGATGGGAGTCATGAGGGACCAGCCTCCCCACAAGCTAATGGGTCCAAGGGGTGGGTTGTATAATTGAAGATTAAATTAAAGAGACAAGATCATGACTTCATGATCCAGGTCGGCACAGAGAGAGAGCATAATGTAATCTCACAAGTTATAATCTCAGCATGCAGGCCATGGTGGGCACATACCTAACAGAAAGGGGTGTATACTCGGCATATACATAACAGGAGGGGGATGAGCTAGGGGTGTACATGCAATAGGAAGGGGAGGGACTAGAGGCACCTATGTGAGAGGAAGGCATATACATAACAAGATGGGCGGGCTCTAGAGTCAAGATAGCAGGCTAACCTTGGTCCTCCCTGAGTTGGCTTGACCTTAGGTGTCTTTGGGCTCTCCTTCAGAGGAACAATCCATTCTCCTTATCAGAAGGGAGCAGGTCCTACTCAGGGTGGGACAGACAATAGAGTCTGATTGCCTCAGATGACTGACAACCTTCAGGTAGATAACCTTCAAACAGTTGATCTCCAAGTATGTTGTCAGTGACCCTGTGTTTGCAGACAGCACCTTAGATTTGGTATTATTAATGGGGGGACATCCTGGGGAATAACTTTGCTTAGGAGAATGGGAGTGGGAAGACCTCCAATCCACGAACGTGAAGGTCCCTCCACAGGAGCCCCAGCCTCCCAGACTCCTTCACGTTGAGTGTTTGTCCTCCTACACTCATTTCCCGGTTCTGTTTCACACAGGATGTGTTGTATGTTTTTCTTTTCTTTTTTAATTTTCCAATTCAGCAACTTCTATATGTATAATTAGGTGAAATTAATTATACTCTTCCCGTTGTACAACTATTTTTTGGTGGGGGGAGGGATAGCGTGTCTTCTTTCTTTTTTTAAAATCGTTTTATTAGGGGCTCATACAACTCTTATCAAAATCAATACATACATATTGTGTAAAGCACATTTGTGCATTCATTGCCCTCATCATTCTCAAAACATTTGCTCTCCACTTAAACCCCTGGCATCAGCTCCTCATTTTTCCCCTCCCTCCCCGCTCTTCCCTCCCTCATGAACCCTTGATAATTTACAAATTATTATTTTGTCATATCTTACACTGTCTGATGTCTCCCTTCACCCACTTTTCTGTTGTCCATCCTCCGGGGAGGAGGTCACATGTAGATACTTGTAATAGGTTCCACCTTTCCAACCCACTCTTCCTCCACCCTCCCGGTATCACCACTCTCACTACTTGTCCTGAAGGGATCATCCGCCCTGGATTCCCTGTGTTTCTGGTCCCTATCTGTACCAGTGTACATCCTCTGGTCTAGCCAGATTTGCAAGGTAGAATTGGGATCATGATAGTCGGGGGAGAGGTGGGAGGAAGCATCTAGGAACTAGACGAAAGTTGTATTTTTCATCATCTCCTCCCCGAGACCCTTCTGTAAGGGGATGTCCAGTGACCTACAAATGGGCTTTGGGTCTCCACTCACTATGATAAGAATTTTTGTTCTGATGATGCCTGATATCTGACCCCTTCCACAGCTCATGATTGCACAGGCTGGTGTGCTTCTTCCCTGTGGGCTTTGTTGCTTCTAAGCTAGATAACCACTTGTTTACCTTCAAGCCTTTAAGATATGGTGACCAGATTTTAACATTGGTTAAGGGGACACCATTGAGAGTGGGGGAGGGAGGATTCTTGATTAAAATTTGATCTATATGGAGCAACAAAAATTTTCATAGAAATGCAAAAATAGTATTGTAATATTTTTAAAATTTAAACATAAGTACAATTTACAAATATAATACATTAAAATTATGTATAGTATTTTATTCTTTGGCATATTTCTCATTTGAGTGACTCTTTTTAGTAGATTGCTGTCATTTAAAAGGTCATAAAATTTTTCACAAGAATTTGTTAAATTATATTTCACACATAAAATGGCTTTCAAATCTCAACACTTAATTGTGATTTTTCTGATGTTCACACTTTATTTACTGTAGGAAAAACGCATTCAGTCTCAGCATTAGTTTCTGGTAAGGACAGTGCATATTCCACAATTTTTCGTGCATTATTGTATGGAACATGGTTTGTTTCAGAATGATAAAATATTTCTAACCGTTTGTTTTCTATTGTGATTTTTGCTGATGCCCAAGATTTAACCTTTTCCTTATCAATATATTTTTTAATAATGATATCTCATTAAAAAGATCATTTTCAGAAATATTACTATATGGGAAATTTTGAGTAATATGATCGAATGATTTTTGCCCATCATTCCAATTAAGTTCTTGTTTTAATGTAACCCAATGAAAATGTTTAATATCATTGTCATGTTCCATCCATTCTTTTAAATAATCTATGCAGTTAGTATAGAACTTTTTAACATGATTCATAATATCTACATGATTTATTGCACCTTGTTCTTCTAGCTGGCTTATACTATTATGGATAGTTAATGGGAAAAAATTATTTTATACTGCTCTTGACACTAAATTTTGAATTATTAACTTCATTTGCTACTTTGATTACCGAAATTTTGTCACCTTCAATAAGTTTTATAGCATTTGGAAAAAGAGCTGCTTGATTGTGTACAAACTCTAGCCAAATTTTTTAAGATTCTTTTTCAAAAAACTCTTCTAAAATTCTAGGACATTTATCCTGTGATAGAAAGTAGGATTTCAAATTATTGTATATTTTCAAAATTCTTTCGACAGCTGACAAAAGAGCTAACCAGCGCGTTTTACTGTATCCAAGTATTTTCTGATATTCGACTTGCGCAGTTTCACAAAATTCTTTAAGCATATCAACGTGCACAGTGTATATATATAAATAAGGGATATATTTTAATAACAATATTGTCCACATCTACGTGCAACATGTCAGCACCTGTTTGAATGGCATTATGTATTATGTATAGTCCCTTCCCATTCTCCCGCCGTTCCCTAGCTTGTCATGCATTCTTTCCAAAAATCGGGACTTTTTAAAAAATGCCGCGGGATGAGGGACAAATTGTTAAAGATCGGGACTGTCCCGCCAAAAGCAGGATGTCTGGTCACCTTACTTTAAGACCCCAGACCCTATATCTTTTGATAGGTGGGCACCATCAGCTTTGACACAATTTCTTATGCACCCATTCGTCTTCAGTGATTATATCATGTAGGTGAGCACACAGTGATATGATTTTTTGTTCTTTGATGCCTGATAACTGATCCCTTCGACACCTCATGATCACACGGGCTGGTGTGCTTTTCCCATGTGGGCTTTGTTGTTTCTGAGCTAGATGGCCACTTGTTTACTTTCAAGCCTTTAAGACCCCAGACGCTGTCTCTTTTGATAGCCAGGCACCATCAGCTTTCTTTACCACATTTGCTTATGCACCCACTTTGTTTTCAGCTGTTGTGTCAGGAAGGTGAGCATCATAGAATGCCAGTTTAATAGAAGTATTCTTGCATTGAGTGAGAACTTGAGTGAAGGCCTAATGTCCTTCTGCTACCTTAATACTAAACCTATAAATATATGCACATGTATTTCCCCATCCTCATATATAAATATATTTGCATGTGTACATGCCTTTATCTAGACCTTTATAAATGCCCTTTGCCTTCCAGCTCTTTCCTCTATTTCCTTTGACTTTCCTCCTGTCCCACTATCATGGTTAGTCCCTACCTGGGTTTCAACAATTCCTCTTGGTTACCTTACCCTTGATCATGCCCTACCAGGCTTCCCACAGCTTCCTCACCACCAATTTGAATCATTTGTTGTCCCCTTGTCCCTGAGTTTGTTAACACCACTACCTATCCCCCCACCTCCCCCTCTCCCATGTCCCCCCGGAACTGTCAGTCCTTCCAGATTGTTCATCCAACCTATCTTATTTAGACAGACCTGCAGAGATTATAACATGCACAAAAACAAGACAGAGCAAAACCAAGCAACAACATAGAGCAAAACAACAACAAAAAATGACCAAAAAAAAAAAACACAAGAAAGAAAAGCTTGTAGTTAGTTCAAGGACTGTTTGTTGGCCTTTAAGAGTGTTTTCCAGTCTAGTCTGTTGGGGCACCAAGCCCTGGCCCCAAAGTCCACCTTCAGCATTCCCTGGGGACCTCGCGTCTCCATTCCCTTGCTGTTCTGTTGCATGCCCTTAGTGTTTTGTCTCGGTGTGGCGGGATCAGATCAGGTGCAATTCTCACACTGTGTCTCTGGTATTGTCCCAAGTAGGGCTATGGGTCAGTGAGGGGTGTCATGTCTCATAGTGGGGCCGGCCATTTGGTCCTCTCTGTGGCCTGGCTGCTCTAATTGGAAACATCGTCCTCACGGCCTGGTGGGCCAGGATGTGCTCCACTCTCTCCTCCTCCCACTTCATCTGCACCCCTGTGCTCCGATCAGACATGATTCTCTCCCGGAGCTGCAGATTCAATGTCGTCCTTTGAAATAAATTCTTCTGGGGGAAGGAGCAGGTGTCCACGTCATAGTTGGGATTGGGGCCGGCCTCCCAGACCTCTCTACTGGTTCCCTACTCCATGCGGGCATGTTGGCATTCACATCTTGGAGCACTGGATTGAAGTCTGGTCCCTTTTTCCTTGTGGAGATATAAACAATACCCTCTCCCTGGGTAGGTTAGTGCCCTGTGTCCCCGCTACCCATTTCTTATTTCTTTTTTTATATCCCCACCTCCATTTTAGTTGTCTACCACATGTATCACTGTATTTGGTCTGGTCCCTGCCATATTACCTGGTCCTCATCCCAGGAATGCTTGTACACAGTAGCTTTGTGCCCATGGCCCTTTTGCATTTTTTTTTAAAAAGCTTACCCCAGCGACTCATGTTTGACTTGTCCTTTTGTGCTTGACTTACTTCGCTTAGCATGATTTCCTAATGATTGGATTAAAAAGCTGTGGTATATACATATAAATGGAGTACTACACATTGCTAGAAAGCAGTGATGAATACATGAAGCACATGGCTGCATGGGAAGAACTGTTGTACAACTACTATTGATATCTCTCTCCAAATTGTTCTACCAGATTAAAATAAACTCAATGCCCCCTAAGCAAAAGCTCCTCCTCCTTCACCCACGGTAACCATAGGTCAAGTTTGGTTTCTTTTGTTTGTTTGTTTTTCTTTATATGAAATCCATGAGAAGTAAATATATAGTGGCTGTAACTGGATTAATAGTTTCTTAGGTTCATGGTGTGGGAGGTTGAGGGGGAAGTGGAGGGTTAAAAATATTGAGTATACGAAGGAAGAAAATGTTCTAAAATCGATTGTGGTGATAATTGCCCAACTCACAAATCTTTCAATATGTTTAAACCATGGACTCATATGGTATCTGAATTATTTGTCAATAAAACCATTAAACTTTAAAAAATCATTTTATTAGGGGCACACACAGTTCTTATCACAATCCATACATACATCAATTATGTAAAGCACATTTGTACATTCATTGCATTAAACATTTTTTAAAAGAAGAAAAATATATTTTTTCATGAAACCCAGACCCTAGCTAAGGAGATTATTGGGCCGGGTTTCCGAACTGCTGCCAGGCTGCTCCTCGCTGCCTAGGCATCAACCAGTCTTTTATCTTGTTGCGTGCACCTGCCCACCGCGTTCTTAGAGACACTGTTTCCATGAATTTCACAGATGTTTTATAAAATTCTCCAGGCCTCCCAAGAGACACAAGGAGACTGGGCCCGTTTGTCATCTGACTGGTCAAACCTTTTATGAAAAGGCAGCTCATACAAGTTCGACATCATCGGCTCTGGCACATCAGACAACCAGGCCTGGAACTGGCAGAGGATAGACAACCTCCAAATCGGGATCCAGAGCCCTCGTGTTCACGGCCTGCTGCCCATTTCCATCTCATCACTCATCTGCGTTGCAGCTTTCCCCTTCTCTTAGATCTGCATTCCATAGATGCAAGAAATATTTACACTCTGTGAAAGATGCAAGAATCATCAACTCCCCGCTCCACCATAGCCATACTCTACATTTCGAGTGTATAATTTCTCTTTTCAAAAAAAAAAATATTTTAAAAATAAATAATCATTTATGGTATTATAATATATTATTATATTTTTATATTATACATATTTATTGATGTTGTTATAATGGAAATGTGGCATCTAGTTGGCTTTAAAGGGCAGAGATTTATTTTCTCACAGTTTAGGAGTCTGAAATCAGGCCACATGGCTCTAGTGGGGAGGGGAACCTTTTTTTCTGCCAAGAGTCCTTTGGATATTTATACCATTATCGGCCAGTCATACTAGTCAAACATTTAATTAACTCACCCCTAATGAGATGGCAGAACAGGGCAGTGTATAGTGGTAATGAGTTGGGCTGCTAACTGGAAGGTCAACAGTTTGAAACCACCAGCCCCTGCTTGAGAGAAAGACAGGGCTTTCCATTCCCGTACCCTGTCCTGTAGAGCCACTGTGGGTTGGCATCAACTCAATAACATTGAGTTTTTGGTTTTGGAGGAGCTGGCTTCTCTCTGATGGGGTGTGTGGTGTTGGCAAGGAGGAGCCCTGCTAGCAGAGTGGTTAGTTGTGGGGCTGCTAACCGAGGGTGGGAAGTTCAAAGCCACCAGCAGCTCAGTCGGAGAAAGATGGGACATTCTACTACCGTAAAAAATTACATTTTTAGAAACTCACAGGGCAATTCTCCTGTGCCCTATAGGGCCGCTATGAGCCGGCATCATCTCTATGGCAGTGCGTTTAGAGTAATGTTGGCTGGTATTGATTTCTCGGGCCTTAGGTGGCCTGTGGGCTGGACCTTCTGCACCCCTGCTAAAGGAAGGCTCTCCCAGAGGGCTCCAGGAGCAATCCTAGTCTCCACCAGCTTCTCTTTGTTGTGTCTTTGATAATCTCCACAGAGACATCCATCTTTCTTCATCTGTGCTTCCTTGCTTCTGTGCCTAACCTGCCCTCTTTATAACTCAAATGTGATTGTGTTAGGAAACACCTCGCACAGATATGACCTAATTAACATACCAAAGAAAATTCTGTTCTCAAATGTGATTACATTCACCACTACAAATAGGGGTTGGGACTTACAATTTGTTTTGGGAGGACTCAATTCAATCCTGAGCTCTTCTGACATATTTAATTATGCTTGTCTCTGAACTAACAGCAATGAAGTCGTAAGCATGCATTCTCTAGCAGCTTTCTTGATTCTCTCAGCCTTAGGTTCCTGAGTGGCACCTGTCTCATCTTTGCCTTAATCTTGACCCCTAGTTTACAAAATTCAACAAATTCAATGTTCTACACAGGCAGATTGGTAAGGTGTGTCAATTGATCAATGAATAGAATATGATGATGTCTGCCAAATAGTCAGCTCATGATGTTGCAGGTGGACTTACCACCTTCTGGAATAGGAGTACGTAGGCAGGAGATACGAAATTTTTAGACAAAAGCTGTATTAGAGCTTAAATTCTGAGCATAGGTTTGCATAAGGCTACAGTTTACAATAAACTCCAAAAACAAGCTCACTGCCTTCCAAACAGTTCCAATCCACAGCGAGCCTGTGGGACCGAGTAGAGCTTTCCTTGTAGGTTTCTGAGACTAAATCTTTTAAGGAGTAGAAAGTCTCATTTTCCTCCCACATGGATTCAGACTCACAGCCCAGCGTTAAACTAATAGCCTAGTATTGTTCAAGGTGCTAGAGCACTTGTTCTTGTAACCACTCTCAGCTGACATTGTAGTCTTGACTGCCTTTTGCAATCTCTTCTTGAACTTGAAAACTCATTCTTGGTGCCTGCATCTTGCCTCCTGAAAGGTAGGTGCTTTGGGATCGAGCCTGGGCATGGGGGTTTTAAAAGTTCTTATGATTCTAAGACATAGATCATTGGTGTAAAAGACTTTGCCCTCCCCCACCTGTAACTCCACCATGAGGCGACAATTTGTCGTACTGTTGTGGCTGGTTTGTAACCATGATGTTCAAGGCTTAAAATTTAAGCTATGCCATTGGTATTTCAGATCCCCAAAGAGTTACTCAAGGTAGATAGGCTTCAGTGGAGCCTCCATGCGAAGGAGAACTTGGTGACCTACCTGGGAGAAGGGGGTGGGGTGAGGCTAGTGAAATCTTTAGCAGTGGAGCATTGTCTGATACAGTGCCAGAAGATGACTCGTTCGGGGAGGAAGGAACTCAAGCAAGATACGACTGGAGAGGAGCCGCAACTCGAAGCAGAGTAGACCTCAGTGACCCGCACAGAGTGGGTTTGCAAGACCTTCATTTGCTGATGTGGCACAATTCAAAATGAAAGAGAAAGCTGCAAATATCCACCAATAAGTGGGGCGTAGAGTACATGAATCAAATGTCTGGAAGTTGTCAAAATAGAAATGGAACACGTAAAGATAGATATGGAAATGAACCGGGGTGGCCGTGTTGAATTGGACAAACATACTGTCCTGGGAATCAAAAATCGAAAAGGAATGGCGTTGCATTCCTCATCAAAGCGAAGATTTCAAGACCCATCCTGAGTACCTTGTCAGTGATAGGGTAATATTCATATGCCTAAAAGGAAGATCAATTAATAGAATTACTGTTCAAATTTATGCACAGATCACTAATTTAAACCAGGGAGAAGTCAAAGATCTTTATCAGCTTCTGTAGTCTCAAATGGATCGAACATGCAATCAAGATGCATTGATAAGTGCCAGTGACTGGAATGTGAAAGTTGGAAACAAAGAAGGATTTGGTAGCGGGAAAACATGGCCTTGGTGATAGAAATAATGCGGAATATTGCATGATCGAATGTTGTGACACCAAGGATTTTTTGTAAACACCTTAAAAAAACATAAAAGTGACCATGTACAAGGACCTCTCTGGATGGAATACACAGTAATCAAACTGACTAGAGCAGTTTGAAATCACCAGCCGCTCCTCGGGAGAATGATGGGACATTCTACTCCCGTTAAGAGTTACAGTCTTGGAAACCCACGGGGGCAATTTTACTCTCTCCTATAGGGCTGCTATGATTCAGAATTGAGTAGATGGCAGTGAGTTTGGTTTGGGTTTTGAGAATGGAAAGACCAGATGCAGATGTTCAATATCATCAAGCAGAGAAGGCCAGGGACCCACTGAGGATTAGCGTATCAAGGGCTCATATGCAAGTTTACGATGAAGATGGTGAAAATTAAAATGAGTCCACAAGAGCCAAAGTAAGACTTTGAGACTATCCCACCTTCATACAGAGACCTTTTTAAGAACATCTTTGACTCATTGAGCAATACTGACCAAAGGACTAACTTAATTGTTGGATGTCATGAAGACATCATACCTGAAGAAAGGAAATGATCATTAAAAACATAGAAAAGATGTCAGGAGTCCATGTAGAAAAAGAATGTTTGGAAACTGATTGGGGTTGCAATTGTACATTCTACTTGTCACGATTGAGATTTGGTATGCTATGATATATGTATTCAATCCCAACTAATAATAATAATGATAATTTTTTAAAAGAAAGGAAAAAAGAAAAGGCCAAAATGGATGTTAGAAGAAACTCTGAAACTTGCCTGTGAGCATAGAGTAGCTACAGTGATAGGTGGAAGTGATGCTGTCTAGGAGTGAACAGAAGATTTCAAAGGGCAGCACAAGGAGACAAAGTACTAGAATGACTTGTGAAAAGACTTGGAGTTAGAAAGCCCGAAGGGGAAAACCCACTTGGATTTTCCCAAGTGGAAGAACTGAGGGGCTGGAAATCAGGAGTGAGTTCCCATATTGAAAGATTCTATGTGCAAACTATTGAATGAGGTGAGAAATATCATAATAGGATAGAATAAATTCAGTCACTGAGCCAAAAATAACTTGTCAGTATTCGGCCATTTCAGATGATCAGAAGCCAGTGATTTTGAAAGAAGTACAAGGTGCACTGAAGGCATTGATGGACTATTAATTGACATGCTTCAACAATGTAATTCAGCATTGGGAGGGCTTATACCAAGATATTGGGACGATATCTATCTGGCAGACTACAAGATATTTTTATGTGTGTCCATTCCAAGGAAAGATGATCCAACCGAATGCAAAAATTATGGAACAATGTTATAAATAGCTCCTGTAAGCAATATTTTTATGAAGGTCATTTCACAATAGTTGCAGTAGTACCTGAAACAGGGCACTACCAGATATATAAACTGGATTCAGAATCATTGTTGATGTCAGATGGATCTGGGCTGACAGTTCAGAGCACAAGAAAAGATGTTTAGTTGTTTATCGATTTAGGCATTTTCCTGGGATCCTAACAGATTATAGGTATCAATGCAAAGAATGGGAATTTCAGAACATTTCATTGTGTTCATGTACATAGACCAAGAGGTGTTGCAGGAGGCTATGGACAACAGTGAAAACCCAAAATCACTTTGCAGAGTCCCCGCCTAGATTAAGCCCTCATTGAATTCCTTCCGATAATTAACCAAGGATGCAATAATCTTAGGAGGCCTGGAAGCATAGCGTGTTTCCCACAGGGCTGCTTCACGCAAGGTCAGCAGTTTGAAACCACCAGCTACTCAGAGGGAGAAAGACAAGACTTTCTAGTCCTATGAAGAGTTACAGTCTCGAAAACCCACAGGGACAGTTCTTCCCTGTCATCTTGTTGCTAGGAGTTGGAATCCCTTTGATGGGGATGAGTTTTGGGTAGATAGTCCTGCCCTCAGGCAGAGTGCATTAAAAAGTGGATTACTTCCATCCCTCTCCAGCCAGCCCAGAGAGGGGCAGTGTCTCTGAGGAGTTTGCTCCAGTGGTGTTTCCTTGATAAATAGTACTAGGGACTCATTTTCATGCGTTAGTATCAACAAACAGTAAGTATATGGCTATTGGTAACTGCCAAGTCATTTGGGCTTTCAGCCACCAAGCCACGTGATCCCTTGGGCTTTGCCTTCAAGGACTAGGAAGTTCGCCTGTCACTCTACCTCACCATCCCTTAGTCCCTGCTGCTCTGCTTACTCTGTCCTACTATTATCAATGTGCCCAAATCTTCGGTGCCTCCACCACTTCAAACAATCCGGTAGACACTCTTCCAATGGTCCTAGGCCTTTTCTCTCTGTTGGAGAGGCCTGATGCACAGAAGGATGGCTTTGATGGAGGCGTTTTGTTTTGTTTAACTTTTAGCCAACCATACCCCAAGGAAAATGAGGGATGGCGTCTCCAGTCACACCTCTTAGCAAAGCAGTCTTAAAAATGCCTCTAAGGAAACAAAGGTTGTGACTTGGTCAGAACTCTTCAACACACTACCACTGAGTCAACGCCAACTCATAGTGACCCTATAGGATAGGGTAGAACTCCCTCTGTCAGTGTCTGAGGTTATAATGGCCTTTGGGAGTAGAGATTCCTGTCTTTCTCACAAGGAGCAGCTGGTGATTTCCAACTGCGAGACTTTTGGATCTTGGCCTAACTCATAGCCACTACACCACCAGTACTTAACCCTACCTCAATCCTGTCCAGGAGCATGGCAAATAACTCCCTCCAAAGTGGAATTCTATCCACAGACACAGAGTCCAGAATTATAATACATCATATAAGGAATTATGGCTAGAGGAGTGAGATTAATGGATTACATCTAGGGAGATTAATGGATTACATCTCAATGTCCATGGAAACAGCAGACAATGAATCAGCAGCATATTCTTCTATTGCGTTAGGCAAATCCGATGTGAATGGCCTTTTGAAAGTGTTAAAATGAAAATTAAAAAGGAAGCTGTCACTTTGAGGTCTAAGTGTGCCTGACCCCCCATCACGGTATTTTGTGCCATTAAGTTGTTTCTGGTTTTTAGTGACCCCTTGTATGCACAACAGAGCAGAACATCTCCCCGCCTGGTCCCACACCATCCTCACAATTGTTCCTGTGCATTAGGCCTTCGTGGTAGTCACTCTCAATCCACCTCCTTGAAAGCCTTCCTTGTTCCCACTGGCCCTCCACTTTACCAAATGTGATGTCCTTCTCCAGGGGCAGGGCTCTCCTGACAACTCGTCCAAGTGTGTGAGGCAAAACCTTGCCACCCTTGTCGCTAAGGAATACCTTCTTCTAAAACAGATTGGTTTGTCTTTTTGGAAGTCCATGGTGCTTTTCTTCTTTGGTCTGCCTTATTCAAAGTTCCACTTTTTCAGGTGCTTATGAGGGAATTGAAAATACCATGGCTTGGTTAAGGCGCACCTTAGTCTTCAAGTAACATCCTTGTTTTCCAATATTCTAAAGAGGTCTTGTGTAGCACATTTACCTAATACAACATACCTTTACACCTCTTAACTTCTGCTTCCTTGAGCACCCAACAAGGTGAAATCCTTGAGTTGAGTTTTGTTTCCATTAATCACAATCTTACCTATTGGTCCAGTTGTGAGGATTTTTAGTTTCTTCACACTGAAGTGTAATCCACACTGAAGGCTGCAATCCTTGATCTCCATCAGCAAGTGCTTCAGGTCTGCCTCACTTTCAACAAGCAAGGTTGCATCATCTGCATATCCCAGGTTGTTAATAAGCCTCCTTCGGATCCTGATGCCATATTTTTCTTCATTAAGCCAGATTCTCTGATGAATTGTTCAGCATACAGATTGAATAAGTATGGTGACAGGGTACAACCCTGAGGCACACTTTGATTTTAAACCATGCAGTATCACATCATTCTGTTCTCATAAGTGCCTCTTGTTCCATGTACAAGTTCCTCATGAGCACAGAGAAATGCTTTGGAATTCCCATGATTCTCAAGGCTATCCATAGCTCATTATGATCTACACAGTTGAATGCCTTGGCAAAGTCGCTAAAACACAAGTAAACATCTTTCTGGCTTTCTCTGCTCTCAGCCAAGATCCGTCTGACATCAGCAACGGTATCCCTTATTCCACGTCCTCTTCTTACTTTTAAGTCACCGTATATGCGTGTGAAAGCTGGACGATGAATATGGGAGACCGGAGGAGAACCGATGCATTTGAATTATGGTGCCGATAATTGAATATTGACTATACCCTGGACTGCCAGAAGAATGAAAAAAATCTGCCTTTGAAGAGGTACACCCGGATTGCTCCCTTGGCGTTCCACGCGCTCTGGAGAATGACATTATGCAACTAAAGTAGAGGGTCAGGGAAAACGAGGAAGAGGCTCCAGAAGCGGCTTGACCCAGCGGCTGTAAGAAAGGCCTCGAACCCTGTGCGGATGAAGCAGCACCCAGCCCCGGGTAGCTCTGGTGCAATAGGTGTGGCTACAAATCGGGATTGATCTTCCTGACGACAACTAGGAAAGGTATGAACCCTAAAGTGAAGTACTGCCCAGCCAGGTCTTGAAGGCCCCAGATCATCTGAGCTCATTCAGAGGTGCCTGGCTATGTCAAGTTTCTATGAGGCAGAAGCTGCAAAGACAAGTGTGTGCACTTCAAGCCCTGACTCATGTACAGTCCATTATAGAGTTAACCCGAGGAGCCTCCCTTGGGCCGGTTCAGCCAGATAGGTTAGACCAGCGGGGTGGAATGGAGTCTCTGAGGTGGGCGCGAGGGTCGCTGCGTATGAACTCAGAGGCAGGCGCCGCTGTGCGGGAGCAAGCTCACCAAGGGCGCACGCAGCGGGGAGGTGAGAACTACAAGTCCCGGCATGCACTGGGCTGACGGGGCGGTGCCGAAACCTGCCCGGAGGGCAGCCAGGCCCAGGCGTGCGCAGTGGTTCTCGGGAGCGGCGGGGCGGGTCGTCTCGGGCTGTCAGCTGTGGCCCCGAGCGTCCGCGCCGAGGTGGCCGCGGCCATTGGCCGAGTGGCAGGAGGGGTGGGGCCACCGCGAGCCGCTAAAGGGCAGGCGGAGCGGACCCCGGCGAGCCACCGATCCGAGAGGCGAGGGCTGAGCTGCTGCGTTCCGGCCTGACCATGGCAGCGGCTCCGCTGAAAGTGTGCATCGTGGGCTCCGGGAACTGGTGAGCGGTGGTGGGAGCGGTGCAGGCTCCGCCTCCCGGGGCTCTGGGCACGGCGGCGGTCAGCCGTGGCGCGGGCACCGGCGCTGCGCGCGGGGAGGCGGGCGGGCGGCCGGGCTGGGTCTCGCGCACCAGTGGAGGCCGCGCCGAGGCGCTCGCGTGGAGAGCAGCGTGGAGAGGGCACTGCGCGTCCGGGCACCTGTCTGCGCGCCCGCTGCTGCGCGGCGGGCGCACCGAGGCCACCTGCGCGCCGCGCCCGGCGGCTCTGCGCAACACTTCGGATCGCTTTGGTGGAAGCCCTGCCTTTCCTGCTGTCGTTTTTTTGGGGTTGAGGAAACGGAGGCAGAGAGGACTAAAGGGCGTTGGGTACGTCCTTGGTGGGGCAGGCGTTGGCCCTCCGAAGTGTCCTCCTTCCCCTTTCTGACAAGTCCACTCCTAGGAATCTTGTATCAGGAAGAAAATCCAATTCCCACAGGCCCCGTTCCCAGTATCGTGCAGGGGCGTTGAGAATACTCCGGGGCACAGCTTGGACACCCCACCCCCACCCCCTTATTGGGCTTTTATTTGACTCTAGCGAACATGAAGCAATGTGTGCCCAGCGCTCCTAGAAGCGCTCTACAGATGTCAGCTCCTTTAGCGACCTGTGTGGAACACACGGTGGGTTTCTGGTGTGCAGTGATTGTGGCAGAAGGGAGGAAAGGTAGGATGTAGCATCTGGTGTTTGAACCGCTCCCTACCCCGCCCCATTTCTGTGCACTCTGCCCTACAGCTAAGGGAGGGCTTGTACTTGAGTGACTGGCCTTTCAGTGGTTCGGATGACCAGTGGTCTGTTTGGCCTGACATTCAGAACAGTTTGGGGGTTCAGGAGTGCAGCAGCAGTGGATACTAGCTGCAGCCTGGTCCCAGCCTTACTGCTTTTCCACTCGAGAAAGCACTTCCTGGAGGAATCCTTACCTGCTTGAAGACTTTTCCATCCCAACGAGGACAGTGGTCGCTCCCTGTACCCCTGTTGCTGACCTCGGTTACTTCAAGGCAGTGAGTTGACTATCGTCTCCGTTCCTCTCCCCCCAGCTTTTGAGAATTGCATCTTCCCGGTGCCCGGCACATACAAACAAACATACTACATTGATGTTTGAAGACTTCACGTTTTACTTACTTATATTTGACTAGGAAATGCATTCAAGCATGTCATTCAAAAACTCAGACTACAAACCTCTTGCTGCCAGGTGGTTCGACTCCAGGTGATTGTTTTTTAGAGTCCAACTGCTCCTTAGACTTTGGTGACTGCAGTCTTTACGGGCTCAGATCCCCAGACCTTTCTTCTTAGCTGCTGCTGGGTGGATTCAGATCGCTAAACATTAGGGTAGTAGCCCAAACGCAAACCGTTGGAACCACCCCAGGACACACAAAACACACACACACACACACACACACACACACACACAAATCACCAGTGGGGAATCTCCTTCCTACCCATACTTTTTCTCTACATTCTACCTGGAGGAAAAACTAGTATTTTCTTGTGCCCACCCCCAAAGGAATTTCATATAGAGGCCAGCAAATGTTTATATATATATGAGAGTTTAAAAAAAATAAAGCCATCATCTTTTCATTCCAATTTTCCATGAACTTTTTGAAGCCCCTTGTGTTTTCTTTCCCCTCTGCCCTACAAGTACTGGAGGATGATACACTTTTCTGTGAGCTCTTTCACCTGGCAATGGAATGTTCTTCCCCACATGGAATGCGCTTGCTCCTGACACCCTGCAAATCTGTTGGTAGACTTTCAGTTCGCCTTTGCCAGTTTTGATCCCAAGGTCACTTGGGTGAGCTCTCAGCTGCCTCGTTGGCCATGGGACTGGAAAAAGCCACCATATAGTTTGAGTTTTCTGAAGGTTTGTTTCCTCTTCTTGCCCCTTCTTGCCCTTGGTTCTACCTGGCAAGATGTAGTAGAAGCAGACAGGCCAGGCCTCACTGGCTGTGGGTACAGAGTGAAAGCAGTGGAGGGAGGTCCCTGTCCCTCCACTGGGATCTGGCTGCCGGCCTGTGGATTCCCTCCAGTGTACGCGGTGGTTTTCTTGGCTGGCTCCAGCCCAGGGAAATAGAGTAGAACTTGATGGACACTGCCGCAAGACAATTGAGAAATACGCTACAGTTTGGGCAGGCTGCCTGGCTTCATGAATTATGGAATCTTACTGGAATCATTGCTGGCTTCCCTGCCACCGTCCTGTGTGCAGGGATGCTCCTGTCCTAGAGAGAGGGCACGGTCTCCCCAAAGAGGTTCAGGAATTTAGGAACTGAAAGCCACGCAAGCAAAAAGCCAGATGCCTACAAGGGAGATTCCTTCTGGTCAGTAGACATTTGTAGGTTGGTCCTGTGTAGGTATGGATGTGGGGCTGTAGGAGGAGGACAGGATGATACCACCCAATGGATACAATCCCCCCCAATCCCTGCCCTTAAGAAACTTGCCTTTGGGTCTGTGGAGGACAAGAGGGTGGAAGGGAACTTCTTGAACACAAACTTGAATGGATTATCTGTCGCAAGGAGAGACATCAGTAGGTTGTTAGACATCATTGTGACCATCTGTACAACAGAACAAAACACTGCCCTGTGCAGCCTCATCCCACAACCACTGCTGTCTTTCAGCCCATGGTTGCAGTCTTATCTGTGCCCTGTCCAAAGAAAGGTGATCCAGAAGAAGGTAGAAATGATCAAGCAATGTCATTAATGTCACACACAAATAGAATTCTGCTGGAAATAACTCACACACAATCGCAGCCACACATTAGCAGGGCACTGTCAGAGCTTCAAGCCAGATTCAGAAGGCATGGTGTGGGGGACAGTGTTGCTGCTGCCGGCTGGATCTTGGCAGAGAACACCAGAGATGTTTGCTTGTGTTTTGTTGACTATGCAAATGCATTTGACGGCGTGGCTCATCACAAATGATGGATAACATTGCGAATAATTTTACTCATGACAAACCTGTACATAGACCCAGAGGAGGCATTAAACAGAACAAGGGGATAACCGTGTAGCCTAAGGTCCAGAAAGGTGTGTGTCAACGTTGTATCCTTTTCCGTACTCACTAAATCTATATGGGGAGCAAATAATCCGAGAAGCTGAACATTTTAAATGGACTGAATAAAATGGTGGATATCGAAGTTAATTGTTAAAGTAGTCCATCAGAAATACCCCCCTGCAGCTAGACTTGCTGAATCTTATTTCTTGAGAGTGGAGCATGTTTTCGTTATGATAATTCTGAAACATCACCAATCGACAGCCCTAACCAACCCCGCCCATCTGGCCCCCACTTCAGCAAGGTAAAAGTTGCTTGGACAAAATAGTTACACTTAGGACTTTGAAACACCTCAAGGAGCTTATCTAAATGTTGCCACGGACAAGTTCATAGGGAGGGTGACCTCACCCTGACACTGAGCACTTCCCTCTTATGAATTGTCTTTAAAAAAAAAAAACATTTTAGGAGGGAGGGGAAAAAAAAAAGAGGACCTGATGCAAGGGGCTTAAGTGGAGAGCAAATGCTTTGAGAATGATTGGGGCAGGGAATGTATGGATGTGCTTTATACAATTGATGTATGTATATGTATGGATTATAATAAGAGTTGTATGAGTCCCTAATAAAATGTAAAAAAAGAAAAGAGGAGAAAAAAATGATTAGGGCAAAGACTGTACAGATGTGCTTTATACAATTGATGTATGTGTATGTATGAACTGTGATAAGAATTGTATGAGCCCCAATAAATTGTTAAAAAAAACAAACATTTTATTAGGGACTCATACAACTCTTATCACAATCCATATAAACTGTCATTGAGTTTACTACAGTGACTAGAATATCGAATTTAGCTAACTAGCCCAGGAGCTTTATCCAAAAGGACTCCCGAAGGGAAAGAAAACAAGCTTAATGATGTTACCTTGCCCGATCCTTGAAGCATATCTCCTTTCCTCTCAGCTGGGTGGCTTGGAGAGGGTCCGATAAAGAAGCCAGGGATGGGGTTTGGAGCACTGGCATGCAGCTGAGCCCGGCCCTACTGCTCAAGGCAAGGCAGACTTCCTCATCTAAATGACTTCAAGGACTGCTAAGTGCGAGGGCGGGGTTTTAAAGCCTTCAGCCATTCTTAGAAGAAAGATGAGGCCATTTGCTCCCATAAAGATACGCCACCTCAGAAACTGTTGTATGTGTGTGTGTGGGGGAGGGTCTCTACAGTGGTATTGATTTTTTTTTTTCTCCTGATTTTGGTGACTGGGTAAAACAAGACTTTGGTCCCTCTAAAAATGAAACAAAGTTTCTACCCCAGCCCTTCCAGAAGCTCACCAGCCACAATGTAAGATTACATTTCTAGAATGAAAACCTCAGAACTCTCTTTTACAGCCAGACCTCCCAAGGGCATGGCACCCATGTCCAGAAATGTGCATTAGGGCAAAGTTGTGCAACCGTTGTAAGGAGGGCTCGAACCCGACCCCCTGGGTGTCCATCCTGGCTGCCCTACTTGGCAGCTGCGCGGGCTTGGGCCACTGGCTTCTCTCCCAGCATCATTGCTTATACTGCTGGTACCTGCTGCCTGGGAGCACGGCGCAGATTGAGCGAGATGATTCGGGTAGAGGGTATGTTTGCTCCCACTGCCAAAAAACCACCGCCAGCAAATCAACGGAAAAGCTTTATGAGAGCCAGCAGCCTCCTCTCTCTTCTGAGGAGCTGCTGGTTGGTTTGAACTGCCCACCTGGCAGTTAGCTGCCCAGCACTTCAGTCACTGCACCACCGGGGCATAGTGATCGGCACACGATTCATGAGTCTTTCTATTCCCACAAAGTTACGGCACTGGAAACCCTCCGAGGGGCTGTCATAACCAATGCTACAGCGCCAGAATCGATTCCATGACGGCAAGTTGAGTCTCATTAATTTTTATTAGTTTCAGCGTCCTCGGCCTATGCCCTCCTCAGTCATAAAACAGACTCTGGTGTAGGCCAAAAGCCAGAGAGAGGACACAAAGCAGAGTGTCGCTGATAAGTTGTGGCCTTTGTTTTTACCATTACTTGCTTTCTCTGAGACCGAAGGTCAGTGAGTGTTTTGCCCTGCTTTGCACTGAAGACTGAAACTGGGCTCTCAAATTTATAGTACCTTTTTGAGGGGTCTTTTAGAGCTGTCTGGTCAGAGCACTCTGGTATTTGTCCCCTTGGCCCCCCTCTTGTCTGTGATTCCTGCCACATGCCTGCTTGCAGCCGCCCTCAAGCCCTCCCGCCCCGGCCCACAGAGGACTCAGCTCCAGAAGACCTGAGGGGACTAAATGCAGCCTGGCTGGGAGTAGCATCCACTCTTTGCCTCCGGGTGGGCGTGGGGTGGTGGGTGGTGGGGATGAAAGTTTGTCAAATGAAAACCACAAATAAAAACTAGATACTTAATCAACTACTTCCATCACCTGCCCCACCTGTTCAAGGTAGCGATCCATGAGTCTGGCTCTAGGAGTGACCCAGAAGCTCTCTTATCTCTTCACCTCTGCCTCCCAGTCCTCACCGCTCTCATCATTCATCCACTTCCTCTGCTCGGGCGGTGAACCATTGTTGTAATAAGGCCAGGAACCGCTATGATTGTTGTAATAACACCAGAAACTGCTGCCAAATAAAGTCAGATGCCTCTGCCCACCGCAGGCACATGCCGCATTCTATTTAAACTATTTAAAGTGTTGTTTTAATATTCTATTTAAAATATTACCCCAGCCTCCAGGGGTAATTTTATGATACCTATTTAGATGACAAAACTGTGGCGTAGGGAAAACTTGCTCAAGGTCAGTGGTTACTCAGACAGTGTTGAAACACTGGCCCTTTGAGTCCCAGAGGCAAGGTTTCTGCTCATTTTCTTACTATTTTCAGTAAGAAGCAGGCTCTTCCTTACAAATTTATAGGCATAAAATATTGCTTATATACTCATCTCTCTCACACACACAGCAAAAAAAAGCCAATGAATCTTCCACTTACAAGAAGTAAAATTGAAATGAAGTCTTAAAAATCATGAATCTGTATCAGAGGAGATTTCCACATGGATATATATCAGAACCCCGGACCTCAACGCTAATTCGTTGTAGACGGAGCTTCGAGATGCAATGTAGGCGAGTTCCAAATCAATGTTTCCCACGAGAAATAACAGAAAATGGATTAATCCGTTCTCGGCCACCAAGTTGTTACCCTAGTCTTGCCTTTTTATACAAAACATTACACAGAAATTACAATGTAAATAAGTTCAGAGTTAAATAATATAATTTAAATAAGAAACACAACATTCAAAAAGTTTTTAACAACTACAGTATGGTCCATACCATGAGACTGATGAGGATCTGGATCTGTGGACACGGACGTGGAGAGGAGGGATGGAGAGAGAGGAGGGATGGAGAGAGAGAGTCACTGTTTGGGAGGGGAATCCCCTTCCATCAAATCAACTGGTAGCTGCTTTGCAGGAGTTTTTTTTTTTTTTTCCCTCTTCTTTGCCTTTTTCATTAGGAACCTGGCTGGCTTTCTATTGAAAAAAAAAAAATCTTTTTGTTCTTTTTTTTTTTTCTCACTAGGACCTGGCTGGCTTTCTCTAAGAAAAGAAAATCTGCCTAATGTGGTCTGCTGTTGGCGTTTCCCTAACGGGTTTATTAAAGTATCAACAACATCAACAGCACGGTTAGCCAGTTTCTTATGATGATTTTTTTCAAAAAACTTCTTTCTTAGGACCCATTTTTTAAATCTAAAAACAGTACAAAAAGCCACAAAAACTAGGAATATTATAGTAAGACAATTGGAACACAGCCTCAAAAGGTTTAAACCATGTGCACTAACAACACCAACTAACTCCCAGTGACTGAAACACGAACTGCTTTTGTTTACAAAAACCACGTGCGTTGGGTCAGATTCTGATGTTTCGTTTGAGCTCCAATTAAAAATTCTCTCGACATTTGGCGTTGAAATCCGATGATATCAAGTTCTGGTGCGGGTGAGTGCCAGGGTTCTACGTGTCTTTAGATATATTTATCATGTGCTTTGTGTCTGTCCTTTCTTCCGGAGACATGATACATGATCACAGCTTATGGCTTTTGAAGGGACCAGATGGAAACATTGTTCTATCAGATTAATTGATAGAAAAAGATTTTTAGCTGCACCTTCAATTTTCGCCTGTTATTCTCAGAGCAATGCTTCAGTGAATCCACTTTCTTTTATAACACATTCCTTTGGATAGAAAAGTCTAACCTCTGAGTAATCTCCCCTAGTCTCCCAAAGGTTGCTGGTTCGAGGTAGTTTCTGGGTCCTGGCCATTCAGGACACCTTCCCCTCCACCTGCCGTCTCGCATCAACATTTGATGCTAAGAACTAAGCTCAACATGCTGAAGGCCTCAGACCTCCATTAAGGCCATGCGAGTGGCACTTTGGAGCTCCTGGGTAATGCAAATGCTAACCGTGCTCGGATGCTAATGGGAAGGAGGGAGTTTGGGGTCTACCCAGACATACCCTTAGAGCAGTGGTTCTCAACCTGCGGGTCGAGACCCCTTTGGGGGTCGAACGACCCTTTCACAGGGGTCACCCGATTCATAACAGTAGCAAAGCAAAATGACAGTTCAGAAGTAGCAACAAAAATAATGTTATGGTTGGGGGGTCACCACCACACGAGGAACTGTATGAAAGGGTGGCGGCATGAGGAAGGTTGAGAACCACTGCCCCAGAGGAGAGACTAGAAAGCATACAGAGTGCAGTTCTCTTGGGACACACCTAGGGTCACCATGAGGCAGTTGTGACTGCCAGCAGCCGGTGTGGTGGCACTTTGTTGTTGTTCCTAGATTGGTGCTCAACCCCTTCCACAGCTGGAAGACGGGAAACAAATCTGTTATCTCTTGCTGCCTAACAGTCTACCCCGCAAATACAGTGGCTTCAAAAAATGATCATCGATTAGGTCGTGCTTCTTTGGGAGGATAATTTCGGCGAGGTTCACTGGTTGGCTTTGCTCCTGGGCTCGTCTGTGCTTCCTCGTGTGGCCGTGGTCAGCGGGTGGGGTCCTCAGCCTTTCCTCTTATCCAGCGGGGGGACTGGCTCGAATGACACCCGTGACCAGCCATCCTGCCTGTCATCCTTCAGCAGGCCAGCTCGGGCTCCCGCAGGTGGTGTGTCGGTGCCATCTAGGAAGGCCTGGCCTCCGCGCCCGAGCATTCTCCAGCCTTTGGGTGAATGAGGCCAGTTGCTCTTCCAGTGTGTGCTTCAGGGAAGCTCCCAGTCTCCTCCATCAGCGGCTTCAACTAACAGAACCCAGGATGTTTAGTGCACGCGGTCAGAAATGTGTCTTTTATTTATTTATCTATCTATTTATTTATTTATTTGGTGTCTGATAGCTTCTTCTCTACTGCATTTACTTCAATGCATTCATGGCCTCCATTCGAGAATTACTGCCTTGGATAGATATGCAGTGTCCCATTCTCATCAGCATAGCCAGAGGGCATCCCAAGGTGCACGGTTCTTAAAAATGCTTTATCTTTGGGTGGCCTTTTACTTGTTTTTTTGTGTGGAGTGTGTGTGGGGTGTTCCAGTGCCAAAGGAAGGAGTGCTATGTAGGGATTCTGGGTAACCAAACACTAGAATTTGTCCGCATTTTCCCCCAGCCTTGGGAAAGGTAAGATCGGACCTAATTGCTTTGGCACCAGTTACTGGGACAGAAATATCCCCAGTCATTCATGAAACCACTCCAACTTGATGGAAATGCCCTCAAGCATCTAAATCCCTACTGCCTACAATTAGATGGAATCTTGTCATGTATAACTTGCATCTCTTTAGTGAACCCCTCCCTGGCTTCCCTTAGTTCCCACCCTGTGAGTTGGCTGGTGATACTTTGTAAATGGTCAAGTGCTATAGAAACATAAGTAATTATTATGGACACATTTGTATCCCTACTTACAATTGGGGTGACCATGCATTCTCATTTGCCTGGGACAGTTCAAGTCTGTGCTTGTTGCCCAGTACACCCCTTCATTACTCTCTAAAGGACCTTGTTTTAAATAATACATTGAATGTCCCACCTGCTTACAATGAACTCGGACTAGCTTGGGCCACATGACTCTGAACGCCGGACTAAGACCAGCAATGCATGCTACTAGATGCAGTCTCCAGTGCTGACTCAGCTTATTGGTGGTGGCTGTCAGGCAGAATGGACTTGATGGCAGTGAGGTTTTGGAGTTCGTGTGGAGCTCTGGGTTGTGAGGAGCCTGAGGAAGGAAGTCATAGTGGCAGGAAGATGTGCTGGGATCTGTGGGATCTGTGACCGTGAGGCCATGGGAACTGGGCAGGGTCCTGGCAGTAACTGCTGAATCAGCTGTGGCTGCTCAGACTAAGCCAGCGGTTCTCAGCCTCTGGGTCATGATCCTTTTTGGGGTCTAATGACCCTTTCACAGGGTTGCCTGATTCATAACAGTAGCAAAATGACAGTGATGAAGTAGCAACGAACATAATTTTATGGTTGGGGGTCACCACCACAGGAGGAATTGTATTAAAGGGTCACGGCATTCAGAAAGTGGAGGACTACTGGACTAAGAGGATCCTACCAAGATAGGACCTATCGTTGAGGATCTGCATGGTGCAGCCAGCCCACTCTCAGACATTGGGTACTGTAATAAAGACTAACACTTGTTGGATCCTTACCATACGTTACCTCAGTGGAATGTTGTCATCATCCTTATTTAGAATAGGTCAAGGAATCAGTGGCATAGATGGTTACAAGACGGTTACATAATGTGTTCTAAGTTATCAGCGAAGTGGTGGAGCAGTCTGATCATAGTCCCTCACTGACCTGCCTACTCTCCCGCCCATGCATCCATCTACCCACCCCTCCACCCAACCACACACTCATCTACTGCTGCATCCATCTACCCACCCCTCCACCCAACCACACACTCATCTACTGCTGCATCCATCTACCTACCCCTCCACCCAACCACACACTCATCTACTGCTGCATCCATCTACCCACCCCTCCACCCAACCACACACTCATCTACTGCTGCATCCATCTACCCACCCCTCCACCCAACCACATACTCATCTACTGCTGCATCCATCTACCTACCCCTCCACCCAACCACACACTCATCTACTGCTGCATCCATCTACCCACCCCTCCACCCAACCACACACTCATCTACTGCTGCATCCATCTACCCACCCCTCCACCCAACCACACACTCATCTACTGCTGCATCCATCTACCCACCCCTCCACCCAACCACACACTCATCTACTGCTGCATCCATCTACCCACCCCTCCACCCAACCACACACTCATCTACTGCTGCATCCATCTACCCACCCCTCCACCCAACCACACACTCATCTACTGCTGCATCCATCTACCCACCCTCTACCCAACCACACACTCATCTACTGCTGCATCCATCTACCCATCCCTCCACCCAACCACACACTCATCTACTGCTGCATCCATCTACCCATCCCTCCACCCAACCACACACTCATCTACTGCTGCATCCATCTACCCATCCCTCCACCCAACCACACACTCATCTACTGCTGCATCCATCTACCCACCCCTCTACCCAACCACACACTCATCTACTGCTGCATCCATCTACCCACCCCTCCATCCAACCACACACTCATCTACTGCTGCATCCATCTACCCACCCATGGACTCATTTACTCATCCATTCATGCATCCATCCAGATTCACTTCTTAATTTAAACTTTATGAGTAGGAAAAAATTCACATGGTTTAAGACTGCAGATGTGAAAATTCTCTTTCTGATCCCATCTTTTTTTAAAAAAGATCATTTTATTGGGGGCTCTTATAACATTCCATACAACAATTGTATGAAGCACATTTTTACATATGTTGCCATCATTTTCTAAATATTTACTTTCTATTTGAGTCCTTGTTATCATTTCCTCTTTTCCCTCCCTCCCCTTCCCTCCCTTGTGCCCCCTTGATAAATTATAAATTATTATTTTCTTATCTTACACACTGACCATTGTCTCTCTTTCCCCACGGTTTCTGTTGTTCCTCCCCCTGGAGGGGTGGTGGTAGATATGTGTCGATCATTGTGGTCAGTCCTCTTTCCCCCCACCTCCCCCACCTGTCCGCTACCCATCTCTGACCCAAATTTGTGTGTCATGAGCTCTTATCTATACCAGTGTAGATGCTCCAGTCTAGCCCTAAGTGAAAGGCAGGACTGGGTTCATGATATTCGAGGGGTGGGGGTGAGGAAGCCTCAAGGAACCAGAGGAATATTGTGCATTTCATCAGACCTATGCTACACCCTGGTTGACTCGTCCCTTCCTTCTGTGAGGGAATGTCCCATTGTCTAGAGGGGCTTTGGGTCTCCCCCTCGCTCTCAACAATGTTTCTTTTGAGTCTCCTGATGCCAGTTACCTGATCCTGTCAACACCTCATGATGGCACAGGCTGGTGTGCTTTTTCTATGTGGTACCCATCTTTTATTAAATCTTTTTCTTTTTTTTTTGATTTATGAAAAATAAATTTATTACATAACACCTTGTTTTTAACAATGTTCAATTTTTTAAAATTCAGAATACTTGTGTCATTCATGTAAAATAGTAAATCTTTTTCTTTTATTGAATCTTATTCCACTACCAAGGAGCCCTGGTGGAGTAGTGGTTATGTATTGGGCTGTGATCCATGAGGTCAGCATTTCAAAGCCATCAGCCAGCTCTGAGGTAGAAAGATGGGCCTTTCTACCCCCACAAACAGTTACAGTCTTGGAAACTCACGTCTTATTGCTTCTTCCTTCTAATTGTTGATACAAGGTGTAGTAGTGCCATGTGTATCAGGGTTTCCCCAATAGAACGTTTTGAATTGGTGGAAGCATTTTCTATCTGTGCTGTTTAAATGTACTGGCCACTAGTCACTCATGGCTGTTGTGACTAAAAATTGTCATTTGATTTCATTCAAGTTAGTTAAAATTAATTTTTTAAATGCGCAGCTAATGACTGCCCCCTGGGACAGTGACAGCGGATACTCTCCTTACACCTTGATTTCTCAAAGGGCTTTGATCTTCCTATACCTGCACGCAGTGAACATCTTCATTCTTTTTCATGGCTGCATGGTATTCCTGTGGGAGGCCTGGTGGTGTAGGTTATGCATTGAGCTGCGTGCGAACCACAAGACAATCGGTTTGAAACCACCAGCACTCTTTGGGATTAAGATAAGGCTTTCTACTGCCATAAAGAGATAGTGGTCTCAGAAGCCCACATGGTCAATTCTACCCTGTCCTATAGGAGTGCTATGAATTGGCACTGACTCAAAGGCAGTGGGTTTGGTTTTTTGGCTTATGGTATTCCTGTGTACAGTTTTATCTTTAGGTAATCCCCTCTCGATGGGTGACGGGGGGGGGGAGGTTATGCTTTTGCTGTTAGCAGTGTTACGTGAGTAACCTTATACTCACCCATTTGTAGATCTATCTGTAGAAGCCAATCTCTTAATGATGTATGAAAATTATGTAGTTGTGATTTCCTACTTCATTTTTCTCTTTAAGAAGCAGGTAGGATGAGGGTGAAAGGTGGCATTCTCAGGTGGGAGATTGTTTTAGAGTGGATAGAAATATGAGAGAGTGCTTTGTTTGCTCTGGGATAACAAACGTGTGAGGAGCCCAGCTCAGACTGGAAATCTGAGCGTCCACTTTGGTGGGATTGGAAGGCACTGCCCCTGGGTCAATCCCATCTCCGAGTGGCCCTCTACAGGGCTTCCAGGGCTGTAACTCTTTACAGCTACAGACAGCCTCATCTCTCGCCCAGGGGGCGACTGCTGAGCTTTCAAGGCAGTCCGAGCCTTACCCGGGTTCCGGAGAGCTTTGACAATAACCTTCAGCCATTCTCGCCTGGAAGGGCAGCAGACTTTGGTTACTGTGTCAACAGTAGGCAGGTGGTAGGTGCTGTTAGAATGTGGACCACGTGGCTCTCTCCCATCATTCTTAGACAGGTCTGGAGGATGGATGTGCTTATCCAGAGGCTTAGGCTGGTGAGTAGAGTGTAAGGTTTGAAGCACTGGGGGCAGGTTAAGTCTCAATATCATTGCTTTGAGAGCCATCAGTGATTTATGAATCTGTGACTTGGACATCATCCAAACCAAAAATCAAAACCTGTCCAGTCTGTTCTTCCTCCTAGCAACTCTCCAGGACAGAACATAACTGCCCCTTAAGGTTTCCGAATGTAAACCGTTTTCTTTCTTTCGTTTAACAACCATTCTCTGCATTCTTTCTTACTGAAACTCCTATATCTGGTTCATATTCTCTCTCTCTCTCTCTCTCTCTCTCTCTCTCTCTCTCTCTCTCTCTCTCTCTTGCTCTCGCTCTCTCTTTTGGTAAATCTTTATGGGAGCAGACAGCTTTATTTTTCTCCCAGAGTGGCTGGTGGGTTTGAACCTCCAATCTTGTGATCAGCTGTCCAATGCTTAAGCCATTGTCTGGGACCCTATAATTTGGGCTCCTGGGGCATCTCCTGCTCCTTGAGCCTTTCACAATGACATGACTTCATCATCGTCATACTCTAGTCATTAAGAAGCCATACTGCCTGTGGCGTGTGTGATTGAACGGCCGCGTGGGTGAGCAGATCATGGACAGGCTGTCTCTAACAGCTGCTCCTAGATGCTGCTTGGTGTAGGCTGGAAAAGAAGTATTGCCGAAAATGAATTCTGGAACGCTGGTGGTATAGTGGTCAAGTGCTCGCTGTTAACTGAAAGGTGGGCAGGTGTGTTCTAGATGCTCCGTGGGAGAAGGATGTGGTGGCCTGCTTCCATAAGGAGGGACTGCCTTGGAAACCCCACGGGGCCATTCTGTTCTGCCCTCCAGGATGGCTGTGAGTTGGAATGGATTCTATACCTGTGGATTTTGTGAGTTCAAGATGAGTTTGAAGGGTTTTGTGGGTTCCATTCTCCCCGTCAGTTTGTTTTCCAGATAGCCTTGGGGCTTGCTGGAACTTGCTTGTTTTAGACTTGGGATGTGTTGAAATATTTTCACAGGTGGAAAAGATTTGTAATTTGGGAAGGCAGGAAGCAGGGGGCTGGGGAAGGAAGCAAAATTAGGGAACGAACATGTGTCTCTTGAGGACATTTTTTAAAATATAGAAAAGTATACAGAATAAACAATCCTCTATAAGCCTGGTCCATGGAAGCGCTACAACATCAGCCCGTCTCCAACTGTGCACTAAGCTGGCGAGTCACCCTGGAAGCTGGGGAACCGGCAGATGCTGATGGTGCAGTTCAGAGCAGGATGGGGGATAGGGTGGGGTGGGGTGGGTGGGGGGGGTAAGCAGTTCCCTCTCCATCTGAGTAGAGAAGGACCTCAGACCAGGTGCTCCATGCTGCATAGTGGATGCTGTCTTTCCCTCGGTCATTTCTGCCTGTGAGCGTGCGCTATGTACAATCGGGCGCCCTGCTTTATAAGCGCTGTCAGCACTCTACCAAAGCACGTTCCTCTGGGGTTCATATGTTGCCGGTTGGGAAAGCTCGGTTTCCTCTTCTTCCCTCTCCCCTCCTTTCCTGTCAGTGAAGTTGCTCACAGAGACCCTTTCCTCTGTGGTTTCTTCTCTTGAATTTAAGCTTAGAGAGCTTTCCTATCCTGAGATCAAATAAACATTCACCAAGTGAGATCTATTCTTAAAATACTTCTCTTTTTTTTGTGCATTTAATACGCTGGCCTTTGATTATACTTTAAAAGCCTTTAACTACAGAGAATTACACACAGTGCTAACAGTGGTTCTTCTTAGGTGGTGGGATTATTCATAATTTTTTCTTCTTTCATGTATCTTATGAATGAAGGGGAGAAAAAGAGAAGCAGATGACATTATTGAAACTGAAAGTGACTAGCTGGTTGCCCAGGGAACCACACCTTAAAATTCCCAGCCTTTATTATTGCTTAAGGTACTTAAGTGGCCCAAAGAGGTTGCACCCAAATGTGAACCTGAAAGTCTATGATTCGAACTTGCCCAGCGGTGTCACGGAAGAAAGACTTGTCGGCCTGGTCTCACAGAAACGGTTGCTGGCTTCCGTCCGTTCAGATTGCGTTTTGCAGAGCAGAACTGTTGCCTTCCAGGTCACCAGGCCTGTCTTTCCAGGTCCCGCTGGGTGTGTCCGAGCCTTCAGCTTTTCAGCCAGTAGTCAGGTACCTCCCCAGGGACTCCTTCCACAGAGATTTCAGCCAGCAAACTCCTGGGGAGCAATTCTGCTCTGTAACACAGCCAGTTGCCTTGAGTTGGAATGAGTGCCGCAGCAGAGTGTGTGTGTGTGTGTGTGTGTAATCTTGCTTGTGCATTTATGGATCAGCAAGGTAGTTCTTGGCTGGGCTGGCCTCATGCATGTGCCCGTAGTTAGCCGAGTAGTATTGGTGGGAAGCCTGGCTGAGTCTGGCTGGACTCTGCTGTGTTTGGGGTTGACTGCTGGTCTAGCATGGCGTCAGCTGGGTCAGCGGGGCCCTCTCCTCCACACGGCCTCTTGTGCTCCAGCAGGCCCCCAGGAGCTTGATCACAGGGCTCCAGAATGAAGAGCGGAAACAGGCTAGGTCTCTTGAGACCTAGACTTAGAACTGGCTTTGGCGTTGCTTCCGCAACATTATCCTGGCCTAATCAAGCCTGAAGCCCACCCAGAGCCAAGTAATGGGGAAATAGACTCGCTTCTTCTTTTTTTTAATTATTTTTTTGGGGGCTCCTACAGTTCTTATCTCAATCCATCCATCCATCCATCCATTGTGTCATACACATTTGTACATTTGTTGTCATCATCATTCTCAAAACATTTGCTTTCTACATGAGCCCTTGGTATCAGTTCCTCATTTTCCCCTCCCTCCCCACCCTCCCCACCCTCTTCCCTCATGAATCCTTGATAATTTATGCATTATTATTATTTTGTCATGTCTTACATTGCCCTTCACCCACTTTTCTGTTGTCCATCCCCCAGGGAGGGGGTTATATGTAGATACTTGTGATCAGTTCCCCCTTCCTACCCCACCTTCCCTTTACCCTCCTGGTATCTCTACTCTTATTATTGGTCCTGAAGGATTTATCTGTCCTGGGTTCCTTGTGTTTCCAGTTCTTACCTGTACCAGTGTACATCCTCTATAGACTCACTATGGGAGAAGTGGCAGGGTGGGATGGAGAAGTGGGCGACTTTCATAATCCACCTCTTACACCTGGGTGCTCTCTTGGGAAGCCATGGTTGCTGGCCAGGGTGCCCAGGTGTGGGGTATCAGCTGCCAGAATCGAGTGGGTCCAAGGGGCGATTGTGTAATTAAGGGGTCAAATTAAAGAGACACCAGACAATATAAGACATGCAATTGCTCACCTCCCAGACAGCCATGATCTCAGCAGCCAGGTCAATGCAGAGAGCAGGATATATTTCCAGTCATGGCTTATATACATCTGGGGGGATGTGCAAGCCCCCTGATTACAGATAACCACATATGTAACAGAAAGGCCTGTACAATAGGCATATGCACGACAGGAAGAGGATGAGCTAGGGGTGTACACGCTATAGGAAGGGGAGGCACTAGGGGTACACATGGAACAAGATGGGCAGACTCTAGATTCAAGATGGCAGCCTAACCTTGGTCCTCCTGGAGTGGTCTTAACCTTGTCTTTGGGCGCTCCTTCAGGGGAGCAATCCACTATCCATATCAGCAGGGAGTGGGCCCTACTTAGGGTGGGACAGGCTATAGAGTGTGATTGCTCTAGATGGCTGATTCCCTCAGGGAGACAACCTCTAAGCTCCAAGTGTACAGTCACTTACCATGTGTCATAAATATGTATGGGACGTCCTGGGGAAAGCCTTTCTGTATCCCACATCCAGGCAGCCAGCAGATGAGATTAGGAAATTTCAGGCTCCCTGGAGTTCTGAACTTACATCTCTTAAAAGTCTGTTGTCCTTTGTGCTATGATTCCTTCATCTGCCTTCTCCCCATCACTCAGGTCTTATTTGTGCACATGTGTGCCGCACCAGCTTTTCTCAGGGCTAATTTGGGAAGCCTCTCCATGTCTCCGTGGGAGTAGGGTTGTCCTTGGTCCCCTTCCCAGCCATCCCCACCCTTTCCCCAGCTAGAACCTGCTGTTCACTATGGTTCATGGGTGTCATTGCATGTGTTCCATGAGTCTGAAGAGGACTTTATACATTGGTATCAGACATAAGGGCTAATATCTGACTTATGGACTTGATCTGGACTGGGCTGGGATGTTTACTCAATTGCTCTGGTATATAAAGTTCTTCCTTATACACATATGAGTGTCTATAAATTTGTTTCTCTAGTCCACCTCGACTAACACACCTAGTGTCATGCAGTGGGTTACCACAAGGTCAGCAGTTCAAGTCCACCAGCTGCTCCAGCAAAGGAAGATGAGGCTTTCTGCTCCTGTAAAGAGTTCCAGAAAGCCACTGGGGCCATTCTCTCCTGTCTGCAGGGTTGCCATGAGTCAGAACCAACTGGATGGCAATGAGGCCTTTCTCCCCAGGTGCTATTTCTGGCTGAGCTCTGACCACCAGCCTTTGGGTTATCCGCCAAGGGTTTAACCACTGCACTACCAGAGCTGCTTTGCTCCATAGTAAAAAATCTCCAAACCGAGCACACTGCCACCAAGTTGATGCCTACTCATAGAAACCCTGTAGGACAAGGTAGAACTGCCCCTGTGAGTTTCTGAGACTGCATGTCTTTACGGGAGTAAAAAGTCCTGTCTTTCTCCCATGGAGTAGCTGGTGGTTTCGAACAGCCAACCTTGTAGTTCACAACCCAGTGTGTAACCCTGACACCCTCAGGGCTCCTCCTTGCTGCATAGTAGGTATGCAGAAATGTGTGATGACTGAGATAAGTGCCTGATGAAAGAGGGGAGGAGGCAGAAGAAGGAAGGTCCTGATCTGAGTGAATAATGGAACTAGGATTTCCCTTCCAGCACACATCACGGGCATTCCAGTAAGGTCGACAAGAGAGGTCTTTAGGCTCCGATTTCTTTTCCTCCTTTATTTGCCTGATTTGGGTTCCCATCGTCTCATAGGACCCCCGTCATTTCGGGCTTCCTCCGCCAGCATCACAGTTGTTCTCTTTGACCTTGTGTACATTAGTTCGATGCCAGGGCAGGCTGGGCGCCTGGGAGAGCAGGTGAGCAGCTGTTTCCAAGATTAGAATGAAGGAGACAGTGGTGGTGATGAGACCTCAGGCTGCTTTTCTACAAAGCTTCAGGAGGAGAATTGGACAGATGGGTGTTTAGCTCATAAACCTCCTGCAAGGACAGAATACGAATTTTACAGATAAGGCCACATAGCCCTCCCATCCATGTCCATAACTGTTCGTTGCTGAAGGAGGAGGACATTCCCACGTGATTGTACTCAGCAGGGCTGCACATCAGAATCACCCAGGGAACTCTGTCACCTGGAGGTGTTAAATGGTTAATGTGCTTGGCTGCCAACTGAGGGGGGTGGTCAAGTTCATCCAGGGATCTCCTTGGAAGGCGGGCTCAGTAGCAGTCTACTTTGGGGGGAAAAACACACAAAAAAACAGCTACTGAAAACCCTACGGAGCACGACTCTGCTCTGACGTGGATGGGGTCACCAGGACCCAGAATCGGCCTGACAGCACCTGGCTGCAACTGGACAGCTTTAAAACCCACAGCCTGGCCCCACCCAAGAGATGTGGGCTGCAGCCCAGCACTAAGGATTTTTAAAAATCCCTGCAAGTAATTCTAATGCGGAGGACTTCTGGGGCACAAGTGGGTAAGTCTTGGCTGTGACCCCAAAGGTCAGTGATTGGCCCCACGTGGCAGCTCTGGGAGGAAAGGCCTGGGGACCTGCAGCCTGGGAAGCCTGGAGGGGCAGGTCTGCTCTGTCCCACAGTGTCATTATAACCCACGTTCTCAAACTGTGGATCTCGACCCCTTTGAGAGTGGAACGGCCCTTTCACAGGGGTCACCCAATTCAGTACAGTAGCAACATTAGAGTTATGAAGTAGCCATGAAAAGTAATTTTGTGGTTGGCGGGTCACATGAGGAACTGTATGAAAGGGTCGTGGCATGAGGAAGGTTGAGAACCACCGAACCACAGGGACAGGGCAACACCACCTTCTGGTGCCCAGCTCAGGTGAGAGCCACTGTGTCGCCTCTCCTCTCTCTGTCTGAGGGAAAGGACAGTGACTAGCCCTGTTGGCACAGTGGGTTACGCCAGGTCTGCAGTTCGAAACCACTAGCCTCTCCTCGGCAGGAACTGCAGTCTCCGAAACCCGCAGGGGTGGTTCTGCTCAGCTCTGTGGGGCTGCTGCGTGTTGACATCGACTCGCCGGCAGTGAGCTTGAGTTTGAGATGTTTGCTCCGTTTGTCCTTTCCTGGTTGTCAGAGCACACAAGGCGTGTGCACCAGCTGGGAGGCGCTGGGACTGCCTAGGACCAGGCGGCCAGGATCCTGTCTCCATATGCTCCCCTGTGTCAGTGCGTCCTCTCCTCACGGGACCATCCCCCTCCACCCGGCCAGACCGTCTTGAGATGGTTGCTGGAAGCCATCGTGGATCTCTAGTGCTTGAGCGTGCAGGGTGCTCCCCACCACCGGTTCCCGTTTGTTCTTCCCAACAGGAAAGTTGTCTAGTAAGAGCCAAGTGATAGCTCATTTCAAAGGCCTGGGTTCCCTGTGTTTCCAGTTCCTGTCTGTGCCAGTATCCATCCTCTGGTCTAGCCAGACCTGCAAAGAATTGGGATCATGATAGTCTGGGGGGTGGGGGTGGGGGAAGGGGAGAACAAGAGTCTTTGTCATGTTACTCTATAATGCTTTTTCTCTTTGACTCAAGTATGCTTAATTGTCTGTTTCTCTCTCTCTCTCTCTCTCTCTCTCTCTCTCTCTCTCTCTCTCTCTCTCTCTCTCTCTCTCGGTTCCTTGTGCAGGGGCTCAGCTGTGGCAAAAATAATAGGCAACAATGTCAAGAAACTCCAGAAGTTTGCCTCTACGGTCAAGATGTGGGTCTTTGAAGAAACGGTTGATGGGAGGAAACTGACGGACATCATCAATAACGACCACGAGAACGTTAAATATCTCCCCGGACACAAACTGCCCGAGAATGTGGTAAGACTGGGGGGAGAGGCATATCTTCTGAGATGCCACCCGTAAGGCAGAGCTTGGGACTTGGCGGGGTGGGGCCCCTCCAATTTCTTTCCCCTGTTACGAGTTGTGGGTTGGGTTGGATTGGGTTTTTCTGACTCTAAAAATGGGCCTGGTGTTTAGAACCATGTCCACTTGGAGGCTGGAACTCGCAACCTTGCCCTTGACTGCTGCTGCTGCTGCTGCTGCTGCTGCTGCTAGGCCTCCGTGGCCTCCCAACGTCCCCTTGAAGTGCCCCCCCCCCTTTGATCAACCCTCTGGGACAGCTGCGGCACTGGGGTGTGGGGAAAATCTTTTCCATGAAACTCCTGGTTCCTTGAGGCTTCCTCACCCCCACCTCCCACCCCACCCCACCCCACCCCACGACTATCATGACCCCAGCGCTGCCTCTCACTGCGGGGTAGACCAGAGCACGTACACTGGTACAGGTAAGAGATAATTGCCCAGGACACCCGGAATCCAGGAGCAGGAATGAGAATGGCGATACCAGAAGGGTAGGGGGACGGGGAAGACAAGGTGGGAGGAAGGGGGAACCAATTGCACAATGATTGACACATAAATACACACACCCCTCCAGGGGGACTAACAACAGACACCCTGGGGGAAGGGAGACAGTGGTCGGTGTGAGATATGGAAATAATAATTCATAATCTAACAAGGGGCCACGGGGGAGAAAAGAGGAGCTGATATCAAGGGCTCAATAGAAAGTAAATGTCTAGAAAAGAATGATGGCAACATATGTACAAATATGCCTGATATAATTGATGTATACAGATTGTAATAAGAGTTGTAAGAGCTCCCAATAAATAAAATGATCTTTTAATTAAAAAAAATCCTCCTCACAGCCTAAATTATACACAGAGATATGAGAAAATTGGAAACTGTCAGAAGACCCTTTAGAAGTATATTAAGTCTGGAGGGAGAAATAGAGGCTCTGACCTGGCCCCGGTCCAGGAACCTGGGGGAGGGGCAAGGGAGGCATGTAGACATGAGAAGGGCAGACCCGCCCCCTGCCCGATTGAAGCTGATGAATAAATATCCCGTGGTGTTTTTTCCGTAATAGTCTGTTTACACACAGACCATTGTGTCCTCCGGATTCCTTTAGCCTGAGCAACAGAGCGCCTTTGCTAACAAAATAGCCTCAGCCGTGTGCCAAACTCTGCCCCGTGCATGCGGCCAGGTCCGGCACTGCCTTGCTATCATAGTTCTGTTACGCTTCTACACTTGACCTTAGCCAAAAGGCTGCGCACCGATCCTCATAGTTATGTTTGAGCCCGTTGTTGCAGCCACTGTACCAGTCCATCTTGTGGACGGTCTCCCTCTTTTTTGCTGCCCTTCTAGTTTACCAAGCATGCTGTCCTTCTCTAGAGTCTGGTCTCTCCTGACAACATGTCCACTGTGTTCTGATTTGATTAGTTGCCCTGCCTGCCCTTGAAAGGCAAGCCTTGTGATATATCAGGATCTTGACAGGCACACACCTTCAGAGAGATTTTGGCAAGAGACCTGGGAAATGGGTCTGCATGTCCAAAGCAGCATCTTGACCCTGCCCCGAGGGAAAGATTGGCTAGCGGTTTAGCCAACAGTTTTATTCTGGAGGATGGAAGTCTGCTTAGAGATCGTGCTCTGCTAGTATGGGAGAAGAGGAATGGTCTCTGGAGGACTCCCAATATCCTCATCATCATGGAGAAACTCCGAGAATGCTCGGTGATTGGACCATGTGCACAGAACACATGGAGCTCAGATTACACATGGCTTTTTTGAGTTAAATCCGAAGTATTTTGCCAAGAAAAATGGGAGGATGCCGCACGCATGCCTGTGAGCCCAGGTCAGACCTTCTAGGAGACCCTTCACATTCCTTCCCAAACGCAAGGCAAGGCTTTCTGATTCGCTGGAGGAGGGAACTGGAAGGGGCAGGAGGAAGCCCCAGCAGCTGCCAGCTTCCTGGAGAATGCTGTTCATGTTTCTCGGGAAAGGTTTTTAAACAAAGAAAGTGGGGCTGGGCCAACTTTATAAAGGGAGGGATTTAGAGGCGGCAGGTGGGTTTGTTTGCTGAATAGTGGCTTGTGTTCATTTGGGTCTTTGTTGTTTTGAAAGCTCTGCCACTTCCCTTAATGCTTTTGCAGCAGCTCTGTGAAGCAGCCAGGTAGGAAGGGACATTTGTGTCCCTATTCCAGACCCAGGGAGACTGGCCGTCGCTTGGCCAAAGTCACACCGAGGGTCAGTTGCAGATGTAGGAGTCGAACATACATCTTATCTCCTTTGCTTTGGTCTCTTCCATTTCAGAGATGCACTGAAAAGAAGGTGTGCACACATGTGTGTGTGTATGTGTGTGTGTGTGTGTCTGTGTTGGGTAGGAAAGAGGAGATACAATAAGATTAAAAATTGAAGCTGCTAGGTTCTGTATAGGAAGGGGAGTAGGGGCCCTGGCTAGGACCAAGGGGACATGAGGAATGGGGCTTCTTAAGTTGCCTGGGGAAAGCATGGATCAAATTAGCACCATGAACTTTGCTCATTAGGCACAACAGGGCATGTGGGCTAGCATGGGAGGCTAATGCAGCCAAACAAACTGCCTGTTGGAGGTGGCTGTTAGGCTGCGTTGTCCAGGGAGAAAACCAGTGACACTCACCTGTGTATAAGAAGGAACTTCATATCAAGAAGGCATTCCAGCCCGGTCCAACCCAAGTCCACGGGCCTGATGCTTGCTGCAGTCCTCGTCAGACGCATGCAGCTGCAAGCCAGTGAAAGGTGAAGCGGAATGTAGGGAGCTCACAGGCCACTGGATGCCTAGTCATGTGTTTCCAAGGTCAGAGGAAACATGGCAGGGTGCTGTCAGCTCTGCAGGACACTGGGGCCCCGTAGGGTAGCCTCTGGAGGCAGACACAGGGTCCCAGTGAGGAGGAAGGCAAAAAGCAAAATAGAGAGAGAGAGAGAAGGTCTCACTATTGTTCTTATTGAAAGGCCACACCCCTAAGGAGGCATCATCAGGCTGGGACCCGATGGACTGGTTGCACTCCACCCCTACCCTCTCACACAGGTTCAAGTTGACATAAAATCCAACTGCCGCAGAGAATAAACACAGGTGACTTGGGGAATGCCTATAAATCCATGTCAGCTGAGACTACTCACTCTATATTAACAGCCTGGAGAACCCCCTCTGCAGAGGAGAGCAGGTTCCGCCCTGCCTTCATGGGCATAAAGTGCTCATTTTAGACCTGATCTTTTTGGGGAATGGCTTTTTATATTGCCATTCAAACCAGTTAAGCTAACGTAGTGTTTTTGTTCGTGAGAAAAAATCCATTTAGGGCTGTTTTCAGGTGAGCACTTGGCTTAAAATATAGCCACAAGGCCTTATAGGTTCCTCCGCTTCCCCTGTTGGGTTGGCTTCATCCATAGGCAGTCTCTGGTCACATCTAGGTCCCCCCGTCACATGTGTTGATTGGTTGCACCAGCTCCAGACCACACTGTCATCCCCAGCAAACATCTCCTGGTTTCTTCTTGGCTCCAATTCTGTGTGCTCATTGGCTGGATGAGTTTAAGGACCATTTCCAGAGCTGGGGAGAAGTCACCTGTACCTGAATCACATGGTTACAATGGAGACAAAGGTAGCTTTGCAAAGGAAACATAGGGACACTTTTGATTAGAAGGAAGAATAGCGGCTAGGCAGTAGATTAATTGTGTTCTGGTTGTCCCATTTCCTATATTCTAGTTTCCCTGCCCCCTTGGCTTCTCATCTTTGGATTGAATTAAATGCTCACCTTTTGGACTAACGCAGGTTTTAAAAAGAGTAGAACTCTGATCCAATGGGGCATAGCCTTTATCATGTGTGACACTCTGTTTTTCGATTAAAGGGTGGTCTCAGGATCATTTTGGTTCAAGGTTTAAATCAAGTGGTCCTGTGATCTCAGTGGTCCAGTTAGTTTGGGCGTTTTTAAAATCTGAAGTTCTTTTCCGTTCTAACTAGTGGTCCTGGTAGGATTGGTCACTGTTGGTAGCCAGGCACTATCTAGTTCTAGTCACAGGATAGTTGAGGTCCTGGCTTGTGTAGACCTTGTAGTTTGTTCTCTGTGGTTCTGGTTACATTCTTGCTTAAACAAGCAAGCAGATACCAATAGTTGTACCTTAGATAGTTAGTCCAGTTCAAGCCAGGCGTCTCCTGACTCCTGTAGCTGTGGGAACTGGGGGGCAAGGCAGGGAGGGCACAGGAGGCAGAGGTACAGTGAATCCAAAATTAGCTGAGTGGATCCACTGTTGGTAGTCTGCTGACAGGACCTGAGATCAAGGAATCAGATGCAGGATCCAGCTCTAGCAGAAGGTAAATGAATGGCCAAAGAGAAGTCGGCTCTGCTTCAGTATAAGGATTTCTCTCTTATACAAAAGGCCACACCCTCTCAGGAGGTGTCATCAGACTTCCACCTGAGGGATAGGTTAGGCTCCACCCCCACCCAGGAGGTCTAGTTGACACAGACACTAACCATCATAGCCAGTATGTATAGCTATGGGCAGAATTGAAAGCCCTTGGGGGTTCCAAAGTTTTGCTCTCGGCTTTTATCCTAAAGGTTGGTGGTTGAGTCCATCTTGTAGAGGTGCCGTAGAAGACAGACCTGGAGATCTACCGCCATTGGATACAGCCAGGGAAAATCGTCTGGAGCCCAGTTCTAACTCTGAGACACATAGGGTCACCAGGAGTCAGAATTGACTGAGTTTGGTTTGTGTGTGTGTGTGCGTGTGTGTGTGTGTGTGTGTGTGTGTACACACACATGCAGGGTCTGTTGCAATCGACAGGGACTGGAGAAATGTGCAGAGATTAGCGGCTGCAGAAAGCTATTACCACCTCTGAAAGGGCAAAGAGGACAGAACAGTGTTACCAAACCAGCCAGGAGAGAGCTTAGAAGTGTAATCCAAGCAGAGGAGTATGTAGAAAAATGCCAAGCCTTGGCAGGAGTGGTCCACCGTGCCCGCCTTCTCCTCCCCCCTCTGACCTCCTGGCTGTGCCCCCCATTGGCTGAAGCCAGCTGGCCACCAGCCCAAAGGGGAGACTGTCCTTGGAAGGTCACCTCTGCGGGGAGAAATGGACTAAGGGGAAACAACAGCGAACAGATCACATAGGTTTGTTCTGACTCTCAGAAATGAGAATGATGGCAGGAGAGGGCCAGTCCCCTGCCCAGGTGGCTCCGTTGGCTCCCAGCCCCCATGATAGATAAACATATCGTGATATTAGGCCTCCGCGTAGCACAAGTGGTTTGTGTTCAACTACTAGCCTAGAGGTTGGTGGTTCGAATCCCCCTGGCAGTGCTCTGGGTTAAGGCCTGGCGATTTGCTTCTGTGGGATGACAGCCTTGAAACCCGCACAGAGCCCAGGTCCACTCTCCAGCATGCGGGTGGGCTGAGCGTCAGAATCTCCGTGACGGCAGTGGACTCGGAGTCTTTTGTTTGGTTCGTGGTGGGTGTGATCTAAAAGTAAATCCTCGACTCTTCTCTTGGGTGCAGGTTGCTGTCCCAAATCTCAACGAGGCCGTGCAGGATGCAGACCTGCTGGTGTTTGTCATCCCTCACCAGTTCATTCACAGGATCTGCGATGAGATCACCGGCAGGGTGCCCAAGAAGGCGCTGGGAATCACCCTCATCAAGGTAACTCCTGGGCAGACTCGGGGGAGGAACCACGCCCCCAACACTCACTCCCATTTCCTTCACTTTCCTCTGACCGTGGTGTGGAGCTGAAGGGGGAGCTGTAGCATGGGTTTGGGCGGTTTTGCCTGTTTTTTGCTCTCTTCGATGCTTGTAAGGTGATCAGAAGCCTATCTGCTCTGAGGCCAGTTCAGCCCAGATTTAGGAGGGAGCGCTTTCTCTTGATGCAGCTGAGCAGCTGCAGGAATGAGAGGGTAGGCACCTCCTGCTGAGCGTCCTGGTCAGGAAGCACCTCCAGTCAGCAGCCTCCGTCTCAGGTCTGGAAATCACTCCTGGAGAAGCCACACGTGTGCACGCTTTTGGTCGAATGGGTTCTGGCTCGCAGTGGCTCTGTGTACAACAGAATGAAGTACCGTGCGGTCCTTCCTGCACCGCCTTCACCACCCTTACGTTTAAGACACAGCAATCCCCCCCCCTGTCACCCCCAAGTGTGCACCCAAAGCCTGGGGTGGCTTGCTGGACTTATCAATCATTTTACTGGGGAGCTCTTACAAATCTATGGCAGCCCATCCTTTAATTGTATTATGTACACTTGTGCTTATGTTTTCATTTCCAAAACATTTTCTCTCTACTTGAGCCCTTGCTATCAATTTCTCTGTTTTTCCCTCCCTCAGCTACCCTCATGAATCACTCTCCCACCTTCCCACCCTCATGAATCCTTGTTCAATTATATATTATTGTCGTTATTTCATGTCTTACACTGTCCGTTGTCTCCCTTCACCCACATCTCTGTTATTCATCTCCCTGGGAGTGGGCTGTATAGCCAACCTTGTGATGGATTTCCCCCTTCCCCGGCCCACTACTCTCATGATATAGCTACACCCACTACTGTTCCTGAGGGGCTAATCTGTCCTGAATTCCATGTGTTGAGAGCTCTTATCTGTACTAATGTGTGTTCTCTGGTCTAGCTGGATTTGTAAGGTAGAACTGGGGCATGGTAGTGGTGGGGAGGAAGCATTCAGCAACTAGAGGAATGTTACGTGTTTCATCGGTGCTAAACTGCACCCTGGTTGAACTGTCCCTTCCTTGTAACCCTTCTGTGGGGGGATGTCCAATTGTCTGTAGGTGAGCTTTGGGGCTCCACTCCAACTCCCCTCATTCACATTGATATAATTGTTTGTTTTGGATCTTTTGATACCTGATACCTGATCCCATCAACACCTCATGATCGCACAGGCTGGTGTGCTTCTTCTATGTGGGCTTTTATTTACTTCCTTGCTAGATGGCTGCTTATTTAACTTCAAGC
Organism: Tenrec ecaudatus; assembly: GCF_050624435.1. Taxonomy (NCBI): domain Eukaryota; kingdom Metazoa; phylum Chordata; class Mammalia; order Afrosoricida; family Tenrecidae; genus Tenrec; species Tenrec ecaudatus. The sequence continues at coordinate 178,082,727 of NC_134533.1, read as the reverse complement.
CTTTAAGAGTCCAGATGCTATATCTTTTGATAGCCAGAACCCAGGTTTTAACGGGAAGTTCGTGAACCTTCTGCCAAGAACATAAATTGGGGGGGGGGGGTCATTTTAACCTCTAACTGGAATGGGCATTTCCTTTATTATGAATATAGGTTACCAATGATTGGTTTTAATAATTAGTTGGGTGCCACTTTAGAGCAATTACAGGTGTCTCAGAGTGTCATTTACACTTCTCTCTATTGGAAACTGGTAGTATTATACCCAACGTGACATCTTTAAGACCCTAATGAAATAGTGCATATGTTCTTTTATTACACATTATCCTTTAAAAAATATTTTGGTAACTGTTTCCATCTCATTGGCTCTCTGGGTGATTCTGTGTGTTTGGTTTTATGCCTTTGAACACATTCTGCTGAAGAGCCTTCTGTAAGTGCCACCAGACTGCGGGGGGAAGGGCTGCGATGGGAGAAGATGAAGGAGACCCTAGAGACTCTCCGCTCCAGTGCTCCCACAGGGGACGGATGGACGAGCGGCACAGTGGACTACTACACAGCAGTGTGCAAGGAACACACGGAAACTACACGCAGCCAGATGGGTGTCTCCAAATGTATGATGTAGCCCAAGAGCACACCACACCCACACTCTCATGCCATTCACAGGTGCTCAGCACACACACACAGCAACCTGATGAGGGACAGTGACATAAGATTAGGGGCTTCAAAAGGTTGGAGGAACATGGGCATTGAAAGGTAATGGGCTTTTCCACAGCCTTTTGAAGTTCCTTCACGTTTGAGAGACTGGCCGAGGAAGGAGTGATGGAGACAGATTTGGAATAGTTCCCCCCGGTGGGGGAGGAGGAGAAGGAACCTGAGGGAGGTGGGGGTGCACACTCTGGGGCCTTCAGTAGTGTTAATCATCTAGTTCCCACAGAGAGGGCTTGTAGTGGACATGGATGTCTGTTTTGTGAGCATGCTATAAGCATGCCACTTGCGTGCTACATGTGTTTATTCTGAGCATGCTATAAGGATGCCATGTGCGTGCTACATGTGTTTATTCTGAGCATGCTATAAGCATGCCACGTGCGTGCTACATGCGTTTATTCTGAGCATGCTATAAGCATGCCACGTGCGCGCTACATGCGTTTATTCTGAGCATGCTATAAGGATGCCATGTGTGTGATACATGCGTTTATTCTGAGCATGCTATAAGCATGCCACGTGCGCGCTACATGCGTTGATTCTGGGAAGAGGTGCTTTCAGCTTGTCATCGGAGACGCGTTTTGAAGTAGAACTATCTCCAGCCTCTCATTTGCTGACATGCTTCCCCTCTAACTTCTTGGCATCTCTTTAGGGGATAGACGAAGGCCCCGAGGGGCTGAAACTCATTTCCGACATCATTCGCGAGAAGATGGGCATTGACATCAGCGTGCTCATGGGCGCCAACATCGCCAACGAGGTGGCCGCGGAGAAGTTCTGTGAGACCACCATCGGTAAGTGCTCCCAGGCTCCCGCCCAAAGTGGGAGGTGTGGGTGGTTTATCTCATATGTTTTCCATTTCTGGCAATTTCCATAGCAGACTCTTTCCAGCCCCACTGAACGTGAATGCTCCTTAGGATTTTCAATAGGGTGGGGGATATATATAAAGGAGCCCGTCCTATGGAACTAAAGTGTTTCAACAACAAGAATGAGTCTAAAGCAGCGGTTCTCAACCTGTGGGTCGCGAACCCTTTTGGGGTCGAATGACCCTTTCTCAGGGGTCGCCCGATTATAACAGTAGCAAAATTATAGTTATGAAGTAGCAACAAAAATAATTTTCTGGTTGGGGGGGTCACCACAAGATGAGGAACTATATGAAAGGGTCGCGGCAGTAGGTAGGTTGAGAACCACTAGTCTAAAGCCAGCAAGAGCATTTGGATCTGCCCAGTTAGGAGCCATGGAGAATAAACGGAAAGTCGAGGCTGCTTATGCCAGGGAGCGGCAGGTTTCAGCCAAGGTAGGTACTACTGGCCTCCAAAGCCAGCTTTCCCTTACAGATCCTCACCAGATTCCAAAGAGATCTGCAATTGGCGGGAATGGTTCCCACCTATAGAGGTGGGAAAAAAGCACAGCTCAGAGAATAAAGGGCCTGCCCAGAGTCACCTGGCTAAGGTGAACTGGAACCAGGCACGAGCCCAGGTCTCCTGTTTGGGGGGATAAAAGGCCCTGTGCTCACATTATGGGTGAACAGTGCTGCTCCCACATTACAAAGCAGCAAAGGACCCACAGCCGCGGGCGTTTCCATTCATCACGACCCCAGAGAGCTATGCCAACTGGCCCCGGCTTCTCAAAAGGGCTTTGACGGGGCTCCCCAGCCTTTGTGTACAAAAGGACGTTGGAAGAGGCATACAATTGCACAAGAGAAGTATGTTTGACCACTGTAGAACTCGCCTCCACCCTTGCCAAACACGTATGTCATTTAAGGTCATTTCTTTCCATCTCGGATTTCACATGAAAGCGCTGGGGCAGGAGAGGCTCTCTGAAAGTGACAGACACACAGGAAAATGTTGCTCCTGATTCTCACCTGTACCCACACATTAGGGCGAGTTTGCTTGTGAAACCTTTATTCTTTTTTGTTTGTTTGTTTTAGATCAAGTATTAGTATGTATTTATGCACAACAAAAACAGATTTACAAGTTGAACTGGAAATTTAATAAACCTTTATTCTTAATCACATAGACAACATATCATATTTAGGAAAGTGGAATAAAAAGAACCATCTTTGCATTATTTTAATTTTTGTTATCTTGTTTTGAGTTGGTTTTGGGTTTTTTTCTGCCAGTGCTAACAGGATATGCATGCATGCAACTTGTTTGTAGTAATTCACCCCACCTGGCTTCATTCACTCATACAGAACAAGATTCAAAGTCTCCCCATCTGTATGTTCACAGAGATCTGGTAGTTCATGGATCACCCTGCATCTCAGATTTGGACACTTTTAAGACTCTGTGTGGGACTGGGTTCTTTGGTTATGGAATTGCTTTGACTTTGAGAAAGAACATATTTTTGAGAGGAGAGGAATTGCCAATCGTACGAAGAAGGAAACAACAGTGTCTGCAAAAGTGGTAGAGACATAGGGAAAAAGGTCAACTTGTGTGACAAGGTGTGTATTAGAATTCAGATTGTATTTTTCCACCCGGGTTTTTCCCCCCAAGGCAGTTTCTTCATTATCCTTCCAGGGGCTGGGGGTAAAATGTGTGTTAGGCTAGGTTCCCTAGAGAAGCAGTGATGGGGGGTGGGGTGGGGTGGGGTGAGGGAGTGTGTGAAGTTTATATAAGAGAACGGCTCACACAGTAGATGTGATTAAGTTCAGTCTGGTTGGAGTCCATGTGTCAGGTGTTAAGCAGCGGCTTTTCCCGATAGGCCTCGCTGCTGGGGCTAGGCAAACAGGAAGGCGAACCAGGAAACAGGATGAAGCAGGAGTAGGACATGGAATAAAGCAGGAAGGAGGACTGGCAGGTCAGATGTTAAGCTCTGACGGCTCCCACTGTCAGCAGGCAGTATGGCGGGCAGTTGGGTTTGGGGTCCATGTGAGAGAGGCAGAGTCTGCGCTAGCAAGGTGAGGGGTGAGTGCTCCCAGGCTTCTGTGAAGACAAAACAGCCCCGTCTCTGAGGAGATAGCAGGCTGCGAACTGGATAAGAAGTTCTTCTGCACCCTAATCTCCCCACCACTGCTTGCTACACTGGGCCACCTGGAGTTTCCATTGCATGTTAGGTCCGAACTACTGAGGACCATGACCCAGCCAAGTTGATGCAAAAGCTAACAATCACAATAGGTGTAAGAGAGAGAGAGAGAGAGAATGAGAATCCCTAGGTGGTGCAAGTGCTTGAACACACAACTACTAGCTGAAAGGCTACTGGTCCAAACCCACTCTGAGGCACCTTGGAAGAAATGCCTGGCAATCTGATTTTGAAAGGTCACACAGTCTGAAAGTTGTAAGGAGCGCACTTGTATGTGAGTCAGAAGACACTTCATGGCAACCTAACAGTGTACATACACGTTTCTTTTACACTTAATCCTTTACCATCTGCAGGCTTGATATAGGCTGCGAGATGGTTTTGTAATTTACTGCTCCGTTAAGATTATGAACAAGTTAGGCCTCCACTACTAACCCATCTCTCCCCTCTGGTTGGAAATGACGGGTCCCTCAGTCCGTCTGAAACTTCCTTCCCGCCCTGTTTGTGTTCCTGTAGACTTTGGCAAGGAGTTCTCACCGGTCTGAACCCCAGCTGTTTCGGAATAGCTCACCTGTGTGCATGAGGCTTTTTTGGTCTGTAAAGGCAAACAAATGTACACATGCTACAGCCTGGGCCCTCTTCTGTTTACCCGGGGTTTCTATTGCTCCTTGTCTTCTCTGTGGGTCTCAGCTTCTGCTTGTTGCGGCAGCCTCTGAGAGAGGAAGATTTGGCAGGAGGAGACAGTGTTTGCCCGATGGGGATTGGGGAGCACAAGGCGCAGGGAATGGAGGAGTGCAGGGGTCACCTGGCACTTGTCTTCCAGGAGAAGTTATCTGGGGACATGTAATCAGTGCGTGGGGTAGGACGCCCTTGTTTGCTAGAGTGGCTCGCTGGGGTGGAGTGCACATGGCACGCCATCCTTTGCAAGCGCTTGTGGCTGACGGTCGCCGTAAGCACGGTGGGTCCCTTTTCCACGCGCTTGTAGCCATTGTTGAACTTTTCTCTGCAAAGCCCAGGGCCGCCCCGGGCCTGGGAACCAGAATACTCAGTGACTGAGAGGTCTTGTGAAGACTCCGGACACCTGTCCCCATCGCGTTCCCATGGTGATCGCCACCTCCCCGCGGAGCTCACCCCCACCCCCAAAGAGCACATCATTGGTGTAGTTATTCTGCATTGAATCAAAAGTCTTTTGTTATAGGATGCTAATTTTATAAACAGTGCTGAGAAAAGGAGCCCCCTCCCCCTTCCCAGATCCCCTCTCCTTAATACAGATTAGCCGATAGTTTGGACTGAGGTGGCCAAGACTAGTACAGCCGTTATCCTGTGGGGTAAATAAAGCAAGGGGTCACCGCTGGCCTGCACTTGGCCCCCACAGCCATGTTTTTTAAGGTGAGTGGAAGAGACCTTCGTAGTGTGTTTAAGAAACTAGAATTGGATCCCAAGATTTGAAACTCCAGTATGTCGCCCATGCATAGGTGCAGGTTTGTGGCATCGTTTAAAGAACGGAATGGTTAGCTTTTATGGGGCAGCAGAAGTCTATGGCCGAGGAATAGCTGCCCCCGGTAGATGGGGCATGTGCTGTCCGGTTGGCCACAGTCCTCTCTACTCCCTATCGTCCTAACAGGCCCTCCACTGTCCCCTGACTGTCCAGTGCTTGATGGATTTGGGTTGGTGGCTTTTCTGGGAGGGGGAATGGCCAGAGGGTATGCCCCGAGGATATAGAGTATCCCTCCCATGTGCTCTTGGAAGAGGCCTCAGTGAGGGGAGCCTCAGGGCCCAAAGGGGTGCGGGGAGACTTGCCAGCCTCCTCTCCGTTGTCACTCGCACTGCCCCCACATTCGTAACATAGGAGATAAACAGTGGGCTTCTCTCAGGAGGACCTGCAACATACACCGTCATTGGTCACCCAGTCGAAGGAAGCCTTTCGGAGAAACAGCCAACTTTTCAGTGTCATGACTACCCCACATCCCCAGAATAGGGACACCTGCTTACAGCACAGGGACCCAGCATGGACAACTCCAGTTTGACCTGCCCACAAAGGCCAGGGCCAGCATTAGCAAACTGGGGGAGGCTGGCGCCAGTGTGGACTTCTAGAGAGACTCCAATGAGCTCAACAATAGTCAGGAGTCCACTCCTTGCAACCAGCTGTGGCCCTTTGAGTGGGTGGGGTTCAGCAGGGGCACAGGGGAGGATGATTGTCCAGAAGGCAGGCAGCAAGGGCACGTGGGAGGGACCCCAGATGGACTGAGATTGGCACTGGTGAAATGAATCAAATAAAACAATAAAAGATAGAACGCAAAAGCCCCAAAGCACATTGCCTCACAGTGACCTTATAAGACAGAGGTTTTCAACCTTCCTAATGCCAGGACCCTTTAATACAGTGTTCCTCATGTTGTGGTTACCCCCCTCCCCCAACCATAAGACTATTTCCGTTGCTACTTCATAACTGTAATTTTGCTGCTGTTATGAATCAGATGACCCTCAAAGGGGCCTGACCCCTTGCTTGAGAACCGCTGTTATAAGGAAGGTAGAACTGTCCGCCAAAAGGCTTCCAAGGCTTTAATCTTTATGGAAGCAGATCACCACCGATTTCTTCCGCAGGGTTGGTGGGTTCAAACCAACCTTTGGACTACCAGCCAGGCATTTAGAACTCTGCGCCACCAGAATGCTATAAAACACGAAGGCAATATATATTGAAATAGCCTTACATCGCCTGAGTTTAGTCATGACAAAACATCAGACTGGGAAAAAAGAAAGCCATTTCTTCTAGGAAAATTAGCACTCGTCTCATGGAGGTGGAGGTTAAGTATTTCCCAAATGACCTGTTTTTCCAAACTGCTCTCCCTCTCTGTTGCCTCTGACATCAGCCGCCACCGTCTCCCCATAGTGCACATCCCAGGGGTCTGCACGGGCCACCCACCCAAGGGAAATGTGCGTGTAGTTGCGGGGCCTGACATTCAGCTGTCTGCCTGGAGAATGCTCGTCTTCAAGGCAGTGGTGGAAGCTTGTGAAAACAGGTCAGGTGACAGGCTGCAACGCAAGTCCCAACAACCGGAGGTCAGACAAAGAAAGGCAAGATGCATGCAGGGTCCGAAGTACGCGCTGCATCCCGGCCTCACCTCTGGCTGTCAGCGAGACCCCACCTACTGCTTGCCTGGCTCCGCCACTCACCGCAGAATCAGAACCCGGTCTTCTCCCACCGTCTCGCTCAGATCCAGCAGCAGCACAAAGGTGGTTTGGTTGGAGTCGCAGGCTGTGGCCAGAATTGGCACCGCACGAGGCAGACACCTCCGAGGTAAAGGCTATGTTCTGAAACCACTGTTGTGAAAGAGAACAGAAGGCCAAGGAAGTGAGCCGTATTAACTATCCACTGCAGTGTGGGCTGCTGGGCCGGGGCGTCAGAGTTGCTGTCAGCCAGCCTTGGAGTGATTGATGCATATGAGAGAGCCCCACGATCAACATGAGCAGTTCCTGGATTTGATCACTGCGTTGGGGCTGTGTACATCTCCTTTCCTGATGACCAGCTCACTTTTAAGGATGGTCGAGTCAAGTCAAACGACTCCTGGGAAGGAAGATGTTAAATGGCCTGACTTTCTGCATCTGGTAACAATCCTCTCTGTCATCGAAAACTAGGCGCCCCCTGGTGGTAAGAGCCCCCTTTGCTCTCATTGCTGACCTAGAAACGGAAACTTGTTTCCTCCTCCCAGGATTCCGGAGCCCTGGCGGAGTAGTGGCTACATCTTGGGCCGCTAACTGCAAGGTCAGCAGTTCAAGACCGCTAGCCAACCAGAGCGAGACATTCCTGTAAAGAGTCAAAAACTCACAGGTGCAGTTCTCCCCTGCCATGTAGGCTCGCTCGCTGTGAGTCAGTGTCTATCGCCTTGCTGCCAGTGAGAATGGAGGAAGAAGTTGGCTTTCTCAGCAGGCAAGCCAATCCAGTTCCATTCTGAAAAAGCAGAAGTCGGCCAGTAGGTGGATCTCAGACACGCTTGTGGAATGGGAAATAAGCTTTTAAAGTTTTATGTACACACTTTTAAAAAATGTTTTATTATAGAAGATGTAAAATACAGAGCAGAGTCCGGTGCCTCCCAGACCAGTCCCCTGCCTTCAGCAATACTTGCCTCCTGGCCAGGCTTGTTCGCGAGCATACTCCCGACACATGCCCCCCTGGCCTGGGTTGTTGGGACTTTGCTCCCTTTCTGGGAAGAGCTACTGAACAGCGGTCTCTGGTCTGTGGGAGTAGATCACTGTAGCTGTGATTCTTCCTTGCTTGCTGCTTATCACCTCTGCTCCCACGCCCAAGAGGCAGCCCAGCACGGGGTTTCAAACATGGGCTTTGGAACCAGAGAATTTGACTTAAATTCTAGACTCTCTGTCTTATTAGCTGTGTGACCCCCAGACAAGTTGGGAAAGTTCTCTGGGCCTCTGTTTCCCCGTCTGTAAAATAGGGCAAATTACAGACACCAGCATGCAGATGTCAGCTGTTGTCGTGTTTGGGATGCCGAATCTAAGGTACCCATGCGCCTATTAGGACGAACACACTGTTCTCACGTAGGTGTCTGTTTACTGAACCTCACAACTGCCCTGAGAGTGCTGTGCTATCTTTACTCACAAGGAAGCGAAGGCACAGACCTGGAGACTTGCTCTTTAGGATGCTTCTAACCACTGGGCTGATAACCACAAGGTTAGCAGTTCAAACCCACCAACCACTCTGTGGGAGAAAGCCGTGTCAGAGGAAACCAGCCTCCAACAACCCAAAGGCCAGTAGGCACAATTGTACAGCAATAACATATGAAGATTACAGTAAAGTCATAGAGGATAGGAAAGATAGGAGAGAGAATAAAATAAAGGAGTCAGACACGTGGAACTGAGAGGAGAGAGGGGGAACCTGTGACTATCTTGGGACATTTATAGGTAGCCATAGACATGCATGTTCAGTAGTCACATACATCACAATGTGAGCAGTAATACAGTAAAGTCCCTGAGCTCACAGGTGAAGAAACCTAATACCTGCATTGGGGAAGGTATGAGCGGGGCTGGGTGCCATGGTGCTTCTCTAGGGAGATGAAAGCAACCATGTGCTCACTTTAAGGCTGCATAGCTGTGAGGGGAGAATCTGTGGGGATGATATTTAAAGCAGGATCATGTATTTGGACTTTACCTCTCTGTTACCGATGTGGAGGCTTTCCTACCGTGGAGTTCAGCTTTCCAGAGTCCCTCTGGTGTAAGTTAGGGAGTAGATTCCTCGTCTTATTTCCCTCAGTGTTCGTTTCCCACGGAGACGAGGCTGCCTGCTGCTGTAAAGATTTACAGGCTCAGAAACCCTGTCGAAGGTCACTGTGAGTTGGAAGCAACTGGATGGCAGCGGGGTTGGGCTTTGTTGTTGTTCATGCTTGTGGGAAGGAGACCCATGAGACTGTGGTCAAAGCAGTTCAGTAGTTCACTCCTCTGGAGGAAGCCGAGGGAGCTGCTTCTGTAAAGGCGACAGCCTTGGAAACCCGGGGCCATTCTGTTGACCCTGAAAGGTTGCCGTGGGCTGGAATTGACTAGACTACAGTTGGTGCCCCCCCACTGCCACCCCCCATCCAGCCTTTCAGAAGTGGATCACCAGGCCTGTTTTCTGAGACGCCTCTGGGTGGGTTTGAACGGCTCCTCTTTCAGCTAGCAGTTCAGTGCTTACCTAGCCATCTGCACTGCTCTGGGACTCCCTGTACTGAGCCTCAAACCCAACGCACTGCCGACTGGAACACAGGGTAGAGCTGCCCCGTGAGTTTCCCTGACTGTGACTGCGGGCAGCAGTAGAAAGCCAATTCTGTCGCCCTGGGCGCTGCTGGTGGTATCCAACTGCTGACCTTGTGGTCCACAACGACTTAGACCACCCGGGCTCCTTCCCAGAGGAATCTACATCAGTCAAACATGTCTGTCCATTGGAGCCACCTGGGAAACTTCCAAAGCTGCCAATGCTGCTGGGCCCAAGCTGGCCGTGTCGTTGGCCTGGGCTTTGCTGTGTTGAAAGAAGTGCAGACAAGCTCAAGAACGCCTGGTCTCAGACCTACCGGCAGGCGGAGCCCAAGCGCGCTCCTCTCAGCGCCAGCTTTCCGTGTGCGGAGCTCTTTGTTGACTTGGCAGGAAGTTGACTGCCAATTGTTCAGGTGGCTTTGGTTAGCCTCACCTCGCACCCACTAACCAGAGCATGTTCTACATCAGGCGTTGTTTTCCAGCCCATTTCCCAAGCCCTGGGACACAAACATCAAGTGTGAAAACTACCAGCAGTTGTCACATCCCCAGTGCTGCCCCAGTGACAGGAAGTAGTGTTCGCAAACATGTGTGTCTGGCTCTGGTCAGGCCCTGGCAGAGAGAGAGACTAAATGAGGAAGCAGTATTGCAGATCGTGAACGTGGCCAGGCTCGCTGGTCTGACCGAGACTGGGGACACCCTTCAGACTCTGGCCCTTAGACATCCTTGAAGCCTGGAACTGAATCCGGTTCCAGCGCATCTTTCAGCCAGACAGTCAGGCCTATAAAGTGAACGGCCATGCTCGTGAGGAGTATGCATCTCAGAACAACCAGTTCTTTGCGACCAAGAGGGTAACACTTGCCCAAAAACGAGAGTCAGAGGCAGGGAGGTGCAGGAAAGATGGTGGAGTGGAACTGGGAATCCAGAGAAGAGTGTACATGGTGAGCTGGATTCTCTAGAGAAGCAAAACCACACACACACACCACAACACAACACATACACACACACATACACACATCCAGAAAGTAGCTGACACACGTGTAGAAGCATGTAAATCTAGTCCTGTTCAGGTCTGTGGGTCCAAAGTTAAACTGGAGGATTTTCCTGACTCACGTCTTTGCCAGGACTGATGAACCAGGAAGCAGGAGACCATGGCTAGTGTATGCAGAGATGGTTGACTCCAAGGCCAGCCGGGCAGATGAGCCTGCTATCTGCCCGTGGCTCCCAGGATCAGCAGGCGATCTGTCAGATCCATTAGCTCAAGTCTAATGGCCCAGAGCTGATGAGCCAGATGTGGACCCCAGCCTGGCACCTACTTATCTAGGAATAGGCCACAGCCTCAGGTCAGTTGCACTCCACTCCAGCCTTACACAGCAGATCAGCGTGAAGTCCATTACACTGTGCTAGGTCACTTCCTGGGGGGTTGCCAGGCCCTAACTGCCATACCAGAGCCTGGTGGTGGAACCAGTGCACTCTGGTATGCCAGCAGCAAGGTCGGCAGCTCAAAATCATCAGCGGCTCAAAATTATTCGTGCCATAAAATTTGGGGAAAGCAAGTTGTAAGATCATATCTACAGTATGTTTTCAGATTTGAGAAAGGCATTATGAAATTTTATTAATAGTGCTATAATTTAAAGATGTACATCAAATTATTAATGTCATTCCTGGTAGAATTATCAGATATATTTTCTTCCTTTTTTTTCTATGTATTGTTTATAGTCAACAGTTTAAAATTTATTCCTTAAAACTGTATTTGCCCACGGCTGTCAATGTGGATGTCAACTTATGATTACCCTATAGGACAGGCCAGCACTGCCCCCCAGGCGGTAATTTTTAAGGAAGCAGACTGCCACATCTTTTCTTCCGCAGGGCAGCTGATGGATTGGACCCAGCTCCCTTTTGGTTAGCGTCTGAGCCCCTCACCGTGGCACCACTGGGACTCTTAAGCCAAATTCGTTATAATTAAGAAACGAGACTGTGACTTAATTTTTGTTTTCTCCGAATCTAAAACAGGCAGCAAAGTAATGGAGAATGGTCTCCTCTTCAAAGAACTTCTGCAGACTCCAAATTTCCGGATTACGGTGGTTGATGATGCAGACACGGTTGAACTTTGTGGAGCACTTAAGGTAAGGCCTGCCCTGTTACTTCTCCCGCAGGAAAGGAGCTGTGCCCCCCCCCCCCCCCCGACTCCCCCGCTGGTCTTTGACCCTGAAGAATGGCTCTGTGTCCTGTGTGCTCATTGCTGGGAAGAATGGTGAATCGGAGCCCTGTCTGTCACTTGCTGTTGTGCCCCAGCCTTTCCTGGGTGGCTCTAGTGTGCTGTCATCTGTAAAGCTCAGCCGATCCTGGGGTTTTGTCCTTTGGGGATTTGTCAGCCTTGACAGGTGGAAAGCGTTTGGAGTACCTTGATTGCAGGCTTTTGCCTAAGAGCAAGCATTGTGTTCCTCATTCATATATTTCTCCTCTTATCTGGAGCAGGAAACAGGGCTTGTTTTCCGAATGAGGCCGCTCTCCTGGTTTAGTTAGCTGTTCTTTTTAAAGACGGGGGTGAACCTGCTTGCTGCCAAGCAAGGTTTCTCTCTGAACAGTTGTATCTTTGCCGATGAGGGATCAAGATCAGTTAGAGAAAGAGTAACTGTAGGCCCGCGCCTCCTGAGGGTGAAAGGAAGGTGTGTCTGCACCCGGGCTGCTCACTCACTGGACACAGCCCGACGGTTCTTCCTTGAAATCGGAGCCCCTTAGGTGGTCCTCTGGGTTAGACATTGGGCTGCGGACCGTAAGGTCAGTGGTTCAAACACACCAGCTTCTCCCTGGGAAAAAGAAGAGTTTTCCTGCTCCTGTAAGGATTTACAGCCCTGCCAACCCTAGAGAACAGTTCTCCTCTGCCCTGCAGGGTGGCTGTGAGTTGGAACTAACAGTGTGAACAACTTGTTCGCTTACTCTGTGTGTCCTCTTTTGGGGGCCGGGGGGCATCGCTTTTCAAGGATCTGGGCACCTCAGAAGGAAGCTGGACATTTTAGGCAGTCAATACTCAGAGAGACCAAAGTCCAAGGGAGCTCTCTCACTTTTTCTGAATATATGTATTTATTTATGTTTTTCCCTAGTCAGCATTTAAAGCCATACTCTGAAAGAAATACCGGGTGGCATATGTGTGGCCACTTGTCCCTATTCACTGAGAATTGTAAAACGTAAAGCCGATTAAAGGCCTGGCTCCCAGCCAAAGCACGCCCGTATCCTTAACTGTGTGTGGGACGCCCTTCACGTTGCGTGCAAGCCCCGTTATACATTTAAGCTGCTGGCTGCTGTGGCTGTTTTGTTTATTTTTGTTGGTTGAGTTTTTTATGTGTTTTTAATAGTACTTCATTAAACTAATGACCGTTCAACAGCAGGAGGCACCAGGAACGCCTGATTGCTCATCACTGGGCTGGGCTTTTCCAAAGCTGTTTTTAAGTGACAGGGTATTTTGGAGGGGTCGAAGGGCATGCTGTGAAACACGGCCTAGAACAGAGGTGGCTGGGTAGGAAGCAAGATTCTGGATGCCCGGCTCCAAAGAGGCGCCTGCGACAGGCATTCCTGCTGAACTTGTGTGTGACTTAGATGACTGTCCAGCCCTGCGAGCCGGAAGCCGATAGGGGGTGCATGATGCCTGCCACCAGTGTGGGCATGGGAGCCCTGGAGGCACGGTGGCTGGTGCCCTGGGAGGCCAGCTGAAAGGTCACAGTGCAAACCCACCTCCCAGCCACTCTGTGGGCGAAGGGCATGGCAGGCTGCTACCACCCAGGTTACAGCCTTGGAACCCCAGTGGTATCTTCTTCTTACGTTTTTAAGGAAGGACTCTTTCATTGCGAATTAGGTGAGGATATTCTACAGTTCAGGAAACCCTATAGTTCTGCTCTGTCTTAGGGTTGCTGTAGGCCGGAAGAGGACCTGGTGGCGTAGTGGGTTCCACATTGTCCTGCTTACCCATGAGGTCAGCAGTTTGAAGCCATCAGCCACTCTGTGGGGAAACAAAAGGTTTATCTCCTCTGGTAAAGATTTCAGGTCTCAGAAACCCGCAGAGGCAGTTTGGCCCTGACCTATAGGCTCGCTGTGTGTCCGCATCAGCCAGATGGCGTGAGTGATGAGTTGGAATTGCCTTCAGAGGCTAAGCGTTCAACTGCTAATCGAAAGATTGCTCGGTGGAACCCACCAGCCGCTCTGCAGGGAGAAAGGTGTGGCATCGGTGGAACCCACCAGCCGCTCTGCAGGGAGAAAGGTGTGGCATCAGCTTCCAGAAAGATTGCATTCTTGGATTCAAGCCATAGGCTGGAAACTCTGTGGGGCAGGTCTACTCTGCCCTGTGGGGGTCACTTTGGGTTGCAATCCACTCGACTAACTGAGCCGCAGGTGGGCTTGATCTTAGCTGCCGCCCCACCCCACCCCCTTGCCAGCACTGACCACCCTGCCTTCAAGAGGATCTCCTGCTACCCTGTCAGCCGCTACCCTGCAGGCAGACTCCCACTTCAGCCCTTGATGGAGGAGCTGGCCCAGGGAAAATTCTGGTGCATTGTTGGCTGGGAAGAAAACAGCAGTTACTGATTTGGGTTTCAGTGGGCAGGGCTTCGCAGGTGGGGAGAGTGTTTGCTTGTCTGCAGCCTTCTGTCCTCTGAGGGAGGATGACAGCAAGGAGGGATGGCGTCCTGTGTGCCGGCTGAGGTGGACGGTTACCGCCGAGCACTGCCATCACCCAGGGAGCAGGGAAGGGCCTAAGCGCCCGTGTCTCCTGCAGCTCAGGGTATTTTTAGCTCCAGAATAGTTTAAAAAGCAGATTTAAATGCGCAGTGGATAATGATAAGTTTCACAGCTGAGCAATCTCAGAGGACATCTGCTCGGATGCTATTCAAACACCAGCCTACCCGTTCAGGGTATTGATTTTCCTTTTGACAGTGATAAGTGGTGGAGGGATAGCGTGTGGGTTTCCAGATCCACCCTAAGGCGATTAAACTGGGTCAGGGCCGGCCCAGAGTTTGCCCTGACATCACACCCTGCTAGCCCGCCCACCTCCCCAAGGAGGGCAGCTGGAGCCGGGCTGGGCAGGCGCCTGTGCTCCGTCTTGGTTTCCCAGTGCTGCTGTCAGACACGCCACAGCGGTGGATGGTGTGAAAGAATCGAAGTGTATTTTCTCGCCGTCCGGGAGGCTAACAGTTCAACTCAGGTACCAGCACCTTCCTTGTCAGTAGCCCTGGGCATTTCCTGGTTCCTTAGCTTGTCGTAGATCCTGTGACACATCTGCTCCATCCACATGTGCATGTGCCTGAGTCTAATCTGCTGTTTTCATAGCTTAGAAGTGGTTGCATTTAGGGCCCATCCTATCCAGGCATGGGTTCTTGCCCACCGATTGACTGTGCTACAGAAGCTTAGATCATGGAGGTGATGCCATGATATCCATGGGTTGCCTCACCACCATCACGTCGACCCTGCAGAACACAGGACCCATGCCCCTTTGGGTTATAATCTCTACAGAAGCTGTTGGCAGGTGCCATCGAGTTGGTCCTGACCCATAGCGACCCTGTGCACACAGCATGGGGCACACTGCCTGGTCCTGCACCCTGCTCACCATTGCTCCTGTGCTTGAGCCTGCTGCTGCAGCCACCGTGTCCAGTCCATCTCCCTGAGGGCCTTCTTTTTGTCTGCTGCCCTCTCCTTTACCAAGCACAGTGTCCTTCTGCACGGTACACAGCCTCGCCTCTACTGCAGAGCAGCTGGTGGGTTTGAACCACTGACCTGGTGTTAGCAGTTCAATGTGCAACCCACTATGCCACAAGAGCTCCATCCCTGGGTGTGGGGGTTAGGGGTCCACTACATATGTGGGGTGGGGTTGGGACACAATTCACATCTGTAACGGCCTGTGCAATAGCACCCTTTTCTCTGAGGACTCTGATACATGAGAGGTCACAAGCAATGCTTTGGTGGTCGAAGCCACCACACAGGTCCTGCTTGGATGATTCCAGTGACAGGGAGCTCACTCCTGTGCCTCTAACCCTTTTCAGTGGGTCAGGTGGGATGCATGCCAGTGCTTCCTGCTAAAAAGCCCTTATTTTAACTTTTAAAATGGTGAATTGAGTACATATTTACAGAGAAGATCATCAGTTTTACATTCAACAATTCAAACACGTTTTGTTTCAACTCACCCATTGCAATCCCTGCATTGTACCATCGCTTAAGCCCATCCCTCTGTGTGTCTCATGTTCCCATGCCCCCTTTTATTCTGACCCTCTGAACTCGGTCGGTCCTTGAGAAAATGCTGCCACTTTGATCTTACATGGCCGATGAGTCACATGGGGGCCGAGGGAGGAGAGTGAGTTCAGTTCTAGACCTGCAGGGTGACTAAAGGCCAGAGTCTCAGGTTCCATCCATCTCTAGCTAAGCAGTAAGACCAGTCTCTCCTGATGTGGCATTTTTGTCCCGCATTTTCCTCCCACCGTATCCAGGACCTTCTAAGGCCATCATTTTCAGAGCAGCCGGGCACCATCTAGTTCTGTTGACCTCAGGATTGTGGACACTGACATTTGCATGGCCCATTGTTTCCTGTGCTCTGACTTGCATCACTGTCTTCCTCATCTTGACTCTGGGGGCCCCTCCTGCGCCTTTCACTCCCTGACCCTCGAGGGCACCGCATGGTCTTTCCCTCCTCTTGCCTGTGCATGACTGCGAGGCAGCAGAGTGAGAAGACTCGAGGCCAGGTGCTTGTCTTAACTGCACGCCCTCTTGCAAACGACAGTCCTCGGTTCCTTCGCGTCCCCGTCTCTGACTGCGATAGCACGGTGCCGACACCGTAGGAGAGTCCCTGGGTGATGCAAACGGTCTGCCACTGACCAACAGGTTGGTGTTTCAAACCCACCCTGGGGCACTGCGAAAGAGAAGCCTGGGAGCTGCTTCCACGAAGAGCGCAGCCCAGAAACCCCCGTGGGGCCGTTCTCCTCCATAGCACAGGAAGTTGTCATGAGCCAGTGCTGACTCGATGGCCCTGGGCCTAGTGTTTTACCTTCTCTGGGTGGCGCAGCTGTGGACGTGCTTGACCACCAGCTGGAGGGTTAGCACAGTTGGACCCCACTCAGGGGTGGCCCAGAAGAAAGTCCTGCTGATCTGCTTCTGAAAGGTCACTACTGCCCCAATGTCATGTCTAACAACAAGCAATAACCCTCAGATGTTGAATGATTCAGACTCTTAACACACTTATATAGGGTCTCTAAAACTGTAAATCTTTTTTTAAAATCATTTTATTGGGAGCTCTTACAGCTCTTATAACATTCCATACATCCATTGTATAAAGCATATTTGTACGTAGGCTGCCATCATCATTTCCAAAACATTTTCTTTCTACTTGAGTCCTTGGTATAAGCTCGTCTTGTTTCCCCTCCACCCCCTAAACTGTAAATCTTTTTGGGAGCAGACAGCCTCATCTTTCTCCCTTGGGGAAACTGGTGAGTTTGAACAGCCAACCTCATAGTTAGCAGCCCATTGCCTCACCCACAGCCTGGTATTGTGGAAAATTTCTCTGTGGCTAGATCGGGTCAGTCTATGCATTTTCCCTGGCTTCAGGGGTTCCTAGTAAAGAAGTTCAGAGAGGGGGACAGGCCAGAAAGTCCCCACCCTGTGCCACCACACAAGTGTTACATGTTGTCTATTGTCTGGCGTGCTATTTGAAGCCCAGCTCAGACTCAACTTATCTCCTGAACTCAACTCCAAAAGGAGGGGTGGCCCCCACCACTCTGAGGACACGCCTTTCCTTCTGGCTTGTGATGTGCACAGGCATGTCTTTCCTCCCATCCAGATCCTCAGCTCCTGGAGGACAGGCTTTGTCCAACCCACCGTAGAAGGAACCCCATTCCCTGTGCTGCACCTGTCTCTCCAGGGCCCGTCCTGGTGCTTCCACCCTGGACACATGCTCAGTATGCCTGCGTGGAAATGAGTCTCAGATTTCCACGGCCTCTCAGGGAATGCTGCCACTTTCTGTGAAGTATTGTAGTTCTTGGTCCGCATGTTTTATTTATTAGGAGGTCAAGAGTCGGCGAACGTTTTCAGGAAAGGAGTAGATTGAAAACGTTTGCGAGTTGGATGGCTGTGCACCTTGTGTTGCCGGTCCTTCGCTCTGTTACCGTAGAGGAGCAGCCGCTATAGATGATGTGCAAATGATGGCTATTGATGGGTCCCAATAAAACTTTATTTACCAAAACCGGCAGTTGGCCCAAATCCTCCAGCAGTGTCCCTTGATCCAGTACTTCCATGCCTAAGCCCAGACCCAACAGAAATAGCTCCACCTGACCCCAGAGAATCCCTGGGCAGCCCAAATGGTGAAGCGCCTGACTGCAGGCCAAAGGGTGGGCACTTCTGGTGCCTCAGCAGACAGGTCTGGTGACCTGCTTCCAGAACTCCACAGACTCAGAAATCCCTGTGGAGCCCGGTTCAGCTGTACATACAGGGCCGCCACCCGTTCGTGGCTTAGCAGTGTTGCCAGTCCCTGGAGGACTTGTAACAGGGTGTCCACTGCAGCGCCATTTATAATGGTCCCAGCGCCGATGGAGAGGGGAGCGGACACGTGGAATGCTCTGCCGAGATTCAAATGAATGCGCGCTCTGTAAATGGCAGGTGCACGTCACCGACATCACACTGGATTGAGCCACGAAAGATGACACCCTGTGATTTCACTCACATAAAGCCCAAAGGTGGCGACCATGTGGGGAGCAGGGGTGGGCACTGCGGGGGGCCTTCATGGCACTGGGTGCATTCTGTCTCTTAATCCCACTGCTGGTTGGGTACAGGGGGTAGGGGGTCTGTTACTCAGTTTGGAAAGCATCATCAAGCCATGTATTGTTGAGTCATGTACTTTTTGGTATCAGTGTAATAGCTTGATAAATATAGATACTTATCAATGTAATAGCTTGAATATATGTATATATATTACAATTACAATTGAATATATATATAATATAAAACAGTTGCAGTTGAGTCAAATCTGACTGACGGTGGTCCAGAGCATCTCAGAGCAGCAGACCGCCGGGTCTATTCCCAAGGTGTCTCTCAGTGGATCACAAACCTCCAGCCTTGCCGCTGGCGGCTGGGTGTGTTAACCCGGTCGTACCACTCAGCGACTCCACAGTGGCATTTGCTGTGAACTCATGAAAGGTCAGGTGGTTTGCCCGCACGGCATCTGCTCCGAGGCTCCGGCTGGGGTCTGCAGCAGCCGCCCTCCATGGACCCAAGTCTGGCCCTCTGTCCTCTGAATGACACTGTGGAAGAGCTGTCCCTTCGTCCCTCTGCCCGACCCCTAACCAGGGAGGTGCATCAACCAGCCGAGAGCTTTGCAAGTGAATCCAGCATCCCCCGCCCCTGTCTCTGCCTCAGTTTCTCCCCCTCGGGGACTTCACCCCCCCCCCCCCCCGGCTTTGTGGTCTCTCCTTTGCAGAACATCGTCGCTGTGGGCGCCGGCTTCTGCGACGGCCTGCACTGCGGGGACAACACCAAAGCCGCGGTCATCCGCCTGGGCCTCATGGAGATGATCGCCTTCGCCAGGGTCTTCTGCAAGGACCAGGTGTCCACCGCCACCTTCCTGGAGAGCTGCGGCGTGGCCGACCTCATCACCACCTGCTACGGAGGCCGCAACCGCAGGGTGGCCGAGGCCTTCGCCAGGACTGGGAAGGTGGGTGCCCCGCTCACTGCCCTCCCCAGCGCCTCCAGGCTCCTGGGTGGGTGTGCTCATGGACCAGGGGGATGGACAGGGCGGCTGTGGCCTGCTGGTCTGTTTCTCTCCGCACCCCGAAGCTCTGGACTCCTGGGTTCTGTGTCCTGGGCTCGTCTGTTTGGCCTGCCATGGGGCCTCGCCCTTCTCCTCTCCCACGTGTATCTCAAAAGACGGATCCTCTCTTCGTGGACAGAAGGGTTTCTCTGGCCTTTCTCTCCTAACTCCCACAACTCTTGTTTTTAAGACCATTGAAGAGCTGGAGCAAGAGATGCTGAATGGGCAGAAGCTGCAGGGACCGCAGACATCCGCTGAAGTGTACCGCATCCTCAAGCAGAAGGGGATGGTGGACAAGTAAGCCCCCCCACCACCCGCACCCAGCCATGCCCACCCTCCCCACCCTCTCCCGGGCCAGCCCCCACCAGGTGTGCTGGGACCCTTGGCGTGAACCTCCATGGCAGCAAACACCTGCCCAGAGAGCAGGCCCGGCTCAGCTTCGGAAGGGCCAGGGTGGGGACTCTGGCTCCTTCAGAGAGAGCTGCATGCATGGGTGGCTAATTTGTAAGCAATGCGTGCCTGTCTGTTCCTGTGAAAAGATACATCCCTGTTCACCAAATGGGACACGGTTCCGCAAAGGAGGACAAGGGACCCCGGCTCCTGCCGTCAGGAGTGACCTGTGTTGCCATTTGGTGGGCATGTCTGTGCATGGACACAGAACACACTTGTCTGGGTCCCTTTTAGACCTAAGTTGTTTCTGGAGTCCCTGTGTGGACCACATGGTTAATGCACTAGCCGGTTGCTAATGAGCGGTTCGAGTTTAGTCAGAGGCTCCTCTGAAGAAAGGGCTGGCAGTTTATTTCTCAAAAGACTACACCAGAGCCCCCAATAAAATGATCTTAAAAGAAGTAATAAAAAAGGTTAAGCCAAAGAAACCCACTTCATTGCCATCGGTGCCGACTCATAGGGGTCCTATAGGACAGCGTCGAACTGCCGGTAAGCTGCTCTTACTGGTTAGTTCCCCAACGCATGACCACCACGCCTCCGGTCGTGTGAGTCCGGTCGGAGCCGCTGCCTGGACCCCACTGCCCTCCCAGGTGGTCGCATGCTGCATGTGGGGTGGGTCCGTGAAGCTTGAAAGTGCCCCCATCACACCACAAAAGCTGCCCGGCCTCTCAGGCTGTTCCCCAGCCCCACCTGCCCTGCACCTCTTTATGTTTCTCACTTGCCAGCTTGCCAGCCTCCCCTCACCGACACGGCATCTTCTGGTGGATGCCCTCAGTGCCCCCATAAGCCTTCTTGAGTGGGGCAGCGGGGTAGCCTGGGACAGCAGGAAGCCGGATGCTGGATGAGTGCTCTCCTCCCGGAGCTGGTTGGCGGGTTACGGGCAGTGTCTGCTGTGAGCCGCCTCTGCCCCAGCCCCCTTCATCCTTCTTGGGCCAGTGTACAGCTCAGCCCTCGTTTCCCCAGTGTGCATTTAATCAGCCGTAAACTTCTCTATGGAAGGCTGAGAATGGGGGTGCACAGGGCATTTATCTTCCCTCTTCAATTTCCACTTCCTTGTGGCGGAAAAACGTTAGAAGGCTGCCCAGTGGAGATGGAGGTCCGTTAACCGGTCTCCAGAGGAGAAGCGCCTCCATCCTGAGATGAAGAGGAGACCCTCCGACAAGCAAGGGCTTCCCTCGTACTTGGTGAGGGGGTTGCGGCCCACGGGCTACTAGTCAGTCTTTATCAGGGTGTATTCTTTAAGCCTTGGTAGCAGGCAAGCCAAAGAACCAACCCATCTGTGTTGAAAGGAGTAGAGTCAGAATGCCCCTTAGAAGAGAAGAAGGCGAGACCTTGTCAGATGTCTTTGGACATGTGATCCCAACAGGCCTGTAAAGTCCCTGTCCAGGACGTCATGCTTGGTGCAGTACAGGGTCTCGACGAAGAGGAAGACCCTCAGGGAGGTGGGTTGACTGGCGGCGGCAGCAGTGGGCGCAAACATAAGGTGCAGGACAGGGCAGAGACGTGGTCTGTGGTGGCCGCGTCATGAGGAGCCGGATTCAACTCGATGGCACCTGGCGACAGCGCTTCACGCCCCGGCCCTCGTGTCAGGCCGCCGGCTTTAATGTAAGTCACTGAATGCTCACCACAGACCTGTGCGCCCAGCTCCATTACACATGGAGAGCACAGCGCCATGGGGCTTGTAAGCCTGGCCTGAAGTCAATGCAGCTGAGGCCGTCAACCTAGCCCCAAGCAATGGCAAAACACCCTATACTTTAAAATATCCTGGAGCTAGCTAGTTGTTGAATCCAGCCCTGTTCTTAGCTACTGTAGGTACAACAGAATGAAACATTGGGTCATCCTCACCATGGCCGGCGTGGACTCTGGGGTTGACCCTCTCACCAAGGGCCACCTTTGCTGTTCCTCTACTTCACCCAGCATGATACCTTCCAATGTGACTGACTGCGCCCGGTGGTCTTTCCCAATAGGCAGGTCAGGCGATATTCCGTTGTGATTTTCCACTGGCTAAACTTTGGGCAGTAGATTGCCAGGTGCCGGCAAAACCTGCCGTGGGTTTTTGAACCACCGGAGCAGATCTTCCGCCACCACATCACAGCAGCGTGCAAACCCTTGCAGTAGGACAAGCCGACCGTCGAGCGGCAGACCCACAAAGATAGAGTCTCCCAAAGACAACTGGCATGTTGGTACTGTTTTACTATCCTCAAATTAAGTTGTTGTCAAAGGCTTCTAACAGTTAATTTTCGAAATGGCCTTTAAAGGCTATTGATTCTGTCACGCTCATGGTGTGTGTGTGTGTGTGTGTGTGTGTGTGTGTGTGTTGAGTTTAAAGACCTTTTTGAAATGAAGTTATTTCCTTACTGATTTCTGCCCCTAAAATCCTGAGCCAGCTGTGTGCCGGGATGATGATGTCTTACCTTGCAGTGCATGATTAGCCCCCAACTTGGACCCTCCTCCACAATCCCTGGTGGTGCAGTAGTTACATATTGGGCTGCTAACCACAAGGTCAGCAGTTTGAAACCACCAGCCAGCTCCTCGGGAACAAGAGAGGTGTTCTACTCCTGTAACGAGTTACCATCTAGGAAAGTCACAGGGCAGTTCTGTCCTACTCTGTAGGGTCACTTTGAGTCGGAATTGACCCTGTGGCAGCGAGTTTGGTGTGGTTTTGTACCCTCATCCACTTCATACTTTCCCTTGGACCTGTTCACTTCATGGAAGGCAAGGCCTAGTCTTCCAGCATGCTCTTGATGTGTTTTGCTAATGGTGAGTCTCTCCACATTCACATGTGGTTCTGTGTGGGCTGCCTCATGGTCTCCTTTCTAGAGAAGGGGGAGCCCTGTCTCCACGCAATCTTAAATCTACCCTGCAAACCGTTTACTGTAGTGGCAGAGACTGGCACTCAGGCTTGGCCAGGCGCCCAACTCTTTCTGCAGATGACCACCGATTCCCCTGCAAAGATTCCCACAGGACTCGGTCTAGGGCCCTGGTGGCGTAGAGGGTTATGCATTGGGCTGCTAACCACAGGTCTGCACTTCAAGCCCAGCAGCCACTCCAGGGGAGAAAGATGAGGAGACTCGCTGCTCCTGTAAAGATTTACAGCCCTGGAAACCCACAGTGACGGACTCTTGTCCGTAGAGTCACGATGAATCAAAATCAACTCAGTGGCAGTGGGATTGAGAGCTGTAGGGAGAGGGTGAGCAGTACCCAGAGCTCAGGGCAGAAGCACTTTGCAGGATAAAGGACACAGGCAGGGAGAGAGGCTCGATTTGTTTCCCCGACCCAAGCCAGATGGTCTGATCTTGTCCTCTTTTTTTGGCTTCCCAACCAGGTTTCCGTTGTTTACAGCAGTGTATCGGATCTGCTATGAAGGCAAGCCCGTGAAAGATATGCTGTCCTGTCTCCAGTGCCACCCAGAGCACCTGTAGAGAGCCAGACCGCTGCTGCCTCCCCATCGGGTCTTTTCCATTCACATGTAAACAGGACTCTGAGGAAATGAAGGTGTCCCCAGGGCTCATCCCTTCAAGGACGTGGATGAATTTCCCTAGGTTCACTTTGAACAGGGAGAGGCAGTTAGGTCCTCGACTCAGGCACATGGAACAGCATCTAACACTTGCGAACACTCATTTGCCCGGCCTCACCAGGCCGCATTCTGTGGGGGGTTCTTTGAATCAAACGACAAAGGTCCTTTTTAATGTTTTGCTTTGGAAACGTCGGCGCTGCGGTAGCCCCCCGAGAGTCCCAATCTCAGCTGCACTTTTTTAGGTTGGTTTCGTATGCGTTTATCCGAGGTGGGGGGCGGGGGAGCTTCTTGCGCTCGTTTTATGGACGTCAAACGTAACCAGCAGTAACACGAGGGGTTGGAGGAGGAACTATATTCAAAAATCACCACGCTAATACCTTCTCAAGGGGGTCTCAAAGTCAGCATTCCCTACTCTGTCAATTGTGGGTTGATCTCTTTTTAAAAAACAAAAGCAGATATTTTTAAAGTCAGTGCCCCTGCTCTGGGCTCTCCGCCCAGGCAGCTGTTTGCACCTGTAGCTGGTTCCCTTTGCTCATGGCCAGAACACACTCTTCAGACTCGGCAGCGGCAGAAGACACCTCAGCTGGGCCTTCCTCCCTGACATGCTATTGCCGTGTGATTACGCTTATTCTGGCGATGCGTGCAGATGTTTCTGTTAGGCCTCGCAGGTCCCCAGAGAGGGGCTGCTGCCCTTATGATGTCTAGCCCTGCCCACCAGGTCTGGTCCAGGGCCCTTCAACCCCACCGAGGCACCCGGACCAGGTGTCACAGGACTGCCTGCATCTCCAGTTTAGTCCCTGAGACAGAACGGTTTGCAGCTCCAGGAGGGCTTCCTGCAGCTACGCTGTCAGCATGGCCCCCGCTCAGCCCCAGTCGCCTCCCATGGCATCTATTAAAAAGTGCCAGTTCCTTCCCAGGCCACCCCCAGACCTGAAGTGGGGTCTGGGTTTTCTGCCTTACAAAGGCTTCCAGGGGTATCTGATGCACACTAAAACGTGAGAACCACTACTGACCCTAGATTAGAATTTCCATAGTAAATGGGTGCTGTGTCATCCAGTGGGTGCTCCCGGGAAAGGCCAAGGGAATTTGAGAAGAGCAGCCTCTGTGTCCCCTCCCCTACCCCCACCCCGCGAAGGGGTCCCATGCACCTTGAAAATATTAATCATTGGGATCTGTTTAATCCCAAATTCCATCACACCCAGCAAGTTCCAAACACACTGGATGGTGGATTTTTCAGCAAGGAGAGTGGGTTCCAGGATCAGCAACTTGGGAACACCCCTCTGGGCTGATGGTGACCTCGGGGACAGCAGACAGGTGCCCGCCCTCCCCGAGAGACATTACGATGGATCCCCATGAGGCTCTTCGTTCCCAGTGTTAACAGCTCAGGTCTGTCGTGAGTCCGAGGTAAGCTGTGAGGTGACCCTGTCAGGCCCCACCCCATGGAAGCCCACCTCTCCGAAGCTCACACAAGCGCTGCCATCTGGAGTTAGCACAGGAGTGACTACAGGTGGCAGGACACACGTACCACACAAGAGCACTTGATAAGTGTTAAGAGGGACATACGAATGTCACTCATGTATGTATGGGTTTCCAGTCACTTTGTCAGATTTTGACCTTTTTAAAATTTTCCTGGTGTGGGTTCCCCCACTCCCTTTCTATACTTGAAATCATTGTAGGATACATTTGGGGCGGGGGAGGGTGGACGTTTAAAAATTTTAAAAATCAAAACATTTGGGGGACATTTTGGCCCCATATAGAAGTGTGGGAAAGCGCACACAGTGCTCCGGGTCTCGGCCATTCTCGTGCCACTGTTAACCTTTGCTCATCGGGGGGTACATCTTTTTTAAAGTTTGTACACAGGTAACAAAGCGTTATTTTTTAAGGTCCAGGCAGTCCCCGGGTTACAAATGAGTTCCGTTCCTAAATCTATCATCAAGCCGAGTTTGTACGTAAGCAGGAACATGTAGCTACGGTTCACATCCAACATCATCTAGTCAAATTTTTGTCTTTGTATATAGGATACCTTTCTATGCATAAAAATTAATCAAAGAAATGCTTCCAGTTATACTAAAATGTCTATCATGTAATAATACTGTAATAACAATGTTGCAAAGTAATGCTCCTTTGTTACGAGACATTGTATCCATTTTTAATCTAAAAGATTTCTGGGGATTTGTTTGCAACAATGGGTTGTACGGAAGGAAGTTGAATGTTCGTAACCCAAGGACTGCTTGTACGTAAAGGGCTGTAAGCTAATTGTGGTGTCTATTGAGTAGAGTAATTAGATAGGAGCAATTAAGGTTTTATGTGTCTTGTTGGATGTCTGAATTTCACTTCTGAATCTGGGTTTTATACACGAGTGTTTGTTTTTTCTTTACAAATACTGTCTTACCACTGACGTCTGTCGAAAGTACCTCTTGGACATACTGCTAAATCCCGCACAATTGAGGGAAAGGCCAATTTTTAAAGTCTGTGCTCTGCTAACTGTAGATATTTATTACTCTGAGTTATCTATTTTTATAACCACCTGTAGTTTGTCATTTATTTTAATTCACAGTTCTTACAAATTATGGCAATAGAGAAGAAAACATTAGCTGAGTAGACCTAATTTGTACTACTTCGGCCAATCTGTGAATGTAAACCATCATGGTTGCCTTGCTGTGATCCAGGGAACTTTCCAGTGAAACGAAGACCTGTCTGGAGCCCCCTCCACCGAGGGGGACTCAGAATCAGCCCTCCTGATGTGCATCTGATTGGAGACTGGCACATGGCCCTGCCGTTGGCCAGGAAGGCTGCATGGGAGGTGCCGGCGTCAAAGGAAACGTCATCTTCTCATTACTTCTGAGCGCTTGCTCAGCCTTCTACTTTCATGTGTGCTGCCTTTGTTTACAGACTGTGGGTGCAGATATCATTTAAAAGCTTGATTTAATAAACCTCTAACCCCCTGAGCCTGTGCTGCGGGTCCTTTCTTATGTCAGACTGGTTCATATTTTTGTCCAAATTGTGTTAAGTCTTTTTTTTTTTTTTTAAGAAATGCATCCTTGCTGCTCCCTGTCTTCAACCACATGTATCATGTTCTTACACGTGTCTGTGTGCCTTTCTGTTGTCCCTTGATACTTTAAAGTGATTGAAATTATAGGATGGAGATGTTCCAGCCACACGTACAGTGGACTCTCTCTGACCTTGCGGTTAACAGTACAATGCGTAAACAACCGTGTCACTGACGTTCCCAAACAGATCCGCAGAGTCTCGGCTACTTGAGCAATCAGATGTTGTTGAGTGCCTGTCGGTTCCAACACATTGACGTCATAAACAACAGAACAAAACACCCCACCATCCTCAGAATTGTTACTGTGCTTGAGACCCGTATACACCATCCTCAGAATTGTTACTACACTTGAGACCCATATACACCATCCTCAGAATTGTTACTGTGCTTGAGACCCTTATGGTAGCCATGGCATCAATCCTTCTTTCTTAGGGACTTCCTTTATGCTGGGCCTCTCCCAGGGGCTAGATGTTCCCGATGCCCTCTCCCAGGCCTAATGCCCTCTCCCAGGGGCTAGATGTTCCGATGCCCTCTCCCAGGCCTGATGCCCTCTCCCAGGGGCTAGATGTTCCCGATGCCCTCTCCCAGGACTGATGCCCTTTCCCAGGCCTGAAGCCCTCTCCCAGGGGCTAGATGTTCCCAATGCCCTCTCCTAGGCCTGATGCCCTCTCCCAGGGGCTAGATGTTCCCGATGCCCTCTCCCAGGCCTGTTGCCCTCTCCCAGGGGCTAGATGTTCCCGATGTCCTCTCCTAGGCCTGATGCCCTCTCCCAGGGGCTAGATGTTCCCGATGCCCTCTCCCAGACCTGATGCCCTCTCCCAGGCCTGATGCCCTCTCCCAGGGGCTAGATGTTCCCGATAACCTGCCCAAAGAACATGAGATGAAATCTCACTGTTCTCCCTCTTAGGGAGTATTCTGACTACTTCCAAAACAGATTTGTTGATTCTTTTGGCAGTCCATAATATAGTCACTAGCCCTTGCCAACACCATAATTCAAGTGCATTGTATTTTTTTTATTACGACGACTCATTGTCTAGCTTTCAAAAGCATATGAGATGGCTGAAGACACCATGGCTTGGGAAGGCACACCTTAGTCCTCAAAGTGACATCTTTGATTTTGAACCCAAGACGTCTTGTGGAGCAGATTTGCCCAGTAGAATGCCATTTGCTTTATTGGCTGCTGCTTCCATGGGCGTCGATCCCAGTAAAATGAAATGTTTGACAACTTCAGCCCTTTCTCCGTTTATCATGATGTTGCAGATTGGCCTCGTGGTGAGGGTTTTTGTTTTTGTTGAGTTGTAATCCGTACTCAATGCTTTCGTTTTCACCCTAAGTGCTTCAAGTCCTCACTTTCAGCAGGCACGGTGGTGGCATCTGCAAGTCACGGGTTAATAATAAGCCTTCCTCCAGTCCTGGTGCAGCGGTTCGGATGCTAGGACTATTTGCTCCGCATACAGATTGAGTAGGTGCGATGAAACACTGATGCACGCTGTTCTAATTCCACACCACGCAGAATCCCCTTGTTCTGTTTGAACAACAACCTCTTGGCCTGTGCACAGGGTCCACAGGAGCACAATGACTTTGGAATTCCCATTCTTCTCGATGTAGTCATGGTTTCTTAAGACCCATACAGTCAGATGCCTTTGCATTGTCAACAAAACGCAAGTAAACATCTTTCTGGTAATCTCTGCTTTAAGCCAAAATCCACCTCACATTAGCAGTTCCACAGCCTCATCTGAATCTAGCTTGAATTTCTAGCAGCTCCCTCTAGATGTGCAGTTACAACCAGGCTTTTAATATCTTTAGCAAAATTTTGGGTGTGATAATATTGATACTCGTCCACAATCTCTGCATTTTGTTCGATTGCCTTTCTTCAGATGGGACACAAATAGGGATCGCTTCCAGTTGGCCGGCCAGGTAGCTGTCTGTCAAATTCCTTGGCATAGACAAGTGAGCACTTCCAGTGTTTCATCTGTTTGTTGAAACATCTCAATTGGTATTTCTTAAAACCCCAGAGCTTTGGTTTTGGCCAGTCCCTTCACTGCAGTGGTAGCTTGGTGATCATCTACCACCTCCTGAAATGGTTGAACACCAACAAATTCTTCCTGATGCAATGGCTGTGTTCTCCCCATCGTGTTTTGATGCTCCCTGCATCGTTCATTATTTTGCCCATAGAATCCTTCAATAGTGCAACTCAAGGCTTGAAGCTTTTTCTTCAGTCAGCACGAGATGTTCCAAGTGTGTTCTTCCCTTTCTGGATTCCTCATTCCAGACCTTTGCACATTTTATTATAAAGCTTTACTTTGTCTTCTTGAGCCATCCTTTCTTTTACTTTATTGTTTCTTGCAGTCACCAACAATTAGCAACACACTTAAACAATGTGAGGTTATAGAAGTTGGTAGGAATCTGCCATTTGTTCACCTTTGGTTTTGGTGGTTGATGCATACATGGGAATAGTAGTGTTCGTAAGTCATCTTCCTCAAAGGTATGTAGATGCTAGCATATCCGTGATATCATTGTACGTCACTGTATATCTTGTATTGTTCTTTTTGACAATGTGATTCCATTTCTCCTCAACTGGTCATTCCCAGGCTAGTAGAATGGGAGCCCTGGTGACACAGTGGGCTATATACAGTGAGCTACTAACTGCAAGGTCGTGGGTTTGAACTCATCAGCTGCCTCTTGGGAGAAAGACGAGGCCGCCCAATCCTGTAAATGTTCTACTGCCCTGCAGGGTTGCTATGAGTGGAACACAGTAGCAGAGCGTGTGGTGAGTTTTGTTTTGCTTTGCTTTAGCATAGTAGACCATACGATTGCCTGAATCCCAATAGCCAATACCAGCTCACTAATGCCTAGGACATCCGTCTTCAGGCAGTCATTTCACCTTCTGTAACTTTCAATTTTCCTGTGTCCATATTTTGTATATTTCAGGATTCGATTATTCTAGAATCTTTTGCAGCTGTTACTTCTCATGTTGAGTCTTGCCGCTCCGACACCTGGAAGTCCTGGAAGCTTTGCTGCATGCAAGGCATTACGGCAGGCTGTGTTTTGAGAAAGCAGCTCTTTCCCCGTCATATCTTCATGCCTTTCAACCTGCGGACCTCATCTTCCGGAGCTGTGGCAGACAGTGTTTCACTGCTGTTCCTGTTTGCACTGGTCAAGTTTTTAGAAAGTAGTTCCCCAAGTCCTCCTTCCTAATCTGTCTTCATCCAGAGCTCCGCTGACACCTGTCCACTCTGGGCGAGCCTGACAGTAGTTGGAATACTGTTGGCATAGCGTCCAGTAGCATGCCAGCCACCACAGCCCAGCAAAGTGACAGTACACAGTCCCGTGCTTCCAGAGTATTTGTTGAAGACATAAAAATATCTGATTAGAACACTGGAAAAGGACCAGGGAGATTGGGAACCGAGCCATCTGGAACATCTAGAAATGAATATAGAAACAAGTGAAAAACTCATTGTACAGATGAACAGATTAGAAAGCACGTGGGATAGTTTGAGACAGAATTAACGAACTGAAAAATGAAACTGAGGCTATTAATAGTAAGTAGCAAAGGAAACTTTTGAGAAGATTGGGAGTCAGTAGAAAACATGCAACAGATTCAACATGCCACTAAAAAGGTTCAGGACAGAATGTCAAGATGCAATTTTTGAAAAA